>NC_053461.1:3328368-5748113 GCF_015227805.2 Hirundo rustica | reverse complement strand
CATTAGCTAATTACGAGCTGTTAGAAACCAAACACTAGGAAAATCTGATTTTAAAACTGCTGGGAAATCTATTTTTAGGATCTTTTTCCCTTCTACCTTCTTTTCTGCACGCTTCAATTGCACTTCAACATGTTGGCAATACCATTTTGAGTTCTCAGGTACTTCACACCACTTCCCTCTTCCATAACTCCAGCAGCACCACTCTAAACTCCGGCAGATCATGTATTCTCCATAACTTCCTCAGAGGGAAAAGCCCCTAAGACTCCCAAGCAGATACATCTCCACCGAAACACTTCTCTGCTAGACACACGTGGATTTATTAACGGTGACAATAATAGTGTGCTGATAGGATTGTGCCAGAGAAACAGGACTGAGTAAGGGGGAGTGACAGAAAAGTAGACACAAGTTTGAAAAGAGCGGTTTATACAGGCTTTCCTGGTAAGAGCTGATTTTTCTCCTTAAGTCCAGGGGCAAATGCAAGACTTAACCTTTATGACCTAAATATTACACACACCTTGCACAGAGACAAGGTGCAGAGCTCAAATCTGTAATGATACACATAAAAGAAAGGAAGCCTACACAACAGGAAAAGTCCTCAACCCTCCCAAAGTGACCTTTGGATGGGGCCACATGCTAACGTAGGTGGGAGCTGGCCTGCTAGTGATAAAACAAACACTTTCCCCCAGGTTCTTTAAGCCATAGATTGATGGGGATTTGCAGATATCAAATTCAGTATATTTAGCATCCAGTAAGACTACACAGCTGCTCTGAAGTCCACATTGAGCCCTGCCCCTTTTAACTCCCCATTCTCACTTTCCTCCCTTACCCAGCTCTTATGGAAGGCCCTGGGTTATGGGGACAGAGATGACACAGGGCAGTCTGTAAACAACGGTGCAAGCCTGGCAATCCAACATGCAACACCTTCAAACCAAGAGAGAGATCTCCAGAATGGGCCTTATCAATTTCCAGATCTTTCTAGCCAGTCTCCACTTTTGCAGCTGCCAGTTGTGATGAGCCAGGCCAGCTGCCAGTTACCCAAGCAGAAGAACCTCAGATGCCTACAGAGATCAAAAAGATTATCATGCATGTATGGCATGAACACCAGTGAGTGATTCATCTGGGCGAGGAAACTCCCTCCACTGCCAAACCTCTACTCGGATGCTGGGCCAGAGTAACAAATGCATAAATTATCACACAAGATTTTACCTAGGGGGACTTTGTCTTCCCTTTTCAGCGAAGGAATTCAGATGGGAAAGCAGTATTCCTCAGGAGAGATGATTCTGCTGTACATGAGGAAAATCGCCCTACACCAGAAGAGGTAAGAACACTCATGATGGTTTGAGCCAAGGCTTTCTTTGGAAGCCCCTTGTTCTTGTGCAGGGGAAGGCAGTAACAGCTCCTCCACCTTTGCTATACTTCTCACACATCTCCTCCAAGCTGAGGACAACTCCTCATTCAGTCCTATACAGAAGCTGTTATTGGAATTTTCCCACGTCAAGGATACTCCTTGAGTATAAAAAAAGCAGAATCAAGCTGAATATTAAAGGTGAAAGCACATCAGGTTTTTTTTAGTTAAAACAAACAAGGCAACCAAAACAAGACTAAAACCAAACACCACCTCTCTCTCCAGAACTGTGCAACAGTGTTTTCCTGGTTTGGTCTTTCTTAAGATTTTTTTTTTCTTAACTTCTAGTATTTGATTTGTCTTTCTCTTAAGCACAACCAGATTTTTTCAGAATGTTATATGACATACTCCCAAGATCTTTGTCAACTCCAAGCCCATGATTTTAGATACACAACAATCTCTATTTCTCCGCATACCTCGTTTCACATTTATTTACCTGAAATTTCATCCACCATTTCACTGGCCAGCCGTTCAGTCTCAGGATTTTATTCAACAATACTTCACTGTTAACTATCACCTTCACTGTCTTGAAAAAATTTATTTTAACAAGTTAGTTTGAAGTCTCACTCCCCCTGTTTTCAATGGTCATTCCTGAATAGATTCACCAGTAGAAACTCCAGCATTGAACAGTAAAACTCCAGGGCAGCATTCTCCCACCTTGTTTCCTATCTCTTTGCCAATTATTTGTACATCTCAGGACCTTCTCCCCTTTGCAGTGTCCCCCTTAATGTGTTCCCATTAAGGTATTCTGAGCTTTGTCAAAAGCCTTACAGAAATCTAGTGCCAGCTCTTTCACTCTCACCTACTTTCTTTTCAAAGAACTCCAAGAGGTTTGCAAGACAAACATCCTGCCTTCATATAAACCACACTGACTTTTCCCAAACTGACTGTGTTTATCTCATTGTCAAACATATTTTTGTCTATTACAGCTTTTACTGGTTTATGTACTACAGATGCCAGGCTTACAAGCTCCTGGTTTCCTGAATTCTCCCAAACCTTTTTTTAAAGATTAATGTTATATTTACCCACTCTCCATGCTTCAGGTGCCAAGAAATTTTTAAAAGCAACGTTACACACTGCCTTTGGCAATACAGCTATTTCATACTTGAATTCCTCAGACCTCAGGTGAAGCCTCCCAGTCCTGGCAATCTGTTAGCATTCACAGCTGCTCAAATATTGGATTCTGGATCCAAATCAGAAGCCTGTTTTGCCAGCATTTTACGTTCTGTGACGAAGTGGGGGAGCAAGAAGGTGCTATCAACACCCTCAGGAAGCAGCCAGTGGGAGGTCAGAACGAAAGGAGCCCTCGTGAGAGCGGGGCCATAAAGCCCCCCACACCTCCCCCTACACAAAACACATGCCCTGTGTGGGAGGGTGGCACTCAGCACAGATGCAAGAGGAACGGTGATCACTGCACTCGAGGCCCAGCAGTGCAATTCCACGGCACCTGCCCAGTCCTGACCCACAACAGGCCTCGTGTTCCTCCATCACAGAGCAGCAGCAGTCACAACAGGGCCGTGTTTTCAAGACATCTAACTGCCCAGCCATTTGGCCAAATGAAGCATGTTAGTGGGTGGCTATCCAGAAACAGACACATTGTCACCCCCCTCAACCCTGACTGAGAATGCATCAGACAGCAGGGCCCTGGCGTGGTCTCTGCCAGCCACCACACCAAGGTGCTAAAACACATGGATAAAGGTAACATGTTTAATGAAAGAGAAGGGAGAGGTCAAAGGTTGCGTTTATTAAGTATTCCCGTTATTAAGAGCTGAAAGAGGAGGTGTCACTCCACTGAAAAAATGCAGACGGGGAAGGTGACTTAAACTTGTGTGCCAAGACAGTTGGGGCAGAAGCTGTGACTTGTCCTCTCACCCCCTCAATCACCCCCAGATAGAGCCATGATCAGGACAGAGAGCAGCACAGTCAAATGGTACAAACACAGCCCATTACCTTTAAGCAGACATTTCATAAATGGGATAGAATAAGGTAAAAAAATAAAAAGTCCCACTGTACTGCACTCCTCTGCCATGAGTGGCACCCCCAGCCTTGCTGACCTCCCAGGAACACACAGCTGCTTGGGGTTCAAGTCCTCACTTCACACCCCAAGACTTCCAGGGTGAGTCTCCTGGGCTGCACAGAATAAGCAGGGGAAGGCACAGAGCAAGTGCAAGGCACACGCAGAAGGATGCACAATAGGTTCTAACTCACACCTCAAAATAGATGTTGTTCTTTGGTTATACTCATGCGTGTTGCAAATTCGGGTGCCAAAAGATGGCTGCAGTTACAGCATTTACTTCTATTTCAGCCTGACTGAAAACCCAGTAAAACCTCCAGGCTGTATGAAGACAATTTCAGCCACACACCTCGAGCTTGGAAAGGAACAGACTTGAGGAGCTGCAGTGTCAAACGAGATTGAGCCCAGGTCTCTGCACTGTAATTTACTCTGCCATCTGCCCAGGGCATTCCCACAGGCTGCTGCCTTTGCCCAAGTGCAGGTCACCCCTGAGAGAAGGGACCTCTCCTGCTGCAGGAGGCCCCTGCATCCAGCTACTCCACTTCCAGACCTCTGTAAGACTGCCCCAGCTCCCATCCCTGTCTTCATTCCTAGCGTACTTTATGAATTCTCCACAAGCCTTTCCTTTTTCACACCAGAGGCTCTGAGAATTCATCCTTCTTCCAGAGGAGTCTATTTGCCCCACCTCTCCAACACGTGCACTTCACATGTATCCTTTTATTCCTCTGTCTAACCACACTTTGTTTCCCCCGTTTTTTTACCGCGGCTTTGATTTCCTCTCTTCCCAAGGACTTCACATGCCATGCATTTCATTGTTTTTAATCTCACTGACAGGATTACAACTGCTGGGAAAGTCATGCCTCTTTTTCCTCTTCTGATCTTAAACAAAATCAGTGGCTTTCTATCCAGAAATCAGTCCTGAATATTACAGCTGATCAGATGCAGCAGCCTGCATCCACAGCACTGGCACCTTGTCACAGGCGGATAATGCAGAGACAGGCAAGTTCTTACTCTTTCACCTTGCTTCTCTAATGGGCAGATCAAAAACACTAAGTGTGTGACAGAAATGAAAATAAAGTATCTGGGCTCCTCAAGGTGTATTCATTAACCAGTTGCTAGATTTGCCAGGGATTTCAAGTGGCTTGGGGTTTGAGATACAGCCTTTGAATTTTGATAACAGCGGTGCCATTTCAATCGAGGTAGAATTCCAATTCCATAGATATGAAAAGCGTTCATTAAGAAGAAAAGGGAAGGGAACTAAAAGAACAATCCTGCAGAAAAATCAATCTATTTTGAAACATCAGCTCAGCCACAGCAGGAAATGAAGTCCTCAGTCTGTTATCCAGCTTTGGACTCTACTATCCTGGGAAGAAAGGAGAGGCCAAGGCATGGAGAACCAGGACCTCTGTATGCTTTACGTACCCATGGATTAGAGTTTAAAATAAAGTAGTTCTGGTTTTGGAAAGTCTCTAGCAACAAGATTGAATAAAAAAACCTAGTTTTGCACACTGCTTGAAAGCTGAGGAAAACAGACAAACATGTTTGACAAACCAACCTGTTTTCCTTACAATTATCACCAGCTCCTGGGAAGTTTCTGCTGGATTTATTAGAAAGCTAGCAGTATCTGGCTCCTTGCAATCAAGTTCATCTCTTACTTTTGCAGTATTCACCTGGCTAACCTGGGCAGCTTTTAAAGCCTGATGCCTGCTATCCAACAGGCCACCAGGAGACAGGAAAGGTTCAGTTAAAGGAGAGGTGATCAAACAGGGAGGGCCAGAGGGGAGCTGACAAGCACCAGGCATGCACGTGGGAGCCCATCTAAAATTCCAAACCCTCTTCCAAAGGAAATCAGATGGAGCTCAGGCTTAGCATTCATTTGCAGGGAACAATTTGCTTTTCTAATCTGGCCCTCCATTCCTATAGTACACCTGTGACGTGATATCCTCCTCTTCATCTGTCTCTCATTCCTGATCCAAGCCTTCCTTCTGCCCACACAATGCTGCACCATCCCACCTTCCCTCCTGGCTCCTACCTGTGCCCAGCGAGCCCAGGCACAGGCACTTGCTGTGACTTCTCATTACTGCTCAGAATTTTCCATTGCCCTGTGCAGCCCTCATGGTTATTATACTCTCATCGCCTGGGCAAGTGAGCTCAATCCTCGCTTTTCTGGTTTGCTATTGTCTGTTTATTAGATGGGCCCTTTGTGAACTCAGCAGTTCACACTCTCCTGTGGTGCCAAGTGTAAAATTAATATTGACTAAAAAATCTGGCCACTTCTCTCCGGCCAGAAAGGAGACATTTCAAATTAATGGGAATGTTAGAGTGTTTCCCACCCACTGCCATCCTTTCTGAACCCTCCACCTCTCGCTGCTCATTACTAAATGTGCCTTGTGTGTTCTGAGTGAGTGGGTGCCTCCCACAGCCAGCCCAGTGCCCACAGGTCTCCTCACAGGCAGCCTGCAGAAGTGGTGGTGTGTCAAACAGCTGCCTGGTCCTGCTCACTCGTTTAGAGGCAGGCAAAGCCACTGCCTCTTCCCTTATGGAATGTCCCAACAGCCTAACTGGGTTTGGCTGGCACCCAGGGACATAGCCCAAGCCCTACAGTCCACCTTGCTGCTGCTGAGCTCCCAGGCTGAGCTGGCACTAATGTCTTGGAGCATGGAGATGGTTCTGTCTCCGCAGCTTCATTTCAGCTCTCTGGCCAAGAGGTGACTGCCAGTGACTGAGGGGACAATCACTGACAGATCTGGTAGGTTATTTACCCCTACACAGCAGTAGCTACCTGGTCCACAGCTGAGACCACAAGCTTTTTTGCTAAGTATCACCAAATAGCCCCTAAAGAGACAATAATAACTTCTGCTAGCTCAGGAATTTCTGGGAGGAGAAATTCCCTATCAGCCAAGCACGGGCTGTGACTCACAGTGGGGACACCCATGCCAAGAAGTCCAGTTCCTACATCTCTCTCCAGACACTGGCCTGTTTCCACAGGGAAGTGCCCGGATTTTCTAACTGGTGTATCCCCCACAGGCAGCTATGGCTAAGTAGTAGATTTGGGGTTTCTACTTGTGGCTCAAAATCCCCCAAGGAGGTCAAGAAACAGTCCAGGGAGGAGGATTAGAGAGATGCTGAACATGCAGCTGTGACTTCAGGCAAGCAGAATCTAGCACTTGCATCCCCCCTTGAACATCCTAGCCCTTCATAGCCAAGAGCTCTTTGCCAGCCTCCTAAAACAAATGTACAGTGCAATTATACCAATGTAACACCATTACCATTATTACCTCTGTGCACCTGCATGGCAAATGCAAGAACAGAGAGTCTGGACTTTATTAATTTCATCTCTTCAGGTTGCGTTGCCAACACGAATCAGTTGAGAAACCCTGAACAACAAACAAACAATTGATTTGTTCCCATTTTCCTCACTTTCATTACCTGTCCCTACCCACACCATGCCTGCTACAGAAGACTCTGGTATCACTGCTCTTACTTTCAAAATAATGATAGTACTGAATGAACTTCTGTTCTCCAGTGCAACCAAACTAATGACAGAGGTCTGATATGAGTATCTCCTGGTCACCTTGGACACACTGCAGACTTCTGGCCCTGTCATAAATGAAGGAATGGTAGAATATTATTGCACCCAGGAGAGAAGCAAGGCAGAGCAGTGCTTGTCACATCACATGCCACTGGATGACCAGTAACTGAGCTCCCACCTCCAGCCATGACAGATAAAGAATTTCCTTTTTTAAACAGAAAGAACACATGGTCTCTAAGGCTTCACCTGTGGACACTTAAAATAATTGGACGTGGACAGATTAAAGACAAATGGCAGTTGCTCAGATGAATATAGTGCACTATATGGAGCTATGAAAACTGCCAAAAGCACTTGATTTTCAGATTATACCAGCCATAAAAAATATGGATCACAGAACACTGTCAGGAGAGGACAGCAAATGCTTTCCAAATGAAGTATCGAATCAGGCACTAACAAAACTGTGCACCTGCTAAGCAGGGCCATGTGCAGTGAACCCCATGCCCAGCATGGCCGAGCTGCAGGTGTACAACACAGCTCACACACAGACAGCACGAGGCTTTGCAGCAGCACACATCCACATGGCATTCTGTCCTTCCCTTCCTACAAAGGTGGAAAATTTCCAAGTGCGCAATTGAGTTCAGTTTTCCTCACACCACTAATAACAGGCAAGTTCAACAGTGACAGGTTTTGAAATCCTCATCCTCTGGCTCACAGGAGGATCTATTTTAGTGAAGGCACAGAGGGATAAAAGCCTTCACGTCCTATGAAGAATTTCACTTTACTAAACCAAAAATTAAAAACCTTGTCCTCAGAAAAAAATAGCAGGTTCTTCTTTATCTTGCAAGATCTTGACAAAAAAGGAAAAACCATGCACTCCAAGCTCTCTACCTCATTAAGATAAATCAGCTTAGGAGGTATATTCTTCTCCTGTGCAGTCCTGTACAACCTACAAATCATATTGTCAGATTGGTGGCAGAACAGATGAGGACAGGCTGGCAACAGCTACCCAGGGTGCAGCCCCTTGTGGGACAAGCAAATCAGCCCTGCTGCACACCTGACAAAAACCTTTCCTTGGGGCTTCATGTCTGTGCTTAAAATATAAGGAAAGTGCAGCTTTGAGAAGACAGGCCCAGCCCCCAGCTAGAAAAAAAACATGTATATCAGTCTTCACATTAAATGTGTGAGTAGTCTCCAGGAGCATCAATCAGAGCAGGAGTGGGAGCTCCTGAAACATGGCTGAAACATGCTGTTTGTATTGAAATATACCTTACAATATAACAATTTTCCTTCTTCAGATGAAGCCAGAAAGGTGAGGAACATAGTACCTGTGCTTGGTATGACTATCTCCACTTAATATCAACAGCTGAGACTTCGTATTATTTCATTTGCTAACTGATACTTGTCTCAGTTTTTCACGAAATGGCCACAATGAACATTATTATTGTGCTATTTGTCTAATAAAAACGTAAAAGGCATGTTTTACTTAGCAGTTGTTTATGACTGATGAAGATAAACTTCAATAACCACTCAGTAATGATTACAGCGTGTTAGAGTTTAAATCTCTAGCTTACAATAACCTTTAAAACCAAATTGTTTTCCTTTGCATTGCCACAGGGCAGAGTAAAGGAGGTTAAGATACCTTAATTGCATTTCCACTCCTAGCATGTTTTTAAATCACGCTTGGACTACTGTTCTGGAGTTTCTAAGGCTTCAATTGAAAGGATGTCATCTGAAGTGCAAAAACAGGAAAAAACACCAACCAAAGTAACCAAGAAAACATAAGCATTTCCTGCAATTAGATCTCAGACAACTGGGACATGTCTGACACTCAGCAATGATGCAGTGCAGAGCCATGGGATTAAACATCCACACAGCAAAGAACAGACTATCTCAGCTCATCCAGAAAGGTATGCCAGGTCATTCCACATCCAAATGGATCCAGGCCCCAGAAGACCTCACCTTCACAGTCTTGCTTCCAGTTGTGAATGATTCTTCAGTAGCTCAGACATTTCTGTACTGCAACAGTGTTGATACCATGCACTGCACATGCACTCACACCTTCTCCCTGTGGAGTCACCAACCAGCCAAATTTTACAGGCAATTAAAAGCTGCATTTTACAATGGGGGCAGGGATAAGGAGAGGCAGAGCAAAGTGCTCCTCTGACTCTCTGTAGAGTTCTTGACACAGCAAGATTGTGTCAGATACACTGAGCTCTAAGTGACTCCTAACAAAGTTTTGTGTGTTAATTCAGAGAGCAGAAGTTCATCTGGATGCCACTGGCTAGAGGTAGATTGTTGCCACGTATTATTTGGTTTCGTATTGTATTTCATTTTTTTACTGGGTCTTGTAATGGTTTCTTCTGTACTCCCCTGTTCCCCTGGAAAATGTATCATCCGGAGGTTTGTCCCTGACCCTTTTCCCCACCCATTCTCCCATACTGGAATGTAATCCAACTCTGTTCCACTCCCACCTTATCCATGATTGGGAAGTGGCTTGTCCCCACCTCTAGCCCCTTCCCTGGATATAAGCCCAGGCTAGAGAACCAGCTTCTTCTCCTGGCTCAGGGACAGGGAAGGGGCTGCTGCCCAGGCTGGGGCAGGACCACAGAAGAAAGACTGACTAAAGCCCTGATTCCCCCCTGGATCAAGTGCAGACCTTCCTTTGCCATCAACAGGAACCTGATCTCTCTCTAAAGGAAAAGGTTCACAGCCTCTCCTGGGTTTTTGGGGCCCTGAAGAAAAATCCTTCCAACTGTGTTTTCTCTCTCGAGCTAGCCAAGGCAAGAACAGCGCCGGAGGGCTCTGTGAGAGAGACTAGCCACAGTAGATGACAGCATTTTTTGTTCTCTAAATGGGAGCAGTTGCTTCAAGCACAGGGACACTGTATTTGCAAGTCTGTTTCTCACCACAGCTTTAATAAAACGCATGGAAGTCCAGCACTCAATTTGTGGGAAATTGTTTGAAAGCTATTCTCTACCTCCCAGGCTCACATGTGATGTGGCTAGGATCTACAACCTCAGTTAACTTAATGTAGGTTTTCCAATTTGCATCTATTTCCTGAAAGATTGAAGTCTACGGAAAGTGGATGCTAATACAGGAGCCTGTATTTGGATTGGTGAAGCAGATAATCCAAGATTAATTTTCATCTGACAAAAGAAATCTTATTACAGTGTCAAACTCCAGTGTGCAGCTAGTAGCTCTTGGCAAAGCTGGAAATGCAACTCAGCATCTGCATTCTCACACACAGGTGCTACTGGGAAATGCCCAGGGCAATTGGAGTTATTCTGACAGGGGCAAAGTCCCTGGCCAGAACATCCTGTCTTATCTCCTGGCTTCTGGATAGATGGAGCATTTGAGCTGGTGTGGACACCGCAGCAATAAGATTAAGCTGGCCAATGATGGGCACAACAGTCCTTTAGAAAACCATGGAGCAGATCCAGCTCCTCACCACACACACAGCTCCATTCAACAAGTCACCCACTGCAGATGATTCAGGTGCATTGCACCTCTGGTGCCCAACATTCACCTCCCATTACATTTTCAGAAAAGATGCTTTGGTAATTTTATGTCCTAGGGTGACTTTATGATGCTTGTATCCCCAATGGTCTGTTCTGTTTAAGTTGGATATTGTGTTCTGTACATTTCAGACTAGTTCCAAGAGCAAAGGGAGAGAAAGAAGCACAGCTGTTTTCAGAAGCTGCACTCCCTCCTCCACATTCTGCTCCTGGACTGTGTTGTCTGCAGCACAGACAGACAGCAGGACAGAGATCTCCTTTGATTTTATTTTAGCTAGCTGAGACAGAAGTTGCTGGACTGTTCTTTGTTTTTTTCTTTTTCTTGGAACTGTTTGAACCAGAAAAGCATCGGGAGCTCACATCTGCAGTCCACCAGGGCCTGGGTCTCAGCATTTTCCAGTGCTGGAGGGACTGATAAGAGACTGAGTGAGCTGAGCTATAACCCACAGCAAGGACTTTCTGAATTTACCATCTCTTGAGCAGCTAGAGGTATATTGTTTCAGATTATTCATTTTTTTTAATGCTTGTGGATTCTTTGCTTGTTAAGTAGTTTTTTCCACTTTTCTCCAAGGAAATATTTTCCTGCATCAGTTGGGGGAGGGGCTGCTTGAATTTGCTATTCTGGAGGGACCCCATTCAGAGGCCTTCTCCTAAATTTGCACTAAACCAGGATATTTTAGCAGTTGCAATATTAGCTGCTGCTCTGACATCCAGAAGTAGTTGCTAGTGTGATCTCTATTGTAGTGAAGATGTTTTCTTTCATGCAAAGCCTAAAGCAATACTGTCACAGCCCTCAGTCCCCCACTCCTCCATTAGATACCAACATTAACCTCAAAGCTTCTGCAGATGTGAGAAACATGTCTCTCTCTATGCTTTCTCAGCTGGGGAGGGAGAGAAGGAGGTAAAAGAGCATCAGCACATGGACACACAAAGGCAAAATCCAGCTGGTCATGACAATAACACATTATAAAGCTCATTAATAATTTTTCCCTGCATTTTACGGGACTCCATCTACCTGCTAGAACCAGGCTGTTGACACCACTTTGTGTGAGGCAGCAAGACAAATGTTGCACTTCCTGACTCTGTCCTGCCCAGCTGAGGTCAGTGGGAGCTCTGCAGCCACTTTCAGGGAAAGCAGAAAGAGAAACCTTGAGCATTATGAAAGTCAAAGTCTCCTACAGGCTTCTAATAAACCTCTGTGCTGCTCCCAGCTCACAATCCCAGAGTGTTTTACCAACATTTACCACTTAAGTCAATAGTGTGTTTAAGGACCAGCAGTTTGAAAAGAGATGCAACAGATGGAGGCACTTTCCTAGCTCAGCCCACTCCAACCCAGCCAGGATGGCCTGGCAAGGAACAAGCCCTCCTTGGCTCGTGCAGCCCTGGAGAAGGGTTCCCAGCACTGACAGAAGAGCCATTTGTGACCTGGACCATCATCCAAACCTCATGGCACCAGGCAAGACTGATTTTCAGTTATGGCAGCTGGTGACTGGTGAAAGCTGAACAAGTACTGAGGGAGGAAGGGTAGCACACTTCTGCTAGTGAGCAGTTTTCAAGCCACCTTTGCCGACTGATAACACCAGTAAGGTTCTTTCCTGTTGAGATCAGCTCCTACGGACCACTGGTACAAGCCCATTACCTAGAGCAGAGAACCTAGTAGAAAATACCCGTAGACAAGAAATTAATAAACATCCAGCAGCAGGATTAACTCAATAAATCTAAACTATGAAACAAACTTTATAATTGGCTTTGCAATCCTGGTCACTGAGGCAGACCACCTCAACCTCCTGGCATCACGCTGGGGATGTACCTGAGCACGTGCACCCTTCCTTGAGCGAGCCCAGAGAAACCTCTGTATGTAGCCATAGGATCCCCCAGTCCAGGTGATCCATGGAAAAGCATTCATGCTCTTCATCGCTGACTGCCAGAGTCAATTCCCCTTCAGCTACCTGATTCTTTTAAGCTCAAATATTTCCACCTCCAGGGTAATGCAAAGCCTTCATGCAACACTGTGAGGGAGAGCGGGAACAACGCCACCTTTCCAAGCTCTGCTATGCAAACAACTTACACACTGGAGCACAGGATTTATTCATACCCATCCCAGCATGAATAATGCCAGACCTCAAGCAATCCATCCTTCAGACTGTGGCAGAATGAGCTGGTTCAATGACCTACCGGGGTAGCAATTGCCCCTTGATGGTTACAGAAACAGAAAGTCCTGTCTGATCCATGCCCTGGAGATGGTCTGAAATCCCCATGCTTGCCTGAGAGAAGACATGAAAGGATTGCAGGCTTAAGGCATCTGTGTCGGGGTCCTCACTCCTCACATATGCCCCATGGTGCAGAGAAACATGTCATGAGATATGACACTGTCTTCCTCCTGTCGAGCTGAATCTGTCTCCTTGGAAGCAACAACTCACAGTGACATGTCACAACCACATGAAGATGCAAAACTACCAATATTGTAATGATCCATAAGCCTCAAAATAAGTCTTTGTTCTTTTTGCTGGAAGCAATAAAGATCAATGGAAAAAACCCAAAAAACCAAGGAGTCTCTCAGAATGTGGAGAAGGTAGCAGCTCAGGAAATAAACCCTGGCAAGGTAGGAGAAAACTAGGGAGAGGCTTTTAAAGCAACCCACAATAGGGGAAAAAAAATAGCCAGGGTCTGACAGAGATCCTCATCTTTCCTGAGTTTAGCTTTTGTGTCATATTAATTCAAGTCCTTGTCAAAACAAGTTCTGTTTTGCTGCTCTCAGCACAGTGGGCTTAACGTAGCTTAAGAAAAGCATCTCACATTATTCTTCATACTTCATATATCATCTCCAACAAGCCAGAGAGCAGAAAACAAGCTGCTACTGTGCAGCTGATTATTGGTGATCATGTACACGGTCAGGCCCTGCGATGGAAGAACACTGCCAGACTTTGCTGAGCTCTGGTTTTAGCTCTTCACAGAGTAACAACACAGGGGGAGCCTTTGACTCAGAGAAACACCCAGACTGTCAACTACAGAAACACAAGGCAACATTTGCAGCACTAACAACTGTGCCAGAGAGCACCGGTCTGACAAGTCCCTTTTACATGGTACTCATTGTTAAAGAGCAAAAAGGTTGTTGACCATACAAGACATTTTCACATGTAAAGACTATTGGCAACAATTTGAAAGAAAATTCAGAAGAGTTGAGATGGAATAAACACAGAAAAAGTACTGCTGTTAAAAATGTCAAAGTAAAACCTGCCATTTGGTCTTTTCCTTTGTCAGATAGTTTTGTTGCTAATCTGTTAGGAGTAGCAAGTCACTCCATTCTTCACTTCATCTTATTTTGGCCAAATCCATTTCTCTGGATGGTATCTGTCTCTGCACATACAGTAATTTAATACAACGTCTGGCTTCAGACACAGAATGTTAAATAGTTACTGATTTTTGTTTAATTGCAGAAAATCAGAACATTCTTCTACCAGCATGTTAATAAAACTTGTGGGCTACATCCCTGAAATAATTCAGGTCAGCTTTCTAAAGCATCATCTATTTAACTTAGGAGAATCCCAGGAGACATGAAGATGACTCCTGATACCAAAGTATTCCTGCCAGTGTTTCACTGTGCACTGTTTTCTTTTCCATATCCACCCCGTGAAAATATCTCATCATCATTCTCCCCTGGTATTCAAGAGGGATCTTGTACTGCTCTCAGCAGTCAGCATTATAGTCTTCATACTCTCTGCTGAGATTTGATGGTTCATTTCCTCTGCCCAGACTAGCTTCAATTGTCAATACTGCCCTGCAGTTCTGTAAAAAAGTACATGCAAAATATACTTATTTGTACTCAGAGCAGATAGTTCATCTTGAAATTTCCTTGCACAGCAAGCCAGTGGTGATGAAACAGGTTTAAGCTACAGATTACTATTATTAAACATTTGTTCACTTTCAAAGCTTCCATGCTAAATTCTTGGACTTTGCTGACAATGTGCTCAAAGTGGTCTCATTCTGCTCCTTTGTGAAGAACCTGAGTGCAGCACCAATGCTTATTTCTCGCACTTTTAAAGAGGCTGGGAGCTTAGCATGAAAAATTTAAAAAATACAGGATCTGGGGTGTGGCTCAGAAGGGATGTTCTGTTATGTTTTCAAGTCCAGTCTGTCCTACTGCTAGCACTCATGCCCTGTAATTCATCAGCAATGTCCTAGACAATTAGTTTTTTCTCTCTTCTTATGGGAAAGATACTTCACAAACTCACTCGGATGGAAGCATTTTTCTCATTTGCAGCCTCCATTTGTTGAGGACTCAACTGTACAGTCTTATGCTCACACTGCTCTTCAGTTTAAATGAGGCAGCCCTTCCCCAGTACCTCTTCCTAGGATGCATTAGCAGACAGCTTTCACAGACCTGTCAGACTTTTTTTATTGCTAGCTACACTGAGTCAATTTCTTAGGATTCTCTTACCAGACTGGGTCTCTCTTAGCCAATTATCTCAGCTGCCCTCATTTCCCAAGCCAAATTCAGAATGTGAGATGGGGTAGTGGAACATGGCTCAAACATGAACCTTAATCCCATAGGATCCACCCTCAGGCTCCTCATTCCCATCTCTATGGAGAAATTCACAACCACCTGAGGTTCAAGACAAAACCCCCTTTCCCCAGAGGTTATAGATACCATCAAGGACAACTCTTCCCTTGCCCCACAGAAGAAAAAGTTCACTTTAAGCTACACCATACTGGTGTTCCAGTTACTGTGTGGTGACAAATAGCCCAGCAGGCAGGAATAGCCAAGCTGGTTTCACCACTGCAAACAATGGCGTGGGTCTCATTAAGACATACAAACTGAGCAGCCACCTCAGGACAGCATTGATCTGCCTGTACAGGCAGCACAGCACAGTCTGTTGTCAGGGTATCCTCATTAAACCCCTTGTCACTTCACCAGACAGAGGTGATGTGAGCTCCCTGTCTTCCACACACGCTTGCTTCAGCTCTTCGTTCACCCAGGCATTCATTAGGCCACAGAGTAGAGAAGCTACTTCTTGTAGGATTCAGCACATACACCTCATTTTCCTGTTGCAGATTTTTTTCATTTTATGTCACATCACTGAGAAAATTTGGCAATGAAATTGTTAAATGCATCATGCTAAACACTGTCAACCTGTAAAACCCCACTGGGCAGCTGCTGTACACACTTATCTCTATGCAGTCAGGCTCTGCCATCTTGCTGGCTTAAAAGAAATATTAATTTTCCCATGTAGAATATGGAGTTGGATTCAATTTCTATTCATGCCTCTTTCTTCTCATTCATTCTATCACCGCATTCCTTCCCCCCTTTCCTTTGTAGCCACATGTCTACAGCAGGAGCAGCATTCTGGCAGACTCCTGAGGCCAACCAGTCCAAACCTTTCCCAAAGCCAGAAAAAGTTTTACCATCTTACACTGGAGTAGGGCATGGAGTCAGGACTCTTGCTGCTGACTGTGGGACCTCCCTTTCCTTTAAAACAAGCTGCCTCAGTGCTAAAGCCTGACTCATATGGAACTGACCCAGCCTCACTGCAGCACTCCGGATAAGAAACAAAGAGGGATCCTGAACAGCCAGCAGGGACAGACACAAGTGGGCACCTCATTCTGGCAGCCCTGTGCTCCCAGCACCTTGTTGGTAGTAATGCCAAGGAGTCAGTGCTCCATTTCCTGCCTACCAGCAAAGCTGGTACCAGACAGCAACACAGCAATGCTTGTGTCATCTTGCTGTAGCACAACATCCTGGCAATTCAGAATGCTACACCCAACAGCAAAAACATTTTGCAATTAAGAGCTGGATGACAGGAAACAAAGTTTGCACCTGCCACTGAGCCTTTCAGGCCAAACTGAAATAACCCACTTGGATTTAATCTCTTCTTCCTAAAGACAAAGACAACTCATATGTTTCCATTCTACTGGCGACAGATGATCTTGTCAGAAAGCCGAAGTCTTAAATACTAAATTCCTGATTCCTGTTCCTAATTCTGTCACACATTGTCTTAGCTAAGTCATCCCATTGCTGTTCCTCAGCTTTCCCCCCAAGAACAGGGGAGCTGGCTCTACTGAGCCCCATTCAGGCACTCTGGAATCCATCACTCCCACCACAGAGTAACTTGTTTTTGTTTCTTAACACTGGAAGGAAGGTATTGTTATTTATACATACACAGACAGACACCATCTGAGTAGCTGAGCATACTGAGGGAGGCAGGAAAGAGCACAGGTACAGCATGGAAAAAAAACCAACCAAAACAGCAATATCCTGGATGTCTTCATCCAGATCAGAAATACAGCATCATTTCTCCCAGGCTTAAACTTTCTTTCTCTTTCCCTGTCTGAACTGGAGGAGTCTACACCCAAAATTGTGCTGGTCTACATTTAGAGTCTTTCATTTCCACCCCAGTCTTTTCCTGCTCTCCTGGACATCTGCAGAGGTACTCCAGGAACATGTACTAAACACACATTTTTGCCTCTATTCAGGCTATACCAAAAATAAATATCAAACTGGTCAGGACAGAAAACCAATGATGTGGCCAGTTCGTCTAAATGCAGCCTAAAAAATTTTCAATTTAGTAAGGTGAAAGCAAGATGGTGCAGTTTGAAAAAAGAATTGTGTGTATGTATTCTACAAGGAATAAAGGGATGCTGTTTCTGCAAAGAGTGGGAAGAGGAGGAAAGTGGTATTTTTAAAAGCCTTAACACACAGAAAAGCAGGATGCATAATCCTGAGTTCCTTGTGTCCTAAGAGTACCCATGTTCTTGCTCATCTCAGGCACTATAAAATACTCATATCCAGGGAAGTAGCTTTGTCCCTACTTTTATTATTTTTTTAATTGCACCAGTACCATCTACCACCCACCTGCAAACAGCTCCCTCCCCTCCCCTTGACAAGGAACAGAGGAGACTGTCCCCTGCCACACTCTCTGCTACCAATGAAATCAAAGAGCTTTCAGTGCTGAGAATTTCAGCAACATCCTCCATGGCCAAAGAAACAGAAACCTGGTACAAGCCCAACCCAACCCCTTGCTACAGCAGGGTTTTTTTTTGTGACAGATGTATGTGGAATCATGCACTGCCTGGGTTGGAGACTGAATCTTGGTTATTTTATTTCCTGCAAGCAAAACTAAGAGCTGCTACACAAGCAAAAATAAGAACCACTCCTATTACAGACAATGCTGGTGTCCAGGAACTGGACAGTGTCCAGTGTTTCCTGATGAGTTCTTACCTGATCCAGCAGGACAATGGCAGCAAACTCATCATCTGGCAACGTCAAACATTTTCTAAAGCACAGTTTCATGTTTCTGCCAGCTGAAATCTGTTTCTGTCAATGCTGGCAGCAGTGCCAATTGCTCAGTATCACTGCTCTTGAGGGTTTTTTAGACCCTGACTGCTCTCAGATTACACTAGATATAAAATAATGCCCACCTGCACACTAACACACTCTTTGCCAAAACTGTAGCTCCCAGTGAATGGGGCTCTAACAGGCAGTGGCCAGCAAGGCTGGTCTCCTCTCAGCTCTGCCACTGTCCCTTGTGCCATCCTTCACCCAACTCATCTATTTGAAGACAGTTTGCATTTTGGTTGGACACACTCTATGCTTCCACACTGTAAGGACAAATGGTTTTACTTCTGTCAACTACTCTACAACGACTTGCTGCCATGCTACAGAAATTCCAACAATCCTGAAGTCATCTTACTGCCTCTCGCAGACCTCAGTTCATTGCCTTAGTGGGAAGGCAGCACTGTTTGGGGGATCCACAACAGCAAATGATAGTGGGATGCATCAGAGTTCAGTGACACACTTGGTAGATCTTATTTTCTCTTTCTAGGAGCAGGATAACCCAATGAGTTGTATTTCCGTTCTAGATTTTGCAGAAACAAGCCAAGCCATGAGACACAGGACTTCCACCACCAGCTAACTCTGTCCACCCAGGAACATTAGCAGGACAAAGTCCCAGGAGAGTTTCTTGTTGCCATTTCTCATGTAAAAGCAAACAGCCAGCAAGGACTCACTTCTGACAGCTCTACCCTAACATGGGTGGAAATTCAGACCTTTCATTTCAGGCTACAAGGCTGCCTCAGCTCTCTACTGCTGTGAAAACAAGGATGTCTGTACCAGTTGTGAAGGGAGACAGAACAAAGGGCAAGTTAAATCACAGTTGTAACACCAAATGCCCTGCAAGAACTAATTCCATATGGTGGTCTCTGGATTTTGAGTGGTCTCTCCACTTCTCCCAGAAGGCACTGGGTGACATTATGAAACGGGCAGATACGTAACATTTTTTTACAGGAAAAAAAGATTCCCATTGTCACCACCATAACACTTTACTAATCAGCAATATCAGACGGGAATGAATGCCAGGAATTCCTGGCCTACATTCCTACTCCTGCTGCAGAAATCCACTGGTAAAGAACACAAATCCAAGGCACCCTCCTGGTACAGAGGTGGCACTGCAATGGGCACGGGTTGTTTTGTGGATGGGAAGCCAACATGTCTGCATATCCACTTCCTGCACTTGAGTGTTGAGGTCTGATAGGTGCAGACAAATAGCTGCACAGGCATTTTTAGGCTTTTTAAAACTCAAGTGTTTGTGCAGCTGTGATCACATTACCTTAATTCAACCAGAGGAGAAGCATGGCGTGGCCATGTGATTGAGAACAGTGACGTTTCTGTGGCTTGGCACATTACTGTGCCTCCACTAGGCTGTGGCAGCACTCTCTTTTAATTCAACCCCGACGCAGAACGGGGCATTTTGGTTTAAATCACTGGGAAGGTGCAACGTGTGGTCACAGGTTAGAGACAGAAATCAGGATTTGAGTCCTCTTGATCATAAGACAAACAGCCTGCTTTATGGTTCAGAACCTACACATATAGGGAGTTCAAATTTCTCACTGACTGGCCTGGGTCTTAACACCACCCAGCTCGGGGCCACCGATACATCTGCATTTAGGGTCAGAAGGGATTGGTTGAGGTCTCCTGAATTCAAATCTGTCCTGTGACTGTCTACCTGGGGATTCATTTATCAAACCAGGAGAGCCAAATTGGGTTCTTTATAGCCAGATTTATCTGTCCAGCTACAGACTATCTATACTGTGTGAATTCACCCTTTTGGTTATACTATAAAAAAATGTAAAAGTTCTTTGTTATCTTCTGCAGGTGCCTTGCAGATAGGACAACAAAGACAATGTGAGTCTGATTTGAATGAGACATGCCATTCATTTTGACAAACCTAGCTCACCTAGCTCGCATGGTGTCCCAGGGATCACCAGAGCTGCAGCACCCACCTCTAGGAGCTGCTAGGCAAAAACCAGCAATATCCCACTCCTTTAGGCTAGCATGTCACAGGTTAACTGCTCAGAAGTTACAAAGTCATAACTTAACACCAAAACCAACCAATTCAATGCAAAACCATTTCAACTGAAAAAACACAACCTTCTGCCACTGAGGTCTCCTAAATATTTGAGTGCTGGAGTTCAAGTAAGGGGATGGGCAGATTATCTTACTATTGACAATCCTCTGCTTCTGACAAGCTGCTGGCTTGCTAGGTTGTGCTGCGAACTGACTTAAAAGCATGAGAAAAACATGAGAGCACCCAAGACTTTTGAGGGGGGTGTACATCCACCCCACACTTCTCCCCCGTTTTTCGCTTTAAAAAATGTAATAGGAACAAAAGAAGGACTTTTGAATAAATTAACAAGGTGAGATTTAAACTGTCTATATGCTTTACCATCACCCAGCGTCTGCCATTGCTGAGGAGCCTCATTTTCACAATCAGGACTTGAAAAGCCTTTTCTGGATGAAGTCCCTCCTGTTTATCTCAAAGGAAAATGGGTCCAGCTTCTGCAAAGCCAAATCAGGTAGTTAAAGGGATTTGCTTTCATTTTTAGCACAGAAACACCTGGGTTTGATGGTACATTTTCTCCTCCCAGTTAAGTTCACAGTTTGGCCAGAACTAATACCTGGACTGGGGAGGCTTCCCAATCATATGTTTAAAATCAGATCTCCCTATCGTATCTTTAAAAGAAATCTTTCAGTAATAACAAAGCCAGCTGTTCTATGAGTTATCTATATTTAGCTAAATATTCAATGATATTATAAAAAGTTTATAGATAACAATATACATATATACAACTCCTTTGAAATTATTATTTACCTTTTTGTTACAAACAAACTAATTCAAAACTACTAAAGAAAACATCTGTCTTTAGTTTTACAAGTGATATCATTTTAATCAGGTATATGATTAAAAGTGACACATCCATGTATTAATAACATCTTTAAAACATTTGATTCTCACGGTCCTCAAGTAAAGTCATAAGTAAATTGTCATTCCAAGGGTCTAAATATTAGTAATATGGTTGGAATAGAGGCATGCCCTTTATTTTTTAGCAAGACAATATCTTTCAACACTAAGTTGATAAAATCTAGGTGAATATTACCATGAAAATTATATGAATATATTGTATTAGTATGTGTCATCAATATATCAGTATGTTAATACCTTTTCATGTATAGTTTTTAACCCTTCTGTAATCTCAAATGACTTTAGTTCTGTGATTAACATCTGCATACTTAAAAATTCAACATTAAAAGTCATGGTTATATTTCAGTTTATAAATAAGAAAATGTGTAATTAATATTTTAAATATGAAAGGTAGTTAGGGTTTGGTTTCTCATTTTAGTGGTAATCTTTTCACACTACGGAAAATGTAAGGTGAAAGATGTTTTCTAGAAAGGGCACCTTGAAAAATATCAGTTAATTTCTACTTGAAAGGATATCTTATTAATTAGAATTATTACAGGAGCTTCTGTTCATAAAAGGTGATTTTAAATTAGGGGTTTGGGATAGTGGCAATATAGGCACTACAGTACTGACTCCTCAAGTCATGTAGCTATTTCCATCTGAATAATAAAACCAGAAAACACCGCAGATGAAAGAGGTGTGGAGTGGCTTTACACACGATCAAAGCAACAGGTGACCAGGAGAGCTGAGGGACAGGGTGGCTGTGGACCCTCTGTTTTGCCCTACAGAACCCAAGTGGCTGCTGCCAAAGCAGGGACAGAATATATAGGCCAGTGACTTCTGCTGGGAATAAGCATGAAGAGGGAAGGCCTTTCCCAGAAGCTCTTCTAATTACTATCTCAATTTTTTATTTTTGTACTCCTTGCAGCTGATGTGTCATTTGGCTGAGTCTCACCAGCTGCCTCACTGCCCTTAGCTCAGCCTTTTTTTTTTTTCCACCACCCATTGCAGGAATTACCCTGCATCACTCTTCCTGGGACTGCAAAATGCAGTTTTATCTGCACTGCCAACTAATCTTGAACCAAACTGCCAAAAAAGCTGTGAGTGCTGCCCAGACTCCTCAGTTCCAGGGAAGAAAGACAATTTGATTTAACTCTATTCTCTCTCATCTCAAGCTAGTGCCCAATGAGAGTAACAGAACTCTAATTACACATGGTGGCTGAGCAAGTTAAATAAGACCAGCACAACTGCAGCTGTGGCAGTCCCTGCTTCCTCATCTTGCTTATTAAAAGGTGCTAACATGACTGCAGCTTTTCCAGTGGTTCCAGATAGCTGAATCACTGCCGTTAGGACATGACTGAGCCAGAAGGGATGGGGCCAGAATGCTTTTATTCCCACATCCTACTAGTGTTCTGTAGCTGGGAGCGAGCTACCTACACCCAGCTGTGCAGATACGGATCTACAGCCTCTTCAGCACCCTGGAAAACTCATTGAAGTTACACAAAAATTACAATTACAGTTCAAAATTAGCAGTAGCATACCAAGCCCAGCAGTTGGCAGTTTTTTCTTCTACTAGAACTGTTTTCAGAACAGGCTGAAATGAACAACACACATATAGGTCAGTGCTTGCCTAATAAGGCCAAGCTCTCACCTGGGAACTTCAAGAGCTAAAGCAAAACCACCAACCCATTACCTTGGCCCTATCCTATGCTGTTGACCCTGCTCCTTCCCTGGCATCACTTCACAACTTTAAAAAAGTAATAAGGGGATTAAAAAAATATATCTCTGAACCTCTAAATCCCACAGGCCCAATCCTTCCTTCTAGTCCTCCCAGAAAACCAAGCCACTTGCTCGGGAACATATCGCCAACAATGGGCACAGTGAGAAAGCAAAAGGCCCTGACCATGATGTCAGTCTCACTTCATAACCCAGCGCTTTCCCCACGGGAAGCAATTGCTGCAGCACCGAGGCTGGAGGCAGCAGATAAGCCTGAGCTGGGTGATAGGGATCAGCTGCCCAGTTATCAAGGGAGTACAAAAATCAAATAGATTTTGATTTAGTAGTTACAGCTTTTCATATATCCTGGGAAAAGAAAAGAGAAGGACCAGGGAGGGGGAAGGGGAGTTAGAAGTCTTTTTCCAGGGTGTTATGATGTCAGATCTTTTTAGCAATGAATTTCTAGGTTAAGTAGTTACTGAGACACGTGGCTGCAGAGAACTGCAGTCAGCGCAGGCGTTTGTAGGAGGAAACTGAAAGCGGTGGAAGAAAGGCAAAGGATTGCACATCTGAGGGCTGCAAACCCTGCCTGAAGCAAGCAAGACAGTATAGCAGAGTCATTCCCAACAGGCACAGAAACAAAGAACAGCAGCACTGCACCCTCAGAGATTCACTTCTCAGCGTTACAATCCATCTGTCTGATTTGGGGTAGGAAGTTAACTTAGTCCTTCTCTCAGATGTGACCTAAACTTTGGCCTGCAGTGGAAACTGCAACATCCACTGCTCCATGCCATGGGTCCAGCTCGTCTCTGTGATGGGGGCAGATCATCACCAGTGAATTAGACCAAAAAACATCAGCTGTGTTGCTGTTTAAGTCCAAAGGAAAGCAGATGAAAGCAACACACTGGAATTCAGAGCCAGCAATAGAGCAGGCAGTGAGTGGAAAGAGCCAGGCAGAGCTCAGCAGACAAAGGAGCAGAAGCAAAGATGAACCTTTGATTACAGGAAATTTGACCCAGTAAAGCTTGGCATTCAGGTACAGTTCTGCTGCCACAGACATGGCTATGACAAGGGCTACATTTGTAAATCGCCAAATATTAGCACTTCTGGCATAAGCTTCTGGACAGAAGTTATGGAAGCTGCAGCCATTTCAGAGAAATGTTTCACACAGCATATAAAAAGTATTCTTTAACATAAAACACCTTGCAATTAGGCTTACAACCAAAAACTACAGGAATTTAATTTAGAGCGTTCCCTGACATCATAGGATCATGTGCATTAAGAAAGCCAGACCACTTGATCCATTCTTGTGGAACCTTGAAAGTGCCAGCAGGGCACCATAACTCCTGTTCTCAGCCCCCAGATCCTGCTCAGTGCCTGGGAACAGCATCCAGCCTCTCCGGACACTGCCAAGCCCCAATGGCACAGGGACCTGACTGAACCCAGATAGGCCCAAACAGGGAGACAGTGTTCCCACCACACTGCAAGTGGGACCTGAGCCATTCCTCATCCTCAGGGAGCTACACACTGAATTTGCGCTGCTGTAATCCACTCCCCAGCTCAATTTCATCCCTTGTTAATTACTGTCACAGCAGGAGAGTTTCTGGGATTACAAAGAACAGGCAGCACTACACACATGGAAAGTAAGATATGCTCTCTTCTTCCTGCATGGCACAGATCATTTATTTCCCTTGGTTAAGGCAGTCTCCAGGTCTCCAGCCAGTCTCCTATAAGAGGCTGATGGGGCTGGGATGTACTGGCAGCAGTAAATCCCAGCCCCACAGTGTCAGGCATCTTAGCTCTGTCATTCTGGCAGGGAAGGGAACTGTGCAGGACCACCGACTGCAAGTAGTTTGGATTGAGCCCTGCCCACCTTCTTCCTAGAGGGCCTGCCACAGGGCAGAAGGGCTGGGTCTGGCAAGAGCTCCACATTATTGTAGTTATTCTGCATCTAGTTGCTTCTGTGGGCATCTCTAGTTCAATTTCAGATATAGCCGCTATTGAAGCACACCTTAACTCTGGTGTTGGCTGGGATCTTACAGAACTTTGGCTTTTGAAATAACTGGTCCGCCCTCAATCAGCTGAATGAGACCATCACATCCTTCTGCAGATAAATCTGCTCTTTTCAATTAGGACCTGCTTCCTGGCAACCTTGCTGGACTCAGATTTTAAGCACCTCCTATTGAACAAAAAGGTTATTTAAATGGGGGAAAAGATGTAAAAAGCACAGCTCGCTCTCTTCAGCTGATTGTCTTTGGAAACAGGACTGGAGGCTGCTGTCCCAGAAGACTGAGCTGCCCTTATCTCAGGCACTCTGTTAAAAGACTTGGAATCACTTATTAATTTAGTGAAAGCCTCTTAATTTTGATCTTTTGTCTGCATTAATTGATTTGCTATCAATAACCTGCATTGATTAGACCTCCAGACCTGGCAGCCGCTGAAGATGAAGAGACAGAGACTCTTTCAGAGCAGGAGTTCAAAGCCTGAAATGATTAAAAAAGACAGCACCAAAGTGGCTGATAACAAAAAAGGTGTCATTCTTTTTCCATTCAAGTATGAAACTCTGTGCAGTTAACCCTTCTGTACCTCAAAATGCTCTCAGGTCTAAGCTATTTGTATAATTTAGAGCTAGCTGCTAGATTTACTCCATTTTGCCATTTTAATTAAAATATTATGGATGCTCTTAAATACCTGCCAGAATGAGAACCAAGGGAAAATTTTATCTGCTTAAGCCACAAAGAGCTCAGGGAAAGCAACCTGACCCAGAGATTGTGGGTGGTGCTCTCAGATCCCTTCCAGCCGACAGCATTGTAAAGAGTGGTTCACTAAGATTTAATTTGCAGCAGATCCAAACCAAATGCAACAGTGAAATTTAACAGTCATGAGTTAAAATTTTGACAATAAAGTTTTGAAAGCTGAGAACGGCTTGCTAGTCCAAGCTGCCAGGAAGCCATTAATAAACCAGCTCCCTGAGAGACTGTACTGGAACACAGCCCTGGGCTGCTCCCAACTCAGCAACCCCCCTGCATGAGCCACAGCAGGGGCAGGTGGGCTCAGTGTTCACATACATTGTTCCTCTACCAAGAAAACCAAAGGTACTGGCTAGGGAGAGCTCTCAGGCCACCTAGGAGAGGCTGATTTGGGACACACACTAGGCACCAGGTGGGAGCACCTGAGCTACCCCCAGTGCACACATCCAAGGCAGCTTTGTCTGCTTCAGATTCCAAATCTCCAGTAATAGCTTGCTAAACAGCACAAGGCCAGCTATGTACTTTAGCCCAGCCCTGAATTAATCCAGGTGGCCACTGTCCAAAGACACTTAACTGTTGTTTGAGACATCCAGCTATCTAAGAACGAGGCAGCCTAGCAAGTTTTTTTTCCATCCAAGCTGTGTCAAGAGCTCTGGCCACCCCCCAGCCATGACAGTACAAGCCTTAACAGCACACCTTCCTACACTTGTAGATTTCTCTGTCAGCACACATTTCACTAGAAAACAAATAATGTAATTTCTCTTACAATTTCTTTGGTGGCAGCACAGAGCATGGATCAGCACAAAGTAAGTGACAGCTCCTGCCCTGTAGAAGAAGCTTATCTGGTGCTGGTTCCAAAGAACCTGGCTGGACCACTCCTCCAGCACCCTACTCCAATGTGACAGAATTCTAACCCATGGCCCAAATACACCCCTGTGACAGCTTACAGAGCAGCACAGCCAGTTCACAGCACAGCACTTCTGCACTGGGAAACTGACACAAACACAAATTATACTGAATTTCTGCATTTCTACTCTGACAACAGCACAAAGCTACCAGGACTTGAAATCCCTCCCTGTGCATCTCTACCAACTCTTCTTTACATGAAGATTTTTAATAGCCCTCCTCTCTTTTTCTCCCTCCCCTCCCTGCACACATTACACATGGGTGCCAAATACCCCTGCAGCTGCAGTCACTCCTCACAAGCTGCTCTCCTGCCCTCCTCAGCGGTTTCGTGTTTACTGCATTTGTCCTGCACATGTCCAGAAATCCCAGAAAAATGGACAGCACTCCTAAGTTCTAGCTATACAAAGTTTCTGGGAGAACAAGGAATGTGTTAGTACCCATGCTCTGGTCTCGCACTATAAGGAAAGGTGAGTTCCTGAGCCCTCAGGCTCACAAACAGCTCTGGATATACCCAAGTACTGCCACACCTGTGTCTGCTGGGAAGGAACCATTTTATACATCACATGAGAAATAGCGCACTGAAATTAAAGATCATGTATTTGCTAAGTCCTTTCCTTTTGTATGAAAAGGCTGTGTCAGCCTTTGTCCTCCACAGATTAAATGTGAATAATGATTGGGACACTGGAATAGATTGCCTTAGGAAGTTGTAGACTCTCCATCATCTGAATTTTTTTGAACAGGCTAAACAGTCATCTGTCAAAAATGGTCTAAGTATTAAAAACCCTGCCTTGGGGAACAGAAGGAAAGGAATAAATGACCTCATAAGCTTTATTTTCTGTTTCTGTAATTTAAATATAACTTCTCGGGACTACAGAAATTCCACTTGCTCCCTCAGCTGGGCACAGCATACCTTCTCCTAAGGCCTTGTGTTTCATGCTCACATGTTTAAAAAAAAATCTCTGTTCTGCAGTAAGGGTGGCCAGCTCCACGCAATGGAGCAAGTGGTCCCTCCACATTAGCTTCCTACATTTGTAAAATGCAGAGGGATGGAAAGTGTAATACTGCAAATATCTCAAAAATCTCTGCATTTCAGAAAGGAACTTTTATTCCTGCTTTTAACACATGACAAGTAGATCAAAA
The DNA here is from genome assembly GCF_015227805.2 of Hirundo rustica. Classification (NCBI taxonomy): domain Eukaryota; kingdom Metazoa; phylum Chordata; class Aves; order Passeriformes; family Hirundinidae; genus Hirundo; species Hirundo rustica. The sequence continues at coordinate 5,720,900 of NC_053461.1, read as the reverse complement.
TAACTGAAAGCTTATCTGGTATCTCCCAGATACCAACACTGGGTGTACAGACATCATGCTGATGGGCACAGGATGAGAACCGAGGGAGCCAAGTTTTTTTTTCCACCCACAAAGAACAAAAATAGGCTTTTATTCTAAATTACTTATTTTAAACTAAAAACTAGAAAGAACAAAAGCAAAGGCTCCAGGAAGTGGAGTCTGCACCCGCATCTTATTTTAAGATGCAGCTTTGATTCTTTAGAAACTTAAAGCTGCATTGCACAGAAAGCAGAATCAGATCAGTGATGTTGTACAGCTCACTATCTCCAAACATCAATCTAGGATCTTAGAAGCAATAAAGATTCAATAACACTCCACAGTCTCCAGCTCTGAAAATGCAAAGATAAAAACTGTAACAATTAAGGACAGATATGGATATGCAATATACATTGCACAGATGTTTTATTTCCCTGCAATTATATATATGTCCTCCAAAATAAAACCCAACCTTCATTAACTCAACATTACAGTGTTGTCGCATATTCCTCATGAAAAAGCATCAGTAAAAATGAAAGAAAGTACTCATCAAGACAGCATCAGCATCCAGACTAATCACATACACATTCCACCAAATTAATTTCTGACATGTTCAGATGCTGGCCCTCCGTGAGTAATTATTACACAAATATTTCCAATTTCCCTCCTCAGTCTCAGAAGTTTCTAAAGTAAATATTTTTGTGCAAAATTGGCAGCATAGTTTTACACACCTACTGAAGAACAGCACACGTACATCCTTTGGGGGATACACACAATCATTTACAAAGATTCCGCACAGCCACGCGCATACTTGTTAGGAAACAGAACTTCAGCATCAGTTATTGAGCAAAATCCCTGCTGAGAGCACAGGCTCTGGTGCAGATTGTTAATTCTGACCTCAGGACTGCTGGCTGAGGCCCACGGGCAGAGCCGGGCCAGAACAGCTGCACACAAGCAGTGCGCAAGGAGCGACTGGGATATACAGATACTCCCCTCTCAGCCACAGAGACACATCCAGCACTGCCAGCCTGCGGACAGACTCCAGTCACTGTGTCCACAGCAGGCAAATGGAGCCACCCAACATTCCATTTTCTGACGCGCAAAAGCAAAAAGTGCTCAATTTCATCTTCAATCAATTTACTTATTGTTTGGTTCTCTCAGCTGATAGCCCAGAAATTCTCTCAGCTACCGAGGCAAAAAAAAAAAAAAAAAGTCAAACTGCCTTGTTCCTTGAAGTCTTTCCTAATCCAAGGGAGAAATTCAAGGGAAATAATTTCATTTGATAACAGCTGATTCCCCTTTCCTGGTATCCCACCCAGTGCTTGGAGAATTTCTCACTCCAGAAACCCTTCACAGCAGTCAGCTTTAATAGTGGTTTAGCTGCAGACTCACAGTCAGAGCAGTAACACACACTGTTTATTCTTTCTCGCCAGTGTTTAAGACAGCCCACTAAGAAATTTAGGTACCTGAGTTTACCTTGAGCTCCATAAAGAAAGTAGTCAGCTAAAGGCTGTACAGCTCTGAGCTTGCACTTAAATAAAAAATAAAATTTAAAAAAACGCTTTTTCCAATTTTGGCAAGTGATTGGAAAACAAGTCTTCCAGTTCTGATGAATAATCTGCTTTGAGTTAAAACCCACTGCTGAACTGCAGCTTCCCTCTTGCTTTAATAGGAAGGGATAGAGCAGCAGAGACCACATTTCAGCACACAAATTAGGAGGGGCAAGCTGTAGGTAGCAGGTGATGTATTGCTATTGCATCACCTTTCGTTTGATTAGTGATTAGGAAGTAATTGCCTCTCTGCCCAAGAGATGAAATCTGGCAGAGTCCTTCTGAAACAAACATGGCATTTACATATTCCTCTAAAAGCTGTAAAATACTTCAGTCTCCAAGTACTGTAGTCCTAATAATCTTTGAATAGTTTGATACAATCCCTGTGTACAGCTCATTAGGCACTGAATTCTTTGAAATAAGAAACCCTTTCCTGTCATCCCTGCACAGATCTAGCACAGAAGCCCCCACTAGGCAGATGCAAAATGCCACAGCAGTAAGAGCTGATAATAAAGGAACTTGATTGGGTTAATGGAGTCACATATGGTGATGGTGTGGCCCTTGAGAACATTTCCCCTCAGCTTCCTCTCATATTGAAAGGATTGAAGGAACAGAAGCACAGACCAGGAAAAATTCAGATTTATTGGCAGAGGTGACATTTTTGGATGAAAATACTATTAATCATAGTCACGGAGGCAAGATCAATAAAATATTAATAAAGAACACATCTTGTAACATGTACACGTTCCAAGACTCATTGACAACCATCCCAGCACCGTGATATTAAAATAAACCCAATGCTTTCACTTTTGTCTCTTCCTCCCATGCAGCAGAGCTCACAGTGAGGATGCTGCTGAGTGTCCCCTGTGACTGTGAGCACTGATACCCCGCACCAGCTCCAGCGGGTGCTGTGCTATACACACGGGGTTTGGGACATGGAAGGTTTGACAGGATCAGCAAAGAGGGAAAAAAAAACCTGGCACTTTGCTGTGATCAGTGCTCAGACTTGAGGGAAGGGGGTGGATGAAGTGAGAAGACTACAGATTGTACAGTACTATACATTTCCATATTTGCTTCGTTTCTTGACCGCTCTGCAACTAACTCATGCTCCTGAGAGCATGCATGCAGAATGAAAAAACTATCTTTTCATCACTTGAATGCTCATGCCTTTTCTTGCTGTAAGGTCCTTTACATGTAGGCCCATCTGTAATGGGACAAGAACAGTTTCCTTTGCTTGTCAAGGATGGCAGTGTTTCTTGTATAAGATCCCATCCCACTGGAGCATGAGAGAGAATATTGCTTATGACAGTGGCCTCCAGACTTTTAACTACAGAGCCTGAGCAAAAACCAACCCCATTAAAACACAGCTCATCTGCTGTCCCCAAAAGTCTGCTCTCTCCCCCAGATCAACCCCCCCGCTGGTCCAAATAATAAATTTCTGCACATGTTTATTTTTAGGGTACAGCAAAACACTGATACCAGTCGAGTGCAGCCACAGCACTAGCCCTTAATAACAATAAATTCACTGGGGAAAAAAGGTGAAAACAATCCAGATGAATTCCTAAAATGGCTTTATCAAATCTCACCTATTTTATAAGGGACATAACCATACCTGACCCTTTATTAAAGCTCCAGTGTCTGGACTACATAATTAAACAATAACTTAATTTTAAATAAAATGGCTAGAGTAACTGCATTGAAAAGGAAGCCATGAAAAAGCCTGAGACTGTTGTATGTCACTTACACCCTTTGAAACAAACTAAAAAAGCGCAATGCGATTTCTCTAAGTATGTATGTTAGTAAATATCACAGATTTTAAGTCAGCACCTTGATTTTAGGGGACCTGGTTTATGTTTTGAAGCAGACACCTGCTCTAGATTAATATTGTTGTGAAACTCACAATAAATTGTCTTCTGTTCTCAGAGCTCATTGCTGCCTGAAGTACAGCTTAACCTCTCTTGAGAGAATAGCCCAAAGTGGAGCAAAGGAAACTTGTTTACAGCTAAATTAAATTTCCAGGGCCTGAAACACCCAACAGTTACCCCAGAGAGTGAAGGTTCAAGATAGTGCTGGATTAAATGGCTTTCCTGTGCCTCTAAAAAGCTAACAATGGACACGCTTATTATTTATATCCAAACTGGCTGGCACGCCTAATATTTCAAGAAACATATTTTGCAGCTGTAATACAACTTGAGGAACACCCTATATTTCACTGATATGAGGTAGTGTAATAGCTGAGCAATATACTTTTTTCTATACATCACATTCAAAGCTGGGAAATATTTTTTTTGTTGTTTGCTGCAAACATGCTTTTTCTTATCTATAAAAATAGACATAATAATGATGCTTTACACAGCTCTGGAATCTCACAGCCCTTTCAGGGAGCTCAGCATCTGTGTCGTGGAGCTGAAACAGTACCAGCACCTCCACAAATCAACCAGTGAGTAGAAGATAAAACACTTGTGGGGGAGCCAAGACTGCAACTTAGAGCTTTTTCCTACTGAGGTGCCCAACACTGTGTAACACTTATTTTCTATAATTACAGAGGTGCTAGTTATCACAACTTTAGAAGCCTGGTGCTATGAGGCAAATAGGATACAACCGCAGAGAACATTCTGAACTGATAAAGAATGTTTTAAATGCCGCAAGCACTGGGGTTTTACAGATAGTTTTTTCACTTTAACCAGGCTGTGGGGCAGATATTTTGCCAGACTAACATTTTTAACTGTAACTAAAAACCTCAATTCCCGGGAGACACATTAGGTCAAAGCACTCCTCTCTTAGCAAGCCATACATCACCTCAAGGCAGGAAACTACGGGGTGGGGGACCCTTAAAGCTTCCCTTTCTACATCCACTCTTCTGTTCCATCTTACTTCTGATGCACGTCAAAACCACACAAAAAGCAGGGAAGCAAACCACCAAGTCTCTCAGGGCAGTAGGGGACGGGCATTAGAGCAGCTGAAGTTGCTTACCGGCACGGCAGAGGCGCAGAGCGAGCAGGATCCGGCAGCCAAATGGCGCCCGAGGCCTCAGCCCGGTAATTGGCACCTTTAAGGCCCAGCACGGGGCAGGTGGGCCGGGCCCGGCCGGGCCGGGGGCGCGTCCTGCCGGGGCAGCGGCGAGCGGCCCCGGGGGCTGGGAGCCTGTGTGCCCGGGCAATGCCTCCCCTGCTGCGGCACACCCGGGCCTCCGAGCTTGGCCTCGGCACGGGACATTCCCTGGGTGTTTGTTGTTCAGCCATTGCAGTGATTCCCTGGATCCACGGGCACGCTGCTGGATGGCTCCATGACAAGATGGCTCTTCTGAGGATTAAATGACACCGCCGAGTGCACTAGAGGTGGATTCTCTGAACAGTTGAATCACATACACCTGCTTTAGATAGTAAACAAGAGTTCCAGGCTGCCTAGGCCAGAAGGGGAATCACCTGTAGGCAGCATTAGCAGAAGGGCCCTTTCTGACATACGGTGTCACCGCCTCTCCATTGCACTTGGATTGCATTTCTGTGCAGTCACTGGATCTGTCTAAGGGCACAAGTTTTTTAACCAGTTAGCAATGAAACCTGCCAGGAAGACAAAAGTGAAAAACTACTGCTTTGCTCAGCAATTTGGCCCAGACTCAGCCAGCAGCTGGCAAGCCAGGAGTGTATCGCTCATCCCTTGAGAGTCTTCTGGTCTGTGGGTTATGCAGCCTTAGCCAATACCGTATGCTCCGTAAAAGGCAAATCCCTACATCCAAGTCATTCTCATTTTGCTCATCTGCGGGGATTGGTGCTTACAGTAAGAACAATGGGATGTTGAGTTTGTGTTCTAAGCTGTAAATTGAGTACCTGGCTGCCTTAGTTCTTTATCCATTACAGAAAAATTGCTTTCCTGCATGAGGTGCTCTTGCTGTTTTACATTCCTAGGCAAGAAAACTGATGAGCAACTCGAAAGCAGATGGGCAGTTGGAATGGTTAGATGATAGAACAGCAAGTGGGAAAGCAAGCAACCATGACAAATGCCTGTGCCTTTGGAAGGGGCAATCAAAGGGAAATCCAACAGGAGCTTCTCCTGACACTACACAGGCAGCATCTCTCTGACATGTTCCACAGCAAGTATGTGCAAACAGGGATTTTCTAGCTGGTGACAAGTTTTGTGACGTCTGTTGTCACCTGAGGGTATGGAGTTACCTTCACTAGCATGGTAGCCTTCTGCCACTGGCCTCCATTCCACCTCAGCAGTCTCACATCAGCCAGCACTAACACCAGAGCTGATGTGGGTCTGGGAGAAATTCATAAAGACCATCTAGGACTCATACACTCCCTTTAGCTGGAGAGCATTTCTGAATGTGTCTGAGAGAGAGAGAGAGTTGTCTGCAGCAGCCCTGCAGCTATATTTCACCGTTCACCTCCACACGTCATTTCCCCACCTTGGTTACACTGTCGTGTGTGCAGGGTTTCTCTGTAAGTGTGGAAAGGTCATTTCACTGGCTGATCCTCAGCAGAGTGCCCCAGGCAGATGTGAACCTCTGACAGTTCTCGATCTTCATTAGACATTCCTTTGCCTTAGCAGATGAACCATTCATGATATCTAATGTGTTTCTCCTTATCACACCTCTCTGAGTTGGGCAGCTCTAACCTTCTCCTTAGGAATTGGAGGTTAGGGTACAGAGACTAAAGGCATGTTTTTAAAGATCCTTAAGAAACTTATGGATGCAGAGTTGGCTGATACACTTTTCAAACCATGAAATGTATAACTGCAATTCAAATGGCTGAATTGAAAAGCCCCAGGGAGTCTAGTTCCTTTTGATTGATATCAATGGGAATTAAATATGTTTGTTTCTGAAAATCATCATCTTTTAAGAATCTAAAAGCCTCAATTTCAGCACCTTTCATACCACATAGCAGGAAATACAGCCAGTTTTCCAAGCAAGAGGCTACTGCTCTAGACACAGGTCCTCTTCTTAATTTTTTTTAATTTTTTTTTATTATTATTATTTTATTTTCTAAAAGTCACCAGCCAGCCTGCAAAGGTGGAGTGTGTTATTAGACAAATTCAAGAACAGATCTACAAGTGGCTACTAAAAAAAACACCAGGGCAGGGATGAATCCATTTACATCACTGATCCAACATTTCTGAACATGGAGGGAAAGAGCAGAAAGTGCCACAGCTCCCCCCGAAGAGCATGTGCTTTTGCTGTGGGGGAGACAGAACACTTGACCAGATGGCCCAGTGCTCTGCTCCAGGATGCAATTCCTCATACTCTCATGTTCTTATGTCTCAGTCTCTGCTGTGGCAGTGTAAATGCACCAATGCTCTAAGCACCAGCTTCTACCACCCTGCAGTCACTCTTTCTGCTGTAACTTTCCCAGCTGGACAGGAACACATGGACCTTGAATGATCTCCTTGCCATTTTGCTATGTAGACTGCTTTTTGTCCTGATCCCATACATTTTTAAATTAGAGTCTGAGCTGGTTATCTTCTTTGGAGCTATTTCATTGGCACAGTTCCAAAGCTGTGAATACGCTCTACTTTCCTCTTTCTTCTTCAGACTCTTTTACATTCCATTTTTTTCTTTCACAGCGCTGTTATTGTGGCAGTGGCTGGCATGATTATTGCTACTTACTCCCAATCCCCCAATGGCAGAGTAATACCTCTTTAATTGGGTATTTCTCCCTCCGACACTAATCTCCTAACAAATGCCGATGCCGTGTTAGATGCTGTGTGGGGATCTCTCATCACTATCTCTTCAAGCAGGCAGTTGTGTGTGGAATGAATGCATAGTCACTCAGCATGGATGGATTTGTCTGAGGCCCTGTCAGCTCCCTGGTTTTGTCACTGAAATCTTGCATTGCGGATCCGGATTTCTATTGCTTTAACTTTTTGAGGCAGATTTATCTCAACCCCTGTCAGATCAATGGGTTTTGTCACAGAAATCTATGTGACTTTGCTCCCTGTGGAGATCTGGCTAGTCAAGTTTGTGGAGGCTGATTTGGGAACCTGAACCCGAGGCCTTGTTTGGCTGTTGCAGGAGGGTGGGTAACATTCAGAACTGAAAAGAGCAGAGGCCTAACAAGAGAAAAACTTTAATAAAAACTGCAGTAGCAACCTACATCCACAGCCCAAGACAATATACATCCCAAGAGAGCGCATTCAATCTCACATCCATGCACACGTGGGCTCTCCATCTGCTGGCATCATCAAGCTGCCCATGGACTGCAGCCCTGTGACAGGGGCTGAGATCTGACAGGGCTGATGCAGATCAGCCTTTCCAGCCAGTCCTCTCTGGTTGCTCAAAACCCCCTGGAGCTGTGGAGGCAGGAAGTCCGTCTGTAGGAGGCACTTCTCCTTTAATGCCTCCACAGTATATTAGGAAACACTGTGCTATCAGAGATGATCTTTCTCCAGGGTTACAAGCCCAATTTTCTTTTTGCCTGTAGCCATCAGACTGCATGATTGTCTGACACTGCAACAACACAGTCTTCCAGATAAAGCTTAGCTTTACTGAAATGCTGCATGTCCATTTTGTCTCCTTAGCTGAATCAAAAATTTCCAGGAACAGCTTCAGTAAATGGAAGTTTCTTGATGAAAAGTACATTGTTCAAATAATCTTTTTGTTGGACTGAGGGATAACATTATATCCTTTGCTTATTACTACTTGAAAATTTTTTAATAATGATTATCACAGTTGAATTTGACCATGATCAAGGTCTGAGTGAACTTTTGGAACAAAATGGTAGTGGTAATAATAATAGCAATAACAATAATAGAAAAGCAGGTAACATGCATTAAAGGAAGAGTCTGGTGTTGACTGATAAAGACTCAGACTTGTCTGGAACAGCCAACTCAGCCTGAAAGCTCAACACAGCAGGGATGGATTCCCTGTTGGTGAGACTGCCTCAGTATTGTATTTGAAGCAGAACATTTCAAAAGGAACGGGTACCCCAGGAAAGAGGAGATTTGGGGAAGGTGGCCATTAGCATCTCAGTATTAATGAGAAACTGCAAATTTTTGGCCATGGGTCACCTCATTGTTCCCTTTGCAATATTCCAGTCATAGGCTTTCTTTAGAGCAGATGCTCATTTCTGTACCTGCTTTGTGATATTTTCTTTCCTTCTTTTTAATGGAACTCTCCTTTTGTTGTATGCTTTTCTATTTCAGCTTTACCTCTGGAAATTCTCCATTACCATTTTTTACCTTCTAATCCTTCTTCATCCATCCTTCTTTCCCTGCCTCATGTAAATATTCATGCTTCTGTTTTACTTCTTCCTCTAGGTGATTATCTATTATCTTTTAACTGGTGCTCCTCCTTAGTTTTTTCGCTTTCCCATCCTTTCGTGTCCCTCTGTTCCCTCTGCTGCTACGGAAGCTCTAGTCTTTCTTTAGATATTGAAATGGAATGTGTAGTTCCTGCTTGTGATTCTGTGCTAGATACCTCAGTGTGCCTGTGCAGCTTCAGACCCAGGGTAAGCCTGGCTAAATCCAGGAAACTAAGCAGGAAACAAAGCTGAGTGAAAGGTTGCTTACTTGTGCCTGTGATTTGTGGTTGTTTAACAACGGCCTCCTGATTAACACAGACCTCAATTCCAGAAATGCCACAGTGATAGATACTCAATATTTATCTTAATAGAGACACACAATTCCCTTAATGTTTAAAGCCAGTGCTAGCAGTACAACTATTATCCTGGAAGTTGTTCACGCCGCTGCCTGTGTGCGTATCACCTGGTGAAACACAACTTTAATTCTGCACGGGTCCCCAAGGACTAACAAGTGTTAAATGATCACTATTGCATGCTGCTGTCACCATGCCTGCAGTTCTGTCAAACCACAAGAATGATGTTGTAGCTTTCCTGTTTCACTTCAGAACAATGCAAAAAAGTATGTCTTCAATACCACTGCTGGAACTGTCCCTTCAGAAGTCATCTTGTCTGCTACAGCAACTGCTTTTCACAGAGGTCCTCGTATTTAATCTGATTATAGTTAGTTAACAAAAAAGAATTACAAGGCTTGACTAGACAAAAAGTGATGAGATACCTGTAGACATCTGATTGCTTTAGTCCATCTCTTTTAGTACATCCAAATGTGCAACAAGGTCACTTCAATAAGGAGCTTTAAAGTACTTCCTCTTGTTGCTTTTAGACTCGTTCCAGAAGCACAGATTACTTTAGTCAGATCACCTCTCTGTGGTCTCCTTCTGCTGGAAATATGTCCCAAGCAGGTAGAAAAGAAGGGCTAAAGGACAGTAGCAGATCAGTCATTAGTAAGACAAGATCAAAGGCTGCCTTTTCTGTCCTGAGCTAATTTTCTGTCCTGCCTTCACCATAGGTATAAACCAGGCTGATTAGCTCTATCTGCCACCCTGGCTCAATAAACCAAGCTGAGAGTTGCTGTTGCACAGCAGCTCTGCTGGGGTTATAACTATCTTTTTAGCAGAGATCCAGGTCCAGGAATGAGGCAGTGCAGAAATGCATTCACAAAGAAGAGTACCTGGATTGCTGCAGCATTAACTGAGAGTGCCTGTGAGCGTACACCTCAGGTGCTATCACATGTCAGAGCTGAGAAGGCAACATTTGAAAAATTGTTTTGGAAGGGACTTTAGCACAAAGTGTGGGAGGCCACATTTGGGAAAAAAAATAACTAGACTAAGTTACACCAGCACTACTGTGGGAGGAAGGCTTGCACAATGCCTTGACTGCAGCCATGGCTGTTTCTCCTCACATTTGTGGGCTCTAATTCTACATAAAATAAGAAGAGGAGGAGTGAGAGACAACACTGCATCATCTTGACATTCCTTTCTAAGTATATAAAAGATGAGCTGTAAGTTCCTCAGCATCTTGCTGCCGTATAAGCCAGCGACAGCAAATTGTCATCTCTGGAGCCATGCAGGACAATGGCACACTGGGGAAAGCCAGCCTAATTCTGCCAATAGCAGTGTCCAGCCATGTTTTCCAGTAGCTGGCTAATTAGTAGAAATACAGATTTCCAGGACAGAAAAGATGATTAGAGAGCTCTGCAAAAGCCTCAAGGCTGCCAATGACTCAAATCTCAGAGGATTGTGATAAAAAATCTTTGCATGTATGCCCCTGATTTAAAGCCGACAGAAATCAGTGTTGGACTGAAGGCCTGATGGACATTTATTACCTGAAACTAGCTGATGTTCTCTGCCCTTCTTTTACTGGATAGCCACCTACACCACTAAAGAAACAGGCTGTCAGCTCATACTTTCAAATTTGTGGACATTCAGCCTGGAGCTGTAAACTGACCATGAGGGCTGAGCTATCTTAGCTGCCTCTGTAGAGATCCATTGGTTCAGGACTGAGGCAAATGTGTGGGAAGAGGGAAATTAGAGCTTTTGTGGTAACTGTGCAAATCAAAGAGAAGACTCATTTCTTTGTCTATCACATAAATTTATTTGTTCATTTCTATACTTGCCACACACTAAAATTCTATAAAACTTAGAACTCTGGAACATTCTTGTAAAATACCCAGCGACACTGGTAATAAAAGGTCACTGAGGGTGCAGAAACATCAGGATACAGCCTAAATAACAACTTCAGGAACCATGGAAAGTCAGGTGGATTTACTGGTTGGGCCACCTCAAAATTAACTTTTCAGGGGTTGCAACTTGGGACAATATTGTATAGTAGTAACTCCAACTTGAGCACTTGTGTAGGGCCCCATCTTTAGAATCATTAAGGCTGGAAAAGATGTCCAAGATTTTCCCCTTGAAATGAGGGATAGAAGTCACTAAATGGCAATACTCAAGGTAGACCTTGAAAAAATGAAGTTAGTATTTATTTGAAGAGAACTGCAAGATAAGAAGTTTCCAGTGCTACCAGGAGGTTAAGTACTCTCCAGTTTGGAACAAAACAAGCAGTTGTAATTGGTATCATGGTAACTACTTGTATGAATACCGAAATAAAGGTCTGGTTATTTGTCCAGAATCTCTTAAATCCGGAAACTGGGTCAGAAATCATAATGTCTGGTCAAGTCATCAAAATTCTGGTTACATTGAAAATGCAAGGATTGTTTTGGAGGTTATAAACCATGTATATGACAATATTCAGCTTCTTTCTAGCCCAAACCTCCATTAGGCCATCCCACTGTACTGTATGTAATTCAGACTCCTCCTCAAAGGCAGAGCCTACAGCTGAGTAAATACTGCATTGTTTAAAGACCAAAATTTTATGGTCAAAGTGAGGAGCAGAATCATGAGGACTCCAGAAAGATATTTTTGTAACAGCCTGCTGTCAGTTCTGAGTAGCAGGGGAATGTGATGTGTGAAAGACAGACTCTGACAAAACCTAGGCTCACATCAGGTGCTCCTGTAGACTCCAAATCTGTTGCTTTGAACTGCACTTTATAGGAAACCAGCAGCTGATACTGTCTACAGAGAATTGTGGTTTCTGAAACTATTTTAAGTCTTTTAAGACAGTCCCATACAGAGCCTCTATTACAACAGGTAATCAGAGTAAGAGCTTCTTCAGAGAGAAAAGGGGTGAGTTCCTTGAAAAGTACTCAGAAAAGATAATTTCAAACTGTCTTTACAGGAAAAGCTGAAAAAGAAATAGTAGATTTTTATCCCTGTTAATAAGTAATTCAGTAATGGAAACAATGCTGCATGTTCCAGCTTTTCTCAAAGAAACTGGCCTCAGTCTAAAGTCTTCTGAAACAGCCAGGCTGACCCTCAGAGAAAGTGTAAATTAAACAGCAGAATCATTACAGGGCATAGAAAATTATGCAGTCCTAACTAAGAAGGACTACTATTGCTTTTTAGATTGGAAGACTTACTTAAATTCAATTAATCAGACCACTGTCATGTACAATTAGAACTGTATCTCTCAGTGATTCTTCTGCTTTGAGAACCACATGACCTTCAAGAAAAGAGAGCTTAGCAAATTACTGCTTCTAAATTTTATATATTGAAAATTTGGTGGGTCACCTGCAGATGTGACTTTTGGGTGTGTTGAAATGGTGACACAGGCAGGCCAAAGGAAATATCCTTCCCCTTCTCCCTGCAGTATTAAGCACAGACTTGCAGTTGTTTGGGAACAGCTCTCGGTTTTGGTAAAACATCCCTCCCCCACTGTAAAAGCAGATTTTTCACATCAGCTTCCCTGCAGGTTAAACATAATGGGTCAGGGCCAGCTCGTACAGCCTCCCTTAGGCTCCTCTAACATTTGTGAGATTACCTGTAAGTTGCCATAAATAATCAGGGAAAGCAGCAATGTTGGAAACAGCTCAAGCTGAAAATCAGACTAAATGAACTCCACTGCAGTCTCAGTCTGAGATGGGAACTCTGATAAAGTGACAGCGTAGAATGACAGCTTAAGAGGAACCTGTGGGTGGGTAGGCATTAAACCTGTCCCAGACACACAGACTCATCACCTAAGTCACACAAGAAGAAGTTGGTGAAACAGCACAAAATTATCTAATTGTATTAGGAACAAGAACAAGTTATCTAATTCATGTGTTGTTCTGCCAGAAATCCAAATCAGAGCTCACAACACTGGAATTTCAGATATCTTAAGACGCAGAGCAAAGTGTCAGATAAACTCTCATCTTTATTCAGGATCAAAAGCAACTGAATTATTTTGAATCCATCATAGATTCAGTCCAGATGAGGAATGCAAAATTTGATGCTGCCTATCTCCTAAAACCTTCTGTACCATAAACACCAGAGCAACAGTATTTGGTGCTGAAACAGTCTCCCAGTCAGCCTCAGAGCTAGATGAAGCAAAATCAACACCATGACTAAAGCAAAGTGAAGAGGAGCTTTCGGTGAGCCACTAGTTTTATCTTGCAGACAAGAAATTACCAATGTCTTTGAATTCTCTACACTTTGAATGCTCAGTAGAGAAAAAATATAGACTAAGAATACATAGTGCCACTGCTTACTGAAATAGCTAATGGTCCCTTCACAAGGCAGCTCTTGCCCTAGACTTGTTTTCTTTTAGCATCTAAACTGCTGAGAAAACCACTAATTAATTCTCAGGCCCTTGCAAACAGCCGCCTTCCTATCATGAACATTCTTTGTACGAGACAGTGAATACAGAACTGTCAGACTTTGTCTCCACAGGGGACAGGCTTGGTAAGAGTGTGATAAAACACTTGAAGAGTCTCTGGCCCTTCCTCTCACACAGTGCCCAGAGCAGCCATAGAGCTGTAACAGCTCCTGGGCATCCAGAGGAGTGGATGTTGCCTAAGCCACAGTGTGAATGGCAGGCTTTGACTTCTCATGAGCCATGGGAAGGTTGATCCTTCGCTGCTTTGGGCCATGCCTGTATCCTCTCTGCTGATTAGAATCAGGGAGACTCCTGCCTCAGAAGAGGCTCTCTTGGCAGGCAGTGCAGCAAGGGATTTGCAGTTGGATTCATAGCTCTATGGCTGCTTTTAAATACCTTGAAGGAGTAAGGGCAGGCATTGCAATGGGGCTGGAGGAGTTCCCCAGCTCATATGCACCAGGCTCTGAATGCACTTGGACATGGGGAGGAGTGAGAAATATTTTCCTTTCACAGTGATGTACTAACCCAGACTCCCAAAAAAGCTGTAATACTGGGCTGTGCTCCTGTGGCAAATTTGTTTATGTTGTTCAGTTCTTATGACCTCTCAGTAAACCTGTTTTGAAGTCTTTCATGTGTCCCACTACCTTTGTCCATTTGTCTCTGTATCCACTGTACAGACATCTTTCTCTCTCAGTTCAGTGAAAGGTTCTCATAGCCAGTAATCCCCTGGCCTTGCAAACCTTGGTCTAATGTGAAGAACAGACTTTTTAGTAGCTCCCTGGATATGTGCCGTAGTGCACAACTGAGCACACAGAAGTCCAACTTCTGAGACAACAGACAGACTCTGGGCAGTGGGTGGTGAGCTGCACACAGATACACAGAAGGATCGCTGCTCCCCAAGGAGCCAGCATGAAAAACATCTGCCAAGGGAAACTCTCCTAACTTCCTGCCAGGGCATGAAGAGGAACGATACCATGACTGACAGAGTGACAAGTATGGAAGGACAAGTGTGGGATGCCTCACAACAGGGACTGATTTGTTGGTAACACTCCAAAAACACCTAATGCCCACAACGGAGAGGAAGAACAAACAGTCTCCACCAAAGCTGTCACCTCCATGGTATCCAATATCCTTTCCAAGTATTCATCAATCACAAAGACACATCCCAGGCAGGCAGGCCAGTAACTCTGGGGTAACATGCACATGGACATCATTTGGCTTCCCTAGGGGATATCTCTTCTACAGCTGGGGCTCCCATTCAGTGATAAACTAATTCTCTTAATCATGACATTGTACCCTTTCTCCTCCAGAAAGATACAAAGAACAGTTTACTTACCAGCAGTAAGGGCCCTGAACCTTCCTGACAGGTTGATGTGGAATCTGTCCTTGAGACTTCAGTGGAACAGATTCCCATCTTTCACATCCATGTGACTATGATTTCCAACTGGAAATTTCTCATTCTCTGTTTCTTTTTGTAGGATGGCCATCAGTGCTGTAGCTCAATGCCAACACTGAGTTCATGCCACCTCCTGCAGTCAATAAATGCCTGAGGAGACAGAATAAATAGTTATTAAACGTACTCTAGATTTGCTGTCATATTTTAACTAAGCACTGGAAATCAAATAAATATATCATAAGACAAGCAGTTAAAATGTCTATGGAAAAAAACAGACTCAGGCAAAATGGCTTAATCTGCAGCATTAATGAGTAACAGATTGTTCCATCAATAGTATATGAGGAGCAGCGTGCAAGAAGGCAAAACTCCTACAAGTTCCCTGGGACTTGAATCCTTGTAAAAGGCCCAGTTCTGGAGAATACTCAAGAACATGATTAAGGTTAAGCGTGTGTTTAAATCCCATTGATTTAGTGAGACAGAGATAAAAGCTTAAAAGTTGGGTTGTTTTTTTTTTTAATCAAGGCATTTTACTGAATTGAAGAATATTCTGTGCAAAAAGCTCAAAGTCAGAAGCAAAAGCACCTCACCTGGCTGGATGGGGCTATCCAGCTCTGTGCTGATGCCATCCTGCTGTCCCAGCTGTTAGGAAGAGGGAGTCATAGCTCTGTGTTTCTTTGACAGCCTAAGAACCTTCCCTTAGATGCCTCCTAAGCCAGCCTTTGTCTGTGCCACACATTATCTTTTTCCCTAATGTAATCCTCAGGATAAGGATCCAACTTTGCCTGGAACCAAGTGTGTGTCCTGACTCCCTGCCTGCATGGGGGCGGCTCACAGAAATGTACCAGCATGGTCACCCTGTGCTCCCTGCAGCACATGGACAATTGCAGATGATCTGTAGCAGTTCCAGGATCCAAAGAGGACCAGGACCACAATTTATACATGGAATGAAAAACTAGATTCTTTCATAAAGAGCTTGCTGACATAATGAATGCTGAGAGAGAGAGGACAGAGGAATAAACACAAGAAATCTCGAGGTCTTGAAGGACAGAAAGAGAGTCTGAAAAAGGGAGGTAGTAATGAAAACAGATGGATAATATTTTGTCTGGGGAATACATGCACCTAAATCCCAGCAGAAACAATACAAGGATATGGATTTGTGTGTGCAGCCCTCCCCACCAGAAAGGTCTAAACCATATCAATTATATCTGCCATGTCATTAGCTAGATACTGCAGAGCAAATAATGAAATTGCTTCACAAAAGCACTGAAGACAACTGGCCAGCTCTTGCTGTGCTTAATTCAGATGGGCTCTGTGTTTCTCATCTATTATTATTCAGTTTTAACTTATTCCTGTATTTCTAGTGTCTGATCAGGCGAAGCAGAAGTAATGTTCTCCTCTATACACATGCTATAATCTGTTCCCATTCCCTTAACACCAAGGGTCACTGTGGACAGTGTTTAGGAAAGCAGCAAAAATCAGTGTGATGGGTACTACTGAATGGCCTGCTCTTCCATGAATGCTTTGCTGCCTAAAGCTAAAGAAGCCACATGGAGTGTTTAAAGAGAGGAGAAAATGCCATCAATTGGCAGAGCCTTTGGAGCCCAGGGCTTTCAGCCAGCTGTTACACTGAGGTGAAGCCTCCATGATGTTTGTAGATACATGGAGCTCGTGTTTTTCCTTTGTAACAAATAAGTAAGGTAAATGTGCACAAATACAGGGGAAGGGAAGGATATCTCCACCATGCTCAGTGCAAAAATCCTTAGTTTTACCTTACTGGCAAGACCAATTGTCTTGATGTTTAATCTTTATGTGACCTTTAATCAACTTGGTGGTGTTAAATCCAAGCTAGCTCAGTTCATAGGTGGGATTTCTGCAAAGACAATGCGTCCACTTAAATAGGTTTGCTTCTATTCATACCATACTCCCTCTTTAAATTCCTTGGGAAAAGAAGACTGAGTCTGCAGTCTAGAAGCAGAAGACAGTGATTTCATTTTAACTGCAACTAGAAATCATTGCAATGACCTTGGATGAGTCAATGACTTTTCTGATGTCGGATAGGGAGGAAGGAGCCTTGCCTACCTGAGGGACCATAAGGCCTGGAGCCAGGTAGTTTGACCAAGTCCTTTGACATTCTGGAGGGAAAGATTTCAGAATAAATCAAGGTAAGAAATTGATTACAATTACAATGAATTACAAATAATGAACTTGCCCCACTTCCTAACTTTTTGAGAGGAGATTGTGACATCAAATCTTCTAGAACCTTAACATTTGAAGCTTAAAAAGCCCTTGAAAAAGTCACCGAAGCTCTTCAAAAAAGACAAGCACACCGTTATGCTCCAGAAAAGCCCTTTTTCTTGCAGTGGTAAGAGATAAAATGCAACTTTGTGGTCTCATTTCTCAATGGGACACTTCTGAAAAAAATCCTTTGTTAATCATAGAGTAATTTTTTCTTCCTTATAGGTCTCCAAAAACAATTTTACAGCCATGGAGATGACAGCGAAATTATAATTAGAGCCAGAACAAGATTGCTGACTATGGCAGGCCAAGACTTTGTAATTATCTATTTACCTGTGAAAAAAGATTACCTTGATTGGGATTTGCAAAAATCAGAAGACTTACAAAACGCAGTTAAATTATTCACGTGTTTGTTCTATTCATTATCCAGGCCACAAACTGTTGCAAGCAAAATTGAGTTTTAGAAAAAAAACCATGCTGAGTGAAGAGCCTTGGAGTGCTATAACTCTCTTCACTGATGGATCAGAGAAAGTAAATAAATTAATAGTAGCATGGCAAAATCAAACAACCAAAACATGGGAATCAGATATTCAAACAGCAGAGAGCTCTCCTCAGATTGTTGAATTTGCCACAGTAGTTAAGGCTTTTCAGCTCTTTTCAGGACCTTTAATTTAATTACAGATTCATCTTATGTTGATAATATTGTTAAAAGAATAGAAAGATCAGTTTTAAAGGATGTTAGCAATGGTACCCTAGATCATTGGCTTTCATTTCTTTATACAATTTTGCAATACAAAACTAACCAATATTTTGTCTCTCATATCAGGGCTCATTTCTCACTTTCAAGATTTATAGCAGAAGGAAATGCAAGAGCAGACAAACTGACGACGGTTGTTTCAAACACTTCACCACAAACATTTTCAAACAAGCAAAACTGAGTCATGCCTTTTTACATCAAAATGCACAAGCACTTGTGTGAATGCTTCACATTTCTAAACGTCAAGCAAAAGCCATTATTGGTGCTTGCCTGGTCTGTCAGCTTGTGCAAGCTCCTGTTTCTACAGGAGCTGTCAATACACCAAAGTTGCAAAGCCTACAACTATGGCAAACAGGTATCACCAAATACCCATCTTTTGGGAAATTTAAGAATATTCGTGTATCGGTAGACACTTTCTCAGGCACAATTTTTACTTCAGTACACACAGGGGAAACAGCCAATCATGCTTGCCAACATTTTTTGCAGGCTTTTGCTTCATTGTGTGTACCCCAAGAAATAAAACCAGACAATAGCCCTGCATACACAGCTCAAAAATTGGCTGCATTTTTGATGTATTGGGATGTTCACCACACTTAGAATTCCCTATTCTCCCACAAGTCAAGCAATTATTGAAAGGACACACCACACTTTAAAACACATTCTAAATCAACAGAAAGGGGGAGTGGTTCAAGCAATGCCTCAGATGAGGTTGAGCAAAGTTTTACATGCTTTTAATTTTTTGAATAGCTCATTTGCAGAACACAACACACCAATTTTTAAGCATTTTTCAAAAAACACACAGGCAAAATTGAAAGAAAATCCTCCAGTTTTAATTAGAAACCCTGAGACAAGACAAACTGAAGGACCATTTTCGCTAATAACCTGAGGCAAAAGATGTGCTTGTGTTTCCACAGGTGGGAACCTAAGTGGGTTCCAGCGAAGAACATGAAACCATATCATTCACAAAAAAGCACTGACAATTCCACAAGCAGGGAAACAAGCACACAGATGTGGGCTGCACAGAGAGATTACAGCTCATGCCTGACACCCCCTGCTCAGCCTGCAAAAAACTGCGAACCTCGGGTTTTATGTCAATGCTAAAACTGTGAAGATCGTTAGTATCGTAGAGCTCTTTTAGCAGAAGCAGGATGTCCATCGTGTTAAAAAGAATTCCAAGATATCCAAATTTGTAAAGTTGTGTGCAAACGGGACAGCTTATGGCCAGTTCATGAACAAAATTGGGAAAACGTAAAAGCAAAAAGTGCTAAAAGATTTGCTTGAAAATTGAAATGCATGGGAAAACTTTTTGCCAAAAAGTAGCTGAACAAGAACATGGAGTTAGATCAAACGATATATTGGTGCTTGTTAGTTTTGGTTGCTCGCTTTTGCAATGCATATATGCCTGTGGATCAACCAAAACCAAATGTTTGGGTTACTTTAGCAAAGTTAGCAGGCTCAGACACCATATGTTTGACCAATTCAAGCCCAGACCAAACCTTTGCCACTTGTTTGGTGGGTGTGCCAGCGCCAACCAAAGAGTGGCAAATACCTAACTGTGACTATTGTTGGTCTGCTGTTGCCAATGCGATAAATCCCATAACTGATTGGTATATTGGGGCCCCTGATCTTCTTAAAGCACCTTCTGAACCTCAAGAATTAGAAATTCTTGGTTCTTTGACATTAGAATTTTGTGATGAGTTTTAGTATCAAGTAGATCCGCAATTAAATGTTAATCTCCATCATCCTGTGTACAGAAACGCAAGTTTTTGGTGCAATTGTACTATCCCTGTGCCCCCTAAGAGTAAGACTGCTGATCTTAATAAGTTTCCATGGCAATTGCCAAAAGGATATTGGCTCATTTGTGAAGAGCCTGTCAGGGCATTCCCTCAAAAATTAAAGATGGCCCGTGTAGCATAAGACAACTCACTGTGATAGCACCTAGTGTTAAAGAAGCCATCAAGAGAAAACACAGAAGAAAAAGATTTGCCCATCATTATAGTGAAAACTGTAATAGCAATTTTAAACCCTGGGACCCTACAATATGAGTTATATCAGGTTTATTTGTACCTCAGCTTGCCTCAGCAATAGCATTGAAACAATTAGACTGATTGGGGTGTTGGCTGAGCAAAGAAGTCAATGCTACTTCTATTGTAATTAGTGATATGGTGACAGATGTTAGTGCTGTTAGACATGTGACCTTTCAGAACAGACCCACCATCAATTTTCTTTTACTGGCACATGAGCATAGTTGTGAGGAATTTGAAGGATTGTGTTGTATGAATTTGTCTAACCATTCAGTGTCCATCCACAAACAGAGTCAAAACCTGAGAGATTTAGCAAATCAAATTAAAACAGACAATGGATCATGGTTAGACAACGTGTTTGAAGCATGGAGCTTTGCACCTGGGCTAAAGGAGCTTTGCAAAATAGGTTTATCTATATTAATTGTTATAGTAGCCATATTAGTGATAGCGCCTTGTGTACACATTGTGTACATTGGGTACATTGCTGTGTACAGCAAATGATGAATAAGACTATCAAAGAAGTTTTTACAGTTCAAGAAAGAGGGGGAGATGTGAGAAATGGATTTGTAGAGAATTCTCAAAGCCTGACTGAAAGCTCACATAGTCTTGTACATCTATATGCAAACTCTGAGATAAGGCATGCTGATTTAGAAAGAGAAGACATTGTTGAGAGAGAAATTGAACTAGAAACAAGTTTCAAAAGCTGAACCTTGCAAATAGACCAGATATTTTGGAGAAACAGAACTATGAAAGATGTATTGTAGCAAGACCCATGTGGGGTACTTTAATAGATGACTGGCTTAGAAGCATTACCAGCATTGTGTGACGAAAGCTGATAGGCAAAAAAGTGCTTATAATGTATTGTAATTAGGAAGTAGTTTGGCTTCTGATTTTGATGGCATGAATTGTAACATCTGTACCATCTCACCTTTCCCATAAGACTAAAAATGGAATAAAAGTCTTTAAAATGCCTCACAGGAGCCCCGTCTCTTGGTCAGAAAAAGGGTTTTTCCAGCAACCCACCCCGCAGGGAGGTGCGATGACAAGGTCCATTGGAGCTGGAGCTGCTGGGCTGACAGGAGCACTCCCAGTTTGCCTGAACCCGTAGCTACAGAGGTGTGTGACTCTTGGCTTCAATCTCTCCTCCTGAACATGGAGCGCTCAGTATAAGTGCTAGTTAGAAGCTTTCACACATGCCAGGAAGCCACCTTGGTTTGATGCCATGGAATAGACATGTTCATTCTCCCAGTGTTGGGACCTGCCCAAGGATGGCAGCAGACATTTACAAGCACAGGTGTTCCTGGCAGGTGTTTTGTTTCTGAGGAAGCTGCCTTCTGGCTGAGCTGCTGCCAGCCCATCTATCCGCCTCCCCCATTGCCACACAACCTTGCCTCCCCCAGGGACTTTCAGGCAGGCCTATTTCAAACAGCAGGCGCAGGCAATGAACACATCAGGCAATTAAATGGCAGATCAATTCGACTTAGCTTCTCTCGGGAAAGCAGCCCTTGGGAGACAGAAGAATGAGGCAGCAGGAGACAAAGGCAAAGAGAAAAATTGAGAGGTGCAGGAGAGAAGGAGGAGAGCAGAAGAGCCAAGATGGAAACACAGCAGGCAGAACGGGCCATGCACAATGTGGTGTGAAACCACAGCTGCAGGGGAGGAGGCGTTCGGGGAAAAAGGGATATATGGCTGGCATAGGCAGCATGAGAAAGACATAGGAAAGAGAGAGTACGTCTAAGGGAAGGTAAGAACAAGACAGAGAAAAATGAGACTGGAAGGGGTGGGATGATGAATATAGCAACAGCAGGGAATGGCCTCAACTGCCTACCTGGATCTGCAAAAATGTAAGCTTTATTAATTTGGAACCATCAGAAAAAAATGTATATTTGTAATATCCTATTCACTTTATTTATACTGATGGAGAATCACTGGATATTGTGAGAGGACTTCTCTCCCTGAAATTTGCCATAAACTCAGGAGCTTCCTGTACCAATATGAAAAACAGGCAGTGGCACTGACAAGCAGAAGGAAAGGAAATTAAATGGGCTGGTATCACTCCAGCCAGCTGAGTGGAACACTAGAGGAAACAACAGCATGAACTCCTAACTAGTTTTCAGTTTCTAGCTTTAATAATCTGAGATACTGGTAGTATTAACCCACTTAGTAATGCTAGTCACAGGCCTTCAAGAGTCAGGAGTAAAGTACCAAAAAGCTGAGAGTCTGTTCTTTTAAAAGTCACATGGTTCTTGTTTTTCCTTTATTAAAAAACAAAACAACCCCCCCCAACCCAAATAAACAAACAAAAAACTGCCTGTGATTTACACATTCAAAGGTGAAATTCTTGAGGAGAGGGAGAACACTGTAATTAGGGGACCCAGAGAAGTTTGAGAGTTCACAACACGAAAGGACTTTTAACTGTATGACCTCCATGCTGTCAGACTCCCCTCCAAGAGAAGTGGCCTCTTGCAGGATGTCTGTTTGCTCTTCCTCCTCAGCTGGGAACACTGCAAATCCTTCTCTCCCTGCTACCAAACCCAGTGCTGCTGCTCTGCAGGATTCTGCCTCATCCTAGGGGTGCACTTCTCACACCCCCTTTACAGCACAGCAGGAGCCAGCCACAGGAGGGGCATCTAAAATGTCAGGCCTTGAAGGTTCTGTGCCAAAAGACAAATGAAAATATCTCACAGTGACTCCAGGGAAGCTATCTCTTCCCAGTCTTTCTGCTAAGGCTCTGTAGTACCATTCTATGCTCTTATAAATTTTCTTCTTTCATGGCTTCTCTCCAAGCCCATCGCGGCTATTTACATACACCCACCATATTTCACCATATTTACAAGAGTGCTGTGAAGAAGCAAAAGACAAAACCAAACCAAACCGTGCAGTAAGTCAGTGCCAGAAATGGTGATAAACCCGGACTCCTTGCTGCCTTTTTCCTTCTTATCAGGTAGACAATGCTGCCTTTCTTCTGCCCCTTCCACCTGTCTTGTGACAGGTTTTGAAAAATAAATCTGGGAAGAGTTAATATTTTAGTTTCTGCTTAAAAAGAGGAGCAAAGAACATTAAATCTAACATTAGAGATGACCAGGCAATAGGTAACCAGTTGGGAAATCTTAGCTGGAGTGCACTGCTCCACACCTCAAGGTCAGCACAATAGAAATACCTTTTTTTCTACGACCTTTGGCTTCTCTCTTTGCAGGAAAAGAACGAATTTCTGAGTTTAAGAATATCTAGCACCAGTTTTTCATACAAGGCAGAATGTGACCATAATGTTTGTTTCGTTTTCTTCTTTTCTTCTTCTTTCTTCTATTTTTTAAACCTTATTTTCTCTCCCTCTTCCAGTCCAGCTCCACAGCTGGCACTGTCCCTTCAGTGGTGACAAATTCTTTTAGTCCCATACAGTCCTGACAGCTGTTGTTCCTCAGGCCATGAGGTCCATGAAGCAGAGCACAAATTCCTGTCTCTTTCAGGGCCTGCAGGCAGCTGCCATGGCAAGGTTGAGGATGAATTTACCAGCCAGATGCCACTTCACTCTCCCTAACCTAGAGCCAGTGATTGGCATTGCGAAAGCACTGAATGGAATTAGATTGCTTGAACTACCGCTAGAAGAGAGGTAATCACACAAATAGCAAGGTAGAGAGGGAAGAAAGCCAAAAAATTCAAACTAAGTTAACAAGAACGAGGATGGTGGGAAATGATGGGACAACTGCTCTGCTGACTTGCTCTGTCCTGCGAGTATAACCCACATACAGATGTGAATACGTACACACACTCCTGTCTGCTGAATCTGGGATCTGGATGTCCATCAGCTCAACTCTACATCCCTCCTAAATACAGGTTCTTTGGCTACAAGATCGCACAAACAAATGGAGCCATTATGTGGATCACACAGACCAGAGTAACTGTCTGAAGTTTGCTTCTTCCCAAGGTCTGACTCTGTAAACAATTCAACCTTTCAGCCTCTGCTTGTCTGTCCTTCTAAATTTTCCACAGTATTTAAACAGTAATTGGAAGGGGTGCATTGGCAGAAGAAGCTGCAGCCTCAGTTCCGTTTCTCCACAAACAGAAGCCACGCATGGATTAGAGGGTGCACGCTCCCTAGAGAGCAGGCTGCACAGAGAGCTCTGTCACAGCCCTGTCCCTAGCACAGTCCTGGGGGAAGTGGCACCATGGCTTTGGCAGCCGTGGCTGCCAAGGGAAGCTTCTCCTGGGGCCGGAGTGGAGAATCCACACAAGCACCTGGAGGAGTCTTAGCAAGGCAAATGCTCCCATCTCTCCTGCCCTGCCGCAGCACTGGCACGATTTATATTCCTAGTGCACAGCTGGAGACAAGCTGTGGCACAGCACTGGAGAATCAAACAGCCACTTC
This sequence comes from Hirundo rustica, assembly GCF_015227805.2. Taxonomy (NCBI): domain Eukaryota; kingdom Metazoa; phylum Chordata; class Aves; order Passeriformes; family Hirundinidae; genus Hirundo; species Hirundo rustica. The sequence continues at coordinate 5,696,573 of NC_053461.1, read as the reverse complement.
CCACAGCAAGGCAGAAATACAGGAGCTGGAGGTAACTAGAAAGGGGAGGTGAAGTCCAAACTCTCAGTGAATCCTCACTTCCACTGCTGTTTGTCATGAGACACCAGGACTACATTGCTCCTGCTAAGAGAAGAGCTAGCAGAAATCCTGGCTATGATGTAGTAGCCTTGCCTAAAGCAGTCAGCTCTTTCTGGCAGGGGTACACCTCTTTTTTCAAATCATGTATTTTACTACATCTACACTGTCATCAAAGGTGGATGCAGCACCTAGAAACAGACCGGAGAGGGTTTTCAACTATCTTGCTACTCATTTTCATGCAATGCATGAATGATGCAGCTGCCTGCATTCCCTCTTTCTTGCCTAATGAATTGCCGCTCCTTCTCTCACATCATGAAATTAATTTTTCAATGGCCCCCCAATATGGCTTTTTCACTCCAAAATCCTCATCACCATGGTTCTTCTTAGCACTGTGGAGCTGTATCCAGTTTTGACAGAATTTAATGGCTGCTTGCTCCCAGATATCTGCCATTAAATAAAAGGAGCAGATAAATATGATAAATATTAAATATGAGGAATGTTTAAATGTCCAGGTGAAAAAAGCTGGCTAACTTTTGTAGACTTTAGACTTCACTCACTTCTATAAGGCACTTCCTTTAAATTTAAGGTTCATCAAGTCTCTATAGCTTGCATCAAGACCTACAGGTTTTTCAAAAGACAGCTCATGAAGATACCAGACCTCAAAACTGGAGGAATATGGTAAGAACTTCACATGTGCCTTGGTGCTGACTACAAGAAAGCCACTGTGCTCTTAGTGTGTAGCCTGAAAATTCAAAATCAGGTACCCAGCATCAAGACATTAATATATATATATATATGTGTGTGTGTGTGTGTGTGTGTGTGTGTCAATAATTAGTTTGCTTAGAGTCTTTACAGGTTTGTGCTTCCTCATCTTTCTTCACAGGTAGACAGGTTGGAAACTGACATTTTAAAAAATGAAAGACTCACATAATTGCATGACCTGAGAGCTTAGACTTTAACATCAGATTTCACAAGGCTTACAATAAAAACGTGGTGACTGGTAGCATGGGGGATTCACATTCCTTTCTTTGTGCAACAAAAAGAGAGAAGAGTACGCACACTCCAAATACCTCCTGTCACCTGTGTTCATCTTGATCTTTTTGAATTTATTGAGCCTGTCAGCTGCAATGGAAGCCAGTTCCACATGTGATCCCCCAGTGGTAACATTCACAAATAGGTTTGCAGTGTGTGACACCACCCCTATAATAAATGCTGTGGTTTATGAACTATTCCTAGGGCAAGGGAAAAGGAGCACTAAAAATTGATATAAATTACACTGGCCATGCTGCCTGGCTTTATGTCCTGTCTTTTTATATACCCCCTCTTATTTTCTTCAATATTTGTTTCTTTCTAAAATCTTTGCCTTCCAAAAGTTCTATATTTTAATTATACCTTCAGTCTTTTTTCTCTGTGGTGATTCTGATTTATTTTTGTTTCTCCATCCCCTCTTCTGACTCCTTCCCTTTAGCTGTCTTTTAGCATTTTGTAATGTGTAATTTTTTTTCTGTGCAGGTTGGCACCAACAGAGTTGTGATCAAATCTTTTATCCTGAGGGATGCAATGTCTCTGTAAAAAGACTTTGTGCCCTGCCAAAGCAGAAGGATTCTCTCTGCACCATCATTTCCAGATATGCCAGCTTCTTGAGCTCAGTTTGCTTTCTGTGTAATCACCTTCCATCTGATTGCTGCTCTTGGTGACAATACCTGCATGTCCCTGTCCTAGTTACTGTGACTTGCTGATCTCCATTTACTGGGGAGAAGCATATTTTTACCTACTCTGCATGGGGACCACCGTGCTGGACTGGGGCTCTTCTGTTCTGTCACCAAGCCCAGATTTACCAGTCTGTCACTCTCTTATGGACAGAGCTGAGGGGTGTACAGCACCCAGGACAGTCCAAACTGTCATATACTCCCTCCTGCCTGCAAAGTGCTTTCCTGGTGCTTTCTCAGTTCTCAAGTTAAAAAAATATAAAAATTTACAATTCTTTTTCTTGCTGAAAATCCCTCATTTCCCAGCAGTAATGTCCCTACATTCTTTTTTGGCCCATTCTGCAGTAGCAAGCCCTAGCACAAGTCTACCAGTGCCTGGTATGTTATATTGCTGAATTTTGGTCAGTGAGAGTTTGCAGTTGGGGCCAGAAGAAACAAGCCCATGCTCTGAAACAAGGCAATCCCACGGACTTTCAGCTTCTCAAGGGCTGATGCGATGGGGCCTGGGCTACTGAGGTGACTCTAGGAAACCAAGGCCTAGGTGACTGGAGTCACAAATTGTTGTCGCTAGAGGACACAAAAAGAATAATACCTACACAGCTAAGTTCAGGGCAAAAAGAAAGGAAGTTTATTTACTTGTCCTTGCTTATATAGCTTCTGGACAAGGACCAGGGATTGGAGAATAAGCTTGACACCTCTCCATCCCACTGGCCAGACTAGAAGTCCATCAATTGTCCCTCCTCAGAGAGGAATGTGAAAACAATCACTTAGTTTATGTTACAATCAATGAGAAGACTCCACTACAAAAATGCAAATCAGAAAGCTAGAACTTAGGGCAACAACAAATCCCAAATCAATACCCACATTTGGCTTCCCCGAGCCTCCCTGATGTGTGAATGGATCCAGCATTCTCCTCCCTGGCTGGGCACTCCCTGCTCTGCGGTACTGCCCGTACTGAGGGACCCACTCAAGGTGTGGAACATCCTCACCTCCCATTGCAGCAGCACAGCCGGGGCCACTCCCGGCCCTCCTCCTGTGCTGCCAGCAGCTTTTCTCGAGCAGGCCGGGTGCTCCGGAGCGCCTTTACAGCTGATGCTTTGTATTTGCATAGGCCATTGTCATTCCCGGCGCAGCTCCTTGCAGCTGGCATCCTGACTGGAGAAATATCTTCGTTAAGGAGAAGCATGAACGACGCAGCTAAAGATAAAAATAACAATAATTTTACTAGATGAAACTTCATGTTAAGCACTTAAAAAGCCATAAAAAGTCAATTTTCTTTCTTTCAATTATTTTGCTTATTCCATTTTTGAAATTAGGAAAGAAAAAAAAAAAAAAAAAAAGGAGGAAAAAATACGAAAAAAAGGAAAGACGTTTCCTAGTTAGAAAGATGCCTGTTTTTCTCATCAGCACCCAGAGTCTCCTTGATTTCTTACCTCTCTCTCCTCATTACCCCCCAGTCCTACTTAGGACCTACTCCCTTTCAACATGAAAATAGCCATTATCAGGCAGGGCTGGCACTTCCTGGCAAGAGGAATGCAAGAGAAAGGAGCACTGATAAGTCCTGAGTGCTTGCTGCCTGTTTCAGCATACAAGCAGCTTTTCAGAGAAAACGAAAAAGATAAAAGCCAGAAATTACTGCTCTTGCACAATATATGCCAAGTTTGTAAGAGCAGCATTTAACACTTAATCAAAATGGTTTGACAATGTAAAAATTAGGTTTTCAAATGTCATTAGTGCCTTATAATAGGTTTAATTTATATCACTCCCATCCCTGGGTTTTTTCATCTCTGCTAATTTTTTTATTAATTTCTTTCATTTTTTACACTGTTGTCTTGTTGGTTTTAATTTTTAATTATCATAAGACTTTTTCTTTTACCTTGTTAATTGGTTTAGGCTTGAAAAGCCTGGTTCTGTCATTCTTTTTCTTCAAGGGCAGCTACAAGAGATTTTTTATGCAGATTGTTTTCCATTGGTAGGCTCTCTTCTGGGCTAATTTGGGAAAAAAAGCACTTGCTTTTAGGGCAGTCTAAGCACCTTTTTGTTGTGTGATTCACAGAAATGCTCTCTTACCTGTAAATTTCCTTCTCTACTGGCATGCAGGATTCATTTGATATTGGCATAGAAATTGTACCTCTGTTCTACAGTTGATATGCAGACTTTTCTGTTTGGAAAAAGATGAAAGTTCTCTTCTGCTCTGGCTTGTAAGGCCTTTTCTGTATGGGCTCTCTCTTTTCTGTCACCCATCGAACACAGGCACACACACCATTTATTTTCTCTTTCCATGTACAGGAATGTTCCAAGTCTTGGTTATCACAGGGCTGCAAGATGTCATTTGCATGGAGATGTATATTGGCATTTTGCTGGATTTTTTTTCTGCCAGTATAAATGGAACTGGTTCAAATAATTCCACAGACATTTTGGGGGCAGAAGACCATTTTGGTAATGGACATTTTTAAGGAAAATGCTAACAATTCCTTGGTTGTACTTGGCAAAGGAAAGTAGTTTGGGTCTTCATGGGAAAATCTAAAAAAGTGAAAACAAAAAAATCTAAGCAAAAAATACAAGGGAAAACAATAATTCTCCAGCCCCCTTTACATGTAGACAGATGAAGAAACACTTGTGGGAGCTCACTGCAGGGTGACTTCTTGCTCCTGAAGGAAACCAAAGCTGTTAAATATGAAAACTTTGGAATCTCTCTCCAATTGCCAGCAAGAGTGGGCTATGGCTTTGCACCAATAAAGCTGCATTACTTTGGCACTGCAGGGACATTGGAAGTTTATTCTTACTATCACTCCCATTCAGTTCAGTCTTTCTGACTAGAAGACCCTACCTTCACCTTCTGGCTCGCTCTCTGCCCCCTGACAGCTCTGCAAGGACTTTCAGAGGGCTAATGGTGTAGGAAACCTTTCACTTAGAGAGAGATCATCTTAACAGCATCCTGGTTTTCTTCAAAGAAATAATACTGGCATAATTCTCCTTGTTCCGTACCATTTGAGATGAGTTACAACTGCTGATGTCCAAAAGGATCTTTGCAGCAGCATCTCTTGTATGGCAACCCAAGTCCTCACAGTCAAGCTGTGAGGCATGAGCTGCATGGTAGTTTTATTCACTTGGCTTTTAATGGTGTTTTAAATTCTCCCTGTTGGGCAGGCTTGTACTCTCATGTGCTGCCTAGAGGTCTACACTGTCTACTTCTTCTCCTCCATCCACTGCAGCTTGTGTGTTTTACCCCTCAGCTTGTGGATGCAAACACAAGTGTTCCTTCCTTCCTGCTTAGCCTGGAGATCTGTGTAAAGTGACACAGAGCAGATCTCAAGCTAAACGTTCAGTGGCAGTGCTGATGAGCAGAATCCTACCTGACAAAATGCCAAAATGCTGCCTGGCCCTGGGAGACCTCTCATCCTCTGTAATGGTCTGCTGGTCCCAGGCAGTTTTCTGCTCTGTGATGGACAGGCATGGCTTCATCAAAGGTTCTCCAGAGCCTTAAATCAGGAACAACACAACCTTTACCTGTGAGATGTTGTTGGGGGTTAGATTTATTTTTTACTTACAGAATTCTTTCCCATAAGTTGCTAGGAAACTAACTACTGGGTACTTTCGTAAGCAAGACAAAAGAAGTGGCCAAAGTCAGGAGAGGAGTGCAGCATCTGGCTACAATTCTTTGGTCTCTGGGAGTTTCTCTCGGAGGGGGAAGATACTGCGAGTTGTGCAGGAGCAGGTAAAGGACAGGGCTGGGGCAGCTGCTCTCTCTCAGCCTTTGGAAGAGGTCAGTGGAGCTGCTGCTTGGGGAAGGGAACTCGCTGCTGCTGCGGGAGCCCAGCTCGGGCCTGTTTCTTCTGCTGTGTGGTGAGCCTCTGCTCCTGGGAGCAGCCACTGAACTGGGACCTTGTTACCGCCTGCCTCACTAAAAGAGGGGCCTGTCGCCGTTTTCTCGGGTGTCTGTGGATCCTGAGCCTGCCCCTCTTTGCCCTGCTGGGAGCGGGGTCGCTGTTGTCTCGTCCCCGCTGCTTCTTCGACACTGCCCCGAGTTTTTCACTACTCTGCAGCCCGCACCCCCTGCCTGCCGAGACCTCCCAGGTCTTCAGCCACAGCTCTGGAGATTCTGATCCATGTCTTCAATCGCTTCTCATCTTTAGCCACACTCCAAAGTTCCCGATCCATCCCTTCCATCCCTTCAGCCACAGCTCCGAAGTTCCTGATCCAACACTTCCATCCCTTCCATCCCTTCAGCCACAGCTCTGGAGATTCTGATCCATCCCTTCCATGCCTTCCATCCCTTCAGCCACACTCCAAAGTTCCCGATCCATCCCTTCCATCCCTTCAGCCACAGCTCCGAAGTTCCTGATCCAACACTTCCATCCCTTCCATCCCTTCCATCCCTTTCATCCGTTCCCGTCTTGGCCAGAGCCGCCATCGCCTCGTGCTCCCCGAGGCCGCCCCACAGCGCCCTCTGCAGCCGCGGGGGGATCATGGCAACTGCCCCGCCCACCGGGAGCCACCAGCGCCCCTGCTGGCTGTGCCCAGAACTGCAGCAAAGGGGAAAGTGCCATGCTCAGGGAAGCTGTTGCTGGGTTCCAGGTTCTGTTTATTATTAATGCTGCGGTTATTGTTGTTTGTTTGCCATCTTATACATACTAGTAAAGATCTGTTATGCCTATCACCATATCTTTGCCTGAGAGCCCCTTAATTTCAAAATTATAATAATTCCGAGAGAGGGGTTTTACGTTCTCCATTCCAAGCGAGGCTCCTGCCTTTCCTAGCAGACACCTGCCTTTCAAACTAAGACAGATGCCAAGAACCTACACAGATGCCTGATGAGAGGAAGGCCTTTTACTCGCCCCTCTCTATATTTAGCAGCATTCCCAGGCAGTGTTTCTAAAATTATCAGCTGCAGTAATGTGATTCATATCCCCATCTCTGCCAGCAGTGGATAAGAAGAGTGTAAATGACATGCAGGAGAAAATCCTGAGCAGTATAGCCCAAATCATAACTGTAATGGTACAGTCTTTGGTGTTTGTATTGACATCCATGCCAGGCTTTCAGGGAGAAGCAGTTACCGTTCTCAGAATCTGTTTCCTCTCACAGCAGTAGGTGGGAATGTCCCAAGCTGCAAGAGAAAAGACTTGAGATTGTTTTCAAACTGTATTTTTGGGCAAGTCTGGTACAACGAATAATGACAAAAGATGTGCATGAATTGTTTTTGCAGGGACACTGTGCTGCCTGGGCTGTGGATGCTGTCACTAGAGCAGGGCCTCTGCTATCTAAGATGGGTCTTCATATGTAGTAAATCAACAGCAGACAGGCAAAGCATCTGTATCAGCTATGGGAACCCATTCCTGAGATGGAAAGAACGAATGTTGTGGTGGTTGTCATAGACTGTCCTGAACCAGTCTGGAAAGAGGCATTACTGTGGAATCAGTCCAAGAGCTGGAGCTGTTATGGTAAATACCATAAACATCTAAATCTTTTAGGAGGTTCAGTCTGCATATCTGAGTCATTATGGGATATTAACTAAAATGCTCATTTGAAAAATTACCCTGTGAGCTGCTACAATGTAGCAGAGGAGCTGTTTTGCTCAGATAAATACTAATTGAAAACTAAGGCAGAAACCTGCAGCCATATCTGCCTGTGTTGTGATCTTGTCAAATCTCATCACCTAATTACTCTAACAGGTCTTGCTGGGCCATGGGAGAGAGCAGCAGGAGAGGCAGAGCCTGAGAAAACAGTATTTATTATTCTGAGGGAAAACTCTTTTTTTCAGAGTTGGTGCTGAATGAATCCCTCAACAAAATTAAAAGGACCTGTGCTTCTTGCAGTGCTTAAGAAGAAAGTTAAATGCTGATATTCTTAATTACTGTTGTCCATAAAAATCCCTGGGCCATGATTTATTCTGTTTGTCCTGATCAAATTAATATTTGAGAATTCCTTTCCAGCCCTCTAAAACATCTCTCCTTCATCTCATCAATACAACAACTCCAAAGCAAAACTGGGCTGTTCTCTTCTTCATGATTCCACATAGATTCCCCTGTGCTTTCAAATAGCTGTTCCACAGCCAGGGGTTGATGGTTATTGCTACACATATTGGCAAAGTGCACTTGGACCCTTTGGGCTGAAAGAACATATGTTTACCATAAGAAATTATGTCACAGTTATCATCTCCCGTTGTGACAAGTTGTTAAAGACCGGAAATGAGGGCAGTAATGCCGTTAGATAGAGGAAGGAGATCTTGAAGATATGTAAAACTCTAACACGTGCTGCAGACTAACTTTCCAGCTGAATTGCTCTTTGGCAGTTTGTTTTGGTGACCAGTGTAAGCTCATATTCATCTGCTGTTGCAATGGCCACAGATAGTACAGAGATAGAAGGAAATCCTCTCTATGCACTGTGTGAACATCTTGGAAAAACCTCAAACTAAGATGAATATCCACAAAATGCTGCATAAGGTATGCACACAGAAAAGTGTAACTCCAATGGGGGGCAGCAGAGCCTGGCAACATTTACATTTTTCTAGCATTTCGATAAAACTTAGGCAATAGGGAAGTCATAAGAAGACAATGGCCTCCATTTCCTTTAGCACAGGTGAAGAATATGAGACTGATGAAAAAGGAGCTGAGTTTTTAATGTGAGGGGCTGAAATACAGCAACCCAATAATCTGCACACTCCCCATCTCGCAATAACATTTACAATCTATGCGTAGTTTCCTGCATGATATTTCTTCTATTCAGCTAATTTTCATTATCTTCACAGGAATACCACATATTTCCTTTAGGGATTTTACTGATTTCCACCCAACCTCTGCAGCTCCACACTGGGTAGCATCCAGAGAAGGCCCCAGCTGGACTAGAACAATGAAAGGGTTAACAATTCCTTCCCAGTATTGGGGATAGGGGACATAATTTTAAAATCAGAGAGAAATACAGTTATCAAGCAATTTTATTCTCTATTAACCCGATCAATGGAAGGTTCCCATAAGCCATTACCAGGGATTTCAGATGCAGAAGATGTCGCGAGGGGTTAAATAAAGATGTTTCTTTGTTCATTAGTACTGACAGCTCAGGGAAAGAGAAGGAAGGAGGGAAGAATGGGGAGAGATAGAGGAAAAAGAACAGGTTTGGGATATGAGGAGAGAAGAAACTATCTATCACTATGTAAATTGTATCAAATTCCTGTATAGCTATTACAGGATACACTAAGGCAGTGTATTAAGTCATGCATTAGGGACAGGAAATGAAGTGGGCCAATATTCCAGGCTTTATCCTGCTCAATGGTGAGCCTGGAGGTGACCTTGGAATATCAAATCCAGATTTACATGGTGTGAATAATGGTGATGAAGGGCTAACTGTGCCCATGTTTGTGACCCACAAAAATGTTGAGCCTCCAGCAAACATCAGTCCACACAGCAGTGATCAGTACTGAATCTTCTCTTCCCTGCTGGAAAACCTCTAGGAGAGAGGAAAAGCTGATGCAGGAAAAAAAACTCTCCCAGGGACACTTGACAGCCTTTCTCACTACCATATGTAGGCCTAAACAATATTATCTAGCAATTTTCAAGTCTTAAGATTCACACACAATGGCAGCAGCAGTCAACAAAAAATAACTCATTTATAAAAGGAAGTCCAATTGCATCATCCATCTTCAGTGAAAATTCAATATTTCCCAATACAAGTTGTTTTGATTTAATGAATGGGGAAATCATCCTCTTCCTACTTCCTAGCATGCTTATGTCTTCCAATGAATCCTGCATCATTGGAAAGCAGACAGAGAAACGTTAACAGAAATGCTGGGAACTACTGCTAACATACACTTCTTCCTGGAGAAGGAAGGAAATGTGAGCAGCCCCCTGTTCTTCCACAAGGTGTGGGGTCCTCTGCTTGCAGCTGCATCTGGCTTTCAGCTCTAAACTGGAAATTTAGGTCGTATTTCTGTTTATCACGAAGGGGAGACTCAGCAGAGTTTCCACCGTGGAAAAAGGCTAGAGGTGTGTTGGGGCTCTGTGGTTGGCAGAGGAGCTGGGAGAAAACATGGAGTGCTGCTGGTGGTGAGTAGGATATGGCCAGCTCTTGGAGAGACCTTTCACTTCTTATCTTCCAGAGTTTTTGATGAAACTGGTGTAGGTCTGCCTAAGGAGATAAGACCTCTCCTTAGTCATCTGAGTGTGTTTATTTTTTCTGGAAATCTCCCTTTTCCCTCCTGAATTCTGTAATTTCATACCTATGCAGTGCCCCTGTGCTGTTTGCTAACCACATACAGGCAGTTATTCCCTCTGCTTGCTCAGGACATTAATGAAATGCCTGCCCACCCATGCAGCCAAACACAAAGGGGGCTGCTAATGGCATCTTTCTTTTGAAGTGCAGTCCCAAAGCTTTCATTTGGTTCATGTTCCTCCCTGATAAAACTCTCCTGTCTCTGTCTCAATATGGGGCACTGTTATCTAGTCTCACTTGGGGGTGGCAGGAGCTCTGAGGCTGGGCTGGGGAGTGCTCTAGCTTCCCTCTGGTGAGGAGGAAAATCCAGCAATCATAGCCCAGCTGAACCAGATGTCTCAAAGGGGACACATGACCACTATTATTCTTGAGGCAATAAGGAATGTGTATAATAGATCAGAAAAGCAGGGAAAGAGCCAACTTACACATGTAAGGAACAATTTGAATATCCTAGGATGAACCTGCAAGATAAATTTGGGGGATGCAGATCCACAGACAAATCCTGGGCATTGCAGTACAGCTTTGGGACATGGCAGCACCCAGTAAATACAAAACTACTGTGTTCATTTCTGAGATAATGTGTTTATACTGACAGATAATATACTTTAGGAGAGAGGCACAACTCAGAGAAACATGTCCATCCATTTTCACCTCAGATTCTGATGTGGTAGTCAGTTCTGCAAACATAAGGCATTTATGTTTCTCAGTATTGCATCTAAGTCTATAACACACTTGTTAAAACATACAGAAAAGCAGCTACTTTGTGCCTCTGTGGCAACCTGCTACAGAGCACATGCACACTGGGCTGTCTCTGACATGGAGAACTTAATTTTGTACTTCTTGTTTCTTGCTCTAAAGATTGTGAAATCATTCTGGCTTTTCTCTGGCGAGTGTAGAAACAGAAGAATGACATCAAGACCCACTTTTTTGTAAGACAGGGCTTTATAACACAAGATGTTATTTGGCTGCCTGTCCCCTTGGGAATCCCCTGGAAGAGAAGCAAAGATGGGGAACAAACTCCTGCTGGTTGCATTTTCTTGGTACTCTACCACAGTCTCTACATATAGATTAAACTTCACAGTTTAATCCAAATAGACAGCAATCTTTAAGGGACTCTAATCCTTTTTAACAAGAACTTGAAAATCCACACTGGGAAAACTTTGGTTTTCCATCATAAACACAAACTATGTCATTGCTAGATGAACCATGAAAAGCCCATTCTGGGAATAAGGTGAATATTTCAGGGATGTTAGAGGTTTTTTCCCAAGCTTACCAATTCTATGATCCAAAACATGCTTAATTGCCACTGAGAAGTTATGTCTCCTTTTAAGAAGTTGTGATCTTAAAAACTATTAATACAGTGCAAATATTTATGTAGTTGCTAGAGTTTACAAAGAGGGTTTATCAGCCCTGCTCCCTGCCCTTTCCATTCCAAAGGTGCCCATGCTGTGCCGTAAGGAACTGAGAACTGGTGTGAGCATCCTGGCCAGATCCTGTGAACTTCAGGAGTTCACAGAAGCCTGTAGCCATTCCCATCTCCTCAAAGAGGCACCTCAGAAAGCCTCCTTGGACACAGGGGGTATGAGCTCTAATGGGATGGGAATCGGTTCTCCCTTCCTACCACCCTACCATGGTTTCATTCTTCCCCTGCTGAGGCTGAGTGACATGTTTCCATTGAGTTCACTGATTCAGCAAGATCGAGCCCTTGGTCTTAAATAACTAAAGACTGCAAACTGAATATTGTAGCCATGGCAACAGCCAGCTCAACTTTAAACCCTCTGATATATAAAAAGGCAATTTTCTTTATTTTTTCTCTCTGCATTTTTATATTTCCAGAACTTACAATGATAATAATGGCCTCAGGCCCTAACCTCCACCAGCCAGCCATTAACTTCATGGAAATGCTTTCTCCATCAGCCCCTATTGTCAACAGCCAGCACCATTCCACAGAAACCATAGGGTCTCACCATGCTAACACGACCAGACGTCTCAGCTATGCCACAGCCCTTTGCAATCCTGCTACAGACTTATTTCCTGATCATGACAAGTGAACGAGTACTCCATTTAGAGAGGCTGCAGGACTCTGCAGTGCTCCTAACTTCCTCTTGGAAAATGGGGAACAAAACGTCTCTCATCAGACTGATTGCCATTGTGTCCTGCACACGTAAGCTCATGGGTAGATGCACGTCTCTGCCCCGCCCCTCTGTCTTCCAGGCTCATCCATCTTTCTCTGAGTGAAGCAGGAATACTTTCACATCTCAGATTTATTTGGTGTCCTGTTTGTGCCTCAGAAGCTTTGTCAATGCCATTGTGAAACCACTGGAAATAGCGGGAATAGTTCCTTGCTAATGCACAGACAGCAAAGGGCCCCTTTGCATTTTAGGAATTTTTAAAATCTTTTTCTCGAATTCTGTCTGGAAACTTTCCTTCAAGACCTAGGGCTGGATTAACACAAATTAACTATTTAGCATGTGTAAGACACTGCTCACCTATTCATAACAGGAACAGAAGACCTCAATCCCGTGTGTAATTTTGTCCTTGATTTTGTATGTGGCCAGTGGCTTAACTTTTGTGCCTCAGTTTCTCCTGCTGTTAAAAAGGAAAATGATACACTTCTATCTCTTCTAATGGTCATGAAATTAATTTCCCTGTAATGCGTGTATAGTGTATAGAGATGGCAGGATGAATGGCAATGGTAGCAGCTATTATTATATATCACTTTCAGCAGATAGCAATTTCTGCACTAGGTTAAATTCCGGCCCAAAAAGTACTTGACTGTGTCTCTTTAAGGTCACAAGCTATTATGAGTTGAAGAGTAAAATGCTTTGTATATGATGATGAATAAATGAATTGAGTGTCTCTGCCCAGCAATGTGGGATATGGAAACGATGCTGAATATCTTCAGCTTGTATTATCAACATCCATCAGCTTTCCCCTTGCTCATCTCTCAGCTGTCGCAATATGAAACCTACTTTCCCCTGAGATTTCAAACGACTGGGGCTAAACAGCAAAAAAACATTCGGTGACTAAATTTGCCAGAGAAGATCTCAGTCACGAATGACTAAAAACAAAATTATAGAGCAATCTCAGCTGACTGAGAGCAGAATGAAATGTGATTCATTTTCTTCCACCCAGCAGGGACTGCAGGGGGAAAAAAAAAAAAAACCAACAGGACTAACCCTTTTAATGCTAACAATGCCCATGCTCCCTGGGCTGACGCACATGTAGTTTGCATTCCTCAAATATTGGGTCTTCTGCTTGTTTTGCAGGGGAACTCATAGCTTTTATTACTCAGGTGGACCTGACCAGTAGGAGGATTGTGCTAAAAAGATTATTGCACTATACTTTGGTATCTTACACCGTTTATAGGAACATAACCATAGATCCCACTGCCCTCTACCAAGCAAATGACTGCCTGCCCAAGAAAAAACCCTGTAGTCTGAAGATGAAAGACAAAATCTGGACAATGTGGTGGTGGGATAAAACATTTGTCAGCAAGGTAGTGAAAGGTGTCAGGCCTGCATCGCTGCGGGAGACAAGGAATTGTAAGGTGGGGAACAGAGGTGGATAATGACAAGGCTCTCTGAATGCCTGCAGGAGGCATTCCTCACACGTGAAGAGCAACAGAGGAGAAAACATGGAGATGGTAGCCTGGAAGTTTGACTGCAAGACAGTGGATCCTGGTTTCATGAGAATACAGACAGATGCTTTGGGCAGAAGCATTTGTTGCAGGCTTTCTCATCCAGTCTGCACTCATAAGCTTGGGGATCACCACTGGACCCAGCTGGAGGCCTCAGGAAGGAAATGGTGCTGAGTCGCCTGTGCTGTGCTGCACCCTGGGGTGAAACTCCCCAGGAAATTTCTGACCCTTATTGGAAGGGGGCAGGTGAGACTGCTGGCGCTAAACTCCTCCCATGACAAACACCAGCATCTGAAGGCTGTGTTAAGGCTGGTCATATGTACTGCGTGGTTCTGCATTCTGGCTGATCACCTGCTCAAATAAATAAATTAAAAGCATGTCTGCTGTCCCTATCCTAGAAAAACTGTTTAAAGACATCAAAGTAAGAAAAATTGCATTTTTGTCAGTCAACATCATGGATGATCTTTCCTTCAGCATTTTCTCCACACTTTTCCTAAAAAGAGATGGGATAAACTCACAAGTTAAGCCAAGGTTCTGAAAGGTCATATAGTGATCTCTCTGGCAACAGAGAAGGAAAGGGACTGTCCATACGTCAGCCTCCCTGAGGAAGCATTGTTTGTGAGGTCAGAGACTGACCTGAGATATGACAATTTGAGCAAGGGCTGCTCCTTCAGTGTCTGACACCCTCCACATCAGCACTGCACTGAAAATCTCTGTGTAATACTGCAGCAGAGTCATGATACAGCAAGTTGAGCTAATGGATGATGAATGCAATACTCAGAGCGAAGTGGTAGCACAGGTGAAGTGCTGGAGCAGGAGCAATTTACTCAGAGCTGAACACATGCTGGGTACGAGGCAGACTTTCTCTGCCATCTTTTGAGAACACTAGATAGAAAGCTCCCTTAGCAACTACCAGGTTAAATCAAGAGGACAAGCCACAGACAGTTGACAAAGCAGGAACTTTGTAATTCAGCAGCTTGTAGATGGTAGAATAATGGTCCAAGACAGGTCTGGCTGATGCCAAATGATTTCTGCTTTATGCACACTGTGGTACAACTTACATACTTGATTTGCTTTCCTTCCATAATGAAAAAAGTTCTGATGAACCTTAAAATACATGTTTTAAAATCATCCAGCTTTACAGCTTTTTTAATAAATTTCTGATTGGTCCATTTAGTCATATGACTGTGCTTTTCAAACAACATCACCAAAACCCTTAAGCTGAGTGAGCAACAGGAGGGAAAAAAAAGATGAAAATACCCAAATTGTAGGGTTGTGGGTTTGCTGAGGTGTTACAGAGAAAAGAAAGCTCTGTTAATATGGCAAGGTTAGAGTCTGTCTGGGCCAAACACAGCATCTCAGCAGGACTAGGACTCTCAGTGGAATTACCTTTGTTGCACTGCTTCCCCTCTGTAAACCTGGCTTACACAGAACTGGCTCGAATTGTGTGGCTGGCATGGTGGAGCTGCACAATGAAATATCCAAAGGTTCCCACATTGCATTTCCAGCTTGAAATTTGTTCTCTCACCTCTCTTTTAAGCCACCTTCATGTGTTGATTAGATAGAATAAAAAATATTTGATTTCTTTTATGGTTAGCAAACCACCAACATGCCTGTAACTAAATAATAATAATCAGCCAAATCCTTACATGGATAAAATACCTCCTGAACAGCACAATGGTCATCTTGTTCTCTGATATATGCAAACAAATCCATTATCTTCAATGGAGCAGCACTTGTATGATGGAGGGAGAAAAAGAAACTTGGCCTAACAAGACTCTTTCAAGAGAAGTGACTGAGTAAAAGGTCTGAGTTTTGCTGATTACCAGTTATTTTAGGAACCATATGCACAGACTCTTTCTGACTCATGTTGCTGCCAATGAAGGGCAGCTGTGCAACAGCAGATTTGAGCCCAGGAGTTTGGGTCTGACTCTGATTCACGGCATGATATTATTCAAACGACTTCTCTCTGGGGTCAAGATCCTGTGTGAAATAGGGTTGGTAGTATTGCCCCTCGTTATCCAGTACTTACAGATCCCTGGAAAAGATTGCTGTGCTAGTGCAAAAGCAGGAGTCCAAACTGCCTGGCTGCCCTCAGAGGGTCTGAAGGGGCAGAATAAGGCAGGCTGCTCTGGACTGGACTTGAAGGTAGAAGGTCCAACATGGTCTCCTTTGTGTAGTAAGGGACAGTGGTAAAAGAGGATGAACAAAAACTTCCCGATGTTTGGCTTCAAATGGGAAGGTATTTGCAAAGTATAGATAGCATTTGCTTTGGTTCTAATTTGCTTTGCTTTCTTAAAGTAAAGCCAAAGAATGCAATTAGAATTTCATACAGATGAAGTCCTGCTATGTTTCATAAAATGAAATCTCTTTCCTTGACCTGGAACCACATGCCACAACCTGTTCACTGCACGAAGAAAAGTTGTAATAGAAATTTTTATCAAAATAATACCCAGGATCCCAATCAGCATCAGTTCCCCTCACTAATCTTTCTGGATGGATTTACACTGAATAGAATTACTTGACGAAGAACTTGTCATCTGGAGAAAAAGAAATCAGAGAAGTTCTGTGACCTAGGACAACACAACATGCCACTAGCAGACCGGGGAAGGGGCTAAAGTATCTGAAGTCCTCACTAAGTCCTAATTTCTGCCTTCACAGAAGAAATAATATATTGCTATTTTCCCTGTCAGACAGTAATTTTGCACAAAATAGTATTTTAGCACAAGATTATGAGAATAAAGGTGTTGATGAGACTGCACTGAATTTGCTGAGCAGTATTTGCAGGAAGTCAGGGGAGAATTTTCAAAATGTCAAAACAGTTCATTTTTGTACAAAATGTTTCCTTATTGCTTTAAAATATCCTTTGCTTAAAAAAAAGATTTTAAGTAAAGACCAGAAAAATAACAATGCAGGAGAAATGGATAAATAAGTTGAGAGCTAAAAGCAAATATTGTTTGGTTCCCACAAATACAGAACTTCAAATTTAGTGTTTTTTCGTTAAGCCATACAATCTATAAAGTCATCATCTTCCCAGCCCTGCTCCTGACATTTTAAGCCATCTGCCCTCCATTGGAGAGATGGTGTTGTCAGCTCCACATCATTACATGTCCTGTAACTCCAGGGGCAAATCTGTGGTTGGAACATGATGCATGGGAATTCTTGTGAGCACAGTTCTGCCTCCAGACTTTTCATGGGCCTCCTGTGTGGTAAGGAATTAATATTTTCCAGTATTCATTAAATAATTATTTTTCACCTGCAACTCACCAGTTGAATAAACACATGGGAAAATTGAAAGCAGCTCCTTCTGATATCCAAGAATATTTGTGCAGCCAGGTAAACTCTTCTTACATTGATTCCTCCTGCTTTTCTATTAGCTGTGTCAAACCTGGTGATAACTGACCCCAAAATCACGCTTGTGCTGAAAAACCACTTGCAAAATTACATGTAAGCTTTCAATCCAAATGCAAAAAAAAGATAATCAAAGACATAAAAGACATGGTCTGTCTTTGTATTCAGTCTGCAGTTCCAGAGGATCCCAGTCACTAAATTACCACACAAGACTGCAGAGTACAAGTGAGAGTAAAGGCATGCAGTCCTTCTTGGAGGAACAGGTTTGTGCTCCTGTGACTGAGGGTAAGACACATAGCTAAGGGAAATGTTCAGGACAAGCTGCAATCCCTTCTTTGTGCTTTTTCCAAATTCAAGGCAAACTGGTTTTGTGCAAAGCACAGCTCTATGCCCTGGTTAGAAGTAAACCAGGTAAAGATGTGATGGTGTGGACTGCACGCAGCCATTGCACAAGTTCTAAATATAAATTTAGGCAGCTGCCCTACTTTGAACTGGCACTACACTGCTGGCACCCAAGCAAGCTCACTTGTGTTTGCATATCCTGCAACTGCACCTGACAATCACATTGCAGACACGGCTCCAAGCGGCACCTTGGTGGCACCACTCGTGCAGACACCCTTGCCATGTTGCACTGCTCCCATGCCTCTGTCTCCAAAACAGCTGTGGTCTGGTGGTCATTGCACCCGGCGTTCAGGTCCTGTGCTTCCTGAGCCACAGCTCCCCACGGCTTGGCCAGCAGGCTCTGTCTCATTGGGGTTTGGAAGGGACTGATCACACACAGACTCAGAGGAGGGAAACGCACAGTATTTGGGGTGCAGTGGGACGTACCCGTGCTGTGTGTGTAGTTCCACAAGGGATGTTGCCAAGTGATGACCTGGCAGTGAGGAGAGGACTTGGGCATTACTGGTGGCAGGCTTGCTGGTCTGCACTGGTACCAGCCTCCTCTCATTCCACATTGCACAGAAATATGTATTTAATTAAGAGTTATATGCTATGCATAGCTCTCCTGAGAGAAGGGCTGGAGCTCCCACAGAGCCACCAGGCATTTAAGGAGCAAAGGGCCTCAGAAGAAGGATAGGGCTTGTTTGTTTTTCCTTGTTACCTGGAGCATTTCCATCTCAGACTGCCTAATTTAAAGCATTTCCAAGCCTGTGTTCTCTGAAGGCCTGGCCCCATTCAGCTCACGGAGGTGGAAAACAATTTAGGTCTCACAGCTACAGAAGGGTGATGCAGCTGATAAGGGAACTTCAAGGTTAAATAAACTGTTCTGTGAGTTGGGGATTGGGGAAGGATCTCCACAGAGCCAAGGAGCAAGGTGGTGAAACACAGGCAATGGAAAATGGGCGGGATGGAAACACTTCCCTGAATCCAGAGAGACTTGTCTGAGGAAACAGGAAACAGAAGTCCGGGAGACATGATCCACAAATAACTTACTATTTTTTGTCATTGCTGTTGGTCCTTGTATAAGGGACAACAGGATACAATTTTTGGCTGGGCAGTACTGTAATAAGTGAAACATACATGCATACATATATATATACACACACACACACACACACACACACACACACACACACACACACACACACACCTACCTTCATAGCATCTTCCAGTCAAAAACTTGCTGTGCTTTAGTCCTATCACCTTAGTGATGCCAAAAAGGGAAATTAAGGGAAATTCCTGTAATTGCTGTGAGGGGATGTCTTCTCTGTAATATAGCTGCACAAGCTTTGTCGCACAAAATGACATTCATCCTGCAGGGAGGCAAACCCTTTCAATCAAACAGCCCAAATGCAATGGCATTACACATCTCACCTGTTTGCATGGCACATCTGTTAGAACTGTGTCACCCAGTACTCTGTCATCACTCTGCTGTCCAGAGGAAGAGAGCTTATCATCCTCACATCACACATGAGGAAATGCTGGAGGGAATAAGCACATTGCCCATGGTGTGCTACAAAAAGTCTTGGAATGGACCTTAGGGGTTGCTGCCCAATTCTTCCCTCTAGATGTCAGACATACTTACATGGTAAACAGTGCACTTAATCTCTGCTTACCAGGCCCAGATCCTAGAGGAAGGCAAATCCCAGTTTCAACTGTGTTATCAGTCATGTACATTCAGTTGGAGAGCAAAGAGGAAAGGGGCACCCTGTAGCTGTGGCTTTGACACTGATGTTTTAAGCCATCAGTAGGGATTGGGCAAGTCTGTATTTTCATATAGCTGTAATCATGCCACTGCTATTTCACATTCAGTAATTGCTTGCTGCTAGCAAAAAGTAGAACTCATAAAGCACATCCATCCTGCGGGGAGCTGAGATGGGGTTTTGCAATTCAGGCCTCTCTCTCTAGCAGAAATACTGTCAGTGATGAGGAATCTGGACCTGATGGTAGATCACCATTCAGGTGATCCCTGGGTCCCTTGAGACAGTTCCCTCTTTCCTTTAATTTTCTCACTGTTTTTTCTCTTCTTGCAGATGCAAGAATGTAGTCCTTGAGAGTGTCCATTTGCTAGGTTATTCTAGCACTACACTTCCTAATGAAATTGTCAGTACATTACATAAAGTGACTAAACAATAACTTCTGCAATAAATTAGTCAGGATGGTCACTGGCACTGTCCTCACAAAATGATTGGAGCAATGGGAGATTGCAGCCTACCCACAGGAGATCTCGCAAATTGCCATATTTGTGTATAAATAGAAAGAAATGCAGAGGCAACTGTCAGCTAAGGTCCTGCAGACTCAGTGCCACCTTGTGTTTTTACCAGGAAGCACAAGGAAGCTCAAGGAAGATTGCCAGTGAGGGGCAGAGGGATTCTGAGTGAGAACTCTGCCTGCTTTAGGCTGTGATATTATGGATTCACTCAGAGCAGCTACTGGACAAACACGAAGCTCTTCTCCTGCACGAATGCTATGGCTCTCAGCCATCCAAGCCTTCCTGGAGGAGAGCTGGCATCACTGGGGCAGAGTGAGGTACAGAACAGTAGAAGTTTTTTTTACCCTGCATCACAGGGCAGTCAGTAAAGAGCTTTAGAGCAGGGCCTTGGTTTTATAATGATGTCCTACAAATTCTAACCTCTATTCCAGACTCTAGTGAGACAGAACTACGTGGGCAGCATTAGTAAATGTCATTATAGAAACTTGCAGGATGCTACAGAGAGGAGAGTAAGCTTATCCATATTCTTTTTTTCTTTCTTTTTTTTTGTGGTTGCCTTTGCAGAGGAGCAGCCCAGGAGTGCCACAGAGCTGTCACTCCTCAGGAGCCCTGGTGTGGCTGATTGAATCCCATGTTTGTCTACTGTGCTTTCACAGAGGTGGGAACACATAACTCAAGAAAGGGAGACAGAACCATACCTATCTCTGCTCTTTGTCTTCCCTGAGAAGTGGATGTCTTGTGCAGTCTGACACCACCGCAGCCTCAAAGGATGCCCAATGGTCTTGGAGGACACGTGTGCAACTCTCACCCCTGGGGCAAACTCTGCACAAGGTAGAAATTATGGGAAGCTCTTGGCCCTTGTGGCTTCCCTCAACTGCTGAAGTCTTCCTAAATCACAGCCAAAGGGAGAGAAGCTGCCTGTCATCTTCCATTTCACTTCTCCTATAATTGTTTTAAAAATCAGGAGTGGTGTCCATTTCAGCATTGAAATTTTTCCCTAGGTAAACTTTGTTTTTGTGAGGTGAAGGATCTGCTGACTTTGTCTGGAACAGTCCAGTGCAGGCACTGTGACCCCTGCCCACACGCCACTGTCCTGGCCTGCACCACCCCGTGGCTGGGCCTGCCTTCTTCTCCCTGTGGCTATGCCAAAGCCTGCACTCCATGTCCTAATCCAGAAATGCTCCTGTAGATGCCGCACAAATGAGAGATGGGACTTCAAAGGAGGGGTGCAAAAAGTAGTCCAAGCAAGAAGCCAAAGCCAAAGAGAAATCAAAGGCCTGAGCAAAAAGAAGCTGGAGTTGAAGTCATTGAAGTCCAAGCAAAAAAGGGGCTGAAGTAGTTTATTTTCCTCTGCTTTCAGTCTTACATACTGCTGCAGCTCTAAGCAGTTACAGCTCTTAGCAGACACATCCTTAAGCAACAATTCCCCCACTAGTTACAGAATTGGCCTGTTGTTTGCGTTACTTGGCAGCCTTACAAAACTACATAGTCCCAAAAACCTTGATATCTGCATATGCTGTACTTTGCCAGGTCTTCCCATATCTCTGGTCACTTACCCCACAGCCTGTATCCCACCAAGGCTGGGATATCATTAAGCTCCATTGTGCTCTCTGTTCTGTCCCCTGTTTGTTTTCTTATAGATCTGTACCCAGCTTTGCCCATCCTTCTCCCTCAAAATCTGAATGTAAGCTTGCCTGTTAATGAGTAAAAAACCTGTATACTAATTGCTTCAGGTTCTAAGACCACTTTCATTGTCTACTATATTAATTTTACAAATAAGTAGATGTAGACAAAGCTGTAGAGCAATACATGCGTAAATATGCATTCTTGTTCCATCAAAAACATGGTGCCATAGATTTTTTGTAGCCTAACTCTAGCAGAGAGTATTAACAGAAAAATTCACTTTTCCATTTAGTACACATAAGCACACCGAACCAAATCTCTCCCTGGAGTAAATTTGCTGAAGTCAAACAGGGCTTTCATCAGCAATGAATTTGGCAGTCTGTTTTTACTGAGCTCTACAGCAGAAATTCAAACCTGTGCTCAGGCATATTTCTACTGAACATGCTGAAAGCATGAGGCCATAATCAGGAGAGGAGTGAAGTCAAAACTCTGTCAGCATTTCATGATTACTTGGATCAGCCCATTTGTCTGATTTGCCCTTATCACATCCTCTCTTCATAAGAATGGAGAACAAGGATGGATGAAGACTCATTTTCCTCACTGTAAGGAAATGCACCTGTTTGAACAAGAAATTTCAGAAGTAAATGATAAAAAATAGTCTGTGTGAGAAAGACACCCCAGATCACTGTTTTCCATGAGCAGAGGCCACATTTCCACAAAGCCCAGCTTACCAAAACTGAGCGCATCCTCAAGACTCACCCAGGCGCAAGTCTTAGGAAGTTGTCTTAAACCAAACTCCCAAAGAGAAACCTTGTCTCTACTGAAGACAGTGCAAGCTTTGGTATTGGTTCCAGATACCCCAGAATTTCATGTCTCCCACCTGGTTTCCGTTCTTCACTGTTATTTGCTGTCAATGCACATGGGGTGGAAAGATTTTCACTGGATAATAAATTGCTGCAGATAAGTTGAACTCCTAGGAGCAGACCTTTGTAACTGTAAAAAGAGCAAGGGGCATTGATAAAACCCTGTCTGATCCTGTTCTTCTAATATTAATCTGAACTCAACAAATTTGAAATCAATTAAATGGATCTGAACACTGAATTTTCTTATGCATCTTCTTTTATAGAGGGTTTTCTTATTAAAGGTGCTAAAAGTGAACCTTTCTGCTATGTAACAGTGTTTTCATATAACTTTCTGTCCATGGGAAGAGAGGAGCTTGTTACAATCACAAAAATGTCTGAGTTTGATTGCTCTTGATAATTTCATTTCGTCAGTGGCAGTTCATTAATTTACCGAATACATATATTTTAAAATTGCATTTCATCAAGCTTTATATTTTGTTAAACTGAAAAAAAAATTCCTAAGAGAATCAATCTGCCAAATGGCTGGAGCTCATTTAATCCAGGCTCTATGCGTCTGTGTAACCTCAGCTCAACTTTGTCAAATGGCTGAATGATTTGTATGCAATATGCCAACAATCCCCATCTAGCTTTTCATAGAAAAGTGTCCATATCAGAGAAAGTCACCATCAAAACTAGAGAGCAGAGAGACTGACCAGATCTTTAAAATAGTTCACCCTTACAGAAGATACCTCTAGTTCAAGAGCAAGTCACGTTGGAAGGAGAGACGGTGATCCTGATCCTGTCCGTCATGCACAAGTTCTGTCACTTAATAAAGAACCTCATTCCCCAGAACCCTTCAAGCCAGGACCTTTCACCCAAAGTGAATCAATTTTTAAAGTTGAAAGCTCAACTTTGAGATGGGAAGAAGAGTTTAAAACACTATTTCATTCTTTCAAGCTGTGCTACAAATGGCCAACACCTAGGGGGGAGACATTAACTCCAAGGACTAGTGAAAAGACATATAAATCACGTAGGAAAACATCTTGGCCTAGCGGCTGCTAACCCAATGGAGATAAATCTAGGAAAAATCTTTCTGGAGTTTTGCAGATTTTATTTTAAAAGAGAAGAAATAGGAGAAAGTAGTTTATTTACTGCTTTTTTTTCTGCAAATTCAACTGATGCCTTTCCCTGGTCATAAAAAATTAAGAGCCAGACATGATTAAGAGAGAAAGGGTTTTTATCTCAGTGTTTAATAAGGATCCTTATGGTGCACCGTTTAACCAAGGCGGGATGCTCCGCAATGTACACACACAATAGAGCACGTATACACAATTTATAGACCTTACAAATTAGCAAACAAATTATCTAACAAGGATACCTTACAAATTATCTAATAAGGATACCCCAATGGAAGGCCTGGATGAATGGCATGATATTCCCACATCCATGGAATTCCCCCTGGATAGGCAAAATCTCTGGTTTACAGTTCTAGAGAGGCCCTTGGTTTCTCAAGATAGCATGGAGTTCTCTGGCCTCCTACTACGAGGCCTTTAGGATGTTTGGTCTCCTGGCCTAAGAAAATGCTAGGACTATGCTAAGCTAGCAGACTTAAGGAATTAAAAGTATGCATGCTAAGAATACTGAAAATACATAAAAGTTATATAAAAGGCAAAAAATCATCTTGGCATCACAACAAATATCAGTCAGTATTAAAACATCTCTACAATACATCTTTTCTTAAATCAGTAAACCATGAAATAAAATATCACATCCTTTATGTTAAGCTGTAAAGCTGTTACAGAATTTTGACGTTTCAACAGCAACCTTGTATTGTCTGGGTTTGCATTCACACCTGAGCTCAGCAAAGTAGGTAGAGTATGAGATAAACTGTAGCAAAGAGGGCACCTAGGATGACTTTGGGGAGAAAAACACAGAGATGTCTTGGCCCATTATCTTAAATTCCTTTTCGGAGCCCACAGTATAATCCAGGATTCAAGAGTCTTGCTATCTCTTGTTGTTAGCAAGCAACTGTAAAACCCAGATGCAAAATGCTCGCCTCATTCCCCTCTGTGTGCTGACCTACAAGGAAGATAACTGTGTACTTCTTCTATCAGTTCCTCCCACAGCCCGGGTAGCAGAGGTCTATACAGCATGTATAAATGTTCCCACATTGCTGATGAATCACCTAGGAATGAATCCAAACTCACATGATGGAATTTCTGAAGTTTTGAGTTTCTTGTTTTTTCAAACAAATGCACAGACATACATAAGAAAAAGCAAGGCACTGAAAAACATCCTGATACTGGTAAGTTATGTATTTGGAATATAGGAAATAGCAGGTGCACGTTGAACATGAAGACCTAATAAATCCAATTTCTTGGAACATATTTCTTATTATCTGATCCTTTCTTAGCCTATCACAGACTATTTGCTGATCGAAGGCTGATT
This sequence comes from Hirundo rustica, assembly GCF_015227805.2. NCBI lineage: Eukaryota > Metazoa > Chordata > Aves > Passeriformes > Hirundinidae > Hirundo > Hirundo rustica. The sequence goes on along the minus strand of NC_053461.1, from coordinate 5,672,024 downwards.
TACATATTGCATATTACAGCAGAACAGGAGGCTATGCTCAAAGAGGATGTTGTCTTTAGGATCTCTACTCATTTATTGCCAAGATGGAAAAATGTACAGCAAACAAAGCAAGGAACTGAGAGGAAAGAAGAGGTGGTTCAAGACTAATGTATCTGAATGTCGAGTGGGATGAGTTTTCTCCTGCCTGCTATTACAAATGTCATTTGTATGACTGCCGTGGTTTGAGACACTCGAACCAAGTACCATGAAATGTCACTTGCTGAAGATGCCCTGTTTCCTTGATTCCTGACTTGAGGTCTGGACTGTGATTTACAGGACATCCTGAACATAGCTTCATCTACAATGGAGAAAGATGGGAGCTGTTCAAACATATGAACATCTTCTTCTGCAATGTCTCTGCCTAAGTTTCCCAAGCAGGAACCCAAAACAATAGAATGCCCTCATCAACTAAAACTGATGTTGCATTCAGTCGGTTAAGGTCTGTACAGAAGTTAGCCACTATAGTGCCTCCAAAATAGTCTGGTTGAAAGTTCAGCATTTTCCCTCCAGAGCAGGGTTTGAATCGTATCCAGCAAATAGAACCTGGAGCCATATGCCAAACAATAAGAAGGAAATAAAATATTGACTAGCTGCTTACTCATAAAGCTCCATCTATTCTGTGCACTGTCCCGAGACAGAACTGCTGGGTAAAAAGTAGTGTGAAGAGATGCAGTTAAAGATTTATTGTATACCCCAAGGAAGACTCAGGCTTGTGTTTGCTAACCTTGTATTTGACATTCTTTAAGATTTGAAGCTTATTTTGCAATTTTAAAGTGGTTCATAGAAGAGTATGTTCCTATATTCAGGGGTGTTTCTGTGTTTACCCCAGCAATTCTGAATATATTCAGAATTGGGTCCCTAATTCCTTTAGATTTTGGTGGTATTGAAATCTATTAACAGCAGTAAACTGTTAAAACAACGAATGAGGCAAACTGATAACTCACTTTAAAACCAAAGGTAGCTCCTGCAGTCAGTGAAAAATACCCTTTCTCCTACTGAATTCTTAGCTAGACCTGCTGACAAGGCAGATAAATGCCACTGAGGGTTACTCTGTGCCTCTTTGCCTCTCTCCTCACCTTTCCTTGACTGAGATATGTGTGTTTTTCATGGGAATGATGTCTGTGCCAGAGGTAGAAACCCAAGAGCAAAGGTTTCAGGTAACCAGCTGTGTCATCTAAAGGACAAGAGGTCAGGCTCTCAAAAGGGAATAGAGAACAACACGGAGCATCTCTGGGGAAGGCAGTGGCAAGACCTGAGCTCCATTTTTTTGCTTCTGACTTTAATGAGCTTTGCCAGCCTTTGTGATTCTCTGCTGTCCCTTGGACAAAGACAAAAGAGTACAGTTAAAGGAATTTACCTGCGGCCTCTATCAGAGAAGCAGGAAGACAAAATCTACAACCTCGAAACAGAGAGAGGAAGAAGCAATTGGTTGTCAGCTTCTAATCAATAAATTTTCCTTGGACTGTTTCTAGTTCACCTGAGCCTGATCAATATCCATTGGGTAACCTTCCAATGGGACCAACTTTTAATTTATCTCCCAATTTCCTCTCCAGAGCCAAGACATCAGATCTAATAACTGTGCCTGTTTACCAGGTTTGCTTTTCCTCCTGACCTGAACAGAAGAAGGATGTTATGTTCCTTGACGGGGAAATAGAGATGTTACTGTGCAAAGGAAGTGCTCAGTGCAAGAGCCCCAGATGCCTTCTTAAGGAAATGTGAGGATGCCAGAGGAGAGCCAGAGAAAATAGATTGGTCACTGGAAAGATAACACCATGCATAAGAAGATAAATGTGATCAGACACTAAGAAGGTAATATGGAAGGACACAGAGGGAAGTAGAAAAGTGAATCTAGTTCTTGGGACTGGTAGGCTCAGAGACAAGAATGTAAAAAAGAATGAATCATGTTAAATATTATCATTATAATGAATCTACCGGTTGGTCCTCAATAGTTTTGTCTTGAGCTGTTAAAAGTGACTAAGCCAATGAAATTCTAGGGTATTTGAGTACTTAATCTACTTAGTTTCCTTAGAAAATCCTTGCTACAAGTTTTTACTCCCACATGTCCCCATATAAAATATAATAGGGACACTTTTCCTGTGAATACCACAGGGAGGAACTAACTCATGGAAATGGATTGAAGAAATGAATAGCTGCCTGGAGTCTATATTCCTGGCAGTGATTATTAGTGACGTGGTGTGACACACGTACTGGTGCTTTAGAAATACTAAAGAAATGCTAGACTACTGGTTAAGGGATAAATCTGGAGTGCACTGTTTTATGGCAGAGGTAACTTTGTTGGGAATTATTTTTGTACATCTAAACTGAAGCCTCTACCATGAGGCTAATACTGCCCAGACATCAGATTTAAGAAATGCTACATCTTGCCCTGCTTACCTGTGGATTTCAGAAAAGATGGGTTGTAGTCATGATGGCAAAAGGATGGGAAAACAAAGCAGAGAATTCACAGTGCTGCAGAAGGCCTCAGGTACATTAATGCTCTAGCCTTAATATATCCAAAGGCTTCCCTTTTGCAGCTCTATAATCCTTCACATAAGATGCTAAATCAGTATTTTTCTGAAGTATCAATGGCGGTATTTTCCCTTTATTGTTTCCATGCTGCTATTCTCATCCTTTTTTCCTTTGTTGTCCTCATGCTCTTGTACTTTTGCTCTCATGGTATTGTACCTGCTTTGAGAGTCTAGGACCTCAGCCTTCCTAGCTGGTCCCTGAAAAAACACTTTCCCTCTTCCCCTTCTCTCTCTGTGGTTTTCACTCACTCCTAAAGTAGATTTGTTGGAGCTGATGTGTGCCATCCACCACAGACCTTGCTAAGAACCCTTTGTGCATGTAACGATCACATTTTCTGCAGCAACAGCTGTGCCTGAGGTGCCACTATGACCAAGGGTGGTGGTTCCTGTGTCAACAAAACCAGAAAAGCAAAGAGCATCTACAGAAACAGCAAAGCCACTCATTTGCTGGGGAGAATGAGAGTGCAAACACAAGCTATACACTCTTTCTTAACTCCTGAACCTCCCTACTGGAGATGCCATTACCAGATACCCACTTAAACCAGACATTTCTGGTTCTGTGCTAGAAACATCTTAAGTAATACCAGTTAGTGATTAATGTGATTTTTGTCTACTGGCTTAAGCCTGTTTATGGAGACCATTGCACTAACAAGAAAGGAAACAAAATGAAAGAAAAAATTAAACAAAAATACTTGTGCCCTCTTTCATGTGAATTTAATTTGGTAAAGAGTTGCAAGGCCCTTTGGGAAAAGGACTCTTTTGCCTGTGCCTATATAATCAGGGATATGTTGGCACAATTGAATATGCATGATGTTTTCTAACAGTTCCTACAGCCCAAGTGCAAGAAAAACCACACTGCTGTACTTCTGGGTCTGAAAGTAAAGAAGGTCAAAGTCTCAGGAGAATACACAAAATAAGGATGCAGATGGTGAGGAACAGACAGAGCAATAAACAGATTAAACATCAGGCAGACTGAAGCTTGCCTGAGAAATAGCAGTCTAAAAGAGCTGGGGATATGAAAGATAAGAGGTTAATTTTCAGGTGGGAAAGGTATTCTTGGTGGTGTGGCTGAGTGGCAGGTACTGCAGAACAGAGCATGCCTGTCCCATGAGTGATGGAATCCAGACAAAAATTCAGGAAGGGCAAGAGATGCTGAAGAAGATAAAGAGGAGAGATAGCAAGATAAAAAGAAAGAGGAATATGGAAAACAAGAATTTATCCGGATCCTTCTGAATTTGATAGGAATGTTGTTCATGTTTTTATTTGACTGCAGACATGGATTGAAGACATTGGTACACCTAAAACTGGAGTCTAAAGAACTGGTTTAGTCTCAGTGCAAGCTATTGGCACGAAGAGCCTTGAACTGGAGAGAACAAGAAACTACAGCACAATTCAGTCGAGAATCCTGGCCCATCTTCTTCCACTTGGACCAATATAGTAGTTATTTTAACTCTCTGCAGAAAATCTCTTTAAATGTCTGAATGTCAGGTGGAGTAGGAGAGAGCCTTGGCAAAAGGAACCCTGGATGAAAACTCTTACTTTATCCAGTTTGGTCTGCAGCAATTTCTATCCTCCTGATCCCACAATTTTTACCACTCCATGTCTATGTGCATGAGTTAGAAATGATGTCAGAAATTAAGAAAAGAAAAGGAAAGGGACAGAGGCAGGATTATCTGTCTGCAAGTGAAACAACATGGAAAATTCTCATGGATCTCTGTTGTCAATTGTAGAAGAAACTATCCTTGTAATTAGCATTACTGTTCAGCTTGCTGAAAAGTGCTGCTTTACTTCTATGCATAAAAGTGCAGAGTAAGGAAAAGAACCCAAAGAAGAGAGTCCAAAACCTGGCAGAGAGGATTAGAGGTACTGCTTAAAACTAACAATTTATACTTGTTAAAAATAACAGCCAAGTTTACTCAGCATTTCTAAGTCACCTGAACAACTCATTTCAGTAAATATGAGTTTAGATTTCTATAGCATCTTTCAAGAATCTCAGAGAATTTCATAAGCAGCAATTAAGACTCACATCCTATCATGTGAGACAGGCAAGTACTGTTATTCCTGATTTACAAACTGGATTTGATGATTTTCCTAAGCATTGCCAGAGATGTAGACAAGCATTCTGCCTTATTTAAAAAAACAAAAACAAAAACAAACACTACTTTAAAGCCCACCCAGCTTTTTAAAGAGTGAAGCAGTTTGTCCAAATATATGCAGCTAAATTATGACATGCAATACAGGATGCAAAACTGAGGCTTGCCCTACTCTCCTACTCCTTTGATTTCAGAACAGTCTCTCCTCCTAAGGTGAGGGCAGAGGAGGAAATATGGTTTTCCTTCCACAAAGAATTTCAAACTTACTCTTCATTCCAAATTTAAACAAAGAGTAAAAAGTCTGAGGAAAAGTATAAATGTTAAGATCTAGACATTTTATACAAAACAGAATGATCCAACATGTCATTCTGTTATGGCATTTGTAATTTTGAATCAACATATTGAAAAGAAAAAGAAGCCATTTTATGTTGAAATGTCAACCCCAAACAAAATATTTTGTTATGCTTTCTTTCCCCAGCTGGAAAGCCTCTTTTTTTTTTTTTTTTTTTTTTTTTTTTTTTTTTTTTTTTTTTTTTGTCAGAAATGACATTTTATCATTGCAAATTTCAGTTTAGGTGAAATCATGTTGTCTGATGTGAAAACATTTCTGTGACAAAAGTGTTAATCATCTCCAAAGTGACTATGTTTTCTGACAAAAAAAAGGAAAGACCTAAAATGCTGACTTTAAAATTCTGAAGAGATGAAGTGTTCAAACAAAAAAGATCTGGGCAGCCTCTGAACTGGACTGAAGTGCTGATTATGAAGAACAAGCACATTTTCTTAAAAAGGGATGTTCCGAATGAAGCAGAATCAAATAGCCGGATAAGTGAAGGAAGAAATTAAGCATCTTTTTTAAAGTTCTAGAAGTTACTTTCCTTATGCCTTGGAAACCAAGGTTATATAACTGGGTAATGTATGCACTGGGAGGGCTACCAAAATTGGTTTTTGGCTCAGAGAAAGATGGCCATGCCTTGCAGTATCATTTATGACCAGACACATACAACATAAACCTACTAACTCCTCATGATGTTGGCCCAGTAGCTATGCTTCATGTTTTGAAGTGCACAGGTTTATATCTCTTATGTATGGGTTTTATCCAACATAGTTCTTACTCAGTGGAACTTGAATTTGTAATAATCCAGGTTTACAGGTTATTTGTTACCTATAGGATCACAAACATCAGTAAGTGGTAGTAGCTCTAATCATTCACTACCCTGAAACATCCCTTCAGATACCTTTCAGCTGCTGCCTGCTTATTTATTTCTTTGGTTACATAACTTCAACATTCCTCTTTATCACCTGTGGTCTTCTCAACTCTGAAATGTTTGCCGCAAATTTGGACTCTATTGATCACTTGGTCTGCAGCTCACTGAGAAACACAGAATAAAATCATTTCTACTACATAGCCTGGCAGATCCCTCACCCCTCCATTTCTGCAATTTTTTTTTTTTTTTAATATACAGGTACATTGTATTACTTGATTTTCCCTTGCTTCACTTTTGCAGACAGGAAAATGAAAATGTGGTTTATGAGTGAAACATAGTTTTTCTTTTCAGGGTGAGGTTGCTCCATCTCTGTCAAACTGCTCTCCCCTACAAAATTCATAACACCGCTTTTATTTGTTGCTTCACTCAATCTATTTCATTCTCAGCTAAGTAAGAATGCAATATTACAGTTACATTAAAAAGTTCAGCTGCTTTTATTGTCCTCATTCTCTGACTTTGTGTCCTTTCCCTGTGCTCCCTGGATTCAAGACCACATCCACTGGCCACTAAATATAGTTCCCACTGGTCCCCACAACCAGAATTAAACACCCTTTCACACACTTCTTTTTAACAAGTATCACCTTAAATGTACTTAGGTTGTTTTCCCATGTTCCTTATACAGCTATTCCCTAACTCTTCTCTCAAAATCTGTGCATTCTCAGCTTAAAAGTATCCCAAGCAAGGTCCCCCCATTTCTTCTGGTGTTCCTGTACCTTGTCTCTCACAGGTATACATCATGTATTTTCAACAGGTTTTCTAGTTTCTTTACTATTATTGTCACAGAAGCATATAGAGGTTCAAATAATACCAAGGGTCCTGTGGGCTAGGAATAATCTTTTTTTTGAAACGTTTACAGTGTAAGTATTCAAGGCAATGAGTGACACTACAAGAAAGCAGAAGGTCAAGTAAATCATATGACAGATCAATAGCAGTGCCAGAATCCCTGTTTTTTCAGCGGGTCCCCAGCATCCACTGCATTTACACTGCTTCCAAATATAAACAAATCTGCAGTGTCTCAAGTTGCTCGCCACAGACCACACAAAGATGTGTCGCTCTGTGTCACATCCACCGTGTTGTCACACAGACCAAACCTGTGCTTTAGCTTCAGCACAGAGAAATCACCCAACAGTTTTCAAGGATTACCTGGGTTTGAATCAGAATTAGGGCTGACTCTGCATCCCATTGCCAACACGTGGGCCTACCAGTATCACAACTAAGGTTAATGAGGTTCCAGTGGTCTCATCAATATGCAGCCATCTCACTCACTGAAACATCCTTGCACCTCTCTTATACATGGCGACTTCTACTGGGTGACAAAATGTATTTTTGCTATCATAAAATGAATCACAAAGTTCTTTTTTATTAATAGAAGCCACATTTACTTAGATGTCCTGAATATTTCAGCACTGCCATACTTGCACATTCCTCCACTGGAGACATGTAAACATAAAACCCATCAAGTGGAAATGCATACAGTCAGGTAGAGACAAGCAATTTTGATTGGTCACACAATATCCAAATTTTGTGGAGGCTGTGAAATCCTGGCAAGCAGCCTCAGCTGATTTCTGCCCTCAGGGTCTGGGACAGTCGTGCTTGCTGCCTGATACGCATCTACCAGCTCCTTTCATCTGTACCATCGGAGATTTCTTGTCTACCTCCTTACCATTCACCCAAATCGTTTTAGCAAAACTGACAAAGCAAGTGTGAGTGAGAATGTCCTCTTTTAACATTGCAAAAATAAAACAAAGTGCTGGACATACACCCACAGAGTATCACAGGCTGAATATATCCCTTTTGTGGGGTCTGTCGTGCTTGTTAATGCCCCTTCCCTTGAACTTGTCCTTCGTATCTCCTCTGCTGCTTCCTACTCTTTGTTTCTTCTCTTGTCCCTTTTGACTGGGGGAAAAGAAAAGAAAGTGTCTAATTTCAAGCACAGGCCTATGCCCCAGCAAAATGGTTGGCTCAATGGAGTGAATACACGGTCCTGTGCAGAGGCTCAGGTCCTGTCTCCTGGTACAGATCACAGCAGAGAACCCCAAAGAAGAGTTTTCATTTGAATCCTCTGTTTGTTGTTTAGTTAACAAATTAATATAATTTTTGCTCACTGAATTCTTGTCTTCAAGATAAATACTTTTCAAAAGATAATAAACACATAGTTAATGATTTTTAAATTTGTCTATGTATTGAGTGATAACTGGATTCAGTTGGTTTTGGTAAGAAAATAAAAAGAACCAAGTAATTTAAAAATTATTACTGTTTTTAAAATTTCTGACCTTTAATTTGACAGCTGTGCTAAACCGGGAATACAGAGCTGAGCCACCACTGAGGGATCCTGAATTCCTCTCTGGCAGTGTTATAAATTACTGCTTTGGACTTAAAAATTTTTGATGTCTTTTAACTAAAGTCACCCTCAGCAGTCACCAAGTTTAATCACTAATTTTTTCTCCCAGTTCAGAATGTCAACAGGCCACACCTTTCAAGACTAGTCCTGATCTATCAAATCCCTTCAGCACGTGTATAGGTTGAACAAGGATTGCAATAAGAAACTTGGTTTCTTAGTGAAGAATTTAGCTTGCCATTACCCTACTCTAATGTAATTTCATGTTCATTAACTATCAGTTAGAAATCTCTTCAAAAGCAGAAGAAAATAAGCAGTCTAAAAGGGGATTGTGTCTCTTGGGGAAGAGCTTTCCAGTGCTGTCTGTCCAGTAGTGCTGTTACGACATTTTTGCTCTTTTCTTGCATCACACCTCTCCCAAACTCCAAACAGCACAGGAGGGAGGAAATGTCATTTCCAAAATACACATTAGAAAATTATTAAAAATGCACAGCTGAATAAATGTCACCTAGTCCGGTCCAGTAGTGTAGTTGATGTGAAAAGTATGAGAAGTATTTGCCATCCTTACTCAGATCACGTACTATCCTATTCTGTGAGAAACCCCAAGAGGAATTTATAGGATTATTCAATGAGTAAGGTACTATTCATGGTGAGTAAAGGTGGCAGAATCAACTTGCTACTGATTACAAGCGGCTTTTCCTCACTTACACCGCTGTAAATTTAAATTAACTCCACTCAATCAATGGCGAATAATTGATATAAAATCAGAGTAAGAGGAGAATTAATCTGTAAGTATGTCTAGAATGAATAAACAGTGAAAATTTGCCAGCATATATAACTCCTCCTTGAAGCTCTGCTGCAAGGTTACTTTTATAACTGATTGTTTCATTCTCAGAACTGCTGCACTGCTGCTTTAAAAGAAAAATATGCTGTGCTTCTGAATGCTAAAATACTCTGTGTTTTCTCAGGTCTTGTGTTTTCTTGGGTGGTATGAAAATCCCACAAATCCCACTTAGTTTAGTTCAGGCCACAGGCACATCCTGGCTAGCAGGGACAAATTGGTCTTTTGGTAGTGAGGTATTCTGGTCAGCCCCCCAGGCTTTCCACTGGAGAAAGCTGGAGCAGCACGGAAACATCACCTAACCTCCTCTCAGCCTCTTCAGGAGATGCCCTGTACAAGAGAACAAAGGAGCAGTCCCTGCCTGCACCTTGCATGTTCCAAACAACACCAAAGCCCTGTTAGGGTCACAGTGCCTCTCTCTTCACCTGGGTGGCTTCTGCTCCTTCCTCTTTTTCCTTTGGTTTATTTGTTTTTTTGGAGCAAGAAATATCCTTAACTATATCTGTATAACAATTCCCACCGCAGGGCCTGGGTCTGGTCAGTGCCTCTAATTACTACCGTAATGTTGTTATTATTGATTAATCTGCAGAGACCTCATGATCCCTTTTGGGTGGCATATTTTTAACAGCCGTGACTATTGCCTGTATATTGTTTAATGTTAGCGCCACAGATCAGATTTAGAGAATGATAAAATTGCCTTCCTCCTTCTGTGAGGTCGACCCATCCCTGTTCTCACTTAAACTCCTGCCATTGCTTTCTCTGTCTCCCTTTCCTCTCTGCTCCCATCTCCAAGCAATGCGTTGAGGGGGGTGCCATCACCTCTGGAACTTGCAGATTAAAAGGCAAAAAATTGACAGTAAACTGCCAATGGCTCATTTACTGTTGACGGCGAGTCAATAAAAATCCTGCTTTCCCACTGCTTCCTGGCTTTCCCATCTGTGTGAATTCATGACCCGATTTCTGATGTGTTCCACACTGTTACTTTTTTCCCCTCAGAGTTTAATTGCTTCTGTTTCACATTTGGGTGCTGAAAAATTGACAGAAGTTGCACAATTCCCTCCAGCAATGGATCCTATTTATATTGCTGTAAACTACGTTTTCCAGTGATATGAATAGTAATAAAAGCGAGAAAATTAAACAGAAATTAGCATCTCTTTGCATAAAATCTGGCTATCAACCATGTTTTACTCTAAGGGTCAGCAGAAGTGTTAATACTATTAAAGGCCCACCCCAAAGGAAGGTATCAAGTGTGAGGAAGCTCTGGAAAGGATTGAGAAAGAGCTGTGAATCCATAGGGCCTGAGGGAGCCTGGACTGCTGGAGTGCTCCAGCACAGGTGGACAAAGTTCTTCTTCTCCAGCAGCTGCCCTGAGGACAAGGCACAGAGACTCCCACCAAGCACACTCAGAACAAGCTGCTACAAATTTAGGGAGAAGATTGTGCGGCAAATTGTTCTGCTGTGAACACCTAAGGATGTCAATAAAGCTAATGCCTTTTAAAAGACCAATCAGTATAGCTGAAAAGGCAAAAAAAATCTTTTGGTCACATAGAAGCCCATTTTGAAAGACATTTCAACTCCTTTCTTCTCATTGGGTTTGAAATAGAATAATTCTTTCTTTGTCAGGAGAGTGACTATAAAATTTTTGTCAATACTTTTCTACCTTTCTTTGTCTTAAAAACACGTTGGACATTTTATTTCCTGAATACTATACATTCAGTAAATAAAAACTGATACATAACTTAATCACCCTTTGTTTACTTAAACATACTCATGGAGCATAGACTACTTGATAGTTGTTTTGATATTATCTCTCAAGCACTTTAATTTTTAAAAAGTTAACTAAGATTACATAGGAAAAGTCATAAGAAATATGAAGTTTAACAAACCTTGAGGCACTGATGTTTAATAGAAGGAGTTTTTTTTTTAATAAGTTGTTTTGATTGGGAAACTTTTGCGTAACGTGCTCTAGACTCACTCTACTGAGATATACTCATTGCCAGTGCAATTGTAAGAGCTTAACTCAGCCTTACCCAAAGCCTGCATGGACTGATGGATGCTTTTAATTCTCACAAGGTCACTGCAAAGTGCTGAAATCTGATGAGATGCTTCGTAGGACAGGAGCAGGGCCTATGATGGAAACTCAGTTCTCCACCCTTTCAAATGTCATTAGACTTTCCCCATATAGGTGAGGATGTTCCTGAGCAGAGCAAATGCCCATTTTTATTCACAGTCTCCTTTGTCAGGTAGTAGACCGTCATTTTATCTGTGCAGCGGGATAGAAGGCAGCATGGCAAGATATGAGAGGAATACCTGCTGCTCAGTCAGATGATACCAGACCTAGGTACCTTGAGTGAGGGTGTTGTTCTATGGCCAAGCCACATAAAAGTTTCTTCCAGAGCTGGAATGGCTGTTTTATGGCTCTGATCAGGCTGGTAAGAGACACCATTGTCCAGAATCCCCCAGCTAATAAACTTCAATGATGCTAATACTCTGCCTAATTCTCTCCAGCAGGCAGCTGCTCCCAGAGGGGAAGAAGATTTATTCTGCCACCCATGGCATCTAGGCAGGAAGATACTCTTATCATTCTATCATTTGGGTACTCTTATCTATTCTTTTTTCACTCTCTTTGCAGAAGGTGATATGCATGTCATGGCTGTGACTGGGCACATGTGCCTGTGTCTGAGGCAGGCACAGGTACTGATTCACCGCGGAGCTGCTGTGTGTCACGCAGTGTCACAGGACAGCACATTCACTCTGCCAAGAACTGTGTTGCTGCTCCCTGTTTCAGCCACAAGGCTGTTCATATTTGGAGGTAAAAAGGTCTTCATCACCCTGTAATATAAAGCCTCCCCAACATCCTAAATCCATGCTCATGCCAAAATGTAGTGGTAGACATACTTTTACCTTTGACAGATGGGGTCTGAGCTGTCTGTGAAGAATTTCTTTTTCCCTCCAGAAAAGAAGTGATGTTTTTTATATGGACCCAATTAGAGATGGATGAGATGGAAATGGGGTGAAGACATTGTACAGTTTGGTGGAAAATCAACACAGACCAGCAGGATTCTGCAAATATTGATACCTGATTTATGAGCCAAAGGCACATTTTGTAAAGAACTTGGCAGTATCACTCCAGTTACTAATTGACACATCTTGTCATTAAACTTATATTTAATGTTTAGGGAGGGATAGTGAAATTCAGGTTCTGTACAGGGAAATTATTCCACCAACAGGCCACAATCGTGTCCGTAATCTTGCAAGTTTCTCCAGAAATTTTGCTGTGATGGAGCAGCATTTTTATTACCTCTCCTTCCTAAGATATTCTGACCCATGGGGAAGTGGACAGCACAGGTCCGAGCTTTTGAGGGCTTCAGTGGCGCTGTATTCAGCCCCCTCCAAGTTTTGAAGAGGTAATGTCACATTTACTTGAGATCCATGTCAGATTGCAAGCTTCTGGAAATTGTTCATTTTGTACTATTGTTTTAGAAACTTGATTTGGTTCAGTTCAAGGAAGCTGTTCATACATGAGCCCAGAAGCTCCACTTGTGTTTTAATGCCTGACAAGGAATGCATGTTCCTAACTCTGGAAACAATGCAGTCTAACAGAGAAAAGACTTTTCTCAGCAAAAAAGGAAGCTGACAGTAAAATTGGACAGCTGAATTTGGGGAAGTAACTTCTTCTTCTCTGTGCTTTTATTTCCCTGCTTTTGAAATGAAGATGATACTCCTGGCTCTTTTAAGGGTAACATTCATAAATTACTGATGTGATCAGTAAGCAATGGTTGAGCTGCAGAAAACTGTCTGAGAACCCAGCATAAATCTGCTAATTAATCTGGTTCAGCTTTTGCCATTGCAAGATTTCCCTGTACACTAAAGACTCTAAGTCCTGTACAAAAAAAAAAAAAAAAAAAAAAAAGTCTTTTAACATTGATAACCCAATGTGTGTGGAAGTGCTTCGTAGAGGTAAAGAGTAGAAACTAGTGCTCCTTAGTGTTCCTGGGTTGTATTTTCAGTTCTGCCATTTACCCACTATTTGACTATGGACAAAGAACCTACCCTCTCCACATTTCATTTCATTAAAAACAGATCAAGGGGGTATTGCAAGGTTATTATTTTTCTAATTACCCCAGAGTCCTTGCATTAAAGACCCTTCAAGAAAGAGGAGAATTTCATAGAAGATAGTAATCCATCACTTAGTTGCCAAGGAATCACAAAACTCTGCAGACTGAACCATGAACAAACTGTGTCATTGAAGTTTATTTCCTCTTCTGTGTGACACACAGCTGAACAAATCAACTGGGAGAGTAAACATCATCAAAGATTATTAGCTAACAAGTACTAATCTCCCACAAACACCTCTATACTAAACCAGACACCTTCTAAACACAGGCTCCATTGCAAAAGGAATTTTGCTAAACCGAAGTTGCTTTTTCTTACCTATTACCCGGTAACTTTGAGTTGGCATGGATGAGCTGAAAAACGCATTCTGGGACCTTCTATCCAATCAAAATTCCTTTTGTTTGTGTCAGATGCAGCAGTTCCTCAGCCCTGTTCAGAAGCAGTGGCGGGGTTTGATCTGTTTAGATGACATCACTCATACATTTAGCATTCAGTTTGCTGTCACCCACCCACAACAGGTGGGGGGCAATGTCCCTGTCACACAGGCCTTGGCAGAGTTCTTGCACCAGAATATCCCATGGTCTGTGTCCCTTCGCCTGTCCCACACCACACTTCACTGTGGTTCATTTATAGATATTATGTTAAAACTGGTGGGATTTAAAATTTCAAAGTCAGTTGCTTTGTCCTGTTAAAAACCTCTGCAATGCTACTTTTTACTGGGATGTGTTCAACTATGACAGCTGTGAATCTTTAGAATGTAAGATACTGTGCAGTAAAATGCTCCAGGCAGGGGCCAGCACAAATTTTTTCTCTTCTAAAAATAAAAGGCTACTATCAGACCCAAGAAGAGCAAAGGGGTGGTTAAGTACCTATGACTATGATGGTATGTATGAAATTTGTGTTAAAATTTTTAAAGTTATTTGAGGAACTGCAATGTGGACTGAAATTTCCTTATTGAGCATCTCCTCCCAGTCTTCCACTGATGCTTTGGGCTTCCGGATATTCAGTGCTGAAAGAGAGAATATTTGCTCACCTTTGTTCACTACTTTGAGAACCATTTGTACAAATAGGATTTTACAAATTACTACTGGAGTGGCAGGTTCAAGAAGCGCTCAAACACCTGCCTTTTTTACAGACTCTGTAGTCCTACTGAAGCTGTCAGGGCTGCTCACATGCTGCAAGTCAAACACAGACTTAAATAGCTATTATGTGAAGTCCCACCACAACTGAAAATTGTGTAAATGAAGAAGTCACTCCTGACTCCTTCAGGCTGAAACACTCAGTTGCCAAGAAATACAGTTATTTGGGATTTAACTCATCTAGCATCACATGAATTTCATTTTATTTCTACAAAATGAGATGTTAGTGTGCAGTTTTTTTTAATGCCATTTACCAGCATTAGTTTCTGCTTATGTAAAAAATCTCCTATCTTGTGTATTACAGTAAAGAAGAATTTGTCAGATTGCAGAGAAACTCAGAACTTCTAGTTTTGATTTCTGATCACAGCTCTACCTTCCTTGCCCAAGAAAATAGAAAATGATTAGTCATGTAGTGCCTATTGATTTAGTAGTCTTAATTTTAAAAATTATGTTTCTCAGTATTGTTCTTTTTTTTTTATTACTGAAGCAAATTGTAACACACTGAATTGGAAACTGGTTAACTCCTTCCTATCTTTGCTTTTATAGCTCATTTTCTCTTTGATTGAACATAAGCCATAAAGTGAGAACTGTTTTCTCTAAACATAGGAAATAAAAGACAAGCTTCCTAAGAATGTATCAGGCTCAGGTTACTTATGCCTCTCTCATTCTCAATATCCCCTGTTATTCCTTCTCTTCCTTCCCAACTCTTTAATCATAATATTTCTCGGAGAATATCTATTAGCAGAAGCATATAGTAGATAGCTGCTTATAGTGAGGGGACTTGGCTAAACTGTCACATAAATCATGTGTTCTATTCCTTTGACAAGGGGTGAAATAACAGCCTGGTTCATTCCCTGCATCAGAGAGGCACTAGCTAATCTCTTGCTTGCCCTCTTCTACCGGGATCCTCTTGCTTTTCGAGGTGTCCTGGGAAAAGTGCAAAACGAAGCCTAAGTCTGCTTTCTATGGATTTGTAATGATTTCCAGTGAGGCAGACTCTGCAAAAAGAGACAGCATCACTTAAAGAGAAGAGAGGAGGTCCCTGGCCTTTTTTTCCCACCAAAAAAAAGAGCTGTGAACAAGAGATGGATCTCTTAGGTCATGAAATCCATTCTCCCAAATAGTAAGTAATATGTCACATAAATCTTAAAATTCTTTGTCTACCACCCTAGAAACCACAGCATTTTTCATCTAAATGATCTCTTTAGTTTACTTTTCCTGAAATATCAACAACAATTAGACAGTTAAGAAGATTTGGCTGGTGAAAATTCAGGACAATAGAATGGCTGATCTGGCTTTTGTTAGGACAAAGGAACTTGGAAAGGTGAAAGAAAATAATCTTCATGGAATAATATGTATGGGCTTGGGCCATAGTGGAAGACATCTACTATTGCATTCTTGAGCAAGAGGATGCAAGTGCCAGTGCATATTGGACAGAAGTGATGTCAGATGCTGCTCAGAAGAAATGAGTGATCTCCTGCTGGATCTACTCAGAAAAAAATCTGAGCAATTACTACAGTGTCGATGTGAGTTGCTGTGGTTGGACAAAGGTTTCCAATCAAACATTGGATGAATGAAAATATTGGTTTGGTCAGATTTGCAGGACTGGTGGGATCTTAGAGGGGACTTCTAGGAACAAGTGTGGCAGAGGAATGAGAAGAGGGGGTTTGTGGTATTTGTGTGCTGAGTTGCCAATAAAATTGTACTCCAAGAGGATGAAGGAGGAGAAATTTATGGAATGAATACTCTGCTCATTCAGTGGGGAGTCCAGGAGTAGAAGAAGTTCACCAAGACATATTAAATAATAGCTATTGTCCCAGATATTTGTTCAAAGATTTGCTAAGCTGTTTTTTGTATTTTCGTATTTTGCCCAGTGACCTTTATTTTGCCTTTTTATAACAGCCCAGGCTGGGAAAGCCAGGTATATGTGCTGTAAATGGCAAAGATAAATAGATTGATAGAATTGTTGGGTCTGAATTGCATACACAGCATGGGTGCTCTAGAGATATACACTTGAGTTAAGCCACAAATTATGAGCTTGAAACAGGAATTTCTGGGTGAAAATCTCTGGCCCACGTTATGCAACAAACCAGACTCCATGACCCAATAGTCATTTCTGGGTTTAAAATCAACATATCTATGGGAAAAAATCCATCTGTCTTTTACTTTGCTTTTTCTGCAAACCCATTATCTCTCTAGTGTATCTATATTCAGCTTTCAGCAGCCTCAGGCTTCAAGGCTTTTAGTGATCATAATTCTACCACCATTTTGCGCCTTCAAAACTTTTGCAGGGAAACCTCCAGGGACTGGAGCGAGGCAAAATCCAGTGGCAATCCCAGTTTACCAGTGAAATTATAGACTGAGTGATTGCAACTGTATGTGTTATCAGCGCAGAACAACAGACAGAACTGGTTCCTGAGAACAAGCTGACCTGGAGGCCTTTGTCACTAAGAGCTAGAAAAGGCATAAGAAATCTAAAAAATGTTAACAGCAGTCTCAAGCTGTAGCTTCTTCCATTTTGTTCTTCTGTATGTTGTTCTCACAGTTCACTAGCATCTAAGTCACAACTCTGTAATCCATGTTCTGTGCCTTCTCCTTATGCCTTGAGCCAGACTCTTGGTTAAACCAGTGATATCTCTTTGCCTGCAATGGGGATACTTGAAATTTGCATACTTCTAAGGAGAGAATCTCTCTTTTCCTAGCCCCTCTTTCACAATCAGAAATACTCATTTGTTATTATTTTTTAAGGTTCTAATTCAACCAAGCCATAGTCTCCACTGCCTCTGGAATCAATATTTTCTCTGTCTTTTGACTTTTTTTTTTAATTTTATTTTTACATGCAGTCTCCAAAAGGCTATAATTTACAGTTAATACCATGTAATCAAAGGCAATGGCAGGATTCCTGTGAGCAGAGCAATGCTGGCTTCCTAATCATGGCTCTCATGCTCTACAGAAGAATTACAATCCTGCTGTGGAACAGCAAATACCTGTTCCTACAAACACGTGCAGTATTTTACAGTTGTATAGAATGAGGGAAATCTATGCTTCTCTTTGCTCAGGAAGACTTGATTACTTAAACTAACATGCCTAGGGAAAGGTACCATGAGAAAAGAAGATTTCTGGTCTGGGCAGGTTTTAGTCTGCATTTTTGCGTGGGTCATTAGTGTTCAGAAGAGATGCCCTCAGGTGTGCGAGGTGATTTCCAGCATCATTTGGTGACAAAGGCAAGGTGATTAGTGACTTCAGCAGGGCCCTGCCTTGCTAGCAACTGATGCAAGATGACTAAATTCACATCTGATAATCTGCTGAATAACCACTATTCAGAGGAGTAATATCATCTATAGCTTCTGCTTTCTTTTGCACTAAGGAGACAAGTCCCACTGAATAGGTCTGACCGAAGGAAAACAAAAGCGGAAAAGTAAGGTAAGGGCTGCTTTGGTTTGAGGTAATTCTGCAGGACTCAAATAAGGAATAAACTTCGGTGGAAGTGAGATGAATCTGCCCCAAGGCTTGAATGGACAGAGCACACAACTTCAAAATCCTGCTTTTAACCCACAGAAGTATTTGTGCAAGGCTGTGAGTGTCTCTGGTGATGGAGAGGGCGAGAGGGTTGAGTCTCGGTATAAGGAATCTGGGTGCATCATGGCATTGATGCATTTTGTTCTGCATTATTCTCTTTTAAGCCTCGTCTTTCCCTACTTGCAATGGCTTTGTTGGAGGACAATTATCTTCGCTAAATGAAAATGACCAGAATGTGTCAAGGGTCAAGGAAAAAGCCATATACAAAGCAGTCAGAAGTAAAGGAGTATTAGGCAGGGAGCTGCCCAATTCTTCACTTTCAGTGAGGCTAAAGATATTTAATCTGCAGCTGCAGCAACAGCTATTCCACCGGCTGTGGAAAGGAGGGTGCCAGTGATCTTATTCTTTTACAGGAGAAGATCAAAGGGAACACCCTCAGGGCACAGCCTTAGGTGCACTTGGGAAATGGCAGGAGTGTTTTGAGAGGTTTCTATTCTCAAGCTGTTTGTCATTCTCCATCTCCCAAAGGAGGCAAGGTTTGCAACAGAATTGATGGGAACTGCTTAACCTATTTCAGAGCAAAGCGATTCACTTTGTATACTTTAGGCAACTCCTAGGCAAAACTGCAGGACTTAGCCCTCTCAGTTGCAGTGGCAGTAAGTATTGAAAAAGGAACCCTAGAGGCAAGCTGGAAGAACTTTCAGACTTTCATATCTTACTTTGCTCGACTCAACTTGTGCCAAAATGAGGTCTTAGCACATTTCAGTGAGTTTTCATTTGCATATACTTAACCACCTTGCTTCAACCAATCTCTTCTCAACGAACTCAAAGTTTTTGTGTCTTTATTTGCAAGTCTCCAAAAGTCCTAGATGCCATGCGATTTTATCAGTGTTCCAGTAAGAAGCAAAAGTCTGTTTATTTTGTCTTCCACTTTTAAATATATATAGTACTTGACCTAAAATCAAGTGGCTCCTTGGATTTTCCTTTTTATGCTCTCAAAGGAATATATGGAGAAAACAGGGTTCTACACAACAGAACAGACTGTTCTCCTACAGCATCTCATCAAATGACTGTCAGGAAAAAAAAAATCCGTGTCTCACCTCGAAAGAGGTTCTCAAGCAATGTGCTATTTCCCTCAGTCTTACTGCTCCTGCCCCAAACCCTTTCTCAAGAAGTGTTTACATCGAAAATGTTTGAGAATTGGGAGAATTTACCAAGAGAGACACTGCCCTTTTTCATGTATTATTCTCTGGCAAATTGCTACAGACCACTGTAGAAGAGCCAGTATCAAACACACACAGAAATCACATTAGGTGACACACAAGGGAGACGTAAATAAACTGCAAAGAATTCAGAAAAGCCACAGCAGTGTTGTAGCAAAAATTCAGAGCTCCTGGCTTTGATATGAGTTTCAGTGAGCAGCAGAGTGTATCTTTGAGAAGGGCAACCCAGGGAGAGAGGATAATGCTTAGTATATAGTGCATTCAAGAAGAACTGAAGGGGAACAAAAGCATGGCCGACAGTGTACCCATGTGCTGCAGACAGGCAATTACTCTATAAATCACAGTTAAGGGAGATCTCCACTAGCTGGCACCTACCACAGTCCCTCATCTCTCCGAGCTCTGGCTGCTGTGATCACAGACAAAGACAGACATTTGGCAGGGCAAAAACTGTTCTGTAAAAATTAGGTCAGCATCAGCACTAAACCCCCAAGACCAGAGGTCCTGAAAGAGTAGGGGTATCTATGCAATATTGAAAGTGCCTTGAGCGGAAAAGTTCTCAAACTGATGTAGATTCGATGTTGGGATATCTGACCTGAGGGGGAGTGGCCACAAGGGCAAGATGAGCTGTTCTTGAATAGCACGGGCTAAACCACTTACCATGATGGTTTCATTGCAGGGAACAGTCATGCACTATTAGTGCTGAAAGATTTCCCAGCCCTAACGGCTAGGATTTTAAGAATCTATTTAACTTTGATAGTCTATAGCCCATCACTGGAAGTCTGCTTAAAGGTGTGATTTCTCTTCTTTGTATTGGAATTGCTGACAGATCCTTAACTATTATGGCGCTTGCCAGCAGTAACCCATTTAAATAGAAAGAAAGAGGAGAGCAGCAGCTTGTGCTGTTTGAATTTGATTTGCTCATCATCAGAAAAAAAGTTCCATGTATAGATCCTTGCTACACTGTCCAGTCCATGCATTTTCTGTGCTCTTTGTATACCAGTATATTATAAAGTTAGAAAAATGCATTATCCTGGAGGAAAGATGCTATGCTGAAGGGAATTTGGGTGCTGATTGTTTTTGAACTGCAATATGTGGCATTGTAATTCCTTGTCAGCGATTTAAATGCTCTGATAGAGTTGGTGACCGTTTAAATGGCTCCAGCCCTCAGCCTTTTCTCACCCATCCTCCCTGCCTTCAGTACCTCACTCTTATGGATGGAAAGTTGAAAGTTCTGAACAGGAACAAAGAGTAGGAGAGTAGTTAGAGAGACCAGTAATTGTTTAAAATGTTGGTTTTTTCTAGTGTTGTTTAAAAATATGGAGACATTCCACCTTCATATTTTCATGTTGAAGTGCAGCTAGCTGTGAATCTCAAAAAAAGCTGGCTGCAAGGCCATGTATCCCATTGCCCCTGCTCTCCAGCTGGGAGGAATGGAGAGAAAGAGAGAGAGAGAAGGTGAGTAGCCCTTCAAGTTGCTTTTGTCATCCTGTGCCAGCTCTGCAGAGACAAGCTTCTGACAGGAGACAGCCATCTCCCTAAATCAATCATCTGCATTCTTGTTCCTTATTCCCCTCCTGCCTCCTGCTAGTACACAGCAGTGCCCAGCACGCTGTGTGACAAGAGACCTTAAAGGTCTGGCTTTCCCCTGCTATGTTACTGCAGGCTAGCCAGGGGTGCTGCTCTGCCTGCTTGTTCAGAGCTACTCAAAGCCATGTGATTGTTCCTAACTGGATCCTTAGTAAGGCTGAACGAGAAAGTCGGCAACTGCAAATGCAGCTGATGAAAATGATCATTGTTTCTCTTTAGATTCTTGTAAATAAGGCTGTCACTCAAATCCAGAGGGGGAGAAGACAAGTCAAGGCTGGAGAAATATAGATATGCCCTGTGCAGGACTGAATTCCACTGGAAAATAAGGTATCAGAACATCTTGTTATCATTGCCTTCCCTGTTAAAATCAGGGACTTCAGGTACAACCTCAACGACTCTGGAATAGTCTAAAAATACTGAGTGATGGATGGTGTAGTACCACACTCTTGATATACATTTGTTAGAAGCAAACAACCACAGCTCACATAGAGTAAATATGTGATGCTGTCATCCCTAAGTGGTGGGGATAAAAAATGTATTACCCTGCTCCTTATCATGTACCCTGCCTCTATTTACACTTTCTCTCTGTCATGCATGCTGATACGGATATAATGGAAATTGAAATATAATGGAAATGGTATGGAAAGGGTATCCATCAGAGAGACGGAAAGTCAGTGACTCAGGTTAATTTTGTATCTTGAAAAAGCCAGTGGTAGGTGCATATACTTTGAGTATCAGCTCTTCATGAGGTCAGTCCTAGCACAAATGACATACTCAACTTCTTTCTGTTAAACAGGTAGCTACACAGGTACTGGATGGAAAAAAAGATACCTTCTGTAAGACAAATGTAGGAGACATTCATGAGTGTGGAACTACTTGCAGTACAGATATCCATAGTAGAGATCCATTGCATCCAACTTCAACTTCTGGAATTCAGCATCTGAGATGGGCATTTTATCCTTCTGGGCTCTCTCTGCAGTCAGGGGAGAAGGAAACACATCCTAAGTGGAAAGCAGATTTTCAATAGCCTCTAGCTTTCCACAATCCATACATGCAGAGGACAAGCACATCCTAGCTGAAGTATCTCTCTTAAGTGCCTGATTTCAAGTGGGATGACTCTAAACTGATTTCACCTTGCAGGCTTCCCTCTCTGACACTTCTGACAAACAGATTTTGTCCTCTAGTAGGGTGACAGCTGTTGACTGTCTCTGAATGAGAAGGAGGGGTAGGTTAGGGTTTCGTGCCCTTAGTGGAGGGCCAGCAGTGACTGCCAGTGAAGGGAGGAAGTGCTCAGAAACTCAAGAGAATGAATAATATGGTCACTGATGCTCTGAGCAGAGAGTCATGTGGGATGGGGAGCTTTAAGCAGGGGAGCACACAGCTGAGGAGGGCTCCCTGGGCTGCCTCTATGGATTAGGGTGACTAACTGCTGCAGACTGAGAGTGTGGCACCTGAACTCTGACCAACCCTTGCCCAGCCATAGCTCCAGGGCAAGAAGGGCTGTACAGAGAAAGCTCTGCCAAACCACCTTAATGGAAAGACTGAAATTAGTGACACTCCCAGCTGCTTGTTTAAAATGACTATGTTTTTATTAGGGCTGAAATAGAATGGGAAAGAGAAAGAGTGTTGTGTAAATTGTGCACTGGCCTTTGTGCTTGCTGCTGGGGGAGTGATCAACAACACCAGCTGGCAGCTCTTTGGTTAAGAAAAAAATAATGCAGTCCTGGAGATTGCAATGTGAACAAGAGCAAGCAGAGTACTCAGCACAGGAAAAACAGCTGGCAAGGGAGCCAGGCTGTGAAGGCACATATTGCAGTCAAAGCCAGTAAGAATTTCTTTCTAATGCACAGGAAGTCCTCTCTATTGCTCCAGCTTCCCCATACACTCCTTCTTGGCCTTCCACTACCCTGCTTCAGTAGTGCAAATACAGATTCTGGGGATTGAAAATCTTGGGAAACAAGCTGCCCCTACTCCTTGGCCTGGAATACAACCATGGGGTGAGAAGTAGAGCGTGGGCTCTGCCACACTGCAGGTTTGCACATCTGGTGGTTCATGCGAGGTTTGGGATTTGGCAAGCAATATCCTGTGAAAGCAGCTCAGAGACCAGAAAAATGCATATGGTCCTGTCCTGCAGACCCCCACTGCAGTGGCAGCCACAGCCTCCATCCAGCTCTGCAAAGGTATTTCGCACACTCATAGCTCCACCTGCCATTTCTGTCCTGCAATCTGATGCAGCTAAGCTGATTTCATTCATTTCTGCCCTGAAGCTTCTGACTTTTCAGTTCTGCACTACAGAGATGATGTAAATCCAGTTCTTCCCTCCAACACCCTCAAGTGTTCTAGAAGTCATTTTATTTTGATCAGAGTCAGTCAGCTATGGCCGAACTAGGTTGTGTGTTGTTTGCAGTACCCCTGTACTGATGAATTCACAGCATATTTATCACTAGAGAAGATGAGCAGCTTTTCCTCTCTTTGACTTGAGATACTAATTAAGCATATTTTTATTTAGATTGAGGGTATTCAAAGCCAAAAGACCACCTTTGTTTCCTGAAGCCAACAAGGTGAGACAGGAACAGGCTTTGGGAAGAGTTCATTAGCTTGGGAATGAACCCCTTCTCTGGCACTGACCTAGTCTATGACTTTGAGCATCTTACTTTACCATGCATGACAAATAGCAATTAACTTGCTGCATACTCCACTAAGAAGATGTTAGCATACACAGTGATGAGAAATGAAATGCAAGAATTTTGGAAAAATATGCTAGGAGGTCAGATCTGAGCTATAGTGCTCACATGAATCTTTAACTGAGTGATAACGCAGACTTTGAAAGAAAAAAGGTGAGTTTAAAAAAACTAAATTAAAAATAATTGTGCCGCCTTTAGCTCTAGATAATGGCAGTGTGAGAAGTGGGATAATTAAATGATATGATTTCAGAAGGAAAACAGTTTTTCTGGGCATGCACAAGGTTATCTGTGTCATTAGTTAACCTGCATGCAGGAGAGGAATTCTCTGTTGTTATCTCCTGATCTCAGTCCTGTGAGGTCTGCTGGGGGTTATTTTTTGTTTTTGTTTTCGAAGCTAGGTTGTGGTTTGTTGTTTTTTTCCTACAGATCAGCAAGAGCTGAAGAGATTGCTACAAAACAGAAAAGAAATATCTTTTCAAGATTCTTTAGAACTGTACTAACAGGGAAATGCTTTATATCAGTTTTCTTGTGTGGTATACTGATGAGGTTTCTGCCTCAATTGCTTTCCAGTTGTGAGGAAACAACATCATTTTGCTAGATCAACAGTGCTGGTAAGGGGGAAGAGCAATCAGGGCTCTGCTACTACCACATCCCCACAATGTCAACGAGCACTGTCCCCCTCTGAGTGTCCTCCATCGCCACCAATCTGCTTCAGCCATGGTGCTCCCTGGCTTCAGCCCACTCCTACCCAACTCCACACCCTCCAGAAATTCCTTTCCTAGTGTCTAGGACCGAGTCTTTAACAGGGACTTGTATTTCTCTCTGGAAGCAAGCTCCACTCTTCCCTGAAGGCTGTCACCTCCCTTTTACAGCTGCCACTATCAGGCTTTAGTTTTATTTGTTCTTGACTCCCAATATGCATCTGGAATTTTGCCTGTTTACAGAGGCATGTATGGGAGTCTCTGGGGAGAGAAGCAGACAAGCAGGGAGCTGAGGAAAGGACTTTAATATCTGGGTCTGGGACAGTGGCCAAGGCATTTGTCTTCCAGTGAGGTTTGTCAAAATTCAGAACAGTCCCAGCCAAATCAGCACAGCTTCTTTGCTGTCATCTTTGGCAGAGATGCCAATGAAGAGCTCTGCCATGAAGGCCCAGATTCCTTCCATCTTCCCTGCATGATGGAGGCTCAGCTGACAGTGGCACTGGGTGACACAAGCCCATCCATACAGTAGTTTCTCTGTCCAAAACACGACCAGTGTCCTATGTTGACATACAAGAAACACAGAAAGCTCAGGGAATGCTGCAGGAGTGGAAGAGTGAATTGCTTTCAAATTTGGTCTTTCTAAAACACATCCCAAGCCACGTATCCTACAAGCCAGCACTTCTATTGAGGATGTCCAATAACAATATAAATACTGAGAGCAGAGAGTATATATAGTAGACAGACATCTTCTGGGGTAAAGGGAGTAAAGGAAAGAGAAAAGACAGAGAGATGTGTGCTGTAGAAATTTTTCATAGAAGCTTTTGATGGTGTTCTCCTATCTTTGCCAAGTAAAACAGGACTATGTCTGAAAGCTCAAATATAAAACACTCCCTTTCGAGCTTAAAATTTATATCTTCCTGTTATGTGTGTACATACAGACTCAATGTCATTGTGTATTTTTAAACCATCTAACACTGGTTTATCAGCCCTCTAAGAATGACACTAAAAACAAAGTTTGCTTCTGCAAAATCTCATTCGCAATAATGGGAACTGTTTAAAAGAAGTGATCCTGCCAATCGGATCAGAATAGCAAGTAGTTCTGCACAGAGATGTGGCAGGGCACAGGGCTGTCCAGATCTAGTCTGTGAATTTCTATTCTTACTTTGAGATCTTTGCGATTTCTAAACTTGCTGATATTTGTTTTGTGACAGTACAGCAACAACAATGCAATTCTATGGGACCTGGTCATCGAGGCCTTGAGGAACAGCAGTACTAGAAGCAGGTGTTGATGTGTAAAATTTAAAATTTGATGCTATATCATAGACATTAATATCTTCACAGATCAATTTTTGTGGTAAATGGGGCCACCCCACCTCACTGGATTGTGTATCTACAAGAATGGGTGTTTTTCTAGAAAGGCTAATGAACTTTGTAGAAGTGAAACCATCATGAAGTGTTTTTTGGAAGGGCACAGAAAACTAGAGGCAGAGATGGAGTTAAAATTCAAGCTTCCTGAGTCCTAGTCCCATCCATTAGGACATATTGCCTGTAATGTAAGTGTAGTGCAAACAGCCAATTGATAAGCTTTTTACAACAGGGATGACAAAGTGGAAACTATAATCTCCTAGATATGCTGCTTTGTGGCCAGGAGAGGATTCCCATGTAATTTTTTTTTTTTTTTTTTTTTTTTTTTTTTTTTTTTTTTTTAACTAGAAATAGTAGGCTGCCTCCCCTTGAATAACAAAATAGTAGAAGAGGACAAATTATATTTGTCAGCTCTGCCCACAAACCCCACACAGTATTTGACCTCCCGGCCCCTTTCCTGCATCCATGAGAAGCAGAGGACTTGCGTGGGAAGCGTGATGAGAGGCAGGCATAGGAATGCAGCCAGAAGTGAGCAGGGTGTGTCATGATGGGGACTCATTACAGCTGTCAGCAGTGACTTTGTCCTCCTGGGTCAGACTTGTGATGGAGAATGGAGTGAGCCCAAGCAGTGGTGACTTTGCTGTAGCAGGCCTGATGTAAATATTTGAGAAAGTTCTATGTGAGAAAGGTCCCTGTGGAGTTTCCCCAATCCTGGAAGCTCTGCCTAGAGATCAGTGGCTCCTCTTCTTTCTCCTTTGAAAACACGTCTAGAAAGACTGTCCTAAGGGAGGATATGACAGACCAAGGTCAAGTACTCTGCAGAGCCAAAATGAGGCAATGGGATTATTTTGAAAATTCATTTAAGAATAAAACTTGTGGATATTCTAGTGGTGACATTTTCAGATAAAATCATTATCTGCCCTGGAGAAGAGCAGTTGGGAAAAAAGATTATCAAGGAAGTATATATGAGCTACATAGGCACATTTCACTGCCATGAGATCTCAGTTTCCAGTTCACATGTTCCCAAAGGCTATTTATTCTTTTTAAAAGAATACTTAGTCAAAACTGTGAGCCTGCAGAAGGGAAGACAAATTACAGATACAATCAGCTATCTCTTCTGCAGTTGCTTGCATTTACAATAATAAACAAAGTCCTGAATGTTAAGGGATGGGAGGATCCCATTCTTCAGCAGAGCTGGGAAATGTTTTTAACCTAAGCCTCGAGAAGAATGGGGTAATTTCAGCAGAATTCCTGTAAGAGAAGTGCCCCATTAGACTGCACACCCCAAAAGCAGCACAACCCCTTGCAGTGTTTTCTATTCTGAGACCTCAGTGAAGAATTTCAAAAATTTGGCAAACCTGCTATGGAGCACAAAGGTGTCATGCTGAAATTGCAAGAGATGCAGATTCAATGACAATAGCACATGAGAAGGTCAAACGAGTGACACACACAATGTGTATGCCGTGACATTTGTGCAGTGCAGTGTTTCAGAGGAACAAATGGCAGACAGGTTTAACCTAGGGAACCCCAGACAAGACCCTTAGAGGACCTTAGTTCAGGCTAAGGCACCCACTGTAGAGCGCTCTAACAGGAAAGGCCAGAGGCTTGCTGTTTCCCAGCATACTTCTGAGTCACTGAAATGCTAAAATAAGAAAGAAACAGAAAAATATTTTGCAAAACTTAGAAATGTTTGTTACCTCTCCATCTACCAGTCCTATCCCTGGTCTTTCCACTTCCTTCTATGGGCATGCCCATGACATGTTTCGGTGCCATGGGCAAGCTGAAGGAGCCTGAAACCCCCTCCCTCCAACCACCAGCACTCACTCTCAAGCCTGCATAGTCAGCAGTGTTAAGAAAGCAGCTAGAGGAGGGCATCTAAAAACAAAATTAATTTGCTGAAATGGAGTATTTAACCAGGAGAAAATAAAAGCAGTGCCCTAGCTACCCACAGCCCTCTGCACTTGACAGCAGTGACAGTGTCAGCTTCCATCTGCTGGTGTTACAGTGACACTTGCTATGCTAAACACTGATTAGAATTAAAATGAAAATGACATCTATGTGCATTACTCTGCTATTAATCTTGATGCCCTACGTTTTATGTTGACAGTAGGCTTTTGAGGGGGGGAGCCTAAAAAGACACAGGGTTGTAGAGCTGGGGGTTTTTGAAGTTGTTATTAAAGAAGTAAATGTGATTCTGCATATGAGCATAACACAGTGAATTACAGGTTCTTGGTATCTCTGAAAGAAGATCTTTGTACAGCCAGTGGTTAGACAGTGAGCCCAGTTCTAGAAAATACATGTAAGACTGTATGCATAGTAAATTTTTGCCACTAAAATGGATATTTGATGTGACATTAGCATGAGTTTTTTCAAATATTTAATGCAGGTGCCTGCAAATCATGTAGCTACCTTATGTTGTTAACTGATTTTACCATAATTGTGTACACAAGTGGTGTTCACAAGTTGAGCATGGTTGATTAGAAAATGAGCCCTATGAGGTGAGATTCTTCCTAACTGCACTGGAGTAGCTGAATAGAGAAGCTCACATTTAGGGAAAGATGTACATTTCATAGAACATTGGTTCAAGCCTGTGGAAGGATTAATTCACATTACACATCCTGGGATGTCTGAGGAATGCTCCATCAATGATACAAGTCCATTTGACTGATTTTGACAGTGCCCACCCACTAGTTTACAGCTAAGCCTCAAAGGCAGTCAAAGAAGCTAGAATCACAGAATGGTTTGGGTTGGAAGGGACCTTCAAGACCATCTTGTTCCAACTCCCTGCCGTGTGCAGGCACATCTTGCACCAGACCAGGTTGCTGAAAGCCCCTCCAGCCTGGCTTTGAACGCTTCCAAGATGGGGCATACACAACAGATGCTTTCTTCTGTGGTCTTTTTCCTTATTGGGTTGTGTTGGAAGACTTTTTCTTTGAGTAACACTGTAAACACCCCTTTCAGGAGGGGGAGATACTTTAAAAACTCAATAATCTTTTAGTGGGGAGGTGATCTATCCTCCACAACAGAACTAGAGCAGCCAAAATTTATCCTGCCTCAGATTAGGGCCTGTGTCTGACCTGTCTCCTCAAGTCAAGTATCCTTGGTCCTCCCACAGAGCGACAGATCGGGGAGTGGAAAATGTTTAAATTATTTCTGATTTTCCTGATATTACCACCCTTTTCAGTTCTTACATTGCTGATGAAAAATTTTCTTAAAAAACCAATCTAAACAAAGCAAAACCAAACCAAACCAAACCAACCAACCAAAAACAAAACAAACAAACCAACAAAAACAAAACAAACAAAACCACAAACAAACAAACAAAAGCAAACCAAAACAAAAAAACCCCAACAAAACAGAACAGAACAAAACAAAACAACAACAACAACAACAAAAACAACCAACAAAAAACCCAACAACAACAAAAAAACCCCAACAACAACAAAAAAACCCAAACACCAAAAACCCCCACACCAGTCTGCAAGGCAATTCAGGCTAAAACTTAAATAAAATTCAGCCTCTGTGGGCTGAAGTTTTGCATCCATAGCAAAAGGCAGTAACAAATCTGATGCTTCATGAGGGAGAAATACAACTGTAAGGGCAGAATGCTGTGCTCTTCTAGGCAAGATGCTTCAAACAGCTGCCTGATCCCATGTACAGGAGCTTGATGGACCAAGTCCATCAGGCTCCATCCATGTATCCAGGCTAACTCACATCCTGAGAACTCTGCTGTGCTCCATGAGGAAGTGGTGACATGCCTACCGAATCAGAGACATTCTCCAAGCTACCTGCTTGTCCTTGCCAGCAGATCAGACTTGGGAAAAGATGTGCTTCGCTTTCCCTGTTCCTGTACCTGCTGTATGAAGACTTAGCTGCTCAGGTTTAAAAACTCACATAATGTTATTTGCCAAATCATGGCTAAATTTCAGATTCAAATCCATAAAAATCATGTGATGTTCTATCAAAATTTCTAGCACCTCCCTTAAGTCTGCCCCAAGCCCCTGGCATCTCTTCCTTCTACAGAACATTCCCACCCAGGCTCCAGGCATGATGGGTAGCTTCCGTCTCCCTTATCTCATCCCTACAACACTAAGGCTTGAGGAGGGGCTTGAAGGAGAGGGAAGAAGATTCCTGTAGTGCCTGTAAAGTTGAAGATAACATTTAAGCTTTGTTACACCAATGAGGCTGCGTTAAGCTCCCATGACCTTGAGCGAGAGCTGCAGCTTGGGTCCTCTCCTAAAGACTTTAATAAAGGGAAAAATTGTTTCAATACAAAATAAGAATTTGGGACATTGTTCGTGCCTGTATCAAGCTTAAGTCGAATATTCTGTGTCCTCAAATCCAACTGATTAATAATTAGAATGAGAAATTCTGTCTTTACTCTAATGTGTTTAGGAAAACTGATGGATTTAATTTTTTTATCAGCCAAAAATAAGAAAAATGTAATCTTTCTTAAATTATCTAATACAACACTGCAGAATAATTAGTTTCTATGAAAACAGGCATTATGGGACTGAATAATAAATCACTTTCTGTTTTGTATCTGTCTGTCTGATGGAGGAGAGATTTACTATACAGTGTAGTGCATGATGCTGTAGGAAATACCAGGCAATAGAAGAAATCTAAAAGGGGATAAAGTATTTCCAGCTGTGCATTATAAATGAGCATTTCATCTTGTGAGAAAGCCTCAGGGATAGGTCCAAATAATCATCAGGCAAAAGACAGCTCCTCGTAGGATGCCAACTTACCAAAATATGTTGGCCCCTAAAACTCAGATTCTGCATCTTCCATGGCCATTTATTTCAGTAGACCTGTGCACTTCCAGGGTTTTCCTCTACCATTTTCTTCCTTCTCTTCTGGTGCCTTAGATACAACTGATGCTGCAAGGAGCTCCAGGCCCTTCTCACTGGGACTACAATCCACATGTTGTAGCTGGGCAAGCCAGGCACAGGGAGATATACTGGCACGGCCAAGGCCACATGACAGGCAGTGAGATGCCTGAGCTGGATCAGAATAAAGTTCACTGCCAACAGACTCACCCCAAAGCTCTCCTAATTGAACTGCAAGGAATAATTCAAAACTCAAGAGGAAGTTGGATTGCCCAGCTGCTATAGCTCTATTTTACTTTTTCTAGATCGTAGTTTTCCTTAGTTTTCTTCTAGGAAAGGAACCAAAATGAAAGCAAGTAGGTTGATATCTTGACTCTTATCCAGATGCATTCATGTGGTGTCCAAAACAGGCTTGTTGCTGGGCATTATCATCCTGCTGCTTTCATAGTGTGCTGCTAGGACATCATCTCTGTGCTGATTCCATTTTGACTTGACTCCAAAGCCATGATTTAGTCTGACTTCTTTTCACTTTACAGGTGAGTTCATGCTGATTTACTGCCACACCACAACAGAATCTGTTCCTGTGGGTCTAGTCAGTACTTCCACAAAGAATATTTTTCTTTGATCCTGAATTCAGCTTCCCTTCTTGGGAATTCTTTTGAGACCAAAAACATGTTTGGAAAAGCAATATTTCTACAGTGCTTATGGCCTGAAATATAGTGACATGGAGGAGGCTTTGCTGTTAGATTCAAATGCATATCTTTCCTTAGCCAGCTTGACTCAATTCATATGGAAAGTTCAAAGGTCTTTGTAATTCTGTAATTCCTGCTGACTTCTTTGAAACACAATTTATGGCACAACCGTCTTTTGTTTGGAAATGGTAAATGGTCTCCAGGTCTTTCTCCTGATAGTAGGACATCTGGGAGTCCTTCCTTTTCCAAGAGTTGTCAATGCACTATACACAGTTAGTACTGATCCTCAGGAAGAAAACCAGTTAAATCTCAGCTTTTAGACATAATATTTCCGCAGGTTGGTGGTGGTTGTTGTTGTGGTTGTTGTTGTTTTTTATGCAAGAAGGACTTTACCTAGAGCTGATAGACAGTGTGCTCTGTAGTGGAGCATGACATCTGTTTAGCAGCACATAGCAGCAATACACAACAGTTTATGTCTAGAAAGAAGAAACGAGCCACCTGACCAAAATTAAATTGTGGACCTAAGCAGATAAAAGAAATATTCAGAGGGTATCCAGGCATACAGTGCTTTAAGAGTGAATAGAGGTACCTTATTTCTTAGCTATGAGACATCTCTCCAATAATAGATCACCCTCTACAGATCTGCTTTGGTTTCTATTCCATACAGATTCATGCAGGCCTAATCCTGCATTATCAACCCGAATTCCACTATAAAGTGCTTTTTTTCCTACACTTTTGGCACACCACAGCCCTAATCTTCCACATTTGTAAGGTCATCTGAGATTCTCAGTTTGAAAGGGTACAGTCACTAAAACCAGCGCTCGCTAAAACATCTGCAAATTTCCTTAGTAAATAACAAACACAGTAACCTGTTCATGACACCTCTGTGAAAAAACTTTCATATTGCCTGTAAATGCCAGAAAAAGTGAGGCAAATGGGGACTGTGCAATGATCACACCTAGAAAGAAATGCCATCTCCAGGTCAGTATCCAACACTCCCCTCTACTGGATAAAGCCCAGACAAATAAACTGCATTTTGCAGGTGCAGCACAGTCTGACTTGGTATTTTTGCAGCATCAGGCAAGCACCCTTCTTGCTGTACTTCTGCCTTTTTCTGTACACAGGATCTTGAGAACCTTGAGGCACCTAAGCTGGTAGAGATTCACTTGTAACCTGATTCATGCAACAGTTGTCCAGTGTGAAATACAGTGGTTGGGAGACACTTTTCAGAAAAGCTTGTTCGTTTTCTCACACCCAGCAGGGTCACTCCTGCCCCCCACTTGGACTTGATTGCTCTTTCAGCTGTTCCCTACCATAGGTAGCTGTTCTCAAGCTGCCACAATCAGTATCACAGGAAAATGACCACATAACATACGTGATGAGTCACATCTACACCGCACAAAAGTCAAGATTATGCAGTGATGTGTCAAATGGATTGTATTTGTGTATCAAGCAACATTGTACAGTTCATGAAAACTCCTGTCTCTTCATTAGCTGAAGGAAATAAATAACAGAGCATGCAGGCTGAGGAACTGAGAGGCTATGACAGTGGGCAGCCCATTACCAGGGTACAAAACCAATGCCTACCTTCGCCTACCAAGTCTATATACTTGCATATGTAGATAGAATAACTACCTGTAGGTTGTGCAGGTTATAAACATCTCAGAGAACATTTCCAGCTATCCATATCTGCAGGTTATCCTTCCCTCCCTCTGTAGATAACTCTGCTCTGCTGTCTCTTGAGCAATTCTCCCAGTGAAGTGTAATTTCTAGAAGAGGTAGCCAAGCAGGCTGAGGGATCAGTCACTGCTGAAGGTACAAGCTGGAAACTTCAGAGTGGCAGATACAACTCCCTTCTCTGCCACTGCCTGTATGTACTTTGGTACAAGACATCTGGACTCTCTGAGCTTCAGTTCTCCCTCTGTTAAACAAAACAGCAAAACCGTCCTGCCGAATGAAGTATCATGAGGATAAGTATGATAAACAATGCAAACACTCAGATGTACTAACCTGCATTGATGTGTTCTAGCTGAAGCACCTTAGACAGACTAATAAGGGCTTTATGAAGCACCTGATGAAATCAATAAATTGATGTCTGTGGATTTCAGCAGGCAGTGGGTAACCCCCTGCGAGAGAACAGGTGGTGTCTTCATTGCCAGTATAGCCAAGTTTGCTGTTAGACTTGTCCCTTGCACTTTGCTCTTCCCAACACACATAGCTTTGAGCATAGAATTAGGTAGCTATATCAAGAAGGTAAAATAAGCTGCAAGCAGCAAATAGAGGAAAGACAATACCAAGCTGGGACAACGGAAGTTTGAGTTCAGTTCTCAGCTCATTCACAGATTCCCTGCATTATCTTTGATGAGACATTTAGTTTCAGTATGTATCAACTTCTCATCTGCAAACCGAAGAAGAATAATCATTCCCCTGCCCTTGCTTTCTAATTGAATTGTAAGCTCTTGAGGCTGAAGTTTCCACTTACTGTTGAACACTCTACATCAGCCGTGAAATGTTTCTCTAAATTGCAGAAAAACTGTTACAGATACAGAATATCTCTACTGTTTGTAAACAGTCTAGCCTGGGTCTGGAATAGCCATGCACATTAAGCACAGCCAATGAGCTCCAGTGGACCCTGTCACAGGCACAGCAGATGAAGCAGAGTGCTGTATTAAGAAAGCAAGATCCTTTGAGCAGTAGATTGTCCCTGCATATTTGCATAGAGCTGTGCCCTGCTAAACGGAATCCCCTGGATGCAGATGTACTGGAGAGGTCAGTGAGTGCAGCAGTGTTGGAACAGCTGTGTGAAAGTCAACTCATATCCAGAAATGATGGTGTTTCTTAGTTATTTAAAATATCTGAAGCACTCCAGCCCTCTCTTACTCCTGATGGAGATGTGATTACATGTATGTAGACTCTGAGCCCTGAGTCCCACCAGGATGTTCAGGAAATGTCGAAGTAAAGGTAACAGTGACTATAGAGAAGCTCCCATAGACAGGGTTAATCTCAGTCTGATGACAGTACTGAGACATGTCACCCAAATATTCTATTCTCACCTTCTTTCAGTCTCCCAGAGACTCTTCCAGATCCTTCTCCTCTGACAGGAAGAGGCAGCAGAGCTCAGGGAGGATGTATTTGGTAACGACCATCAAGAACCACATCTCCACAATGGATTCAAGATCAGCCCATCTAGTTCCTAAAGAGGGGTTGCATGAAGACAAAGTAGGTGAAGGTTGAAACACATCCTGTATGAGTTCAGGGCTGATCATGAGCATAATGCCATTCCTATTCCTCTAGCACAAGAGATAGCAGAACAAAGAAATGGCTTCTGTGGGTGGGTTTAATTTTTTAACAAGTTACTATGTGGCTGCTGTTTCAGATTTTGGGTGTTTATCTTGCAAGGTCTATTGCAACCACTGTAATTTTCCAGCAGCCAGGTCCATTGAAGACAATAGTACTAATAGTACTAATAATGTGACATCATTACTTTTGTTCCATAGCAACATTTCCTCCACCCCTTACACAACAGGTTATAAGTCTGCATTTTACAGCACTATAAAACTCCTCCAGCTGTTATAAATATATCGTTTTAAGCACTTGCATTTGAAAAAATGAAACAGAAAAATACTGCTGAAAAGTTCAATGCTTTTTCTTCTCTGCATTCAATTGTATTAACTTTTTCCCTGCTGGTCTCCCAGACCCACTGCTGGGCTGGCAGATTTCCACAGAAACCAGGGGAACACTCAAGATTCCTGCAGGTTGTTTGCTGGCACAGAGCAACCATTTTGCTATGAGAGATGTTCAGCGGGAGTGAACCTTTACTAAAAGGATACATCTAGCTTGTTTACCAACATAATGTGTACATGCTGGATCTAAGTGGATCCAGGGCCATTGACAATGGACTTGTACAAGTGAAATTCATCATGGTACTGTAAGAGAGTCAGTATGATCTAGGGACTAGAGTCACTGGTAGAGTTGCTTCCTATCTGCAGGGAAAGGGACTGGTGGTGTGGCTATTGGGTATAATTACACTATGCCCCAAGAAAGTTCTCAGCAAAGCACTTAATCCCACCAGAAATCTTTAATTTTATCAATTGTTAGGTAGGACAAATCTTCACCACAGGTGTAGCTGTAGGTGGGACGTGCCTTCACAAAAGTAGGGGAAGAGGTAGTTGCTATACAGTGGCACAGATCCAGTCCTACCTAAGGAGAGCAGAGGCACTACAAAGGCAGGGAGTTCAGACTGCCTCAGCTCTTGGCAATCCACTTGTTTTTAGTGATGTTTGTGTTAAAAGGCCTCTTTTGTTTTGGATATGTTGTTTCAAGCAGTGTCTATAAAATGATGAATTAAATATGCACTATTTGAAACCAACAGAAGTTTTCTACCAATTTAAATTTGGGAAAGACAATTCAAGTCTGACAAACACCCATGGAGTCTCTTTTAGGAATCCAAGGAGAGGCATACCTCAGCCTGAACTTGTGCATTTTGTGGGAGCAGAAACTACTGTAGTCCTCAGTCACCAGTACCTCCCATAGTGAAGAGGTAGTGAAGAACGTTATCGTCTTATTGCCTCTGCTTTAATTGAAACACTCCAGAGCAGTGTCCAGCTCTCACTCTGTATAGTGATGGGTGTTCTCAGAGCCTTGATTCTACTAAAATTGTAA
This sequence comes from Hirundo rustica, assembly GCF_015227805.2. Lineage (NCBI taxonomy): Eukaryota > Metazoa > Chordata > Aves > Passeriformes > Hirundinidae > Hirundo > Hirundo rustica. Next base: position 5,636,403 of record NC_053461.1, on the reverse strand, counting down.
AGCTGTTGCTAGAACAGAAGTAAAATCAGTATTAACTAATTACAGGTGAGTTCTACCTCAGGCGTGCTCTAAGATGGGAGCCTTATTTTACTGGGATTTTATCATCACAAATGCGGCTTCAGATTTTTTCCTTTTTATACATGCTGCTATTATTTATATTTTCCTCGCCAGTGCTTGAAGCCATCATGACAGTGTATTGAGTAATGACAGGATAATTGTTTGTTTTATTGATCATTATAAACCATTCTGTATCTCTACATGATTTATAGCATTTTAAATACTCTCTCCTTTCCTCTCCATTCCCCTGGCATCGGGGCAGCTAAGTGGATCAAAAGCCCACTGGCTACAAGCAATCCAATTAAACAATGACAAAAAAAGGAAAAAAACTTTGGAAATAAATGAGTCCTTACACACCATTGCTTTGATGGTTCCCTTTTCATCCTTTCACATAGAAAGCTGTAAAGCAGTTAGAATTGTAGAGAAAGGAAAGTGCAGAGGAGAGAGAGAGGAAGGAAGGAAGGAAGGAAGGAAGGAAGGAAGGAAGGAAGGAAGGAAGGAAGGAAGGAAGGAAGGAAGGAAGGAAGGAAGGAAGGAAGGAAGGAAGGAAGGAAGGAAGGAAGGAAGGAAGGAAGGAAGGAAGGAAGGAAGGAAGGAAGGAAGGAAGGAAGGAAGGAAGGAAGGAAGGAAGGAAGGAAGGAAGTGCTGCTAATGGGCTTTTTCATTTGAGTCTAGACTTCACTATGAAGTTGTGCTCACATACCAGGATGTCAGTGTTCCAGTGCTGGCTCAGGACTTACAGGCATCTCAGTTTGTTGGTGCTCAGCCCACAGTCCAACAGTGCTGGGCAATGTCCTCTGGGTGGTTCATCAGAGCAGCTGATGGAGGTGCAGCTCATTGTCACAGGAGCCCACTGTGACACTGCCACCATGTCCTGGAAAGGGAAAAGCTGAGGCCAGCCATTACAAGTGCAGTTTTATCCGGCTGTTCGTTTCCTGCCCCTTCCATTTTTATGGGTATTTTTATTTGTGCATGCAGCAGAAATGTATATCTGAGATATTTTAGCTACAGTTTACCCAATGGTCACTTACTCAAGAACCAAATAACCCTTCCAACTTCCTACTCACACAGTGTCACACCACTCATCCAAAAAAAGCATCAGGCACCATTATAAAGACCGTACAGTACTGATACCAAGAATTTCCATGCATTTATACCTGAAATTACAGCAATTTTCTCTGTAGAACTAGAGTTTTCAGCTGCAAGATGTAAGCAGATGTCAGCATGTCATAAGCACCCTGCTATTCACACACTGTAAAATAGTACGAGGTGTCCCAGCAGATGAGAAGGGGGTCACAGTAGAGAACAGGCATATAATCACTGGAATAGGTGGTTCTTACCTGACTTCTACTTGGAAATACCTGAAGAGACAGGAATTAGCTCATTTACATACTTGAAAACTCGCAAGAGGGTTTTGGGGCTGTTGAGGAAACCACTAGAAACTGAAGAGGGTGCTGGAGGAGGTCCCTTACCCACTTTAATCTTTATCTCTGAATTTATAAGGAGATACTGACTGGAATTTTTATCTGTCCTTTCAGCAAATTGATTAGGAGAGAACAGAGGAGAGGGAAGGGAGGAAAGTTGCCCCTTGGTCATCTTTGCAGATTACTGAACCAGTAGGTAGAAATCCAGTAGTGCAGAGGAGTCAGGCAGGGGAGAAGTCCTTGGAATAGCCCTTTATCCACCTGATGTTGCAATGTGAAAGATGGAGCAGGGGCGCTCCTGAGCCTGTTCCTCTCATCAGGTATGACTTCTAATGCAATCAGGAATGTGATTGCAGCCCATACTGGCACTCTTCAGCTACTTCAGATCCTGTGCACCATCTCTTTATTTATAAAAGACAGGAGCCCCTGTGAAAAGCCAGCATTTTGCCCACATATTTACTGCCATCTGGTTGAACACCTAGACACCACTGTCAGAAGGCAGGGAAGAAATTCTGCATGGAGCCCATATAGTCAAAGCATACATTGAAATTATAAGAATAAAACGGTATCATCATGCTCATTTGGCCCTGCAGGACTGGCCATCTTGGCCTGCCATATGTACACACAGACACTGGCTCATTTTGAAAATAGCTCACAGCTCCCAATCACCATTATATTCAGGATGAACATATCTTCACATGGGTTTACCTGACAGCTCTGAATGAAACCTCTATTCCTCTCTAGTAAATGTGATCCATTCCAATTTTTCATGTTCCTTTACATTCAAAACCAACTTTCTCTTCCTCAATGTTTACTTTTTTATCCATGAGATACAGGCATGACATAATCAAGAAATCCAAACTCTATGTGCCTGACAGAAGATTTTCTCTGAAATACAGAATGACTTTATAGCAATCAATAAAGCACTAGAGTAAACCCACGCCTTCAGTGGAAATTCCTCCAGCTGAAACTCAGTTTAGTGTCAGCTAAGGTGCCATCACTGGAGGACTTAAGAGTACACACCAGAGAAGAAACAGTTCTGTTATCAGTGCACCAATTGCTTTTGTCTCTGGTTGCCTTTGAAAGCTCCAATCTGATAAGTATTCCCTGTCTGTTTCCATCTCCTTACCCAGGAATAGAAAAGACAAAATATGATTTTATAATCTTTCAGAACAAACGTATCAGCAAAGTCTGCCTATTTAGTACATGTAACACTTCCCAGGAAAGTGAGTTGATGCCATCAAATGGGAATAAGATTTGGAGGGGAGGGTCTCAAACACAGAAGACTTCTCCAATTCATTCTGTTGGGTTATGTAGAAGAATACCAGAGCCATAAGAAAGTCTCTGGAAACAGCACAAATCAAATGCTGTTTCTTCGAACTCAGTGGAAGGGAAATTTCAGTCCCTTGAATGATTTCATAATGCATCAGGGCACATCACAGGCGAAGGAAACAGTCTAACAGAATTGCATTAATTTTCATGAACCCAACAGCCCTGGAAAATCATGAAAACTGCAACATAATGAAAGCCTGGAAGGGAAAAACCTGCCCTCGTCTTCACTGCTGGAGAATCTGAATACAGATTCCATCAAAGGAGAGGGCCTGAGAATCCACAGCAGGAATAAAAATCAACCCTTTTGCTCATGGGACTGCAGGGTTGAGGAGTCATAGTTCTCCCAGTTACTCATCTGTCAAAAGAGATAAACTCCTGTATGAGGGCTGCCCATCTCTATGCAATTAGACCTTAGCACTCTGCATGACACAATGAACTGCTGCCAGCAGGAATTAAAGAGGACATTTTCTTCTGTCTTCACAGTATTTATCTTCTGCCCTCATTTCTCAGGCCCTGTCTCACAGATTTTAGTGGAAATGAGATGCATGAATTGGATTGATAATGTCCTAAATAGATGAATGAAGCTCCCAACAAAACAAACAAAAATAGTTTCTTGATCTTACGTGAAGTGAAAAAAAAAAACAAAAAGCAAAAAACCCACAAGTGTAAACCCCTGCCAGACTGTGTAAATGAGCTTATCCTTTCAGATATTCAAATCTCCTGCATTTTACTCAAAAGTTGGACCTCTGAACACAAAAAGCAGGAATTGTCTACATATTAAATGCTATTGTTACTGAGCAGAAGAATAACTTAATTCTCAAAACTGTTCCAAGTACTTCATGCCTACTTCATGCTACTGCATTTTGATGAAACCACACCACTGAATGTAAACACAGGTTACATTCTGTGGGGCCAAAAAGGTACCTTGGTTTCATTCCTACCTTTGCTGGCTGTGAAGCACATAGCAGTCAGCTAACAGCAGTTGCTCTTCCAGGAGCTTTGCTGACATCATCTCCAATGCCAGGAAACAAACAAAGCCCTTTCAGCAGGATAAAAAGCACAACATGCATTGAGGTGGTTGTTGTTAAACAAAAATAACCAAGCTAATTTCAGCTCCATGTAAAAGCATGGGAAATAATCATTGCTCAGTGAATGGGAAAAGGACAAAATCAGTACAGAGAGAAATCATTTGCAGGGTTGTGAGAGACTTTTACAAGCCATGAGTACTGAAACTATTTTTAATATTATTCAACAGAGACCTTTAAATATCTATTGCCCCCTAGTACAAGGTTCTGGAACCTTTCAATTTTAAGAATTTCTATATACGTATATTTTTCCATTTTCTCACTTCCATCTCTTATACAATAAACATGTACAATTAAACAAAATTATAATTTATAAAGCCTTGTTTGCCCAAGTGACTTACGCTCCTCAGTAAATTTAGACCCCTTGGAAGCACACTAAGAAAAGCTGATCAACACTGCACTGGGTACTGTACAATTAGGGAGGAAGAAACATCACTGATTTAAGTGGCATAGTAAAAAATTTGCAGGTGTGCAAGTCAAACACAGGTAAATTAACAGTCTTCCTCCAGTTTGTCGAAAGTGCCAATCAGGGAGAAAGAATTGAAGCCACAGTTGCTGAGCCACTGTCCCATGCCTTAACCACAAGACCATTTTTCTTGACATTTAGATCTTAATCACACTGGAACAAGCCCAGAACTATTTTATTGTCTCAGTGCAGCATCCCTAGAGATACCACTGTAACCCTAAAGATCATGTTGCTCAGAATGATCAGCACCCTGCTGACCACAGCCTACCTCATTCACTTTCCTCCCGGTCATGACATTTCCCATCTGCTGGCCTCCAGAACAGCTTTCTCGGGAGCAGAGTGCTGGGATTTCTCACTGCCCCTGCAGTTCAAACAGGAATGCTTCTAACAAACAAATACTGGCCCTGAGATCTAGGTGCATGGCAGGGCTTCGCTTGACCTCCCACCTGCCCCACAAATCCTGAGTGAGACCAGACAGTGCATGACTTTGACCACCTGGGCTACAGGAACACCCTCATGCAGGGCAGGGTACGGTTCACAGAGCAGCTGGCTTGTCTGCAGGTGAACCTCGACAGACACTCCTGTGGGATTCAGTGTTGCATTTCCACAAGAGGAGCAGCTACCCTTCAGGAGAGGTGGGCTGTCGTTTCTGCCCTCAGGCAGATTCCTGCTTTTCCACTTTCAAAGGTCCTGAACAAAGCTTCCCAGCCAGGGCCCTACTCCCTTTCACATACCAAACCCACCTGAGGATATGGGGCTGCCGTCCAAAGACCACACCTGGATATGCTCCCTGCCCTTCCAAAGCCCACCCTGGCTGTGCTACCTGCCCTTCTCTGGCCCTTCTTCCTCCCAACACTGCAAGACCCTGGACAAGTCTGACCAGCTTCCCCTTCCATCACAGGTACCTCCACACCCTCCTTCTTCCCTTCGGATAATTCCTGTGCAGCTGCTCTTTACAGGACTGAAACCTGCTCACCTCAGAGCTCCTGCTCTGAGAAATGACTGTACCTGCAGCCTTGGGGCTCTCCCCCTTCAAGGGCCTTTCCCTCCTGCTCTTGGGACTGACCCCCTTGGGGGCTGTTCCCCTCAGGGCTCTGTTACCCTCGTGGTGCCAAGACTCACCATCTCTGAGGGACTGTGCTCCCCTCACAGTGCCAGGATCCTCTCACCATCTCTGAGGGACTCTGCTCCCCTCATGGTGCCAGGATCCCTTCACCATCTCTGAGGGACTCTGCTCCCCTCACGGTGCCAGGATCCTCTCACCATCTCTGAGGGACTGTGCTCCCCTCACAGTGCCAGGATCCCTTCACCATCTCTGAGGGACTGTGCTCCCCTCACGGTGCCAGGATCCTCTCACCATCTCTGAGGGACTGTGCTCCCCTCATGGTGCCTGGATCCCTTCACCATATCTGAGGGACTGTGCTCCCCTCACAGTGCCAGGATCCCTTCACCATCTCTGAGGGACTGTGCTCCCCTCACAGTGCCAGGATCCTCTCACCATCTCTGAGGGACTCTGCTCCCCTCACGGTGCCAGGATCCTCTCACCATCTCTGAGGGACTGTGCTCCCCTCATGGTGCCAGGATCCTCTCACCATCTCTGAGGGACTGTGCTCCCCTCACAGTGCCAGGATCCTCTCACTATCTCCGAAGGACTCTGCTCCCCTCACGGTGCCGGTACCCTCTCGCCATCTCGGAGGGGTTGTCCCCTCACGGTGCTGCTCTGCCCTCCCCCGAGGGCCATTCCCGCAGGGTCACTGAGGAGGGAAGAGCAGCCCTGGGGAGAAATGAGGTTTGAGGCCGGAGCAGAGCACCGAATGCTCAGGGAAAATGACCATGCATTTGTGTAATCTGATGCAAATGGGTGTATATTTATGCAAATATGTGTTAAGTAGATTCTACTGATGCTCTTGCTTCAAATATTTGTGTGTGCTTATACCTATAAAACACACTTAAAACTCCCCTGAAAGCTGCAGCGACCCCATCAATGTGTTATTATACTCACAGACAAGGCACTGTCTTTACCTAAGACCAAAAAGTAAAGTACCTGCAATTGTTTAAAGCTTTATGAGGCTGTTTGGTGTATTTGAGCAAGTTTTCTGGCCAAATTCCAGTGAGTATAATTATACCTCATCTACCTAGTCCAGCTCTCCCACCTGGTAAAATGTTTTTCTGTTTTCCTCTGATACAAGGTGTTAAGTATCTACTACTACACCAGACACTAATACATGGGTTAGCTGTTTCCTGTGTCAGGAGTGTGCCTGTTCTCAAGCTGGGAATGTTTCAGAGAGCATATGCTTCCCATCTTTGTGACTCAAAGGGAAATAGAAGGGTCAATTAGCTGCTGGCAATTTTAATTCATGTGATGACTATTCTTCTGCTTCAACATTGCCTTGTTGTGTTGCCCAAAGTTCTAATTTGCAGAGGAGTTTATGTTCTAAGCCTAGAAACGTTTGTGAAATTGATTTGTAGCTTAATATGTATATAATAACACCTGCATATATGAATGTATGGAAAGTGACTCTGTAACCAGATAATCAATGGATGTTGCTAAGTTCCTGAATTAAGCTTGAGACAGAATTAAAGTGGTAAGGAAAAGCTCTGAAATTATTGTTGTGTAAAATATTTGCTTTGAAATATACCGTGAAACTGATTCCGCTACCCCTTCATGGCTGGAATGGGTAGGTACTAATATTCAGAAAGTATGAGGAACTTTATGTGGCAGAGGACTACAAAAGTTGTGTTGAAGGTGGCATCAGCATGGTACAGCCACTTATGAACAGAAGAGAACCTCTGTGTTGTCTTATAAATTAAAGTTGAAATAAATTGTAAACAATATTGAGTTGAGGGATTTGATCTGATTCAGAGTTTCAGAGTAAATATTAAATAGCCTAGAATGTGGATGTATGCCATGTTTTATATTCATAAGAGTGTGTTTCTCTGTGCATTAATTTAGTCACATAATGAGTGACTAAAATCTTCCTTTTCCCCAAAAGCACTTTTAAAAATTGCTACTAAATTTCCAGATATTCCTGTGTGCTCTCTAAAAGGAAATAAAAATGCAATTAAAAGGAATGCTAATTTCCTCAGGACTAGAACACACAGGAGGATGGATCATCGCTCTGTGTCTGCTCCCAGTCTGTTTGGTGGGTCTGAGCAAATTGGCTCTCCATGCTTGTTTGACTTTTCTTAAAATGGAGATAATATCTCCAACCTTTGGAAGGCATTTTAAGACTTAATGGTGAAAAGTGTTGTAGAAGTGTTAGATACTATTAAGGGTGTTCAGAATTTTCATTTAAAATTTTAAAAAGATAAGAGTTCAGACATTAGAAATTAGGGCTGTACTGATTGCTTCAGATCCTATGTCAAGGATTTTATTTTCCAGAATAGCTAACAGATTAAACAATTCTGCAGTGCGTGAATTGCAGTTTTGTTTTCCAAAAAAAGGAAAAGGTAAATTGTTCTTTGTTCTAGGAATTTCTTTGCTGTTTTAAGGAGATATGCTTTGTGTTATTTTCCTCAGGGAACAATTCAAATTACTTTTTTGTTCATTACAGATTTCATCTGCATATTTTCATTTTGTAAGACATTCTTCTAATTCAGAGATTTTTGCAATCTGCATCTTATTTAGTATGTTTTAAAATAACTTTTTTTTTCCCCAGCTTTTGAACTTTAATACCCTGAGAACATGTTTAACGGAGCCAGAATCCACCTATTCCATTGGAACAGTTCTCTACTGTGTAATGGAAAGGGAGAAAAACAGAGAATGGTGTGGATTGCCCCAGGTGAAAGAGGGCTGATTTCTTGCCTTCACTAGGTAAGTGGAAATTTCTGATTAGATCTATAGCACTTACTTGGCAACTGAGTCAGGATTTGGTGTAAGTTATTTACTGAGCACTCATAGGAATTGACTTCTCACAATTTTCACACAGAATCACAAAATTATTTAGGTTAGGAAAGACCTCCAAGGTCATCATGTCTGACCTTTGACCAATCATGTCACAATAACTAGACCATGTCACTAAGCGCCACATCCAATTGTTTCTTGAACACCTCCAGGGATGGTGACTCCATCCCTGGGCATCCCTGACAACCGTTTCTGTGAAGAAATTCTTCCTGATGTCCAACCTGAACCTCTGCTGGCAACAGCTTGAAGCCATTGTCCCTGCTCCTGTTGCTTGTTACCAGGGAGAAGAGGCTGACTCCCACCTGGCTACAACATCCTTTGGGGCCCCTCCCAAGCCTCCTTTTCTCTGGACTAGCTCCCTCAGTTGCTCCTCATAGGAGTTACCTCTGAACTCTTCCCCAGTTCCTTTGCCCTTCTCTGGACAGGCTCCAGCATCTCGATGTCTTTCTCGCAGTGAGGGGTGCAGAACTGGACACAGGGCTCCAGGTGTGGCCTCACCAGTGCCAGGTACAGAGGGTTTATGAATTCCCTGGCCCTGCTGGCACCACTATTTCTATTACAATCCTGGATGCCATCGACATTCTTGTCCACCTGGGCACACCTGGGGTCGTGTTCAGCCACTGTCAACAAGCTCTCTTTTTTTCCCACTACGTCACCTTCCAGTCATTCTGCCCCCAGTGGTAATGCTGCAGGGACTTCTTATCACCGCACTGCATTTTATTATGTCTGGAAATATTTAATGTTTTTCTTAAATTGGTATAATCATTTGAACCTCAGCTTTTATGCTTTAAGAAAGTGTATTTCTAAGCTTGATGATAGCAAAATGAGAGGTTTGCAGATGTTTTCAGCATGTGCCGTTGGACCTTGGAAGTCAGATAGGGCTATAAAGAAGCTGTGCCCACATTTGTGTAAGGTTTTTACAACACATGGAGTTGGTCTCCTGGAACAGAAGAGTAATCTCTGCATTGGTGCTGAGCGGTGTAGTTGTAGTTCTCTGCCTTTGTGTGGGAAAGGTGCAGCAGGATCTGCAGCATTCTCTGGCATGCACGTCGATACAGTGGGCTCCTCAGACTCCTGCCCAGGGATTCTCACTCAGAGGCTGATGGACAATTTGAATGCTGCTAAGATAATTTTGCTGTTTCTTTGCTAGACTAATTTTTTCAGTGACAAAAATACTCTTGCAAAAGTCACGTTCTTTTCTGAGATTTGTCTTGGATTACTGCAAAGATATGCAACAAATTAAAAGGATTTGCCTCGTGTTGTGATTTGCCTCCATCCTGGCCAACACAGCAGGGTTTGAGCTTAGTTCTTCAAATTAGCAACTATGAGCTGCTGTGGTGTGAGCTTCAGGCTCTAGCAAGCCCATATTCTCTGGCAGGGCATAAAGGGGTTTGGTAACAAATCCTGACCTGAGGTAATGCCATGACTCCTTGTTTCCTCCTTTCCCCCAAAGGTTAGTTCCTTAGCCATTCCCAGGTATTTACTTATGGAATGATGTTTGTCTGGGGTGTCATCTGTGACAGCTGAGGTTACTGGAATAGGGGAATGGTTCGTTTCAGAGGTTTTTTGTTTCTAGGGTTCAAGGACATACATGAGGTGAATCTGTTAATCCATAGGAGAAGAGGACACCACTGCAATAGTGCTGCCCTGCAGAATTGCACTTGGAGCACCTCTGAGATTCAGTTCCTTGGCCCGTTCTGTTGTCCTACCTTGGGCAAATCACTACATCTCCATCTCTAGCCTAACACACCAGAACACTTGGCATAGGCCCCAAAGAAAAGCAATCATCTCCATAAATCTTCTGAGCTGTCTGCCTTCTGAAGGCATATCCCTTGTGGGGTAAAATTAGGAAGTGATCATCATGGATCATAAATCCATTGGCCTTGGCTCAGTTTCATGGTACACAGGGACGTGGGCTCTCTGAGCATTTCAGATGCCAGAAAAGCACGCTGATTTCTCTGGGTCATATTCTTCCTTGTCCTAGTACAGTTTGCTCTTTAATATCCCAGCCTCATTTTGTCTGTCTGTAAAATCCAATGTGTATTTATTTGTCTGTGGAATGCACTGGATAGACCTAGATAGAGAAGCTAGTAATGTTCTCTATTTTACTCACTTCCAGGGGCCTAGAAGAGTTAATGTCTGCACAATGCCTTAACAAGTGTAAAAGTGCTTAGCTTCATTATAGATTGATTTATGTGCAAGAAAACTACACAAAATAATAAAACCTGCAATGTACTTAAAATTGACTATGGGCAGAGGAAAGATCTTAAATCGAACTTTAAAACATGTATCAAGTCATGTGAATGGATAGAGTTAGGTGGGTTTCCCACCCAATCCGGCACAAATGGGAAAGGGTCCTATATTTGGAAATAGCACAGGGCCCAGAGGGGGCTATGTCTAGATGAGAATTCCCATGTGGAGACAGAGACACAAATTAAATTAGAATGGATATTAGAGCTCTGGGCCAGATTCATACCCTCACTGCAGCAAAGTAAACCAGAGGAGCACCAGCAAATCACGGATGTAACGCCAGAGTGAGCGAGAGGAGAATCAATCCACAGGTAATAAGGGCAGCATCAGTGCCTACCTAGGGTTTCATCCTGTGCTTTGTCCTAATTATGAGCAGTTTAATGGCATGCTAAAATACAAAACAGATTTATGAGCCATTGCCATCTCCCTCTGCATTGTTACACATCTGACTCAACAGTAATTTTACTCCTTGGCTAGAAGGTCAGCTTAGGTTTTTGTAAGCTAGGGCCGGGGCTGGGACTCAGAGGCTCACTGCCTCCCTGCCTCCCTGAATGTTGCTGCTAGAATAAACGCTAAACTGAAGTGCCATCTGCTTTCTCTATGTCCTGTCCAGGTGGATATTTAAGATCCCACAGCACACCTTGAATAGAGGATAACTCTATATATCTAGTCAGCATTCTTCTTTCATTAAAATAGACTAATACCAGGTTGTATTGGAAGTCAGCAGAATTACTTCTATTTTTTTTTTTTTTTTTCCTTGCAAAATCAGTATCTTTTTCAGACTGGAGATACTGTACCTAAAATGGGAAAGGAGTAATGTGTAAAATGAAGGAAGCAATGTTGATCATTGAAGAAAATAAGACCAAAGACTGTGGTGAGATTACTGTGGGCTATTGCTTGAAACATATTCATTAAGGGCAGTGTACCTGTAACACTGCATTGCCTTCTGGGGAAAGAAAATGAAATGATGCACAAAGCAGACGATGAGCCACAAGATTTCCTGGATTTCCTCCTTGGTGTTGCCTCTAATAGACTGTAGGCAAGTTCTTTCATCTCTCTGTGTCTCAGTTTCATGACCTGTAAATAGCAATAGTAATAATTTGCTGTTTTTCAGCCTGGCTATGAAACTTGACCTGCCACAGTTAACAATGTGTTTTGACATTCTTGTGGAAAGAAGAATGGCTTCAGATGCATCTTCAGTTGGAGCTGCTGGTTCCACAAAGTAGAAGGATTTCTCGAGAGAAAGATCACATAACGCTTCTCCTGTTTCTTATATATCTCCTCACCTCCACCCCAAGAAAGCAGTTCTGGTTTAGACTGTTATTTTTATGCTTGGAAAAAAATCACAATGACATTCTAGTGAAACTTTATGGTTCAAGTTTCTTCATCGATGTGTGCAGCTTTTTCCTCAGTAGACACTTGACTTTCAAAGGAATGCTGCAGATTTACTTTGCTCTTTTCCTCACTGCAGCTTTTCTCAGAGCAAATTCTCAGTCACCTTAAGCAGGAATTTGCTTGGAGTTAGGTCAATACTGTGGCACTAACCCATCTGAGAGGAGCTTGCTCACACTCCTCTGAGAAGAGAGGCCATGCCACTGGTTACTGCATTAGCAGTAATTTTTGCCTTGGATCAGTAAGTTCTTCAGTGAATTTCTCAGCTTCTGCTAGAGAAGATCCTGGAAAAAGATAGAATGACTTTTTCCCCTTACATTATCCATATATTGTCATGGAGATATTTCAGAGTGGTGAAAGTAAAAAAACCCTTGGCCATAAGATTTTCTCAGTTCTTCTGCATGCTGGGATACAGGCATGAAGTCAGGGGGCGGGTAGAAGCACCTTTCTTTTGGTGCGACATCAGGTGTGCACCATAGTGTTTGATACCTCCAACAGACTTATATCCGCATCTATCCCAAAACCTTTTCTTCTGGACTCAAGGCTGTTCAAAATATGCTGTTATTTTAGGGACAATGTGGAAAAAGTAGATGGGCCCATGACATCCACAACCCTCTGGATGCAACGCTTGAAATCTCCGGCGTCTGCTGGCCCCTGACCTGGCTGATAGACTGTAGCAAACCTACTTTTCTTGGCATCAGCACCTCCCTGCTCAGTGCCAAAGCTGCAGTCCTCTAAACAGATCTCATCCTAGCATATATTATATTGCCATACAGGCAACACTGTTCTAACTGATTAATAACAAGCAGCTTGATAGGATTTGGGGAGACACTGGAGTAATTAGTAAGATAAGGGCAGGTTTCTTTGTGCTGCAGTTTCACGGATGACAAAAGCTTTCCCCCTGAAGGCTTTCACTGATAAATCTGTATATAATAATAAAAGCTTTTTGCTAAAATACAAGTTAAATATTCCTTTAGGGAATAAGAGGGAAGGAAATGTTCGTGTCCTGGTGCTGATTGGAGGCCAAGAGAATGGAAGAGGAGAGGAAGCTGCTAGGAAAGAATCTGCTTTTCCTTCTCTGCTGACAGCAAGGTTTGGGATTTCATCTCCAAACAGGTAGCATGGTTCATGTTGCCTGGGCTGGCCACTCAGTTCTTGGAGCCTGGGCTGTCTGTGCATCACCAAGGAACAAAGTGCTGATTTCCTCTGGCAAGACAGTGAGGTGAGTTGTTGTTCTATACTGGGCCCTTCTCTGTCCTTCTGTGCAGTCACTCCCATTTATATTGATCTGGGGATCAACAATGTATGGACTCTGTGGGGCAAGTTCAAGCATCCACATAGCTGGCTAGTGGCAGTAGGATCATAAATATTGAATATTTCTTATTCATCTTCTCAGCAGGAATAGTTTCCATTAGCTGCAGTGAGAAATTATGGGTGTGGGTTTGACTCATACAGAATAAGTGGCCAGTTATAAAAACTAAAACCTAAACCCACCACCCCCCCCAAAAAAAAAACCCCAACCAAACAAAAAAAAACACCAAAAAAAAAAAAAAAAAAAAAAAAAAAACCACCTCACACCAAACCTAAAAAACTAAAAGGCTACAAATGTTGCTGAAGTGACAAATGTTCATTTACTTAAAATATCTTTTAATAATGCTGGACCTTTTAAAATAATCTAATTTATATGGAACACTTCTCACTAATTGAAGCTGTCTCTTTTTTTATTAAATAGAAAATTTACAAAAGGTATATTGACATTTTGAGAGTGATTCTTCTCAGGAGCACATTGACTGTTATGAATAGGATTTCACATGATGCAAGCCCGTAAATGCCTACAGTGATGTGAGAAAACCTGTAGATTCTTTTAATTGTAAATGCAATAGGCAAGGTGTTGGGCTATTGCATCTCCTTTCTGGAGATCATTGTTGTAAAGCTCAAAGTGTTGTTTAGCCCTTGGTGTTCTCATTTATTTCCACAGCTTTTTCTGAAAGCACAAGTTTGAAAAATTGAAGTCTTTCAAGAATAATCACTCTTCAAACACTTAATGCTGCTGTGACAGCACTGTCTATCACTCAAGATTTAACTCTAGAAATCCACATAACATAGAGAAAAAAAACCCTTTTCCAATTAGCTGAGACTTGAGGCAGATTAGTTCTCAACTGCTTCATTGAGGGATGCCAGGGTGTGTATTAATGGACCGCAGGAGATGACTTCTGACTATAATTCTGACTGCATTGGGTGGTGCATAAAATGGCAACAGCAGTGCTCCCACCAAGAGGTGTGGGACCAGCCAGTTAATGTGAGCTACCCTTGGGTGTATCTCATAGGTCTTAGTGATCTACTATCCTGTCAAGTGCAGAAGATGTCATCCTCACTCTGTTATATAGATGGGGAGGTTGAGGTGAGGAAAGGTTAATAAATTGCCCAAGGTCATGCCATTCTTTTGGCAGAACTCAGAATAGCACCCATGCCTCTGTCTCTACTTTTATGGACATGTGCTTGTGTTTAAGGTCTCAGCCACTGTCTGTTGGACAAACTTTTCCTCTTTTTTTAATCTTTGGGACCTAATTGACACACATCTTCATGATCACTGGCGATGCAGAATTAACAGTCCTTAAAGCCTTTTGTAGTGTAATTCTCTTCATTAGAGGAAAGAGATCATTTTCCCCAATCAGCAAGATTTTGATGTTTAGATCCACAGTATAGCAAGGCTTGCATCAAGGGTTTAATGTTGCTTTGTTCAGCTCTGCAGCACAGAATTTCTATCACTTCAGCTAACAGGGTACATTGTTATGTCATGAGATTCTGACATTAAAGGATACAGAATAAAGAAATAACCAGATGCACACTGTCAGGAAATTTTTTAATCCTGGCTTGTAACAGATGATGCAGGAAGGGTGGGCTCAGTTTCAATTCTGTGCTGTAATTCCCTTGCTCTCGGTCAGTTGTTTCGCTTCCTGAGCTTTCACCCTGCAGCTTTTCTCCTGAGCTCTTTTTTTCACTCATTCTATCAACAAGAAAAGTTTCATCAATTCCAACTCACTCTTCCAAATTTCCATCTCCTTTCCTTTCAGTTTATAGTCACCCTGTCCGTCCTTTCCCTCCGAGCCTTCTTTTGATCCTACAAACCTCATCTTCTGCCATCTGCTTGGCCCATAATCTGACTTCGTCCCTCTGCTCTCCTAGCTGGTCCTGGGACTCTTCCTCTTACCCTCTTTGTGCCTTTTTAGCTCCTCACTCTAATTCTAGTCCCCTCTATTACCTTACTATACTTTTCCCTGAAGATGACAAAAGATATATTCCCATTCACAGTGTCATACATGAGAGAGCTGAGCAACCATAATGGTGGGCATTGCTACCAGCAATACATATTATTTTATTTAGGCATAAAAATATTCTTTCAGAAGAATTAGATCTAAAGATTATGGGACATTAAATAACAGAAACATTTAATCTGATGATAAGGAAATAGAAGATGGATTGAATAAGAAGCAAATGCTGTAGAGGAAAAAAACAAACAACAAAGGCAAAAATAAATCACAGAATGGTGCAGGCAGACTGGATGCCATCCTTTTGCAGTCCTATCCAAACCCCTCAAAATATTCTGGGTCCTTTCTTATTGAACAGACATACATTACTTGTTTTCTTCCAGATAATGCTTCTAATTCCTCTGTGACTGCTGTACTGTGATTCTAGAAGGTTATTTTTTGCCTTAGTGTTATGTGGTCAAAGGACATAAAGAACAAGATGTGGTCTGACCAAAAGACCAGGTTCTAGGAACTCTCTAATCCAGGTCTGATACAGACTCTTGTTGCATCCTGGACTGATCACTCAGTGTCAATGTCCTCAGCTTCTTCAGTGTTCTGAGGCAGACAGTGCTGATCACACTGCTGCAGGAGGGTGTTGCACCAGGACTCATCTGTGTTAAATGGGATGACACTCTAGCTTTGGCTTCTCCTGCTGATTTTGATAGGAAAGGTAGTTATATTTTGCACCTCTGCTGGCTTCCAAGAAACTATTGCCCTGCTGAGCAAAGATGAGCCTGCTGTCACTGTACCTACTGTGTTGCTTTTTTTAGAACTACTACATTAGAGCTGTGGTGACCAGACAAAAAATAGGGCAGAGCTGAAACAGTTCCAGGGAAAGGAAGCATCACAGAGAAGATTATATCCAAGCAAAGCAGGGATTCTTGCTTTTGTATGTCTCTAAAACTAATGTTTTAACTACTGGACCAGATTCCCATGAACTCTGATGCCTCTTTTTCTCAGGAATGCAAGAATGAGGATTGAATCAAATTATTTGTCAGTAGGAGATTATTAGGGGAAGTGATACTGTGGTTTTGTTTGTTGGGGTTTTTTGGTTTTTTTGTTTTTTTTTTTTTTTTTTTACTGAAGTCATAAGCAATTTTATGTTCAGGAAAGTTGTGGGCAATACACAATTTGGATAGTTCACTGAATGGGTATATATAACATAAACTGCACAAGTTCTTCTTATATAAAAATGGAGACCAACTCAGCTGCGCAAGGACATGGTCTGTGTGCTTTCCTTAGTTATCTGTAGAAAATGTCAGTAAGGATAGCAGATAATTTAGATATGAATTCTGATTACTGCAGACTGGACTAATATGTATGTCATACAAACCCACTGAGAGTGCAGTTCTCATTAAATTGTTTGCAAATTGATCTGGTGAGAGTGAACAGAAACGTGGGTATTTACTTGTCTCTGAGAAAGGGAACCCCTCTTATTTAAATAACTATTTTTACATATTTAGCAGAACTTGCACTGCTTTTAGTGTTGCAGTCTCTCATACTTCTCTCCAGGATTTGCCTATTTCTTTTTACTTCAAGTTACTACTTGAGATTTAATTGAAGCAGTCAGTCTGTGCACAGAGCATTGGGGCAGGCATTGAAGCATATTCAGGTCGGTTCTCACTAGAAAAAGGAACGGTCTCCTTCCCAGTGCAAGGAATGCACACAGAAGTAACAGACTAACACTCCTTCAATGCCAAAGAGAATAAAAGAAGACCACATTTGCTAAGAAAAGAAACTCTAATAAAAACTGAAGGAATAAAAGAATAATCTAAGGTTAGATCAGAACATTAGTAGTTGGGCAGTGGGGATCCCATTAACAACATTTTATAGAAGATATTATGTTTGTCGTAACTGTCAGCTGATTATAAATACTGGATTCTTTTATGTGAGAAAACTGCTATCCAGAACTACTGTGTCCAAGCCATCATTAAAAAGTCTGTTAGAGCTAGTGTCTGGAGAGGATTAGACTTAGAGAGGACTATTGGACTATTCCTGCTTTGGGGTGAGGGAATATGCCAGATGATCTCCCAAGTTCTCTTCCAGTTTTACTTTCCAAGACTCAATAATGTCAGGGACTTTACAACAGGAACTTCCTTGAGTTTTTACAGCAGTGAAGATTGCATAATATTATTTACATTTCCTAGGTGTATATCAAGATAAATCAAGTAATATAATGAAGTCTAGCTATTCAAATAATGTTAGAGCTCTTAATTCACCATCTTGAGTTAAAAGTGACAAATCTCCATCTCTTCAGGTTTGCCTTCTGGGTTATGAAAATAACTAGTTCACATGACTGCATGGGAACACTGAAGAAAAGGAAATTCTATTTTTCCCTAACAGAGTACCTCTAAAGGTACCTCAAAAAATACAACAAAAATTGCCACCACTGTTGGTGTGTAAAGCAAGTCTCTTGAGGTCCATGTCAGTGAAGTGGTAAAGAGACATAAGTTTTTATATCTAACATCTACCAAAATGACTGTGAGGGTTTTGGCATATCAAACTTTCCTTCAAAATTAATCAAGTGGTCAGGACACAGTGATCTCTGCATGCCTGTGCAAGTGTTCTGAGCACTCACTTGACAGTTTTAAGACAGGTTTTCTCACACTAGTATTGCCCAGGCAGGTTTTCTCTTGCTAGTATTGCCCTATGAAGGCAGTAAAACTGGAGAGATTTGAATCACAAAGCCAAAGTGTATTTATCCATCACTGTAGCAGTTTTTAACTCTGCCAATAGAGGTGGCCCAGAACAGTGACAAGAAAGTGTCACTCCAGCTAAGATCTTTCTCACATCATTACTCCATGCACACTTTGTTTTCTTCAGACTTTCAAATCCTAGGATACAAGCACTAAAATCTCCCTGCTTCCTGCCAAATCTTGTTCTTATCCAGCTGCCTCCATGCAGGTTGTGTTCCTGTAGGAAGCTCTTGACAAACTAATACAATAATTGCCAAAGAACAGATAATTTTCCAGCAGTTCAAGAGAGAGTGAGCAGTAATTATGGAGTAGAGTTTTGTCATGGAAGTAGGAGACCAGGAAACTGATTGGTCTGAGCTAATTTGCAGACAGAGGCCAACTGTTGTCTGTGGGCTATGTACAGTTTGCAGAGCTCTGGAATGAGATGTCCTCATGCCCTGGTGAGATTTTTTTTAAGGTGCAAAACTCACCCCAACGTGAGCTTTGCACCTTAACCTTAGCCTGCCAAGCCACACCCAGAGAGACAATGCTTTCTTTGGGTCTCTGTTTTCAGAATGAGCATCCCTGCCCACTTTTAAGCGAATCTCTTCACTCATCTCCAGCATTGCTCTTCACACAGCTGCAGCATAACAGTGTAGTCCATTGTCAGCTCTTGTCAGCCATTCATAAATGTAGAATTGTGCAAATACACTTAATCGATAAAAACCCTGTAACTGAGAATATGCAGAAAAATGTCATTGCTCCTTTGGAGGAAATCTGTGGGAAGTTTATTGGTGCAAGAAAGATCAATGTCTGAGAGGCAGAAACTGAGTAAAAATGTCTTAAGAAGGATGGTGATGCTGACTGAACAAATAAGCTACAAACATGCACAGTGGATGAAGGTGTCACTTGCTTTTCGTTGTTGCTGTTCAGTAACACCAGTTGGTATCAGGATGCCCTGAACTCAGCTCTGCAGGCTGTCCTTGCCCTGATGAGTTTACAAGTTGAGAAATCAGGTTCATGCTGACTATGTTTTAAAAATGTGGACCTAATAAATTACCAAGTTCAAGTAATTTGCATTCCAGTGGGGTAAGGGAACTCCCAATTTGCTGGATGCTGGCACCAAATTCTTCCTTCCTGCAGTATCAGTAATGGGTGTAAGCCCAGTCTTTTTGTGCCATCTACAACAGAATATTTCCATGCCTTGAGTGACACCAGAATTTTTTATATATGATCAGGCCTTTTAACAAGACTTCTGCTAGTTCTTTCTTATGGCTCCTAACTGTGCTAATAAGCACATTGTGTGAAATGTGGCATATTTTAGGGGCACAGTAGATGAGGAGCAGCAGACCAGCCAGTGTGATAAAATTTTGTTGCTTGCAACTTTTTCATGTTAGAAGATATCTCATGTGAAACTAGCTTAAAAAACATCAAAACCAAAACTTACCAACCACGTAAGAATCACACATTTAGTTTAGTTGCAACTTGACAAAATTATGAGGACTGACTAATCAATAGGACCATGGTTTCAAACTAGGGTGGCAGCATTCACTGAATGCCAACATTCCTTACTTACCCTCCTGTGAGATGAGAACTGAGCCCTGTGGAGCATATTATAAAAGACAGTTTGATGGAATAGGCTGAAATAGCAGGGTTTAAAAACAAAACAGGATCAAGACAACAGTACATAAAACAGCCCAGACCAAACTAACCTAATTGCTCCCTATGGTGAGGTCAGTAAGAGAGCTGATAAAATGAATGTGGATGACATTTCTATTTGTTTAGACATTTGAAAGCTGCTGATAAAAATCCCCTTTCATAAGGCTGGGCTGTTTGGCTGCTACAGCTGCACGAGCAGGCCCTTGTGTGTTGAACAGAGATGAGCAGTGACGAGGTTGTTCTTGTGGACACCAGGTTCTTTTGGGGGTAGGTCACTTGCCAAGACCCTCAGCAGTTTCCCAGCTCCCCAGTGACTAAGAGCAAGGCTGCATGCAAAGGAACAGAGGGTTTTCTGATACTTAACATCAAAAATACTGCTACCTTCAAAGAACCTGCTAAACAATTCCTTCAAAAAGCACAACATATGTGAGGGGAATGAGCTAGAAAATGGTTGATGGAGGGTAAAATGGGAAAAGGTGAAATGGAATCCTTTAAAATGCTGAGGTCACACAGTGTTTAGAGTGTTCCAGCACTCTCTGGGGCTTGGGATTCTTGTCGGTAGGAACTAGAACAACTCAAGATAAGAAAACATTTCTATAAATGTTCAGCCATGATTTTGTGAAGCCTAATCTTGGCCTTATGTGCAGCCTTTCACACTCACTTTGGTTCAGTGATGGAGAAAACTTGGACATTGAGAGCAAAAGGGGCAATTTGCCCTGGCTAAGAGGGTGTGTACAAACACCCATGTGCCACTTCAGTCTGTGGCACCAGCTTTTCTCTTGTTGGTGGTTTCTGCTGGCATATTTTATCTTGCAGCTGGGGGCAGAGGATAGGAATGTGCACACAACTCAGACAAACGCAGGGGTTTGTTTAGTCTCCATAACCTTTAATTTGGAGTAGGAGCATGCATGCACAGCACTGAACAAGCATGTCTGCCTTCTAACCCACTCCATGCTTTACAAGCCACAAACCCGGGTAAGATTTAGGAACAGATCAGTGTCTCTGATATATCAGTGCCTCTGTAGAGCTGCCAGATGGAACTGGGATGCAGCAGACCTCCAGTTCATTTCCAGCTGGCTAAAAGATCCTCTCAGATGGAATTGACTTTCACAGCAAAATTAACCTGGTCTGATTTCAGACCAATGTCTTAAAGGCATACAGGTTTTCTACTACCCTTTCAATCATCCAGTGCCCCCAACAGGGATCTTTAATGCCAGTGCAGCATCTGCTGTAGAATATTTATATTAGGGCTTCCTGTGTGAATGTCTGGATGGATATGATTACTGACTGTGTTGGGAAAAGGACATTTTACTGCCTGGGTTTTATTTCCAGCTATTTTGTATTTCTATGCAAGGAGCTTACATGCCAGGTTGTAAATGGCTGGTTTTCTTGTATGATGTCTCTTTTTTTTTTCTCATTCTCTTAATGGGCTTCTTGCTAAAACTGACGTTTCAGCAGCATTCCCATTATTAGTTATGATGCCAGTAAATGGAGGTCTCAGTAGTGAGTGAAATTTAAATTAGGTTTGAAGAGCATTCAAATAATTCAGCGCTTTACTTTCATTTGATAGTTCAGCTTGCACAGTGTATGATTTAGTTATTCACATTTTAGTTACTATGTTGATGTTGTTTAGCAAGGACCTTGTTTTGCCTGGGACCTGACTACAGCTCTCAAGCAGCCTAATGTTGTTTACTGTAGCTAGCATGAAACTAATGTTTTGTTCTCCGAGTTCCTGTTTGATGTTATAAGCCGAGTCACACTAGCTAGTGCAGGAATAATTTCCATTTTGCTTTATACTGCTCACATGAAAAACAGCTAGCAGTGGAAAAGGACCTATTTCTGAGCATAAATGATAGGTGTACTTTGCTCTGTTGGGAGTTTGTAGTAGTAGAGTGTCTCAGACAGGGCTTTACTTTTCATTGCAAAGAGTTATCCTAAACTGCAGAGATTGATTTGAAACAGGATGCAGAACACTAAGCAATCCAAATCTGTGTTGTGAAAAAATCTAGAAAGTTTACATCTTTCCCTTAGAAATCTTCAGCCATTCTATGAAAAACTCTAAGTGAGAGGAAGTTTTCATAACTTCTATGAATCTTGGTAAATATCTCCTCGTAAAGAATAATCTTGGCAGTAAATATTAGTCAACATTGTCTAGAGGCACCAGTATTCTTAGCCTATATTTTCAGATATTGACCGTAACTCTGTGCATTTATTTCATCAGCTGTTAAATGAAGACATAAATTCCCATTATCCCAGGCCAGCTTGGGACAAGTTCCACTCAGATACTGGCTTTATCAGATCCAGTCAGCTCCCATCAGTTCCACATCTGCCTTAGATGTGTGCCAGGGGTCGGATCCAAGACCCTGCACAGCTAAGGCAGCCAGCACAGTCTGATGTCAGCAGGAAGCTGCAGCAGGCTCTGCTCCTCTGTCTGGTGACCTGAGGGAAGGAGCAGGGAAGGTTCTCCTTGTGAGGAGATGCCATCACAGCACCGTGTAGTGTCATCACATCGCCTGGTGCTGGCATGATGACATGTTCATGGCATGGCTGAGCAATGCCTGTTTATCAGATGCAGCAGTACCTCGGGATAATGTCCATATGTAGACTGCATCCTTCTGTCAGGTGGGAGACTCACCTGGATATAGATGTTAGATTATATTCTCTGATGTACACACGGGAAGCACACAATTAAAATAATTGAGCCCAAATGATTGCTCACCTTGGCACTCAATCCCATATATCTTCTTCTCTTATCTGAACAAAAGCTTGAAACAGAAAAATTAAATGCCATGGGCCAAATTACTCTTTTATGAGTATGTAAATCAGAATTAATTCCAGTGGATTCAGCAATAGGTAAATCATCTGTCTGCAAGAGCAAAATCCCACTCCAGAAACATTGCAAAGATAGGTTTTAACCTTTACATTAGCACAAAGGATATCCCAAGCTATTAATAGGATGCATTTCATTTTTGCCCAATAGCCTAATTAAGAGCTAACTCACACTTGAGGAGAAAAGGAAGCAATTTGATTTACGGTACCTCGTGTGATTAAATCACCAGGGAAGAGAAAAAAGGATTTGAGATGGAAGCATATAATTTGTGAAGTCGGGAATCTCTTCTTACAACCCTTTTGCCCCTGTGTTCTTAGCTGAAAGAGGATTTACTGACTTTTATTTATTTGCCTAAACTACTGATTTTTCATCTTGCAGGGTGGCTTCAAAATCCAATGTGAACTTTTTAAGGCACCTAATGATCCATTCTATTATCCCCCAGGACAACGCTAGTTCCAATGATTTCATGGGGAACTGATTCGGAAAATACCCTTTTTCTCTCTTGCAGTCTCCCAGGCCCTTGAATCACATTGATATCTGGATTCCTCTTTTCTTTGCAACACTATGGTGGTAGTCACAGTCAGCAAACCTGGGGTGGGGGTTAATTGGGGGAAGAGATTCACGCTGTATGTAGCCCAAACAAGGTACCTGTGGAACAGCTCAATTTTTGTGCCAAAGATGAGACCTCACTGACAGGTAGTTTTAAAAGCAGTTCAGACACAGAGGATTCCTGCATTTCTATCTAAGCATATAATACTGTCATTTTTTGAAAAAAGCCCTCTTTATTGATTTTCAATTTGTGATAAACATACTTACAAACTTAGATAGACTTGAGAAACTGTAAGCCAATGCCAACAGAAAGTATCACGGGGCTTATAAAATAGACTGTTCCCAGATATTGTGGATGAACTAATAAAGAGGCAATTCAGGATATAATAAAGCTTTGCAAACTTTGGCCATCAGCTTCGGTCAGAAGTTTCACCTACGTGAATTTCCCTTTGCAAATCACGCATGTGATGACAGTAATGTTTTTTATCTGTGCATCTCAGTGCTTTGGAGGTGTCTAAACATTTTACTGACTGGGAAATTGTGGCACTATAATCAAGGGATTTGCTTAAGGAAAGATAGATAATTTCTGATATAATTAGGGCTAGAAATTAAGTCTCCTGATACTCCTAGCTTAACCATTAGACCCATTATCTCTCATAGCCTAGTGTAGAGAAAATATCACAGCAGAACTGCTACACCCATTCTTCCTGAAAGAGTGCTTCCAGACCCTAATTGTATTCTGCATCTATCTGGAAATGTCTCTTCCAGTTCCTTCTCTAAAGGATCAAGAATGGAATGGAAATTGAGATCCTTTCTCTTTTTCAAATCCTGTCTTTCTCCCCTCTATTACACTACAAGCCAAAGGGAGCTCAGGCTGGTTTGAAGGCAAAAAAAAAAAACCCTCCACTCTGCTTTCCTGAACCCCAGGCAGGACAGGATATTGCTGCCCTATTGCAGGAATGATCTGGCACATGGCACAGGAAAATGCTCTGGATTCTGCAAAAAAGATTGCTACCAGAACAGAAAACCCTAGAGCTTTCACTAAACTATGAATCTGGCCAGAGACTTTTTGGCAAGGTGGGAGGTATCAAGAAAGAAAATAATTAGCTGTCTAAAGGAAAGTAGTAAATATATTTTCACCTGAATGCTTATTTTTCGTTTCAAATTTTTCCACGTCCATGATCTTTCCTTATATTGCTAGCATCATTACTTAATTTTGCCTGTGTCCAGCACGCAGGCTCTCCCGTCAGTTTGATGCATAGACCATGCTATGGCTGGTTGTGGGTGGCAGGAGCACTGGAGAGGGAAGATGTGATTGGCCTGCGCTTGTTTTTCAGTGAATATCATCACTTGGGTGCTTTGCTTTCAGCAATGAGGTGACACCCAGCAAAAGGTGGAATGTGGAAGGGGGCAAGAAAAGTAGCTGGGGTGGTTAAATGCAGAATACATTCACCATTGTGTGTTGATAACCTGTGTTTGGCTTTATCTTTTCTCTTTTATGCCCCTCATTGCCCAGGACACAGGGGGAGGGCCTGATCCACCACTGTTCTCACTGCCCTTTTTGCTACACTTGATGCTTCTGTCCTGCCACACACTTGCTACATTAAGCCTATGGGCATGCATGAATCATGAGCTACCTTGGCCATAATTCCAGGAGCTGTGGCAGATGCCAGTCTTCTGCAAAAATGTCACGGCTACCCACAGCTCATGAAAGAATTAACCTTGGGAGATGAATGGAATTGCCTTAGAGATGTGTGCAGTGCACCTCCTCCAGCTGTGATAATGTCCAGCATCTCCTTCAGCATCTTTTGGGAAGCACCTCTTTGTGGGCTCCCTGCTTAGCCCACATTTCAAGGTGTGCTTCAGAGAAAGCACTTCTGACCAGTTTTCAGGGTTCTTCTTGGAATATTAACATGGAACATCATGGCAATATGTTGTAGCTGCACACACTATGATTCACCATCCTTTAGCTTGGAAGTAGGGTGCTCCTAGTTTTCTTTTTGATTTTTTTCAGTGTTTGCTGCAGCTGCCTGCTTTTGCTATAATGCTAACTGGGATTAACAGGCTGGAGATATTTTTCTGTCATTTTGGAATAGCGTGATTGGTAGCGCTGAGAAGATCAAAATGACACAAGAGACAGAGACTCTTGCTTTAAGGGAGTATTTCAGATGCAGGAACAGAGAGGAGGGGAGAAATGGAACACTGGGGAGGAGAGAGAAAAAAGAAGAGAGAATTTGGCTTGGTAGAATCAGGGAGACTGCAGGAAAGATCATGGGGATTTGAGGAAAGACAGCACTGTCACCTCATCTTTGGACTGAAGAGCTCAATAGGGCAGGCAAGAAAAGAGAAAGAAAAGTAATTGGATGGAGGTGAGAAAAGAGAAAGAAAAATGAGTAATTGGATGGAGGATGCAGAGGGTGAGGATACTCCTGCAGAGGAAAAAAAAAGAATAAGAAAAAAGTATCTTAAAATACAAACGAATTCACAAAGTTTAGTTTATATCACAATATCAGGAGGATTATATGGCTTTGACTTCTACAGAATAAGCAGCATGATAGATTTGGATCATTCAAACACTGGATGTTTAGGGACCACCTGCGTATGGCCAGAAAAGGCAGCCAATGGCCATGTTAGGATGTGTCACTGGTACTAAAATATGCATGGTGTGAAAGAAAGCAAGCTGGCTTGTACATAGGGAACAGCTGTGCAGAAACTGTCTTTGTAGCACTATAGAGAGCCACCAAGACCTCTGTTTGGGAATGCAAAGAGTCTGCTTTGTAAACCCAGGAAGAGAGGCATGTTCTGATTTAGGGCTACTGCAGTTCTGCCTTCATGCTTACCACTTCTACCTTGAGGGGAAAAAAACAAGTGCCAGAATGATTTAAAGACAGAATATCAACCCACACTGCTGCAGGCCTACTTTCCTCATTTTGTTGCTTTTATAGTTTTAGCTCTTGTTCCAAAATAAGGACTTCTCTGCGTGCGTCTGTGTGTGTTTCCTTCCAAAATTCACACACACAATTGATGACTGAAATTCTTAAGAAAGATATTAGTAGAAATTTTTGGAATTTTGTGAAGCCTACCATCTCTTACCTTCCCCCCATCAAAAAAGCAACACTTTGTAGGGAAAATTTGCCTGCCTAACTTGATTTTTTCTTTTGCTTTTTTTTTCCAATCATTTTCATTCCAGCCAAATGCAGAAGGGCAAAGACAATCTGGAATGTGAGGCACACCTCTTCAGAATTGCAAGACCTTTGTACAGCCCCTCCTTTGCTACTGATGTTTGATGTTAGGAAAACGCGTTAGATGCCCCACATCTCCGTTTCCTTACTGTAACGTGGGAATTACACTTCATGTTATCTCGGAAGTGGTGGGAAGATAAATCTGTTAGAGATGTGAGATGCTCAAACGTTATGGTGTGGAGATGAACATTAGGCAAATATGCAAACTGGAGGCCTCCAGATCCCTCTTCATGGAGTTTTTTTAAGACCCGTATCTGGCAAACAGGTATCACGTTCACAACCCCAAGGGAGCAGACACAAGTCCTGATTTCTGAGTGGGTCTTTAAACCGATGTAGAAGTTTAGGATGAAGGCTGTAGTATGGCAGTAAAAGAATTTGGCTTTATGGGCAAAGAAACACAGAGCAGTGCCAATGTCTTTATTTGAAAATCTCCCTGATACATTGCTAAAACATATTTTTCTGTAAAATCGATTGCATTCCCAACTACAGAATGTTATGATCTGGCACAAAAGTTTTTATAGCTACTCAAATATAATAGAGGAATCCCAGGCTCAGGCCTATAAAACCTTTTAGAAAAGCCCTCCTTTACAGATTTTCTATGAATAATTCCTGTGAATTGGCAGCAATTTATGTATCAATTGGGCTTTTAAACGTTATGCAGGAATGTTGGTGATGCTGTTCTGAGTGCAATAGGGCCTATTTGATTATCAGATTATTATTTTTCCCCTATAATTGAAATCTAATTAAAATATTGTTTGGGGAAAAAATTTGGAAACACATGGATGGAGTTTAAATAATTACTAGTCGCAAGTTTAGTTCCAGAGCAAAGTGGTTTTTTTATAACGTGTTTCTTTATTCTGTCTCCCAGCTATGTTGCAGTGCGCTCTTTGCTGTTTTACAAGCTGTAACGTACAATGATGGTCATTACTATTCATAGATTCATAGAATTTAAGATTGTAAAGGATGATAAGATGATCTAATCCGACCTCCTGCTTAGCAAAAACCAGACATTTCATCCAGTTACCCTTGTACTGAGCCCAGTAACATGTGTTTCACAAAATTGGATCTTCCAGAGAGACATCTACTTTTGATGTGAGGAATTCAAAAGGGAAATAATTCCTAGATAGTCCTTCCAGTGTTTAATCACCCTTATAGTTAGAAACCCCTCCGTTCTGTACCTTGTTTCTAATTTGAATTTTCTGGCTTTAAAATCCAGCCATTGGCTCTTGTAATAGGTCTTTTTCCACTAGATTAAGAAGCCCTTTAAAAACCCCTGCCTTCTTGGTACTTATATATCTAATCAAATCACCTTTAGGTCTTCTGAATTTAATAATAAGAAAACTGTATTTACTTTGGAGAAGCATTTACAGGCCCCAATCACAGAGCAAGGCCCTGGGGAATTGACAGTTTCTAGGGCTCAGTTTTTAGGAAACTGGGATTCACTCCTCCAATGTCACAGATTTCTGGCATGTCCTTGGGCATGACACTCAGCTCCTTTATTTCACAGGTGCTCACCTCCAAGATGGAACTACCATGAGTATATATATATATATATACCATAAGTACATATTCCTTCCCTGTAAAATGCTGGAGGAACAGTATTAATCTCTGTGCTGAGCACAGGAGAAGCACTTAATATGATGACAATCCTAAATCATTGTCCAACTAAACGAAAAAAACCATCTCATGTTCCATATGGGTCAAGGTTGAGTATCTCCTGTACTGAACTCTGAAACAAGTGTTGATTCCTGTTGTGCAGTAACCATGTTTTAAATTAAAGCAATAGTGAGGTGTGACTACATTAGGTAACTGCATTGCTGTGTGACTTGTTACGTTGCTGACCTCAGCTATTTCACCTTCACATTGTGCAGAAGTATCATTTGGATCCCAAAGATAAATGATTCAATGGCAGGTGACTAGGGCTTGAGTTAAATTGACTGACTGAATGCTCACATTTTTATTTAACACAAAAGGTCTGCCTTGAGCACGGGTACAGGTAAAAGCTGTAAGAAAACTGTCTTCAGCTGTCCCAGCAGTCTCCAAAGTGATTGTGGGACTGTACTCCATTTTACAAGCCATCCATCAGCCCTTTGGCAATGAGGCTAGGTATTTACAGAGCTGGAAATGTTGCAGTCCTGGACTGGACTTTGCATCTCTGTACTAATGGGAAAAAAAAAAAAAAAAAAAAAAAAAAAATTAAGTCAATAAGCAAATCCCAATTACAATTCCGGAGAAGGCTTTCAGTCATGCCCAAGGCTTCTGTAATGTGAATATCACCTAGAGGAATTATGAGACTTGCCAGTTTGACATGGAGTGCATGTACTTCATAAACTGTCTAGAAAAGGTATATAGTGCAAAATGATAGTGGCTGAAGGAATTGATTCCTGTTGTGGACTCAGATCAAGCCTTTGGCTTGGCAAAGTTTGGGCAAAACACCTGTATGCTTCTCAAAATATACACTTTGTGGACTCTATAATGTCAAACCAGCAAAGACCCTGAAACATGCTGGTAAGTGCCCCACGGACACAGCTAGGAAAGGATTTTGGAATAGTTTTAACCTTGTCCCCATGCTGCTTCCCTTTCCTGTCCATATTAGTATCCACAGAACAACTCTTTGCTTTTTACTTGCAGGTTTTTATTTGCTCTGGATCAAAAACTCCACAAATATCCATGATGCTGTTTCCTTATTTCTTGGGCTTTTGAAAACAATGTGGCTTTCCATGACTTGTGGTAAGTGCAACGACTGCTTCTTGTGCTTTTGTCAATGTTAAGTGTATTCTTTTCCCCTCTTTCTGAAACAATGACATCTGGCATCAAGCAACTCTATACATCATTAGCTGAGGAGCTCAGTGTTTAAGAACCTGGAATAAGAGCAAACCTCTGAAGTCAGGATGTGCATTAGCTGTTATCATTTGCTCACTCTTAATTACCTCTTCCCCTTATTTGTCTCTCTTTAATAGAATGCCAACAACATCTAACCTCTCACTCAGCGACTGATTTGTCAAGACTATAGGTATCATTTACTCCAGCATTTACATGTTTAGCCATGGGGTGCAAAACTGCACTTGTAATTACAAAACTGTGGATCTGAACTAATTCCATGAAAGGGAATTTCAGGTTTAAATTGACAGATTTGTACTGCTGACTACCGTTCAAATACAAAGGCAGGTACTTGTGCCAATCTGCCTAAAGTTGAAGCTTGTGTCCAGGCGTGTTGACTGCCCTTCATGGGGAATCCTGTGCTGAGCTGTGCTGCCTTGGGCACACTGGAATCTCTGCTGCCCCTTAGGAATGCAGAAGCAGAGGTGCTTCACTGTAAATTGCCAAGAGTGGGAGAGAAGCATCCTCGCTAATTCCTCTGGTCACTCGGTCTGCACAGAGGATGTGTGCTTTGCTAGGACAGTGTGGATGACTGTCTCTTCTCATCAAGGTACTGAATGAAAGCAGAGGATGGGGAAGGCCAAATTTTGTGTACCTGAAGGCGTAAGGAAAGAAGCATGTCCATACAGCACCTACTGACCGCAAAGGTTTACATTTTTCCTGAGAAACGATCAGTCAGGGAAGAGTTAATCTGACACCTTCTCTGGCATCCACCTGCATTTGCAAATAAATCAGCCATAAGAACAATTTAGACAGCCTCCTCCTACATGGCTTCTCAGCAGTGGTGCTGCCTGTTTTGCTGCAGCCCTGTCAGTATTTCGGGTATTGTGTGGAATTTCACCGTGTCCTGTGTAGATTATGGTGCTTTCAAAGTTAGGCTGATTCTGAGGACCTACACTGACATCTCACAAGCTGCTCTGCTGGGGATGGCTTGAACTCCATGTTCAAGCCCACATTTGTGGCTTGGTGATGCTTGGTGCTGCGGGTTAGACAGCGTTTCAAACAGGCCACAGTGTAGTGACAACTGCTGCAAAAAAATATGAAGGATAATGTTCGTAGCAATGCTGTCTTCCCTGTCATTCTCAACAGAATACCAGCTGGAAGATGATTCCACAGATTTGCTTCTCTCCCTTTTGGGACAGCATTGATTTTGAAAATTTTTGCCATGTAAGGTCTTTATAATACATTGTTTATACTGGTTCTGCATGTGGCTCTTCCTTATGTGCAGCTTGGAAATTAAACTTGCGGCATTTTTAGATTGAGCAGTAAAAGGAAGCTGCTGATAAATCTGTATATATAAGTGCCCCAGAAAAAGGAGTTTGGCTGGGAGGTGACAGGGTTAATCTAGCAGCACACGAGAGTGAATCAACACTTTTTTGTGGCATGTATCTTGACTTATTCCATGATTATGCCCCTTTACATTTATGACTGTTTTCTAACCCTTTACATTTAAGACTGTTTCCAACCAGCTTGCTACTAGCCAACATATCCATGTATGGACTGCAGACATTGCAGCAATAAGTACTACACAGTCAAAAAACATCTGAAACAGAAAAGAAAAACAACTTCATAGAACTAAACCAAAATGTTCATCTCAGTAGTACAGGACCTTTCTTTGCAAACAAGGACATAGCAGGCAGGTCTTTACTGTTAACAAACCCAAACAGCCACATGTGAAAGTAATTACTTGACATCTAGAGATCTGCCTCCTCCTGTAAGACCACAAGATCAAATTCTGCTCTGAAGGTTATGGGTATCAAACAAAACACTTGTAAAGATTGTTATTGGTATCAAACAAAAACAACTGTAAGCATTTGGGAGAGCCACATCTCAAGGATATAAATCACTCCTGCTAGTCCGAATGCGTCGGGTCACTGTGCCTGCGATGGAGAGTTGCTCTGTTCACACACGCAGCTCAAGCACAACAGGCTGGGGCATCCAGCACTGGAGCTGCATCCACACCAAGCATTTTCAATCGTAGAGCAGCCAGCTGCTGGATGCCAGGCACTTGGAAAAGCACTTGATAGCCGTGGCAATACACAGTTGTGTCCCTGAGCACTTCTTACAGGACAGAGGATCAGATTACATAATGCAGAAAAATCCCGTATTATAAAGGATATCTGGCAATGGCAGTGTTGGCTCATAGACCCTGGCTATCCTGTTGGAATGGGAACCAAGTATCTGGACCCTGTGGGCTCATATCTGGAGTTAAATTGTATCTGTTAGACAGATGCTAACCCAGGTCCTCTGGGACAGAAAGTAGGGATGTAACAGACAACAGAATTTGTCTTTCAAGAGTTTGTAAAGCCAAATTCTACACAATGCAGAGTGTTTACTATCTGCTGCTGACTCTGTCAGCAAAGGACAAGCTGTTTATCCTATTGTCGCTCTGTTTCCCATGTATACACTAGAGATTATCCACTTACCATTGCTGAAACACTCTTGGAGGTTGTAAATTGGAAACTTCTGGATGACAGGTCAGTAACTGTGATTTTAGCTGTAACAGCCCATGCAAACCTGGATTAAACTGTGTGGCAGGTGCAGTTGAAATACAGGATGCAAAACTAGACCATGTCCTGAAGAGTGTGCAAAGCAT
This sequence comes from Hirundo rustica, assembly GCF_015227805.2. Lineage (NCBI taxonomy): Eukaryota > Metazoa > Chordata > Aves > Passeriformes > Hirundinidae > Hirundo > Hirundo rustica. The sequence continues at coordinate 5,604,754 of NC_053461.1, read as the reverse complement.
AATTCTAGTCTGCACGTGGTACAGAAGCTAGAGAGGGAAAACTGAAGTATTTCTTAATAATTTATTGAAGTATTAAATTACTGTGCATATTCATTTCTATGTTGAACATATCAGGTCAGGGTGTGATGTTTTTGCAAGTCCTATTTTCTGGTTCAAGAGTGGGTTTTACTGCTGAGTTCCAACGTGAGTTGGGAAAATTAGAGTGTTTTTCTGCCTCTTTGAAAAAAGAACTTTCTGTGAAGCAGCTTGAGCTGGAGTCAGTGCATCAAATCCTGAATGTCCCATCACTGCTCCTCTCTGAAACTCATGATGTGCCTGGATGTGCCCACATGACTTGATTTGGCAGTCTCAGCGCTCCTGGGGTACCCGAGAGTCTGAGTCTGGATCTGTGCTACCCCAAAATGTTTCCTTTACGCAGCAGAATCAAAGGTTGGAGGCAATTCTGTGCATCAGCAGAAGAAAACCCCTCCTAAAAAGGAGGGCATGGAGTGTTTCAGAGAAGCAACCTCTCCCTATCAAAATCCTTCCCCTTCCCAAGCTGGAAGGCAATTTTAAACCTCTGTGCTGCAATCCAAACTGCCAGGAGCTCCTGTCCTGCCACTGCTGCGCTGTTACTGTGGGCAGGACCAAGAAGCCTTTGCATCTTTAAAGTGCTGATGCCTAATTTGTGGGGCTCTTCCTCGAGAGATCTGGCCAGATCTGGCAACCTTGCCAGCATGACACCTTTTTTGGAGTTAAAGAGGACAAGGTAGTGCTACTTACACATCGCCTAGCCCCTGATTGTCCAGATTTAGCCTATCTGGGGAGGAGAGCGTGTGAACGATGTTCCTGCCTCTGCCTTTGCCAGCTGTCCCTGCCTTGCCAGTGGTCAGCTCCCGTGAAGCTGAACAGCCTGGGTTTGAGTTTAGGGAAGAGGAAATTGTGCTGCAGCTATCCAGAAGACAGCGTTTCAAAATCCAGGCCTTCAAAAGTCTGGCTCAGAAACCCTGCCAATTTGGGGGCTGCCGTTATTAATTCCGTTATTTTGAATTTGTAGTCTGCCCTTCTGTCACACTCAGGAACGCTCCCCAAAATAGTGTGCTTAAAAAAACCCAAAAATCATAGCTGCTATTATTATTATACTAAACATAACTGGAGATTCCCATACGCTGCCGTGCCTCCGGGAGGTGGCCCCGAAAGGGGACGCGGTACCCGGGCAGGAACGGCAGTGACAGAAGCGAGCGGAGGATGGGAAGGAGCCGCGAGGTCCCTCGCTGCTCGGGGCGGGGGGGGACCCTCCGGCGGGGCAGTGCCCGGGGCGGGGGCAGACGGGTCCGGGGTGGGTGCACAGAGCCCGGGCGGGGCGCGGGACGGCGCGGCCGGGGCGCCCCAGCCCGGCGCGGAGCCGGGGGCGGCGGGACCGGCGGGGGGGGCGCGGAGCCGGGCGCATGCGCCGCGGCGGCGGGGCGGCGGGGGCCGGGGCGGCGCGGGGGGCCGGAGGGAGGGAGGGAGCGGGCGGGGAGGAGGCCGGGCCGGGCCGGGCCGCCTATTTGAGGGAAAGTAGCGCTCAGCGGGCGCTCAGTGCCGGCCGCCGCGGAGAGGCAGCGGGCGAGCGGCCGCCGGTCGGTGCCCGCAGCCGGCGCGACGCCGCCCCCCTGCCGAGGACTGCCGCGCTCGTCGCACGAGCGGCGGCGGGGGGAGCCGCCCCGCGGGGCCGCCTCTGCCCCTTCCCCGCCGCGCCGTTAATGGAAACATGGCGATGGCGGCTCCGACCGGCAGCGCGGCGCCCGTCGCCCCGGCCCTCTGCGGCCACCTGGCCCTGCTGCTGCTCCTCGCCGCCCCCGCCGCCCACGGCTACAGCTTTCCCCAGCAGCACACGTAAGTGCCGCCGCCCCGGCCGGTACCCCCCGCCCCGCGGCTCGGCCCGGCGCGGTGGCGCATCGCGGGGCCGCCCCGGGGCCTGCGGGGGAGCGGCGGCGGCGGGGCCGCGGCGGGCGCTGCCGGTGCCGGCGGCCGGCGCCGCGCTGGATGCGGGCGGGCGCGGGGGTCTCCGCCCGCTCCCCGCCGGAGCGGCGAGGCGAGGAACGGACCCAAAGTTGCTGGAAAGCGCAAACTTCCCCGGCGGGTGCCGGTCCACAGGGCGGCTGTCGGAGCCTTGATGTGGCGAGAGGGGGGAAAGACCAAAAAGGACTTCTTTTCCGACCCCCCCCTTCCCCCCCCCAGTCCTCGTTTCAAGCACGCAATATGGTACCCACAACCGGCCGTGCCCACCGGAGTTTGAGCATAAACTAATAATAGCTGGATAGTTCCACAGGCTATCCGAGCTGGCGGGTCTTCCTCTCCTTCCCTCTTTGGCGACTAAAATTGACTGTAATCTACTGTAGAGGATCGGAAAGCAGCTCGTTTGGGTGAGGGGGTGGGGGACTGGAGAGTCGTTGCAGGAAGGATATAAATAGATTTTTTGAAGAAGAAGAAATTGCTTTAGAAGTTAATGTTTGGGATTATTTGTTGACGGGGATGGCTCTCTTACCCACCCTGGTAACCCTTAAACCTGCCCCTCTCCACACATCCACGGGAAACCTTGCTGAGATGTATTTTAAGAGGCTGTCATCTCCGTTACGAATTGCTGAGGTTTGTTGACACAAAACTGAAAAAAATCCAGACGATTGCATGTAAAGGCTGACACCGTGTCCTTACAGTGTGCATTTCTGAAGGTGGGGGAAATATTTCAATGACATAGAGTTAATAATAGCAGTGTTGCCCTTAACTTCGTGCTGCCCCAGTGGATGTGCACTGCTTTATGTCAGTTGCCTTGTCATTTGTGATTTGCTTAAGAATAGAAATACGCTTCACATATATATATGTCATAGGAAGTATTTTTGAAAGCCTTTTAGATTAGTGTCTTTGATCTCAAAGTACGTTTTTGCAAGCATGTAGCCGGGCCTTCTGAAAAGAGGGCTTATCGGCAGAAGAAACAGTGTTGTTTATTTGGGAGAGCTGTAGTACTGTTACCGTGTGCTGTGTTAATATCTGTCTTTACCGAAGGCATGATTGTTTATTCCGAAATCCTTCCCATTCAGACAGATTCCTTCTGGATTCTTTTGGGGCACGTATTCATATTTTTAAGTATCTTTTACCTTTGGGAGCCGATGGGTTCCCTTTTCTTGCTGTCATGTAAATACAGAAATTCTTCAGAATAAGACCCTGAGAAATGTCTACCTACAGGGGCAGGAGAGGAAAGGGAACATGCCAATCCTCATCCAAGTACCACAGCCTTACGGCCTGATCCAGCCCTGCTCTCTCATGAGCGATCTCTTCCTCTGTTTCCGTGAGAATGCCTAAAGAAGCAAAGGGGATTCTCGATGTGATGAAGCACAGCTAAAGTTTGTGGGATGTTTTTGATATTTCAGCAGCTTTTCACGGATTGCAAGTTGTTGCATTCTCTCATTAAGTTCAGAATACAGTATCAATTTATAGGAGAAATTTCTTTTTGGTACCAGTTTGTGAGTCAAAGCTGTGTTTTCTTTCTAGCTGCAGAAAGTTTTATAAGAAGCTTCCTCTACTGAGAGAGACATAAAAAGGCTTGTAAGTTGTAAATAATGTGCTTGCATTCCCTCACCCTATTAGCTATGTTATTCTATCAAACCATGCCAGCTTTTTTTACCAAAGCAGTTTGATTCCAATTAATTTGGAGGGGTTTGCTAGCATAGGTTTTGTTAGCTCTGTGCTCTCTTATCTGAGGTTTTATCAGAGTGGGCCTGAATGCTGCACTGAGTGAGGCAAGATAAGCAAAAAGTGAAGCTTACTGGCAAAGATCCATAATTTCTTGCAAATATAGAGGAATGGTCCCGAAAAGGCCACTAATTCTGTGTGTGTGCCTGGTGGCAATCGATATGCCGTCTGGCTGCATCTGGAGAAGAGACACAGAAGGAACGCAAAACCTCAACCTGACCTTATACCTTCCTTGTTTGGTTCCCCTCATGACCTGCTCTGTGAAGCCAGAGAGGAGAGGAGTCACGGCTGGGTATTTGATGATGATGCACAATTGCTGGGCTGTAGGTTAATGTTGTATATAACCTGTGGGCTGAGATGCCTGGCGAGCTCTGCCCTAGGGCTGCTCTGATTGTTTGTTTCTTGGGAAGGAAGTACTTATTGGGAGTAAAGAGTGCAATGGTAACTGGCACCAAGGCTTGAACAATCCCCTGTAATTGACTGTTCCCCCCCGAGTAGTTACCTGTTTCCACCCTTCTTGTTTTTAAAGCGGCTGGATATAACTTAAGTTTTTTGGCAGATTTACAAGGAGCCGAGTTGAGCTGATGAGATGTGCTGCTGAATTCTTCCCATTACCAGCTAATTTTCTCCTACTTTGGACAATGCACCCTTGTGAATGATTCAGAGCATTGATTAGAAACATGTTTGTCTTTAGAGGTTTTCTCTGTAAATCACTGAAGTCATCTTTTACTACAGGACTCTCAAAAACGAGGCTGCATTTTTAAGCAGCCTCAGAACTGTTTCATTCTGGCAAGCAACAGACCAGACCGAATGATTAGGATATTTTGCCTAAGGGAACGAAGGAAGAAGATAAAGAACATTTTTGGTTTTTATTTTTGTTTACAGTTGTATTAATTATTGTCAGCGTGTTGATTCTTGGTTCTGTCCCTGATAAATCGCTGGTGTTCTACATTATCTCTCTCCTCCCGGGTAGCATGGTTTTAATCATCTTATGCTGAGCTAAGGAAAGCTCGGTTCAGCCAGTTGTCCAAAGGGGAATTTCTTGTTGCGATTTAAACAGCAAAATCCCAGATTGGAACAAACCCACTGGGGCGGGCACGTTAGGTGATGGCCACTGACAGACAAGGTTCCTTTTAGGAATCATCATATACAAGAATGCACATCTATGTGGGCAACGGGATTAATGGCTGTGGAAAGGAGGGCTGTTGGTTGCAGTTAATTTTTCTTTCAAATAGCACACAGAGGGATTCCTGTGGCAGCACGGTAAAAACCTCTGCTTGAATTTCTGAGCAGTTTGGCGTGAGATAATTGAAAGCCTGGTCAGTCAGGGGTGTCCTGTACCTGGATCGCCATTGCCTCACGTTAGTGGAGATGGTGCACGTGAGTGCTGGGGAATGTGGCTGCCGGTGGGGAGCAGAACAAAGCCCCTCCTCACTTTCCAGCAAGGATTTTTGTCACTTGGACTTGAAAGGAAATTGCCATCTGCTAGAGGGTGGCCAGCCATTTGCTTCTTGTGAGGAAGCAGGTGTGTGCAGAATTGCTGCGTGTCTCCTTGGCTTCGTGGCTGCTCTGCAGGGCATCTCTGACCAGGCAGCAGAGGAGAAAGTGATGTCTGCAGGGGAAAGTGCCAATGTGGGCTCCAGTCCTGCTTTTCCAACAGGTTTAGCACTTGTCAGCACTCTAGCACTGTGGACAGTTGTTTTGGGCAGCAAGCTGGAGGTGTTACCCTTGTTCCTGTCAGATAGTGAGCAGTAAAGACTTAATATCTTCCCATCACTACTGGAAGGTGGGCCTGAGGCTGCCTCTCCCAAATTAGTTGCTTCTTTGTAGCAGATTTTGGTTTGCACTTGTCATTTCACCCCAAATGAGGTTAATGATGCTAGTAGTGATAGCACATCTGGGCTATCAGGGCTTGAAATAAATAACTCTATTAGTACTGGATGCTTTAGGGTTTACAGAATGCCTTGCAGAAGAAGCTCCTTCCCTTGGTCTGCTGACCACCTTCTGTGGGGTCAGAAAATCTCTTCCAATTATGGCTTTGATGCTTGGCATTGGAACTCGTCTGGAAAGGAGCGGAGAAGTTGGGAAATGGCCCTGCTGGTCTTCTGCTGTGCCCCGCTCAGCAGAAACAGCTCCCTGAGAGGGCAATCTACCACCATGAGTAACAGATAATGGCCCTCCGTACCTGTGAGAGCTGAGCAGCCTCTGTGACAGTCTGTACTCAGTGGAGGCACAAATACCCAGTGTCCCTGAAACAGCCTGTGCAGGCTGTGCTTGGTGGCAGAGGCACCCTGAACTTTCCAGAGGTAAAAGAAGAGCCTCACGAAGAGGAACAAATGTTTTTTGAAAGCCATTTGCAATATTTCTTGCTATTTAAAAACAAATTTCTCCACTCCTGTTGCCATTCCTGAGTGCTTCATGCTCAGTTCTCACATAGGGAAAGAGCAGAGCATTGCTGCTTTCTTGCCTGTGACACCTCAACCTGTAAACTGCCTGCAATCATCCCCTTCAAGATTGTGGTTTCAGGAGTTTGAGTTTTTCAACTGTATACATCGAGAAACTGTTAATTGAAATTCTCTTGAGAAAGCATGTGGGTTCCCACTGAAATCGATAAGGCTCCTGCACATAGACCTGAGGGTAGAAATGGGCTCCTGCTTGATGTTTGACAAGAGTAGTTCGGCAGCTTTGTTGTAAAGAAGCTTTGTGTGTGTTGTGTGTGTGTGCAAGAACCCCTGGAAAGCTGAAGGTGGTTACGGAGGGCCTGAATGGAAACCTGAATGTTTTACCCTTGAACGAAATCCCTGGTGTTTGGCTTCAAAAGCCATCAGAACGGCTCTCGGGGACTTGTGTGCTGGGGCATCTGCACGCTGCAACATAGAGCACGTGCACACGCTGTACGAGTCAGGCAATGCTTGTTTCAGCCAATGAAATAAAAGCAAAAGTCATTACCAAGCAACATACTTGAGTGAAATATTCAGTAAGAAAGGACGGTATTTGAACGCTTCAATATTTACTTTTCTAGGAGCCTCTTGAAAGCAAAATGTGTTTTGTTAGCAAAATTATTTTTCCTCTCTGGGGTGTTGGTAGTAGTTTGTTGTTTTAGAGCAGTTCCTGTAATCTAGCCTTCATCCTCGAGTTTATTATTGCTGGGTTGCATGGGGAATGGGGTTGTACAAATTGTTGTTACTGGAGAGCCAGTTCCTGTCAACAAGCTATTGACATGGTTTTCTTTAGGCTAAGTTATTTGATCTTTTGCAGAATGCATGTAGATTTTCTTCATTTCCTCGACAGTTCTCCTACAACCCTTCCCATTCTGTCTCAGCCATTATCTTTTGGTCATAAATACAATGAGAAATTAAAGGTGTTTATGCAGACCAAAGGGTTCATTCTTCCTCTGTAAAGCAAAGTGTTTCTCTCGTTGACTGGTGCGTGAGTGATGGGGATATTTAAGCAGATGAGCTTGTGACGGTGAAAGGGCTGCAGGGTGGGAGACACAAGGATCTGAACGCAGTCGGGCCAGAAAAAGGGTGCACGGTCTGTGGTCTCTGTACCTATTCATTAACTCCTCGTAAGGTCGTTATCCTTGGCTGTGATTAGGTGCCGTACCACCTCCTCGGAAGCTGCTTCTCAGTCTGGTGGGGGCGGTGCAGGAGCTGTTGTACAGCACAGCTTCTCCCAAGGCCATGTGAGAATGCCTTTCAGGAGAACCAGGATCAATTCTCCCGCACGTCTGGTTGGGACTGAGAACTCCAGAGGAGATAATTGCTGACAGCAATCAGATTGGGTGCTAAATGCCATATAAACCGTCTAGGTCAATAATGATGGTAAAGCCTTGGGCACAGTTGTCACAACAGCAGTTGAGTTTGCCTATCGCTTTTCGCAGCGACACCACTGATTGTGCGTGGAGTTAAATGCAATAAATACAGGACGCAACATGATTTTTAGCTGTGGTGTATGTCAAAATCCCTGAAGTTCTTGCAATGAAAAGGAGTTCTGTAATAAGACTGTCTCTTGCCTCCAGTGACCTTGTTCCTTCTTTCATTGTCCTTGAAGAGTGGGGATGCGGCTGTGCTTTCCATGGACTAGACTGGAGCTATGTCAGCACTAGTGGGTTTCTGTTATGAGTTCCCTGAAGCCCTGGGTAGACTTTGGGTATCCTTGGCTTCTGCTGGTGTGAAAACTGTTCTGTCCTTTCCCACAGTGACACTTGGGGAATTCCTGAATCAATATGGGTTGTGCCTACAGTGAGTATCACTGTGATGGAAAACCCGGAGTGATGCATTACAAAAGGCACGTTCATTTACCTGACAAAGGTTGTCTGTCTTGAATTATTTATGAGGTTTCACAGCACACTAGTAAATTTTGTAAAAGCAGTGGAGTCCCGGTAATGTGAGCCTCCTCACTGCAGCCTCCATGGTGGAGTTGTTCTGAGGAGGGACAGGAGGTAAGGGATGGAGGAGGAGGAGGAAGAAATAGGCAGCAAGTGGAGGGATAGAGAGAGAGAGACTGCTGTTTTCATGTGCAAATGATGAGGTGTGCAGAGCAATGAAGTGCGAATTAGTTAGATCATGCTGTGCATTGGAGCAAAAATCCGTGTAGTGTTAGAAAGCAGCCTATGCTTCAGGGAAGGATGGGGGGTGGAAAGGATGGGGAATGCAGACAAGAGGACAGAGCGGGGTGAAAATCTCATGACCAAAATACTGGCTGCTTCCCATCTGCGGAAAAGCTGTTTGCAGCAGTAGTTTGGTTAAAGTACGTACTCGTTTTGGTGAGGTTTTCTTACCCGAGTTCCAGCAGAAGAAGGCTGAAAGCAGAGCTAGCCAGGCTTTTCTGTGCGGCATTCAGCAACCGAGAGGCTTGGAAGTGTGCAGAGCACGTGGCTGTTGACCAGAGAGGTTTGCTCAGGATAACCTGCAACATGTGTGTCCGCAGGAGCATGAAGTCAGTGTTGTCTAACACGGAGAGCGAGGGCAGTAAGAGTCGGAGTCGTGGCAGCAGTGCGTGGGCTTGCTTCAATCCCTGCTGCAACAGCATTTCAGTGCTAAAAGTTAGTGCTGCAGCAGGCAGCGCACGGCTTCACGGTGTGGCTGCCACTGTGCTCCTGATTAGTTGGTAAATACACCCTGCCCCGTACCTTTGGGCTGCCGAGCCTCTTGGCCTTGCAAGCACAAAGTTAACCCTTAAACGGTCGAGTTGGCAGAAAGAATTGGTAAAGTATTGTATCCATCTCCACTGAAGTGAAAAATGAGGGATATAATTCTCCTTATAAATACCAATGCCTCTCAACTCGTAAAACAGCTTTTGTCACAAGCTGCCAGTTTGCTGTCAGGCTCTGTTTCTTCTTCAGTGGGCACTTACTATTCTGCAGTCCAGAAGAATCCCATATCTAAAGTCTGAGTTCACATTCATTCTCCAAACAGGAAAGCAAAACAAGGGGCATGTATCTAAATAACTTTTAGAGCTAACCTTGTATAAGCTACTCACCCTTCAGAGATATATAAAGCTCTCAGTGATGTAATTTGTTGAACCAGAGATATTCTTGTATTTGAATTCTCAGATCTATTCATTTTCATGTAATATCTCTCTATTGTGGCTAATAAACATTTTCTGTACAGTATGAAAGAGGAAGGGTCATGAATGCAGTGCTTTGTTTGCATTTCTAATGTACAGTGGGTTTTACAGGCAGTTTTTTTGGCAGCTGTAACATGAACACCAAAATAGAGGCAGACTTAAGCCAAGCAAAGCACCTAATGTTCAACTTTATCAGGTGTTGCATATTGAGTCAGATTCTGGGCTGTGAGTGGTTGAATGTCTTTTTATTGCTTCATAACGAACTCAGTAGACCCAGAAGGAGCCCAAGTGCCATTTCCTCATGTCTGAGGTAGTCTTATAAATTAGAGGTCTCTGCTAAGTGTTCACTGTAGTGTCACATTCTTGGGATCAGTGTGTATGGGCTCACGTGCTTCCAGTACCTCTGCAAGGAGAGGGATGCCCCTTGCCCAGGTAAAAGTGAACTTTCTGCAGCAGTGTGTCGTGCACACCAGGGGAAGAAAAGGGTGGAAGAAAAAGCAATTAATTATTCAAGGCCTGCAAGCTGAAAAGGGTTTCAGGACAGTGAGCTAGGCATGCGTCAAAGCTTCGTGGGCACTCCTCTGCTTTCCCCTCCCCTGCCTGCTCTGGGAAGGAGGGTAGATTACATGAGTAGGAAAAAGCTCCAGTATTTTTCTCTTCATGCAGCTCTTATTTTTTATTTATTCTGTTTTTGTTGGCTGGAAAGTCTTAATAATTGTTGATCAGTGACCAAACTGATGACATTATTTTGCCTCCTACAGAATAACAGCACTTCCAAGAGCATAGACCCAGAGGGACCCTCTCTGTGCAGAGGGATGCTCTCATGCCCCCCCTTGGCTGCGTGCTGTGGGATTTCTGATTGAGCCATTCCCGATGTTAGGCTTGTTACAATGCAGAAAAAATTGCTGTTGTCAAATCTTGTGTGCTGTACTTTGCTGTGTAGGTTTAAAAGCTAAATTGTCAAGAAAATTTTCAAGATGCTGGGACAAATTCATCCCTGATGTAATGATGCTAGTGGGATTATGCCTGGGATAACTTCCAGGCCTTTGTCTTTTAACTTTTAAATATGGTGGTGTTTGTGGTTGCTTCTGGTGTGATTTTAATGGTGAGGTGGAGAAAAGAAATGCAGCTAACACATCTACTGTCTGCTGATGTGTCGGTCTCAGTTTCTAAGTAACCCCATTTAGCACCTGCCCACCTGTTTGACCCAGCAGCAAAAATGTTGTGTTTGGCATTTCTGACATCAATACCACCTTTTCACCCATCATCTTAAGGCTAAACTGAACCCTTCTGTGTCACTTGCTCCTGTGTTTATTTGTTTTGATCTAGTCTTTACTGTAGAGAAAAATCCAATCAGCTCTGTCTCACCTCAGCTGTCTGCTAGGTGCTTGGGGCTCTTTTTTTAAGCAAAGTTGCTTCTTCCACAGGTGAATTTACACCCTCACTTTCCCCCTGCTTCCCTGTGCTCCCTGCCCAGACATGAGGACAGAGCAGCTGGGTATGAAAGGGCTATGACAGCCACATTTTGGCATGAGATCTCACTTCAGCACTGTCACTGCTGAGCCTGCTGTCCTAGGTTACAATGTAAAATGTGCCCAAAGTATGTATTCTATCACCATCTACATGAAATGTTGTTGTGCACCACTGTTTCCCGTGCCCCCTCCCTCCAGACTATCTTCTGTTAATGGCCCATCAATACCGTCCTGCATGACTCATAGATAACTCTCCCCAGGAGCTATCTCTGTTTAATAGGCAATCAAGGACCCATTGCAAAACTGATAAAATTATATCAGTCCATTGTGAGATGCTCCGCCCAGGGGGAGGAGCCAAGCATTCCCACCTGGATATAATCGGGGCCTTGGGACAGCACAGGCAGCCTTACCCACTGGACTCCCAGAGGACAAGAGCTACCAGACCTTTCTGCAAGAACACTGCTTCAACAAGACCACTTCATCTGGACTGCCACCACCACGGTTTCAGGTTGTATTCTGACTCTGTCAGTGATCTTTTGTACCATTGCATGTGTTTTTATTTTACTTTTTTTTTTTTTCCTCTCCTATTAAATTGTTTTTTCTGACTTGGAGTCTCTCGCTGGTTTTGCCTTCAAGCCAGCACATATATTTTGGCGCCCAACGTGGGGCAGGAGGTACTGAGAAAAGTCAGAATTACAATTTTGTAGTGAGGAAAAAAGAAACAGCTGTCCGCTATGATGCTCAACATGCTTTCATATATCTTATACCTAGCTCTCTACATTTTCCCACACATGGGGCAGTATTTGCCGGTCTTAATGCTCATGTGTAGACCAGGGTATGGTACCAAAATTGCTGTATTGGTCTATTATGTTTATTGTATGATAACCTCTGAGGCAATGAGCATCATTCGGAATATATACTCTATTTTGTGTTCTTGTCCTGGTCCAGAATGCTACATCTGGGCTCTCAATAATCGCACCCAGCCCCTGTGGGGAGGGGTAAAGAATGATTTTTTCCAGTCTTTTAGGTATGGCACAACAGTTTTCAAAAGTATTGAGTTCTCTCTAGGTGCCAAGGACAGCATAATATTGTTGTTAGTTCTGCTTTGCCTTCTCTGCACGGCCTGCACCATGTTTAGAAATCAAACACTACATGGGGTGGTGCAGCGTCTCCTTGAGGAGGAGGGAAAAAGAAACAAATGCAAAACAACGGCATCCGTGTCTACACAAACTGTCGTAGAGGAAACAGGAACCGCATCTATGCAGACTGTCACAGAAGAGAAAAGAACCAAAAACAAGGCAACAGTTTCTGCATCTACTCAGACCATCACAGAAGAGAAAGGAACCAAAAACAAAGCAACAGTTTCTGCATCTACTCAGACCATCACAGAGGAGAAAGGAACCAAAAACAAAGCAACAGTGTCAGTGTCTACACAAGCTGTCACAGAGGAGAAAGAAACCAAAAGTGCCATCAGCATCTCCACACAAACTGTCACCGAAGCAGAACAACCTAAACCAGTGGCAGTTGCCCCTGTTCAGAAGAAGAAATCAAAGAGCAAATCAGTCCGCATAATGACTGATGAGGATGTGGCAGGACCTTCGCACCCAGCAGAAGAGACAGAGCCAGAGATCATCACCCGCTCTCTATCCCTGGGTGAACTGCGTGACCTGCGGAGGGAATTCACCCGCCAGACAAACGAGTCCATCCTAACCTGGCTGCTCCGCATCTGGGACGCTGCAGCCAATGACACCATTCTGGATGGAAGTGAGGCCAGGCAACTGGGATCGCTGTCTCGGGATGTGGTCATTGACCAGGGGATCGGGAGAACCCAACAAACTCTCAGCCTCTGGCGGCGACTGCTAACAAGTGTGAGGGACAGATACCTTTGTAAAGAAGACCTCCAGGTGCACCAAGGAAAATGGAGCACAATGGAACAAGGTACCCGATGCCTGAGGGAATTGGCTGTGCTGGAGATCATTTTCTCAGAAGACGAGAGATTTCCTAAAAGCCCAGATGATGTCCAGTGCACATCGCAGATGTGGTTGAGATTTGCACGGCTTGGACCAGAGATGTACTCCCGTTACCTGGCAACGCTGCAATGGAGGGAAGGTGAGGACAAGGTGGGCGTCTTGGTCAATAAACTAAGAATTTACGAGGATACTGTCACCGCCCCATTTCGTACCCATGTCTCATCCGTGGAAACAAGGCTGGCTGAGCAAGTCCGGAGCTTGATTGAAGAGGGCCATCAGAAACTAAAAAGGAACTTAAGGAAGAAATTTACCACATCTCGCCAGAACCAACAAGAGTCTCTGCCATTAGGAGCAGGTACCCACCAGCCAGGGAGAGAGCATACACTCCACGGGGTAACCTCTGGTCTTTTCTTCGGGAACATGGAGAAGACATGAGGAATTGGGATGGAAAACCCACCTCCTCCTTAGCAGCCCGGGTACGTGAACTGAAGAGAGAGACACCTACCACGAAGAGCTCATCTAGAGCCAACATTGCTCCAGTCTCAAAGGCACAGAACCCCAGACAGTATAAGAAGAATGATATGACTGATCCACTTGAAGGGACCTCAGGAACATATTTACAGGAAGAAAGCAACGTGTACCATGACCAGGAATAGGGGGGGCCCTGCCTCTAGCCAGGTAGAGGAAAGGGACAATCGGATCTATTGGACTGTGTGGATCCGATGGCCTGGCACATCTGACCCACAAAAATATACGGCTTTGGTTGACACTGGTGCCCAATGTACCCTGATGCCATCAAGGTATGTAGGAACAGAATCCATTTCTATTTCTGGAGTGACAGGAGGGTCCCAGCAGCTGACTGTATTGGAGGCCGAAGTGAGTTTAACCGGGAATGGATGGCAAAAACACCCCATCGTGACTGGCCCAGAGGCCCCATGCATCCTTGGCATAGACTACCTCAGAAATGGATACTTCAAAGATCCAAAAGGATATCGCTGGGCTTTTGGGATAGCTGCTGTAGAGACAGAAGACATCAGACAACTGAGTACCTTGCCTGGTCTCTCAGATGACTCCTGTGCTGTGGGACTACTAAGAGTTGAAGAACAACAGGTACCAATCACCACAACAACAGTACACCGACGGCAATACCGCACCGACAGAGACTCTGTGACTCCTATCCATGAGATGATTCGGAAACTGGAGAGCCAAGGGGTGGTCAGCAAGGCTCGTTCACCTTTCAACAGCCCTATATGGCCAGTGCGTAAGTCCAGTGGAGAATGGAGACTGACTGTGGATTACCGTGCTCTGAATGAAGTCACCCCACCACTAAGTGCTGCTGTGCCAGACATGTTGGAGCTTCAGTACGAGCTAGAGTCCAAGGCAGCAAAGTGGTATGCGACCATTGATATTGCCAATGCCTTCTTCTCCATTCCTTTGGCAGCAGAGTGCAGGGCCCAGTTTGCCTTCACCTGGAAGGGCATACAGTACACCTGGAACCGACTGCCCCAGGGGTGGAAACACAGCCCCACCATCTGCCATGGACTGATCCAGACTGCACTGGAAAAAGGTGAGGCTCCTGAACATTTACAGTACATTGATGACATCATTGTATGGGGGAACACAGCAGGGGAAGTCTTTGAGAAAGGAGAAAAGATCATCCAGATTCTGCTGAAAGCTGGTTTTGCCATTAAGCGAAGTAAAGTGAAGGGACCGGCCCAAGAAATCCAGTTCCTGGGAGTAAAGTGGCAAGATGGACGGCGGCAGATTCCCACTGAGGTCATCAATAAGATCATCGCCATGTCCCCACCGACCAGCAAGAAGGAGACACAAGCTTTCCTAGGCGCCATAGGTTTCTGGAGGATGCACATTCCTGAGTACAGCCAGATTGTGAGCCCTCTCTACCTGGTCACCCGCAAGAAGAACGATTTCCACTGGGGCCCTGAACAGCAGCAAGCCTTTGCCCAGATCAAGCAGGAGATCGCTCATGCGGTAGCCCTTGGCCCAGTGAGGACGGGACCAGAGGTGAAGAACGTGCTCTACTCAGCAGCCGGGAACAATGGCCTGTCTTGGAGTCTTTGGCAGAAGGTGCCTGGGGAGACTCGGGGCCGACCACTGGGATTCTGGAGCCGAAGCTACAGAGGATCTGAAGCCAACTACACTCCCACAGAGAAGGAAATCTTAGCCGCCTATGAAGGACTTCAAGCTGCCTCAGAAGTAATTGGCACTGAAACGCAGCTGCTTTTGGCACCTCGACTACCAGTGCTGGGATGGATGTTCAAGGGAAAGGTTCCTTCCACGCATCATGCCACTGACACCACATGGAGCAAATGGATTGCCCTCATCACACAGCGCGCCCGTATTGGAAACCCGAATCGCCCTGGGATTCTAGAAATTATAACTAACTGGCCTGAAGGTGAGACTTTTGGACTATCTTTTGAAGAAGAGGAAGAACAAGTGACACGTGCCGAGGAAGCCCCACCGTATAACGAGCTACCAGAGACTGAAAGACAATATGCCCTTTTCACTGACGGTTCCTGCCGAATTGTAGGCGCTAACCGGAAATGGAAGGCTGCAGTATGGAGCCCCACACGACGAGTTGCACAAGCTACTGAAGGACAAGGTGGATCAAGTCAAATTGCAGAACTTAAAGCCATCCAGCTAGCTTTAGATATTGCCGAACGAGAGAAGTGGCCAAGACTCTATCTCTACACCGACTCGTGGATGGTAGCTAATGCTCTGTGGGGATGGCTGAACCGCTGGAAAAAGGCCAATTGGCAGCGCAGAGGGAAACCCATCTGGGCTGCTGAGATTTGGCAAGACATCGCCGCCCGAGTAGAGAAGCTGACCGTTAAGGTTCGACACGTGGACGCACATGTGTCCAAGAGTCAGGCTAATGAAGAGCATCACAACAACGAGCAGGTGGACAAAGCCGCCAAGGTGAAAGTATCACAGGTGGATCTAGACTGGCAACACAAGGGAGAAGTATTCTTAGCCCGTTGGGCCCATGATGCGTCTGGTCATCAGGGGAGAGATGCAACATACCGATGGGCCCGTGACCGAGGGGTGGACCTTACTATGGACAACATCTCACAGGTCATCCACAACTGTGAGACCTGCGCTGCAATCAAACAGGCCAAGCGGGTAAAGCCTCTGTGGTACGGTGGACGATGGTTGAAGTACAGGTATGGGGAGGCCTGGCAGATTGACTACATCACCCTTCCCCAAACCCGCCAAGGCAAGCGCTATGTGCTAACTATGGTGGAAGCCACCACTGGATGGTTAGAGACCTACCCTGTACCTCATGCTACTGCTCGGAATACTATCTTAGGCCTTGAAAAGCAGGTCTTGTGGAGACATGGCACTCCTGAGAGAATCGAGTCAGACAATGGGACCCATTTCAAGAACGGCCTTATAAACACCTGGGCTAGAGAACATGGCATTGAATGGATATATCACATCCCTTATCATGCACCAGCTGCCGGGAAAGTTGAACGGTGCAATGGGTTACTTAAGACTACCCTGAAGGCGCTCGGTGGGGGGACTTTCAAAAATTGGGAACTGAACTTAGCAAAGGCCACCTGGATGGTCAACACTCGAGGGTCAATCAATCGAGCTGGTCCTGCCCAGTCTGAACCCTTGCACACAGTGGATGGAGATAAAGTCCCTGTGGTACACATGAAAGGCATCTTAGGAAAAACTGTTTGGATTAATCCCACATCAAGCAAAGGCAGACCCATCCGTGGGATTGTTTTTGCTCAAGGACCTGGTTCCACTTGGTGGGTAATGCAGAAAGATGGGGAAACCCGTTGTGTACCACAGGGAGACCTAATTTTAAGTGAGAACTGAGTGTAGGGTTTCATTCTGTATATGTGTATATTTATCTATCTAGCTGTAAGAATGTATTAATTTAGGTATAATGTAGATGGTCATAGAATAAGGGGTGGATTATGTCCTAGGTTACAATGTAAAATGTGCCCAAAGTATGTATTCTATCACCATCTACATGAAATGTTGTTGTGCACCACTGTTTCCCGTGCCCCCTCCCTCCAGACTATCTTCTGTTAATGGCCCATCAATACCGTCCTGCATGACTCATAGATAACTCTCCCCAGGAGCTATCTCTGTTTAATAGGCAATCAAGGACCCATTGCAAAACTGATAAAATTATATCAGTCCATTGTGAGATGCTCCGCCCAGGGGGAGGAGCCAAGCATTCCCACCTGGATATAATCGGGGCCTTGGGACAGCACAGGCAGCCTTACCCACTGGACTCCCAGAGGACAAGAGCTACCAGACCTTTCTGCAAGAACACTGCTTCAACAAGACCACTTCATCTGGACTGCCACCACCACGGTTTCAGGTTGTATTCTGACTCTGTCAGTGATCTTTTGTACCATTGCATGTGTTTTTATTTTACTTTTTTTTTTTTTCCTCTCCTATTAAATTGTTTTTTCTGACTTGGAGTCTCTCGCTGGTTTTGCCTTCAAGCCAGCACACTGCTCTTACCTTTTCCCCTCTTGCAGCCTGGTCATGCCAGCCTCACTGGGGCCATGTTTCCTCAAGCGGGCAGTGTTACCAAGCCAGAGGTGAGGATGCATCCCAAAGCTGGTGCTCTGCATGGGGCACTGCCTGTGGCAACCCTGCTGTGTGGGAATCTTCTTTCCCTGCCCTTCTCTTGACGCCACTCCAAGTGAATCCTTGTGCTGAAAGCACTGCTGGTTTGTGCAGTTTATGAATGTGATTATGTGTGCTGAAAGCAGCCTTGCCTTTTTTATTTCATAAGGGCCTCTTAATAAATGTCACTTATTTGGGGACTCAGGCAGCTGAGTGCATGGCCAGTTACCTTTCCATTTGGGAGTGGCTGCCAGACCCCAGTCCTGTTCTCTGGAGTCACAGCTGGCTGGTGGAAGAGCAAGTTGCCAGGAAAAGCAAACCAGTTCTTTTATGGTAGCTAGCATAGTACTTGACTTTCATTCTTAGTTAAATTTACTTATTGCTGCGTTTGTACCGTTCCTGCTGTTGGTACCATTCTGTTCTTCTCAGATCTCACTGGATAACATGAGGGCTTTTGTACATGAAGGTGTTTTCAGGGAACACCAAACTGCTGCAGAAAGGAAAGGTGTAATAAATGTACCTGTCCTTCTTATGGAGAAATATCAGAATGATTGCAGTGTGGTGAAATGGGACCTGCTTGGGCTGCAGGTGAGATGCTCCAGCTGCATTACCTGAGGCCTGTGTTGGAGCCACGAGTAATGTATGGACCTGCACTTTCTCTGTGTAACAATCTATGTTGCATGAAGGATTCATGTGCAAGGCCTGGTGCTTCAGGGTGGAATTGGTGGCCAGAGCCCTGGCCCAGTTTCATCCTGCAACTGCCAATCTGCAGTACTGAATTGCAGTTTGTTGAACTGCTCTGAAGTTTGTGAGGTTCATTGCACAGAAGTCCAGACCCCATGACCAAAGTGAGTGCTATTCCAAGTATATTGTATTTTTTGTGTCTAATTTTCCACATGAAACTAACCTTGCTTCCTCATTTGGCTTGGTTACAGTATTTGTTACAATGACATTCCTCTTTCTCATTTTTTTTTTCTACTGCTCTGATATTGAGGTTTAATATTTATCTTCTAATAGTTTCTGAGTAGCAGGGTGTTTGCATTACTGGCAGTGATGTATAGTTAATCCTGAGCACAGATAGCTGTGAGAGGTCCAGACGGACTTCAGCCCTCAGTGGCATGCTTGTGAGTGAGGAAATTAGCTTGGAAATTGCTGTTTGTTAAAATTGCTTCTGTGTTAATCTTGCTGTGATACCACAGCTTCTGGCAGTATGTGGGTTAGCACGATGGCTGTGGCTGAGAATGAGGGCTGGGTCTCACTTTAAAAGAGTCTCAGCAAAGACCTTGTCTTACACCTTTGCTCTGAGGAGGTTTACAATGAGGAATGTGGCCCATTTTTCAATTGCCAGGCCTATCTTCCAGGTGTTTTCTTATCCCCAGTTGACCTTCTGGCCTACTTTCTAACACTGTGTGTTAAAAGGTGACCAACCTGTCATTCTTGGCGAGCATCGGGAGCAGAGCGTGTGTGCCTCAGGCTTGCTCCCTGGGGAGACAGGTAATTCTTTCATGATGCCCTTGGGACTGTTCCCCTTCCCCACTTCACTGTGAGCATCTTGTCCTGCTCTCCATCTTCCACTCCTTGTGGTTTTGTACACGAGCTTCGTAAAAGCACTTGCATTTCCCTATTGCTCCTTTTGCTGCTGAAACTAAGGCTTCAGAGACTCCAGTAAGTCAGTGGTGGAGAAGGAAATGCAACCAGATCACAGAATTCCTCCTCCTCTGGTCCTTTAAATGAATCCATGCTTTGGATTGTGGGATAATGTTTGTTCTGCTGATGTATTAACAAGACATCAGATTCAGATGCAGGAACAGAAAACGGGCAGGAAGGTTTGGACTCCAGGGAAAGTGTCTGTCCCTTTCTTTGGTGTTGGGAGGATGGGAACTGTCCTTGTGGATGAAAAGCTTCTTTGAAGGACACTGATCTCTGGCAAATGCCTGAACATCAAAGCTTGGGCAGTGCTGATCTCCGTGCAGTCAGAGGGCAAGAGGCCTTGCTGTTGAGTGCTCAGCACTGGACTTCTCCAAATTAAATGGGTGCCTTCTGCTGTATAAGCCCTGTGTTGGCTCTTTGTGCCATGTAATTTATGGTTAGGCACCTTTCCCAAGAAGTGCTCTCTTTAAAATTGTATTTTTGTGCTGATGAGGCACTCATTTAGAATTGGATCTTGTGCTTTTTGCCTCCTTGTGGCACCAGTGGGACCAGTTACTGGGTAAGCTGTAGGGCAGTAGCTCCTGATCATCCCTTAGACAGTACCTGAGATATCATCTGAACATTTCCTGCTCTCTCTGTGTGTCTTGGAGAGAAATTCTGGAGGCCATTAAGCTGGGTAATTTACATGCTTCTTGAGCCTGTGCCTAGGGAAATATATTTCACAGGTAATTTCAAATCTCTTGGCGTGTGGAAGAAGTCATTATTCTGAACAGAAAGGGGCTGGTGATGTCACGGGCCCCATTGAGAGGACCACATTAGGGACTGGGATTTTTCTCTCTCACAGGAAAGCGTCCAACACGTTCTATTCATCGGGTGTTGGGATGTCAGGAGTTTTTGAGTTTAATGTCGATGCTCATGTAGAAAAACAAAAAAGAGAATTATTGCATATTCCTCAATTCCAGTTACATGTGAGCATATTGTGTGTGAGGGCTGGGAGCAAACCTGCTCTGGGTTACCCATGGGTGTGTGAGATTCCTGCTTTGGTGTTCCAGTGCTGTCTCCCAAGACATCAAAGTTAGCATCAGGAGATTGAGTTGCAGTTTTGACTCCGCTCCCAAAGTCTGTCTGGGTTTGAGACTACTGCTTCACCTCTGCAGCTCCATTCTTCCCTCCTGAAAAAGATGGAAAATATTCTTGTTGGCCATATTAGCAGGATTGGACAGTTTACTGTTGATCTTCCTTTCATGGGGTCCTCCAGGGCAGGAGGTGATTTCTTTTCAGTGTGAAAAGTTGGCTGTGGCTGGAGATGGGGAAACTGAGCCTGACAGATCAACATCCTTTCCATGCACAGCAGATCCCATAGCACCTTCTGAGAATTCCCAGTGTGGTTCAGGCACCTCCATTTGTACAGATTTGTATCCTTTTCAGAGGAACAGACTTGTATCACTTTTCAGAGTGATATGTAGATGATTTTTCCCTGTGGAGGGAGCAGTCTTTGTCCCAGCTGGATGGGAGGAGGGAGAGTGGAGGTGACCTGTGAAAGCTGGCATCTTCATCCCTGTTGCTGTTATGCTCTGGGTGATGCAGCAGTACTGGGACAAAACTCAATTGGGCTTCATGCTTCCATTCTCTCTGCTTCAGAGCTTGCCTGGATGCCACCTCACAGCAGGAAAGGTCTTACAAACAGCTTTTAGATGTGTATCACAAAGTAGTGAGGTAATGGCATAAAATGCAGTAAACCGCTAATTTTTTTTTTATGCTCTCCACCCCCACCCCTTTTTTCTTTTATTGCTGAAAGGGACCAATACAATGAAGAGCTTCTGCAAATGAAGGCAACTGCATTTGAAATAACAGGGTTCTGGGTGTTTGGCTGGTGAGAGAGGCAATAAATGAGCATCGCTAAGTGCTTTATAATAACAATGATTACAATGCTCTCTTAGGAGCCAGGAACTCTCAGGTGGGGGGATGGTGTGGAGAGGGTTTGTTTAAGGTGGGGGCTTTAACTACATAGACATCGAGTGACAGTGATGCCCAGAAACCCCTGCAGAATATTACAGATGGTGCTGTGAGAAGCTACTCCAGAAACCCCAGGAGACTTGGACTGACATGGTTTGAGGCTGAAGTAATGACAATGGATGCCCCTAAATAGCTTCTTGTAGCAGGAGGTATTTGTGGCAGAGTTTAGTGACATCTTTTCTTGGTAAGGAGAGAAGCTGTTGACAGAAATTCAGCAGAGTTCTGACTAGTCAGTAGCCTCCACCAAACTCCTGGCTTGTCTTAAGTGATCAGATCGATCATTTGTGCTGAGCTTGTTTCTGAACAGCTGAAATCTGCCATGGCCAGGGTGGATGCTGAAAGCAGTCCTGTTGTGTCAAGTGGCTGGTGAGAGTTTACATTGTGCTGTTTGCAGTCTGGCCACCTTTGTTTTGCTGCAACTCTCCATAGTAGCGTGACTTTTCTGGGCAGTAGGAGCATCACAGGATGGAGAGTCTTGAGTGAACAAGGGGATGTTGGGAAGCTCTTTCATGCCAGGGGCTCCAGTCAATCCCTCATTTCCCGTTTTCCTGCTGCAGCATCACATCTCCCTGACCCTTTGAGCAGCATGCTTAGGAAATGAAGGATGACTACAATGTATGTATCCAAAACTCAGTTCCAGCCATCCAGATGTGGCACTTCTTTATCATGCTTTGCCCCATATCTTGACCAGACTCTACAAAAATGACCCGAACAAGGGGAACTGTTTGCTTTGTCCAGTATCACACTATTTGAGTGGCCAGGAGGTCGTGGTTGTGAACCATCCTGAAGTCTTATAAAAGCCTGCATCAGCTTGGATGGTCCTGCTGTTGCTCAGCAGTGATAGAGGAGCACAGGGCAACTCATAGCATGTCATCATAAAGCTGTTTGCATATGCTTTAGTGGATAGTATTCTGGTGGCATGATAGAGAAGCACTACCTGGACTGTCGTCTTCCAGCCACCCAGCCTTGTGTACTCAAATGACAGCTTCACTCTTTCTCTCGGCTGTGTAAAAAGCTCTCCCATCTCCAACCCCAAGTACAGGTCCTGGAAGTTGTGGCTGTTTTGTCTTCAGGGGTGGTTCAGCCTTCCATCTGTTGATGAGGATTTACTGGAATGAACAAGGAGATGCAACAAGCGATCTTACTTCTGTCGAGTTCCCAAGAGAGTCATGAATTATACACAGAATAAACAAATAACCTGATATGTCTGTCATTATATCATAAAGGATTTTAATAATTCATGCAGCTTGCAAAATCCTTACTAAGACCTACCGTCCGTAACCTTATCTTTGCCGTGGGGGATGGGATGTCTTCAGCCTCCACTCAGACTGCATCTGTAAAACAGGAGTCAGAGAGGAGGTTTTATCATAAAACTTCATCGCTATAATGGGTTGCAAAGCGACGTGCAAGAGTTATCAGCCATTGGGGTCTCGAGGGGTGCTGAAAATGACAAGTGGCTGCATTGGGTGAAATTTATGCAGGTAGTGCGCTCCATAAAACTGACACCTATTCACTTATTTATTAATTCATTGTGTTTCAAGTCTAGATTTGTGACAGGCTTTGAGATAAGGAGCCCGGTTCTAATCCTGCGCGACAAGAGTGCGAAGACGGTGCAAAGAAGCCACGGGCTTCTCTTGCTCCTGATGCACATCAGCAAGTGTGCCATGGAAACAGAATTCCCAGATGTAAACCGAGAGTTTTCAAAAAAGCAGGGACGCTGAAGCATTATGTTAGCTTGGACTCTGAAAAACAATTAATTGTTTTGGGTAGGATGCTGCTGGTATCACCAGTGTTGCTCCAGTGCTGGTAGCCATTGCCTTATTTTGTTTGTCACAGTCCTGGAGTTAAGTACTGGGTTCAAGGCTGGAAGGGCCTTTTGCCAAAGGGCTATCCTCTGCCCTGTGGGCTGCAAAAAAATACTTGCTGTGCTTGCTTTGCCATTTGTTCTTTTCATTGCTGTATCAGTGAGAGGTTGTGCACGTGCTTGGTCAGAAGAAATCGGTGCCTGTGTGGGGCCTTTCACAGCACTGCAGGGCAAATGTGCCAGCTCACACATTCAGTGGCTTCTTCCTCTCTCTGTGGGCAAATCATCGACAACCAGACTGAGGTTTTCCTCAAATCTACTCCTAGGCTTTAAATTATTCACTGCATTATCCTTTGGCCTCCAGCTCCTTTGCATATCAAATATTCCAAATCAGCTTTTTGTAAAGTTTGAAATTCAAGATATTTTGACTGGACATGCTGCTCTCAAAGAATAGTTATTGTGGCTCTTTGTCATACCAGGAGGGCATTTCAAGTGGGGTCCTGCAGGGATCTGCCCTGGACCTGCTTTTATTCAATAGTTTCATTAATAACTTAAGCAATGGAATGGGAAATATGCTTATAAAATTTGCAGGCGACACTGAGCTAGGAGGGGTTGGATGTACTTTGAAAGGCATTACCAGAATTCAAAATGATCTAGAAAAATTGAACGGCGAGCTGGATGTCAGCAAAAGGAAATTCAGTGAAAACAAATGCAAAGTACTGCGCTTAGGAGGGAGAAATGAAATGTATAAATACAGAATAAAGAACATCCTTCTGGGTAGCAGCATGGCACAAGAGATCTCAAGAGTTATTGTGGATCGCTTTGAGTCAACAAAGTGCTATTATAGCAGAAGGGCACATTTATTCCGCAGTGTTCAGTAGGTTCTTGGACAAGACTGGGGAGGTGATGTCTTCTTTCTCATACAGCACTGGGTTTGGCTTCTGTTGGAGTACCTGACCTCACTTTTTGGCATGGGCCTTTGGAGATACAGGCAAACTGTAGAGAATCTAGAGTAGGGCAACAAAAAAAGGAAATATTTAACAAACAGTGCAAAATAGAGAAAGCTATGAAAAGCTGAGCTTGCCTTTCTATTTATTTTATTAGTGGAAAGGATGCAACAGAATAATGATCTTCCAGTTCTTAGGAGCTTGTTGTAAGATTTTTTCAGTGTCAGGTTAGGTGGGATATGTGGAAAGAGGGAACTGAGATTTAGGGTGAATAAGAAGGGAGTTTTTTTACCACATGCTGAAAAATTGAACTGGGAAGAGGTACTGTGGAGATCTTGGAGAATTTGAAGAACAGGTTAGACTACACTTCATGCAGAGGATTCAGGTATTTAGATGTCTTAGTGCAAGTAATGGTGGAAGAGGAGTTCCTGAAACTCCTGCTATATCTGTGGCTGACTGAACAGCTACTGCCTGTTCTGTTCTCAGGTGGAGTTAGACCTTGAATGGGTAATATTTCTGGTTTTTGATAGAGAAATCATATTTAAGGAACAATTTTCCTACTGTCCTAAATGTCACTGGTGATAAGTTGGTGGTTACTGTTGATTTTCTCACAGCTACCTAAAGAAATACTGGTGCTTAAGAGCTGTTAATGAAACACAATTTTTTTTGGTGTAATTTTCCCCTCAGACTTATTCTCTCCTCACCCAACTTTATCTATCCTGCTGGTTGAGAAAACTCCAGTTATCCTTTTTATTATATTTTAATACTTTTTGGGGTGTCAAACTGGGATCAGGATGGATCTGGTAGGGGGTTTGGTACTTGGGGGTTTTTTTAGGTGCATTTTTTTGCAAGACATATCCTGCTGAAAAAAAAAAAAAGAAAAAAAAAGAAAAAAAAGAGAAAAGATAAGCAGAAGATAGGACACAGAAACAGAAGTTAGTGTTTGAACAGAGAAGAACAAAATAATGTGGTGAAAGAGATGAGTGTGGACAGACTAACCCTTTCCTGTCTCTTAAAAGATTTTCCTTAGGATATAGTTCTAATACTCATTTGTCCTGTCCTTCCCCCCCTATAATAATGTCAAAGATGCTTTCTTATTACAGGGAAGACCAGATGGTAGAGGTGAATAATGTCTTGATAAATATTAAGAAAAGACTAGTCCAGCAGGCAATTTTTTCCCACCCTTCCTTTACATAAACACCTGGGCACATACTTTAAATGAAAAGACAGTCATAAGATGACAATGTGGTAGGCTTGATAATGTCTGGAAGCACGGTCAGTGAGTTATTTGGAAGGAAACAGGTGTTCTCTCTAAGTTGTGTCTTCAGGGGAAAATAAAAAGGCAACTTGTTTTTCCTTGATATTGGGTAAATATTGGCTCACGTGGGTTTTTTACAGCCTAGGTATGTAAGAGAGCTCAGAGGGGGCACATCCTGCACACACACACACGTGCACATGTGTGCACTGACACACGCTATTATAGTTAAAGGATTAAGCATCTTGAAGGAATAAGCCAATTATAAGAAGTTCCTGCACAGCAAAAATTAGACAACACAGTAATTAATAACCTTATTAAATAGCAATATTTGGGCACTGAACCAAAGCGTATGAATCAGGGTGAAGCATTCTTGGCTGAACACACTGCGTGAAGTGTAGGCACTTGTTCAGAACACACTCTGTGTAGAACCCTATAAGCTTTGGGGCTTAAGTAGATCCACTTAGCAAGTAGTTTCTCCTCTTGTGCTTTTATGTTTCTGTGACTCTCTCTTATTTTTGGGGACAGGAAGGCAGCGAAAGAAAAGGACCAAATCTCCTGTTTTATTTTTTTTTTCTAGCATCCTCTTCTGTTCATGGCCAAACAAGTACTCTCCTAAGGCTTCTTCTAAGGAAAAAATGTCCTCAAGCAGAAAACTAATTTTCTTTCCTCTTGCTTCTCTTTTCCCAGTGCTTTTGTGAGAGGTGCCTTGTAATGAGGCTTATATCCATTAGTGGTTTGTGTAACTGCCTTGCCCACCCCTAGGTTAGCCATGAGGAGGTGTCACGGTGCCCTGTGAGGGTCCCGTGTACCCAGAGCCACCAAGGGGCAGAGTGCCCTTGGGCTGAGCTGCTGTGGCGTGTCCCTGGTGCTGGCCACAGGCTGGCAGTGCATGGCTTGCCCTGGTGGCTTCTCTGTGAGTGTCTCCAGTTTCTGTACAGAGGACCAGGACTGAGGCTGCCATCTGATGTGTCCACAAGCGTGGGAGGATGCAGGCCAAGCACAGCCTGTCCCCTGTCTTTCCAGGCGGTTATGATTAATTTCTGAAGATACACAGCTGGAGCAGTAGTGTAGCCTCAGACCAGCATGGATGTGCATGAAGTCTCTGCAACTGCTTGGGTGACCTGAAGCATGGAACATGCCCTAATCCTAAAAAAGGGCTGCTGTGACCAGTGGCAAGGCACGAGTGCCCAGTGAGCAGGAGCGGGACTCATGGGATGCTTTGCTTCTTAACCCCAACTGCAGTAGCAGTGATTTGCCTCCTGATGTTCTGCTTGACACAGTAAATAGTTTTGAATATCTGCTTCATTTTTAAAGCCTACTTCATATCATCTTTAAGAAAAATCAAATATGTAAATTATGTAATCAATTAACATTTTTGTAATTTTCTTTGGAGAGGCAGTGATAAATGGTGGTGTGTTTTCAAAAGTCAGTTACCTCCCTTGCATGTTGCGTTGGAGGCTGTAATATTATACAGGTGAAGAAAACAACCAGTTTTTCAATACTAAAGATTTTTTAATGGATATCCTAAATGTGTATATGACAGTTGTAGAGTTGTTGGGTTCGGAGAGTCCTATGGAGACTCCTCAGCAACGGGAGAGCCAGCTGAGACAAGTGAGATGTGCTGGGCACGTCACTGCCAGGGGCAGTGGGGCTGCCAGGCTCCTTCCACGCAGCTCCTGCAGGCACAGAGCTATTAAGTGCCATCACACATCCTTGAGCTCCAAGTTTTTCTCCTGGCCCACGTTTTCTCATTCCAGCAGACACCAAAGTGGTGCTTGGTTTTAGGAGGGGACTGTGCACACGGCTCGTAAAGGAGCCTGGTGCCTTTCTGTGAGCACCACCACAGCCGTGCCAGTGGCTTCCCATCAGCCGTGTTCTTTATGCTTTATTTGTAAATGACATTTCACAAGAGCAGCAGGGCACTCCTGGCAGCGTGTTTGGAGGAGTTATCGCTCCTCAAGCCCTGTAAGGCACCTGAGGCGTGCAGTAATGGCCCAGGAATGTAATGACTGTCGTGGCTTATTGCTTGCAGCTTCCATAGAAGACACGCTTGCACACAGAAATCTCCATGTTCATCATGGGCTAGCAGTTTCTTTACCCTCTACAGCCTTGCCACAGTCATCCTACATAAAATTTTAAGTGCATTAGGTTCATGTTTGGTTGGGTTTTTTTGGGTTTTTTTTGTTTTTATTTTTTTAATGATAACTTTCAACCCAGTATATATGGCAACAGATAAAATCTCCAAATTTTGGGATGTGGCCCACTCTGCAGACTTCTGTCTTGGACATTACCAGGGTAGAGGGTCATAGTAATGGGTCAGACAAGAGTTCTGCCAGTGCTTTGGTGTGGGTGAGGGATGTGCTGGGTATAAAAAAGAATTTTTACTACCACTGGCAAAAGCTCTTGGATAGACATACTACACACACACACACACACACAAAAAAAAAAAAAAAAAAAAAGCTGCTTCTGCTATTACTTTTTTTTTTAATCTAGAAACCTGGTGTCAGCTATGCCAAATTGCTGTCCTTTTTATTTGATAATGTAAGACATGTATTTATTTATTTTTAATATTGATGTCACAAGGCTTATCTGGACTCCTTAGGAAACTGGTCTGTAAGATTGAGAGTCAGGTATCATCAGACTGCACAGTTAAGGGGAATTGCAGTTTTTTTCATGAATGAAAAACCCAGTGACTTTTCTCTAAAATAGTAGTACTTCTTGGGGTGGAGAGGCAGGGGGTGGAATAAGTTAAAAAACTTTTTTAAAATGAATCTGCTGACTAAATTTAAATTAATTGTAAATCCCAGCTCAACTGAGCACTCAGTGTCTCTTTTGCATATGCCAACAGAGTACTATTGATGCCTCTGTCTTCCTCTCTAACTAATCCTTTCTGAAGGCTTGGCCATACGTGACATTGAAGCGGATATGAGCAGTTGTTAATGTTGATGGATACAGCTCAAGATGGGAGGTAATTTTCCCTTGCTGTGGTGGTGTAAGTGTTCCTGGTGAGAGCTGACACGGGCAGGTGTCACTGAAATCGAGGCTCTTGAGCAGAGCTGGAAGTTAAGGAAAAGTGTCAGCTCCATAAGTGCTCAGTGGGGTTTCTCACACCTGTGGCTGAATATGAGCATATAATTGATTTTTTTTGGTTCACTGGACAAACTGGAGGAGGGGAAAAATAAATTCAGTTTTTGGTTTTTCAAGGCTTTTTTTTTTTTTTTTTTTAATGAATGCCTTGTAAAAATAGATATATTTTGGTGAAAATGCTTCAGAAGATTTGTGGGTAACTTTCATACTTGGGGTAACCTGAATATACCTTTGATAAAATGTCTGACTGGAAAAGGAAAAGCAACAAAACACCTCAAACCCAACCCCCCTCAGCTCTGTCTGTGACCTGGTACCTTCACACTGCCAGCACCACTGGAGGCTTTACTCTCCCTCTGTCAGAACAGGGGGCTTGCTGATATCTTCACTCATCTCATTTCCTAGATTTCCCCTCCCCAGCCACGCTTCCAGGGCACAAGAGGCAGCATTGCCTCTGCGGGAAGATGGGAAATAGTGTAAGTTACCTCGGTTAATACATAAGTTACATGGGAAATAGCATAAGTTACATTGGAAAACTGGGAAGGCTTCACGTGCACAATTAAATCTTGTTTCCATCCACAGCCTTGTGTATTATTAACTGGCATGAATTTTGCCTGAGTAACACACGTCTGTCTGCCAGCCCTTCCCTCTGTCCTGCTGGTCCCTCACCCCTCAAAAGTGATGCTTCAGCTCTCCTCTGTCCCTCAGCTCAGGGCATCTTTCTGCTTCGATAATTCTGCCCAGCTTTTGGGCTGTGCTGTGTAATTCAGAGTCCTCCAGTGCTCAGCTGAAAAATGGTTGGTTTTCTTTGCTCCTTGATCTGTGGGAGAGCCCCTCCATGGTTTGGGGGCTGAGGGGTGTGTGGGGCTGCCTGGGGTATGTCTTTTTGCATGAAGAATGAAATAATTCAGTGAACCTAATGAAAGTGCAACCTCCTCCAGCTGGTTTGCTCCCTCCCACCAGCACTTTGCCCTGCTGCTGGCCTTACCTTCTACTCCTTCTGCTCCTTCCCTCCTTTCTGTGGCATACATTGAAAGAGAAATGTTGCTGTAAAAAAGCACTGAAGGCAGTGCCAAGTGGTGCAGAGGCAATCGAGTATTGCTTTTCCAGGTCAGACAGGAGATTTGACATTTGCCTGGGCAGCGGCTGAAGCCAGGAAATCTCATTAAAAGAAGGAGAATTATCAAGTTGTGTGGATTTAGCAGAGGGTTTATTTGTTGTTGTTTTGAACTCGGTGTTATTGCTGCAAGCAGCAATCCGTGTGGCAGTGTACAGAAGGGTGTCGTGCCTGTCGGAAGGCCTGGCAGCCAGCTCCTTCTCCATCCAGGGCTCGGGATGAAGGACGTGCCATGGCAGCTCCCGGCCCTCCCCGCTGCCTCGGGAGGCAGCTCTGCCCGCAGAGGGCCTGGCAGAGCCCGTGCCTGGCACGGGTTGGGCTTTGCTGGAGGTGCAGAGCAGCTGAGCCCTCGGGCACTCGCTGCTCTGTGCTTGGCCCCTGCCTGTGCCCAGGTCTCTCCCGTGGTGCTGCAGTGATAATCCATTGCTGCAGCAGAACAAGACACCTTTGGCCCTGCCATGGCTTGGGGTTTGCTCTCTGCCACAGAGCCCTGCTGAAGCAATAAAGCTGTTTTCTGTACTGCAGAGCACTTCAACCTTGTTAATCACTCTGGGCTTAAATAATTATCTACTGCAGATGTTTATATAAGGAGAAAATAAAGCCTCAAGCCTTGTAGGTTTGGTTTGTGGTTTTTTTTTTTTGTGCTTGTTTCTCCCCTTTTCTCTCTGTGCCTTGTGCATAAATTTTGAAGTCTTGAAGTTTATAACCTGCCCCAGCTGTAATTCTCAAAGCGGTGTGTTCCTGGTACTCTGCCCTGCACTCGGTGCTGCAGAGAGAGAGCAGTGAACTTAGCTGAGGCACAGAATTCCTCCCTCTCCCTTCAGTCCCTTGCCTATCTACTCGGTGTCAGGGCTCTGACTCTTTCTCTCTCTTTCTCTCCCTTTCTCTTTCTCTCTTGCATCTCCATCTCTTGCAGTATGCAGTACTGGGCCAGGAGGCTGGAGCAGGAGATTGATGGAGTGATGAGGATATTTGGTGGAGTCCAGCAGCTCAGAAAGGTAAGCTGTCCTTCTTTTACCTGTGCTGCCTTTCTTATGGCAATAATGTTGTCATCTGCAGAAATCACCTGTGTGAACACTTGCACTCAATCACCCTCTCAGCTCACTCCATGTGCAGGGTCATGGCTGGCTGTGCTGGTCCCTGGGCAATCAGATGCATTTATCAAGTGTGTGGGAGTGAGTGTGGTTTGTATCTGTCTGTCTCTGGGGCTGCATGTCACTGCTATCTGAGCATGCATCTCTGGGGTTTTTCCTATACGACACACTAAAAAATATTAAATTCAACTAACCTTTCCTTCAGAGACTGAAGGTAGTTTAATTTGTGTTTTAAATTTAAACTTGCGTTGACAAAGCAGGAAATGGTGAAAGGATAATTTTGTTAGCCATTGGAAGCGCCTTGTTTTTAAATATACGTTGCAGGTAAAACTGTAATTATTGTTTGGCTACCGTTTCCAAGTGCCAGAAAACAAAATTCACTTACTGATGCTGGCATCTGCCTCCTGCTCCCTGAATTAGCACCAGGATGCAGAGGCTGAAAAAGCCAGACCTGCTCTTCTCCTGGCAGCAGTGCTCTGGCTTGGGTTAGGGCAGTTACAGAGCAGCTTCATTGGGGTTTATTAGGTTTGGGATCAAACAGCCTTTGAAACCTTCCCTGTTTCCCTTTCCCTGTAAAACCCTGTCTCCCCTTGCCCACACTCTTGTGCTGACTAGCTGATTTGAAGTTGAGAAAATAGGCTTCTCTAGAGTGATAAATATGTTACCCCAGAAAAAAAGCATGGGTGTATTTGTGTTTTCTGGTGACAGTAACATGTTCTTCTCAGATGCCAATACTTTATGGGACTCCTACTGTCTGTCTTGCACTAGTAGCTATATTGGCTTTAACAGAACTGCTGATATTTTATACTGTTGGTTGTAATCCATTGTCTAAACACAGAGGTCACACTATTTTCTTTTAAATGCATTTTGAAATGAGTTTACCTGAAGGCTTGCAAAACTCTTCATGGTTCATCCATTCGTGTTCACATTTGAGCTCCAGAGTGGTGTATCTGGGCTTTGTGTGCATTCATTTCAACTGAACTTCAAGTGGGTTGATACAAACTTCATGTGCAGCATGAAAAGCATATACACCCACTTGGGTTTCAACAGATATTCCTGAATGTAGCCATGCATTTGTGCAATGCAGTTTTGCATGTTGGCAGGGTCTTAGAGCTGGGGATATTTTCCAGGCAATAGAATGGTGCAGCAGCCAGCATTCTCTTCAGCAGAGCACAGTCATAAAAAACAAAAGGATTGCTACTACATTTTTTTGTCCATGTCTTCTCTTACAATTTATTCTTATTAGCTTTGATTTTACTCCTTTGCATGTTAAATAGGTATATCATGTAATTTTTTAATGCCATAATTAAAGAGAAATTACACCTCCAATTTGCCAGCACTTGACTCCTATTGGCCAGTCAGTCAATTACAGGTAAGAGAGCTTCCCTCTTTTCCTGTTTAATTCTTCTGGTAGAACATAATGCAGTACTTCAATGGATTAATACTGGATAAACTGACTACAGAGGGAGTGAAGGTTTGTGTTGTTTTGTTGGGTTTTTTTTTTTTTGAAATGTGTTTGGGAATCTTCTTGTGAAGGAAGGAAGCTAATTATTGCATCTAGTAAATGCATAAACCAGCTGAAGCCAAGGA
Source organism: Hirundo rustica (assembly GCF_015227805.2). Taxonomy (NCBI): domain Eukaryota; kingdom Metazoa; phylum Chordata; class Aves; order Passeriformes; family Hirundinidae; genus Hirundo; species Hirundo rustica. The sequence goes on along the minus strand of NC_053461.1, from coordinate 5,572,856 downwards.
ATGAGCTGCACTGTGCAGCTGTTTGAACACCAGGAAGGACTGGTGGAGGCTGTCTGCTGATTTCTAGGGGAGAACTTGGGGTGTGGAGTTCAGGTTTGATTCGCAGATGCAATATCAAGTGGAAGATACTTAAGAACCACATTTGCTTGCTAGTGCACACTAGCACAGCTTAACTGATGGAAAATGGCATGGAGTGCTTCACCCTGAAGAACTCAGAGCTGTACCTGCAGGGAGTCCTTGCCCACCAGTTGGAGACAGGTTCATCAGGGTTACAGTATGGGAGCTGTCAATGTCATAAAGTGGCACTGTAACCTACTTGGATTTAAAAAGTTAAATTTAAAAAAGTCCACATTCTGTTGCAACCACACTCAAAATTTAGAAGGCAAGCAGGCAGGGGGGAAGGAAGAGCCCCTGAGGAGATGTGGGGGCTGAAACATTGTATAGCTAGAAGCTAATTCCACCCACTGGGATTTCACAGGAAGGTTGATCATTAAGCAAGAGTAGACCCATGTGGGGTAAGAAGGATAAAGAAAAATGAGGCAAGTAGAGCCTGGTTTTTGCTGAAAGTTGCTGATGTTCTTTGAGCTTGCCATACTGGCCTGGGACGTGTCTGCAGAGGGGACTTCTGGTTCATTGTGACTTCTGTAGTGATATTAGAAAAGTGCTCCAGTGTCACCAAAGACAGAACGGGTCCTTCTGAACTTGGCACGGTCTGTTGTGAGGTGGTGGGTTCCACTGCCAGAAGCTGTAAGCACTGGAGGTGGCTCACTGCCAGAAATGGATCTTCCCTTTCCAGTCCTGACTACCAAAGTGACAAACCAAATAATAATAATAATAATAAATACCCTCCTCTGAGATTTGCCAGGTTCACTTACAAATATTTTTTTTTCTTGGGTTCCTTTGAAAGGATGAGGACCTGTTCTTTGGTTATTGCCTGAAATCATAACTGTTATGGCATATGAGGCATGAAATTTATTGTCAGAAATATGGTGTCCAGGAACATAATGGTGCTGAATATTTTATCTTCCTGGAGTGCTTCCCACTCCAGAAAGATTTTTTTTTTAAACTCTTCAGTCATTTTCTTGAGATAGGGTACTAAACATTAAATGCCCCTGCTTCCCTCCTGTCCTGCCAGGTGGACAGGCAATCCCCTGGAGAGATTTTCCAAGCTTGTACCATGCAGATGCTCCTTTGCACAAGAGGACCATTTTCCTGGAGCAATTACAGGAGGGTGAGAAGCTCTGAGATGTAAAAAAGAGTCATGCCACGGGCTCTTCTTTCAGCTGTGAGGTACTACCTTGCCTCTCTCCTGATGTCCAGACCTTGAAAACACTGAAGTGCAAATGTCTCCATTAGACAGACAGACTGGCTGTGGAGGGCCACCCATATGACTGAACCCTGTGGGCTTGGGGTTGTATGGAGGACCATGGCCTTGCTGAGATGATTCTCTGCCTGGTAAAGCCAGTGTTCAGCCCCCGGGGTGCCTGTGGTGCGGCATCCTGTTGGCTGGCTGCTTCCTCCAGGCATGCCTCAAAAGAAATCCCAGCACTTGGATAAGGGCATGTTGCTTTGCCTCCCTGTCCTTGCCTCCCTCGCAGCTCACCAGAGATAATTGAGAGCACAAATCATTGCTAATTTAGCTCTGACTGGCACGATGATATGTGGGACCCTATAATGCTGGCTGAATAGATTGACATTCTTAAAATAATGATTTCTAGAAGAAGAAATATTATACTAAAAATACAACTCTCTGATTTCCGTTTTTTTTGTTGTTTTTTTTTTTTTTTTTTTCCCTGTTAGCAACTTCTTTGTGGCTACGGGGGACTCTTCACTTTGCAGAACAAAAACATATTTTGTTTTGACATTTCTTGCTACACCACACTACATTTCTCTTTCTTCTAGTGTTTTGGCACAAGTGCAAGTTATTGATTTTAGTCAAAAAGGAATTAATATTTTGTGTTTCCAGCCTGGATGCTGCAAAACCTGCTCCAGGGTAGACTGTACTCAAGAGATTTCCCATGCTGGTGCAGCCCCATCCCAGCCTCCCGTTGTCCCGCTGTGCTGGCACTGGTGGCAGGGCCGATGACAACAGAGCTGTGTGTGCTGCTGGGTTTTGTGCTTCACTGAACAGCTCCCCTGGATGTTGTGTTAAAACTCCTTTTCTGGATAGCTGGGCTGAGGCTCAAATCTGCCTTGGCTTGTTACCTAAATTGTGCTTGATCCCGTGTCTCCTGAGGTGAACGAAGAGCTGGTCAGAACATCCCCTCCCCCTCCTCTAGCACCTCTCATCCCCGGCTGCCTCCAATGGCCTTTTTTCCTTGCTGGCAGTTACTGAGGAAGCCAAAGCCTTTCAAATGAGAGGGGGGAACTAAGAGATGTAAATGCTGAGCCCCTTTTCCTGCTCTGTCTTCCTTTCTCTTTTCCTTCTGGTTGTCCTTCTTGAGGACTGCTTCCATAGCAGGATGAAATTCTCTCCTGGAGGTGCCACCCTGCCACAGACAGGCTTTAGCAGGGGCAGGGTGGGCAGCAGAGCTGGACCTGAGCTGCACCTGCCTCTCCTCTCCAGCCTGTCAAGCTGGTTTTGCACCCCTTTCCCTTTCCTCTGGGCAGCCAAGAGAGAGTGCATCTGCCTTGCTGGCGTATGCCTGGGAAATAAGGATTCTGCTGGCCTCAGTGATGAGGAACCACTCAGTCTGTGAAGGGTGAGATGGCCCCAAACCTGAGCCCAGGGTGGGATGTGGGGAGCAGCCTGCTGGCTGAGCTGGGCAGGCAGAGCTCTGCCTGAGCTGTGCTTGGTCCTCAGCATCTGTGACTGCACAGAAAGGAGGATGGGCCCAGGGGAATGGGAGACTCATGCTGTGCCCTTTGGGATGCAGCCCCCCAAGGAGTTTGCTGATTGTGGCACAGCAGAAGTGGCTCAGCTTGGTCCTTGTCATCAGTATCTGGTTTTACTTCAGTGGATTTTCATGTCTGTCTTCTATTCTTGCTTGTTACCTTGTACTTTGTTTTGCTAGTTTGGCATCTCTGCCTGGCAGAAGTGCTGCAGTTCATTCCTCTGGGTTTTCCTGACAGGGCAGGACCCTGCTGGCCAGGGCTTGGGGCAGTGACCAGGATGTGTGCAGGTGTCCCCACCATTGTCTACCTCAGCCTGCCTGTCCCTTCTGCTCACTGCTGCTTCTCTGATATATCACCTCTTGTTTTCAAAGCGTGGCCATGCTTTAGTTGAGGCAGCTGCAGGTGAGGAACTGTGATTGAGCACAAACAAGAACTTGAATTAAAAAAACCCAGTATATTAGCAGAGTTTTGCCTTGGGTCTGAAGAGCTGAAGTGGCATCTGCCTTGTGTAGTGCTGCAGTCACCAGCACTCCTCCTGTGACGGGGTCTCTGCAGTACCGAGTGTTTCATGTGGCTCTGTGAGTACATCCCTTACAAAAGTGCTGGTACAGAGCTAAAGCCTCTTTAATGCCAGCACCAGGAGGTGAGACATGTTTTTATCAGAGGAGCTGTCAAGGTTTTCTGTTCAACTTTTTTGATCTTGGGTAACTATTGGAATAATAATAAGTTAGCCTAAATCTCCCAAGTAACTGTGGTATTACATGATGTTTAATTTGTTCTTTTGTTTTCTTTGGGTGTAGGAACACTCAGCTGGTCATTCAGTAGGGCTGGAGAATCTGAGAAGTGTTAATGGAATTTTAAATGAAGGATGCAAGAGGATCAGACCCTGCATAATGCTCTGGACACCGTGTCTGAGAAGCCTGTCTGCTTCCAAAGGGCTCTGTCACATGGACTGGGCATTCACAGAAACACAGTGATGTGGTCCTTATTCCCAGCATGGCAGAGTTGGGAATAAGATCCTAATCTTCTGATACTCAATCCAGAACTATCTTCAAAACACTTTAGCAGAATTCATCTGGCCTTTTCCTTCTGAGGTGTCAGCCCCAGCTCCCAGAGTGGGAGATGAGTGATGCCCAGTGGCTGCACTGTGCTCAACAGAGTTGAGAGGCATTTCAACCCAGAGTTTGGGCAACACACAAATCTTGGTTTTGGGCAACACACGGCTTCTTAGGCTACGGCAGCTCTGAATGCCTGCCCCCTTCCAGATGCTGCCAGGGAGAAAGGACCTTACTGAGTTTTCCAACGGCTAGTGCCCCACTCGGGGACTGCCCAGGAGTACAGGCTCTGTACCCCAGGGAGATGATGCCTAGCTCTAAGCCCTTGGTTCCCAAGCTCATGCATAATCTGCCTGATCCTTGCTTTCCTCGTTTCCCTCCCCCTCTCCTACCAGCATGCACACAGCCTGCTTCCGCACACCATCACTGTGCCCTCCCCTGCTCCTCATGTTTGATAAGAGGAAGTGTGCGATGCCAGATAAACACATTCCTGTTCCAAACTGCTTGGGTTTATTTTAATCTGCCTGGGCCGTTCAGCAGCCTCAGCACTCTGTTCAGCACCGAGTGCAAAGCCAACACTATATTACTAAGGAGGAGCATTTAAATGTCCTTAGGCCTGCAGCAGCTTGGCTGGGAAAGAGGGATCCTGTGGCACCCCTTGCTTGGGCCAGTGTGTGCCTTCGTTACCCCCCTTACACCCATCATCTCACTTCTCACTCTTTCTCTCTACTAGAACCATATTGCATCCGTACTGCGAGATGTCAGGGAAACATATGCTCCAGCTTTTAGTACATTTGCATAATTAGAGTAATGTGTATGAATAATTTATAGCTGTATGTGGCTGCTCAGTGTGTGACGTTAGCACCCCTCGCTAAATCCTTTCCAGTGGGTGGTGCAGATCCTGCACCAGAGCCATTGTGCCGATGCAGTGTGCAGCCTGTTGGCAGATGCAGGGGCCCCGCTCTGAGACATGAGGCTGTGCATACATCTCTGTATGTGGTTGTGTCTGTGTGTGTATATATATGTATTTAGTGCAGAAAGATGGGCTTTCATAGTTCTAGGGCACGAGCAGACTAGAAGTCTCGGAGGGTAAAGTGCCTTGGACTCTCAGGCTCAATAGTTGTTCCGTTTATGCAGAAGCTGCGAATGAAAATGTTCTGCAACATTTGAAAGCTGAGGCAAGGATTTTTCCAGCAGGACTCAGGTGTGACTAGTTTGTGTGCCAGGATTATGTTGGGGTTTTTTAAATTACTTTTTCAGATCATAAAACTTAGCAGCTTACAGGGGAGAGGGATAAACATGCCTGCACTGTGTCACAGAGCCTGATCCCAATCAGTTGGTCAATAAATAGTAGCAAATAGTTGCCTGGACACTGTCTCGGGCGAGTGTGCAAGTTCTCATGCTGGAAAGCCCAGAGTGCCAGGTAGGTGTTCTAAAGGAGTGATCTGAGTGGCTGAATCCTGGTATTTATGTTCCAGTTAATTTTAGCTTAAACTATATTTGGTCCTTTCCAAACGTTTGAGAGCCTTAGCTGGAAAGCGCTGTGTAAACTGGAATGAAGTGCAGACATCCACAGTTACTGACTCATTAGAATTATCCACTGGGAAACCGAGGCAGGTGGTTAAGCTGAGCAGGTCTGCAGAACCAAGGTGTGGCACAGCCTGGACTGTTCTCCATCGTGGGAGCAGCCAGCAGGTCCATAGCAGAGGGTGTGTTTAGAAGGGTGACAGGCAGAGTAAGAGTCCTTAAAGCCCTTTCTTTGAACCTCTCCACTTCACAGAGTTACTTTGTAAAGATAACACACTTGCAGCCAGTTGGTGAGTTTGCAGAATCAGAGGGGATTGCTGTTGAGTTTTATGGAGTAATTTCTGATTTATATTGCTGTCAGTGACAAGCTAAATTAGCTCAGCATTCAACAGAGTGATGTTCAGGTGTGTGCATCTCCTGAGTGCCCTGCTTTGCGTTTTGCGTCCAAAAATGTAGCTGATGTACCCAGCCAGTCAACAACCATGTTTGTAAAATCCTCATGAATATTCAGTGAAACTCTTTGCATTGATGCTGTTGCCATTACACAGCCATATGAATCCATGGGAAGGATGAGACCTTGGCTGATGTTTCTGGAAGCCTCTCTCATCCAGGTTGTCCTGCCCTTGACTGAAGGAGCCTGTGTGGTCCCCACATTCATTCCAGCTGAAGTTGTTAACTTCAGGCTGTGTTTAAAAATAAAGCAAGGCAAAATTCATACCAACTCTGCCAGAATGCAGCATGAATAATTAGGTGGAGATCATTAAAGTTTCCCTTCTTAAAAACATACATAGATTATTCTTTAATGGAAAGTTAATTGTTTTATTATTCTCTCCAGATGGTTCTTTTCCTTTACATTCACAAGGGAATTGATACAGCCCGAAATTCAGTCTCCTGTGAGCAGAGCTGATAGCCAAAAATGCAACTCTATCATGGATCAAGATACAAGATATAGAAAATATGTACCTGATTTCCATCATAGTTTCAGATTTTTCCCATTCTATGCTTTTAAATATTATTTATGGGCTTTAAGTGCCTCTTCAACTTGAAATGCTGCAGGCTGGGGAGTTTGCATTTCTCTTCCTGATAGGTTTGTCAAGCAAGCACTAGGCATTGGACACTACAGGATCCTGGCATTCTTGTGGATGATCCATCACTTCAATTCATCACTGGACCGCAGAGGAGTGAAATATGCAGTTGTACTGAGAGGTTTAAAGAAGAAGGCTGTCATTAGACACTTGAGGTTATTGCGTGGAGGAAGCAGTAAGATGTGTCACATCTCCTTTGTTCGGTGTGCAGAAATGCAGCAGGGCTTGGGAAGCCGGGGAGGCCAGGGAGGAGGTGACTTCTCAAGGGCACAGTTGTGGTTGTTCTGTTCCAGCGTGGCTCCAGCCTGGTAAATGGCAGTGGGCACTTTGCATGTTAAGTGAGCGTGTTTATCGTGCCTCGTTACTGCAGATCACCTCTGACATCTGAAGTGAATAACTCCAACGGGCCCCTTACTTCAAACACCCCCTCATGCCAACCTATTGGCCTGCAAAGATGCTGCCAGTTTTATAGGTACTTATTTTCTTTTAATTATTTTGAGTTAAGATATCATTGTAAGGGAGGGACAGAGATGGAGTCTGTTATTAGATCAGTCTTGCCTTCCTTGTAAGCAGATCAACTGGGCTGCAGTACTGGAAAGCTTTGCTTAAAGACTGAGAATCTGTGCTCTGGTTAAAGCTGTAGTTTGCTGTTGCTTTATTGAAAAAAATGGCTCTGCTTTTGCAGGAACTGCCTCTTGGGAGACTCCAGATCTTGGTAACCATCAGGGACCTGTAGCTTCCCAACACTTATATCTTTTGCATCTTACTTTGACAATTCTGCATACAATGAGCTTGAAAAGCTCCACACTCTTTTATGTCCTAGGGATAACCCCGGTTCTCTCGTGATTTGGGAGGTTGCATCCAGAGCAGAGGGAAGAAAGCTGAACAGGCTAAGGAAGAAATGTAGCAGGAAGGTGATGCTAATGGTTATAGATTCTCTTTCCTCTTCTGTTGCTCTTGGGCTGATCAATGCCAAGTGATATATGTGGGGCATTCCCTCTCTTTTTTGATGTATTTTGGATGATTTCTCTGTTTCATTATTTTAGATTTATATTTGGGCTTGCTCATTGTGATTCAGTTATTCACCGGGCTTGAGATTTTATTGACTTTTCTCCCTTTTCTAACTGACCCTTCACACCTGGAAGCATCCAAGATAGATTTAGTATGTGTTTGTTCAGCACCTGCTATAAGCAATGGTGTCATGTTTTTTGGACACTGACCATAGTATAAATATTAAATAGTGAGTAAGAGCACTGAGAAAAATCCTGCCTGAATGAAACATGAGATTTACTGATGCGAAGAGATGCTGTGAATGAGAGGCATGGCTATTTCTATCAGGGCAGTTTCCTAAATGCCTGGCTGATGTGGCTTGGACTGGTGGCAGGATCTAAATGTCTGCATGCGTCAGGAGCCACTCTAGGGATTGTTTAAGCAGCAGCAATAGTTATCATCTGTTGGATGCCCAAGCAGAGCCTTTGCTTGTAGCTAGGAGGCAGGGAGCAGATTTTCAATTCCCTGCTGTGACTGTAAGGCCAGGTAAATAGAGAAGAAGGAGACAGCAGGAGGTTTATGTGACTTGAGGAGCAAAGAAGATTGTAATGGTAAATGTTGGATTACTTTTAAAAACAAGTAGGTCATTGAAGATACCATGGCTCATGAACAGAAAAAGAAAAAAAGGAGGATTTATTCCTTGTTCTTCTAAGATTTGTTACACTATAAATCTCACGTCACTGCTCTGCATGCTGTCATTTTTAATTTTGGAAATTCTTTGTTTCTGTCAGTGGTCCAGCAAAGATGACACTAGACCTGATTAGGGGCCTGGGATCTTTAAAGGAGCCTTGGTTCCCAGTTTCCTTGGGCATTATGAGTAGGCTGGGCCTTAATATAGTGCTTGCTGGGAACATCAGTTGTTTTTCTGTTTCCCGCTCTAGCAGGATTTGTATGTGACTCCACAGTCAACTCAAATTGTTTAAAATTCAGCTTAATCTTTTGTCTTCTGCCCCTTTTGCAGAGTGCTGGCACGCAAGAAAAACATCCGTCCTCATCCCTGCCTTTTGCAGAAAGCAACAGATGGTTACCTAACATTCAGTGATAATAATTTGCTGTGGGGTATATACATGGAATAGTCATAGCATCGCTATGGTATGTCCAATTCTGAGTAGAAATGATACCTCTGAGATGTTCTGAAGTGCCCAGTGACTTGGTGTTCACTGAAAAATAAATCCTAGCATGGTAATACCGTGCTTACCTCTAGTGCACTTCATGGCTGATTATTAAAATTACTTGCAAACAAGTTCACTTTCACATCTCAATACTGGAAAGAAGCAAAACATCCAAGTTTGGCTCTGTAAATAGGAAATTGAGGTTTGGATGAGGAAGACCCTTATTTTGCACAGCGAGTCTGATGGAGAGCTGGGGAGGGAACCTATGAATCCTGACTCCAGGGCATATCTACCAAATGTCTTCCTTAATAACAACTGTTCAGTGTGTCTCTTCTGGCTCATTATTACATCTATTAGCACTGAGCAGTGAATCCTAGGAAATGCAAGTGAGAGAGAGAAACTTTCAGCTTTGAATTCTCCCTTAGGAAACTTATTTCTGGCAAGTTTCACAAGTGGCAGCTTCTTGTTTATATTTGTAAGGCCTACGACACATGGCATTTTCTCCTTGGCTCTGCCCTCAGCTCCCTCCCATGACTGAAGTGATAAGGCATCATTCTCTCCTTGCCTCTGCTGTTGGTGTGAGTTTTTAGGGCTGTGCTCCTGATGCAGAGCCCAAGCAGCAGTTGATTGCCAGCTTTCCCTCCTCCTTAGATATGTGCTAGCTCTCCAACAGCATTTTGAGGTGCCTGAAGCATTCTGTGGAAGAAAATTAATTGGTTTTGACAAACCACAGCAGTCCCTTGGGTGCCTGGGAGTGCAACATTTATTGAAACCAGGCAGGAAATCAAAATGTTCTGGTGTTCACTCACCTCCAGTGCAGCTGTATTAAAAAAAAAAAAAAAAAAAAAAAGTAAAGAATCCTTTAACCTTCCTCTGGATTTTTCACTCTGACATTTGGATCGTCCACTGACTTCCTAATAAAACCTCCTTTTTCTTTTAGAAGAGAGTTTAGTGGTCATGAAAGATGCCAGAATGACAGCCCAGGGAGTAGATGGTCTCTGTTTACCCACAGAGCAAATGCAGCATCAGGGCAAACGTACTTGCCATTGTACTTCCACCTTGACCTGCGGCATCCCAAAGGACGGTAGGGAATTGCAGGTTTTCAGCACTTCTAGACTTGACCTCTCTGCTCACACAACTTAATAAGGAATCAGGCTTCTCCTGCTATTGCAGTGCAGTATTAAGGAAGGATTTTTCATCACAGCTGTAGGTGTAACAACTTCAGTGCAAAGCTCAGACTGAAAGCACTCTGCTAGCAGAAATCATCTCCTAGCTTCACTCTTCCAGGAGCCTGGCCTGTCTTCCTAACATACTGGTTACAATCTGATTCATTTCTGAAAAATATGCTGATACCCAGTGCAAGGTAAAGAAGATCCCTTTATACAGGAGATGTGTATTTTGGGGTGTGGGTGCCCTTCAGTCAGCCACTGGCTTGAGGTCACTGCTCTGCTCTGTGCAGAGCTGCTGGTGGGAGTCATTAAGTGCCATCAAGTTTGAATTAGTGTTGATTCACCTCTAAAAAATAACCAACAGTGTTCTTCACACAGCTCTGGAGGCAGGGCTGGGAAATGAGGGGAGTGATTTTTATATAAAAGCTAGTTACTGCCCAGGTGCAGTCACAAAATAGGGCTGGGGTTAGTTTTACAGAGGGTGTCCACTTGCCAGCCTATAAAGTGGCATGTGATTTCTGGACCGTGCCCTGCTTGATGAGGCAATCTTTTTACAGGTCTTTTGGTGTCCATGGGCATCCCCAGGAGTGGTATCAGTCGAGCAAAGCCATGTACTTTCAGCCTGTAGGATCAGGTTTATCACAGATTCTTGCCTCACGGACTGGAAACGGAGCCACTGGAAGGGCTCACGGGAAAGGATTCACAGACAAACAATGTAATGGGAGTTACTCAGCTCCTCCCGGACCTTATTACAACACATTTCTGGGGCTTTAGCAAGTTCCTTTTGTGTCGTCGGTCACCACAAGATTCAGAGGGGTATGGTACAGGTGCACACTCTGAGTGCAGTACACAATATGGGGTGTGTTAGGTCAGAAGGTCCTGATGTCCCTGCGTGTCCTCCGTAGCTGCAAGTGCCAGACAGAGGTGGGACAGCAGCTTTGTCAGTGTGGTTGGAAACTCTGCAAGTGGACCAAAGCTCCTGCTAATGTCTGGAGTGAGAGAGAGGGGGAAGCGATGGACAAGAGTTGCTGTGGTCTGGCTCCGTTCCTGCTCGCAGAGGGGGAGCAGGGGCGTGTGGACACGGTGGAGGGGACAGATGGGGAGCCAGCCCTAGGAGGTCCTTGAGAAGGGCAGGTGATGTGACTGCGGCAGAGAGGGGAGGGATGGCAATGGCTGCTGGCTCTGCATCACCTTGTGACAGCTCCTTAAGCAATTAATTAGCACAGCTGAGAGCCTGAGCTCGGTGCTAAAGGTGAACTGCAGTTGTACCAGCAGAGATGCACAAAGGCTTTGTTGTCTGGCCTGGGACCTTGCTGGGGACTTGTCTTGGTGGTTGTTACTGCACTGCTTCTACAGGCTTTTCATGATCTTGTAGAATAGCTGTAGAAGCATTGTCTTAAAAGTTCAGCAATGTGGGAGGCCAAAGTGGGGTCATCAGCAATGCAAATGAAGCTTTGGCAGGTCTGGATACTGCAGGAGAATTACTGTGTATGTTTCTTCTTCACGTTTTTTCTCTAATGATTCTGCCTTCTGGCATAACAATTACCTGCTTTGGATATCAATGTCTATGGGAAACTGGCTCAAGCTAAAATGGTAAATTATCTGCTTTGAAGCTTATGTCCCAGATGTCAGAAGTGATAGATTCTGTCTCGTGCTTTCTAGCTAGAAAAGACTTTGAGCGGTGTCATTTTTCATGGGAAAACTTCCCATATGCTTCTCCAAGAGGCTTTTCTGGGCAATTAACTGACATGCTGTATGCAGAGATAACACAAGTTCAGAGAGCTTTTGCACTTCATCTTCTGTGACACATCATACATGGGATGTCAGTGGTCACCATGGGTTTGGCCCTTGGTCTCAGTTGCTTCTGCAAGTGCAGGGTTTTCCACTCCTGCTGTCACCCCCAACCAACAGGACTCCTCTGGTGTTTGTTATGTAAATAGTTGACACACCATGAAGCTGGGACGTGGGGAGGGTCTGTGGCAGAGGAAATGCCATCCTCCATTCATCCACTGACGAGCATAGTGGGCACCACGGCCTTTCAGCTCCTGAGCCAGTGGGGTATCTGGTAACAGAGAGACAACCCTCTGGACAAGGAGCAGGTGTCATGGAAGTGAAGGTTTTCATGCAACTGAAGGACAACTTCTTTTTCTCTCTTACTGTAACAGACTAATAAAGTTATTCTCACAAGGAGCGCCTCTCTCTGTAGGGGAAGCCGAAGTGTGCTGCTGTTCACATACTGGGCAACATGACAATGAAGTCTGGGGGAAAACTCAGCAAAAACCACCATTTTTAGATGCATACAGAGTGTTTCATGGCCCTTGGCAAAGGAAAGGCACAGCATGGATTGTGATTTGGGGGCTTTCAGAGTCCCCCCACAGAGATGACCCTCTGGTGGCACTGGTTGTTTCAGTCCCTGTGTGGCTCCATCTCCTCCCAGGAGTCGAGCCCCTGAGAGTTTCCTTGCTTGGCTCCTCTGTGCCAGCAGTCCTGAGGTTCCTGCTGCTTTGCATTACAGCCATGTGTCAAGAAATCCCAGCTCCTGAGGTCAAGTGCTGAGCATTTGCTTCTTTATCAGATATTTACTTTGGAGGATTTCATTATACTGAATCTACTAGCTTTGAATTAATTCACATGCAGTAAATTTATTCTCGCTCTTTCTGGAGGGACTTGTATGCTAGAGAAAACTTTGAAGACAGCCATTTATACCAAAAGCAATTACTTTTGTGGTAATTCTGTATGTATTTTACAGCAGATGCTGTACTTCTGTTTGACTATGAGCTTTCTCCCAAGTGGCACTACTGTGCTCGAAGTAGAGAAATTCAGATGCTTGAATTTTGGGTGCCCCAACATTTTCACACTGTTAATGCTGAATGTATTTGTCTGTGCACTTATTTGAACAAATTCCACATTGCTGGTTAATCTTAGCAAAATCCACTCGTAGTTGCTCCATGTGAAGTGAGGAGGTTTGCAAGAAAACAAAACTAAGTATTGTTTTCTTAGCGTTGGTTGATTTTGGTGGGGGTTTTTTTTGTTTGTTTGTTTTGGTTTGGTTTGGTTTTTTGCAACACCACTGTGTCAGCTTCTGGTTATTGGATTTCTTCAGCCAAGTGGTAGGCTGGTCTTTCATGACATTGCAGAGGGCATCTCCAAAGCCTCCTCATTCAGCTCATGAGTATGCAAGAACCATACTGTGCAATATGGCTAAGTTGAAGTATTGGCAAAAGCAGCTTACTATATTATTTGGAATAATAAACCTGTAAAAAAAAAAATCTTTCTGCAAATAACTTTCAAATGTGTGATGGGGAAAAGCTGAATTCTTCAGCTCAGCAGCTGATTTGCTCTATGTAAACCATAATGTCGTCTACACAGGAGCTTTTTCTGGGGCCTCAGCTGCAGCCCTCTGCAGCCAGGATCTCCTGTAATCACTTTACCAAGTCCAAAGCAAATCAGGAGGAAAAGCTCAAGTAAGAATTTAGGCCTGATAATCCATTAACTCCTCTCTCCACTGGTTTGCTTTACATGCTCTGTTTCAGCAGGTAAGTCCTGGTAGTCCTTGTGATAAGAAAAAAAGCCATTCTTTTGAGGCTGGAGGTTTGGTTCACCGAAACTGTTGGTTGTATAGATATCAGTGGGGATAATAGCTGTCCATCCTACATCTAAATGTGCCCTTAACATTTCCAGAGGGTAAACATGCATAACTCCTTTTGCAAATGGATGAGGGAAAACTGGGGGAATGTGTACTAAAGAGAAGCATGTTCATAATAAAATCCAGAAGGGTAGGTTTATTTTTTCTTCATCATAAGTTTTTCATTAACAAGATTCATCTCATTTAGAAGTGGCTCATTAACTAGTTTAAAAAAGGAAAACCAAACCAAAAACCTTAAAGAAATGTAGGTCCCTGTTAAATTGCAAATTCTGTATTCCATGCTGGATTATTGTCTTATAGGAATCAGTGATAGTTATTCTGTACATATCTACATATTTTACCAGAAAGGAAAACTGTTTTCCAGGGGAAATTATTATACAGAAAAAAAATATTTAATAATAAGCTATTGCTATTATAGTATATAATACTTGTGCTCAAGCCTGAATCTGAGATGAACAAAAAAATGTGTCCTCTGAACAGCCCTCAACATCCCAATCTAAACTTTGTGGCTAGATTTAACCCTTGCAATAGACTGATGAGGGAAATCACTTAAACCTCCCTATTATTGCTGTAATGAAGTAGACAGAAACATTTATCTGAGCATTTCTTTGGCAAAAGAATGTTGTGGCATTTTCTGGGCTGTTCATTATCCAACAAAGCCACTCACATCTGGAGGAATCACATCCCACTTGACTTTTGACCTTTTTTCCTTGCATGGCATTTGCTTTAGGATTTAAGGACAAATAAAAATTTTATTTCTGGATCAGTAGGTCTGTGAAGTTTCAGTTAGTCCAGATAGGGCACAAACTTGAGTGGGTTTGCTGGCAAAAGGAAGGAAAGACTTTGTGATTCAGATAGAAAGTGGTTGCTCAGGGACATCTGTGGTTGGGTCCTGTTTCTGTCTTAGCCTGCCCTGGGAGCCTGGGCAGGATTTCTGTATCTTCCTGGTGTAGCAATCTATTGCTGGATTTCCCTCCCACAGTGAGGATTTCTGAATTCACACTGAGTAGATGTTAGTAACACCTGCCACAGAAAAGTTTAGGGATAAACTGCACATTGTTGATTATTTTTAAGAGGAAGCCAAAAGAAAAATATGCACACTGAGAGTGTTTTGTAATTCATGTTTTGAAATTGGCACTTAATAGGCAGAAATTAGCATGAACTGAAAGCAAAGAAAAACTTCGGGCACAACAGGGCTTTGTGGTACTTTTTGAGAATTCAGGGAGAAGTACATTTTGGCAGATTTCTAGTTGCAGCTTCTCATGTGCTATTATAGCCCTCTTCATGGGGACCCAGCAAACCCTGGAGAAACCATACATGTGAACCCACTTAAATCTTCCCCCTGCCAGGCTTCTAAATGGGGGTCTAAGGCTCAAGCTGCTTCTAGTTGTTGTGGCCTGCCGCAGTTTAAGTTATTTTTCTCATGAAAGATTGAGCAGAAGTGAAATTGGTGCTGTAGTAAAAGGTGTCCCTATTTCATAAGGACCTTAACAGCAGCTGCTTAGGACAAACATTAGCCTAAGAAGATCTCCAGGGGTTGGCTTTGATGGAGGTAATCTTTCTTGTAATACCATTCCTAATGTGGATCTCTGTTAGCTATATGTAGTAATTTCTTCCTCTCTATTTGTTCTGGTATATCTCTAGGGCTGCTTGTATGTGCTGTAGAATATTTACTGTATTTCTTTCTTTCCATCTATTGTGCTGTGGTCTTGTTATATGTGTCTGTTGCACTCATTACAAGAAGTAATTATTTAGAAGTGCACAGACGCTTCTAAACATGTAGTGTACTTCCTTCTAATAGGTTTTTTTCAAATGTCTTTCTCTGAGCACTGCACCTCTGAACTGAGGGTACATCAAACTGCAGTTGCAGCTCCTGCTCATGGAAGGGAGCCTCTGAGAAAAATGGGGAGAGACTATTCACAAGAGCATGGAGTGATGGGACAAGAGGGAATGGCTTCAAACTGAGAGTAGGCTTATATTAGATATTAAAATATCTTTCCTCTGAGGATGATGAGGCCCTGGCACAGGCTGCCCAGAGAAGCTGTGGCTGCCCCATTCCTGGAAGTGTTCCAGGTCAGGTGTGATGGTGCTCTGAGAAACCTGGTCTAGTGGTAGATGTTACTGCCCATAGCAAGGGGGTTGAAACAGGGTGATGCCTAAAGTCCCTTCCAACCCAAACCATTCTGTGAATCTGTGATTCTGTTTGCAGTATTGGGAACAGGAGTGAGAGGGGCAGAACAGCAGTGGCTGCCTTGGTATCTTCTGATTCTCACTGGTGGCTCCTGTTCAGATGCACCTGTTGTCCAAGGTTCAGCTGGGGTAGCTACAGTCTCAAGCCTGTTGCATTTGGTTCTGGCCTATTTTCCCAGCCAGCAAATCCTTCCTGCTTGCAATTCACATCTCCGGTCCTGACACCAGCTGTTAACAAGTGACATCTTGATGCTTTGTGATGTCTGGAGGTTCTTACTCCTCTTCCTTTGCATTGCTTTTGCTATATAGATGATACCATAATAGAATAACACTTCACAGAGGAGTCTGTTGGATTTTGTTTTGATTATTACTGCTTATTGCATTTGTCTTTTTTTTTTTTTTTTTCTTTTCCCCCCATGGTTTGTATTTTTGGTCAAATATTGAGGCATCCTAAACCGTGACAGAACTAGAGTTCTTTAGAAGTAATATCAGAACTCTTGTTTAACTCTTCCTCTGCCTCTGCACCCCCGAATTCATCATCCTCCCTATGCCCCACTGCAGTGTCTGTGCAGATGATTTCTTCTGTTTGTCATTTACAGCTGGCCTGCCAGTCTCTGGCCATTTGTCTAGAAAATCTAGATACCTTTTAGACTGGTCAGAGGAATTCCACACCACTGATTTAACTGAGCTGTGGGGAACTCTCATCATCTCTGACCTTTTGTTTGCTCCAGCTCAACAGAGGGGTGCAGCATTTGGGCTGGGTCAGTGTCACATCCATGGTGCACAAGGAAATCGCTCTTGCATCTCAAAAGAACACCTCATAGCTGTAACTTCTGCCGTCAGAGGGACTTGGCAAGTGGTGGATTGACAGGATTGTCCAAACTGTCCCAGAGAGGGCCCTGGAGATCGCTGGGTGTCAGCCAGTGCTGGGCCTCTGCTGCTTTTCTGGGAGACCTGGGGCTGCATCACCCATCTGTTGTCTCCCAGGAAGGGAAGGGATCCAGCTGACCAAACTCAATGACTTTGTTAATGAGGATAAATAAGAATCATAATCCAATTGTTATGGCAATTGCAATGCAGCAAATTCGAGGCAACTTCCCAAAGCTTCTATGTTTACACCTCACTCATTTAAAGCAGAAGGAGGCAGACCAGCTTTTGCCAGTCTTCCCCATGTCCCAGGCAAATCACATTGCCAGCTCAGGCAAACTTCTTGATGGGTGTCAGTAGAACCATCTCTTTTACTGTGTTTAGTGGTATGCTCTGCCTCTGCTTCCAGGGACTGAGGGCTGATGGTGACTTATAAAAATAAGAAATGCATAATAAACAATAAAAGCCTTCTTGGCACTGTAATTCCCAGCCATATCGCATTGACTTCACCACTCGGTACAAAGCTTGCACAACAGGTGGCGACCCCTTGTATCAAAACTATGGGAAATCAGAAGAATTTCATTTAAAGTCAAAGTCCATATTCTTTTTAATGTGAAAATATAGCATAGCACAGTACTTAGGACTATGGGTGGAGGAATCTTCTGAAAATCTATAAGCAAATCTGAAGAAGACTGATTACTAATTATCAAGTCCTTTTGGGAATTTGTCTTAGTTTTTTTATGTTTCAGAGTACAATAACAAGATAATGAAGACAAATTTTCCGTAGCTGTAACTGAAAGCTCGGTACAGGTTGTACTTGAGGCAACTGGGTCATCCTTTAGTTAAATTATTAAATATTCCTGCATCTCATTACTCAGGTACAACCAAGCGAAGTCAGCAGCACATCACCTGTAAGGTGGGGGCTAATGTGACCCTAGAACTCCTGTGCAGGTGACTTGTGCGTGATCCACTGATCCCTGCCTGATGAGAGCCCTTGATCTCTGTCCTTCCCCATGCATCAGTCCATTGATTATTGATGCCTTGTGCAGTGGGACACCCCACAGCCCAGGGCTTCCCTAGCAGAGCTGCTGTGCCCCCTGTGCCAGTGGTCAGGGCTGCGGGACGGCCTGGGCAGCTCTGGGGACACAAAGGTGTCAAGCCCAGAGCACTGATGTCCCCTTGGTCTCCTCCTGCAGACAGACCTGTGTTCCTGTGCTCACTGCCAAGTCATAAAATCAATTACGAATTAAAGGCCAGATTCATGAGTTCACTTCAGCTGCTCTAGTGGTACAAACCAGCTGCAAATTCAGCTTTTATGCTGTTGCTACTTTCCCCAGCTTTTATGTGTTAGCAGCTTTGCTTTTAAAAGCAGTTTTTAAATGGCTTGAGATTGATGCTTAACTTCAAAGTGCTAACAAATATTGCATTGCAAATTCCTCCTTGGGCAACTCCATTACTTTTTTTTTTTAATAATTTTGAAAACAAAGGATATTCTTCAGGGGAAAGCTGTGCTAAGGTGAAATATGTTTCTGAGTGTGCACATCATTGCAATGTGAACAGAGTATTGCAGTGCCAATAATTGCATCTAAACCCAGGATTTGCACAATTAAGAACACCCATTATGATGTATAATTCTGTTAGGCTAAGGAGCTCTTAGGTAAAACCAAAAGAAATCTCAATTCAAAAACTAGTAACATTTCTCTGCTCTTGTCAGAATTCATTGCATCGTGTGAGAGTTTGACATTTTTAAAGGTTTTAAAAATTAATTATGGTTATTTTATTGTTAACTTCACACCGGAAGTACCTATTCTCACTTCTTTTAATAGTTTTAAGCAAAAATACAATCACTATTAAGGTTTAAGAACTCTATTTAAGCAGCACATTTCAAAACATGGTATTTTTAAAAATGCAGTCCCACATTATGTAACTACCACAGAATTAAATTTTGGATGGTTTCACTGTGCATTTCGGGTTGCAGATATTGCTAGCTTTGTAGTCCAGTCTAGTGTTAAAACATCAAATTTCCCGATTCCATCATGCGTGTTCTTTCACAGTTGCTTTTAAATATTTCATCCAAAACTACTGATATGCCTGTTCTGCTTTATAATGCTTTTTAGGGGACTAATGACAACTCTTTGGGATTTGTACAGGTTTTTCTCATGTTTAAATTGGTAATTACTCTTCTCACTTAGCTCTGTCTTAAGATATATTTATTATAACTGAAATCTTCTGGTGCGAAAAATTGCCCCAGCTTTATATCTGGTTTAGCAGGTCATTAAACAATTGTCTTTCCTCTAAAAGCATCCTAAGAATGGTTTTCCAAAGTTTATAAGTGACCATTTCCATATGTCTGTATAAGACAGGTATTAAACCATCTGACAAGTTAAATCAAAAATCAGACAAAGAAAGAGGGGACAAAGGAGGAGAGATTATATAATCCTCTTCGCTTGAACAAGTTGAAATCTTACTGTTTTCCCCAAATAAGCAATGTGCTCTGTCAGCACAGCAGTAAAGCATGCGTGTGCATATTCATCCCAACCTATATAGCCATACATTCGTGTAGTTAATCAGGGTTGGGGGAAAACACATTTGCATCTGTGGATGCACATCGTCTTCAAGAAATGAAGCGAGGAGAGACTGTTCCAGGTAATCACAGCAACTCCCCTTGCTCAGTGCTGACGGCATGGAGCTTCCCCGGGGTGGACTGAGGAAGGGAATTTGGCTATTAATTAGTAAGTTCAGTGGCCTTTGTGCACCATGTGAATGTGCCTGCCCAGGGCAGCGGTGTGTGCCTACGGGGGCAGGGGATGCGTTGCAGGCAGTGTTGTGTTGATTATGGCTCCTTTGCTCTCGGGAAGATTAACCTATTTTTAGACCAAACTGTTGGTGTGAGGCCAGGAGAAGCCTCCTATCTTTTAGATTTATGGAGGTTGCCAGGCAGATCTTAAACACTTTCTCTGAGCTGCATTTATTTGTATTTTGGTTTCTTTTTGGTAGCCAAGTTCTCTTTGGATAGGACCCTTGATGTTGAAACAGGTCTGGAATCTGTCAAGTACTACAACAATTCATTCAACATTTGGAATTACTGTGCAAAAAAATAAGGAATATATTTTCTAATTATTCTCTGTCTTGCACAACCATGCACTGCTGAAGTATCACTATTTAAAATATTTATCTCTCTCTGTATGTGATCTGCACTAAGGCCATGCAGGGGCGATGAAATAAAAGCACTCTTTCCCAACACAGGCACATTACTTTGACTTGGGCTGTTTTGACGTCTCCCTGTAAATACATTTATTTTTCATTAGGATGTTTCTGGGTTTGTGGCATCCAGGAAAGCCAAAGCCATTATGCTTTTCATCTCTTAGAGACACAATAAACATAAACAAGTGTAATGAACTCCTGCTGAAGCCATTTCTCTGTTGTCTTTCCCTTGCTGCCTATGTGTGTGTATGTGCAGGAAGAGCCTCCTCGTGCCGGCTGGATGGGGGCAGCTGCTCTCAGTGCTTCCATTCTTCATCTACAAGGAGGATTCACGCTCCAAGTGTGCCGTAGTCCTCAGGTTTTGATGTTGTGTCTGGAGAGCTCAGGCCTGGGGCATCACCTGTGGCTTCTCTTGGGAAGCTGTGTGTTGCAGCATGGAGAAGTGATAGATTGCCACAACTTTTCCTGAAGCATCTCCAAGGGGAGGGTGCTCCACCAGGCGAACAGCAAACACACACTCACACGCTGTGGATGATTCTCTAAGCGACAGAGACAGGAAGGGCCTTTATATGGAGATCCAGCAGCAGTTTATTTCACCCACCCTCTGAAGGGGCACAGGAACAAAGACAAAGATGGGTAGAGGGTCCGGGCTTATATAGGTGCATAAGGGGGTGGAGCTAATGGCAACAGCCAATCAACAGAAAGGGTAGGTGGGAGAGCAGTTACAGAGACCAATAGGGAAACAACTAGGGTAGACAAACAGGGGTACAAACCAATGAAGGCACAGGAAACAGAGATGCTGCTAGAACCTGCCCATATATGGTAAAGGGGGTGTAACAGCTGGTGGGCAATGGGTGTGGCACTGAGGTTGATCGACACCATGTCAGTTGAACAGGGGGTCCATAGGAGAGGTTAAAGTCTAGGGGATGCTCTTCCAAGGCATAACCCCAGGAAGCCCCCTGGCAGGCCCACAGGCCTCCACAGCTGCGGGGTTTCATTTGTGATGTTGCCTCCACAGCAGTTTCCTCCATCTCTCTCCAATGTGTTACAAGGATAAATACACTGGAGGTGGAAATGTGAGGACAGAGTATCTGTGAGGTCCAAGCAGATACAGCAGTGGTTATTGGTGGGAGTTGGAGGATCATGTAGGGGATGACACTTCAGTACTGCATCCAGCTCCAGCACAGGAATGACATCAACGTGTTGGAGGAAGTCCAGGTTCGTTAGAGGGATGAAGCACCTCTCCTGGGGAAAGGCTGAGAGAATTGGGGCTGTTCAACTTGGAGAAGGGCAGGCTTCTGTGTGGCCTAATTTTGGCCTTCCAGTACCTGAAGAGAGGCCGCAAGAAAGATGGAGAGGGATTGTTTACAAAGGCATGGAGTGACAGGAGATGGGGGAATGGCTTCACACTGAAAGGGAATAGGTTTAGATTGAATGTTAGGAAAGGATTACTGTGAGTGGTGAGGCACGGGTACAGGCTGCCCAGAGAAGCTGTGGATGCCCCGTCCCTGGAAGTGGTCAAGGCCAGGTGGGATGGGGCTCTGAGGAACCTGGATTAGTGGAAGTTGTCCCTGCCCACGGCAAGGAGGTTGAAACAAGATGATCTTTAAAATTCCTTCCAACACAAACCATTCTGTAATTCTATGCCATGTTCACGGCAGGATTTTTATTGCAGGCTGGATAGCCTCATCCCAGCTATGGACTCAAAAAATGTTTTGGAGAGCCTGTGGCACAGTTGTAAATAGCCAGTAGGATTGGAGGTTGGTCGATAGGGAGTTAAAGGCAGCCAGCGACAGGAATATTGTTTGGAGATCAGGGAAAGCTTGGAAAAGACAGAAAGTAAGCTGCAAAGAGGCATGAAGATGAGAATAAAAATGAAAGTGAATATTGAGCTTTCTAGAATGGCACATATGCTCTTTCTTCATCCTAGTCTTTCAATTATTTCCTATTTATTTGAGCCCTCCCTCATGCACCCATCCCCACCCTTCCAAACTGACTTGCTCATTGAGTCTGAGTGAGTTTATGCTGAATTTTAAAAGACCTTCTTTTCCTCCATCTCTAAACTGCTAATCTCTCAGGCTGAGGAATCCTGGGACAAAGAGGAGTCCGCAGAGTGGAACTCTGTAAAATTAGCTTTTGCAGCATTAGTGTTTGCACAGTTACAGGCTGAAGCCCTGCACTCCCCCTGCCTGGCAGCCTGCCTCCCTTCCCTGGGGAGGCCAGCACAGAGTGAGCTGCCTTCATCCTCTTCTTCCTCCTCCTCCCTTGCCACCGTCTCTCCCCTGCAAGAGGAGCAGAGGGAAGAATTGGCATTCATTTGGACAAGGGTTTAACTTCCATTATCTTGGTCTTGTCTCCTGTTATTGAAATGTGTTCTCAAATACAGCATAAAATTGAAATTCTAGTGCTGGTGTCATATCGTGGGGATGATTAGCTGGGAAAAGGGGGCGCGTGGGGGGGATATTTTTTTGGGTGAAACCAAGCTGAGACTTGGCACGTGCTGTGCATTGCCTCCTTGTGCTGCAAGCCCTCTGATTTTGGCAAGCGATTTAATCTGGAGCATCCATATGCTGGGTAGAGATGGGTTTGGATTAGAAGGAAGGTGCAGAGGTTCCAGGCTGGTGTTGTGCTGTGTCACCCCTGCAGGGAGGGACCTGTCTGTGCCTTTGGGCGATAAGCAGGCGATGAGTGACTTTGAGTGAGTGCCTTGGAGCCCGGTGGCTGCAGTCACCCAGGGCCCTCTGCGTGAGTGTCTGAGAGAGCAGAACAATAGGTGATGGCCTGGAGTCTGGTGTTGAGCTCCTTTTAACAATTTCTTGTTAAATTTTTTGTGCTCTCTTATGCCCAATTTTGGTGTAAGAACAAGGTGCTTCTTTTGAGCACCTTGCTCCAGTTTTCACTCCTTGTGACTTGCTCTCTGCAAATCACCTATTCAAACACCATCCCTAATGCCTGTGCTTCTTTATTCCTCCCTGCTTCTGCTGTTGTTTATTAACTCACTCTGCATGGCATCTGGGGAATTTGTTCACTGGAAAAGCAAAATGCAGTTGCGTTTCTGCCTAACACACGTACCAAGGTACTCTCAGCCTGCCGGGCCTTGAGCAGGATCCAGCGCTAATGCTGCAAACCCTCCCCACTTCCTCTCCCAGCCCCGCTCAGCTGATTGCCTTCTATTTTTCCTTGTGGTGTTGTTATTAATAATCATATACCAATCTCCTCTGACAATCACAATCATTTCCTGGGAGAGAGCGAATCCAAGTCAACCACATCCAGCTACCCAGCGAAATGATGCTGTGTCTACCAGCCTGATGAATGCCGCTCCTGTCTGTGCCCTTTCTGTGCATGGAGCACTTGATGATGCTGGAGGCTGCACTAGAGATTTTAAGCTGTCTATTTCTCAAGGAAACTGACTGCAGGGAGGAGACATGGCTGCCGAGGATTAAAGGGGATGGTGATTTTTTGGGAAATAACATTTCTGGCTGTTCCCCTGGGTGCATCTGCCTGCAAGGGTGAGGTGCAACAGGACTGTCCAGGGATCTGGTGTCCTCAGCCCAGTTCTGAATGGATAAAATCTCTACCCTTAGTGCATGGTTGTAACTGGCTTTGCAAATGCTTTTTGCTAATAGATTGAGCCAAGTGTCATGTGCTTCCTCCTGTATTTGTGCCCCCAGTTTCCATCCTCCTGTGAGACAAAGCCCAGGGAGATCCTGCTAACAGGTTTCTTGCTGGAAGGGGTTCCCAGTAGCAAAATGGGGGTGAAAGCTTTTTCCCAGAGCTCACTGGTTTCTCACATATCTCCCTCTTCCTCTCAGCTTAGCTCTGCAGGCTCCCAGGCTATGTGTGCTGCCAGGTTTTTCTACCAGAGCAATTTCCCTTGTTGCAATTCTTGACAGCACCACTTTTTCTCCTAGAAACATGGGGCTGCTGAATGTGTAGCGAACTCAATTGGCCTGGATGGATGGGATGAGCCAGGTGGGTGTGCTTTGAGGCAGAAACCACCCTTCCTGTGCTTAAGGAAAAGTCAGTGGCTGCAGCTTGCTGGGGTGAAGGGCTGTGCTTGGGTGGGGAGGAGAGCATAGCAGGGAACTGCGTGTAGGCACGGGGTGGGGGCTCTCACATGGGGTGCCCCCCACGTCTGCGGCTTTTCTCCAGGGTGTCCAGCTCTGCAGCCAGCCTGGCTCTGCCTTTTATTGCAGTTCATGGAGAGTTGTCTCTCTGGCTGATGGGCTGAGCGTGGCTGGCTGTGCAATGTGGAAAGCTGGGGGCGGCGGGCACACGTTCCACGTGCAGAGGAATTGCCGGGGGCTCAGTGAAGTGAGGTGCCCAGGAAGGGCAGAGCTGTGGGTTGTGTCTTGGGAAATGAGGGCAAGAAACCCTTGGGAGCTCAATTAACCACACATGACCGGGACAAACTAGGACACTGATTGCATGACTGGCAAAGATGAGAGCCCATGGGCTGCTTGGTTTGCTTCTGGCTTAGAATGTCTTCATTCATTTTGCCTTTATTTGTCACTGTTTTGTTCTTGGATTCGGAGTAGAAAGCCCTGACCTGAGCTCCCACGCTCTGCCCGTGTGACCCAGCAGTGTCTGGTCAGCAGAGGCGCTGAGTGGGGTGCAGCCAGCTCAGGGCACAAAAGCAGCGCACGGCTCTCCTTCCCTCCATGTTCTTGGTCTGTGCTCAGACAAACTCTGATGGATATTTGTCTTTTCTGTATTTCCTTGTGGATGGTTCTATGAAATATTGTGAAGTGGATCCTGTTTTATGTTAGAAGCTATTCATAATGAGACTGGAGAGAGATACAGCGTTTGACTGCAGTGGCTGTTAATTTTAATATGCTGTGAATCTCGAGGTAGCTCTTTATTCTTCCTACATCGAACTTGCAAGCTGCTGCTGCTACAGTCTGCACGGGGGACACGTCGAGTGAACCAAAAATTCTTAATGAGGAACAGAGGGAAAAACTCTGCCAGTATTTTATAAAACATGAGATTTATTTTCATAAATGCAGATCAGAGTGTCTAGATATTTAGAGGCTGATGATTTAACAGCTCTAAAGGAAAGGTTTGGAGGCAGCAAGAAGGACGGGGTGGTTGACAGAGACCTTAAAATTGCACTCAGCTCTGCTGGGCAGAAAATAAGCATGCAGTGGAAAATACCAGTTCCTGCTGGTCTGAGCAGACAAAGTCCTTCACAGGTGAGGGATGGAGGAGAGCACAGCAGCAGCACAGGGCCACGGATGGCAGGTTAGTGCTATAGAATATGCTTCTTAATGGGTAGGTGGGTTGGGCAGAGACAAGTGAAATGAAAGGGGAAAGGACAGGGCAGAGTGGTCAGGATCTGGGAATGAGGAGTGTTCTTAAGATGCTTCAAGTAGATTCTTGCCCATGTCCTAAACCAAAATAAACTATAAAAGCCCACATGTGTCTGAAAGGATGTAGGAAAAGTGATATCAAAAGGTTCACAGAGGGGATCTGAGCAAGCTTTTGGTGTTCCCCCAGCTCCAAGGACTGGCTTTGTGGCTGAGGCTTTCTGAGCTCTGGAGCTGAAGTACAAGGGGTTTATAATTTCGCTGGGGTTTGGGGTATTTATTTTTTATTGCAGCTCTTTTGCTGAATGGCTGCTCTCTGACTGCCTTTGAATTCAGAGGGAGACTGTCACCATTGGTGTTCTGTTTGTCGGTTGTCTGTGAGCAGCAGGCTGGAGATGGGGCTGCATTTGATCATTTGTCAACTTTTTCTTTTGTGCTGAATATCTGATAACGTTTGCTGAGCACTCACTCTGCATATGCTCATTTGATCAGCTGCTGCAAAAATTGCAGGTGACGGAAGGAGAGAGATTGGGACATGGCTAAGGCACATCTGCAGTTGAATGTTTGTCGACAACAAGGTGCTCACTCGACTTGCTAATAACAGACATTGGGAAAGAGGTAGTTCCAGGCTTCTGCAGGCAATTATGGTTCCCTAAATCTATGGGCAGGCTGAAAGCATACTGGGCTGAAAGCATATTGCCTTTCCAGGACTGCCCTTGGAGGTGTGTTTCCCATCAGCAGGTGCCTCAGGGATGTCAGATTCAGATCCAAACTTTTTACTCTGGTGCTTATAAAATTCAGCTCTTCGAGAGGTCCCCTGCACAGAGAGTTGGCATGGCAGGCTCTGGATTTGGAGGTCTGAGGAAGCTAAACCCCCTCAATGGGAGATGGAGGATGCCTTTTCCTTGTCTCCTCCCCTCTGCTCAGAGCCTCCCTGGAGCCTGAGCAGAGCTGCGCTTTGACCTGGTTCCTGCTGTCAAGTGCTTCCATTTACTCTGAAAAAATTTTTCTGCTGTCTCTGGGAACCCAGGAGCAGCCCCTGACTGTGACCACTCCTCACCCTGCATTTGTGCAGAGCTCAGACCAGGCTCTGTGAGCGGCACATTTTTGTAGAGTGGGGTTTTTTTTCACTTTTGTTTCTCATCAGAGGCTGAGTAGCACACTCACACATGGCATATCAGGCCTCTTGCAGCACACTTCATCTAAAAATCTAATTTGTACTTGCAAAGCAATACACATGCTTCAACAACCCCCTCCTCTCAAAAGCAAACAGAGAAACGCCACAGAGAAATAAAATAAAATGGGATGAGAATTATCCATGCTTGCTCTACTCCACTGTTTGTCTGCTGGGGAAAAAGAAGAGGTGAAGCAAAGTTACTAAAATAAATATATAAAAATAAACAAATAGAAAAGCAGCCTCTAATGTCCTTAGTACTGCAAGTTGTGAGATGGGGATTAGCCCTGCCTGTCGTCCCCTGTAGCGCAGTGTGCTCGTCACTGAGGGGTTTTCCATTTTCTCCCTACCGCTCGCAGGTGTGGATGGCGGCAGGGAGGGGACGGCAGCGCCGGCCTGGACGGGGCATCAGCTCCTTCCGCACTCCTTGGTGTCCCAGATGTATTTTTGAGGGGCAGCAAGTGTTTTATCCTGCTGTGTAGCTGTGGGTTAGACTGACTCTGCCTCTCGAGGGGCTCCTGAACAGCCTCTGCTCGCCTCGCTGTGTGCCCGTGCCCATGGTGAACGCTTTTTCGGGGCACAGAGCCCAGCTGTGGAGCCATGTTAACAGCGCGGCTGCTGCCCACCTCTGCCCACTTCTGCCTGCCTCTGCCCATCTCTGCCAACCTCTGCCCACCTCTGTCCATCTCTGCCCACCTCTGCCCATCTGTGCCCACCTCTGCCTGCCTCTGCCCACCTCTGCCAACCTCTGCCCATATCTATCCACCTCTCCCCATCCCTGCCCGCCTCTGCTCACCTCTGCCCATATCTATCCACTTCTGCCCATCTCTGCCCACCTCTGCCCATCCCTGTCCACCTCTGCCCACCTCGGCCCACTTCTGCCCATCTCTGCCAACCTCTGCCCACCTCTGCTCACCTCTGTCCATCTCTGCCCACCCCTGCCCGCCTCTGCCCGTATCTATCCACCTGTGTCCATCTCTGCCCACCTCTGTCCATCTCTGCCCAACCCTGCCCGCCTCTGCCCATATCTATCCACCTCTGTCCATTTCTGCCCACCTCTGCCCATCTGTGCCCGCCTCTGCCCATCTGTGCCCGCCTCTGCCCATCCCTGCCCACCTCTGCCCATCCCTGTCCACCTCTGCCCACCTCTGCCCATCTGTGCCCGCCTCTGCCCATATCTGTCCACCTCTGCCCATCCCTGCCCGCCTCTGCCCATATCTATCCACCTCTGCCCATCCCTGCCCACCTCTGCCCATCCCTGTCTACCTCTGCCCGCCTCTGCCCATCTGTGCCCGCCTCTGCCCATCCCTGCCCACCTCTGCCCATCCCTGTCCACCTCTGCCCACCTCTGCCCATCTGTGCCCGCCTCTGCCCATATCTGTCCATCTCTGCCCACCCCTGCCTGCCTCTGCCCATATCTATCCACCTCTGCCCATCCCTGCCCACCTCTGCCCGCCGCCTGCCGCTGCCGCGCTGCCGCTGCCCGTGGCTCGGCTGCGCCGTGCCGCTCCCGAGCCCTCGCACTCGTGCTCGTTCGGAGAGGGGAAGGGAAAGGTGACCGCCCTGTTGGGCTGCGCTCTGCGGAGCTGCCAGCTCGGATTTTGTCATCCCCGCTCCGCTCTGCCTCTGCGGGTTCAGCGGGGGCATTTTCAAAGGCATTGGTCGTTCGCAGCACGGGCTGAGGGGCAGGGAGCCGGGGAGGAGCGAGCAGCTCTCGCCGAGATGCTTTGCAGGGCTGAGATGCGGGGCGGGGGCCGGTGTGTGGTAGGATCCTGCCACTGACGAGTCTACTGCAGCTTTTTCTGCAGCATCAGAAAAGCAGGGTGGAATTAGGCCACGTAGCCTGTGGTATGAGCTCTGCTTGTTGGTATTGTTAAATAGCGCTGCCCGGAATATGCTGACTTTTTCTGAACAAAAGCTAAAAAGCGGCCCTTACAACTTAATCGTTATTAATACTTTGTGCTCGCTTCGCTACGCATGCAGCCACTCAGGGTGGTAAATACTCATTCTCGTGCTTGATCTCCGTGGCTCAACCTCTCTTGGATGAGAACAAAGCCTTGTACTGAGAATTCCTATGTTTGGGGGCAGCTTGGCTATTCTAGAGCGAAAACCTCTCTCCCTCCTCACAATAAATAGAAGTAAAATGCTTTAAGCCTAAAGGAGTTACACGAATACTATGCCAGCATGACTAAGGTGAACCCAGGATTTCATCTGCTGCCAGTTGACATTGATTTTGTGACTCCTTTATTACTCTGCTGTGAAAGCTGACTTACAGTGAAGTTTGCTCTGGCCCTAAATTTGTCTAGCTCTAGTGAGGTCAGGGATTTCTTTGGATTATAAACCAGAACAGAAATCTGTGGCTAATTAGCTGGGTGGTAATGAGGGGTTCTTCTCAGGTCTCCTGGCAGGGTTGCCATGTGGGAGAGGACACAGCACGGGTGTCTTGAGTGTCAGAGCTATCTTGTCCTGCTGAATGTTTTGGGAATGCAGCACCAACACTCTGAGAGCTTCCCCAGGGAGGAAGACAGGGCTGGTGTGACAAGGACTGATGCAGTTATCTCAGCCTGCTGATGTGCACAGCAGAGCGTGGCAGTGAGCAAGTGCTGTTTGCAGAGCAAAGGAGGTGGCAAGCTGGGTTGGTACCTTGTGTGCTGGTTTGGATGCAGTTTTGTGCTGCCAGATTAGTGGCAACCACGAGCTGCAGCAGCCCGGTCCCTTTCTCTGCTGGGATCCGTCAGTGGCTGTGCAGAGCCATGAACTGGGAGTCAAATACTCACCCCTCACTGGTGAATTTTGTCTCTCAGCCACCAAGTTCACCAGGCTT
This sequence comes from Hirundo rustica, assembly GCF_015227805.2. NCBI lineage: Eukaryota > Metazoa > Chordata > Aves > Passeriformes > Hirundinidae > Hirundo > Hirundo rustica. Next base: position 5,543,812 of record NC_053461.1, on the reverse strand, counting down.
TTCAAAAATAAGTTCTCAGCCTTTCAGTATTGTGACTTCTTCCACTCCAAGTGCTACCCGTGTAATCTCTTGCACATTTCAAACCTACTTGAAACAGCTTCTTGCTTTAGTGCTTGCCAGATTCCCCCCCAGCTGCCAGGAAGAGAGTAAGCAGCCGCTGCCTGTTCTACTTGAGAAATTCAACTGCCAAGTGGTTATTTACAGCGGCAGAGGAATGAAAATGTTAAATGAAATCAATTGCTGGCAATGTGAAAAAAAAGGAAGGGGAAGGAAAAACCCCCAAACCCTTACAAAATCAGGATTATGCTGGCTGCAAGCTGCAGCCACCTTAAAAGGATTGCAGACAACAAACAGCAAAATGCCGACGACAAAGCCATGCCCGCATCAGCCCAGCCTGGTGCTGACTCCGACTTTTGTTTCTGTTTAATCTCCCTATTCTTGTCCACTTTGGTCCCTTTCTTGGCAGTGGATGGGGAGATGGAAGAGCTTTGGAAAGGAAGCCGGATTGTGTTGAAACAGTTGTTCAATCCATTTCAACATCAGGCTCCCTGCCTGAATTTAACCTGGAGGTAAATGAAAAATTAAAAACTAAATGAGCCTTATCTCCCTGATGAACATCGAATTTTGCCTTAAAAATGGGAGTATTTTTATTTCCCTTGACTTTTACAGGATGGAGGGGTGGGAAGGTTACTGGGAGAGGCTGCCAGCCAGTTGAGTTCTGGCTGGATCACAAAGGGTTTTTTTAGGTGTCAATCCCTTCCTTTACATGGAAGCCTCAGGCTTCCCTGCTAAATCTCTACAGAAACAAGTGAATCACAGGCTTGCATTGGGCAGTGTGGTAATTAATCAGCCATTAAAAAGGAAGACCTGCTGTCTTATAAACCAATTAGATGGGAACTGGTTGCTTGTGTAACTAATGTAGTGGGGTTGCTAGTAAGTTAAAGGCTGCTTGCAGAGAGAAGAGCTGAAATAAGTCTCTATTACAAGGCTTTAAAGAACACGTCAAAACCACCAGAGCACCAGATCTTCCACTAAAACAGGAATCTCAATTTGCAGCCATACATTGCAGTAAACACTGTCCCCTCTTCTTGCCTTACAGTTGGCTGAAGAAAGTATTTTTAACTCTTGCTGATGAAATGTTTTAAAGTTCTCTTTTTTATTAAATCTTCACTGGGTTTCTGGGCAGGGATGGAGATGATGATGAGGATGAATGGGTGAAAACCCCTGTGAGGCTGGGTAAGAGAGGTGAGGCAGTGCTGTGGGATGCTCTGCATGCAAAGGGGTGGGTTTGCTGTGCCCCAGCTAACCCTGGAGCAGGATTTGGTGCACTCTCCATTAATGCAGAACGTTTTTTAGCTTGTTTGCAGGATGGATCTGCTTTTCGGAGCTGGGCTGATGCTTTTGCATAGCACTGCTTTTGTGTTGGGGTTGGTGCTGGTGTGGGGCAGGATTACTGGCTGTAGGGAGGGTCTGTGCCACTGAGAGAGCATGTTGTTATCTGTGCCTTGAGCAGGGTTTAGTCCAGCAGCCACTGGAGCAAATCTCAAGTGTTTAGCTGCTTGCACTGGGCTTTCAATCCTAGGCAGTTCTGCTAATGTGCTAATTTGAACTGCTCTCTCCTGAGAGCACACTCAGTCTGCTGGATGCAGCCAAATTGAGTGGGGGCCTGACCCCAGCCTGCTACCTGGAGCTGTGAGTGTGGATTTCAGGAACAGTCCTGTGCTCCATCCGTCCTGACCAGGGCCCGTAGGGGTGGGATTGGGTGGCTGTCCCAGCAGCAAGGGAGGAAGTGCCTTGGTGAGGAGATTCTTAAGCCAGTTCATTGGTTTACTGTTCAATACTTTTAGAAGAGGTGTGATTGCTGTTGTTGGGCTGCTAAAGTAACAAGATAAAGGTTTTAATTTTACCTAAGATACTGTGTGCAGCTACTTAGGAGCAATGCAAACCAGACAAACAAATCATGACCTTGCTTCAGTCGTAGCAATGATTTTGTGCCTGCTCCATCACGACACAGGGCCTGTTAATTTCACTGGGAATGTGGGACGCACTATTCACTTATGCTCACATTTAACAGCATTCACATGCAGTTTTAACAGATCATTCTAGGTCAACCAAGATGGTTGTTGCTAATACTTTTTCAATTCCAGTAAGCAGGAATAATTTTAGACTAGATCTATGGTAGGGAAACTTTGTTGCTGTAGCATAAAATGCTGAAAAGACAGTTTGGGGTACAGAGAAGGGCACTGGGTGCACCAGCTTCTAGTTTTGGCTCTGAAACTTGCTTGATGACTGTAGGAAAGACACTTAACATATGAGAGCCTCTATCTTCCTGGCTTCCCTCATGGCACAATCTATTTATTTTATTTGTGACTTTTCTTGAGTGCAGTATTTGCATTATTTTTGTAGTTGCAGTGACGAGGAGCGTTGGCCTGCCTTGCTCCAACCTCAGTACGTGGTTGCAACACAAGCTGTGTGTGTTCTTCATCAGTGAGGAGGTGCTGAGCAGTTTAGAGTGCCAGCCTGTGACAATCAGCTCCCTCTGCCTACTGCTGAGTAAATTCTGCATTCCAGGGTTGATCCTGGCCCCACGCTTCAATGTATAAATGCTCTTCAATCTGACTATACAGAGAAGCCTCTGCCTCTTCCACTCCTTTGCTCTGCAGATCAATTGTCATGATCCCCAATTCCTCATCTAGCCCTTGTTTAGGTCAGGGTCTCATCAGCCCCAGCTGACCAGATTTCATCCTTATTAAACAATAAGCGTGGGCTTACACTCCATGGGTTGTCATGCTTTGCTGAGTCAGGCCTTTAATTACCCCAAGCTGATGCCAGATCTGCATCCCGAATGGAAGATCCGACTGTCATCCCTCCGGTATCGGCTCATACCCAGGGAAGGTGCACACTCCGTTTGAAAGGTACCTCAGCTGCAGTCTGCTGAGCCAATCCTCAAATTGAGTTTGAAGTCATTAAGTGGAAAAGAAAATTTTTGTGACAAGTGATTTCCCTGAGCAGGTGACAAACTATAATGAAGCGGGGCGGTTTGGCTGGAAAGGTTTATGATAGCAGCTGTGTACCCTTCCTCTCCTGTGAGCAATCTGGGCAGGAGAGGATTCGTGGAAAACTGTCCCTGCCACTGCAATGCAATGTTGCCTCTGTGTCAGCCTTGGATTAATTTTCATAGTCTTTCCCCAAAATGTTCCTGGAGATCCTTTGGGAACAAGAGCAGGATGGGTGACTAATTACCGTTTAGGTTGTACTACTCTTCCTAGCAAAGTGCTTGCTTGGGAGAAGCTTGTGAGCAAATAGCACCCCTGGAAAATGGTGTAGTATGAGGGCTCAGGGTCCTTTAGCTGCACTGTGCTGGTTATAGCTGCAGTTTCTTCCTCCAGCTTTGGCTGTGTTCCTGCAGGACAGGGCTGTGTCTGCCACGAGCCTCTGCCTGTGCTGGGCACTCACAGGTACCCACAGAGAGGGAGCAACGGGCACGTCATAGCCAGGGACAGAGCTCTTCCCAAAACAGCAAGAAAATGGAGAAGGGAGGAATGACGACACCAGGATGGCTCTTCCAGCATGGGGCAAGGTTTAGGCACAAGAGCACTGAGAAGCTGATTTTAAAAAACCCAAAATGTGCAGTGTGAGAGCTGTGGCTCACAGCAGGATGCTGGAGCAGCACAAGCACTTGCTCAGCTTAATGTACAGGTAGCCAAGTGTGACAGACCACAGCCATAACGCCTGGGAGAGAGGTGCAGAGGCCACAGAACACACTGTCCTGGCCAGGACGGTGCCTGGCTGTTTTTAATCTCACCTCTGTGCTGTGTAGATACCTAGGCAGGAGATCTTTCTTGTTTAGGGTAAAGATGGAGTACTATTCATAGCACACAGCTGGCCAGGAGGTTTCTGGGGTGTTCTTCTAAGGTGGTGGGTGCCTTGTTAGAGGTGAGGCTCGGAGCACTGCAGGCCAGCTGCTCCTAATTTCTTTTCTCCCCTGATTGCTGATTATGCAGAGTGTGGGTGGGTTGTCTTTTCCTTAGTACAACGTCAACTGCTGGCTGAGCAACGGTAGGATTCGTGTAAGGGTTATGTGCTCTGATCTGGGGGTGCAAGCAGCTCTGCTCAGGACCAGGCATGTTCCTGGGGAGGAGACATGTTCTGCGGGTGTGCTCTCACCTGGTGCAGAGGAACCTGATCTCTGCACTGCCTTCTTGAGGTGAGCTGTTCAGGACCAACCCCTCACTCTTTGGGCTTGTGCTGATGTCTGCTCAATGGGATTTTTTCCACAAAAGGGTGGTGATGAATCACCCAGGCTAGACACTTCTGTCTAAGGCCACCAGCTGTTGCCCTTCAGGACAGTTGGATTTATACCTCGAAGCAGGTGTTGAATTCCTGATGCACAGAGCACTGCTGAGCTGGGAACTGCTCGCTCTGCTCTGCTGTCCATCCTACACTAGGCTGAACAATCCAGCTGTCCCCACCTCCGCTGCTCTTACCCAGGCTGGGATCTCCACAGCAGCACAGGTGGGAGGGTGGTGGGTGTTGACCAGCCAGGAGGGCCCCAATGTGTTAATGAGCCTCACTGCCTTAACCAGCCTCACCTGGGACCCATCAGCCTGAGGAGCTTCATTAGAGCTCAGCTCCTTGTGCCTTCCTGAGCTTTATTGGAGTTGTGCCTGCTGCTGGCTCTGTGGGTGCACTCCAGACCCATATTGCAGTTCCTTGTTGCTGCTTTGCCTCCTGGATGAACCTTGCAGTGACAGTGCAGGTAGCCTGACATTTTCTCCTGTCTCCTGACTGGGTTTTGGACCTATGCTGTATGTAGCCTGTTTCTGACTCTCTCTTGTTCCTGCCTAAGCTCCGTGGGTGGACTTTGCTCCTAACTTGTCACCTTACCTTGAATGGGGCTGTCTGCTGGACCTGTCTCCCCCAGCCCTGCTCAGACCTGGTGGGAGTGTGCTGGGTGGGTGAGGGTGCCCTGTGGTCACCCGTGGCTCCTGCACTGTCCCCTGAGTGGAGCAGCCCCGCTCCCGCTGCTCACTGATAGTTTTGTGGGTATAACTGGCTGATTCAGTGCTGCTCTTGAACCTTGAAGCAATCCTCTGGTCTCATCTGAAAATCTGCTTTTCTTGAGCTTCCACCTTTAGAGCTTTCCTTATCCCTCCCCAGGGTTTCAGGCAGGGCTGCTGCTGTTTGGAAAGGTTGTCCTGTTCTGGCTGAGAGGTGTTGCCCAGGCAAAGAAAGGGTCGAAGATGTTATTTATAGTGGTGCCAAAGTTTTAATGTGTGTATGGGAATAGAGCAGGAATAATTTCTTGGAGGTACTAGTTATGCATAGCACTGCTCTGCACACAGGGGCTGAATGTGGACTGGGGGAGGGATCAACGGGAGCAAGTGATGCCAGCTGGAGACACCAGAAGCCTTTTAAAAAGAGCTTGGAAGCAACACAAAACCCAACACTTGCATATTCCAAGCAATGCACGTAAGCAAGACTCACTTTTACATTTTTCAGAGCAGATTAGCGATTTTCTAATTAGGGAGAGAGCCGAATATTGAGCACTGAAATGGATAAGCGACTTAAAAAGAACACAGAAAATCGCAAAGTGAAATCACTTAAATCAGCCTTGTCTCCTCCCCCCCTTCATGCTTGGTATGCTGTTTATCTTGGCAAAGAGGGGGAAAAATAAATTCCCTGGAGGTGGCACATACACACTGGTACCTGAATGCATCAGATATATCTCTGCAGGGAGCTAAAAGCGCTAAACCGCAGATTTTTGAATCACTCTTGTGGACCTGCAAAAATATGAGCAAGGCTATATCCCAGCAGGCTGGGGCTTGCTCTGTCTGCTGTACCAAGCTGTTTCCTGAATTTTAATCTGGATCTGGTCATGGATTAAGGTGATCCCAGTAGCTGAGGGTTGTTTGGCCCTTTGAACAGCTCGACCCTTGGGTTTGGGAAAGAGCAGAACATTGTCTTGGTTGTGATTCCGAATGAGTTCCTGGATGCTGCCAGACACAGGTCTTGAGACCCAAAAAGTAGTTGGCTATGTTCTGCTATCTGAAAACATACTCTAAAAAACTGAAGACCTGTTTTGCTTGCCAGGCCTGACCCTTGACCTCTTCGTGCCCTACATTCACCATCTGCGAAATGGGGAATTGCCAAACTTGGATCGCACCAGCCTGGGTCAGTGCCCAGGCTGTGGAAGGGACCAGAACAAGGTACCCTGGAGAGGTGCCAGACAATTTACACCAGGAGGTCTTTTCTTAGGCTCTTGTTGTCCCAAGCAATGAAGGTTTAGGAAGTGTTATGAACTGTAAGGACGCGGGGCAGGGAGAGTATCTCACTGTGCACACAAGCAGTGCTTGCGTGCTGCAGCCACTGCTGGGCCATAAATAAATATTAGTGGGCACTCTCTCTCCCAAAGCACCTATCACTGCTGCCATCCATGTGGAAAGAGGAAAGTAAATAGATTCTTGGATTGTCTTAAAGGCAGAGGGAATAGGATAGGATCAGTCTATTGGATTTGTTGAATAAACTACAAAAAATAAGATATATTTCTCTGCAGACGTGGGTTAATGGGCTATGTTGTATTTTGCATTTCAAGCACCAGAGCATTCAAACCAAGCTGTCAAACTGGCGGGCTTGTTTGAATTAACCATGGCCTGAACTGGGCACGATATTTTTCTGACTTATTTATGCTCCGGTAGAATTTATGCCTGGTTGCAGCAGACGTGGTTCGCTCTGCTTGCCCAGGGAGGTGTGCTCTCTGCCCCACTGTGCTTACAGTGGGAATTACATACTGGGGAGCCAAAAAGCTGCTTTGACATTTGTCTAAAAAGCTGACCGTGCATCTGGGATTGCATCAGTGATGTTCCAGAGAAAGGAAGGTAGCTTGCTTGCTGGATGTTTCTGATGTAAATCCAGCCATGATCGCCCCTATGTTTTAATCAAAACTTCTATCCAGAAGCCATGCATTAGCATGACTCGGTTTGCTGGCTGCTCCACAGAGGCAGAAGACAACCCCTTGACCCTCTGTCTCTTCCCCCTTGTCTGGCCAAGGTGTTACAACACAGAAAAACCAGCATTGTGCTGACACTGATGCTGCTTGTGCGCTTCCTCGCTCTGTGAACGCGAAAATGTGGCTCTTGGGTTTTGCCCTAAGAGGGTGTAAAGTGTCAGGGAAGTATTGTGTGCCCTTTCCTTTTAAACAGGGCCTTTGTACTGGCCTTAAAGGGAGGTGAGAGGGATTCGTGCATTCCCTGACAGCTGTGGGGAAGCGGAAACTTTTCATTCTGTTCTCTAGATGAAGATCAGAGGTTGTGAGATGAGAGGAGAGAGGCTGGCAGTGGAACAACCCACAGGTTAATAACGGAGCTGGCATTTGGGAGATCCAGCTTCAGTTCCTACAGCGTATTTCTAAGTATTTAGCCGAAAGCAAACACATAAAGAAACTGAAGCGCACAAAAACATGAGAAATGATCAGCCCTGCAGCAGGCTCTGTTGTAGCTTTAAGCCCTCTAAAGAAGTATCGTTATTTCCTATGAATTGTATTCCAGTTGGAAAACCTTTGCTGTGCCTCAGCGGTTGCCTTGCATGCATACAGAGCACATCGCTCTTATAATACAGATGATATCTTCTGGCCACTTTTAAATTAACAGAGCCTCAGGTGTAAATTCACTGTAGTTTTCATTCCTATTTCTTCTCCCCGAAGTACCTGGAGAATTGGAGATTTCGGCTGCACAGAGGGACTTTGGGGGGGCAGCTGTGCCTCAGCTGTGCTCTCAGGTGTCCCTTGCTTCCCTTCACACCACATTGCAGTCACCCAGAGTGAGCAGGGCTCTGCTGGGCTGGCCTTGATTGACCCTTGGCCACGGGGCACAAGAGGACCTGGCTGGGCCAGTAATGCAATGGGAGTGAACAAAACCCATCTCCCTTGGGTTACACCCTTTTTCTGTAGCTGCAGCAGCCTGCTCTGCCAGTCTGCTGCCTCAAATCTAGGGGCTTTCATCAGAATTTCAGCTTTTCTAATAAGTCAGACAAGCTTGTCTTCATTCATTGGCTCTGAAGACAAGTGGCATGGTTCGTGGCTCCCCAGAGGAAATTAACTGGGCTGTCTCTGCTAAGATGCTCTGGGGAGCTTGGGCCGTGGTTATCTGCTCTGGTGTGGATGATGATGGGGCAGTGCTGTGTCCCCCTTTAGTTACTGGTGCAGAAACAGCCAGCAAGCCTCCAGTAATACTGAGTTAATAGGGCAGGGTGGGTGTCTGCACACCTCGTGGCTGGGGTGCAGGGCTGGTGCTGTCCAAAGGTGTGCCCCCCCCATCTGTGGGGACATTGAGCTGTGAGGATGCCCACTGTTATTCTTCTCCAGTAGCTGCGATGCTGGCTCACAAAAATAAGGAAAAATGCATCATAGAGGAGTTCCAGCAAGGTCTTCCCACCTTTGTCAAGTGGCAGCCAACTTACCTCACTCAGTACCCAGGCAGGAAATAAACTTGCTAAATGAGTGTACTTACCGCAAATGAATTTGTACTAAAATCTTGTATGTGCAGCAAAATCCTCTTAGATGAGCATCTGATAAAGGATTAAAACTATTAAATGATTAAAACATCCCCTCTGCCAAATGGTGAAATACACAGATTATACGGTGCTTTGTTGTTTTGTTTTCCCCTTGGCTTTGCTGTTCCCACCCTCCTTGCCCTGTTTGAGAGGAGAGAAGAGAGGGAGCACAGTCTCTGTGGCATCCCCCTGAGGCACTAGGGGTGCCAGGGAGGCTGGCAGAGCTGGGGGAGCAGTGGTAAACTCCATCACCCTGCAGGAAGTGGGGAAAGGTCCCCCAAATCTCTCCCAGCTGCATGCTGTGTCCTGCTTTTCTGGGAAGCAGATGGCTTCATTTCTCCTTAGTATGGGGAGCTTATCTCATGGGATAGACTGGGTACACTGGGAGGCTCCTGGGAATTTGGAAGCCAAAAAACAAGATTAAACTGTACAGGAGGGCTGTTGAAGGGAAAATAACGTTCTGGAGGAGTTCTCATGAGGACAGACCTCTCCTTAGGCAAAACAGAGGAAGGACTGATTTCAGGCAGCACCTCAGCTGCTGTGTCTCTGGGTAGGACCATCAGTGTTTCCTTCAGCTCTAGCATGTGTCACCTTGGTGAGCTTGTCTGCAGAAATGTCCCGGAACTCAGCAGCTCCCTATGATTTGCATCACCTGTGTTGAGGCTGGTGGCACGTGGCCTCGGTTACATCGGGTGGCAGCAGGAGGGGATGTGTCAGACCACCCCCCTGTCAGGACTTCATTTCACTGTGACACCTGCCTGTCTCCTTTGGGTGTGCAGCCAAGCATTCAGGGCTTGCTAGGAGCCTCTTAGCCCACAGTTCTAAGGCAATAATTGGGACAGCCCTGATATCAGAGGAAAAGTGCCAAAGACTCTGTCGTAGGAGGGGTCCAGCTAAAGCTCCTCCTGATGCTCACGTTCACAAGGCTCAGGTGTGCTTTGTCCTCACCCTAGACTAGAGGGTGTGAGAAGACTCCCTTGCTGTGGTTGTGTGCCTGGGTAATTCCTGATAGCTCTGGGAAAGTTGGCTGAGAGAAGGGGTAGGGACAGGACACAGGCCACGGCTACAACCCTGACGGTTGAAATAAGGGTGAGACATCAGCATCTCTTGTGAGCTTGAGCAGAGCCAGGATTTCCCTCAGGCTGCCTAGGGCTTGCTTCTTGCTGCAGAGTTGGACCCCACCAGCCAGTGGGCTGCTGCTGAAGGTACCTGTCTCCCTGGTGTGCTGGGCACAGGCACTGCTCTGCAGAGGATGTTTTGGGGTCAGGCTGGATGAGATAACCACTTCATTAATGTAACCCTGATTAGGCAGTCAGGGACCGCATCGGAGTCCAAGTTATTAGGAGCTGTCAGCAGCCAAGCGTTCAAGTGGAAGGATGGGAGAGGAGGAAGGAAGAGCCAAAGGGGCTATAGCAGTGGTGGTGTCAGCTCAGTATTTATGAGGGGAATAAGCCTCTGGTGTCTTATGGCCGGTAAGATGCTGTTTTCTCTGGGTCTGTTTGATTAGATAGTATTATCTCAAGGGCTTGAATGGCACATCATTGATTTCAGCAGCCCTGATCCATCTCTCCTGGTTCCAGAGCGCTAAGAGGGGACAGCCACTGCTGGGGGGGACAGGGGGGACAGCCTGTGCCAGGAGGGGCTGTTTGGAAGGGGACACCCCTTATTTAGCCTGATTCCAGCTCCTCTGCTCTCCTGCGCTGTGCCCTCTGTTCTGATTGCTTTGGGGCCGTCACTCGCTGTCTCCCAAAATCAAGAGCTGGTACAATGATTCTGTCTCCTTGATGTTTTGGGTAGAGCTGGACGAGGGCAGGAAGGGAAGGAGACAGGAGAGGAATTTACCAGCTCTGAGGGGAACTCAGAAGGCTGCAGTTTCTAGCTGGTGTAGCACAGTGGGAATGAGTCATGGTCAGAGGCATGATGAGGCAGGGACTCATCAGATGTAGGATTATTAGGGTGGTGATGGGTTTTCCAGCTTCCTATGCCCAAGCTCTTCTTTAGCACTTGTTACCATATCTGGAAACTTGATAAAAAATCATATCCCAGGTACCAAACCCTCAGTAACCTGTCCTTGTGGGTGTCAGAGTGCTTCAGGTAAGGGCAGTGTGGTGCTGGCAGCAGCATCAGGCAGGGAGCCTGAGCAAAGTGACTCGAAGTATTTAAAGGCTGCAACAAAGAGCAGCCTCCCTCATTTCCATGTTGTAGCTGCTGGCAGAATCCTGAAATGAGATGGCAAATTGCTTTTGTAGCTCTTGTCCATATAAATTGGAGGCTGAAGTGTTACAGAGCAGACTTTTTCAACAGGGTTATAGTCTTCTGGTCATGAGCAGAGGGATCTTTGTGCTGCAGTGGCAGAGAGCAGGGCAGGAGAAAAGGGAGTGTAAGGCTTTGCTGAATTCTCACCCATTAGGCATGGGTGAAACCAGTGCATCTTCAGCAGCATTGGATCGATTGTCACGAGGAGAATTGCAGAATATTTTGTGTTCTTTGGCACATGAGGTTGAAGGCAAGGACAGCATGGAGATGTGGGGGCTTAAAGGGACTGTTGTGGGTTTGGACAGTGATCTTGCTGGAAGGATACTGACTTGTATTTTGGTTTCTGCTTACCTCTAGCAGTCACTGGTGCATGGGTTACTTATGCCTCTTCCCTCTGCACGGGGGCAGTGATTTGTGAGCAGAGGAGCATCCTGAGCTGGTGATTACCAGCATGAACAGAGGGGCTTTTTGCAGGAGAGGCTGGTGTGAGCTGCCAGGGCAGGCAACACCTCTGGGTGTCTCTAGTAAAGTTCAGTGACTCTGTTCCACTTGACATCACAGAGCTGAATAACTTAACAAGCTCGGGGGCTCTAAAAGCATGTCCTTGTTAGCTGGTCTCCTCTGAAAGCAGGACCAGGGGAGTGCAAAACACCACAGCATGACAGGAGGAGGGGTGTGGGTGACAGAGGGCTCCTGGGGTGGGGCTGAACTTGTGGCCTGTGGGCAGAGGAGCTGGTGCAGGTAAGTAGTTGTTCTGATGCTGCAGTGCAAGTTGGGACTGGAGTGGAGCACGGAGGTGAGAGTGGCAGAGAGTTCAGACCCTGGGGTTTACTTCTTCACTTAGGAACTGCATTCACTTCAACCTTCTGCTTCCTTTTTTTTTTTCTTTTTTCCTCCTGTAATTCAGGGGAAGTGCTAGCACTCAGCTCCTGCTGGGAAAAAAGTGCTGGAGCCCAGTGCCTGCCGGTCCTTGCTTGTGCTGTGCCCTGATTAGCAGCTTGTGCTGGAGCACATCAGCACAGGGGGCTGGGCCACTCAGGGAGCAGTGGAGAGAAGGAGGGGAGCCTGGAGCTCTCAGCCCTCTCCTCAGGAGCCTTTCTGCCTGGTTTGCAGTGCTGGCAGGGCACAGGGGTGCCGTATGTGCTGCTGGCTCTGCCATGTGTGCCAGCCTGCCTGTGTCCCGCTGGCTTGCCGTGGCCTGACCTACCTTTCCCAGCTTATTCTGCTGCCTGAGTTTCTTCAGCCTCTCTTGCTGCGATGGAGGCACGAGCTTAGGCTTCCCCTTCCTGCTGCCTCTGTGCCCACACAGGCTGAAAAGCTGCTTTCTTCCCCTGGCTGATGGTCGGAATGCTACCCAGGCTTTCTTCTGGTGGCATTCAGTGGGTGGGACTTGGATTAGACAGAGGGAAAAGAGTGGACAGATTGGGAGTTAAGCTGAGTTCTGCCAAGCTCATTTCAAGAAAGCCCTTGAGGTGCCATTGGCAGTGTCCAGCCTGTCCTATGCCTTCAGTGCTGGCTGAAGAATATCCAGGCCTTGCCACTGCAGTAATAAAACCTCATCTTGGGCTCCCAATCAGCCAAAGCTGGTTTCCTCTTCCCTGAGGTCTGGAAACAATAAAAACAACTGCCGGACTATTTCAGAGCTTGCAGTATAAGCCCAGAGCTCCAATGGACACCAGAAAGCCTACATCCCATCCCTGCAAAAAAAGTTCTGTCTCCAGGGAATTAAATAATCACCTGTACAATCATTTACTCCCATCATCTGGGACTATTTGCCACCATTAGTACTAAAAACGGTCCCACAGCAGCTACAGGCCACCTCCTCCTCACTCCCACTTCAGTAATGAAAACACTCCCTTCTTTCGCCATCCTGAAGAGTTTTAATCAAATAAACCTGGCACACATGCTCCTGAAAGGAGGATGCTCTCTGTCAGCCAAAATCTGTGCCTGTTTCATTTTCTTCTGATTTAATTTTCCAGAGATTAAGATCCTGCTCATCTCCACTCTCAGAACTTGGCTGCCTCTGTTTTATTTGTTGGTTTTACTCTGGTGGGTTTTTCCTTTCTGTTGGTGGCTTTGTTTTGAAAATCCTGAAACCCCGAGGGCGCCGATTCCTGAGGACCCAGCCGGCTGTGAAATCGATAGGGAGCTGAGCCTTCCCTCACCTGGCAGCATCTGCTCCTGCCCTTCGTGCCTGGAATGTGGGTTGTTGTCCTCCTCCAAAGGGCTTTGGCATTGCTGCTGAAGAGTGGTTCTGCTGGGAATGTGTTTTCCCCTAGCAGGGGCTATCTCCTGGCTGCTGGCTCTCTGGCTCTGTAGGAGGTTGTCTGTCTTTGCTGCCATCTTTGGTTCAGCATCATGGCAGTAAAAACATTACCCTGTTGTATTAAAGACCCCAGAGTCGGTCCCTCGGGGCTCTGTTCAGTCCTTTGGAATATCTCCAGGGAGGGAGGTCCCACAATCCCTCTTTACCACATTTACCAGTACTTGGTCTCTCTCACAGTGGGAGTGAGGGGAAAAATAGTAGTTTTCTTAGTTTGGTGAATCCTCTTGTGTTTCAGTTTGTCTGTTGCTTCTTTCTCTGTCACTGGACAGCACTGAGAGGAGCCTGGATCTGCCTTCTTTACACCCTCCCTGCAGGTATTTATAGGCACTGACCCCCCTCAGCTTTCTCTTCTCCAGACTAAGTAGTCCCAGCTCTCTCAGCCTTCCCTCATATGCGAGATGCTTCAGTCCTTTAATCACCTTAGTGGCTCCATATCTCCCTTGTGCTGGGATCCCAGAACTGGCCCAGCACACCAGGAGTGGCCTCACCAGTGCTGAGTGGAGGGGAAGGATCATTTCCCTTGACCTGCTGGCAGATCTGGGTACCTCTGGCTGTCTTTTCTGCATGGGCACATTGCTGCCTCGTGGTCAGCTTGATGTCCACCAAAGCCTCCAGCACCTTTCTCTGCAAAGGGAAAGGAGTAAGGGTTGTACCCTTGAATGTTTGTGTTTAAGGCACTGGCACAGGGTGCCCAGGGAAACTGTGGCTGCCCCATCCCTGGAAGTGTTTGAGGCCAGGCTGGACGGGGCTTGGAGCATCCCTGGTCTAGCGGGAGGTGTCCCTGCCCATGGCAGGGATGTGGAGTGAGACGGTCTTTAAGGTCCCTTTTGACCCAAGCCATTCCATGATTAATGGTGGGATTGAGCACGTTCATATCTCTCCCTTCAGACCGTGCCAGCACTTGATTGCTCGTTCCATTCCTCTTGCCTTGGCAGACTGGTGGGTTTTAGTTTCTACAAAGCATGGGGCTGTTGGTCTTCAGCCTGGTTCTCCCTGGGTTCCCTGAGGCATGTCTGATGGAGGGAACACTGCCCGTTTGAGGGAGAAATCCTGTGTTTGTGCTGATGGAGGGGAAGTGCCCCTGAAGCTGACCCACTCCCAACTGGCCTCTGAGTACTGTTGTTTGTGAGGACACTGAAACACCCAAATATTTCCAGCTCTCTTTGCAGGCTGTGCAGATGTCTGGGGTCAGTGGTGACAAATTATGTAGATTCCTCCCCCTTCCCTCTCTCCTTTCTCATTTCCATTATCTGCCTTTTGTAGAGGCTGTAATTTATTGCATTTTGCAACCTTGTAATTTATGGCTTTTTTATAATTCTTTTTGAGCTTTCAGAACTAACAGCTCCATGTACCCCAGTGCATTTCATTGTCACACTTGAGGCTTTCCCACCTCCCCCTGCACTTCCACTCTTTTCTTGTAACTTGCCTGTTTACTTGCTAAATTATTATTGTGCACTCAATAAAAATTGCATTTAAAAAGTGATAACTGAAATGACATTTAACATGGAAAGCACTTAAGCATAATTACACTATATGCATTGCATCATTTTGTGACAGTTAATGAAAAAAATCTGAACAGGGTTTTTGGTTGGGGGCTGTTGAGATTGAGTACTGGCATTTTTATTGCTTCTAGAAACATGGCTTTTATTTTCACTGGAGGGCTTTGTCCTGGGATTTTTCTGCCTCCTCCTCCATTTCTGCCACAGCTCTCCTGTGTCTGATGTGGTGGCACTGGGCGAAGAAGTCACTTCTGGCATTCCAAAGGGTTCAAGCCAGCATAACGTGCTCAGAGTTTGATATTCCCAGCTGGAAATTTTGAGAGGGTTAGCTTATTTGGATCAGTGACATGAGCAGCCTTGCTGCAGAGTTGCTTGTGTTGGCTCCAGGGCTGTGGTAAGGGGGAAGGGGAGGAGGTGGCAGCCCCTTGGTTGTGGGTTCTGGCGTAACGGTGTCAGTGCAGCTTTGGCTCCTGGCTGTGCCCTACAGGGATTTTTTTGTTTTTGGAAGGAAGCTGCTGCTGACTCTGGCTGAGAGCTAAGTAGTCAATGTCCTTGCTTTATGCTGTCCAATGACTTCTACAGAAAGGGGGCAAGTGTGCCAACCCCTTGTCACCCCGTGGCTCATATCCTCACTGATACAACTACTTGATTATTAGATTACCTGCAAATCACAGCTCCTTGACCATCTGCTGTGTGCAGCTCAACCCCAGCACCTCTCCAGCCTGGCTTTGCAGGCTGTGCCGAATTCCTGAGCAGATCAGCCTGGGTTTCCAGGCATTGCTTCTTCTGCTGTGCTTTGTCCTGCCCTTTTCCAACCTACACCCTGCAAAACTTCAGCATACAAGATGCTTCAGGTGATCTTCATACCTTGCTCTTCTTCCCTTCTCCAAAAGCGAGGTGAGCTTGGTCAGAGAGTCACACAGGCTGCAAACCAGCTCTGTAAATCAGAGCTGTCCTTGTCTCATACAGGGAAGGACACTGCCACTGGAGATAGGTCCTGCATAACCAGGGTAGTCACCCCTGTAGGAGCTGTGGTCTCCTCCTTCTAGGAGCCCTGAACTGCTTGGAAAAGGGATGATGAGGGGTGGACCTCTTCCTGCACCTTAAGCAAGGTGAAGAGACAAGAACAGGGATCCTGAGTGGCAGGGCACAGGGAGATCTGAAAATGCATTTGAGATAGAGTGAACAGATGATGGTAGTCACAGCGCTTGACATTTCCAAGCTGTCTGTGAGAGATTTTTGGAGCAAGCTGAGATAGTCAGTATGTGTTTTCTGCAATTTGGAGGAGTAGTCTTCAGGAAGCATGTCTGTGGCAGGTTTGGATACTAGTCCATGAATTGGAAGGATAGTGGGCTTGTGGGGAAGTGAGCTAGGTAGGAGAAAATGGAAGCAAGCCTTTATTTAAAAAAGGAAGGGAGGGGAAAACGCCACCATTGAGAACATTGGTGTCCATGAACAAACTCCCCAGCTTATCTAGAAACAGCGTGTTGCCTTTCTGTGGTGGTGTTATGACTTGCCCTTCAAGTTAATAAACTGTTAATCGCTTTGTGGGTAATTTCATTGAAAATGTTCACCAAAGCATTCTAAGGTTCAGATACAGAAGGTCACTGAACTCAGGCATTTTTTTGTCTTTTTCTTCAAGTGCACGCATAACTAGAAACCATGCTGAGGCAGTAATAACCAATATAAGGGAAAGGAATCTCCTGGAGAGCTTACTCTATGCTTTTTTTTTTTTTTTTGAGGCATTTTTGGTTGCTTGTATCTTTTTATTTTTATGCTTTTTCTGAGTTGACTTAAAAAAAAAAAACTATCGATAAAATCCTCATCCACTTGACAATCAGTCTCATCTGGGAACTATTTGGTGTTATCTTGGCTTAATTCATTAGCAGGAATTAAAAAAAGGCATTAAAAGTGGACATCACTATTGAGAGCACTTAATTCTTGGCAACAAGAGTCAATTATGCCCTATTGAGTAAGTGGTTCTGCATGGGGCTTACTTGAGAAATTCCTCAGCCTGAGAGAGGCCCTGGGAAAATAAAGTGGAAGGAGAGCAGAACCCCACACTCTCAGGAGATGTGCAAAATGCCTGTTTTGCCTTGGACATGTGCAGGGGCTGAGCAGGAGCTGGGGTGCAGGGGCTGGTGACGCCAGGTCTGATCTGCAGCCTGGCTCTGTGGCAGGGAGAGAGGGGAGAATTCCCCGGTGCGCTCAGCAAGCGGCTGGAACGCGTTTGCTCTCCTGATGAGTTCACGGCCGAGGCTGCTTCCCTCCCCGGTTCCTCTGGCACTTCACTTCTGAGGTAATGGGGCTGAATGCTCCTGCACTGTGCTCTCAGAGGAGAGGACCCCGGCGTTTTCTTGTTCGGCTTCTGATCCGCCGTTGTGCTGGAGCCCTCGGAGGTGGTGGCACGCTCGCTGCCTGCCAGCGCAGGTGCTCGGTGTCAGACCCTCACTGCCGAGCCTGGGGCCTGGGTTTGGTACCGAGAACCAAATTCAGCCCATGGGATGTTGTTGAGTTTCTCATTTCAGCGGGAATTAATTCCAGCAGCCCTGTTGTCTGTGTTTGTTCAGGTGATGGAGTTCAGGTTCCTTCTGGCAGTGTAAACTGTGGCACCAGATGTGCCAGAAACACAGCAACCCTCACTCAGGGCATGGGGGTTTTCTGATGGTGGTGATAATTTGGATATGTTGGATGAGGAGACATCTACAGTAGGAAAGGAAATGGCACTAGAAGGAGAAGCAAATTGTGAAGCCCGTTTCCTGCTACACTTTCTGTAGCTAAAATTTAGTGATACTTTCAGATATGTATTGATCCTCCAAACACAGAGATATATGTGGTCTATATAATCACCTAAATTTTATTTATGACACAAGCCCAAGTCAGCACTATTATTAACATAATTGCAAACCCACTTTTCTATTATGTGCTCAACTAAACTGCATTGCAAGGCAGCCTGGGGGGTTGCCCAGCCCGCAGTGCAGTGACACGCTCCAGGACTGTGGGAGTGAGCAGGGTGCTGCTGCCACGCTGTGGGGCTCCATCCCTGAGCCACTGGGCTTGAAAAAACAAGCTGGAGAATAATCCTCTGACATTTGGAACGAGAGGCAAAATCCCATAGCCCTTGGAAATGATAATTTTCTGTTTAGAACTCACTCCCAAGTTTTAGGAGGGAAGTTACAAGGTGGCATTAAAAAGCACCTGCTGCATCACCATCAGATGTCTCACCATTTGAGTTTAAATGTCTCTTCTGAAAAAATTCCCAGCCAGGTTTCTTTTCAAGCAATTGAAGCTGCTTGGGTTTCAGCTATTGCCACTGCTGTTTAGAGTGATGCTAATTAACATTCTGTGCAAAGGAGCACCGAGCGGGGAAGTGCTTATGATCTGTAAATGCCACTTTGCTCTTCTGGCACTATCCTTCCAGGGAGAGGACTTCTTTTGTCTGTTTCTTGTTTTTCTTCCTCCCTCTAACTGTCTTGGAGCAAAGCTGATGCTTGGGCACATATTTTGCCTCAAGCATATGCGTGACTTTTCAGTACCTGTGCAATGGTGGGTGAGTCTGCGTGGATGAGAGGGGAGCTGCACGCGTGCAGAGCAGGGACGTGCCGCTCCCAGTGTACAGGAGCTTGTGGCTGCTGCGTGTGAGCCTTTACCAGAGAAAGAGGCATGTGACAGGCTTCTCCCTGCTACTAGTTCCCCATTCCCTTGATGATAAGCTACGAGGAAATGGGGATGAAATCAGAAATTGGCAACATGCTGTCAGGAGGGATTAATTTCTGTCCCTGATTAACTTTATGCTGGAACAGCAGGAGATGAATACTTTACCGTACACGATGCAGCTTTTTCTTACACCGAGTAGGTCTGAATCCACCCACGGTCCCACGCTCCCCTTGTTGTGTTTCCTTACATTCAGCAGGGCCATTGCTCTGGATGTGTAATCACAGGCCGCTTACGTGTTTCCTAATGCCGAGGGAAAGGACTGAAAAAAATCCGCCAGTGCTTTGGGGGTCTGGCTTGAGTTGTGCAAGAGTTTTGTTTCTGCTTGTAGAAGCTTTAATGTGCTGGTTGGTCCCTAGAGCTCTTGGTGGAATATTAATGCACTCCATTCCTGTGCTACCTTTCCTCTAAGGCTTCCACAACACTTTGCAAAAATTAACAATAAACTCTTTCAAAGTGGGAGGTCATTGCAGAGCACAGGAAGGTGATTTGCCAATGATCACGCAGGCAGGTCAGTACTCGGTGTGTGGCAAGGGGGGAATGCAGACCACGTCCCCTCTCTCAGCCCTAAGTGCCAGACAATTACTCCAATTACTCCCTGCCTGTGCCCAAAGCTTAATTAAGAGTGTGGCTGTCGTAGGGAGAGCAGGTGTGGAGCCTAAACAGTGTTTTGTGACGGAGCAGAGCTGTGTGGGGAGCTGGGCCTGTGCACACAGGTGAGTCTGGAGCTCAGCCCTGGGTCTGACTGTGTGCTTGTGTGTAGAGAAAAAGGGACAGCAGGGACAAGAGCCCTCAGGCCCTGGGGAAGAGCTGGAGAAGGAGAGGACAAGGCAGTGGAGTGCAAGTGTGTGCACAGATGTGTGTGATGGTGGTTGAGGAGACCTGAGTATTTCTGGCTGCTCTGGGAGTTTTGGCTCCCCTGGCCCAGCTCTGGCTTTCACGCTGTGGGTGCTTCCCTGCACCCCGTTATTCCTGGGGGTAATGGGGCCCTGGGGACCGAGGTTTTCCCCACCTGTGGGACAGCTCTCCTGCGATCTTAGCAAGGTACATGGGCAGCAGGAGTGATGCCAGGATTGCAGAGCATCCTGCTGCCTCCTCCTTGGCCCTAGGGAGAGCAGAAAGTCACAGACCTTGCGCACAAGATTTTCACAACCTGATGTTTCTGGTTGGACACCTGATTGAAGGTGCTCAGCTTTGATTGATGCCTGGATATTTTAAGGACTGTTTGGAATAGCATCCTGGTGAATGCCTTACCAAGGACATTGTCTAATTGTCGCATTAATTGTAGCTTAGGTATGAAAATCATTAACTTGTATGGAAAGAATAAATGAATATGAATTTTTTGGCCTACAAGAGTGAAAACTAAAGTAGGACAAATCTTCAGAATAATATCAGGGCACAGCAGCATGAGGCAGAAGTGCCTGTTCTTTGTTAATTTGAGATCTTTCCACTAATAATATGGTTTTTAATTGCAGCAAGAGATTTTCAACTTGGGCATCATAACCGGTTTTCAAATAGGATTGTGAAGTACCACTTTCACTTTGTCTTGTGAAACACAGGAATCTCTGTCACTGGGATTCTTGAAGAACAGGTTAGGAATGAGAGAACTGTGGTAATGATGTTGGAAATGACACATCCACAATGCCCCCTTTTGCTGGGGATATGGGAACAGGCTGAAACTACCTGATTTGATGAGATCTGTTCCAGCCCTATTCTCTGTGATGCTGCAGAGGTTTCTGAATTTTTTAGTGGAGTCTTTCCATTCAGATGTCAGACCTCCAGAGGTTGTCTTCAGAAGACACATCCCCTGGGATCTCTGTGGGTACATATCAATCCTGCCCCTGTACCTCTCCAAGACTGTTCTGAAAACAAACCTGGGCTGAGTTTGCCAGCTGCAGGGTTTAATGCTGCTGCTAAAGTCTTGCTGCTGGTACTTTCAAGGTGGGACTAAGCTGAAAATCTCAGCTGAAATGAGACCTCTTTATTAAAATCCCCAGGTACATAGTGTATTCTGTTCCTGAACCCTTCTGGCTCAGGGAGCAGAAGGCACTAGCAGGAAAAAGGATGAGTCTGGAAATGTGTGGAAGAAATCTGTCTGCAAATCTGTTCTCCATATCCTCTGGTGAGAAGGCAAAGCTTTTTGAGCCTGTTACACAACAGAGAGAACTTTATATTAAACATCAGTAATGACTTTCTAGCAGGGCCCCCTTTCAGTGGCTAAAGGAGCTCCAAGAGAGCTGGAGAGGGACTTTTGACAAGGGCAGGGGCTGAGAGGACCGTGGGGAATGGCTTCACACTGCCAGAGGGCAGATTTACCTTAGATAATAGAAAGAGATTCTTTATTGTGGGGTGGTGAGGCACTGCCACAGGTTGCCCAGAGAAGCTGTGGCTGCCCCATCCCTGGGAGTGCTCAGGGCCAGATTGGCCAGGGCTTGGAGCAACCTGGGATAGTGGAAGGTGTCCCTGCTTATGTCAGGGGGTTGGAACAAGATGTTCTTTAACCCTTGCAACCCAAACCGTGCTTGATTCTACAAAAACGTTAAAGGGTCTCAGCCAGGGAAGCCTGGGCTCTCCACCACGAGTGGATTAGAGTTTGTAAACAGCTGTTAGGTGGGCCCTGAATGAGACAGAGGGGATGGGTTGGACAGGTGGGTTTCTTCCAGCCTTGCTTCCAGTGAGCCTGTGCCTTTGCAAAAGTGCTTCCAGTGCTTGAGATTAGGGAGAAAAGCTTATAAATGTGGATCTCTGAAGTGCAGAGAGCGCCCCAACACCTGTATCAGAAGGTAAATCAATAGAATTGCAAAGTTGCTGTTTCTAAAAGTTCAATGTATTTAAAATAGATCATTACTCTGCAGAAAACTGTGGGGGTAACTGTTGACAGTGCTGACTTACGTTGGCCTAGATTTCAATTGCTTTAGCTCTAATAAGAGATTTAGTTTAATTCTATGCCCGTGGAGTCATCCCAAATTTGCATCACTGCGGCTGAGAGCTGAATTTGGCCAGTGGTAGCCATCAATAAAAATAAAAGGCAGCGTGCATAATTGTTACTCTTTTTTCTTGTGTCGATGAAAGGAAGTCTGCAAAATGTGTCTGGGAGCCTTAGTGTTAGAGGCTGCACAGCGCAGCCTTTTTCCACAGCCCTTCCTGCAAAAAGCAACAGCATTTCTGGCAAGGAAGATAAAGCTGTTTTGGGAAAGAGGTCTGGTTATTTATTTAAAGTCGAGTCTTTGAGGATCTGGGAGTCTTGCCTCACTCAATGCAGAGCAAAGAGCTGTGAGTGCTTTGGGGACACTCACAGGGGATGGGGAGCAGCCTTTGCACACCTGCAGCAGCCCTGCCACAGGCACTGCAAGAGAGCCTGGTGAAGTGCTGTTCATGACTCTCAGGGCAGTGGTGGCCCCTTCCTCATCCTCCCCACTGCCAGGGACATGAAGTCTGGCAAGATCCCATTTTGGGTCTCTATGAGCTTTTGTAATGTCAGTGTCCTAAACATTTAGCCTTGGGAGAAAAGCAACAGAATAAAAGAATAGTGTTTTAAACTGTCCAGCAGCTGTGCAAAAGGCAAAACTGCAACCACATGGAGTCCAGGAGGGATCTGAGGAGCAGAGATGTCTCTTGCTCTTTCCCTAATGATTTTCATTCACTTAGGGATGCTGAGGAAAACCCAGCATGATCCATTATGTGGAGGTAGTGATTCTGACAGAAGTCACAGAGTAGTTTGGGTTGGAAGGGACCTTAAATACCAACTCATACCACCCCCCTGTGATGGGTAGAGACCCTTCCACTTGATCAGGCTGTTCAGGACTCCATCCAGTCTGGCCTTGAGCACTCCAGGGATGGGGCATTCTGTGTGAGGGCCTCACCACATTCTTCATGATATGCACCCTGAAATCCAGCAAAATAGCACATCTTTATCCGTGACAGCACCCCTCCTAGGGTGTACCTAGGGCATTTGAGGTGCAATTTTAATGCCATTGGTCTGAAGTCAGTGTGTTTTATGTAGACATAACTTAACCAAACTGGTTAACTCTTTAATAAATCCTGAAGGAAAGTAGTTGAGGCACCTTTTAAAAATACTGTTTTTCTTACTAAAGCTTTTCTTATGTCCCACATAACAAGGAGAGCAGCTAGACTCCAGGATCAGGTTGGGGTGGTTGTTTTTTTTTTTCGTGTGTGTTTCTGTTTTGCTGTACAAGCATGTATTTTTAGAGATCATGTGATGTCTGACTGCATTTGGGCATTTTTCTGAGAAGCTGTAGCTGTTCTCTCTCTGTTGTACATTAGCACAGCAGGCTCTGGGGCGCTTGTGCCCTGGCCTGGCAGCAAGGCCCACGCCATCCAAGTGGCTGCAAGTGTGCAGAGAAGGGCCTGGGCAGGGTTCCCATCCTGGTTGAGACCTTCTGTCTTCAGCTATGCAGCAATTTATTTTTGCAGCGCTTTATCTGAAAGAAGAGCAAGTTTGAAGTTGTGTGATACTGAATTTCCCTGTAGAATATTCTCTCTCTGTAAACACCCAGGCAGGTCTGTTGCTCTGAGAGCTCACCATACAAGGGTTTGGGATGATGAAGACTAAAAGCTGCTTTCCAGGCCGGGAGAGGTTTTCTATAATCCAAGCTAACCATGCATAGCCCTTTATCCCTGACTGGTTGCTAAATTATGTATAGCAGGCCCAGGTCTGCTTTGGGGCTGGCAAGGCTGAAGTCTCAGCTGTAGAGGCTGGTGATCCTGTGCTGAGGAAGCAGAAGTTCAGCCAGTGCCCCAGAGGATGGGAGGTGTGGGTGCTGGGGCAGGATGGGGAGCACTGGAGCAGCTCCACCTCTCCATCCCTGGTGGTGTGGGCTGTTTTTCCCTCTTCCCCCATGTTCTCTGTGGTACTGCTGCCTTTTAGCAGGCACTTTAGGGAACTAGAGAGACCTCAGTTCTATGGTTTGTTTGCTTCAATTATAGCTGACCATCCCTGAGGAGCAACTAAACTTCACATTTCCCTGTCCTGCTTCGGCGGGAGGGCTCTGAAGAGCTGCTCAGAGGGTGCTTGCTTTTTATGAGGTAGTTGGAAGGATGGAGCACAGCAGGGGAATGGCACTGAGGAGCCAGGGAGCTGGGGTTAGTAAATGTCAAGCTGTTAGCCTCCTGCGCGCTGGAGCACGTCCGCAGGCTGCCGGAGCGGCAGGATGTGACAAGGGCGGGATGTGACAAGGGACAGCTCGGGCTCCCTGGGAGCCACTGCCCACGCTGCTCCCCACGGGGCACCTGGCCTCAGGGCTGTGCTCACAGGGCTGTGCCCTCGGGGCCGGTGGTGTCCACGGTACCGGCTCTGGGAATTGGTGTGGGCTCGATTTGCAAAGCCCTCTCTGAGCTGTGGCACCGGGGCTCACCTGCAGCCGCTTCCCTTTGCCTGTTCCTCTTGTGACTCTTCAACAAGATAAAGCAGGATCTAGCACCTTCCTGGCTGATAAGCGCTTCTCCAGAAGGCCGTGGCCGTGGCCTGGCCCGTGCAGTGGGGTGTGACCCGCTGTGCGCAAGGAGGGGCGGCACAGGCGGCACTGCCCGTCCTGGCGGGCTGGCAGCGGGGATCGCTCTGATCGCTGCCTGCTCGATTGTCCCTGACGCTGAGCCCAGCCTCACATCCTCCAAATGTAATGTAGGAGCCGCGATGATTACCGTCATTGCCAGGACTATAAGCACCAGACAATGAAATTTAACAACAGTCGGTGCGGCAGTGATGAGGGGTGAGATGGAAATCGTGCTGTCTCTGCTCTCTGCCTATGGCCCTGAGCGGTCTCCATCTTCCAGCAGGATCTCTGGGGTCTGGCACTCCTTTTCCTCCCTGTTACCCAGCCAGTGTTCTGTGCTTGGCCTCGACCATCTCATGGTGTTCTTGTTGGTCATTTACGCTGCAGGGCAATTCTTTTCAAGGCTCCTGCTCCAGGGGGTTTAGAGGGGTCTGTCCTGTGCAGTCAAAGCAAAAGCGAGTCTGCTCAAGGGCTCTCCTCTTTCCTCTTCACTCGTACTCTGAGCTGTGGGGAAATGGTAGGAGCCTGCACTAGGTGAGATCACTCAAAATGGGCCAGACTGATGGGGAGACCAACAGATCCTGAAGCTCCAGGAGAAGCTCTAGACCAGCATCTGAGCAAGCAGTGCCTCTCAGGGCAGGCATCCTGCTGCACTACTGGCTGTACTGCTGAATTCCCTTTGCAGATGCCATATCTGGGTCACTGTACAACACTGATCCCAGGCACGGGTCTGGCTGCACGAGCTTGAAGTAGAATAGAGACCTTCCCTGCCTCTCATAATAGTGCTGGCTGGAAAAACCCTTTTGTTTTCTTGCTTGCTGGCCTTTGTGGGGCATGGCGTGGCACAGCCCCGTTCCTGGGGCAGGAGGGTTATCTTGGGTGTGGGTGGCTGTTGTGCCTGCAGAGATGTGGTTTGGTCTTTGGCCTCCCTCACCTGGAGCACCCCAGCTTTGGGGTGGAATGCTCTGGGAGCAGGAAGGCAGCCGCTCTGTTGCTGCACGTAATACTTTGCTCTTTTGCAAACATGCCAGGTTTGCACTGTGATTAAACGCTGTTTGGACTGCAGCTGTCCAAACCTGGTGTATTGGATTCATACAGGGGTGGAGAAAAAATTAATTTCTGGAAAATGACTATTACCCGGATCAGATGCCTTTCCAGCAGGAGCTGGAGCACCAGAGCCTCTCCCTGCTTGGCCCTGAGCAAACCCCAGGTGGGGTTTGAGCTGTGGGTACAGCTCTGTCCTGGCCCAGTGGGGCTGAGGGCTTCTGGGGTTACCAGCTGCTCTGTTGGGGTTCAGCTTTTTGGTTGCTGTTGTTCTTGAGGAAGGCGATGGGGGAGTCTTGGCATGGAGGTGATGCTGTGTAAGCACAGTGTAGGGCTGCCCCTCTGATTTTGGGGAAGGGCTGCTGCGTGGAAGTTGTGACGTGGAGCTGGTGATAGAGAGAATGAGAAGGCAGAGGTCTGCTTTGGGCTGCAGGTGTACCCTGCCATCCCTGTCCTCCCTCATGGCCTGGATGAGGGGGACATTGGACATTCCAGAGATGAGCCTGGAGACAGTTGGCAGGGGAGGCCAATGCCCGTTGGAGACAAAGAGGGCTGACGTTGAAGAGACAATTTTTACCTTCTAGCAGTGGTTTACAGGGTGCTCTCCTGAGATTTGTTCTTTTCCTTCATGTTTTCTCATTGGATACCTTGACCCCTGGGAAGGTGTTGGCCCCTCCCTTGGCAGCTCATCCAATGGTGATTTCTACACTTAGGGGAGTAATTCTGGACATGCTCCTTTCTCAGGCTGCCAAGTTTCATGGTGCTGAGTGTGCTCACAGGGAACTGGGGGGAGGAAAATGCTTTCTCTGAACTCTGACAGCTCCCTGAATATATAGGCACAGAGGGAATTAAAGGCAGAGATGAGCATCATTTATTGTGCATTAGGAGCAAGGCAAACAAGTGAATTTAGAGAATGGGTGTTTCAAGGCAGTATCAGATCTGCCTCCTTGGCTGTACAGGTGCTGCTGGAACATGTGCTGACAGCTGGTTGTGTTACCAGCTTTGCTCTTAAGTGAGGCCACTAAGCACTTCTGGGCTGGTTTAAATAATTTTTCTGGCTGTTTGTAATTGCACTATGTTTAGGAGTATTTAGGTTTAAGTTTTTCATGCTGCAGGTTGTTTTCAACAGTTGGGTTTTTCTTCTCCCAACCTGGCACTGTTTTGGTTTTTTCTTTTGCTTTTATTTTTTTGTTTCAGCTCAGTATTTTTTGTTTGGCTACTGTTAATATTCCCTCCCACTCCTCCCTGCTCTTGCCACTTATTAGTTCACTCTCAGCATCCACTGTTGGACTCTTTTCCACTGCCAGGATTAGATCCTGCATCCAGCTTCAGCCCTTCCCAGACGCTTTATTGAGATTGCAGGTCATAATGTGGTCTCACTCCCCATTCTCTGGGTACAACAGCTTCCTTCCTCCTCTGTGTTGCCCGAGGGCTGTTCCCTCTGTAGGTAATTCAGGGGCTCTCTACAGTCCTTCTCCTGCCCAGTAATCTCATGTTTGTGGACCACGTTGGGCAGGACTAACAGAAGGGCTGGAGCAGTGCAGCATTTGGCTTTGCTCGTGTCCCTGCATTGCCACCCACCTGCCCTGCCTGGCAGGGAGCCTGTGAGGGGCTGGGGCCTGTTGCTCAATGTATTGCCAAGTAAAACCCAGTCTGCCAGGAGCACGCAACCTGTCCCCCTTCTTCCTGTGGGTGCTGGCACAGCTGGGTGTGAGGGTTTGAACGTGGAGTCAGAAGCAGCAGTTCCTTGCTTCCAAGGTCATCGGTGTTACTGGTTTCAAAAACAGGTCCCAGAGCACCGGATCACAGGAGAATTTCAATGAGAATGGCTTTCTAATCTGGACAAAATGAAAGGTTTATGCCATCACTGAGGAATGTTTGGGATGTCTTTAGCCTGAAAATCCTCCCGTTGTCTCAGCTTGAGGAAAAACCCAATATGGGAAATGTCATCTTAGATAAGTAAAACCTGGCCGCGTTCTGAACAACCCAAAGCAAAATGCTACGGTGGAGACTGTGAAGTTCTCTAAATTGCCTGGAGCCCCTACCATTCATTCCCCTGCCTGTCTGGGACGTTCTCATGCACGTATGGTCACTGTTAATTTGTCTTGGATTGTTCTAATTAACGCCAGTGAACTGTTCAGCCACGAAGACTGCAGAGCTCTGCAGCAGCGGAGAGGGCTGGAGGAACAGCTCCTGGTTTCTTTTTCTGTTCTTTCCTCCCTTGTGGACAGGCACCGTTTCTGTCTGTTACCAACAGGAGACAATTTTCTGTTTCATAATAGGAAAATACCAATGTCAGGACTCCCTCTGTACCCAAAGCTTTCTCCTTGAAGATTGCTCCTCTTTGCTTTCCTAATTGCTGCTGCTCAGCTGGAGGTATGCTGCATCTTTCAAGCACATGACTTTGTTGTGCTGTTACTTACCAAGGGGAGAAAAAGGAGTGTGAGGGAACATTGCTTTGTGCCGAGCTTTCTTTGCTGTAACCCCTTCTGTGCCAATGTGGGGTGTTCTTATCTAGTGCAGGATGTTATGCTCTTGGCAGTACAAGCTTTTTGGTCTGAGGCTCAGGGTGTGATGGAGCTCTGACTGAAGAACACCTAGAAATTGTATCCTGAGTCACATCAAAAGTGAGTCGAGGGAGGCAAGGGACTCTTGCCCTCTGCTCTGGTGGGACCTCACCTGGAATGCTGCATCCAACTCTGGGACCCTCAACATAAGGAGGAAGTCTAGAGGAGGGCAATGCAGCTCACTAGAGGGCTGGAGCACCTCTGCTACAAAGACAAGCTGAGAGAGCTGGGCATGTTCATCCTGGAGAGGAGAAAGCTTTGGGGAGGCCTTAGAGCCCCTTTCACTGCCTAAAGGGGCTCCAAGAAAGCTGGAGAGGGACTTTGGGCAAGGCCCAAAGGGAATGGCTTCACACTGAAGGAGGGGAGGTTGAGATTAGATATTAGGAAGAAATTAATTACTGTGAGGGTGGTGAGGCACTGGCACAGGTTGCCCAGAGAAGCTGTGGCTGCCTTATCCCTGGAAATGTTCAAGGCCAGGTTGGACAAGGCTTGGAGGAGCCTGGGACAGTGGAAGGGGTCCCTGCCCATGGCAGAGGGCTGGAATGAGATGGTATTTAAGGTGCCTTCCAACCCAAACCATTCTATGAAATAATTTCTTCTGGACTCTGGGGAATACCTCTTAAATGTCTTCTCTTACTGAAGCATCCTCTTTGGAGCCCCTGTGCTCACAGAGTGATCACTTGTAATAACACAGGAGTTGCCAAGCTAATGTGATGTATGGGTGATTTGGGGACCAAAGTGATTTGGGTGAAGCCCATTTCAGACAAATCAGGTTGTTGGGGTTGCCTTTCCTTGAAGGATGGCAGGTGTGGAGGGTGAAAGAGGAGCAGAGCCTTGGGGAGGGCACTGGAGCCATGCTCCCTGTGTCTCTTAGGGACTGAGGAGTCACATGAGGATCACCAATGTCTGGCTCTTGGCTCGTGGGCTGTGTTCTTGCAAGTCAGTAACTATGAAAATTCACAGAAATTCTGTTTTCTCCAGAAACTATCAGATCTGAGCCTTTTGTTGTGCTGCCCCACTGACAGAGGTAGGATTGGTTACTGTCCTGGCAGCCTGGGCAGGTGACCTGAATCCCTTGGGGCTTTTTTTGGGGGAAAAAAAAGCAGCTGCTGGAGTAGAGCTAGAATGGAGTAATGGTATATGTGGATATAAGGCTGCCAGAAGAGACTGCTGTTAGGAATTTCCCAGTGCCACGGAAGAAAGGAGGAGCTTGGGCAGAGCAGGGGCCCCAGACAGAGCTGCAAAGAGCAAAGTGGAAGCCTGGAGATTAATCCAGTGGGTCTGGAGGGACTGTGCACAGCTGAAAGAGCAGCCTTGTGCTTAGTCTATCGGTGTACTCCTGTGGCTTCAGCCTCAGAAAGTGCTTTGTGTAACCATGAAAGGGAAGCTGGAGCTGGGGGTTGTCTCTGCCCTGTCTCTTAAATTCATTGTCAGCTGCCTTCAGCAAGTGGAGTTGCTGTCTACTCCAGCTCATTATAAGGTCTGAAGAGAGGGCAGTAGTTTCTCAGCATTTTAGAGGGTCTCATCATGTCCCTGAGCTGTGTGATGTGCCACTGTCCAGATCCTGGGCACCTGCCTGCCTGTACCTTTACTTTTGCTGGCTCCACCAAGAGAAAGAGTTGTGATGGGTATGAGTCTGGTGGGTGTCTCTGGCTGAGCCTCTCCTCAGTCCTGGGTGAAGTGGAGGAGGTTCTGGGTGTGTATTTGTCATGTGGAAGCTGGTTGCTCACTGTTTGTGTTTGGGTGCTGCTCTGAGACTCAGGGCAGATGTGTCCCGAGAAAGCAAGCCCTGGTCCTCATGGCCAGGTGCGCAACAAACCACCACTGACAGGCAGAGTCTTTCACTTGTAATGAAGCTCCAGCAAAGAGAGGGTTTTGTCCCGTGGGAAGCATGATTCAGCTCCTAAGGATCATGCAAGCTTGGGTAGGTGCCAGACGTGCTTAGCATGGAATTTGCAGTTAAGTGCGGTGTCTGCTACCTCCTTGGGGAGGTCCAGCTCTCCTTGGAGGGTTCTCTGTTCCCATATGTCTCCATGTCTGGAGCTGAAGGTATTTGCAAGTAGCCTGAGGATAAAGAGAGAAGCTGCCTGAATCCTATTTGCTTTGTGGTTTTCTTCATGTACCTTACTTAAGACAAGATAAGGAGGAATTTATTTTTGCTCATCCCAGATGATGGCAGTAAACTCTTCCCTTTGACCCTGTGCTGGCTGTTCCTGGGACTGCAGGCGGGTGGGGTTAACAAGTCGCAAAATCATCTGAGGAGGTGGCTGAGGGGTTTGTGGTCGTGAAGTCTTCTGGTGGGACTGATACCTTCTTCTTGAGGCAGTGCTGATGCCAGCAGCACTTCCCTTAGGCCTGGGGTTGTTCCCTGCAGTTGTATGATGTGCCTGCAGGCCATTGCTGCCGCTTTGGGTGCAAACATTCAAATACAGATAATCGCATTGGCCTTCAGGATAATCCTGCTATAGATTTGTGCCTCTAGCCACCACAGCCTGGCCAAGTTCTGGACTGGTTGTAGAAATCCTCATTTCTTGAGGGTGCCAAATTACTATGCCTTGGTTAGAGATATGGGCTTTATCCTGCTTCATGTGATCCCCTTGTTCCCGTTCCTGGTACCAGGGCTGCCCTGCTGCCTCAGTGCTTCCAGGCCCTGGCCCCAGCAAGCTCTGCACTGCCTTCAGCGTGTGGTGGCTCTGCCTGTGCCACAGGAGCGGCTCAGCAGAGGCAGGGATGGGCAGC
Organism: Hirundo rustica; assembly: GCF_015227805.2. Taxonomy (NCBI): domain Eukaryota; kingdom Metazoa; phylum Chordata; class Aves; order Passeriformes; family Hirundinidae; genus Hirundo; species Hirundo rustica. The sequence goes on along the minus strand of NC_053461.1, from coordinate 5,513,604 downwards.
TCAGCTTTTGAGTGAGAGGGTGGGATGCTCATTGCCTGTAAGCATGAAAGCAGGCAGCTGTAGAGCCACTGGTGTGGGCAGAGCAGGTTGACTGCGTTTCTGTTTTTTCTCGTTGCAAAGTCTTTCTTCTCTTGCTCCCCTCATTTCCAAAGCTTATATTGTTACCACATTGCTAGAATTCTCCGTTAGAGGATCAGCTTTTCTGTAGGAAGACTGCTGTACTCCTCACTAATATTGACTGTCTTTTCCTCTTGCTTGCCCTCTTAGATCTACGATGACAATAAAAACCTGTTTGAAGTCAAGGAGAATGTGCCCAGGAAATTGGTGGAGAAGGTCGCAGGGGACATTGAGAGCCTCTTGGCCAAGAAAGTCCGTGCTTTAAAGGTAAGGAGATGGGCCTGCGTTCTGATCCTTTGATGGAGATGTTCAGTTTAAACAAGAGGGTTGATGCTGGCATAGCAGTATGATCTCAGCTTCAAAGTGATTTCTGTGATTGTGTGGCCTTTTCTGGGAGCTGCATCCTGCAGCTGAACAGATTCATATGGAGTGTGTGAGGCAAGGATGTGTCATGTGGGGATTTACTCTACGTATCTTCTTGCTTTTTATCTTTTCCCACTGTCACGCAAACACCTGAGAGTGCTGCCACAAGAATACAAGTGACAGCAAAAGCCTGGCAGCAAATTTGAACTGGGGTGTACTGGAAGCAGAGGTACTGCAGTGTCCCTGCTGTCACTCATGGAAGTGTTCTGGACAAGTGGAGCCTTTCCTGTTTAGAGGATGCACTTGAAGGGTTTGTGTTGATGCCTGGGACTTGAGCCCTGTGACTGGCTGCATGTGTGGGTTGCCCTCATGGGTACCTGCATGCATTTCCTATATTGTCTTATTTGGTATCACTCCTTTTAAAATGAACTCATTTTATCTGTAGTGGAGGAAGGTGACCTGACCCATGGTGCCTGCTCAGCAAAACACAGTGGTGGCTATAATGAGGTGGCAGCAGGGCCACGCTCTGCTCCTGGGGCAGGGACAAGTAACTGCCTTCCTGGAGAGGTGGACAACCTTCTCCACTGCAGAGGGGTATGGATACTTCCCCTCCAGGTGTCCTCTCTAAAACACAATTGTATCGAGTGGCATGACATTGTACAGTGGGTGTCTGGCAATGTGGCCAGCTGGATGCAGCTTGATCCACTGGAGGGGTGTCTGCAGGTGATGGACAAGGGGAAGGCTTGGAGCAGGTAACACAACTGATGTGCCCAGAGGCACTGCAGCCAAAAAGACTCGGTCACCCTCCAACGTGGTAGACAGGAAGGGGAGCACAGGGAAATGTGCTGTGGTGAGAGCAGGGATATTGCAGTAACTGAGGTGTAAGTAAGGCAGTGAGGGTTTGGGAGTGACCTGCATCTACAGTGGGTGTGGACTAGCTTGGAGAAGGTATGCAACAGGAGTCACAGGACTCCTGGGCCTGGGGAGACTCAAGGCTCAAGACAGGATCTCAGTCAAGGGTGGTCAGAGTCTGGCCTGAGTGTCCAGATGGCGTGAGGTTGTCCACAGTGCCTGACAAAGATGGTTACTGTAGGGACTTGGGTGAAGAAGATTGTTGTTTACCCAATTTCTCACTCTGGGAACTAAAGAGTAATCCTACTTGGGACTCGCACGTGTAAGTGTGGTAGCTTGAATGGATGGAGCTGAAGTGGGACTGAAGAGGTGTAAACTGTCAGCCCTGCTTTTGGGATTGTGGAAGTGAAAATCAGGGAGACCAGTTTTCTTAACATGAACGTGTATCTTTGTGCTCATACAGTTTGTGTGCATACTTGAGCAAATATCATATTAAATGTTCCAGAGATGTGCAGCACCTATAGATACTGGAGGAAGGCACAGGTGACAAAAGGTTGTTGCAAACTTGATAAACACGTGGACAACCCACGGCTCCCGTGGGATGCACAGGGTAATAACCCTGAGTTACACAGCATCACTGTGCTGACTGGTTCCACTGTGGCATTTGAATTTCAGCTCATCAGTCACACTGGTTTGCTTTGCCCTTTGCTCTGAGTCACACTTACAGACTTGGAGAGAGTTTGTGCATCTTTTGGTGCTAGATCAAGGGTTGAACTGTGCCCATGGTACAAATAACCTTGTTTGTTTTCCAGCTGTCTTTCTTTTTTGCTGGGTTTTTGGGCAGGACTCTTTGGTGTGCTGTGAAGGGCTCACCTGTCACAGGGGAGATTCTGGCAGCGCTGGTTAGGTGACAACATGTGGTGCTGTCTTTATAGTGGAAACAATGAACCCTTGACCTAAATTAATCTTTCAAAAGACTCCTTCAGAGTGCACTCTGGATGGAGCAGGCTTTTACATCCAGTTTCCATGTAAATTCTTGGCTTTTTGGATTGGTGGTACTAACAACAAAATCTGTAAATGGGGAAGTTGATGGTGGAGGAGCAACCAAATCTTCTAAATTTCTTCCATATTTTGTTAAGCTCTTTCAAAGCAGCGTGGCTCCCATAGCTCCTTCCATTCTCCTGCCTGTTTTCATCTGTCTCAGCTCTCCCTTTAGTTGAATCATCTCTCCTGGAGTCATTTCCTCCTCTTCTCTCATGACTCACAAGAGTGATGATGACTTCTTGAAACATATTTTTCAGCATCTGAGTCAGGTGGGACTCCATGTATCGGCAAGGGCAGGTGAAGAGGGAGAAATGGAGTCTCTCCTTGATGTACAAATTTCCTTGTTACTTGTGTGGTCACTCTCCTGAGGAGACATGCCAGTCTCCTTTGCTGCAGGAGAGAGAAGGGATGCTGCCTCGGCCTCGGTGGGGCTTTGTAGGAAGCCTCACAAGCCTTTGGGCACACACCGTGGGTGCACAGTTTAGGGCACTGTTCTGATTACGTGGTGATTCAGTCCAGTCATCAAAGAACCTGTTTTCCTCTGTTTCTAAGTGAAAATATTAATGTGTTTATATTCAACTATGTGCAGAGCATTTATTAATACAGTTTCCTACCTTGTGTGTTGCATTTCTAAGAGGCAGAAATCGAGCACAAGGAAACTGAACCCGTCTGGCCCTGCCAGCCATGGTGCAGCACTGTGGCATGGATCTGGCACTAATAGGACACTCTGATTTCCCTTGGGCATTTTGGAGGCATGCTGGAGCCCAGGGGTGGGTGGCAGAGAGGGTAATTGCTTCCTAAAGTAAGGCACCTACAAGGGGCTGGTTATTTGGATGCTGTCTCTCCCTTTTTGTTCCAGAGTATCATATCAGGTGACAGTCTCATCATGGGACAAAAAAAACCTCCTAGGGTGTTTTTGCAATCCCCACCTGTTCCACCTGGCACTGGAGTATCCACAGCTGGATCCTGGGGGACTTCTACCCCATGTCCCACACAGTGGCTTCTGTTTGACATGGATTTGCATCAGCACTAATTGCCTTTTCCAGTGTCCTTTGTCCATGATGATGATTTCATTACTTTAAGCCTGGCCTCCCAGTTTCCTTTGGGCTGTGTAGTTCCAGCTGCTTTTTATTCTCAGGCTTTGACAGGAGGGGAGGTAAAAAAGATGGTCTTCAATACCCAAGATCCATCTAATTTCCTTTGAATTGGAAGTAAAAGACTAAGGTGAAGTGACTCCTGAAGGAGATGACGTTACATTTACCCACTGTATTGCATTGTGGGGAAGTTCCAGGGCTACAGGTGAGGTGTTAGGAAGTGATGGGTGTGTTCCTGGCTGGGTGGGAGTTTAACGGGCTGTTCTCATCCACACTCGTGAGCTTGTCCTTGTTAGGGCTAGAGAAGACACCTTTTGTAAGATGTGGAAAGGAGTGAGGTGGCACGTTACCAAACGATCACAAATCCCCCTTGGGTTTTCCTTGTGCTGGGAGTCACAGCTGGCTGGCTCATGGCTTAACATCCTCTGAGACTAGAACTCGTCAGGTTGTTTTTTTTGCCAAGTAGATTCTTTGTCACTTTTTCAACTTTATTTCCTATCTCCTCTTCAGTTTTTCAGTGTGTTCAGACCCCTTTGTGCTTTTGTATGTGCCCAGAGAGATATGTACAGTCTGGGGCTTCTTTGGGAGCCCAGATGTTGGAGTTTGCTGCTGGTGGAGCACTGAGTGAGCCAGGCAAAAGACATCACCTGAGGGTCCAGATTCCCAAACCCAAGGGGCACTTTTTCTTTCTTTTAGAATACTATGTCAAGTACATGAGCAATGCCTCGAGGTTTATTCTTTCCTGAAGCTCCGCAGCCTGGGGGAGAAGGAAATTGTGATTTGATGGAGGAGGAGGCTGAGAGGTGGAAATTTTAGATCCTAGGATATGTTTTAAGATCATTTCTCCTTTTTATATAGTTCTTGTGAAGACTGCTTTTGGATGCTGACTGCTTCATTCTTCACATATTTAAACACAGACAATTTGCTTTGCCTCCTGAGAGCGACACATCCCACAGTTTACTGAGTAGGTTATGCCCTGAAGTGAACCACTCATTGTCTGTGCTGGTGGCATTCCCCCATCTCCAAAAAGAGGCCTGCCGACCCAAAAAACATGGTCTAGATGCCTGCAGGCTCTTGCATTGCCCCAATGGTGACATGGCTGGGCTGGTGTTTTCTCCACAGAGCCGATTTAGTATTGCAAGTTGTACGTCACTGGCGCAGTCTTTTGAGTTAAGGTGAAGTTTGTTGCATTTCCTGTGGACCTCAGCTGTGTGTAGCGTGGAATATGATCTGTTGAGCAAAAGTGTAGCAAAGTGGCATTTTGTGTATCAGAATTTATAATGTGTACTATGTATATCTGTGTGTATCTTATGTAGATGTATGTGTGTGCAACAGGTTTGGTGCCCCTAGCATGGCTCTGGTGTGAGAGCACTAACAGCATTTACCAGGAGTAGGAGGAAGGTTTGTGTTGGTTTTTGTTGGGTTTTTTATGTGTGTGTTTTTTTGTTTTTTTTTAATTGTGAAATGTAATAGCATAATTTTGCTGCATATTTAACTCCAGTGTGGAATGATCTGAGGGAAAGCAGGGGTTTGGTAGGAGGGCTCAGTGGTAGGAGGTTTCAAGGTTCCTGTTCTTCAGGTAAGGTGCAGGAGGTCACAATACATTCCACTCAGATTTTACTGCAACTGGAGTAGTGAAATCTACACTTGGCATTAGGCATTTTCTTTTGGCAGAAAAAAGAATACAAAGGACAAGACTGGGGATTTCCTGTACTTTGAAAGCATCCTGCAGGGAAGTCTGGCTGGGTTTCCTGTGGCTACAAAGCCTTGGGGGCATGTTGGCTGTAGGTGTTCCCATCTTTCTTTACCTTGGTTCCTAAGGGAAAGAGGTTGGAAGAGCTGGGAACTGACACACAGAAAAGGTGGTTGGTCTGGAGATGCTGAGGGTTTTGTACTGCCTTAACCCTATTTTGCTGTTTTGTCTCCTGTTTTGTCTCCTGTTTCCCCTCCTCAGCCTCGAGTTTTCCCACTTACTGGCATTTTTTCTTGCATGTTTCTTCTGAAGTGTTGATGACTTAGTACTCAGCCATGCTTTAGGATCCTGCGATGAAGAGTGAGGTGAGAGTTTGGTGTGTTACCACAAAGTACTGACCAAATCACCTGCTCAGGGAGGATCTCAGGCCAGTTGTGCTTTCAGTCCTGGTTGAACACTCAGTGCATTACAGCTCAACTGGGACTAGTTCCCACCTCCATCTGAGCCTGGCACAAGCATATATCAAGAGTGCAGAGGGGATTTAATTGGGCAGGTTTATCCCTTTAACAATTCTGAGAACCCTGAGATTTCCCTTGCAGATTTGTGGTGAAAGGAGTCTTTATCAGGTTTCTGGCCCTTGATAGGGACAACGAAAAGAGTCACTTGTCTGAGAAGCTGCAAAAATTGGCATACAGCAAAGCACCTCTCAGCCCAGTTCAGAGCATCTCCCTGCTCCCTCCTCTCTCAGCAGCAGAAGCACTGACCTCTGTCATGGCATGGACTGGTAGAATATCATCAGGAAATCTGCCCTCCTTCACTGTTGGGGTTGTTGCTGTCCTCTGGAGTTGGTGGCAGGCAGCAAAAGGGGTCAGCATTCAGCAGGAGCAGCCCTGGGGTTGTACTGGATTTCTCCTTTGTTTTTGGCAGAGTAAGGTCCTGTTGGCACCTCTCTGCCCCACAGAGCTGTCTGAAGGACGTCGAAGCAGGTGCTCATTGGCCAAGTCATTGAAGTGTTTAACTGGAGAGGTCCTAGGCCAGGGTTCCAGGTCCCAGGGAGACCCTCCTGAGCTGCAGTGCACCAGGGGTTCACACTGGCTGGCAGCATGTGGTGCCAAAGCCTCGTGGGTTTCCTTCCTGCGGTGTGGTACAGCCCTGGCTTTGACCTGAGGGAGACTTCTGGGCGTGTCAGGAGGCTACCAGTGGTCATACTGTGGCCTGCTGGCTCCCAGCTAAGGGACACATGGCCTGTCTTGCCTAGACAGCAAAATGGGGTAGGAGAGAGGGAGTAAACACAGCTCAGGTGAGCTCTGACACAGCCTGTGGGTTTGGTGAGATGTGGGGCTCCATTGCGCTCCTGCACCTTTCTAGCTGCACAGCCACTGACAGGGGCTCTTGAGTTGGTGGAGTAAGGACCACAACCACCAACCTTGCACATGCTGAAGTACAAACCATTTAAAGGCAGGACCCCTGTGCTTTCTTATTTCATAGTGGCAAATCCAGCCTTCTTCCCGCTTCTTTGGTAATTGCTGGATGGTGGTTTTTGTTTTTAATTCTCTTTTTAATTTGCTTCTAATCAAATCCTGGCTGACAGTCCCCGTGTGTGTGTTTGTTTGTTTATTTGTTTATTTATTTATTCATTCGTGCATGTGTGTGTGTGTCTTCTCCTGCCTCACAGTTGTTCTCGTGCTGGACCTGCTCCAGTAATCCAATTTGAATCCAATCTCCCAGGTCTGGAATTCTAATTTACAGATTGCAGAGGGGAGTTAAACAATGCCCACACACCAGGATGGGGGCTGATTGTCTGATCTAATCAGGGACAATCAGATGTTTGTAACAAGTCTATCAAACCTGTATTGGGGCAGTTTGCTGAGCGTTGTAACCAGCTCTCTTAATAGCGCTAACACAATTTAGGGCTTCCTGCACTTTCATGCGGATTGCATTGAACGTTTCCTTGTCTTCTCCCATGAACGCTTGGCAGCAGCCCAGCCCGACTGGCTTTACAACTCGGTGAGCTGCTGGGTGCCCTCTGTGGCAGCAGAGGTGTGCCAGGACCCCGGGGGCCGCTGCCTCCCCCGGCTCCGCCGAGGTGCCAGGATGATCCTGTTCTGTGGCACGCACACAAGGAATGGACTCGGTCCACCAGCGTCACAGATGGGGGAGGGAAAAGGGAAAAGCGATGGTCCTGACCTGACAGGGTGTTCAGTAAGTCTCCACAGCAGATCCCCAGCCCTGTGCATGCCTGTTGGTAAAGAACAGATGAAGAAACCTTTGTCCTCTCTTGCCCTTGGCAGACTGAGGCTGCTGTGAGGCTGTTGTTTCTGGTACTTGCTGTAAGAAGTCTGGACATTTGGTGTTTAAAGAAAACACCTGTCTGGATGTTTTTCTTGATGCCCTTTCAGGGCCTGAAGCAAAAGAGGAGTCAAAACCAGCTGTGTGAACAAGATGATGTCTCTTAGTATAGCTCTCCAGCCCAGAGCAAAGCTTCCTTACTTACCCTGTGCAAATAAATAGTTGCCTGACTTTGCCCTTCCCAAAGACTGAAATATCCACCTGCTCCCTTACCCTGTCGGGAGGTGAGCTGGTTCTCACGCTCCAGGTCTGTACCTCTTAGCTCTGCGCTCTCTGCCTTTGCCCGGGGATTTATTTTAGGTTTACTGCTCCCTCCCTGGCCCGGAGCATCTTCCCTGTGTGCGGCTCTCCTCCCGGGGCAGGCGCTCCGCAGGGAGGGGATGGAGGCTCCCGGGCTGGGGTCACAGCCCTGCTGACAGCTTTAGCTGAGCTTTTAGCAAAGCTGCCCTCTCTCTGAGCGCTGCCAGCCTGCTTTGCACGCACAGGCAGGAGGAATAGGAGCTCCCCGGCTTGGAGGCTTTACTTGCTGTGCGTGCCTTGTCTGCCTGCGCTCTGCACCCCAGGCTGTGAGGAACCCTGACACCTCTGAGACCAAGAGAAGAGAAGGGTGAAATAGTCCTTAAAGCGTGTTTACCTCTCTTCTCAAACTGTGTTATGTATTTGACAGCAGTTTGTGTGTTGTTTTTCAGCTTTTCCTGGTTTTTCCAGCTCTCCTAGCAGAGATGGAGGTGACTAAAGCAATTGGTGTGGGCAGGGGAATTGCAGCAGTTGTAGTGCTTGGATGTCTCAAAACTCAGATCCTTCAGCTTGGTCCTTACCCTCTCAAGATCCTGAGGCCTGGCGGGGCTGTGCTGTAAGAGGAGGCATTTGGGGATGGTTCAAAGCGTAAAAGCAGATGGGTATGACTTATTGGTCTCTCTGTGAAGATAGCTATAGATATAAACTGGTGAGTGATGCAGAAGAGGAGGAGGTCTCTGAGGGAATTAGTGCTAGGGAAGGAAATTATCATTTAATTCTTTATGGAACAACCTTTAAACGTGATTGGGAAGATAGGCTTGCAATGATAGCAAAATAAAAGAAAGCATGTCACTGAAAAAGGGATTTATTTGAATTTTCTTGGTTAATTTTGGCATGAGAAAATGCATTTCCATGGCAGTCTGGTACCTAGAGTTGCTTCTGCACCCTGTCCTGTGACTTTGTAATCTCTGTGCGAGGGGATCTTTATTTCCCCAGGGTTGCTTGTAGGTTTGCATGGAGTGTGTGCTTCTGCACTTACAGATGTGCTCTCAGTCCTTAAGGGTTCAGCCCCTGCCCTCCGTGATGCTGTACAACCTCAGAGAGCTCTCTGAAGCCCAAGATCTTGGGCAGAAAAATCTCCAACCAATTTATTTTTGTTTAATGTTTTTCACCTTGAATATTTCAGATGCATCATTTGGGGTGAAAGACTCTTACTCAATGGGAGTAATTGACCTGGGACAGTGAATCATTTTGAGTTTAGTTCAGGTGGAATGAGGATTACTTTCTTAAGGGTTTCATCCTCAGGCTGAACTAGAAATCAGTCGTTTGTATAGCTCTATTTACAGGCAGGTAGTGAAGTTAAAAACTAATGAGTGAGGGGGTGGAGGCTTGGTCCTGGAGGTTAATGGACTTGCATGAAGCTTTTTTTTCTCAGAAGCTCTCTTCCCACTTTTGTTTGGGGTTTTTTTTGGTGGGTTTTTTTTTTTCCCCCCCTTTTTCTGAAGAAAGTAGATTTAGTGAGTTTCATTTCTGCAGCCTGCAAACCCCAGATCAGCTTCGGCAGAGTTTGTCTCAGATCTCTGACAGGAATGACTTGAATAGCAGGAATGACTTGAATGGCTGCAGGTGAGGAGCAGCAGGCAGCCCCCAGGAATGATGAGCGTTTAGCTTGGCTCTGGGCACGGGGTGCTGTGCTGTCACACAGGAGCTGGCACAGTCCCTGCCCTGGGATGGTGCCCACCAGGACCCTGCTCTCTGTCCCACATGGATTTGCTTTGCACATCCTGAAGCTTTCATGGATCGAGTCTGAAATCCATCAGCATCCCGCCCTACCCCATAGCAAGGAGCTATTATATGTTCCCAGAGCAGCTGATGTCCATTAAATGTTTGAGTGACACTACAACAATGTGTGAAATATCCGTGATAAGGATCTAGCAAATCTTAATAAAAAAAAAAAAAAGGCGACAAGAATGTAAATTGCACATACAATTGTGATAAAGAGCCAGAGATAACATTAAAGAGATTGTATCAATTTAATGCAAGTTTCGTGCCAAAGCCTGTCATCTGCTCTTTGAAGAGGAGTTGTTGGGAGCCTTGATATTCCAGCAGACAGTGCTCAAATCATCCCGGTGCTCTGGAGTGGCTGTCCCTGCAGCCAGCGTGCTGCGTGGAAGCTGTCTACTTGCTGAGGATTTATGGAAACCTTTCCTGCCTCGACAATAAAAATAATGTTCCTTGGAAAAAATAAAGTGCCCTTCTGCCTGCTGGCCTTTGGGTCCCTCAAAATGCAATTAAAAAGCGGCTTAATACAGCCTTGCAATGAGAAATCTGTCAGTGTTCAGAGGCACGGTCTGAAGCGAAAGCAGCGTGAAAAGGTTGCAAGCAGAAATGTTTAACTGTGCACCTGCCTCGTGGTGCTCGTGGAGCCACCAGCTGAACTGGGACATGAGGGGCTGGAACTGGGGTAACTGGGGCAGCTGAAGCAGCTTCACAGACAGAGCTGGGCTGTAGCAGTGCTGGTGGGGGCATGGGAGCTCCTCCAGAGCCCGTCCTGCTGTGTGTCTCTGCTTGCCTGTCCCTGCTGCTCACCGGTGTTCTGGGCTGGTGTTGCTGCATTATGTCCTTGGTTTCTGTCTCGCCTCTGCTGTGCAGGGTGTGCTGCATCCTTGAAAGTGGGCAGGTGACAGCAGCAAAGGCTGTTCGCAGTACCCGACAGGTTTGATGGAAGGGGTAGCTCCGGTTTTCTGTGCAGGGCTGCCAGGTGTAGGTCAGTATTGTGCCTGCCAAAATAGGCGTAATAATGGGAAGTTAATTTTAAATTGTGGTTGGCTTTTTTTGTTGTTGTTGTTTTCTTCTGAAGGCATGATAATTTAAAAAAAAAAAAACAAAACAAAACAAAACAAAAAAACCACAAAACCCCACCCCCTTTAAGTAAAGCTGGTAATTCCATAGCAAGTGGGAGATTATAAGGGCTGGGAGTGAAATGTGAATGCAGGGCTCCAGTGAGTGCCTGGTTTTGGTACTGCAAAATGAACTCCTGTCTTTGGCTGTCCCTCGTTTGCCACTTGTGTGCTGTTTCCTGCGCAAGGGTGAGTTGAAATCCCACCCCAGCTCTACACGAAGAGCTGCTGGAGCAACAGCAACTTGATGGGAGCAGTGTTTCAGCTGGATTCCAGTAGATGGCATAGCTTTTATATCAGCTAATTATACAGGGAGTCAACGCTGGTCCGGGTGCTCCTGTTGCTAATCTTAGCCGTGCCTCACTCCCCACTCACACAGATGAAGATGCCTCTGTTGCTCTGCCTGTAATGGAGGAAGCTGGATAAGATATGGAAGGTGTTGAGCTTGTCAGCATTGTGGGGCAGTGGGAAACCGTGATGGGGAGGAGGAGATAAGAATCGTGTGCTTGGGTGAGTGTGGGAGAAGAAGAGCGAAATTCAAGGTAGTGGTAGTGTGGCTTCCCAAGTGCATTCCAGCAAGTGCTGCAATCCCTTAGTGTAGATGTATTTGACTGCTCCAGCTTTATGCACAGGGAAACTGAGGCCTGGAGAGATCATTCTTTGTCTTTGATACACCCAGGAGTAAGAGCTGTTCTTCCTAATTAAGTTTTGAAACTTTCAGCTACAAGGTGTCCTTCATGTATGATTATGACAATAACATCTCCCTGGAGCTCAAACCTCCTTCATTCAGCTCTGGTCGTGTTTGGTGCTATTGTTCCCTGGCCGCTTCAGGCTTTGAATGTGATTTTTTTTTTTTTTTAGCAGTTTAGCAATTTTCTGCACCCTCTCAAAAGAGTAAGAGTCGAACGCATCCTAGATCTTCTCCCTGTGTGATGTTGCCCAGCTGTTTTACACCTCCCTTCAACCAAAGCAGCCCTCTGGCCTGTTCAGGGATGAGCATGTGGCTCTTGCTGGAGAGGTGGCCCTGGAGTTGGGAGGGTTGCTCAAGTGCAGTAAGACAGCCCTGACATGGGCTGGGAGGGCTGCCCATCCCTCTGTGTCCCTGCCCTGGGAGATGTGCAGAGACCCCAGCCTTAGAGGCAATCTTTCTTCCTGCCTTCTGCCTGCTGAAGAACTTCTCTTCATGACTGAATTTAATTCTTGCAAGTGGATGGAAAGGATATATCCCAAATCTTGAGGGCTTGATGTGCATGTAGAATATAAACCAGAGTGAGTGTATGTGAGGCTGTAAATAGAGTTGTCACTCTAAAAGAAATGGGGTTTCTAGCACTTGTCAGATCATTTTAAAACCATTTTTATTACTAGATTACGTTCTGAGATAAAGTTTATTGTAGCAAATAAGAGGGAAGGTGTAGGATTTGACTGCAGATTTGGAAACACACTTAAAACTTACAAAGAGTTTTTGAACCTTAGCTGGGGCCAGGCTGGCTACGTCATGGTTTTCCTCCAGGGCATCTCCTGCCCAGCACATTTCAAGGATGATCTCTTGATTTTGGTGCAAACTCTGCCCTAGCGTGTCACTTTTTATAATCAAGCAGTGACCTAGGATGCAGACACTGGCACAGGAGCTCCAGCTCCTGAGTCTGTGTATGGGGCAGAAACCCTTCCAGGGGTCCTGTCTGGGAGTCCTGAGGAACTCCATGTTCCCTGAATGTGGCTCTTAAACAACTGCCCATAAGGATTTTGTGTCAAAACTGAGGATCAGTCCTGGCATGTGTTGACTCTGTTCTTCCCATCCTCTCCCCCCATGACCATTGATCCTAAAATATTTTGCTCTAGTTATATCCTTTTTCTGTGCTCTTACTTTTACCACTACATCTGCAAGCAACAGAAAACGCTGTGTAGGTGCCAACTCTGTTCTTAGCTATTCCTTGCAGATACGAGTAACATCCCATTTTCTAACCCAGCCTCTTCTGTCTTTTCCTCCTAGTTGTTCCTAGTGGTATTTGTCTACCTTTTATATGTACCAGTGGTAGAATTAACAGGGTGTTGTTCTCTTGATGCAGCCTGACAGAGAAAACAGCAGTCATCTGCTCCTGCCTGACTTGGGCTTCAGAGTTGTGTTAGTTTGCATCTCCCTGCTCCACCTCCCATCCTAGTTTAGGCACATCACAGACTGGATGTTGGAAGCAGCAGCAGCTTTGCAAGTGCCACCAAAACTCCACAGCTGCTTGCAGGGCAGAGGTAGCTCAAGTGGCAAGGAGAAAGTTGTCTGGATTTAACCCTGAGCCTTGCAGAGCCCTGTGTCTACCATAACATCTGACAATTAAAAAACAAGATTTATTTTGCATACAGACTGATGCAGGAAGTCCACGCTGCCTTGACATTGGAGTTTTTCTGTCTCTTCTATTCTCAGCCCCATCTCAAACCCAGAACCTCTGCAAGGACCCATTCTGAGTAGCTGCTCTTCTCCCTCTGTGCCAAGCATCCCTAAAACCTGAGCGTAATAGCATCCCTGCTAATTATATCACTGCAGATTTATTTCATGGTAATATTATAGCTGGCCTCAGGCATCACCACTATCATTGGAAAACATCGAACGATCACAGCTTCTTAGCTGCCTCCATTAAACCTGGGAGAAGCGTCTGGGCCTGTTTATAAGTTTGTCTTTTGATGAGAGCCAGGAATTGATGAGCTGGTGGATGCGAGGTTTGCACAACGTGCCCTGGAGGGAAGCTTCCCTCCTCACGGCAAGCATAAGGTGCAGATGGCGCGATCGCGAGCGGAATGCGGATGCAGCCGGGGTGTTGGAATTCTGGAAACTTAGAGTTGGGGGTTTTAGTATATAGTAATATACGTGAGTCAAGATGGAGGGCTTTGGGTGTTGTCTGAGTCCTTCTTCTTCACGGTTTTAGGTGGTTTTCTGTGATTGGTTGATGGAGTCCGCATTGCAGACTTCAAGTAGTTAGTTACCAGGTTTAAAATAAAAATAATTTAGGTGGCATTTCATAATTGGACAGGTTGTCCTTGAAAAGACCTGGAAGAGGTAGAGAAGTACTCCATTTTACCTCATTTCTCTAACCTTCTAGTTAGAGCTCGTCGGTCTGTAAATAGATAAGAAATAATAAACATCCAAGTCCGGACTCAAAACTTACGTTTCCCTTGTATTATTCATCCTGACCTTGGCAGAGAAAACAAGAAGCCAGAACTGCCACACCAGGGGCAGCAGTGTCACCTTCATCTCATCGAGGCAGCCCTTGCCCCCTCCCTGGCAGCACCACCCCGTGCCGAGGGCTGCGCAGCATGCCACACGGGATGGCTCCACGCTCCAAATCAGTGTTGCTGGCAGCTTGGTTGGAGTTACTCCCAGGGAAAAGGGGGTGCTTCGAACAAGCAAGTGGTCTTGTGATGCTTTCTGCTAACGGTCTTGGAGCTAGGGCAGAAGAAAAGGCACAAATACCACTGCCATTTTTCAATCAAAAAAAAAAAAAAAATTTTGAGAAAAATAATTCAAGAGTTTTCTCTAGGTTTTCCTTGCTAGAAATAAAATTAATCCTATGACCAACATGCTGGGTACAGAGGCCTTCTGCCACGAGCACAGCTGAAGATCAGTGCTGCATCCCCAGGGTTGTTCTGTTCCTGGGAGCCAAGCCTGTGGCTGCTGGCTGCTCCAGGCTGTGTCCCTTATGTAACACAGCCATGGGATGGCTGGAGGTCTGTAGGATGAAGCATTTGGTGTTGAAGACTTGGTATCCCCACTCTAGGTTTTGGAGGGTATAAGAGAATATTTGCGCATTCATCCCAGTACTGCACAGGTTTGCTGTGAGGCAGTGTTTGTCTGCACCTGAAGCCTGCCTGGCAGGGATGGGGTGACCATCAACCCCAGTCAGTGGGGTGGTCTTACTGTGTTCCCCAAATAGCAACCCTATGGGAACAGCAGATTATCACAGATCTGGGATCTACCACATCTGGAGAACACGAGGAAGTAACTTAGAGCTCTTGAAAGGGATTTTGGTAAAAGTAGGTCAGTTGTTATTGATTTCACTGTATCTGGCCATAAAGTCCTTTTTGGTTATGGTGCTTCAGCATGGCAGTGAGTGGGCCAAAAACTTAACTGAAATGGGGTCAATAAATTACAAATGCAGACAAAAGGCACACTCAGACTGCATCAAGTCTCTTGGTAATTTCAGCGAAACAGGCAGAGCAGAAATATGCTGATAATTATTTAAATTAGACTCCGAGCATTGAATTTTTTTCTTCAAGTAACAGCACTTCAGCACTTGTCCAGATGAGTGCTAATTTACCTAAATGGAAAGGTTTATTAAACATGCCAGCCAGTGCTTTAGTAATATTTAGGACAGCAATTTTGCTTTATTATATCTCTTAACAATGAGGACACAGGCTTCTTGATCCAGCACCAGAGTAGTCAGGTGATGTTGGGGAAGATGCACGTCAGTTCTGCCTGGTCTCAAATCAAGGCACATTATTTCTACTTCAATTCTGCCTCTTTGCCAAGTGCAAACCTGGGACTTGATTTGAAAAAAAATAAATTCACAGACTTGGCCAGTTTGAAGGACACTCAAAATCTGGACATCTTCTGGGTGTAGGAGTCAGAGCTATGAATTGGAAACATTGAAGGGTGAAATTGAGTTTGCTCCAGTGAAATGGGCCCTGAGCCAGGTGCTGAGGAAGATGAGCTTGAGCTCTTCCTGCTACCCCTTGCTCACTCTATGACACACTTGACAACTGTGTTGTTTTGGGGAGAAATATGGGTGCATGAATGATGCCTAGAGAGGCTAACTGGAACTGAGGCTAGACAGAGTTAAAGGAAAGACAGAGTTAAAGGAATAAAGTAGTTATTTATTGAAAGGCCTTTGAAGGGTACGCCTTGGGCAGTACAGGAGCCCGGCTGTGGCTCGACCCAAGATGGACACGAGGTGAACCACTGGTCATAAGTTTTCACACTTCTATAAGTTTTGGTCCATTTACATATTGGGTTAATTGTCCAGTTACAGCTTCAGGTTATGAAATCCCACCCTCCCAGACTGCTCTCCTCAATTCGCTGTTGTTTATACTTTTTGGGCCCAAAGCTGCAGCAGTGTCCTTGGTTCTCAGGCTAGAAGAGGATTGCTTTGTCTAACTAAGCCGTGAAGAGAACTTGCTAACACTTCAGATGAAGTTCAGAGTTACACTCTAAGGCAGTACGGAATCTAAAAAGTGTGAAAGCTAAAACTTAAGGCATCGTGAAGATGATCCCGCCCATCATTTGCATCCCTCAATGTTCTGTCATGCCTTGCCTCCTGGTCTTGTTATTATCATATGTGTTATTGTCGGGGCTGTCTTTCAGACTAATGCTGGCTTTGCTGTTTCCCTCAGGAGCCTGAATTTCTTTGGTTTATACATTTGAGAAAATAGTTCACAAACCCCAGTGGACTGACATTCTGCTAAAACATCCTGTCAGAGTCTTCTGTGGCTTTCTGTCTGTGGGTGCAGGTGTTTGGTTCTGTGGCTTCTCCCAGGACTCAAGTGGGAAATTAAGACTACTTGCACAAATTAGAATGCAGAAGTGTCTTAATCTGAGAATCTCCTCACAAAGAGGATGGCTATATGTTGTGAATGCTTCCTACAGGTCCATCTGGGGAAATTTGCTTTTAGGCTCTGAAATTCCTCTGGGCCCTTCAGAACAAAGACTACTGCCTGCTTTAGGTGAGCAAGGTCACTGAGGACACACAGATTACAAACATTGTGTAACATACCAAAATCTAAGTCTTTGCATTTTATCTTCCATAAGTGTCTTCTCCCTCTGTTTTCCTGCACAAGATTCTCTGTTAAATGATCACACTGCAAATCCTGTGAGTGCCTGGAGCTCTGGCTGCTTGCAAAAGATTTGGCTTTGTGGAATTCCAGATTGTACATTCTTCTGGAGTTTGGATACAGGGCGAAGCCAACAGTGATGGGAATGGGAAGGTTTTGCTTAAAATCCAGGACTGGATTTTTGGGTTTTGTTTTTTTTTGTCTTTGGTATCATCAGAGTAATGAGAGGAAAGGCTGTGGCTGCTCTTCTATGCAGGTGTGGATGCTGGATATTCCACAGGAGAAACAGAGAAGTTTATCATCTCCAAAGTTAAGTCAGAGGCTCTTTAATCTCCACAGAGAGCTGGATTCACCCCAAATAGGTCGAGTACCTTTGTGTCCTGTTGCACTGGAAGTGTGAAAGTGTTCCCAGGAGCAAACATGCCTTCTCTGCTCTCCAGCATGAGTGAACAGGAGGAGGTTCTCTGGAGACCACTGCTGATTCTTTCTCATGCCCCAGAAAGGGCAGAGCATGGTGCTGTCACAGGTCCCAAGAGGTGAACATGAAATTTTCAGAATGGGGAAAGAGTGACAGAAATAATTTGAAACTCCTGCTCTGCATTATTGATGATATGTATTTTTTAGCTTTTGGTGCCCCACAGGGGAGTGTGCTGTGACACCTTGTTTATGGTGAGCCTCAGTGTGCTGTAGGCTACCATCAGCCAGGCTCATCCACAGTAACAGGGATGTAGGGAGGCATCTTGGATGAATCCTCTGAACTTAAACACCTTTAAGAAGTGCAGCGAGACAGTCTGGGATTCGATTTTACTGTTCTAGCACTTTTC
The DNA here is from genome assembly GCF_015227805.2 of Hirundo rustica. NCBI lineage: Eukaryota > Metazoa > Chordata > Aves > Passeriformes > Hirundinidae > Hirundo > Hirundo rustica. The sequence goes on along the minus strand of NC_053461.1, from coordinate 5,496,317 downwards.
TTGCCACCCTGATTGGAAGTGCTTAACCTCCTCTTCATTAATCAGTTTGAATTTTATCTAAAATTCATCCTCAATGAAGGTGAATTAGAGTTTGCTGCTCCAGTCTTGGGCTGAGGATGATGGCAGGGCAGGCAGGGTTTAGCAGGTGGGTGCACTGCAGCTTGGATCAGAGCGACACTGTGGTTTTGGTGGCTCTATACTAACAAGACTGGAGGTCTCAGCCACGTCCTGTGTGCTCAGCCCCCAACAAGCCCTATAGGCAGGACACGTGTGTGACACTGTACTGCTGAATCGCAGTGACACGTGGCTGGGGTGCCACCATCCAGAGCAGCAACACGAGTCAGTCACCAGGTCACTGGGGTTGGCAGGGACCTTTGCAGATCACCCACTTGAACCCCTGGCCAAAGCAGGGTGAGCTGGAGCAGCCTGCCCAGGAGCTCAGATGTTCCTGGGGAGATTGTCCTAATTTTACAGACGGGCAGGGTAAGCCCTGGGCAGCGACTTGGCTGAGAGATCTTTAAGGTGGGTGCAGGTGGTGAGGGTGAGAAGGTGAAGAAGGCCTTGAGGCTGCAAGGCACATACGTGTGTGCTAACTCATCTTTTCAAGAGCTCCTGGCCGCAGTGGCGCTATCTTTCTATTATGGATTTTTTTTTTTTTCCAGAATCAAAGTCACTAAGGTCTGTTAGACTTGAAGAGTTTTAAGATGAGAACATAAATGCATCACGGAGATTTGCCTTCTTCTCTGGCCATCTCCTTTACTGTTGGATGTTTATGTACAGGAATGAGTGGAAAACACTGAATGGAAGGGAAGGGGAGCAACAAATTCTGGAATTCTCTTTGCAGAGTCCTTGGCCTTCTGGTCACCAGTGGAGTCATCATTCTTCTAGGATTCTCTGTGACAAGGACAATTGGGAAGTTGTTTTCCTCTAGTGCTCTGCTGAAGGTCAGCCTATAGGGACAGTTACACCATCCCTGCCAGGATTACCTGGTCTATCCTGGCATGCCCACAGAGCAGCTTACAGCTCCTGCCACAGGCTTTCCTGAAGAAATTAGGCTGTTTGTCTGAGCCACGTGCACTGTGTGTGGAGTGAGCATCCCACCAAGGCAGCTCTGTTCTAGCCAGCCAGGGAGCACCGTAAATGTCTGATCAACCCTTCGTGGCAGGATCTCGGAAGTAATGACTGCAAGGTGCTCTGGGACTCCTATCCCAAACCTGCAGCCCTTCTCCTGGCTGAAGCTTCCTAGGCACGGCGGTGGCCGGCGAAGCGGGGAGCTGGGGCTGATCAGCCACAGGGCTGCAGGGAGCAGCTGCCTGATTTCCCTGGTACCCAGAGCCGAGTCAAAACGCACAAGTGCCGGCTCTCATCAGCTGCAGCTTTGATTTACAGCGGGGGAAGAAGGGGGGAGTGTGGCTGGGAGAGGGAGATGGGTTCTGCTCATACTTGGGATGCAAAAGGAATTATAATCTCACGTTCTGCTTTATTTTCTGTTTATTTTTTCCCCTCTCTCCCTAGAGAAGGCAGATAGCATAAGAATTAACCTCCAGGGACATCCCAGCAAGAAAAAAACCGTCGTTTGTAGGCTCCTAAGAATAAGAATATCCCTGGCAGGAACATTCCTGGAGGACCCTTTCTTTGTTAGGGCATAGACATTTTGTGCAATGTTCCGAGTGTCCAGGATCCAAAGTGTCTCTGCTGTGGCTCTAAAGGCTCTTCTAGCCCAAATCTGGCTGCAAAGTACCTTACTGTGCTTCTTGTGGGGCTTTTAGGACCTGGTATGTGAATCTGTTCTTTAAACGTTGCTCAGTTGATCAGTGTCACGGTTTTTCCAGCATCTCACAGAAACGAGGAACATGGTGAAAACAAAAAACACCCAAGTTTTGCTGCACTTCTTGAAACAGCTTGTGAATTTAGAGTTTGTCCCTGCATCCTTTTCTCCTGCCTTTAGCTTTCTGCTGTGACTGATGACTGGGATGAGATCAACTCGATGTCATGGAGCAGCAGCTCTGCAGGCAAAGCCTTCTGGCAGTCTGGACCCAAACCTCCTTTGCACTGCTGCTGCTCTGGTCTAGCTGCTTAGGCTCATTAGGAGGAGGAAGTAATGATGGAGCCAGTGATGCACTCCTCCCTTCCGAGATCACATGCCAGGGCTGGTTTTGCTGATACAGCATCTTTGCTCTCACTTGCATGAAATTCTTGCTAGAGAAGTGCTCTGAAAACTATTCTTAAAATCCTGGGCAATACCAGCAGGATTTTGGCCTAACCTCCTGCACAAACAAGGCTGGTTAGATACATTGGTCAGAGCTTGTCTGCTGGGTTTTGGAGATCTCCAGGGGTGAAGCTCCTTCACTCTGGGTCCCTGTCTGTTCTGTCTAGAGAATTTCCTTCATGTGATCTCTTGCTTGGTGCCTTCTTCCTTTGTTCTTTGGCTCCTTTATCCCATTAAACACATGTGTTTGAATCAATAACCAGCATAACCCTCTGCCCACAGATTTCCATTTCTGGCATGCCCTGTGCATACAGAGCCTAGGTTTAGGTGATGCCTCATCTCTTTGCAGTGTTCCTGCACTAAAGGGATGTTTTCTTAGCCTCCTTTCACTTATGGAAAAAGATATTATGCAAATAGCTGCGTGTCCGGCTTATGGCCATGGATTGCAGCAGGGAGCTGGATGTCACCAAGTAGAGGACGCTTCTCCTTGGTGGTGACACCTCCTGTGTGCTCTGGTGCTGGCTTGTCATCAGGGGAGATGCTGTGACCACCCTTGAGCACTCCCACTGCCCAGAGTTGGGCTGCTGAACACTGAACAGGTTCAACAGATGAGTTATGGAGACTCTGTCCTTGTGGGTTGGACTCAACTGGAATCAGTCTGGTGCCAGAACTCAGTGGCCCCATCTGAACAGGCACCAGGACCTGGACACACGATGTTCTTTTTGTCTGTGAGAGCTAAAGGGAGCTCGGAAATGAGGAAGGAGGTGGTTGGTGGTGCAGGAGTGGTGGAAGTCAAGCTGTGGGCAGCATGTAGGACACCTGCTCCTGACTTCCAGGTAAGCCAGGCTGGAGGCTTACAGATGAGTTTGTTAAAGTCATCAGGAGAACAGCATGTCTCCCATTTACTTTGTAGGTCTTGTGCAGGTTTCGTGTGCCAGAGCTAAAATAATACATGATTTGTTAAACTGGCTTTTTTCACAGTTGTAAGGAAACAGCCCAGCCATTCAGCCAGAGCAGCAGTGAGCCCTGATCAGCACTGGCAGGGTGGGCTGTGCCAGCTGCTGTCGAGAGGCTTTTTCCAAGGAGCCTGGTGGAAACAAAGGAGTCAAAGTGGTAAAACCACCCCATGCTGGACCTCACTCGCAGAGCAGCCAAACAGAGAGGGCAGGGAAACTAAACCGGAGCAAAACCGATGACAGCATGTGTAGGGCTACGTGTTAGAGAAGTGGGCGAATCGACCTGAGTGATCTCTCCAGTAAATTCAACAGATGCCTCCAGGCCATAGGAGTCACACCAGCATGGCATTCACCTGGCCTTTCAGGTGAGGCGTCTGAGAGCTTCAGAGTATCTTCCCCAGTGGACTGTGGCAGGGTGCGTGCTCTTTAGGCACAGTGGTTTGTTTGATTTCCTTTAGTGCTTTGCTAAATCCAGAGCTTCTGCTGGAGTGAAGAAAGGACTAAAAAAAGGTGGGGGAAAAAAAAAAAGAAAATAGGTTGTAAAATCGCAGAATTTGGAATATACCAGGAGCAGCCACAGTGAAGAGGAATTTTTCTATTCCCTAAAAGGTTTCTTCTGCACATTCAGTCTGTAGCTGAAGTGGGTTTTTGCTGTCTTCCTAATTGGCTTTCTACATTCACTCCTCAATCGCTGTAAGCATTAAAGCGTGGTGCGTCCCATTAGATACCTTTCCCATCTACATTACCTACTTAAGCAAAATTCGAATTAGGATTTCCTTTTTTCCTACATCTTCAGCCTTTCTGAAGTGTCAATTAAGCTGTGTGTTAGAAATGCTGGTCTTGCAGGCAATGGGTTCCCCACCTCCCTCTCCTCCTGGGAAAGTCATGGAGAAGCAGTAGCTCATCACAGGAACACATCCACGTCCCTCTCTGATTTGGTCTTTTGAACACGATTTTGTGTTGTGGTTTTGTTGTTATAAAGGGAGGATGAATGATTCATTGCTATCTCACAGCAGACGGGTCAGTGGGTCACTCACAACCATATCTTATTATCATCTGGAATTTAGTCTGCTGAGGGTTTTGCTAACCATCTGTAACACACACCGCTCATTTCCACAGCGTGCTTGTAACCTCTGCTAATTATTTATAAAGGGTTAATTAAGAGGATTTTGCTCTAGACAGTGACCCAGTGTTCTTTGTTTCTGCTTCTTCAGCTAAAGTAACAGCACTCTTACTAAAAACAACAGTAATTTATCCTTGAGAGCAAGGTTTTGAGGTGCTGTACCAAAGCTCCACAAACAACTGAATGTGGGGCCTACCTCCTTCCTCTGATCACTGATTTTTTAATTTTTTAAAAGAAAGCAGTCAAGTTTGTCTCATTATATTGGTGTTCGTTGTTCAATTTTATTATCCTTTTAGGCTTTTCTCTTAATGTCTGTTCCACTATTTCAGCAAGGCTTGAAATTAGTCTAATTCCCCAGATCACACTTCTTCCAGTTCTAAAATGTAGATGAAACAGATGAAGATTACTGAGTTCTGAAAATCAAAGAGACAATCAGGTAGCACCATTAATGTGCTGTTTGCCTGTTAAAACAGTCTGTCTGCTGGTCCTGTCAGCCCCCGTGCTGAAAGCAGAAGCAGAGGGCACGCGGTGTAATTAAAAGGCAACAGGTCTGCTGCAAGTTAAACGCTTTTTAATACAGCTTGTAGCTCACTGATAGAACTTGTTGCCCGAAGATGCTGTCAGAGCAAGAAATTCAGCAAGACGGAAGAATGAGGGGGAGCTTGTTGTGAATGTGAGCAGTAGCTCCGAGTCTGCGGTGGCTGTGATAATCCTCCCTTGGCACTGCTGCCATTGTGATGCTGCGTTTGTTTGAGTGATGGAAGCTTTCAAGATCAATGTGAATATCTGCAAATTAAGCTGAGGAGAAGATAAATGACCTGAAGGCTGTTCTTTCTTGCTTTGGGAAGATTTAAGGCAATTAGTGAAGCCAGGAAGTTTTTTTCTTTTCTTGCAGACATATTCCGTAACACATGTAGTTGCAGAATCCAGTTGAGAGTTGGGTCCAGACCATTTTCAGAGTGTGAAAGTTGGTGGGACTCCAGCTTTCACTTTCACTAGAGCAGTCTCTGTGCTTTTCCTGAAAATTGCATTCAACTTTCCTATCAATGCTTTACAAACCCACCACAGGCTGAGACCTATTGGCAGTGACTCTAGAGAGAGCCACCTAAGCATCTCCTGCTTTACTGAGCCCTAAACTGCTTTGTGTCTATGAAGTATGAAAGGTAGGGAGGAGGAGTGTCTTTCATTACACCTGCCTTAGTGGCTGAGCCAGACAGCTACCCTGCCTTTTCAACTCCATCAGCTGGTGGATAAAAAACACATATTTTGAATTAAAGTGGAAAGGTGAACAGGAGAGATGAAAATAAGCTTGTTACTCTAATGAGAATTTTGCCATAAGAGAAGTGTGTGTGCATCTTCAGTGCTTCTTCTCTCCTTCCACTTTGTTATTACTTTCCAAGCCTTTTTTAAAAATGAAAGAATTTCTTAAGCAGGCAGTAGTTTTTCATGCATTTTATCCATTCTGTCTATTAAAAGATCTTGACCCCTTCATTTCCACCTTTCAGGGTAACAGTAGTAAGTTTTGCCAATTTAGTAGTCAGTATGTGGAAATCAGTGTCTATGAAATGCATATTTTATTTGATTGCCTGCATTTAAGCCTGATTGTGATGTTTGGGTGATTTGAACATAAAGTGGCATGAGAAGTATAATAATCTGCTATCAGAGGCAGACAGAGAGAAGGAGAAACAACTCTTTACATTTTGGTAGAACACAGAGTTTTACACATCATCTTTCCAAACACTGGCCTTTTGGAAATGTCGTAGAGCTGAAAGCCCTGGTGCTGTTTAGCACTGAAGCTCCAGATCTCTGAAAGGGATTAGGCTTTTTTACATTTTGCTAAATCCACCCCAGAAGTCAGTTAAGCTGCACCTTTCACCTGCATGCTAGCGGATTCCACCAATCTTCACTGCTTCTGACAATGTGCCATTCCTGGAGTCATTCCTGGTTGGATGTAATGGAGATAGAAACAGGCCTTTTGCCAACCTCCGAAACACGTGGGGTGAGCTGCTAGCCCAGCATCTGAGCAGTGTGTGCCAGAGACCTTGCCCATGGCCTTTTCCAGGACAGATTTCTTGATCCATTTCCCTCCCATAAAAGCAGGCAGCATGGTCTGGTCACAGTCAGGTGGGGTGGAAACACAGCTTCTGCCTTGGATTGTCTCAGAGTCCACACTTCCCGTGCCCTCCACGTGGTTTTCCAGTGTAGCGCTCCTCACCTGGGAGGCAATTTTCTGCACCCCTAAAATGATGCCTTGGCTACTAGCCCAGCAGTCTGTGGCCACAAAACCTAGAAATCAAATGAAATAACTTATTTAGCCTCTAGGTTAGAACATTGTTGATGCTCCCTGGGGGGAGATGAAGGCACCCTGTTATCCTCTCTGCTGCAATCCCATGGTGGGACAGACATGCCCAGTGGGAATGCTCCATGCTTCACTGCCTGTGGCATGGATGGAGCCTGCAGCTTTCCCAGGCATTTCACTGGAGCTGTGTTTGGTCAAAAAGGTGAAAATGCAGGGATTGTTTTTAAATCCCTATCTCTCATCTGTGAAAGCAGGGAGTGGATTTGTCATTTCTCCTTCATAGTACTGAGGATATTGCCAGTAGATTCCATCTGGATATTGCATCCCCCAGTGTGCAGGCACTATGGGAGAAGGAAGGGATGAAGAGGGAGCTGTAACTCCCTGTCTTCCCTCTGCCTCTGTGTGGCAGCTGGTGATTAAATTGTCAGTTTAATGCATCCATCCATTTAACTCAAAAAACATGAAGAGAGAGGGAAGGTGAGGGGGGGGATACCTTCCCTGCAGTGTGGCTGCCTTGCAGAATTCCAGCTTTACTGTTTCCCAGTTAAGGCCCACTGAAGTCTCCAGTGGATGGTAGTCACGGGCTTTCTGCTGTCTGACAAGGCTGCAAGGTCTTTGTGTTGGGAGCTCTCTCCTAGGCACACACAGTGTGAGTTTGTGTGTGTGTGTGTGTATTTGGATGTGCACGGACACTGCTGGGCACAGCAGGGCTCATTCCCAGGGAACCCTGGAGCTGCCACAGCACAAACCTGCTGTGGTTAGTAGAATGAATGTGATTTCCTCGTCTCCAGGCAGCCAGGCCCAGAGGTTTCCTTGTCCTCTAAGAAGAAATTGTTGCAGTTTTAGGGCTGTGCTCTCAATCTCTTAAGTAAATAACCAAGGAAAATGGTTGCTGCTCTTTTCTTTTCTCCTTGTGCTCTGCTAGTTCTGTTTAGGGCAGTTGTGCTGGATTTTTTTCCTTTTATCCTCTTATTTTTCAGCATGTCTGCCTTTTTCCTTTCTCTTTGTATTGAAATTTGTCCTTTCTTTTAGAAAAATTAAAATGCCACATTCCCGCTGATCTGATACTGAAGCAAAACTGAGACTACAGAATAGCTTGTTTCTAATTGAGATTTGAAAAATATCCCTCAATAATGCTTTAAGCTATTTTGCGTGGGAATATTTTGATTACAATTCTTATGACAAGCCCACATTCTGGCATGGCAGGATAAGAGGACAAATGAGAGAAGTATTTCCACTGTGAGGTGTCTCTCCTAAAGAGCAGGTGGCTCAGGGTGGAAGCTGTGTTGCATGTGCACTCACGTGGCTACGTGGTGCCGAAAAATACTGTCAGGTTTGCTTACCCACAGGGCTTTTTTCCTTTGGGGTGTGTAAACTTTGGGGTATGTAAACCCAAAGGGCTCCAGCTCTTTGGGTATTCCCTGAGCACCAGGCACATCCACTGTTTGCAGTGAAAAGCGGCCTGGAAGATGGGCCCAAGACTTTCAAAGTCAGGCTGTTCTTCTGCAAAAGACAACTGAGAAAAGGCAGACTTGTATTAATAAGTTGAACACCCAGCCTGGAACAAAAGCTCGGCTGGAAAACCGGTAGGAGTCTGTAAGTAAAAACAACCCACCAGCTGGAAAACGCGGCTGCGGTGCGAGTGTCCAGCATGGGCGGGCAGGAGGGGAGAACTGCCAGCAGGAACGTTCTGGGAGTATTCACGGAGTTAAACACGCTTTGTAATGTCAAAATACAGACGGGTGTGGAAAGGCCGAGCAGCTAACGGCGAGCTCAGTGCTCCTAAATCTGCAGTTGGGCTATAAACAAGCGGAGGCCGATGTCTGCGGGCAGCTTGGCTTGGGAGTGCCTGGTGTCCGCGCACGGCTGAGCTCGGCAGTTAAGTGTCGTCGTACAGCTGGCTCTGGGAGCAGGGAGCCGGGCAGTGACAGACAGCTAGTACTAAAGCAGCTCTGCCATTTGGGCAGGGTTCAGATGGATAGCAACCCATGAAAAGAGCTAAATTTGGGGACAGAAAAGAGCATCTGGATGCTTAATGCCGTGAGGTGCTCGGTGAAGGACAGACAGAAATGGAGACCGGTGAGGAGAAGCCTGCTTTAGTCTGGGTGCAAGGCACGGCATCCAAGCGTGGTGGTTGATGCACGGGGTGACAGAGAGCTGCCACGCTGCCTCAAGTCACCCGTGTCCCTTTCTGTTACAGTGAGAGAGCCCCAAAGCTTTTAGTCTTTTCCTTGCTGCTTGTTACTCTTTTTCCTGAACATTTGAGTCCAGTGTCCCACACTGGACATCAGGGATCTACTTTGTGTGTGAATGCAGAATAACTGGCAGAGCTGAGACCAGAACCCCAGTGCCTGGAGTGAAGACCTGGAGTCTTCAGGGCAGCTGGGCCTGAACAGCAGGCTTGTGTCTCATGTCCGAAACCAGCTCCTCTGGAGCCTGCAGCTCAACGTGGCATTTGTCAGCACTGCCTTCCTGCTTCTAAACCCAGGACTTGTGCATGCCTGGCCTCCTCTGCCCCCCTGCCCAGGCTCTGCTTCCTCCAGGAGGCTGGAGGCTGAGCACTCCTGTACCCTCTGTAAGAAATTGTACTTGCACATATGGATTGCATTCTCTTATGGAAGGAAGCATCCTTAGTGATGACTGTCTCTTTTCTACTTCTGACTGCTCTGGTGCTGTGTCCCTCCAGGGTGCAGTGTCAGCCCTTAGTTCCTCCCTCCGTTGACTTGCTTCCTGCACTGGGTTAGAAAGCAAAGGATGGAGTTGTGTGGACGGTGTGAATGCCAGGGGGCAGGGAGCAATAGTGCCAGCACTGCCTCTGTGGGTGCAAGGCTCAAGACCCCTACCTGTCCCTGGAGCCAAGCCTGGCTCTCCTCCATCTCCCCAGCATCCTGTGGCAGGCAGGCAGGAGGCAGCACAGGCAAGTCAGTTAAACATTTGTTCAGCTGGGCAGTGAAGAGCAAGTGAATCCACGATTTTTGTCTCCTTTTTTTTTGCCTAAAAGATCGAATTTATATTGAATAAATTTGTGTTCCACTCAGTAAAAACAAATGTAACTGCTTGAGTGCATGCGAGGGGCATTGCCTGCTAACTAGGGCACTCAGAAGAGCGCTCGCTCCTGTCTGGAGGCAGCTGATTACTCTCAAGATTTGTTCTTTTTAGAGCAAACCTTTGCAGGGATGAGGGGAGGAGGTGGCTGCTGCAGGGAGAGGGACAGGGGCAGCAGCAGCTGCTGGGGTGGCAGAGCCAGAGCCAGGCTGCCCAGGAGACCTCCCTTGCTGCATCAGGGAGGGCTGGAAGTCAGGAACCCTCAAACGTAGTGATTTGTAGAGCCAATGGCTGAAATCTGCTGGAGCTGCAGGAGTTTGGGAACTGCTGAGCATCGTCAGCTTCTCCTTGAAAGGAGGCCTGTGGGGCTTTTCTACCTGACCTGAAGGCATCTGAGAGGAGCTGCTGGAGGATGATGGAAGAAAAAGGGGGGTCTCAGCCATGAGGAGGAAGGAGGCTAGGATGCAAACCTGGGGCCAGCCTCATCTCAAGGCTCTCCCAATATCTTCATCTCTGCCCTGCTCTGTCACTCTGCAGTCTCTTCTCTCCCAGTAGTTCATCTGTTTGCAACTTTCTCTCTCAAATCGTCCTGCCACCTTCAAGCATGAAAACTCTTCCTGAGGAGCGCAAAGCCGTTGTGCCCTTGTCACTCAGGTCTGCCTGGAGTGTTCAGATGGAGAAGGGATGGCTCTTCCCTCCCCCCAGCCCTGTGTGTGTGTGTGTGTGTGCTCAGTGTTTCCCTGCAGACAGGCATCCCCCAGCACTGCCCCACTCCAAACGTGGGTTTTCCTTGTGCTGAGTCTGTCTCCCTGCCCACACAGCACCTGACACGCTGGAGCTGAATCAAAGCACTGCAAATCCCCACCAGAGATGGGCTCTGGTGAGCTTTAAAAGCCTTCTGCTGGGCATGGCTGGACTGGGAGCTGCATCTGTGGGGCCACACTGGTGCCCTGTGTCTGAGTGCACAGGGGTTGGTCACCGGGCCAGGAGCTTTCCATGGCTGCTTGGAAGACATTTCGGTCCCTGTGTGGTGCCTGCCTCAAGCAGAGCCCCGGGCAGTGCTGGTTGTGCAGCCAGGGAGGAGGTGACTGGGCTGACTGGGCTTTTCATATGCTGAGCACAGCTACAGCTGGTCAGTCATCCCAGGCCTTTATCACACCCGGCTGGCCTCAGCCAGGAGCCAGCGATGGGTTGCAGACCTCATCATTTACCTTCACTCCTCTCACAGAGAGGTTCCTGTCTGTCTGCCCCAAGGCTGTGGGTCTGCAGGCAGTTAAACCCACCGCACTTCCCAGTCAGCACTGGGTACTGGGCAGCTACTGTGAGCTCTTCTCACACTGCACGCCCTGCCCTGAGCTGACCTGACTCACCAACCACGCAGAGATGCCCCTTGATTGGTTTTGCTCGGATGGTTTTCTTCTCACCAAGCATACTGGATCGTTTGTTGGAGGAGGAGGCTAGCAGAAAGAGGGGAAGAGAGTGGAACCATCCCTCCCCTGCTTTAAGCAATCCTGTGTTCATGGCCAGCAGAGGAGTGACAAAGAGAATTTCACTGCTTATTAAAGCAAGGAGTCAGTCAGTGGCGAACCAAGGGGGTGGCATCTGCTCCAACAAACGTATTTTTACATCTCCAATAAAGCGAAATTGTGCTGCCTATAATTAGGGCCAGAGGGTCTTGTCCACTTGATTGTCCTGGTCAGGGGTGCCCTGTAGCAGACCCCCAATAACTGTAACACAGGCTTCTGAGCAGTTAGTGACTGCATCTGGTCCAGGCACGATGTCCAGAGACCTCCTCATTTTGGTGACAGTGGCTGTGATAAGGAGTGAGCTCTTCAGCTGCATCAATCTTATTCCAGTGCTGTGTCTGGTTATGGAGCGTGGAAAGCAATGTGACGTGTGCTGCAGGGCTTGTTTTATTTTCTGCTTCCTTGCTGCTGCTTTCACGCCTATTTTGCACAACCTCTGGCTGCTGAAAAGGTGCCAGTGACCCCCCTGGACCCCCCCTGCAGGCCCTGGGGCCAGGGCATTGCAGCTCTGGGAAGCAGGTGAGAGTGGAAATTACACCCCACTGAGAGCTCCCTATATCCCAAATGAAATGGGTGACTGTAGATGTGCCTGATACATGTTCTGCACTCTGTGTGCTGCTGGGCAGGGGCAGATCCCAACCCCAGGCCAGCTTGCAAAGGGAAAACCTTTCTGAGCTCGTACCTGCTTAGCATTGAGTGATGTGGGTCCCAGCCCCTCTTCCCCAGCCACTACACAATGATTTCTCATGTCTGTGATGTGCTGTTCCATGGATAACACCCCTGTTCCAGGTCAGTGAGTTGGTTGTTGGGTTGATGGATTGTATGACAGAGGCTGGGAGCTCCTTTCAACCTGAGGATGCTGCAGAAACCCCTCTGGTGCTGACCACTGAGGGAGGGGAAGCTTTTCACATGCCAGCAGCGGCAGTTTCACAGCCCTGGCTGTGGTTTGGAAATCGACACACCACTCAGAGCTGGTGGAGGTAAAATCACAGAATCACAAAATATTACAAGGGGTCTTCAAGGATCATCAAGTCCAACTCTTAAGTGAACGACCCACACTGGGACTGAACCTACATTATCAGCATTATCAGTACCATGTCCCAACCAACTGAGCTAATTGTGGCTGGATGAATAACTGGAGAATGGGGGATAACCTCATTAAGCAGAGAGTGGGAATAACCCCATTAAATGGGGACTGCCTGGTCCCCAGACACAACACTGTGCTGTCAAGCCATGTCTTGGGTTCTGCCTCTGCTGCTGCCTCTTGGGCAAACTCAAACTTATTTTTTGTGTATAAAGGGGACCCATAGGATAAAGCTTTCCCCTGTCCTCTACGGTGAGGATAAATTCATAAATGACTGAAAATTTCCATCCCTGCTGCAAAGGGCCATGGAAGTACCTGGAAAGGACAATATATTTCCAAGCTGTGAGCATTGCTTAATCTAAGCTGCTTTCCATGGTTTCTGCACTGCAATACTGTGGTTTCAGAATCACTCTACCATTTGTCCTTCAAAGAGCACAGGGAGGAAAAGAGTTTCTTTCCCAATTCCAGCGGTTATTCTGCTGGTACCAGTCTGTTCCTCTCATTTTATATAGCGTTTCTGTGCTGTGTCTATCAGACCTCTGAGTGCCCTGGAATCAATCAGGAATTCCAGCCTTGTGCCTGCTAATTGCACGGCCGTTTGGTGGCTGGGAGCTCTTCCAGGTGATGGATGGTGCGTGTGGAGCTTTTACTCCATGTGAGTGACACCCCAGAAGCAGCTCAGTGTTGTGTGCTCCCCAGTCTGAGGGTCAGCACTGCAAGACAATCCGTGCTGTGTGTGCAGGGGTGTGACCTCACTGCTGCTGGGGGGACGCTGAGGCTGTCACCGTGGCAGCTCTGCTGTTGAAGGGGTGCTGGCTTGGCCAGAACACTGGACACGCTTGTGTGTGATGCTGATATCCAAGGACAGACCCTGCAGGCACTTGATGGGCTCGCCAAGGTGTAAGGAGTCAGTGTTCCTCTCTGAAATGCAGGCTGTGAGGAGCAGGAATGATCTGACAAATCTAGCTTAACCCATCTACAAGAAGCTGACCACGATGGCAGCAAAGCCTCATGCAGCTGGGTCCATCTCCAGCCCCGCAGAAGCCAAGGTCAGTGGCTGGACTCAGAATCGCCCTAAGGTCTGTGTGGCCTCCACGACTGCCCACAGCTGCCCTGGGTGGTATCCTGATAGCCCAGCACGTCTGGCTGCTGGTGCCTGTCCCTTGGAGAAACCTTCCTGCATCTATAAACAAATTTGGACCTGAAGGCAGAGCACGCCGAAGTGACAGGTTTACCTTTCTGAGGCACTGTTAGTTGGCGGGTTTGACTTGACACGTCAGGCAGCTCCTCGGATTGTAACCCAAAAGAGTATTACAGGAGATGCTGTGCTGCGGGTGACATTTTTAATCTTTCATCTCTCCCAGCTAATGCGTTTCGCTGATCAGTTTGCCAGGCAGAGCAGCCTCGCTGGCGATGCCAGGTCTGAGTTCCTCCCGTCTGCCTCTCATTCTGCACGCGCTGCCACGCGGCTTAACAATTGTGTTTTTCATGAATAATTTGTTCTCTCCGCATCAGGCAGTCTGTGTCACTCTGCAGCCACCGGCTTTGCAGAGGGGAAGAGCCCCGTGAAGGGAACAGCCGGCCCTGGGCGAGCCTGCCCTGTGCCTTCCTGCACTCCAAACAGGGCCCTAAGTGATTTCTCCTTCAAAGCAGCGTCCTTTGCTGCCTGCGTGCACGCTGTGTGCATCTCCCTTTTGGTTCTGCTGCCTCCAGGAGCATCGTGTAGGTGTTAACTGGTGAGGAGGATGTTGTGCCCTGCCCCTGGAGAGTTCCTGGCACCTCTGTTTGCTCCTCGTTTGTGGGGGTGCGCTGGAGGGCAATGAGGACTGAAACAGCCCTCGTCCCTGTTGTGCTCACCTGGGAGCTTGCTCTCTAGTTATCCCCAGGTCCCAGGGCTGACATAAATTCACTTTTAAGAACAGCACCCACCCTGGCATTCCTGAGGTGGCCATTTGCAGTGGGTGCTCAGCTGGGGCTCTCTCCCGTGCAGCTTTCCTTCACCAAGGGGAGATTTCTTCCAGCTACAAGTGAATCCCATTGCTGTGGCCCCAGCAGCTGCTGCCTGCATGGCTTTCCTGAGCTGTGTCCTGAGGCAGCTGAAGGAGCTGGTTCAGCCCTCATACTTCAGCAGAGCAGATAACAGCTTTCATGGACTGTATCATTTGCCCTGAAAAATTCTTGTTAGCACGCGATATTGACTGAACCACCCAGGATTTGGATGTTGGGTTTGCTCCTTGCGATCCTGAGAGCAGCATCCCAGTCAAAGCAGGGATTTTCTCAGGAAAGCCCCGCTGCCAGAGTGACATGGGAGGCAGCAGGTCAGGCAGGGGCTGGCAGGGTTTGGGGGTGGGGGGTGCCTGGAGCCCTGGCCCTGCCTGCACAGCGATATTCCCAAGGGATGTGGTGTTGGCCAAGCCCTTCCAGGAGACTGGTGCAGGATTATTTCTCCCACTGCATTTTCTGCCTTTTCTTCCATCTTGTTTCAATGTTTTGTTAGAGCTGGCTTTTACAGACATTATTCCTTCCACAAATACAGGAATTAGGCTATTAAAGCTACCCCCTTTTAATATTCCTCTGGAGTGCCAGTGCCTGCAGGCAGGCTCCCTCCATGGGAGCCCTGTCCCAGCACTGCCTGCTCCGCTTTGGTACCTGACCCAAAATCCATGAAAGTCAAGGTGAAGATTTCCTGTGGGCCCTCTGAGCTTTCAGTCAGGCCCTAGATATAATCTTGTGTTCACAGGTTGGGAAGCTGAGGCCTAAGAGTGCCTGAATCAGGAAATGGATGTGGGAACTCCCTGCCCAGGCTCTTCACATCCCAGGAGCGGCACAGAGGGAAAACCAGCCCAACTATTAGATGGAAAGAGCCATACTTTTGCAGTCAGGAGGGTTGAGCTTCCCTTCTGCCTTATCAGAGCTTTTTAGCGGCTTTGACCCAGGACTTTGGCCAGCAAGCCTTGCCCCCATATTTTTGGTGACCCTTAGGTGCTGTGGTCGCCCAGCTGGATCAGAAGCTCACAGACACACCGGCTCCATTGGTGCTTCTTGGATAACAGCCCGTGGGCTGGCATTTCTGTTGGCTTGTGATACTCGGTGCATGTTTTCAAATACCAACTGGAGTTGTTTGCAAATGCCTAGTAAATCCCAAAATAGCCCCAATTTGCTGGATTTTGTGAATAGCATTCAGCCCACTCCAGTTACAATAGCAGCCTGCCTCCGTGCCTCGCCGGAGCTTTGAGGAGGTACAATAGTTAGAGGGGCGAGGAGTGAGGCTGGGCGAGCAAATGTTATTATTCCAGCTTGCTGCACAAACAAAGGATGCTATTTGTTTTCCTGGCTTCTAGAGCATTTTATTTGTACCAGCTCCAATTCTTTTGCTGCATTTCTTGGTTTTCTTTTGTGGCTTCCCACTCTTTGGGGACTCATTGTCCTGGTGAAGCGTGGTCTTTGGGATTGGTGCTCCAGAGCTGGAGGACTGGTGCTGGGATGTGGATCGCCTCTGATGGTCTCTCCTTTGTGTGTGGGTGGGCTGTGGGTGATGTCTGTTTGTGAGCATCCTTTCTGTTAACCTGCAGTGGCATGTCCTCAGTTCCCTGGGAAGTCTGGTGGTTCAGGGGCTGCCTTCCCCTCTTGCCCCGAGCTCCTTTTGCTCCTCTTTTTACATAATGGAAAGTTTATCTGCTGTGGTTTCTTTCTGGAGTCCAGCAGTGCGATGCTGATGAGGAGTGACAGGAAGGTCACAGCACAGGGGAGGAGAGGGTGGGGAATGTGCCCTGAGCTCAACTCTGCCTCTCTAGCCCCTCTCAAGCACAGCCTCGATGGGGCAGTGAGGACATCCTTAGCTGAGCTTGGGGTGGCCCTTCTTGTGCCCAGGATGTGTGCTTCATGTGAGACGCCCTTTACTGCTCTGTAAGGTCTTTTATTTATTCATTGTTTGTGGTTTATTTCTCATTCTGCTTCTGGGTCAATGGGGGACACTGTGTGATGAGCCTGAGCGAGCTGCTGGGGGTGCCAATGGCCGCAGCTCCTCTCCCTGTCCCACAATCGGACTCACAGGTCCTGTACTTTCCTTTTTCTAGCGACTGTTGGGGATGTGGTGAGCTGCAGAGGGAGGTGGGCAGCCCTGTGCTCCTCCCCTGTGTGCTCTGGCAGAGCCAGCATGGCTTGGTAGGGAAGGAAGCAGAGCTGTGCTCCTGCTGCCTGAGCCATCGGGGTCCGCAGAGCCCAGAGGCAGCCAAGCCACAAACCCCAGCATGGAGAAAGGTACAAGCGTGATGGGATTGGTCTTGCTCTGAGGATCAGGAGGTGGGACCCATCACAAAGCCCCAGGATGCTCAAGCTTTATTTATTTATTATGGGAAGAGAGCACTGGGTGCTGTGCTCCCTCTCTCCAGCGCTGTCTGGAGTCTCAAACACAGTGTGGGATTAGAAAGGGTAAAATTCTTCAGAATGTTAAAAATAAGAAGAAAAGCATTGCTGTCTCCTCAGATTTGCTGTAGGCTGATGGGCTATTGGTCTGCACCAAGCAGTCGCTGCCCAGCAGAGACCTCTCCAAGGCTGGCTGGGGTAATTGCAGGCACGGCATTCAGCATTCATATCTGAGCTTGGCACCTCTATCTAATCTGAAAATAAGTCACTATATATTTCATTAAACTAGCTGCTGCTGCTTTTATTTGCTTAGTTTGAATGATGCTCTGTTCTGTTGAAAACCAATTTGTTTTAGAAAAATGGTCTGTGTTTGTAGTCCATGCACTGTATGGCCCATCCTGCCCCATCCCTCCCATGGGAGACTTTCAGCAGTGGGGCTGAGCCAGCAGCCACCCACCCTGCAGGAAATGGGAGAGAAGGAGGTCACCCCATGGGTGACACGCTGTCCTGGGACACATTGTGGCTGTGCTACAGCACAGAGACCTTGAACGGATCTCTTGCAAATGGTTCGGTCGCTCTGTTCCCTGTCTGTAAAGGAGAGATGGAGCAGCAAGTCTGGAGGTCCCTGGGTTGCCATAAGTACCTGCAGGTAGGTGGGCTGACAAGATTTACCTGTAATTTGGCCAAGAATGAGGTGAGTGGGCTGGCTTCACCACCTCTCCTACTGGAAAGCTGCCTGAAGTAATTGCCTGTCCTGCCGTGCTCAGTTTCTCTGTGACTGTGACACGGTCTGAAAACAACAGCAAATGAAACCTGTTAACTTTCCACATACAACCCTGCCCCTCCTCGCTGAACCAGGGAGCGGCAGGAATTACATTTTAGAGCTTCGTGCCACGGCTGTGAGGGGCGGCAGGGTATTCCCACTGTAACATGGGACAGGAGATTCTCAGGCCAGCTCATGGCCCAGGGGTTGCTGCTTTGCAGAGGAAGGAGAAGGGATGGGCCAGGAGGGAACCTCCAGGAGAACCTCTCGTGCTGGTTACGTGTGTATCTCTAAACACACGGCAATTAGGAAACTTCTTTCCAGCACGCTGTTTGCAGTGACAGATTCCTGAACCCCAGCCAGCGCTTTGCGAGAGGAGCTGTTGCAGAAGAGGAAATGATGGGAATCTCGAGCTTTTTATAGCGCTACCCATTCTCTCTCAGCTGCCTGCAAGGGAGCGTGATGTCCCCAGCACTGCACATGATGGGAACCACAGCGGGGTGGGTGGCCAGAAGGGGACCTGGCTTTAGGGGAAGGTGGGAGCCGGCATTTCTACTGGATGGCGAAGCATCAGGTTGAAGCAAATTGTTCACCTGCTCATCCAAAACCTGTGTGTGTGAGGATGCCTGTTGGAGGGGCCCTCCCATCCTGATCCTCGCAGATGGAAGCTCCCTGACCGCTTGCTGTCTGTGAGGGAAGGAGGTATTGGGGAATTTTAAGAAGCTGGTGGTGATTTTGACGCCTTGGCTGTTTGGCATTCAGCTGGAAATGCTGCAGGCTTGCCCGGTTCTTGGACTGAAGTAGAGCTCTGCTGGGCACGTGAATCTGGGTCCTGACCTGCTCAGTTGCCTAAAAGCATCTAGAAAAATCTAAACCCAAATGAGCAACAGAGACTAAAAATATTTGGTTTATTTAAAGGCTTTAGGACTCTCCCAGCTGGCTATGAACAACATCACCAGGAGAGAATGAGAAATCCTCCTCCTCTGTCCAAAAATGAGGCTGTCTCTCCTCACTGTCTTCTCACTCTGGTTATTAATTTCTTGGATATCCCATTTATTTTTAAAACTAGTCCCTCTTTTAGCCTTTCTCTGCCAAGGTAGGGCTGGGCTGGAAATGAGCAGCACAAGACAGGGCTGTGGTAGGAAAACATGAGCAGTGGTTATAGGAACAGGTCAGTGAGCTGAGGCTGGGACTCGCTGCTGCATGAGCTGAGCAGAATTGAAACAAATGTACAGGAAGCAGCAGTGTGGGAATTCAATTTTTTAAATTATAATTTAATATTGTTTTTTATGTTAACTTAATTTTCTGTAAGAGCCTAGGCTGGGCAGCAAAAAGGGAAGGAAGCAGACCCCAGACTGATGACAGGAAGCGGTTCTGATGTGGGTTTTACCTGTGTGACACTGCGCTGGCTGCAGAGGTGCTGTGTCTCAGCACAAAGGCATGGTCAGGTTTACAGGGATGAGGAGCAGCTGTGGATCACGAGTGTCCATGGATACAGGATACTGGTGGCCACTGGGTCTCTTGGGGCACATTGTGAGCTCAGGACTGCAGGAGGTATCTGACCAGACCTTCCCTGTGTTAGATGCAGCCTCCTGGACTGGGCTGGCTGCTGCTAATGTTCCCTGAAGATTTAAACATTCTCCGTGGTTTTGGAAGAGGAGAACACAATCTGATGTCTGTGTGCCATTTCTGCCTCTCCCTGCACCCATGCAGCTAGTGTGGGGGAAAAGGGAAAACTGGTTCAGAGCATGTGCTCAGAAATGTCCTGGTAGAGCTCTGTGTCTCTTCCTTCCTCACTCACATTTTTTGTGCACCTCAAGGTCATTGGGCTGTTGCTTTCCGCGGATTGCATTTTCTGTTCCCGTCTTGCTCTCGTGCTCAGCCGAGTCCAGCTGCTGTGATTAAAGCACGCAGGCTGTCGCTGCAGCGGCCCGGTGCCTCCAAGTGCTGCTTTCCTTCACACTCAGCCTTGCTGCCCTTCGAGAAGCTGATTTACCCTGCAGGTCCAGATGGGCACATGTTAAACACCTCCTCGTCCCAAATGCACCGGCTAAAGAGCCCTTTCCGAAGGGCTTCTCCCCACTTGCCCGTGTCTGCTTTTACCCCATGCTCTTCCATCCCCTCACAGAGTGAAACCTTCAGAGCACAAGAGCACAGCACGTGGTGTGCCCTCAATCAAAGCACATTTGCCTGCTGGTGTTTCAGAGCCGGCAGTGGCCGCAATCCGACGTGTTTAAATTGGGAGTGACGGTGCAGGGCTGTGCTGTCGTGCTGGTTACCGAGGGCTCCTTCAGCTGACATCCAGGGATGCCTGTTAAAGAGCATCCCTTTTTCATCCTGACTTTGCGTGGTGAGGACAGAGCAGGATTTGCTTGGCAGAACGGCACAGAGGAGGAAATCGTGGGGGCTGTATTTACTGCTGTTAACTGTCAGCATGGGATAAAAGACCAGCTGGATTCAGAGACTGTGTGTAACCCACCTTGGGGAGAGGGAAATCTTGGTCGTAGTGAAGGAGGGAGTTTTCATCAGGAGTTTGTGGGCATGGCCAGAGCTTGTGGGACCAGAGCTCTGTTGCTGATGATGCTGTGCAAAAGGGTGATGAGATGTGGTCAGTGCAGCTCTCCTCCACTTTTTCTGGGGGTCCCCAGGGAGCTGCACCCCACCACACCAGCCCTGGAACACCACACTGGGGCTGAGGGGACACCTGCCCGTGCAAAGTCCTGAACCTTGCTGGCCTCTTCCCTTTGCATCCTCCTGAAGGGAAGAGCTGGTGGTTTATAATAGAGAAATATAAACTGTCATTAATTCTTCTGGTCTCCATGACTCGAGCAAAAGTGATGCCGTGACATCTGTCTGAGCCAACAGCTGGCTGTCATGAGGGGAAGGAGCACAGCAGTGTTTAGGGAGGGAACTGATGCCAGACTCTACTCATCCCTGTTGCTTGGGATGCCCAGCAGTCCCCTGAATAGTTCCTGAGCACAGCACAGGAGGAGGGTACCAACAGCCCTGGGCTCTCCTCCTGCAACCCACAGTGAGACAACTGCTCCAGAAGCCCCTGCACGCTCCCCTCTGCAGCAATGGCAAAACAAATTAGCAGGAACAATAATAACAAATGCCAGCTGAGCCACCCTGCCACCCCTGCATAAATCCCCTCAGCCCTTGCTGGGCTGAAAAATGCTGGTGTGCTGAGGTTGGGAGCAGCCCCTTAAAATGCAAACTGTCATTGGTGATGTGGAAATTACGTGGTTGTAGCCTCTTATCCTCACTGTCTCCACTCGCAATGAAGAGGGCCAAGTGTTCCCTGCCCACAGCAGGGGTGGTGGAGCTGGCTCGTGCAGTTTTGGGGAGCAGCCCACAGCTCCCAGAGAAGCAGCGTGGCACCCCAGCAGCACAGACTGACTGCACCCATCAACAGATTTCCCCTCAGTAGCCTGCAGCCCCTTTGCTCCTCAGCGCTTTCCTTGGATGTTTTAGAAAGATTTCTTGGTCCTCACCTCAGCTCTCATTATTAAATGGGTGTTTTTCTACCTGGTGAGTTATTTTTGTGCCTGTGCCCCAAAGTGTTCTCTGAGGAGTCAGGGCTGCTTTTGGGGGAAAAATCAGGGCGAAGGGTGGCAATGATTCTTTGGTACCTCTTTTCCTCTCTGTAGTAGTGAGGCTGTGCTGAGGATGGTGCTGGAGAGCGGGGCTGGCAGGGTGCTCCGAGGGCTGTGTGCGCACACGCAGCCGTGCGTGCGCTTGGTGCGCGCTCACACAGCTGAGCTGATGCCTGACAGCCTCAGCTGCTTAATGGCAGCTGCTCCTGAGGCCAGAGTTGCTTTTCATGCAAGAACAGGCCCAGCTTCCCAGCTAGAGAAGGTGTTTAGTGCCTACTGGGTTTTGCCCAAAGCCTTATTTGTGCTACCTGTGCCTGGAGACGCTGAGAGACCGGGTCACTCGCTTGCCTGTCTGTCTGAACACCATCAGAGAGGATTTTGCAGAGGTAGTTCCCCAGGGATTTTGCTAAGTGCTTTTCCTCCTAATAATTTTCCAAATGCCATTTGTACTCCCAAGTAGGGTTTTATTGCGAGCATTAATAGCACAAAGAGTGTACTGTGGCTCTTTCTTGAGTTAACGACTCAAGCTGTTCAAGTTTGAAACTCAATTTCCCTCTTTCACGCTGAAGTTGACCATATTTCATAACAAGATCTGCATTTGAAAGGGAAATTGCATTGGGGAGGACCACGCTGGTCCGTGCTGAGCCTCCCTGCAGCCTGTTTCCCTCCATGTCACTCCAACCTGCCACTCTGAGAGCATCAGTGGGGCAAGAAAGATGAGTCAAAGATGGGGTTTGTTTGAGGTGGGTCGTTTTTGGCTGAGAGTTGTGCTGAGTCTCACCAACTTTCCAGCCAGGCACAAAGCAAGGAGTGTCACTGACATTGTCCTTGCTGACCTGAGCTGCTCCCATCGCATCCATCTACACGTGGAAGGCTCTGCAGCTGGCAGCTCTTCCCCTGGATCCTGTCTGCAGCATGTTACAAGCCTCATCTCTGATTAGTATTGTACTATCTTATTTTTGTTAAAAGTAACAGAAATTGAAGCCCAGTCCCTGTTCTGCGATGTGAGTAGCATTTAAAGTTGATGATGATTGCAGTTCTTTTAGCCTCTTTTGTTGCACGGGGTGGTTTAGTATGTTTACCCACAGTATTTTTGGCATGTGGATTTCACAATTTGTTTAGCAATGTCAATACCATCTGGAGCATCGTCTATTTAAAGTACATTAGAGAGATGAGGAACAACCTATCATATTTTTCCATAGGGTGCATCAAGATTGGAAATGAGAGTCATTCAGAAAGGTTTAATGGGAAAGAGATGTTCACTGCACTGCACACTTGCCTCTTATCGCGCGTGGTTACGGCTCTGGTGCCGTTCCTCCGCTGCTTTTCCTGATTGTATTGTGCCACTGTATAATATCTGCCTCGAAAAGCAAACAGAGCTGCCTTAAAGAGAGGATGAAGGGCTGGTACCTTTGACTTATTCTCCTGAATTGAGTAGGACAGCTTGCGCGAGGTGATCGGTGGAGAGGATATCAGGTGTGGCCTACGATAAAGGCTGTGGGGGCATGTGTTCTTCCACTGCTCGTGGAGGTTGATGGATGTGGTGTAGGGATTTGATCCCAATTGTTGTGCTTTTGGGATGCTCTGAACTGGACCTGCTACTGAACAGCCTTGGTGGTGGCTGTGGGCTCCTCGTGACAGTGGGAGGGGTGGGCTCTCGTGTCATTTGTTCATGGGCTGACACAGCATGAACACTGAGCCCTAGCTCATGGCAGCTCCTGCTCCTGAGAGGAAAAGCTCTGCTCTTACTCTGTTAGAGATCCCTTTTGCTTTGAATAGCACCAAGATTCAGCCCTTGTTCAGAGGCACCCACAGAGCTCAGGGGACTGTGTGAGTGTTGGGGAGGTGCAGCCCATCTTCACAAGCAGCATGGAGGCTGCAGGGAGGGTGTCAGTGATGTTGGCTTCAGAGGTCTTTGAAAATATTTTCTCTGTCCCATGCAGGAGTGCTGCCTCTGGTGAGTCCTTGGGTGCACACACATGGGGCTCTGCAAGCCAGCAAGTCTGGCTTTACACTCCTAGTGCCAGGGTTGTGTTTGGCAGGGATTTACATCACTGTGCTTTCAGTTAGATCATGGTTTCTGATCTTCATAATAGCACCAGCGGGACAGGCAGTCCTGGCTGAGCCCCAGCCAGCTTGGGGAGGGCAGCTCCAGGGGAACGGACTGTGATGCTCATCCTGGCTCTGGTGGCTGTTTGGCATCACTGAGAGTCTTTCTTCCACCTCAGAGGAGTGGCAGGGGAAGCTTAATGTACCCTCACTATTACCAGCAGTGAATCATTCCTGAGTGTGAGCCCTCCTCGCTGTGTGCTCCCAGCTCCCACCAGCCAGGGGGTTTCAGGGCGTGGTGGGGCTCCAAATGCAGCTCACATCCTGGAAACAGGAGCAAAGCCTCCACATGAGCTAGGGACAGAGATGTGTGATCGCTCATAGGCTCTCTCTCTGCAAAGCTGGGGATGATTATTTGACACCTCTGCAGCATTAAAACTGAGCGAATCCCAGCTGGAAGGTCCTGGTGCTCGCTGGCCCCTTGGGCAGCTGGTCCCAGCTCAGCGAGGTGTGCAGTCTCCATCACCTCTCTGCTGCTTGCACTTCATAAAGCGCTGCACTGCTAAAGGGCATTCTCCTGCTCTGCATCAAATGAGAGTAATTGAATTTCCCTTTCCCTTCGGTATTTAACATTATTTTCAGGTCGTGTTGGCATTAACGAGAGCCCGGCCGTGGTTTGCATAAGGATATTTATAGGCCCCTATGCAGATGAGAAGTGTCGTCTCCCCACGTCATGTGCCTGGCTTGGATGAATAAATTTCACATTGTTACTTTGAACTGGGTCACCAGCAGCTTCAAGAATATATTCCTCTGATCGTTTTGATACAGGTTACTTAACAAGGGAGATAAACTAGTGCTGCCACACAATTGTAGGGAGAAATGGATTTGCAGAGCCCAAGGCAGTGTCGGGGTGGTGGAAGCTGTTCTGATACACGCTTTTCAAAGCTTCCTACGTTTTGCCAGCCTTAGCATTTTTAATCATTTTGCTGGCTGGCATTCATCTGGTGAGAGTATCAAAGCACTCCTGCAAACGGGCGAGTGTTTCACCACAACCATTAGTACAATCCTATGCTTGTCAGCTTCTTCCCCTTCAGGACATTGCAAGAAAAACTCCTTGGCGTTTTAAGCTGAGTTTTTGCTCTCAATACGGAGCACAAACTGTAATTAGTTCTTGCTGCTGGATTTGGGAATGTCTAGTTTATTTATTAGAGGAACTTGGGCTAAATCTCTTGGCTCCAGCCCCCTCTGCCCAAGGTGCTTGCAAGGTGGAAGAAGGTACTGATGGCTCATAGGAAACCTCCCAGCTCGTTCTCTGGCCAGGGGATTGTTGGCATCCCTGGTGCAGGGAAAAGGACGCATTAGCTGTTGCACATGCCCACAGAACACTCTCCTGCATCGCAGGATGCAGATAAATACCCACCCTTAGGCAGCGATTGAAATTGGGATCCAGGTAATAATTAAAACAATGGTGTTGAGCTTAAACAGAGGGGTGACCCACAGAACTCTTGGCGTGCCAGCTGCACGTTCATCGCCTCGCAGCCAGAGGTGCTCCACGTTTATTTTAGCTCTGTCAGAGTGTGGCAGATCCGTGTGACTGGAGCTGGAATGCTCACTGGAGCAGAGGCATGGGAGTCAGTGCTGCTGCACCTGCAGCAGGGAGTGTCCCTCTGTCCCTCTGTGCTGCTGGAGGAGGATGAATGTCTGTCCTTCAGCCTCAGCTGCTTTTCTCTCCCATGGCTTAAAAATGATCTGAACCAAACTGATAGAACTCTAAAAACACTTATTACACCATTGCTGTACCTGTGTTTTGGTTTGGTTTTTAATGGCTTACTGATAATACTATCCAAATCCCAAATTTCAGCCTTTTTACACAGCTTAAAATGGGAAAAAATGATGACATTTCTATATGTGTCCATAAGGATGTGGGGATCGAATTAAGACACTATCCTGCCAAGATTTGGTGTTCAATGATGAGCAGGGCTGGTGAAGCTGCATTTGTTTTTATGAAGCCGTTCCAGTCTGTGAGCTAGCTTTGGACACAGCAGAATTATCTAGTCTTGGCACCTTTTACCTGGGATAAGGCAATAAATCATGGCTAACTTTAGATATTAATCATTTCTACATATCTCTGTGTGAAGATGGTATAGATTTCCCCATTGGCTTTCTTGTAAGTTGTACTGACTGTGTGAAGAGAATATTTTCCTATCAAGGAAGCTAAATAGTTCATCTGTGCTCCTGGCTGTCCTAATACGTTTGAGAACTCTTTAGAAAGCCCAGGAGAAGTAATTCCAGATTAGTGAAAGCAATTTGTCTTGTAGAAGGGGAACGTGCCTGCATTTAACTGTGTCTCTGTAATTTGGGTCTCTGATTTCCTGGGATGTAACTGTGAGATCTTGTCCTCACCCTGCCTGCTCGGAGCTGGCCGCCTGCTGCAGTGCCTTCCTTGCTGCCAGCCACGCTGGAGGATGAGCTGAGGCAGAGGAGACGGTGCCTGCGTGTGAAACCTGTTTGTCCTGCCCTGGGAAGAGAGGTTGAGTTGGATCTCACAGGCTGAGTGCCAGATTGTTTTGTGCAGCCATGAGCTGACTTTCTGGTGGGATGCACTGGGTGCTGGACCACTCGAGGTGGGAAAGCTCCAGCCCCCTGTGCTGTGCTGGCATGGAGGTGTGTGCAGCACCATCATTCCCCTGGGAACACATGATCTCTGGGGTCAGCTCTGACACAGCCTTCTCCTCCCAGGCCACAGGACAGCTGTCCCTTGTCTTTCCAGAGGAGGATTTATCCTCTTTCCCCATAGATGTGGGCAAGGCAGTCATTGCCATGCCCCAGCTCCAGCCTCCTGGAAGCGTTTGCTTCTGTGAGGAGCTGCTGAATTCATCAGGAGAGGCTCATTCCCCCCCAGTGAGCTGGCATTCAGGGCTGTCCCTGCAGATCCTGGGCTGCTCCTGGGCTGAGGGGCCTGAGTGCAGGGGGCCGAGTGGCAGAGCCAGCCCTGATCCCTGCCTTCACTGAGGGGAGGGGGGCTCGTCTCTCTGACTCGTGCTGTACAAGTAAGTGCAGATGTTTTTATTTAGAACGCATTGCAATGGGTGTTTCTGCCGTGTCAATCAAACACTGACATTTTCCCAGGGTGAAGCTTGCTGAGACAGCAGTGGTGAGCAGCAGCCATGTGCAGGAGGGCTATTTCTGCCTGGTTTTAAGCAGTTACTAAGAATTAGTCTTTTATATCCAGGGCAGTACAGTGTGGGCAGCAAAAGTAAAATTTCAAGCTGCAGGCACGTAATTAGGTTTCATGCCTGGGGACCCATGACAGAGAGAATGGCATCAGCTGGTCTGAGTCCTGAGTCTGCGTCTCAGTCCAAGGTTGAGGTTAAGCATCTTGGTCCAGACTCCTGTGTCCTTGTGATGCCCATGTCTCGAATTGTGAGGCTCTGTGGAGCCATAGCTGGCTCCTCATCAGGACTGTGCTCTTGCAGGCTTACCCAGATCACAGCTCAGCATCTGTGGCAGGCAGGGGACTTGTGGTTTCAGGACAGCCAGAGACTGGCAGAGGGTCTGAGATGTTCCTGTGGGGAATGTCCCTCTCTAAAATAAATGTAGGAATGCTCTTGGAAAGTTACTATTTGCTGTCTTAAGAAAAAAAATCAAGAGGTCTTGCTTCCTCTCCCCAGCCGACTTTAATGAAGGCTCCTATAGAGTGTGGCTTAATCGCTGTGAAATTATCGCCTCATCCGTGTGATCCATCTCTGTGTCTGTATCAGATCCCTCTGAGCGCCTGGGCTGTCATGTCAGCTCCGCCACACTGCCGGGACTGACTCGTCCGGCCCCCTCCCTGCTCCCCCTCACACTTAAGATAACATGGAGAGACTTTTCCAACAGACAGAAGAGGGTAATCCATAAAGATGGATTTGCATTAGTCTTAACAAAGGCCGAGATAGTGACAAATGAAGGTCTTGCCTCTGCGAGGACTCTCAGTGCTGGCAGTGGAGCATGTCCTGGGGATGCTCCTGCCCAACACAAGGTGGAGTGGACTGGCAGAGGTGAGGAGGGGCTGCCCTTGTCCTCTGCAGCCAGGGCCTTACTGCTGCTTTACTACCAGCAAACAGGGGCTTGGTCCCGAGCCCTTGGCTGTTCCCATGGTATTGTGCATGAGGAACACAGAGTGCAAACCTCACAGGGTGCAGGGGTGGCCTGGAAATGGGATAGGGTTTCTGCCCTGCATCTGCACTGCTTTGCTGTAGGCGCTGTAGTGTTATCTTTTTTAATTCTTGCTGGCAGTGTGCAGCTATCCATCTCCTGTTCAGAATAATCCTATTTGTGTTGCAATAACAATAGAATTACTGCAGCGAGCATCAAAGCCCGTGTAGGTCATAAGCGTTTTGTTTCATAATCTCAGCGTGGTGATGATGATGATGATGACCTTTTGCTGCCTGCATTTCCATGTACCTGCGTCTCATTCTTATTAAATATCCCTGCATTGAAATCTCTTGCTAATCTAATCTCACCATGTGGCTGCTATATAATTATCTCATTTTGTAAAATATTGCATCTGTCATTCTCCTCCCCACTTTTGGAGCAGAGGGAGGGCGAGGGAGAGCAGGGAGCAAAGAAGCTGCTGGAGGAGGTAACAGTAATCCCACTGAAGGGACAATCTCTACATTATCAGTTTGTAATCGTTGCTGTGTGTGCCACCTCCTAAGGACCGTGTTCCCATCACTGTGGGAGTCCAGGAAGGGTGCCACCAGCAGGAGATGTGAGCGAGGATATTTTGCTTTTTTGGAGGATTGTATTAAATTTCAGCTTGCTCTTTCTGTCCCTATGGTGGCTACCTCAGTAAGCCCTGATGCTGTTTTCTCCTCCAGCTCCCCAGCAAGGATGATGAGCAGAGCTGTTTCACTCTGACCTTCCTCTCTGGGATGGGGCAGCCTTCACCCTAAACCCCAGAGAGACACTGTCCCTCCCCCAGACACCTCTCAAACTTCTGCTCCACATGAAGAGGAGCCTCTCACACTGGAACCAAGGAGCTCCTGTGCTGCTCAGCTGGAACAAAGGAGGCTGCTGACCCAGCACTGGAGAAGGGCAGCAGCAGCCTGGGACCCAGAGCTCCTCACTGGGTGGTTGTCTCTGCAAGGTGACCCAGGGCCCTTCCTCGTAGATCCACTCTAATCAATGACTTAAAATAATGAAGAGAACATACAGCCATTGTCTAATAACACGAAGCTGTGGGGAACAAAGAGCCACAGGGCTCTGTTTTTGTAAACGGTCCCCAGGGAAGGACCAGAGTACATCTGCTGTGGCAGGTTCTTTCTAGAAATAGTGAGTTTAATTAATCATCCTGTTTTCTTTTCTTAAACTATTTTAATTCTTTTCCCCCCCAAGGGATAATGCATTGCTGCCTTTTAAATAAGTTCTGCAGTTGTAAACTCGTGCCATACTTCTGTCTGGGAGCACATCTGTCTTCTGGCTTGGAGCACATCTGGCTGTGCCTCCCAACCCATTGCTCCCATGTTCTGGCACAGTGGGAAAATCTGTATTTCAGAAAGGAATCACGTGGATACTTCCAGGCTGCAGAGGGTGTCAGATGCAGAGCCCTTTATCTTCTAAACCCTCTTATCTTTTAATTCTGAGACGTTTTTGTCTGACAGTTCATAAATTAAAAATGTTTCTTAGGTGACTTTTTGCTCCCGTTTCATATGTATTTCATGTAAAGACTTTCCAGGCATTTGAGTTCTGCGAAGTCTTACGCAAAATGAGAAGCTCTGGTTTTATGTCCTTATGGGACGCACTTGGCACGCTGCAAACCATGATGCTATGATCAGTGACTGTGCACTTTAAAAATACCAAGAGTTGTGACATTTTCCTGTAGGCCAAGCGTCACCCTGAAAACACATCAGACGTGTGGATTTATGGATTTATCACACTGAATTGCAGTGAGGTTCGTGTCTGACCCTGACCTCGTGCTGCTCTCTGGTGGCTGAGGGCAATCCTGATGTAGTGATCTCTCTGATCATGTGGCACCTTCAGTGCTGGCTAAGGACTTTTGCACCAGATTTCCCAGGTGTGAGCGATGTGTGTTGGACACGTGGGTTTATGGAGAGGCATCTTTACAGCCTGCCTTGATCACCTTTGCAGTGACAGGACCTCTGGGATTTTGCCAAACCAGCAGCTGGGAAGATGGTGCCAGCACCTGGTTGGCATTGCCATGCTGTCAAGCACTGGGACTTCTCTGGCACATGGGGACAGCGAGTTCTGGACCCTGTGAGGATGTGCCACCTGGCACTGCAGGGGCTGCCCCTTCTTCCCCGGGGAAGATGGTTGCTGCTCTGGGCAAACAGGGGTGGGTCTCTCCAGCCGTGACTGAGCCCCTCTGCCTCTCCAGGGGCTCGCCCTGCTGGCTCCAGTGCCCATGGAATTGGGGTTGTGGCTGGTTTACATTCTGCTCCTCCTGCTTCTCTTGTTTCTGCCTCCTCCTTTCCTCTCTGCTGCATGGTCACAACCTCTGGTCACAGGTGGTTTTCACCACCACCTTGTCTTACTGCAATATCTCTTCAGGCTCTGCCTGCTCTTCTCACTGTGTTTCACCTTTTCCACCTGCCTGTGTTAAACATTTTCCCCCTGTGCCCTTCCCATGTTTCTCCCAGGTTTCCAAGCCATCATCCTCAGAGTCACTCTCCTGTCAGGCTGCTGCAAAGGCATTTTTTCTCTCTTCTGTCTCTGCAAATTGACTTCTCTGCTTCAAAATACCCCCTCGTCAAGACCTTCTGTTGTTTGCCCTGGCCTTTCCTCCTGCTCCCTGTGCCCACCCTGAAGTGCCTTTCTCCACGTTGCCTCATGTCTCTGCAGCCTCCAGGAACACGGGCAGGGCTCCCTATGGCTCCCAGAGGCAGTGGGTGTTGGCTGTGCTGTTTGCCTGCACGGCCTGCCGGGAGCAAAATCCATCTCCTGTAGGCAGCTCTTTGCACCTCTATGAGATTTCAGGGAAAATATATCTGCGTATATATTGATAAGATGTACAGAGCAGAGAGGACAATTGAATTGCTGTGAGTGGCACATGCATCAGTGTCCCTGACAAGCCAGTAATTAGCTGGCAGAGCAGAGCGGGCAGCGAAACGAGCCCAGCAGCTTGTTTGCAGACATTAGGGGCTGACTCCCACCGAGTCCCTGCTCCCTACTCTGAAATCTGAGGCCGTGATGAGACCTGATGGCTGCTTCCGCTTAAAGTCACCGTCACCTTGGAGATCACTACCCACCAGCAAAGCTAGGGACAGCAAATCCTCCCGCAGGCTCTGGCGGTCCCTGCCTGCCACAGAGCCGTGTAAGGACGCTGGGTGCCCCCACTTCATTGCTGCCTCTCCTTCTGGCTCCCAGATGGGCTTGTTGGCAGAATTGAGGGGGCTCACAATTGTGGCGTGGTGGCAGCACCCCAAAACCTTGGGGAAGAGACTCCAGGTCTCCCTTCCTACCTGTTGTGTGTCACTGGTAACGTGTGTCTGTGATGGAGGTGTCTTTGCCTTGGACCAGAGCGGGGACAGCAGGGAAGGAATGCCCCCCCACAGTGCAGGGCCATTGCAGGCAGACACTTCAGTGGATGTGTGCAGGTGGCGCAGGGCAAGGAGAGCTCTGCACCGCACTTGTGAGCAAAAGTCTTTTGGGGAAGGGGGATGCTCTGGGGGAAATATTCCTGCTTGGGTTGTCGTGAGCACTGTGCTACAGTCCCTCAGCATGGGCTTGTAAAGAATTAACCTACTTTGGAATAAGAGGGGTGACAGGTAATTGGATAAATCAGAGATTAGAAGATATGGTGTAAGTTTTCTCAGTGCCAATCTCTGTAGGATCAACACTGCCCAGTGTTTTTGGATGCAGGAGGCTGAGAACACCATGCCAAAGGTGCCTGATGCCCCTGGCTTGTCCTGGATGGTGAGAATAGGTCAGGACATCAGGTGGCGAGTGGCTGCCTGGTAAAGCAGCAGATGAAATCCGGCATCGCTGAACGCTAAGAGCACGTGAGGAGAAATGGTCCTCACATCCATAAGCAATGCTAGGGGCTGACCTGGCTGCTGCTGGTGAGGAGTGGTGTCCTGGAGTTGGGATTAACACTTCCATGAAAATATTGACTTTGTACTCTGTAATGATCCAAACCTCAGGCTGTGTGTAATGGAATTTTAGGAAACAAAGAGAAAATGAAACCCAGAACACAGTTATGGACTGTTGCATTAATCTACTGTGTGTCTGTGTGGGAAATAAATACTGCCTGCAGCTCTGATCCCTGCTGCAGAGAGCAGTGGGGAGCCAGGACAGGGACAGAGCAGGGGGACAAGGGCCATGGACATCCTTATCAGCTTTGGCAATGTAAATGACTCTCAAAGCTGCAGAAGGATAACCTGGGCTATGCAGGCAGGGCTGAGCACTGTGGGGTCTGTAGGAAATGTCTTTTCTTTGCTACTGCTAATCAGTTGCTGGGGCATCAAATTAAATTAATAGATGGCAGGAGGAGAGCAAACACGTGGCTCCTCTATGGCAGGAGGAAGGAGAGCAGCGGAACTGGCTGCCAGATGAGTTTAGAAAGCTTCCAGAAGTAATTAGACAAATTTGGAAGACGAAAATACTATTGAGAGTG
Organism: Hirundo rustica; assembly: GCF_015227805.2. Lineage (NCBI taxonomy): Eukaryota > Metazoa > Chordata > Aves > Passeriformes > Hirundinidae > Hirundo > Hirundo rustica. Next base: position 5,464,685 of record NC_053461.1, on the reverse strand, counting down.
TTGGCTGGCACTGGCAGTGATGAGCTAAATCCCTGCATCGTGGTGTGCTGGAGGTCAGGAGGATGTGGGGGCATCAGTGGGTGCTCAGGTGATCAAATGACTTACCCTGGGCATCCCCAGTGGATGTGCCTGGGGAGATGGTCCTGGACTAACTGAAACTGTGGTTCACCTCTGTGGTGTCACCCTGCTCTGTTGGGGACATCTGCACATACTGGACAAATGGAGCAACGATTTGGTAGACTGCAGAATAGAGGAACTGAGCATCGGAGAGCTGAGCACGGCCGTCTCAGGGCTAAGACAGCAGCAGGGCGTCATGCTGGCATAGCTGTGAGCCCTGCTGGGTGAGGATGGCTGGAGGTCCTAAAATCCTGGTACTGGAAGGATGTGAGAGTTACAGTCACAAGAGAGTGAGGGTGTGGAGGGAGTTGAGCTCCCAGGGGATATGTCTGGGCAGGAGGCATCACTTGTGGAGCTGTAGGTGGAAACTGGAGCTCTGCCTGTCACCAGGGCAGCAGCCAGCATCCCTGTTAGGCTGGAAGGCTTGGGCTTGTGTCTCAGAAAAACAAAGGTTGTTCATATTCCTGTTTTTCTGGCTTTGCGAAGGTGTGTTGGGCTGTTACCTTCCTGTGAAGGAGCTGGATAGCCACTGAGAGAGGTGAGGAATGAGAAATACCATCTGTTTGGTGAGCATTGGTGTTCCTTGACCCAGACACCCTGCTTGGTGCCCAGCCAGCTGCTGCAGTGCTGTTGCCATTCCAAGGAGCACAGATACCACAGGGAGAGGAAAGGCAAAGCAAATAAACAAGGAATACAACCTAAAACCTCTCCAAGTGTGCAGTGTTTTGTGACTAATACTAACGTAATTGCTGTCATGCTTTTTACATAATGCTTTTATCTCCCAGATAGACTCCTTCTGGTCATTAATCTCAAGGATTTCTAAGCGAGAGAGCATCAGAGAGATGCAGCCATTGTGCCCAAGTGTGGTCAGAGAGGTGCAGAGCATCCCAGAGCATGCTGGGGCTGTGGGCTCCCTGTGGGGGTGTACTCACAGCTTTGCTCTGAGCTCTCAGAAATCCTGGGGCTGAACAAGGCTCTTTCTGGTTTTTTCCCTTCTCTTGTACCACTGTACCCTGCTGGCCCACAAACCCCTGGCAGAAGCCAGCTGACAGCTCTCTCAGCGAGCCCGCACCATCCCTATCCCCTGCTCAGCTTTCCACTGTCCCTCTTCAACCTTGAGCAGCAGCACTCGAAGCAGCTCCTCCCTCTTCCCCAGCTCTGTGAGGTTCATAGACACAAAGGCCAGGGGGGACAGCTGCAGCCATCAGCTCTGACCTCCTGCCTAACACAGGCCGGGGAATTTCACCCAGTAATTCCTGCCTCCAAGCCCCTCCCTTCTCTTCGAGCTGGAAAGCACCACACAGATGGACCCAGTGGCAATGTGTGCCTAGTTTTGAGGTCATGCTGGTCTCATGTAGGATTGTCTGCTGAGGTTTTTGCTTCTGGTTGTTTTCTGTTTGGTTTTTCTGCCTGCTATGAGCTGGGTCAGAGCCGAGCATGTACGGCTGTGCTGAACCTGCTCCTGCTGCTGGGTCAGGATCTCTTTGCAGAAGCCTCCTGGAAGCTTGCTCCAGGTGAAACTCTCTAGGTCAGTGTTGCTGGAGACTCCCAGCCACAGAAAACAGCCGCTGCAGCGGTGGCAGAACCAAAGGAGCAGGGGCGAGGAAATCCAGGATAATTTCCAGGAAATCGTCTCGCTGCCTCATTTATTTACTGCAAAGGTCTCAAAATGTCACCCGGCCCCCTGAGACACCCGGCCACGCTGAGGGTGAGCTTCCCTGAGGTCTTGTGACTGCTCAGGAGGAGCAGCCTGTGCTGAACTGCAGCCTCTCCCCAGTGCTTATTTAAGGTGACAGTGGCACGAGGATGCTCTCAAGAGTGCTGCAAGCCCGAGCAAGGCTTTAACCACAAGGTCAGTTGTACCTGCTAAGCCTAAAATTGTCTGCAAGCCACCTTGGGAGCAAGGGTATTGTATACCTGCAACTGCCTGCAGGCACTGCTGCTGCAGGGAGAGAGGGAGAAGGGCTTGGGGAAGGAACCATGGCCAGGACATGGGGCACGGGGAGGGCAGCTTGGCTGTGTCCCCATCCCACTTGTGTTACACGCTGCACACCCCCTGGAAACTGTCTGGGTTTCAAAGGAGAAAAACGAGCCAAACCCAGGCACCCACTCCCACCTTCCCCTGCTCCCTCATCACCCGGATGAATGAGAGAATCTGGGGTGGTTTTCACCATCAGGCAGAATCTCATCTCACCTCACACACTGCTCCCAGCTTGTCCCCAGCCAGCTCTGAGGGTGTGCCAGACCCGGCAGAGGCTGTGTTGGAGGGCAGTGTCCTGCTGCAGAGTGTTTCAGACCTTTCTAACTTCACTGGCTTAAGACTTTTCCCCTTCCTCCACTCTGGAAAATCAAAAAGGATTTCCTTTTTGGCGCCCTTCCTCCTTTTGGAAAACAGTCATCCTTATGGATCATACGGAGGGAGAGGGATGCAGAGGACGCAGCAGGCAGCTCCCACATGCTCTGCCCGTGTCCATCCCCAGAGCTGTGTATGCTGTGTACCTGCAGGCTCTGGCTGGGCTGTGCTCCGTGTCCCTGAAGCTCTCCTCCACTGACAAAATGCTTCCAACCACACAGTCAGAACAATTTTGACATTTGGGGAGAGGAGGGGAGAGAAATCTCACTCGGCATTGTGCATGGTTGGCAAAACCGTTGCTGACAGCATGAATAAAGGTGGACAGCTCTCAGTCAACCTTGATTTGCTATTTCTTTCTAATTCAGACACATTATCAGCAAACCATCTCTCAGGTCAGGTTGGAGGATTCTGTATGTGAGTGTTGCAGTGTGTTTGAGCTGTAATGATATTTGTGATATTTGTGTTGTGAACCAGGAAGGTAAGATGCCTCCTTGACCTGCAGAATCCTGTAGGGATTATTGTGGACATCACCTCTTCCTTTTTTGGGTGTGAGCATCTCTGTTCCCTGTCCTGCAAATACAGCCCATGCCCAGGGGAGCTGAGAGCCTTGGGAGCTGTGGCAGAGTGGGGTTTCAGGTCCAGTAAAGCCCAACCTGCTGTGAAGGTTGATGTGAATATGTTGGAAGTCGATCCTGGGCAGCAATTTTGAAAAGAAGAAGCCTTTCCAAATCTTACCAGGCGTGGCAGAGAGACCAGGTCTTTGCTTCGTCTCTGTTCATTGAAATAGAACATCTATGAGGCAAATGTCATTGGTGGAGCACCAAGATGTACTTTGTTCTTGCCAAAGGCCGCTCTGACACTGCTGCACCTCGGTAGCACCAGGGCTGCCTGGCTGTCCTGCACACGGGTGTGCTGGCACACGCTGCCCCAGGGCATCCATCCCCAAGGGATGAGCAGCAGCCACCCTGCAGCTCCATCAAATGCTGATCTTTTCTGGGATATTCAGAGCACCCAGCTCCACCATTTCATTCATGATATGCAGGTGGGCTTTCCCAGTGAAACATCACACTGGGAATGCACGGACTTTGGTTCCCACTGAACATCCCTGAGACCGTGTTCTTCCAACTCATGGAGCTCTTTGTACTGACGCTCTGAACTGACTCAGGTGAAATAAAAATGCTGTCCAGCTCTGTGCATGTGATCAGGATGATCTTCTCTATTGCCTGTTCAAGCAGACGACTCCCGGGTCACTGTCAGGAGGAAGGTTTGGTTTTAGAGCAGGTAGGAGCTCATTCCCCCACAATTTGTGTGTTGAAGTGCCCCTATGAGGCACAGTCAGGATGTAAGAGGCTGTGAGCCCTTCCCATTCAGCACGTCCCTGGGTGGCCTTGTGAAACCGCCAGGCAAGCTGCCTCCTTCATCCTTAGCCAGCATGAGGGGGCCAGGCAGGAACCGTTCTGTGGCTGCTGCGCCAATCCCTGCTGGAGCAGCACCTGCAGAGATGCTGTAGACGTGCTTGATTCCCATGTGTGAGTTATGGCTTCCCCACCAGTAAAACAAGGATCCTTTCCTTTTTTCCCCCCCGATGCTGTGCTGTGTTAAGGGTCTGTTCTATGGTGTTGCAGCTTGTCCTTGCTGCTGGGCATGGAGGGACAGGAAACCATCACCTCCTCCTGTGCTCTGGCAGTGGTTCTGGTGCAGAGGGGCCAGGCATCCATGCTCCTCTCCTGGAACTGACAGCCTGGCCCCCCAGCAGCTGCTCCATCCAGTTCCTTCCTCTCCCAGAGCTGCAACAAGTGTGTGCTCCAAGGGGGTGATTGCATTGAGTATTTTACTTCTCCCCCAGTGCACGGTGCCATATGGGAATGTACTATCAGTCAATTATGGCTTCTTTTCATCTCTAAATAAAATGATTTGTTAATTTGAGTGAGTGATCGCTGCGCAGCCAGGATGCTTTTCCTGCAATGGCTAACAGCTTGCACGCTCGCAGAGATGGATGGTGAGCCAGTGCCACTGGATACTTTCTGGGGTTGTTTTCAATTTAGCTGTGAATTGAATGAGAAGAAAAACATTTCTCTTGGCAATTTGATAGGCGCTAGCTTTTCTGACAGATGTTGGAGTTTATTATCCCACCGGGACAATGTTTTGTAGTTCGGAATTGCTAATTGCTTTGAAGGCTTGGTGCTGCGGGAGGAGCAGGAGGAGCTGTCTGCAGGTAGCGGGTGCTGCCAGCACCCGAGGACCCGGCGTGATGGACTCTGCTGCCTTCCTGCTAATGGCTTTTGACTGTGGCTGCCAGCCCGGGCCTTGGCACTGTGTCCTGGCAGGCTCTGTGAGGTTTCTCAGCAGGGCTGGTGCTGACTCCTGTCCCTGGGGAGGGCTGGGCTGGGGGGAAGCCCCGCTGTGCTGGCACCCATCCCTGTCCTGCTCTCCCCCTTTCCCAGCACGGTGGGCAGGGCTGGCCAGCACATGGGGTGCTGTGTGTGACACCAAGGGGGCACTCCTGGCGTGTGGGGCATTCAGCCCACGGGGCAAAGCCCAGTAGCTGGTGTAGATGGTGCCTGGCAGCATTCCCTGGGGTGCAAGTGGCACAAGCTCTGTGGCACTCAAACCAGACCAGTGGTCCTCAGCCACCTTGTCTGTGTCATGATAAATTGGGGATATTTGGGGGCTTTCTGGGCGCTGCTGCATGTCCTGCTGTGACCTTGGTGCCGGGGAGCTGCGGCATGAGCCCATCCCCTGCAGCCTAGCTGTCCATCCTCAGGGCCATTGCCTCTCCTGTTTTGCTGTCCGTGGTGCTGCTCTCACAGCCGGCAGCCCCATGTGCCCCTTCACCGCGCGTCAAACAGCCCAGCACGTACCTGCGCTCTAGGGGTAACCGCGGTGCTTCCGATGATGGCAATAGGTCTGGGGGAGCCCTGCTCCTCTCCAGCCCTCCCCATGAACTTCAGTGGCTCCAGGAGGAGGATTGCAAATTCACAAAAGCTGTTAAGAGGAGCCACGAGCTGCCTAATGCAAATCGTTTGCAAGCCCGAAGCGAGGCAGAGGCAGCCAGAGGTGAGCGCTTGCCTCTGCAAACAGCAGCTGGCAAACATCGGCACGGCGGGGTCTGGGCAGACCGTGCCAGCACTGGGGCACACGGGGTGTCTGCCGTGCCAGCCGGGCCCTGCAGGTGCTGCTGCGGCGGGACGAGGTGAGGATTTGAGGCGGAAAGCTGTGCGAGCAGCTTCCCCTGGCAGGGACAAGGTTGTGCTCCTCCCTGCATCCAGCTCCCTGTGCTCTTCGTTTGGAGGGTACCGAGCTCTGGTGGGACTCTCAGCTTCCAACCAACACCCCCCAGCGCAGGGAAATGGAGCCTGGGGCTGCACAGTCACCCCAGGAGCGGGAGCCGTGCCCAGGGGTCCCACGGCTCAGTGAGGGCAGCAGCAGGGATTGCTCCCGGGAAGCTCATGCGTTTTTGGAATCTTCCTTTCCCACCCACTCCTAGAGCCTTTTACAGGAGCTCCCCCTTTCTCTGAGGCTGCCCTGCCATGCCTCACGTCCCTCCCTGCTGCACAGCGAGAGCCTGGCAGCCCCTGTGTCCTTCCTGTGCCCTTGGCAGTGTGGAGAAGCCTTTGGCAGTGGGGAGCGTGGCAAGGCCAGAGCCAGGCAGCGGCCGTCAGCTTGGGCTCGCTCTGCGGTGGTGCCCCCCGTGCTGCCCATGGGATTCGGGTCCCTGCAGAGAACACAGGATGCCAGGATCTGTCCAGGCTGTCCACCATGCCCAGGCTGGGAAGAGCAGGCAGTTATGAGCGCCCAGCCCTGCTCTAGCCTTGGATGAGTGCAGATATGTGAGCTGTGCTCTCCTAATGCTGCTCCTTGGACAGAGCTTCATCGCTTCCCCATCCCCAGCCCAGAGCTTTGATGGAAGTTCCTGCAAGGAGCTGGGCTACATCCATCCTTCTGACCATGCTTTGCCTTCCCACAGGGACTTGTGCCCTTGTTCTCTTGCCTCCCGTTCTGGTATTTTTATCTTTTTAACCCTTAACATAAATGCAGTGCCTGTCCTGGGTCTGGGATTTCTGTATCATATGGGGCCTGGCTGCAGCCTCTTCATTTTGCCTTTAACTTGTTGTCTGGGTTCAGATAAATAACTTCATCCCTCTGTTCATGGTGCTCTGGGCATCAAGCAAAGATTAGTCTAGGCCAGGATAAAGACCCTCCATATGTGTTAATGGTGAGAATTAAACCAAGCCTGGGTCCAAACCCAAACCTTGGACCCCAGCGCTTCCGAGCCTCAGGGAAGCCGGAACATGAAATTTGGCTCCCAACCTCCAATATGTGTCTAATTAAAGCTGAAATAATGAAATCAAGGGGCATACCTGCTCCTTTCTAATGCTCTTTGTGCCCAGCCCTTGCTGGGCTGGATCCTGGCTGGGTACCCGGGGCTGCCTGCTGGAGCCAGGCATGCCTGTGCCAGGGCTTCTGCGTGGGAGGGGACTCAAACACAGAAGAAATGCAATCGGCACGTGTTTTAGTCCACATAAGGTTTTGTGTAGTATTCTTTGGGGGGAGAAAAGTACCCCAAAAATGGGACCTAAAGAATCTGACAGAGATAGAAATAAATGTCTCTGCCACTCTCCTCCCACCCTGGTCCTGGAACCTGAGCTGTTGCTGCTCCATGGAGTGCCCGTGTCCCAGGATGGGTTGCTTGTATTGATGTCCCTGTGGTCACCGTGGGTCTGTGCCCTCTGTCCATCCACAGGCAGGGTGCATGCAGAGCAGCATGCAGGCACACATGCAGCCTTGCAGCTTTCTTTGCCTTGCATGCTGCCATGGGGTCAGGCAGGAGGGTGCCAGAGAGGCCAGGCCCTGGCAGGACTTTCTTCAGGGGGCTTTGTCCTTTGTCCCCTGCCCTGGCTTCCTCTGCCATGGCAGGGAATGGAGAATGAGCCAGGTCACTGGCAAGCTCAGTGTCCAGCTGTGCTTCCCCCAGCTTCGCTGCCTGCAGCCTCCCCACCACTGCTGTCAGGGCACTGCAGGGTGTTCTGGTGCAGACAGTGACCTCCAGCTCACCCCAAATTCCCTAGGCCAGCTCCTTGTGCCAGCAGCACCGGTGTGTGTGGGTCACTTCCTCCCCAGACCATCCCTGGGACCAGCCAGGCAGGCTTGTGTCAGTGGGAGAGTGAGGTGCAAGCGCTGTGTCCCTCCAGCCACACCACATCTTGTGTCTGTCCCTGCTTGACTTCCCTGGGGGGAATTCTCCTGGCTCTCAAAGATTGGGACTGAGCCTCCTGCTCCATGGGTGAACGTGTCAGGGAGGTGCTGAGGTACTGGGACAGGATGCTCAGAGAAGTTGTGAATGCCACATGCCTGGAAATTTTCAAGGCTCAGTTAGATGAAGCTTGGAGCAACCTGTGGTAGGGGGTTGGAACTGGATGATCTTTAAGGTCTCTTCCAACCGGATGATCTTTAAGGTCTCTTCCAACCAAACCATTCTAGGATTCTGTTATTCCATGTCATGATCTTTAAGGTCTCTTCCAACCAAACCATTCTAGGATTCTGTTATTCCATGTCATGATCTTTAAGGTCTCTTCCAACCAAACCATTCTAGGATTCTGTTATTCCATGTCTTGTAGTTGCCTGCAGTGGGAGAAGGCCGAGGGACGGAGCACAGCCACTGTTACACCAGGCAGCACCTCAGGGGATGTGGTTTGCAGCATTTCTGGGGATGTAATTTGAAATGTGTCTCTTCCCAGGGCCCGTGTGGCACTCGGTCCCAGTGGAAGGAAGGGCAGCAGGCTGCATTCCAGGCTGCAGGGAAGGTGCAGCAAGTCCACGCCGCTGCAATGGGCACGGAGAATGAGTGCAGGGATGGCAGCTCCCATGGAAGGGAGGCTGTGAGCTGAGCAGGAAGGGCAGAGCGCAGCATCCCTGGTCCTTGGCTGCACTGTGGGATTAGGCAGAGCTGCTGTGGATTTGTTAGCATTGTAATGGAACAAATTTTCTGGCTTGCGTTGGTATCACACGGACCAAACACTGCTGGAGCAGCAGCATTTCCCCGGCTTCCCGTGCTGCTCCAGCCTGTGATTCCTGAGGAGGGGCCGTGCCTGCAGTGCCCATGCTTTCCTTGGAGGGGCTGTTGGATCTGGGCACTCAGCGCTTCACTTCAGCTTCTGTCAGGGCCGTGGGGAGAGGAGAGGCGGGAAGAAAGGCTAAGAGGAGAAGTGATGGAAATCTCAGCTGGCTGTAGGAGAGATGGAGAAGCAGATTGTAGTGTAGAAGTCTTTGATTGACCACAGTACCATTTTGTGGCGTTTTTCTCCCTCTCTCTGGATAAAGCTGCAGCGTGACATCCATGCCATTAAACAGGCTGTGTTCAAAAGAGAAAATTGCTGCTATTTTCCCCCTTTACTTTACTGCCATAAAAAATTGATCCCACATATCATCCTTATTTCAAAGACTGCTAAAAAAAATACAAAATTCTCGTTTTCATTTCTGATAGCTGCATAAAGCATTTTTTAAACAAAAGAGACATGAAACATGTAAAAAACCCCTCAACCCTTCCCATCCCTTGAAGTTTTTGCTCCAGAAAAATGCCCTTACTTTGAGAAGTGAGTGGGGAGAGGGAGCTCAAGTGTGACAGTAAGAGAAGGGATTTGGTTTCTCTCTTGGAGCTGGTGATCAAAATTATGACTTTGCTGGGAGCTGGACGATAGTTGGAGCACCAAACCCCCTTGCTTCCCTGGCAGCGATGGGATGGATTTCCTACAGTAGTTGAGTGCTTTTAAGGGATAATGGCAAAGAGCTTACACCGAGGTGGGAAGGCAGCGAACTGGGGAGCTGAGGTCTCACAGGGAACTTGGGGTCAATAGGCTGAGCCTGGATGCTGAGGAGAAATGGGGTGGCCAAGCTGCATCCTCCTGACCACACCAGTGTCCTGTATCTGTCCCTGTTCACCCTCCATAGAAGGCGACCTCCGCCCTGGGACAGTGTCACCCATGGAAGGTGATGGGCAGGAGGAAATGAGAGGAAGGAGTGGGAAGCCCAAAAATGGATTTAAATGGGTAGCAGGTCATGGCAGGGCCCTGCAGAGGGAGGGAATGGAGCTAGGCCAGGTAAGGACTGGGTCAGCTTTGAATCAGTGTTGATGGAGCAGGGAGGGAGGGAGGGGAATGTGCACCTGGTGGAAGGGAACTTCAGAGAGCAGGGTAACGGGAAGTCAGGTCAGCTCAGCTCTCACTGGAGGAGGTAATGATCTTAATAAGAATCATCCCATTTAAACAAGATGCTTTTCTGGAAAGACAATTAAGCAGAGAGAGTGTTGAGAAGCACTGAGCAGGGCTGCCAGGATCCCAGTGAGCAGCAAGCTGCTGCTCCCTGCTTCCCACCTGCTCTCCAGCTCCTCCACTCTGCTCTCTTCCTGATCAATGCCCAGCCTCCTGCAGCCACTGGGCACGGGTGCAACTGGTGCCTGTCCCAGCAGCAGGGGCGGGTGCCACACTGCAAATCCAACGAGGGTTTGCAGCTGAGAAGTTTTTCCTGTGCTCGTTGTCTGACTTGGCTGGGTGCCCTGCAGATCTGCAATTACTGGAATGATTCCTGGGGAGAAGCGTGGTGGTGCCAACAAGGTATCCCTGATGATGTTAGGTGGGACAAGGCTTGATAGAGGAACAAAGAGGCAAGGTGACAGCCCAACAAGCTGTTTGAGCTGCACAGGTTGTAAATGGTGTCACTAAAGCAGCGTCACTGCAGGCCCAGCCTGCTCCCTCTGAGCGAGCAGGGCCATCAGCTATGCCACCAGATTGTCCCCATATCTTCTCCCCATGCCCATTGACATCTGTTTGCCTTTTGTGTCCAGGAGTCCTCTGAGTTATGAGGCTCTTTCCTCCACCAGGATCTCAGGGAGATGATAAAGAGGTAGAGGAGCTCTCCATAAATAGCTCTGCCATTAAAAACCCTCAGCTCCTGTTTTAATGTTAGCAGGATTAGCTGTCTGCAAAAGCGCAGGCTTAGGACTCGGCAGTAGGCTTTGCCCTGGTAATATGTCTCTATTTTCTCAGGCTTGATTTCTCCAGCCAGCCTGGCTCTGAATGCAATAAATTTTGCTCTTCTTTACACCTCAGCTGATGACTTATTTTTGGAGCCTATGTCCTTGGCTAGCCAGAGACCCTTCAAAGCTGCATTTTGTGCTTGCTTGCTCTGAAACCAATGAGGTCCTTACAGAAAGGACCCGTGTGTAGCTATTAGGGTTGAAGGATATCACTGGTGCAGTTCTGCAATAGCCAAATTAATCTTAGTTTTGATTAATGGCCTGGATGCAAAAGGGGAGGTGTTAGTCAAATCTGTTGGGGTGCCACGTGGGTTATGCAGGTAGAGGAAGGTCAGGCTGTCACCAAGGAGTCCCACAACCTTGAGGAATGGGCAAATGTGAAGAGCCTGGGGTGGAAGGATGACAGAGTGAATGGATGAGCATGAGTTTCTTCTGCAAATGGGGGATTGGCTGACTGAAGAGTCTGAGCAGTGATTGCCGGTTGTAGGGTGACCACGAACCACTTATGTGCTGTGTTTGTGGAAAAAGCACATGGGATGTAGGGAAGCTCACAGGGGAGCCTGACACAGTGAAACTGGGAGTCAAATTGCCAACCCATGGGGCTCTGGTGGCCTGTGGTCACCTCGCTGTGTGCCCTGCCCTGGGAATCCCAGCAGATTCAGCCATGCCTGCAATGGGGTGACAGCTTCCAGGGAGGGAAAAAATGGGGGCTGGTGGGGTACCTGACACAGCTTTGTCTGGGACATCTGCCTGTGAGCCCAAAGGCTGGGGGAGATCCCCCTGTTCTTGTAATGCAGCAAGAGCGTGAATGTGCAGGGCAAGAAAGGTTGTTCAAGTTCATGTACAGCATCAACCCCTGAATAAATGAGAAATTTCCTCATTTGGAGTGGATAGCTCCAGGCTGCAGACCTGAAGATTTCCAACCACCGAAGGAAGCTGATTCCGGAAAATCACCCTACCAGCATGAGCAGAGGCAATCAGCCAACCTGTCTGCAGGCAAGTTGGTTAGCAGTTTCCAAAGGGGTTCCCAGCAAGCACGTGCCTGTGGTTGGTGACCCCATGCCACCTCTCTGGCCACCGTGGCTCCAGCCGGCAGAGAGCAGAGCTGTGCCTGCCCCTGCCATGTGCCAGCGTAGCTGGGGCCCTGTGGTGCACTGCCTGTTTGTTTTGGGTTTGGTTTGATTTATTTATTTTTTTTTCACTGCATTATAAACCCAGTGGGTCTTTAAGGCCATGCATGTGTAGGGGGATTTGCTGATGGCTCATCTTTCTAGCAGGCTTTTTCAGCTGAATGTCAGTTTATTGCTTTTGCAAATTGTCTTGTGCCTACACAGAACCGGCTGCCTCAGCAGAGGGCTTTGCCAACAGCCTGCTCTATAAAAGGGTTATTAGGATAACAAGAAAGAAAATAGAAACCTTTGCAGAATCATAACAGTATAGCGTAGCCCTCCTCCTCCCCTCTCCCAATTTATTACCCTCAAGTGCTTCTGAGTCGGACTTAAGCCATTGTGCTGCTGAATATAAACAGCAAGGTTAAAGAAGCCCAGACAGGAGCAAACTCTTTGGCAATTATCTGGTCAATGGCAGGGCACCAGTCTGTAGCTTGGTGTAAACATCATCAGGAAAATATGCACAGTTTGCAAATTAAAAAGCAATTGCCTTGTCTCGAGCCAAGCCAGAAGCCTTCTGGTGTGATTAGGGTCTCACCAGTGGAGCCAGCCAGAGCATCCTTCGTGTCTCTGACATCAGTCCTTCGTCACAGGAGCCTATTGCTGGATATTTCTGTTCCATCTGCAGTCTTTCTGTACCTGTCTGGGGGGCATGTTTTATCAGATGGTTTTGTTTTCAAAAAAACCCACAGATTTCAGCAGTAAAGGGGAAGCAGGCAGAATAAGGCAAAAAAACCCCAACAAAGTAGTCTTTTTGTGAAACATTTGAAACTATATTGTGTTTTTCTAAGCTTTCTGGAGAGGGAAGCAATAAGTGAAATGTTCTGGTTGACACACTGCAGATTTGGCTTGTTTGTTGTTTTTCTAACTTTTAGGGTCAGCTTCTTTGATAAAAAACCTTTTGGTGCTACTCTTCTCCTCTTTGCTTGTTCTGACTGTTGTGCCTTACAGCTCTCTCTGCAAGAGGGCAGTTGTTCTCTCTTGTCTGAAGCCAGCTGGGACAGAGATTAGATGACTTTATGAAGCTCACAGAAATCCTGAGCAGAGCTCATGTCTTTGAGCCCTGAAGTAGTAAGAGGCTGGGCCTGGCTGCCTCTTTCTGTTGCCTGATTTCCTTGGGGTTCGAGAGTCTTTATTGCTAATTCTGAGCTATACACTGAAGTGCTGAGCCTAGGAGAATATTATGATCTAGCAGGGATTTGTATGAGCACAGGTTGCATGGTCGCACCCCGAGACACGTGGGGCAGTTTGGTGTGTGAACACAACACCATAACCAGCCACCCTCTGAGTTCCAGAAGTTGTGGAGGTGACTGCACACCTGTGTTCACTTAAGCCAGGCCTTTTGGTGGAAAGATGGTGGAAGTCACCTCCTCAGCTATCAGTTTTCCCCTCACTGCAGGTCAGCCTGACCTGTGTGAAGCAGGAGGGCTCCCATCCTGCCAAAACCAGGATCACATCCTGCCAACACCATCTCACCTCAACTTCCGTGGGTTCCTGCTGCTATTTCTCCTGGCCTCATTGTTTGAATTTTGCTCAGCTCTGTCTTTCACTCGCCCCATTCACTGTGCTTCTTCTTTTCGTTCCCTGCCACTTCCCCAGTTTTCGCCAAAGCCAGAAGAAGCAGTGTTGCTCTCTGGGTGGAGGACAGGGACAAAGCAGGGTTAGTGTGCCAGCAGATGGAGGTGACAGTGGGACTGAGCAATGCTTTCCCATAGCAGTGCTTTGTCTCCACTGCTCATGGCCAGCGAAATGAGTAACAAGACACCAGCACTGTCCTGGATGCTGCTGGGCTGTGGCAGGCAGGGCAGGGATCTCAGTGCCAGCCACTCTCCAAAATCCTTTGCTCAATCACCCTCCGGGTCAGCTCCGGCGGTGGGAGCACTCCCTGGGGCATTTCCTTTTGAGAATACAGATAACCTAGCAGCTGGTACATGGGTGGGTGTTGGTGGGAAGGAGCCATGCTTGGTTCCCAGGGCTGAGCTGCCAGGAGCTGCCAGGGCTCCTGGCTCCAATCATCTTCTCCAGCAGCCTGGTCCATGCGTATGGTGACAGCCCCTTGGATGTGTGTCTGCGCTGCTGTGTGGTGCTGATGCCAACACGTTCCTGCGTGAGCTCAGCCACAAGAGGAGCTCCAGGGAGATGTCTTGTTGGGCAACCAAAGCTTCCAGAGGAGACACCTGCCCTGGGCACGTTTCTTGGTGCAATTTCTCTGAACTGCTGAGCATCTCTCCTTTTTATGATTATTATTTCAAAGTGGAGAAAAGGACCTAGTGCCTTTGGATTGGGTGTGTGCAGGAGGTTTGTTTTTAACCATCAGGTCCCTCTAGTCAGGCTGGGGAGAACAGTTCAGGAGCTGCATTGCTTTGGGTGCCTCTGCCAGGGGTGAGCCACCCTATTCCCACACCCCTGTTCCCAGGAAAGACCTGCTTGGCTCTGCCCCAGCCCCTGTCACCTACACCACGCTGCCCAGGCAGGCCCAGGAGGTGCGTGCTCATCGGTGCTTACACCAGGCAGGATAAGCAGCTTGGCTCTGCTTAAGCTGAGAATCAATAGGGGATTAATTTGTATTAAACATGCACTGAAAGGGGAGGGCTCGCCCTTCTCCCCAAGGTGGCGTGGCCATGGATGGGACACGGGGCCACTGGCAGACACTTTGTACACATCACTCCTCAGCACTCAGCCTCCAGTGACCATCAGGAGCTGGTGAGAGGAGTGCTGGTGTCTAGGGATAGCACTGGGGCACTAGTAGTGCCAGCACTGTTCCAGGAGCAAGGGGAGGTATTGCATTCTCTTTCACGTGCCTCCGTGCGGAGCTCCCATGGGTGCTCTGCCTCCAGCAGTGCTTTGTGTATGGGACATTTCAGGTGATTTCTATCATCTGCTTTGTCTTTTGAAGCTATGAGACAAATGTATTCCCACTGACAGCAGCGTGCTTCCACGGGAATGGAACGGGCTCCTTTTGTGCCATGGGAGATGTCTCCACCAAGCTCGGTGCAGGTGTGCCTGGAGAAGTGGGGTTGCTGTGCCAGCACTTGGTGGGACTTGAGACTGCTTCCTGCTCCTCTGGAACAAATCTGAAAAGGGACTTTCTTGCATTCCCTCTCCTAAAATTGCACTTTAGAGCCTGTGAAAATGAAAAGCAGAGCTGAGAGGCCATTGCCAGTTTGTCCTCCTGCAAGAGCACCCGGCAGGAGAGGTGATGGGCACGGGAGGCTGCCAGGACCCCGTGCAGCCAGCCCAGAGGTAGCCAACCACACGTGGAGAGCTGCTGAGGGTTTGGTATACCAGCCAGGGTTGCTATCTGCACAGCAGAAGCCATGCAGGTGACCTTGGCAGGGACACAGCCTGCCTGACTGGCTGCACTGGCATCACTGCTCCCACCTGTGAGACCTGGTCCCCGGGGAACAGCCTTAAAGAAAGGCTCTGGTGCTTGTGACTTGTGGGGTGTCACATCCCACAGGGACAGTGCCCCAAAGCCGTCCCAGCTTGACAGAGAACTGGGAAAAACAGCGGCAGGGTATGCCCAGAGTTCAGGACAGAGACAAGGGCAGAGGTGCTGGGGCATTTCTGACAGATCAGCTGTTGTGTAAGTGAACCAATGAGGGATTCAGGAAAGACTCCTTTGTATGGGTATTATATCCAAAACGATAGTGCATTTGGAAGGAAATGAGCCTGTGATGGTTTTTTCTTTCCTGTGTTTTATGCTGATTCTGCGTGTGCAGAGCAAGGCCTGGAACCAGCCAGGTGCTGCTCCCTGCTCCTGTTTCACTTTGGTTTGCTTTCTCAAGAGAGGACAGGGAATAAAAATGTTATTCGTTTTTCTCTGAAAAACTCCTGACATTTTCCCCGTAGCTCTAATACCAGAACTAACCTTTCCCTCGGGTTTTGTTGGAGGAAATCAGTTATATTGGATACCTTGATATTATAGTTCTCCTCTACTGTGATTCCTCCCTTTGTGTATGTTATTTCTTCTCACTGTTATTTTTGTACCTTCTCTCTCCAGCAGCCATTCCTGATGGTGTTTGGGGCTCAGGCAGTGTCCTCCATCCCATGTCCTGCCTTTAGAATGTCCCAGCCCACAAGATTGTTTTGGAACAAGAGGGTGCACGGGCAGTATCTTCCCATATTCCCATGTTTGACGTTAAGTGGCAAGTGGGTCACCTTCAATAAAACGTGACACACGTTTGAAAGATGCAAAACCGAAAGGGAAACCCAACGAGAACGACGGTGGGGTTTGGGTTAAGTTTTTTCAAAGGCACGAGCTCGTTCTGCTTGCCTGGGTCTGGCGCTACATCGAGCGCCGGCTCGAACCGCAGAGAAACCGCACACGTGTGAGCTCTCCCCCTCCCGTGGCTTTGTACATACGCTGTCTCCTGAGGAAATGTTCCATTTTGGGAAGCAACTGGAAGTGTTCCTAACAAATCATATAAAAATCAATAGGCCCCCTGCTGAAGGGTCTGCCTCCTGCAGTGGTGAGGTGGGAGAAGGCATCTCGGTGCTCTGCTCCTGCAGCTCCCACCTCGGCACCATCCTGGTTGACAACAGGTTACCCTGAGAGAAATGATAACACCCTCATGTTCCAGTTTATAAGGCAGCAATCAGATCAGGTCAGGTTTATGATCCACCTAGCTTATTACTATCTCCATTAGTAACTGCTAGCAGATGTTGGAAGAGAAGGATTATTACTCTCGCAATACATACTTAGCTGGCAGATTATTGAAATTTCTTTCTAATCCTAAGCAGTTACTTGGAAGGTATAAATCCTTGAGTGATGGAACTTATATTCCTCTGTACTTTGATCTTGGCTAGCATAACCGATGATACTCTGATTAATCTGATTTCTGTTCCCTAAAAAGGTATCATGTCCCTGGTATCTTGAGGCACTGAGTTCCACAGGGAACTGTGCTGCTCATCGGCAGATCTGGACTTTGAAATAATCGAGCTCAGAGGTACCTTCTCTCTTATGTGGGGATTTATACTCCTGTCTCCTTTGAAATTCATTTCTTCCTTTAAATTTAACACCTGAATGTTTTCAGTTTGCCACAGCACAAGTTCCTCCTGTGCTCCCAGCAACTATGTGACCTGCCCCACATCTTACCTTGCCCCTCTGCTGGGCACAGCAGAACCACAGGTGGTCTCACAGATGAGGGACACTGATTCATAGGCCTGCTGTTAATATGGCAGTTTTGTTTTCCACTCCTATCTGAGAATAAGTGAGAATCTCTGGACCATCACTTGCACTGAGATGTTTGTGCTTCCCTCTCTCCCTCAAATGGTTGGGGTTATAATTTGGAGCTGCATAAGAGTGCATGACAGATCTTGATGTTCTCCAGCAGTATCTTGGATGTTCTTGCCCTGAATTTCCTTTGTCTACATGCTGTTGAATTCCTTGAACGAGCTGGCTCCTTCCAAAGCCACTTTCACACGTATTGAGTCCCACCTGATGTTTTTCCCTCCCTGCCTTCTCAATACATATGTATTCCCCACTTAGGATACTCCACTATTCTCTTCTACAGCCAGCATTTTGATCCCTGTGCATTGGGAGACATCCTTCTTCTTCACCTTCTGCTCTGTCCCACCCTCTTTGTTTCTCCTTCTCAGGACTGGCCAGGCTCAGCTGAGATCTGTTGCACACAAGAGTGTGCTTGACCTTTGTTTGCTTTTTAGAAGGTGAAGTAGCCTCTGCAGCTGAGCAGGGCTTTATAAAGCCATGAGCTCCTAGCAAGGAACTGAGCAAATGCACCTTTAAAGGTCCTTGGAAGAAAAGCCTTACCATGAGTTTACTCAAGTCCAATATCCACCCTCCCCTGCACTCAGATATTTTTCCTCCTTTCCTCCCACCTGAACAGCAAAAAATTAGGACACAATGGGAAAGGCTGAAATGGGAGCCAGTGGTTCTCCAGACTGCAGGTTTGGCACGTCTCAGCCCTGCCGGGGTGTTTGAAGGGAAGACAAACACTGATCTCACAGCACCTTGTGCGAACACAAGGTGTAATCCCAGTTCCCTCCTCGGCACTGGCTGGCGCTGGCTTGGGGTCTGGTGCCTGGCATCATGCTTCCAGAGGGAGGCAAAAGGAAAGGCAGAAGGACCAAAAAGAGGATTAGAAAGCAAGGACCCATTTGCAGATAACACAAGCAGAGGTTGTTGGTTTTTTTTCTAGAGAAGGTGAACGTAAAACCTGGTAACAGCTTTCAAATATGTAAAAGCCTGCAGGAGACAGTGACGAATCCTTCCTCCTTCCCTACACCTGCATAATTTTTAAATCCCTCGGTATCTTCCCGTGTGATCATCCCCTTTGCTGGAGATTCCATCTGCCCCTGCGTAGTGTGAGCCAGGGGAGCAGTTTACCTCTGCCCCACACTGTTCTCCAGCACCCTGGAGCCTCTGGCTGCAGGAGCTGTGTGATGCAGAGAGGCTCAGCTCTGAGATCCTAGAGGTTTAGCAACCCTGGATCAAACACCAGATCGAATTGTATTTTTCCTGTATCTCATGATTTTGAAGGTCATCTTCCAGCCAGATGAGGGGAACGTGAAGAGTGTATGGATTGTGCTGCTGGGGGGAGCTCGTCCTTGCTGTGGTCACGCTGACAGCAGCCCGAAAATTGTGTGGTTCAGTGCCTCTTGCCTTGCTCTGAGTTTCAGTGCTGGTGCTGTGCTGCTCACACCAAAGTGCTGCTCTCTGAGCCAAGGATGTCTCCAAGGCTCCTCTCTAGGGCTCGCCAGGGTCACAGCAGCCACTGCTGCAACATGCTTCCACCCTAGAATGGGACATGTCCTAACGGACAGTGTTGAATCAGCACCTCCAGACTTCTTACTCTGCTGTAAAATCTTGGAAAACTGGGAATATCTTAAGCTAGAGATTTCTTCTGGCTCCAGCATTTTGGATGTTTGTGCTCTGAATGACAAACAACCGAGTCTCCCCTGCAGCCGGTTCAGCAGGGACAGCAATAGGATGCAGTACCTGCAATGGTCAGGTGGGATCTGAATGCTTTCCTTTTGCTTTGCCACTGCCCAGCTCAGCCTTCAGCAGGTATTCATCTCTGCAACACTTATTTATATATTTTCTCTCCCCTGGCTCCTCAGAGAAATCAATTCCATTCCCCCAACAATGGCGAAGGCCTTGAGGAGATATTGATCTGTGGCAGAGCCAGAGACAGGAGCATTTGTGACACAGAGATGCTCTTTTGTAAGTGAAAGATAATTACCAGATCATGGGAACACTTGCTGAATAGGATGACATTAAATAGGCATCAGGGTGAAGGGCACCAGGGCTTCAGAATAAAGCACTGGAATAGTGCTGTCCTCCCTGTCAGCTCCAGCTCCTCCTCCCTGCTTCCCTCTGCCATTTCTCCTGTTCCTCACCCCAGCCCCTCCTTTTGTCCCCACACTCCTTCCACTTTCATGTCTCTGTCCTTTCCCCTTGGTTCCTGATTGTCCTGTCTCATCCAAATAAATACCCTCTAACACTGCCCCAAATGCAGCCTCTCCTCGCTGGCTGGGGCTCCCAGCTGCAGCAGGGATGCACTCAGAGCAAGCAGGTTCCTGTCCCCCAAACCAGGGCAGCAGAAGGGCCTGCTCTCCTTGCCTTGCTTTTGCTGGTACTTCCAAATCCAGGTTTATTTATTTCAGACCCCTTGAGCAGTATTGAGTCTGTAGCAATGAGCTCCATGGTGATTTCAGTAGTTTTGAGGTAAGACATCTTGCATGGGGCAGGGGGTGTCCCCTGCTTTTCAGCAAACAGGATGGGGTAGGGGTGAGTGCTGCAGGACCTGGAGCCCAGGTCCTGGTTTGTGCTGGCTCAGGAGCTGATGGTGGTCTCTCAGCATGTCGGTAGTAGCACGTGTGCTCAGACACCTCGATTGCTGCTGGGTGTGGGGACCACACTGTAGCTGTGGGTGAAGGTAAAATCAGGGCTGGGTTTGCAGGGGGGTCAGTAACCCCTAGAGCAAGAGCAGAGCTGCAAAAGGGATGCTTGGGAACCTTGTCTCCATCTGTGCTCCTCCTGGGACCTCATGGGAGGATTTCCTTGTTGGAGCAATGCCTGACACTGCTGTGACTGATGGTCCAGTTTGGCTCACGGAGGAGCCACAGTGGATTTGTTGCCTGGTCTTTCCAAGGCATCCTCATCAGCTGCCAGCTCCAGGGCTCATGGTCCCAAAGCAACAAGGGCCTTGACACAAGGTGCATTCCTAGATATCCCATTGTCCCAGATATCCCATTGCTTTTCTGCCTTAACTTGGTGTTGTGGGCACTTGAAGCCACAGGGGGATGTTGGGTCACAGGGCTGGATGACAATGTGATTCACTGATGACTGGGAGAGCCACTGCCAGCTGCATCTCAGGAACTGACAGCTCAATGTATGAAAAAAACAACCGCAACTCAAAATACTACGTGGTAAAATATCTGGTTTTATTTACACTTACACTGGCTGTATTGTCTTAATTCCTTGCAGTTACAAACCAAATTATTTATGCTGCATTTTTCAGGATTAATGTAAGAGGAACAACCATCGGGTCATGGGCTCTGCAGGTCCAAGAGGAAGGAGAGAGGGTCCCATTCCTGGGGAGGATGTTGGGAACTGTGTGTCCCATCTGCCATCACTGACTGCCTGTGTCTCATCCAGATGGTTCATAAAGTCTGACACTGCAGCCTGAACAGCTAGGTCTGTGCTCCTGCGCTCCTATAAAACCCAGAGAGGTGCAGTCACCACCTGAATGTCTGTTTGGGCAAGTGAGGCCTGGATGCCCTGGTTCTGGAGGTTTCTTTTCATTCCGGCACATTTCCAAGCCCCCCTCTTCAGCATTTTGGTTCCCCCAACATATCCAGCCTGTTATCTGCAGGGAGTTGAAGGTAACTGAGTGTTTTCCCTTGCTCCAAGGGTGAAAGGGCTCTGGTACAGAGGGTGTGAGCTGATAACAGCCACAGCTCCCTCCAGTCCTCCCCTTCAGCAGGTGTGGGTGGAGCTGGCACCTCTGGCCGGCACTGCTGCTGTTATTGCTGCCTGCCTCTCGCTGCTCCCTCAGCACCTTTGGGTTTTGCACCTTTGGGTGCTGTCAGTGAGGTGCAGGGCTGAGCAGGGTGCTGGAGTACGAGCTGTGATTTCCATGCCCCTGTCAGCTGGCGCCTCCCTGGAGCAGCCCCGTGTCTGGGTGTTATCAAATGTCTCAGAGTTATTCCTGCCATCGCCAGGCGAGAGCCGGCTTCACAGCCTGGCCAGCACTGTGCAAAGACACCACGCTAGGGCACGTTGTGCCTTTAAAACCAAAAATAATAATAATAACAACACTAAAAAGCCCATTACCATTATTGAATAAAAGACCAACAATTTAAAAAAGAAAAAAAACTAAAAAAAGCTTCTTTTAAATATTGTTGCTGCGTTTCCAGCTGTTCAAATCTTCTGTATTTAGTTATCGCAACAACAAAATGCTGCATCTGATTTGAGCAGCGGGGAGGCAGCACCATTATTCAGGAGGATTTTAAGCAGTTGGGTTTTCTTCCTCGCCTGTTAGAAGTCCCTTTGTTGCCTTGGCACCCCTGGCCGTGGCGGAGATGGCACCGCGCGTTGGCGCAGGGCCCTGCCAGCGCTTAGCAACGCGGCCGTGCCAGGCGGGTCCGGGGAGCTGGGCAGCACAGGGGGCTGCCCAGGGGGCTGCCCAGGGCAGGGCAGGGCGGCTCTGAGCTTCCCCGGGGAGCTCTCACACTGCAGAGTTCACGGGGAGAAGGAAAACTGAGCAAGAGAGACCCCGGCTGCTGGTGGTGGTGCTGGTGCTGCGGGGAGCACAGGGCTGCCGAGGCAGGTCCTCATGGCTGAGCCGACCCTGGGGGCAGGAGGAGGTGGGGATGCTGCTGGCAGGGTCTGCCAGGGTGTGCCAGGGCAGGAGGGCGTTGGTGCTGTGCCAGCAGTTCGGCTGGACCGTAGAGTTGATTAGGTTGGAGAAGAGCTCTAAGATCAGACTCCAAACTCCAACCTGACCACCACCAGGTTCACCGTTAAACCGTGTCCCCAAGTGCCACATCTACTCCCTGCTAAATCCCTCCAGAGAGGGCAACCCAGCCACTTCCCTGGGGCAGCCTGTTCCAATGCTTAATAATGCTTTCAGTGCAGAAATTTTTCCTGATATCCAGTCTAAACCTGCCCTGACACAACTTAAGCCCATTGCCCCTGGTCTGATTGCTTGTTCCTTGGGCAAGAAGATCAACAGCCATCTGTCTAGAACCTTCAGGTAATTGTAGAGAGTGAGAAGGTCTGCCCTGAACCTCCTTTTTTTTCAGGCTGAGCCCCCCCAGCTCCCTCAGCCACTGAGGGACCTGTGCACCAAACCCTTCCCCAGATCCATTGCTGTTCTCTGAACATGACCCAGCCCCTCAGTGTCTTTCTTGTCATCAGGGGCCCAAATCTGAAGCCAGGATTTGAGGTGTGGCCTCACCGGTGCCCAGTTCAGGCAGACAGTCACTGCCCTGCTCCTGCTCCTGGATCTTTGCTGATCCAAGCCTGTTGCCATTGGTTTTCTTGCCCACCTGGGCTCACATTCAGCTGCTGTCAGCCAGCACCCCTAGGTCCTTTTCCACTGGGCAGCTTCCCAGGCACTGCCTGACCCGGCTGCAGGGGTGCCCAAGGCAGCGTGCACAGGTTGAGTATCCTGGAGGCAAGAGGCCCGTGCTGGCTGCTTGAGCTGCATGAAAGACCTTACAAAAGGGACATGAGACCTGTGGCTTGCTCCTGTCTTGGAGAACAAAAGGTTCTTGTTGCGTGTGGCCAGGCAGCGTGTCAAGGGCAGCTTAGTCGGGGCATCCATGGTTCATGTAGGCGAGATGATTGCTGAGAACTTGGTTTTGTCTCCCCAAATTGGTGGGAATGGAGAGGAAGGTGGAGGCACCTGGAGTGGGAGACTGCGGCAGAGGCTGGGGAGGCTGAAGAAGCCAGGAGCAGGCTGAGGACAAGGGCACGGCAGATTTCCTCCCTATCAAAAAATGCTATTTTGGCACCATCTCCCCAAGGTGGGGAGGGTTGGCAGGGATGTGCAAAAGCGTGCAAAGACTTTTAGAAACATCTTGAATGGCCTCGATCAGCTGGGTGGAGACAAACCTCTACCACGCAGCCTCTGGGGACCGCGGGGGCTGGTGAAGCCGGTGGGAAGGACACAGGTCGTGCCTGTGTCCATGGGAGCCCTCAGAGGAGGTGGCAGAAGTGGCACAAGGTCAGCAGGTGACCTGGCCCCTCACCCACGGCATTTCAGGTGCTGGGCCACACGAAAGCTTTGCAAGCAGGAGTGACCACAGTGTCCCCGGGCTCCTCGACACCGCGGCGTGTTCCCCAAAAGGTTACCTCCAACCAGAGGCACGTTGTGGGTAATGAGATGCAAATTGATAGCAAGACAATAAGGCTGTCTTGTAAGCCCTTCGACAGGGGCCAGTGTTTAAAAGTCAGCCTGATTGCCTCGCTGGCAATTTGCATAGCATTACCCAGAGAGATTTTCTCTTTAAACTTGAACTTTTTTTTTTCCTAGAGGTCACCTCAAAGTAATGACAGCTCTGGCAGTGGCTTCATGAAAGAGAGCTCTGTGGTTGTGGCTGGAGTGTGAGGAGGAGACTAACCTAGGGCGGGGAATGGGGACACCTGTGCATGGGAACTGGGGTGGGTTTTAGTGTGTGCACTGAGATAATTCAATTAGCGTCCCACTGGGTGCTGAGCGCTGCGTCTGCCATGGGAGGGCTTGAGTCCCAGTGCATGAGAGGGATCAGCCCCCTCTGTTATCTCCAGGGCAGGTACATCCTCCCCCTGGGCCTCACCTGCTTTGCTGGGCTGGAAGGGAATAGGGTAACCCTGCTGCCCGCTTGGGATGCTGTGGTGAAGCATGTTGGGAGAGCCAAGCCCTGGGGTGTTTGCACCTTCTCCTTCTCCACAGTTTGGTTCAAGTGGGGATTTCAAGCTTTTTTTCTTTGAAGTCATAGTAAAAGTGACTGGAGACCTCATCCAAGGAGTTCTACAGGAGAGTGGCAGCAGACTGCTGGGAGCACTGTGGTTGCTCTGCCCTGACCTGGACCATTTACTCTGACAGTTGAATTCTTTGGATTTAAAGTGGGCAGGTGTCCCTTGGTCTTGCAATTGGAACAAGATGATTACCTCAGGTCACTTCCACCTGAGCTTTTCTGTTCTACTCTACTTTGCTCTACTCTGGTTTTTAGCAAGTTGATTGCTTAGTGCAGATCTTGGTAACCCATTTGGTTTGACCAAGGTGAGGAGGAGCAGTGCTCTCCCTGGCAGCTCTGCCAGCGCCCCTGAGGAACAGCCTGGAGCAGTGAGCAGCTTGGAGGGCCATGGGGCTGCTCTCCTCCCCAGCACAGTGTCTGCCCAGCCTGCGAGCAAATACAGAGCCTGGCAGTGCTCTGACAGAGCACCTCTCCTTGCCAAGACTGTCTTCAAGACACGAAGCACGTGCTCAGCGCTCAGCCATCGCATGTGGACATGGGATGGTCGCTCCAGATGGTGTCTGTTGGGCGGACAACAGCGCGAGCAGTCCCTGCAAGGCAGCACATCGCTGCCGTGGGAGGCAGCGAGTCAGGGTAGCGATGGGTTTCAAGTGCCAGCTGGACAATTTTATCACCATTAATATCATTTGTAGTTATGCAGGCCATGGCTATGATACAAATAATTAAATCTCATGCTTCACAGCATCAGCTGATCGCTTGCTGCAGTCAGGAGTGAATCTCCTACGCAGAGCGCACGCGAGTGATTAACTCTGTTAGAGGGGTTGGTTTAGATCTCCTTCCTCTGGCTTGTTACTCAATTTCCTCCCTCCTGGCTGCAGCTGTGAGGCTCAGCACCAGGACATCCCTTTCTCCTCCTTCACAAAAGCCCTGCTGTTGTAGGATGCTGGAGATGCTCAGAGGAGATGCCATTCCTGCTCCTGCTGCCTGCTCTGCAGCTAAATCTGCCTGCTGGGGCATCCTCTGCTCCTGCCCAGGGCCTTCAGGCCATGTGCTCATTTTCCTCCCACCTTCTGGAAGTTCTCGGATCCTGAATCCTTGGGATCGTTCTCTCTGGGCTGTCACAAAGCACCAATCATCTCCTGCCAAGCTGGTGTGTGGCCATGGCCTCATCTCACAAGGTTCTTCAGCCTCCTCCTCCTCATCACCTGGAGAGGCTCCGTTCTCCAGGCTGAAGGCAGCTGGATACACACACATAGTTTCCTTTCTCTGTGGCATCATTTTACCCTGTCTTTCAGCAGATTATTGGAGATGTTTGGCCTGAGAGCAGAGCTCACAGTGCTCCTCTGGGTTTGTCAGCAGCTCTGGCACCCTCAATGTCTTCTCCATTCCCTGAGCAGCCCCGCTCTGGGACAATATCCCAGCCAAGCCTGGAAGGATGAAGATCAGCAGTGTGATGGCACCAGGTTATTGACCAACACTGTCTTAGCAGGTCACTGTGGCACTGTGCCTTCTTAGCTGGGAGCAGCAGAGCTCTTCCTGTGACTCTGTGCCTCGTCAAGGGAATCAGGGTCGGAAAACTGAGCACAGAATATTTTTATATTTTTCCTTCTAAGTTTTTTTTTCCTCTTTCCCTCTTTTTTTTTTTTTTTTTTTCCCATTCCTAAAGATTGAGTATAATCAGAGCTAATCAGAAAATTATGAGCTGTCTGATTGCTGATTAGATTCCTAATGTTAATATAGTCAAGAAGCCTCTCTTAGTGTTGTATTTTAAGGGAAGTATAAAAATAACATCTTAGAAGGAGCAAACCAGAGCTGCTGGAGCAGCAGGAAACCCAGCACTGGCAAAGGAGAGCAGGGTTTCACCGCTGGCAAGAATTCAGGCCAGCAGAGAGGGAAGGGACAAGACCTATCCAAACTGTATCCAGGTGTGAGGGGGCTGCAGAGCCCGGGAGGAAGAGCATAAAACCAGCTCTTGCCACAGGTTAGTCCTTGAGCACACCCAAACCTGGGGATTTTGCTGCTGTGCTCTGCAAGGAGGCGTGCAGCTTGCTTACTCGTTTCCCTTCCCAACAAATTTTCACAGATAATTTTGTTCATGCACCTCCCAGCATCAGGACCCTCCTCACCTGCTGCTGCAGGCAAGGGGCAGCCTCAGGTGATGGGGAAAGGCAGCCTGGGATGTGCCCAACCCCTCTGAGTGGGACCTGCAAAGACTTGCTGATAGGGTGGAACACTCCTTGCCCGAAGGGAAGGGGTGAGATACCCTCAGGGGTGCTGGTGAGCACAGAGAGGATGCTCCTGATCCCAGTGGGAGTTGAGGGAAATCCCTGTCTGCTTGTACTTGGCTGAGCCGTTGCAAAAATCTTCTGAGCCTTCTAGAAGCAGATTTAGAGGGGGAGACACTGCATGGTGATGGCCCAGGAGTGAGGTTTTGCCCTTTATCCATATTTAAGCACTGAGGATCAATCCATGGGGCTGATGCCTCGAGGCAGTGCGGTGAAGCTGCCAGCCCTTTCCACCACTTTGCTCTGCAGTCCCCCCCAGCAGCAGCTCAGCACTGACTCTGGGGCTGAATGCAGGTATTATGTTCTGGCACACCAATGTTCCTGTTAATAAGCTCCTCACCATTCACAGGGTGTTTTACTTTGATTCATCCCGACGGCAGTGCTGTATAATGGACTATATACCGTAATTGTCCCCCATTGTCACCACTTAATAACTTAGTATGATGTTATCGCAGCCATTCGCAGGGTTTTTTGCAAACTTTGATGAATAATATTTTGTTCTTAGTGAATTAAAAAAAAAAAAATTGAGGGAATGGTGAAAAGAGGCAAAAGTTGGACAGAAGTCTGCTCTAATTGTAGAGTGGGCTTAATAATAGAAATGTCCGTAGCGTCCAGGCTGCTTTTGTTTCTGAGTCTCTGGGAACATTCGCTGGGCCAGCTGGGATGGAGCTGCTATTAAATACCATTTATTTTTTAAGACATCTTGATCAGCAGGAATTGGCTCTGTGCTTGGGGAATTTATTTTGCTGTGCTTGCTCTGGACAAGTCTGAGCTCAGACACAACAGGTGGGATCCATGCTCATTTCCACAGAGAGGGATAAGAGATGTTGATATCCATGGGGTGGGTGCAGGAGCCATGAAATGATGGACCAGAGAGTGCAAATGTTGCTGTTCTGCTGTGCAAGGCTTGAGCGTGGCAGCAGCCTCGACATCTGTCAGAATATTTGGGGAGAGCTCTGGGCTCAAGGTTGAGCAGCTGCAGGTAGAAGAGCTGTGCTGGAGGCCGGACAAGCATCTCCTCCACATCTGAGCTCACTGACTGCCTCTCCGAGTTAGATGTGCAACATCCCACCCAATATTTGTGACTCCCAAGCATTTGTCAGCATCTCTGAATGCTTATGGTACCTGATTCCACGTCTAGCAGGGGAAGGAAAAGCCCAGAAGAGATCAAACCCTGAGTATGATGAAAAGAAAGGTGGGGAGGTAGATGCCTGGGCTGGAGTGCCCTGGGTGGGAGGGAGGGGAGGACTCCTCGGCATCAGGTAGGGACCTAAATGAGTTTTTCCCTGGAACACGTGTCCTGACCTTTTTTTAAAAATGAAATCTATTTTATTAATTTTTTCTTTTTATCAAATCCATCCATGAAACATTAAAGATATGACTGTGGAAAAGGTCAAGAAACTTGTAGTTGTTGAAAACCTGTTCCACTTGATGGCTTTTCCCTTAGGGAAGCTCCTGCACGCTTTCTCCTCCCCCACCTTGGTCTTTAAAGCAGAAAGTGTCAAGTTGCCTTGAATTTTGGGTTTAATAGAAACAGTAAAATATGTTCCTGGAGCAGGACAGAGGGAAGGGCACTGCAGGTTCCCTCGGGGAGTGTGTTGTCACAAGGAAAACCTGAGCTGGGAAGGATTTCTCCCCACAACCGCAGACCCCAAGGGAGGGGTGTAGGGTCCCCGTCTGTGCTGGAGCCTTGTGCCTCAGGGAAGGGAGAGACTTCTCAGGGGGCTGCTCTGTAGTGAGGACACATCTCAGGCAGATTTAACGAAGACAAAGCCTAAGAAATGCGCCTAGTGGCAAGTTGTCCTGGTTTCAGGACACGCGCCTTGGGTCCTTCTCCTTGGCTTGGGTCTCTTTATTCCCATGGGAATAGAAGGCAGTCACGCTTGCTGCAAGAGGGGAAGAGAAGCTGAGCTCTCCTTACAGGGGCTTTATTAGCACCAACACCTTCAGGGCATCACATCTGCCAGGCAGCAGCCAGATTTGCAGTAGGCAATGAGAGTTGCTCTCCTTGCACGAGCAAAGAGAAGGAACGAAAGAAAGAAGTTAAAATGATAAGGGAGTCGGAGGAAGAAGACCTGCACTGAAGTTCTTTGGGCAAGTTATGTTACTTGTAACATAATAATCAGCAGCCTGTGTAAACCAGAAAATAGGGAGATGTGGGCTGAAGTAGAGGGGGTACATCTGCCAGGGGCTGGGCTCGGTGTTGAGTACATTAGACCCCCTTGCACCCGTGAGGGTTGTTCTCTTCTGTTTGGTTCCTTCTTTCATTGTAACTGAGAAAGCTGGGCCATAAATGGGGTTCGCTGGGCTGTAAAAATGCAGAGTTGAACAACACTGAAATTTTAAGCTCCAGACAAGAGAGACTAGGTGAATGGAGGGCAAAAGCAAAGCAGCAACCACCCTGCTCCATCAGCGTAACCTGGATTTGTCCAGTGGTCTGTAAGCATCAACACAGGGATGGGGACTGAAGGGAAACGCCATGTGTGGATTCAGGGCTTTGAATAACAGGGCACCGGAGTGGGAAGGCGCATTGGAACATCTTGACAGAGAGCAATGAGGTCTGAAGAGCTGCAGCTTCGAGCTCTGCCAAAGAGCAGGAGGCTGAAGGGCCAGGAGAGGGGGAGTGAACACCCTGATCTCAAAAAAGGGTGTCCCAACAGGATATGAACGGGTCCTGGCCTCCTGGAGGCTGCCCCTTGCTCCAATGGAAATGCCAGGGGGAGGTGGATGAGTGCTGAGGTCACTGTGAGCTGTCACACTGGGAACAGCCATTTGGTGGCCCCCTGAACTTGTTCCCTTCCACCTCCCTGAAACTTCCCCACCTCACCTGGAGCCACTGGGGCTTCTTTGCTGTTCTTCTGAAAGATTGAGCAGAGCTGGTTCCAACTACTGTCCTTGGTTTTAGAGCCAAAATACCACTAAAACACCCTTTCTGTGACTTTTTGCACTGCAGTTGCTTTTTTTTTTTTTTTTTTACAGTGTCAACTGCTCTGCTCGTGTTCCTCTCACAGTGGCAGTGGAGGCCTGAGTAACTGCTCAGTGTGCCTGACCCCTCCCAGGCTGCAGGAGGGTGGCTGATGGCACTAAGGGACATCAGAAAAATGTCCCCTGTGTCCCCGGAGGGTTTCAAGTGGGGAAGATTTGTGGGTTTCTCTCGGGTTTTGGCCGGGGTTGTGGGGTGATGGTATGTTGGGGCACTCTTCTGGGACTTAGTGCACGCTGAAAACCCGCCTTAGCATAAAAAGCCGAGAGCGGAGAAGCTCCGGCTGCGCCGGGATGTGCCACATGGAAATCCCCGTGTGGCAGCAGATAATAAACGAGGTGCTCTTTAGAGCTCGCGCATCACAGCGCAGCAAGAGGTGATGCCTTAAAATAAATCAATCGTAAGCGGTTTCCAGTACAAACTTTCAACAGCCTCCGCTTGAATGGAAGGCAGAGAGCTAAAGGGGAGGATTTCAAAGGCACGAAAGGCTTGGTGCCCATGGAGCAGGGACTCAGGGGCCTGCTGGGATGCAGGCTGTATTTTGGGTTTTCAGGGATGCCCTCCTGCATCTCACAGGAGCTTCTGTGTTGCTGGCACCGCATGGGGAACCACAGAGAAGGGAAAGCCACTCTTTGAACTTCTTCTCATCTTCACATGGAACTTACTTGTCCAAAATACGCAAGCATAATGATAAGGAAGGATTTTTCTTTATTTTTTTTTTTTTTTTCCTTTCAAGACTCTGGCTGCTAAGACCTGGCCAGGCAAATTCCTCCTTCTCCTGCCCGAGTAACAAGCTGTATCACTTCCTTTTTTCTTCCTTTATTTAAAAAAAAACCCGCTGTTCCTCCAAGCTCTAAGTAAAATTGATTTTTAAGTGCAACTCTCTCTTATAATTGCTGCTGAAATGCCTTGTGGTTGTTGTAATGGATTTTGAACTGTGACAAGTCGCTCCTGATGATTGTAGCAGGGGGTCCACAGGATATTTGCGTGTGGTTTAGGGAGCACCCGTTGTTTGAACGTTTGGAGTGTGTTTGGGAGGAGGTGGGGCTGGAGCAGCGGGCTGAGATCGTGGATAACATGCTGACACTTCCGACACTGCAGAAGCTGAGCCTGCCCTGGGACCTCACGCCAGACGGGACCGTCTCCAAAAATCCTTTGTGGGAGCCATGTCCCTCCAGTCACCCCTCCCATGGGAGCCACAGCACACTGGCATGGGGGAAAGGCGATTGGAGGAGCCCAGGGCAGCACCATCTCCTCCTCCACAGCTTGGTGAATCGCCTGCTGTCACACTTCCCAGCTCTGACCTTCCAGCAAATGCATCTTGACCTGAATTACTTCTGGTCATCTGAAACCTTATTGTGCAGCAAGCAGCTGCTCGTCACCCAGCAGGAGAGTCCCCAAGCCCTTCCAGTGGTGGCAGAGCCCTGGCAGACACGCTGCGCCATGCCAGGGTGCTGTGTTTGTGCCCAGTAGCTCATCTGCCCTGGCCCTGCTGCTGTCTCCCAGCACATCAGGACTCCAGCAAAGCAGGCAATCGCAAGAGCTGTGGGTGGCAGCACCTACCAGGCGTCCAGCCTGGCAGCCCACTTTGAGGGGTTTGGACTGGGATGGACAGCCCTGACACTGCTGGGACACACCTTGCTCACCCACAACCAAAAATCAGCTCTGGAGCCACGTTTCTCAGGTGGTTTGTGTCCTTCACCCCTCTGGGATGCCGCTGACATGCCCCAGCTCTTCAGCATCTCTTGAGAGGCAGCCACCAATATCCCAGCTTCAACCCAAGAGAGACTTTTTTTCCTTGACAGCCAGAATTTTAGACTTTTACTGGTCTGCCTACTGTGGAAATGGTGGGAACTTCCATCAGGAACAGGCTGGGCTTTCTCTGCCGTGCTCGTCTTGTGAGCTGGTGCTCCAAGATGGAGCTGGTGTGAAATGAGCACCGTTTAAAGTTGCTGGGCATGGACAGCTTGGAGAGCTGTGCTGCCCCAGGGCAGCTGAATACTCCTGCTTGGCTCTCCCCTGGCTGAACGTTGGGATCTCAGAGCAGAGGTCCCTGCTTTCCTCTCCGTTAACTAAAGAAGATGCAAAAGGCCACCGTGACTGCAAATAGCGTGGCAAAAGGGAGGAAAAGGATTTTTCTCATATCTTGAGCAGATCAGGCAAATGTGCCTGGTTTGGCTTCCCAAGGGACCACCTGCATCCCAAAGCTGGAGAGCAGCACATTCCAGCAGGACTTGAGCTCGATGATATTTAGCAGTACTGCTTAAAGTCATCTCTAATGCAAGAGCAAAGTTTGCTGCCATATGTCCAGGGGGAAAGGCAGGGGGATGCGGGATGAGGCAATGCCAGTGTGGCCAAATGCTCCTTCTGCTGACTCCACTCAGAGGAGAGGGACAGAGAGAGAGGCCAAGCCTGCCTGCACCTGTTCCTGGCCTCATCTCTCCATCCTGCCTCCCGTGGCTCTGTCTCACTGCTGATGGAGGTGGGGACAGATCCTACACCCCGGTGAGAGCCCTTCCTCCCCCAGGAGGGATGGGGCAGGAGCCAGGGAGGGTCTGAGCAGCTGAGCTGAGGTTTTGCTATTGCTGGTGCCCAGGGATAAGTGTCCCTGTGGTTTACAGGGCACAGAGCTCCTGACCTCCTTCTCCCCTCCTGGGTGACAGGGAACAGGGGCAGAGCTGCTCTCTGCTTGTGATTTTGGAAAGCAAGTATCCACCCTCACGGAGCACAGGAACTGCAGGAGAAGGGTAACAGAGAGAGGCTTTTCTGCGAGGGGAGAAGAGCTGAAGAGAGCACAGTTTGTGCTGCAGAACGCCTGGTTCTCTGCACTGTCCTTTTGCCCTTGGTGCGTTGCTGTTTGTGGAAAGTTAAGCCCTTCTGGAGACCTGAGCAATATTTTGGGGTAGGAGAAACAGCCTGAGCAGCAACGCTCTCCCTTTCCTCACCATCTCAGCAAAGACATCGGTACCTCTCTTCTTGGGTTGTTTCACTCCTCCCCATGATTGTTGGGATGGTGCTGGTGTTTCCTATTGGTAAAGATTGTGTTCCTGGAGAAGAAGGAGAAATGAGAAATGCTGACAGGGGAACAAGAGCCCCATGCTACTGGCCTGCAGAGCCATGAGTTGCTGAGGTGTTGAGTAAAATGATGGAAGTTGTGGCCCTGGGGCTCATCCCAGGCCCCCAGTGCCAGATGTTGTGCCACTGCCCCGTATGGGGTCTGCAGCAGCTCTGGCTCTGGTTTAGCTCCAGGTTTGCACTCGTGACCTCACTGCTGGCAGGGCTGGCTCTGCAGAGGTGTCCCTGCTCCCTGCCCTGCCAGAGCCCAGCAGCGAGCACCAGCTGGTGCAGAACCGAGAGCCCTTGGAGGATTTCCCACATGCTCTTTGCTAGTCCCTGGGGCTTTATTTGCCCTCCCATGAGCAGGAGAACATCAGCAGCCAGTGCTGGCTCCAGCCCCATCCTCCCTCATGCACAGGCTGTATCCAGGTGCAAGGGAAGGAGGGCTGGGCTCCATCCATCCCTCTCCTTCCGCACAGCCAAGGGAGTTATTGACAAACGAGTTAGTGCTTTGAAAGAAAAATGCCGCAGCATATTTGAAGCTGCCTCTGTGATCAATACTGAGCTGTGGCTGAGCCTGCTGCCGACTGGATTTCAGATGATGGCTGTGGGGGGTAATAAGAGCCCTGGGATCAACTGTCTTGGAGATTATTACAGGATGAGATGCTTCGCTGCTTTACAGTGTTTACTCAAGATTTATATTCCCTATTATTACATGTGGTTGGAGACAGAAAATCATGACTCGAGTCCTGTTGAACAGGACAAAGAGCACCTTTTATTGTTCAGAGCCTTCTCATGGAGTGGGTTCAAAACTCCCGGGTCCAGACACTGATTGGTCTGGGTTTTAACACCGCCCAGCTCCTTGGCCAGTGATGTGTCTGCTTTCTGGACTGAACATGATTGGCTGAGGTCCCTGCTTGGGTCTGAATCCATCCCATCCCTGCCCCATCTGAGGACTTGTTTTACTTCTATGATGATGGAGTTTGGGGGTCCGATATGGCCAGATTTATCTGGCAGCTGCATGCCACCTACAACCATGACACCACATGTGTACCTAAGGGGGCTGTTTCCTTTTGTCGCTGGTTGATCATTTTTTGACAGTGATGTGCACGCTGTTGGTAGGGTTTGCTTAGGGGTGAATTCCATGAAGGGAGAGAACGTGCTGGGGAGGAGAGGGAGAGCTGGGGTGGAGGCACCCTGGAGCTGGTGGCAGGAGGTGGGACCGTGAGGAGAAAGTGCACTCTGCCCTGTTGTATGCAGGCAGAAAGGATGGAGACATGTGAAGCAGGTGGGATGGGCTTTTGCCTTTCCAGATGCTCTGCAGCAACAGGTTCAGGCTGCCCTGTCCATGGAAGAGGGGTGGGTACCAGAGGCCTGTGCCATCCTCATCCTTCATTATGGAGGAGGAAGAGCTGCAAAACCAGCTCCTGGGGGATGTTCCTGCCTGCAGCTTGGGTTCCTCGGCTTTGTCACATGTGTTTGATTTCACCTTCTTGCCTTACCTTTCATTGGCAGTTTCCTGCCCTGGGAGGAGGCTGGAAGGTGTGATGCTCTGTGGCACTCCCTGGCCTGGTAGCACAGGGCTGTTTGAATGCCCAGTAAAGATCTCCCCTCCCAGCTGTGGGCTGGGGTCCACACGGTTATTGCACTTCAGAGCCTTGGGCAAGGTGCTGTGATGAGGGTGAAAAGAGTCTCGCTGAGGGAGTTAAATGAAGGCTTAGCAGGAGTGGCTCTCCCTCGAAGCAAACATCCCTAGGCACACACAGCTGCTGTGTGATGGGCCATGGCTGGGCTTCCACACTGGTTGTTGGGAGCAGCCAGGAACACCATCCCAGACTGCCTGAGGAGCATCCACAGAGGCTTGGGGCACCTGTGTGGAGGTTTGGACACAGGGGTGGCATAGCTGCTGTTACACAGGGCTGCTCAGTCTGCTGCAGAGTGTTTGCTGTAATCCTGTTTTATAAATCCAGCCTTGGTCTTTGGCCTCCCTGGGCTCTGCTCTGCTGCTTCCCAAGCTAAACCCACTGATCTGACTGAGGCAGGAGAAGCCAGGGCATGCTTATTGCCATGGTGGAGCTGGGAGAGGAGATTTAGGAAATCATTGGACCAGTTTGCTTCGGAAGGAGTCTGTGTAAAAATATCAGAGTGATGCAGGAGAGCCCCAAGCATGATGGGGGAGAAGGGGTGGCAAAGAGGAGGCAAGCATCACCCTTGGGTGTCTGCTCCATCAGAAACAATCCTCCTGCGTGCTTGGCCTCTCAAGCAGTGGGGCTGCCAAGAGGAGGGATGGTCCCCTCCACTAGAGAGGAGGTCGTGGTCCCTGCCTGTGCCAGCTCTGGTGCTCCAGGCGTTCCCCACCACCACACTCCCAGCAGCTTCGGGGCATCAGGCCAGCTGTCCCCAAAAGGTGCTGCTGGGTGTGAGCTCACCCGGGTGAGCCGTGCTCAAGCGGGCTTGTGGGGGATCAGGCTGAGCAGCAAGGTCCTGGAGCAAAGGCAGGGAGAAGCAGCAGCCATGTGTCTGGAGTTGCCATCCTCTGGGCAGACAGATGGTCACCTACCTTCTTGCCCCTTTCCTTTCCTGCCCATCTTTTGGGGGGGAGGGCGTGTGCCCAGCCGTGCCACCTTTGCTGCCAGCTGCCCATTGCGAGCCCATGGCATCCCCGAGGCCCCTTAATCCCAGGCGAGCTGCTGTGCTGAGTAGGGAGCTCCTGACAGATCTGCCCTGGTGAGCAGCGAGGCAGGAGGAGCTCCGTGTGAATACCAATGAGGCCGGGGCACAATAAGCCCCTGCAGCACCTTCCCCTAACACCCCGCTGTCGCTGTCGGCATCTCCAGACACCAATCCCTTGCAAATCTCCTGCTGGCCTTTCATGACCTTCAGAGTCGTTTCAATTCACTGTTTTCAGCCTCTAAATCTTCTGTCCTCAGCCCTGGGTGACTTCTGGAGAAAGAGCCATGCTCCTTAAAGTGCCAGGGCAGCCTGCACCACAGCCTGCTGGAAATCTGCAGGTATTCCACACCCGTGCTTTACTTTTGGTAATTCCTCTATTTTTTAGTGCTGTTTGAAGCACACAATTGACAACCCCAGGTCTGAAATGTGGAGAGGTTTTGGTGACTGCCCTGTACTCTGCCAGTGCACTGCCTGCCTCCTGGGCATCTCACAGTCCCTGCACGCAGCACACCTTGAGCTGGTCTGATTGATCTGTAACACTTGAAAAATAATGGTTTAATCATTATTAAGGATTAGAAATAATCCTTGAGCTGGATCGATCACAATAACATTATTCATGATGAACTCATTTGGCATTAATGGGGGTGTCCTGCAGCACTGTGTGGCTCGGGGCAGACCCGTCACCTTCCTGGGGAGCTGTCAGCGGGGTTTGTGGGAGCAGCACCACACCCTGCCCTAACAAACAACTCCAGGCCCTGCTGTCCCACACAGCCCCCCTGGGGGACCCGTTGTTATTGGCACAGTTGTGGAGGGTCCTGGATCCAGCTATTCTGTTCATGTCAGCATCCAGGCTGGATGGGCTCCCTCTAGCACCAGCCAGGGATGTGACAGGACGGGACTGCTCCTACAGGAGCCCCCCGTGGCATCACTCCAGGTCTGTCCCCTGCAGAGGATCCACTGTTATGGAGCAGGGGTGGCTGGCTGCCTGCTTGGCCCCTCTCTCCTCCCAGTCACCATCTTGCTCAAGGGACTGAAATGTCTTTGGCGAGGAAAATGCTCCAGGAGCAACAGCTGGAGGGCTCTGGGGACACTTCTCCTGGGTGTGAATATCCAGTGGTGGCCAGGAGCCAGCACAGCACCCTGCTGTGGCTGTGCCATCCTGCTGGGGCTGCCCCATTCCTGCAATGCTATTTAGCAAACAAGAACATCTGGATTTCCTTTTTTTTTTTTTTAACCAAAATTGCATCAGGTTTGACTCTGACAAATTGACATTTTCCAGTGGAAGAATATCTTCTGTCGAGGTGTCGTTCCTGGGTGTAGCCATCCCTTACTGCACCATTTGCAATCCTCCAGGCACTTTGCACAAGGCGTTGAATAGTTAAAGATGTCCATAAATCTTACCCCAGCCCATAATAAACAAACACCCTCTTATCAAGTATAGAAAAATGCATATTTCATCACCAGTGCCTTAAACATGACTCAGAATAAGTGCTTGTCTTTAATCAGCCATCTCAATATATAAACAGAGCACAACAGATTGGGAGGGATGAGGTACAGAATTGGGCCACAGATTTTCTAGGCAGCTCTTGGGGGCAGGGATGTGGCTGTGCAGGTGAGACCGTGAAAAACTGCCCTGAAAATTCACATCACTTGGTTTTTCTGTCCAGCCACACGTTTCTCATTCCCTTCTGCCTGCCACCAGAGCCATAAGGATTTTGCTTCAGCTGATAGCTGATCTTTCCCCTTGGATGCCGACCACTGAATGCAAGCACTTTGATTTGGAAATCAAGATTAAGAGAAAGAGAAAAAGATTAAACAGGAAAGTTTCAACCAGTACGTGCTGAGATTATGCAGTGATGGATTCGTGTTTCCCTGCATCTGATAAGAACAAGCTGCGATTTCAGGCTGGGGAGGGCCAGATTTGCGATGTCTTTCACTTTACTTTTGAGTGCCTGTGCTTTGCCACGCTCACAGGAATACAGCATCTGCTGCCATGGCCCTGCTCAAGCCACTCTGCCAGGGCTGGGGCTGCCACCCTCCTCCAGTTTTCCAGGGATATCGCTGCTGCCTCTGTGGGCTCCCCCCAGCCTGCCACATCCCTGATGAGCAAAGGAGTGCTTTTTCATCCTGGGATTTGTGGTTCACGGCGTGGAAGTCATGTGTAGCACTGGGAATCTTGTGTTCGCTGTGTGAATCTCTGTGGTGCTGCCCAGGCGGTGGTCTGAGGTTGTTCTTTAGCCCAAGATGTCACCGCCCCATTGTCAGTGCTCCTTCCTGCTCCCAGCCAATTCAGTGTCTGAAAACAGCCAGGGCTCACTTCTCTCCCCATGCTCTGGCTGCCAGCACCACCTGCATGGAGCAGAGTGTGTCCATCCCCCTCTGGGGAAATGCATTTGCAGGGAAATGAGGAGCAGGCGAGGCAGGAGCTGTGCTGTAAGGCGCATCTCTGCTTGGTCTGTCTCCCACTAACTCTCTAGGGAGCCCTCTAGGGACTGTGAAAGCCTCATGGGCTGTTAGCCCTGTACAGATTGGCCCCTGAAGTGAGACCTGGCAGTGCATTCCCTGGGAGCCTTGTGCAGCTGATGGCTGGTGGGGAGCAGGCTGTGCTGAGCACGGCACGACCAGACATAAGCCCCGTGCCCCTGTTAGCAGTGAGTGTCCAGCACCCGGGGGTCCCCGTGGCCCTTGGCTCTGTGGGCTGGCTCAGCACAAACCTGGGTGCCTGGGGCTGCTCAAGGGATGGAGGGAAATGTGCTCACTCTGCTCTCAGCTTTATTTTCTTTGTGATGCAGAGAGGATCCTGTAGAAAGCCTGGAGCTCTTGCCCCGTCTATCCCCTTTGATTCCACAAAAGGCCAGATTGTGACTTCTCCCAGGCACCGCAGTACCCCAGGGGCTGCCCAGTCTGCAGCCCTGCCCTGCTGAACTCTCTGTGCTGGGAAGGGGTCTCATGGCTGAGCATCCAGTGAGGGTGCCCTGGTGCTGAGCATCTCCCCGTCCTGCTTCTGGCAAATCCTGGTTCCTCTGGTTACCCCAGGCTGGGCATGGCTGTTATACAAAGGGGTTGAGTCTGGGTGGGCAGCACGGTGCACCTCTGGGCCCCAGCACTGGGGCATTTTGAGGGGCTTTGAGGCATTTCTGAGGGGTCTGCCCTTCCCTGCACAGAGCTGAGGGCTGTCAGTACAGACACCTGGGTTCAGCCCTTGCCCTGTGCAACCAGAGCCTGCCCTGCTCCGGCGGGATGCCGACAGCCGCCAAGCTGCAGTGGGCCAGGCCTGTTGAGCTGGAGCGGCAGTGATTCCTCTGGGGATACTGGCTTGCTCCAGGAAAGGCAGGAGCAAGCAGGAAACACTGGCTCCCCGTCCCTGGATCACCCTTGCAGGGTGCTGCCCGCAGTGTCTCCTCCTGCTGCCTTGCCAGTGCAGCACAGGGGTGGCAGGGTGCTGCAGGAAGCCCCAAACAGGGATGCTGGCTGTCGGGGCAGCACCCACGTCCTGGGCTGGTGTGGGCAATGCCCGAGTCCTCTTGCTTTCCCTAGGCTCATTTCTCCTCTCCCGCTTGTTTTGCAGAGACTCGCCAACGCGGCAGAGAAATTCCAGAAGGCTCACCACTGGCAGGACAACATCCGGGTAAGGACCCCAGCCGCTCCCAGCCCTTCCCTCCTTTGGTGTGCTGGTGGCACAGGCGTCACTGTCTCATCCCTCCTCGCCCGCGTTCTCGTCCCCGTCGCGCGTCACGGCTGGGCGCGCCCCAGCCCCACCGCCTGCCGCCGCTAATGAGAGCAAATGAAGCGGTTCTGAGCTCGTTTGCAGCACGCACACACCGCGAGGAGAAGGCAGGAGGTGAAGGTCGAGCTGACAGCACAGCTCTCACGGGGTGGGGCTGAGGAGACTCCCGCTCGCCCCACCTCTGGCAGCCACCGGGTTTGGTGCTGAGGGGGCCTGGCGCGGGGTGACAGCGGCGGTGGCTCATCTGCAGCACATGCCAGCAGTTGGTGGGGGCCGCTCCCGGCGAAGGAGCAATCTGGGCTGGGAGAGGCAAGACGCGGGTTTAATGATTGCATTTGACTTTGTAATTCTGGCGGTGATAGCACTCAGCGGGAACCTGAAGGATTCTGTCTGGAAATGCTCTCGAATTATAACCATAATACAAAAGGAAGGAAAGATTGTTTTTTCTTCCAGTGAGAATGGAGTCTGCAATAAAAAATACTCCTGAGCCAGCCAGTCCCTTCCTCTTGGGTAGGGCTGCATCCTGCCCAGCCCTGAGGAACCCCCTGCATCCTCTGAAGGGACAGCCTGGGGATAGCCCCACTGCCAGGCCCTGCTGCTCTGTTTTGGGGGGTATTTCACAGTCTGAGCTGCTGCTGCTCACACAGACCTTCCTGCCACAGGTGGTGGTAACCAGGGTTTGCTGTGGAGAGGGAGGGGAGCAAAAGAGAAGGCAAGGGGTTCACCTGCTTGGCTTTCATTTGCCATGTGGCCAGTGTGGGGTGGACACTGGTGGCTGATTCTGTGTCCCACGGGCACCCAAGGAGCAGGATAAGCTCACAGGGTCTTCCTGCCTGCATGAGAGCACTGGTGAATTGCTGTCACCTCTTCCCAAGAAGCCAGTGGAGAGGAGGTGAATAGGATAATGAGATTTGGTGCAGGCACCTGCTGATGCTGCTGCCAGAGCCACACCGGCACTTTGGCTCGGGGCTCCCAAGAAAAGCTCAGAGAAGTGCAGGATGAGCATCAGGCATCTTCATCCCTAGTGCTGAGCCAGTCTCATTTGTCCTCTAGGGTCAGGAAGCAGATCCCTGAGCAGCACCTGATGCTTGACTGTGGGTACTCCAGGCTGTGATTGCCCCATGCACCCCACGCTGGATGGCACCCCGGGTTGGATGCCCTGTGGCTGGGGCACGTGCAGGGTGGGCAGAGGTGGCACAAGGCCACTGCATTTTGTAGCAGTGCTTGGGGCTTCTGCTCATCCTCTGTAACGCAGGGATGGGCTCCTGCTGCAGCCGTCTCAAAGAGCTCCAAAGAGCTCCTTCTTCAACCACACCTGGCTGCCTTCCACTGCCCGGGGTATCATAGCAGGACACAAAACACTCTGGGAAAGGCTACAGCGCTGAGGAGCTCTTGGCTCATTTTGCCATTCACGGCACAAACCTTTCAGAAATCCACTTTCATAGGAAAAAAAAAACCCCATTTTTAATAGCACTGTTTGCAACCACTTAATCAAGGTAATTAGGAGCGAGTCACCCAGAAACAATGTGCAGCGATGCGTCACCACGGAGCTCGGCGCAGCTTTATCAGGACAGCCCAGGCCTGGCTGGGACGCTTGATGGACGGGTCCAGCTCTGTGCACAGCCCCCAGGGTGCTGGGCATCAGCCCCGCCTGCCTCAGGCCCGCCTGCACCAGCCCCAGCTCCCGAGCAGAGCGGAGGGATGAGATTTGTACATCTCATTGCCAGGGTCCGGCCTCCTCGTTCCGCCCTTCCTCCGTGAAGTGGCCGGGCACGGTCAGCCCCATGTGCCAGCCCCTGGCTCTGCAGCTGCCCCCCAGCTCTTTGCTGGCGCTGGCGGAGGCAGCAGGCAGGGAAGGCGGCAGCGCATCATCCCGCCTCCTCCTCTCCTCTCGTCCCTTCCCACGAGCGGCTCGTTCCCCCTGGCTGCGGCCGTCCCCTCCTCTCCCAGCGCGTCTCGTCCTAGCCCCGTGCCGGAGTCGATGACGGATTGCAGCGAGCGCGGTTATTTCTGTGTTTCCATCCAAAGGCGGCGGCAGATGCTGAGTGTTTGCGCTGCATTAGTGCTAATGGCTGCCCCATTAAACCTCACTGCAGATGGGTTGCTATGGAAGTCCAGGGGAAAATGAAGCAGGAGCGAGAGCCTGAACGGCTGGGAGCTGCTGCCAGCAGTCACTCACGATCCATCTCTACAGGGAAAGTTCCTTTTTCCTCGCTGTTATCTGGCGTTTCCAGCTACATGCCAGCCATGCTGGCCTTTCTGGAGCTGACTTCAGCCTCCCACCTCAGCAGGCTTTGCAAAGTGCCTCCCTGTTCCCTAAACAACCCTGTCCTGCTTCATTCCTGCTCCCTGTGCTCGTCCACCCTCAGTCCTCTCATGTTTACAGCTGTCCCGAGCCAGGGCTGTGTCCTCAAATCAGTTCTGGACATCAGACCATTTTCCTTGGTCAAAAGTAGCCGTGGCTCCAAGGTCACTCATACTCTGAGCACCCTCGTGAGTTCCCTCGAGGCTGTGTAACTCCAGGGCTGGGTGGCAGCTCAGAGCGGCACGGTGGGCAGGGATGTGGGCAGGCTGTGGGGAGACATCAGGCTCTTCCCTGCCTGCACAGTGAGGGTCTCTCATTCACCCACTGGAGAAGGCTGGTGGAGCTCTGCAAAGGTGACAGCTGGGTCCTGCTGCCAGAGCGGGCTCCCACCAAGGGACACGGCAAACACCTGGCACTGGTGTGGTGGGAAGCCACAGAAAATTCCTGTTTGCAGTGGCCTGGCCAACCAGCTTTCCCAGGGAGAATCTTCTGGCCTACAGGCTTCCATTCAGAGGTCCCCTGGGCTGGTCTGGCTCCAATCCATGCAGAGCCACAAGGGTTTGTCCTTCAAGGCACATCAGGGCCGGCCCCCTGCTCTGGATGTCCCCCGGGCTATCCCTCGGCCGTGGCAGTGGTTCTGAGCCCGCCCTGTGCTGACCATCCCCAGCAGCAAATGGAGGTTCTGGGACAGAACAGCCTGCCCTGCAGTTTTCAAGTTTCCATCCTCTGTTTCCTTGGGCAAGGGACCATCCTTTGTATCCATCCTTTGTATCCATCCTCACTGACAAGCTGCCATGTCGCCTGTCAGACATCCCAGCCAGCTCCATGTTCTCCCAGCTCTTTTCCAGACCTTCAGCCCCATCCCAGCAGCATCAGCAGGGTCTCAGGTGTCCCACACTCACACAGTATGTGGGAGTCGGGCCATGCTGACCTGGGGGATGCTGTCAGAGTGCAGATCTGCACTGCCAGGCATGGAATGCATCCTAGGGCAACATCACCATCATCATCATCATTGTCATCATCATCATCACAGCCTGTTGGTCTGCTGGGGCTGCCAGAGCTATTTGTGCCTTTAAGGGACACTCCAGTGCTGCAGAGTTCCATCCCTGGATTTATGTGCGCTTGGCAGGATTATATAAATTGCCTTTAAAAGTTGACTTCTTTATAAGCCATTTTCTGCTTCATAAAATGTTTATTACTGTTGTTTTTCTCCCAGTCTCCTTCCTCACAGCATTTTCCATCACTATACTGGGAAGCTCCCCTCTTCCTCTGCCTGCTGTCCCACTGCCTCCCACCTCCCCACCTTTTGATGTTGGAAAGGGCCCTTTGAAGGGTCAGAGCCCAGCAGGCCCTTTTTCCTTGGAAAAGAAAAATAGCCATACATCGAGCTGTGGATGTGGGAGCTGCTGGGAACGGGGTTTAACCACTGGGTGGTTTTGGGGTGCGGTGCCATTTGTGGAGGTGGCAGGGTGATCACAAGTGCTGGGCAGCCCCACGCCGCTGCCTCCATCTGTAACCCCTGCCTGCAAGCACACGAGGAATAACAAAGCCCGGATAATTTCAAGCTCCATTAGAAACAAAACTCCAGGGAAAAGGGGATCGCTGTTTGCCAAATGGGGATGGACAGGAGCAATAACAGAGGCTGTGCTCCTGACTGCCCAGGAGAGGCGCGGGATAAACCGGGGGACGCGGCAGCACGTCTGGGTGCCTGACAGCGGCCGTGCAGCCCTGGGTGCCGCATCCCTCCGGGTGCAGGATCCTGCCCCATCCCGCTGCTCCATCCTGCTGCTCCATGCAGCACTGCTGGGTGTGTGTCTGCGGGGGAGCAGCGGCCGTGCCGTGCCGCACTGTGCCGTGCCTGGGCTCTGGCAGCCGTTCCCCTGGGCTGGGCACGGCCACGCAGGCAGGGCTTTGTGTTCAAAGCAGCATCAGAAGGGCGAACGCCATCTTCTTATCCTCCTTTCATTTTTCTTCTCCTTTAATTACAGATCCTACTTATCGGCTGAGAACAGAAAGATTGTCTCCGTGACCTTGCACTTGCCCTTGTAGAAGGTTTACCTAAAAAAGTTAGAAAATAAAATCAAATACTCTAATTTGCAGTCGTCTTGCCATTTCAAACCCAGTTTTCATTACAGCACAGAAAGTGCATTGAAGCTGTGTTTATAACCCCCTTTTAGATAACAAATCACATTTTCTTTTGGCTGGCGAGTGTGTAGAATTGATATTTTTTTTTTCAGTTTAATGGGTTTGTGTGTTCAGGAATGATCTCCATCAACCGAGAGTCTTTATTGTGTTTGATATAATGTCAGCTTTCATTACGCTCGGAGAATTACTGTGCTATAGCACCAACCTTGCTGCTGTAGCACCGGTCTGGCCGAAAAGCAGAACGAGAGAATCATTCACAAAAACCCTGTGTCAGTGCTGTTCCCTCTTAAAAACCAGGGATGGGCCTTGAGGGGGATTTCCCAACCCCCCCACTCTGCAAGGCATCTGGGCCACCCGTGGCATCTCCATGACTGTGATGGTTTGGTGTAGGGGTTGCTGGCTTTCCTCTGAGTGCTGCTTCCCCATCCCATCCCATCCCATCCCATCCCATCCCATCCCATCCCATCCCATCCCATCCCTAGGAGAGCAGGGGGTCTCCAACAGCCTCTCTGGCATCCCTGTGGCACCGGGGTGCAGTGGAGGGGGCAGCGGCTGCGCCCCGTTTGAGGCACACTCAGAGGAGCAGGACGGCCAGGAGATGCCATGTGAAGAAGAATAGCTGGCGAGATGTGATGAGATAAAACATCTTCTAGAGGAGATGAAAAAACTGTTGACAGGTCACTTAAATATTTCCCCAGCTCTGTCAGAGAGGCAGAGGGAGGAAATTGCTTTTAAAAAAAAGATGCCAAGGCAGATTATGATGACTGTTTCCACCTGTCCTGGGTAATGCGTACGGCCCCTGACGGCAGATGGGATGCAGGGAATTCACAGTGCTACAGGAGAAGTATGGTCCCCACCAGACCCCTTCTTGGTCTGTCCAACAGCCTGTGGTGGCTAGGCCTAACCATGGATATTGTCCTCTTCTGGAGACTAGGAAAGGATTCATCACAGTGCATATGAACAAGGATAGCTCTGGCCAGTGGAAATAAAGGTTCAGCCCCTACCAGCCACAGCCAGGCGTGGCTGTGACTGCAGGTAGGAATTTCTCCCAGGAATTCATCCTTTGGAGCCTGTTTCTGGCTGTGGCCCTCACACCAGCCCATGACAGGTGGAGCAGGAACACTCTCTGCTGTTCCCCAGCCAAGAGGTTGCTGTGCCCATGGCAGGGCTCAGATGCCTTTGGCTGAGCACTCACCTGGCTGAGACCTCCAGCCCCAGCTGCTGGCCAGGATCTACTGACCAGCACAAACCAATCCCCAGGACAGCCATTGGGCAGCCCCACCCTGCTCCTCGTGACCTGGGAGGGCTTGGCAGGGCGATGCTGTGGTGGGGACATGCTGTGTCCCTGCTCATCCTCTCCTCCTCTGGCCACAGTGCAGGTGTTCTTCAGGAGTTCTGTCACACGCTGCAGGATGTCTCCTGTACAAAGGGTGCAACTACAAACAAAATCTGTTGCTATTTTTGTGTGCTTATCCATTCAGGGACATGAAGAAGTACCTAAATACTCGCTGTTCTCTCTAAGTGCTGATGCCAGAGGAAAGGTGGGCTCGTGAGCAGAGCCCCCAGTGCTGCATGGGCACACCAGCTCCTGCTTGCTCTCCCCACCCACTGAATTGCCCACAGGTCTGACCAGGCACAGCTCTGGTCACCTGGCTTGTCCCCACATCGGTAAGCTGTGGGCTGGGATGGTGATCCTGCCACCATCTCCATCCAGTGGCTGGAAAACAGGCAGGTGCCAGCTCAGGATCCATCTTTCCTTGCCCACCACCCTCCGAGTTCCTCCTAACTGCCTGAAG
This sequence comes from Hirundo rustica, assembly GCF_015227805.2. NCBI lineage: Eukaryota > Metazoa > Chordata > Aves > Passeriformes > Hirundinidae > Hirundo > Hirundo rustica. The sequence continues at coordinate 5,420,112 of NC_053461.1, read as the reverse complement.
GCAAACTGCTGCAGGATTTGGTTCTTCCAAAGCCAATTAAATCTTGAAAGAGATTTGCTGACCAGGGGGGTCACCCGTGCTGCTCAGAGAAATGAAACCCACAGCCAGAGGCTGAGCGGGACCGAAACCAATGCGCTGCAGCAGGACCTGCCTGAAAACTGCCCCAGGGAGCTGCAGCATCCCCAGGGCACGTGATTAGCAGGGTGACCCTTACAAGACGAGCAATCCTGTGAAGTACCACAATCCTACAGGTCCTCGGGAGAAGGATTAGCCAGATTAGGTGGTTTTACAGGAAAGCTCTATAGGGGAGAGCGAGCCATAGCCCTCCTGCAGTGTCCCTGCCAGGCTGGATGGCTGGAGCAGGGAGCTGATGTGCCACCTACAGCTCCTTCGAGGCTTTTGTAGGGGGTGTGTGTGATACAATGTGATTGCCACCTCGTTAGGTCACTGACTTTGGAGGCTTGGGCCAGCGCCCCTCCATCCAGACATCTCCAGTCTGCAGCAAGATAACAGAGCACTGACCTTTTCAGCATTATTTTTAGTTGCTGTAATTGTTTTAGGTAAAAAAAAAATCAGTTTGAATGTTCATAGAGGGCTGTGGCGGGAGCTGTGGGAGAAGGTGCCCCTCACCACCCACCTGAGACACCTGTGTGCCCCTCCTTGTCCTGGGCTTTGTCTCATGCCTGTTCTGCTGGTGTGTGGCAAGGGAGCCCCGGTGCCAGGGCAGGCTCCTCTCTTGTGCAAGGCTCCAGCTTGCAGCTCTCCAGAAGCTCACAGCCTGGATTTTTAATCAGCTTTTCACTTGGTGTTTTGGTGTGAAAACAGTGAAGGTGTGGAGCACAGGGCTCCTAGGAAGAGCTCAAGGGAGTGAGGAAGGAGCCAGGGCCCCTGGCGAGACTCTGGCATGCAGCATCCTCAAGGCCACCTCCAGGAGATCCCACCTGGGTCAAGCCTTGGCCAGGGGCTGCCCAGTGACACTGAACCACAAGGGGTTGGTGCAGGTGCGGTGGTTCCACAGTGGTTTTGCTGGAGAAGCCTGAGCAATGGCTTCAGGGACAGTTGCAGATCAGTCTGGGACTCCCCTGAACTCCCAGAGTGTTGCACTGAGGGTTTAGGAGCTGAAATAACTATCCCACGCTTACCCACCAGGACACAGCCATGCAGTGCCGTTGTGCAGGTGGCACTTGGCAATCTGGCTGCAAGAAAATGGGCAGTGGTTAACACATCACGGAGCAGCAGCTCCTCCTCGTCAGCCTCCCCTGCAGTGGGAAGCAGTGTGTGCCTCCTGCAGGCTCAGTTGCAAGACAGGGACAATATTTTGCCTCAAAATCCCTTGACATCTTCACCCGCTTGTTTTCTTTATTGGTATTTATTCTGAAAGGCACTTGAAATACCAATGCTATTTACATAGACCTGATGCTGAGTTTAACATGGACCAGAGGAGGAGAGGATTATGTGAAGAAGGAAAATGTTGTTTTAAAAAAAATAATATTAGGGAGCAGTAATTGTTGGACCCTTGTTGCCTCTTGGAATATCCATGGCATCTTTTTAGAACCTCTCTGAGGGCTCTATCCCTCCTTCCTGGAACAGACACAGGCTTCCGAGTGGCAAGGACACGGATGCCCTGCCAGCTCCCTCAGTCTCCCCTGGACCTCATGAAAAGCCCCAGCCCCGCAGCATCAGCAGGGTTGTGGCAAGGATTGTGCAGCCTGGCACGAGGGCACATCTCAGGGCACGGGCTGTCTCGCACGTGGAAACCTCAGCCACAGCCCGAGTGTGGCTGAGATCTCACCCACCTGCTCCTGGGGTCGTCAGGGCTCGAAAGAGTGCGTGGCAAGGGCTCTGCGATCCCGCGGGGAATCGGAGGGAGGGAGGTCCTTACAGGAGCTGTGCTCCCTGTGCCACGCCCTGTGCCGCGGGAGCGCTGCAGCGGCTGAGAGCAGGATCAGGGCACCGACTCTCCTGCCCCAGCATCATCACCTCGTGCCCCCTCCACTGCGGGGAGCCTCTGCGGGTGGGAGGGGAATCGAGCTTTCCGCAGGAGCCGACGGCAAATAAAACGAGTAACAAAGCACCTTCTGCATGGCCGTTGTTAGTCACACTCACTCCTGATTAAAGATCATTAAACATGAAATTAGCTCGTTTGTGTTACGGGTCTCCCGGGGGTTCCTTTAATTAGGAAGTGCAGATGGCCGCGGACCCAGGGAGACGGGCAGGGGCGTGCGTGGGGCCGACAGCGGCGCGGGAAGGGCAGCTGAAGAGAATTTTATTATTATTATTTTTTTCTCCTTTCTTGTTGTTGTAAACCCCGCAGCATTTCACAACAAATCACAGATAATTAATAAGTGTGTTCCCTTAATGACTGGGCTTATTAGTAGCAGAAATTGGAAGATGCTGCGTCAATTTTTTTATTTCTTTCACTTTCCCCTCCCGGCGCTGTCTTATCGCAGTCATTAAGAGTGGCAGAGCCCGCGGGAGCGGCGACCCCTCTGCTCAGGAAGATGCTGGAATTGCCCTTTACAATCCGCACCCTGGGGAGGCATCGGCTGCACAGCCTGCCGGGGTCCCCTGCTGCTGGTGTCCCCAAATCAGCTTCAGGAGCTTCCCCACCTCTCAGGAAGCCGGGAGAAGCCGCTGAAAACCATTCTGGGGAGCGAATTTGTGGCTAAGAGGGTAATCCCGGTGAGGGTTGGTGTCTGCCAGCGCTCAGTGGGGCAGCGCTGGTGGAAAGGGTGGTGCCGGCTGCCTGGAGAGTGGCTCGCACCTGCTGGTCCCTTCCTCCAACACGAGCCCACGAGCAGGCTGGGATGGATGTCACAGTGTCACCGTGCCCGGAACAGGGCTGTGTCCAGGCTGGGATGGGTATCACAGTGTCACTGTGCCTGGCACGGGGCTGTGTCCGGGCTGGGATGGGTGTCACAGTGCCACCGTGCCCGGAACAGGGCTGTGTGCAGGCTGGGATGGATGTCACAGTGTCACCGTGCCTGGCACGGGGCTGTGTCCAGGCTGGGATGGATGTCACAGTGCCACCGTGCCCGGAACAGGGCTGTGTGCAGGCTGGGATGGATGTCACAGTGTCACCGTGCCCGGAACAGGGCTGTGTCCAGGCTGGGATGGATGTCACAGTGTCACTGTGCCTGGCACGGGGCTGTGTCCGGGCTGGGATGGGTGTCACAGTGTCACCGTGCCCGGCACGGGGCTGTGTCCGGGCTGGGATGGGTGTCACAGTGTCACCGTGCCCGGAACAGGGCTGTGTCCGGGCTGGGATGGATGTCACAGTGCCACCGTGCCCAGAACAGGGCTGTGTCCGGGCTGGGATGGGTGTCACAGTGTCACCGTGCCCGGCACGGGGCTGTGTCCGGGCTGGGATGGATGTCACAGTGTCACCGTGCCCGGAACAGGGCTGTGTCCAGGCTGGGATGGATGTCACAGTGCCACCGTGCCCAGAACAGGGCTGTGTCCAGGCTGGGATGGATGTCACAGTGTCACCGTGCCCGGAACAGGGCTGTGTCCGAGCTGGGATGGGTGTCACAGTGTCACCGTGCCCGGAACAGGGCTGTGTCCGGGCTGAGATGGGTGTCACAGTGTCACCGTGCCCGGCACGGGGCTGTGTCCGGGCTGGGATGGATGTCACAGTGTCACCGTGCCCGGAACAGGGCTGTGTCCAGGCTGGGATGGATGTCACAGTGTCACCGTGCCCAGCACGGGGCTGTGTCCAGGCTGGGATGTGTGTCACAGTGTCACCGTGCCCGGAACAGGGCTGTGTCCAGGCTGGGATGGGTGTCACAGTGTCACCGTGCCCGGAACAGGACTGTGTCCAGGCTGGGATGGATGTCACAGTGTCACCGTGCCCAGAACAGGGCTGTGTCCAGGCTGGGATGGATGTCACAGTGTCACCATGCCCAGCACAGGGCTGTGTCCAGGCTGGGATGGATGTCACAGTGTCACCGTGCCCGGAACAGGGCTGTGTCCGAGCTGGGATGGATGTCACAGTGTAACCATGCCCGGCACGGGGCTGTGTCCAGGCTGGGATGGATGTCACAGTGCCACCGTGCCCGGAACAGGGCTGTGTCCGGGCTGGGATGGATGTCACAGTGTCACCGTGCCCAGCACGGGGCTGTGTCCGAGCTGGGATGGATGTCACAGTGTCACCGTGCCCAGCACGGGGCTGTGTCCGGGCTGGGATGGATGTCACAGTGTCACCGTGCCCGGAACAGGGCTGTGTCCAGGCTGGGTGTGATGGATGTCACAGTGTCACAGTGCCCGGCACAGGGCTGTGTCCAGGCTGGGATGGATGTCACAGTGTCACCGTGCCCGGAACAGGGCTGTGTCCAGGCTGGGATGGATGTCACAGTGTCACCGTGCCCAGCACGGGGCTGTGTCCAGGCTGGGATGTGTGTCACAGTGTCACCGTGCCCGGAACAGGGCTGTGTCCGGGCTGGGATGAATGTCACAGTGCCACTGTGCCCGGAACAGGGCTGTGTCTGAGCTGGGATGGATGTCACAGTGTCACCGTGCCCGGAACAGGGCTGTGTCCAGCCTGGGATGGAATGTCACAGTGTCACCGTGCCCGGCACGGGGCTGTGTCCGGGCTGGGATGGGTGTCACAGTGTCACCGTGCCCGGAACAGGGCTGTGTCCGGGCTGGGATGGGTGTCACAGTGTCACCGTGCCCGGAACAGGGCTGTGTCCAGGCTGGGATGGGTGTCACAGTGTCACCGTGCCCAGCATGGGGCTGTGTCCGGGCTGGGATGGATGTCACAGTGTCACCGTGCCCGGCACGGGGCTGTGTCCGGGCTGGGATGGGTGTCACAGTGTCACCGTGCCCGGAACAGGGCTGTGTCCGGGCTGGGTGCGGCACAGGCAGGACAGGGATGCGGGCAGTGCCATTGAGGCTTTGGCCGTGTTTCTGCTCGGGGTCCAGGCGCTTTCCCCGCCCGATGATTACGGCAGTAATCACCCCAAGGCGCTGCCCGTGCCGGAGAAGGCTGGTTGGCTGCTGCTGGTGATTGACTGGCAGTCGTGTCAGCACCGCGGTGTGCCGGCGTCACGCTCGGTCCCGGCACGCCGGGGAGAGTCTCCGAGTGCCCTTTAATTACCCTTTTTACTGGTACACAGAACGCTGTTGTGACAGCATCGCTGCTCTCCCAATTGCCTCCTCAGGAATTTTATCAGCTGTCTCGCGTCTTGACACTCTGGGAAGAGGAATCCACGCAGACCTTTCTGCTTAAATAGGCTCTAAATGCCCCAAATTAACGACGTGCAGTTCTCTGTGGAAGCAAGGACACTTTGCTCCCTGTTTTTTCAGTGCAGAGAGGGGGCCGGGGTGGGCTGCAGGGCTGCTGCCTGCCACGCTGCCTGTACCTGGCTCGTCTGTGGCTCCTGATGTTTGCAACAGAACCAAAGCACCCTGGTTGTGGGGACGTGGCACAGGCACAGCTGGTGACAGTGCAGAGGCTGCGGTCACACCGGTGTCGCTGTCACTGGGCTGTTGGCCCCGCGGTGCTGTGGCTCAGCAGCAGTCACGAGTGGAGGGAAGCATGGCAGTCCTCAGAGGGTGGATGTGGAGGATGTGAGGCCCTGAACACGTCTCAAGGACAGCACAGGCTGGGAAGGGTTCAGTCCCTAGCAGTGGTGGCTGCTAACAGCATGAGAGAGGTGCTGAGGGGACAAGACAGGGAGAAGGAATCCTTTCCCATCGGTGTCCTTGACCGGCTCTAACAGCTCTCCCCTTTCTCTGCAGGAGGAAGACATCGAGTACTACGACTCCAAGGCCGACACTGAGTATGTAAGTACTGTCTCTGTGGCGTTTCTGGCACAGCCACCACCCTGGCCCAGGGCTGAGCCCCTCGCCAGTCAGTCCCAGCACCGTACCAGGGGTCAGGGCACAGCATTTGTCACAGCTGCTGTCACCGGATTCTGCAGCGGGCAGCGAGTGCCCGGTGCGCAGCCGTGTCCCCCCAGCTGGGCCACGGTGACATCTGTCCACGAGCACCGGGCCTGGCAGCAGGCAGGTGGGCAGGTCGCTCCACTGCCTGCAAAAGTTTCTAAAATTAAAGCCGCCATTTGAAATTCAAATGAGAGCAAACCTTTAATTAGAGACTGAATCTAATTCTCTGCCCTACTCTGAGCACAGCCATCCCGTGATTTCTGGCAATCAGTGCTTTACCTACAGGCCCATCAGCTCCGAGCTCCCGGTGCTCCTCAGAGAGCCAGCATTTGCCTGCTCCTCCCTCCCCCTGGTGACAGCGAGGGTGACTTCACTCAGGTGCTGTGGGGAGCTCCACCAGCAATGCTTGCTGCCTGGGGGCACCCTGCTCTGCCCCCGGGACACCCTGCTCTGCCCCGGGACACCCTGCTCTGTCCCCGGGACACCCTGCTCTGCCCTTGGGACACCCTGCTCTGCCCTTGGGGCACCCTGCTCTGCCCCGGGACACCCTGCTCTGCCCCAGGGGCACCCTGCTCTGCCCCGGGACACCCTGCTCTGCCCTTGGGGCACCCTGCTCTGCCCTTGGGGCACCCTGCTCTGCCCAGGGGCACCCTGCTCTGCCCCTGGGACACCCTGCTCTGCCCCAGGGACACCCTGCTCTGCCCAGGGGCACCCTGCTCTGCCCCTGGGACACCCTACTCTGCCCCAGGGGCACCCTGCTCTGCCCTTGGGGCACCCTGCTCTGCCCCCGGGACACCCTGCTCTGCCCCTGGGACAACCTGCTCTGCCCAGGGCACCCCACTTTGCTGCCAGGTCACCCAGCTCCCACGCTGTGCTGTGAGATCCTTGTGAAATAGGGGCTTGTCAGGTCAGCGGTGCTCTTGGTGTGAGCAGAGTCCTCGGAGCTGAGCAGGAGCCCCAGGCACAGCGGGGTGCAGCCTTGGGGACAGCCCCAGCCAGTGCTGGTGTACCAGGACTGCTCCTTGTCCCCAGGCAGACCTGGCAGCAGATGTGCCATGGAGAGACAGTAACACGGCGGGAGACAACATGGTGCTGGCAGCAAACCACTTGCAAACCACGTGGCCTCATCCAAAAATAACACTCAGGTGACCCCAAGAGCATTCAGAAGGCCCTGTGCAGAAGGGAGGGGAGGACGTGGGCTTGGTGGGGTCCCACCAGCTTGGGTGACATGCCCTCCACTGACCTCTGTCTCTCCTCTCAACCCGCCTGGGAGTCTATGCCCCAAAGCAGAGCTGGGGACAGGCTGGAGTGGAGGATGGATGCCTTCAAAACAGAGTTCCTGACTAACTGCCAGGGCCATTGCCTCCAGGCAGTGACAGTAAGAAGGCTCCTTGGCAGGGGAAGCAGCCACAGAGAGTCTGGGAGGTGGGGTGGAGAGGTTGGGCAGATGCTGTGACCGAAGTGGAGGGCACTTGCTCTCCTGAGCAGATCTCCCTGCCCACAGCCCCACTCATTTACAGCTGAGGATGCAGAGGATGTCTCCTGTCCCTCCCCAGCCTGGGGGGAGCTACCAAAAGAGGGAGGAGAGGATCCTGCCATGGCTGCTCTGGAGAGGATGGAGCTAATGGGCTTAAAATACATTAAAGAGGATTTTGGATAGAAGTGAAGGAAAAACTGGCCAGCAGTTGAGGCAGGAGGAGACAGCCTGGGGACCAGAGCAACTCCCAACACAGGGGATGAGGAGCAGGACTAATGCATCCATCAGGCTGGGCTGGGCTTTTGCCATCACTGCTACAGGGCAGGGGGCAGGAGCTGGATGTCCCCATGCCCGCTGTTCCCCTGATTGTCACACCCCACCATCCTGGTCACATGAGACAGGATTGGGAAACAGGAGGCATCTCAACCTCGGGGCTGTGCCCGTGGAGCCCTCCCAGCACAGGGGGCACTGGGGAGAGGCTGTGCACGGCGCCATGGCACAGTGTCCCTGGGGACTGCAGGGCTCAGCTCCCTGGTCCTTTCCCAGAGGAGCTGACCTGTCAAGGAGGAACAGCCCTGCAAATCCATCACCAGCCACATCAGCTCTGGGGAGATACCAAGCAAAATTGCAAAATTGGGGATGTCCTATTGTTGATGTATGTGGGTTTGGCAAGGAGGGCACTTCCCTACCTCTGCTGTTGCTTCCTTACCAGTGAAATCCCAGCAAATTCCATTCCAACAAAAATAATGGGGGTGGAAAAAAGAAGATGCTGCTGAAGTAAAACAGGAGGGAGATGATACCAGAAGGTCTGAATGGAACGTAATAATGCTCTTTCCATCCCTTCTTTATTTAGCTTCAATTTTTCTATTTAAATGGAGCAGGATGTAGCTGAGCCAGAGTTGGTGCTGATGGACAATGGTTGCTCCCTGTAACTGGGGTTTATTCACAAGCCTTACACCAGCTTTAACTGCAGGCAGAAGGAAATGAGCTTCCTATTCATTCTGCCTGCACCTCAGCTCCACTACCCACCCCCAACAGACTTTGGATTTCCAAGCGGTTTTTAACAAATGGGAACAACAGAAAATATTCCCAGTGGTCCTCAAGGCTGTCAGAATGTTTGCAGAAGTGAAGTTTTCACCTTTCCCCCTAGCAGGGGCCATGGGGTTTATATGGGGAGAAGTGTTGAAATCAGCAGACGGTCTGGGTTGGGTGTCATAGGCAGAAGAACACAGAAATAAACCAATTTTCCATCTTTTGTGTTGTGCTCGTGGCAGGGGATGGTGCTTGTCAAAGCTGAGCCTGGGACATTCTGTACTCAGGTGGAAAACAGCACAGCTGTGTGAAGGTATCCTGGCCCCGGGCTCAGCCCTCCAGCACACACACACACCCCCGGGGAGGGCTGAGAGCGAGGGGCTGATGGTGGCAGGCTCCGTGCCAGCCTCAGCCCCCTCCGGTGCAGGGGAGGTGGGGCTGCCCACTCACTGCTCACCCCTCTCACTGCTCACCCCGCTCGGTGGATGCAGCAAAGAGGGGAAGAAGCAAGGGGGGGGAGAAAAAGCCCCTAAATGTCAGCAGCAGCAGATGAAGGGTGTTGGAAAATTTAATCTTCCAACTTTCTCAACTAATGTGACATTTGGATTTCCTCACGATAAGCTATCAGCCCCAGAAGTTGCTTTCTTTTGCCTTTCTTCTTCTTTTTTTTTTTTTTTTTTTTTTTTTTTTTTTTTTTTTTTTTTTTTTCCTCCCTATTTTTTTTAACTTCTCTCCTCTGGCTGGTAATTTAAAAATAAATGGTCTAGAAAGATCTCTAAACAGTACCTTTGGCAAAGATTAAAAAAAAGCAAAGGGGAATAGGGGAGCAGGCTGGCGGGAGAGGCTGATTGTTATTTATAACCTGGGCTGCTATAAAAGCAGGAATGTGGCTGGAGAACACACCATCTCCCTCCTTGGCACTAAATCACCGCATTTCAGGAAAAACCGATATATTTAAGGAGAAAGACCCTTCTGCACAGGCCTGGAGTTTCTCAGCCACATGTTGGGGGCTGGCATTTATATCCATTATTAGCAGAACCACAGCGTGCTGATGTGAATATTTTGCTGGCCTTTCCAGCCTTAGCACGGATGGATGCCCCGGGGAGATTGGAAAGGCTGTGCTGGGATCTCGGAGTATTCTCCATCAGGCCGGGGGAGGCAGGGAGGCTGGATCGGCCCTGTGTTTGTCACGGGGCTGCCATTTAAGCGGCCGTCATTAGCTGTGATGGCTGGTTCCCATGGAGATGAGCAATGAACAGGGGGGTTTGCAGCTGCCGGGGATCCCGGGACCAGGCATCGCTGCTGCGCCAGGTCACATCCCCGCCTCCAGCCCCGCTTCCAAACCCTGGGGACCACGACGGTCCTGGTGCCCAGGGGCAGGCTGGCTCTCTTCAGCCAACACCAGCCTGCACGGGACGGAGGGCAGACGCTTGCCCAGAGCGTGGCAGCCTCCGGTAGAGCTGTTGGGTGAGGCTGCTGGTGCTCGCCGGGCGTTGGGGCATCTCTGGGTTTTGTCGCCCGTCCGTCATTTGGGGAGACTGAAGAGAAACTGACTGACAGCCCAGCTGTGAAAGCTCTCAGGGAGTGATGACTTCTTGCTGAAGCAGTAAATACGTATCATATTGATAGATTGCCGTGGAGTCGATTTCTAATGGTGTGTAGCAAATAATATATTCAAACCGTAGCATCTATTTGCGTTACGTTGTACATACTGTAACAGATAAATGGATGTTTCCAAGTTCTTTTGAAATGTAATGATGAGGAATGCTGCAAGATCTGACTGGGGAACTGGGGGCCTGCCGAGATGCTCACAGTTAAACCGACGTAAGTTCAGGAGAACTTGAATCATCTGCTTTGCTCTAATTTCAGTTCAATGCAGAATTTCTTCCCTCGGCCTTCCCAAGGTGTCTCTTTGGATTCCAGATTCTCCCCTCCCTGTCTGGGCTGGTGACAGCTTCACCTGCCTTCACGTGGCTGGAAATTACCCCCTTTCAGGGGCCAAATTCAGCCTTGCTTAAACAGAAATAACTCAGTTGAGGCTGGGGGATTTATGGATAAAGGGCAAAGGTAGCTCAGATAACATCAGCTCTTTCTGCAGGTCTGTTTGCCATATAGGTGTCAGTGATGCATGAAGTGCCCCACGTATAGATAGCTGTATATTTGTCCCTGAGATCTGTACATGTGCCTCTTCACAGCTCCGGGAATGAGAGCAGCCAGACAGCGCCGAACCTGGCAGCATACAAATTAGCCCCTCAGAAGTGGGTGAGATCACGGAATAATGATAAACAGAGGAGCAGTAATTATATACAGTAATTCCAGTTCCAATGAAGTGGGGAATAGCCAGGCCAGCGTGAGGGAAAGAGGGAGGGCTGGATTTTCCAGCTGCTGGTGGTGACAGGGGCAGTGGATGGGCTGTGGCAGGGTGCCCTGCTGATCTGGGACGGGAAGGGATTGAGGAGCTGTCACCAGGAATTTGCTGGGCTGAGGGAAAAAAGGGTTTAGTGTCAAAGCGGAGTTTTCGGTGCTGCAGGTGCCCTCAGGCCACGGCTTTATCCCAAAGTTTGTTTTCAGCAGACACCTCTGTATCACAGGTGCTCAGAGAGGTTTGCAGGGATGAATGTTGTGTGTGCTTTTCCCCAGAGGGCTGAGCCCCCCGTGGACAGCAGGCTTGGGGCCAGATCCACTCTCCAGGGCGCCCACAGCCTGGCACGTGGCCGGAGTGCCAGCCCTGCTGCGGCATCGTGACTTTGCAGGGGCTCCAGCAGTCGTTTTTCTGCCTTTTCTTCAGATTTACGTGAAATTGAGAGCATCATCTTGATTTTGATCTTGGAGACGTGGCTCCAGGGAGTTGGGAACAGTCCCTGCCTACCTCCTGCTTGGCTACTGCAGCTGTAATTGAGTTCAGCATCTTCCTGGGCTGCTGGAGCCCCCGCACCAGGGTCGGCTGGGCAGTGTTTACACTCACAATCCATGGGCTGGAATTAAACCCAGACCTTGTATATCAATCCTGTTAGTCTCCCGAGCTGTGGCGAATTGTTTGGCCACTCCTCTCAATGTCATGCCAATGTCACCACCTTAGTGGCCGGCTGCAGGTGTTGCAGGGGAGGTGACATTTCTCCATGTCATCCGTGAAGGGGAAACGGGGAGGGGGCCGGGATGGGTGTTAAACGAGCTTCATCGTTTACTTCCCAAACGCACAGTTTTCCTGTGGCTTTTCCACAAATATACGGCTTTTCCTGTGAGAAATTCAGCTCTTTGTTCCCTGGGTTTTGTCGAGGGGAGCCTGGCCAGTGGGAGAGATGCTCGCAGTGGGCCACTGAGGACAGCAGGATGGGAGCATCCCCTATCCCTTGTGTTCCCTGGTGTCGTGGTACCTTGCTGTGGACAGCGTGGGGCATCCCTCCAGGTGTCTACTCCAGTTTGGGCTTGGCACTGTTGCCTGTCCCTGCCCATGGATGGCACAGGCAGCTCTGCATCCCTGCCCCTCTTCAGCAGGGATGTAGCTCCAGGAGCACAGAGAGCAGGTGCTGCAGCATCCTCCTCTCCCTCCTTCCTATCCTGAGCATCTCCCAGCTGGCTGCAAAGCTCCAGAAAGCTCCCTGAGCCTTCCCCTGCTGCTGGGCTCATGGCAGGGATGGGCAGCTCAGAGCCAGCACCTTCTCCTGGGTTTTTTTGCTCCTGGTGGGGTGGCAGAGGCAATTTCTCCAGCTCTGTAGCGAGTCCACCCCCATTGTCACTCTTCCCCACATGGCCCCACGCTTCAGCTCCCACCCTGTCCCCTGTCTGCAGCCACCCAGCTGTTCTGCCTGCACAGTTCAGCCCTTAAAAATTCCAGAGGGATTTTACCCTTAGTGCCATGCTGGCAGCAGGGCTGGGGAATGGAGAGGAGGGCTGGGAAGGTGAGGGACTGCGTTCCAGCACCAGCAGCGGGGAATTCGCCGTCTCTCCACCATAATTAAATATTGTTTGCATTGCTTATTGACAGAGCGCTAAGCTGCACTCCGTTTTAATTTGCTCTTTGATAGTTGCCTTTTGCTGCTAATTGATTTTCAAGGCCTTTTTTTTAATTTTTTTTTTCCTATGTCTGATTTAATACCTGCTGTGCTACCAAAGCTGGAGAGGTGGGGGGTAACTGGTGCTCCCCTCTGTGCCCACCCGCTCATGGCAGGGCAAATCCACACAAGATCCGGCAGAGCTGGTTTTCCCCGCGAAACATTTGGGCTTCACGTGGAGGTATTCCCAGAGTCCATCCATGGTTGGAACCCTGGGTGACCCTGTGTGCTCTGCTCCTTCCCCAGGACGATCCCGATGGAGAAGAGATCGAGAGGGAGAAGTCCAACTCCTTGAAGCTGGAGTTCACCGATGATGACAACTTCAAGACCAAGGTTAACTATTCATATGCTGCCGTGCAGATCCCCACGGACATCTACAAAGGCTGTGAGTGCCCCTCCTCACCCTCTCCAGTTTGTGCTGCCTGCCTGGGCATCCACCCAGGAGCCTGCCTGGAGCACTGCAGTCCCAGGGACCATCACCTCTGGGTGCCCCAAATGGGTCCCGGTGCCAGGGCAGGCTGGCTCCCAGGCAGGCAGGCAGTGAAGCGAGGCACAGTCAGGGCATCAGGATCGAGGTGACAATGTGTCCCTCCCCAGGGAGTCTCAAGAGCTCAGCACAGGCAAAAGAGGCAGATCGGGGATTAGGAGTTATGAGGGAAGGGATGGGGAGCAAAGGAGAGGTGGTGATTATGGCACAGGATAAAGCTCAGCTGTGCCCACATGGCTCTGATCCTCCTGCAGCAGAGCCCAGCAAAGCTTGAGAAGGCTCAAAGCACACACCAGAGACGTTCAGAGGGATGGAGCGGCTCTGTGCAGGAGCAGCTACAGAGGTAGCACAGCCCTGCTTGTAGAAGGGATTGAGATGTGGCTGGGCAGTGGCAGAGGGTGAAGCAGAGATCCTGCCTGTCTTCAGCCTACTAGGGGCTGAGGTTATGAAAAGGGAGAAAAAGCAGCTGCAGTCCCGCAGGAAGGCAGCCAAGGGTGACTGCAGGACAGCGTGATGCCACCCCACAGCTCATTTAGCCCCTGCTGCCACGACGTGCAGTGGGGGGTCAGCCCTGTGCCCCTGTGGCTGCCGGAGGGCACAGGCTGCTCCTGAAACGGGGATGGGGCTGGGAGGCCAGGAGCAGGGATGGATGGACGGCGGATGGCACAGGCTGTGCCACACCAGCTTCAGTCCCCAGCGAGCGGTGTGACGGTCCCCGAGCTTTCAGATGTCGCCGGTACCTCGCCCCGCTGCGGTGGCACATGGGGACAGTCGGTCTCCATTTCCCTCTAGCGGCTGCTCGGCTCCGAGCGGGGACCGCTCCCCGATGGAGAGCATCCTCCGGCACCCGCCGGCCGCACCCTGCGCCCACACCCCGCTTGTCGGGGGCTTACCCTAACATTGAGGTGGTTTCAGGGTCTTTGCTCTCCTGCGCAGCTTCGAGCTGAGCCGAAGGAAGAGACGGAGTTCTCAGGTTTAGATTTTTTAAGGTTGCATACTTCGTTTATTGTTTCTTATCTTACAATTTTCTCGGAGTCCGACAAGATGTTCGCAGCTGCATGGATTCCTCACGTCTCCCCCCGAGCTGGGCTGTCCTTATCTTTTATACTAATTACTACGTATTTCTTATTTACTATTTCTTACTAATGTCTATTACTATTACTAAAAAGGTCATCTTTACTTTGACCTAATCCTCACTAACTACTTTGTGCCACGTCAATGCAGCAATGGAGTGAGGGAAGAAGAAGGAGAAGGAGAAGGAGACAACGCCTCAGATTCTCTATCTTGTCCCCATTCACTTCAATGCTAGGAACCTAAAACTGTTATTTTCTCATTCTGTGATAAGCTAAACTACCATTTCTCACATTCTTGTGGCATGTAAACCTTCTCTCAGTGTAGGAAGTTTTTCCCATGGACTGAAATCAAAGTCAGTGTCTCTCTGAGCCCTGGGCTGGGGTCCCAGACCCCCCTGCCCAGGTCCCTGACCCTCCAGGGCAGCCAAAGGAATGCCCTGGACTCCAACACCCGCTCTCGTGGGCGTCCCCAGCTGCCCCACGGCACCACTGTCCCCACACCTCTGCTTCAGCGGCGCTTGCTGAGGTCCAGCGGCTCTCCTGGCTGGTGATGCGGGCCGAGCTCACTGCTCCCGGCGCACGGCTCGTTTGGGGCACGGCCGTGCTCGGAGCCGCGGCGGTGCAGCGGCGGATTAGGAACGTGCAATTAGTTTTATTACCCAGCTAGCGCAGGGCAGGCAGCTAATGAAGCACGTCAGGCGAGCCGGGTGGGCTGCCCAGGGTGAAATATTCGTTCTTCCTCAGCCCTGCTCGGCGGCCGGCGCCACGGCCACATAAATCACCCCAGTGAGCCCTGGGACGAGAGCAAGCTGGAGATTAACGCGCTCCAGGGACTCACAGCTGCTCAGAGAGGGCAGCTGGAGAGGGGATGTGGCAGCGGGGGTGACGGGCCGGGGACTGTCAGTGTCCCTTACCGCACAGAGAAAGGCACAGAGCGTGCGGGCACAGGGATCGGGCCGCGTCCGGCCGCACCAGGGTGCTCCCGAAATCCAGGGTGCAGGGAAGGGTCTACAACTGCTGCTCCACGGAGTGGTTTGGGGTTTGGGCAGGGGGCCACCCTGTGCTGCCAGGGACAGCCGTGAGCGTGGCGAGTCCCCGCAGAGCTGCGGGCGGGAGCGTGTCCCGGTGGCACCGGCGGAGAGGCGCTATCGCTGCCTGCCACGCTAATTAAACCCTGCGGCGACGCCCGCCGCCGTCACCCCTCGCTACACACACAAATTACATCCTATATGTGTTTTATTTACTGTGACAGTTTTAATTAAATGCGCACTCGCTCGCGGGTAGGGCGGGGCCGGGCTTTCTCTGCTGGGGACAGGGACCTGATAGGGACAGGGACGGGGACGTTACCAGCGGGGCTGGCACAGGAGGGGCACGGGCACAGCTTCATCCCTCTGCTCATGGTGAGAGTGTAGGAACTGTAGTTGTTCACAGGGATGGGATGGGATGGGATGGGATGGGATGGGATGGGATGGGATGGGATGGGATGGGATGGGATGGGATGGGATGGGATGGGATGGGATGGGGGCTGCGTTCATGCCCAGAGAAGGTGTAGGGGCTGCCTTTGTGCTCCGAGATAATTTAAGGTCTGTGTTTGGGCACAGGGACGATATGAGTTGCACTGAGTACAAGCAGCTGGTGTGGCCCATGGGCCCCAAGGGTGTGGGTGTGTAGGTGCTGCCAGGGGTATCATGGATGTGTCAGGGCCCACCCAGCCCGGTGCCCAGCTGAGGCTGGCAGCAACTGCCCTGGGCTGCTCCAGGCCGGCAGCAGCATGGCAGCCAGCTCATAGCCACTTCTGGGAAAAACCACATCGCTGTCAGAGCCAAAGAAGAAATCATCCTAAGTGCCCACATAAGAGCAATGTGTGTGGGCACGGCGCTGAGGAATGGCTGGGGAGATAGGGAAGGAGTAAATCGTGGTTTGAAGGCATGGCTGCCTGAGGGAAGGACAATTCTTCAGCAGTCGTGCTGGGATAGAGGGATCCAGGATTGATCCTGGGTGGAACCTACCTGCTTTCTGCCAGTGCCTTGGGACCACAGTGAAGGCTTGTACAGGTGATGACAGTGTTTCCAGAAGGGATAAGTGTGGGAGGAAGGCTTAGGAGAGCTAAATATATTCCTGAAATGCACACTGGCTCCCCTGCAACACTACAGTGGGTTGTTTTGCCCGATGCCAAAGAGATGGGGTACTCCTGAGAGTTCTTGCACCCCAAAAATGCACTGAGGGTTTCCCAGGAGGGATCAGTGCCTGATCTCAGGGTGCTGCTGGCTCCTTGCTCCTGCAGTGGCACCCATCACTGGCTCCTCCATGCTGCAGTCCTGGGGCAGCCCTGTGAGCACAGGGAAGTGACATCCCAGCTTCCTGCCAGCCCCATCCCTACCACACCACACTACCCCCCCCTTCTCTGCCAGCCCCCCTTGATTAATCACAGGCTGGGGCTGCCAGCAGCTCATCTTTTGCTTCAATAGCTGAATAATTTAAAACTGCTGTTTGCTGGCATCTTAATTGCCTTTGTGTCAGGTGCAGGGCCAGTGGGAATGCAGAGTGGGCCTGAGAGGCTGCACACGGCCTGTGGGGACACAAGCTTTGGGTTTCCCAGCTGGTGACTGTCCCCAGGGAGTGAGGCTTGCGCAGGGAGTTTTGCTGGCAGGCTGTCCCCAGTGAGGACTGTGTCTGTCCCAGAGCAGATGGGGACAGTGAGCACTCTGGGGAGCTCTGAAGAGTGGCTCATTTCTCTGGGGACAAGGGACAGCTGGGTGTTGGAGCCCTGTGGAAGCAAGGGTGTTGAGGGGATGTAGGAGAAAGTGGAAAACCCCCATGGCCTCCTTCTTGGGAAGGGGCAGAGGGGACACACCTCTCCCTCTCTGCCATCACGTGGGGACACCGCAGTCCCCATCACCCCTCAGGCCACCCCCAGCTCCACTGCTCCCTCGCCCACGCACCCCTGTCTCTGTGTCCCTCAGCCACCGTCATCCTCAACGAGCTGAACTGGACCCAGGCGCTGGAGGACGTCTTCATCGAGAACCGGAAGGAGGATCCCTCCCTGCTCTGGCAGGTGTTCGGCAGCGCCACCGGCGTCACCCGCTACTACCCCGGTGCGTGGCAGGGAGAGGCGGTGGCACAGAGGGGCTGCCAAGGCCCTTCTCACTGTCAGATGTGGGCGAGCAGCCCCCTGACACGGGTACTGTGCCAGAGCCCATCGCGTGAGCTCCCCACCTGAGCCTGCTGCTCCCTCGGCCCTGGGCGTCTCTCTGCCCTGTGCCCACGTCCCCTGTCCCCCGCCCTGGGACAGCCCTGCCTCGCTCACTGCCTGCTTTGTCCCCACAGCCACGCCATGGAGAGCCCCCAATAAGATCGACCTCTATGACGTGCGCCGGCGGCCCTGGTAAGGGGGTGCTGGGCGGGAGGAGGGTCCTGGCTGGGAGCAATCAGCTCCCTCCCCTTTTCATTTCATTGTGGCACTGGCAAAGGGGCACCCTAACACAGACAAGGGCATCTGAGCTGCGGCACTTGGCTCCTTCTCCCTTTACCTCGTCCTGGGAAAGTGGAGCAGGATGGGGAGAGAAATCCTTGGGTGCAGATGAAAGTGTGGAGAGAACCCTATGCCCCCTCAGTCAGCCATGGCTGCTGGCACTCAGTCCTGGCCAGCATTCCCATCCAAATGAGATAACAACTAGCTTGGAAACCATGAGCTGGGAGGATGGGGAGAGGAGCGGGCAGGCAACGCTGTGCTGTGGCTCTGCGAGAGCTGAGCCCACACCAAGTGAGGTGGGGCTGAATGGGCTGCCCTTAGCCCAGCTGGAGGTGCTGATGTGGCAGTGCTGGTGTGGCAGCTGGAGCTGTGCCAGCGACAGCCCCATCCTGCCCACACTTTCTGCCTAAAAGTGCACTCGTGGAGAGGAGAGCGGGCACAGACCTCTGTATCCCAAAGGATCAGCCCCCTGTCCACATCGGGAGCTGCCCCCTCTCCTTGTCAGAAAATTAATGGCCCTGCTACTGTGCTTAATTGCCTTTGATTGCTCCACATTAATTATTAACTGTTCCCTGCAGGGGGGTCTGTTCAGGTTATTGCAGAGCAGGGACTGGAAGGCTGTTTTGGGACGGGGGCTGCTGATGTGTATGGGAGCTACCGAGCCCAGCTAAGCCCAGCTCTGCCCACTAGCCACGCTGGCCACCTCGTTGTTCACCCAGTCATGGAGGAGCAGCAGCCTTCATGCTGGGGGACAGCACACTTGGGGGAAACCCCCTGTGGGGTCTTCTCCTGCTCTCAGGCTGGGGTCCCGTGCAGGATGCAGCCTTCACTGCCCCAGGGCCACGATCCTGGTCTCAGCCACGGGCGCCACTCCCCTGCCTTCCCCTCCCCTGATGAATGGCCCCATTAGCCACAGCCGTCGCCTGCCGAGCCCAGGGCATTCATCTGAGCCAGGCAGCCGGAGATGGATGCGCTGCCACAACCCATTACGGGCAGCATCTTAGTTGGGCTCTGTGCTGCACCAGCAGCCCAGCCCCGGGAGCAGGGCAGGCTCCAAGAGCCCCCTCTCATGCCGGCAGGAAGGAGGCTCATGGGCAGCTGCCTGCCCGGCACTCCAGCACCGGGGGAAGGTGCTGGGGGATGCTGCACCCATGTCAGGAGGGTCCCATGTGTGCCAGCATCCCGCATCCTGCCCGGGTAATCACTTGTAATTAGGGAACATCAGGCCCTGGGATTAACAACCAGAGCCTGCCCCTTCCCCAGTCCTCCCCAGTAGTGGTGAGTAATTGATACTAATAGCACGCTAATTAATTCACACAAGGCCTGATCCTGATCGAGCCAATAATGAGGTTCCCTTGGCCTTCAGCCACAGCAGGATCACGCCTCGTGCAATGGGATGGTGAGGTGGGGCTGTGCCTGGGATGGGATGGGTGCTAAGCACTGTGCACCCCCTCCCACACGGGCTTGGCACAGCAGGGCCGGGAACAGGACCTGCTGCTTCAGGGGGTGAGGAAGGCTTCCCTAATTGTTTTCAGTGGGGAAGATTTACGTAGTGTTATTATTTTTCCTCCTCGTAGCTAAAAATAACCTAATCAGCCTGGCCTTTGAAGCTACCAGGGGGGTAAATAGCATCTTAATATGGATGTGTGTGTCAGCATAATCAGCACGCAGGAAAGGGCCTGCGATGATGGAAGAGTTTAGCATTTAGAGCTCATTAGGCTGACACGGTGAGGAGCGGCAGTCGCCGGCCATCTGCTGTGCTGTGCCACGGGAGCTGCGTCCCTGCCTCCGCCCGCCCGCAGCCGCCTCGTCCCTGCTCCTTGCCAGGGGGTCACCCACCACAGCCCTGGGTGCCCGGGGCTCCCGGCACAGCTCCCCAGTGCCTGTGCCCTGGCGGGGCTTCACCCAGCAGAGTCAGGGTCCCCCCTGAAATGAGTCGACGCTGCTGACCCCGCTCTGTACCCCACAGGTACATCCAAGGTGCCTCCTCCCCCAAGGACATGGTCATCATTGTGGACGTGTGAGTACACGGGGGGGGGGCCACGGCTGGGTTTAGGCAGGATGGTGACACGGCTCGCCAAGGTGCCACCGTCCCAGCAGTGGCTGCAGGGAAGCTGTGTGGGATGGCACAGCCCTGTGCCCCTCGCTGCCAAGCCCCCAGCACCCCTGTCTCCTGCAGGAGCGGCAGTGTGAGCGGCCTCACCCTCAAGCTGATGAAGACCTCGGTCTATGAGATGCTGGACACCCTCTCAGACGATGACTATGTCAATGTGGCCTCGGTGAGTGCCATGGGGCAAACAGAAGTGTGCCTGTGTCCCCAGGCACCTCCCAGCTCCCCAGCACAGGAGCTCTTTCCCCAGGCACACCTGGCTAAGGGCTCTGCCGACAGAAATATAATTTTTTATCTTCTTAACCTAACCCACCTGCACATAAGTAAGGAAATGGCAGCTCAGGGCAGCAGAAGCTGCCCCCATCGTGGGGCATTTGGCAGAGATGTTCCTGCATGATCCCAACCAGCCACCTCCTGTCCCTCGGCAGCCACTGACACCTTGCACCCCATGGCTGTGTCACCGGCTCGTGACCTCATGCGGCACAGTGACCCTGCTGGCCCTCCCCTGTGTGGCCACCAGCAAGCCAGCACTAATTAAAGTGTCTGGCCTGGCTCTGATAGCTGGATCACTGCTCCCCTAATGAATGGGCCACTAAATGAAGCCGTAAGTGAGAGGCAGCACCTGCTCCTGATGACGGCACAGCACAGCACAGCTGCTTGCACACGCCGGGGGTCCTGCACACACAAGTGAGGGCGCAGGTGAACCCTGCACTGCCAGCACCTGCACCACGCAGCCCAGTGCTGGATTTGTCCCAAGCCAGGCTTCAGCCTCGGCATCAGCCCTCCCTGGGACAGGGGACACGTCTGCTGCCCATGAGAGCTGAGCGTGATGAGTGGCTTGCGCCTGCTGGTGTCTGCCCTGTCCCCCTCCTGTGACCCACTCCCCTCCATTTCACTCCCAGTTCAACGAAAAGGCAAAGCCGGTGTCGTGCTTCAAACACCTGGTGCAGGCCAACATCCGGAACAAGAAGGTGTTCAAGGAGGATGTGCAGGGGATGGTGGCCAAAGGCACAACTGACTACAAGGCTGGCTTTGAGTACGCCTTCGACCAGCTGCAGAACGTGAGCTGGGGGCTGGGCCGTGGGCTGGGGAACAGGATGCACCTCTGGGTGCTGGGGACGATGGCACAGCTCTGTCTGGCTGCTGCTCTGTGCTGAGGGCTCCTTGTGCTCTTTCTCAGTGCTGGGGGAGACGTCCCACCTCCAGCCGTGCTGTAGCCAGGGGTTTGCTGGTGCTGCTTGCCTCTGGGTTATTAAAAGTTAGCAGGGCCGAGTGGAGGTGCCAGACCCAACCAGACACCATTCCAGAGACAAAATAAAGATGAATGGTACTATTAGGTGCTGAGTGGCATTAGCCACAGCATCATTCCCCAGCTGACAGTGTCCCTCCTGCCCATTTACCCGGGTCACCCTCTCTCCAGAGAAATGTGCGGGGAAAAGAGATGGGTTGGGGCCAGCCCTCCTGGCTGCTTCCAGCCCTGTGCCCAGCGCTGCTGGCTCCACATGTGGCCTCAGGTGCTGTGTCTGCCCCACAGTCCAACATCACACGTGCCAACTGCAACAAGATGATCATGATGTTCACGGACGGTGGTGAGGACCGAGTACAAGATGTCTTTGAGAAGTACAACTGGCCCAATAAGACGGTGAGAGGCTCTGGGTCTGTGTGCTGGGCTGGGGCTGCTCACCACGGAGGAAAACGGCTGCTGCAGCTCCACTGCTGGCTTCTGCTCCATTTGCCTCCTTGCCGACCTCCCTCCCCAACAGCCTGCTCCTGCATGGAGCCGCTGCCCTGCTAATGGGTTTGCAGCTGGCTGCCACCTTCCTGTGAAGGAGGAGAAGGACCAGGCACACTGTGGGATGCTGGGGAGGGAATGGGGCTGGTGGGCTCCCTGAATGCTGGCCCTGAGGGGAGCACTCCCCAGGCATGGGGACAGGGCTGCTGGCAGGCAGATGAACCCGCAGGAAGGTCCCAGTTGCTTCCCAGTACCTGGATGCCTGTGGAGTGGGGGGGTTCTGGCCCATGTATCAGAAAGCACAGACCCCTCTGGGAGCAGTGCTGCTCAGGTAGGTGGCTTGAGCCAACACAGTGAGCAGGACTAGCTGGGCCCAGGCAAGGAGACAGGGCCTCCCTTGCTGCCAGCACAGCCAGCACCTGCAGGAGCCTTCTGCCCACTTTCACACACTCAGCGGGCCATGGCAGGCAATGCCACGCTGTGCCTGGGGAGGCTGGCATCGGCTGGGAGCACTGGGTGTGGAAAACAAGGGTGCCCCGTGGATGGCCCTCAGTGCATGCTCTGCCACAGGTGCGGGTCTTCACCTTCTCTGTGGGGCAGCACAACTACGACGTGACCCCGCTGCAGTGGATGGCTTGTGCCAACAAAGGTGAGCGGGGCTGGCACCCGGGGGGCACGGGGGGCTGTGGGGTGCTGGGCTCCTCCCTCGGTCCAGTGTGTGCCACTGCCAGCACAGCCCTGGAGGGATGGGCAGCAGGACGGCCAGACTGCTGGACAGCTGGATCTCCAGCTGCCTTTCTCTTTCTTTTCCAAGGTTATTACTTCGAAATCCCCTCCATCGGCGCCATCCGCATCAACACTCAGGTACAGCCGGGAGCCCTGCAGGCTGCCCTGCCTGGGGGCGAGGTCAGGCAGCCCCAGCCCCACTGGGGAGAGTGGGCAGTGAGTGTGGTAGCAAGCTGGGGAGCCGAGCTGAGCCCTCAGCCAGGCCCTGCGCTATTGAAATAAGTAATTCATCTTCTGCAGCTCCCCACGGACCTGCTGCCTTTTGAGTGACTAATTATGAAACATCAGGCATTAATCAGCGCAGAGCAGAGCTGAGCGTGGGCAGGGCCAGGCCTGGCAGAGCCGGTCGTGTCTGCCCCACACCTCCTCTCACTGCCTCTTTTCTGCCCCTTTTCTTGATGGGATGTGCACGAGGTGCCATGAGGTTCCCAGAGCAGGGCATCCCCTCAGTGCAGGGCTGGCACTGTGGCACGGGCGCTGCCTCCCTGCCCGGAGAACTTCCTTGGCAAGGTGAGACAGGAAAAGGGAAACCTGCCCCAGGAGAAGATGGCAGCCAGGGAGACAGCAGTGATGTGGTCCAGGCATGGTGGAGCGACCCCAGCCCCGGGAATGGCTGGGGGCTGTGGGGCTCTGGCTGGTGCTGCCTGGGGAGCCCCTACCCTGCCTGTGCATGGCCAGTGGTGAGCAGCACCTTGTTTGCAATAATGGGTCTGTCGGGGTCCCGCTTGGAGCCACAACCCCCAGGTTTGGTGGCTGCCAAGCCCCCTCCCCTCGCTCAGCCTGCAGCTGGGGGCCTCACCCCATTAATATTCCTGGGTTGTGCTGCAGGAGAAGGGTGTCATCGGGCTGGGGCAAGGAGACATCTGGCTCCCACATTCTCCTTCCCTGTGTCCTGTGTCCCTGCAGGAGTACCTGGATGTGCTGGGCAGACCCATGGTTCTGGCTGGGAACCGAGCCAAGCAGGTTCAGTGGACCAATGTCTACCAGGATGCCCTGGTAAGGACCCCCAGCCCTGGGGGCAGGGAGGGATCCCCAACCCCAGGGTCCCACACAGGCCCCGGTGCAGGTGGGGACCCCCAGCCCCAGCGTCCCCTACAGCCCCAAGGGCATGCGGGTGGGGACTCCAGCAGCTGGGGACACTGGCCCCAGGGTCCTGCACAGGATGTGCCCCATCTCCCTTTCAGGGGAGAAACCCCCCTCTGCTGCCCTGGGTCCCAAGGCCACTGAGGGGCCATGGGACATGATTCTGTGCTTGTGCAGGGGCTGGGTCTGGTGGTGACAGGAACGCTGCCGGTGTTCAACCTGACAGAGGACAGCAGTGACAGGAAGGTAGGAGACTCTGCTGCCCCTGCCCTGGCTGCACTGGGAGCCCTGGTGCGGGGCCACCGTGGGTGGGAAGGGTGCCCTGGTGATGTGTGTGTGGCTGCAGGGGGGACGCTGGCATCCCTGGGGTGCTGCCTGCTCTGCACCACCTCCCTGCAGTGACACCAGGGGTGACTGCCACCCCCAGGGTCTGAAACGGCCTTGGCTGGCTCTCACAGCTCGTTGGGACAGCTGACAGCTGCATGTCCCTGGGGGGTGCGGTATCCCATGGGGGGCTCCTGGGGGGCTGGTACATCCCACCCTGTGCCCCTGCAGCATCCAAATCTGACCCACACGTCCCCAGAGGGAGAAGAGGTCTGGCCTGCTGTTTCCCTCTCCCTGGGCTGGTGGTGGCAGGTGACACCTGCTCCCACCCACCTCCCTCCCTGCATTTCCTTCCAGAACCAGCTCATCCTGGGTGTGATGGGGATCGATGTTGCCCTCAATGACATCAAGAGGCTGACACCGCGTTACAACGTGCGTGGGGACCCCTTCCCCTCTGTCCCTGCCCTGCACTGCCTGATCCTGGCGTGGAATTCCTCTGGTGGGAGCCCCAAGCTGTGCCTCAGCACTCCAGAGCACCTCCAGCAGCACTGGCACCTAGCAGGACTCATGGGTGGGACTGGGACAGGCAGGAGAACAGGGATCAAAGCTGCACGATGCTCTGGGACCCGGAGGAGAACCAAAACCCTTGTAGGGTCAGCAGGGAATAAACCTTACAGGCCTGGGGAAAGGAGCAGTGAGAAAAATCCAGAGCCAAACTCCCTCCCCAGGGCTGGGGGATTGCATTGTCCTGAGAACAGAAATAAATGGAATAGGATGGGTTGAGCCCTGGGGGTGTGAGCTCTGCCTGCAGAGGTGAGGGTGGTCACACCAGCACAGGGTGTCATGCCACAGAGCCACCTGGTCAGCCTCACCCCTCCTCCTGTCCTCCTGCAGCTGGGGGCCAACGGCTACGTCTTCGCCATCGACCTGAACGGCTACGTCCTGCTGCACCCCAACCTGCAGCCCCAGGTGAGGAGGGGCCCAAAGGGGCAGCAGCCATGGGGATTAGACAGGCCCCGAGGGACACATGGCTTTCCAGGGGCATTAGGATTTAATTGTGGGGGTTGTGATGAGTTAGTCTGCACTCAGCAGCAGCTGCGGGAGCCCTGAGCCCTTCCCTGACTCTCCCTTTCTTCCTGCAGATCATCAATTTCCGTGAGCCAGTGACGCTGGACTTCCTGGATGCTGAGCTGGAGGATGAAAACAAGGAGGAGGTGAGCAGACCAGGGCAGGGGCAGCTTTTGGGGCACAGGCTGGCCCCCTCAGCTGCAGCTGCAAAGGGCACTCGGCCCCTCCAACCTGCCCTGCCGAGAGTCTTCTCCTCAGGGTCCTGGCTCAGCTCCCATGGACCCACAGTGGGGACAGGAGCTGGGTCACTGTCCCCTGGGCGCCAGCATGATGAACCTCCCGAGGCTGCTCACCCTGCAGCCCATGGGTCCCCAGTGCCACCCCGCTGGGATGGGTGCCCAGAGGTGCACGGCTGGGCTCTGTGGCCCTCAGTCCCCTCCTGTGTGTCCCGCAGATCCGGAGGAGCATGATTGATGGGAATGACGGGCAGAGGTTCATCAAGACCCTCATCAAGTCCCTGGACGAGGTAACACTGCAGGGGAAGGGGGTCACGGTTGAAATTGTCCCTGTGCCGGGCACCCAGGACTGGCAGTGGGGATGAGGGGCTGTGTCTGGCACCGGGCTGGGAGCCAGGGCCCTGTAGCACCGTGCCAGCAGAGTTCTGGCAGTGCCCAGGCCTGACTGGCTCCCTCTGCCCCACAGCAATACATCGACGAGGTGTTCCGGACCTACACGTGGGCTCCCATCAAAAGCACCAACTACAGGTGAGTGCCACTGCCAGTGCACCAGAGTGCCCTGCAGCGGCTGGACCCACACCAGCACAGGGCTGGGAGATTGTGCCTGCAGCTCCCAAAGTCCCCAAGGCCACCAGGGATGTGTCCCAAGGGCTGTGAGGTTGCAAATGCACTGTCACATCGTTGCACACAGGCAGGGAGTGCTGGAGGGCACTCCTGAAAGGGCTGCCTGCCAGTCTTAGGCACTGTAGAGCTTGGGCACAGTCCCCAGGACTCCAGACAGGCTGCAGGGCTGGCGTGCGAGGGGACAGACAAGTGACACCCCTGCCACCCCTGCCTGCCCAGCCAGGGGCTCGTGCAGGTCCGTGCCTGCTCTAGGGTGGGTGACAGTGACATGTGCCCACCCTGCAGCACAGGCAGTGTCTTTAGAGCCAGAGGAGAGCAGAGTTCTGCATTCATTACCCAGTTTGCACCAATTTGGACCAGCAGATGTGTAAGAAAGACCCTGACGTTGTCATTTCTCAACTCACGCTGCCTTCATGCTGGGAGGAGCCATGTGGGCCCCTGATGTCCAGTGTGCCGTCCTGGGCAAGGGTCACAGCTACTACCCAGCACGGCCAGGTGTCCCCAGTGCAGTCCCAGTCATGTCCCCCATGATGTCACCCCTCTGGAGCCAAGCAGCACTGGTGAGGAGGGGACAATGACACAGGGTGACATGCCTGTAGGATGAAAGCCCTGCGCTCCTGTGGCTCCCAAGGCTTTGTCCCTTCTTTCATGGGCTGTGTCTCTTCCTGCCTTCCTCCCTCGCAGGGATGTCGTGTTCCTCTTCCATATGCATCTCCCTTGGTTCCTGGGCTGGCACATCCTGCTCATCTCAGCCCTGGCTAGGCACATGTGCCAACTTCTGTGCCCATGGGTGCCCCCAGGACAGCCCTGGGTGCTCTGGGCATGACCCTGGGTGCCTCAGGACAGCGCTGGCCGCAGCTCCTGGAGAGAGGGGTGCAGCAGGCTGTGCAGGAGCCCGGTGCGGCTGCTGCCTGCCATCACCTGGGTCAAGCTGCTGCCGGCAGGTGCCAGGCAGGGATTGGGAGCTGGCCAAGGATTCCAGGTGGGTGTAAAGCCTTATACCGGGTGTCTGCTCTCCCTCTCCACAGCCTGGGGCTGGTTCTGCCTCCCTACAGCACCTACTACATCCAGGCCAACCTCAGCGACCAGATCCTGCAAGTGAAGTGTAAGTAGCCCCGGGCTCTCCCTGCTGCCCTCTCGCACTCCCCCTCACCCCACACCAGCCCATGGCTGTCGGGGGGAGAAGCACAAAGCAAAGACTTGAGAAAAGTCATAGGGATCACTGTCAGAGGCAAAATAAAGAGAAAAACTAAAGCTGAGAGAGGCGTGAGTAGAGGCGAGCGCAGAGGGAAAGCAAGCTGCCTGCCTGGGGTGCCCCGGGGGGCCGGGGTTTGGTCCTTACGCTTTGCACCCCAAAACCCCAGCCCGGGCTGCAGGCAGGCGCTGCCGGCGCAGGCAGGGAGGTGCCGCCTGTTCGCCTCCCGGGGCCGAGGGATGGCGCTGGAGCAGCCAGTTAACTTGTGAGCCTGGGGAAGTTTGCATGGATCTCTTTCATTTCCTTTGGTTTATTACGATACTTTGGTTTCGGTTTAAGCCATTTATTCTTTTTATGAGTTTGGTTTCGATTTTTGTTTGGAATTAATCTGTGTACGTGTGTGTTAGCCTGGCCCCCCTTTCTCTCTCTTTCTCTTTCCCCTGACCCCCGAGCCTTTTCCCCACCTCAGGTCCACGCTGCTCCCAGGGACCCGCTCCCCCATGGGAGAACTGGACCCTTCCCCTCCCCTCTCCGGTTCTCCCCGTTTCTCCCCCTTGGCCCCCCTGGTGGCCCGACCCCAGCCCCGCTCCGGATCCAGCCCCTGCCACCCCCTCCATCCACGGGCAGGAGCCCTGTGTCCCTGTGGGGACGAGGCCAGGCTGTCCCCATCCCCGGGAGGGGGGATCCCCCCGTCCTCCCCGGCTCTGCCCACTGTGCCGTGCATGCCCCCTGACTCAGTGAGGACATTTTGATATCAAGACTGTTGCAACTGTTTGCTACTGATTCTCATTTTCCTTTGGAGTATTGAATATATATCTATATATTTCTCTAGTTATATCTTTGCATTTTTTTGGTTCTTATTTCACCGTGGCTTTTTCTTTTCCTTTTGTTACTGGGTTTTTATTTTGTTTTCTTTTCTTCATGTCGTTTTTTGCAAGAGGTTTCCTTTTGGTATGATTATAATACACAATATTTTTATTCAAACGTCGATTGAATAAAATATTGTTTGTGCCCCCCTTCCCCCTTTCCACCCAACCCCTTTTTTTTTTGTTTGTTGTTTTTTGTTTGTTGTTTTTCTTGCTTTCTCTCTATGGTGGATTCACACAGTACCAAACATCAAAATGAAGGGCAAGTATTTTCAGTCTCAGACCACTCACCTTCACCACCCCGTCCCCTGCCCCGTGTCCAGTCCCCCCCAGCCCCCTGCTTGCCCATCTCCCTGCCCGTTTGCCACGCCGAACCTGCAAACCGCCACCAACTCGCCCTTCCTCCCTTCTCCTTCTCCTCTTCCTCCTCCTCTCCTCCAGTTCCCCCTTTATTTGAAAGCAACATGTCTTGTTCTGTTCATGAGAGCTTTGTCACGAAAATCCCCACTCCCTCCCTGCACATCACTCCCGAACCTGGTTCGATATCGTTCAAGAGCTGATCTCGTATGAAACTGCCATTTTTGATCCATGAGGTTTTTTGTAGCTAGTTGGATGCCCTGCTCTTCCTCCCCAGTGCTGCCCCTTCTTGCTCCTCTTCTCCCGCTCGTTTCCTCCAACTCCTTCTCTCCCTCTCCTGGCTCCTCTGCTTCCTCCTCCCCAAGACAACTCAACCTGAAAGGGATAGGGCTGTGCAGAGAACGGGGGGCTGTGGGGTGGGCGCAGGGATGGAGGGCAGGCAGGGGATCCACTGCTGCCATCAGCCTCTGGGACAGGCTTTTTGGGGAAAGCCTACAAGCAGGAGCCCTCTGCAGAGCTGGGATGGGACCACCGGGGCCGTGCCTCCCAGCCGCACAGGTGACGGCGAGCCCGGCCCCAGAGGCACGAGGGATGGCTGAGCCCAGGGGTGCCGCGCTGCCTGCCCCCACAGCTGCTCGGTGGCCGTCCCCCCTGCCCTGGGGAGCAGCACGGCATGGTACAGTGTGCTGTACCTCTGAGGGTACAGCGTCCTGGCGCCGTCTGTGCCCCTGGGAGCTGCCAAGTTTGAGCCCAAGGTCCCACTAGGGCAGGCCGAGGTGCCGGAGTCGTTCTCCCCCTGCAGTGGAGCAGGGTCTCACCCATGTGACAGGGCATTTGGCCCACATTCCCTCAGTGCCAGAGGGGCCTCCTGAGCCACAGCCCCACAGTGAGCCAGGGGACGGCCGGCACACACGGTCCCCGTCGGACCCAGACAGCCCCCAGCACACGGCACCCAGCGGCAGCCTGCCCGGCAGCACCCTCCCCGGCACAGGCAGGGGAACGGCTCGGGGGGCACTGCAGCACACGAGGGGCCATGGGGGACAGGGCCAGGCGGGCAGGACAGTGGGGACGTGGAAGTGTCACCCTCAGCCCTGTTCTATCAGCCTTGAGTTGCCTCCTCCCAGCGCCCCTGTGATGGCAATGCTGATGGACCAAGTACGAGTGTTTTGTACTCCTCTCCTCTTCCTCTTCTTCCTCTCATCGGCTTGTACCCGGCCTCTGCCTCCAGCCCTCAGAGAGCAACAGTCCAACCTCTGGCTGTGCCGTGCAATGCACCAGGAGCTGGCGGGAGGGCAAGGGGCTGGCGGTGCCCGTCGTGGGGGAGATGCTGTCCCCGGGGTGTTCCTCCACGCGTCCCCTAACGCAGCTCGCCCCTGCGAGCTGAGCCCTGCATCCTCTGTCTCTTCTGCCGGGGGCATTCCCAGGGACACCCCAAAGCGACTGGGCGGCACCCCCCGTTAAAGCGGAGTGCGCTGGCGAGCGAGTGCGGATCCCCGTCCCCGCTGGGAGGGAGGGGGCACCGGTGCCCAGCAGCGGAGCCCGCCAGCGCATTGCACGGCCCCGCAGCAGGGCGGGAGCCTCTGGTTGGACTGTCCTCGGCAAGGTTCCCCTCTGGCCATGTTGATGCCTGAAAATTCCCTTTATTTTTTTTTTTCTTCCGACAACCGAGTGTTCTGGTGATCCTCCTACGGCCAGGAGCGCAGCATGTGGTTCCCTGCCCTCGCCCACCACCCCTCCCCCGAGAGAGAGACGTCCCCCCGCCCTCCCAAACATGCATATATATATATACTATATATTCATGTGCGCACATATATATATGTGTGTTTGTCTGTGTGTCCCTGCGTACCGGCCGCGCGTACGCACCCGCACGCCTTCAGCCCGCGACCGAGCAAATTCGAGCCGAGATGGGCAAACCTCTCCTGATTTGGCTCTAACCTTCCTTCCCGTGCGGTGCCAGCAACAGCAGAACGGCCTTTTCCTTCCTCTCTTGTTACCAAGAGCAGCAAATGCCTTTTTCTTTTTTTGTTTTCCTTTTCGTTCCCTCCCCTCTCTCTCTCTCTCTCTTTCTCTGTCCCTCTCTCTCCCTCCTGGCCCCGCCGTCCCCGCTCCCCGCCGGATAACCTTCCCTTTCTGTTGCAGATTTTGAATACCTGCTGCCCAACAGCTTTGAGTCGGAGGGACATGTGTTCATTGCTCCCAGGTAGCTTTGCGTGTGCGCTTGCCGAGGTGTGCATCCGCCCCGGCCCCGCTGCCGACCCCGCCATCGCCCCCATCCTCGCCTCATCGTGCCTTGTCCCCGCTCCCCGTGCCCTGTGGCTGTGTGTGTCGTGTGCCCGCTCGGCCGCGGGGCTGCCGCCGGGACCCCGGCCCCGCTGCCCACCCGGTTGCATCCAGCCCGGTATATATGCACCCGGTGCAGCCCGACCTCTGCGCGTGCATATATAGGTATAGTTTCTGAAAATCCCTGCCGAGCGAGGGGCCGGCAGCGGCATCATACAGTCGTGCTGGCTGCGGGGGGGAGGGAGAAGGAAGGGGAGGTTTCAGCTGGAATTTGGGATGCCCAGGGGGTTTGGGGACATGAGGACAGCGTAGCGGCCCCTGGACGGACAAATAAGTCCCCTCCGCTGGGCCGTGCCACCCAGTCTTGTCACCTGGCAGGGATGAAGGGCGATCCTGCACTGGGGTGTGCGGGGAGCCTCATGGCTCTGCCAGCACCCCGCCCTTCCCGCTACTGCAGTGCGATCTCTGACCGGCCCTAATTAACATCACCAGCTAATCACCTATGTGCTGATGGGTCATTATAGCAGCATCCCGTTTGGGGATGTTTCGCCAGCGCAGCTTTTGGGGGCTGCAGTGGGCTGAGGTTCAGTACGGCCGGCTGCGAGTACCCCCGGCCTTGTCGGCCCGGAGCAGCAGCCGCTCAGGCCGAGTGTGGGTAACGGAGCCCGGAATGTGCGGTCGCTGCACAGCCCCAGCTTCTGGGGGAGCCTGGTCCTCAGGCCCTCTGCGGGGCAGTGCGGGCAAACTCCAGGACACGGGGGAGCTAAAGCTGAGTGTGAACGAGAAACAGGAAAACTCCTACTGCAAATTGGCCTGTGAGCGCAGCAAGAGGATGGGTAGGGAGGGGATGCCCGAGCCCAAGGCCGCAGGAGTGGGTCTGTACCCGCTGTGCTGCTGAGGCTGCAGCGCTGGGCTCAGTGTCCCGTGCGGGGCCCTGCAGATGGAGAAAGCAGCAGGCTGTGGAAGTCAGGGAGGACCCTTTGGTGTCCCCAGAGCGGCTCCGTGAGCGCCCTTGCTGCGGTGGGTGCTGCCTGCCGTGGGCAGGGGCAGGCAGGGGCCGTGTGCCGGGGCGTGCCCGGCACCCAGGGCGACTGTATGATCTGCCGCCGGCGCTGCCGCGCCCGTGGGCCTCTGGAAATTTTCAGAAACCGTATATCCCCCATCCCCCGTGGGTGTGTGAGTACCTGTATCTGTGTGTGTCGGTGGAGATATTTAGGTGGCTGTTCCCCCCCGAACAGGGGTCGAGGGGCCAGGCCGAGCTGGGCAGGGTGCCTCACCTTTTTCAGCTGCCCTGTGGGGATGCTCCCTGCCACCCTTTGCTCCAACATTGGTCCTCTTAATGAGGTTTTTGGCAGAGTCAGGAGCTTGGCGGAGGGGTTGCGAGTGGGGGAGCCCTGAGCACCCTGGCACTGTTCACAGCCACACTTCTGAGGGTGGGAGGCTCTTGGCACGCTGGAGTGGCACTGACCTGTGCCACCCAGTCAGAGCCTCGTGGTGACCAACAGGTTACAGCTGTCCCTGGCATCGGTGGGGCTCGGATTCTGCGCTCAGGGTGTTCCAGACTGAAGCAGGGACCTGGCACCCACCATGCTGCTTGTCCCAGGAGTGTCTCAGGGCCAGTAATGCCCATGGGCAAGCACCCAACCATCTGTGCAAAGGGCACAGGTATGGCCTTGAGTGCCTGCCTGGTGCTGCCAGTGCAGCTGTGGAGAATCCCGAGACAAATCCCTGCTGGCACCCACAATGGAGCCCCCAGTCCCTGGGGTGCTGCAGGGGCAAGGCAGGGTGGCATAGCAGCGCCCACCTGGCCCCGCAGGTAAGTATGGTGTCAGAGGCACCCAGTCCCACCAGTAGCCCCACCAGTATGGGGAGAGATGGACTCAGTGTTGGACCATTCGGGGCAAACCAGGCTCCACCAAACCTGACAGAGGTGACGGCATCTCAGTGCCTGTGGCAGTGACAGACCTGGTGACTGGTGTGACACTTCTCTGGTGGCACTGCAGGCATCAGGGGCTGGGTACTGGGCAGTCTGCAGAGATGCCCACAACCAGTCTCCCTGGCGGGGTGACACTCCCAGGAGAGGTGGCACGTCACCACCATTGTGTCCCTGTCAAGCCTGGGTGCTGGCAGCACGGCCAGTGCCCACCCCGCCATCCCCGGGGGAGAACTGACCTTGCCTTTTCCATCCCCACGAACGACAAACCTTGTCCCCAAACCCCAGAGAGTATTGCAAAGACCTCGACTTGTCGGATAACAACACCGAATTCCTGGAAAACTTTATTGCCCTCATGGAAAAGGTGACCCCAGACTCCAAGCAGTGTGAGTAGCTGGGATGGCTGCGGGGGGGTTGGGAGTGGATGGGGATTCAGGGGGAGATGGAGCAGGGGATGAACTGTGCTGGGGTTGGAGTCCTGGGAGCTGCTGCACAGTGGGTGCTGGGGCAGGGCGGGGAGCGTGGGTGTCCCTCATGGAGTCAGCTCTTACCTCCTCCTCCTCTCCAACTCCCAAGGCGACAATTTCCTCCTGCACAACCTGATCCTGGACACAGGTATCACACAGCAGCTGGTGGAGCAAGTGTGGAAGGACCAGGACCTCAACACGTAGGTGGAGGGGAGATGGCCCAGGGTGGGCAGCACTTTCTTGGGGCAGATGAAGATTGGGATGGGTTGTGGAGGTGGGTGCAGAGCAAAACCCCACTGATGGCCGGCATACTTGGCCCCTGTCCTTGCAGGTACAGCCTCCTGGCTGTCTTCGCAGCCACTGACGGGGGCATCACCCGCGTCTTCCCTAACAAGTGAGTGTCTCCCCTGCACCCTGACGTGTGCTCCCATCTCTGCAGGGACCAGAGATGACAGTGACAGTCATGGCTGTGCCTTCTCCCTGCCAGGGCCGCGGATGACTGGGAGGAGGAACCGGAGCCCTTCAACGCCAGCTTCTACCGGAGAAGCCTGGACAACAAGGGCTACATTTTCAAGCCACCCTACCGGGACGGTGGGTGCCAGCTCAGGGTGTGACCCAGGCTGCTGCTGGCTCCACGTGTCCCCTGATGTCACCCCTGCCTTCCACAGCTGGCTACCGGGGGCTGGACCTGGAGAACAACACCATCGGGATCCTGGTGAGCACCGCCGTGGAGCTCAGCATTGGGGGCAAGACTCTGAAGCCTGCAGGTAGGCGGGGAGCTGGGTGCCCTGGTGCCAGGCTGGGGGGTCCCTGCAACCCCCCCGGGCTACAGCTCACCCCGTCTCCCCACTGCCCCAGTGGTGGGGGTGAAGCTGGACCTGGAAGCCTGGGCCGAGAAATTCAAAGTGCTGGCGAGCAACCGGACAGACCGTGACCAGCTGGGCACCCGCCAGGTACGTCCTGGGGGCTGGCACAGCCAGGGAAAAGGGGTGGAGACAGGACGGGGAGGGAGCTCTGCTTGCTGGGGGTCACTGCTGGGACATGGTGCCTGTGGTTGCAACGGGCTTGTTCCTCAGGGTACCTGTCCCCAGCCTCTGGGGAGACCACCCCTTCTGGCTGGGAGGACAGTTCTTTGGAGAAGACCATCCTGCTAACCTGTCCCTCTGCCCTGCTTTTGGTTGACAGTGTGACCCCTCAAGCAGCTGTGAGATGGACTGTGAGGCCAACAACAAGGTGGGTGCTGGGCAGGGGTGGGAGCAGCTGGTGGAGGTGTATGGAATGGCTGGGAGAGGTCCCTGTCCCCAGCTTATCCATCCTATGCACCCACCCTGTCCCCTGCTGCTCCCCAAGCTCAGCCAGACTCAGCCCACCTCGCAGGCATGAAGGCCTGGGGGCTGCCCCATGGACCCCCTGAGAGGGCTGTTAAACCCCCAGGGTGGGTGGTGTCTCCTGCTCCCTGCACCCAGCACGGGTGCTCCTGCCACTGAGATGCTTCTGTGGCCTGGGGACACCGCGCTGGCACCCCTGACAGCCTGCCACCCCCCACCTTGCTGGTCCTGCCTCGCCCTGGGCATGGCCAGAGTTGGATGACACTGCCCTCCTTCCCCAGGACCTCATCTGTGTCCTCATCGATGATGGGGGCTTCCTGGTGCTCTCCAACCAGGAGGACCATTGGTACCAGGTGAGCAGTGCCCGCAGCTCTCCCGGGCGTGGGACGCCAGCGAGGAGCTGAGACCCTTGAGCTCGTGTCACGGCTGGTGTGACACAGCCCCACTCGAGTCCCCTCCAGGGAAATCCCACGTCAAGGTGGCATCTGGGTGCAGATTCAGTGTCCCCATTTCAGGTGGGCAAGTTCTTCAGCGAAGTGGATGCCAACCTGATGTCTGCCCTCTACAACAACTCCTTTTACGCCCGCAAGGAGTCCTACGACTTCCAGTCCGTCTGTGCCCCTGAGGCCCCCAGCAACACGGGCGCGGCGCCCCGCGGCGTCTTCGTGGTGAGCACCCACAGGGATGGTGCATTTCGGGTGGTCTGGGAGCTCAGGGACACGTGAGTGTGTTCCCAATGCCCCTCATGAGGATATGCTGGCTCACTGCCCCCTCTTTGCCCACAGCCCACTGTGGCCGATCTCCTGAGCCTCGCCTGGTGGACCTCGGCTGCAGCCTGGTGCGTCCTGCCATGTCCCCTCCCTGGGGCCATTCCAACTGGGGAGTGACACTGGGCTGTCCTTGGGGCTGGGACAGCTGACGTGGCCACGCTTTGCTTCCCCAGGTCGCTGTTCCAGCAGTTCCTGTACAGCCTCACCTACAGCAGCTGGTTCCAGACGGGTCAGTCCCTGGGGAGCTTTGAGCTGGGGGTGGGCAGGGGCTGGGGGAGGGTTGGTGGCCTTTGGCCCACAGCGCTGTGCTGGCACAGAGGAGGTGGTGGGGGACGGCATGGAGGCCAGGGAGACGAGCTGCATCATGAAGCAGACCCAGTATTACTTCAGCACCGTCAACGCCACCTACAACGCCATCATCGACTGCGGCAACTGCTCCAGGTGGGTCCATCCCCGCTGTCCCACCCCTGGGCAGGGCTGGGGACACCCCCGAGGCTGCTTCTGCCAAGATCCCTCTGCAGCAGCCTGTGGGGGGCAATAGGAGATGCTGTGCAGCTTTTAGGGGGACTGTGATACCCGGAGGGAGGCGGGGGACAGAGAGGAACAGTCCCCATGGGCTGTGGGTGATGGTGTCCCCAGGGGTCCCCTGTGTGGAACTGAGCCCTGGAAGCCCATCAGTGCTGAGTCCCTGGGCAGCCCATCAGCACGAAGAGGGGGAGGGAGGTGGAGATGAGCATGGGGATGGAGACCAGGGCAGGGAATGGGGATAGTGATAAGGTTGGGGACGAGGATGGGAATATGGGCAGGCAAGAGGTTAGGGATAGGGATGGAGTTGGGGACAGGGATGGGGAGGAGGACTGGGACAGCCATGGAGTTGAGTCTGGGGAGATGCTGCCACTTCAGCCTCCCCAGAGCCACATGCCAGTAGGACTGGCACTGGCAGCTGGGGGGGCACCGAGTAAATAGGGCCCCACTGCCTGCGTACCCCCAGGCTCTTCCATGCACAGAGACTGGCCAACACCAACCTGCTCTTCGTGGTGGCTGACAAGCCCCTCTGCAGCCAGTGTGAGTCTGTCAAGCTGCTGCAGGCAGAGGTAAGAGGTATCCTTTGATGTGGGTGGGACACATGGGGCCTGTGGGACAGGCAGAGGGGTAGGGACCTGTGGAGTTGTGTAGTTTGGTAGGGGTGGAGGGAGCTGGTCTGTGGCCGAAGGGGCTGGGGTTGCTCTACAAGCCCCCACTGCCCTGTTCCTGGTGGTTTCCTTGACCTGCAAAGCCCCCCCGAGGGACCCCAACCAGTGTGAGCTTGTGGACAGGCCCCGCTACCGGAAAGGCCCCCACATCTGCTTCGACTACAATGCAACAGTACGTGGGGAGCAGGGGGGAGCAGAGCTGGGGCTGGCCCCTGGGAAGGGCGGGGGACAGTGGGTATCCTCTGGTGGAGGGAGCAGAGCCCTGTCGGGTGCTTTCCTGGGGGAAATTTGGGCAGTGGGTTCCCCCTGGGCAGGGGAGTGGAGCCATGGGGGGAAATGGAAAGGTGACTGTCCCCCCTGGGGGAAGCAGAGCCGTGGGGTGTTCACCAAGGGAAACGGAGCCATGAGGGGATCCCCGGGGGTGCAGTGCTGTTGGGGGAGCCCTCTGATGGGGCTTTGGAGCCCTGGAAGGATAGGGAGCAGGGGTCAGGAGCCCTGGGGTATTCCCTGGGGAGATCACAGCTATGAGGGGTCCCCATGGAGTGCCCTCCTGGGGGAAGGAGCGGAGCCACGGGGGTCCCGGGGGTTATTCCCTGAGGGCTGTGCCGTAGGGCAGGAGGCTCTCGGGCTGCAGGGAGGTGGCAGATGCCCCTACCAGGGCAGTGGGTGCCCCCGCGGTGCCGAGGCACTGCCGGGGGTGCCCCACGGCCCCTCTCTCTTCACCCGCTCAGGAAGATACCTCAGACTGCGGCCGAGGGGCTTCCTTCTCCCCCTCCCTGGGGGTCCTGCTCTCGCTGCAGCTGCTGCTCCTCTACTCCAGCACCAGCCGGCACCCACTGCCCCCGGCCGCCTGCCTTTAGCACCCTGGCCGCCCCCGCCAGCTCTCTTTTCTTTCAACTTCCATCTCCACGCCCCTCCCCGGCCCGGTGGAGCGGGAGCGACGTCCCCTCCGCCGCCTCGGGGACCCCCAGGGTGCCGCCCCGCTCCCCCCATGGCCGCAGCCAAAGAGGAGTCGGGGTGCGGGCAGGGGCTCCCCGGCAGAGCGGGGACCGGGACGGTGCCCCGGCGTCGCGCCCTCCCGGCCACTCGGACTTGGAAAAGTGGCGTCGGTGTCCTCCGCCTGCTACCCCTCCATCCACCTCGCCTATTTTTTTAGCCTGAAGATTTTAAAGCAGATATTTCTACATCGAGTTTCCAACATTTTCACCTGGAGGCCGGCGGGGTTTATTGTCAACAACGAGGACACGTGGGGAAAAAAAATAAGGAAAAAAAAAAAAAAAAAAGGGGTGGGGGGTGGGAGAGGAAGAAAAAGAAAAGAGAAAGACGAGAAGAGAAAGGAGAAGAGAACGAGACGAGAAGAGACAGATAAGAGAAGATCCTCTCCCTCTCCTAGAAAATCCTCAAGAGAAAGAAGAAAAAGAAAAAAGCCTTAAAAAAAAAATAACATAAACACACAGACCTAACGAAAACAAAAGAACAAGCAAAGCAATACACAACATAAATACCACCTAGCAAAACCTCCATAAACTAAAGAGAAAAAAGAAAAGTCCCTTTGGGCTGGGGCTGGGAGCGGACGGGGACAGAGGGCAGTGGTGGCCTTTGCCTGCGCCGGGGCGCGATGGAGCCGCGGTCCCTGCGCTCGGCTCAGCCGTTCTTGGGCACAGATACTGGGGTGAAAAGGAGGGGGGGGAAAAAATGTATTTTGTTTCTTTTCCGTTCTGCAGATCACTGTGAATCCTGCCCGCTCAGCCCTGCCCCCCAGCCCCGCCCGGGCCCCCCGTGCCCTGCCAAAGAAACCGCGCTGCCCGGGGGGACGCGCTGCTCGTCCCCTGGGGGTCGCGCCCCGTGTCCTCGCGTGGCTCACGCCACACGCCCCAGCGCGGGACGTGCCGCACGTCCTCCAGTGCCAAATGCAGCGGGAGGTGCCACATGTCCCCAGCAGGGCCGTGCCCGTCGCTCGGGGCACCGGGGCTGCTCCCGGGCGCTGCTGGCTGGGGACGGGAGGTGACCCCGCCGCGGTGCCCCGAGGGGCCGGGGCTCAGGGGTGGGGGTGTTGTCCCCCCGCCCCCAGTCAACCCACTGGGTGCCAAGGAGGGGGAGCGCGGCTGCTCAGCCCTGGCACCCCACGGACCCCCACGGCACCCCCCAAACCCAGCCAGAGGAGGTGCCGCGGGGCTGGAGGGGCCCGGAGCAGGGTGACGGCTGCGACACCCCGCCGCCCCCGGACCCACCCTCGCCCCCCGCAGCTCCCGGCAGTGCCGGGGGTCCCCGGGCAGCCTTGGGGACCCTCACCCCCCCGGGGCACCCCGCTCAGAGCCACCCCATCTACCGGGTCCAGGGGAGCCCCCTCAGCATGGCCACCCCGGGGGGGCTGGGGAGGGCGCCAGGCGCTAATTAATGCTGGGGTTAATTAATGGTCATTCTGCTTGTAGCTTTTTCAGTGTGTGTTTGGTTACTGTCTCTGGGAACCGTGTTTGAACAGATGGCTCTGTGTTACCGGGAGTGTGTGTACTTCTGTAGTCTAGTTAGGTGCTCTGCCAGAAAACCACCACTATACATACCTATAAATATATACATATATAATCTATTTTAAGTTAAAAACCAATGAGACGAAGGGGCAGCGTGGCCCCGGGCCCTCTGTCCCGCCGGGGTCACCTCCTGCCCCGTCCCCCACCCGAAAGCTTCTCTCTGCTCATTCAAAGGCATTGGGGTTTTAATTGATTTTCTTTAATTTATTTTTAATTTCTTTGGGTTTCTTTTCTTTTTCTTTTTTCTTTTTTTTTTTTTTTTTTTTACAGAAGAGTTGGAAAACTAAAAAAAAAAAAGCAAAAAAAAACTAACAAAAAGACAATTTGTAAGATATCGTGCGTGTGACTCCTTGTAAAATATTTTCAAATGGTTTATTACAGAGACTCAGTTATTAAATAATGTTCATATTTTCACTTCACAGGCGGTGGCTGCATCATTACCCGGGGACGTGGGGACGGCTGGGAGGGGGCACAGCATGGGGAGGGGGGGGGGCACAGGATATCGGGGGGCTCCTGCCAGGTGGGACACAGCCCTCACACCTGCTGCACCTCTGTGGGGACAGGGACACGGGGCAGGCAGGGACACCGCAGAGCCGTGGCCTCACAGAGCCCCACACGCTGCACAGGAGGGGCTGGGGGACAGCAGCGGCTCAGCCCCCCATCTTCCTGTGTCGCCCCTCCCACCCCCCACGACCCACTCCATGCTCGGCCCCCACAGCTATGTCCCCCTCTTTTAGGGGGTCAGTGTCCCCAGGTGCCCGCGTGTTCAGCCCACCCGTGTCCATCTCCCCATCTCACAGGATGTGTGCCCTCCATGTACGCATCCCCGTGACTGTGTCGTTCATGCCCAATGGCCGTGTTCTGCCAAACCACTCCCCCACGTCCCGCCGTGTCCGTGTCCCCCCGCCAAGTCCGTGTCGCTCGTTTGTCCCCTGTCATCCCGTTTCGGTGTCCTCCCGTGCCCCTGTCTCCCCTCCGTGTCCGTATTTCCCCCCGTGTCCCCCCGTGTCCCCCCGTCCATATGCCCCGTGTCGCCCCGCGCTGCCAGCGCGGCCGGACTACAAATCCCGACGTGCCCCGCGGCTCCTGGCTCCGCCCACCGCAGCGGCTCCCTCCCTGCGCCCCCCGTTCCGCGCATGCGCAGCGGAGCTGTTTGTCCGCGCCCGGCCCGGCCCAGCGGAGGGTCTGAGCGCGGCCTGGCCCGTGGCAGCGGCGGAGGGAGGGACCGGGGCCGGGGCCGGCCGGGGGCTGCGCGGGGAGGCGGGCGGGTGGGGCCGGGCAGCCCCCGCGGGGCCGTCCCGTCCCGCCCGCGGGGCCGAAGATGCGGCGGTACCTGCCCGTGGCCCGGCAGCACTTCCTGGCGGCGCTGGCCGGCACCAGCGTGGTGGTGAAGTCGCTGAGCGTCGCCGTGGTGCTGCTGTACCTGCTCTCCTTCGGGCTGGACACGGCCTACGGGCTGGGGGTGACGCCCGGCTACCTCCTGCCCCCCAACTTCTGGGTGTGGACGCTGCTGACGCACGGGCTGGTGGAGGACCGCGCCTGGGGGCTGGCGGCCAGCCTGGCCACGCTGGGGGCGGCCGGGCGGCTGCTGGAGCCCCTCTGGGGCGCGCTGGAGCTCCTCATCTTCTTCGCCGTGGTGAACATCTCCGTGGGGCTCCTGGCGGCCCTCGCCTACTTCCTCACCTACGTGGCCTCCTTCCACCTCGACTCTCTGTTCGCCGTCCGCATCCACGGCGGGCTGGGCTTCCTCGGGGGGGTGTTGGTGGCCCTCAAGCAGACGATGGGGGACAGCACCGTACTGAAGGTGCCTCAGGTCAGAATGAAGGCTGTCCCCATGCTCCTGCTCCTCCTCCTGGCTCTGCTGCGGCTCGCTGCCCTCGTCGAGAGCAATGTACTGGCCTCGTACGGCTTCGGGCTCCTCTCCAGCTGGGTCTATCTCCGCTTCTACCAGCGGCACAGTAGAGGCCGCGGAGACATGAGCGACCACTTCGCCTTTGCCACTTTCTTCCCCGAGATCCTGCAGCCCGTGGTGGGTCTGGTGGCCAACCTGGTGCACAGCATGCTGGTGAAGGTGCGGTTGTGCCGCAAGACCGTCAAGCGCTACGATGTGGGTGCCCCGTCCTCCATCACCATCAGTCTGCCGGGGACGGACCCCCAGGATGCCGAGAGAAGAAGGTACCCCCTGCCTTGCCCCTGAGGATCGTGTTTAGGGACGGGGAGGGTTCAGTTTAAAATCCAGATGAGGAGAAGGGGAGATGTAGGTGCAGGTGCTCAGGAGGGGCCTTCTCCATGTGGTCTGCTGGGTGCTGCCCTGCCACGGAGGTGGTGAGGAGCATATCAGGGAGCTGGTGGGAAATTATCCTCCTCTTTCAGATCTGGAGCAGCAGTGGAAAGGCAAGGGAGATCCTGGGAAATGGGCAGACAGGGCTAGGGGTCCCTGCAGGTGAAAAGGAGACAGTGGGGCAGTGACAACTCCTGCTCCTGGCAGCGTTCTACCAGTTCACCCTGGCCCAGGAGCAGGCAGTGAGTCAGCCCCAGCTCTCCAGCACAGCCAGCACTGGCCTTCCTGACTTCTGGCTGGAGGGTTTGGACAGGGTACTGGTGCTCCCTTTAGCCTGCCCTGCTTTGTGCCTTAATTCCCCAATCCCGGAGCTGCCCTCCTGCTGACGGCCTCCAGTTGCACCATGTAGCACGAAAACTCTGGGTGAGTAGTCTGAGAGGCGGAGTGCATTTCTGTGGAGTGGTTCTAGGGCGCTCCAGGTCTTCCCCAACCCTACTGAATCCACCCTTTCCTGCTGGGAAGAAGCCAGGGATTGACTTGCACAGCACCCCATGGGGCAGAGCTGTTGACCCGGGGTTAACCTGCCCACGTGCCCTTGTCCTGCAGGCAGCTGGCCCTGAAGGCTTTGAACGAGCGGCTGAAGCGAGTGGAGGACCAATCAGCCTGGCCCAGCATGGAGGATGATGAGGAGGAGGCGGCAGCAGCAGCAAAGGCCGACAGCCCGCTGCTGCCCGACTCTGGTGCGGCTGGGAAGAGTCCCGGCCAGGAGTCCAACCTCATCAGCTTCCAGGAGGCCCCGGCCCAGCTGTGAGCGGCCCCCTTCCCGCCCTGTCTCCCTTGGAGAGCTGCTAATCCCCCTCGTGTCCCCCACGGCCGGGAGCGGGGACTCCTCCCGCGGCACAGGCAGGGGGGTACCTCATCCCAAGGCTTCGCTGCTGCTGGACAGGCACCCGGGACAGTGACACTGCCACCACCGTGAGGACGGGAATTCCTGGAGCCACACCCCTCAGTGCAGGGCAGGCCGTGGAGTCGGCGCAGGCAGCTGGGGCT
Organism: Hirundo rustica; assembly: GCF_015227805.2. Taxonomy (NCBI): domain Eukaryota; kingdom Metazoa; phylum Chordata; class Aves; order Passeriformes; family Hirundinidae; genus Hirundo; species Hirundo rustica. Next base: position 5,378,419 of record NC_053461.1, on the reverse strand, counting down.
GTTCCGGGAGAGGGACGCGAGGCCGATCTCTGCCCCAAGCTGCTGTGCTGGCCCTCGTGGGATCAAAGTCAGCTTCTCCTCTGTGCCAGGGCTTGGCCAGAGCACTCAACACTTATTTTCTTCTTTCTGAAGGTAGTTTTGTCCCTAACTGAGACAATGGGAATGCTGGTGGGTTTCTCTTCCGAATGCCTTTCCCTTGGAGAGCCTTGCCCCGCCCCAGCAGGAGCTCACCAGGACCAGCGAAAAGTTTGTTGGGTAGGAGGGGACAGGACACTGGGCAGGAAGAGGCCACCCAGCCCCTCATGGTGGTGCTCCAGCACTGCCAGCTTCAGGCTTTGCACGGTGGGAATTCTCATCTCCTGCCCCCTCCCCCTTCAAGGAGCTGCTGCCCTTGGCTGCTCCCTGGCTAATCCATTTGCCAGATTACAATAGGAGCTGGAATTAATTTTACAGTGGGGCTCTAGCTGCTTCCTCTGGCAGCAGGTTTTCTTTCCTGCAGGTAGAATATGGGCTCCCCCTTTCTTCTCCCTTTCTCTGTGTTGTTTTTTTTTCCTGGATGGAGAGGATGTTCCCTGCGACAGCCTCCACAGCCCCTGATCCAGTGGGCAATTCCCAGCCCAGGATAAGGATCAGCAATATCGTGATTATTTTTTTAAAGGACCACACAAGAAGGTTTTGTCAAATGGGAAGAACACAGACATTTGGGTATCAATAAAGAGATCTTTGAAAGCGTTGTCTCCTGCAGCAGAGGATGAGCAGGGTGAGGGGCCTGGCCCAGAGCAGCCTCTGGAGGCTCTTGGCAGGAGGCTGGGGAGGAGGTTTCTTCCCAGGTGCTCCCAGCAGGAGGTGGGAAATCTGCATGGGGAGATAACTGCCTGCACCCCAAAAGTCACCCTGCCCAAGGAGTAAAGAGGGCTTGTTGCACTCTAGCTGCCTGAAATTTTTATTGAATAAAAGCTCTGGATACAGAGGAATTTTTTCAGCCTGGGAGCCGCTCCCAGCTCTCCAGCCCTGCCGGGAGCAGGATGCCTGCTGGAAGGAAGGCTGTTGTGCCAGCAAGGAGGTTTCTTCCTTCCTTCCCGAGGGTGCGTCGCCCAAGTCTGTGCCTCCCCCTGTGCTCACGCTGTTCCTTATGACTTGCTGACTGCAGGTTCACAGCCCGGCTCAGTGATTTGCTCTGTAAACTGACCCCACTCCACCAGGCCGAGCCCAGCCCAAGGAGGAGGGGTTTAGAGGGGTTTGTGCGTGGCAGTGGGTGCCCAGACCCAGGGCTTTGGGGCACAGCTCTGATCCCAGGGAATGCCCGTGCCATGGGGACACACGTGTTGCTGTACCGTTCCTCGGGTGCCACCACCCTGCCCCAGCCCTGCCAGGGCTGAAGCCACAACCGTGCCCTGTGCTTTCCTGGTCAAACTGTCCCCGTGGCAGGAGAGGCAGCGTGGTGCCTGCTGCAGCCTCCCGGGAGAGAGGGCACTCCCTGCCCTCCTCACCAGGATGGCTCCTGTCCTGCCCGCTCCAAAGCAGCCCTGCGTGGGAAGGGAAAAGGAGCAGAAATCCTGAGTGAGCCCTCCGCTTCCCACCACTGAGCACCAAGCTGCCGTAGGGACCGGCAGCTTTACCTGTGCTGAGGAACCGAGGCAGGGGTGAGGTGTCACACACATCACAGCTGCTCCCCGGGGACAAGACACTACGGACAATCCAGGACTAATGAAAGGTGAGTAGGTAGAAACCAAGTTCCAAGGAGACCCTGTGCAAGCAGAGGCGGGCTCCAAGGGGAGACCCAGCTCGCTCTAGGAAGTTCAGGTCAGCACCAAGCCCTCAGTGCTGGCTCCGCTTGCGGTACAGATATGCGTTGCTCACCTGGCTCATGATAACCAGGCTGGTGACAAGGGGACACAGCATGGCGAGGTACCACGAGGCACCGGTCACCGTGGTGGTGAACCAGAGGGAGCACATGCCCAACATCAGGCTGGCACAGCCCAGCAGGTAGCCCACCAGCCCTGAGGTCGCGTGGTACAGCTTCAGCTTGGCCAGCGTCCAGTTCTTCATCAGCTTGGGGTAGAGCAGGAGCACGCCCCCAGCACACTGCCCGCCGGTGTACAGCACGGCCAGCAGCCCTGTCAGCCCGTGCCAGGTGACAAAGTGGCCCTTGCCGTTCAGGTGCTTGTTGTAGGTAATGATTCCCAGCCCCAGGAGCGCGCAGAGCAGGGCGAGCAGCTGCAGGGCCCAGTGTGCCCGCACTCGGACTTTGCGGGAGAAGGAGCGCAGCAGCGAGGTCTCCGGGGAGAAGATCAGCAGCGCTTCCGTCATCAGGAACGAGAACTAAGGGGCAGAGGGCAGCGGGATTGGTACCGGCCAAACGCCCCTGCGCCGCGGCTCCCGGGGCTCGGCACCCACAGCCCGGAGCCTTCCGGGGCTGGGCACCTACACCCGGGGGCTCGGCACCCAGCGCCCCGGGGGCTCGGCCTCCCACCGCCCGGGGGCTCCCGGGGCTGGGCACCCACCACCCAGGGACTCCGCCGGCACGGCCCCTGCCCGTCCCACGGCAGCGGGGCGGTGACCGGGGGAGCGGCACTTACCGCGAGGGCCATGAGCAGCGGGTGCCAGGAGAAGAGACCTGGAAGGGAAGCGCAGGGTGAGGTGAGCTGAGACATCCGGCCCTCCCCGCGTCCCCGGCCCCGGCCCCACCGGCACTCACTGGATCCGGGCCGCGCCAGCACGGCCACGGCGGCGGGGAATCCCAGCGCCACCAGGTGCGCAGCGGCGCCGGCGGCCACGCGCAGCGAGCGGTACAGGCGGGACTCGGTCTCGGCCGTCAGGGCCATGTTGGCCGGGCGGGCAGATCCGCCGCCGCCGACACGGCCGGGCCGTGGTGCGGACTCCGATTGGCTGAAACGGGCTGTCCGTCAGCACCCAAGCCCCGCCTCCACCCCGCCGTGCCGCCGCTGAGTGGCGGAAGTGCTGTCGCTCAATGCGCGGGCCCGCCCCCGCCGCGCGGCCCTGTTGTTCCGCGGGAGCGGCGCTACGGTGGCCGGCGGGGCTGGGGCGGCGGTGTGGGCTGCTGCGCGTCCCGCCATGGGTGGCCGCATCGAGTGCGTGTTCTTCAGCGAGTTCCACCCCACGCTGGGGCCCAAAATCACCTACCAGGTGCGGGGCGACCGGCCCGGCGCCCGCAGCGCCTGCCCGCGGCGGGGGGGCTTGGGACTGGGCCGCGGCAGGGCCCGCGGAGGGGAAGGCGGTGCAGGGACGGGGGTGGTGGGTGCTCTCCGGAGAGGGACGGCGCTCGGCTGGAACGGAGCCTCCTGTGCCGCCGCAGGTCCCCGAGGACTTCATCTCCCGGGAGCTGTTTGACACCATCCAGGTGTATGTCATCACGAAGCCCGAGCTGCAGAACAAGCTGATCACCGTGTGAGTGCGGGCAGAGCCCCGGCCCTGTCCCGGGGCCCGCTGTCCCGCCGGGCTCGGTGGTGCGACAGTGCCAGCGCGCTGGGCTCCTGGCCCCGGGGCCGGCGGGGTCACTGCGGTGCCCCCAGGTACCCGTGCAGAGGGTGGGTGGTCACATTTTGGGGGTGACTGGTGCTGCGTCTGCTGCTCTGCCAGCCTTAAGTCCAGGAAGGTCAGACCAGTCAGGGGGTGCTGGTTTCGAAAGGAGACTGTTTCCTTTTCTGAGGGCTGGCTCTTACCCACCTCCCCCCCACCCCTTTCCTCAGACTTGTGATTTGCACTCTGAGCATGTAGGGCTTAGGCATCATTTTTCCTGCAATGTTAACAAGCCCATCCCTCCAGAGCCAAGTGGGAGCTGTCTTGTGAGGCATTCGAGCCTCCCTGAGGGCGTAGGTGCAGGTCACAGGTGTCTCCCCACAGGACGGCCATGGAGAAGAAGCTGATCGGCTGCCCCGTGTGCATCGAGCACAAGAAGTACAGCCGGAATGCTCTGCTCTTCAACCTGGGCTTTGTGTGTGATGCCAGAGCCAAGGCCTGTGCGCTGGAGCCCATTGTGAAGAAGCTGGCTGGCTACCTCACCACCCTCGAGGTGAGGCCTGGGCACAGCCAGGCTGCTTCCTGAATCCACCCCACAGCGCGTGGGCCCCTCAGTAGTGTCCTGGAGCACGCTGGGGGCCGCTGGGCATTGCTGGTGCAAGGGGCTGGTTTTACAGAGAGGAGGGGATTGTGCTGGTTTCCTACAGATGGCTTCAGTTTAAAGGAGAACAGGACCTGGGCTCCTGTAGCTAGTAATCCTCTGGGGAGGAGCTGACTTTGCTTTCTGCTCTCTTCAGCTGGAAAGTGGATTCATCTCCAATGAGGAGAGTAAACAGAAGCTGGTTCCCATCATGACCATCCTGCTGGAGGAGCTGAATGCCAAAGGGAAGTGCACCCTGCCCATAGGTATGGCAAGGACAGGGCAGTGCTGGGAGCCATTCCCTGCTCAGGTCAGCTCAGCCTGTGCTGCTCCCAGCAGCTCCGTGCCTGTCTGTGCTTGGAGCTGGGGGTGTGTGAGCCAGCCTTGCCCTAGCTGGCTCTGAGGGACAGGTGGGATGGGGTTAGGGACTGCGAACACCTTGTTCTGTGAGGCACTGTGGTGTCCTGGGATTGATGGTTGCAAGCTCCTGAGGGAGCACTGGTTTCCATGGAGATTGAGCCTTCCCCTTCTCTGGGGCAGATGAGTCAAACACCATCCACCTGAAGGTGATCGAGCAGCGCCCAGATCCCCCCATTGTGCAGGAGTACGATGTCCCCGTCTTCACCCAAGACAAGGATGACTTCTTCAACTCCCAGTGGGATCTCACCACACAGCAGGTCCGTGTGCTTGACACTTTGAAGGGGATCTGTTCCCAGACTGTTGGGGGAGTTGGGCTGTCCTGGAGATCACCATGTTAATGAGCACAGTTTGGTGCCGCCCTCATCTTTGTGCCTGGGCCTGTGAGCAAATCATTCACCAGCACAAGGTTAAAGTGCACCTGGGGATGGAGCCTGCCCATCCCAGATGCAGGCAGGGGAGCTGCTTGGGATTCAGGGTGATGCCTCACTGCTCTCTTCCCTTTTAACTCTTGCCTCCTCTTCTCCCAGATCCTGCCCTACATTGATGGATTTCGGCACGTCCAGAAGATTTCGGCAGAAGCCGACGTGGAGCTGAACTTGGTGCGCATTGCTGTGCAGAACCTGCTGTGAGTGCCTGGAGGGGCTGGGCAGCCCGAGGAGGGGGTGGGTGCTGCCAGAGAGCGTCTCTCACCTTTTCCTGTCCATCTGCAGGTATTATGGGGTTGTCACACTTGTCTCCATACTCCAGGTGGGTCAGACCACGGCGCATGGGGCTGTGAGCAGGATTTGGGCAGTGGCTGTGCCATCAGGGTGGTGTGCAGGGGGTGCAGCAGGGTTGGAGTGGGCCGGGCCTGTCTCTCAGAGCTACAGCTGAGCAGAGCTGGTTTTCCACCACCCTCCAGTACTCCAATGTCTACTGCACCACGCCGAAGGTCCAGGACCTGGTGGATGACAAGTGCCTCCAGGAAGAGTGTCTGTCCTACGTCACCAAACAAGGTACAGTGACTCTGCCTGGGGATGCTGGCCCAGGCAGGGGCACAGGGCAGCTGGCTGGTGACTTGTCCTTGCAGGGCACAAGCGAGCCAGCCTCAGGGACGTCTTCCAGCTGTACTGCGGGCTGAGCCCTGGCACCACGGTGCGAGACCTGATCTCCCGCTACACCCTGCAGCTCCAGAGGGTGGACGAGAGGTCAGAGCCCTCCTGATTGTTCCCTGAGGGCAGTGGTAACACTGGGGGTGGCAGAGAGTGAGCAGGAATTACTCACGCAGTGGTTGGGCATGTGGAACAGAAGGGAATGTGAGGAGCTGGGCCATTTGGCACCTCAGCATTGTGGCTCCAGTCTCTTCCCTCCTCATCCTCAGGAGGCTCATCCAGTTTGGTTTGATGAAGGGCCTTATCCGGCGGCTCCAGAAATACCCAGTCAAGGTGGCCCGGGACGAGCGGAGCCACCCAGCCCGGCTGTACACGGGCTGCCACAGCTATGATGAGATCTGCTGCAAGACCGGTACGGATCCATAGGACCCGTGGGATCCTCTGCTCCGTGTGGGCCCCAGGGTTGGTGGGAGACACAAGAATGTCTGCATGCCCACAGCTGTGCACTAGTCGTGGATTCTTGTCCCTTTGGAAGCCTTTGGACTGCAGGGAGACGGGAATGTGGGCCAGGCTCTTCTCCAAGTCAGGCTGCCAAGCTCATGCTGCCGGCGGCACGGCTCGGGGATCCCACCCAGCCCTCCAACGCTGCTGCTGGGCTCCCACTGACAACACGCTGACACCCCATTGTTTTACTCCCCAGGCATGAGTTACAAGGAGCTGGATGAGCGCCTGGAGAACGACCCCAACATCATCGTGTGCTGGAAGTGATGGCAGCGATGGCCCTCACTAAGCCGTGTCCCCCCGCGCATTCCCCGTGTGTCCCCGTTGTCCCCCACGTGTCCCCGGAGCGCCCCGCTGGCTGCGGCCACTCCTCCGCGCCGCCAGGGGGCAACAGAGGCCGCCCCTCGCCGCTGCTGCAGCCTGCCCGCGGCGGGTCCTCCGCGCCGCCAGGGGGCGGTAGCGGCGGCGCCGTTACCACAGCGACGCGGACGCCATGGCTGCGGTGCCCGCGCCGCTGCTGCCCGCCGAGGCCGAGGCGATGGTGCGGGCCCTGCAGGGCTCTGAGCTGCGGGACATCGGCGGGCAGGGGTGCGGGGACCCGGCGATGGGTTGTCCCAGGGTGTCTGGGGGGGAGAACGTGAAAGCAGGGCTTTAAATTTGGGGCGGTGGCGGGGGGTTCCCTTTGGGGCTGTTGGAGGACAGGAGGGGGCCCAATTCTGAGGCTTTCCCCGGGTTCACAGTGCGGGTAAGGAGAGGTGCCCAGAAAGTTTAGGGTAGAGAGGAGGAGTGCTGGTTTTGAGGTGACCCCAGAGGGTCAGGGTGGGGTGGGGTGAGAGAAGGGGCTGCAATTCTGGAGCATTCCTGGAAGGACTGGGAGAGATGGGAGGGCCCAGGGTGAGGAAGGGTCCCAGATCTGAGGGTCTGTGAGGGTGGGGGTGGTGGAGAGGCTCTCCCTGGATCTGTGGTGTCCCCAGTGAGGGTGTTGCTGGCGGCAGGCAGAGGGCAGGGCTCTCCCAGTGGAGCTGTGGCCCCAGGCTCGGGGCACAGCGTGGGGTTGGGGGTTACAGGAGCAGGTTCCCCTACATGAGCGACCCTCCCCAAGCCAGTGGCCAGAGCTCTGTGGCACTGATGTCCTCGCTGGCTGTCGCACAGATGGCTTCGGCAGCATGAGTATGTGGAGAAGCTAAACATGCATGGTATCCTGAGCGCCTCAGCGGGCCAGGAGCAGCTCCTCACCGAGCTGCTGGTCACCCATGCCAAGGTGAGCCTCCCTGGGTGCAGGAGTGATCAGTCCCATGCTGGGCCTTCAGCCTACAGCTACGTTTGTCCTGTGGGCAGTGCAAATTTGGAATAAAATGCCGAAGAATCTGTTACGTCTCTGGAAAAGACGTTTGACTGGTGGTGTGCCAGTTTTGTTTTTTAAAATAAATTAAAGGTCAAGCTGTAGTATTTCTACTTGGTGGTGTCTGGTTTCTCTCTTGGAGGTAGTTTTGTTCGCCTTCATGCACTGGCCCCTCTGGTTGCAGATCTCTGCCCTATGCCTGAGGTGTCCCAGCTCCAGGGTGTGAGGTTGCCTGAACCTGCCCAGTTCCTTGGGGTCACCTTTCCCCTGTGCAGCCCCAGGAGCTCTGCCCTTTTGTGAGAAGCTGCTCCTTTCTGAGCTGGATGGATACAGAGTGTGCTCCAACACTACCCTCCTCCAGTGTGGCTGACCATTAGCAACAAACTGGTTCCTCTTGCAGCACTGCTGAAAGGGCTTCACTTCCCCATCACTTCCCTGTCTAGATTCCTGTTCTCATTGGGGACCTGATCTCTGTGGAGATTTGGAAGCACAAGGTCTTTCCCGTGCTGTGCCGGCTGGAGGACTTCAAGCCGAGAAGCACCTTCCCCATCTATGTGGTGGTGAGTAGAGAGGATGGTGGGATGGTGGGATGGTGGGAATGAGCCTGCAAATGGGTCAGGCACAGCTGTGCTTGAAAAGAAACATCACCCTGAAGGTCTCAGAGCTGAGGTTTTGCATCTCTCCAGGCTGAGGTGGGCAGTGGGACACAGTGGGAAATGCCTGGTTTCCCAGAGCCCATGCAAGCCCATGCGCTTGGCCCCAGGAGGGACAGGGACTCACTCCCAGGGAAGGTTGGCTTTGTGGAGAGCTGTCCCCGCTCTAATCCCACACAGGGGCTTGCAGGAGCTGCTGGTGGAGCAAAAGCCATTCCTGGAGGCAGCTGAGCTCCTGGCTTGCAGCTCCCAGTGCTGCCCCTGCTCCCTGGGGGTATTTCCCCTCTCTGAGCACTGCTCTTCTCTGCCAGAGGCTCTCCAGGGTTATGTACTCCTGGGCTAACAAAAATGCAGCTTTTTCTTACTGAGCTCCTAGAACCAGTGGTCTCTTGGATCATTCTTGGCAAGGGAATGATCTCCAGATCTGAGCTTCCTTGCAGAGGAATGCAGCCCTTGACCTGAGGGAGATCTGCCCGAGGCTTGGAAGTTTTAACTCATTTTCAGTCCAGGGTAACACCTTGCGGGGGCAAGGTGGTTTCATCCCTGAGCAGCCGATTGCCTCAGGGCAGGTATCCCATATTTCCAGTCTTGGACAAGGCTGTCTGCCCCCGTCCCAGGGCCTGGGAGAAGCACAGCCATGCAGAGCACTGTCCCAGCTCACGCACTGGCTCAGTGCTGGTGCCAGAGCCTTGCAGCTTGCCTGAGGGCAGTGGTTGTCCTGCCCCTGCAGCACAGGCAGAGCCCTGAAAAGCCCTGCCTGCTGGGAAGTGTGGCTCTCCACAGGCATGTCAGCGTAAATACTAATATGAACTGCATGAACTGGAGTTGTTTTGAAGGTTGCATCACTTGTATTATTCTCTTGGACTAGTTTTTGGCCACAACTACACAAGCAGCTTCTCAGAAGAGCCCTTTTCCCTGTGCCAGTGCCCATGTCCCCGGTGCTGCTCCACAGTTAACTCACTCTGGCCATTCTCCTCCCACAGCTGCACCATGAAGCCTCCATCATCAACCTCCTGGAGACAGTGTTCTTCTTCAAGGTGAGAGACAGATTCAGCTGTCCTCAAGTGAAAAGCCCCTGGGGGTGGGAGACAGTGGGGACCGACCCTGTGTGAAACCCTTGTCGTTTGAAGGAGATCTGCGAGTCGGCAGAGGACAGCATGGTGGATTTGATTGATTATTGCCACCGCAAGCTGACCCTGCTGGCAGCTCGGAGCACCAAGGCACAAGCAGTGACCTCAGCAGAGCTTCGTGCTGAGCATCTGGCCAGCCCCTCCTCCATGCAGGTGAGGAGAAAGTCCTGTAGTTCCCTGGGGACACGTGTAGTGAACAATGTGGGCAGCCTGCAGAGGCACAGGGAAGCCTTTTCATGGGTTGCAACCCTGGCACCTCCTGCCCACCTCAGAGGGTGTCTGGTGCTTCTCTGTGCCTGTGGCTGCACCCACCCCCCTCCACTCTGCAGCCTGGCTTCTGCCCTGTCTGGTGCCAGTGCCAGCCTGAACTTCCTGCAGGACAGGCTCAGAGCTCTGGGGTGGGACACGCTGGAGAGTTGATGAGCAAAATATTCACTAGAGGGGTTTGACCATTTGCTCTTGCTCTTGGAAGCTGTGTGGATATCTCTCCCTGAAGTTTGGGAAGCCACCCTGGGTCAGGCTGCTCTATAGCAAGCCAGGGTTAACCTTGAGAGAGTTCTCCTAACAATCAGGAATCGTTCCCATGTGCTCCCCCCAGCTTCTTTTATTCTCTGAGAAATACTCTGAGCGGGTCTGGGCCAGCAGTGATCCCAGAGCTTTCCCAGTCAGGTTCCCAGGCTAACACACACACACCTTCCCAGAGCAGGAGTTGTCTTTGCCTCTGGTGCTTCTCAGCACCTGGAACTGCACCTCAGGAGAAGCATCTGGAAAAGCAGGGTTAAAGGGAGAGCCTGAATCTCCCCTCGCCTCCATCCTTTGGCTTGTTGCCCAAGCACATACTTCTCTTTCAGAAAAGGGAAGGAAGTGGAGGGATCTGGAGCACAATAGGGATGTTTTCCAGGAAATGTTTTCCCAGCTGGGGAGGGGAAGGGGGTGTCTCTGTTACTGCTTTGACACGAACTTAAAAGCCCAGGCCTTTTCTAGCCAATAGGGTCCTCGAAAGCACTCATCTCCCAGGGAGCCTGGTTTCCTCTGATTCATTCCAGCCTCTCCTGACTCTGTGCACAATAACCCCCTCTGAGAAAGCTGTTCTTGCCAGCTCCTGTGCTGTGGAGCCCGTTGTCTTTTGGAACTGTGTATGGTGGTAACCCCTGTTCTGTTGTTCCCCTCGAAGGAAAAGATAGTCCCTGTCTCAGGGCAGCAGGGATGAGGTCTGGATACAAGGAAGAGCTGTAGGACAAACCTCACTAGGGCAGTTTGGAGAGGGAGGAGGCAGAGCCCACAAGACTCTCTTAGTAACTTGTGAGGCACCAGCACAGGGAGCACAGAGCTGCTTACCACGGAAATCTGGAAGGCAACTGTTGCAGTGGCTTTTTGGAGAAATATAAGAAGCTGAGGTCAGCGCTCTGCACACCAAGTGTGAGCTGCATCTGGGACTGGAGAGAAGCTCTGCCTAAGCCAGGGAGAAGGACTTGGCACCTCTCAGAACGGCCCTCCCCATGGTCTCAGAAGAGGCTGAGTCAGAGGGTGGTCAGGCTGTCATGGGGGATGAGTGGCATGTCCATGCTGTCTGGAAGGGAAGGAGGCTGTGTGGCTGGAGAGCATGGCACAGCTGTGGGCTGGGATACCCACAGGCAGATATTCTAGTTGGCTGATCTCAAGCTGGAGGGAAGAGGCAGGTCCAGGAGGGGTGGACACAGGACTGCAGCTGCACCAGGGCCAAGTTTCTCCCTCCTCCTCCGGTTCCTCTGCTGATCACGAAGCTCCCCTCTCCTTCAACCCTCACAGGTTTCTGCAGGGCCAAGGGCCACAAGATAATCCCAGAAAGGGAGAGAGGCAAAACTTGGGACCAGCCTCTTTCAGGAGGTGTTCTTGTGCAGGAGCACTGCAGCCAGTAGCCACCCACAACATGTTAGGGGCAGGGACATGAGGGAAGAGCAACTGTGGGCTGCAAGCTCTTCTGTGGCTATGCTGGCAAACAGGCAATGCTGGGCGCAGTTGAGACAAGAAACTTTTCCAGGACTCTGTTTTCCTACCTAGACTGTGGTTACCAGCACAGTCAACAGCCTGCCTCCCTGTAGCTCCTGGGTAATGGGGCCTGAAATCCCAAGGCTGATCCTGTCCCTCCACAGGAACTGCAGAAGCAGGCAGAGGTGATGGAATTTGAGATTTCCCTGAAGGCCCTGTCCGTGCTGCGGTACATCACTGACCAGGTGGACAGGTAGGTGCCCAGGAGCAGCAGAGGACGTGCCCAGCTCTCTGGATGGGATTCCTGTGGGGTCACAGCGGGTGCCTGGACCCCTTTCAGCAGCTGGCTGTGCCCACAGTGGCAGTGGCACTGTGCCCTGGGAGGCAAACACAGCAGCACTCCACCCTGCTCCATGGTACTCCTGGGATCTCGGATCATTGTTTCTTTCCTGCCTCTCCCAGTTGCCTCAGGGAGCCTTTGTAGATACAAATTCTGGCATTAATCTGCAAGTGCCTTTTCTCCCTTTCTGTCGTATCTCCAGTCTGCCCCTGGGTGCACTGACACGGATGCTGAACACCCACAACCTGCCCTGCCTTCTTGTCGAGCTGGTGGAGCATTGCCCCTGGAGCTGCTGGGAAGCAGGTATGGCTCAAGGCCCGTGGTCTCTGGGGCACCGTGGTGCTCTGCTGGGATGTGCATCCACTGAGGGGTCTGCTGTAGAAGCCCTTGCAGAGCTCTTCCCCCTCTGCCCTCCCCTCCAGCTCCGCAGTGCTCCCTGCCTGAAGCTGTTCAGCTCAGGCACAGCTGCAGAACAGCTGGGCTGGGGACACGGCAGCGCTCCCAAAAGCTGATCCTCACGCAGGGCTGGGTCTCTTCTGAGTGATCACAGCCAGCGCTGGAGTGTAGCACCTCTGCCAGCTCCACGTGCTCCTCTGAAGAGTCTTCTGGACACAGAAAGACCAGAGTGACTGTCCCAGCTTCTCTGGACCTTTTGGGGCAGCGCTGACAAGAGCCAGATGTGGTCTCTCTCAGGCAGCAACCTTTGCCCTGATTCTGCTGCCGGTCCCTGAGCTTCACTCCTGCCAAAGGCCCTGATCAGGCAGTGCCCATGGTTCCATTGACCCCACCTCTGCAGCGAGGCAGGCCCCCTGCAGCCCCCCAGCCTCCCACTGCCTCCCTGTGGTGGGGCACAGCCGGGGGCGTGGGAACCCGCACTGCCCCAGCCCTGCGCGGGTCACAGCGGGGCCAGGGCAGGAAGAGCTCTGGGAAGCACGTGGCTGTGCCTGCCGAGAGCAGCCCAGCTGGATACGGGAGCTTTCCTCCTTCCTCCCACCACAAAACACATCCCTTCTCCCTGCCTGTGTGCTCGGGGTGTGAGAGGGAGCTTTGATCCAGAGCCCTGAGGGAGGGACTGGAAAGAGACGAGCGCAAAGGCATTTCCAGGCTGTGCACATGCAGGGTCACATCCTTCTCCATCCCCCAGAGCCACACAGTAGCTGTTGGAGCTTGTTTTGTCATATCTGTTGTAGTCACACTGCTTCTAGCTTTGCCTGGCAGAGGGAACTCGAGAAGAGTGGCTGGAACCCCAAAATGGGTCTCTCCAGCCACTCTGTTGCTGCAGTACGGGCTGGGCTGCCCCACTGCCCACCAGTGCTCTACGCTCCTGGCCAAGTACAGAGGGAGATGTCTCAGGGATCTTTCTGTTCCTGCCACAGCACTATTGGTTTCATACCTTTCTGCTTTTCATGCTCTAATATTTTTCCTCACTACCAAGTAGGCTGCTATGTGGAGCAAAGGGTGGGGAAACTGAGGCAGGCAGAAGCAGAGGGTGAAGCAAGGCAGTGAGCACAGGCCAGCATCCCCTCTCTGAGCTGTCTTCCCTCAGGCAGCACTGCGTCTCCCCGGTTCTTCTGTCCCTCAGGCAAGCTCAAGAAGTTTGAGAATGGCACATGGCACGTGGTGCCCCCTGAGGACCAGCTGAAGATGACCAAACTTGATGGGCAGGTGTGGCTTGCCCTCCTCAACCTCCTGCTCAGCCCCGAGTGCCAGCGCAAATACCGCTTCGATGGCTTCAACAAGAGCCAGCTCCTCAAGGTAGGACCCTGCAGCACGAAGACCCTGGGCCCTTGCCAGCACTGGGCACCTCCAGATATCTGTCCCCATCCTCACTGTGGTGGGAGAACAGCAGGTCTGTCACTGCAGCAGCAGTGCAAAGCTTGTGTTTGTGAGTGCACCTCGTGAGACCCCCAATGGTCTCTCTGCCACTGCACCTCAAATCCCTGCTCTTGCCCTGCTGCATCCCCAGCTCTGACTCCTTTGTCCTGACCTCTCTCCGTTCACTTTTCTCTCCCCTCCGTGACCACAGCTCCGTGCATTCCTGACAGACGTCCTCATTGACCAGCTGCCCAACCTGGTGGAGATGCAGAGATTTCTGAGTTACCTCGCAGTGACAGAGCCTGCTCCCCCTAAGAAGGATCTCATCCTGGAGCAGGTATCCTCTGGATATTCCTTCACCTCTACAGCTGCTCTGGTTTAAGCCTGATAGCTCCCTACCCCTTTTTTCTTCAACCAAGCTCAGCTCTGGAGTGATGATGCCCTGGAAAAGCAGCCTAGTACCCATTTCAGTTACATCCTTATTGCCAGCAAAGCTGCCTGTGGCTGACGTGAGAGCCTCGTCCTGCCCTGCAATGGCCAAGCAATCACATCTAAAGGCATAAATGCTGGGTTATAAACAGCTCTCCAGGTCACACTGAGCCCTGGGATGGCAGACACTGGCACTGGCTTCTTTTGACAATTAACTTTACATTTGACATTTATCAGTGTTTTCCTGCTGAATTCTGGACTCCCCAGGGAAGTCCCCTTTTACAGCCCTGGTCTGAGGCTGCTTGGAACACTGTGTACAGAGGGACATCATGATCTGGTGATATAGTCCAGAGTTAAACTGGTCCTAGCTGGTGTCTGGGCCTTTGGGAGTTAGGCCGTGGAGGTCTTTAAACAGCCAAGAGGTTCTTGGGGGTTTTAATCCATGCAGTGGTAATTTCTGGAGAAAAGTGTTTTTATGTTTCTACTGCCTTCTTGTGAGCTGAGGGGAGAAACTGAGTGTGGGGGCACAACTGCAAAGAGGCTGCTGAGAAGACCTGGGAGGACAGTGGCTCTTCCCCACTGCCAGAGGCTCCCACACTGCTTCCTGGAGGAGATGGGTATGTTGGGCAGTGGCTGTCTGGGCTGTCCCCATCACAGCTGGCTGTATGGCCTGCAGGAGGGTGATGTGCCCTGTCAGAGGTAGCTGTGGCTGAGCTGGAGGCATGGCCCAGGCTGGGAGCTGGAGCTGGGGAAGCTGCAGACTGGCAGGCTGAGCTGTTGGAGCTGGGCATGGCAGCCGGGCAGAGGTGGACATGGATTCACGCCACATGCCTTAACTGCCAGCGTGTTGGTGGCACAGTGACAGGCAGCTGCCACACTGGGACCTTCTCCAGCCCTCACCCAGGCTGCTGCCCTTCTCCATAGCTCTGCTTTGTGCTGGTGCTGCTCCTGCCCCTGCCAAGGGCAGGCACGGGGAGCCAGCGGGAAGCACAGGCATGGGCTCCCTGCTCTGCCCAGAGAGTGGTGAACTCACTCCTTGTTGCTGAGCCAAGCTAAGGAAAGGCCTTTTTCCATTTGGCTGCTCCCAGAGCAGCCTCCTCCCCCTCCTTGGCTATTTTTACTCTGCTGGAGAAGGCAGCGCTGTTTGAAGCAGCATGGTCCGCTCCAGAGCCTGAACTCGGCGCGCTGCTCTTGGCTGGGATGTTTCCTTTTACGCCGGCCAGCCCTTCCCCGGGTGTTCATCTTCAGGGAAGTGATCAGCGGAAAAATCTGCTCAGACAAACGGCTCTGGAGCACGGGGTTCACGCTGCTGCCACACGCAGGGTGCTGAGATCCCTTTTCAGCAGCCCAGGCCTCAAGCCTGAACATTTATTCCCAACTGGACCCTGGAGGTTTTGCCTTGTTTCACCTCAATGCCCACTGGCGAGAGAATCTTTCCCCTCCATGTACCCAAAAGCACACCCTGATACCCTCTGCACCACTGCCTCTGCTTGCCCTCCTGGAGGGCCATGCTTCTTGCTGCCAGGGCTGGCTGCCTTCTCCCCAGACCACGGCACCTTTTTTAGGCTGTTAGCGCCTCTTCTTCCTGCCCTGCCTCTCCCACCAGGTTCCTGTCATCTGGGACCATATCCTCAAGAAAAACTCGGGGAAGTGGGAGGCCATTGCCAAGCACCAGGTGAAGCATGCCTTCAGCCCCACTGAAGAGGAGTTGAAGCTCCAGGCACGCAGGTGAGGCCTGGCACAGGCGTGCAGAGTGCCCAGTGGGGCCAGTATCCCCCCTAGCAGGGCTGGAGCTCAGCACTGCGAGGACACGGGACTGTGGCACTGGTTGGAGATGTCCCCTCAGTGGCAGCGTGCAACAGGGACAGCTCACTGCTGGTCAGCAGTTCCCTGTAAGCAGCCTCACCCCTCTCTGCCTGCACAGGTGGGCACAGACCTACAGCCTGGACATGCTGGAGGCTCTGGCCACCGACAAGCCCCGCTGCAGGGTGTGTGGTGTAGAAGCAGCCAAGCGCTGCTCTCGCTGCCGGAACGAGTGGTACTGCACACGGTAAGGGAGCCCTGCAGCCCCCCTGACCCCGCTGCAGCCCCTCAGTGCTCCCCAGAGCACCACAGATCTCACTGGAGAATGCTGTGGGAGGGCCAAGGAAAGCCAGGAGTCCCTAGCTCTCTGCTGCCCAAATCTTGTGGGGAGGCTGATGTGCTGGGCTGCTGGAGGAGGAGGTGCTGGTGAGGGTTGTGTTGCAGCTGTGAGGTGCTGAGCTGCCTCTGCCCACAGCGACAGCAGTGACAGGCTGGGTTTTCCGTGGTGACGCTGTCTCCCTCCTCTCCACCTTGTGGGGCAGGAGTAGGAAAGCACCCATGACCCTGTGGCTGCAGGTGACAGGTTGGGAAGTGGCAGCTGGGCCGGTGGCAGTAAATTAAATCCCTGGTCCTGAACCATCTGGCAAGGTCTGGCATTAAACCTCCTTAACCCCTGGGACTGGGGCCACATCCACCCCCTCTTGGTCTAATGCTGGGCTGTATCAGCTCTCCCCCAGCTCCCAGAGGCGTGTGGTGCTGGAGTTTGTCCTCCTTGCTGCTTTGCCCCCAGGGGTGGATGTGGCTCCGCTGTCCCTGACAGCAGCTTCCCCCTCTGCAGGGCATGCCAGGTGCAGCACTGGCAGAAGCACAAGCCTGCCTGCAACCTGATGGCCGAGGTGCCGAGGAGTGTGGATGACCTGTAATGGAAGTGGTGTCTGGCATCTGGCCCGTGGCTGAGAGGCAGATTCCCCTGGTGTGCAGCCCACAGCTGGAAAGAAGCTGGCAAAGACCCCTTCTGCCTGCTTCCAGCCCCAGGCAGCACCAGCTAGGGTCAGCCTCTCCTCTCCCACCACCTCACCATGCTGCCTTCTCCAGTAAACCTCCTTGTGCATCCCACAGCTGCTTGGTTTCTGCTTTCTCTCCTAGCTGAAGACAACAAACTGCTTCCTCCCCTCCCTTCCACACAGTGAGAGGCGTGTGTCCATTTTCCCCTCTGCAACAACAGAAATCCCAGAGAACCCGAAAAAGCCTGTAAGGTTGTGGTTACCTTACTGCAGCTGGGGAGGGAAGGGAGTGAGGAGGCCTCTGTGCCACCTTCGTGACAGCAGCGTGGGGAGCAGAGGATGTGGTTTGCACGAGCATCGTGCTGTGAGATAGAGTTTCTTGGGTCATGGGATTTGTCATCTCCCACCTTGCAGGGACGATTTACCCCATTTCCTCTCCTTTGATGTGATGTTAGCACCAAGGGCTTGGCCCCCTTCCCCCCAGCATTACCAGTAAACAGGGTTTACTGCTGGGGATGCCTCGGGGTGCATCCCCACCTCTCACTGGTCAGCAGCTGCTGCCGAAGGGCTGGAGCCTTGCTCTGAGCACAGCTGGGAAAGTCGGCCCTGTCCTTTCTCTGATGGGGCGCCGGAGAATCCCTGACACATAACAATAGGCTTTGCACCAGGGCAGCTGCTGCAGGAGCCACGACAGTCGGCAGGAAACCCTCTCGGTCCAGCTGCAGGCCCGGCTGAGCAGCCCGTGCTCAGAGCTCAATGAACTCCTCACCCCAAACTCAGGCTGCACGTCCAGAGCTGCAGCCAGCAGGAGCAGGAACGCTCTCCATAGCTCTCCGTCTGCTTCTCGCCCGCTGCCAGGAGTGCCTCCAGCCCCTTCCCCGCTGGGAAACTGAGGCAGCGAGCGCAGTTTGTCCTGTTCCTGCGAGACGAGGCAGAGAGAGCGGAGAGGCTGCAGCGGGCCCCCCCTTCCCTCGCGGCGGCTCCGGGAACCTCATCCCCGCCTCCAGCCCGCCCCGCCGGGCTCGCCGGGGCTGGAGTCGGCGATCGGGAGCCCGGGGCATCGCGCCGTTCCTCCCACCTCTCCTGCCTCAGTTTCCCCGCGTTGCCCGATCGGGGCGGCCCCTCCCGGTCCCCGGCCCGGCCTCGGCCCGGTGCCGACCCCCGTCCCGCCGCCGAGCAGCGCCCGCGGCCGCCGGGCCATGGAGCTGATCGAGCTGCGGGAGCTGCAGCCGGAGCCGCGGCCGGGCCGGGGCCGCCTGGAACGAGCCAACGCGCTGCGCATCAGCCCGGCCCGCCGGCCCGGCACCGGGGCGCATCCCGACCCGCGGCTGACGGCGGCACCGGGCGCCGGGCACCGCTTCGAGCCGCGGCGCCGCGGGCTGCACACCTGGTGCGATCTCTGCGGGGACTTCGTCTGGGGCGGCGGCAGGAAGAGCCTCCAGTGCCGTCGTGAGTACCGCGCCGCGCCCCGGGCCCCCCGCACCCCCGCCGCCGGGCAGCCCGGCACCTGGCACCCCCGCCAGGCGTCCCGCCCCTCGGCTTCCTCAGCACCGGCATCCCCAGAGAGCACCAGATATCCCACCAGCGGGCATCCCCACCACCGGGCACCCCTACAGGACACCGAGCATCCTGGGAGTAGGCAGCCCCGCTGAGCACCGGGCATGCTGCCGCCGGGCACCCCCTCCCACCAGCATCCTGCCATCGCCACCCCCACGGGCCCCCGGACATCCTGGTAGTGGGCCCCCTCAGTGAGCACCAGCTGTCCCAGCACTGGGCACAGGCAGCCCAGCACCGGGCACCCCCACCTGGCAGCGAACATCCCAGCACCGGGCTGGGTACAGGCATCTCAATACCGGTAACCCCCACCAGGCATCCTGGTGCCTGGCATTCATTCCATTAGGTTGAACATCGCCATTGTGGGCAGCTGCACCAGGCACTGGGTCTCTGGGCACCAGGAACTTCCACCAAACACTGAATAACCCTGTACTGGGCACCCACATCAGGCACTGGGCAGCCACATACAGAATATCCTCACCTGACACCTGGCACCTTGTAGTGGGTACCTGCACCAGGTATTCCAGCACTGGGTACCCACACTGGCCACTGGGCATTCCAGTACCGGACACCCACACTGGGCATCCCAGTAGCAGGCACTGGGCATACCATGCTGGCCAGCCCAGCAGGGAGCACAGGCACAGCAGCGCTGGCCAGGATGTGGCACAGTGCTATGTCCCATTTTGATGCTACCCCTGAGCCCCTGGGCACAGCATGAGCAGACCACTGACACTGTCACCATGTGCCAGCCCTTGTCCCACCACACACCAGTGCCCCGACCCTGACACCCAGGCTGTGCACAGTGGTGACACTGCTCCTGTCTCTGTCCCCAGACTGCAGCTTCACCTGCCACTACCGCTGCCGAGCCCTGGTGCGGCTGGACTGCAGTGGTCCCCCGGGTGCTGGTGATGAGGACGATGGCAATGAGCAGGTGTTGGAGAAGGACACCAACGTGGTAGGGCCTGGGCCTGTCTGTGAGGGGAGAGCTTGGGCAGGGGGCGGCAAACCTGGGGGCTATGCTGGGCTGTGCCATGTGAGGCCATGTAATGCCATGCCAGGCTGTGCCATGCCAGGCTGTGCCATGCCAGCCTTGTTGGGCTGGGTTGGGCTTAGCAGAGCTGAGCTGAGCTGTGTGAGACTGACATGCCAGGCTGTGCCACGCCGAGCCCCTGCCAGGCCGTGCTATGCCATGCCAGGCTATGCTGTGCCAAGCCTTGATGGACTGCGCTGCGCTGGGCTGAGTGAGGTCGTTCCGTGCCGTGCTGTGCCATGTCGGGCTGTGCTGTGTCGTGCCCGTGCCGCGCTGCTCCCACCGCACCGCACCGTGTCCGAGCCGAGCTCACGCAGGGAGGGTAAAGCCGAGTCCGTGCGGGCGCGGGTGAAGTCACCGCCGGAAGCGGGGCCGCCGCGCCGCCCCCGGCTCGCATCACCCGACGGCCGGGGCGGGGCAGAGACACGGACCGCGCTGAGCCGGGAACGGGGCAGGGCGCGGTAGACGCTGCGCCGAACCGAGCCGGGAGAGGAGCGCCAGAGGGGCCGGACTGAGCCGAGCCGGGACCGGGACCGCGATAGGGATCGGGCTGAGCCGAGCGGGACGGCGATAGGGACCGGGCGAAGCTGAGCCGGGACTGAGAGTGGGACCGGGTGGAGCTGAGCAAGGACTGAGACCGGGACCGAGACAGGGACCGGGCGAAGCCGAGCCGCGATAGGGACCGAGACCAAGCAGACCCGAGCCGGGCCAAGGGCCGGGCTGAGCGGAGCCGGGCCAAGGACCGGGAGCGGGCTGAGCCGAGCCGGGAGCGGACCAAGCCGGGCCCCGGCCCGGGGGCCGGCCGGGCTGGCGCGGGGCCGGGTGTGCCCGTGTGCCCGCCGGCCCGGCGGGGCTGCGGGCCGGGCGGGCCGGGCGGTGCCCTCCGCCGCCGCCGCCTCCGCCGCCGTGCCCGGGACCGGGACCGGGACCGGGGCGGGGGCCGGCGGGGCCGCAGGCTGCGGGGCGGCGGCGCTGGCGCTGCGGCGGGGCGGCGCGGGAGGCACGGGGGGCAGCACGGCCAGCAGCGGCTACTGCAGCCAGGAGGACTCCGACTCCGAGCCCGAGCTCTTCTACACCGCCCGCACCTCCCTCGGCCGCCGCCCGCGCCGCCGCCAGGTCGGTCCCGGGCCGTGACGTCGTGGGGGACACGGGTGACGTCATCGGGAGCACATTCCCCCGGGCTGGGTGCTGGGGGGCAGGCGGGGGTGAGCTTGGTGCGTGGGGAAAACTAGAGGTGTGGGTGGTCCTTTCTTGGAGCTGGGCTTAGCCCTGCTGTGAGGCAAGAGAGGGCCCAAGCATGGCAATGCCGTGGGACACGGTGGCGTGGTCCGGTTGGATGTGGGGTGAGCGAGGCACCGTGGGGCGAGTGGGGTTTAGCTGCCTGGCACGGGCACCCCAAAGTTCCTCAGGGCTGGAGCTGCTCCCAGATTTGGGGGTGCCGGGACAAATTCTCCGGGCAGCTTCACAGCTGTCCCCATCCCGCAGGGACCCCCGCAGGGGCAGTGCATGCATGCTGTGGGGTGGCTGTCGGGGCCGGGAACCCCTGAGTGCCCTGGGGACACGTGCAGCACCGTGTGGCAGCTCCGCGGCCCCGCGTAAATACTCGTTAGTGGGTGCCGTGGCAGGGACGATGAGCCAGGGCGCTCCGTCCCCGGTGTGTGTGGGGCCAGCACTTTGAAGTGGGGTGCCGGCGGCGAGGGCGGGCTGTACCCCTAGCCCGGCCCTCCTGCCTCGAATCTCAGGGTGTCCCCGCGGGCGCAGAGCCTGCCCAGACACCCTGGTGCCAGGCTGCCGGCTGCCGGCGGTCTGCCTTGGGGACGCCTCTCTGATCTGGGGTGCCGGGAGGGGACGCTCGGCTCCGGGTGTCCTCGCAGTGCGTTCACTCAGCCCTGCAGCCCCAGGGACGGGCGCTTGAGGGGCGGCCGGTGCCGGTGTCCCCGGAGCGGGGCCGGGGCCGCGGTGAGCTCAGCTGTGCCTCCCCGGCACAGCCCAGCTCGGCGCCAGCCGGGCTGATGCAACCCCGTGCAACCGCCCGCGCATCTGCCGGTGCTTCGGGGCGGGCTGGGGGCCGGCGGGACACCGAGGCAGGCGGGACGGTCTCCCCCGGTCTCAGTGCCGCTCAGCCCGTCTGCTGTCACGCAGGATGAGCCCAGCGAGTGGGAGAAGACAGAGCTGGATCAGGCGCAGGTGGAGCAGCGGATCAAGGAGTACAACAGCCAGATCAACAGCAACCTCTTCATGAGCCTGGTATGGGGTCGGCACGGGGCAGGGGGGATCACGGTGCCCTGCCCTGACCCCACTCACCTCCCCCGCCGGTGTCTCGTAGAACAAGGACGGCTCCTACGCCGGCTTCATCAAGGTGCAGCTGAAGCTGGTTCGCCCTGTCGCGGTGCCGGCCACCAATCGGGGCCCCTCCCTGCAGGCGGGGCGGCCACAGCCCCAGGGGGTGAAGCGCCGCACGTCCTTCTACCTGCCCAAGGGGACCGTCAAGCACCTGCACATCCTGTCGCACACCCGCGCCAGCGAGGTCATCGACGCCCTCCTCCGCAAGTTCACCGTCATCGACAACCCCCGCAAGTTCGCCCTCTTCGAGAGGTCTGAGAAGGATGAGCAAGGTAGAACCCCAGCGTGACCCTGTCCTCACAGTGGTGGCCGTGTCCCCATATTGTCAGTTTCCCGTGGGTGGTGGCAGTTCCATGGTGGCGATGTCCCCAGGGTCCCTCATTGTGGCGGCAGCATCCCCATGGCAGTGGTGTTCCCATAGTGGCAATGTCCCCCATGGTGGCAATATCACGGCAGCAATGCCCCAATAGTGACAGCTTTCCTTAGGTGGCAGCATCCCCTTGGTGGCAGCATCCCTGTAGCAGTGGTATCCCCCTTTGGTGAGTGTCCTCTGTCACCATGGATGTGTCCCCCAGGGCAGCAGGGGTGTCCCCTGTGCTGGTGATGTCCCCATAGTAGCAGCAGTAGCGTCCCCGTAGTGGCAGTGTCCCTGTGGCGGTGCTGTCCCTGTGGCAGTGTCCCCGCGGTGACACGTGCCCGCCCTGGCAGTGTACCTGCGGAAGCTGGGTGACGATGAGCAGCCCCTGCGGCTGCGGCTGCTGGCCGGCCCTAGCGAGAAGGTGCTGAGCTTCATCCTGAAGGAGAACGAGACCGGAGAGGTGAACGTGAGTGCAGGGACGGGGCGGGGGCCGGCACCCGCAGTGCCCGGGGAGGCGGCCGCGGGGGGACGCGCCAGGTCCCCGTTGCGACGGCCGCCCTTGTGCCTGCAGTGGGACGCCTTCACGCTGCCGGAGCTGCACAACTTCCTGCTGATCCTGCAGCGGGAGGAGGAGGAGCACGTGCGCCGGCTGCGGCACCGCTACGCGTGCTGCCGCCAGAAGATGCAGGAGGCGCTGGCCACGCGCACGCCGGGGTGACCGCGACGCCTGCGCCCGAGGCCAGCCAGTGCAGCAGGAGCCTCGCCCGCCGGCGGGTGGGGGCACCAGGGAGGGGGGTGGAACGGGGCACCACGGACCCACTGGGCTGTCACAGCCCCCATGGGGCTGGCCCAGAGAGTGAGGGTTCCTGCTGGGAGCGAGAGCGAGTGTCACCCTGGAGTGGGTGTCCCCAGGGAGTGTGTGTCCTGCGAGGAACGAGTGTACCCTGGGGGATTGGGTGTCTCTGGGGGAATGGGTGTCCCCAAGAGAGTGTGTGTTACCTGTCAGAGTGGGTGTCCCCAAGGGAGCGTGTGTCCTGGGAGGAGCAAGTGTCACCTGGGGGATTGGGTGTCCCCAGGGGAGTGTGTGTCCTGGGAGGAGCAAGTGTCACCTGGGGGATTGGGTGTCCCCAAGGAAGGGTGTGTCCTGGGAGGAGCAAGTGTCACCTGGGGGATTGAGTGTCCCCAAGGGAGTGTGTGTCCTGGGAGGAGCAAGTGTCAGCTGGGGGATTGGGTGTCCCCAGGGGAGTTTGTGTCCTGGGAGGAGCAAGTGTCACCTGGGGGATTGGGTGTCCCCAGGGGAGTGTGTGTCCTGGGAGGAGCAAGTGTCACCTGGGGGATTGGGTGTCCCCAGGGGAGTGTGTGTCCTGGGAGGAGCAAGTGTCACCTGGGGGATTGGGTGTCCCCAGGGGAGTGTGTGTCCTGGGAGGAGCAAGTGTCACCTGGGGGATTGGGTGTCCCCAGGGGAGTGTGTGTCCTGGGAGGAGCAAGTGTCACCTGGGGGATTGGGTGTCCCCAGGGGAGTGTGTGTCCTGAGAGGAGCAAGTGTCACCTGGGGGATTGGGTGTCCCCAGGGGAGTGTGTGATACGCGGGGAGTGAGTGTCCCCGGAGAAGTGAGTGTCCCTGGGCAGAAGCAGGGCATCAAGCACCAATAAAGGCATCTTGGTGATGGGATGTGTGGGCCTTCGATGTGTTCTTGGCGGAGCGGGCTGGGCCGGGAAGGGGCGGGATGCGAAGTCTCCCCGCTGTCGGTGGGCCGAGGGTGCTCACACGTGCGCGGGGTGGCGGCGGCGGGACTCGAACCCGCGGCTCCCGCGCTGCCGGCGGCGGGCGGGGAGGAGGGCGCGCCCCTGGCCGGCGTCACGTGACGCGGGCGCCGGAAGTGGCGCGGGCGGCGCTCGGTCGGTGTCGCCGGGCGGCTCCGGGCCGCCCCCGTCCCTTTCCCCCCGCGGCCCCGCCGCCCCCGCCATGGGCGCCAGCGGCTCCAAGTCGCGGGGACTGTGGCCCTTCGCCACCCCAGCGGCGGGCGGCGGCGGCCCCGAGGGCCCCGGCGGGCAGCAGGCCCTGGCCCGGGCGCGGGCCGCGCGCGCCGCCACCCCCTTCGTGTTCACACGGCGCGGGTGAGACGCGGGCGCGGGGGGCGGCTGTCATGGGCCGGGGGCTCTGCTGCTGGGGTGGCTGTCATGGGCCGGGGGCTCCGCTGTTGGGGTGGCTGTCATGGGCCGGGGGCTCTGCTGTTGGGGCGGTTGTCATGGGCCGGTGGCTCTGCTGTTGGCCCGGCTGTCATGGGCCGGTGGCTCTGCTGCTGGGGCGGCTGTCATGGGCCGGGGGCTCTGCTGCTGGCCCGGCTGTCATGGGCCGGGGGCTCTGCTGTTGGGGTGGCTGTCATGGGCCGGGGGCTCTGCTGTTGGCCCGGCTGTCATGGGCCGGGGGCTCTGCTGCTGGCCCGGCTGTCATGGGCCGGGGGCTCCGCTGTTGGGGTGGCTGTCATGGGCCGGGGGCTCTGCTGTTGGGGTGGCTGTCATGGGCCGGGGGCTCTGATGTTGGGGTGGCTGTCATGGGCCGGGGGCTCTGCTGCTGGGGCATCTGTCATGGGCCGGGGGCTCTGCTGTTGGGGTGGCTGTCATGGGCCGGGGGCTCTGCTGTTGGCCCAGCTGTCATGGGCTGGGGACTCCGCTGTTGGGGTGGCTGTCATGGGCCGGGGGCTCTGCTGTTGAGGCGGCTGTCGTGTGCCGGGGGCTCTGCTGTTGGTCTGGCTGTCATGGGCCGGGGGCTCTGATGTTGGGCCAGCCCCGGCACGGGCACAGCGCAGAGGTCGGGAAAAGCCGCTGGCAGCGCCGAGCCGGCAGAGGGTGATCGCTGCAGCTCTCCAGGGGAGCGAGACCGGCCTGCCCCAGCCCCTGGCCCGGCTCGGGGCGCAGGGAGCCGGCAGGCTCTCACCCCGACGCCTCCTCTCTCCTCTCGGCAGCTCCATGTATTACGATGAGGACGGGGATCTTGCTCACGAGTTCTATGAGGAGACAATCGTCACCAAGAACGGGAGGAAGCGCGCCAAGCTGAAGAGGATCCACAAGAACCTGATACCTCAGGTAATGTGCGGAGAAGGGTGGGGGAAAGGGAGTGCAAAGCGCCACAGGGACGCTTGAAGGCTTGAAGTCCAGACTTTACAGGAGCCATCTCCCTCAGGACGCCTTCTTGCCGGAAAGGTGGATGCACTTTCCTCCGCCCAGTTTCTGCCTGGGAGCCATGATTCCTTGTGTCCTGGCTCACACCCATGTCACCTGAGGCTGTGACAGGAGAGGCAGAGCTGGTGGCACCCTCCAGCTGCCCTCTTTGGAGAGAAGCAGTGCCTGAGCCTTTCAGAACTGCCAGGCAGGGGAAGATAGCTCAGCTGGCTGCATGTTGTGGGACACAGAGTGCCAGGCAGCCCTGCATGGCCATGGTATCTCCTTACCGAGCACCTTCCACATGGTGTAGGGTGCAGTGCTGCCTCAGCCAGTGTCATGTCACTGTGGAGGGCCAGGCCCTGTGTTGGGGAGCAGCAGCCAGAGCCTGTCAGCTGCTGACAAGAGTGTGCACATCCCCTCCAGCTGCTCAGCAGTGTTGACAGCTCTGTGCTTTGCTCTTCAATGGAAAAGTCTCTTCTTTAAATAAGCAAGTGGTGTGAAGCTGGGCAGGGGCTGGGATGTCAAGTGAGGATCATGGTGCAGGGGCAGGAGAGCCTGCATGTAGGGAATTTTTTGGGGGCACAACTGAAAGAAAGAGTAGATCAAACCAGGGCTGGAGAGGGCCCCTATAGGAGTCTTCCCTAATTAAGCAGAAAGGCATGGCTGTAGTGAGCACCCGGCGTGAGCTGTCAGTGCGCTCTGAGGGGTGGGCAGCCTCTCAGCAGGGTGGGACCCCTCTGAGTGCTGAGCAGGCAGTTATGGATGGAAGAATTTGGTGCTGCTTCCTGGGCTGGCATTCTAGCAGAGGCAGGCTTGGCTTGTGGAGCTGATTTCTCATTCATGTGGGTTGAAACTCACCCAGCTGGAAAGCTTAGCTGAGCTGGAGAGAGCAGGTACCAGCCTTGAACAGTCCTTTGCTAGCGCAGACTTTACTCTGGTTCTGTGGGTGCAGCCTGAGCCCCTGCTCACCCCTCTGCCCCAGCCCCCCAGCTGCCTGTGGCTGCTTCTGGTGCTGTAACAGGAGAAGGCTTGGATGGGGCATGGGAATGGTTCCTGTGGCTGCTGTGGAGGGAACGTGCATTCAGCAGCCTCCCGTCTGCACAGAAAGCCACTTTTCTTGTGCGCCAGCTGCCCCGGCTGCATTCTCTCAGAGAGCTCTTTTCATTCTTCTAAATCCCGTGAATGAAAGGTGCCGGATGAAAAGCCCAGACAGCCAATATCTGCCAGTCACGCACCAGCTGCTGCACAGGCAGTGCCTGGCAGAGCAGCTCCCTCCCTTCTCGCCCTGCCATGTGTGGCAGCCAGCCGTGCCGCCCTCGGCTCTCCAGGGCGAGTGCGAAGGGCAAAGTGCCGCTGCTTTGTGTGCTGCTGTACCTGGTGTCACAGGCGACTTATGGACCCTGGTCCCTGCGGTTCCTCGCGGGCACCGTGTTCTCTGTCGCTGGGTGACTGGCAGGGCTCGGGGAGGTTGACTGGCAGTCCCTTCTGCTCACCACTCTGACTCTTCTTTCAGGGCATAGTGAAACTAGAGCATCCTCGCATTCACGTGGATTTCCCGGTGATTATCTGCGAGGTGTGAGCCCCAGACATGGCTGCCCGTGGGCGGGAGGCCCTGCCCCACCGCCCCCAGCCTCGCTGGGCCAGGCTGCATCACAATCCCACCGAGGAGGACTCCGGGCATGTGGCGGGACGGTGGCTCTCCCCTCGCCTGGAGGTGAGGCAGGATGGAGCAGGCCCTCGCAGGAGATGGGTGACTCTGTGCAACAACTTGCTTAAAAACATCCTCGCTTGAGTCAGAAGACTAAAATACCTTTTGTAGCCGCTAGCCGACATTTGATGGGTAACTGGAACTGCAAACAAGCTGCTGTGATTGAGCTGTGAAAGGGAGAGCAAGCCTGCACTTCTCACCAGAGAGAATCCCCTGCTTCTCAGGTATGCGGCCCAGGGAGAGGCAGGGCACGGTAACGCCCTGCCCTGCACCCCAAGGTCCCTGGGGCCCGCAGGTTGGATGGCCAGTGTTGCAGCATGTCCCTTCACGCCGGTGTGATGTGACGCTCCCCCGCGTGGATTTGTTGATGGAGGATAAAAAGGGCAGGCTGAAGGATCTCGAGGCACATCAGGCTGGCTGCTGCTCTCCTCTCGGGAAGGGGATGGAGATCAGATGTCACTCTCTTAGGCCTCTGTCTCTTCCCCCACTGCATTTCCCCACTTATGCCAGTGCTGGGGAGGTTGGCTTTGCTGCTGCCTGCCGGAGATCTCTGCAGTCCCTGGCCACTGCTGGTGGCAGCAAGGTCTCAGCCTGGCAGCGGACTTGCCTCCCCCACTGTCACAGTGGCTCGTGCTGAGCGCCGTCCCTCGCTGCTGCGGGGCTGGGCTGCCGGGCAGCTTCCTCGCCCCGCTGCTATCTGAATTTACCTCCCTGTAGGCTGGGCCTCGACTAAGCCGAGCAGGAAAGGAGTCCTCTCTTCCTTCCCTGCGGCCCCGAAACAATCAATTGGCGTACCTGCCCCAGCTTGGAAATCTCCCTGGCGATGTGAACTGTGGTTCCTCCCGCATCCCAGCTGGTAGCAGGAGGAGAAATGCGATGCACTTTAAAGGGAGGCTTTCTGCCCCACCTCGGAAGGTCCTGCTCTTTGCTTCTCGTTCCTCCCACCTGAGAAGGTCAAGATCTTGGCAGCACCGAAGAACTTCTCACCCCTGCGTGTGTCCAGCTGCTGGGGGAAAGGCCTGATCCCAAATGCCCCTTGGCAGCATGAGGAGCCCCTGCCTCCCTGCTCGGCTCTGCCCAGACCAGGCAGGCAGAGGAGGAGCGGCAGCAGGCACAGCTTTAATGTGGGTCAGAGCCTACTCCCCACAGCAGCCAGCTTGGCTTTCCTCCTCTTTCGTTCCAGAACTTATTTACTTTCTAAGCACTTCAGATGTTTGCTACCTCGATTTTTAATTTAAGCTGCTGGCACTTGGCTGCCAGCCCTGTCGCTGTCTACGTTGGATGTATCCATCCCCTCATCCGCTGAGAGCCGCCCGGGTGCGGGGCCACATTCCCGACTTCGGGGAGATAACAGCGACGTGGCTGTTGCTGTCTTCCTGTCACCACCTCTTCCCTTCAGGTCCTTCCACCCGTGGTTCCCATCGACAGGAGCGAGCACACAGGGTGAAATGGATGTGCTGGCCACCCCCAGGCAGGAAAGTGGGAGGGCAGGGCTGGTCTACACTGTGATGCTGGGCGCTTCTTTCGACATCGTTCGTTCTGCTTGCTTGAAAGAGTCTTGTCTTAAAACAATCCCTCACTGAAGTGTTTCTTACTTGCACCACCTGCTCTTGAGTTTCTCCCTGGCTGGAGCTCCCTGGGAAGGGCATCCCTTGAGCTCCACAGGAGAGCAGGAGCTGCTGTCCCCAGGAAGAGGAGAGAAAACCGTAGCCACGCTGCTGTGCTGCCTTTCCCCATTGCTGTTTGAGGGCACGGGAAGCTGCACCGACCCCAGCCTGGGCATGGGGGAGGGAGGAGGAGGAGTGGGGAGGGGGTTGGCACTGTTTGCCTGCCCCAGGGGGGGAGCCCCTCACCTGGCTACCAGCCAAAAATCTGCTGGCAAGGCATGGCCCAAACCCGGGGGAGGGGGCAGAGCTGTCACCAGCTTAGCAAGGATGCTTTTGTCCTTTCTGACAGGCTGCCCATCCTTCCCCCAGCGTATTAGATATGCTTCCCCAAAACCCATGCCTTCTCCCACCCTTCTGCCCCCTCAGTGTCACCAGAGTAGCAGCAAACCTCTGCAGACTGCCAACAAGCTGCATCCTGCCCCGCTTCTTCCCAGGCTGGTCCCCACAGCAGCCAGCCCCCAGGACCCTGGCAATCCTGCAGCAGCAGGGCCTTAGGAGCACCTGGAGGGATCTTAAAAATGTGAAGGTCATTGTAAATAGTATCTGTGTTCACTGTGGTGTTGGAGCAAGAAAAAAAAAAGAAGAAAAAAAAAACCTTTTCCTTTTGATTATTTTTTTTTCTTTTTTTTTTTACAATTTCTGTGCAACACTGTGCTTTCCCGTGTGGATGTGTAGCCGAATCGTACTCACTGACACTAGGCTCCTTGCTCCTCTAGCGTGTGGGTAGGACCCATGGGTTTGGGAAATGTACACTACTTCTGGTCCTTCCTCCCAGTGCATCTGTCCACTTTTGTTAAATTTCAATAAAATTATTTGTAGAGCCCACAAGTCCCAGAGCTGCGTTACTGGGGAAGGCAGCGGTACCTGAGGGGAGGTGGACTTTGCTGCCGGCATTTCGAGCCCCGTTTTGTCGGGAAGGGGGTGTTTGTGCACATGTGGCCGAGCTGATGGTGAAGGACCCCTGAGTCACAGCCGTTTCCAGGTTCTCCAGTTGGCACACGGGGCTGGCAGGAGTCGGTGGCTTTGTCGGGCTGTGACTCTCTACTTGTAGCTGCCGTGACGTCTTGTAAATATATAACTAATGTGAAATATATGTAATTTCCTTGTTCCTTGCGGAGGGCTGGAGCTCAAGCCTCTCTCCCCCGCCGTGTGCGGACGGAGGTCTGGGCAGCCGAGGTTCGCAGCGAGCGGACTCTTCCCATGGCTCCGCCCGAGCCCCGCGGGGGGGAGGATCCGCCCGTCCGCTCCTTCCTCGCCTGCCCTGCCAAATCAGTGCCTCATTAATCACGGGGCCCTGACGTTCCGGAGCCGGCGTGACCCTGTGTTGGGATGCCGCCCGTCCCTCGAGCATTGCCGCCTGTCCGTGGGGCAAGTGTGATTTCACTTTGCTCCCCGCGTCCTGTCCCCGACAGCTCTGCAAGTGTTTTCCTGCAGCCACCGTCACCTCTCATCATTTCCTCTGCGCAAGCCGGCTCTGCAATGATCTGCTGATGAAAGCTGTCATGAGAGTGAGTGGTGCAGTGTGTGCTGCCAGCCCTCCGGCCTCGGGGGGATGAGGCTCTGGCCATTCATCCGTAGGGACCCCAGCCCCGGGAGGGAGGGATGGATCCTGGTAGCTTAGAAGGGGACGGGGTGGCTGTGCAGGGCGGTACAGCCCGGCGAGGTTACACGAGGCGGTGGCTGTGGCTCTCTGGCTCCGTGACCATCTCTGTGTCTGCCAGGGCCACCACAGTCCCCTCCTGCTGCCCGTGGGGCAGGGCCACGCCCGGAGCCCCCAGCCCAGGGCCAAGGCAGGTGCCCACGTCCCCTCCTGGGTTCATGGCTGCTCCATTCCCAAGCTGGCCTCCTCTCACACCTTGCCCGGACCTGTCTGGCACGAGTGGCTGTGACTCATGTCCCGTTATCTTTATCTGCCATCCATGAGGGATTCCCATCCTCCTGCTGCCTGCCTGGAGCAGCTCGCCTGCTCAGCTCGCCCTGACCACTGCCCGGTGCTGCCATCCTGCACCCCTCTGCACTCTGGGAATGACTTGGAATGATCTCATGCTCGGCAGGGTAAGGGGAGACTGGATCTGCCCACATGCCCCTTCCCAAAAGCAAGTCTTCCCTGTGGGAAGGAAGGAGGGAAATCGAGTCAGGTGGTGCTCCCACTGAAGGGACAGCAGTGAGAATCTGCGTCACATTGAGGACTTCCAGCCCTCCCTGCCGTGGAAAGCTGTGACCCCTCCGGCCACCCCACTGCCGGTGGGGCTCCGTACCTTTGCACAGGGAGGATGGAAAATTTTAGCTGCTGGCGAAGGAAGCCTGTTTACTGCCCAGAGAGGAAGGGCAGCGCCCGCAGCGCTGGGACTTCTTGGCTCCCCACAATCTCTCCCAAGGGTTTTGGCAGCCAACGCCTCGCCATCAGCTGACCTTCCCAGCCCCTCTCCCAGCTGGTGCCTGGCATTGCCTGCGGGCCAGGCCAGGCTGTGGGGAGCAGCCTGGATTTGGAGTGGCCGGCCTGGATGCAGTGCCCATCCCTAGCAGGGCTGTCATGCTCTTGGTGGGAGCTTCACCACAAAAGCTGACACCCAAGTGGTGCCACTAACTGGAGCCAGCTGCAGGTGCCAGCGGCCAGGGCTTGGCACTGGCGGCACCAGGAGCTGACACCGAACAATGCTGGGCTTGGTGCTCCCGCCTGATCCTTGGGGAGCTGGCGGTTGGCTGGGGAGCACTTCCGTAGATTCAATCCCGCTTCCTTCCCCTGTCGGCCCCGACACACCCTCGCCGTCTGACGCTTCCTGCGCGGGGGCACCCCGATGGCCCTCAGCCCGAGGGGCCAGCCCTGGCCACAGCAGGCGGGGGACAGGCAGCACATGGGGACTGGTCCCTGAGCCCTGCCTGTCCTGTCGCCTGCCAGAGGGCACCCGCTGGATCCTCAGCAGTGCTCTGGGAGGGAAGCCCCCCAGGCCTGTTACATCCATGGCCCCCCTTGTCCTCTCCCGGCAGGAAACCCACGGGGCTATGGCTGAGTCAGCAGCACCGATTACCCTAGCCCTGCACAGGATGTCCTGTCCGGCACAGCACCGCCCTGGGGTCACCACCCCTGGTCCTGGGGACGCTGCTGTTGCAGGGACGCTGCTCTTCTGGTGTCACCACCACCTTGGGGACACCAGCATTCTGGCTTGCCAGCACTTTGAAGTCACCACCATTGTAGGATCACCATCTTTTTAGGGACGACATGATCCTGGTATACATTCCAGGGGTCACCACCATTCCAGAGTCCCCGTTTTGGAGTGATGATGATCCTGGGACACCACCGGCCTGGGGTCACCACTACCTGGGGAAAACGTCCTGAGGTCACCACCAAGCTGAGGTCACTATGGTTCTGGAGTGACCGCGACCCTGGGGATACCACCATCCCCCAGGGGACAGCCCCACCCCTGAGACCACCATCAGCCCCGTGGGGACAGCCCCGTCCGGCAGTCACCGCGCTTTGGGGACCCCCGGTCCCCCCGGTCCCCACGGCCGCCTCAACCCCGCGCTCACCCCGCCAACCGTGGCGCCCCCTGGCGGCCCCAACAGCGGCCCCGCCCCGCCCCCTTCCGCCGCGTGGGGGGGCGGGTCCTCCCGGGCCGTACCAATCGCGGCGGGACGGGGGGATGACTCCGCGGTGCCCGGTGCCCGGTACCGCGGCCCCACGGAGGTTTGTGTGCGCGGCGGGGCTCTGCCGCCGGCCCGGAGCCCGGGGCCCCGCGATGATCGGTGCAACCGGCCCGGCCCGGCTCGGCGCGGGCGGGGCGCGGGGGCGGGGCTGGCGCCCCCGCGGGTGGTGCGTGCCGGAAGGTTTAAAAGCGGCGGCGGGGGGGAGGCGGCGGTGTGAGAGGAGCCCGCGGCGGGGGATGGCCTGAGGCGCGGTGAGAGCCGCGCGGGGAGCGGGAGCGGGAGCGGGAGCGGGAGCGGAGCGAGGCCGTCGGGGGCCGCGCCCCGGCGCTTTGTCTGCCCGGCTCGAACAAAGGAGGCGCCGCGCCGGCACCCGGGGGAGCACGAGCGGGCGAAGCCGCGTGGGACCGGGATTCCCGAGAACCGACCCCCACCCGGGGCTCTGCCCGTGCCCCCCGGGGAGGGGACTTGGATCAGGGTCTGCCTTGGGGGGTGCGGGCAGAGCGGCCCCTGCCTGCACCCCCTCCTGCCGGCCTCTCCTGACTCTCCTCTCCCGCCGCCCCCAGGTCCCGTCGGGCAGGATGCACGGGGGCTGCGCGGCGGCGGCGGCTGTGCCCTGGCTGGCCCTGCTGGCCTTGGCCCGGCAGCCCCCCGAGAAGCCGTCGGCCGCCCCCCATCTCACCCGTCGGCCCTTCCTTGTGGCCTGGAATGTGCCCACCCAGGACTGCAAGCCCCGCTTCCAGGTGTCCTTCGACTTCAGCATCTTTGACTTGTACGCCTCCCCCAACGAGGGCTTCGTGGGGCAGAACCTCACCATCTTCTACAAGGAACGCCTGGGGCTCTACCCCTACTACACCCGTCAAGGTGTGGCCGTCAATGGTGGTGTCCCTCAAAACAGCAGCCTGTCCCAGCATCTCGCCCGCCTCCAGGAGGGCATCGACAAGTACATCCGCTCACCCACCAAAGAAGGGCTGGCCGTCATCGACTGGGAGGAGTGGCGGCCTGTCTGGGCTCGCAACTGGAAGCCCAAGGATATCTACCGGGAGGCGTCACAGGAACTGGTGGTACAGCGTCAGCCCACCTGGCCCCCCGAGAAGGTGAACAAGCAGGCAGCGTTTGAGTTCGAGTCGGCTGCCCAGGAGTTCATGGTGAGAACCCTGCGCAAGGCCAAGAGCTTCCGGCCCAAACAGCTCTGGGGGTTCTACCTCTTCCCTGACTGCTACAACCACGACTACAGTAAGAACAAGGAGAGCTACACCGGGCAGTGCCCAGATGTGGAGAAGTCTCGCAATGACCAGCTGAAGTGGCTCTGGAAGGAGAGCACGGCGCTCTACCCCTCCATCTACCTCGACCCGCTCCTGGATTCCACTCCCAACAGCCGCAAGTTTGTGCGGGCGCGGGTGATGGAGGCCATGCGCATCTCGCAGAAGCACCACGATGACTACTCCCTGCCTGTCTTCGTCTACACCCGGCCCACCTACATCCGCAAGCTGAATGTGCTCAGCCAGGTAGGGCTGTACTGCTGGGGCATCGTCATTCAAAGCCCTGGGCATCTGGGCTTTGGGGTCAGCTGAGGTGGTTCCTCTGCCTGTGTATTTGCACCTGACTCCTGTGGAGCAGGGTGGCTCTGGAGTCTGCACTCATGGTGTTACTGGCACTCCATGATTTGACTGTTTCCATCTAGTGGGAAGCGGTACCATTTGGCATTGTGCTGGCAGCTGGCCCCAGGGAGCAGGAGGGGTGCTTCCTTTCCTAGGGCCCCCAGCTCAGCCCCCCTCTGGTCTGGATGATGGGGTGCCACAAACTGTTTCCCTTAGGGACAGGATGTCTGGCAGCAGGACTGGCATCAATGGTGACTATCACTAGGGAAGTGCCTAGGAAGTACTGCAGGACTCAGGTCCTGGCAGCTGGAACCCTGGGGTGTGTGAGCCCACAGCCCCTGTGCTGTGCTGACTTGGCCCCTGAGGAGGAGGGCAGTATGGGGAACCTTGTCCCCAGGTTGTTGGGATAGTCCCTTTTCCCTGGAGCAGAGAGTGAGTCCTGCCCCCCTGATCCTGCAATGGACGCTTTGGAGCACGCTGTGCTGGGGCAGTGGGTGCTGCATGGGGTCCGTGGGCGCTGACCAGAGCCTGTCCCCACAGGCAGACCTGATCTCCACCATCGGAGAGAGCGCGGCACTGGGCGCAGCTGGGGCCATTTTGTGGGGTGACGCAGTTGACACCAAAAACCGGGTAAGTTCGGGGTCAGTGTGGGAGGTAGGTGGGTTGGGGGGATCACCTGCCCCCAGGGGAGGACCAGTGGCTGAGCAGTCCTCTCCATCTGAGGTACTTCTCCCTGGGTCACACCCTGGTGCCTCCCTTTCCCTAGGAGTTGTGCCAGTTAATGAAAAACTACCTGGAGGGGGACCTGGGACGCTACGTGGTGAATGTCACGACAGCAGCAGAGCTCTGCAGCACGACACTGTGCCAGGGCCGGGGTCGCTGCCTGCGCCAGGACAGCCACACTGATGTCTTCCTCCACCTCAACTCCACCAACTTCCAGCTGCGGCGCCGGGATGCTGACCACCCCGAGCGCCCCCTCTTCTGGGCCGAGGGCCAGCTCTCCTCTGCTGACATACTCTTCCTACGGACCCACTTTCACTGCCACTGCTACCAGGGCTGGCAGGGCAGTGGCTGCCAGACGCGTGCTGGCCCCCGCAGTGATGCTCCTGGCCCTTTGGCACCGCTGGGACTTGGGGTGCTGTGGCTGCTTGCAAGCTGGTGCTACCTGCGCCTGGACTGAGCTGCCCCATTCTGTGGCGGTGTAGAAGGAGCCTTTTTGATATCCCTACCCTGCCGGGGAGGCAGCTGATTGTGGAGGGCTGTCCCTCACTGTGGTGGTGTGGGACCAGAGCTGTGTGGTTGCCTTATCTCTACCCACCCCGCTGCAGTGCAGGTGCCCTTCATGGGGATGGGGGGAGGAGGGGGACCCCTCTTCTGTTGTAAGGAGAGGGATGGGGGCAAGAGGGACACGGGGGCGGGGAGCGGGTGCTGCGTGGTGCTGATCCCCCGTGTGCTGCCCCACTCTGAAGCGCTTTACCTCGAATAAAGCTGGTCAGACGGAGATGTGGGCTGGTTTGGGGCGGGGCAGGCACGAGTCACTCAACTCGCGGACACGGCCGCCGGGACGGGGCGGGGTGAAGAGGTGCGTGTTGGTACGCTGCTGGGGCAAGCTCTGCGGTGCTGGAACCTGCCCCGCGGGGCAGGAGCCGCCCGGGGAGCGGCTCCGCGTGGCCGGAGCGGCGTGGGCAGCCACGGCCCGGCCGCACACGTGGAAACTGCGTGCGCCCGGCCCCGGCCCGCCCCCAGCGGGATTCCCCGCGGAGCCCTGCCCCCGGCCCCGCGCCGTGTCTGCGGTGCGGGGCTGGAGCCCCCGGGACCGGCGTCGCCGTGTGGGGACACCGCGAACCCACGGCCGGGGGTGGGTTCAGCCCCCCGGCACCGGGGACACCCCTGGGCCGTGCGCGTCCCTGAGCTCCGCTGTCCCGTGCGGCGAGTGTCCCCGAGCGCGGCTCCTGTCCCCGGCACTGCCCTGCTCTGCCCGTGCCCGTGCAGCCTCTCCGGCCACTGCCCTGCTCTGCCTGTGCCCGTGCAGCCTCTCCGGCCGCTGCCCTGCTCTGCCCGTGCCCGTGCAGCCTCTCCGGCCGCTGCCCTGCTCTGCCTGTGCCCGTGCAGCCTCTCCGGCCACTGCCCTGCTCTGCCCGTGCCCGTGCAGCCTCTCCGGCCGCTGCCCTGTCCTCCATGCCCGTGGGCACGGAGCGGCCCCGCGTGGCACAGCCGCCGCCGTGAGGGTTCCCGTGCCGTGCTCTCTGCGGCTGCTGTCCTGTGCTGTGGGTGTCCCCAGGCCGTGCCCTCCTGTGGCCGCGGGGCCCGCGCAGGAGTATCCTGTGCCAGCGCGGGCTGTGTCGTGCCCGGTCCTGCTCGGTGCCCAGAGCTCCCTGCCAGCAGCGCCCTCTCCTCGCCAGGGAATGGCCGTCGCTCTCCACTTCCCGAGCGGCGCCCGCCCGGCGCAGCCCGCATCCATCACCGTGACCTTCCTCCCCCCGCCCCATCCGTGTCTGTTTGTCTTTCCAGCCCACTCATCGCCGGCCAGTCATGGGGTGTTGACTCTGCGCATTCCTTCCCAGCCGAGCCCGCCGCCGCCGCTCATTACGCGGAGCTGACGCTGCTGTCCCATTTCGGGGCCGCTCTGCTGGGCTCCGGCTGCTGATAAACGCAGGGACTTGGAGGAGGTGGAAGAGGTGACCCGGGGTGATCGGCACCGCTTGGGAACGGAGCTGTGGATTAATGCCTGTCCTACTTTGGGGATAAAAGCATCAAGGCCTGCCCAGGTCTCAGCTCACCCTGAGCACATCAGCACCATGGCATCAGCGTGGTCCTGCTGGGTTGTCCTGCTGCTCCTGCCTGCCCTGACCCACGCTGGAGGGCCCGGTCCTGTCCTCGTCAACCGCCCCTTTGTCACCATCTGGAACATCCCTACCCAGCGCTGTGCTGAGAAGTACAATGTCACCCTCAGCCTGGAGATCTTTGATGTGTTGGCCAATGACCAGCAGTCCTTCACCGGCCAGGACATCACCCTCTTCTACAGCGACAAGATGGGTCTCTTCCCCTATTACACATCTGAGGGGGTGCCAGTGAATGGGGGGCTCCCCCAAAATGCCAGCCTGGAGACTCACATCCACCAGGCCACCCAGGACATCAAGGTGACCCTGCCCAGCCCTGACTACGGTGGGCTGGCTGTCATCGACTGGGAGAAGTGGCGCCCACTGTGGATCCGCAACTGGGACTCCATGGAGATCTACCAGCGGAAGTCGGAGGAGCTGGTGCAGCAGCAGCACCCTCAGTGGCCCCCCAAGGAGGTGGAGGAGATGGCCAAGCAGCAATTTGAGAAGAGCGCCTGTGATTTCATGAACAAGACCCTGTGGCTGGGCGAGAGCCTCCGTCCCAGTGCCTACTGGGGCTTCTACGGTTTCCCCGACTGCTACAACAATGACTTTGATAGCCTGCCCTACAACGCGACGTGCCCAGACGTGGAGCAGCAGAGGAACAAGAATCTGTCCTGGCTCTGGACGAGCAGCCGGGCGCTCTACCCCAGCATCTACCTGCCCCTCTGCCTCAATGGCACCAACAAGGTGCTCCCCTACGTGCGGCACCGCGTGGCCGAGGCTTTCGCTGTCCAGCGTGGAATCCTTGACAGCGGCATCCCCGTCCTGCCCTACTCCCAGATCGCCTTTGAGCGTACCCTGGACTTCCTTTCCCAGGTGATGGGGCTGTTGGAATAGCGGGCACCTCTTGGGCTGATGGGTTGGCACCAGGGACTCTATCTTTGCTGGGGCTGTGTGGGGGTCTTTGGGCACTGCTGACTTCTCCTCTCCCTGTGGGTGCAGGAGGACCTGATGAACACCATCGGGGAGAGCGCGGCTCAGGGTGCTGCTGGTATCATTCTGTGGGGCAGCCTGGATTACAGCACCTCCAAGGTGAGTGCAGACGGTGGCATCAGGTCCCTGTCAGCAGGGACTCCCAGTTCCTCAGCTGTGCAGGGCTGTGACGCCCAATGCCATTGCAGGAGACGTGCCTGAGGCTGAAAGACTACGTGGAGGGGCCCCTGGGCCGCTACATCGTCAATGTGACAGCCAGTGCTGACCTGTGCAGCCAGACCCTGTGCTCTGGCCGGGGCCGCTGCGTGCGCCAGGACAACCAGCAGGGCTTCCTCCACCTCGACCCCTCCTTCTTCACCATCGACCTGCGTGCTGCCAAGCCCTGGCTGGTGGCTCAGAGCCTGGAGCCCGGGGAGCACATTTCCAAACTGGCCAGGGAGTTCACCTGCCAGTGCTATGACAAGTGGAAGGGACCCCGCTGTGACACCCAGGGCTTTGCCAAGTGACCCCCCCCAGGGTCAATCCTCCCACCCTGGGGACACTACCTCAGCATCCTCGCCATGGGGTTGACAGCCTCACTCTGGGGCTCTTAATAAAACCAGAAAGCATCAGCAAGCATCTCCATGTCTTCTGCTGCAGCACTTTGGGGGTGGGTGGGTCCCCCTGCAACACCAGTGCTGCCCTGTGATGCTGCCAAGGGCTGTCCTTTGGGATGGGGGCTTGGGATGTAATGCCTCAGAGGAACCACAAGGAAAAAAGAAAATTTATGGGAAAAGACACAGGAAGAGGGGATGGTGGATGAGAAATGGAAGAATGATGGGGGATGGCCAAAGAGTGGAGGCAAAGGGGGTGAAAATATGTGATTGTGTGGAGTTGAGGGAGTGTGTTCTTCAGCCCCTCACTGTGCACCGAGGGTTGGACTGACACCAATGCCCCCATGCTGATTTTCCCCTGGATAACCATACGCAAAGCAGTTAAGTGCACAAATAATATGCAAAAGCACTGATTTCTGTAACCCAGGCCACACACTTAACTATACCTACTTCAAAACAGCTGGGAGAAGGCGTGAAACCCTGGCACAGCTGAGATAAAGGTGTTGGCATCTTCACCTGGATGTTGCTCATCTTGGGGTGGGAGAATTACATGCTCAGTTCTCTGATTTTAGGCTCTAATTCAGGTAATCTCTCCTTGTTGGGACTGCACTGCATGGCACTGTGTATGCACTGGGGACTTAACAAAGCTGCACTCTTAATTTTTAAACTGGTCGGTGTAAACCATTGCAGAGTTGTTACATTTCTTTTGTTCACTTATTATTATTATTGAGGAGGATATGAGAGTATATCACTGGAAACATAATTAGGCCTTTGGATTCCCCTGTCACAGCTTTCAGAAACATACACTCTGTTATTACCAAGCTCTTTGATAAGCTGGGGACCCCTGAAAAAATTACACATAATTGGATTTTGGCTCAGAATTAATAGTTTTATCTAATACTTATAGAGATAGCTTGGTAAATGTCGTATATAAATGCTGGAAACAATATTATTTTATTATTTTTTGTATGTGAAATTTGATTTACCTTAAATGAACACTTAAACGCTCCTCCCAAGCTACAGGGAATCTGGTATTTGCCCTGTATTAAATGCTGATATTGAAAGCAAAGTCCACCTTGCTATTCACACAAAGAAAATTACCATGAATTTCAAGTCCTCCTTATGCCTGGAAGGGATCAGAGCTGTGTGCTTGTAATTTCAGGTAATTTAATATGCTTCAAGTGTTCAGCTACTGGTGCCTAACTGGAGGCCGGTTTGAGGTTCTCCTGGACAGTATTATCTCAATCCATTAACCAAACTGAGCACTGAGGTGAGCATCATGATAGAGACATTTCCTCAGGAGTTGCAGAGGTTCTGGAACTGTCAGGAGCCACAGAAACCCTGCAGAAACCCTGTCTGTCTCCAGGTGTGTGTGGCTTTTCTTAAAGTGAGGCTGGGAAGTGACAGACTTCCCTTATTTCTTGAAACATCTCCTTTTCTTGTTATTGGAATAATGCAAACTTAGGCACGAATGCAGTTTGCCACTTTCAAATAAGAGCTTTGAATGCATAAGAGGATTTGCTTTATTCATCCTACTTATTGTAGCTATTCTTCTATCCTTGCCCCTCACACTGTATCTAAAGACACCCAAGACACTGGGTTTCCTGTAATTTAGCTTGTCTTGCTCCAGACTCTGAGGAATGGAGACTAAAAAGACACTGCATGTGGTGCCAGCAGACAATGTGGAAGCACTGAACATCTGCTGGGTTGTTTTTTCCAGGGCTGAAAACCTGTACGTGTGTAGAACTGCTCAAACCCAGCACTGCTGGAGCCAGCCCACGCTCGGCAGGAGCGAGCTGGAGAGGGGCCAGCAGTGATCCAGGCACGGGACTTTGTGGGGGTCACATTTCTGGCCCTTGGGTGGGATGTGCTCGTGGTGTTGTCACAGCAGCTCCTGTTTTCCATGCTCAGATTGGCTGACAAACCTGCTGTGTGCAGAGCTCATTTATCCACTGCACTGCAGGATTTACACTAAATCAATTTCTAGGCTTTTTCCACGTGCTGCTCCGAGAAATCAGGGGAGACTGTCACTTAAAACCGTCCTTACATTGCTTGGTTTTTCATTTCAATGACTCATTATTTTTTTTTTTTTGTCTGCATTGCTTGAGCCTCATATCTCCACAAATAATCCTAAGTATTTACCATGGTTAACTTTCCCAAAGAGAACTGAAGTGCTGAATGCTCTGAAGATAGAATGATTATTTTACAATTGAGAATGAAGATACTTGTAGGGAGGAGCCTTTAAAGGGTAAGGTGTAGATTAAGTCTTGCATAAAACAAGCAATTCACAGGCCTTTCAGATACAAGCAGGAAATTAGTGGCCTGTTATTTACCTAATAAGAAAAATTTCATTTGCCTTGTTCTCCTGACTAAAAATCTCAGAATCTGTACAGAGAGATATTTCCCGCGTTGTTAGAAATCAATTTAGTCAGACACTAAGACATTTTTTCCAGTTTTGTCTTGCATTAAGACCAACACCTATGGTTAGGTGACCAAGGGGGTGATGGTATTTTGAGACCCCAGGAGCTGCTTTAGGACCCCATTAACTGTCATTTGCTGTTGCATTTCACTTCATCCAAAGATCTGGACTGAAGCCATAAAACCAAAATCAGACCACTTCTGCAGCTCTCACAGCTGGATGCTGAACTTCTCCTGACATACAAGTACAACCCTCTCTTGGAAGAAATAAAACCTTCCCAAAAGCAGATCACAGCAACTGTACGGCTTGAAATTAAAGAGATGACATGTGAGTCATTAAAATGCCTTTTATTGCATTTGCATTGCTTGTGGCACCCAGGGCTGGTCAGTCAGAGCTCGGGTTGCTTCGTGGGCGTGCTTAAAGGGGAGAGAAGGGCTGGGTGCTCGGCCAGCCCGGGGCAGGTTTTGCTCACTCTGTTTAGCTGCAGCGGCAGAAAGCCCCCCTAACTCCCAAACACTGCTCTGCTGTGCCCAAAGCTTCCAGGTGAGCAGCTCACCCAGCAGGAGCAGCTAAGAGGACTCAGAGGTACCTCAGCAAAACGTGAGACCAGGAGGAGGAGGAGGAGGAGGCAGCAGCACAGAATCTGCCTCCAGTGACACTTGAGCCCGTGAGCAGCTTGAGGGGTTACCCAGAGCAGCAGGGGTTTCACTGGCTGTGAATCAAGCACACCCCCCGCATGCCAATAGCGCTGAGCGTGTGCACAAGGCTTCACTGCTTTCCCGTTCATGCTTTTAACCAGAACTTGCCGCTTCTTTTCCAGGCGTAATGTCAAAGCTAACTTGTGGTTATTGTTTCAAAAGTGAAACATCAGCTCCTACAGAAATAATTTCCAGAGTTTGAATGCAAGGCTCTGTGTCCCAATCCCTCCTCAGTGTTACTCAGAGCAGCACCGACCTGAACACAAAATTTTCAAGCTACCAATTACCTAAAATGAAAATGGCTCTTTCTTATGATGTCTTTGTATCTCTGTTTTATGTT
Organism: Hirundo rustica; assembly: GCF_015227805.2. Lineage (NCBI taxonomy): Eukaryota > Metazoa > Chordata > Aves > Passeriformes > Hirundinidae > Hirundo > Hirundo rustica. The sequence continues at coordinate 5,336,870 of NC_053461.1, read as the reverse complement.
TGAAAATCACCCACTCCAAACCTTTTCCCTTGCTCAGGCATTTCTAGAAAAGATGTGAAAAGATTTATAAAAAACAAACCATATTTAAGAATAGATCTAAAGTGATCTTCAGGGGCCACAGACTCTGCTACTGCCCTGGACCTGACATCCCTTGTTTCCGAGAACTAGCAGGAATATCAGCCTTCATTCCTCTGATTCATCAGACTGCAATTTCAGAAGTTACTTGGAAAAAAAGCAAGCCCCGAAGCACAGTTTGTGGGCTCCCAGTGAGTGTTCAAACATTCAGCACAAACAGCAGACCTTGCTTTATGTTAGACAAATAAAAACGCCCCTGCGCTTGAGAACTTGTCCGGCTTTGTTCCATAACTTTTTTAATCTGCCATTACTGGGGCTGGGCAGCAGAGCAGGACTTTCACCACAAGAATGTGGGCGAAGCAGCAGCTCCTTTGTTGTGAGTGCTCCAGGCCAGCCTCAGGCAGGGCTGCTGCGTGGGGTGCAAGGGTTTCCACGTTTTCTGCTTGAGAAAAGTGTCCTTTGTGTTTCTCACTGCTGGTGGGACTGTCAGAGGCAGAACACTCGTCCTGTTTGCAGCATCTTCTCTGCTCTGATTTGGCAGCAACGTCCCTCCTAGTTATTTTCCACCCTGGGGCTTTAAAACAGGCTAATCAGTGTCCTGTGCTGGCATTAGTAAATCAGCAGGAGTGTTATCAACAGCCCGAGGAGGGTCAGAGTGAGGCCTTGGGAGAGCTTCGAGTGAAGCTGCTGGCTTGCACCGTATAAAGCACCTCATAAACTCATTTTTGTCCAGTAATATGTTAAGCAAAAAACTCCAAACTCTGCTCTAATCTGCTGGTGCAGACTCCAAGCAAACACCAAATAATATAGCAGAACATTTTGTGGCAACTGTCCTGCATTAGACTGTAACTTCTCAGGAGGAAAAATTTGATTTGACAGGTTACTGGTCCTATTCCCCAATTAAGACAAACAGTTGTAATCCTCTGTGCTGTTGGGCAGAGTTCAAGGTTAGTTTCAGCAAAAACAAATCAAGTTAGAATTGAAGCAGGGAAAAAACCCACAAAAACCCCCCAAATTTGGAGGCAGAACCTTCCCACAGCGCAAAGCATATATTCTTCATTATCTTATTTGTTTAAATACACACCAACTGATACCTGCACAGGGCTGATACCAGCTGAGATAACAGGGAGCTCAATATTTAAGGCTTGGCTTTTCTCACCATAGCAACAAATGTGTAAGGAGAGTAAGAGGACATGGGTAACTGGCAGCATCCTGCACAGCAGGGGCAGTGGTGCTGGAGCTCTGAATCTCTCACACCATCGCCGTGCCCGATGCAGAACCACCGTGGACGTCTGAACACAAGCGCCCGGCGTGCCCTGGGGAGTGTGCGTTGTGCAAATCATCAGCAGAGTAAACACAGAGGTAGGTGTTTGCTTCCTTGTCTCCAAGGCAGCTGGGAAAGAGAGGGGGTCTCTAATCTTATTTTCCTTTTATAAAATAGTGGAAGTGGTGACCCTCGAATGCAGGTGTGCTCTCCCTGACTACATAAACCAGCTCCTGGGGCACCAGGGACTCTTCATAGTCACTGGTCTAGAACAGAAGAGCCCTCCAAAGGTACCCTTTTCTCTCTGCACCTCTGCCACTCTACCAAAATCAGTTGGACGAAACAGATTCTCTGTCATAAATCTGTGCTGCATTTATTCACATGGACAAACACTTATGTTGCTTTTTATTTCATGCATTAACACTTGTTCATCCACTCATAGAATTTGTTTAATCAGTAATTACACTCAAAATGAATGAAATAACTTGAAAATCTGTCATCAGTGTCCCATCAGCGTCTGAAACCAGGTGAGCCCAAGAAAAATTGCCACCAAAATCTACTTGGAGCTAATCTTCAGGATGCTGGTCAGAAGGGTCATGAAACCTTTTCCACTGCAGTTGTGACTAAAAGACATAGTATGAATGTTAATTTTCTGCCAGTTAAAAACAAACAAAAACAAAAAACAAACACCCTTATCTTTGTTTTCTAAGCAAGAAAATATTATTTCTACCTATGCAGGTTTATCACAAAATACCCACCGAAAAGCAAGAGTAAGGGGATTCATCTTCAAAATATCCTGATATGGGTTCTTGGTAGACAAATTTATGTCAGAGTTATTTTAACAAGGTAGTTAATTAATGAAGAATCCCCAAGTTAGAAGAGATACGCACCATTCATTTCCATTACAGTCCAAGCTTGAAATTTATTCCTTCTATCACCCAGACACTGGTGGAAAGAAATGCAACACCGATGCAAGCGATTTGCCAAAAAATGTGCTTAATATAATATTTATATAATCTTCTTACGTGCTGCCTGTTGTGAAGGGGAGCTGTGATTAAAAATACATTTTTTCTTAGTCAAAGGTTATGGAAAATCTCAGTTGTCTGGGATCAAGAAGCAACACTTGACTACAGCTGCACACACAATAACCGAGCAGCATAAAAATAGCACAACAAGCACTCCAGCAATGCACATAACAAGATTTCCCTCTTCCAAAGAGCCTGAGAAAGGCCAGGCAAGCTCTTAGGGTCTGACCACACCGGAGATGATAATTCCCAGTCAAAAAGATAAGGCTTCCCAAACAAGTCTCCAGTCTTGGGGTACCTTAACATGCTCCTATGCTTCAGGACAAGGATACACCTGATTTTTAAAGACCTTATAGTCTAGACAAAACAAACAGCTCAGAGAAAGGAAAAAAAAAAAGGTACAGCATGATCAGTGACTACAAGGGGACTACATGAATAATTGCATTAACTTTTGTTTGCTGGTTCACATATTGGTTTCTGCCTTTTATTCTTCTCCTGCACACTTAGAATTTGGGTAAAGATTGCAAATATACCTTTAAGAAAGAATTGTGTTATCTGGCTGAACTGAATGCAGTGCAATCCTGCATGTGGCCAATTTCCAAGGAATTTAACAAAGCACCCAACAGCTTAAACGTCAAGCTGAGGAACAAAAATCCAATTGATTTACTAGTCTTTAAATTATTGTCATCCAGAGGTAAAATTTTTTGGCTCAGACTAGAGCAGGAGGAATGTGACCTGTAAAAAAACACAGTCACAGTGGGATTGGTGTCCCCAGGCAGTCCATGCCTGCCCCAGCCACGTTGCTCTGATAAGCCCCATCAGATACTTTTCCTTGCCAAGCAGCTGAAGGAAAAAATGTATTTTTGTGGCCTTCTCTTCAGTTCCTTGAGACCACAAAGCCACATGAAGGGAAAAAATATTTTCCAAGGCCTGTTAGTGCAGCAATTTTTCCAATTTAACTATTTTTGAGGAAGGCACAGGACTAAGTCAAACATCTCCCAAATGGATGACCCTGCTTGCTCAGTTTATCCAAGCACAAGTTAGGATCAAACATCTCAGGGAGAAACTGTGAGTATTTACCTCGAACAGTCTTCCCTCCTGCTGAGTCCTCCTAAATGCAAATAGATGATCAGGTTTATATATTTCCTTCATGAAAGTTCCTACTTCCACTTGCCAAATTAACTACACCTCTCCAATTTGGACAAAATCTCAACAACCTCATTAGTGGTTGGCTATACAGATCTTGAGCAAACCCCAAGATTTCTAGCAAGTTTTGCTGTTAATACCTGGACTGGTTTATCAGTGATTTCATGTGTTTTGCTTTTAAGAGCACTGAAGTCCCCTGCACAGTTAGGGCCCTGCAGCACAGCTTTTGTGGGGAGGCAGCTGCTGCACACAAAGGCCAAGGTGTGCCTTCCCACCTTGAAAAAAACGCTGTGGGGGAGGATAAACGCGGTTAAACAGAAGAGAAAAACCACTCAAAGAAAAGCCTCTTTGATGTCCCGTGAGGCTCTGCCCGCCAGCCCGTGCAGGGTTACAGGCTGCCTTCACCACTGCTGCTCAGCAGCCTTTGTTCTGCCAAAAGGAGTGGAGGCTTCTGGCTCACACTGAGCCGCATCTCACTGGCCAGTAGGACAGGGGGTTAACTCTGAACCTTTCACCAACGGCAAGCAGTAAGGAATCCTTGCAGATGGGTGGGGTTTTTGGATTTTCTTTGTTTTTAAGGCCAAGGACAGGAGGGTGAGCTGCTGCAGTGCCCAGCCCCCTGAGCTCCATTTCTGGCTGTGCCTCACTACCTGCTGCTTCACACCAGCTGCAAAAAAAACTTTTTTTTTTTTTATTTTTTTTAAATGAAACATGGGGATAAGGTTTCACTAAGCCCAGAAACTGTGCCTAAAAGATGTTTCAAGGGGAGAGCAGATGAAAGCAAGGGCCTCTCTCCTATGCCAGGGCTCAGAATTGTTCGATATTTCTTTCAGAGAAACTCTCAAACAACTCCAGTGGCCCTTGCTTCAAGCTGGAAGCAGTCAGTGACCAGAACCAGAGTTAACTAAATCAAGTTTTGAGCTATGCCATCTGTGCCAGTGACAAATGCTCTGCTCCAGAACAGCACAGGCACATGGTGCCTCTGAGTACCAACCACATCTTCACGCTCTTAGCAGTGGACAACAAAGCTTGCTAATGTATAAAGGGCCACAGTTATGTAGAGTCACTGGAGCTCCTTAAGGAGATAAAGCAAACTGATTAGTACTTCAGATGACATCATGGAGAGTTAATAAGGATGAAGTGTTGTCCAGAAGGTGGACACAGGTAACTTCCACCTCCAAAGAGCCCAACACTTGCACTGTGGCACCTTGAGAAGCTGTTCAGCTCTAGGGGCTGCACAAGAAGCTGGATCTTACTTGGACACTTCCCTGAAACAAAAGGAAGCATTCCTCAGCGTTGCATCAACAGTGAAATGCTTTCCTCCTGTGCTGCCCTCAGTTCCTAGAAAATCAGATTTCCAGAGGGGCTGTTACAGCCTAGGATTGGAGAAGCAGTAGGGGCCTGGTCTCTCAGGCCAAAGGAACTCAGTCCCGGCTCTGAGTCACCACACACACTTGAAGCAGGGGATACCAAGCATCTTGCTGACCTCAGCTGCCAGGTTTCCTCATTGCAGCAAGCATCGTCACCTGGAGATAAGCATGCAATACTCCCTGTCTAAAAAATCCATACCAACAAGCCACCCTTTCTTCCATGTGGCTTAATTTCTATAAGCAATTCAGAACTTGTGCTTTGTTAGCTAAAGTTTTAAAGCATCAGGCAATGCCCAGGCAGAGCCAGCATAGTTACAATGCTTTTATTGCCAGTGGGGATCTGAAACCAGCTGCCCAGACAGTAAACTAAGAGTGGATATCACTTGGAGACAACTTGGGAAGCAGGATGGAGGTGTGTAGATAGATGAAAAGACATCTTGACAAGGTAAAGAAAATTTGCATGTGAATTTTATGCAAAAGCAAAAAAACCCCCAAAACTCCACCAGTCTTAATTATTCTGATTTTTCATTAGCAAGTGGCTTTAGACTGATGTTTCCTTAATCTTTTTTCATTTTTTGTTTGGCCCCTCTCTCATCTGCAGTGGTGTTTTCCCCTCCCCATACTTGTGTTTGCCTATCTCTGCAGGCCAAAGGCACAGAAAGTCAGATAACTCTCCTGAGCACAGTGACTACACTCCAGCTCCTCACCCCAGTGCAGGACAGCGTGATAACAGCTCTGAAGTCCCTAAACACACCCATTTATTTTATCTCTGCCTCAGGGGGACAGCCTTACGAAATTACCAAGCCGTGAGGAAAGGCAACCACAAAAAATAACGTGCCCCAACCTGAACAAAATAACAGACACACTTCAGCATCACCCCACGGATGGTATGAAGACCTAGAGGACCTTCGTTATTGAGCTCGAGCATGTGTGGGGGGGATGCTGTGTGTATCCTCAGGGATTCTGTATGGCCAGGGCAGCGAACAGCTGCCGCCCGAAGCAGCGGGTGGCTGTGCCCCGAGCGCACGAAGAGGCTACATTTGCCCGGATGCCTTCACCTGGGACTGGTCCGGCTCCCCGGGAGGCGGATCCCAGCCCTGGCTCCTCTCCTCGCCCTGCCTGAGGCTGTCGGTGGGGTGATGCACTGGCTCGGGTCAGCGCTGGGGTCACTGCGGCTCCGCGGAGAGGCTGAGCAGCGCTCCTGAGCCCCACTCCTCCGGTCCCTACCTATCCCCTGTCCCGCCGGCCGCATTCACACCCAGCCCTCCAACGCGGCTACAGCCGCCCCACCTCCCTCACGTCTACTCGATTTCTACTGATCAGTTTATGTGTTTATTTTAAATTTCAGCTCGTTTTAACTAAGCACGAAGCCCAGGGCAGCAGAGAGCGGAGGGAGGGCAGCGGTGCCGGCAGGGAGCGGGCGATGGGGCGCGCAGCGGTGCGGTGCGGAGGCGCGGGAGCCGCTCCCCTCAGGCTCCTCAGGCACCCCGGGGCTGCGCGGGGCTGCGCGGTGCGGAGCGGAGGTGAGGTGAGGCAGCCGCCCCCCTCAGGCCCCTCAGGGCCTTTCCCCCCGGGTTGCGCGCAGCGGTGCGGGGCGGGGCGGTGCGGAGCGGAGGTGAGGCAGCCGCTGCCCTCAGGCACCCCCCGGGCTGCGCGGTGCGGAGCAGACGTGAGGCGGTCGCTCCCCTCAGGTCCCTCAGGCACCCCGGGTCTGCGCGGTGAGGAGCCGAGGGGCGGCAGTCGCTCCCCTCAGGCCCCTCAGGCGTTCCCCCCGGTCTGAGCTGGGCGGGGCGGGGCGGAGCGGGAGCTCCCGTCGGGGCGGGCGCTGCCCGGGGCCGCTCCCTCCGCCCCGCCCCGCCCCGCGCGGGGCGCGCACACCCGCGGGCAGCTCCGCGGGGCTCCCCGCGGCCCTGCGCCCCTGCCTTCCGTGCCAGCCTCCGCCGGAGCGCAGCCCAGCCCGCCGCCCATGTGGGGCTGCCGCCGCCGCGGCCGCTGCCCGCAGGGCCGGCGCTGCCGAGGTAGGACCCCCGGGCCTCCCGCCAGCCCCCCTCCCGCCCCCGGCTGCCCGCCCACGGGGAGCCCCCGAGAGACCCGCGGAAAGGGGAAGGTGGTGTTTTTCCTGGGCCTCCCTGGTCGGGGTTTTCCCCTCCTCGGCTCCACCGAGGAGTGAGGGTGCCCGGCATCTCAGAAAGCTCGGCCGGTCGGAAATGGGAATTGCGGCTTTTGCTGGAACGGCCCTGGGTGAAGGAGGGTTTGGGAGATGTGGCGTGGAAAGAGAGAATCGTAGTGTACCAGCAGCTGTTTACTTGCCGAGTTATTTTTGGAGACTGCCTTGCTGCGATGGACTTTTTTTTTTTTTTTTTTTAACTGTCTGTAGGAAGGCGGGTTTACATCGCACTCCTCCAAGCCTTGGTGCTCTCCATTGGCTGAGGAAGGGTGTAAAACCAGTGCTTTGGCAAATACCGATCTAACTGGTTAGCTCTTCTTCCCGTATTCCTAAGGGCAGCTCCATAAAAAGCGCATAATCTGCATCTTCTTTACCTTCCTTCGTGAGATTTGGCTGCTGGCTCTTTGGGGCCTTCCTTGGAAAGGGCTGTCTCTCCCTGGGGACCGAGGTCTGGCATGTTTATGAGGCACTTTGTGTAATACAGGGTGACAGCTGTGACGCAAGCGCACCAAAACTTTGAACACAGCCTCAGCCAAGGTTATGTTTGGACATAATCTCCCCACTTTCTAGGAAAATTGTATTATGTAGGCTGGAAGATAAACTGGGCACTGCTGCTGCTGTGGGGCAGGACAGGGCGGCAGAGATGGATGTGGCAGTGAGGGCTGTTTTACTTGGGTTTGGTAACGGGACCAGGACCCTGAGCTGCCTGGTGCCACACAAAACTGGGTGTCGTCGAGTGGCTGTGGCTCCTGCCCGGTGAGTCACAGGCTTGCTCTTGTTTACAGCTGTCACTTTGCTTCTGCCAGCCTTATAGTAGGCAGCTGCCTGCTTCCTCCATGCCTGACTCCAGCCAAGGGCATGGAAGGGGATTTCGGTAAGGCTGGTGTTTCAGAACCTCTCGGACTAGGAGGGGACCCCCATTCAGCTGTTGAAACGTGGTGATGGCCATTGCTTTGTAGCTGAACTGAAACCCCTTCAGTGTCCCTTTGGTCATTCCCACACTGCTTGTGCTGGTGTCTTTCATGAGCAGAGACTTGTTGGCTGTGCCAGGGGAATTTGGATACTGCCCTCACTGCTCTTATCAACACCTGGCTCCTTGTTGGCTCTGTAGCAGGTCCGTGGTGCTTATGTGGCTCTTTGAGATGTGAGGAGGAAAATAAAGACTTTAATACCGAAGCAACTTGAAGGCTCTTTAAGATTGTTTCGATCTTTAAAGACATTAATTCTGAATTAAACTTTTTATATTGGCAAATGCCAGAGAAACTAGTTCATTTGGGGCAAAAACATACTAAAACAACTATAACTTGCAGCAATTCCGTATAGGATGGATTGATTTTGTGGTGCTTTGCACAGAGCTGGAGGTGGGACTGAATAAATGCCCACTGTGGGACTCCTGATGCTCGTCCAGTGTGTTGCAGAGCAGTTTGCAAAGTTCCAGTAAGTTTGCTTAATGTGACCTTACTCAGTTCCGAGGCACTCCCATAATTATGGCTGCAATTAAGGGCAATAACATCCCTTTACATAAGATGCCAGTCCTTTTAAATCAGTGCATCATCTAATGAGAGCATTCATGTAGGGATAGCTGTGCAGGATGAGGACCCAAAGCTGAGGGCATTTTGGGAAGGATTGGGTTTCAGAACTTTCTTGAGGTCATTCAGAGGAAGGATCTGCTATGAAATAGGACATTTTATTATGAAAATGTCCTGATTTATAAATACAACCCTTACCATCAACCAGGATGTTGTTGAATTGAGTGATCGCAGCACTTCATTTTTTTAATGTATCATCCATCCAATTAAAAAACCAAAAGCAGCCTGGTTGCACCAGTATTTTTCTCAGTTTGATTGCGTCAATGTTCTTCTGCTCTTGTGAGTAAGAGATTTGGTAAATCCAACTTGTGGACAGTATTTAATTGCTGGTGAAGCACTATGGACGTATTCTGAATGGCTCACTGGACTTGCATGGCTTCCTTGGGACTTAACCTCTGCGTATGATGGCCACAGATTTTCCCTTGAGATAAATACAAATCTTAGACTTGAAGTGCTGGAAAAGATCTTTTATTTGGGGAATGCTTTGGTTTTCTTCTGAAAGAAATGACCTGGTGGAGTATTCCCACCTTCCCACTCTATATGTTTTGTGCTGTTTCTCTTTTTTGTTTCCTTTAATTCATTGAATGTGGTGTAAGCTTGTGGCCCCACACCCTGGGTGGGGCTTCTTGGGAAGAGTCACAAGGCCAGTGCAGTAGAAAGGGTAAAAATTCTCAAAATACAAGTGAGGAGGCACCAGCTGTGAGCCTGAGAAGTGCAGGACTCCTTGGGTCTGCACAAGTTTTCCCCAGAAGCCATTTTCTCCAATTATACGAGAAATAATTAGTCTGTTAACCTTTTCTCACGGACAAAGTGCTTGGCTTGTGGTGTCTGAGATCATAAGAGGTTAAGTAATTAAATTGTAAAAGGGAGTAAAAGAGAATAATCAACTCCAAACTCCCTAGTTTGTCTAGTTGGGCTCTCCGGCATCTAAAATTAAGTAATTTAGGCTGATTCCTGATTTCATTAGATTCTTACCAGGCACTCAAAGTGTGACTGCAGGAGAGAGTCCCGCATTGCTTCACACAGGTTGTTTTTTCCAGCAGTGGTGGGTTGGTTTTGGGCACGGTTTGGTCGTGCAGAGGGGCAGTGTCAGGGGCAGCGCTGGCCTGGGGTGTTCTGATAAGGTTCCAGCATGGGGCCAGGGTGGCTTACAAACCAGGCTTTTTCCTGGGTGCCTGCCAAAACCTGGCCCCAAGTATTGTAATCATTCACTAATTACGAATCCTAATCTCCTGGACCTGTTACCTACTGAGGTAAAATCACAGGATGATGTGGGTTGGAAGGGATCTTAAAGTTCGTCCTGTCCCCACCCCCTGCCATGAGCAGGGGCACTTTCCACTATCCCAGGTTGCTGAGATCCCATCCCACCTGACCTTGGACATTTCCAGGGATGAGGCACCCACAGCTCCTCTGGGCACCCTGTGCCAGGGCCTCACCACCCTTGTGGGGAAGAATTTATTCCTAATATCCCATCCAGCCCTGCCCTCTGTCACTTTAAAGCTGTTTCCCCTTGTCCTGCCCCTCCATGCTCTTGTCAAAAGGCCCTTTGCAGCTCTCTTGGGGCCCCTTCAGGCACTATAATATCTTGTCCCCAAAATCACTCTGATGTGCTGAGCCTGTGAATTTGTATCAAAGAGAAGAAATACTTGGGTTTTTTGTGTAAAATGTGTCAACTTAGTGTGCTATTATAACAGTACAGTTTTAAGTACCTTTAGGGTTGTGTTTTGATTCTGCCAAACTTATCTCTCATTTGAGAAGCTGCTAGGTGAGGAGCTCTCCTGGATGTTGGTGTCTGCAACATTTAAGGGTCTGAAGTAATGCACTGGAATTAATCCTGAAGCCCTGAAGCACTGAGCTGCCATGAATACAAATGATGAGTCTCTTAATTGCAACTAGCTTGTACCCATGTGATGGATAAAAAGGATGTTTTGCAAATGTTTTATTAATAAAATGGGAGGGATTTGTCATGAGTGCCCCTGTAGAAATAATGTGCCTGTTACATTGAAACATGGAATTTAAAGGTGTAATTTCTGCACTTGGATTTCTGAAATGCCTGTATGGCATTAGTTTCCAGGTGATTCAGTATGTTACTCTATCGTTCACATGCACGAGTAGAAAAAAAGCAGGAAAAGATATAAAAAAAGGTGAATAACGAAAAAATAAAAAAAGGTTTTAAGTTCTTGCCTCTCTTTTTGACTCTGAAGGTGAGCTAGAGCTGCCTGAACTCCTTTCTGAGTAGTTATTTAAAAAAAAAAAAAAAAAAAGTGTTTCTGCATGGTGCCGTGTCTTTGTGTGGAGCCGGCTTCACACGTTGAGCCTTGGCCTTGGGCACTGCCAGGGGAGCCGTGTGATCCAGGCTCCCTGGCAGTGTTCTCCTCTAAGCGAGAGTTACAGCAGCCCCCGGCAGCCCCAGATCTGCCGCGGGGTTGGTGCCCGTCACCAGAGTGACACCTAAAAATGGCTGGGACGTGCTATTCCTGCCTCGCTCGGAAAAGCCACTCGTGCTGCTGCTTCTCCGGCAGTGGATTCCCACGTGAGGGATTTCTCCATGTGCAGGCAGCAGCAGACTCGGTGAGTTGTCTCAGCCTGGGCTGGCGCTGCAGGGGCTCGGTTTGATCCTGCCTGTTTTAGGTGCCTAAATGGGGAGGTTTCCCTAAGCAGCAAGAAATCCTCATGTCTGGGTTAGGTACAGTTTGCCAGTGGGTAGTATAAGTCAAAACATGGAAAGATTAAATATTTGTGGTGATTTATTATAGCTAAAAGTTTCTATATGACTACACCCACTCTTTTGACATAAGGAGCATAACCACCCTGAGCTGTTTTAATGCATCTGAAACTGCTTCTGACCAATGACCACTGACACTCTGCATTTAAGGCTGGCTTTTCCTTCCTTTTAAGTTTCCTTTCATGGTCATATATCCCTGGAAATTTAATTGATGTTGTTGGTTAATAACAAGCAGTGTTTGTTGTTCATGGGAACCCTGTTGATATCCTCGAGCTGTGCAGCATTTACCTTCTGCATTGAGGAGGGAAAAAAAAAGAACTTTGTGGGCTTTTTTCTGCCACCCATGTGAAAGTGGTTTCCCCAAAACAATGAGGAGATTTCAGGGGTTTGTGACCTCTTGCAATTAGAAAATGTCTCATGGCTTGTGAGAGGTGGTCTGATGGGCCAGAGGAGGAGGGGGAGCAGCCCTGTTACTGCTGAGGTCCTTACTCATTTGTGGTGGGAGCTTGATCTTGCAGATTCTTTATTTTTCCCTGAGAAATGCTCCATTTGGGAGCATGTAGAGGAGCTTAAAAATCCAAGCAGGTCCAGAAGAGATATCTCCCACAGATTTATGTCTTGGGGTTTCAAGTGATTTTTCTCCCCCAGGCCGGGCCAGTTCCAGGGATTTGGGCTGGTCTGTTGTCAGTCCCAGGTCTGATGGGACCGGCTCAGAGCACTGTGTGTCCTGGGAGCACTGGTAGAGCACCTCTTCACTCCTGCTAGCCAGTTTTCATTAAAATGTGGAAGACTAATGTTTCTAAGACCTCTGTCCTGTGTGAAAGAAGGTTCAGCTGTCGCTGGTGGTGAGGGGGGACCTGGGCAGGCACAGACCGGCCCAGGGTGGGGTGTCTGGAGCCAGCAGTCCTGGACAGCTGGTGTTCTGCTGGGGGTGGTGAGTGTGAGGGCTGGTCTGCTCGTTTGCTTCTGATTCCCTTGCTTTGTTTTCTGGTTTTGTATCCTGTTGGGCTTTCAATTGATATTTAAATTTTGGAATGTGTTTTTGTACATTCTGATGCCAGTCTCTCCCTTATGCCATATGTGATGGCGTATGGCCGCATGTGCACCTGAATATTTTTTTGTATTTTCTCTAGGGGCACACTTGTGTTGAGCCAAAGGTTTTTTTTTTTTTAATATAGAGAGAATTCAGGTGGGCTGCTTTTCTTTAATATGTTTTAAAGAGAAGGTTTCTTTACTAACATTATGCTGGAGCCTCACTTAGTGAATGTTTCACCTTGCAAGAGTTTAATGTGTAGTGTTTGTGCTGTTCAGCCTGTCTGCATTCTGTAAATTCAATTATTTTGGCTGTCATAATGTTATTACTCTTATTAAGCTTCCTCATTTGCACATTGATCCTGTTAGTCTCAGGAAGCTGATAAACCATCTAAGTCTACTTGCAAAATGCACAGAAAATGAGAAATCTGCCCTGGAGGCTCTGAATACTGAGATTCACTGTGATTTAGATCTGTGTGTCTGGCCTGTGGTTTTTTTTCCCCCTTTGGTCCTGTTTTAGACTACCTGACTTCACTGCAGCTTGCCAAATTAGGATGATTTTTTTTCTTTTATTATAAATTCTGTCACTGGTAGCTTCTGAGAAGCTTTGCTCTGGTTTGCCTGTATTTTTATTTGGATGAATACCCTCCTTTTTCACAGAGCTTAAGAATATTTCCAGCAGCAGCTGGCGTCGCATATGCTGTGAGTTGTTTTCTTCCTTGTGTCAGTGTCAGTTTTCCATGCTGGCTTTCCAGACGGATTTATTCTTTACTTTCACAAAACCTGCTTTGCTGTTGCCTGTGGGAAATGCAGGAACCCAAGTGTAACTGAGCGGACTTTGGGCCTGTTCCTCTTTGCTCTTGTTTCCAATGCCATGGGCTTTTCCCTCAGTGGCCTACTTGTTCTGTAAGGTAGGCTGGACTATCCTCTGTTGGATCTTTAGGTCCTGTCCCCCTTTTTAAAATTTGTTCTGGCTCTCAGTGAAGTCTAGTTCCTCTTACAAGGTGAGGTTGTACCCTCTCTCCCTCAGCCTCTCCTGTCCCAGGGCTGCTTTGGGTGCTTCTCTCTATTTACGTGTTATTTATGTCACTGAAATGTTTGCAGACCCCTGTTTTTTTCCTGTTCTGCACCACCTCTGCACAGTCCCTGCTGCTTCCAATGAGTTGTTGTTCTGTCTTTGGTGATGCTCTTTCCCCCTCCTGGTCCAGCGTTTCCTTCTCCTCCCACGGTTTGACCTTGTCTTGCTCTTTTCTCCCAGTGCCCTTTTCCAGGCGTTCACGTGGCTTCAACTTCTATTAAGTGCTGATGACTCACAGATTCACTCGACACCTCCGAGGGTTTGTCACCCAGCCCAGTGGCTGTTTTCCTCCTTGCCTTTTCCCCTTTGAGTTCCCCATCAATTATTCGGAATTCCACGCCCCAATCCCTGGGTGGTGCTTCCTAAGTTCTCTTATCTCTTGTCTTTTAAAGCGCTGCCATCTTACAGGTAGCTCTGTCCCGAAGCCTTCAAGATTTTTGAAAAACTGATTTGGTGTACTCCATACATTTGAATCACATGCAAATTTTGTGTACTCTTTGTTGTCAGTTTATTCTCCTTTTTCATCTCATCAGATGACTTCCCTGATGCGTGTAGTAAGTTGTTACAGATGTTTCCCTTTGAAGTGACAGCGCTTGTGGACTTCCGAAGTCAGTTGATAGCGTTTGATTTTAAAGATGGTGTAAAGTGTTTTAGTTCTGCTCTGAGAAGGCAGCTGGTCCTTGTTTTATCTTTTTTTTTTTTTTTTAATATTTAGCAGCCTAGACCTGCTGTTATGAGCAAGTGGGATTCATAGGATCCTAGCTGAGTGACAGGAGAGAGGATGTGTATACACAAGAAATGTTCAAATATCTAATATAAAAGCAGCTGAGCATAATTCATAAGCCTGTCAGCCTGCGTAAGGGCTGTCTGTTGTACTTAAATCTGTCAGCCCTCTTCTTGTGCTCCCTTTAATTACATTACTACTCATACCTGCAAATTCAAACTCAGAACTGGGGAGGTTTTCTAATACTCTTGGTGATTGGAAAGGAGTAGGGAACTTGGAGGTGGTAGGGGCACTTTCAGTCTGCTCAGCACCGGCTGTTTGTAAGCAGGTTCGAGGCACAAAGACATTCCCAGGTGTGTTTTTGTTTTCCCTTCTCTTTCAAGCACTGCAGATTAATCCAGCCCTTGCTTTCCATGGTTGAATGACGGATATCAGGTGACTGAGGTGGACTTGCAGGGAGGTGGGCAGTGTCTGAGGGTGCACCCACCACGCAGGGGCTGTGCCAGGCTGCTCGTGCTGTTGCTGTAGTAACAGCATCAGGTTCTACCAGAACAATGTGCAGGAATGACTCTCCTCAGTGCACTTGCCATCTTGGAAACCCGGGATTTGCGATTAACCCCTGGACATGTGAGTGTAAATAGGCAATTTGTGCAAATGCTGTGTGTTTTGATGTCCTCCTGCTGCACTTCTTACAAGCACAGGCCCCCTCATGTAAATAGTTTTGAGTCCCTGGTAACCCTGGCAAGAGGGTTTAACTACAAAGGGCTTTTTAACTCTGGGTTGTACTAAGAAAACATGAATAATGGATACCATCTTTCCTTTATGTTGCATCATAACAGGAAGATCTGAAATGTTGCTCAACTCTGTGATGATGGGAATAGTTTTAAGCAATACCTGGAAGCACCACTTGAGGATCTTGCCTGTTTTTCAGGGAGATAATTTCTGTGTTCTCTCAGAAGTAAAGGTGGGAGAGGACTGCTTGGACTGAAGGTGTTAAAGATTTAGTGATTTTTCCTTCAGATTTAACAAACAAAATTAATGCAGGCTAGCCTGAAATCCACCCCTAATGCCAGGCTTAACACTGGAAACTTCCTTGTGTGAAAACAACAGCATCTCATCAGAAGGGTTTATCTCCAGACATTAAATTTCTACCACATTTAAAAGAGATCAGTTATTCATTCTGAAATGTGATAAACATCTGTACTAACATAAGGAATTAAGGAAAATACTCAGAATGGCTGCGCCTTGAGGAATGGTTCACATGAAGATACCAAAGAACAGAGTGACATTGTGGCAAGGTGTATGTTATTTTAGTTGATATTGCTGTGTCTGTGAGTCTCAGCGTTTGCTCTGTGGTTCTCATGCAGTCCATGTGTTGGTGAGAGGATAATGTGTTCTGCTGATAAATCTGTATCTGCCCAAGTAATCTTAGGTATCTCCCCTGATAGTTTATATTCCTGCAATGCAAGGAGTGAGTTCTGTAGAAAGCGATCCAAGAGTTTATTGGTACAATTCTTGCAATAAAACCTTTGTGTGGCTGGTGCTTGTTTCCTGATGGTTGGGTCGTCATGGTTTGGAAAACACAACCGTGCTGGAACCCAGCCACACATGAACACTGCTCTCAGGGACACCTCATTGCTTTGCGTGCACTGTGAATAACTGATGATGCTTCAGTAGACAATGAGGAAAATACCGCAAGAGCAAATTGCTGTGGGAATTATCTGTCTCCAGCCAAATAAGCGTGGTGTGAGGCTCCTGAGTGCCCGAACCCTGTCAGATCTTCCCTTGTATCAGATGTGTTGATGGTTGTTGGAAGAGATAGGAACTTGTTTTCTTGCTGATTTCCCTGACATGAACATTTTTTGTTTGGATGAATTATTTTCCTTATCTATGCTAAGGAATATTTTGTTTCAGTTCAAGGAATCTCTTTAGTATCTGTATTTATATGGCTTTGTCTGTGAGGGATCTTGGGTGTTTAAATCTATTCCCCAGTTAGTACTGAAGATTTTTCTTGTCCCTAGTAGCAGCTTATTCTCACCTAAAATATGATTCCATCTGGTTATTTGTTATCAATCTCTTTGACAGACTGATTATAGCCATGAAATCTGGTAGTAAAATGAACTCTTACAAAATGATTTCTGAAGGCGTGTCTTGCTGAGAGCAGATTCTTCTTTTACTTCAGAGTTCTTAATGGATTTTTGCTTGTCTTTGGGATAACAGTCTACTCCAAGACAACTGAAACATTTTCCCTTTAGGCAGTGATAGGAAATAAGATACGGAGTGGATGGTGCCGCTAATAAAACTTACTTGTTGCTTGGAAGAAATGGAGGAAGTGCTAGGGCCGTGTATCACAAGGCCTGGCCCTTGTGATTTCAGTTGGTTTGGAATCAAGTCCCAAATGGAAGGACCTGTGGAGGTGGTCTGGGGAACCTGCTGAACTCGTCATGTGGCATGCTTGAAATTTTTGGGGACTTAGTGGGCTATTTGTCATTTTTGCTGGGTTGACTCCTGGCATATTAGACTCTGGGAAAACAAAAAGGAGGATGGCGCTTGGGGTTGAGGAGGGGAACCATAGGTGGCCTTGATGAGATGGGAAGTCTTCATTTAAGAAGCTGATGTAACAAAGTGTCCTGAGAGTCTGTGCTGAGAAGGTGTGAGTCACAGTGTATGTCACTCTGCTAACCCAGCATTGCATCTCTCTGTCCTGATTGCTCATTGTTCTTGCTCAGCTCTGAATGGCAAAGAACTTAGTCTGTTCTCTGTGGGAAGCTCTGTGAGAAGCTTTTAGCTCCTGAGGGATCTCTTGTGGAGGATGACTGTTCCCAAGGCATACTCTGTGTCCTCATCCAGGAGCTCAGGAACGGCCCAGGGAGGAAGAGAGGTGCTTTTTCTTGGTGCAGCTTCCTTAATCTGGGGGTTTCCTTGGCAACTGAATAGCAAGGCTGGGTTAGTACCTGGCTTACAGAGGTCACAAGATTCTGAGCAGAAGGGCATTGTATTTTAGGCAGGTCATTAGGCACTTCTCTTGCACAGGGAGGAAGAACCTGCCAGGCTTGACCTGCACTTCAGGAATATGGGAATTACCTGGAGCAGAACAGTCTGTTCCCTGCTGAGGTCTTAGTGTAACAAGGGATGTGACAGAACAGGCCAAGTGTCCCAGCTGCTCTGCAGCAGCTTGGGTCATTATAGAAGAAACCGGGTGCATTTACAAGTCTTTTCACCATGTAAGAGCACTCCAACAAATACTTGGTAAAAAAAACCCCCCAAAACCATCAGCAATGTGCCTCACATCAGCTGAGTGGGGAGAATTCTCTCCCATTCCACCTGAAACCCAGTTTTGAAATGCTGGACTGTTGCTACCTGTGAACAGAAAGGGTGAAGCATAGTTGTGTGTTTGGTCACTGACTCCTCTCATTGGCTTGCAGTGTTGTAACAGCCTTGTATAAATTAGATCGCTGCTGTCCTGGGGTGATGCTTCCAGCTGCATAGATTTTGGCCAATGAAGGACTGCCACCAGCCTGCTGAAGGTACATTTGATTTTTTTTTTTTTTTCATTGAAGGAGAAAATCAGTTATAAGTTCAACAGGAATTATCCTGTCTGCTTTAAGCAAACATTGTGATGCAGTGTAGCAGACTGCCTGTTAGCTGGTCAGACCCGACCAAACCATGAGAAACTGGGGAGCTTTGGATGGATGTCAGAGCTGGGTGCGTAAGATATGTGTGTGGCTGAAGGCTGTGCTGGTGTGTGTCTATATTTCTTGAATAGCAGCCATAAGCAATGATCTTTGCAAAGTCCGTGTTCCTCTGTGTCTCCTCAATTTGTGCTGAAACAAAACCGGTGCTGTGCTAGCGGTGATGTCTTTTTGAGTATTGGTACGTGGAGAGCCTCACAGCCCTATCTCTGCACCTTCTTAAACGAGGATAAGAACATAAACTCTGATCTCACCCCCTCTCATTATTGCCAGATGTAGAAAATGCTGATGCCCATCTTAAGATGGGATCATTTAACCTAATTCCTGTGACTTTGAGCTGGAGCAGTAATCTGCCATTTGCAATAGAGAGGGTTTGGATTTAGATTTTTCCCAGCTGATCATTGCCAGTTGTGTGTGTAGAGGTCAGGGACTGTGGGTTTTGTCAGAGTAGATAGCTGAGAATGTGGGACTGCAAAGTATATCCCATGACTTATTGGAAGGAGAAGTACTTCAGAGAAATTGACGTAATAGATTAGTGATGAAATGTAATTTGTTGGTGTTTAAGATCTAGAAAGAAATGGTGATATTTGGTTCTGAGGGTGGACTCACTCCTCCCAATATATTTTTTTTTTCACTTGGGTTAAGAAATAACTCAGGGCCGGTAGATGGGCTTTCCTTCCCTGTAGCTTTCTGTAAACTCTGACTCTACCATGCATGCTTAAAAGCCAGGTCCTGATGTATTTTAGTTCTGTGAAGCTTTGCTATCTCTTGGCACGGGGTCACTTGGCTGTGACAATGCCTTTCTGAAGGGTAACAGGGAATTAATTTTTCCCGGAGAACTGTATGGCCACGGGCGGCTGGGCGGGCTTAGAAGAGTTCTCAGCACTGGGATGGCCACAGGAGTTGCGTGCATGTCCCCCCACACCCCCGGGGCTGTGCGTGTCGTGTGTCCCGTCCCCCCTCCCGGGGCTGTGCGTGTCCGTGTGTCCCGTCCCCCCATACCCCCGGGGCTGTGCGTGTCCGTGTCTCCCTTCCCCCCCGGCTGGGTGTGTGCGTCCCGGGCTCCGTGTCCCCCCCCCCCTCCTATCCCGGGCTCCGTGTCCCCCCCCTATCCCGGGCTCCGTGTCCCCCCCCTATCCCGGGCTCCGTGTCCCCCCCCCCCTATCCCGGGCTCCGTGTCCCCCCATCATCCCGGGCTCCGTGTCCCCCCCCTATCCCGGGCTCTGTATCCCCCTCCTACCCCCGTGCCGGGGCGGTGCCTTTGCTCGCGGCAGCCACCAGGGGGCGCCCGCGCAGTGCCCGCGGAGGTGCTAGGGCGCCGCCTGGCGGCGCGGGCGGTCGCTGCCCCCGCGGAGCCTGAGGAGTGTCCCCGCTGTGTCCCCGGTGTGTCCCCGGGCCATGCAGGACAGTGACGGAACGCTCCAGAACCCCCTGGCTCACCGCTGGCTGTGCCCATGTCTTTGTCGAGCCGCAGGTCCGTGCTGGCCCTCAGCTCTGGCTCGGATCCCCTGCGCTGCACAAGGGCCCGCGGGTGGGTTTGTCGTGAGCCGCGGGTGCTCGGGCTGCTGAGGGCGTGGGCACCTCTGCGGGACTGGCAATCTTCTCCCCCTGCTCCGGGTACCGAGCTTGTGCTGCCAGAGAGATGGTGGACGGACGGGAGGAAGAGATCTTGTGTGGTTTATGGATACTTTATGGGGAGTCAGACTAAAAAGTGGTATCTTTGCTAGGCAAATGAGATACATGGAAGTTACTTGCACGTATTGCGAACCTTGGATTATATGGCTGTCATATGTTGCAGCATGATCACAGATACAAGTTGGGTTTTTGTAGGATCAAGCAGAAACCTTGATTTAGTCTCTTTTATTTCTCCCTATTTATAAATAATTACCATTTGATGTAGGCATTAAACCCCAGGTTTCCTGTCTTGTCAGTTGTTTCCAGAGAAAGAGTGTAACTTTGTCACTTGGCTCAAGCACGTTATTCCCATGCTGCAGCTCATTTTCCAAGACTGCCCCTCCCCTTGATGTTTTGCCTCTGGAGAGAGGTGGGTTCTCAGGTAAGCTCTCTGTTCACCATGGCCCTGAGAGCAGATGCTTTGTGTAAAAGCCTTCCCAGGCAGAAAGGCTTCTTCATGATTTCTCTGTAGCAAACACAGCTCTTCACCTGCAGGCATCAGCTCTGCTCCTCCAGCCTTTGCATTAAGTCAGCAGCTGATGGCAGTGAGACTGTGCAGAAGGTGATTTCTGTCATTTATTGGGAATCTAATAAGCAGCACTTGTTCTGTCTTTTCCTAGGAAGTGAATGTAGTGCCCTTGTAAACCATGTTTTGAAACGAGACCTCAGGAGTAGCACAAGATTTCTGTATTTGCTTTGTCTGTGTCCTTGGTAAAATAGCTCATTACTGCGCTGAGGTTTAAAAACAAACCACAAAACAACTAACCCTTGAATACAACATAATCACATAAGCTTATCGTCAAACAAGCTGAACTCTTTGCCTCACAAAAACAAAGGCTAGCAGGTGTCTCTGAAAACCTCTAATGTTATTTCAGACACCTGGACAAACCCTTAACTGAAGTTTTGTGCAGCTGCCACTGGTTTGAATCTGCCTGAGTAGAAAGGAATTGATTAACTGGCCGTGTGCCTGGTATTTGAGGATGAGACTTAGAAACATCGTCATTCATCGCACAGACTTCTGAAAAATCATCCCATCAGAGAAGTGTTCTTGTCTCGAGGCAGGTGTGTGACCGGACTTCCAGTTCTTTTGCAGGGTGTGGATTTGCAAAAGGAAGTACAAACTTTGTTTCTAGATACTGGAAGGATTTAATAAGTTTTCTACTTAATGTATGTAAAACAAACTGAGAAGCGCTGTTTATAAATTAGCATTCCTATTAATCTCTTGTTGCTGTTAACATGACGCGTGTTGTGGGCTCTCCTGGCTTTACTGGAGGCATTGCTAGGGAAGCTGGAGGATCTTGGTGCTGGCCTGGCTGTGATCACAGGAGGGTGACGTGGGGACATCCTGGTGCTGGACTCTACCCTGGAGTCTGTCATCTGTGTGTTGTAACATTGCGTGTGTGCACAGGAGACTGACTGCTGGAGTAAACCTGGGACAGAGATTGAACTGTTCCCGCTCACACCTCTTCGGGCAACTGTTGGAAGTAAACACACAGTTGACAGAAGAAACCAAGAAGCTTTTAAGCATTCAAAACCTCCCTCTCCTTGCTCCTTGTTTTCTGACCCTTGCAATGTAACCCCTGTAGCCCCTCTGTCCCGCCCCACAACAAAATCAGGATGAAAATCTTGAGTAAAAATATAGTGTAGGGCACTTACAGTGGAAAACTGTAATCGGTCTTGGGGAGAAGGAAGTGACTTGGAACAGAGGGAAAACCAGGTCAAGCAAACATGGTTCTGGAAAAACAGTACTGACCCTCCCAGAGGTGTCTTGCCAAATGTCTCTGAGAATTGATCGTTTGTTGTTTAGAAATGTACATTTTAGCTTGTAAAAGAACAGAAAAACTAAAATAATCCTCAGGTGATCAGAGTCTGGTTAGTATTAAAAAAGAAAGTATGTCCTGGCCTTCACTTGTGTTTAGGCCAGTGTCATAATAATGGAGTGATTAATAATGAAAGTGTGTATTGCGTTTCACTACCGTATTTTCATCATGTCACATTTATTTTCTGTAAAATATAAAGAGTATATATTTTATTATATATAAAGTATATATGTGAAATATTGAGCTTTTTAGGGCTTTGCTCAGGCCAGTTAATGAAGTGGGTTTCCCTAAGCTATAAAGGTGATGTGGAAAGGGTGACAGCTGGGTGTCGTGTTTAGTCAAACCACTGCTCCCACTGCAGCTTCCCGGGGCCATTTGTTAACAGATTTTTTTTGGCGGGGGGGAGGAAGCCCAAATAGGATGTAGGAAACCTATGGTTCATTTTTGTTTTTCTGCATCGCTATTAATTTAGCCTCCAGGCCAAAACAGAGTTTAATTGGAAAAATGTATCACCCAATGCATGACTTAAAACACACTGCACTCTCCCTGGGTGTTCTATATTTAGGTTTTGGTTTGGTTTGGTTTTTTTTTTTTTTTTTTTTTAAACAAAAAGGCTTTTCAGAGGCAGCGTGGTGTTCCCCGCAGCCACAGCAGCGCAGCACCGGCACGGAGCGCAGTCACCTGCTCGCAGCACCACCCTTGCCGAGGGGACCGGGACATTCCCGCGGGAGTCTCGGTGGCCCCGGGGCGGCTTCCCGGTGCCCGGGGCACCGCGGGGGCTGCGGCTTCCCCCGCCGGCCCTGCCCCGGGGGCGGCCCCGGCGCGCCCCGCCCGCCGCCGCTGCGGTGGGAGCCGGGAGCGGCCGAGGATGGCGGCGGCGCCGGCGGCGCGGGAGCTCACGCAGAACCCGCTGCAGAAGACGTGGGAGCCCTACGACAACGGGCTGCCGGCGGGGCACAGCGCGCAGCGCGGCGGTGAGCGGCGCGGGGGGCCGGGGGATGCAGCCGAGCCCCGGCGCTTTGGGTCGGTCGCCGCTGCAGGGGCGGCGGTCGCGGTCCCCCCGTGGAGGGTCGAGCCCCGGAGCTGCTGGCTTTGTGCCCAGCGGAAGGCAGGGAAGCTCGGCTGGAAGGAATGTGTTTTCTGGTTGCTTTCGTTGGTGTTTTGCGGGTTTGTTTGGGCTTTTTTATTTATTAGACGCTCTGGTGTCAGGGAGCGTTTATAGTCAGTATATTCGTCTTGGAGAGAGGCCTAAAAATGTCACTGTCTTCTTGTTTTGGTTGTTGTGTTCCTTTGTGGGTTGTTTTTTTTTTTTTTCCCCTTTAAGGCCAATGCTGTATCAGCCCATCTGTTCCGTGAGTTAATGACTTCCCATATTTTGAGGTGCAGCCAACCAAGTCGTCAGCCTCCTAAGACTTCGGCTGTGGCGTTTGTAAACCATAGTTCATTAACAAACTTTGCCTCACAGGTTGTTTTTTTCCCCTCTTTCTTTCGTTTTCCCCCCTTACTTAAGTAACTGAAGTCCGGTACACGGCAGTTTTGCAGACAAAAGGGGCTTTGTCGTGTAGAATTGTTTGTATTTGTCATGCAAAGAGGCTGTGCTGACAGAGCTGAGGCTCTGCCGGTGTGGCAGGAGTCCATGGGCTGCAGCCTTGGCTCTCTTTGCTCTTGCTTTGGCTCAGCCCTTGCTAAAAAAGAAAACCAAACCCTTCCCCCACAAAGAAAAAAAAAAAAAAAAACCAACACCAACAAAACCCCAAAAACAAACCCAGTCCACCCCTAACTTTTCTTGTTGTGTGCTGGGCAAGCAGGCAGGAGTGTGTTTCTGTGGGAACTGAATTACTGCAGCTTCTGAACCATAGTAGGTTGAGATGAATGGTGAAATAGGATGGTGGTCAGAAGATGTGTATAAGTGCTTTATAAACATGCTAAGAAGTCTGCTGCATTTTAGCCTTAATTTGGCATCAGTTTTCCAAACAGAGTAATATCTGTTATAGCTTTCATGCAGATAATTGTTTTACAAAAAAGTTCCCGAAGCCCAAGAATAAAATTGCATATGAGTCGTGTAATTTGACAATGTACACCGTCTTCTTGGCAGAATTATTTAGCTTCACTTGACTATAAATTAAAAAATATTTCACATGCCTGTGGTTTTTTTTTGTTGGACTCTATAAGTTTAATGCCTGAGACCCCTTATAAATGAAAAAAACCACGCCTTTTACTAGAAGATTGCCTTCTTTTTTTTTTTTTTTTTTTTTTTTTTTTTTTTTTAATCCTTTTGGAGCCCTACCCATAAAAAGTCTGCAGTCATTTGTGATGCGTAAGAATTACGAACAGCCTGCAAAGGAGCACGAGTTACTCTTCCTTGATAAAACCATCTATCTTGTTTCAGCAAACTGAGAACACTTCATAATTTTTCCCATACAAGGGTGTTGCAGACTCCTTTTCCCTGAGATTTCCATGTACCTTGCGTTGCCCTGTGTTCTGGTGAGGCAGCGTGACCTGTGGGTGCTGTAGCTGTGCTGTGGCAGCTCAGGATGGACTGCCCAGATGGAGCTGCCTTGGGTTGACCAGTTCCCGTTCTTTGCTGCTTCAGGTAACTGTGTTGGATGTTACTGCTCCAAAAATACCAGTTCAAAGTGGAGGTGGTTTTCTTGTCCTCAAGTGTAGCTTTGCAGTGAGAAAAGTGAAGTTAATCACTCTGTGTTCTGAGTTTCTTGGCTAAACAAGATGAACTTTTTCTGTCTCTTTTGGTTGAGATTTTTGTCCTGCTTGTGCTGCTGACCTTAATCTGCACTTCCTTTAGTCTTTATCATTCTAGAAGGTGGATGAGCAGAATTGTACACGCTTCCAGTTGAGGACTCGGCAGATTTGTCTTCAAAAGGACTTCCCTGCGTTAGCTGCTTTTAGTGTGATTTTCTAGAAGTTGTAGCAACTACAGTTGTCTGGGGAAGAAGAAATCTGTTGAGCTGTGCCAGGGTTTAGCTGTCACAGGGCTTTGAAGAGCCAGTTCTTTTAGTCTGTGTGGTACAAGGTCTTCAAGGAGTTGTGTCCGTGTGCAGCCTACTGAGCAGTCAGCTTTTACAGCTGGTGGCACTGGTGCAGCCAAGGTAACTGTTCTGGTGACCTTCCAAAGTCACACCTGAAGGCACTGCAAGTGCACATTGTTATTAATAGCTGTGGCTTGCCTTTTGTGGTCACTTGTGAAAAGTTTTGTCTGTGAATAGGTTGAATTAAAGCGGCTCCAGGCATTGGGTGTTCAGATTGCTTTAACCTCTGAATCAAGCAGTGGGACATAAAAAACAAATAGCCAAGCAGGCCCTAGTGAAAGTTGTTTGGGGAGGCCAGCAGAGGATGTTTATAGTGAGAGATAAATAGTGAACTTCCTGTGGTTAAACATTCCTCCTCCACTACAGTTAAATGCTTTGTTTCCCTACAGCTGCTGGAATTTGGTCATTCTAGTAATTGTCTTTTGCTGTTGGTACAGCAGTAGAAATGTGCATCCAAAAAAAAAAAATGTATTGAATCACTATCTCTGCTCTAAAGAACTCTACCCTTTGAGCACATGTCTTGTGTGTATTTATGCTCCTAACCATAAGAACTGAAAATAGGTGGCTGAATAGGATGGTGCCTGAGGAGCAGGATGTGTGGTGGGAACGTTGCTGTTGGCATCACAGCTGTAGGAAGCAAAAGGTGACCCTGAGGAAGTGAATGACAGAGTGGCTTGGAGCAGCTGGTGGCACAAGGCTGGCCTTGGGACAAGTGTGAATTCTGAATCCCTTGTACCACAGTGGTGTTAAAAACTGATGGCTTGGACAAAAAGCGGAGAGACAGATTAGAAGATAATGGACTTCTTCTGGTCTAGGAGCAGATGCTTTCCAGGAAGAACAGCAGGATGGGGAACTCATCCCCATGGGATGCAGAGAGGGGAGACTGGTTGTTATCATTGATCAAAAGGATGCGATGGATTAGCAGTGGTTAACTTGGATATGTGATGGGTAAAACACATAGAGCTAACCTTATTTGGAAGGGTGGTTGTGTTGGCTTAAAGTCAGACATATTTGTGTATGAGCCTCTAAATAGTACAGGATTTTTTGAGAACAGGCCTTGAATTGAGGGCCATTGTAAACTTCAGATCTCTAACAGTAACAACTTGATACAAAAAACATCTGTCCTTTACACATACAAGATAAAAACCAAATCTAATTCTGGGTCAAAGGGAAGGACAGCTGATAATTTGTTTGGTAGTAAGTGAACCTGGAAAATATCAACTCTTGACTCTGATTTCACAAGATCCATGAGAGTTTTGAGGGCTGATGAATTGCAGGACAGCTGTTCTAGATTGTCCCATGCCTTAGTTTGGTTTCACAACCTTCTTTTACATTTGCATTATTTCACAATAGTCTAAGAGTGAAGAAATAAACATGCAGTTTATTTTTCCTTGACTGTTAAGTCTTAAACTTTAGAAGTGTAGGCTGTCATAATTTTAGTCTCTAGTTGCAACTTGCTGTGTTGTTCTAATGTGTAAGAAATATTAAACTGGGATAATGGCTTTGCTTCAGTTGCAGCACTTCATCACTTAGCCATTTTCCCTCACTGATTGGTATTTTGGATGTGGTTTTTTGTGTTCCTTCTCTTTGGCAATGCTGTTTATAAGCATGTACTCTTAAATGCACATATTACGAGCATCTGTTTTAAAGAAAAAACTGTCTAAAGTCTTGGAGCATCTTTAGCAAGTGATGGTGTACAACCTGTAAGTTTCGTTTTCTGTTCTGAGTGCTTGTGTTCCTCTAACAAAATTGGTGTTGATGGTACATCCACAGGTTGAGGCTGGCAGAAACCCTTAGGAGTTAAACATGCAAAGCAGTAGTGGAAAATGAGTGTTTTCTGGAGACTAGACCGTGTAGAGATATTTCTGGAGATAAACCAGACAATCCAGTGGTAAGGAGTAGAGAGAAAACTGCCCTTAGGAGTCTGCCTTGGCTCTAACTCACACACCTGTAACTCACACCAGAAAGTTTTTTTAATGTAAATTGGATAATGGTGAGGTGCTGTGAAAAGGGAGATTGAACACTGTGGCAGTGGGAAACCAGGAATTACATATGTGTAACCTGTGGTATGTTTGGCTGTTTTTATCAGCC
The DNA here is from genome assembly GCF_015227805.2 of Hirundo rustica. NCBI lineage: Eukaryota > Metazoa > Chordata > Aves > Passeriformes > Hirundinidae > Hirundo > Hirundo rustica. The sequence continues at coordinate 5,310,351 of NC_053461.1, read as the reverse complement.
TACTTCCTTGTGTCAAGCTTGCTTACATTTCTTCAAGGGAAAATGTAAGCTATGAGACACTGATGTTGGAAATACCTTAGTGGGAATGACTAGTCCTTCCTGCTTGCAGTGAGCATTGGCAATATTCTCTTGAGAAAGCTGTGGTTTAGATAGAGTGAAAGGTTATTAATTTCATTGGAGTATTTGATACATCCTCAGAACTTTGCATTCTATTGTGGCCTTAACTTTTTTATTCAGCTAATGAACAAAATTAAGCCTTGTTAATTACACAGGATCATAAGGCAGGAAATAAAGTCTGCTCTGCTGAGTCTTTGTGTGTTGAGAATGCTACACTGCGGTGCAGAAGAAGTGAAGTAGCTGCTTTGTTTGCTTTTATTTTTAGTCCTGCCATTTAGCTGTGAATGAGCTGTTTTGGCCAGCACATGTGCCTTTGGCTTTTACTTCCCAATGCACAGGTGTGTTTGTCACTAAGTGCCACCTGTGCAGGTGGTAGGAGGCTGCAGCCACTGATGGCCTTCTAATCCAGAACACCAAATATTTTTTTAGTGCTCTGAATTTTAGACTCTGAACTGCGACCCTCTTGTTAAAGACAAGCACTGAGGGGTGGCATGTGTTGTAGCACCATGTTGCACCATGTAGCACCATGTCTTGTGCAATGTTGTTTACAGGGCTGTGGCATTTTGTAAAAGCAGAGTATTTGTGATCACTGGCATCAGTGGTGTACCTCCTTACTAAGACAGGGCATCTGTCTTTATAGAGTAAAAGCACTCTTGGTCAGCACCTAACGAGAGTAGGATTGCCACTTATGTGATGGGTTATTTCTTAGTTTCTGCTGTGTGGTTACCCACCAGAGTGATTGGAATAACAGGTGAGATGCGCCTGTTAAACTGGACACATGGGGTTCTAACAAAGGCAGCTTTGATAGTTTTGTACTTTCTTTGAGGAGATACATGTAAAAATGCAGGTGGTAGCAGACTGGCACAGTGATTGTCACTCATGCATGTTCTAGTTGTGTTAATCTAGTTTGCTGCTTGGTTAGAAAATCTATTACAAACCCATGCAGGCAGTAGGACTTAATTTAGGAATTTATCTGTAGGTATAATCTGTGAAGCAACCATTTAAGTGGTTTGCAGGTGTCTTCATGGCAGCTTCCCAGCCTTTAGTTTTACTCCAGTACAGGTTTATTGTTGCATTACCAAAAGGTAAATGTTCTGGGAGAAGGTGAAATTTGTATGGCTGACCCTAGCAGCAGAAAAAGGATTAAAACAAAAACAAACCAAACCAAAAAAAGACTTGCTCTAAGAATAAAAATTGGTAAATTCTGCTTGGAATGGGTAGAAAAGCTTGCTACAGCACAGTTCCTTGCAGAGCAGGTGGTGTTGGGGCAGCGTACAAGTGCCAATCCTGGTTTGTCTTCACAGCTCTTACCTCACTGCTTGTACTGAAAAAAAATTTTGAAAGTTGAGCTAGCTATTTCAGGTGAGGAATCTTTTGAGCAGACTTTGAAGAAAAATGTCTTCTCTTAAAATTTTTTAGGGGCTCAGGGGTTTCTTTCATCTCGGTATTTTATTGTACTGTCCTTAAAGCTGGCAGCAAGGCTGTTACGCTTAATAAGCACTGTGCTCTTGGCACTCCATAGACTTTGTTGTTTCCCTAGAGACTTCCTTCACCCTCTTGGAGAGTGAGTTCACAGCCTGAACTTAGGACAAAGAGAAAAAGAAATTACTACCTTTTTTTTGTTTATAGGCTTCTGCAGGGAGGGAACTTACTCTGAGGGCTTTTATCAGTGTCCTTCCTGAGAGTTGGTCATTCTTGGATGGATCTTTTTTGCTTTGCATTTAGTTCCCTGTAGCTTTAATTACAGGGAGTAGTTGACTGTTTCATGGATTTGAGGTTGGGTACCATTTTACCTCCTCTCATGAAAAGTGGTGTATTTTTAATGTTTTTTGTTCTGTGTCTGTGCATTTTACAACAGCACATCTGCTTTTGCTAATCTGCTTGTTCCTTTTTGATCTCTTATGTGAACTATCTGCGCCAGATTTACACAAGTGACTGTGGGATGGGACTTTGGGGATCCAAGGTTTGGGAATCTTGAGCAATCACAGTCTTTTGTGCAACAGTTCAGTTATGCCTTACAGCTAATCACTGTGATTTGTTCTTTTGGAGTGAATTGATGTCTCCTCTGTCAAGGCACTGAGGAAATGGATACGCATGTGGATTGTATAGAAATTAATTCCCTTAAAAATAAAGAGTGGAGGGAGCTGGTGCTATCTGCTTCACTTTAATATCTTCTTTCTTTTTTAGGCAGTTCATTGTAGCTGTGATAGATTAATGCAAGGTATCCTTAGTTTTGTGCCCTTAAAATGTTGAAAAACTCGTGATTTGAAAGGAAATACCTCAAGGTTTTCAGATTATACATACAATTCCTTCAGCCTCCTACAGTGTTGAGGGTTTTTTAATTAAATGCTCTGGCTTTGGTTAAGAGTGTGTTCATATATCTATATCAGATTATTGTACTTGATTGTGTAGGATGTGTCTTAGTAACAGCCAAAATGAGCTCTGCTCAAGAGAGATTTTAGTGTTAATTATACTTAAAGGAGAAATAATCAGTAGTGAGTAGCATGTCTTACTATAAAGTATTAAGCTGCATCTGTCATGCTTATTTTGCTCAGAATCAAGAAAAGATTGAGCAGTGCATAGGTCTTGTCTTAAAAATGTAAAAAAAAAAAAAAATTAAAACGGTCCACCTTGCTGTTTCCTTTCAATGCAAGCACTGAACTGAGGCGCACAGGGGCATAATATGTTGGTTGCCTTTTTTTTTTTTTGGTATTTTTCTGTGTGCAAATACACAGGTTTCTTCTGTTCTGCCTGTTTACCCCTCACATGTCCATCATTGCACTGCCACTGACTCGCCCTTCCAAAATTCATCATAAGAGTAGTCAGGTTCACTGTCCTGCTAGAACCCCAGAAGTAACGAGGCACAATGCATGAGCTGCTTGGATGGGCACCTTCTCAGAGAGTTCACAGAGAGGGATTTTCCACTGCAGCAGCAGCCTTGGCTTTGTGGGAATGCTGTTGGTAAATCCTGGTTTCCTGTGCTTCTGTTCCAGTATGTATGACCAATTGCCCTACTCTGATTGTCATGGTGGGTCTTCCAGCAAGAGGAAAAACCTACATCTCAAAGAAGCTGACGCGCTACTTAAACTGGATTGGAGTGCCGACGAAAGGTGATGGATTTATTTTGTTAATAGAAGGACAGGACACAATGTTAGGTGCTTTATAAACCCGATTTCAAGCAATTTTGTTGCCGAGTTTGACTGCTTAAAATCCTTCTGCTTTGTTAGTGTATTTTTAAGCAATAACATACACAGGCACATTGCTGTTTAAGTGTTAATTAATCAAATTATGGTGACTGTCCCTTTACCTCCTTGTTCTGCTGGGTGCCTAAATCAACCTTGTTCCCTTATCATTAAACACTGCCCTTTTTTGTTTATTTTTTCCTTCTTTTCCTTTTTTCATGTGAAAAGCAATGTTGTTTACAAGCAGTTGAGCAGTCGGCGCTTCTGGGTTAAACTGCCGACTTCTCCATCTTTTTTTCTCTGTGAACTTTGTGCCACTTGCAATTCTCTGCTTTGTGTTTGTGGAATGACTTGCAGTTCTTTGTCTCAATACGAAGAGCCCAAGGACTGAGGCAGACAGTTGCCGCTTATTATCACCTTAAGGATTTCTGTGTGTGTTTTGGGCAGGAAATGGCTTAGATTGGCCGTGCCAAGGACCTGGCTGGGCTGCTGTGGTATCTTGTGGGCCCAGAAAAAAGGACCTAAGTCCATTTGAGGTTCTGAGCAGCCGCCTCTCCTTCCTTCTCCTCTCTCTCTGTGGAAGAGCAAGACACTTTAAGAGTGCTGTGATCCTGTGTCCAGGGCAGTAATAGTGCCTTTATGCCTGGTTAATAATTTAAACATTAAATATATGAGGTCATACTAAAGTGTGGAGTTTTGGCTGGCTATTCAGAGATGTATTTCCTAGTAGCACTAAGAAGGCATGATGAAGAGTTCTTGCCCATATTTAAGCTGCCTTTTGGTTCTAGGGTGAAGCTTTTTGTGTGGGCATTTTCTTAAAGCTTAGGAGCTTGTATAATGTGCTTTATTTAGAAGAGACATGGGGGATATATGATATTCTTTGAGAGTTTACATGATTTAAATTATCACTTCGGTTTCGGCTGTTTTCACGTGGTTTAACCCTTTGATGACCAGCATCAGCTAGTTAGAGTTCAGTTTTATCCATTAAGCTGAAATGGATAAAACAGTCCAAGTAGTATAGCCTGTATCCAAGGTCACAAACTGCTTGTATGTTAGATACACACGTAACTTAAATTTGAGATGTGTTATGTGTAAATGTCATTGAGTTTGAGCACTTCACTCTGTGAACTTTGACAAGCAGAAGTCCAGTATTAGCCAGCAAACAAGATCCTATCCACATCTGGCTCATGCTTGGTTGAATGTATCCCAAATACTAATTTTACTGTAGGTGGGGTTTGGCTCAGCTGTAGGAAAAACGCTGTGGGCTACTGTGAGCAGCACATCAGAAAACAAGCACACTTGTGCTTGATGAAAAGCAGGTAGAGCATTGCTGCTTAATTTTATGAAAAGGTGCAACATAAAGTTGCCATATGAGCTTCTATCCTTGGTTGCTGGGTATTGTTTGGAAAGGGTGACTGAGATTTTCTCAGAAAACCACAGAGCCTTTCTGTTTGTGTCTTCAGTGATGCAATTCTACTGAAGTCAAAGTGAGTGTAAAACACCTCACTGCCTCGCTGCGGGAATAGATGACATCTTCCCTAATTCTTCCAGTTGGTGAGACTGAAGTGATACAGGATCAGTATCAAGTAGCCCTAACATCTGCTACCCTCTGGCTCTTAATGTCTTAAAATTGGTGTGTGCTTAATTTAGCAAGAGTTCTTGTTCTCTGAGACAGATGGTTCAAATTATGCGGTTATGTAAACCAGAGAAAAGATGAATACCATCTTTTCATGTAACATCAAGCAAACTGGAGAGTTCAAGGACAAGAAGGTGGAGGTAAATAGCCCAGGCTTGCTGATGGTTGAATCATTTCAGCCATCATTTCTGTGTCTTCTTCCTTCCAAAATCCTCTGTTGTTTAGAATGTGAAATGGTTAAAAGTACAGGGGAGTTTTGTTTGTGCTTTTTGAAGGAAATGAGGTCAATTAAATGTCTGAATAGAATTGTGTTGCAATGTGGTTTTGAGATACTAAACCATGGAAGCTTTTTTGAATAGTTGTGGTTGTGATACCAGTTAGCTTTGGGAAACTTTTCTATAGGTGGGGCTGCTAAGAATATAGGCTGAGGATTGTCCCACTAGATAGCGCTTTTTCCTCTGCTGTGCACGGCCCTCTGGCAGTAACTACTCCTTCTCATGAAATTAATTATTTTAATTATTTTTGATTGTTAAAGTTCTGTTTTCTGACAGTGCTGGCCATCTGAACTTCTTGCACCTTCTGTTTGTTTTACAAGGACCCACCTTTTCATGTAGCCGCTGTGGTCAGTGCTCATCAAAACCATCACCGAATCACCTGGATTGTTCTATAACCCATGTCATGAAAAATTCCATCTGCACTGCTGAGCTCAAACAAAACTTTACTTCTGTGGAAAAAGCAAAAATCATATTTTTATCCTCTGCCTCCAATCCCAGCAACAATCTGTATGCAGCAGCTGGTTCTTGAGCTCTTTTATTCTGTGTCTTTTTTCTTAACTGCAATCTTACAGTTGTGTCTACAGCTTCTTTTCCTCTTTCCAGAAGTGAAGTCTGACAAATAGAGTTGTACCTTGGCAGCATCTCAAACGGAATGCTTCAGTGTGGTTTAATGTTAAAAAAAAACAAAACCAAAAGCTTTTCAGTTCAACAGAAAAAAACCAACTTAAACATTACTTGCATTTCAGGGACCTGCTTTCAGAGCCATTGAGTGAAATTAATTAGGGTTCAGTGTCATTCTGCTCTGAGGCAAAGCAGAACTGTTTTGCCCTAGTCCCATACCTGATATTGTGACTTGGTATTATGTTTGGCCATGAACCTTTTGCACCCTTGCCCAGATAAGGAGTAGGTGTTTTTTTGACCACTGATAGGAGATCACGGTGAGATTGTTTCATACTTAGAATGATTTTTAAATGATTTTTTTGTTTTTATCCATTTTTTTTTTTTTCAGTAAATGGAACAAGGGTTGTGAAATACTAATCCTTAAGGAATAGAAATAGTTGAGCAGGGTTCTGAAAAATTGTTTCCACTACTGGAATTTTAAGTTTTGTTTACTTAAAGCAAGGTTGTTTAGTTCTATTTAGAGCTCTGCCTTGCTTAAATAAGAGCTGTAAGTTTTGGGAGGTGCTGTCTAAATACTATTTCATTGTACATATACATAGAAGAAAAAGCTAATAATTATAATAAATTAGTATCAATGCTAATAATCATTACTAGTCCTTTATAGACTTTGAGTAACCCCTGAAAAGGAGGAAAAGAATTTCTTTTTATTGTCCAGAATTTGGCAGACCAAGGCACGACAGTGTGGCCACTGAAGTGGAGTGACTACAGCCCAAATGTTCTCTAGCTAATTCCAAGATTTATTGCTGTCTTGCTATTTTAAACCTCACAAAACACAAAAAGTATGACACATTGGCTTCTTCCAGGCCGAGTTATTTTATCTTTGCAGGAAGTTTAGTTTCAAAGTTGTCATAACTTTTGTCCTTCTCATGTGACTGTTGCTGGCTCTTGCTAATGCTGGTTTCTCTTGGCAGAGTTTAATGTCGGTCAGTATCGTCGAGATTTGGTGAAAAAGTATAAATCCTTTGAATTCTTCCTGCCTGACAATGAAGAAGGCTTGAAAATCAGGAAGTAAGTTTTGATTGTGGTTGGTACACCATGCTGATTGTATTAGAATGATATCCTGTGTAATTTGCTCTTAGAGATGGCTTGAAGTTGCGTTTTTGTATGATCAAGAAGACCCTTAGGGAGACTGCAGGAAGCAACATTCTAGAGAAGGTGGAATAGTGATTTCTTTAGGCTGATTAAAATTCAGGGATCTGTTTTTCTTGATAGTTTCATCTTGCGCATCAAAAATGGAGAGAAGTCCTTCTTGATTCCTTTTCACTGGATGTGACTACAGTTATTCTGTAGATACTCTAGGATCTTTTCACTCAAAAATTACTTTAACAGATACAACTTTTCCTACCTTTTTGTGAGGTATCAGCTAATAGATATGACTCTCTCTGCTGCCTAATTCCTAAAATCCCATTTTAGATCTTTTGTTTGCTTTATAAAGGAAAGAACACTCGTGTAACTGCTTTTCTTTTTGATTTGCATAGTGAAATTGTTCATCTGGAGCACTTTGAATGTATTCATCATTATCTACTTCAAGGAGTGAGAAACAAATGTGATAATTTTCTCCCTGAAATTTTGGTTTTGGCCGCCATGAGGTGCCTCATTCAGTCCATCAGTGCACAGCCTCAAAAATTGCCATGTTTTGCAAATGCTGTGCAAAGCAAGGAGAGCACCAGAGTGAGCTTCTGTGTCCAGATGAAGCACTTGAGTCTCTGCTCGTGCCTGGAAAGAGGCTGTGCTTTAATGTAGGGACAGACCTTGAGGAGAAAGGTCAGAGCAAGAGCTGTGTCTTTCCTAGAGGAGATCAAATGAGAAGGCCTTTTGATTTTCTTGAACATTCACTGTACTTTTTAGTGTGTTCAGGAAAGCACTTAGAGCGTGCAGTGTGGAATGAGAAGGAAATGAGAAATTTGAGATGGATGGAAATAACATTTATTTAGGCTACTTAAAATATGAGCTGTCTTGTTCTTAATTCAGCTTCACCTTACTCACCAAAATGTCTGGACTTTCCTACTGTCTGGACTTTATTTTGTGGCTGTCCCTTGCCTTGTCCCCCCTCTCTCTTCGCTTTCCCCTCCCTCAGCAGCACTGAGTGTTGCTAAAGTCAAAGCTGAGCAGCTTGCATAAGAACCTCCCAATCCTTGGGGGTAAAAAGCAGTAATGAGGTGCATTAGCCTTGCAAGCCACTACCTTTGCTTACCGGTAGAGCCAAACCTTTTAATGTGCCTCTGTGTCACCTATTAGGCTAAATGGTGAGGGATGTAGCATGAAATGGGCCGTGTGAGATAATCTGCCTGCTTAGCAATCAGTAAAGAGGGTTTGTGTTTATTCAGTGAAGACCTGGGTGATGAATCTCAGCTCCTGACATCTGTTAAAACTCTGCTAATGTGGAAATACTGTCAGGATCCAAAAGCCTTCATTTCTCTTTCTCCTGTGCTTGCAGAAGATGGTAAATAAGAGTTATGAATTTCAGTCTGGAAGTCAAAATTCAGGAGTGATGCAGGGGAGGGCTGTTGAAATGGAAAGGCTTTTGTATTGGTACTGCAAAGAGGCTGCACTTACTGGGAATAAATGGGACTTTGTTCTGCTAACAAGTAAATCGTGTACAATGTTGCCCTCCAGCATTACTGACGTGTTAGGAATCATAATGGACTTTGAAGATAATGCTGATGCTGGGGACATAGGAAAATTGCATATTTATGTGTTCTTGTCCAGATTTAACACAAGTGTAAAGTATGTCAGGGTGGGGATTTTTGATGTTTGTGTCCTCAGCTGTCTCCAGTACTAATTATACTTGGCCATGCAATAGTTGCTGACAGCAGTTGGGATGATATTTCATCTCAATCACTAATACTTGATGAATACTTAATACTTTGTTTTGCTCTCTGTTTTAAGATTTTTTTTTTTTTTTTGCATAAGCAGTTTTCACACAATAGCTCCAAAGAGAATAAGTGGATTACTGAAAAGTAGTTGTCTCTCCACTTCAACTTAGTGCCACAAGATAAAAGCCTTAAGTTTTTTTTTTTTTAATTTCTTTTTTTGCAAATCAAATTAAGAAGCAGTTATATATGAATAGGTAATAGGGAAAAGCATATAGGTGCAGTGCTGTTTCAGTGGCAGTGTATCCTGGTCAACAAAGTTGATGGGTGTTCTGTGGATGTGTGTAGCTGTGTCCATGACACCAGGGGCGAGGTGACATGGCCACATTTCCTTAGCGTAGCTTGGCTGACCCCTGTTGGCTTTTCCCCACGTTTGGAGGGAGGTCTGTGTTCTTGAGATAAATTAACTAACATTTTCAGGGCACTTTTCTCACAAGTGCTTTAACAAAATGCCTTTAACTAGCGTTTGACTGTGATTCTTTCCTTCTGAAGACAGTGTGCCTTAGCAGCGCTGAACGACGTCCGGCAGTACCTCAGTGAAGAGAACGGGCACGTGGCTGTAAGTGTCTGGTTGGGACGCCTCTGCACTGAACGCTCTGTGTCTGCTGGGTAGCACACAGCTGAGGGATTGCAGTTGCTGTCCAGTGTACCAGATTGCTTTTCTTTGGCACTTAGATCTGCCTTGTTGCTGCAGTGAAGTGAGTGCTGAATATCAGGGTGATGATAGCATATTGAACAACTATCTTTGATTTGGGGGGGTTAGCTGAGGTGATAGCAGCAAGTAAAACATCCACCTTCTTGCCACATTGCTAGAGGACAGTGCTCCACAATGTACCATTAAACACATCTGCCATTTTGCTTGCATGTCTATTTTCCAAATGGAAGATGAAGACTGAACAAAAAGTATCCTCTGTATTTCTTGGCACTTGTTATTGGCATGAGAAATGTCTGAAGAGAGCAGGAGAAACTTATTATGGGTTGCTGCATACCTGAGTGTTTAATAATGGGATGCAAAACATCAGTTCTTTGACAATTGACATTGCGTGTTGAGACTAATTTTAAAAATGTTTTTCTTAAGACTGCTGACACAACTCTGGGGTTTTTTTTAACTAATCAGGGAAAACCATTGACTGTAAGTTCTGCTGGATACATGAGGTAAATGTTATGCTTCGGAAAACTTCATACTTCAGTAAAAAAATGATGTGTTCCGAGCTAAACTGGGTTCCTAGAAAAATGACTGCATTGATGGTGTTATTCATGGGCAGGATTTACAACTCTTGCAAGTTTTACTCTTGCATTTTGAGCAGCCCATTGAACTGCAGCATCTTTTTTTTTGTAGCCTAAGTTCACTAAAAACTTGTGCATTAGTATTTAATGCTGATAATGGGCAAGGAGGAAGATTCTCTCCTGTACTATGTGCTAGGCTTAAATTCTGATTTCCTTTTCCAAATCCAGAGTTCTGCTAGAATTGCTTTCAAAATATTGCTAACTATTAGTATTTAGAAAATAATATCTGTAAAGTAGTAATGTCTTTGTTTCCTTGTTGAGCATGTTGAGACAGTGGGGTAGAGGGAAGGGGAGGTGTTTCCATTGCTTTCTTTCACACTGAGGTACTTTGAATCCATATTTTTGTTGTTAATAACGCAGTGCTTTCCACAGGCTGTGTTGCTTTTTAAATTCCTTTTTCTCTCCCTCCCTTTAATTGTTCCTAGGTCTTTGATGCTACAAACACAACCCGAGAACGTAGAGAAACTATTTATAAATTTGGTGAAGAAAATGGATATAAGGTGAGTCAAAGCAAAGCAGTTCTGAGCTATTGCATGGCCAAGTAAGCCAGTGGTAGTTTTGCCCTTATCTGTATTTCAAGTGCACTAGCACAAGCCACCTCCTTCTTGGATGTTTAATCAATGTGTTTTGTGTTCTTAAGCATTGTTTGTGGTTAGAAGTGATTCAGTCCTAGTTTTTCTCATCTTTTGTGTTTGTACTGTTTGGAGCTAAGCTATTTTGTACTGCAGCTTCAATTTTGTCTTCCTGGACCTGTGGTCATGAGTGCAGTGTCAGAAAGAGCATTTAGAAGTATGGTTCTTCCTGCAGCTCAGATATTCGCTGCAGGAACATGAAGGGGGTTCTGTGTTAGCGCTGTAAAAACCAAAAACTTCGTGGTTTTCTGCCTCCTGGTTTTACACTTCGCCGTTCTCCAGTCGTCTTTCCTCTGAACTTAATCTCTGTAAGCCTTTGACACAGCAGAACACAAGCTTCTTTATAAGCGAGGCTACCCCATTAGCTGGGAGGCTTCTAAAATGTTGTTTCAGAAATACTGGTTACTGTTTGTGGGGCTGAACTTGCATCCTCTGCATTTGTTTCTTCCTCTTCCATCCTACGTTTTTTCTGCTGCGAGAATTTTCCACTTGCAAGCATTGTTGGGGAAAAGAGCACAGAGCATGATGTGTCATGGAATGGTGAGCCAGGAATTTCTGATGAGAGGGTCTGGAAAAGCTTTCTGAGTTAATGGAGGGTAAAAGGCCTTGGCATGGAAGTGGGTGACATGCTACTCGTGTGTGTTAGTATCCAGAGGTGTTTTCATGCATCTTCCTTCTTCCTCCCTTCTGTTCATGGGGCTCCCATTTGGACTGAAGACTTTTTTTGTGGAGTCTGTGTGTGTCGATCCAGAGGTCATTGCTGCAAACATTGTGGTGAGTAAAGGGAAGTTTGCTTTAATGGCTTTGACATTGGGAGGTTTAAAGTAGCTCATTATTTTTAGAAGTACATTATAAGACCTTCCAATAGCAAAAACCCCATGTTAACTCTCATTAATGGAAATACTTTTTTCTTTTTTCCCTGTCCATGTGAACGTTGTTAGTGCAGAAGTTTAATACTCTGAAGAGTAGGGTTTTTCTATTATTTTTTGCTTTACATGTATTTTAATGAAGTTGCAGACAAAACTTTTTGTTGTGTTCTCCCATTCCCTATTTCTTTAGACATTCATGAAGAAGGGGAGGAAACTTAAATACTGTTCTCCTGTTTTTATTTTAAACAGCAAGTGAAGCTGGGTAGTCCTGACTATGTTGATTGTAGTAATGATGAAGCAACAGAAGACTTCATGAAAAGAATAGAATGCTACAAGAACTCATATGAGACCTTAGATGAAACTCTGGACAAGTGAGTGGTGAAACAACACTGTAATTACAGCTGCTGATCACAGTATTATTAAAATGTTATTTTAGGGGTTGGGGCATCCTGTATTAGGGATTAGGGCTTTCAAGTAGTTATTTTAGTGGCTTGAGCTCTCTCTCCTTTGGCAAATTAGAGTGTTGACTCTGGAGGTGTAGCATGGAAACTTCCTTGTTTGAGGAAAATTGGCTAGTGAGTCTAGCCTGGGACAATATTGTTTTTGATTTTCCCACTTGCAGGATGGTATTTATTCTTCTGGGGTAGAACCAGCATTTAGTAATTATTCCAGACTTTCTACAGGGGTTGGTTGGTACTTGCTTTTAGGTACATAGAGGAGGCATGGAGGCATGAGGGATTTGTAAGCATAACTTCATTGGCTGGCATGGTTAAGGTTAATTATGAGCACATCAATCTTAAAAATGTGACTTCTGAATTAATTTCTTTGTGCTTGCAAAATTATCCTGCAGATGCTGGGCTGTGAGAAACTGCCTTAGCTACATTACTTAACTTCATGCTAAAGCATTCTTCTGGTTTTTATTAACTTTGAACTCTTGAAAATAAGGTAGGGATGAATCGCGTGAGGAGGGGCACCTTTCTCTGTGCTACAGCCCAGGATTTCAGGGTAGGATTTGGAGCTGCAGCCATCCCAGGTGCTCCTGGTTTGTTCCAGGCCAGAGCTGCAGAGAAGGCTGAGCTGCATTTTAATGTAATTGAGCGTGAGCAGCACGAAGCTGGTTCAATCGGCTCAGTTCATGCGTGTAATTCCCATGATGGACCTAATGGCTGTGCTTGGCTGGAATAGTAATGATTAACTCCAAGGAACACGGGCAGGAATGGGAGTGCTGATGCCTGCTTCTCACTACCTCACTTTGGTTTTACTATCAGTTTTCTTGTTTCATTGCAGTGTGGTGTCTCAAACGCATCGCTAGAAACCAATAGTGGTTATTTTCAGCTTATGAGACGTCTTTGCTTGTGTGAACGAGAGGCTGCTCTAGAATTATAGCTCAGATGATAAAGGATAAGCAGTGAAAATTGAAATTATAAGGTGTCTGATGCTGAGAGAAGGTAGTGGTGGGGTAGATTACAGTACTGTTAACAGAGGGTTGCTCACAGAGCAGTTGAGAAAATGCTTGCTTCACACTACTCCCTGGGCTCTTCCTGGTGCCCTAGTTTTTCTGGGGGGATTAATTGAGATGGGTAATTAGTGAACATTTGTTTTGGCCCGTGGGTGCAATCAGACAAACACTTGGTGATGGAAACTGTTGGTAACACGGGGGAAAAAACCCACGAATGGTATTGTAAAATAGCTGTGTATCTTACTCAGCTGTGGTAACTTAAGTGACACTGCTGAATCACCCCTGTCAGCGTGTGGGCTGTATTTTTCCAAGAGTAGGATCTGGATTTGGATGAAGTGCATGTAAAGGAAACAGAAAAGAAAGTGATATGAGCAGCCGCACGTGAATGGAATAGAGTTCATCTTGTACCTTTGGAGTACTGCATTGTTTCCTAGGACTAATGCATATTCCATGGCTAATTGAAGATTTTTTCATTTCTTTGGCTTGTTGCCCCTTTGTTTTATAATGAGGGAGAGGGTGGAAAGATTGTGGTACGTGCTAATAGCAACAATATGGATTTTTTTTTTTTTTTAACTTGCTCATGAAAGAGATCTTTCATACATTAAAATTATGGATGTCGGAAGGAGTTATCTCGTGAACAGAGTGATGGATCACATCCAGAGCCGGATTGTCTACTACCTCATGAATATCCATGTGACTCCTCGGTCAATCTACCTCTGCCGACACGGAGAGAGCGAGCTTAACCTGAAGGGGAGAATAGGAGGAGATCCTGGGCTGTCTGTCAGGGGGAAAGAAGTACGTACCTACAGCCAGGCGTGGCTGTGTTCTCTGTGTGTTTGTGCTGGCCAGTTGCAGCTTTCCTCCTCTACAGCCTTTTCCTCTTAATCAGTTTAAAGGACTTCTTTAGTTGCCTGTTTGGGTGGTGGAAACAGGACGGGCACTTTGTGTGTTGTGGTTTGTACTCTTTTATCTGTTTGTCTCTCTGTTGGCTGAAATGCCTTTCTACCCCTAACAGCACAAAGCAGTTGGTGAGAGGGCTTTATTTTTTAGCTAAATTTTTGTGAAATTGTGACTAGCTGGGTAATTGGGAAAGTGTACACAGCTTAAAGCTGAAAGGAAAATTTCTGAAAGGAAAGTTAGGAACTGCTAAAAACTTGTATTTTCCTTGTGCTCCTTTTCTTTCTCCTGTCCCTCTTGGATAATGGAGTAGGTTGTATTTCTTAGCAAAAACTTTGACAGTCTTTTGGAAAAGCTACAGTGAGCGTACAGAGGCTGGAACCCGTGTATTCTAAACTGAACGCCCTGTGTTGGCTCTGAGCCCTCATCCAGTGTCTCTTGGTTTTTCTTCCAGTTTGCCAAAAGCTTGGCACAGTTTATTAACGAGCAAAATATCAAAGATCTGAAAGTTTGGACCAGCCAGATGAAAAGGACAATTCAGACTGCTGAAGCCTTGGGAGTGCCTTATGAGCAGTGGAAGGTTTTGAATGAGATAGATGCAGTAAGTTCTTCTCTTTTAAATGCCTAATAAGTTGCTTTGATTGCTGGGGGTGAAGAAAGTAGTTAGTTTTTTAATAATACGTCTTTTGTGGGATAGAAAGTCATTGAAGCTACTTCTAGAGGCTGGAAGTGATTGTCATTACCTGTAAACAAGGCTAAACATTTTATTAAATTTTGCCATTGTCAGTTTATTCTTCTCTTGTCTTTCCCAGTAAAATAATTCCTCTGTAAAAGCCGTGATGTTATGAAGTTTTGGTTAGCTGGGCTTGAAAAGAAGCTTGTGGTGAAGGGATTTTGCTAGCTGGCAATTTCCAGCTGTAGCTGTAAGATATAATAGGAAGGGCAGTAGATAAAACATGGCTTTGCTTTGTCCATAGATGTAACTTCACCTCTACAGAGATTTAATGATTCCTAACCACCTCTGAGTCAAGCTGAGTGCCCTGTTTGTCTTTTTGTCTTGTGTGACAATTTTAAGTGTCAGAGTAGCAAAACAAAACTGATAAAGGTTATTTGTATGTGGTTTTATTTAAGAGTGATATCTGCTTTTTGCGTTATTGGAAATACGTGTTTTTTTAATGATTTTCATTACCAACAGGGAGTGTGTGAGGAAATGACATATGAAGAAATACAGGAAAATTATCCCCTCGAATTTGCACTGAGAGATCAAGACAAATACAGATACAGATACCCTAAAGGAGAGGTATGCTATTTTTAATCTCTCAAGTTGAAGGGCTTCCTTGTCTTGCATACATGCATGCTGGCTTTGGGAAGGAAAAATGAATTTTTAAATTAATGAAAAGGTTGTTCCTTTCTCCATGGAAAAACACATAGGATCTTGCAAGGATTGAGCCCAGTCCATGTAATTTGATTCAGGGCTTGAAAAATAAAATCATAAACTTAGAAAAACAATGGAGAGCTTTGATCCTGTGGGCATCGTTGTTGTGCTGGTCCTGCAGTGATAAAGCAGGAGCAATTATTGCAGGGCTTCATCTGTTGCATATGCAAACATCCTGCTAAGATACCCTGTTTCTATTCATCCCTCCTCTTGGTGGTGGCTGTTTTGCAGGCAGCTCTGACTGAAATGCTGGGGAAATCTCCAGCCACGTTTTTAAACTCCTTGCCTCTGGGAAAATTAACTTGCTGATGGCTTTTCTAAAGCAGCCCTAATACAGTGCAGTGATGGCCAGATGGTCACAGGGCCTAAGGGCTGAGGGTCTGGGCAGCAGAGAGAAGGGATTGGCCCAGCTGCTCCTGCTTGAGCCATGAGGAAGCAGAGCTCTGCCTTCTTCCTCAAGAGCAATCACTGTGACAAGAGCAGTGTCCCTGGCAGTGTGACCCCAGTCCTGCTAATGAGGCAGTCATTAAGCTGCAAAGTTCTTCTCATGCATTTGAACAAGGAGTGTTTGTTTTAGAAGCCGGTGCAGTCCTGGGGGTGGTGACCGGCATGTCAAACTCCGTGCCTTGTGGGGATGAGCTGGTCTCATTTATCCAAGGCAGTTTGTGTGAGGGGTTTGCACAGCTCTCTGGAGGCTTTCTGTTGTCCAGGGCTCAGTCAGCAGCGCCACTTGGTCCTGCCTGGGGACTGGGGTGAAGGTTTTCTGCTGTGCTCGGTCCCTGCCCTGCTGGGCAGTGTGCTGGGCTCTCCACACGTGCGGTACAGGACACATTCTGGACCTGTGTGACGCATTTTGGAAGTGCTTGGCACGTTCTGGAAGCAGAGTCTTTACCCTGCATGTGAAATTCAGTTCAGTCACAGCCATGCAGGAGCCCTGCTGTTCACCTGCAGCAGCAATTCCCTGTGCATGACGAGGCTGGATGGGTCACCAGCAAGTCCTTGTGCTGACTCTTGGTGGGATGGTGGCTGCCATCACCAGGCCAGTCCAGCATGCCCACAGCTTGTTTTGAAAGGGCAGCCTGAACAAGTCAGGCTTTGTGAACTCTTTGCATGCTGACTGTTGGCTGGGCTTCCTAGATTTGGGCTTGGAAGAGAGATGCTTTTGAGGATGAGCTGTGGAAAATAACGTTGCGAGACTCGTATTTGCAGATGTGAATTAAATCCTAGGGATTCTGTGGAAGTTCTTGATCAAAGTGGCTAATTTAATAAAGCTTTTCCAAGAGGGAGATTTGTTTCATTATGCGTATGATAAAATGTGTTCTGTATATGCTCAGGTCTGAACTTAATGGAAATTATTTCTGCAGTATTTGTGCACTAAATAACTTTGAGATGACTAATATGAAAGTAAGATTCTACATACATATACTGATCAAAGAGCTTTCCCTTTTTAATGTGCTCTGTGTTTCTCCTCCCCACCCAGTCCTATGAAGATCTTGTTCAGAGGCTGGAGCCAGTAATTATGGAGCTCGAAAGGCAGGAAAATGTGCTTGTCATTTGTCACCAAGCTGTCATGCGCTGTTTGCTTGCTTATTTCCTTGACAAGCCTGCAGGTGAGTCTTCCTTGGTACGTTACAAACAGTCTGTTTTTTAGAAAATTTACTGCTTAAGGTTCCAAACTGAAAATTGTAGCAGTCTGCTGTATCATCAGAGGCTGGTTTTTGCTAGGCAAGTACCCAAGTGTATTTCTTTGTATTTGACCCTCATGTCAAACCTGGTAGTTGATGTTATTGAGCTGCTTCTCACCTGTGATATTTGTTTTTTGCTCTGATAAGCATCTCTGTTGTATGCTAGGAAAACAGATAGACTGTTAGGTAAAAATTCATTCAAGTTGTTGACCTGAAACGTAACAGGAAAGTCACTTGTGACCTGTATTTCATGTGTAATTTGTGGTTTGATTTCTCAGAACAACTGCCCTACCTGAAGTGCCCACTGCATACTGTCTTAAAGCTAACCCCGGTGGCGTACGGTAAGTGCAGTTATGTCTGTTTAATATACACGTCTGGCTATACTGTCTCTGTCCTCAGGAAAGGTGGTGCAGTGTTTAAAACACACTTTGTGTTGCTTATAAATAGTTAGGTTTGACACTGCATGTATGCCTGCAGAGCTTTGCTGGAATAAATGAATCCTTTGGATTACCCTTGCTTTTCCCTTGTGCCAGGAAACACTTAGGTGTTGCTGAAGGCCAGAAACCGCCCGTGGCTGTAACTGCTGGAGGGGACAGTGTTGTGCTCAGTTCATACTCTATTTCACTCGTTCTTCTGGCAAACCCGTGCATTTACACAACTGCTCCAGCAAGATCTGAGTTTTTATTGATGTATTGGAGGGGATTGCTTTTCAGAAGACAGGCAGATTTGCATTTGTATATATTTATCATCTTGTAAGATGGGTTCCCTTAGCTTTTAATATCTTTGTTCTCTTTTCCTGAAGTTTTTTTTTTTCTCATGGACTATGGGAGTACCCCTGGAACTCACCTCGTCTGTTGATGTTGGCATTTGTTTGTCAGCAGCTGTTCCTGGTGCTTGGCTCAGAGGCGTTCCCTGGGCTCTGTGGGCAGTGTGGGGTGTGGGTTACTGCATGCCCTGCTTGGGCTTTAGGCTGATTGCTGATGGAGTTTTGTGTGTGTTCCCACCTCAGCTTAGTGTGTGCCTGCTGTTCATACTCCTTAAGTGGTGGCTGTGCCGTATCTGCTGATACCCCGGTTCAGAAGATCATCCCAGGCAGACAATTACCTTATTAGAAAAAATGTATTGCCCAAAAATGTTGGTTCAGTCATTAATTGGAAGCTGTCTTTGATTATAGGCTCTGAAAAATAGCGGTCCAGATCTGTACTTTGTTTTTTGTTAAGTTTCAAATGAAGTTGAAACAAAGAATATTATGAAACAAAGTAGCTGCTACACTGGGAAATCTGTCTGAAAAAAAATTTTTCATTTGGTTGTGGTGTCGTCCTACAGGAGCGACAGCCTGTGCTGTGGTGACATCTGGTGTTCCCAGCCTTGCATGACAAGCTGGGGTTTTGAAAATAAAGATTCACTGCAGTTCAGACTTGGGCTTTTTAAGACTGGATTCTTCTGACCTGCTAGATTCTGCCTGTTTTTCACAGCAAGGCTTCGTTTTGGGGTTCTCTCTGTTTTTGGTGGGGTTTTCTGGTGATATTTTTTGTTGTTGTTGTGGTTGTTGCTGTTTTTCTTTCTTCTTTGTGGAGGGAGGAAAGTTGGGTGACTGCTCATAAATTTTAAGAGGCTGTGGATGTTCGCAGTGTTTGCTCATGCACTAAGAGAGGAAGGAAATAAAGTGGTATGAAACACTGTCCTTGCCCTTTTGACTTGAGGGAAAGAAATGCCATTGTCCTTTTCTAAGGTGTTTGATGTGTATGTCCGATGAGCACATTTCAGCCAGCCTACTTTTTGGAATTCAGCCATCTGGGAACACAAGGGCTGTGTAAATTATTTCTGCAGTACTGATCAGTGGCTCTGCTCCAAGCTGATGTGTCTCACTTGGCTCCAGCCAGGCAGGATGCAGGATCAGACCTGGTGTGTTTGATACCTCCCAGCTAAGCCTGTTCTGGGGAAACTCCTGAGCCAGGGCTTTACTCTCCCGGATGTTGGAGAGGACCATTATTCCCACCTGAAGAGTCTGATCTGCAGTACAGGAGCAGCTGTTACAGCCTAACACAGTGGATGAGAGCTTTACCCAGCAGTCCAGGGCAGTGGTGTTCTATGGAAAGAGAAACTGCAGCTTGCTGTAGGCATGAACTTGCTCATCAGTAATTAAAAATGAGCTGGGAGTATGCACGTGGTAATTACTGTGGAGCAAGGCGTGCCCCTTTAGTTCATGTTTAAAGCTTGCCACGTGTTGCTCTCTTTGGATTTTAAACTCAGCTTGTGGCAAGGACTCAGAGGTCTCAGAAGTGTCTGCTGTCCTGGGTAGTGGCCAGCAGCAGGCCTCAGAGCTTGGCTTGGTCACTGGGGTCTCAGTGAATCTGTGGACAGGAGGATGAGTAAGGATCTTGCTCCAGTGGGAGATGCATGCTTTTCCTCCTTAAAAACTGTTCTATGATTCACTGTTTCTCTGAGTTCTGGGCCTCCTGCAGCATTTGCTCACAGTCTTCCTGACAAATGGGCTTTATCAGGATAGGCTTCCCAAAGGGAAGGCAAATACTGGCCTTACTACTTAATTTTTTTTTTTTTTAAGTGCAGTGGCTTTCTAAGAAAGTCTCCTTTTTCTATCACGTAGCAATTCTATGGAGTGTGTTATAACTTTGGGGAGTAAATGAGGAGAAGAATTTGGAAACCTGCTTGTTGTAGAGGATGGACTCTGGTGTGTCAGGGGAAGTGACTATTAGTGGATGTTGTGTAGAGTAGTGGTAACTTACAAAAGTCATGTTTGTGTGAGATAAGCCAGGGTTTGGCAGTCAGAGGTTGCCTAAAGTGCTGTGGCCATGGTGTATGGAGTGATTTTATTCTACGTGCGAAATAGTTGTTTCTTCTCAGTGTTTAATTTTTCTTGCCTCACTGGTGTTTTGAATTTTTGAATGTAAAGCAGAAGTTCCTTTTCAGGAGTCAGCTTTGAAGTTCTGTTTAGCTTGGGGTTAAAACATATAGAGGAATGGGGGTTGCTGAAAACACACTGTACCTTCCTATAGTTGTTTTTATGTTTAAGAAACAAGAACAGCACTTATCTTCTTAGAATTTTACTGTAATTCAGAAGTCCAGGATGTTTAAAACACAAGAAGTTACAAATAAAAACTTTCTCACTGAATGTTCCTGTATGTTAAAAAAAAAAAAAAAGATTTTTTTTTTTTCCCAAGAGAATAATGTTAAAGCTAAGATGAGGAGATTGATTATCATATTGACAATAATATTCATCCAGGTAGAACAGATTAATTTCTGTAGCTTTAGCTCTTTGGAATTCAGAAAATTCTGGTATAAACCAGAAGGGGAAAGTGATTAACCTTCACCATCTCAAAATTAGATTGCATCTTTATTATAACTTCACAACAGATGTATCTAAAATGTGTTTTCTGTCAACAGGATGTAAAGTAGAATCCATATTTCTGAATGTCGAAGCTGTAAACACACACAGAGATAAACCCGAGGTAAGAATATTTTTTAAATTGGAGGACTTGATATAATGTACTGTCTGAGCTGATTTCCATTGTCCTTGTGGCTAGAATTGATTTGATAACTCAGCTGAGTGTATTTTACTTTTACATATGAAGCTTTGCTACTGGTTTACCGTGAGGGGGGACCAAATTTTTTATTGACTGAATTTATCCTGTGTGTGAGTTCTAGCTGGAATAGTTTATCTTTGAGAAATGAACATTTGAAGAAGTGGTGTGAGGCTGAAAACTGTATAAAGTTCTGCCAGGCTTTGTCACTCAGCAGAAGTAGGTGTAGTCGCAGTTGTGTTGCGAACGCCACGCTTACTCTGGGGAGAGAAATCATCAGCTTTTTCATCACTGCGGTCATTGCTGTATGAAAAAGAGGAATTGATGATGTCACCTGTGTTTTAAGCCAAAGCTGGGGAGGAAGACTAGATCTCGGGAAACAGCAGGACTGCCGGGGGAAGGAAATTGAGTGTGTTTGTAAAATGTAAGTGCAGAGATCTCAGCCCATGGCAGCTCTGGGCCCTGCCTGTGTCAGGTTCTCTGTGCTCCTCAGTGTCCACCCGAGCTCAGGCTGATTCTGCTGCTTGTGCCGAGCTCTTCTTTTGCTTTGTCATCAAAGCTGTGTGAAATGTGTCATGGTCAAAGCTCTCTGGTTCCCTTGCAGATCCTCAGGCTCGTGCCACCAGGCATGGTACTGATTCTGTGCTGAGGTTAGGAGCAGTGCCATGCCTGGTGAATTGGAAGTCAGTTGGATAATGTGAGAAAAAAGGGCTGTGTTTGTTGGTTTTCAGAGCAACAGTTTAGGGTGAAAAGGAATATAGTGTGAGAAATGAGGTTTTATGCGTGTATTCAACAAGACACGTGACATAAAGTGCCTTTTGTAATTGAGGGTTCACTTTTGTGCAGAATTCATGCTGCTGGAATTCTTTGCTGAATTCTTCTGCGAAGAAGTTTTGTTTTAACGAGCTGGGTATTACAAGTTCTGAAAATATTAACTTTTGGATATTTTCTCTTCAACAACTGCATTACATTATTTCCTTTCTCTTCCTTTTCCTGCTTTGTCATTCTGCTTTTCCATTTTGCATCTTAGTTTGGTTTGTCACGTTTAGGAAATCCAGTCTGTACTTTTGCAGTACCTAAAGCTGAAGAAGCATAATGAAAATCCACAAAGGTGTCTTAGACCAGTAGTTAATTGTATTAAATAACGTAGGTGAACATCTTCAGTTTGGCTGATCAAACTGTCAGTGCTGAGTTTGCAGCTTGCTAAAATGTTGCTGAAAATGCCAGTCCTCTAACTGAAGGGATTTATTTCAAGGGGGAAAGCTCTGCCTGAATTGCCAAATGACTCTCCACATGTCTAGCACATGATGTGGCCATGCTGGCACTGCTGTGGGGAGGCTCTATTCAGGTGCACAAAGAAGATCATGGAGACACTTCCATTGCACTGGGCTCAAAGACACAAGACTGATTTGAACAGAAATAAATTTGAGTGAATGAATTTTTTAAGGGGAAAAAAAAAGAAGTAGTGGCATTTTCCTAAAAACCCCTCAGATTCTCTTCTCCCTCTGCCCCAAAGGAAACCCCGGCTGGTGAGCATGGATGATGTTACACTGTTCAGGTAGTGGGTCTGAATTAAGGACTAAGTTGGTCCTGTCTGCATTTAATTGCTGCTCAGAGGACTGTGAAACTTGCAAAAGCTTTCATTTGTATCACCTACAAAAACGTTAATTACTTCTGTAAAATTAAGTTTTCAAGTAGTCTATTGAAGTCAAAGCATTTAATTAAATACGGTATCACATAACAGCTTTGTTAAACAATGAAACTATTGGATTGAGAATTGCCAGTGTGCTGTTCTGTGACCCACCAGTCACTTGTAGTCTGTGCTCCAGAACGGTGCCCTCCCTTTGAGCTCAGCTGAAAACATCTATTTTCACATGGCAGAAATGCAGGCAAAGCTCTGGGGCGTTTGTTTGTGGTATGTGTGAACCTCAGAGTACCATGGTGATTTGTCTGGGGCAGATTGAGGCTTTGTGTTTGTCAGCATTGTAGTGGCTGAAGTTCTGACCTTTTCCAGTGAAGGAGTCTATAGTCCCTTACAGAAAATAATTCAGGGGAATTGCTTTAGCTGTTGTTGGGTCCCTCCTGTGGGCCAGAAAACAAGTGCTGGGGTGAAATGTCTGCTTTGCACATCTGGCCTAGTTGGTGAATGACAGAGAGGGGATAACTCATACCAGACCTCCTTTTTTATTTTGTTGAGGAGTGGGAGGGAGGGAGATGTTAATGCAAGGTGAGCTGGCTTACCACAGTGCAGAGCAAGCAGGTCTAATGAAAGCCATCAGCGTGAAGTTTGAAGAATTGGCAATGATTTGGCCTAAAATGGATCTTGTAAGGAGCTTCGGAGCAGTTTATCATGGTCTGCTCTCTTTGTAGGAGGGAGAATACCAATTGCACAGGCTTTGGGACTTGCAGGAGGTGGTGCCACTGCAGATGTGATTCCTGACGTGTTTGGCTGCACCGGGGTCTTGGTTTCATTTGGGTTTGAATAATTGAGTGCTGCAGTGAATGTCATTGTTCTTCTGCAGCCTCTGCAAGAGGAGGTGAGAGCTAGTTGTTGTGATCAGCTGTGAACAGTTAAGGTGTCTGAGAACATACTTTTTATTTTGTTAGATGTGTTACACTGCCTATAACACAGACACATTAAAAGCCTTCTTTTGGCACAGAAGCATGTGGCTTATTCAGTGAAGCACTGGAAGTTTCTCAGTGAGAAGATGTGTGTGTGCTCTGAAGCATGTGATAAGGTAGATTCCTACTTGGGCCTCAAAAAGACTCCCTCCTAAATGTGACTGACTTGAGTTTTGGGTAGTGCTGTCATAAAGGGAGATGTATTTAATTGCTCCTTGGAGAACTGTGAACATTTCAAAAGCTTTTACTATTTTTTTTTACTGTAAATACGTTTTTGTGCTGTCTCATTCTTGGGACAGTGACTGGCTCTCAGACTGCTGCATTCTTGGGGTGTGGGGGGCTGAAACCATCTCTGCTTCTCAATCAGCGCAGCTGTGGACTTGTGAAGGGACCTGATTGGTGGTTTTTGTTGGTCTTACTGCTGCATGATAAATATTCTCTGTATTTTTGTTATTATACAGAATGTAGACATTTCCAGACCTACCGAGGACGCTCTTGTAACAGTCCCTGCTCATCAGTGAATCCCGTGAGCTGACCAGCTATTGAACTTGGGGTGCTGTTTTCGTCCTGCTACTTCAAAATAAATTGAAAAACTAATCATTCCAATCACTTTGAAATAAAAAAAAAAAATAGCCACACCCAAACCAAACTCATAACCCAAAGCAAATGTTTGTACAGCACATGACTTGAAAAAAATTTATCAAATCACAATAAAACTGTTGTACTGGCTAATTTATTGTGGATGAGTTATCAAACCTTGATCGGCTCTCACTGGAATGCTGGTTTTGTAAATTGCTGTAATTTAAATATCCTGGAGGATTAAGCTTTATTGTAACAGCCAGCAATTTTTTAGTGTTAGGTGCAATGTATTTATGAAAGCCATGAAACACAAATTTGTTTTGCCCAGCAGAGCACCAGTATTATCTGTTTCAGGGCCCTTGGGAGTGATTGGACTGCCACGTAGTGTAAAATAACAACCCATAATTACTGTAAATCCCTTATCCCACTGATCCACAGCACTAGTGCTCTCTACATGTGCTAATTAATGATGTGCTGTTGGAGCAGGGGTAGCAAGCTTTCACTTAGTTCCAGGACAGTTATTCAAAGAACAGGAATGTGTATAAATGTTTTTAATATACAACTTTGGTTAACAGCTGTTCTGCATTAACCAGGCTTTAGGGTTTGCCCGTGGGCAGAAGGGATTTTAAATTCCCTCTTTTCCTGCTTTGTGTGGATGTGGGTGATGGAGCATGTCCAGCTCTGCCCCAGCTGCTCTGTACCAAGATGTTATGTGGGCTCCGATAAGCAGTGCTGACCATTCCAGAACAGGAAAGCAGAGTTAACCAGAGCATTTTGTAGCTGGGTAGTGGCTCCAGTAGATGCAGATCTCAAACCAGCAGGGCACGAACCCCAAACTGTATGATAGGAAAGCCTCTTGCAGGAGGGATGAGACTGCAGGCTGTGGGAGATGTGGTGCCTTGCTCTCTTTCCCATGGTGTTCCATGGGCACTACAAGGCTGTGGGAAGCACCTGTGCCATGGAGCAGGTAGCACTGAGGCAGGGAAAGGCAGAAAAACACTGAACCTCAGAACTGTTTTCCGTTTTCATTACATTTTCATGACAGAAATGTCATGTTTTAGTAGTGAAAGTAAGCAGGACTATAGGTTGTGTTGTGGAAAGCTTTTATCTGTGATGTTTCCCGGGTGGTTTGTTTTTCCCAAATCAAGATTTTTGGGGGAAAAAAAAAAGTTACATACCTGCATTTCTAAAATTGTACTGAAGTCTTCACAAGTTTTTAGCAATTGGGAATGTTTTTCATAACCTTCTGGCCAGAGAGCCTCCTGCTGTGGTGCTTGGTGTTTAGTTAAACCACTGTCCCTGGGATGAAATTGGGAGAACCTGGATCATTTTCCTGTTGCTGTCATGACTGTGATGTAGGAGTGGTTGGTCACTTTTCCATGTTTAATTGCTCCAGGGTCTGGGCATGAGCTTTGCTGTGAAGGTACCCCAGGGGCGCCCCTGAGCCTGTTTGTACCCCCTTGCACACCACAGTGAATCCACTTGCTGTTACCTGACAGCTGAGGTGACATTCCTGAGGGATCACAGGGATGCTGGCCTTAGTCAGGTACTGAGGAGCCACATGGAGACAGCGTGGAGTGCTGTCACCTCCGCAGGCTAAGGAAATACCATCCAAATGAAATTAAATGCATTGCATTTCTGATGGAGCCAGAATCTGTGCAGGCATCTGCTGTGGAAAAACTGAGTTTTGCTGCTTGAACAAGGATGGCTTGGGCTGTCAGAGAGAATTGAGGGAGAGGATGACAGGAGCAGGAGCTTGGCGAGAGAGGAGAGCAGGGTTTGCCTGGTCTGAGGCTGGTGGAGGTTGCAGAGGGAAGGGAAGCAGCAGGAGCACCCAGGACCCTCCATTCCTCCCAGCTGCTGCCAGCCCGATTTCCTGGGGCTGTGTCTGCATGTTGTTCTCTGCTGAGCACAGCACTCACTGTGCTGTCACATGCACCAAAGTGGATATTTGAAAGCAGAATGCTCCAAGGGTTTCCTCCTACAGCAGGATTGCCCAACAGCCCTTGCTTTGTCGCTAGAAGGAAGGCCTGATGCGGGGTGGGAGGCATCAGAGGTGGTTCATGGCACAGTTTGCTCAGGGGAAGCTGGCTGATAAAGTGCTGTATGTTTGTTCTGTGCTGTTTATTTCTGTGTTTATGCCTGTGCTGGTTGTTGTCTCCAGAGGCTCCTCCTTTTGTCTGTGGGAGCCTGTCTGCAGGATCTTCCTGTTCTGCTGTGAGGATCACGTGTACCTGAGTCAAAGTAGAACTGAAAACAGGGCCTGTCCTGTTGGAGACCCACAGCACTTTGCTGGGGGATGCTCTGTCCTATAGGAAAAAAATGTACAAAGGCCAGGGCATAATGAGAACAGCAGCAGTGGTATAGGAGGGTATTTGAGTTAGTCTGTGTACTTTGAGTCTTTCCAGGAAGGACTGGGTGAGATGGACTCTTGGGCAAGGCAGGGTCAGACTGCTCCTGCCTTGGGGAGCAGGCTCTGGAAGCAGCAAGCTCCTGCTGGGGCTGGCCAAGGGAAGAGGGTGTATGTCTTGGTAGAAACAGTATTTGGGAAAGGTGTGTGGTTTTTATTCCTCCTCCTGTGTTTCCCAGGCTCTCCAGGCAGCGTTGCTGCTGCTGTGGGGCTGTTCTCATCGTGGTTGTTTGTCGAGGTGTGCTTTGGTGCCCGGCAGTTGCAGGGACACCTTCTGGTCCCAAAAACAAGGCTGAAAGCTCCATCCCCTTTCTAAGCAGCAGCACTGTCCTCTATGCATGGCTTTTCCCTCACAGTGCCCATGGCTGTTCTGAAAGTGGGCACAATCCCAGCTGCCCTCATGTCATCTAATGGGATTCCTATTAGTAGGAACCCACTTACAGTTAATGAGGATCTTGTCCCTTTCTAAGCCCTGTTCATCTGGTCTCACTGCTGGCTGCTGTGTTTATTTAATAAGCCCTTGGGGGTGTTTATCAGGGATTATCCCAGTTTTTTCTTCCTTCAGTGTGGCAGTTCAGCACACTTCGCTTCCACAGCCTCCTCGTGTTTACTCAAATTCAAGCTTTTTTTGCTCTCAGCTTTCTTGCCTGCTTATCAATATTCCCTTTGGGTCTGTCTTAGTTGTTAAAATGCTGCTTTTATCCAAAACCTCTCATTGACTGAAATAAGCTGTATCTTCTGCCTTGCCTTAATAACCTCATTTCCTTTTAGCTTCATGTTTGAGCTGTCTAGCTCTTGCTGCTTGCGGACTAATTTCCAGTACCTCTGGATTCCTGCATTTTGATGCTCCATTTCATGCTCCATTTAATTTTCTTTGAATCAACATCAGATGTTTCGGCTTAAAAGATTTCAGCTAGTATTCTGGGAGTGCCTGGGGAGACCTCTCTACAGTCCCAGGGAAATTCTGGGTATGTTGCATCAGTTGCTAAGAAAAACACAAACACACCAAATGCCAGCACGTTCTGTTGGTTTGTTGTTTTGGGTTTTTTTTCCTATAACCATGCAGAATCTGACTTGTTTTGCCAACTCCTCATGTTCTTAGCAGATACTGATGCTTTCTGATGCTTTCCCCTTGCTGTAGAAGAGTTGCTTCTTGTAGAAGCTTCTTTTTGAAAAAGGGTTGTTGCTCTGCTTTGCTTTGCTTTCCTTCAAAGAGATGTGAGAGTGGGTCAGGCTGTGTGCTGGGGGGTGCAGAGATTTCCAGTACTTGGACAACTCTGTCCAGCAGCATTTGCTCCGTGTGTGTTCCCAGAAAACTCTGTTTATGGTGGAAAAATGGGGATTTACCCAAGGGCTTGAAGGCTGCTGACAAAGGAAAAGGCTGATGTGGATGTAGGAGAACTGGTAAGGGCAGAGCAATGTTGGCAGAATTCAACCTCCAAAGAGAATCTGGTACTGCTTTTTATATCTTGCTTTCAGAGGAAATGTCTGAAAAAATCTAGAAACTGGGCTTGGGGAGGGGATTGAATTGCTTTCTGAGTTCTGACTGATGAAGTTGTGAGTCTCAATGTGCTGTGGGCCCCTCACTGTGCTCGTGGGGCTCTCCTTTCCCCAGAGTTGGACTGGAGAGACTTGTTTTGAGTGTAAACTCTAATAAATGTGGCTATAAAACCACTGGAGCATTCCCTGATGTCACTGTGACATCTGCCACGTGCCATGTGTATCCCAAAGTGCATTTAAACTTTCATGTTGCCAGCTCTCCAGGGAACACTTGATGTTACCAGCTCTTCAGGGAGTTCTTCGGAGTCCTTCCAGTGATTTGACTGCTCACAGATAGGATCAGCATTGGCTTTATGGCTGTTGGTGTTAAGGAATTATTTCCTGGAATGTGCTTGGAACAAGGAGAGGTGGGCTTCCCTCCCTCAAGATTTTATTAATTCCTGTGTGGTTTATGGCCTTTGCAGGGTTCTGTTTTTTCTTACATTACATGCATAAAGACTGTGAGAGACAGTGGGTTAGAAAAATGTGGTTAAAGGAAAAAAAGGTTTTAAAAGCTGGTAACGCTGAGACCTGCATATGGTGTACAGGGACCAGCTGTCCGGTAGAGCTGTGTGATAAAATCTGAGGGGTGCATTTCACTGGCAGCAGAGATCCAGATCCTGCTTTTGGGTGTCTGAAGGGCTCTGTAAAGCTCCTGGCACTGGGATGAGGTCCAAGCCTGGTTCTGACTCCTGCTCAGGGGCTGGGACCTTTCCTTGTGTTTTACAGAGCCTTTTGAGGAAATGAGTGGCACAACTTGCCCACCTTTTGTGTCATGTCGTGGCTGCCTGTGAGACCTTCGCTTCAAATTTTTTTCTTTTTGTCCTTAAATTTACAGAATGTAGGTGTGAACAGGTCGAGAGAAGAAGCTTTGAGGACAGTCCCCACGCACCTATAGCTGCAGCTCCCGGGGTGGCAGCCCTTCCTCCAGCAGCTCAGGGTCCGGCGGTGTCGGAGCGGGGCGGGATGGACGTGCCCCCCCTTCCCTTCGAGACATTTCCAATGTGATTCCGCTTCTTTGGACTTGTGCTCGTGGATAACTCAGAAGGTATGATCGTGGCAAGCAGAGCAGAGTTGGTTTTAGATTCTTTTCTTGTGTAAATTTGTGCAGTTTCAGTGGGTTTTTACTGTTTGTCTGTGGATGATGTAAGGTGGTTAATTGCCCGTGTTGGTTTTACTGTCAGATTTTAATTGGACTTTATTTTCTTTCGTGTTTTTTCTAAGAGTTCTCTTATTTTTACTGTGAATGATTGCCTAGAATTACATAGAGGGTTTTTTTGATGGCGTATTTAACATGGGCAAAATCTACATTTTCAGCACTGGAGGCTTCATGTTGCAAAGCTGCTTTAAATGGGGAAAGCCCATCAGCCCTGATGATTGTCCTATGTTTTAAATTGAACTTTGGTTTGCCAACCAAAACTTAAATTTTTTTCTGAAATCCACAAGTGTCATGGGTTGACACACTTTGGTTTTCAGTTGGGGAGGAATGTGGAGTGTTGGAGATGTTGTTCCCTTTGGAAAATCAAAGCGTTAAAGCTGGATTTGCTAGCTGGGAAATTCTGCAGTTTTAGCAAGATTTCAACACTTCGCAGAGACCAGGTGTATTTTGGAGGGCAGTGGGGGACATGAGTGTGAGTGACAGCTGGGGAATGAATCGAGAGAGAAGATGGAGAGAGACACATCCTTTCTGCTGCAGTTATGGCAGGGGATGAGCAGCTTTTCTAAGTCTGGAAGGGAGGGGAAAAAGATTGAGCCTGTCAAGGGCTGGAAAAGCTGCCTCTCTTGTTAGTGTTGTCATTATGCTTTTAGAGAATTTTTGGAATGAATTTCAACATAAAAGTATATGTTTCTCTTTTATAGCCACATTTAATACGTGCAACAAGAAACAGTACAGGAAGGTTAAGTGAGTTTAACCATTCTAACAGCTCATGCAACAAAAACAACAGGTAAATTCTGAAATAATTTTTAACATGGCACACCTGCCTTGGGGTTTTTGGTATTGTTTTTAAGCACCTTCCATCATCCCAACTCTTCGTTGCTTTTTAATGCCTAGTGAAACTCCAGTGCTAAAAATGGAATTTTCTGTGTCTGTCAAGGTCATAACCTTTTAACTGTACTAAATCAAAGTGTATTTTGTGTGTGTGTTACCAGACAACTGAAGTGAGCTGCCAGCACTGCTGCTGGCTCTAGCTCTGAAACGAGAACTATTCTTTGGTAGCTGGACTGTGTTTTTTCTAAGGACTCTCTCCAATTAATTGAGCTTTTACCATGTGAGTTGTTTTGTTGTTTTGGTTTTTTTTTTTTCTTTCCTGAATTCCTGTGTGAAATACCAGGCCCTGGTAACATAGTTTTGCACGCAAGGGCTAAACTGTCTTTTGTTTGTGCAGGGTTTATAAAATAATGTGCTGCTGTTGTGATTTTTTTTTTTTTTTTTTTCTTAGTAAGCTAAATTCAGCAATATATTCAGCCCTGGAAGTAAGCCATAGTGGGTTCTGTTTCAGAGGAGGAATGTGTAGGGTGCAGAATGACCAGGAACACTTGCTTCAAGTGCTGCTGTCTAAAGCTTTGTGTGTGTGTGTTACGGTAATGCCATTTCAGACCTTTATTAATTGAGCTGTGCCCAGAGTTGTGGGGTGAGGAGAGAGCCTGCCTGGCACTGCTCAGAGGAGTGGATTTATTGATGTGTGGTTAACAAGGCCACCTTTGTGGCACAACTGAAGGAGCAATTTTCTTTCCCACTGTGCTGTGGGAAAGCTGGGCTGTGCCCCAGGCAGCCCTTGCTCCTCTGCTGGGACAGGTGGGGTGGTTGAACAGTTTGTACACTGAGAATGTGAGGATTTAGCTGTAAAAATCCCAGGAGGCTGCATTAGAAAAGTGGGATTTTACTAGCAGACTAAAATCAGCTCAGACCCACCTGAAGAAATGTGGAGAGAGAAATGTTTGCCCTCCTGAGAGCTGAGCCCAGGGGCTGCTCCTCTTTGCTGGCAAACACGGCTTGAAGTGTTTCCTCTCCCCCTTTGTTTTACCTCTCTGATCTGTCAGAGGTGCTGTAACATCCTTGAGGCTACATGTTCCATGTACAGTAGGTATTTTTATAGCCTGCTTTCAAATATACTGTGATGAGTGTTTTACTGCAATGGGTGTTCAGTAAAAAGAGTTGTATACAAGTGTAAATAAACTATTGTGCTGATACTTGAAGAGAGAGGGAAAAAAAGAAAAGTGAAGTTATTGGTTCTGTGGTAGGAAGGTACTAAATCAGTGACTGCATCTGACCCTGGCTGGAGAGAACAGGTGTAGAGGATGAATGTAGATTTGAGCTGAATGTAGATCTGGAGTGATGGGTTCCTCCAGGGATTAACCCTAACTGCTGTTTTGGGAAGGCACAGTTACGAATTGCAGGTAATTGTCACTTTCTAAAAGTGTGTGTCCCCCACTCCTGACAGAGCAGTCACTGACAGGGGAGGGGAAAACCCTTGTCCTGACCCTGTGTGTTTGTACCATTGGACTGCCTCTGTCCTGTGTGTGCCTGGCTCAGATGCAGTCTCTCGAATGGGATTAAACTGTCCTTTCTTACATCGTTGTAATCTTTCAGACAAATGTAATCATTTGACCTTTGATCCAAGTAATAAAGATCAAATGCTACAAAGTGCCCTGATCTGTGTTTCTTTCCCTGTCCATTCCCAGTGGCTGAATTGCCCAGGTGAGTGTTCCTGAGCCTCAGCAGGGTTCCACAGCTTCCACACTGGGAACAAGCTGGGTTTAGGGAGCATAGATATAAACGTAAGGATTAAATTAATTCACCCTTTGGTTGCTTTACTGCATGATTTAAGTAGGAAACTCAGTAATGTGGGAAGAAGTTGGAAGAACTGATTAAATAAATGCACGCCAGACTTTGCACGTGATGGAGGAGAAAGGTAAGACTGGATTAGCTTTACCTGGTCACTGGGATTAAAGTCTTCTCCACCCTCTCAGAACTACACTGTTCTTACATTGTCTTGAGCACGCTGCTAGTGTTCTGAGAAAGCTGAAAACCAACAGCCAAATGCTGCCTGTCAGTACAAGTTTGTATGCAGAGGGGAACTGGAGGGCGTTAAATTTGTCGGGGCACTTATCCTTCAGAATGACAAGGACAAAATTAATTACTGCTTTGTGCTTTTAGAATTATGTACTCACATTTTCATGTCTTGCTGACTGCAGCAAGGTGGTAACCACTTGGCTCTGCTCTGCTAGGTGGGAGGAGAGTTTTCATCGTTTTTTAACTCCACTCTGTGTTTCTGTTTGGAGAGCAGGTAACTTCTTTGTTTTAGAGCTTTTAGGCTCTTTCTAGACAAAATCCTTTAACAGCTGAAACGTTCTGTAGTATGAGGATGAGCCAGAGGCAATGGGTGAGTGATCCAGGTGGTGCTCACAGGTGGCCCTGGGATGCAGCAGTTCTGCAGAGGAGGTGGAGGAGCTCTCGTGCCTGTGCTGTCAGGAGGTAACAGTGGTGCGGGGCAGGAAGGGGATCTGTGCCCCTGTGTCACGAGTGCAGTCAGGCACAGCTGTGGCAGCGGGAGATGCTCCTGGTACATCAGTCAGATGCCAGCTGAAAGAGTTGCTGTGTGAAGCTGCTTGAGCAGATCTGGCACTTGTTACTCCAGAGTGCATGTGAGTGCAGGGAGCCAGCGTTCTCTAGGAATATTTACTGTACTTACAGTTCACAACAGCTTCTTTGTGTGCAAATACCCACAGCTGCTGGCACCCACATTTGTAACTTCTTACCTAGAAATGTGTTTCTGCTCGGGAGCAAGGGCCCAGCTCTCACCATGGAAAGCAGAATCACTTTCTGATGAAAAATGGCAAACCAGAAGTGACTCTGTAGGTTATGTGAAGGGAAAAAAGGCAGGTTCCTGTTCTCCCTGCAGCCCCTTGCAGGGCCCTGCCTGTTCCCCTTGGACTGGGGTTGGGAAACCAGGCCAGCCCTGGCTGTTTGGAAATGCCAGCTGTGTTCTGCCCCCTCCAGCCTAAATCTGCTGCAGGCTCAGATGGCATCCGAGTCATGCTGGCATTACTTGAGTTCTAACAATAAGCTAGAGGTGGTCTTTAAGAGCAGAACAAAGGCAGCAGTGTATTTTTTTGAGTCTCTAAAAGTATCACAGCTTTCAGCTGCTCTTTCAGCAGGATTAGCAGTCTGAAACTATGCAGAAGCTCCAGGGTGCTCCTAAGAGTTCTGTAGCACTCCATAACTCTTGGATGAACTGACATACATACATTTTTTCTGCCTGCTCAGTGTTGAGAAAATCAAATCATTTGCAATAATGTTACGAGTAACAGAAAACTCCTGAGAAGCAAGGAAACCTTGCTTCAGCCTCAATTTTATGAGCTGACTGCACAGCGAAGGTTTTGGAAGGCGAGTTGCAGTAATTACATTAGTTTTTCTTTCTCACTAATGGCTAAAAACCAAAATTCAGAAGTAGGTGTTGCAAGAAAGCAGGATCTGTTTTTGTGCCCTTCTAAAAGCAAGCAGGAGGAGCCACAGCTGCTGTGTTACAAACAAGCAAAGGAAACTGGAAGAAGGATTTTGTGTTTGGCAGTTTAATAGAATAATTCCTCAGGCAGAGCAGGCAAGTAACCTGTGTTCTGTCCTGTTGTGAGTGTTGTGGCTCTTAGCAGGAAGTGGCATTTAGGGCAGAACCCCACATTCCCAGGCACGATGGGGCTGCTCTGGGATGCTGAGGCCTCTTTGTCTCATGCTTGGACTGCCCTGGAATAAATACGTAAGCATTTGTTCAGCAAAAGCACCCCTGAGCTGTTTGCCACAGCAGCTGCTGTTAAACTAGGAATCTGTTTTTGTCTGGCACTTCATTCTGTTTAATTCACAAAAACAACAAATATTTTAAGAAAATTATCATCATCTCCAGGCATTATTTTTTTCATTGTAGTTTAAAGACAACTGGAGTTAAATTGTATATTGTTAAAAATCATGGAGCCAAGAATGAAAGTTACATTAAACTTTCTTTTAATTGAAGACAAATAAAAGAACCAAGGGCTCAAACACATTTTAAAAAGACATCTTCTGTTCCCCAATGTCTTCTCTCAAGCAAAATATACAGCACACACATATATATATATAAAACATAATTACATTCAAGTACCAAACAGAATTTACATTTTCCCAAACAGAGAAAATAATGCACATGATTCACATACCTTAAACCCAACCATGCATAAAAACACTGCCAATAAATCAGGAGTTGAACATAATTCATCACGCTACCGTGTAGTATTCTGACGTATCAACGTTGTTGGAATGCATTAACACTTGGGAGTCTGGGTTTGCAATGTGTAACTCTGCTTTAAAGTCCATCTCTTCAGAGACTTACTTGTTCAAGATCTGTTCAAATTTCGGGTTAACAAAAGAAAATCCATCAAATGCAGACTGATCCATGGACTCAATCAGGTTTTTGTCACTGTAAGACAATTTTGGCTTCTCGCTCAGAAATTCCCTGTCAAAGTTGTTGTAGTCACTTGCTGATTTCTGTGTTAGAGAGAGAAGACGGTTTAAGACAAACTTTGTATTTTCTTTCAGAACAAATTACTTAAATACAAAATATTGGGAAGTTAGTCTTTGAGCTCCCTCCCTCCTTCCCCTGCTTTAGAGAGAGAGAAAAAAATCTCATTTTAACCTGTTTTAACAAGACTATAAGATTATAACTGGGCACTTTCTTATTGTTAGAACAATCAAACCCAGGTTGTTTGGAGAAGAACCTCCTGGAGTTGGGATAACACTGGGTTATTACCCAAAGATTACCTGTTGACAGAAGTACTGCAGCATTAACTTACACATCAGATCAACATTTCTTGCCATTAACCAAGATGTTTAAATCCCTGAGAACGTTTTACAGGCTGTACTTGTTCAGAGAATAAAGCAATGCCTTCTAGCAGCTGTTTTGTGTTTCATAAATATTCATGGAACTAGAAACTGTTTTACACTCTGAACCACCAACGATTACTGTTTGTAGGATCCTTGTGTTTCCAGATTTCCCACTTCTCTGGGAACAAGCAACACAAACCCTTGTGTGTTTGAAGGGGCCAACTCTCCTCCCTAGAGTACATTTTAAAGAGACTGGTGCCTCCAGACCATTTCACCTGTTCTAGTAACAGGCTGGAGAAACATGCTTTGGATTTTTAACCAGGTGAGTTGAAGCAGCAGCATCCCACTGTCTGTTCTGTAGGTGTTTTTTCAGGTAACATTGGGCATGTACATTGATTCCAAGTTCAATACCTTAGAGAATGATGCCTGGGTGAGTTTGAAGCAGCAGAGATTTAATGCTTGCACAGAGTGCCTGCAGCCAAGGTACCAGCTGAGCAGCCTGGACTGCTGCTCCTCCCATGTGGCATTTCAGAAGAGCAAACTGCAAGGAACTGGGAACATTCTAATGCAGAGGGGAATGGAGATCAAAGCTAGCTGTTGGTTTTCCTGAACATTTCATTAATAAAGAAGCTCCTTGAGAGCAATAGGAAGACAATCTTGACAGGCAGCTCTCAGGGCAGTTAAAGGAGTACAGTGCACCTGTGTAGAAGTGAACCAGTGAAGAACAATGGGTTTACAGATACACAGCTTTCTCATTTGTAAAATATGAGGAGAAAATAGCAATAGAATAGGATCTTTTGTTCAAGTACAGAATTCAGCCCTTACCCCCGGGCTGCTATTTACTAAGAACAAAAAACAACCCACGTACCACTTTTGGCTTGAAGGGAGGCTCCACCTCCCTCTTCTCTAGCACTGTCCAGTTGATTGTTTTGAAGAAAGGATGGTCTCTGATATTCCCAGTGACCCCAAGTCGTTTTGCTGGATCCCTTTCAAAGAGCTGCAAGAGAAGACACGCAGCACAGCGTTAGAGCTGCTCCAAAGGTGCACAGCAGGGGAAGAATTACAGGTGTGGTGCTAAAACAACTAAAGGTGCTGACAGCAACCAGCATTAGGAATTATCTGACCTGGTGTTCCCTTTGTGAGAGCAGTTTGCTGCTAAACAGCTCCTTTATTAGGGCATTTCTCTCTCCTTGCACAGAGACAGTACCAGCACCCCAAGCTGCTCCTCAGTCCTACCTTTTCTAAAATATCCTTTGATTCCTTGGTAATCCAGCGTGGGTAGTGAGGGGTGTCCACTCGGATCGACTCAAACAGTTCATCTTCATCATCGCCATGGAAAGGGGACTGGCCAATCAGCATCTCATACAGCAGCACCCCAAAGGACCACCAGTCCACAGAGAACGTGTACCGCAAACCCTGCAGGATCTGGGGCCGCACACGAGGGGATACAGGTCAGAGGTAAGAGGCAGCAAGACATCCCAAAAACCAGAGGCAGTTCAAGAAAGAACCTTTAATGACTAGAGCACTTAGAGGAAAAATAAAAATCCATCTCTCTGGGAAATTGTGGACACCGCTGCAGCGCTGTGGTTTTACCCTAGGCTGCTGTTTGTGGGAATGTGGCCAGCTCCATGGACAGGTCTTTGCTCTCATTCAGAAATTTTCTCCCTTGATTTTAAGTAACCATAGACTTTAAAAACATCCTCTCTAGTTTCTTAACAAGATCAAGAGAGAAGCAAGTAATGGTGCAAAGTAGATTCCTAGAAAAGTCTGACGTAATTTATAGCTTTAAAAGCAAAATACCTTAGTTGAGCTGCTTTGCAAATAAGATTAAAAAAAACCAAAAAACAAAAAACCCAAACAAAACCCATAGAATTAAACTTGTGAGCTTGCCCTTAAAAGCTCCTTTTGTTTTGAATTCTGGTGGTTTGCACAGGCACAAGTCTCTTCTCCATCTGCAATGCACATACATAGATTCATTCTGCAGGAGCCTCATGGGTGGGCTGGCTGCACCTAACCCCCAGCTCTTAAAAAAGAGAGCATTTTAACTTTCCAAACCCACTTTTTTTTTAAACTTACAGCTGCAGAATATTTTAAAATCTCAAGTACCATCAATAAAAATCACAGCTACAATTTTTTCCTCTGATTTTTTTCCCTCTAATTAGACTTGGACTTTTCTGAACTATTAGTCTACAAAGAGGTGATTAATCACAGCAGCTCTTGTGCCATCAGGGCACTAAATCCATGGCAGCAAAGTCTGTGTGTGCCATACTGACCTCAGGAGCAATGTAGTCAGGGGTCCCACAGAAAGTGCTCGCCTTGTTGTCACCACCAATGTTTTCTTTGCACATTCCAAAATCAGCTATTTTGATGTGGCCGTCTTTATCGAGCATCACGTTGTCCAGTTTTAGGTCTCTGCAAAAAGTGTTTTAAAAAATGTTGTGCTTTAAGTAGTTTTTGTAATCAGGTGCACACAGTTTCTTCACTGATAAACACCTCCCCAGCGTCACACCTCAAGGCTTTTCAAGAAAATAATCATCCATAAACACAACCCATCTAAAATGGTGCTTTTGTGGTTTAAAGGCACGAGGGACAAGGGAAGAATTCTGTCTTGTCAAAGAAACTAAGAGGCTGAGGTGCTTATATAGAATGTGACCTTCTACTCCAGCACATTTGCTTTCAGATCCAAAAGCACAGCCAGAGCTCCTGTTGCTGCTGGAAGGCAGCATGAGTTAATGCCCCAGGAGCTGACACAGCAGAGCTGCACCAGCTCCAGGGCTCAAAAGAAGGATTGTGTTAGATTCTGAAAGCTTTTGGCAGGGATTTGATTGTTTGAAGCTTGTCCAGCTCTTAACACTACCTGTGACTTGTTCCTGGTTACAGCACAAGTTCCTGCATTGTGGCAGAGCCTGTGAAGGGTCCTATTCACGTCCTTCCTCAGAACAACACTATTCAACCAAGAAAGAGCTTTTTTTCCCAGTAGTTTCCAAGAGCTACATTCCCTCCCTTTCACCATGCTGCATTTTTTGTCCATCTGGCTGCAAGTGCACATACCAAGGAGGGCAGGCTGGAGGGAATCTGAACAGCCCTCTGCTTACCCAGGGCTGAAACAGAGCAGGGAGTTTCACAGAAGAACGGGGCAGTCATTTCTCCTGGGTAACTGCAGTTATCCAGCAGTGGCTCAGGGTCTGGCCCTCAATGCTTCAGCCTCGTGAGGCAGAGGCATCAATGTTGTGGTTTCATCAGAAGGCAAAAGCAGGGAACTTTCACCTTGGTGGTTTGCTCAAGGAGCCTCTCCCTCACCTCCACACTAAATAGACTCAGGATTTGAATGCAGTGTTTGAAAAGAACTGAAACAAAGCTCCGTTTGTGTAACACAAACCCCATTCCATCATTCCAGTTGCCAAGGGAAAAACCACACAAATACAGATTCATTTCAGGCATGTTAAGGGCCTTGGAACTACATCAGATCTCTGACAGAGAGCTTGTGCTTGTTGCATCAATCAGGAATTACAAGACGCATGAAGTGCTAAGACGATTCCCAGGTCCCAGCCTGGGGCTAGCTGGTACTCACCTATAAATAATGCCTTTGCTGTGAAGAAACTGGAGCCCACACACAATTTCAGCTCCGTAAAACCTGAAAAGACCAGAACGTATTTTAATGTTCGCTCAGTTACAACAGTCAATGCAGGTCGCCAAAATAATGCTGTGGGCATCTTTTCACGGAGTGAGAAGCACTGCACACATCTTTAAATCCCAGTATCTCCGTGTTTATGCAGCCAGATGCCGTAACCTGCAAGTTAATCCCTTCACCACACATCGGCAGTGTCCAACACCAAACAGCAGAGGGGACGCGGCAGCAATTGCTGTAAGGCTCATCCCACATCCCTCAGGGAACACCATCCCTTCCCTCCTGCTCAGGAACAGTCTTTGTGTGGCCTTAGTGATAGGCAGGTGCCTTTTGAAAGAGCTCAGCCCTCCAGGATTGCTGCGGGAGGGACTGGGCAGCAATGGCAAGGATAGAATTGGGCTTCATCCATCTCTGCACCTGCCTGCTCCCAACAGACAGACTGAAAGGTGCCATCACTGCAGGAGCACTCTCCTCAAAAAAAAAAAAGAGGTGATAATCTGGGGGCCTGAAGGAAAATCTGAAAGAATGCTTCCTTCTGCCTCAAAAAGCATATATATTTTTTTTAATTTGGAAAAATTTCCATTTCTATATAGAAGATGAATGTTGGTCCAAACCAAATAGGCACAGAATACACCCAGGTAAGCTGCAGGGGCTTTATCCACATTTTTGCTGGGGAGAGTAGGAAGGGAGCTGACCTATACAACTGGCTGCTGTTGATGCCAGAGTTCTTGTTGTGATGCCATCCAGTCAGCAGTCCTTAGTGCAGTGCCAGTAACAGAAGTAACTTTCCTGGGGTTTACAGATAGGTCCAGTGCTCTGCACTGTTACTTTTTAAAATTTACATGCCACACCCCCTCCATGATGCCGTTAAAACACCCATGGGTTTGGATGAGAGTAGAAAATAATACAGTATTTTGGCATCCTTCAAAGACCACTGGAGCTGAAAACTTCAGTCACAGATAACAGACACAAGTGCACTTACTAAACAAAGTGCTCACCCATTTAATGAGCATCTCATGGAATGTAGTTTTCTGTACTATCATGTCAATTTAGCAATAGCAGTAAGCGTTGAACTTTTCCCTCCCATGCTCTTTTCCAATTTTTTCCATCAGCATACTGTCCTAAAGTACACTGAAGCTGTGCCTTTTGCTTTTCAGTGCTGGCTCATGCTGCAATTTATGTTGCACCTCTAGGAACAAGCATCCCATAAAGTACATCATCACACTGTCACGTAAATGAAGCAACTGCAACTCCACACGTCATTAAGTGAACTTCATTGTATTCAACCAGTGCCTAGAAATATCTTTTCAGCCGTCAGGCTCTGAACCTTGACTGCAGGTAGGGAGGGGCACAGAACTAGAAGCCTTAAACCCAGAGATGAATCGTTCATGGGGTGGGGAATGAAGGGTTGAGGACTCACGTGGCTCTGTAGAGGTCAAAGCGCCCCTTGTCTTGGATGTGGAACATCAGGTCTCCCCCATTCAGGAACTCCATAATGAAGAACAAGTGATCCTTTTGCAGATAACCAGGGAATGGAACAATTACTGATGCTATCCAACCATTAATGAAGTAGCAATGTGCCTCCAGGGGACCAAGCAGCCACTTCCCTCTTCTCCTGAAGGATTTTTGATTTCATGCACCCCTATGAGGCTCCTACAGAGTTGAGTGGCCTGGTCTCGTAAATATAAATATGTGATCTTGCATTCTGTGGGTTTCTAGAATTAATACAGACTTAAATAGACTTTCTGATTTCAGTCTGTGACAGTCATCCTTTTCCTCTCACTGAGGGTAAAGCTCAGATCAAAGACTTAAATTAAACTCCTTCGTACTCCAGACTGCAGAGTTGTTTGTCTGATTTTATTCTGTCCTTAGCAAGACATGCTTGGTCATACTCATATTTACTTTCCATTAGGCCCGTGAATTATTGCACAGACCACAGGAAAAGGACATTTAATTCTTGCCTCACTAAATTACTTCCCTTTGACTGCTGGTATCAGCATCCATTAAAAGGCTCAGTCTGTTTTGTTGCTGTCACCAGTTAATTTTTTCTTACCTTTGTCTGAAAGGTGCAGTAAAGATGTGTGAGAAATGGATTTTCCCAGGCAAGAGCGAGGACCCTCTTTTCCACCATGGTACATTCCACGTCGTCATCAATTAGCACCACGTCCTTTTTCAGAGCTTTGATAGCAAAGAATTCATTCTTCCCTTTCAGCTCAGCAAGCAGAACCTACAAAAAATAAAAGATGAGAGTACAGCACGTGTAGGAAAACCTGGGGCTGATCTCTCAGGGAGGGAAAGCCAAAGGTGTTCAGAGTAGGTGCACTGACAATTAAAAAGCACATTTCAGTGGGAAAGATGAGGGAAGTTTGGGAAGGTGAAGCTGCTGGACACAAGATGAGGAGATAGGGCTCAAGGACCACGTGCCACAGGCACAGGGGGTTTGCTGTCAATGTCTTGTGAGTGTGTGAACAGCAGCCTTGTGAAGCCTGGTCTGTCTCTAGAGCTGCAGCCTCAGAGCCCAGGCAGGTCCCAGTGCTCTCCCAGACATCCCCTGCCACTGCACTGGGGCACTGTGAGGCTGGTCAACTAAACATCCCAACTAAAATATCCTTTTGCTCTGGGTGCATTAAAGGGCAATTCCTCTGCCTCGATACCGAACTGACAAACTGCTGTGCACCATGAATCACTTCTGGGCTTCCACAAGAACCAGCTGATGGATTTCTAGTGCCTTTGACAAAGATGTCTACATACAATTCTGTTAGAAGATTACTGACCCAAGAGGCTGGGAGACCTTTCTGGTTAAAGGAAACAGCCCCTGACATAGCAGAGATCGAGCCAGGCAGACACCTTAACTCTCAGCTTGTCACATACCTTTCCAAAGCTTCCTTTCCCCAGCACTTTGTGGAAGACAAAGCTGTCTATGTTGAATTTTCTCCTTGCAGCTCTCGGCGCTGGCTTGGTTGTGTTCACCTCCCAGAGCTTATCGTACTCGCTGTTATCTGCTGATCAAAACAGGGAGGGGAAAGTTCACAGAGGCTGCAGGAACACTGCAGGACTTAAAGCACCAGATAAGAATTAGGTACTGACATGGTTTTTTTCAGTGCATCTGCTGCTGGAATTACTGGTGAACCTAAACATAAGGGACAAGTCCTGTGTAAGCTTTTCATGTGGCCAGGAGATGGTAAAAAGAAATACATGCTGCTTTTTTTTTTTTTTACAGCACTTATTAAAAAAATTGTCTAACACAAGGCAAGAATTAATAACTTCTTAAACTGTCTGGTAGGTAAGTGGCTGTATTGAAACAGTGTTTCCTCACCTGTTGTATCTCCTCCTGGAGCTTTATGTTTCTTATCAAAATCTTGATAAATACCAACACTTTCTACGGATCCAGAATCAGACCTTCGTGTAGATTTCTGGGGAGAAGGGCAACGTTTGAAATTATATTAACACTGTTACTTTAGAAATAGAGTAATAGCTTTAAATGTACCATGACGGCAGTGTAAACCTTTATTTTAAATTATTAACTCCCAGTATGTATCTTTTCTCAAGAATTCTGGTTCACAGACTATTTAATCACCTTCTTTACAGCTTCACATCAACCATTTGCTTTATTTCCTTCAGTGCAAGAAAATAAGTCACTGAAATTCCTGAACAGTCTATGTTCTGCTGTTCATTGCAAAATTATTAAAGGTACAATGGTTTGAACCACAGTGGAAGGAATTTGAACTGTGGGAAAATGTCCCCTTGGATGTCTGTTCGTGTGAAAGAGGAGATGGGAGTCACTGTTTTACTGGACATGCTGAAGCCATATCTGGATGTGACATCAGGGAAACAACGCTTACATATGGAAGATCCCTGAGATCAAATTTCAGTAATGAAAAGATTGAGCTCCTCTGTCACGAAAGAGCTGCCACAACAGCTCTCACTGTTTTCAAAGTAAATATCCTGTGAAAGCTTAGGAGTACACACCTCAGAGGAAGCACTGTTGGCTTTTGTGATATATTTTCCTGTTTTATTTCAGAGTTTGTGTCTGAATCTTTATTTGCAGAAGCTGACCAGAAAAGAACCATGCTGCAGCGGGAGATGAACAATGCAAGCTATGGGGCCAGCATTCATTCCAGAGGGGTTTTCTCTGTGTGTGTGTGTATATATATATATGTGTGTATATATATATATACACACACACACACACACACACACACACACACACATATATATATATATATATATATATATATATATATGTACACACACAGATTTTCAGCATTATGACGCTGCTGATTAATCCATTAAACAGAAAGGAACAGAATAATATTGGCACCGCAGAAGAACAAAACTGGATCTCTGGAAGCCACACACCTTTTAAAAAATTCTTTAAGTGGCAAACCCCCTTCCCTATTTCAGTTTGAGACCACTGATATCTTTGTTAGCCTCTAGAAGCGTCCAGTTTAAAAAGACAAAGCTGTTTGCATTTCCTCTTTTCCAAATACAGTTCCCCACAAAAGGGATGTGTCACAGCTCAGCTGGTCTGTAGCCAAGGTAAATTTGGCCCAATCAGACGCCCAAACTCGACCAGCCTAGAAATAAAACAAGTCCCCAGATAAGGCAAGGGTAGGTTGGATTCAAACCTAAACAGGAGCCCCACGGCCAGCCCTGCTCAGTCCTGAATGCAGGCGCTGGCCAGGGAGCTGGGTGGTGCAGAGATCCCAACCACTGGCTGTCCAGGGAATTTGAACTCCTCCTGAACAATAAAACCTCATTTGTCTCACGATCATCGATGGCTCGAGTCATGAATCTGTCTCCAATCCATGACCCCACGTAGCAGTGATGCAGGAAAGATGACGTGAAACCCCCCAAATGCTCTGAAAACAAGTAATTACCTGAGAAAAGGCAATAAAGCTTACCTGGCTAACTTGATTTAATGCTTCAGCTAGCAACTTCTGGTTTATTCCACATAAGTTTGCCACCTTCTTCTGGCATTTATGGTGCACATTCATCCCACATTCTAAAAGAAATGTAAGGATTGTCATACAAGCATCAGGAAAATACTGACATTACAACAAACAGGGGCTGTTCTGTGCAGTTCAGAAACTTTTTTTAAGACCAGACTGGACATGGACCTGTCACTGCTACCAAAAATCACAGGTTGGATGATTTAACACAATGAAGACTAAAAAAAAACGTTTCACAAGGAGAAAAAACCCCAATCATCATTACTTTATTCTCACAACCTGCGCCAATAAGCATCATATTGCCTTTTTGTGGGAGAATTATAAAAGCAATAGTTACAGTAAATGTTTTGAACACACATTGAGACGCTACGTTGAGTAAATCTCCAAATTTCAGCTATTCCCAAAACAGTGATTTTGATAAAGCTTCAAGATTACAGTGTTTCCTGACTCCTTGAGCAGCTGCTCTTGGCTGAGCTGTCCCAGGAGCCCAGTGCCTCCCTTTTGTACAGAAGCTTTTTTATCCCGTACGGACGAGACGAATCCCCACAGGACACACGTGGAGAGGCACCGGGTG
This sequence comes from Hirundo rustica, assembly GCF_015227805.2. Lineage (NCBI taxonomy): Eukaryota > Metazoa > Chordata > Aves > Passeriformes > Hirundinidae > Hirundo > Hirundo rustica. Next base: position 5,266,624 of record NC_053461.1, on the reverse strand, counting down.
CCCCCGCAGCAACCCCCAGTGTGGGGAACGCTGGAAAAGCACAGAGAGCTGCCAGCTCCCTCCTCCTGCTCCTCACCTTCACACTTGAGCCCTTGCTTGACCAGCCCCCAGAGCAGGCTGCCACAGTGGTCGCAGAAGGTGGGGCTCATGTAGTTGTAGACTCGGAAGCGGTGGGGCATGTCGATGTTGAACCGCTCCTTCTGGAACTGAGCACAGGCACAAGGATTTCACCTCAGCCTCGGCCCCTCGGCCAGCAGGGAGATGGATCTGCCCACCCCACAGCACCCACCCCTCACAGAGCTTTCAGCTGCTCTTCTTACTTAAAACCTTTGCCCGCTGCGTGTTACAGAACTTTACACAACTTCAAGCAAAGCCAGAGCCTTGGGTTGTTGTCCTAGGTTACAATGTAAAATGTGCCCAAAGTATGTATTCTATCACCATCTGCATGAAATGTTGAAACTAAGTTGTGCACCACTGTTTCCCGTGCCCCCTCCCTCCAGACTATCTTCTGTTAATGGCCCATCAACACCGTCCTGCATGACTCATAGATAACTCTCCCCAGGAGCTATCTCTGTTTAATGGGCAATCAAGGACCCATTACAAAACTGATAAAATGATATCAGTCCATTGTGAGATGCTCCGCCCAGGGGGAGGAGCCAAGCATTCCCACCTGGATAGAATCTGGGATTTGGGACAGCACAGGCAGCCTTACCCACTGGATTCCCAGAGGACAAGAGCTACCAGACCTTTCTGCAGGAACACTGCTTCAACAAGATCACTTCATCTGGACTGCTACCACCACGGTGTCAGGTTGTATTCTGACTCTGTCAGTGATCTTTTGTACCATTGCATGTGTTTTATTTTATTTTACTTTTTTTTCTTCCTCTCCTATTAAATTGTTTTTTCTGACTTGGAGTCTCTCGCTGGTTTTGCCTTCAAGCCAGCACAGTTGTACAGCCAAGCGTCTCCCAAATGGAGCTGTCAGCTTCTGGTACAAGGTTTTGTGAGTTCAGCAGTGTTTAATTACATAATTACACTCTAAATATATCGTTCCAGCTCTTACCATTGTGTCCCTGCTGTTGGCTGCGGTACCAGTACACCTCCCAATGATTTTATCAATGCATTTCTTATGAATAGCAGCATTGCATTCTTCAAGACATGCACAAGAAAAAAAAGGATTCCTTCAGATAATAAACACATGGGATGAGGTGCTTGCATTCAGTGTCAGAATGTGAATACCACACTCCTTTTGCATTATACTATATATACCAAAAGTTTATTTTCTGTCAAGGTAAGAATCTTTTTTAAGCTGATTCCCCCACCCCTTTTCTTTTACCATAAACTTTATTTCTAAACTAAATCAGCAATATCCCCAGCATCTGATAACAGAAGGACAATATTATGCTTTTGAGTTTTACCCTTTGATAGCTCCTCCCTGCTTGGAGTAATGCAGAGATCTATGCCAAGTCAAAAGCGATTTTCAATTCAGCTATAAAACCCCCCAATAGTTTCAATTCATTTTAGAAGAAGTTTCACAAAGATCTGCTGTCATAAATGAGTGCAACTTTTCAACAGCACTACACGCTTCTGAGAAGAATAGCTAAGTCTAAATCTTGCTACTGAAATCCCAGGTAGGAATCATAGGTTCCTTCAGTTATGGTGCAAAATTCATACTTAACATCTACTACTAGCCATAGTGATGATGCATTGTGCCATGCATATTTACAGATTTTTTTCATGAGCAACCATTAGATCTCCAGATTCATGTGGAAAGCAGCATAAGAAGAAAGTTAAAAAAATAAAAATTAAAAAAAAAAAATCAACTTACGTCTACATTTGTATCCCTGCTTGTTGAGTCCCCTGAAAAACAAATTATAAAAAAAAAAAATCAATACATTTTCTGGAATAAAAGATGGCTAGTTTTCATTTTATTTTAATCATGTCAACCAACCAATTAATAAGCTGGTCTAAATTCTGGTAATCAGGATCCTCTGATAAGGATAAGGTCCTGTATTTGATAGACCAGCAAATGAGGAGGAAAACCCAGGAACAACAAGGTTTCAATCACGTGGGAAATCCTCCCAACCTAACTTAGGATGAAACCAGCCTTCCTATGAAAGGGATCCAACCTGTGGGTCCCTAGTTTGCCATCAGTCACTTCACATCTCAAAGTCTGGGCATTATTTTCTCAGCCCCACCCCTCCTGTCCTCCTGTGCCAGAGCTGATGATGATCACGGCCAGATATCACTTGATGCCGATGGAATTTCTGCCAATTATTTCAGTGGCAAAATGTTCAAGCTCTATCTATTTCTCAATGTGAAAGACAGCTATAGTTCTTAGGTATAAAAATGCTCTTAGTTAGGATATAACTTCAATTTCCCAACACAAATTTATTTGCCGTGTTTTGTCTGAGTATATCTGAAGCAAATTTTGCAGTAATTTGGTCCTTGGAGCTGGGGGAAGCTTAGATTTTCTTTCTTACCATACAAAGTCTCTGCAGACAGAGCAGAATGTAGGTTGTCCGAAGAAGGTGGCGATAAATTCATGGTTTTTGATGTAGTGGATTTTGGCTTGCTTGATAGCTCCTCTCCTGTTGATAGTTACTGTCCCCTCCTCTTCCCTCATCGACTGCCTGCAGTCTGGGGGGGACACAAGAAGACACACTCCTTAAATACTTCCAGCTCTTACAAAGGTCAATATTTTCTCCTCCCAAATGTTCACGTTGTATTTCTGTTTCTGACTCGTGTTTCTGTTCATTTTACACCTGCACTCTGCAGATGTTCAGTCCAGCAGGGGTGGAACAGGTGCACACCCTGCCTCCCAAGGTGTCCCTGTGCGAGCGCTTCCCACTCCTGCCCACACAGGAAAAGCCTTCAGCTGATGAACTGACAGCAAAAAGCAGGGATGGAGCAGTTTTGATACAGAAGTGACAACCACCGTTGTTCCTTGGAAAAAAAAATTCTATGATTTCTCTTCTGTGATTTATGTTTAATATGAATAAATATTTTACTGGAAGCAGGAGGGTCAGCAGAAGCCTTTCCATGCTGCTGCTGCACACCCTCCTGAACCAGGACTACAGCAGAAATTCGGATGAACTGCTGCAGGACCTTCTGGGGGACCACAGGACCATCCTACTGCAAGATGACTTTCTTCCAGCCTCCAGGATCATTAAGCAGCAAGGACAAATGGATTTTTAGTTAGACATTTCCATTTTGCTGTTTCATAACATCCATGTGTTATCTTTCCACAAGTCTCAGTCGCATTCCTTTCCCCTTTTCGCCCCCATGGAGTCATGTATTTAGTATTATAATAATACTACCTGCTCCCATCTACTGTAGCATCTAATACTGGATCCCACAGAAATCAGGTGGTGCATTAAGCCAAGAAATAAAACAACAAACAAATTCTCAGGCTCCAAGTCCAGCCAGCTCATACAGATCCTTGTTAGAGGTTATGATTATTTTCACTCATTTCCAAGGCAGCTTCTGAGTTTCTCCTACAAAAATGAGTATTTGTGGCTACAAGACTGAGACACACTCAGACTATTTAGTCTTAATTAGGCATTTTTAAAGTCCTAGGGGTTTGTAGCAGAGGTGACCCAATGCAGACGTATCAAGAGATGGGGTAACTGGTGATTGAACCCGAGAACACATTTCTTGTCAACTGAAAGGAGCTGCTGAGGGACAATCCCACCCAGCAGGAAAAGATAAAGGCTGGAGCTGGCAACGAGGAGCTGATCAACTCCATCAGCTCTGGCCAGCAGCTTGTGGGTCCCAGCCTGGAAGAAACGTGGAATGGTTCACATCTCCGAAGCGCTGTAAATCTGAGGGCAGCAGGATCTCGCTGTTCGCAGGCTGGAAATTTCCACAGCAATGGAGCAAGGAAAAAGTCAGAAGAGCATTTTTCCCATTGTCAATATAACAGTTTTTTAAAACTTGCTCCGTTGCACTGCTGCCTTTTATCATTATCAGTGGGAGCCTTGCTTTTCGCACTGACAGGAGCAGATTTGTTTCCTTTGCCAAGTCACACTCACTGCAATGCCTGAGCTCACTACGTTACCCAGGAGCTCTGGTTTTCTGGCTGCTAGAAGCACTTGGTTCTTGTCATTTTTCTTAGCTGGCTGCCACCACAGCTATTCCACCAGAGTGCTGAACCTGGAATACAATCTGTCATGTGCCACCATTCCGAGTGTCCTAAACTAATTTATCTGTCAGAGCCAGCAGCAGCCACACTGCAGCAGCTGTGTGCTGGCTTGGAAAAGAAACGGCATCATCAGCTCAGAGATTAAGGAAAGATTAGGCATATTGGTGAAAAGAAAGTTCAAAAAAGGTCTCCAGGTTTTGCCACTGCTTAGTAATGTGCTTTTCTGAGAAACTGGGCACCTGGTTCAGAGAAAAATCCATCCTGACAGCCTCTGAAAAGGACCTTTCAGCGTGCACTGTGACAGTCCCGGAGTTACCCTTGCCCCTCCAGGAACAGGATTAGCTTTCCTTGCTCAAACAGGCTGCTGAAATCATCCAACACAAACTCATCAGCTGCTGCACTTCAGCTTGTGGCAGTCTGCAAGCTGTGCAATCTGTTTAATCCTGCTGAGCAAACACACAGACCTCACCCCTGCTCCCCAAATGCTTCAGGGAAACCACACTTGTGAGGTGCAGGGGAAGCGAGGTGCTTGAGGGGCAGCAGTGCTTCACATCGTTTGCTGCAGTGAAGGATGGCTTCCCAAAGGGATTTAATTTAATTTAATTTGTGACAGCCACAAAGCAGAGAAAGGCCTTTTGCCTTGTGCCAATACTCTGAGGAGATCACCTGGGATGCAAAAAAATCACCAGACAAAAGCCTTTCTAAAGTCCATAACACAAGCAAACCAAGTGTTTGGTGAGGAACAAACACCTTGTGCTGAAATGCTTGGAGCAATTTAGAATTACTGACACTGCATGCAGAAGTCTCTGACAGAACTTGATCAATCTATGAGAAATGCCAGTGTTTCCTCCCCCCGATATCAAACTTCAGATAAATATGTGAGACTGACATTTGTTTCTTTGAGAGGGTAATTATATAAACTAATACATTTGGGTTTTTTTCCCTCTTTTTTTTTTTTTTCCCCACATTTTCTTTAAGTATACTTTAATGAGGAAAAATCCTTTACGACCAGCTGCCTTGCTAGATGCCTTTGCCAAAACCAACCAATATAACAAAGAATAGCTGAAAACATTTTTGTCTGGATCAGAAGCAGCTGAGAGGTTTGGAGAGCAGCTGTGAGTCAGGTTCATCTGCAGCTGAGGTGGCTCTGAAATTATGACACAATTTCAATTTACTGTGGGCACGCTTAACAAGTTGCCTTTAATGTGTAAATTGCCTTTAATGTGTATTGCTCCAGAAAAGTTTTAAGCAGCTCAGCCAACCACGGAGTTAACTGCAGAATAAAGACTTAATTTCAGAGACAGTCAACAATTGCAGGGAAGCAACTTTCACACCAATTGTATGGAAGCAGGGTGGAGATGGGGGGATGGAGAAACACAAAGAGAAAAAACTTTGCTTGCCCCTCCAAGCAAGCCAGGATTCCCATAAATGAAATGCTCGTCGTAGTCAGAAAGAGCTGAGTCAGGAGCTAGGATCCAGGTGACTGACATTAACATTGACATTAATCATTTTGGACCTAGCACACACCATTAAACATAACCTATTTCCTCTGTTGAGAGCTGTGGTTAATATTTATCACTGTCACGTTCACGTATTTCAAGGTCCCTTCTCAAAACTTGCAGCTGATGTGACACCAACCCCCAGAACTCCACGAAGAAACTGAATCGACAGTGCAGCTCCCAGACTGCTGTAAACACCCCCTGTATTCTCTGTTCAGCTGTCCTGCTGAACATTTCACAGTCCCCACAGCCACCAACACAACACCCAATCCACTGCCTAGCAAACATTTACTAAAATAAAATTGCTGAGGCTCTGCTGAGCTGCAATAAACCCCAAGGTGAGGTGTCACATTGTCTCAGTTGAACCTCAAAAGTTCAAGAACAAAAGAAATCAGTCTCAGGATAACCCTACTAGTTTTTTGGTTTTTTTTAAAGAGAGAATTGAAAAATTATTTACCATCTTCAGAGTTCATTTTTCATTTTAACCTGCTCATTTCACAGTGCTGTTTGTGAAGAGCAAAGTGCTACTGCCAGAGACTGGGAGCCAGGACTTCACTTCAAACAAGGACAGGAAAGGAATCTTCTGAGCTGGTTGCTCAGGCTGAGACTTGCCTGAAACTTAATAATAAATTACAAACCCCAGTAACATTTCTGTTCAGTGTCTGTCTCCTCCTGCTGTTCTGCAGCCTTGCACTTGGCTTTGTTTGAAAGTTAAGTGCACCTTCAGGTCAAGAAAAATATTAATCTCTCAGAGCAATCATTAAAAGGGAAAGCTTGTTCCTGACAAAGGAGACTTTCTCAGCCTGAACTGTCTCGGAGGCAAACTGCTCTTTAACCTGGAACTGGAGAAGATTGCTTTAAAGATCTCCTGTTAAAATAAACCCACAATCCAGCCAAACCCCAAAAAACCAAGAAACCACTTACAGAAGTAGGAGTTTCCCAAAAGCCTACTGTTCTGTGACATGAACTTGCTCTGTTAAATCATCCTAGTCTTCATGCTGCCCATCTAAAGAGGGTTTAATTTCTGACAGGTTTGGGTTGGAGCATTTAGCTCCAATGTCTGCCACAGGCAGGGATAACTTCCACTAGAACAGGTTGCTCAGAGCCCATCCAGGCTGGCCTTGAGCAAATCAAGGATGAATTCTTGCTGTGGCCCCTGAGCCAGCACCTGCTGCTGCTCCAGCTGCTTTAGTACGTGTGTCAGTAACCTTTCCTGGCATTACTGACACCAACAGCCTGGTAGAAAAGTGTAGAACAAAACAGCAACTTTAACAAGCCCTGCTTTTCAATCCAGGATTAGGAAAACCCCAAACCAACCCCCTTCCAGCCTTTGTAGAGCTCCCAGCTACCCAGAGCTGCAGTGAACACAGCCCGTGCTCAGTGTTCTGATAAATACTTCTGCAGAAACCTCTGGTATCTCATTTGTGGGGATAAAAACAGGAATAAACTGGAAAACAGATCTTCTTTCTTTTTCAAATTACACAGTAAAACCAGCTTTTAAAGACACAGCATCTCAACCAAACTTCTACTAAAGGTACAGACGATATCTGATTTTCCGTGCTCCACACGAGACGTTAGCTACCTTGGGAACCACAGACACCGACCTGGTATCTGTGAATCACTACATCTGCAACTGTCTGATTCTTCTAGAGAAAATTCAGAAGATGAAGCCTGCAGGTGTTTGCGTTAAACTCAAGCAGCTGCACTTCTGGTGCAGATTAAAGCAGACGTGAGGTGCCGCTGAATGCTCCACGTTAGCCGAATTTCTGGAAACAGCATTTCCTCAGTTAAATGATTAAATCATACCAACACCCCCATGTACAATGATAAGGTTTTGTTCTGGCTCTTCAGCCCTCATCGCTATTATTTATTAAAAATGTGACCATCCTTCCACAACACACCCCATCCACAGAGATACTTTCTTCAAATCTTACTTTAGGCCTATACAATATACAAAGAGAAATGGCAAATTTCTAATTATTTTTCACTGATAACTCAGAATTCGCACGCTTCCCTAGCACCCAACACACAGAGAACAACAAATTCAAAATACATGCAGCTCTCTGGTTCATGACCCTCTCCCAGAAGTCAGACACTTGAGATATCAAAAGTTCACGGGCAAATCACTCACCTTCTGGTACTTCTAATGGCATTTTAAGGAAAAAAAAAAATTCACTGCCCCTTTCCTGCAGGAAGCTGTAGCCAGCAGAACAGCAATTCAGAGTTCAAGCCACAAGCACGCTCCCAAAGCTGCTAACACTGCACGAGACACTCAGGAGAGGGAGGCTCTGCGCTTTCTTACTCGAGGAGGTCATGAGCCACATTTGAATAAACAAAGATCAAGCAAAGCATTAAAGGAATTGCAACTCCCACCTATTAAATCTAAAGCTGCTTTACAGAGTTATAACCTAGTTTCAATACTACAGCGAGAGAAGGAGGGGTAGAAGGAGAACAATTTCGAACACCCCGTTCTCACATTTCACGTGCCAGGAGAAAAGTTTTTGTATTTTCGGCACAAGCTCACATTCAAATCACAGGACAGAAAAAGTTCTTTGGCGTCTCTAAGTCAGGGCTCTGCAGTCCCCATTTAATAGGGTCTAGGAAGAAAAAAAATCTTTAAGATTGGCAAGATTTTTCATATACAGCTCTAAATTAGCTGGTCAGACCTCAATCTGGAAAAAGCATGTTCAAGTGAAAAGTCTCAGTGTAGTCTACCATGGGAGAACCACTAGTACCAGCTTTTTTACTCTGTAAAATTATATTGTGATTTTGTTTTTTCTCTAAGAATGCAACTGTTAAAGGAGCAGTAACATTCTTATTTCTCTGCTCTGCACCACTGCAGCAGAGGAAAGCAGTTTTCTCCAAAGGCAGCAGAATGTTTGCTCCTTAGAAGAAATGTTTGAAAAACAGCAGCTTCAGTTTGCAATACAAGCCAAAGAAAGAATTAGTCCCTTTTGTGAAGTGCTTGGAGATTTTCAAACAAAAGGTACCACCTATAACTCCAAGATACAAATGGCAGCAATGCCTTTGAATAAACCAGGGAACAATTGAAATACCAGTTTCACAACGAGCCTTTTTCAGTATTTTAGAAGCACAGCTACCATAGAGTCCTGTATGCAAAGGCAGGTCAGGGGGAGAACAAAATGACAATGCACAGGAAGGAATGTGAACTGTCTCTGAGCTTTCAGCTGCTGACTGAGGGTTTCAGCAGCCTGGGGAACATCCTTGCAATGCACCAGCAAACCTCCCTGCCCTCAGAAGGAATCACAGAATGACTGGGTTGGAAGAGACCTCCAAGATCGAGTCCTCTCACACTGGAAAGCGCTAATTTAACCGGAGAGAATGTTTACAGCAGGGCAGTGATGAGCCAAAAATCAGTGTTTGCCTATTTAGCAGCATTACACACTGACATAAGGGAGGTTTGCAACCTTGAGGAGGAGTAGTTTGTTAAAAAGTATTGATATTCGCAGTGTTCACATGAAAAGATCAGACTGAGTGGCTTTCCTTCATAAAATCTAGATGTATAAATGTCTTGAAAGGCAATTTCCACCACCTCTGTGGTTTAGTTAACCAAAAATGTATCAGTGACTAATTTCACATAAAGCAGAGGGTAAACAGTAAGTCATTGCAAAGTAGAAGGTTAAAAAAGTGCATTAAGATGTGAATATTAACTTGCCAATTAGAATATAAATGCATGACTTAATGATCTGTTTGGTATTTAAAGGCTTCATCCACCACCATCTGCAATCCCTAATAAAGGCAATGAAAAGAACTGCAAGAACATTGTGTCTATTTTTAAATTATTTTGATTACTGAGTAAAATTAATTTAGTACTTTCAGCACACAAGTATTTTACCTTTCCACTAACAACTAATAATAAATTATGGAAGGTTTTCACTTATGCTATCTCTACTTTCCCACACGTCTGTGGGGAGAGGAGGAAATACGCTTCAGCCTCATTAAACAAACAACTGAAAACACAGAAACTGGGTTTGTATGGGTTTGCTTGAGAAACTTCTGGATGTCCAGGAGAAATGGATTTCTTATACCTCATTAAATATGTGTGATCATAGTACCACTGCCCCATGAAACAGCCTTGCACAGGAAACTATGACAATGACCAAGATCATTTCTAATATAATGACTCACACCAGTTTAAATGCAAACCTGAGAAAAGCTCTCACTTGCAGACTCTTAAAGTCTAAAAAAGACTGTGTTTTTTAAAATTTTGCTTAAAAGTGTTGGCTTTTCATAGACACCAAAGCAACAAGCATGTAACGTAACTTTTGCCATCACAAAGACAAAACTTCACCTGAGAAACACAACCTATGCACATCATATTCTATCTTCAGTATCTTCTGCACAGATGGTACAAAAATGTATGGTACCTTCACAGTGAACTTGTTCTAGAGAGCAGAACTGCGGGGAAAAAAACCCACCCAAGGCTTCAAAACTTCCTGCTTAGTCTTTTCAGTTATTTATCAACACGTCCTATTAAACCTTATAAGAGTGGTAGGCTCATCTGGCAGACCAGTTATAATATAATTACAATATTATTCCCAAGAAATAACGCTTTCCTGACTTCTGGCATGGGAAAGTCTTACCTACAAGCTAAGTGAGTTGTGAGGTTTCCTTTAGGAAAGGACTCCCCAGACACACAAACCCACGCCAGAATTCTTGGGTTATTATGGGACTTGAAGCTTCCCTCCTAGGTCATTTCCAAAGAGCCTGTGGAGCTTTCTGACACAGGCTGCTCACTTTTCACACTGGTACAGATCATTGACCAGATTTGCATTTTAACATTAACCATTCACTCATTCCTCCAATCAGTTTCTGTGATTAGTGAAGAGGATGTCTGAACCCCAGGAAACTCACAAAAAGTTTCCCATATAAACTAGAGCAAAAGATTCAACTGCTTTGCAGCCAAAAATGAACAGAGAATATATCTTCTATCACATCAAAACATAAGAACAGACATATTAAAGACCCAAAAGTGCCTAAATGCAATAGCATTTAGAAATGAATAAATCCTGCCATGAGTCCACATAACAAAAAACAAAAACAAAACAAACAAACAAAAACAAAACAAAGCAAAAAAAAATCATGACCAAAAAAACAACAAAAAACTCTAAAAAAACCACCTAGGGAGCAAATTAATAAAATTAATTAATCAGATTCTACTTAGTATATCATGTGATATTTTCAATAGTAAGCTACATCCCGTGTTCTGCCAAAAACCCCCTTTTTTCACCTAAGTGACTGAAAACAAACTCTTGACATTACCTGCATCTTCCAAAAAATACTGCACAGCCATCAGCACCTTCCCCTGAGGCTGAAGGTCAAGCTGTGGAAAGAAAGATAGCAAGAGTGAGGTGTGTGGCTGACGGCATCTCTCAGGAATTTAAACAGCTCTTTCTAGGTTATCAAAGTCACTATTCAATAACTATTTGATTATAATCCTCTTCCATCTCTCACTATTGCAGCTGAGTCAGGGGCTTTTCTTCCCTTGCTTTGACTCGTGTGCTGCATTGTTTGATGTGTCTGCAGGGGTTCAGCACAGTCAGAGTTCATGTTGTTTGTTCACGTCCCTTCCCCGCGTGTGCAAAGAAGTTTGTTGGCTTCTGTTTTTACTGTTAGTAAACCCAATCTGCACAGGAAGCCAGTTTTAAAAGAAGTCTATACAATCCTTTATGTGTTTATTGAGAGTACAGACCATAGTGGTATCAAATGCTGTTGCTGGCAGTGAAATAAAGTGGTACAATCAAAATTTATTTTCCTTTCCTCCTCAAAACCATTACACACGGTTTCTGTGGCAAATTCTACAGACCAGCAAAAAAAAAAAAAGTGTCTTTTTAGCCAATGGCTGAGGTCAGTTCCTGTGCTCAGAAAGCAGCCACTAATTCTTAAACTGCTGCCTTCACAAAAGATAAGAAATTCTTAATCACATTAAGAGTGACTCAATCTTCACTTCAGCACAGAGCAAAGTACTCCTGGGTTACACTAAATACAACTTGGGATGAAAAACCCAGTCCCCGGACAAAACCAAACCACGGTTACATCAGACACACCCAAGAACACATCCCCACAAATCCCATCACCCTGCTGGGATAATGACTGAGGTCATCTCTCAGGCGGGGTCTGACACTCAGCATTTGCCCAGCAAAGTTTACAGAAGGCCAAAACTTCAGTTACAGCTGCTAATGCCACTCCACACACAAAAATAACCTTACAGGCTATGCTAGGTGGTGTCTTTGCTGGCCATGACCTCTGCCCAACTCACGACAGGCTGTTCAGAGAAAGTTTAACAATGATGATGGTGGTACCCATTCTGTGGATAATAAGCAGAGGATTTGAGACCACTGAGCTGGCTAAATCTTATCACTATTACCTTTTACTCTTCTGAATAACTGTTCTTGTCTTAGAGATCAAGTTAAGGTGTGAAAAAACCCCCAAATGTAACAGGTGAATACAAGGGAGATTCTACTGACCAAGGAAAACCTGTAAGCCTAAAAGACACGAGGCATTCCTTCAGCTCCAAAGAAACAAAACTAGGTCAGCAGCTTTGAGGAATGAATCCTTTTCCTTACCCAGAACTCTGCTTTGCCATTGCCTTTCTTGCACCGCTCTGCCAGCACTGACACGCCCACGGTCACCTCGGACAGCGGCTCCTCTGCTGCCTTCATCAGCACGATCTGGATCACCCGGCCCTCGTAAATGTGGGCGTCAAAAGTCGATTTCCATTCGGGATACATGGTGGGTTTCTTCTGAACCAGAGTTTTTCCTCTCTCTTAAACCCACAAAAAAAAAAAAAAAAAAAAAAAAGAACAGAAACTGTAAAGTATATATAGGTCTAATGTTTAAACTCAACAAAATAAAAGAGGGAATACTTGTACTGAAACTAAAAGCAGAGTTAGTGCTACTTTTACTGTTGTTGGAACAAGGTTTAAATACTCATTTCAAAGGTTCATGACAAAGCCCACCCTGGTGGACTTGCAAAGGCAGTGAAGGGGTTAACAGGGAGCCAGAGAGCAGGAGGGACAAACCCCGATGTGGAATTCATAAACTGGTTTAGTCAGTCACAACTTGACAGGGAATATTTGCACGGCTCCATTCTGGTATAAATCTCCACGGAGTGTCCTCTGATCGTCCTGAATACCTACTGCTGTAAGATAAATTAAGATAAACCTCACAGAGACCCAGCTTAAACTGAAACCAGTGTCTGAGAGATGAAAGGCTTCAACATTTCATTAATCTACTTCCAAGTTATCCCAGCATTTCACTTGTACTCATAAGTCACCCTCCTTTGCATTGTACTCTGCCATGACTGCTACTTTCTATAGGATATTTCAGGGCTTTATCTGTCCTCTGTAGTACATGCAGACCTTGTGTAGTTAAGGAATAACAAAAAAGCTAAAATTACCTCAAAAAATGTCCCTTTTTTCCCATTCTCCCCTTCTTTTTTCTCTGGTTTCCCTTAAGAGCATCTCAGCACACTCCTTTGTTAGGAGTTTTACAGAGCTGCACTATTCTTATCAGATAGGTTTTTTTTTTTTTTTTCCTTTTTGCCAAGAAAAGTTGGATGATCCCTGAAGTCCCTTCCAGCCTGGTATTCTATGATTCCAATACACAGCTTCAGTCTCTCTTGGTACCCATTAAACTGATTTCTTCCTGTCCATATCTCGGGCACAGAGAACAGTCAGTGGCTGCACAACCTATGACAAGCTTTGGCACATTTCTAGATCTGGGCCTCTAAGTCCCATCAACACATCCAAAGTGATGGTGCCTCCTAAAAAAGCACATCCAACTCTTCACTGTGACTCTGGCACCACCTCCCAGTTTTCCTCTGATTTGCTGCCAAGCCAATTTATTCTCCATTTGTGCCCAGGTAACTGAATACCATTTTCTGCATTCTACACAATTTCTGCTATTTATCAAGATTTTTTTTTTTTTGCAATACAAGTGCTTTCTAAGTACCTCTCCAGCTCTGAACGATCTATCTGCTGTTTTGATATCAAGGCACAGTAAAGCAGATTAAACAGTTGGACCCTTCCCCAGGAAGCTGCAGTGTGGTCTGTTGGACACTTCGTATTTCAAAATCTTCCTGGAAACGCGAGGCAAAGTCAGTGTTGATTCATCAGGAGCTTGCTGGATGCACTCCACTCAGCTGTGCTGAGCTCTGCAGACAAGCACAGGGAATGGTGTCCTTGCACTGCTTTTTTGGGGAATGCCTGCCAGCAGCAGCGCAGCCCGGAGCCCCGTGCCAAAGGCCATTCCAAAATGCTCAGAAATGGCCACCTGAGCCCCTCTCCAATGCAAACCAAACTTGAGCATTCCTCCTCTGCTCCGTCAAAAGCTTCTCTCTTGAATTTGAGGCACTGTGCAGACAGAAGGCTCAAGTCCTTCACAGTGCAAACCTAGTCCCAGAGCCCTCTTCTATGAAAAAGCTTGAAAATATTGTCACAGAATCACTGAATTGTTTAGGTTGAAAAAGACCTTTAAGATCACCAAGGCCATCATTAAACCATGTCCCCAAGTGCCACATCTTCACACTTCTTTAGAGATTGTTAGGACAGACTACAAAGGCAGCAGGAGGATAAAAAGCAGGCTGCACAGCAAGGCTTTTACACTGGGCTGCTTTTTGGATTGCTAAAGACAGAGTCCTTCATCAAAAAGGCACAATTCAGGAGGCATCCTTGGCAAGAGGAGAAATTGCATATTTGCAGAGCCTTTGACAGTAATTTGGGGTTTGCAGAAACGGCAGCAGTTTGTAAATATTGGTAATACTCTTGGTAAGATTCTTAGAATGGGAAAGAATGATTCCAGTCTGTCCACAGGCCTCTCCCCTCCCTACTCCTGTGTCCCAACTAATATCTGCCTTCATCAGTCAACTCTAAACGTTTTTACCCTACGTAAAACATAAAGAAGATGTCTCAGTTCCTGGAAGCAGCTTCCAGCCCGGCCATGCAACTTCTGTAATTAAAATCACACTAATCAAGGTTTGGACCACAATCCCTGTCTGCAAATGAACGATGGAGTGTCAGCAGAGAGCACCTCCAGGAGCACTGCTCCTGCCTCTGCTGTCTTCAGCCTCCTTGGCTTCTCTGCTCACACTCCTGACCTCAAAACACATCACATGTTTGCAAACTGGCCCGATGCCTAATCATTAAGCTCTGTGATTTTTCTCTCCCTAGACAATAAGTTTTTCCTTGATCGTGTTTCAGCATTCAAATCCAACATAAAGCTGTTCCAGATCTCATCAGACTGACAACAGGAGCATCAGATTATTTTCCTGATTGCTCCAATCACTCACCTCTCCAAGCAGTTTCCCCTCCTCCCTCTTTTTCAGTATGTCAAAGACACATGGAGGCAAAGATTGGGAAATACTGGGACAATCCTACTTTTCAAAAGCAAATGGCTGGAAAAAACCCCCAGTGGATTTATTTAGATTACTTTCATTTCTCCACATATTCTGGCAGCTGCAACATCTTCAACACCTTTTCTTCAGAGGTTCTCCCAGCAGATTGGGAAACTACTTCTTTGGAATAGTGCATTTGCTGGATGATAACAACTTCTGGAAAAGGCACCCTGCCTCGTATTTCCAGTTTAAATGCAGCTTTTACCCTCAGCAAGAAGGGAAAAAACCAATCATGTTGTGAGGAAGAAGAAACTTCACCCTTTTCAGCATTCTTTGATGTTTTGTGAATCTCTAGAGCCATGGTGCAGGATTAGAGATCTGCAGTCTAGCCCCATACAGCAATTCCCTCTCATCCTGTTTGGCTACAGTGGTGTACTCTAGCCTAAAGTCACAAATATCATAAACCTTTGGAGCAATTTCTGTAGAGATGAGGTCTCTGAAGGCTCAGGGCTTGGTGAGTCCCTCGGTCAGTTCTGTTGGGGAAGACTGAGGGGGACCTTGGTGCAGTTACAGCTTCCTCACGAGGGGAAGAGGAGGGACAGGCACGGATCTCTGCTCTGGGGTGACAGGGACAGGACCTGAGGGAATGGCCTGAATTTGTGTCAGGGCAGGTTTGGGTCAGATAGCAGAAAAAGGTTCCTCCCAGAGGGTGGTGGGGCACTGAGGAGGCTCCCCAGGGAGTGGGCACAGCCCCAAGGCTGCCAGAGCCCCAGGAGCCTTTGGACAGCTCTCTCAGCACAGCACCTTTGGGGCTGGACCCATGCAGGGCCAGGAGCTGGACCCCGTGATCATTGAGGGTCCCTTCCAGCACAGCTCAGTCTGTGTTTCTGTGCTGAGGACCTTCAGGGAGAGTCATTTCAAGGAAACAATTCAGCCCAAGTAGTGCAGCTACAACAACTGCCCCTCTCATCCCTGCCCATCCTCCAGGCCAGGAAAGGGCATTGGCTGCTCTGTACTTGAGGAGAGTTCCCTCAAACCTGCTGCAGCCCAGCCTCCTGTCCTGCATACCAACAAAGAAGTGAGTATGTTTAAAAGTTTAACTGCTTTAAAGTGGGGGTAGAGAAATCAGCCATTATCATTTCTCCCATTCCAAAAGAAAAGCTCCCGTTGAGGCGCTTGGCGTGACAGGAGGAGAAGGACTGCCTGCCATTCACAGATTGAGCAGGATTACAGCACTCCCCAAAAATTTACTGATATTCAGAAAAGCATCCCCATTAGTAATCTCACCTGTAGTCAGAGCTTCCTTCATCTTGATAGCACAGAAAGGCTGGACTTGTTCTCCTTGGTTCTGCACAGGACCCAGCTCAAAGGAGTTGAAAGATATCCGTAAAAAGGGGGCCATTGCTCAGGATGATACACTACCTACGTGGAAAGAAAGAAAGAAAAATCACAGAGTAAAAGACCTGGTCTGAGACATGTAATAAAGTGACACATTTCTCAACAGCCATCGGAGCTTCTATTGAAGCTACAATCACATCATTTCTATTCCTGTTTTGCTTTCAGGTGGCAGTTCACAGACGCTGGGAAGCACCCAGAGCCAGTGACCCGAGCTGTGAGCCTCCAGACCTGCACATGCCAGGCCAGGAGAAGAGGGACAGGTGGAAAAAGCTCCAGACACTACTGTGTCACCCGTTTTGAAGTGTCAGGAATGACAAGAATTCAAAACACCTGTAATTTCTAAGTCAGCAAACAGGTGTTTCATTACAGCCCTCCCCCATCCTTAAGAACTCTTGAATTTAGAGCAGATTTCAGTTCACAACTCGCAGCACCTTTAGCAATGGAGTTTGTCCTGTCTGACACATTGCTTTGTGACACAAAAAAGGATTTAGTCAAAGGCTAAGAGAAAAGAGGCATTTCAGAGAAAAGCAATGCTAGTGCATTTGGAGAATGAGGGATGCAAGGAAGGAGGGATTAGGAGGAAAGAGATAACAAGGTAACAGGAAGAGAGGGTGGAAAAAAATTAAGACTTGAAACAGGGCTGAGCTGGCCTTTTGACTGTAGGTTGTCAACCAGCTCAGTCAAGCAGGACTAGGAAGAACATTTCAAGCAATCTTGCACATGCTGGCATTTCTTTCATGTAAAGCCATCGACCTGAGAAACAATTAACATTTCTGTTTCTTAAGGCCCTCGCAGTCATTTAGATAAAAGACTAAAATCAAGTCTCTGCAGCAAGACAGCATCTAGCTCCTGACAGCATCATTTGCACATCTCACACTCTCCTCATGTGGGGGACATTTTGAATAAATGGAAGAAAATTATGACTGTTGTTGAGCTAGTTTTTTTTTCTAACTGTTTTCCCACTTTCTCTAGAGTAAAACAAGAGTTAGAAAGCAAGTTTAGGATTACTTGGCACCACTGCTTATTCCCCTGAAGAACAGAAAGCCATGACTATATAGCTTTATTGTTAGTCTTCCTGAGTGAGAATTAACCTTCCCACACTAATCCACTCCTTATTGCAGCTTGGGGCACCATTTGGTGAGAATGGAGATTGAGGTGACCTCACAAAGAAAGAAAAATAGACAGCTTTTGGAAAAATTAACAAATACCATCTGACAGCTCGCTTTCACAAATGCAACTTAAGCACAATGCTCATCAAGAGTTTTAATGAGGAACATATTTTAGCTGCTCAAGAGGCCCTATGGTCAGAACTACACCCCAGTGATCAGCTACAGCACTTGCCAACAGCAGATCACGTATCATTACTACTCCACATGGATGTAAAAGAAACCAGATTTCAGCCTCCTTCACCTCTGGGAAACAGCTCGGAGACTCAGTGAGGCCATAGGTAGAAACGAGCTGGGAAAGTCAACATGGAGCTGCCACTGGAGGCTTTATCTAACAGAACCACAGGAGGATTCTGCTGTAAGGGACAGCCCAGCAAGAAGTCACAATTTCCAGTAAGCCTGTGACGATATGAACAAAAAATTGGAAAGCGCTGACAAAGCTGAGCGAACAATTGCACTGATTTCACTCAGCCCACGTGACTCAAGCCAGTGTTAGTCCTGAGACAGAATACAAGGATTTACAATTTAGTTTTTTATCTCCATGTTATCAGATACAATAAAAATAGGTATGATGCCTGCACATTTTGAGTAATCTCACAATCTTTCTCATTTCCAACGGCGAAATACATTTGGATGCCACATTTCACTTCTGCTTCATAGTTTTGAATGTGGTTAATTTCTTGTACTTCCATTGTACTCAGTGCATCTCCAGCGCTCACTTCTCACTCAGAAATGCTACCCACACAAGCAATTCAGCAGTTAGGAGAAAACACCAATATCCCAGAGTTTTCAATGATGTTCAGAGTCCAAAGTCACGGTGGAAACCAGAAGATAACTGTTTGCTTTTACATTTAACAACAGATTATAAAGAACCCAAACAAACTCAGCGGCTGCCTGCCTTTGCCAAGTTTCTCCACTCCTACACATTATGCTCTTTTCACAGAAGTAGAGATCTTAAATGCCTGCATGCAAACTCTTCAATGCATGTTTTAGACTATATTGTGACAGAGAGAGGTTAAGTGAGAAAGGAGGGTTTGGATTCGCTCCTCACATGCATTTTCTGATCCTTTCCTATGCTAAGATGTACCGTGAGATAGCTGACAAGGATCAGCTGCACTGCTGTAAACAAAAACACACCCCACTAAAACTGGTTTTGGCAGTGAAACTCAGTGAAAGGGATTAACTTTAAATCAACAAAGTTTCCCAAAATCCCTGCTGAGTACACTCATGTGAGAACACACTTGAGAAGGGCAGACACTGAAAGCAGCACACAGGCTTTGCTGGTGGCAGCTCAGACAAGAGCCCACCCCAGTCTCCGGGACTGCTACAGAAGCGACTGCACAAGGGCTGACCCTTGTTTTAAGGTCTGCATCTGTCAGGAGCTGAAACTGCAGCAAAACACCGGCACTGAATAGAGGGAGATTGTAAAATCTACTCACATAATCTGCATTGCAGCTATGAAGTATTAAAGCCAGACTGTTTTCCCTAAGGGGCGAGATTTTATCCAAACCAAATGGTGGAAAAACTGAGATGTGAGCTTCAAGAATACCCCATGTCTAAATGACAGGTTCAATATCTCAAACAGTTTCAAAGTCCAAGTACAAGCTGAAAACAAAACCAAAAAACACCAAACAGAAGACTAAGGGAGATGTTACTCTTCATATACTATTCATATCCATATTACTATTCCAGTAACATTACTCTATATAAAGTACCTGGTGGTGGCCACAGCAGTTTAGAGCACACCATCAGATGCTGTCCTGCACAACATTTTGTCAAGGATCCCTGACCTTCTCTAATCCAAACTAAACTCATGTTCTATGCTATCTGCGACAGATTCTGCACAGCACTTTCCACGGAGCTTTAAAATCGAGAGTTTTTGATTATTTCATATGGAAAGAAAATCAACAGCGTTATTATCAGCTAAAGACAGAGAGAGGGGGAAAAGTGGACACATCTTCACATCATCAATGTCAACTCCTGCCAGACAAACAAATGTTCAATTTTCACACGGATGTGTTTGTAACACGTGGTTTTAAAGAAAGCAAATTAAAATCTGAAATATTCCAAGGAGAATTTTATCAAGATTTTGAAAAAAATAGAACAAAATTCAGATTAGATTAAAACCTTCTCCACAGAGACCAAATGGACAAAGGGTAAATCCTGCAGTTTCTCTCCTTCCAACAATGCCCAGCTCTCAGGGGCTCTTGCCAGGGTTCCTTTGTTGCTGTAATTCTGCCTCGGTATAAACAGTGAGGACGAGCCAGCCCCAGCACAGCCCAGAAACAAAGACACGGTTGTAACTTTCACACAAAGCAGGAAGGCACATCAAAGCAGTGGATGATCTGGAGGAAAAGCAGTGGATGATCTGGAGGAAACGCTGACACTGGCTGACAACAGAGCACTGAAGAGACTAAAAACCCATGTGCCCAAACAGAGCCAGGCTGTTCCATCACTGATAAGGACCACAGATCCAAGAGAAATACAACTGAGAAAACTCCCCTGCTGGTTTGTGCCCCGATTTCCTTGTATCAGTCTGTGAAACATTTTGCAGATGGATGTGAAGCTGCAGCACACCACGGCTGTTCCATGCTGTCTCACAGAACTGCCCTGGGTGCTGTGGAATGCCTGATCCCTGCTTAGCTCCTTGCTGAAGCTGCTTCCAGGGCCACACAACTGCTCTGGGAATCACCAAAAGCACCACACACAGATGACCAATGCAGTCTTCCCTGAAAAGATGAAGCAGTAACTTTTTCTTCCTTAAGGTGCAAAAATAAAGTTTATATCCAGACTTTTTTCCTGTCCCCTATTCTGGCAAGGGACAAGAAAGACAGCAACAAATTACTGTCACAAATTACTTTCCAACTTATTGCCCCCACAGTAATTCCAAACACACAAAGGTTCTCTGTGGTCCTTGAGTACAGCCTGCAAAGGAGATTATGCTGCTTGCATGGCAATCATACAAAGAAAGCCTGAAAATAAAGATGCTGGAAGAGTGATTAGCATCCTTCACCTGTGCAGGCTGTGTGCTTTTATTGTCCCCATGTGTGACAACCCACACTCCCTGCACTTGTATCCTTTCAGGTGACGACCCAAGAGAGAAAACCAGGATCTGTGCTGTAGGACAATTCACTGAAGCAAAGGAACATGGTGCTAACCACTGTCTACATTGCACACCTAGGATTAGTCTGCAGAGACTTTCTGCAGGTTCTGTTGCAAGCCCTGGCCTTTATTTGATGCTCTATAGGTAAAAGTCAATCTAAAAATGAAGTCTGTTCACAAGAGGTTTATTGTGTTTGCTGTCATGAACCTTGCCAAAGAGACCCATAGCCTTTGTCAGCAGGACCTCCCTGGGCACTACTGCTACCCAAATAAGCCCTAAAAACATCCAGCCTCAGATCACCTTACATCGTGATGCTGAACACTCACAGCCACCAGGGATAGCAAAACACCCCATTATTATCCTCAGGTGCTGCTCTGAGAGCTTAAAATCCACAGAGGGTTCACAAAGTGCTCTCCACAGAACAGGGCTAAGCTGACATATTGCATGTAGGTCCCTGCAAAAAAAGAATTCTCCAAAAATAGTGCTCCTGCAGCAGCATCACTTGTGCTTTTATTTAGGTTTAGCCATTTATCATTTAGGTTTAGCCATTAAGGTACAGCTACCTCCTATGAATGGTTTAATTTAGAAATTAGAATTGTGGGACTATACTCATGAAAGCAAAATATATGCATCTGGTGATATTTAATAAGTGCAGTTACCTTCAGAAAGACAAGGACAAAAAAAAAGCACTTTTAAAACAGCCCAACAGCCTAATCAAGTAGAATTCTGCAGTAATAGTTCTAAAACAGTGTATCTTCATAAAATGTTTTTTAAATAATTACACAACTTCATGAAGAGTAAGAAAAGACAAAGATTTAACTCAGAATTCAATTTACTTCCTGTTAAACTTACTGCAAAATATTTTTTTTTCTGGTTCATAATTTCAAAATGACAGTGAATACATTGAATTCCAGCGTAAATGATGCAGATTTTGGGGTTTATTTTATCTTTATTTTAAAATAATACAAGCAGAGTGGCTCAGAGTCCAAAGCTTAGCTTGGAAAATGTGTAGTTACCATTTTCTTCCCTTCCTCCCCCAAGTATATTTTCTTTCAGATACTTCTGCTTTTGCTGGCTTAGGCCGAGTCCAGAAACAGAAACAATTACATAACAAAATCTGTCACTGTGTTGCAAGAGCCTGGAGAAGAATCCATGCAGATAAGCCATGTAGCAAGAGACGTTCCTTGGCTTCACCCCACTTGGCCAGAAGCACGGATATTTCCAATTTTCCACAATTTTTTGCATGCTCAGCAGTCCCCAAACTGCCCAAATTTGCGGCTGCTGCCTAAATTGCTGATATTTTCCCTTATCATTATAACGAGAAGCTTTTCAAAATTTGAGCACCACAAATACTTCTCCAAACAGGGAAACTCATTAAACGGGGAAACTCGTTCAATCTTGGCAGCACCAACTCCTGGAAGCTCAAGGGGATGCAGATTGAGGGGGGAACACAGATTGGAGGCAAGCAGGAGCTAGAGCAGACCTGATTTTGGGAGCTTTTGGGAAGATAGATCCCAATTATTTGAGCATAGGAGAACGTGATTAGCTCAGGAACAAGAGTCGAGTGTCCTTAAAGTGGTTTCAAGCGCACTGAGGATGAAAACTCTGGGTTTTACACTCAAAGATCAGAAAGTTGAGGAAATTGTGGAGTCTGAAACAGGAGCAGGTCAGGCAGTCACGCAGCACATGCTGCAAGATAAAACCAGCACTTTACACCAAACATCTTTTATTTTTGAAATGGAGAAAGAACGCTTGGAGCAACAAAGCTGGCTTTTCCAATATTCCACAACCACTGCTTGGTGGGGAGAAGGGGGAAGTACTGTCAGCTGGTTTTTCTTTAGAAGTGCATAAGAAAAAGCCTTTTAAATATATTTTTTAGAGTTCCGAGTCTTCCTCTGTGAACACACAGGACTAAACATGAAAACAGTACAGGCCACTGCTTGTTACCATTGCCAAAATCAAGCTTGAAACAAAAGTGCAAATGAATCCCCTTCATTAATTTCAAACCCAAACAAGAGACATTAGAAACACGCAAGAGAAGAAAGGCTGCCTGAAGCCCAAAGACTTTGTTAATTATTTCTGATAGCACGAGCTGGTATCCTTTGTTGAGTATAGCTGAAACAACATTTTGGAAGGTTGAACACAACAGGGCTGGCTGGACAGACCCTTATGAGGCTCCAGGTGAATGAACAATTCATTAATATCAAATCACACTATGAAATGGGAACACGTCCAAAATAGTTTTATAGGAGGCAAAACCACGGCTTTCCTCTATGGAATGCAAAATTTAGGTCTAATTAGGAAGCTTTTTTTTTTTTTCTTTGACATGGGGCACAAGTAGAGGCTGAGGTTTTTTCCCCCGCAATTAAGTAACACAATCCCTTCCACAGGAGAGGACAATAACCTATCCCGTGAAAGGGATGAAGTTACACTTCTGTATAATAACACAGCCTGTAGCCAGGCTCTGCACCAGGTCTGGCTCAGTGTCATCGATTAAAGAGGGCACTGGAGGAGCTGTGCTGAGCCTGAGCCCCTCATCAGCTCCCACTTCCCCAGCAATGGCCAAGAAACTGGGCAGCTTTTAGTCCGACTGACCTGCAAAACTGCACATGGAGCTCATCGTGTGAACGAGCTCTCCAGGGGAAGCATGCCACTCTGCAAAAGGCTTCAAAGACTCCTCTGTAACAACCAGGACATGAGGACAGCTGAGCTCCTCGCCGCTTTCAGAAGGACCAAACCAAAGACAACAGCCAAAGAAAATCCAGTGTACAGGAACTGTTCAGGTACCACCATAATCAAGTGGACATTCAGGGATATTTCTCCTCTAGCAGAGGAGATATTCGCCAAGCCCATCCTCCCGTTCATTCTTGATGAATATTTTCATCTGGGATCCATTATAACATCCAAGATTTTCTGGCCTTCCAGTGCCTAAAGGGGCTCCAAGAGAGTTGAAGAGGGACTTTGGACAAGGGCCTGGAAGGACAGGACAAGGAGGAATGGCTGCCCAGTGCCAGAGGGCAGGGTCAGATGGGATATTGGGAAGGAATTCTTGGCTGTGAGGGTGTGAGGCCCTGGCACAGGGTGCCCAGAGCAGCTGTGGCTGCCCCACCCCTGGCAGTGCCCACGGCCAGGTTGGACACTGGGGCTTGGAGCAGCCTGGGACACTGGAAGGTGTTCCTGCCCATGGCAGAGGGTTGGAACTGGATGAGATTTAAGGTTCCTTCCAAACCAAACCCTTCCAGAATTCTGTGATTTTCTGCTCAATTATAAGCTTTCTGGAAAGTGAGATGTATTTCCCAGAAAGAATAATAGATAATGGCAAGAACATATTTTCAAACCAAACAGAAAACACTGCCTTTCTCTTCAAAACACTGGAGGGGTTTTATGTTTGGGTAGTTTTTTATATTTTCCACCGAATTCCCTTCACACTGAAAAAGCCGAATACCATAAAGATAGTAAGTCAATTACAGTTTAAGACAAAAAGGAACTTTTAATTTGTCTTATTTTAATTGTGCTGGGTTAATGAGTCTGCATGAACCATGAAGAGGGGAAAAATGGAAATAAAGAAACTGGACATTCAATAGAATTATAAAAAATGCCTTCTAAAACACTGCAGTAAGAAAACGATTTTAGTTTGCTCTTTTGAAAACATCAGCAGATCATGCAGTCTAAGCGCCTCTCAAAGAGCACAAGCCTCAAAGTCAGAAATTCACTCTACTGCCAGCACTTATGACCTCATCCTCCAAGTATCTGGAAAACTAGAATATTCATTAGCTGAGAGAACTGTATCATCATTCATACACGCTGGAAAGCTGCTGCTCAGATAACTTCATCAGAGGGGACACGATCCAGCCCAAGGATATGACCAAGGCTTTTAAACGAAAAGAGTGCAGGAGTTATGAACCAGAAATTTTGCTCATTAACTGTGCATGCAGTTGTAGGAACAGATCCAGTCCACCCTCCTGACTGCATCTGGCATTCTTGGGGTTGTTTGGTTTGGTTTTTTGAGAGGACCTTGAGGGTCCCTTCCAGTCCAAGCCATTCTGTGTTTCTGAGATGGGCTGGATCTGCCTTTCTGAGCGTGATGCTCCTCTTGCATCCTCCTGGCACTCAGAGGCTGCTCAGGGCAGGTAGGAATCATCCTTTTATTCTTTTGTTCTGATTGTTTCATTACCGGGAATGTGAAAGCCAAAAACCACAAAAGAAATTTAAATAACCAGTCTTAGTCAACTTAATCAAGACCCTTCTCTATGGTTTATAAACAGAAAATAAACAGTTGTACATGCATCACTACCTGTGATCCTCTTTTCTGCAATGAAGAGATAAGCACAGCTCTGTTCCACTGAGGATGTACAGAGTGATGCTAAATAGTGAATGGCCACAGGGGTTGATAAGGAGAAGTTGGAAAGAAACAAACATAACCAAAACTTATTTTTAATTAATACAGCATTGTTCCTGCTGTATTTTCAAGGTTCAGCCTTTGACTTGCAAAAAGAGAAAAGAAAATGGAACCACAAATGATTTTTAACTGTGCCTTCCCCTCTGAATCACCTTCTGGAAGAAATGAGCATATAAAGCTCTACAGCAGACCTGACATTCCCAAAAATACAGAGAACAGACACAGCTCACTAACAGCAAGATGAATTTATGCATAAAGAGATCTTAAGAGAGCATAGTTTTTATGCACAGAGTTTGCATAACAAGTTGTAAACTTAGGGTGAGATATAAAATTTATTACCATTTAAAATGTCTTTTTTTTTTTTTTTAATCCTCCCTATAAGTTAACAGCAAACATTTATTTTTTTTTTTTTCACCTTTTCCTGAATTTTTAAACATATAAAGTCCACACTGAGGGATTTAAACACTTAGGATTCATGTCTGCTAATAGCCATATTGAATGATTTTCCAGTAAATGAATAAAAACACGTAATTTTTGTATCCTTGTGAGGCAAGAAAAACTTTAAGCATTGAAATGTCTGGAACACAAAACAGTAAACGAGAAAGAAAAAGCTAAACAAAAATCCCTGGAGCTTCTGATAAGCCAGAATCTTGTTGGTGAAGACAACCATGTCAGGACATGCTCAACTATTTTAGGTTTCGAGAGCATAAGAAGTTGTGTGGACTGGGTGCTGTCAGGAATACCCTCTGAGCACCTTCCAGAAATGTTATTCCTGCTTCCTGAAGGACTCACATTTCTGGACGGTGCAAATCAAATTTTTAAGTGTGTATTGTTTACCTTGGCTTTCCCCAGCTTCCACTCCAGTGTTCATCCTACTGAAAACTGGAAATTCACTCAAAAATGATCGTTTTGCTTTTCACAGACGGAGAAACACAAACCAAGTACCCAAGGACTTCACTTTGCAACACTGCAAGTCAGCACCTGTTCTGTTACTTTACTGGGTCATTGCACTGATGAACACGTTGGTAAACACGACACAAACTTCGTTACTTGCCTAAAAAATACTTTCAGGAAGATATGTGCAACTGACTTGCCAGGGCATCTACAGACTAGCCAAAAAGGAACTGAGGACAAAGCCTTTGATTACAGCTGTGCTCTTGTGTCCAGTTAATCCACAGTGTTCAATGATTTTCCTACAGACAAGCTTTCCTGGCTCATTACGGCCTCTCACTTTCTCCATCACTAAATGGATAAATGAGTTAAAGTCTTGGTCACTTTCCTTGCACCTTCCAATTATCCCTGACTTCTTTCGCTGCACATTTCTTCTCCCATAGAAGTGCTCCTTTACAATAACTTTCACAGCAACTTTTTTTTGCTAGAAATGACACGTCCTGATGTTCTGCTTTCCAGCCACTCTGGGATGCTGGAGGTGACACAGGCTGGGGCTTTTCTGTGAGGTCCCTCAGTTAAAAGGGAAGGGCCATGGCTGCTACTGGCACAGAAGAACTCAGGAGGAAAACCAGAGAGCCGTGAATGCCCACAGCTCCTGAGGCTGCAGTGGCACACACCATGGGCACAATGCCCTTCCCAACCCTTCCAGGGTCTTCAAGGGGACAGGGAGGTCACGGAGAGAAGCCCACAGGAACCAGAATGCTCCCAGCACTCCCTAATGCAAGCCTTCCTCCATGGAAAGATTGCTTGTCCCCTGGCAGCCGAGTGGGAAATTCTCTTTCCACGCGGTGTCATTTGTTTGAGTAGATCTACCCTTAATGGTCTGCCCAGCCCTGCCTCCCAACCTTTCCTCTGTGAATTAGTGCCATCCACATTGCCTTGAGTCTTTCCCTTCTCCAGTGCCAAGAGGCTCTTTCACACTGCTTACTATGCAGCTTGCTTAATTATAATTACCCTGGCATTTCGTCTATCTGGAATACTTTTCACTTCCACGAAGCAGAAAATGAGTGAGTAGTCAGTGCTGGCCAGGAGCTCTCACAGTTTACAGCAAACCCAGCACAAATTAGCCCAAAAAGATTCCTCACTGCCTCGTGGTTTACAGCACTCAGCGCTCCCCAGGCCACAGGATGCTGGCTTTTCCCCACAGGTCTGGATATTTGCTTCTACAACAGCACTAAGTACATAAATCCTGGTCTAAATGGTGTTTTTTCCATATTAGCAATTACTGCTGAACCCACAGACACGTTTTGTGACCAGGACTGAGGAGCAATTCATACAATTAAGAAGAAGTAAATACATGCCCATAACCCGCCTCTTACAAAAAGTTAGTCCACATCTTGGATAATTTGAGAGTTCCCAGTGCTGAATAAACAGAAGTTAAATCAACTTCAGCCCAATGAATTACAGCTTTGTGGGAAAGAGCTGCAGACAGCTACATTTCCAGTCTTTAAGAGACAACCCCATTCTGCCCCTGTGGGACTGTTAAAAATTAAAATATTTACTCAGATCTGAAAAAAACCCACAGCTATATAGAAAAATGTATTTGCTTGTATTTTGAAAATGCTTAATTAAAAGTAATTTTTTATGCTCCTATGATGTACCTCCTTGTCCCACATGCGGTTTTCCAAGTAGAGCATTTACGTTTTCTTAACTGCTCTAAAACTAAATCCACCTCTGAAAATGAAATTATGAAACCCATTTCTGACAGAAAATCAGCACTTACAATGCATCTGAGGAGATATCAAAGGAGAAAAGAACCTCACGGTTCTCTTGCAGCTCTCAGCACCCCACCCTCATCCAAGATGTGCACTGAGAAACTGCATCAGGTCAGACGTGCAAATATGTATCACCAGCATAAAGACTGGATATCCTGAGGAAGGAGAATAATTTTCATAATTATCTCCTCTCATTAACATTTTGCTCCACCGAAGCAGTAGGGCTTTTTTAAATTTTAAAAAGTTATGAGGAAAATATTGCATAAAGCCATCTTGATTTCCAACATATGTCATTTGAATATAGTAAAGTTTGATACAAACTTGGCTACCAAACATAAAACTGCTTAGAGCAGCTCCCTTGCCAAAAGGGAAGATTGAACTTCCACACCTTGTGTAAGTGAAACTGAGGAAAGTTTCCAGTATAACTGGAAATACTGGAAATAGTGTATGTCATGTAGTATTTGCTCAGTGGTAGAACTATTTCCCTTATCTTGTGGGGATTATAGATTATAGTTGAATATTAAAAAAAAAAAATGGCATTTTAAGTAACAACTTACACATCTCAAGTAAATCATGCAAAACTATTTCCTTTTCTTTTCCAGAGGAAGAGTTGTAAAGGAAAATGGAGAATAAACTCTGTGTTGCTGACTTCAGACATTATCCACAAAAACTACACAGATGCTTCCTGAACCAGGTTTTAAGTGCAGAACAAGGCCTGCATCTGCCCAACAATTACTTACAGGGTAAAAGGATACATAGAAAATAAAATGAGCTTCTCAAAGAAGAAATAGAAAAAAACCCAGTGAAGATAGATTCTTTCCTGTTATTACAAATAACGTTTTTCTTGCAATAGCATTCATTTACAGTGGATGATGGACAGGCAGAAGACACCTATCTGGCATAAGAGAATTAAGACAAATTGAAAATAGTTCATTAAAAAAAATGGTGCTAATCATATTCTTATCAACCCACCTTAATGCATGGAATTGATATCACAGCAAACTGGATTTGTACACTGACCTCTTTCAAGATGCCTCATGTTAGCTCAGTGCAGGGTAGCTAAACATCAGAATACTTTTAAACTGGGGCATCAGGAGTTACAAGAGTTAAAATCTCTAGTTATTCTGGACTCTGATAAAATCTCCTCATGTTGCTACCTCTGAAAGACTCAGACACAACAACAAATACTACAGGTGTTTAGTACAGTTCTGGAGCAGTGACACATAGTGTAGGCACTGCCCAAAAAATAGATTCTTCACCCTCCCCAAAAGTAGAGCTAAGCAATTCTCTAGCTTTACTTTCAATCTTTGAACACAAACTCAAAACAGAAGCACTTTAAGCATCAATCTGTACTATTGCATAATCCAAAAACGGTTTAGGAGACTTAAACAATAGTGGGGCAGAGTTGTTTCCATTGTTTGTAACTAACTCCCAACACCACATTAAATTTTAGGATGAGCAAGTACAATAAACTCTGCCTACAGAAGAGAAAACACTGCTCAGTTTGGTTTTTCTCATCAGTAAATATTTTGTGGCTCTTGCTTAATTCAGAATAAACTTCCAGTATGCTCTACAATGGAAACATTAATTTCTGTTCTCCAAACAGAGACTGGTTAGAATCTCTAAACAATTTTCAGTAACAACTTTAGAAGACACAGTTTGAACTCTTCCAGCATCTCCTAGTGAAGTTACATTCCTCCAGGCAGTTGTAGAGTTCAGAGGAACACTTTATTACATTTAAGATCTTGGCATGAGAGAGTCAAAAGAGCAAGGTTTGGGTTTGTGACCCATGTACTGCTGAGCTCCCTTCCTCCGCTCCCTTTTCCCATCACCACCTACCACTGGACAGTGAAGCTGCACAACTTGGCTTAGTAGCAACACCTCACCATGGCTAAGGGTTATCATCTAAAGTCTCAAAAGTCTTTTACCATTTCTTTCAAAAACACTCCACAGAAGGAGTCAGTATTATATTCCCAGCCAGTTACAGGCTCCTAACAGCAATTCCACACCTTTCTGAGGCAACGAGTGACTGAGTTTATATTCAGAACTTTTCCTCCTGTCCCTTACAGCAAAGAGAATCAAGAGTCTTTCTGTAATTTTGGCGAGACGCATTATTACGCATGCAGGTTAATTAATTTGCTTCCGCAATCAGACAGGGCCGAGGCTCTTCGGATTCCTCCTTGATATGACTAATTCTCGTGGAAACTCCCAACTTCTGTGCTTACTCATAAACCACAGAGCAAGAGTGCTGAGTAAGGACACAGCTCCGAGCCGCACAGACAGGTAACCTGCCATCACAAATACTCATTCAAGCGCTACACTTACTAAAGCTCCCGTTCAACATCTTTTCTCAATCTGAAACAAATTTACCAAACTTAATATCCAAAGGGCATCTCAAGAAGTTTGTAGACTATCCATCCATCTTTATAAAGAGATACATCTTTATAAAATTATAAGACTTTTTTTTTTTTCCTAAAGTTTTCCTTTTAAGGGCCTTTGAACAAGTGGAATGTTAGAATCAACCTCAAGGACAATCTGTTGAAGAGCTGAAGGGCAGATGAATGTAACTGCATTTTGGTTTGGGATAAGAAGACTACAGGCCAGGCTCGATGTAGATGTCAGTAGCACCTGAAATGAGAAGCTCTCAGATGATATCTTACGTGGCGTTACGTGAAACCTATTTTTGCTACAAAGCTGTTAAGCTGAAAACCCCCAGGCTTCCCCTACAATAAATAACAATAAGTAAAGCAAGCTGAATGCAAGGAATGATGGAGAACGGAAATACCCAGGGAAGTGAAAACTGAGAAAGACTTAAAAGAGAAAGACTAAATTTATTCTGTTTGATTCCCTTCCTGGCTTTTACCCACCAATTAGCAAGAGTTTCATGTTATCGACTCACCTCCCTGTCTAGAGGGTATCCAAAGACAGACCAGCCTTACAACGTGTTCATTCTTTTATTCATTCCCTTACACGCAAGTGAGGGATCATTTTGACAGGAGTTTCACAACACCTCAGAACCTTTAAAAATCCTTTACCTCGAGGAACACTACAGCCCAGGTTCT
The DNA here is from genome assembly GCF_015227805.2 of Hirundo rustica. Lineage (NCBI taxonomy): Eukaryota > Metazoa > Chordata > Aves > Passeriformes > Hirundinidae > Hirundo > Hirundo rustica. Next base: position 5,235,832 of record NC_053461.1, on the reverse strand, counting down.
TTGTTTTTCCTCCTGGTGGCAAGGCCCAACTCGCCTCAGTTTCAGGAGGCACCTCTCAAGTGGGAAACAGCAGCATTCTTTTGGGTTTCAACACTCATTGGACTCACTACAAGCGATGACTGAAACCTCATTTTCAGGTCAAACATAAACAATGGGGAGAAATTAGATTGCAGAGAAGCAACCAGTGACTTCTGCTGCTACAGGGAGGCGTGTTAGTAACCATAAAATAGACAAGGTCCCAGGCTGAACTCTACTGTTTGCCTTTGAATCTGATCTTGAATGCACTATGACCCAGAGAAACCTTTAAACTTCTCTGTTGCTTAGTTTGCTCTAATAAAACAATATATACACACTTGACAAAGCATTTTAATTGTGAAGACTCACAACAGAAACTTTAATATTAAAAATGGGATTTGTTGACACCGACTCTCAACCCAGTTTCGAACAAATGGCTCGTATTTACAGAGGAAAGCAAAACTACTGGGTCTGAACTAATCCTACAATTAACAGATACATGGAAGAGCCTACATCCTGAAATCAAAATTGTCAGTCACAGCTGTGTCTGCAGGACAGCTATCACAAGTCACCTAAATGGTGCAGGAATGGCAGATAGGGAGCAGTATCCTCTGGGGGCCTTGTGGCATTAACAGCTGTCAAAATACAGCTCAGCTCCATGGGAACACACCAAACATTCCCAGACACTCTGCCTGTAAGTTTACAGACACTTCATAAATAATGCTTAAGCATCTAACAGGAGAGAGACTCACACATGACATCCAGAGCCAACAGCACAAGCAATGCAGACTACAGCTTAAGCTGAACACAGAGAGAACCAAAGCTCCTGAGGAACTCAAGATTGCTTCCCCTTAGGTATTTAGCAGGTGAAATAAATGGTCTGGACCACACAGTGTGCAGAGAGAAGTCAGTAAGAGCCAACCACAGAGCAAAATGGAGGGATCTAGATCTGGAACAAGCGACTCAAACATGCCTGAAAGCCAAATTGTTAAGAGAGTTTAGATCACTGACTGTCATCTAGCATGGGATTAAAAATAGGCAACAGGTGGGAGGGAAAGACAGAGAGGAACTTGAAAGTTTTTACTTTTGTTGCTAGCTTTCACCTGTGTCTTAATCCTCCAGGGGACAGACCTTGATGGCCTGGATTTTGGGATGTACACAACATAAATAATTTTTCCTTCTCAAGCAAACTAACGGACTGCAGATACAGAGTTCTGGATTATCAGATATTTTAGTCTGCTTATGATTTTTTCAAGTGACAAACCCTAATTAAGTATATTTAGAAGAATTCTTTTCCTCTCATCATTCCTCAGCTCCTGTAAGTTCTGGAGAATTTTAACCCCTTTTTTTGCCATAGTTTACAGACAAACATTCCTGCTCAAACAAACTATGGGAGAGTACACGGGAACACAGAGTTTACTAAAAAACACAGTAAAGAACAAGAAGCATCAACACCGTAAGTGCACTGATATGATACTGGAAATTCCTAGGTCTTGAAAACAGGAATCAAGTACTTTGTGGAAAAACACAGTTGTGCTGCAACTTGGGAACGAAGAACTCCACAGTTTAAGGGAATAAATAGCCCATGTGTGAGTGTTAGGAGCACACTCCGGTGAGCGGCAGTGCCCCTGTCGGGATGCGTTCCAGGCACCACCACTGCAGCTGAGCTCCTACATCAGTACGTGTCTTCTCAGGAGGAGGCATCTGCCAGGAAGAGAATGATGGATAAACCAGCCCAGCCTGGGACCCAGCTCCTCAGCAAAACTGAACTGCATCACCCCTAAGCTTGGGGACTGGAGTGATGGGCCATCCCCACGGCATGGGGGAGAAGGAGGAGAGGGCTGGTCCTGGGCTGCAGAGGCAGGGAGAGTCCCCTCCATTTTTTTGTTTTTTTAAATCTTCCACCAGGTGCTGAGCCACAGAAAATCATTAGATGGATCACTGGATTATTTCCAAACAATAGTTCCCCTTTTTCCAGGAAGCTGAAGGATGGTGCCTTCAGAGAAAACACTGAGCAACTTTTCTGGAAGTTGACCAGCAGATAATTGTGCCTATTCCACGTGCATTATTTGAGGATCATATAAATATTTCAGTGTGGCATCAGAAAGGTAAAGCTCTCTCAGAACACGTGCAGTTTAACCTATATAAGCACACACCTCTTTCAGATTGCTCCTCTCCCTTCGGAAATACATTTTTGAATGATAGACAGTAAAAATACATTATAATGCAGAAGCAGTTAACAGGTGGTGGTGCTCTGTGTACTTATGTACACAACTACAAATTAAATTATGACCTCTGTTACCCAAATGACTCACTCAAAACAGCAATAACAGCCTCTGACATGCACTACAGTCATGACTGCCAGCAAACTCCACCGAAGCCACTTAACCTCTCTGATTAGTAGATGTGGTTTTGGTTACTTACGAGCATGTCTAATTTTATCATGACGCTGAAGTTCCACAGACATTGCAGGTTTTCTGCCTCAAAGGGACAGAGGAGTTTTGAAGTTTCATCCAAAAAAAATTTCAGCTCTTTATTAGGACATGGCTATAAATCACCTGGAATGTACTCTTCAGATATAGCTATCTCTAAAATATGAAGATTAGTACCTTAAATAGATGATAAACTTTAACTTTTCCTATAATAATGCCCCTCTTTTAAAATGCAAATAATTCCACCTCAATGACACTGTGAAATTACCCTGAAAAAAACCTGGACTTACTCTAATCACAAACACAGTGAACGAGAAAATTACTGGCACTATCTTCAGAGCAGTTTAAGCAAATAAACAGAAAAACTCATAAGACACCATTCCTACTAAATTAAAGAGAGCAGAAAACCTCCACCTTCCTCCCCTCTTTACACATTTAAGGAAGATACTACATTACCAGAGACTGCCTCAGTTCTAGTTTGCGTATTAATCTTCATTTGGGCACTTTCCAACATTTCATAAACTCATTTTTCTGGCTGGCAGCGGGAGACACAGTACATATTCAATGTCTGGAACTGGCATGATTTAGGTCCCATGGGTCCTTCCAGCAAGCAATGAAATAAAATGACCTGTTCTACCAAGGGACAGGACAAAATTTCTATCCCACAGTATTCCTTGTTCCCAGTGGCCTTGTTAGGCAATTACCTTCCCTTTAGCGTGGAAAGCTGGAAGCTTGCCCCTTCAAAGAGCTGCATAATAAACAAAATTGCCTGCCAAGAGTACTCGCCTGTCATACCTGTCTTTCATACTTGGCAGAGATTTCCCTCTGCCTTCTAAACCTCCTGGATCGGGGCCATAACCACGCTTAGGCAAGACAGGAACAGTCACATCATCGGGGAGTAGCTGGGATTTTTCCTTGAATACACAAGGTAGTCGATGTGTAATGCACTAACTCAAAAAGTCACCAAGTTTATCTTTCTTAGGGAGCCCAGCACAACAGTCTGTGCTTCCTACCTGTTTCTAGTACCACAAAAAATTCACTCTGCTGAGCTAAACTTGGTTAACTCAAACAATAAAGAACAAAAGACACATTTTGCAGACTCACTGTTAACCCCTTTTCCTGTATTGTCTTTGGTAGTATCTTCCCAAGCAGATGAGATTTCTTCTAGGTAACCTATTACTTTTAAGACCCAGGCTGTGGTAAATCAGTGACCAAGTCCTTCAGGACCAAGTGTTTGCACCTGGCAGGAAATTTCAGCTGACCACTGAAACTAAGAATCCACCTAAATGAACACTGTAGCCTGAAAACTTTTCCTGCCTTTCCAGATGAACAAGGCAGAGCCACAAGAGAGAAGCTTTCCACACTGTAAATGGAGCAGTAGCCAAATGGAACTGCTTCATCCTCGCTCTCTTGAGCACTAACACTGACTCAAGAACAATTATTTGAAATACTGTATGTGGCTCTCAACAAGGAGACAGAGCTCCTTGCAACTGCTATAGTTTATCACAACTAAATATCCTGAATTTAGACAGTAACTCAAATATAAACAACCAATTCAAGGAGAAACCAACTCAAGGTTGAGAAACCAACTCAAGGAACAACCAACAGAGGAGCCCTTATGTTTCAGATGAAGTATCACCAGGAAATCTTATCCTTGTTCACAAAGAGCCAGCTTGGAGGCAGAAAGTAAAATTATTAAAGCCGTGCCCTCATAGAGAAGAGTTAGGATCTAGCAAAAAGTACAACTCTGCAAATGAAGTAAAGCACATGAATGCTTCACTAATCTAACAAAGCTCTTTTTCAATATAATTCCATAAAAAGTTATATTAGTCCCTGAAAATAATCAGGACTTTGAATGTTTCCACAGGCACCAGGAAAAAAAAACAAAAAAAACAACAAAACCCAAACCAAAGAAAAACACAAACCAGAAAACCTGGATCAAAGCACACAGTTAAACGTCAGGCATCAAACTCTGGAGCCATAACAAAGGCTTTACAATCTAAAAAAGATTACATGGTTGCCATTTTAGAGTGTTTCTGTGAGTGAGAGATAAATGAGAACATGGTAAAGGTCCAAAATATGCCAGCTGAATAAAACCCAATCTGTTATATTTTCCAAGACAACACTCTGCTCCATGAGCTTTGCTAGAAGGAGCACGGTGAGTGCAGCCAAATTCTCCTGAACAGGAAAACCTCAGACCTGGATATCAATGGCAAGACAAGCCAGAGAGTGCAACAAAGACCCTCCCAAACACGGGAAAATCTAACCAGGAAGGACAAACCAGCTACTGTAAAAGGACCAAAACTTCTCTGCCCTAAGACATTTCCAGAGGTGGGGTTTAATAGGAATAAATGACTTTGTGTGTGTAACTTTACATTTCACACTAATGTAGCTGTGATCTTATGAGAAGCTTGAACAGAGAGAGAGGGAGAGAGGTGAGATGAAAATGAAGATCTGCCCCTAGGGAGAGAAAAGATCTCTGTTCTTAGAAATGAAGAAAACCTTTGCTTTTGGAACTGTTCACCTTTAGAATGGTACCCCATGAGCCCATGACCCAAATGCAGCTGGGGGAGGGACTTCACAACTGCAGATTCCCGGGCAGCTGCTTTTGTGAGAATTAAAAGCCACAAGACCGTTCTTTCCTGGGGAGAAGTTACCATAACATATCAAAAGAGACTCCTCTCTCAAAAAGAACTGATGAAAGGCTATTTTATAAGTGGTAAATTGACCTAGAGTTCCGAGTTTTGTCTTTATACGTTGTCTGTGAGAAAGAAAAGAAGCTGTTAGGGGAGAGGGAAGTGTTTTGAAGGTTTTATTCTGATTCTTATTAATTTTTTTCTCTCTTTTGTTAATAAACCTGTCTTTACACCCTTTTAAGTTTTGAGCCTGCATTGCTTTTCTCCCCATCCTATCTCATAGCAGAAAAAGAATAAATAATTCTAGGAGACACTCAAACCACTACACATAATTTGGGAAACAGAAATAGGCAAACTTGAAACCACTACATCCAGTAAAGTTTCTTAAAATCAGTTTTTGACTATTTGCTACTTAGGTGTCCTATAATACAGGAACCAAAGAACAAGGCAGAGAGCAAGCTGAGAAACAGAAAAACAAAGCTTTTTGGAGCTTCATGATTTAAAAGGTTTAATTGCAGAACTTCTCTGTATAACATGCCTTTTAGGGGAAAAAAAAAAAAAAAAAAAAGGTATTGAACTGCATCTGTCTTTTTAGCAAAGTACAGAAAAGCCAGGTAAAAGAAAGTAGAGCACAGGAATACAAAGAGGGAAGTGAAAGCTGAGTTTCAATTCTGTGAAATATGCTCTATTAGGACTGATGTCACCAGAATGTCAAAATGTGTTTTGAAGTACAGCATTTGAGTTCTAAAATTGATTTCTCACTTTCTTAAGGCAATATTAAGATTACATTTTACTATTTTCACACTTTACCAACAAAAGATGGCGGGGGGGGGGGAGATCAGTGTTTGTTTTGGGGAGCACACACATAGCCCACATCCCTTAATGGGTGCAATGGTAGCAGCAGAAAGAAAAAAACCCATCATCTTCATGAACATTTTAATTAAACGTGTATTCTGGTTAAAATCAGGGAAACGTCATTCTTGCAAGCATGAATTATGAATGTAAGAATTCATTTATTCCTCTGTCAATGACAGTGCCACCAAGTCATGCAAATTATGGCCATACTGAAATCTTTGTAAACATAGCTCCAGCAAAAGGAAAACTGGTTGTGCTGCTTTCAGTCTGGTTTTACTCAGACATTGTTCAAAGTCTGGTGAGCCCAAGTAACTCCAGTCACTATCTAATCCCTCCCTGATATGATGGGCTGTGCAGTATTTGAGGACGTGTAGGCAAAGCAAAGTCTAACAGCAACAGATAAACTTGGATGTCTTTGCAGCAGGCAAAGGCTCTGGGCAGGGTGAAGTACAGAGGTTTCTGGCTTTTTGGCTGGGCTGTGAAGTAAATAAATCAGCATTTTGCTTTCCCCGCTGGGCTTCTCCAGCTCTGCTAGCACTGGATGGAACTAACAGGATTAAATTCATCTGCAGACCCCTCTCAGGCCCCTGGGCATCTCCTAGCAGTGGAGACCCCTCAAGTAGCCCATGGCCACCTCCCTGCTACACCTCAGCTCTTTCTACCGACCTACAAAGAATGCAGTGTTCTGATCTGCACTGTTAGAACACTCAACCAAACATCTAAAAACCGTTTGAAAGTAAAAGCTCATATTTTTATTTCTTTCTTAGTATTTAGCAACACCTGAAAACAAAGAGCACTAGTGTTCTCCAAAAGGCCAATTCAGGACTTGGACAACTTCAATATATAAATGATGTGGGAATGAGCTTAGAAATGTGCTTATGAAATGTACAGTCAGACACAATCAACCTCTGGATTCCAGGATCCACATTAGAACAGAAGCAAGCAGCCTACTCCCTCTTAAAAGGTTGCTTGCTAGGATTACCTTTTACTTGTTTGCATTATTACTTATTTGAAGACGTTATTACTGCTCAGCTGAACATTTTCATTATTGATGAATGCCATATGCACCTGATGTCATACAGCACTACACATTTGAAAGAAAAGAACAATTGTACTGTTTGAGTTTTGGGGGAGATGCAACTAATGGAAAAATGATAACACGGTCCTTCAGCCAATCCTCTCCACCTCCAGCTATCCAAGCCAAGCTGAACACAACTACAAGAGGGCTAATTCTATACAGCATGGGAACATTGAGAAAAGTTTAATAAAAAATGCTGCAACAGTTGAAGCCATTGCATTGCATAAAGCCCAAGAGGCTTAAAGGACATGTCCCATTCTTTGATCTACAACCTGAGACTCCAGCTTGTGGCTGCATCAAACACACAACAGGGGCATCCCACAGCTTCTGTCTTCCACTTCACCACTTTGTCTCCAACAGGAAAGGATTCTGCTCACTGATAACCAGAACATGCCCTTCCAGCAATTTATCAGATCAAGCATTCAGAAGATTCAAAATGAGAAATTCTGTACAGCTGAGCGTGAAGATTCACAAGCTCAGCCAACCAGAGTCGGAGATAAAATCTCAGTCAGTATCAGAACACGGCTCCAAGTGATACTGAGCTGGTCCAGCTGGAATCTCTGGAAATAGACCAAAAAAGCTTTTCCAGCTTCTTTTCCCAGAGGACAACACCCTCTCTGTTACAACACTCATGTTACCCCCAGCTCATTAACACACCTGCACAGGCACAAAATATGTGAATTACACACGTAAAACCTAACTTCGAGGAAAAGAAATCTCTCGGAGACTTTGTAACCATAAAGTCACAAGGAACATGCAGGAAAATTCACAAGTCTCAAGAGTATTTGCCTTTCCCTAGGATGCTGGCAGAACATCTACCTCCTCTTTGTTCCAGCCTCGATACAATATTGTACATTCACACGGAGATTTCTCCGGTTTGCACCGGGGAAGGAAGGGCTCGGGCTGTGCAAGGACAGCAGCGGGTGTTGCTGTGCAGCAGAGCTCAGCGTGCTCAGCCCTGCACAGCGGGATGGGAGCTGCGGGCTGTGTCCCAGCTGGACAGCTCAGTGCTCAGCCTGGGAGAGACGGGGCAGGCAGCGAAGGCAGGACAGCCCACCCCAACCAGGCACCCACCCCTGGGCTACTGCCGTAAGAAAAACAGGCAAAAAAACCCAACAAACAAACAAAAATCCTGGGAAAAAACCAAAACACCACAATCAAATACCCAAACCCCTGAACAAACACAAGTTCCGCTACCCACGTTCTGGGCATGCAGCAAGCAAACAGTTACCCAAACTATTCAACTTGTCAGGGGTCCAGCAGAAGCAGAACAATTCTGCTACCCAGTACAACAGCACCGACTCTGTCTCACCTCTCCAGAGTCCCACATCCAGCTCCAAACATTTCCCTCACCTGCCCCTGCTTCTCTCCTTGCCTCTTACCTTGAGCATGGAGAACAGATAGAACTGGGGTGCCTGTACACAGGCTTTAAAAGGCTAACACAGTACAGACACTGATGGACTGCACAGTGGGGGGCGGTTTTTTGTAACTTTCCTAACAAATTACTTCAGGAGATTGATTGGTTAAGCAATTAAAAAGTGCTATTGAGTGGACTTTGGAAAATAAGACCCTGATCACAAGAGCATTATGCATGCTGCTCTCCATTTACTGCGACTTCCCCCACTAGAACTCCAAGTAAGAGCTGAAGGACCACAGGAAAAAAAAATCCCAATTCAGACAGACATAAACAGGCACAGATTTAAGTTACCTTTAACTCTTGTTAGGCAGCAGGGTGCCCCTACTAACCAAACCAAAACTAAGCACTGCAGAACAAGGATAGGTTCTTCTGCCTTGGCCCACCTGGGACACCTTGTCTACAGCAAATGTTTCCAATTACACGAGTCTGGCACCCTTTTTTGTTTGTGCTTTTCAGAGGATAAAACACTAGATATGGCTGTCTTTCCTTTGAAGTATTTGAATGCTCAGTGTCTGAGAAGCATTAAGTGGTCAGCCCAGCTTGGAGAGCTGTTAATTCAAAACAGAGCCGTGTAACCTGCATGGTTTGCTTAAAGCAAGCAAAGAAAACATCCCTCTGTTGGAGACTCACTCAAAACTTTTTTAGTATTAGGATCAGCTTTACTCACTGGAAAGCAGAATGAAATAGCAGCAAGAAAACCAGATTTATTAAAAAAAAATAATACAAGTAGACTTTTTTTTGCAGTCTAGAGCAGGAGTATTGCTAAAACCCTTCCACAGCCCTCCGAACAAGATTTATTTGCCAGTTGGATGAAGTCTTAAAGAAAGCATAAAACCGTCCAGAATTCAAGCACGCCATCACACGTGATGTGTGCATCAAAATGTTTTCAAATAATTTAGAGCCTTTTCCTCATCATCTATAGAAGCATCATTTTCCAGCAAATGATATTCCAGTAATTGACAGATAAAGGAACTGAAAATAAATGTGGGGTTTTTTTTCTACTGACTTCCATTAAAGTAATGACAGATGCTATTATAGAGCCTTGTAACAAAACAAAACAAAAACCAAAAAAACCCCAGAAAACCACAAAAAAAAAACCCCAAAAAACCCCCCCAAACCCCCAAAAGCCCAAACAAACAAACAAACAAAAAAAAAAGAACAAGTCATGACTTTCAAAGGAGTAATTTTCTGTTTGAGTGTGCCCCTTTGACAAAAGTGAGATCATGCTATGTCATGACTTTCATGGTACTTTTTACTTTAAAATTTTTTCCATTTTAGGTTATTATAACCATAGAGTACTACTGCTAAATAAAATCAGTTTTGATATCAACCAGACAAAGCTCAACTTTGTTGCTGCTCTGGTAATTAATTCCTTGCCATTTCACTTGGCCAGAAGGGGAAGAAAGGTTTCTTCCCGGACATTTTTCCATTTACAGTCCTCAATCAGTTTTCAAGTTTCATCTGTCAACCACAGCAGCAGCAGCAGAACTTGTATTCACACAAGTGGCAAATCAGTTTATAAACATTCAGAATTACTGTGTTTGCATAAGCTTTTGTATTTAACTGCATCCGTTTAAGAGCAGACAAAGTGGACTGGCACATCTGCTTAGACAAGGCTTAGCTGTGATAAACTGACTTGGTCATTAAATACATATATAAGAGCTCATTTTCTTCAGGGAAGAGATGGGGATTAATTACTAATTTAGCTATAATCACATATTATAGAAGATTAATGTCTACTTCATCCCTAAGGGAAAAATTCACTAAAATAAAAGACTTCCCCTGATTTTTATGCTACATTAAGTATTTATCCACAAAATAAAGCACTGGAAAATCCTGGAAGAGTCCTTTCACAGTTTTAGTATTTTGGGGGAAAAAAAATAAATTTGGTTCTTAAAGTACACTAAATTCTGCTCTTTGATCCAACAATAATTACCAACCTCACATTTGGTTTCAGCGCTGATACAGATACTTCTTAAAATTTTAGAAGAATAGATTTAACTTAATCTCTGCTGTACTTAGAACTGCAGTATTTTATACGTTAAAATGTATTTATATTCCCACAAATGCGTGCTAATGTTTTACTCAGAACTGTTTGCTAAATGCACTGATGTGCACTCTAGCTAGCACACTGGATTCCAAGTACTGCTTATTTTAATAACATATGCTTGAACTCAGCTGTGAATAAGATATGCACTAACTCCATACAAGAAATCTGCACAAAAGCAATTTTCAGTTAAAATTCGGCCCTGCAAGGACACAGATATTAGAGTTAAAATACTTACTAAATTTCAAATAATCACTATTAAGACTCCTTGTCAAGATTGGCTTTTTAAAAGGAGAAAGAAATGCTATTGCATGTCACATTCAAACTCAATATACAGTTCTGGGAAGGTAAACACTTTGCTGCAAGAAATCAGCAGCTCACTTCTTCAAAGTTTTGAAAGGAGGCTTATGCAATGCAGAGTTCTAGAGATGGAAAGATTGGGTTCACAGTTATTAACTGGTAAGAGAATAAGGAAATGAGCGCAGAACAATACACAAAAAGTAGGAGATTGAAACTAAAAGCAGATTGTGCTCACAAGAGGTTTTTGTTCTTTTCTCCAGCTGCAAGATGCAAGACAAAAAGAACAGAATTCAACATAAGGAGAGACAATGAACAACCGGCCTGTTTTGGCTTCTTCTCCTTAAATCCATATCTATATAAACTTTCAAGCAAATAAACATTTCTCTTTGCTTCAACTGCCACCCACTGGAAAAGGAAAGCAACATTAATTCCAAATTGCAAGACCCAAAATAGATCAGAAAAATCAATCTGATGGACACTGGTACAGATCACATTAAAACCCTGGGGTTGCCTTGAAAAATCTTGGTGGCACTGCAAGAAATCAGCAAGCTTGCAAATTAAACTGAAACAAAAACCAGGATGCAGCAACAAACCAGAGCTCCACTTCCTCTCTCCACCCTGGCCCTGGTGAGAGTACTTGGGTTGTGTTACAGAAGTTCTGGGGAGGAGTTCCTGAGGATGGAGTGGGAGCAGGGCTGGCAGCCCAGGGTGTGAGGTGGACGAGCAGCATCGCGGTGCCTGGCACTTCTCATCGCTCTGGGCTGCCCCTGCCACGCTCCAGGTCCGTGTCTACACTCACTGTACTTCTCTTTCCCACCCGCTCTCGCCTTACAGCAGAAACCAACCAACTCCCTTGCCCAAATGGCAGTTCCAGCATTCCTGCTTCCCCTCGCCAGCAACCCCCACATTCCCTTCAAAGGACGTGTGGGGTGTCTGTGGTGCAGATCCAACAACTTCACCTTTTGGGAAATGGAGCCACGTGGAAAGGCTTGCCGAGTAAAAACCCATGTAGGCTGCAAGAGAGAATTCTCACTTACTCCGGACACAACTTGTCCGAATTTCAGATAAAACGAACCCGCACACACACCTTCAGCGCTTCCCTAGGTCAGCCCTGAGGGGTGTTTGCAAACCGAGGCTGCACTGCAGGCGCAGTGAGAGCAGTTTAACACGAGCACGCTGCACGTGTGCCACAAAGCACAGAGCCCACCCTTCCCTGGATCCGAGCGCTCTGCAGAGACGTGGCCACGGGGAGCCTGTGCCCAGCTGCCACGGCTCAGCCAGGGGAGGCAGGAACCACAGCTGGCACTGCTGGGGGAACGAGACAGAGAGAAAAACCAACCTCCGGTGAAACGAGACCAAAGAAATGGGGAGAATGACATTCCAGAGGACCTTCAATCGTTAAGATATTCTAAGGTGTATGTGTATCAGAATAGATACTCTGCAAGACGTAGAGATCTTACAGATGAGCTGAGAGGTACAAATTGATTGCAGATTCCCTCACTGCAAGGGTCCAAGAAAACCGGAGAAAGGAAAAGAAATCCTAAGAACTTCATGCAAGCATGGTAGGGATTAACAGATTCCTACAAATTCTTGGTCCAAATAACACGTTTCTTAAAATGGCCTTAAAAAAAAAAAAAAAAAAAAAATCTATCAGGAAAAAATACCTGGCACTATTCCCTCATGAAAATTCTCTTCTGTTTATGTAAAGGTGAGGAATCCCCAGCGGAATGACTTCACTGGACTTGCACAACAAGACGCTTCCTCAACTGGGCAGAGCTGGGGCCGTGATACCTGCCAAAGTTGTAATACTGCTTTGAGCTGTGTCTCCTGCTCTCTAGCTCCCCAACGTGACTTTTTCTAAGGAAAAGCTGTCTGCTGACCCCTGGTTTAACCTGTCCTCCCCTAACTTGTGCTAGGTTTGAAGGAATGAGGTAGCTGGGGATGTTGGCATCTCCTTTTCAGCCAAGAGAACGGGAGAGGAATGTTCCAGTGCCAACGGCTCACTGCACTCAGTTTATAGTGAAACCGGCTGAATGTTGGCTCTTAAGTTACCTGACAAAGCGCAGGTCCCTAGCAGAAAGCTCTTGCCCCTGGCACGCTGCTTCTCAGGTAAACTTGTCAAACAGAAATAGCAACTGTGGGTTCCTGTCAGCTACTGAGGAATGGAAGCACATGTAACCTGAGAGGGCTCGCAATTCCCTGCCACACTGATCTGCTCGGGACATTTGGCAATCAGCACCCCCAAGTCATGAGCGAGACTGTCTGAGTTCAGCAGAGGCCGCAGTCAGCAGGCGCTTACGGAGACAGCGGAACCCGTGTGGAGCAACACACAGCTCAGCGAGAGCATCACAGACCAGCACACGCTTACGGAGACAGCAGAACCCGTGTGGAGCAACGCACAGCTCAGCGAGAGCATCACAGACCAGCGCACTGGATGGGGAGAAACGCAATCGTCATTCATCAGCAAGTGCAGGAACATGGCTATTAAAAAAAAATAAATCTTAAAAAAAACCACAAACCCATCGATACTGAAAGCATCTATAGTCAAATCTACTCCTTCACCTGCAGAGATACTTGTTTGACTAAGGGTTTCAGATCTAGTTAAACAGAGTTCGTTATCAAAATGATAGAATCTGACTGCACCTGCTTGATGTAAGACAGCCATCTGCGCTCATTCTTACAGAAATACACATTAAATACTATTTTTTTTATTTTTTTTTTAATAGTCAAGAATAAATTTTACTTTCACAAGGGTGTTTCAGTAAAACACTGAAAAAATTCAGACACCCAACTGCGTTCCTCAGCAAGTGAAAGAGTTTCTCAACTGGCACTAATGAAATCACTGAGATACAATACAAAATACCCATTTTGGTTACAAAGTCACACCAGCAAAATGCAGTCACCAAGAGGCATTCCAAATCATACCACAAACATCTCGAGATAAAACGTGCAGGGCACTCAGTGTCATATTTCAAACACGACAGTCTTTCAATGTTATTGCACTATGTCAATTTATCTTATTTTCCGTGAGAATACAAGTTGAAAGCACATGATAAACACTACTTGTTATTGGCTGGACCCTATCTTCTTACCAAACTTGTGCACACAGGATTTTTTCAAAAGGAGGGACTGTTTCTTTCAAGAAAGAAATGCAAGATTCCTCTTTTGTTCAAGCAAGAATCAAATATAGTCTCCTAGAAAAGCAGAGCTCAGACATCAAACAGTGTGTTAGCAATTGCTTAGCTAACTTTGTACTCAGAATTTCCCACACAGAGTTCAGAAGCCAAGCTTAACCTTGAGTTTGGCTCTTAAGACAGCTTTGATCATCTTTTCACATATCTGCCCACATGTTCAAGCATCTAAATCTTCAAGAAAAAATAAAAGCTTTACTATCAGAAACAAAAATGTGGTATCACAACCAAAAATCCTTCTCCTTTAAGCCATTCCTCATAGTGAATACCGATGCACTCAATGCACTGAAGTAAATTAAATATCTGTAAAATGACGAGGAATGAAGGGGTCCTGACAAACACTCAGATTTCAAGAGTTCCTTCAGCAGAAAAACCATGGCAAACCTTAAACTGCAGTACCTCAAGAAACCAGAGAATATGATAGCGAAGTATACAAGCAAGGATTTTATTAGATATTAAATAGGTGTTGGGGATAGGAGCAGATAAAATCAAACACTCAGAGACTACCTCAACACTTGAGTGCTAAACAGCCATGTAATTTTCTCTTTGTCATCTCATCAGTACAAATTTATCACAAAATAAACAACCAGGCTAAACCAGCACAGGTCTGGGCTTCCAGCTCTAGATCAGTAGCATGAATTACTTCATAGCTCAGGGGTGGGGGAAGATAAGGTGAAGTTTAGATTTAATGCACATGTTTCAAGATGTGCTGTATTGACAGCAGGCGGGCAGGATTAAAACAAGTCCATAAATACCTAAATGATTTTTGAGACTGCAAAGGGCTAAACAAAATGCAAATCAAAGCCACTCATGCAAAAATGTACATGACATTTTGGAGATTTTCAGCCGTCCAGGAGGTTAGAAATAAGACACTAATTCAGAAAACTCCTCTGAGCCCAGTGGGGTGCAAAGGACGTCAGCCCATGTGCACCGCTTCAGGAAAGAGGGGCACCCTTACTGAAGGGTCTGGGAAGAGCCTGTTTCAGGAGGGTCTCTCAGCCACAGACACAGTGTCCAGAGCAATGACACCCTGCCCTATTAGCCAGTCTCCAAGGAGCTCTCCTGACTCCACTCCCAATGGGTAAAAGCGAAACCACTTGGCGACATCTCAAGCAAGACAGACCATAGCCTGCTCACAGCTCTGACAAAAGTACACGAAATAGCAGGATATGTATACACATTACCCAACTGCTTTGTTCTCAAATGCAGGTACGACCTCGAAACTCAGAATAACCTTGTTCTGAGGCATAGAGAGGCAACTGCTGCTTTGGTTTGTTTTTTTTTTTTATGTTTGACAGTTGGCTGATTAAATGGGAGGAGAAGGCAAGCACACATCCTCCTCCCCTAGCAGTCAGGCAAGTATTATTCAAGGTTAAAAGCTTAACATGGATCAGTTCCATGAAGTTATCTGTGCTAGTCATTCCCAGACTTTATGGATGGTGATTATTATCATATGAATACCAACTATGCTTAAGTATCCTTATATAAACTTTTCCAGATAGAACATTGCACTCAATGGCAAAGCAATTACCAGAAAACACATTAATTTCAGTAAGAGGATACCATAAATGTATTCCGTGGTTTTATGCACTTTCTTGGCTTCAGCAGTATTTGCAAAGAATTTATTTTATGGCCCGCGTATTGGATTGCAGCTATCAATATAAATCTGTGCCGCATCACTTCCATCTTTTAGTCAAAAACTGTCAGCTCTATTGTCAATCAGAAAAAAGCAACAGGTCGAAAACATAACTTCATGGATGTCAGGGCACCTTGCTGTCACCAAAGGGCACACATAATATTCCACTTGAATAAATTTTAACCAAAAGTTAAAAAAAAAAAAAAAAAAAAAGCCAACAGAAAATGATTTGAAGCACACAGATATACACATCCGATTTCTATCCTCTGCGGCAATGTTACGTGTAATAACAGAGTCTGGTCTAGAGCAGACCAGAAACCAATCCTGCGTGACTCTTGCCAAGGTCAGATTTGTGCAGTTCCCAGTACTCCTGTGTGACAGATCCCTCATTTCTCTACGTTTCCTGGTGTCTCTGGTACCGGTCTCAGCCCTCCGTGCAGCTTCCAGGTATAAAGGCAGCATGGACAACCCAGGTGTTAGGATACAGATAACCCAGGTGGTCCTGCAGAGTTAGAGGCAATACATTGCTTCCTATGGAGCAGATTTCTGCTAGTCCTCAAATCCCATAAAAACCTGTCGGGGTAGCTCTGGCTTCAAGAGGCAGTGCCTCTTTAAGAAAGTGTAGAAACTCTTTCGGGTAGAAATAACTGCCTTTGAAATGAGAACACAACATAGGGCACTTCAGCATTATTTTACCAAGGCTGTAAAGAGCTCTCCCAGGCTCATTTCTGTTAATTGCATCTTTGTAAAGTGCAGCCAAGCGGATGCAGGATGATTGCTTTTAATGCGCTACCCAAATGGCTCTGAATGGGTGCAGCTTTCCCCCTTCCCTTATTCCTGCTCCTCGTGGAGCTCTACAGAAACAAATTCTGCACTTGGATTATGCAGATAAAGGCAGACTCGCAGAAAGATGACAAGTTCTGTCACAGAGCAGCAGTTAAAAAATTACTGGAACACAAACCGGTTTGGTGCTTTTTGGGCAGCTTTTGGACAGAACCTGATAAAAGCAGTATGAAGAAGCTGCAGTCAGTGCAAGGAAAACTCCAGAGTAAAAAGTCACATAATCTTTCTCATCAGTGCATGATTAACAGAGGAATTTGGCTCCTAATAAGTCAGCCAGCCCCCAGACTCCACTGGTAAATCCCTTCTTGTCATCTTTCACATTCAGCTCTGACTCATCTGCAACAAACAGTTCCATCCCCAGCCCATTTATTCCTTCTTTCCTCCATTCTTTCTGCAGCAGTTAAAGTACGTACTTTGCAAATGCAGTGGAGGGGATTGAGACTACAGGCACACAATGCACCGGGACTGCATCAGGAAGAGACACACCTGAGTTAGCTTTGGGGAACTCAAATACCTGTGTCAATGAACATACCTCAGTGCTGGCCAACACCTGTAAAGTATTTACACTGCACAGGCCACACTGGGGCTCGGGCCACTGCAGCTCCCTGTGGATAGCTGCCCTGAGTGAAACTGGCACATCCACACCTCCAGGCACAGCTGGGGAGGGAGAGGAGAGGAGAGGAAGGGGCTCCTCTATTTGGGGGCAGCAGCCAGAGCTGAGCTCCGGCTGTGGATGGGCAGGGCGCAGATCTGTGCCCCTGCACGGAGGCAGGGTGACAGTGAAGCCCTTCAAACGGGAACAAGGATGGATGGTTAATTTAAACTACCAGCCCTGAAGTACTCAGCAGAATCACGGGCCGGTTAAGGTTGGTAGGGACCTTGAAGATCATCCATTTCCACCCCCCTGCCATGGGCACCTTCCACTAGAGCAGATTGCTCAAGGTCCTGCTCAGCCTGGCCTCGAACACTTCCAGGGATGGGACTTAATCTGAATGGACTTTAATTGTAATGACTCTGGCTTTCAGACATCAAAATAAACTCAGAGGCCTGAAAGCTTCTGTGCTTTTCCCAGGAAATCAGTTACTCTGACAGTAGATGGCATCTTTCCAAGACTTATTGTTATTTCCTAGATCTATATAGCATCAATTAGCCAAGTTCTCTTTGAGAGATTCTTCTAAAGATTTCTTTTTAAGAAGTATACCTAGAAAATTCCTTAAGTATTTTATTTTAGAAATAGTTTCTAAATAATTCCTTCTGTACAGAGTATCTTTTCGTCTATACTGTGTGATCAAAAAGTGAAATTTATTATGCAATTTTGCTGTTCCATTCAATTAAAAAAAAATGACTCTACTGTATGACTGTGTTTAACGAAAAGGTGGGTTATAATTAATGAAGCACAAAATAGCAAAAAAATTAACAATGAGCTATTTTTTGATGTAAATACAAGCATCTTCCTGATCAATTATGTCACACATATCACCTGAGCAGAATCACCTCATGACTTGCTCATCACCCACACAGACATCACATCTGTGTAACTGAATATACTTTTCCGTATGTTTGTATCAGCCACTGAGTGGCAGCAATTCCTTCATACCTAAATCTGAATTATGAGATGCAGGATGAAAATCCCAAAGGACTCCCAAATCCTAATTCTTTTCTGCTGCCCCTGAGTCCTTCTGTGTTTAGCAGTACAGGCAAATAATAACAACTAGTGAAATGTCTTATCGCTCCTTTCATTTTTTATCCGTCAAAGTTCCAACAGTAACGCACTTCATTCTGAAAATCATGCCCACAGAACTTGGATGTATTCGAATTTACAAAACATCGTAAAACAGCATGGGTCAAAGAAACTGAAAATGCCAGCATTTAATAATTTCTTAAATTAAAGCACACACCTGTATTTTATTATGAAATCCAAGGTGAGGATAAGAAACATTACAAAAATAAATCTAAACCTATGTTTTGCAGCCTTACGTTTGCTTTTCTCCTCAGTATTTGCAGGTTCCCATAGAAGTGACTTGGGGTGACTGAAATCTATCAGTCCAAAGGAAAACAGCTCATTTTTAACGTAGCCATTTTCAGGAACTAAAATAAACAGGAAATCCTGCATATACACTTTAAAAAATGCTTATGAATTATTGCTTAACCACTTAAGAAGCACTTCTTCATAGTGTTCTTGCTCAGGAATCTATGCTGGTTATAGCTTCCTATTTGATTAGCACAGTGCTGCATGGCAGCAATTATTTGATAGATGGAAAGCCGAAGAGTTTATTTGCTATTACATTGCTAACAGACTATTGACTGTACAAGTCCAGAGCAAAAAAGATTTAAAAGGAACTAAACACACCACCACAAGCGTATCAAGGATTTCGACACTGATTATTTGTAGAGATACTAAACATTGCAGTTCAGGCTTTAAATGCGTCTCTAACACTAGGTAAAGCTCTAGCACCAGAACTGATTCTCCCACACCCATCTGCTCCGCAGAGTCAGTTCTCTCCTCGGACATACCAAGGGATGGGATACAGGGCAATGTCATCCTCGCACATAAACCTCCTGCAAGAGTTCCAGATCTTTGCTCTGCGCTACTCAGACGATCTAGAAGTGAAGTGGTGCAACAGTCAGGGGCCGCAAGTAAACAGATGTCAGATGTAACCACAGAATGCTGTAATCCAATTATTTTAATATTTCATACCCTAATGCACACGGGGAATTCTCTAGCGATGAACTGAAAACTGTTTCTTAAAAGATGCACGCCTGGCATGTACCGTACACAAAAGCGTCAGGCATTCCTGCCCCTTCACTTCTTACTGTCGGTCGCCGCTCAGCTGGAAACCTGACCATTTAAAAGACTGTGCATTCCATCTGCTCAAACTCACTGTGGCACGGCGACTGAAACAGACTCGGGGAGGCCGGGTGGGGGAAAAAAAAAAAAAGTTGGTGGTATCAAAGTTGGCATTTCTACCGGGAGGAGAAACTCCACGTTTCTGTCAGGGACCGACCCCGGGGATCCGGCCACCTCCCGGCCCGGGGCACAGCGCTCTCCCCCCGCAGCCCCCCGGGCTCGCCCCGCTCCGGGTCGCGCTCGCCCCGCTCCGAAGCGGCCGAGGGGAGCTCGGGCGGCCCGGGGCCGCAGCCCCCTGCCCGCAGCCCAACATGGAGGCCCCGGAGCAGGCAGCCCCGGGGCGGGGGCACGGCCCCGCCGCCTCCCGCCCCAGCCCGGCGCCGAGGCGCTGCCCGGGGCGCACGGGGGGCGGCGGCTGAGCCGCGGGGACCCTCCGTCTCCCTCCCTCTCGCTCTGCCCGCCGGGCGCCCCACGGAAGCCGGGCGGGCCGGAGGGAGCCGGAGCCCGTCTCGCTTCCTCCTTCACCCCAGGCGGGGCAGGAACTGCCGGGCGGCAGCGGCAGCCGCGCCGGGGGCAGGTACGAGCACTCACCGCGTCCGGGGAGCCGTCGGGAGCCGCGGCCGCCGCCGAGTTTCGGGCGCTGTCCCAGGAAGCAGCGAGCGAGAGCCAAGGAGTGCGGGCGGAGGGGCGGGAGGGAGCAGTGTGTGCCCGGCACGGCCCGGCGCTCCCCGCCCCGCGCTCCGCTCCGCCCCCGGGCGCAGCTGCGGCCACGCTCACCTGCTCCCGCCGCCGCGGCTCCTCCCGCCGCCGCCCCGCCCCGGAGGCGCCGTGCCGGGCTCCGGCTGGCCCTGCCCGGGCTCCCCGCAGCTCCGTCCCCTCCCTGCCGTCCGCCCTCTCCTCTCCCGCGGCGGTGGCCGCCTGTGGGAACGCCCGAGCCCTCAGCGGGAGCCCCGCGCTGAGCCCGGCCCGAGGCTCGGCTCCGCTCCGCACCTGGGCTCGGCGCCGTGCCGAGGGAGGGGCCGCGGCCGCCGCAGCGCCCTTGTGGTGTTTGGGGTTTGGGAGGTTTTGGGCCGCTGGGCGCCCGGACACGGGGAAGCACCGGGGTTTGAGGTGCCGTGGCTCGGAGTGAGCCCTTGCCCGGCGGGGAGATGCGCTCAGGTGTTCTCAGCCTTTACTGCGCTTTTGGTTAAAACATTCTTTAGCGACTTGGAAGCCACGGATGTTGTTTTACAGCGGGGCCAAACCCCGTAACTCTGTGGTCACTGTCGTCGCTTCAGCGAGCTCAGAAACCTCAGCTTTGGCCGGTGTGCCCGAAGTTGGAGGCCTTCCCCGGGTTATTTTGGGTCCCAGCCGGGTCTCCCCCAGTCCGTGCTCTGCTCTGAGTGATGGGGCTCGGTTTTTTCTTCAAGTGCTATAAGCCTTTGTATTAAAATGAGATATTTCAGGGATGGGCTGCAGCACAGGAATGTGTGATGTGTAGGAACCAGAGGAAACACCTCCGTACTTCAAGGCATGCCTTAGTCATCACTTTTTAACTCACACAGGTCGTGTATAATTGCGCTCGTGTTTTCATCTTAAATGACCTCATTCAGCACTGGCTGGAAACGTGGTGAAATTCCCAGTGTGTTTGTGGTGCTGTGGTAACTGGGTGCTTCTCCAGGCAGGTGCCAGACCCTGGTGTGCAGTGGGGTGTCAGCGTTGCAGGGGCTGTGGCCCAGCTGTTGCATTGCTGCAGAGTCCATTCTGGAACACCGAATTCCACTCATTTGATGTCCGGCTGCTTTCCAGAACATTTCACTTGGTAGTTATAAGGTAATGTCAGAGTTCCTCCCTTGTTCTGTCTGATGTCATCTTGGAAAGGTGATAATATGTTTATAAATCAGTCAATAGTTAATTTATTGTTGGAGAATCTAATTTGAAGAAACTTATTTCAAAATTGAGAGCTTTACTGGATATATTGCTAATCACAGTTTGGGTAAAAACTGTGGAACAGAGTTATGTACAGTAATTTCCTTTTTACTTCTGTTGCAATTTAACCTATGTAGTATTTTTTATGGATGTGTGTTCTTATGCATGATTAAGTGTGGGGTTTCTTCTTGGTTGGAACATCTAAATAGTATTTTCCTGATTTGGGACAGAATGTAATCTGATTAGCTGTGATGCTCCAATAAATTGTATGAGGACCCTCATTTAAAATTGTGTAGCTTGCTGTTATGCTGAAATCTGAGGGAGCTTTATATTGTATGAGCAGCTCATGAATGTTGTGTTATAAAAGCAAAACTAAAACTAGTTTGAATGAGAGGAAAAAAAACAGAAGCTAATTGTGGCAAGGAGTTTTCCTCATTTCAGTATTTCCAGTGAAGTTTGGAAACAGTGCTTTAAAACATATTTTATTTAATTTCATGCTCTTTAGGTATTTAATGGCATGTAAGTGGTCAGAGAGAGTCCATTTTCATTTGTGACATCACCATATAATGTTGCAGCAAGCCATTAGTTAACTACAGCTGCATTTCAATTATTCAGAGCATCACTTTTGTCCAAGTCTTTCTGCAACCAAGAGTCATTTCTCATTTGGACTGCGGAAGATTTTGCATGACCTAAAGAGCTTTGCCTTTCATGTCTTTGTTCAGTCAATGGGCTCAAGTTGGATGAGGGCTGAGTAAAAATGTAAAAGTTTGATCCACAGGAAATGAAATGGAGAATTTTCTCAACTATTAATGTGACTTTAGAAATTTGAGGTGTTTCTTGGGACTGAGAATTTCTTGCTGCCTATTTCCTGTAATTTTTCCTGTACAACCTAGCCATGTAAATGCATGGAAATGCTCCTACAGCTGGAGAGAGTCTTTCCTTCGAATAGATTTTAATGCAGCTCAGAAGGCTTTATTAACCCATTTTATGTGCAGTGGATTCAAGAGGGGGATAAAAATCAGTTCTTAGTGAATATCCTTTAGCAGTACTCTCTGTCAGTTTCTAAGTAAACAGTGAGAAATGCTGGATTTCATAGTGATTACCGGGTCGTAATTACTGGAAAGGAAAAGGCCATTACAGTCTCTGATCCATTTTTCTGATGTGCCTTTGGATATTTCATAGAAAGGAAGCAGTCTCGAGCTTGGTTAAAACATCTCATCTCTTTGGTAGCTGGATAGACAACCCAATAATTCCCAATCCCATGGTAAACTGCTGCTTTGTTCCAAAGGATTTCCTGGAAGATGATGGACTGCCAGGGCCTCCCACAGCTGGGTTTTCTCTTGTGTTTTCACCTACAGAAAACCTACCTTACCTGGGGCCATTTAATTTTTGCCATACGACAGGGTGACAGTATGGGGTGATGTGACTTTGAACATGCAGATTAGAAACAAAAGTTAGAGATAAAACTTTCTGCAGCAAATACAAGTGAAACTTCTCTAGTGGAAGTTAAGAACTAGTTCTCTGAAGATCTCTGAGGCAGACTGGTGCAAAATCACTTTCAACAAGTGTGCAACAACCTATTGTGAGCTCAGAGGCTGTATCTGCAGTACCTGTTACCTTCAGCAAACAAAGCTGATTTTAATCCTGGTGGCAGATATTTCATTCATGCAAAGACGATGACTTTTGCAAAAATGTAATTTCAGAACAGAAAACAGTCACTGCTGTCGCTGCCATTTTTTTTCACAGCCACACTTTGTAGCAGGGCTTCATTGGTCTCAGTCCCAAGCCTAACCACCAAATGCCTGCTCTCATTTCCTCTTTTCTGACAGTAGTGGGAGGTGTGAAGAGTCTGGTGGCAATAGGAGTTTCCACCCATTACCTTTTACACAGGTCTGTGGTATATTGTGTAGAATCACTTTTTGAGGTATTTTGAGCATTGTTCATTGTCTTCAGCTTTACCTTAAGGTTGGGGTGAGAGACTTGTCCTCTGTCAGGCTTTTCCTCCAGGTTTCCATGCTTTTCTTTGTGAAGGACATGAGCTCTTTGTGGATTAGCAGTGACACAGATACTGAATTTGGTCATGTGGAGGTCTGGCTGCCATAAACATTTGGACTGATGTCCAAGTGAAACAGGAATTAGGCTGCCTTTCCTGAAGTCTTGTAACTTTGGAGATTCTTTTGATAATGACATACGTTAATTTCTACTGCTTATCTTTGCAGTACTTTGTACTGATGAAGGAAGAGTTTCTTCTTTGTGTTGGTCTGCCTGCCATTTTTTCTAACTTGGAACTGGGTTGTGTTTTTCCTACTTTGTCAGGGTTTGCTTCTCTGGATGTTGCATGTGCCTGTGCACAGCTGTAATTGAGTAAGAAGCACTATCTGCAGGGGAGAGACTGTGGTGGGCACTACACCTAGGAGAAGTGATCATCTCTGTGCTTAATTTACTATGTTTTAGAACATGAAAATGAGTAATGTTCCATGCCTAGAAGAGTTTAAGAGGATTGATGGGTTTATTTTGTTTTTTTTTTTTTTCTCCTGGAGGATGAGATGCAGAGGTTAGCTGGCTGTGCCAGGGAAGACCCTCGTGTCAGATGCAATCATGTGAATTTTCTACATGTTTGTATAACGAAGTTACTGCAGAGCCTTTTTGTTATCAGATAAGAGTCTTAAGAATTTGAGATTAAAATGAGATATGTCCCCACCACTCCACAGTTGTGCTCATTTGAAGGAACTTTTATATATGATTCATTTATAAACCAGACAAGTAGTTTCCTGACAGTTTTGCTGAGATGCCCATTTAGAGCATTGTCAACTCTTGTGATGTTTGGTGCTTTTAAGGCCTTACTTCCTTGAGGAAGTGATTGCATTAAAATCCTGGGCTTTTTTTTTAGCTTTCTAAAATAAAACCTATTTTTCACATTTGTATAGAAGGTACTTGCACATGTCATCTTGGAGTTCCTAAAACATTGAAAATCTGGGCTGCATATAAAAAGAACCCAAAATATCTCAAAGTTTTACAAATACCCCCATGCTGCCTCCTATTGTTGAGGGTAGAAGACTGATCCCTGCATTTTGAATGTCTGAGACTGTAGTTGATTTTTGAGAAGAATTGAAATTAAAACCAGGTTTTTATGGTGTTTACTGCCTACACCCCCTTACATTTGATTTCAACGTGCCAGCTGCCAGTGTTGATTCTGAGCAATGTAAGTGTTCTACTTCCCCTTC
Source organism: Hirundo rustica (assembly GCF_015227805.2). NCBI lineage: Eukaryota > Metazoa > Chordata > Aves > Passeriformes > Hirundinidae > Hirundo > Hirundo rustica. The sequence continues at coordinate 5,211,402 of NC_053461.1, read as the reverse complement.
TGACAGCTTTTCTTTGCGCTTGATATAGATGGGAGAACAAGGAAGTGTATGTATTGATGCAATTTTCTTGCTCACCACAGTCCTATTCATTGTTGGTTTTATATTCCTCTGAGTACTGGAGAAAACCGTGCTGTGAAAGAACACAAGCAACGCTTTCTGATTTCTTGGCTGGTTTTTCAGCTCTTTTGGAAAAAAAAATAAATATGTATTTTGGTGTTAATTTAAAGTTCAGGAGATTAAGAACGTTTGTGCAAAGAACAGAGGCAGTATGGAGGGGCACAATTCACACTGTGGTGTTCTCAGTCGGGTGGGGGGGTGGGGAGGGTTCGGTCTTTTTCCCAAATCCCTTTTGTTTTGCAGCTGTAAGTTGTCTCATCCTCCAACAAGAACAAGCTGGAGACCATCAATTTAATGAATTTAGACCATCACATGACATCAGCTTGTAGTGCCATATGCTTTTGCTGCTCACCTGGGGGAATGAAGAACCTCTTCAGGTACCTAAGGCAACACAGGTGGCTCCTGCTTTAAGAGCTGTGTCTCAAGGGTGTCAGATATCAAGAGCTCCAAGGCTGAGGAAATTCTGTCAGATTCTGTTATCTGATGAGATGGTAAGATTATGCATAGAGCTTTGTTTTGTTTTTAACCCTATCTCATTTGTGGATGTTTTCAGGGACTAGAGTTGCTGTGTTCCTTTAAGGAATGAAAACAAGAGGTTAAGGGCTGCTGCTCTGGTGAGTGTGGCTGTTCTCCACTCTCTGCCCCTGCCATGATTTCTGCCCCCAGTGAAGGAGCAGGACATGCCAGGCACAGCAACAAGAGCTGTGGAACGTGCACCACCCACCCCATCCCCGGGACAAAGGGCTAGTGTGATTTTTACAGATTATTGTCAGGAGGTATTAACTAAAGGTTTTCCTTTCGTTAGTGTAAATGCAAACTGCAATGCCATTGGCACATGAGATTGGGTTTTTTATGTCTTGATATGCTTCAGCTATACTGTCAAAAAATAACATGGATTAGTCCCACTCTGTGACTGGAACAAGGCTTTCTTTGCAGAAAGAAATATGTGTCCTATTGTGATCTGTGTGAGGATAGGGGAGTACTTGAATCCTAATTTCATTCATCAGTTGTATCATTTTAAAGCACAGTTTGGCCACTGCAAATGAACAGCTTTTGGCAGCTAGTACCACTAATATTTAATTCTCAAGTATTTGTTTCTGCTTGGGTTGTAAGCTTGGGTGTTTTCCCTTGTTCAAGTAATGATTAATAGTGCTGTGTTCATGTCTTTCAAGCTGTCCATCTTAATCAATCTTCTTGCCTGTACTAGGGCACATATTATTCTGACCGTTCTTATTACGTTGTGATAGTAATTTAGTAGGATTTGTTTTTATTGCTACAGTCATTGCTGCTATCAAAAGCCAAACACGGTATCAGTGAAACAAGATAGCGTGCAAAATCGATCCTAGTAAACCTTTAAAACGAAAGCAAACACCAAAAATGAAACTGCAGGCTGTGTGTGTTTGCACAGGAGCAGGGTGGAGGATTGGCTGCCCCAGGCACGCCGCAGTTTTGGTGAACCGCGGGGGGAGAGTTTGGTGAAGCTGACGTTTGGAGCAGTGACGCGGGTGTGGAGTCAAGAGACTCCAGAGAGAGGTGTCAGCACAGCTCTCCTCCCCACACTGCATGTGGGTGAGAGAGTGTTTGGGGGAAATAGCTCTGCCTTGGGCTTGCCAAATCATGGGCGAGCCAAACTCCCGTTTCTTGGGCACGCTTGCTGCTGTTGGTGGCAGGCTGAAGGCAGGATTTGATGTTGCTGTTAAAATCTGGTAAAATAATAAAGACGCTGAGGATATTTACTCCACTTTTTAGTAATAGGCTAAAAATTGATTATTTCCCCGAGGACTTAGCTGTAAAAACATAAATTGAAGCTGCTGTCAGCAGAGTTGGAAAGTCCACGTGCAGCAGAGCTACTTTGCAACTGTGTCTGAAGACAGGATTTGTTGTTAGAGATACTACCACCAGTATTCCAGACATATTTCTTGAGTAAGTTCAGCTATTTTTACCTCTTTGCAACTGGGACATTAATTTTACTCAGCAGTCTGTTATGTTTCTCGTCAAAAAAAGTTGATTTGAAGGGAGTTAATATTCTATCCGAAAGAGGCTGTGTAGTTGCTGGGTCTTGATGCCAGTGTGGTGTCTTGTGTCTGCTGAATTCCAGAGCGTGGCCTTGCTCTGCTACACTTGGAAACTGTTTATGGGGTCAAACCCAGATTTCTGGTTAGTGTTGATCTGACCTTATATTTGTCTCTGCACCACTTTTAAATACATGCAGGTTAAGTTAGTTGGTCTGTGTTCCCTTTTATTTTTGTAAGCTAATTATTTTATGTGTAATTAAATCTCCTGGAATTTACATTGCATTATATGTAATTGAATAGTTAATGATTTACATATTTTATGTTCTACAGCATACCTGAATAAATGATCATTCAAGCCTGGATGATCTACAACACACCTGAATGTAAAGGAAGTTTTAGTAGGCTTAGTGTCCTAGATCACCCTAGAATGTTTCTTCCAGTCAGGCTGATATTAAATATGATTCACTGCATGTCATTCTCGTGATTAAAAAGGTGCCTGTGGGGGTTTTTTGTGACAGAAAGGTAAATGGAAAAACAATTTAGATGTTCAAATATTAACTAGCTGCCTTCTCATGCTGACCATACAGTAAAATTTATTGCTAAGGACAAATAGGTGCTGTTTTTCTTGATTGGTCACATCCTTCCAGTGGTTTTGACTTGCTTAAAGATCAGAACAAAACTTTTAGAGGGACACGTGTGCCATGTTTCCAAGTACTTTTACTCAGCAAAATTTTTAAGAGTGTGTTTGGAGGCAATTTCTTTTAACATTTCTTTACTTTTGTTCATAGGGAAGTGTGTTCTACATGCAGGCTTAGAACTGTGAGGAAGCTTTTGTGAGCTGGTTATGCAGAGGATGGCAGTGGTATAAATCATTGGGAGGAGGAAGAAGTGAGAGGAGAGGTAATAGTTCCCTTATGGTTATCTGTTGTTACCCAAACTTTGTTTCCAGGTAGGCCCAGAGTAGAAAAGGGGAAGTCATTCCTGGTCTCGTTAAATAAGTTTTTTACCTGCTCAAGCTTTTAGGAAAAAGTATAGGTTCAGAAAAAACTTCAGAGCAATTTAGGATTTCAGAACAATTTTTTTATTCTCTGTAATGATTTTATATCCTCCCCTTCCTCAGAATATACCTGTTGTATCTCCTCCTTTATAGCAGTGGACAAATTCAGGTTGAGTGAAGACTTTATAGACTTTGTTTAAATATAAATGAATGCACTCTATAGAAGGAGTATTAAGTGTCAGTAGTGGTGAAAAAGAAAAAAATCAAATTAGGGATGTGTCTGTGTCAAATCCATGTATTTACAACTCTCCTTTAAGGATCAAAATCTTGATGTACAGTTTTAGTTTTTATATATCTAGGAAAAAACCCCACTGAACTGCAAAGACCTAATGTAATTTTGCAATTTCCTTTTCAGAGTTTGTGGGATCGCACTTGCTAAACATGCAGGTGTTTTGAATGGTTCTTTCCTGGGCTTCTTCAGAAAGCAAGGTTCTTCTACCAGCAATTCAGAGCACCTGACCCAGGTTCCTGTTCTGAGTTGCCCTATGGAAGATGGTTTTGTTTTGCATTAACTACAGGAAAAGTTTGTTGCTTAAAGCAAATGCTTAGAATGTCTCCTTAAGTCCTCCTGTGGAAAAAAATTCCCTCTATTTTATTTCTGACTTGAATAGTTTGATAACAAATATATATAATACCAGTTTCATTCAGCTTATGTGAGACCAGACAGAAAGTCTGAGCTGAGCTTTTTCTGTGTGCACGGCAGAACTCGGAGGTGAAGGTGGGGCGATTCTTATCTCGTGTAGGTGCTGTTTTCTGTTGTGGGTACTTTACCATCTGAAGACTGACTTAATCCCTTGGCTGCGAAGCAAAAATAAAAACTGCTAAATATCTGCCCACCATCTGCATGATTCTTAGCACAGGAGGGACAGACTTAGCAGCTCACAGCTGCTGGAACAGGGAGTCATATCACCCCCATCTCCTCGTTCCTGTCTTCCTGCCTACGTGTTCTCACTGAGCACCTTGTGCCAGCTTTGATGCTTGCTGGAATGCTTCAGGCTTTGATTTTGCTCTTCAAATATCAGCAAGGTATTCCAGGGGGAAAAAAACCCAAAGAAATATGGTGCATTTTCTGCCTCTTTATTGAACAACATTGACTCAATAATGGGTTTCTGTGCTTGAGAGATGTGGACAATAAAAAAGGAGGGCAGCAAAAGTGGTTCTTTTTGGCAGCTGGAGCCATGGTGATGGTTCTGGCAGGTAGGAAGGAGCCTAACCCACAATGATTTTATCAAACAGGGTTTCAGTCACCTGTGCAGCTCAAAGGGTTAAATTGCATTTGGCCCATTTCTTTTTGAGCACCTGCAAATACAGCTGAGTTTTAAGTCTGAGGTTTGTGAGTGGTAAAGTAGAGCCATGCATGTTCTCACATTGCCTGCAATGCTTTCTTTGAAGTTAAATGCACTCGTTGTGGGTCTCTCAGCTGCTCAAAGGGCTGACTGCTGCATTTCATTCATCCACCTCTAAACACCAAACTTGTCTTAGATAGTAAATGTTTTCAGGATCCAGCTTGTCTTTCTCATGAACTGAGTTCTGACTCCAGGTGGGTGGAGATAGGAGGAAGAAAGGATTTTGATGTGCTCTTCCCTTTCAGAAACATTTAAGCCCCAAATTAAAAAAAAAAACCAAAACAAAACCCCAGGAAATGATCACATCCAGCTTGTATCTCTTTGTATTGAAAAGATTTTATTCCTTGAATAAAATTCCTTTTATTCCTTTATTCCTTGAATTCTAATTCTTGTACTGTGTGTAACAAGAATTCACCTTTTTAAACTGAGGACTTCTTTGGTTGGCTTGTGATATTGCAGAGAATTATGGAATTATTGTAACACAGCAAAAAGCTTCAATGTCATCCTAATCTGAACTGAAACCTAATTTGTTTCCAGGAAAAAATAAATAAATGGAGACTCAAGCCCTGGGGTCTGCTCCCAGGCAGGGTCATGTGCTTCCAACTGGCTGTGTTTGCATGTTGGTCTAAATGTTCCAGCTTGGATTCCTCTCTTCTTTACTTTCTCATTTTCTCCTCTGAGACTTTTCCTGCTGATTTTGTCTTCTTGGGAATATCTTTCTCTTGGACATTCCTTCTGCGGTTATTGTTTGGATGCTTTTGTGTTCCTCTTCCCTTTTTTCCTTGTCTCTTCCTTTTACTCTTTTTTTCCCCTCCACTTTTACAGGTGTTTCTTGATATACAAAATACCTTTAGCTTTAGCCCAGCTTCTGGTGGACAAATGGTCACAAGGGAAACGTGCAGATGGCTTAAACAGATGTTCCTGTCAAAGTCAAAACATTTAACTCCTGAATTCCTGCTGGACAGTGCCTCTGATGAATCCTGCCAGAATGGTGGCCAGGGACTTGTGTGGCTCCTTTTCACATTGCATCGCTTTAACCTCCACCTATGAGCTGTCAGGAGAAATGAAGGCTGCTGAGGAAAGCTTTTATTATTTTCATTGCCATGTTGATCTGGAAGTCAGTTAGTAAAGATCTGTGCTTGTGCCAAAATGGGAGAACTGTTTGGAACTGGATGAAGGAATCCATCATGAGTTCTCTCTAGCAAGGCCTGGGTGAGTTTAATTTTGATCAACATATGCAGATTGTCACTGTTTGTTTGGTTTGGGGTTTGGTTCTGGAGTTTTTGTTTTTGAGGGTTTTTTAAGATGGGCTTTTTTTCCTCTGTGCCAAAACTGAAGATGAAACGTCAAGATATTCAGAGAAGAATATGTGTGTGGTCTGGGGAATATTATTTGAATATAAATATATCCTTTATGCAAGTTGTTTTTCATATTTTCTAATACTGTGATATTTCAATCACTTTTCATAAAGTTGTGGTTTGGATTATCAGTCCTTTATTTAATCAGGGAAGATGTACAAATAATTAGTAACTGACAAAATATCCTAATAAAAATAGAAGCACATGACTACAGCCATCGTGAGCTAAAAGTGCAAGAATAGGACTGATTTTTATCGAGTGAGTTCCTTGTGAGTTCCTTTCAAGTTCTGGAAAATGTACAATTTCAGAGTTCAGATGCTTTAATAAGAAACAAGTGGAATACTTGAGTGAACTAATCCGTAGGCACAACAGAAACTTGATGGTATAGTAGGTGGTAAGATTCATTTATGATAAGTTATAATGGAATTTCCCTGGAACTATATATTCCACCTACTTGAATTCACATTAATTCAAAAGACTGGCAATGTGCAGCAAATGCCAAGACATAAAAAAACTGGCACATTATTGTAAAACATGGGACTAAGTACGTGCCTGAGCCACTGCCTGTAGCTCTTGGGATTTCTGGTGAACCTTGTGGTCTCTATGTGTTGAACTTGTGGTTGACATTGAAGCATTTGTATTTGTCCAGAACGCTGAGCCTGTGTGTTTTAATTCAGAGCGTGGGGTCTGCACAGAGCAGGAGGTGCTGCATTTCCTTCTTGAGATGAAGCCACATTTGTTGTGTCCAATAACCGGGGCGATGTGTTAGGGATTTTCAGAATGCCTTTTCTTTCTGTTTATTTTACTATTATAGATAGCAGAAATTTTGGAAACATTCCAAGTTGTTGGTATATTAAAGGGGCAGGGTTGGTTTTAATGAATAACAGTTCGTTTGGGCCACTTTGAACAAATTTCCTATTATTAATGGAATCTTAGTGCAGTATTGTTCTGCTCAGGGCAATCTGACTGATAGCTCTTTCAGCTTTTAAATGCCTCTGCAGATTGAGGGTTGAGGGACACATATTTAGGCATCAGGAATAATTATCATGTTATTCCCCTTTTTAATACTAGTCATTCTAGCTTTGGTGAAATGAGTCATGTGCATTTTGGTTCAAGCAGTTGAAAAAAACCTCAGTAAATTGAGTCCTTCCAGGTAGTGATTTATTGCCTGGAAATGTGCTCTTCTTTCTTCTTTATAGCTTTATTAAAAGACAGTTCTAAAAAGACTTCCTTGAAGATAGTTCAGAAAAAGAAAAACATCTAAAAATTAAAAAAAAAAAACCCAAAACAAAACCCCAAACCCACAGTAAACCCCGCCCCCCCAAACCCTAAAGAAACTCTGGGATAAAACTTTTTTTTCACTTGACAAGATATAATTACAACTTTGTGTCTTGTCTTGTGAGTGATGAAGAGTCATTCCAGATCATTTTGCTTTTCTTGTTTTTTGTGAGTACAAAGCTGTTGTTCAAATCTTGGAAATACCACGTGGGCTATAAGTCTTTCCTCAAATTTCAGTAGCAGGTACATTTTTCTGAGGAACTGGATGAATCAGTGATAGTGAAATATGCGATGTAAATGTTAATACAGCTGATAAACTTAGGTGACATCTACTATACAGTATTATCGTGAAGAGAAACTAATGGAGATGGATAAATCTACTTCACAGAGAGTCTTCAAATTGTTATTTTTGAGAACTTATTATCCTACAGCACAGAGGCAGCCCAATCTTATGGAGGTATTTATTGAAAATCTGCCTTATTTCCAGGTACGTGTGAATGAGCACAAATGATGGTTATGACTGTCAGGTGTGGGCGTTTAAAACTGTCTGTCATTTCCCCAGTTTCAAGTTTCACTCTGCAAGGTGCTAAAAGTTTCTCTGTGATCCAGAGAAGCAGGAAAGCTGCCTGCCTGAGCCCAGTGCAGCTCTGAACTGGGCACCGCTTTGTTTTGCTTGACAATTCTGATTGATGTGCTGGCTGCTGTGAGGGCAGTTTAATTGTCATCTCCCTGGCATAAGCTGGCAGAAAGGATTTTCTTGGTTGTCATAGGGAATAGATTGAAAGGTTGTGCTCATCTTTTCTTGATTCTCCAGCTCAGTGTGCCGTTACCACAGCAATGGGGAAGTGGTCCTGGTTGGTGAAGGCGGTGGGAGTTTTTATCGATGGCAGGGGGTGGGGTTGTAGGGAGGGGGTCACATCAGTGACAGAATAGTGGTGCAGCTCAAATGTTGAGAGGAGTTGTTTGTACTGTTACCCCCAGAGACTGTTGTGCCTAATACACCCACATCAAGCCCCAACCTTCTCTGTAAAAGAGTATTTCCCCCAGAGTCTAAAACCAATAGATGTAAATGTGTTTCTCATCGTTCTGATTTTGGTAGGATCATTAAGACTGTTAATTAACTTGACCAGAGTAGCAGTTTAACTGGTATTCTTCTGCTGGTTTCTTACCAGCTGGTCTTTATATGACATTTCTGCCATGTTCTGTAGAAATTCTTGGTACTTCAGAACGTGCTTGGGAGAAACAGCACGTTGTTCTTTGAGATTCTGATTCATGTTTTATTTAACACTGCAGATGAGGAAGGTGCCGGTTTGTACCACTATTGTGCCTGATTTGGGACAAATTATCTCCTGTGATCCCGGTGAAATGGAATTTGCTCTAAAGGATGAGGTGTTTGGAGACCAGGAGAGCTGTTATGTAATCACTTGCTTTTGCTGTAAGATGAAAATAATACAATGCCTATTGTTTTAAGTGCATTGCAGTCTCCAGAGGAAATCTTTCCTTAATGCTATATATTAATAGGCTAAGTTCAGCTGCAGGGCAAGCAGAATGAACTGCAAAGATAAAGAAACCACACCTGGGTCTGTGATGGCTGAAATTGCTCCAGTTTGGGGCTGTTGCTGTTGGGAATATTCACCCATGGAGCCCAGGCTTGCAGGATGTGCTGTGTCTGGTTTCCAGCAAACTTGCTTTTCAGAATAGCTCGCTACGTATGGGGGATCTTTGCGTATGTAACATAAAATAATTTAACATTTTCTGATTATATTTTCATTAAAGGGATTACATCTTTTTAGTTGATATAATCTGCTTTTATTAGTGAGATGTGTTAAGTGCTGTAGGATGCAGGAACGGAGAAGGTGCTCAGGTCTCTGCACTCCTGTGGCTTTGTCCTCAGCTTATTACTAATAAATGGTCTGTCACTTATAACTTTGGTAATTTCAAACCATGTCCTGGACTGCTCACTGTCCAAAATAGAATTCTGATGAAATTCAGTCAGTGTCAGGTGGGGTTCTGAATTACCAGGGTTCCCAGGCTTGAAATCCAGCAGCTACATGATACAGGAGAGAGCCCACCCTTAAGGAAGGGATGCTGCTACTGTGTCAGTGTTTAAACCCCATTTTTGACAACGCTGCAGAGCACTCGGGTGAAGAGCTGAAAGTCATTGCTCAGGTTTAGCTTTGAGGGTTATCATTCCTCAGTGAGGAAAGAAACCTCTGTACACTGGGGAAAACCAGGATAAAGAGCAACAGTGCACTCTGTCACCGTCCAGCTCAGCTGCAAGCCGGACTTCCAAGGGATGGAACCTAGAGGAACTTCCTAAACTTTGGTGTTTTGTTAGCTCAGGCATAGGTGAAATACAGGTAAGGAACTTCAGATGCAAAATCATTCATGCAGAGTTCCCTGGGGATCTGAAGGAATGAAGTTCTTGGCAAGGGCAAACACTGTCTTTAGACAAAAGGTCACGTGTTAGTGACCTCCTTTTGTTGTTTATTTGCATTATAAATGAAATATCTAAAATTAGATGCTCTGTAGTAAATTATCTAAACCAGCAGTGCTCGGGCACGTGTTAAAATCTATTTGGTGCTTTTATCCACAAGGAAGTTGGATGGCAAATGGAGACAGTGCAGAGTTCAGTTCCACGGCTCTTGAAGTTTGTTTACTCCGTCAGGAGCTGGTGCTTGCCCAGGGTGTCAGGTTTCATCACTTGGCTTGTAGCTTTACAAATCATCAATTGCAAAATCAGGCTGATTTCCATCATGAGGCAGAAGATGCTTATCTTTGTCTCACGGGCTGATTTAGGCTTAAAATTCTACTGTTTCTGAGAAGGGAAAGCTGCTTTGTGTGGTTGTTGAAAATGTAACTGCAGGGGGGGAAAAAACCCCAAACAACAAAACACCAAATCCCAAACAACAGAAAACCAAATCAGCTACAAAGGTTGTCTTTGGCAGCAGAAATGTAACAGAAGGAATTGTATTTATGCCCCATTTAAAGAACATCAAAGCAGTTAGATAGATGTCTTGAGATAATTTGTCCTTGTGAGATGGAAATGTTAAGGATTCATGAGGCTGAATCTCATTTAAATGTGAAAATCCTTTTGCATCCATATTATTGTGCTTCCTTTCCTTGTCCTGTGTTCTTTACCAAACTTTTGGCAATTCTGTTACTGTGTTTTTTTTTTTTTTTTTTTTTTTTCCCCTTAGTTATTGAGTAAAGTTTTAGAGAATAGGATAAAATATTTTCCTTTAGTCACTTTGCAGAACTTGTTGGAATAATTTTCTTAGAGTAGAGCACCGAAGAGATGAAAGGAACGAATTGCTCCTTCTTGTGCTCAGGGCGTGTTTTATGTGCTCTTGTGATCAGCTGCTGCCATCTAAGACACTTTCCTGAAGAGATCAAGTAACCCCCAAACCTCATGAACCGTCTCCTTGCTCCCTATTTAACGAGAAATGCTACTGTTTTCCTATTATGTTCTTTGCAGAGTACGCTTAGTTTGAGTACGCCACACGTATGGACCCTTTCATTTTCTGCTTCTGCCTTACCGTAAGCAGAAAAAATACATTTGAAAAAGCAAAGGGGAAAGAAATCAGAATGTTTAATGATGTTACATTCAAACTTAGTGAGCCTTAACAGATGTGTGGCAGGTCATGTTTTTATTGTGTGATTCTTCCCTGTGGTATTTGGCTCTTGCCAAATGGCTGAAAGTTCTGCTTGAAACAAGCATAACATCACAGATGGTATTTTGACTGTTCAAATTATTAGAAACCAAGACTAAAACAAAATTATCTTTAAGAAGTATGAAAAGCAGGGAGTTCTATATTTTCTGGATCTTTGAAGTGTGTTTGCCTCAACTTTTATCCTGCAGATGTGTTAACCAGAAAGTTTTTGTTAGCCACAGTCTCTTGTGATCATTTGAATTTCACACCTGAGTTCTTGGGAGGAAAAAACCTGTGGCTGTGTTTGGTCTTTCCTGTAGCTGTGCCTGAAAGGAGCTCTTTTCACCCAATCCTGTGTAAATTGAAATCCCGTGACTTAGAAAGATGTGACAACTGTAAGAGGGCAGAAAAGCAGAATATGTGGCTGAGTTATGAAAATAATGAATGCCACGGAGTGGGCATGTTAATATTACAGCTTCTGGAATTGGAGATGAAAATCTCTTTAGAAGAGCCTCACATATAAAAAGGGAAGGATGCCCTTTGATAAGAGAACTGGTGATTGACCATAATGGGTGAGGGAGGAAAGTGAGAAGTAAAGGTTGCAGCAATATCTTCATAATGGTGTAGGGAGAGATGTAGGATAAATCTACAGACCAGGACAGAGAAAATCCATCTCAAGCCAGAATTATCTGAGAGTACCTTTATGGCCCTTCTTTAATGGATTTTGCTGGCTGGATATTTGAAGTGCTTCTTCCAGGCAAGGAAGTAATTTCTTTCAGGGGCAAAAAATTTGTTACTGCAGAATATTCTGAGTTTTATCACAGGCTTGGACATCACTAATGCAAATCATTGGGTCTTTTACATGGAAAGACTTTCAAAAGGATCTAAGATTCTTTTTTCTCTTCTCATTACCTGTGATCTGTCCGTGTGCTTACTTTAGGCTCCTTAGTACTGGAAGTGCAGCTCTAGGATTCTTCAAGAATAAATTGAGTGTGAATGATGGATATTTCTCTTCTATTTAAAAGATAAAAGTTTGGAATAACAAAAGCTTTCTTTTTCCTAAGTGTCACCTAGACGAAATTTACCTAATATTACACAAATATCTAGTGAGTCACAAAAAATCTCCTTTCTTCTCCCTCATACACTTTTCAAAGAAGACCAAAATATTCTTTTATAGTCCTTCACTTGCTACAGAGTCTGCCAGAAATGTTTGATTAGCCCAGTGATTATAAAATGCAATGTTTTCATCTGGTTTCTATATGCTATTGAAGCAGAAGTCAGTTGGGAAATTATTTATTCTTTCCTTTCAGTGTTGAGGGTTGGCAGGAATGCTCTGTGAATTTCAGTCAGATTAAAATTAATAACGGTATTTTCTGTATTCCATCTGGCTAAATTGCCATGGAAGTTTTGTATTTTCTTCTGTTCCAGTGCGTGGACACCCTTGTTCAAGAGAGATGTATTTGATTAGAAATATTTATTTTTAATGAAAGTAACTCAGTGGCATTGAAAATGACTCCTATCTATTGCCATAAAAACTCAGTAGCAAGATGTCATGACCAAATGGAGGTTTCTTAATGTAGGAAAGTAGAGGTAGAGCTCTGTACAGTGCAATGTAGATTTAAGAGCTGAAGGTGATGGAGGAGTTTTAGTGATGTTATGACAGGTCCATCCTTTGATTTCAACAATTCAGAGCAACTGCTTTTAAAAACCACTATAGCTGTAAAGAGGTCAGGTGCTGAGGCAAAGGGATGAACCACTGAGTGAAGAAAAACCACATATTTTACTCTAATATGTAGAGGATGCTCACAAGTGTGAACATCAACTAAAGCAAAGACACAATTATGACAATTGGGATTAGAGTCCTCTGATGGTTTCACAGTAAATAGGATAAAAATAATGCAAGTTATATACCAGCATTCCTCACAGATAACTGAGCAGTGTTACAGTCCTGATTCTCCTCTCTTGTGGTTTCACTGGGGTGAATCCTTCTGTTGGCAGTTTTAATATTTCTACAATAATATTTTTTCTGCTACAAGGGCCATGAACTCTTCTCTACACCAGACCCCCTTGTCTTCCTCAAAGTGCATTGAAAACCTTTTAAGGTGCAAGTAAATATACTCTGAGCAGTTAAATTTATATTATTTGGATGCAAGTTTTCCTTATCAGCAGAATAATTTTATTTGTAATTTCCAAAAACTTAAGAGTGCATTAATATGAACGCACAAATAATGTTATAATGTACATACTGGGCAAACTGTCCTAGCCATGTATGTTCATAAATGCATTGTTATGTATCAAATAATTGTGAAAGTAATTTATCACTTTGTATGTCAACAGTCAAGAGATTGGATTTAGAGGATGCTGTCATTTAATGCTATTAATATAATACTTAATTTTGAAGTATATTTGATTTCCCATCATTGTTCCTTTAATCAGCTTCTGCAACACAAAACTCATTTAAAATATATCCAGTTATATGAAAGAGGAAATCCCCAAACAAAATACCTGTCAGAGAGAGTTTCCTAACTTCCTTGTTTGTCTGGCAGTGATTCAGTCTGGTTAATGCTGACTCAGGTGTACATTTATTTTTTTATTTTTTATTTTTAATGTTCCTGGTTTCATGTGGATACTCCCATTGCCCTGATTCTTCTGGTAAGGGATTTTCATACTGTGACTCAGGAGCAATGCAAGCAATGTGACAGCTACAGGAAAACACCTGCTAGTATCAGGTAAGTTGTTATTTACATTTTGTCTTTTCCTTCAGCTGAAAAATCTGGAAGATTTGCCAATTGTTAAACCTTGCAAGCCTTAAAGCTTCCTCTCACCTGTGATACAGTCGTGCCACATTTAATGGTGTGCATTGTGAAATGAGGAATATTCAGAGACCTGACCTGAGGTGAGGAAGAAGTCGTGCAGGTGGATGCTCACACTGGGCAGCAGCTTCCTACCTGCAGCGTTTCTGCTCCCACTGCTGCTGGTTGTGTGAGAAACTCCCAGAAACCGAAGAAATGTAGCCAGGTGCTCCACTCCTCTCATTTGGCCACTTCTTTTGTTCTGCTTAAGTACCCAGTAGTTAATTTCCTAGCAACTTATGGAAAAAATTCTATTAGTTAAGTAAAAAAGAAATACATCTAACCCCCAACAGCTGTGTGCCCTCTTTTCTCTTCAAATCTTTGTTTCTTCTCATTAAATGAATTGTACTGCTTAAAACAAAGTCAGGAAAACCCAGTAGCAGAGCCACAGAGTCGTGGTCCTGTGCTGTGCTGGATATTCCTGTTTGCATCAGCCTCAGCAAAACTGGCTGAATACCCATGGATTGTCCTGGACTGGCTTCAGTGGAAGGCAACAGGAGTTTTTGCTCCGTTTTTGTTCCTCTAGTCAAGTTCACAGACAAGCTGGAACTCTTTAAGGTAAAATACGTAAATGAGGATGGTGTTACTTTCTATTCAGATGGGTGGAAAATACCCGCCTCTTAACTTGCACATCTCTTGAAGCAATTGGCTTCCAAAATAAAATAATCTTGCTGTAGGCCAGATGTTAACATGCATCACTGATAAACAAGGAAATCAGGGTCTTTTTTGGCTTCACCTGGTTTTAACTCCTCTCCTCAGCTATTTCTTCATCATTGGAGGTGCCAGGTACTGAAGGGAGTCCCCATTTGTGCACTAAATGAATTCCTTCTGTTTTTGTAGTGAATTGATTTTCCCTTGTACACCAGGCAGAGCTTCACCCCTCTGTGTTACATCTTCCATCTTTTCTCTCTGCCCTGAGTCCCTGTAGGAGAGGAGTGGCAGGCTGTGTCCTGGCAGAGGACCTTGTGCAGCCCGTGTGACATCGCTGTCCTGGAGCCGTGTCAAACACACCACGGACACTTTGTAATTTGAAGGCTAAAAACTGAGATGTGCCCGAGAGTTTGCAAGCAAGAGCCAGGAGGTAAAAACTCAGAAAGCAAACCCAAACCAGCCTTTTAGGCAGTGGCAGGAGGTTCCTGTAAAATTTGCCACAGGCAGAATCTGACTTGTTCGTTTTGAGTATGTTTGACTTTTCTGCGAAGTCACATTTTGGAGCTCTATGCCTTTGATTTTTCTTGGAAACATTTGGGGAGACTTTATATGTGACGGTAGCAGAAGGTTAAGAACCGAGCATTTCACTGCCCTGCATAGACCTGGCACTGAAAATATGTTTGTACAGCTGTCACCTTTGTCCCTGAAGCTATTCTCTTCTGTGGTCACTGGGTGTTTTTCATGCGTCTGTCAGATGACAGCCCGGGAAGGGACACACCTTGTGGGAAAAGATTCTTTAAGTCTGTGCCCTTTTGACACTGTTCTGAGGAGCAATGGCCAGAAAAACTTTCTGGACATTGTGAGTTCAAAGAGAGTTCATTGCTGAATAAAAATTCCGTTTTCTCAGACGGCAACTAGAATTTAAATGTGTGTATCAGAATTAAGTAGCAAGAAGACACTTGGTTAAGGATTAATCTGTTTTTATAGAATGCCTTTTGGTGTGTGCAGGCTAGAAAGGGATTAAAAATTAAATATTGCCTGGATCTTTTTGCACAGTTGCAAATTCAGTGCAACAACCTTCTGGCTAAATAATTTAGGAAAATAAATACCTGAAAGTGGGTTCTTAAACCTTCCTTGTTAGTGATGTCAGCTTAATCTGTCAGCAGTAAAAATACAAATTCACATAGTTAAGAAGTTTAGCCATTAATAAAAAATAATAAAATCAGAACCAGAAGGGAATGGGCTTTTTCCCATTTATATTCTTATTCTCTTTCTCTTTCCATTTAAGGTAAATTGCCAGAAAATGTATTTAGTATATCAAATATGTGCCTTTCTAGTGGTTTTATCACCCTATCCTACATCTTTATCTTGGGGACTTCTGATACTCTTGAAGAAAGCAGTGACTAGGAAAGTAATCAAGAAGTGTGGGGGCAATTCTTAGTTACATTATGTGCTTTTCCATTCTACCATCGTGGTTTAAAGCTGTTCTGCAGTACCACTGTGTAGATGTAGTGGCTGGGTAAAGAGATGCTTAGAAATAAGGTTTTTCTGCTAATACAACTGCTGCAAATTACATCCTGCTTTCTTTAGTTCTACTTTAATCTTTTACTACAGTATGAGAAGCAAAAGAAAAAATGAGAATATTCTAAGGAAATACGTGATGACTCTGCTTTCTTACTAGTAATTTGTTTTGGATTTTTCTTGCTTTTCCCCATGCTGCTCTTCAGTGCTCTTTATCCATGGGCACAGAAAGAGAAGCAGGCGAGGCAATCAAAACAGGATGTGGAGCACTTATCCTCAAGATGATTTTGGGCAGTGGAAATCACACTTAATTGCAGCTTAAAAAGCAGTGGTGTTTCTGCTGCCATCCCTCTTATGTGGACATAGGACAGAGGGTACTGTGGGTTTAATTATCATAGCCAGTTTGATAACCAAGATGCCTTGGCAAGAAAAAACCAGAACTTTGAAAATTACAAGAAGATTGGATTGAGATTGGCATCAGGAAAAGAAGATTGAATCAATCTCTGCAAGCAAGAGATGTTGTAAAAGGTATAAGTTTGTTTGTGTGATGTTTAACCTAATCATTGTAGTAAAAATGATATATAAAGTTTTGTGGCACACAGTAAAAAGCAAATTCTGATCACGAATCAGTCTTTCCATCTCTCTGTCAATCATCAATACTTTTAGGCATTGTGTATCCAGTTTTACAAAAGCTGAGATCTGTGTTTTTCACTAACAAAGAAGGAAATAGATCTCATGCAGGGGATTAAAAGGAATCTTTATGTGCTTTGGCTGTTCATTTGTGAACACACCAGCTGTGATTTCTTGGAAATCTTATCTTGGTGTACCCTTTCAAAGAACAGTGAAAAGCTCAGATGAATGCAGTCTGTGCTGACAACAGGCTGAAAAGTCCCACCTGAGTTTTATGAAAAAGCTTAAAAATGGGTTGAGGGATTCCACCAAGTGGGATTTTTGATTGGTGGTAGTTTTATTTTTATTTTTTAAAGCCTTTTGATTCAGCTAAATCCTGGTTTGGGAAATGATTCCATATATAAAACTCAGGCTTCATTACAATTTGAGGTTTAATTTTGGTACATTTTGCCAAGTATGTCACCTGCTGCCATTTATTTAAAGCAAAGACCACTTGCTTGTTTCACATTCTTTTTGAAGAAAGCAAAAGCACATTCTGCTGTTTTGAATATACGTGCACTTGGAATTAAGCGATGCAAAGGGCTCAAATGATCTTGCCCCGCTGCCTCTTAAGAATTTATTTTGCTTTTGTTAACTGCTCCTGTCAAGAGTTGATCAAGTCAAGGGTTGTGCAGATTAATCACATAATCATTAGCTCTGCTCCAGGCAGGAGGGCTCAGATGTCACTGGGTAAATAACTGCAGGGAAACCTGGAGCTAATGAGATGTGGAGGGTAGGAACATCACTCACCAGATGCGGGTCAGGAGTCCTGAGCGGTTTTTCATTTTTAGCCCTTGAGGGGTGTGTCCATCGTCACACACTGATGACTAAACCCTCTGGAGTGCTCTGTGGGGCTATAAATACTGAGTGCACTATTTTGGTTGCAGTACCTGTGACGGGCACGGAGGGAAGTTCTCTGCCTCAGGAGCAGGATTCCTGCCTGGCACCTGCTTTGGGGTTGCCAGCACATCCCGTGCACTCTGCTACAAAACCACATCCCCGTGCAGGTCAATGCTGCAGAAGCAAACAAGGCTGTTCTGATTTTTAAATTTTACTTCTGAGGCACGTGTTAGCCAGTGAGAGTTTCTAAAGGCTCCAGCAAGATCTGGAGACTGAGTGCTTTTAACTGTTTTTGATTTCCACCAGGACAGACCAGTGGTGAAGAACATTATTGTTCTTTGCATAGTGTTATTGTGTGTAGTCCCAATTGCTGAAAAATACTAATTACTTTGCACAAACCTATATACAGTGTAGGTCAGCACAGTAAACAAGTCTTTTTTAGATGTCAGCATGTCTGTACAGGTGTGTGTTAGGCAGGCATTATAGATTAATCCTAGTTAACTTCCTGTACAGGGGTAGCAGGTGTTTTTTTCACAGTCCTTAAATTTTTGGAGTAGCTACAAGAGGAAAGAACTGAAATAGAGATGTGTCTTAGTTTGCTGTCATGTAATATTCCATAAGTACTCCCTTAAATTTTACCCATTATATTCCCATTCTTAACATTTTACTGGATTTGATTGCTTATGTGAGCAGAGTCACGGAGAAGACACGGGGGAGATACCTGGCCTAGGGGGCTGCTTTGTCTCTCTTTAATGAGGTTCAGTCTTGTGGGGTGAACCCTGCCAGGCTGTTCTCTGAGCACTGACAGGATAAACATGCTAACACTGCCAAGGAGAACAAAGCAAAGTGTCCTCAGGTGCTTGTTCTGATGCTCTGGGCTTGGTGAAGGAACTTCTAAAAGCCCCCAGCACAGATCCAGGTGGGCAGCTTCTGAGGCATGTGTGCCTGACGGCTGCTTTGAACAGATTGTGTATGCCTTTGACAGCTTCTGCATCCTGAAATAGGGAAAAAAAAAACCAACAAAAAACCAAAAACAAAACCAGAAAATACTTCATGTTTTTGGCTTGGTCGCTGTGCTGTGTCGGGTTTTTTTGGCAGTGCTGTATAGAAGGAGCTGTAGCAACTGCAAAATGGGAAAATCATTTGAAGTCTCTTAAGACAGGGATTTTGTCTCTGTGTCCTGGGGACTAATATGAGGATTTGACAGATACCCTTGAAGGAATCTGAACTATGGGACATTTGAGGAAAGAGCCAAGGGACTGGTGGGAACAGCATTCTGGCAAGTGCAGCTGCAAAAACATGAAGTTGTTTCTCCCTAAAGATTTGCAGGAAAATATTGGTGTTTCCTTCACAGCAAATCTTGGGATGTGTAAATGGAGAAGAGGAAGGCAAGGGAGCTTTTACCCTGCCTAACAGTATTTCTGAAGGTAGTTTGTTAAAGTTTGTGAGTCATATGATGTTATCACAGAGTATTTTTTCTTTGATTTCTTCTCTTGATTTCCCCTCTGACAGCTTAAGTCTCAGGGAGAGAATTTCTCTCTCACTTACTCTTCGTTTTATTCCAAAGTAGCTGGAACAAGACATTTGAAATTTTCCTGTTCTTAATAGGTGAGAGGAAGTCTCTCCCTGTTATCTCTGCTGAAGTCCTGTACTTCAGGATTCCTAGGAGATATTTGTGTGCCATCATTATCTTTTGGATTCATGGTGTTCTCATCTGTACCCTGTATCTCTTTAGAGAGACACTTTGTGGTAATGCACCTGCTTGCTATCGAAATGTGAGCAGGAAGAGACTGAAAACTCCTAATACAGTAAGAAGGGATAGAAATTAGCCCCGCCTGAGGGACACACACACAAACATAGAACGAAACCCAACTTTCAGAGAAATTAATGTCTTTACTCGAGCATCATAAGGTCTCCTTTGGCCCTAACCTTCCTGAGTAACAAAATGAAGAGTTTTCTGTTCTGCTCTCTATAGAAATCCATCCCTAGAGGAGGGAAGAACATGAAAAAGCACATCTGTGCTTTTAAATTATAGTTTTCTGAGATAAAGTGCCCTTGTCAGTAACCACATTGAACAATACTATTAGCTGGAGACATGGATGTAAAAGCAAAACCAAGGGGGAAGCATTATGTTTTTTGGCCCCCAGACCACACAATTAGGAAAATGGTTAGCTGGGGCATTTTAAAGCTAGGAATGAAGAAATTATTGGAGTATTGGTAACTTTCCTTAATGCCAAATGCACAGGGGCTGGTTTGTTGGTGAGTAAGATGGAGCCTTTCCGTCACTTTCAGAGGTCTAGTGAGAGTGTGGGGATGAGCTGGCGCTTTTCATCTCTGCTGAGAATATTGACTTGCACAAAATAAAACGTGATATAGCAAGGTCTTTACTTTCTGATCAGATGAGGTTGTGGATTTGGGCAGCAGAGGTCATGACGTTTTATAGAATGGAGTATTTTTTGTGCTGTGCTTGTTCTTCTTACCCCCTTAAATCAGATTTCTACTCATTGTAAATGGTGTGCAAGTGAGATCAGAAGGTCTCAGCTGGAAAGGGGTTTTTTACCTGTTAAAAACAGTAAAAACCCCCTTACTTTTCTCTTTTGTATGACCTAGGATATCATACCTCCTGAATTCATTCCAGTTCTCAGTCTTCTCTCTGAACTAAAGGGAAGACTTGTACTCCCTATTATAGCCGAGGAGATGTTGAGTGAGACACCATTTAATATCCATCATTTTGAACAATATTATTATCTACTTTATGCCTTTCATGTAATAATGACAGATTTAACTACTGAGAGGAGTAGTTTCATGAGCTGCTGGCTTGGTTGGCAGAGCTGCCCTGACAGTTCATTTGCTTGCCCTCTCCTCAGCTCAGCAGCTGTTCCTGTCTTGTTCTTTGTGTAGTGTTGGTCTATCCCAGACTGTTGAAACCACCACAAAAACTGTGTGTGTTTTTTTAAAAAAGACCCAAACAAAACCAAAAAACAAACCAAACTCTTGATCTTTTTACTGATCTGCTTTACAGCGCAGCTGGGGTTGTCCTGGTGTTACCTCACTGCCACACGTGGACACAACAGGTGACCCAGCTCAAACTGACTTTGCTGCTAATGTTTCCTGAAACTTTACTGAGGGTTCATGGTATTGTTTCAGTTTCCATTTTTCACAGAAAACTCTCACTGTATTTTGGTGCAGTCACTGGAAAACTATCTCCAGAGCTGCTGGAGAATCAAAGTGTTATGCCTTCAATACTGGATAAATATTAAGGGAATGAAGTCACCCCACAGAGTGGATTCGAGCAAAGCTCAACTGCTTGTAGTGAATACCATTTAATTTCTTGTATCCCTGGATAAGTTGTAGCTGTATTATATTGTCAGGCAGGGAGAGTTTTTGTTGTGAAACGTGGTTTATTATGATAGAGTAAGAGCTAATTGACAGGCCAGATTAACCCCTCTTCTGGAGGCCCCTTGACAAGGCCACTTTAGAAATAAAGGTTTAACTCCTTATTCTCTGCAGAATAATCTTTCCAAGATCCTTCTGTAAGAAATGAAGTCGTTTTGGGTTTTCAGATTAACTCAATTCTTGTATGCCACAGTTTATTTCACTATGGTGTTTTTCATACACAGA
Organism: Hirundo rustica; assembly: GCF_015227805.2. Lineage (NCBI taxonomy): Eukaryota > Metazoa > Chordata > Aves > Passeriformes > Hirundinidae > Hirundo > Hirundo rustica. Next base: position 5,190,424 of record NC_053461.1, on the reverse strand, counting down.
TATTTTCTACTGGCTGTACCTCCCAGCTGACCTGTCCCTGCTGGCCTGACAATGCAGATCCACAAAATACAAATTATTAGCAAAAGTTCCAGAGAACTTTTTTTGAGAATGTGGGTTTGAGTTGCACTCTTCCAAAGGTATGAACTAGGAGTACCAGGGCTGAAGCTGTTGCAGTGTTGAGCCAGACACTCTGAGTGCAGAACTTGGGCTCAGTTTCTGCTTAATATCATACTTTGATTTCCTGTTGAGCTGGAATGATGAATACTCTTAGCGCTGTGATCCTATTGTTATCAAAGCATTTGTGTAGGCAGTCTTTGATGAGAGGCTGATGGGAAGGTAGAACAGCAAATAGCTCTAGGTGCGCAAGCAAAAGATACTTTTTGTTTTCAGGGTATCTAAAAGCCATGTCTTGTCTTCATTTGACTGAATTTTCTATTTCGAGAGCACCGTGAAGAGATTTAATGACTTTCTGCAAGATCTCTGTTGTACACTCACACAGTTGTTCTCTTCCTGTCTTTTCCCTTAGCATTAGGGAACAGCCTCTTGCTGTTTGTGAAGGCAGTAATCGCTGGGTTACATCAGCACAGCATTTCTTTATACACTGTGAGAACATGTCATGATGTGTGTTGTTTCACCACGGAGAGCATCACAGAGCGAATATCTGCTTAAAATGCAATTAAGGGCTACAAAAGCCTGAAAGATCAACTGCCTGGGGAAACAAAGTTTACTTTGAAAAGGAGCAGAGAGAACATTGTGAGTGGCATGTTCAAAGTGCTTCTTCGAAAAAAGGCAACAGACTCCAGTACAGTTGATCACCTGCCTAGCAGAAGAACAGTTGTCGAACATTTGGAACTTTTTCAGCCCCTTCGGGATATTGTCTTAGGTCTCCAGTACTTCAGGAGAGTTTAGCTTCTGATTTAGGCCAGAAGCATATGTGAATTGATACTGGTACTTCACAAACTACACTCTAACCTTTAAAAGGATTGCTATGGACCAGAATTTACCACCCTTCATTTTCAATGGAATAAGCTTTACCATTCTCATCCACTCTCTCCCTCCCTTTCCTGTCCTGAAACAAAATCCTTGCTTGTACTTGATGGTACTGACACTCTCTTCTTTCCACAGCAATTTTTTTTCCCCTTAACAGACTTTATGTACTTAATGATGGTAATAAGCAATAACGTAGCAAGAACACAGGGCTTGTGACTCTCAGAGATTATCAGTCATTTTTCTTGAAGGTTATGGGAATGGAAAAATCCAATTCTGTCTTCTGGATTCTGCCCTGTGTTACTGCTGATAATGCCTTGATTATAACATGATAAGAAGCATGAACTTATTAGGAACTAAATACTCTCTCCTCAGTTCTGAATATTTTTTGGTCATGTTATAGCTGTGTTTAACAAGAGAGCTGGGAAAAAGCTTGTGACCTGATTTTCTAAAATCTCCTTCAGTGATCTCTGCACAGACAGAATGAAGTTTATGGAATGCTCTTCTGCCTCTTCACAGTCTGTTTTTTTCCAGCAGATGTTTTTTGGTGCCTTTTAACTTCCTTCAAAAATTGCCTTTCTGCTTGATTCATTTCCCCAGTTAGGATAGCTCTGTATTGTGTGGGGTTTTTTGAAGGGTTTGTTTGTTTGTTTGTTTGTTTTGGGGTTTTTTTGGTTTCTTTGTAGAGTTGCTCACTTTACCGTGTTTTTTTTTATTTGTTTAGGGAAACACAAAATAAAGAAAGAGGAAAATACTAAAAAGAAAAGAATTCTGGACATCTTTTACCTTTGGTTTAACTGCATTTACTTCTACCTATTTGTTCCACATATCTGATGGCTTGATACACAATTTCATGCAATTATATTTACTTTCAGCTGCCAACACCTTCAACTAATATTTCAAGGTTTGAAGAAAAACAGCAAAGAAAGAAAAAAAAAGTCACAGATGAATAAAAGTATGTGTGATTGGAAGGCCATTAATCTATTTGAAACAAGAATCATCTCTAGGTACGTTTAAATTGCTCCTCATTACTTATTTCTACTGCTTCATTTTTTTTTTTTCCTATTACTTTAGAAAGCATCTTGACTTAGTTATGTAAACCTGCTCTTTAAGAAAAGTCTTTGAACTCAGCTGCCAGCTTTCTGTAAGTATTTCTAGGGACTGTGCTGATGGTTGTGCTGAATTGAATGCCTCAGAAGTTCCCTTCCCTTGGAGCAGCTCAAGCTCCGTGACACTGAACAATCCCTGGTGCTGTGGTGCAGGGCACGACAAGGCTGTGTTTAACTGCAGAATAACTGGAGAAAACCAGCCTTCAGAGTAGAGCTGAGAGCACAGGATTAATGAGCTGGAAGATTTGCCAGGGCTGAGCTGTGCCAGCAGCCCTTCTCCTTCTCCTCCTCTGCACTGTGGCGTTTCCATCCGCTCCGTGTTATTGGCACATGCAGAACACCTAAACATGGCCCATCACACCCCTCCTGCTAGCCCAGGATTTTTTCCACTGCAAATTACAGGCTCAGCACTGACCAAGAAGGGCAGGGCTTGGTCTCTTGTACCTTTTTATGGCATGGCAAATAGCTATGCAATCATCCTGCAGTAACAGTGCAAGAATACAAATTACAGGCCAAACCAGGCTGCTGGTGTCTCGAGGCAATCGGTTGTTTGTGTCAGGTTCGCGCTCTGCTCATCGTTTCACAAAAGGCAGATGGACACAAAGGGAATGTCCAAGGCCCAAAGAGGTTCTGTGTTAGGTGTAAGGTGCATTCAGGAGGTTTTGGTGAAGTTAGTGGTGAAATAAACTGCCTGAGAATAAACCATGGGTAATGCATTGATATACAGTTGTTCAGAGATTGTAGAAAGCTCCTTCTCCAGTTTCAGCTGCAGACGAGTATGGGGAAGTAGGCAGTAATTAATGGAAGTGAAATTGAGTCAGAGGAGTCATCCATGTCCAGAAAATGCCAGAAAATCTTTATCTCTGCTTTCTGATCCAGTGCAGATGCCAGAGCATCACTTAAATTAGGGTCTGTTAGTAGTTACTGCAGAGCTGGGAAGGAGAGGATCGCAGCTCCATGGGGGAAAGCATTGAGGTCTGTTTGGTAACGGTAAAAGATTAAGAAAACCAAGTCTGACTTGAAGAACTAGATACAATACCAATCTTAAAGGCAACTGCTTCCTCAGGTGCTATTAGTTGTCATGGTCCTTCAACATATGGTACAATAACAGCTGTACATCTCTAGATAATCATTAACAGCACACATTGTGTAGGAAGGACAAATTTCACTCTCTTGCCCTAAGGTTCCTTGGAACGAGGAGATGTTTTCCTCTGTCACCCAAGGGGAAAAGAGAAAGCCTGACTTTAATTCAAGGCCTTGTGAAAATCAGTGCGTGTGAAGATGAGGTAAACTCACCAGCATCAGTTTGATCCCCCTGTGAAGGCTGGAAGATTCCAACCCAAGGTACTGGCAGGGGTGACACTCATTTCCAAGTCTGAAGCGTCACAACCCAAAGAATTGCTTGAAAAGAAAAAGTGTTGGTTTGGAACAAAAGAAAAGTGTTTCAAATGACGCTGCTTTGAATTTCCTGCTGAGTTCCATCTTCTGTCATAAGACTACAAGCTGTTACAAAATGTACTATTTATTTTTAGGATTACCACAGCACAAAAGTTTAAAGCATTAAAACTTTCTTACATGGGCTTATGTTCTGTGGAGAAAAACAACATCTCCAGTTGGTGAATAAGACTTAGATTTCAAGAACAGATGAGCAAAGAAAGATTTTTTGGAAAGTGGGCATTGAGTGTGAGGTTTCTTCTAGTTTTATTTAGCTGTGTATTAGAGATGCACATTGTCTTTTCAGTTGCATATTCTAATCTTCCTACTGTAATGGACTTGAGCACACAAAACAATGGCATTTTGCCCATTTCTCATGTAAAGCCTTAGATGTCAGAAAACACAGCTCCTTATGCTGTGAAGTATCAGTGTGTGAAACATTATCCAAAACAATTGTAATTAGAAGCAATTAACTCAACCCTATATTTAAAAACTCTGAGACTGGAGAGCAATAAAAAATTATAGGGAATGTAAACACAATTGAGAAAAATAAAGCCATTTACTGCTAGAATTTTGTAAAAATGTTTCAGTCTTCCATCTGTTTTTTCTCTTCTCAAAGGTATAAAAATAGATCTATTAACTTATAAGATGTGCATACAGGAATGATTTAGATCAGAATCTTTCCTGAAGCTTTTGTTGTCTTTTGTCTCTGTCTCCTTCTGGCAGGGGGTGTGGGGATTGTGTGGAGAAAGCTGTTGGTGTTGTTCAGAAGCACATTTAATTCTGCCCTATGCCATTCTTGTTTGCTTGCTTATGTATCAGCTTTCTAAAATCCTCATTTTAATGATCCTTTTTGTACAGAGCCAGCATCAGCCTGGGGAGACTTGTGAAGGGGTCTGCAACCTGGTTTGAGGTTTCAGCTTGGTTACAGTCACACCTAATTCTGACATGGAATCTGCTGCAGCATTGTGTGAGTGTTCCAGTTTCTGGAAATTGCACAAATGTATTAATTTGTGATTCTGATGGCTCCAACAGTAAATATTTCATGGGGTTGATTGGGGAGCGGGGGGAGGATAGGGAACAAAAAATCCCTCCAGAAATGCAGCTAAGCAGAGAGAAGGTTGACAGATGCAGTGGCTTATAGTCTTATTAGAGCAAAGTTATGTGAGACTACGTGGTCTTTAAAGCTATGAGGAGTAGTGGCTTGACTGTTACATCATCGAATTTTAGACATATTCTCAATAGTTTGTAGTCCATTCTGGTTAGAATTTGGAACACTGGAACATTTTAGCAAGATTTTACCAGTTGCTACCACAGAATATAGTGTGCTTTAGCCCTTAGCTAAGTTATTTCTGAGAACAATCATCCTTCCTTAAAACACAAGTTTTACATGTTGCTACTATTCTCAGATAATCGCTTTTATAGAAATCCTTGTGAGGCCGTATAAATGCTGGTTGAAACTCTCAGTAACTTCTTTATTTATTCATAACTGAAGATTTGTGGCAAGACCAGGTTCTTTTAGGAGCAAGTGTGCATCTTTCCTTAAAATCATCTATTTGGCTGCTGTGTGAGCACTGAGCTGGCCCAGCCTGATCTGGGTGAAATGTGGCCTCTGCACGTCTCCTGTGTTTGATCACTTCTTTCCATCTTCCTTGTTTATAGCTTTTTAATATTTTAATACAGCCGTGTTTCTGCTGCTTGTCTCTGCCTTCATAATAGCGTGTGTGCACATAAGACTTTTCAGGACTGAAAAGTGACCTTAACTTCACCATGGAGTGGTGATAATCTGAAGGAAACTGTTGATCCCATAAAGTATCTGGTCCTCTTCTAGCAGTTATGATCTTGCATCAGATGTTTCATCTGCTCACTTCCAGCTTTGCCTCAGTGAGGGAGGCTGTGTCGTGATATGCTGAGATTTTGAAAAGTGTGACAAAGAAAGCAATGAAGACTTCTTTCTCAAAATTACTTTGATTGCAATAATTAAAAAGCATATTTGTGTAGAGCTTACTGTTGTAAGGGTCTACTAGTACTTCACAAAAATAACTGTAAAGGAAGAAACACAATGACTTGTTGGTTTCATTGCCTTCAATTTATCACCATATGCTAAACCACTAATATATGGCAACTTCAGAGGCTCTCTTCAGTTGAGATGATGAAGAAAACTGGTACTGTTCTTTAAATCAAAGCCACTGATCTCTGAAGTTTCAGTTCCAGTGGGACATCCACATTTGAGACACTGTCTGGATTCCAGAGACAGTTTACATACGCTGTCAAACTTGGGAAGTTTGGGTCCAAGTGACTCAACAGGCTCAAATAAGCAGTTAGATGAGTGATTGCAGTCAGAACCATGACAGTTACCAAATTAGTCTTGTTTCCTTTGAGAAAAGAGGAAGAAAAAAGACATGGTGTTACACTGCATGACTGAACTCAGATGCTCTCAAGCCCCACAAATGGAGTATGACTGTAAATGCAAATTCAAACTTTTTCAATGAGCTCAGTCCCCAGGGAGAAACAAGGCTTTGTGGATAATTTAGGCTTCATCCATCACTGGTGCCGTTGCTGGCTCTCCATATTTGTTTTAGAAAGAAATCTGCTCAAGAGAGTAAGCTGGAAAATGAATTTGGGGCAAGGACTGGTACCATGGTGGGAAATCTTTACAAACAGTGGTCCGCTTGTCCCTCTGTCCGTCTTCGAGTCCTTACTTCAAAACCAACAAGCTTGGTGCTACTTTTAGACCACAAAATATTTAATGTAGCCCGCGCTGGGCTTACAACACTCAAGATGACTGCATTGCTATTCTTGCAACAGCCGTGCTGCAAGAAGCTTCAGAGAGAGATATTTTCTTACCTATGATAAAATCCAGCAATTTAAAATAGCTTTCAAAACTCTTAGTCCTTCATGAAACAGGCAAGAACTGTGACTTCCATTTAAGAAAAAAAAAAAAAGGCAGTTTGTCCCAAAGTAATGGAGCAACATTTTCAGCAGTAGAATACAACCACCAAGAGTATTTTCCTTCTAGGGCATATACAGGTTTGGGTTTTTTGTTTTGTTTCAGCATCTTTTTAAGTCAGTAAATGTAAAACAATACTAGCTTTGTAAATCTACATTTACAAGGCATACTTGTATTTTTTATGTAAGTCAGGTCTTTTTGCCTTCCTCTCTTGAAGGCTACGGGATGGTTTCCAAGCAGCTTGATGCTTCTGAGGGTCAGGCGCCTTTACAAAGAACAAACAAGGGACTAAATTTTGCTTTTGCTTATGCTGGGTTCATGCCAGAATAACTCAACTGATGTTATTGGAGTGAGTTACCCTAGTGCAAATCCAGAGTAAGAGAATAAACTGAACTGTCCCTTCTCTTGCTGTGAGGAGGAAAAAAAAGACAAGATATGTACTTCTGTCAGGTATTTCTTTTGTTAATTTAGGCAACAGTGAAACTGCTCTTATTTGCTGGCTTTGCTCTATCTTTAGCTGTTATTCTTCTGAATTTGTGTTGGAGTTCCTTGTGAAGATCAAGGCCTCAGAGTTTAAGGAAAGACTATTAAAGGGGGTTGATGTGGCTGAGATTCTTCAACATTGTGGGAAAACACCCTTAATGAGCAAAATGGATAAATCCACTCCGTCACGTTACTTGTGGCATCCCCTGCTCACATCTATTTCTTTGACAGCCTGATCCTGAGCAGAGGAGCCTTTTTCTCAGAAGCAAGTGCATCCTCATTCTGAAACTTGGTCTAGGAGTTTAAGCAGCAGTTTAAATCATGGTACAAGTACTTCCAGCTTTGTAGGCTGACATTCCCTGTTTTATGACCCCTGGAAGCAGGATCCCAGCTGACTGCCCACTGCAATTGCTATGGCACGATGTGCCACTGTGGCTTCTGCTCTCACCCCGTTTCTACATTAGAATCAAATTAAATTGTAGAGTTGTGGAGCAAAATAACTCCTTACTGTGGGAAAGGTGTTCTAGTCATGGGAATCCTTACCTCTCCTGCGGTTTCCAGCCATTTTGGAGTGCACTGAGAAGGGACTTTGGATAGGAGTAATTAGCTTGGTAGGGAGATCAAGTCCAACATCCCAGCTGAAGTATGGCCAGCCTCAAGTATCTAGGATGTGGGGGGGAAAAAAATCTATTTCCCATTCCTGAGTTTGTGTGGGAAGCACACTGAAACTTGGATATTTTGTTAGAACAATGACATCAGCTTCATCCTGTTTTTGCCTGCTGCATTTCATCCCGTTTAAACTCTGTTACTTTTCTTGACAAAGAACATCAAAGAAGATTTTTAATTACAACTCTCCAGATTGCTGTGACTTTTTCAGCTCAGCAGTAATAGGAACTGTTAGTGAGAGGAACTATTGGACTGGACTTTTATGTACTTTTCTTTTTACAACATCAAACTGTGCTTAAGGAAGCATTGATTTTAATTATTATGTAAATAATAGAAGAAGCAGGACCAAAAAAAAAAAAAAAAAAAAAAAAAGAGCTCACATATGATTACATAAATAGCAGAAGTCATAGAAAACTTTGATGTCCTGTACACTTTAACAACACCTCTTGGCATTTTTCCTGTTCTAGGCTGATTGTGAAATTCAGCCAACATGGTTTAGAAAATACATACTACATGTTCAATACCTGTAAGGAATCCAAACTGCATAGGTCAATAACTCTTTGCATAGGTCAATAACCTTAAAAAAAAAACTTAAATAACCCTTTAAAAGAAAATTCAGTACTGTGGTTCTGAAATTAACTTTCTAATAATTGTACCACTGCCTGGGCAACTGAAAAAATTTACTGATATGTTTAGACTCAGTGGAACATGTCTAAGAAGCAGAGCTACAGAAACAAATTTTGTCGTTTCAAAGTTTCAGTTGGATCATGGATGGATTTAGAAGTCCAGGCCTGTTTAATGTCAGACTTACCCCAGGACAGAAAATCTCCAGCCCTCCCAAAGACATCAAACAGCATCAGTAAGAACAAGAAAGCAAATAATTTTTGCAGAAGGTGCTGCATGGTCTTGGAAGAGTCATTAAAGTTCACGTCACAGTTCTCTTTACAGTAATGAACGTCCCTACTCCCACAGGCTGAGCTAGTTTATTTATTAAAGCTGGATGTGAAAGCGCACACCAAGAGACCCCACCACCACGCAAAGAAAGTTCCTTAATTCCATCCATACTCAACCTGAGTAATCAAAGCTGTCATAAACCTCACTGCCGTTCTTCCCCACAACGATTTTTATCTAAAGATGAAACACATCAGGGCAGGAGCAGGTTTGTGGTTGTTGAAAACAGATGCAGCCTGCAAAAATATTTCATAATATGTTTTTAATTTTGCATAGGAGCTGGCTATGGATTTGGGCTGGATCTTGGGAGTGAGGAGGAGAGCCTCAGGCTCCCACCCACACTTGTTTATCACAAAGCCCTTTGACATTCTCCCTGGGGGAGGAAAAAAAAGAATATTTTCTGTGAAGCAGACGCAGAACTGTAAGCAGAATCTCAAAGCAGTGATGCAGGTGAGGGGCCTTGCTAAGAGAGCTTTTTCTGCCCGATCTCCAGTGTGGCTGTATCTATACAGATCGTAAACAGTAATGAGGGACAGAAAGGGAAGATGTTTTCAGAATCTCCAAGAACTCCATTACACAGTAAATGTAAGATTTCAATGTGTTTTCATGGATGCCAAAAGAACTCTAAGAGGATCTGAGGAAGGCAGGCAAGGTGCTGCTGGGATTTTTCATGGCTCAGACCTCAGGTTAAACCCAAATGGCAGCATCATCTTTGGGACCAGGCAAGCAGAGATGTGGTTTGTGCATCATTTCCTCACTTTCAGAGATTGTAATGGTTTCTGGATAAGTAACAGGGTTTTTAATTGTGACACTGCGAAGAGTATCGAAACACCAAGGATTTTGTTTGGAATAGATTCCTATCCACAGTTCTTGCTATCTTTCTATTTCTGATGTACTAATTTAATGGGTTTTATGGGATGCCATCAAATAAAGGATGTCAAAATAATTTAAAAATACGTGGTGCTGAGGCTATTTCATAGCACTTTGCAGATTTTTCACCTTGGCCTCAATTAGAAGGTATCAATTGAATTTATGTCTCAGAACTGTCAGATGTGTATCTCTTCTCTTGGATTTTTTGCTTGAAGTTTTTTTATTTAAAAATCTAAACAGAAAGGAAGGGTTGTTTTCTCCCAGGAGTCATCTTGGAAAAATTAATAACAAATGTGCTTTTAGCTGGAAGCAGAAGCTTTATGGAGTAGGATGAGTAACTCTAGAGCAGTGTGATATAATCAGCTGTGCTGAGCATTTAGATTTCCTCTCTGTGGATCAGATGCAGCCCAATGCTGTCCAGTCCAGTGGCCTGTACACAGGCTGCCAGTCAAGACTGAAAAGAGATGGTATCTTTGTTCCTAAGAAGGATTAAGGTTAATCCCAGGCTTGATGAGTGTGTGTATGACTCCAGGAAAGTGCTTGACTAGAGAGTGCTCCACAAATGGCACCATTTACTGGCACCTTGCCACTTGAAAAACTTTAGAGTAACAGAGCCTCCTGTGTGCCTGGAGGTAATTTTGTGTATTCTGTGCTTTGATTATGAGCTGAGCTTTCAGGTATTGATAGTCCAAGCTGACAAGGCAAATCAGCCACCAGCGTTGGGGGCTTTTTACAACACCAGAGCTTCTACTTAGGATTTATATTCTATCCTTAGGATAAAAGAAGTCACATTCTTAACTGACTTAGAGCTGTACAGTCAATTCCACGGCCCTCAAGTGTTTGCAGCGACTGGAACTAACATGTCAGAATATCAGCTGAAGGTAATAAAAGTTTTGGATGGAAAAGGAGCTTTATGGATCACAAGCTTGGGTAGAAAGATTAGAGATGTTTAAAGGTTTCTGTCCGGGATCCCTGAATTCACGCCAAGTATAAACGGAAATGTCTCCAAGACTTAATGAATTATAAATAAGAAACTTGGCTCATTTGTTAAGTGTAAGTGCTCCTGGATGCTGATACTTGAGCTAATGCTACAAAATGAATGTTACAAGTATGCAGTAAAACTGTGAATATCATTTATAAGCCACTTTTGCTGGGGAAAAAGGTGTAGTGTAGAGATTGGACTGGCAGGGACTGACAATGAGTTGGCCCTGGTTGACAGTGATGGCAGCACATCAATCTGAGGCCACAGGAAATGAGATGCTAGAAAGGGAAATGTCTTGTTAGTTTATGGAGGGAAGAATGGGATTATGGGTATAGTTATGTTAATGAAGTTGCACCACATAACGTTATGTTCTGAGTTCTTGCGTATGAATGGTTAACAACGTTTCACATACAAAGTAATGTAATTGTTCATGGGTTCACTGTCCGGGATGGAGTCTATATATTGTTACGTTTGTCCCACACTGTGTTTGGCTTATGTCCTTTTGTTGGTATCGCTGGCGACAGTGTAGCCAAAGAAAGATGTGAAGGCTAAAATTTTATAATAGTGTGAGTTGAAAAGTTGGGAAGCTGTGAACAAGTTAACAAAAGTCAAGAGCTGCTGTGGTGTGGAGCTTGGTTCTTAGAGCCATGACCAGCGCTGTTCTGGGAGCTCAGAGACTGGCAGGGAGTCAAATATTTCTTCCTTCTGCAGCCCCAGTAGTCCTGACAGTGCTCACTGGGGAAAAGGGGTGCTTTTTCACTTTGAACATATGGCATTATCTTGAGCTAACTGACTACTTGATGAATATTTCAAAAAAAGGACAAGTCTTATATCGAAGAAGGTCAAGAATGCAACTTCATTTCCTCTTCAATCTAAAAAAAAATATTGGCTTTTATTTGTACGGATTTAATTTGGAGCACATATGTATGACATATGTAGCATCGTCAAATAGTTACCTGATGCTTATTTGGAACAAAATAAACCAAACCAGTAACTCAGTGTATGTATGGGTCAGGTACTGACTGGTTTGAATTTGTATCCAGAGCTTGTTGGCTTCAGTTTTGTAAGGGTAGCATCTGTTAAGAGAAGCAGCAGAGCAGAGGCCAAGATTATAAGAATACTCCTATCACTGTTATGCATAGTGTATAATATCAGCATTTGAAACCTTAAAATGCAGCTCTGTGTATTTTAAATACTCTTTCAAAGTATTTCGAAGCAAATATTCCTGTGTCACACATCCCATTCCCAACAAGCACAGAGCAGTCTCTGAGTGCAAACCATTGCTGCTTTCTCATCTGGTAAATGGTAACCCCCAAGTTCTGGTGAGGTGATCTTCGTGCTGTTGTGGGGATGCCTTGAAAATGTCACTTGATGAAAAAAACAGCAGCACCTTAAGTAGCTTGGCATTTGCATACTACAAATAGCATATGGTAAGTAGGTGGATTTGAGAGTTTGGCATTTAATGTAGAAAGTTTTGTGTAAACAGTAAGTAGTCAGCATGCTCTGTGGTACTGAAGGAAGAGACAATAGCACAGCTCTGCAAGTAAGAATTCTGCCCCTAAATACCATTTTCAGGTCAGTTATTGATCTGTTTATTTCACAAAGTGCTCAGCTGTGCACATTGTGTCAACTTTAAATAGCTTGGGGCTGATTTGACTTGAAAATGAGGAGTAACTTTATTGATGTTTGTGGAGTTAACAGTGTAAACAAACCAGTTTCTGGTCCTGTCATTTGGGTAATTGGTTTGGTTTTGATTTTTTTTTTCTTTGTTTGTTTTTTTTTTTTTTTTTAAATCATTTATGGTGGTTAAATGCAATTTAAGAACAATAGATTGCAAAGATTATGACAGCAAGATTAAAATTGGGTTATTGTGGACCTGCTGCTCATTATCCAAGTGCTCAGGTTGGGCCAAGACCTCAGAGACAAGAGCTCTGGTGGATGGACTTGTTTAACCCTTGGTAACTGAGCTCTGCTCCTCACCATGTACTGACCCACCCATATAAAATTTTAGGTGAAAACAAACCCATTTCTGTTTGTGTACCAGGCTTTGTACAGCAGGTGTGAGTCTGGGTTTGCTGTTTTGATTGTAACCTCTGGCAAAGGGCTGGTGTGAATGTCTTCGGACTGTTCTTTTTTCAATCACTTAAGGAAAATTCATGTAAGAAAGGTGATGTAGGGAGCAAACTTGCTGGACTCCTCCTGTCATAGAGGATCTACTGGTTTTTCCACTTAATTTTCATAGTAAGTGCCCCTTCATCCAAGACTTCTGTAAAATTCACTGTATTTACTTGGTATCTTTAATTCTATTTAAAATTACATGAAGAAAAAAAACCCCTGTCCTTTATTTTTGCAGTGAATCTTTTTAGGACCAGCTATTTTCACATTTTTTTCCCCCACAATGTTATGAGCACTTTGTTTGTTTTTTTTTAATGTAATTATAAGTCAAAGTAAGGCTTAAAGAATCACAGGTCCAGATATCTGAAATACAATCATCCATCAAAAACCCTCAGTGGGACAATTACAGCCCCCACATCCTCCCACAGCAAACCATGACTGTAGGGGAGTTTTTGAGGGCTGCAGCTGAGATTAGACACCGTGAAGGACTCCTGCCTTGGCCTTCACAAAATCACCTGCTATGAGTCTTAGTGATTCTTGGCATGTGTTCTTTTTTACATTAGTACCAGCTCTACATAATTTGCAATTTATTTTAGCATCTGTCTCAATGATGTCTGTTTAAATGAGATGTGAATCTGTCTCTTAAGGAGTTTTCAGGTTCTTTACAGAGCCAACATAACTTTAAATACTCTTTCAATACAAAGTGCAATGCATATCCAATACCTCCTCTTACACATTGAGTGCCCTCAGCATTGTTTTTCTACCCAGCTTCTGTTTTCATTCTTTCCCAATATCCTCCTTGCTTCCTGAAATCCAAGAAGTCCCCCACTGTCATCATTCCTTCCCAAAGGTTTCCAGTGTTCTCCCTTCTTCTGTTTCAACAGCTCAGTGCAGAATTGGATTTTCAGGAGATAACACATCTGATTGTTGCTTAGATGGATGTACAGGCTTGTCTTATCATATTAAAAACAAAGCAGCCACAAAACTGTGGTAAATGAGGTCTAAGATGTTACTCTGGTTTGAACAAAGAGTGTTGTGACCTGCACAGACTGCAGAGCCCCAAGGTGCCGGAAAAGATCCTCAGCAAGGAGTGGCCAGGTCCAGAATCTTGCTGTGCCATACACAGAGCAGTCAGACCAGTGATGCTTCTGTGAGTGCCCCTCACAGGAAATGGTTCACAGGGAGCCTGATCTCTGAGTCAGATTTTGCTGCTAGTTTAGAAATTCATTTGCAAAAGTTTATATACAAAGGTAACAGTTATTGTCTGGGGACAATAATATCACTAATAATGGCAGAATCTAGCAGTGAGAGAATGCTTGTGTCTTCAAGTACATCGGGTGAAAATCTGAGCTATGGATGTATCACATGGAAAACCATATGGCAGCAGCTCTGCTTGGACGGGCGTTTGACTTGACTGAATTAATTTCTCAGCAAGCTTGTCCTTGTTGACTGCAGGATTTTGGGGATTATTACAGGAACGTGGGCAAGGTTGTCATGTCCTTCAGGATTTTTAGCATGATGTAAGTATGAGCACAGGTGGGCAGTGAGATATTCTGGGCTTCATTCCTCACCAGGTGTCAGTCATTTCATTCCCACGATTAGAAATAAACATCGGTGATGGAGCACCCTCCCCTACGGCCTATTTGTTAAATGGAGGCACAGCTACATCTGAGAATGGGGCTCTTTTTCTCTTTGTAAGGGATGCTTTGGCACTTTTCCCTATCCCCAGGGCAAAGTATCTGATCCTTAGCTGCTGACAGGTTTTTCCTCAGAGCTGCACTGCCACATCTCTGATGTGGACAGGACTTTAGTTGTTGCTGCTATTGTTTTGGAGAAACTAAGAGATAGATAATAACATGTGAAACTCTTGTGAAAGTGGATGGTTGACTGAACAGAGAAGTCTCCAGAGGGTAGTGATATGCAGCAAATGATGCTGAATAATATTGTCTCTTAATTTTTTAATTCATTTTTTTTTTTAAGGGGAGTGTGGATGCTGGTTTAGCTCATTTATTTCTTACTATGAAGTACTGTTTGTAATAGAATTCACTCATATCCTGTATGTTTTGAGCCCAGATTTTAATTTATAAAGCATGACTGTATAAAATAAGAGAGAGAATATTTTGACCTGTACAGCACAGGTAATTTCCATATTATGCTATAAAAAATAAAGTGAATTCCCAATTTGCTTGTGACTCAAGCAAATATAAAGTCTCCAGACTGACTTTTGAGCATATTCCAATTTGGCTGCAAGAAGAAGATGGCTTTTTATTTTTTTAATCTATCATTCTCTAATTTTCAGAAAGTAACTTGTAACATGGTTTTGGGAATTGAGAACAAAGATATTCTCCCCTGAAAGGCTCATTCTTCAAGCTTGGTATTACCCAATACTGCTTAGCTCTTGTCTGGCAAGGTTCAGTGGGTGGAGGAAGGGAACAGGTCTTATTTTGAGATTTTAAGAGGAGCTGAATTTTATATTAGTTTCACAGTTTATTTGTTTTTATTCCTGTCCAAAAAAGCTGTTTTTCCATGGGAGCCTGAGGAGACCTCACTCAAGATGAAAGGAAGTGGAATGTGTCTGAGAGAGTGGCCAAATTTTGATGGCTTCTTTTTGCTGATGGTATGAGCAGTTAAATCTTTTAAAAAGGGAGTGTTGCTTTCCTCTTACTGTATCTGTTGTCCAACTCTTTCCCATCCTTTCTACTTGGTACTTGATCATCTGCCAGAACCTGCTCATTTAATTAACCTCTTTGAATTTAGTCTCTGCAAAGTTTGAGCAATCGTGTGCAGCTTTGGGGTTCCCCTGGTATTTTAAGTTGGTTTTGGTCACCAGCTCAGCAGATTGGATTAGATTCCCTTTCTGTGCCGCTTAGTGACACAGAGGAGATGCAGCAGCCTTGTATTCATGCTTCATTACAAATACAAGCATTTAACACTGCTGGATAAATTGGTGGACCCATGGTGCTGTTTTTCCCATTGAAATCATCGTTTGGCTCCTTGTGCTTGAGGCACATTGTGTCCCAGGTTTGTTTTAGTGTTCTAAAATAGGACCCGTGGCCTACAGAGTATTTCACATTTATTTCAGTGATCTAAAATCTGAAAACATGGTGAGGACCAGGCATAAGCAAAATCCAGCTCAGGGTGAGGAGAGTTACAAAACTGAGAGCACTGGGCTTCTGAAATACATTTCTAGTGAATGCTAGTGTGGTGTGTGATCTGCTCACACTGGTAGTATTTCTCACCCATTAACACCTCTTGGCCCATGCTGAGCCTTGGAGTGCTGCAGCTGACCAGCTCTGGTGCCTGATCTCAATGGCTCACATGAAAATTCTCCTTTCAGTGAAACATTGGAATTTCTCAGCTCTGAATCCCTTCGCTGATAGCTCAGGCTGTGGCAAAGGAACACGGAGAAGAATGTTAACTTCAGATCATTCCCTTTCAGATTATGTCAGTCTGCCACGTTCATATATGAAGTGTGTTATTTGCCATTCCGACTTTGTGAGGTGTGAGCAGAATGATTATTTTCATCTTTGTAGCAATTCAATTTGAAACACTTCTTGAGTGAGGGCTGTGGGGAAGGAGGATGCACTTTGTGTGAAAAATATAATCTGTTTAGTAATTTGATCGCTTGATCAATTTTGTGTTTAGTGGCACTTACCATGCCAGTATTTAAGCACAGAAATCTTACAGCAGTATGGGAGGTATTCATACTGTTTCATAGGTTTTCTTCTTTAAATTCACACATGTGCACATTTCACATAGTTGAGCTTCTTTCCATGTTTTACAGTTGTCCATTGTTACTTGACTTCAATAAAAAAGCAGAGCAGTATAGCTGCAAAGATATGCTTGTTATTATTTATCACTGAATGGACTGATAACTGAACTCATCCACAGTGGTTACTCCTAGGTTTTCCGAGGAGCCCTTGTGGTAGGAAGCACTGATTTCTGTATCTCCTGCACTGTTACTGGAATGCTCCTTCACTTTGACAAGTGAGGAGTGGGGAGCCTGGATACACCTAAACACCTGTGCTATCTGTTATGTTTATTGAGCTCAGGCAATGCCCATGATCAGCCAATTGAAGCTTCTTGGAGTTATTGGCAGAACCCACCCAGAAGGATCTGCACTCACTTGGGTCACCTGGGTACTGACTGCTCCAATTTCCATCTGCCTGCTGCCCATCCAGCTGAAGCTGAGGAAGGCAACAGGGATGAACAACTTCTGCCTTGGCTCTTAGCTGTTACCATTTGCCATTTCATATGAGCATACAATCTTTATTATCAGTAAAATGGCATGACAAAAATATCCTCTGCTTCATCCTGTAGATGATTAATGTCATCTTTGGCACCCCTGCCATCAGTTAGCACAGAGCTCAGAGAAAGTGGGAAAACCAACAGATAGCTCTTTTTCTACTCTTTGCCTTTCCTTCTCATCGTTGGTTTAACTTTTTTTCCCCCTCTTGTTTTGTTTCCCAGAAAGGTATTTTCTTTTGCGCTTTGCAGGTATCACTTCTTGATAAGACTTTTTTCCTGCTTTAGCTCCACTGACAGGACAGCAAAACAACTGAATGTGTCTTTTGTTAAAACTTGAAATTTTGTTTATGGAGATGGTAAGTTCTGGTAGTTAACAACAGCATTGGGTAGGAGTTTGCCTCGGTACAGTGGCCAATTATCACTTCTTTTCAGAAGCTCACTGTTTTGCTTTATATCACCACCTACAATTTCAAAAACTACTTTTTGAAATACAGTCTACAGAACATTCTTCTCAGAAGAAAAAGAGCTAAACAGTTTCAACAGTGTTGGAAAACAGGTTTGAATTTTTAAATAGAAAATGCTACATCTGCTTATTTCCTTCTTTTTTTCCAGCATAATAACTAAGTTTTGCCAGAAAGCTCCTTGCTATTTATCCTTCACAATTCTAATTCCTCAGATATTGCAGGCTCAAAGGACAAGATCATTCTTTCCTTTGTTTTTTGTAATCATTTGTTCCAATTTTTTTTTTTTTAAAGTCACATTTCACTTTCTCCCCCCAGAAAAAAATTACCATCAGAGCTCTTTACTATCAGATCTGTCTGCTAACATTCAGCCTGGCTAATCTGAGAACCCCAAAGCCCACTAGTTGTTCATCAGCAGCCTTTTTGTAAAGTGATCACAGTTGCCTGTCTAATGGGAAGGTGTGGAAAACCCTGGATCTAGTTAACTGATTTTTGTCCTTTTCAGTTTATATCAAGCAAGATATTTCCTGTTGGAGTACTGATTTTTAGCTATGTATATAAAGACTGTGCTGTCACTTCATATGCTTATAACCATCATCTACTGCCCCCAAGCCTTAATTAGTCTCTCTTCCTTTTAACATTTTGAGTATGTCATGGCTTATTATATTTTGCTCCATATTATTTATGAGGAATAATTACATATCTTGTTTCTGTTCTAACCATTCTCCAACTTGCTTTTCACACAAATGGATTTTAATGGTTCCCTGTGTTTTATATTCTCAGCTGTAATTGTTAATTACTTAAATGCCTCTGTAAAATCTAACCCATCATATAATTACACTTAATATCTCACTTTGCCTTTGCAGTGGATTCAGGAAGTGTATGAGCAGTGGTTCAGGTTTTCATTACGTTGCTCTTATGGTAGTAACAAATTGTCTCCATCAGAAATCATCATCACAAAGTGGTTGCAAAGGTGAAAACAGAATGAATTTCTGTTCAGGTAATTCTGCTCACATGTGTAGGAGCATCTGTTCACAATTTGTAGAGTTCATATGCAGCAAAGTCTGGAACTGTTAGTAACTTTTCAGCTTCCTGGTGGATTTATTTCAGTGATTTCATCATCTTTGCCAAAGAGAGAGTATATTTTATTTGTACTGGGGAGAGCATTTGCTATCTTTGATAGAAACTGTCATCAATAGAAGTCATGTGAATTCTAGGTGGCAAAAGATTCTTAATTGGACCCCATGTGGTAAGGTCAATGTGCCTGTCAGAGTGCTGTGTAACTGAGGGAATTATTCTCTCAAATACTTCAATTTGTCTTTTATTGCAGTTGTGTGATTCCAAGTGGCAAGGATGAGCAGCCATGCAGAAAATCTGTGACAGAATTCTTTGACTGCTTCTAAAGTTTGCATGCTGAAGATCTATAAATGTTACTAAATTAACGAGTAAAGGCAATTTCATGGAGTATTAATGATAGCAAAATGACATTATCATTCTTTTATGTTTTTATGCAAGGCAGTTACGCAGAACGAATGAGAATATGTAATGGGCAGATTTAATTGATTAAACCCTCTGTGCAGTAAGTGGGAACTCCAGTTTGAGCCACATCCCATTAAAAACTGAACTCTTGATTACTGTTCAACAAAATCAATACAGAGCAGAAGTCGGCTGTGAATCTTGTGCCTGCAGCAGTAATGCAGTTTGACAATGAAAATCAATGCCCAGTCCCCAAACAGAGCGGTTAATAGTATTTGTGGTTTGTCTTTTATAGATCTTTAAGTCCTTAAGGCCTTCTGTTAATTTACTGCCTGTGCCTGGATCTGGGAGGTCACTGACTTAGAGAAATAGGGTGTTTTTCGCTTGTTTTGTATCATGTATAATTTTCTGCCACTAAAATCTGTATCTGTTGCACGTGGAATTGTTGCTCAAAGTATTAACCTGTACACATCTCTAGATAAAAGACCACCATCCACATAGTGAATAGGCAGAAGGGATCCTTTCACAGAACCAAGCACAATTCCCATTGGTTTATCCTTTAAAAATCAGCCTCCTGACAGTGACAATGACAAGTTTGGGGGTTGTTTTAAGTCTGTAATAGATTTTTTTATTAAAATACCTTTTTCATAGAACTAACTTTTAGCCAATTTTTACATGCCGTGTGGAAATAACAGGACTGGAGGTTACAAATAGATTGTATGTTATCCTAGAGTAAACTATCCAATAGAAATATATGAAATAAATGAGAATTTAACTAATTCATAGTTTAGTAATCAGGCATTTTATACCTTTCATGGAAAGAAATTGTATCTGTCTTCATCTGTCAGTGAAGATTTAAGAGCTGTGTGCCCTGAGCTTTCATTTCATTTTCAATTCTTCCCTTTCCCAGTACAACTCCATGCATATTCACGAATGTTTCATAGAAACAAAACTCAGTTCTTAATATTTCACAATATTTCTCAGAATTTTATTATTAATAAGTTTATTTTTGTGTATGTATGCTGTACATTTTGTCCTACACTGTGTTATCTTTGTGAAGTATTTTGTATACAACAGGAATTTAGGCACATAAAATGTACATGAGTGCCTGAAGTCAGGTCTCAGACCCCACTGGGAAACTGAGCCCGGTGTCTTGACTTGCAGCCCTTTGGCCAGTAAATAATATTTCTTCTTGAACAGTGAACTATCAAACCCAAACTGAAAAAAATGATCATTTTAAAACCTAGAACACTGTTCATTTATTCAAGTTGCATCAGAAATCTTACACTCATCTGGTAAGCTGCAGAGCATGCTCCAAAGAAAGGGGGGAGAAGTTTCTGTGTCCATACATGGTAAAGAATTTATGAGAATTGTTTTGGAATTACTGCTGAATCACTCTTAAAATACTCAGTAGAGACCTCTTAAAAATGTGCAGTGGTGTGAAGCAAATTATCTTCCTGCCACCAAAAGTACGTCTTTTTAAAAGACTATTTATGCATGTAATTTTCCCACTATAAATTTTGCAGAGTGGTTGTGATTTTTATTGTGAGACTGAAGTGTAGGGTTAGAGAATTAGTCTAGACATTTACCTATGGCTTATTTAATTGTAAAAACTTGAAAAGCAGTGTCTGGCAGCATGATAGTGTGAGTGGGTCTCAGAATCACCAATGGGTCAGATTGGAAGGGACCACTGGAGATCATCTGGTCCAGCCTCCCTGCTCAGACAGGGTCACCCATGGCCCAGGATTGCACCCAGGTGGTTCTTCCCAGTGGGGAAGACTGCAGACCCTCTCTGGGGAACCTGTTCCAGTGCTGTCACCTACACACCAAGCTTCTTCCTCGAGGTCAGGTGGAAATTCCTGGGCATCAGTCCCTGCCCATTGCTTTTTGTGCCATTGCTGGGCACCAGGAGCAGAGCCTGGTCCTTGCTCTGAGCCCTCCCTGCACACACCTGACAGGGGTGAGGTCCCCTCTCAGTCATCTCTTCTTCAGGCTGAACTCATCTCCCTCAGCTTTTCCTCATGAGAGAGGCTCCAGTCCCTTAGTTTTGGGATCACATCCTTTGTTCTACTCTCGAGCAATGGCAGTAGAGTTATGGCTGGTAAAAGTTACACACACACACACCCCAACATAAACACAGCTCATTTTGTGTACTTTCAGTAGGAAAAAAAATAGTTTCCTGATGATGTGGCTTATTTGGGTTATTCTAGTGCTGACAGAAGCAGGACAGCATTTTGGAAATGGGGCTTGCTTGTGTTTTTACTACGCCAGCGTGCTTCCCTTTGTTAATCTAAGAACAAGTAAATCTGTCTTAAATGTCTGCCTTGCTTGTTCACATGTCAGCCTAAGCAGCAAGGGAACACTCTTGCCTATATAGTCTGTCTCTTCAGAATTTGTGTAGTCTGTTCCAGCAGGGCCTGTGACAGAAGCCTACACTGATGCAGCTGTGGCATGTGGTACCTAATTCTCTCTTTATCTCTTAATCTAATCAAGTGGTACACAGTAATTCCCAAAGCATAACTGGATTATCAGCACAGTCAAGCCTCTATCCAGTCCAAGTTTAAAATGAACCACCTTACAAGGCCATAGTAAAGGCACTTGATAGAGTAGGGACAGTTAAAACACCTAATTATGCTGTTTGATTAATCAGGATATCTTTGAAATCACTGATGATGTTCTGATGGCTGTGGACTGAGATTTATCATGTGCAGATATTGCCTACTTCTTCCAGCCTCAAGGCACAGCTGTTTGCTTCCTGAAAGGAGATTTTTGTTCCTCACCGTGTTTCTAAGTAATAGCTGCTTTTCATTGAGGGATGGGTATGAGTCCTTTTTTCCCCAGTGATTTTTCTGTATGTGAGGTTGGTTTGTTTTTATTTTATTTGGGTTTTTGTGGCTTTGGTTTTTTACAATACATGGTCATATAGAGAAAGCCTGTAAAGGCAAGGTACTGCTGAATAGTCTGTAGCCTGGACAAAACTCTGAAGTTCGTGGTCTCTCATGTTCCAACAAACTCTCACTTGTCTTTTTTTTGTTCTTGTTTTTTAAGCTCTGACAGTAGTGTTGAAGGATTCTTATTGTTGCCATTGACTGGCTTCTGTTTAGAAAATAATTATGGATTCATAATTTTCAGCAGCTCCGTAGTAGCAGCAGTATGATACAAGTGCAATTTTGGAAGAAAAGAACAACATTTCTGTTGCCAGGGCTGCACTTTCATCTGGGCTAGGAGTGAGAGGTCATTGAAGAGGAAAATGAGTTTAACTTGTACCTACTAACATTTTCAGACTGCTGATTTGACTCCCATCTAAAATGTGAAGTTCAGAGAGGAGTTACCTCAGCTTTAAGCACTTGTCCCAGAACAGACCATTTTTCCAGTGCCCTGCAGTGCTGCGCTTCAGCAGAGGTCAGTGCAGCCTCCAGGCTGGTTTAGCTTCAGTAGTGCAGACACTCAGAACACAGTGTATGTGTTCCTGTAGAAAAAAACCCTCATCTAGTAACATTGTAATAGTTAGAATTGGTAGTTCAGTTTTACAGAAAGTATTTTACAGATATTCAAAGCTTCTGTGGGTACTGAAAAATTGTCTTAATAACTGAATAATAGTAAAGTTGTGATACCTACTGATTTAAAACTGTTAATGAAAGCTTCCTGAAGCTTTTCCAGGAACTGCATCCAAGTACTGAGTGCCTTCAGCTCTTAAGATCTGCTCTATACGTAACACTTAGCTCTTACAGAATACTGGGTAATTTTGGCTTTGTCGATGTGTCAAAAGTGACATTTAAAGAAACTTGGAGAGTTTTGGTGAAGATTTCAAGTATCAGTAGCCTAATTGTGCTCTCAATAAAGTCAGCATAATATGTCACCAGATGAGAATCAGTTTAATGCTTTTAAAGTTGAAGTCCATAACTGTACTAGGGTGGATGTGATTATTTGGGTGACTGGATAAAGTTGGAGACAGTATCTGGGGCTGCAGTTTTAAAAATTTAAAGAAGTGTGTATCTTTGTTAATTATAAAAGATACTGGAATGTGTTCCGGTCCATTTACACTACAACTGCTGGGTACTGCAGCTTAAAAACCCTACAGACATGCTAATGTTCAACTCCCAGTTTAGAAATGTAGTTTTAGTTGCGAACTGATCTCTTTGCTAAACAGAGAGTCTTCATTGACTTGGATTCACTAATTCCAGAGCCTGGGCAAGCTGCACATGATAATGAGATGCAGATCTTGGCTGATGACTGATGAAGCACTTGTGGAAGGTTTGTTTTTCCAGACATGACTGAGTTTGTGTCTGTACCAGCAACATTACTGGTATCAGTATCTGATCAGAAGCTTACACTAATTGATTGGCTCTCACAAAGGCTACAGTAATTTCTATTCCATTATGAGCAGTGACAGGGGACTTTCCTGCAGCTCCTGGGGCTGACAAAGCCAAAGGAAAGAGTCCATCTGTTCTGACAAATGAATGTAAAAACTGAAACCAGGTGGATTCCACCTCTGAAAAGTGCAGTGATTCAGGGAGGTGCCCTGTGTACATGGAATGGATCTGAGTGTCCTGATGCCTGTCTCCTTGGCCTGCCCAGCAGGTGTGAACAGGTTTTTTTTTGTGTAGAACAGCCAGCCCCCGTGGTGTGCTGCAAGGGGAAACCATCTGTTCCTGAGCAGCAGAGCACACCTCTGTGACTTGGCCTGTGGCAGTGGCTACTGGTGCCCCATTGCTAATGAAAGCACATCACTATTAGCAGAGATGTGAGAGAAGTGCAGGAAGAAAGTGCAGAAAACTGCCGTCTGCATGCAAAAAATGCTTTTTAATCGACTGCCATCAGTAGAGGCAGAAAGCCAGTCAGATAAAAATCAGCACTTCCTTGGCACTGTTCTGTTACTGTTTTCTGTCTTTCGCCACACATTATTATTGAGTGCTTAATCAGTATTAAATCTAATTCTGGGATGACATCTGAGAAATTAGTTTACAGCATTAGCAGCTGGAAGAATGTCCTGCCTGTTAATTATTTACATTATCTGTCTGTCAGAATAACAGCTGGCAGTTAAAATACTGTAGCATGAGACCCAGTACCCAGAAAAATGCCGTATTTAGGCAGGTGTAGGAGCATACTGTGCAATCTCTTAAAGCCAGTGCCTTCAGAAGGTGATGAAGGAACTCATTTGGGGCACATCCTGTATTGATATGTCTTAGGCAAATGGGAGATACTTTTCTCTGTGCACACATACACAAGATGTCTAATGCTACAGTTTTATAATGTGCTTAGGGAGGAGCTGGAGAGTCACCACAAGGGTAGTTTAAAAATCAGTCAGTCAGCGGTCATTTCTGAAATGTAACTATCCTGGCTGATTTTGAGGAGAATATTGAGGTATCAAGGTATTAGCTGTGAATTCTCTGTTGGGGTTCTGGCATGTGCAGGTTTGCTTCCCATTTCTCTGGCAGTGTGTGAACCCAGATTCTGTTACTGTGCTAAGCCACAGCACCCTCATTCCAGGTAGCAGGAGTGGGACTGACCACCAGAACTGCTTTCATTTCAGGATAAGCTGTGAATACTGTGTTGCTGTGAAGGGAAACAAGTGAAGTAAATCCATACGTTTTGTCCTTTCAGAGTCCAAGCCTTTGCAATCTCTTTCCCAGGGTGTGCCAGGTTTTGGATTGTTCCCCAGTTGAGTCACTTTGACTCCTTCCCATGGCAGTGCTGTGAGGAGTTCTGCGTGTCCTCATTCTTTGCCTGAGGATGAAGCAGTGGTGGGGCCTGTGAGGTCTTGATCCGTAATGAGTCATTTGACCCCTCTCGTATTTTGTCTTGGAGAAGGGAAGGATTGCACAGACATCCTTTTAAGGAGCCACATGCTCCAGGGTGATGAAAAGGAAGACAAGATGGGGCTCTAAATACATCAATGCAGATTTTGGGTCTTTTTAAGGGGAGGACACTCGCTCTTAAGGTCTCTGCACTATTTCAGTCTGTAAATGTAACTTTGAGGTTCACTTAGTTAAATATGCTTTTTCTTCTCTCCTGCCAAGTTGTCATGCTTGTTCAGTATTCCCCTGAGACAAATACAATCTTTTGAAGGAGAAAATACTTGGGAAACATTGGGATGAAAAGGAAATTTAGGAACTGCATGGTATGGTTTACAAATAAAAATCCCAAGACGTTTTTTAATCTTACAAAAAATGGTCTGCCCCTTCTCCCTCCTCCAGCCCCGAGATTCATGTACCTTTGTACTGAATTCTGTAAATATGTACTGTATTGTAATGCTTGCTGAGAACATGCAACTTAAGTTATGCTATTCAGCCTAAAAATACTGAAGAGAAGTGGTGGTAGGATAATACATGATCTGTGTGAACAGAGGGCTGTTTATAGCATCTGGCCATCAGATTTCTGTTTGCTTGTCTGGTTCAAGCATTCTGACAATTAATCAGTATTGAAATGCTGCTCTGGATGTGCAAAGGATTACACAGAGTAAGTGCCAACCTGGCCATACGCCTTTTGGCAAAACCACGGTTTGGCTTCTTTAAGTTTTATGGATTTTCACTAGGTATAATCTTTTCTCAAAAAAGAAGAAACTGATAATGAAGTAATTTTTTTCAGGGCTGTGAGCAAGACCATTTTTGCAATTTTTGGCATTCACATTCAGAAGAAAACAGTAACAATGCATGTTCAGGCCATTTATTTTTATCTATATTGACAATATACCCACAAATTTTCTACTGTTGGCAGTAAAATTTTGGCCAATGCACACTGCTTATTGACTGAAAATCGTCCTATGCACTTCCAAAGGAAGTCTTGCTCTCCTATCTACTCTATTCATCTCATAAATTACACTGGAATAATAAGACTAAAAAATTCCTTTTTATTCCCAAACCAGCCGAAACTGGGCAGTAACACTGCAAACTGCCCCAAAATTGCCCAGCTAGTCCTGGTGCTGTCAGCATCATTCCAGCACTGCCAGTTTTTGCATCCTGCCAGTCAAATTTATTTTAGCAGTAGTTCCAGAGGAAAGTTGTGTTAAACTTCTCTGTCCCCCACCAGTGCTTTGGGGTGAGCTTAAAAAAAAAAAGGTGGCAATTCTTGGCCTCATACTGCCTTGGCAATCTCATCCAGTTTGCCCTTTAATGTTTTCCACATATGGTGGTGAAATCCAGTGTCTGACTTCTTTTCTAAATACAGGATCATAATTATTTTTAAAATTATCAATGCAATGAGTCTTTTCAAGACTTTTTTTTCTCCTTTTGCAATTTAACAAAGTATTGAAAGTTCTTGTGTTGTCCATTTCCCATAGACACTTTTGAAGACATTTTATTCCTTTTCCTTAAGGTTTTACTGTATCTTGTGAAATATCTCCTTCCCAATTTTGGAGCAGAAAGCAGAGTAGCAAGGAGCACATTCCTTTGCCAGTGGAAGAGTGGCCAGGCATGAGCAGGCTGTTCCCCACTATCAGCACAGAGCTTGTTTTTCACACAGCTGGGCTTGGTTCTTTGGTGATAGAACAAAACCAGTGGTGGTAATAGCAAAGCACAGGCTAAGTGGTTTCTTCGCTGAATTTTGGGTGTTTGTCTCTTACAGAGAGTAAAATCCTCATGTGTGTAACTTCTGTGTTACTGGAGTGACCAAATGGAATTAACTTCACATGAATGGCTTTGAATTTGCTCTTTTATGATGCAGGATTTGGTTTCGGAGGTGAAAACTGGCTGAATGTAAGCCAAGACTGTGAAAAAACAAATCAAGTGAATGAGTTTTATTTCCCTGTCACCCTGCAAATATTTGTGTTTTATCTGAAAAGCAGGAAGCAGCCTGTGATTTTAGTAATATGCCTAGAATGAAATCTGGGCTTTGGAACAGGTTTCCCTGCTTTGGCAGTGCATTCCTTTGTTAAATTCACAATGACTTATAACAGAACTGTTCAGAAGCAATACTAGCAGTGCAGATTTCAGTTTTAGTGGCCTGTTACACCCCAAACCACTCCACTTCTCTTGGCAAAGAAAAGACTATACAGTGTAATATCAGGGGAGAAACTGGTAAATGGCACTCGAAAACAAACAATTTTATGTAGTGGGGGGAAGATATAAAAGCATGAAGTTATTTTAAAATTGCCTGGTATTTTTAAGTTGGAATCAACAGGTTCCATCCTTCTAATGTAAATGTTCTTACGTAAAACTAAAAGCATGTTTGAAAAAACAATATGTAAGGAAAGAAGCAGTTTTAAATAAGACTGGTGAAACATCCAGAATGACATGAAGTGAAGTATTGTTCACTTTCTTATGGATTACCTCAAGTTTTGGGCTTATATTGTTGCAAATTATGTATTCTGTTCCTGAATACTGGAATTAATTACAGTCATGGCAAAGGTGTGGTGGTGGGGTTTTGTTTGTTTGTTTGTTTGTTTGTTTTTAATAATCACATGCAGCCAGTGACATAAAGATCTGGAATACTGCCAGAATTGCAGTAATAAAATAAAGCAAATTTCTTACGTAATTTCCTGACTAGCACTTTCCCAGAGTACAGTAACCCTGCATATAGCATCTGAAAACATTACCAACAGCGTTACAGAACAAAGCCCAGTACAATTTAATATCTGAGAGAGGATGAAGGGATTAAAGTCTAAGGATACAATCCAGTGGAATGGTCAGAAGGGACTTGTATTCCTGAATGTTTCTGTAGAAAAGTCACAGTAGTCTCTGTGTGTCTAGGACTGAAAGGATTTCAAGATTTGCCACTCTTTGCCACTAATAATTTCTTGCCTTTTCTGTTGTGCTCTGAGCACGACTGATAACATAAAATAGTGAGCTTTGCAGATGGAAAGGAACTGGTTTTGTAACAGATTGAGTTTTGGGAGCAGGGTGTGGGTAGAAGAAGATACACATTGCTGGTTTAGTCTCAGACATGCGGTCAGATCCTTTTGTTTGAACCTCCCCACATTCTTCAGGATGTGAGTGGGAGTATTCTCCCATACATGAAAACCTTTAAGGACTCCTGTGACTTCTCTTACAGTGAACCTCTGATACTGCTGGTTTCTAAGAATTCAAAGAATTTTAACTTTATATTGAGGCAGGACAGGCATGGAGGTCTAAAGACGCATGGTGAAATACACAGTGCTTCTAAAATCTGCTGATGAATGTG
The DNA here is from genome assembly GCF_015227805.2 of Hirundo rustica. Lineage (NCBI taxonomy): Eukaryota > Metazoa > Chordata > Aves > Passeriformes > Hirundinidae > Hirundo > Hirundo rustica. The sequence continues at coordinate 5,162,575 of NC_053461.1, read as the reverse complement.
AAGTGTGGTGTGAACCACGGCCTGTAAGCTGCAGAATGGTGAGTAAAGGTAATAGTGACAGACTGAGGCTCCAAATAATTTGGAGTTGTATTCTGCACCTTTAGCTTTCTAACATAATGGTTATGAAGTCAGGAGGATGAAACTTTTGCATTTAATGGTATTTCTCTTCTGATGGAAGTGGTGGTCACAGATGCAACAGCAGGATACAGGAGCCAAGGTGTGGCTTTCTTTCCTTACCAGTCATGTCCATTGCTCTTTGTGGACACCTGTATTTGTGAGAGGAATATCCAGTTCCTTTGACTGGCTACAAGCAGTTCTGCCCACTGCTTGTTCAGAGTTTCTCCCCTCTGGTAAGGACAATAAATTTTCTCAAACATTTTCTTCTATGGACCTGGGAAGGCCTACTTTTTTCATTCTTTCTTTTTATTTTTAGTTGGGCTACTTTTGCTCTCCTATGGCCTATGGAGTTGACTGTGTTTGCTTTCACGTCTCTTCCACTGGGCAAGAAGCCAAACCATGACTCTTGGTGGCGGGATGCAGACCTTTTGGTAAAATGGAATATCTGGTGGGATATATAGCTCTGTCCACAGCATAAATTCTTAGGAACATGGCAAGTATAGAGAATATAGACATACGAGCATCAAGGGGCCCATGCAGCCCTTGTGCAATTCTCAGGGATTGAAACAGAGCCCATGGAATGTGTCTGGAATACTTTCCAATCATGTTAAAGTTAGATTTCCTGTATTTAAGTGTAAACTGCCTAATAATTTATGCCAAAGTGTCTTCACAGTACTACAAGGAATCTTTTCACCAGGATTTAGTTGTGGTCAGGAATATGTTAATGGATGACAACATCTTCTGTTTTAATAGACAAATTTTTGCTCTCTGTAACTAAACTATGAACCCACACAGGGAGAGAAGAAGCAAAAACACATAGCCAGCTGAGGAAACTGTTAGCTGGTGTTAATTTTAGGGGGATTATGCGATTTGGAAATTTGGCCTAATATACCTGATCCTTAAAAAAAGGCCGAACAATCACCTCCTCAACCAGTCTTAATAGTGAGAGAGGGCTTTTTTTTTTTTTTTTTTTTTTTTTTTACCCAAGTTACACACAAACTGTTGACACATCACGGTTCAGTTGTAATATACTTATAACTTTGCTGAACAAAGAAAAGTATTTTTCTCTACATGACTGCTTAGCACACAAACTCAGAGTGATTGGCAAAGCTGAAAAGAAAACGTCTTTAAGAGAAAATAAGACAAAGCAGCTTATACAGTAGAGAAGGGAGAGGGGAGTTTTTTTATTGCAATCTCCTTAAGGGACAAAGTGGGGAAATCCCCTGATGTTTTTAGCATGACACAAGATCTTGTGTTTGAAGACTTGCAGAAGTGCATCTCATGTGATGACTAATCTCATTTGTCTTTTCTATTTTTCTGTCACCATAACTGTTTGAGGACAGCTGGTGTCCTCAGAGCTAAGCCATCCTGTTTGTTTGTTCCGTATAAGTCTAGAGACTGAGCCAGCGAGGGTGGCAGTGCAGCTAAACTTGGAGTGCAGGGCCTTGTTCCTAAATGCCCTGACAACAGGACTTTCAAGGTGAGTTGTCTTATGACCTTGGGCTTGGGGAGAATAATTTTGTCTGAACAGAGACATCCAGCAAAGTCATGTTCTCGATCCAGATGGAGGCAGTGAAGTTGAGGAACTTGACTCTGTGGACATCTGGATTAGAGGCAGAGATGATTTTGGTGTTCAGTATTGTTCCCCTGTATTGGAAGGGATATATTTAGGTAACTTCTCACTAAAAGGTGAAATAGGAGCTTTCATTTTCCCTTATTTTTAATTGAGAGAGCGTTGCTGGGCACAGTTTTAAGTTCTGCTCCCCTTATTCCTAATGAGGTTTTTTTTCCCCTCATATTTCAGGGTTTTGTACTGAAAGTGGACTTTAACTGTTGAAGGATAAGTGGGAGTTTCTGAAATTGAAAAGGTAAACATACGCTGGGATTGTCTTATTTAAGACATTCCTTGTTTGCCACTAAGGAATAAGAGAAATCCAAAAAATGTATTGCACTTAGCTGTAGCTGTCATGAATGCTAGAGGAGATCCCATAAAGGGGCTGAAGATATTTTATTCTATCCATTTGTCAGCCTAATCACTGTCTTGTGAGAGGGATTATTTCAGTAAAGAATGAAAGTCAGCTCTCAAGTGAGAAGGAAATGAAGTGAAAAGATACCTGACTCACAATGAACTCTGTTCGACAGGTGAGCGTGCACAGTGTTATATAATACCATATGAACATAGTTCAAAGGCAGTGCGTGGTGAGTCACAAATTCTGCACTCCCAAACTTTATACGGAATTGCATTAAGTGGTTCTTCTCCTCCTAGTTGCTGAATTACTTTGAGTAGCAAAATCACTTTTTTGTGTCATATCCTCCTGTTTTTTTAGTACAACTCCTGTATGCCTCCATCTCCTTCAGAAGCCTCCAGGTGACTCAAACAAGAAAAAGAAATGAGACACTGGAATATTTTTCAAGAATACCTTGCATTCAGTGCATTTTCAGAATCCAAATTCCTCTCATATGTATTTCAGATGCTCTTGCCAGTTGCATCCTTCCACAGTGTGTATTTTACTGTGTTCATTGAGTTATTGTCACTGTTGATTTTAAAAGTCGTAAGGTTATTTCATCAACAAACAAATCACGCTGAGGTCAAAGCACGTTTAATAACACCTCTTGTTGAATTCTAAAATATAAGAGGATCATTCTGCTTGAATACTTGGCAGCTGTGAAGTGTTTTAATGAACAGAGCCTTATTTCTATATGACTGTTAAAGCAAATAGTGTTGGTGAATATGCATGTTTACACAGCAAGCACAAATTCTTGTGCAGACTTTTTGCACCTCTCTCTCTTTCGGGTACATTTTTTCTCAAGGGACGCAGCCTGGAGCTCAGGGAATGATTTTGTAGTGCAAAGATGCCAAGCACTAGCTAGTAAAGAGTTTTCAAGTGCAAGTGCTCACAGCTGCAAAAGGTGTTCCTGTACCTTTACTCTGGCTGTTCTAACCAGAAAACCCTTCTGTCTGTCCATTAGCAATGCACTGGCACCAAACCTGCAGCAGGGAGTGTCACCCTCGGGTTCATCTTACAAAATGCACAGAAAGAAGGAAAAATGTACATTTTGCCTCAGCACCTGCTCATCACCACCTTTATAATTCAGGATTGCAGGTAGGATTTGGGATGTCCTACCCTCCAGAAACAATTTGGATCATAGTGATAGCTGAAGTTGTGCATAACTGACACGAGCAATAAGTGAAGGCAGTGAGATTTTGCAAGGCAAAAGAAACAGTCTGCAAGAGAACTTATCTCTGATTATTGCTGACAGGATAAATGTTCCAAAAAGATCAAGAGCTGTTCCATTGTAGTTTTCTTATTTCATATATTGATAGGCTTCTAAAGCACTCAGCAATTAGATAAATTGTCTACCAGTGCTCAGTGAGGGGCTGATACAAAGCTTCCTAAGACAGTTGAGAGACAGGGAAGACAGAGACTGTTAGGCAGATCCTAGCAAAAATGGCTGGAATTTTTACCCTTGAAGAAGGCAAGACAGAAATCATCTTCAGTTGAACATATATAAATATATTAAAAAAAATCTTAGTATTTAGAACACAAAGGACAGTAAAGTGCAGAATTGATTATGTACGTGTTTTAGAATTCATTTTGCATGAATTCTAATCATGGAGCTTGCCAGTTCCTGTGACAAAATATTGTAATTTATTTCTTCCCCAGATTAAATAACCAGAAGGTGATTTTTTGGTAGATCTTTAAAATGTCTGGTGAATGTCACAGATTTTTAAATTGAAAAGGTTAAAATAAAAGCTTTTTGGAAGCAGACAACACTGCAGAACACTTGTTTTTGCTCTTCTAATCAATACATACAATTTCTTAAAATCTGCCTAATATACTGTGAATTATGTAGGTGAATTATTTATCAGTTATAAAAAGTGTAGCACTATTCCATCCTTGATATTTTACTATGGCTTGTATTTTTGCTACGTATTTTTGCCTTTCCCTTGAGTAGAACATTGATTTGTTATATTATTTCATATATGTGTTAGTCCCCTATATGTAAAATATTTCAATAAATAAAAATAGAATTTACAATTTAAACTGATAAGGCAGCAAAACCAAATTACATTTAAACAGTGTGTTAAAGGCACTGTGAAAATGTGCGAGGCAAAACAACCACTACAAAGTCAAAAGCTGTGCTGTAAAACTGCGAAACTGGTTTTTCAAATGTTGCGTGTCACAGAAAATCCCACTTCTCTGCATTCTTCAAAAAGTCTCTTTAGTCTTTTATCCCAAAGCAAGGACATAAATTAAATCCTTGCTGAACTAATAATGCAGCCAGGAAAAAAAACCTGCAATTTTTTGTTTAACCAATTTACATGCTCCTAGAGATTAACTCAGTGCACAAGGCCTGGGGAACTAATCTCAAAAGTTCTCTGGGGGACACTTTGGTTGGAGGGAAGAAAAACTGGCACAGCAGTAACTCCTAATGTGTCCTTTGCTGGTGAATGGCCTGTGGCTCTCTTATTTTTCTTCCTGCAGTTCTGCACTGCATTGGAAATGTTGTCTCTGACCCAAGAGGGGTGCTCAGAGGAGAGAAGGAAGCTTAATGAGATTTAGTGCCTAGTCTGGTAAGTCTCCATGTGACTCTTTGCATTGACCCAAACCTCCTAGTTATTGCTGTAAAGGAACAAGCTTTATATGATCAGGAACAAAGACACTAATGTCTTCTCTGCTTTCTTTCTGAAAAAGAAGAAAAATTAAAACCAGGCAACATAATCTGGCCTCTGCTGGCACAAGACTTCTGAGCAGAATATAAAAAATGATGTTTTGCCATCCCAGGAACAAATGATTTTGCCCTCATTAACGAAATGGCAAAATGTGGACTTGCAGCAGAGGCAGAGCAATTGTGTTAAGGAGCATTGCTCCTGAAAAGGCTGGAGGGGGGATTGGGATGAGCGGGCTCTGCAGAGCAGAACCCTGCAGCTCCAGTTGGGCACCCCTCGACTGCTTTAGGGATCCATGGGACAGAATGGAGATGTGGGCAGAGGGATGGGAGGAGCAGAGTGCACGGACCCTTCAGTACAGCACATGCTGCCCTCAGGGCTCCTCTCCTGCCCAGGGGCGCAGAGCAGGGCTGGCTGCAGCAGCAGCACCACGGGGCTGCTCCCGGGCCTGGGGGGAACCCAGCTCTGTGCACTGAAGCCGCTGGACAGGGGCACATTGAAGGGGAAGGTTGCTCAGCCAGCACCAGGGGTTTTGAGTATTTGTTTTGCTCATTTCCAAAATCAGTCCTGACTCGAAAGCTTTTTCATTAGCTGCAGAAACCTACAGTCTATAGCTCACAGCCCAGTCTGTCATTTTGTGTTACATCATGCACTATTCCAGGAGGTTGAGCTGCCTATGATTTCATAGCACGGTTGATTTTCTAGCTTAAGTCCTCAAGGGACCTTAAAGGGAATGGAAACCCACAAAAAAATTCAGAAATTAATATATATTACTAACTCTAAAATGCAGCATTTATTTGGATTAATAAAATACAAAATTGTAATGATCCTTTATACTGGATTTGATTTTGATTCTGCAATGATTCAATAGGTTCCTACTTCCCAATCTCACTTTGTTTTTACTTTGGGAAATATTTTTGTAGAAGAGGAATTCCCCTCTGGGGAGGTGATACTATGGAAGGTCTCTAATTATTCTTAACAGGTTTTAAGTTTTCTGGGCTACTATCTGTCTATATAAAAGTTGTGATTTAAGTCAGAGTCCACCTTTCATCCTGAAATACCTTATTAGTTTGGTAATTACCCCAAGTTCTCCAAGTGGAACACAGATACCAAGCTACTGAAAGACAATTTTTTTCATTTTTTAAATTCTGATTGAACAGTCCCAACTCATTCTAAGGCCTGTCAATACATTGTCTGGTCTTTTTGCACTAACTATACTTCAGTGTAGATTGAAGGGGTTCTCTCTGACATGGAGATTTTGCATACCTCTAATAAAAACAGGGGTTTATCCCATTGTGCCAAGTCAAGGACTCTGTGTTCTGTGCTGGATGAAAATCCAGCCTAGTTTAGTTCCAAATGCAGGCTAGCTCTGCATGTAAAAATCTCTGTTGTAGTTAATCTTTCCTCCTTTGTTGTTAAGAAAAGTGAACTATTTTAGAGTATCCTATCACAAACTATTGCCTCAGGGCAGCCAAAATTGGAGAATGTTGTGCTGAGAAGATGTAGGAATGCTTTAAGTGGGCATTGCCTGCTGTGGCAATCAGAGAGCAACTGTTTTGACTTCATGTTTTCATGAAGCTTTTGTGACAATGTGTGCCAGTTCAGTAACTTGGTCCTCCTTTAACTTGTACTTATTCTCAAATTCTGTTACTAAAACCAAGCATTTTCTATCAACTCAGTTGTTAAGCCTGTTCAGGAACAGTTGTGAATGAAATTAAGTTAGCTGACAGGTCAGTTTATGTTTTGAAAAGGACCTGAGGGTGCTGGTGGATGAGAGGCTGGACATGAGCCAGCAATATCTGCTGGCAGCCCAGAAAACCAGTTGTGTCCTGGGTTTCATTCAGAGCACCCTGGACAGAAGAGGAGGGAGGGGATTCTGCCCCTCTGCTCTATCCTGATGGGACCCACCCAGAACAGTGCACCCAGCACTGGGGACACAGCATAGGAAGGTTATGGACCAGGCCAGAGGAGGCCACCAAGATGCCAAGATGAACTGAGGGATGGAGCACCTCTGCTATACGGAAAGGCTGAGAGAACTGGGGTTGTTCAGCTTGGAAAAGAGAAGGTTTTGGGGTGACTTAACTGTGACCTTCCAATACCTGAAGGGAACTTACAGGAAAAATGGAGAGAGACTTGAGAGTTACAGGACAAGGGGGAATGCTTCACATAGAGCATAGGTTTGGATTAGATATTAGGAAAAATCTCTTTGCTGTGAGGGTGGTGAGGTACTGGCACAGGTTTCCCAGAGAAGCTGTGGCTGCCCCATCCCAGAAGTGTTGAAAGCCAGACTGGACGGTGCTTGGAGCAACCTGGTCTAGTGGAAGGTGTCCCTACCCATGGCAGGGGGCTGGAACAAAGTGAGCTTTAAGGCTCCTTCCAATCTAAGGCTGTTCTATAAAATGCTGCTCCCGCTGTGAGCTGCACTTGTGCCGTGTCCCATTTCCATCACCAACGGGGCAGTTCCGGCTGCTGTCCGGACACAACCCGCAGGCGGGTTCGAGTGGGAAGCGCCCGTCCCGTCCGGGCCGTGGCGGGGCCGGTGCCGCCACCGCGCGGCCGAACCGCCTCAATGCCCAGAGGCTCCGCCTGCCGAAGCTGCTTCCTAGAAAAACCAGCTGGAGTTACGGTTATCCCTCCTCTTTTCCCACCCCCCCTCAGGCTTTGCAGCTGTTTCTGTTTCGGCTTTATGAGGTGACGAGACAAACTGTCCAACAAAACATCGCTCACTGTCACTTACCGTGGCCCATGGCAGATGCCTGAAATGGTCAGACCATTGCCTCCAGGTAGCGCAGGGGATCCTAATGTTTTAGTCCTTGAAGTTACCCCCTTTTGGGGGTAATGTTTATGTGAAGAGAGAAAATAACATGAGTCCTTCTTACTGGAGTGTTGGTAGATGCTGGAGCGTGTCCAGAGAAGGGAAATTAAGATGGTTGAGGGGTCTGGAGCACCAGTCTCATGCAGAGCAGCTGCAGAGGCAGCTGATAACTGATTGGAGGAGGCTCAAGGGAGACCTTATCATTCAAGTGTCTGAAAGGAGGCTTTTTCAGCCAGGTGGGTGTTGGTCTCTCCTCCCAAGTAACAAACAATAAGATGAGAGCACGCAACCTCAAGTTGTATCCTGGGAGGTTTAGATAGGATATTAGGAAAAATATCCTCAACAACACAGCACTGGTACAGGCTGCTCAGGGGAGTGGTGGAGTCACCATCCCTAGAGGGATTTCAAAACCAAGTAGATGTGGTGCTTAGGGACATGGTTCAGTGGTGGACCTGACAGTGCTTGGTTACTGGTTGGGCTCTCTGATCACGAGGGTCCTTTCCAACCTGAACAGTTCTATGGTGCATGCTTCATGCTCCTCAACTGTATTTTTGTTTTCCTGTTTAGCTTATCTGGTAGTTTATAATGGGCTTTAATCCACCCTTATATACATCAGCACAAGCCATAACATAGTAGAAGTCTTTTTTCATTTCTGCTGTCACCCTTTACTGCCAGAAGAAGAAACTCCAGAGTCTGAGGTAGGACAGTATTTTAGTTGCTTTTTCCATTTGATAACTGGAAAACTGCTTAAAGGAGAGGAGAATGGCAATGCTTCCTCCCCTCTAGCTACAATCAATATTCTTCAATAACTCAAAATCAGTCTCTGCAATTACTCAACACAGATTACTTTCTTCTCTCTCTCCCCATCTCCCTAAATTTACAATGGGAAAAAAATCCCCCTTCTTCTTCTTTTTTTTTTTTTTTTTTTTTTTTTTTTTTTTCCCCCTTCATTGGTTTGTGGCCTTTTTGTAATGGGATATACTCCTCTGACACATATAACTGCATCTATACATCACTTCCAGATTACTTAAATAATGTTATTAGGAAAAATGACCAAACGGGGGAGAAAAGCAGCCTGGAAAACTTTAATCTGAACATGGAAGGAATAAAGTGATGGGTGAAATGGGTTCTCTAGGTTCTCTGAAGACCCTGATTTAGACTGCTGCTGTTCACAGTCCGTCACTAAGAAGCTGTAATCAAGTAGGGCTCAGATACTTCCCTCCCCCATGCTCTTTGTAGCTGCTGCTGTTAGACAGGAAAAATCTTAGTTCAACTCTAGCATTGCTAAGAAAAATGTGACCTCTGAGCTGGAAGCGCCATGCTTCTGAAGGGAACGTTCTGTAACACAGAAAGATAGAATCTTTTTATATATCGCTGCTTAAACAGTGATCCAAAATAGTCTGGAACTGTCCTGACGTATACTGAGCCCAAAGTCTTATCTGGAAGGCTTCAATGCACTGTATTATCAAATCCAATCTGTTGCAATTAAATTGTATCTCGGTATTTGAAGGTGCATTTGCGGTGGGTTTTATGTTGTGGGTTTTTTTGGGTTGGTTTGCTTGGTGCTTGGTTGGGGGTTTTTTGTTGTTCCTATGGCTGTGTGTGTTGCGTTTGTGTTTTTCTCTTTTTCTTCACTGAATGAAGATCCTTTCCCCTTCCTGCAACGAATGTGTTTTCCCTCTGTTTCGGTTGTGTTTCACCTTAAGTCAGGGGAGGCTGGTGGGCTTGTCCTGAGTTTAAAAAGGGATTGGTGGAACTCGGAAGGTTTTTCAGCAGTCTCTGGAAAACAGAGCTTGTTGAATGACATCAACCCCATCTACCGCGCTATCTCCTCCCGTAAGCCAGGCCGTAGGTTTGGGCTGATTTCGGAGGAACCCGGGGCTGTGGCGCTGAGCTGAAGTTCTGGCGAGCTGAAAAGTTCCTTGCTCATTCCCCCTCCGTCGTGGGCGCCACCCTCTGCGCCGCGTCCCCTCAGGGTCCCGCCCTGTCGCCCGATGTCCTCTGACTGTGGGGCGCTGTCGCCGTGTCCCCTTAGTGCGGGGCGGTACAGCCGTGTCCCCTCACTGTGGGCCGGTGCCGCCGAGTCCCCTCAGGGCCGGACCGGGCGGTGTCGCCGTGTCCCCTGAGGGCGGGGCGGTACAGCCATGTCCCCTCACTGTGGGGCGGTACCGCCGCGTCCCCTCAGGGCCGGGCCGGGCGGTACAGCCGTGTCCCCTTAGTGCGGGGCGGTACAGCCATGTCCCCTCCCTGTGGGGCGGTACAGCCGTGTTCCCTCAGGGCCGGGCCGGGCGGTACAGCCGTGTCCCCTCACTGTGGGGCGGTACAGCCGTGTCCCCTCAGGGCCAGGCCGGGCGGTACAGCCGTGTCCCCCGAGGGCCGGGCCGGGCGGTACCGCCCCGCTGACGGGATCCGGCGCGTCGGCGGCCGCGCCACTTCCTGGCGGCGGGAGCGGGGCGATGGCGGCGCAGGACGTGCTGGGCCAGACCGCCCGGCTGGCCTCGTCCAGCGCCCTGCTGCAGGTGCGGGGCCGCCCCTCCCTCCTTCCTCCTCATCCTCCTCCTGCTGCTGCTCGGCGGGGCGCCGCAGGTGCTTCCCGTGCGGCTTCTTTCACAGGTGCTGTTCCGAGTGGTCACCTTCGGGCTGAACGCCTTCACCCTGCGCTACCTCTCCCGGGAGCTCATCGGCGTGGTCAATGTCAGGTGAGGGGGAGGCGGCTCAGCGGGCACCCGTGAGGCGTCCCGGGGCTGGGGGGGCTGTGGGGCAGAGCTTGTGCTCCGCGCCGGCCTGTGCCCTCTCACCGGCGATGCTCTTATTAATGCTGTGCAATCCGCTGTTGGTTGTGTTAGAGTGTTTGGACATCTCATGCCTCCCCAGGTCTGTTTTGGCCTGAAACACCGGCAGCGCTGGCCTGGGTTTTGTGTTTAAACCATCAGTTTGCAGAGGAAAGACTAGATACAATGTGCTTTTCCTATAGGATATACTCTGTATCTTCACATTTGGTTCACAGCATGTATTCTTGCCGTTTGAATCGTCACACGGAATTACTTTCTCTCCGTTTTTAGGAGATGGTGGTAATTTTAGCTCATATAATCATGCTTGTGCACCTGTAAGAATTTGTCTGCCAGGCAGCAGTTGTATGTAAAAAACTGGGATGTTACCACATGAAGGATTTATAATTTATGAAAAGAAATCGTTTTCTCTCCTTCTCACCCCCTTTAGGCTGACTCTGCTGTACTCAACAGTCGTCTTCCTTGCCAGGGAGGCATTTCGCAGAGCTTGTTTGAGTGGAAGTGCCAAGAGAAACTGGACCAAGACAATTAATCTCTTGTGGCTGACGTAAGATCCCTTTAAAAGTTTACTTCCTTTAGAATTTCTTGGTTTTGTCCGGGAGCTCACAGAATGAGAGGAAGTGTTTATTTACTGAGGTAATTATTTCAGCATTTAGAAGCCTCAGTCATTTTCTGATGTAGGACTGATGTAGGAAGCTGCTCATGTCTGGTGCTTTAGCATTTATGGATTTGGTTTCTTGTTGGAACACATGAGGAAGTTCATTGCCAAAAGTGCCATTTCTTCTGTCACTTGAGTTTCATTTAGGCTGTAGCTGTTGAAGGAAAACCCTGTTGCACAGATACTTTGTTTTTCCTTCCTCTTCCTGCTCAGTTTTGTTCTTTTATTATTCTGTGTGCATTTGTGAACCTGTAACATAAATGTTTGGGTAGGAGAGGTGCAAAAAAGTGAAAGAAAGAGTTGGAATTAAACAACAGGAAGGAATTAAGGTTGCTTCTTTTAGCTGTAGTGCTGTTTATAGCAGAACAGTTTAAAGTCCACACGACACTGCAACAAGCAATCACACATTGCAGTAAAGTGGATTTTATGGCTTGCTTCTCCCTTCTGGTTCCCGGTTCTCTCTGCTCTCTCCCTGTGTCAGCTCTAGCTGTTGTGTAGCCCCACTGGGCTGGGGAGTAAATGTACCTGCCTGATATGGTGGAAAACTCCCCCTGCAATGATAAAATAGTATTCTCCCATCGGGGCACCTGACTTTCCCTGGGACTGCCCAGCTGTTAACTGGGGGGGTTATGTGTGGTCACCTGCATCCAGATATGAAGCAGGGGGTTTGTCCCTGTTAAGGAGAGGTCTAATACTAATATTTGAAATGCGTTGTTTCTGTTCTCTGGGCCGTTGCTGTAGTCAGCTTTCTGCTGTGTGATAGCCTTTCAAGCGAGCCTTAAATGACAGAGGTGACATTGACTGTGTGCATCTTTTTTTGTTTTGAATTTTTCCTTGCAGAGAAGCATAACTTCAAATGAGGGTTAACTTCAGTGAAGCATCTGAAATATGTCTTAGGAGCTTGATGTCAAGTATCTTAGGGGTCTGGTAGTGTGAGGGTTAAAGAGATCTTGCTCCAACAATGTAAAACTTGATGGCTCTGCCAGAGGCTCTGTATTTCTGAAGCAGTGTCAGCAGAACAGGATGTGCAGGCTGATGTGGGATCCGAATTGTTTGATCCTAAGGCACAAAAATGCAGATATTTAACCTTATAGCTCTGGAGTAGAAAATGGACAACTCAGAAAAATATTTTCTGTGTCTTGCAGAGAGTGCCTTAGGGTTGTTCATTACAGAGGAAAACTTTCATTCTTGGTGTTATAACAATGGGAATTAATTCTTCAGGGCCTTTTTTTGTGTAATCATTGTGGCTATATGTGATAATGTAATCTAATGTTTTGGTTTGTTTTCTGCTGAAGTAACATTTCCATTAATTAGTTTTTATGTTAACTTTTTAGGGTCCCTCTTGGTGTCTTTTGGTCTCTCATCTTGGGCTTAGTCTGGCTACACTTGCTTGAAGTACCAGACCCTTCTGTGGTTCCTCACTATCAGGCTGGTGTAGTGGCATTTGGTCTTTCTGCCATTATTGAACTCCTGGGAGAGCCGTTCTGGGTTTTAGCACAAGCTCATTTGTTTGTGAGACTTAAGGTTAGTGAAGTCCATGGGGTGTGTGCATGTGGGGGGAATCTTTACTGAAAAGAACAGATTACTGACTTAGATATTTGTATATTCAACTCCTGTGTGTACTGTTTAGCAATGCATGGCCTGGTTTGTAACATATCCAAGAATTTGTACCCATTAAAGCAAGCAAGTTGGTTTATTTAGACATTATTACCTTCAAGATCATTACATCCTGAAACATAGGTTTTGATTGGAGGGAGAGACACACTGCTTCCCCAGTTCTACATAAAATTGTGAAATGTATTTATTGAGAACATGTTGGTCTCAAGCAAAATTTTCTGCCTTACATCCAAAGGACTGGGAAAATGCAGTGGAGGAACTGTGAAGTGCTAGAATAGAAAACTTTCAGAGAAATGACAATCTAAGCTGGCCAGCTCAGCAGAAAAAAACTGCAGTAAACTCACACTGACTTTGAAAATCTTACATTCCTGCATAAATTCTGTGCATTAAATGTAAATTTTTTAAGCCTGTGTACGTGGTTAGGTTGCCAGAAAATAACCCTTCTCTGTTTTGTGTTTCTTAAAGGTAATTGCTGAAAGCCTTTCAGTAGTGTCAAAATGCATTTTGATGGTTACTTTAGTAATCCTTTATCCTCACTGGGGCCTTTACATTTTTTGCTTGGCTCAGGTAAGTTCCTTTTGTACTCTCTCAGCTGAATTTGAATTTTCCTTTGATATTTAGCCTGCTGAAGAACTTTGGGGAGCTGAGGGAAAAAGCTCCTGGGAGGTTTAAGATTTAGAATAAATATTTGGTATTTTTCTGTTACTCATTATTGACTTGGTGCTTTGACATTGAGTTAAAGGGAGGTGCAAGGAAACACCTTCCATCTGTGAAGGCACATCCTGCAAATAATGTTATGTTATTCTAATCACACAGAGCTTTATCAGCCTGTACCTCCAACCTGCATTACCTTATCAGAAGGTGCTAATCAAGTGCAATTAATTCAGGTTAAAACTTTTTCTTGATGACAGTGAAGGAGGGATAACTTTTTTCCTTCAGTTTTTGCCCTGGCTGTTGTAGATCACTTATAATTGATGGAAATTGGAAATGTTCTATGAAGTAAGATATGTAGGCAGTAGCTACTCTGTCAGCTTGATTTTTGATTGAGTAATTGCTGTATAATTGGACCTTCAGTGTTCTAAAAATGCTGAATAAAACATGAAAATTAGCAGAGGCCTGTGATAACCTACAGGTTAAAAAAAGATAAGAAGATCCACAGCATTCTTAAGAGCTAGTCAAAGCCTTACCTAGTTTAACATTTGGGAGGCACAAAGACTACTTACATTTTTCTTCTCACTGTATTTCCACCTAGTATGTAATTCTGTATTTCTAAGTTAATTTTGTTTCACTGTTTTTCTTCTCTCCTTCCTGATCTTCCCAGCTTTTATATGTCAGTGTTCTGGTAATGTGCTATGTAATTTATTTTGTGATGTTTTTGGGATCTCCTGAAGCCACAAAGAAGTCATTTCCAGTTGCTAGAGTGAAAGCTCTATTACCTAGCTTCGTGGAAGATGAAGTAAGTTGCACAATTTATTTCTTGATTTTCTTCTTAAAATCTCACATGAGGGCACTTTGAATGTTGCTTTTAGACTGGGATGTTAATTGAGTGGTTTTGGGGTTATTTTTGCACTATATGATAGATTAAGTAAAAAGTGTTACATAGAAATTGTGTTTGAAGTTTGTATTAGTAAAATTCTTGTCAGAAAAGCATAATGAAACTTGAACTCTTTGTGGTTATGGGTTTGTTGTTGCTGACTTAGTTTGTGCAAAATACTAATAGACATTAACTGGAGATAGACCATCTGCACTGTGCAGGGGAATGACCAGCTATCACTGGATCTGAGGCAGAAAAGAAACCAGAACCATGTAACAGTGGATTTTTGAAACTTTGATCTCTGCACAAAATAACCGTGATGTTCCACAGCATCCTAGAGACACTCAAATACCTCTCAAACAAAAATGAGGCAAAAAAAAAGAAATAAAAAGACTCGTTGAGGAAGACAACATTCTGGATTAGATTTATAAATTGAAAATATAAAGATTGTTCTTGGTTGCGAATCCTATAAGGAAAGTTTGAAGAGCACTAAACAATTCACATCTCCAGTGAGGGTGAAAGTTATACTGGCACGTTGAACACCCTGGGTGTTTTTTCCCTAACTCTAACCTTGATTAGCATGTTCTATAGAATGCTCTTGTGGTTACTTTGTCTGCAGCAACAGCACTTTTCAACAGGGGAATCAGTTTTTGCCAGAGCAGTGATGCTGGTGCTTGAATTGAGCAATGCTTTGCGTTAGGAGCAGGGGCACCGTGGGTTTCCTCACCGCTGCAGTTAGAGCTGCCCCACAGTGTTGGCACTGCCTTGCTCTTTTCTATTCCTGTTCTGTCATTTCAATCACGTTTGTTACATTTCAGGTTCTTTTTTGCAGACCTTTGTTAACTGGAGGGAAGCACGCTTGACTTGGAGTTTCTTCAAGCAGTCCTTCTTGAAGCAGATTTTGACAGAGGGTGAGGCTTGACACTGAAGTGTGAGGGAAGAGGTTCATGAAAACTATTTACAAAATTGACTTAAAGCTTCAGAAAGCTTGGGTGGGGGACAATGAGGCACATGTCTAACTTGAATGGAGTTTTTGAGAGTTTTCAGAACTAGGTGCTGTCCCATTTGACTTTGTCTCTTGAGTACTTAGTATTGGAAGTGCCTGAACAAGTGTTGGGAAAGATTTAGGGGCTTGTTCTGAAGTTCTTTATTTTGAACTTACAGGTGAACGATATGTGATGACGTTTTTGAACGTGTTAAATTTTGGAGATCAGGGTAAGTGTGATGGTATTGTGGAATGGTGACAAAAGTTTTCTTAGTCACTGCTCTTCTGAAAATGACTTAAAATGTTTAAAGATAGCTTGAAAATCTGAGAATGTTTCAAAGTCTTTGAGCTGCATTTCAGGGAATAATTAATATAAACTTTAAGATAATAGAATTATAGAATAGCCTGGGTTGAACAAACTTCAAGATTTTCTAGTTCCAACCCCTCTGCCATGGGCAGGGATTTTCACTAGAGATGTCGCTTTCTCTTCTCCTATATCAGAAAATCCTTACCTTCTTGTTCTCATTCAGTGAACTTTATCAGGATCCTCTTAATTCTTCAACAAGAATTTTAAGTGTGCTTTGGTGCTCTAGATTCTGTGTAATTGGTGCTTTTGTCTTATCTTTGCCATGATCAAACCTTGCAATTTTAAGCTGTAGTTGCTTGACTGTCAGAATTTTTAGAGAATACTGCTTCAGTGTTGCACTAGATACCACTTTTTTTTCCTTTTTTTTGGAGATGTTAAATTAGATTTCATGTTGTTATTCAAGACTTGGAATTAAGATATGTCTAAAACTCTGAGATTGCCTTTTTTTTTTTTTTAAGGTGTATATGATATTGTGAATAACCTCGGTTCACTGGTGGCCAGGTTTATCTTTTTGCCTATTGAGGAGAGCTTTTATGTATTTTTTGCTAAGGTGTTGGAAAGAGGGAAGCCTGTAAAGGATCAGAAGCAGGTATGTTTACTTTGGATTAATTGCATGTCAAATTCTTGATTTTTGTTACAGATAAGTTGCATCACAGAAGTGTGGCTGACAGAAATGTGTATTTAAATTTGAGTATTGAGGCTGTTAAAATTGAAAAGTGGAGAACAAAAATGTTGAGTGAGGCTGGACCAAAAAGAAGAGAGAATAGGTAAAATGCTAGTGAAATAGAAATGAAAATAGGCAGTAGCATAGTGCTCTCTTGCATCAATAAAGTTAACATCAGCTGCTCCAAACAGTGTGATGGAAAACCTACTCTACTGTGCATTTCCAGATATAGCAAGCCATTATTTAAATAATGAAATCTCTTAAATAAATGCTATCTGGAAGTACTTTATTTGCTTTGATGTATCAATAGCTGTTAAATAATGTTTCTGAGGAGTGCAGCTTTGTGAAGAAAAGAATTAGATTTTTCTTGCTGTTTGGGTTATATGAGGAGGACTAATGAATAAGAGCTTTGTTCCACAGTGTAATATTCTTGATCACTCATGAAGGTCAGCCTGTAGCAGTCCTGCTAATTGCATCAGCACACAATTAAATCCTGTGCTTCAGGTCCTTGGTGGGCTAAGGGAGGTGTCTGTGGGTGTATAATTTATATAAAACCTACCTGGTGTCTAGAACTGAAAAAAGGGTGGAATAATAGATAAGTAAAAAAACTACGGAGTTCAGAGCATGTGTGTGACTAATTTAATAACAGAGGATAAGTTTCATACCCTTTTACATGGTGCAGACTGATTTGTTTCTCTGAAGTAGCATTTCTGCATGAGAGTGGCTATCATTACATTGATTTTGGTTCATGTGATTTACTGCTTTTTTTTTCAGGATGATGTTGCTATGGCTGCAAATGTATTGGAATTGCTGCTGAAACTTGTGCTCCTGATTGGCCTCACCATCACCGTTTTTGGCTATGCCTATTCTCAGCTGGCTCTGGATATTTATGGAGGCTCAATGCTCAGTTCTGGAACAGGTAAAGATTTATAGGCCTGGCAAAAAATACCACTCTTTAGAAAAAAAACCTATAGCTATTATGAATTTTTTGTAAATCAGCAGTTTGGGTTTTTTTACCTATGAAACTGCTATTGAAATCTGTGATTTGGCTCATCAGAATCCTTCGCCTTGTTTATTTGTGTTCTTGTCAAGATACCTAGACAGGAAACTGGTTCAAATGTACTTAAGTTTCTATTATTTGTGTTAACATTACAATTTCTATCTCTTAGTATCAGTGCCTGTAAAAACAAAGTGGTTTGATAAAAGAAATCATTAACCTTAAATCATTTGTCCTTCTAATGTGTTTTTTAGGTCCAGATCTCCTCCGGTGTTACTCATTGTATGTCCTGTTTCTTGCTGTCAATGGAGTAACAGAATGTTTTACATCTGCCTTAATGTGCAAAGAAGAAGTGGACAGGTAGGAAACAGTGTTTCCAAAGTGTTCCTGTAAACTTATTTGTGCTGATCTTAAAGAAGAATTGGTGCTTTTGAAATTGGCACACGTAATATCCTGCCCCAGAGGAAAGCAACTCCTTGCTAGGTTGTCTGCATTTTGATTTAGATGTAGAAGCTTTAGCAAGATTTGAAAAAATTGGGTAAAGAGGTCAGAAACGAAGAAATAAAGATTGTTAATTTAGCTTTTGGCACATGACTAACTGGTAAAGTAATTAATTGTGTGGTTTTTCCACAGATTAGCTTGAAGTTACGCTTTAAGACAATCACTTGACTCACTGCAAGTTTGCAGCTGTTAACATTTTTCATGTACAGGTACTGGACATACACTGAGGAATGATCCAAGCTGTGGGTGTCAATCCATGGTTTACTACTTTGTAGGAGGTTGGACAAGGTGACCTCCTGAGAGCCCTTTCAGCCTGGATTATTTCCTGCTTCTGTGTTTAGGCTGTCCCTGATGTGGCTCTTTCAAATTAATTTCAGTGAAGTCTTATTTTCCACAATCCAAGTGGGAGCTGTTCTGGACTTAGCAAAGGCTGCTTTCACAACCCCTTTAAAATGGGCACTAGCTTTCCAAGTCACTCTTTATAACAGAAACAAAATAAAGTGTCAATTTGTTCTGGAGCATTCATTTTCTTTAATATATTCCTAACACAAAATAGCAAAAAATGCACAAGTTTTTACGTTACTAATAATTGTTATTGAATTTTATTTTCTGCAATGAGTGCACAACTGATTAGTGTAATAGAATTTCTTTCACATATTGTAGTTCTTGGTTTAATTTGGTTGATGTATTTTCTGTTCTTTCAAATTGTTTTTCTTATCTTATTTCTCTAATTTATTTTCACTAGAAGATGGTAAGAGAAATTCTGTTACTCGTGTTAGGAAATAAAAGATCATTAGTAAATGAATGCTGCTAACTGCATACATTGTTAATTTTTTTTTTCTTTTTTTCACTAGGTACAATTTTGTTATGCTGGCCTTGTCTTTCATATTTCTGTGCATCTCTTATTTCCTGACCCACCGGTATGGCAGTGTGGGCTTTATCCTTGCCAACTGCTTCAACATGGGCATCAGAATCACTCACAGCACCCACTACATCCATCACTTCTTCAGAGAAAGCACCCACAGACCTCTCAGGGGCCTCCTGCCCTCACCTGCTCTGCTGCTGGTTTACATCCTCAGTGCAGCAGTCACGACTTTCTCAGAGGTGAGCTCCTTCCCCTCTGCTCTCGCTGGCCATGCTGCTCTCGGGTGGCTTTTGGATCCACAAAAAGAGGAATAGGAAAAAAATAGGATTTTGAGGGTAGGCTGGGAGACTTGCATGACAGAAAGGCAGGATGTATTGTTGAGAGATTCTTAGTATCAATGCTCTCTGCCACCTGAGGTGGATCTGACAAGTAAAAGAAAATTTTACACATTTCTGCTGTGTGTAGTTAATCCATGTTCTTAGTTATTGATAATGGAAATTTTGCAGTGGCACCAAGTAACGTAAACTAGAAGGAAAACAAAAATTGCTAAGAGCACGTTTAAGACATTTATTCAGTACAAGATGGTGATTGTGCAGGCTGATTATGAAGGGGATTGGAGCTTTTCAGTGTACAGAAAACTGACAGCTTGAAAATGTGTTAGGCCTGAGAAAGGAGAATTTTATTTTTTGGAGTGGGAGATTTCCAGTTCTGTTAGAAAATAGCCTGATATGTTGCTGTACAATAGCACATTTGCCTGATAGCACCAGCGAAGTTTTGTGTCATCTCAGTAAATACATTTCTGCATGCCAGATAACAGCAGCTTCCTCATTTACCAGGTATCTACTGGATGGTTATTTTTTTGCTGACAGAACTTAAGAAAGCAGATGTTTTGACTCCTAAAGATGATTTACTGTAGGGTCAGTGCATGTGCAAAACGGCTCTTGGCTTGATTGTGACGTTGGTGTGTTGGACCTTATTTCTTGTTAAGACAGTAAATGTGCTTTGTGCTGGCTGGTTTTCCTGCAATCCCTTGTTTTCTTTGTTGTAGGTGTTGTTCTGCTGTGACAAGGGCTGGATGGCCAGGCTGATCCACATCAGCACGGGTGCCCTGTGCCTTGCAGCAACCCTTGTTACAATGTTCTACTCAGAGACCAAGCTCATCCACTTTGTCAGGAGCCAGTTCCTCTCCCGCTATTTGAAGAAAGGAACATGAGCTGCTCCTGTGCAGAACAGTTCTTGTACATGTTTGCAGTAAAGGGCTGTGTTTTTTCCATAAGATCTCTATGGGAAAAAGGTTTCCACGTGTGTTTGGAAGCATTGATAAGGGAGTGGCAATGTTCACAGTTGCCACATGAATATTATTTTGTCTTCTGAACTGGTCCGTACAGCAAAAGAGAGGTGAATGATTTTCTCTTTGTGCACCATTCCTTTCTAAGCTTTTCTTCAAACAGCCTCTGGAGATCTAAGCTGCACCCCCTGGCATAACCTGGTTGACAGACTGCATGTAGAGAGCTCCCCTTCCTGCCTCTGGACAGTGTGGGAAGGCCTGACGTGGTTTAGAAGGCTTTTATTTGGCATGGGTGCTGCTTAACTGGGGAGAAAATGGTCAGGGAAAAAACTCAAAATCAACCACAACAATAAATGCCACAAAAATACCCAAAACAGAGCAATCCCAGAGCAAGGACCAACACCAGCGTGAGTGTTGTGAAGCAGAACACAGTGTGGTGCAGAGGGATTGAGCTGTCACTGCTTGAAGTGCAAAGTGGGGAACAGAAAATCCTGACGTTTACAAGTAAATTAATGGAACGCACAGCGTGTGTCCCTGCTGGCTCTCTGAGATTATTTCATTCAGCAGATCCTTCATGTCTGAGGGCATTGATTAACTTGTCAGAAATACTCTGAAGCCTTAGCTGGAAGAGGTTTTGGGCATTGTCTGCAGAAGGTGTTGAGTCCAATCACTGATGGTGCATTTCATAAGGTTACTCATAAAATTTCTTACTTTCATTCCATTGTTTTTTTGGTTTGTCTGAG
This sequence comes from Hirundo rustica, assembly GCF_015227805.2. Taxonomy (NCBI): domain Eukaryota; kingdom Metazoa; phylum Chordata; class Aves; order Passeriformes; family Hirundinidae; genus Hirundo; species Hirundo rustica. The sequence goes on along the minus strand of NC_053461.1, from coordinate 5,141,963 downwards.
ATTTTAAAGGGCAGCATGAACAAACTTGTCTCAATAAAAATTATTTTGTCTGTGCAATCGAATGTTAAATATATTTAATAAGATTTTTTACAAGGAATTATGCATATTGAAGATTTCTTTATTGGATAGTAATTACTTCCTTTTGTTCCAGTGTTTTCCTTATATCTTGTTTCTTGTTCACTCTCAGCCTCTGGATTGGCTTTTTTGTGAATTGTTGAAAATTTGGACACTGAGAGGTTCTAAAATTATGTGTGATGCTGCTGGTTTGGGTGTACTAATGGTGTATTGTTTTGCTGGTCTAAGATCTGAACTAGGCAGTTTCAGAATGTGCAAGTGGCAGGTTTATAATAATCAGTGTTCCCTTTTCAGTGTTTGGATGGACCAAAAAATGTCAAGGGATGAAAAATGTGTGCTCAGATGTGTGCAGTTGAAAGCTTTGAGTTTAATTATATAGGAATCCTGCAGATCCTCTGACTGCTTTAAAAAAAAAAAAAAAAAATCACTGCAGTGGCATTGTGGTGTTCATTCTGGTGACCTCAGTGCCCAGGCTGATGTGCTTTCTAGTGTCAGGGCCTTCAGCTTGTAGTTAGAATTATTTTCTAAACTCTGGTAATTCCACTTGGAAGACATTACCAGAGGTACTTTATATGAGAATTTTGTGATGGAAAAGTTATCACAGAGCAGTCAAAACGTGACAGTGAAGGGAAAGGAGTGGCCTTGCACTGCCAAGGGCAGTTGTCTCCATTGCCTGGCTGGAAGTAGATACAGACTTGCTGATTCTTCTTAGGCTGTTTTGAAATCTGTCAAAACCAACTCTACAATACTTTGTCCTCTTAATTCAGAATTCAGTTCTTTTCCTTTTAATTTTTTCTCTTCTAAGGGGTCCTACAGCTTTTTCTCTTTTCTGTCAGGTGTGGAGTTAGTTATGAAGTACAGCTTCAAATATTGCAGAGGATTGAAACTTCTTTATTATAAATGGTCAATGCCTACAACAGTTGCTTGTCCTTTACTTGTTTGTAGCACAAAAAATCAAGATAACTGAACCTATGGACTGTGTTTTAAGGTCTGTCTTTTTCTGTGTGTCTTTGGGATTCTACTGTGGCACTATCTCAGTCTGTACAGGGAATTTTTATAACTCCTTAGGATGAGAAATTTTGTACAGCCCTGTACCTAAAGTGCTTTGGAGATGGAAGAACTTCTCATACCAAATTGAAGCTTGAAGTCATTGTGCCTTGTCTGCTCTTACAGCCCCAGCTGTACCCTGGTACCACTTCTGCTACTTGTAATCTCAAAAGTAGGGTGATGTGGGATCTCCTTCAAACAGTGACCTGTGTCGCCTCATAAATATTATTTAATATAAATGCAGTGAATTCATTTAAAGACACATTACATTTTTGCACCAATTTGTGTTATTCCATATTGGAAATGTGCTTTGTCATATTTCATACTGACAAATCTCACGTCTCAAATGCAACTTTATATGACTCAGGAAGACATTTAAGGTGATAATGGTTGCTCATTAGCAAATTGAGTATACACTCCTTGTTTAAACATTATCTGTAAGCAGCTCAGTGATGGCTGACTGGTGTTTGTGATGTCTTATTTTTAATATTTTTAGTGGCAGGAAACTGCAAGGAGAGACAGGAAGCAGAGACCAGTGAAACTGTCTGCTGCTTTCTTATTTATCAGTGGGATCCTTAATGTCAGAGCTGTTAATTGCTTTATTGCTAAAGCAGCAAACTCTCAAACTCGTGGACAGTTGAGATTGAACTTGACCGTGTTTCCCTTTTAACCCTGTTCATCTGTTAAAGGCACAACTGTCTGAAGTGTCATGAAGCTCTTTTATGGTGTTCTGAAATCTTTTTGTTTCAGCCAAAGGGGAATGAGACATTTTCTTTGGTGGAAAAGGTTATGATTTCATGCTTTGTGGTGCATTTTTCTTATTTGTTGGATGAATGATTTTCAAGGTAACACTAAATAAAGCTGATTTCCTTTACATTTTGTTTTTGTCTGTATCCTGGTTTAGGGCGGATTTTGGGAGGAAACCTCCAAATGGGGTCCCTCCAGAAGAGCAAACTCAAGCGGCCCCTCCCCCAACCAGTTTGGGAAAAGATTTCCTTAGAGAAAAGTGGAAAAACCTGTTTATTCAACAAGCAAAGTGTTTACAAACATAAAAAAATGAATAATATCACTATAAAACCTCTCGTCATTCTGAAGAGAGATGGCAAAACTGAGAAAGTCCTTGCCGTGGGTTGTAGCTCGGCTCACTCAGTCTCTTATCTTCCCTCCTGCACTGGGAAATGCTGAGACCCAGGCCCTGGTGGGCTGCAGGTGTGAGCTCCAGGTGTTCTCTGGGTTTTCAGTCCAGAGCAGGTTCAAACAGTTCCAAGAAAAAAAACCAACCAAACAACAGTCCAGGGAACTGCTCTGTCTCAGCTAGCTAAAATAAAAGCAAAGGAGATCTCTGTCCTGCTGTCTGTCTGTGCTGCAGACAACACAGTCCAGGAGCAGAATGTGGAGGAGGGAGTGCAGCTTCTGAAAACAGCTGTGCTTCTTTCTCTCCCTTTGTTCTTGGAACCAGTCTGAAACGTACAGAACTTATTTCTGCGCTAAACATATGAATGGGGATACAAACATCAAGAAGTCACCCCAGGATAGTCTTCCACCTGATGATTATTGGAGTTTTATTTGTATTATTGGTACAGCGGATGCTTAAATTTGGTTGGATTTTCTAGGCTATTTTATGTATAAATTCATAATTCATTCAAATATCAACCTAAACTTACACACCATTTCCTAACACACACACAGATAAAATTTGCTGTAGTAATTTTGTAAGAAGTGGCATCAATATTGTCAATTTTGTCCTCTTTGTTTCTGTTAAATTGTTTGTATGAATTGGAATAGCCAAGTTCCTTGTTTGCTTTTACAATGCATTGTGATAAAAACTGTTTCAGTGGCCAGGAATAAATCTGATATTTAGTGAAGTTTTTTAGCTGAATAAGTTTGTGAATGGCAGTACTGCTATTGGAACTAACCAATTAACTAATTGTTCTACTACTTTATTCTCCCCTCGTACTGTAAATATTTCATGAGTAAAAGAGTAGGGCAGGGGGACCCCCTTTTTAGGCAAAGAAATGAGGAGTTAAAGCTTTGCCCAAATGGTTAATCTGCTTTAGCAGGCACAAAAGGTAATAGATAAAAGCTTGACATGTTGACCACAACTGGGCACCTAGAAGGGATATTTACTTTTTAGTTCATATGAAGGATTCTGTGAGTGCCTGGAGGTCAGTCCTGTCATTCCTTGGTTCCTTCTATCTAAACTTTGCAATTCTTTTTGTGGACTTTGTATTTCTTGCTGTCGGAACTTTTTTTTTGGTTTTTTTGTGGTTTAATTACCTGGTTTTAAAGGTAATGCCAAAGAGAGGGGCTCTGAGGCTTTTTGAACCATACCAGTGCTTCAATAGATGTGCTGAGCTGCAATGGTTTTGTTCAGCACAAAATGCGTAACTCATCTGCATTCTGAGGGTGCTGTGGAAACGGAGCTGGTTTTCAGTATAAGCTGAAAATGAAGTTTGAAGCCGTGCACATGTGATGTGCAGCTGGGCCCTGGAAACAGCAGAGCCTGCTCAAAAGCGTGAGCAGCTGGAGATCTGAAGAATGCTGATAGGAAGTGCTTATCTCTGCTTCACTTTGGATTGCTTCCAGAGAAAGCTGTGTGTTCTCTCTGGTTTCTGATCTGGGCTGTGCTTCATGCACTGCCTTGCTGGGATCTGGGAGGAGGAGTGAACCCTCTCCAGTGGGGTGTCTGCCCCTGCACATCCCTGTAGTGAGCTCTGTTCGTGGAATGTGATGTGTGTGGAATGTTCATGGGATGTGATGAGTGTGTTCCCCCCACCCCGTGCAGCTAAGGTGGGATTTTCTGGTAATTGTGGGGAAAGGTAAAACAGCTCTGGCTTTTCCTCTGTCAGACTGCCTGGTTAGATGTGCTAAGTGAGCCTCTGACAGAGCTCTGTGTGTTGTTTGCTGGTGAGATTTTGTGGGTCATGGATAATGTGTTTGGCATAATTTATCTCCAAAGTTCTGTGCCATCCCACTGAACTGAGAAAGTGGTAAGGAACATAACTAAGAGGGCAGATATTTTATATCCTTGGCCCATTTAATAAGACTGAAATAATTAAAGCTGTGTTGAGAAGAAAAAAACAACTGAGATAGCAATCCTTGAACACACATCAGGTGGATGAGTAGTTCTAATCCAGTAGTGAACAAGAATCATGTGTTGTTCTTTGTAATACAATTCTGCTTCATAAAGGGAAGAACATAACAGAGCTTGGGAGAAAACTGCAAGGTTTAGCTCTTAACGTTCTCAAACGCAGGAATATTCCAGACATGCATTCTTGTGGCCCTCCTTGGGAAAGAGGAATATGAAGCAGGACACTGATGCTGTTCTGAAGGGATGTGCCTGAGTCTCAGAGAGCAACTGAGGCACAGTCATGCACTGTCTGTGAGAAAGTGCCTTGTCATCACTTGGGAATATCTTCAACTCCTTTTTGATTGGTTTGTTTTCATTCCTGTTTCATTCATACATTGGCAAGCCATTCGTGACCAACTCGTGTATGTAGGTATGTCCCTTAGTTGCTGTTTAAAGTCAGCCTAGCCAGTCTCATTGCAAAAATCACAAGAACCATGCCCTGGGCTGGCTTGAGGAAGATGTTGGTCAGCTTGCTGTTTGCCAGCCCTGACAGCACGGAGTGAGGAGGGAGCAAATTAGGCTTGCATAGAAAAAAATTAATTGTGGTTTCTTTTTGGTTCTGGATGCTTGACTTGGCAGTGCTGTTTTCCTAATGGAAGGGGTTTGGAGAGTAATTTTATGAAACAAGTGCCATAAAATGCACTCAATATGCCTTCTCTTATTTGTGTCGTGGTTTTCAGCAGTCTCAATGTGAGGGAGGAGATGTTATGGAGTGAGGGAAGGGAAGTGTGCTCTGAGCACAGTACTTGTGCAAGGAACAGAGTGTCCCTCTGGGGAGAGGCCTTTAGTCTGTGAGTTACTTCCCTCTCTGAATGCATTTGTGTCACTGCAGATAAAACTTTTAAGCATGTCTCTGCTCAAGTGCTTCTCTAGGCAGCCAGGAGAACCCGTTTGGAAGTATCAGAGTATGCCCACACAGCTTTGCTGGTCAGGTGGGCTTTATTGATGCATTAAAAACACAGGCAATAGTGTGTGGCAGTATTTAACTCTCACTAATAGTCCTCACATTTGAAGTTGACTGTGTATTAACCTGTGGAAACGGTGGGTTTTTTCTGTGGTTCCTTCAGAACTGCACTGATCAGATTTAGTGTATTTTTCTTCCCCCTCAGATGACTTTATTACACAGCACCTTCACACATGTTCACCTGGGAGCTCTGCAGAAGCACAGGATGAGGGTCAGAGAAGTTCTGGGACTCCACTCAAGTCTTGCTCAGCACAGCCAGGTTGGAGGAGGGCTGAGTAGAACCTCCCCTGATCCACAGGGATAGGTGTCAGGACTCATGGCCTGAGTCTTGGCTGTGCAGCTGAGAACCTTGCCTCAGATTCCTAAAGAAAAGTTGTGAGAGCTGTAGAAAACATCTGTAAGAAAGCTGGGCAGAATAAAAAAAACTAGGATTGTTTCCTTGAGGCAGCAGCTCCGGGATTCAGGATGAAAACCACCTACAAGTAAACATTCCTGACTGGAAATACAGAGTTGGAAGGGGGCAGCTGCTGAGTCCTGAAGGTCCATTTCAGGGAGCTGCAGAAATTCCCTGCCAAACTATCTGCTGGTAGAGATGCTCTGAGTGTTGTATGTGTGCTGTGCTATGCAACGTCTCTAAGTTTCCTTGGTTTTGTGCATCTAAACCAATACATATCTTTTTGGAGTTGAATATATCACAGAATCATAGAATAGTTTGGGTTGGGAGGGACCTTTAAAGATCGTTTAGTTCAGTGCTCCTGCCATGAGCAGGGCCATCATATCCTGCTTATGGAGTCTATTTGCAGTTGGCCAAAGTTGCCTGACTGAAACAGCTCAGAGGAAGAATTGCAAAATTGTGGAGTGCAGGTGAACTGAGTCTTTTAGTGTGAAAGCCACAACTGAAGCAGAAAAGCAGAATAAAATCAGAAATTGAAAACAAACACATAATGCTCAGGTTTGGTAGCTGGGCATTCAAGGTACTCAGTATTCCACAGGCTGACTGCTCACCAGGTGAGGAGAAAAAGGAAGGATTTCTACCCATTCAGAGGAAAATATAGTGATGTAGGTCACCTGAAAGATATTCTGGTGTGGAAGCGGGAAATTTTCATGGCTGCAGATGCATTGATGAAGGCTGAAAAGGCATTTGCAATCTGTCAGGGGAGCAGTACATCTAAGGCAATGTTAGGGTTGCTGTAGGATGGGCCTTGAGGTGAGCTGCAACCAATTTGACTTAATCTATTACAGTTAGGAAAAGGAAAATTAGTCCCTGTAGAGTAAGAAAAGGTGGACTTGAACACAGAGTTTGAATTATTAAAGGAACAAGAACAGAATGGAAGTGGAAGAACAGAAGAAAAATAGTGCAGAGTGGCGTGTGCTGCAAAAAGCCTGTGTTCAGCATCTGTGGTGAAGCACGTGTGATAAAGGACATACAAAATGCTAGACAATAAAACCTCCAGCTGTGCAGTTACTTGGCAGTGGAAAAAAAGCTTAAGCAGCTTCCAGGCTGTAGTTAGAGGCAGAATTATGGGTTGGATCATTCAGCTTCCTCGAGGAGTCTCCTGGTCTTTGAAAAGAGCATTGCAGGAAGAGCAAGGTGTGGTTGGATTTGTCAGTGCAGAATTCAGCCCAGTGACCTCAGCCCAGGGGGCTGAAGGGGAGGTTGTTGGTTCAATCCAGATCTCTCTGGTGTGGATATACCAAAATACATGGAGGAGATATTTCCTATCTCCCCAAGTTTCTTTGTTCCAAGACTTAGACCAGTTCTCTCCTGCTAATCCATGTGGGCAAAATGGGAGAAATTGCAGGCGGATGCAGATGAAAAACTGCCGCTGCCAGAAGCAGCTGTGACACCATGGGAGTGGGAGCACTGATCTCTGGTGGGGATCATGGGCGCAGGGAGTGCAGGGCAGTGAAGCTGTGGTGCAGACTGTGCTTTCCCTGGCACCACACATGCCACCTGGAGGAGCTCAGGGTGGATATACAGCAGCCCCCCAGAGAGCACAGTGGCTTTTAAGTGTAATGAATTAGAGAACAGAAATGGAAAATCCAAACGGATAATTGAATTAGAGAACAGAAATGGAAAATCCAAACTGATAATTTTGGATTGCAGCCAGTGCAATGTGCATTTCTAAATATTCACCATTGAAATAGTAGAAAATTTAATGTATTAAATATGGGCTCAATCTTGAATGAGCAAAGAAAGGCAAATGGTAAATATTGCAGATGGTAAATATTATTTGCAGATCTCCTTTTCTTTGAATAAAGTGAGGTGGGTATGGTGTACAGTAATTTGGGTAAATGAAGAAACAGAATGTAAAGAAGAGGACTGTCCCTTCTGCTTGAGGAGGGGAAATTTCAGCCACCGACAAAGTAATGGAAGATTCTGGGGAATCACTGTTTTCCAAGAAAGGTGTGTGCTGAGGGAGTGGTAAAGTACACACAGCATTTGGGGACGTGTGGCTCAGTCCACAAGGATTATACAGGACTACATTTGTGTAAAAAGCTATAAGTGTAGAAAGAACTTGTGGTGCTTTGGATCAGCAATAAATAATAGGATTAAGAATAGACCAAAAAAACAAAGACCAGTGTTCAAAGAATTGCTTGAATTGATTTAGATAAAATTTTGAAAGAGTGAACTAAAAACATAGTAAGTCAATATCCATTGTTAAGTTCTTGTGGTTTATTTTACCAGCATTGTTGGCTCAGTGTAGTAAGGGTGATGTTGATTTCAAGCAAGTGTGTGGCGATAGAGGGATTCCAGAAGATGTGAATAAAACAGAAGGGAAGTGGTTTGAAACAGAGGAACACGAAATACTGACAGTACTTTATTAAGGAGTTTGGAGAATCATGGAATTTAATGTGTATATGAAAGAAAAAATAGTAATGAAATAGTGCAATCCAAGTGGGGTAGGGGTAACATGAAAAGAAGATTTTACAGCTGAGTGTTAGAGGAGGCTTGTGTGTGTAAACTAATCAAAACTCCCTCCCTCCCCTCACCTCTTTCCCCTTAAGCATGAATCTTTAAGATTTTCAATGTTAACCATGACTTCTGTTGATAAACACAATTACTTTTTATAAAACTGACTGTAAAAGGAATAACTCTCATTAGAATAAAGGAAAAAATGATAGAGGCATCAGTAGTATAGTCACAATATCAAACATCTTTACCATGAAAGGCTTTTTTTTTTTTTTTTTCTGTACAAGCTGTAAGAGTTCAGAGCAGAGACTTCTGTGATGAGTGTGTGCCAAGGAAACAGGATGCTTCTTGGTAGTTATTGTTCTTTCCTGGCTGTATTGGAATGCTACTATAACAATTATTTGTACTAAATACAAAGTTAGCTGCTTCTTGAAGGGAAAAAGTGGAAACAATGGGTATTGAGTAAATAGAGAGCAGACATAAACATTATTTGAGCTTTACTGGCTAGAATATTGGCAAGAAAAAGAGCAAGAACTTTGTGCCTGGATAAAATTAATGCCTGACAAAGGTGGGAGGTTTGCTCAGTGAATAGCTTCATCAAATTAAAAAATAATATAAGTAATGATACTGTAATTTTTCCTTCAGTGATAACCAAGTATTCCTCTGTCATTAGAAATAACGAGCAACGGTGATGACACATGAATTTACAAAGAATGCCACTGCCATGGAATTAGCTGAAGACATCCCTTGATTACAAAAAAAAAAAAAAAAGCTTTGCGAAGGAAAAAAGTTAAATAGTCCTTTCAGTCCAAAATAGGAAACAAGCATAAATGTAAGTGAAAGCTGCTCATGCAGAACTTGAGCAGGTCATTACATGCAGTTCCTCTAATGTTTGGCGCTGCAATTAATAACAATTTGGATGACTTATCTCACTTATCAATAATCACCTGCTCACTAACAGGAGTAATTTTATCAGCATGTCAACACCTTGATTGGTTTCTGTGCCATTTGTTGGCATCACAAAGTGCTGATGTTTGTTTGGGTTATGACAGCCTGCCCTGACTGCCAAATGCATTCACCCAGGTAAATATAAGTGTGTGTGTGTCAAACAAATCTGTACCTGTGTTAGAAGATCACAGAGCAAAGAAAATGTTTCTGTTACTGCACAGCAAATATTAAACATCAGTGGAATCCAGTTTGTACTGATGTATTCATAAATATTTATTAAAGTATCAGCTCCTGGGAACCATTTCATAGAACGCCAGAGCAGGTTTGAAAATTCACCTTTGAAATAATTTGTGAAACTGTATGTTTTGGGGTTTGTTTCCTTATTGTTTATGTCGGGGCAGGGTGCACAGGATCTTGGTGACTGTGACAACTTGTACAAAGTCAGGTTGAGCTCAAGGGGTTGTGATCACCTTTGGCCAAGGGAGTGGTGCCCTGCTGCTCCTGATGGACAGATAGACATATGTCAAAATGTGCTGCTTCCTGGACATTTATGTGTAAGGGAATTTTTCCTTTCTTTTTTAGAAGATAACACGAGAAATTTTATGGAGCTCATCTTCTGAACTGTATTGGTTTGGTCAAATCAAAATGGATTTTTATAAAATGCTTCAGATTTCTTAATTTCTGCATGGGGGAAATAATTTGGTGCATGTTCTTCCCCTCTCCCTTCCTGACTGACTCCAGAGGGGTGCACTCTGGTTCTTTGATGCCCTTCCTGCCAACCATTGCCAACAACACCATCTTGGCAAAAAGAACAGCAGGAAGAATTGCCCCCCTGCAGCTGTGTATCCTTGTTCCCCTCTTTGCCCCCAGTGCCATCTGTTTTTCTTCTTTTTCTTTTGCCCTAGCAGCCATGGGACCCCAAGGTGATCCTTTTTGTCTTTAACTGTGAAATGTTTTCATGCATGTTCCAGCTGATCCTTCAGCTCAATCCTGTATTATTTGAACAAAGTCCATGTGTAGCATTTAATAGAAGGTTTAGACATCATCAGTTACTTCACCACCTCATTCTGGGTTCAAATGTTTGTGTTTGAGGTAAGGACCTATTCATCTTACCACGGCAAATAAAAAGCACATCTCAATTCTTTTAAAAATACCTCTGTATTTTGGGCATGAATTTAAGTTCTTAAGTTTTAGAAATCATCTGTTGCTAAGGTAAAGCTTGGGAAAAAAAGGATCAAAACTATTTGTTAAGCAAATATAATTTTCCAATAGTAGATGGATTCTGTCACCTGAATTGAGATATACTACCTGAAACTAGTTCCCTGATTACTTTTAACAGTTTATGAAGGGTTCAGACTGGTTATTTGGATTTTTCTTCCCCTGCAGCTGTGAATTAGATGAAAAATACTGCAGCTGAACATAACATGGTTTTGTCACTAGGAAATTCACTGCTGGCATTGAATTCAGCCTGGAAAAGTAAAGAGGTCATGACACAACATCTGTTTTGTGGAGAGCACAGTTTCTACCACCAGTAATACTGCAAACACTGGAGTGGGAAAATAAAACTGCAGAGAAGAGATGCTGCAAAATTGCCTTTTTGACCATCGTTTTATGGGCTGTGTTAACTGGACTTCCCTCACACGTGTGTTTGGAAGGTAAGTTTGAACAAAATGCTCATGCTGCTCAAACATAAGGTGGAGCTGTTTCTTTGTGATAGAGTTTCCACCTCATCCCCTCCACGTCTTCCATTTCCCCCCTCTCCTTACCACATTTTCAGTGTTGCCAGTGATTTTACAGGCAGTGCGCTGAAGGAGCGTCACCGAGGTTTGTTAAACTCCTGTGATGATTTACATTTGCTCTGAGGTTTCATTTTTAGCTAACACAATCCATATGAGATGTTCGGGGATCTCACCCTGCTCTCAGCTGTGGTTGATCCTCCTCACTCTGTTGCTGATCTGAACTGATTTGAATTCCCATGCCATGCTGCCTGGGGCTGGCTGTAACTGGGGTAGCTTCTTCGCCTCTTCCTTGAGGTCATGGCCTTCGTGTGTCAGTGACAAAAATAATTAAAGGTACATAAATATTCAGTATTTTTTGTCCACTTCATGTTGTGATTTCTATTTTTTTTACTAACGATTTCAAGTAGTAGTTTCCGATGAGGGTGGGAAGTGTTGTGACATCCTTGGAAGCAACTTTCAGAGTTGAGAGTTGATGTTTTACAATGGCTGCATTGGCACCTGTGGCTCTCTGAGCTACTGACCCTGCTGAAAGTATCACAGTGCTGTGTATCTCTGCTTTGGAGGGGTGATTGGAAGTATGGATGCAGTGCTCCCGTGGGACAGTCAGAGACTGCAGCTGCAGGCAGCTTCCAGGAGTGAACACCTTTCCCCCGTGCCTGTAAAACCTTTCTTGTTGTTTGTTTGCTTTACCTTTCAAGTTGCTTTCTCCAGGTCCTGACTTGCAGAGATTCAGCCTCTTACCCTTCTTGCTGAAAGCCAGCTCCTCAATCCTTCCATTATCTGCCTCGTGTGAAAGTCTCAGTTGTGGATTTCAGGGCTTTTCTGTGAACTGGATGTGTCTGTGATTTAACTGGGAGACAGCCAGCAGCCCCGAATGTGAAATTCGCTTTTGGTGTGTAGCAGAGAGCGTTACATAGCCCTGAGAAAAACCCATCATCACACACACACGAACCAAACCATGGCAATCCCTTGGGATAATGAAGGTTTCTTTATCCTCATGTTTTACGAACACTTGAGGTATTGAGTAATCACCTTCCAGCTGCTCTTAGAAGTAGCCACCACTAAGTTCACCTGCAGCCAGTGAGACAAAATTTTATGTCCTCCTTTTTACGAGGTCATTCTTCTCTCATTCAGCTCTGTACCAAGGAGTCCTGGAGAGGCAGATAGTATATCTACAGCGTCATTTCACTTTTCCAGCCCTGTTATGCCACATATTAGTCAGAGTTCATTTATTTCATTAGTTTACTTTGTAAAGCAATTACATAACTGTTACCACAATAGGACTAGAATGGTGTTTCACATTTACTAAAATAACTTGGCAATTAATTTCAAATGATCTCTGTGCAGCAATCTCCTACATATAATAGAATTATTCAAATGTCTATGAACATTTTACATGCAGTATTAGAGTGAGTTAGATCAATCAAAAATTAATTGCATCCAAGGCATCAGTATAGCCTTCTGGGATCAGCTGAATGCCAGGATGTCACAATAAAGTCATAATAATTGATGTAGCATTGAATCGTGCCTTCTCCCTTATAATGGCAATTTTATTAGCTGAGCAGGCTAGGTGGAAAACTAGAAAAGAAAAGAGAAATGAAAGTAAGTTAAATACCAGCTAGTGGCCATTAATTTTGATTTAATTCTGTGCTTATGTGGTTTATCATCCTGACACTTTCTGTATGCTTAAAAAAGCTTGTTTTGCACAATTGCACTTCCCCTGTTCTTCCTATTTATATATATGTAGAGAAAAATGGAGTATATGGCTGAGCATTCAATTCAAGCTGTCAACCCAAAATACTTCTTCTGAACTTTGATTTGATGATTTGGGCAGTTAACATGAAAAGTATCTCTCCTGGTAAGTGTTTGATTTTTCCTGGGCTTCTTTCTTTCTCAAGGTGTGACTCTTGGACAATTTATGTAGAAGTAGAGTGCAGATATCAAAATATTTAATAATTCCTTGTCTCACTAGCAGATTTCTTCTGTTTATTTCTTTTTAAATTCATAAACCAGGACTATTGCTGGATCACAACTACTGAAGAGCTGTTGAACTGAATTAATACTTTGGCTCCTTTGCGTCTGGGTATTGGGGAACAAAGAAATTCCTTAGCTTCAAATTCAGTTACAAACTTTTTAATGTTTTCAGAGAATCTGTGAACCAGACAAGAGTTTATTTTCTTTATTTGAAAAGCCACATTGACAGTCGGCAGGTATAGAACGATTGTGAGTGAGAAGGCAAGGAGGGGTGGAGAGGGGCAAAATTGCAAGAAGACCACACTGTTGCCTTGGGTTAGGGGGAGGTGGGTGGTAGCTGTTGTTTTGTCTTGTTGTGTTGCACAGGGACCTGAAAACAGATGGTGAAAATAGTTAAACACCCTCAACAACACCCTCAAGTAGAGCTGCAGCAGGATATTCAGGTGGGAAAAAACATTCAAACATGAGATGGAAATCCAGATCTACAAAATTCTGAACTGTCAGGCTTCATGAGTAATGCAAGAAAGCGATATAAGAGCCTGGGAGACACATTGGTGCCCGAGAGCTGGCAAAGGGAGCAGTGGAGATTAATGTAGGACTGGAGGAAATCTCGTGAGTCCACGTAAAGTGACTTTTTCCCTGTGAGTCTGCCTGTGTTAGCAATGCTGTTGGATCTTGTTCTCTTTAGTGCTTCATCTACCCAGTCTTATTTCCTTACTCCGTCTTACTGCTACATTCTTAAAAGCAAGAGCAGAATCAAATCTGCAGAGCTGTGGTGCTCGTGGACAGGCAGGAAAATGAATGTTTCCTCTGAGTGAGCCCCAAATTGCCTGGATTCAGGTTGCTAGTGGCGGGAAGTTGAAGGCAAATGTGCAAGTCTTTGGACTTTCTTCTCAAGAACTGCTCAGATCCTGATAGATCTATTTAAAAGCACCTGAATATCAGTAGAGAAACTGTTACCAACTCATTCCTGCGGGGCAGAGCCAAGGCAGTAAGCAGAGATTTGGTGGTGTGACTCTAAATGATTGACTTATTGTAGCATATGGGTGACTTTGCAGATGAAGCAATGTGACCTCTGACCAGGGCATTTCATCACTACAGAGCTGACAAAACTACATTTTCAGAAAAGTAGGTAAAGAATGAAAAGGGGCCGATGAGGGGAAAAAAAAAAAAAAATGTTTGAAAGTTTGAAAACCTGAATCCTTTTCAGGGCTGGAATTTTTCAGCCTGCATTTAAGCAGCTGAGTTTGATTTGTGAAAGCAGCCAAACTAAAGCCAGTGTAGCTGGCCCAGTCCTGGAACCAGCTCAGCTGTCAGTGTGCTGGATTCATCCTGGTTTTCCGGCACCTGACCTGTTTGAGCTGGGCTGAGACCTGAGCCCCTGCAGCCAACTTGCTGCTTAGCCGAATTTTGCACACTGGCTCTGGGATTCCTGCCTTGGCTGGATGCTGGGCAGATTTGCCCTGCAGTTGGTGACACGGTGACAGATGATTGTACAGATATTTGCTATATATGGGAAGGGACTGTGACTGTCTGGGGGAATCTGAAAGGCAGGAAAAAGGAGGAAGAGGCGAGATAGGTCAGCAATGCGTGATTTGCATAAGCTAAAAACACACAACAGTTGGCAGGAATTTTTCCTAAATTGTAACTTTCTAATTTGCCCCTCATTTAAATTTATCTGGAACAGATATATCTGTGGAAGTGACAGCAAAGCCCTCAAGTTTGAGAGGCAATACAATTAGCTGATGTAAAGATGCAGAACATACTGTAGATTATGTAGCTGCAATTCTATGATGGAAAAAATCCGTTCCTTTTTCAGTTTACTGATTCTGGATTTTAACATGCTATAGGTATTATCCAAATATATTTTTTAATGCTTAAACCCAAATTAAAAGGGGTGGGGATAATTCAAGGGGACAATATAAGAGTGTATTGTCTTGGCAGATGTTGCCAGTCAGACTTTCTGATTAAACCTGCCCTTCAGGCCTCCTAATTTGAAATGAAATATGAAATTAAGGCATGACAGAAATATTTCTCCCAGTCAATAGATCAACTGTCTGATTCTGAGCAAAATTTCCTTTAAGTTTCCTTTTAACCCAAGTGACCTGCAAAAAGGCTTTGTGAAGTACATGGCATCAACAAGTGGCACTGAATACTGAAGAGCTAGCTCAGCCTTTTTAATATAAATCAGTGATTCCTAAGATTAAAATCTGAACAACACTTGTGTACGTGTGCCTGGCTTTCCCTTGGATGAGCTGAAATTGAGTTTATCTTTCATGCTTTGAAATTGTGTTGATCTTTCCCTAACTGGAGGCATTTCGGGGATGTCTCCTTACCTTTTTGTGCATGTCTGGGTCATTTGTCACAACTGCTGTGTTTCAGCACATTTGAGATGTTTTAGTGACTTTAACCTGATTACCCTGCAGATAGTTTATTGTTTTCTGTTATTTTCCCCTACCTTCCCTTTCCCTTTCTGTATTTATCCCTTCCTTTCTCACTGAGTGCTGCCCTTTCAGTGGTTGGTTTGCTTAGCACTGAGCCATTGATTTCCCTTTTCTCTGCATGTTTTCCTGCCGGGTTCTGGGTCCTGTTTTACTCTTGTTGTACAAGATTTTACTGGTTGTATCTTCCAGCACAAAAAAAAAGTGAAATTAATTTTGTTAATTAATGCCTAACCTCTTATAGTAATGAAGAGTTTATTAGATTGCTCATAATTATATCATTTATTTCTCAGTCTGAAGAAAATTTTCTTGTTTGACTCAAAATCTAATAATATTTGAGTGATTTAACTAAGCTATTATTTGTGATCTTCATTTGTACAAGTATGCTTTGGTCTTCACTAGCAATACCTGGGAGGCTCCGCTTTTTTTTTTTTTTTTCTATTTATGTGATCTGATCTATAGTTGTGAGTTACAGAGTGTTTCTTCTCCCCTAAGGTGTGCTTGTGTAAACAATTTTCAGTCAATTATGAATTTCTCTACAGAATTTTAGGTTTTTCCTAAAATTACAGGAAAAGCCCAGTGAAATTTTGGGCTCCTCAAATTCACTCCCTGTTAGGAGTGTAAGGTGAAGTCAGGGATCAAGCTGGCATTGGAATTCAGTTGATTCCTGTGGCTTCTCTTCCTCTCCTGAGTATTTCTCTCCCAGGTTTTTTTTGTTGCAAATGCAGGGTTACTTTGAGAGAATCAGGAGTTCTGAGAACACTGAAAAAAATTATCTTCCTACTGCAGCATTAAATTTTTGGATTTCTGTAAATGGATTTGTGAATAAGACTCATTAATGTTTTTGTCTTACAGTAACTGGAAAAATAAAATGTTTTTCAAATGAGGAATACTGGGAAATAGCTCCATGGAAGCCCATTTATCTGCTTCCTGTAATCATGGGTTACATTACTGCACATAATGCTCATGGGCCTGAAGCAATGCCATATTACAGCAGCAAAAATAATAGCAATGTCATTTTAATAGTTATATGGAAATATTTCCCGGAACAGAGGAGTTATTCTTAAGATAGCTGGTTTGTGTTTTTGTCTTTCATGGTTCTCCAGGGCAGAGCTTTTGTGATGTTAATAGAGCTGGATATTGTCTTCCTGTCTTAAAGTTGTTCATAACCACACACTCAAAATGCTGTCTTAATTGTATACAGGTTCTATCAGCCTTCTATTTATTTTCTACAGCTGAAAAGAAAAAAAAAAAAAAAAACAAAACCCACCACTATACATTTGATTGTAATAATCCTGTGGGTCTGACTGTTGGTTTGGGTTTTTATGGCTGTCGCTGAAGCACCTGGTAGGAAGGAAATATTATCAGTGACTAATGAATGAGGCTGCTTTCTTCATCGGCAATAACATTTTCACGCTTCTCCAAGTATTTCTTCATTTACATTTCATTTCAAGTTGCTTTAAAGATGTTCCGACTTTCTTATTTTTGATATGGACCTTTTTATTCAAATTAATTAAGTAGCAATA
Source organism: Hirundo rustica (assembly GCF_015227805.2). NCBI lineage: Eukaryota > Metazoa > Chordata > Aves > Passeriformes > Hirundinidae > Hirundo > Hirundo rustica. The sequence goes on along the minus strand of NC_053461.1, from coordinate 5,125,205 downwards.
ACTTGGCAACTTCAGTGAGAACAGAGACCTCTTGGTCTGGAGCCCGGGACCTTCCAGTCTCTACCAGTTCCATTGCACGAAGACCTTAGCTGAGACTTGACGCTTTTCAGCAGCATCCTTTTATGCAAGGCATCACTACTTGGCGTCTGGTTTTACTTTCTGAACGAGAGAGGCTCCGTGATGAGCTTTCCCCTTGGTAGGAGCAACACCACGAGGCTTTTTGTAGCTGCAGCACTCGGAGTTTGCGGCGTTGGTGGAGTGGGAGAGGAAGAGGGAACCCAATCGAATTGCACTCCTTTGTTCTGCCAAAAGATGGAGTAAATGATCTACTCAACTCATTGTGCTGCTAATTGATTTTCTAGGCAACCAGGAACTTTTCCACAAGGAAGGAAGGTTTTCTGTTGCCTTTGAGTCTTCAAGCTTCCTACTTCTCATAATCTGTGCTAAATGTAATGAGGCGGTTCCTCTTAATGAATCGACCAAATTGCTTGGTAACAGATGGGTTGATGACAAATGGGTTAATTAGTAGTCTTATCTAATCAGTTTTTATTTCAATTATTTTGTCTACCTATGTGTGAAAGGGTTATTTTAAAACAGTCCTTTCACCTAACTTGCAGAGAAAAAAGGTATCTCCGTTATTGGTCAAAGCAGTCCCTTCTACAAATATAGGGATTTTCATCAAATCAAACTAAAAATAGTATTGGCATGTCACAATTGCAAGTGGAAAAGCTGGCATTTTCAGTGATGCAAGCTTATTTTAGACAGTTGCCATGGAACACTACATTTCTTTGGTGAATAAACACGTGTTCTGTAAGCGTAGATGGATATATATTGTCTTTTTCTGTAGATTTTCACTGTCCATGCTGAAATTACCTGTTGGATTCTAGTGACTGAGCTTCTGCCATCAATTACACTGGCATGAAAGCAATAAGCTTTGTTTTTTCCCTTTGTCACTGTATTCACCTCACTCAGTGTCTGTCTTTGTGCCAAAGGACTCTAATTGTTCCTCTCAGGTAGCGACTCGACACAATTACCAACCCCTCGAGTTAGGGGCTGCCAGTCTGAACCACTGAATAAGAAGGGCTGGGAAGGCTAATCAGGATGAGTTGAAGGAGGTTGAAATCACAGGAGACAGACTGTGCAATTTAGATTCATCAGGTAAATGAACTACAGACGTGTATTGTGGGTAAAACTGGTCCCAGAGTGGCTTTTTTTGTGCGGTAGCACCATGGTGATTTTCCAAAGGTGCAGCATGGTGAGCTGCTGTTTTTACGGCAGCCTTCAGTACATGTGTTGCATCTAATGTCTTGTGTCTTCTGTTGCTCAGACCTTATTTTCCCCCGGCAACCTCATTTATTTGTAGAAATCTCACCTGTGTGAGTGGTCTCGTTTGACTGCTTCCTGAAAATCCTTTTTTTCAGTCCTGACTTTGTAGCTCTTCAGAGAATTGAAAGATGGAGGACTACTTTTAACTTTGAACATTTCCAGTAATGCAGATTTTCGCCTTTAAATGTCAGTGACTTGCAGCATTGGAACAGACGTGAAATGCCTGGTGGGTGGCATAAATGGGGCAGAGAGGTTAAATGACTTATTTGGATGTACTTGGGAGGTCTGTGTCAGAGTGCAGTCCGGAGTAGTGTTTGGATTTCGTATCTATTTCAGGTTACAGGTGATTCTGTTATCAACCTCCCAGTATGAATTAGACAAAACTCCTCGATTCCTTCATGTCCTACAAAAAAAAGCCCACAAAATAAGCACTTAATAGATGAAAATGTGGAATGCAGTGTGGGAAGGTGAAGGAATAACATCACCAAATTGGAAGGTCGTTTTGATGATTCAATAAATTTTGTGCATTTTGGGCATTACAAACTCTGGGAGCTCTAACCGTGTCTTATAAGACTTTATTCAGCTTTCAAGTGCATTTGTATAGCTTTCATCCATTATGGTAAAAAAATGCAATATACTCTAGCTAGATCACAGGTTCACAGGAAGAATGCTCATACTGAGAGGATGAGGAGGTAAAAAGGTTTGGTTTGACACATGGTGACGAGTTTTTACTGAAATGGAGTCCTTGGCAGTGCCATATTTGCATAGTGCACTGTTCTCAAAATAAAAATGATTCTTGGGCTTGCAGCAGTTCGTATTTGAAATACTCTGACTTTGTTGCCTATTCTATATAAGGCATAACTATCTGCAGGAGCAAACTTAAATGTTAATGAATTCAACTGCTTTATCCTATCTGTATTCATTTTAGGAGAATTGGAAGGTGTGAGCTGAAGGGAAAGAGAGTTAAGGGGGGAAAAGAGATGTTTTGTGTAAACCTGTTGCTTCTAAAAGTAGATTTTTTCTCTTCAGGTCAAACTATTTCAGAGGCAGTCAATATGTCTAACGCACAGGTTTGCTCCTCCATTGCTTAAAAAATAACAGTATATAATCTAAAATCAGATACTGTGGAGGTGGGCAAGGTGAAGGAAATTTAAATTTACAGGACACAAAGCCGAACATTTGTGAACTGGAGCACTTTGTGAAGAATCGTTGCCAATCCCGCAGTGCTGTGAGGTTAACCTGGTGTTAACTCTAATTGCTGTTGCCTTGGGCATTTGGGATGTTGTGCTGCGTGGGAAAGGTCTTCCAATGTGGAGATGACCAATGTAATATCTGCAGCTTCAAGGTCCCCATACTGTGGATGTTGAAAATGTGCTTTTCCCCTGACGTCCCAAATGGTTCAATTTAAACAGTGGGCAGCAGATTTAACACACTGATGGGAAACTGTCTCTGAAATCCCATTGTTTTACTGCTGCTCTGTGCTTGTTCTAGCTGTGCTGGAAGCTCTCTACAAGCTCTATTTCATCATTTTATCTGTGCTGGGATGCAGGGGTGCTGCTGAAGTGCTCACTGTGGGAATGGGCTCTGGAAATGTGCAAGAAGGAAGTGGCCCATGGTGTTTGCTTGTGTGGGCACTAGGACTTGATTTAAAAGATATCCGTGCCTGTACTGGTGGTACAGACAAAATAGGAGCGGTCTCACTTCATTAGTTGTTTACACCACACACATAAAATGTTCATTTCTTCACACACATTGGCACAAGGCACTGGGAGATCATAAGGCTGTTGGTATAAATATCTTTCTTTCAAAACATTTTAATGCCCTTAAGTAAATTGACTTGAGATACAGGATTAGTCTGCAGTCTGAGCACTCAGAAGTTAGTTACTTCTAATTATAGTTAGACACTATAATTAAAGGCATTCTCTGACTTCTTTACAGAGGAAATTGCAAACTGCAAGTACGACTCTCTTGGTTTTAGTTTCATTTCTGGCTGTCCTCTTCTCTGAGCTGCTGAGAACAGGCAAAGTCATGCAGTAGCTTTGGTTCAAGAGTGTATTAAAGGGGATTGTTCCATCTCTCACTGTAGCATAAATCTACAGCTGAAAAGAAGCACTTTCTGGTGTAATCACACACACCTTGATTACATTTTATCTGTTTTATCTGATCTTGAGCCTGTTGAAGTCACAAAACTGTCTTTGAATTAAAGTGGATTTGAACTTTAAAATAAGTTCTGATAAAATCCTGTGTGTGTATATATAAATATCTCAGAGATTAAAAGTTATCCTGTTGGTGTGCTGCTTTTTAAAAGCAGTATTGCAATGCTGACAGTGCGGTTTAAATTGAGGTATGTGTTTGTGGCAACCTTGAGTGAGCTCCCACATCTGTCTGTCTTTTAAACCTAAAATATTGACAGTAATGTAATCAAAGTTCTGTCTTTTTATAGAAGGTTTCCTGAGGCTGTCTGTCAGAAACCTATTAAATCTGGAAAAGAAACGAAGCCGTACTCTGCTAAGGCTGACTTTAAATGATTCAGAAAAATCCAGATCTCCACTGAATCTCTCTCTTATTCTTGACATGAGACTGGCATGGGACTTTGTGAGCTTTCCCACGGTTCTTTCCTTGTGCCTATTTTTTCAGCATTTAAGGAGGAGAATGTACTGGAAGACACTAGAGCTTTTAATGGCTTTTTCTCCACCCCCCCCTTCTCTTTCTCTGTGCTCTGTTTAAAACGATCCACTGGGGCTATTCCTGCCACAGCCTTTTCTATTTAAATCTTTAAATCTCCTGATGTAAAGACCCACTTTTCTTAATGAACTGACTTTTTAAACATATGGATTTGATTAAAAAAAATTCAAAAGGAGCAATCAGAAGTATTTAAAAAGTATATTACCTTTAATTCCTAGCTACAATGTGTACTTAATGACGGGACTACTGGCATTGATGCATGTGTCTCCCATTTAGCTGACCCATGAACCTTCATGTGCTACTTTTGTTCTAGCCAGGGATACATTTTAACCTCCAAAGTGTCTGATATGCTCATCACAGAAAATTGTGCTATTCTTTTAAGTTTCTGTCAAATTTTTTTAGGGGGAAGACTCCATTTGCAAGAGTGTCTGTAAATATATAACAAATGTTTGTTAATAGTCTCCTATTTGCTCACTTGTAGCTTCTAATTTAAAAGACATTTCTAGCTCAAAGCCATCTTACAGCTGGTTGCTCAAACTAATTGCAGAAAGTGCTTAAAAAAAAAATAAATACATCCACTGGGGTGGGTCCTACTTCATATAGCTCTGACTTGCTACTCATGACATCCCAAACACACTATAAGGAGTGTCCATTCTAGCTACGGGCAAAGTTCTCAGAGGTGCCTTGTGTTCATGTCTCAGGTTCGTGAAGGTAGGACTGGATGCTGACCTTATTTGGTTTCTCAAGTTATTAAAACTCTCCACTGTTCTTTATGTTAAAATGCAAAGTTTGTTGACTGTTGTGGCCAGCTGACTGGCCATGAATACACCAACTCTTCTCCCCCTTATTCCCACCTGTCTTGCAAATGCCTCGAGCTTGGGAGCCTTAGTCTTGTTATCTTCTGTACTCTCATCTGCCTCGAGAGCATCCCTTATCCTGCAGAAGAGGGCAGCTGAGTTGGTAATGAATCCCTGGTTTTCTTCCACAGGCAGTTATTTAGCTCAGGTGTTTGTGGAGGGAGGAGAATTCAAGGAGTGTTCAGTGACCCTCACGCTCACCGTGTGGTTTGGTGTTTTCTGTGCTTCCAGTGGGCCCTGCCTGGTGACACCCCAGTGGTGACACAACCGTCCCAGTTTCCTGTGTGTGGTATTTTTGGACAGCCTTTCTCCTGCAGGTGGGACGTTTTATCTGTGCCAGGAACATCCTGCATGTGTGACTGAAGAGGATTTTTTTGTTTACCTTTACTCCCTGGCCCATTACCTTATTTTCCTCCCTCTGCACGCCTGAAGGGATCCTCTCATGTCCTATTTGTCCTGGACATGGCCCAAAGGGCTTTCACAGCACTGGAGACACAGCTGTGGGGAGCCATGGTGCTGCAGAGTGTGAGAACACAATCCTTGACCCAGCAGAGCTTACAGCCCACTGAGGGGCACCGTGCAGAGCCAAAGGATGGGCTCAGCTGGGTGAGGTGGAATTAATGCTCCAGGCAAAGCAGCAGGGCAGTGGTGGAAGCAGAAATAAATCACAAGTTGTCTGAATCACAGGTTCTCTTGCTCTGTGTCCTTGACTTTGATGTAATCCAGCTTGACCAGCTCAAAGCATCACATCCAGAAGAAAGCAGCCTTTTCCCTTGGTTGGGAAGTTATGTGGCTGCTATGCAGAGGGCAATGTTTGCTATTAAATACAGAAATAAAGTAATATTACTCATTCTGCTACTTTCGTTACAAGTCACTAAACAACTATTTGTTCTGTTGCCTTAGTTTCCCTAACTATCAAGTAGTGGCATTAGGACCACTGGCTCTGCACACTTTTGTTTTGTAGGCAAATTGCTACTTGGTGATTTTGTGGAAGTATAATATAAATGAAATATAAATGGCATAAACAAGATGTTATGAGTTTATAACAATATCTCCTACAGACTCCTGTGATGTCAAAACTGCTGGTATTATTTCTGTCTCCAGAGCTGAAGTAAGGCTGAGAACATGTTTGTTGCTTTAATATTAATCCTTGAAAAGTAGCCATCTGATAGACCAACAGCAGTGTTTTTCTATATATTAAAAAAGCAATAGCTACAAATAAAACAAGGAATGTTCTTAGTACTTGATAGGAGGAAAAATCTGATGTGGAAAAGCATAAACCCCGGAGCTGACGGGCTATTTTCTCCTAGATTTGGATCTCTAATGTTTCTGGACTGAGATAAAGTTTCTTGCTCTTACCTTTATTGTTCTGTTTTCATTATAGTTAATATCTTAATCTGCTTTCCTAAAACTAGAGGAAACCATTACAGCTTCTACGTGCACATTGATTCTCTGGGAGTTTGTGGCTGTGTGATTTAGGGTTGGGCAGGGTCTGCTGAGTAATTTTCTTCTTACTGTTCTTGTGGTGCAAAGGATGAAAACAATATTATGTTATAAAGAATGTTGAAAACTGTGTCTTCTAGGCTTGTTTTCTCATTTTTTGTAAATGGCTCAGGTATCCTGTAATGCTTCCCTTGAGTAAGGTCCCTTGCAGAATGCAATTCCCACACGTTGTCAAGTGGGCTGTAGAGTGCTTGTTTGGCCCAGTATAGCCTAATTCAGACTGTTTTCCAAACCTGGATCCTGTTTTTAGCAATGCTTGGGCAGGTGCCTAGGAAAATTCTTGAGAGCAGGAGAAGCAGATGATAACACTTCCCTCACTATTCCAGTGATCCACTTCATTTCTGAACCTTTGTAAATTTTTATATCCTAAGGGAATGAGTTCTACAATGTAATTACATATTGCAATTTCATTTGACATCCTATAGCTCTTGTATTATGAGAGTTATTGAACACTTTTTTTCCTATCTAACTTTTCCCTGTCTTCTAGTATCTTAAAAATCTTCATCATACTCTTATCTGCCTTTTCCAGATGTAGCACTGATATATTTAGTTTAGACCATGCTTATTTCTTTGTTAATAATTCCTAATATTTGATTTGATTTGATTTTTTTTTTAACTGCTAATGAAGTCTGAGTCGAGGTGTTTACAGAAGTGTATATTGTGACTTCAAAATCTCATTCCCAGGTAACAGTTTCCAAGTCAATCACTCTGTGTATAAAGTAAGGATCATCTTTCTCTGCGTGCACTACTTTGAATTTAAAAGTGTAGTTTTATCTGCTATTCTATCAGTCACTCAGCACTGTCAGAACCTTCCACAAATCTCTGCAGACAAGTTATATTTTTATTATTATAGATGCTTTCTCAGCATAAGCAGAATTTCTCATTTTGCTATTCTCCCCTTTTGCAGATGATTTATGAATATGTTGAACAGTTTAGCCTTTAGCAGAAATCTGTGCTATGCATGATCACTGCATGATTGCTGCTTGAGCAGTGGGGCCACACTGGAGGCATCCTGGGTTGGATGGTGAATTTATTTTTGTATCATTCATCTGTGAACATTTAACCAATTTAACATGTATATTTCTGTCCCTCACAGATTACTTTAATGAGAATTTTCACCAATGCATGTGATCAGAAGCCTTGTGGAAATCCAACAATGCTATATCAGGCAGATATATCTTCTCCATGTGCCTGTGACTTTTTCCAAGAACTCTCGTAGCTCATGAGTCGTATTTTTTTCTAGAAACGTTGTGTTGCTTCTTCTTCCATATGTTCTGTTTATGCACGTGTCCTTAAATTTTCCTTCACTTTTGGCAGTTCTTCTGCAGCATAAGTCTGAGGTTCTGGTCTGTATTCCTTTAAATTCTTTAAATCTGAGCGCTTTTAAAAATTGAAACTGCAGTTTGCTACCTTCAGTTTCTCTGGCATCAAGGGCTGCTTACATCCAAGCTCTTGCATTTATTTCCCTTAGTAGTCAGGTGTTTGGTTTCTGACACCACACTTCTATTTGCTTGCTTCTACACAAAGAAAAGGAAGAGAAAATAACTCAGGTTTTATATTATTTTAATGTGAACTACATCAATACCAGGAAAAAAAAAAAAAAGGTCCTGGGCTGTTGTGAGAGTACTGGGATAGAACTAATTGATGCGTACAGCTAGCAGGGACCAAAAGGGAGAAACCCCTTATTCTTACTGACAAACTATCCCTTCCCACAGAAGGCCTCTTTAAATTCAATAATCTGTATTGTCTCTGTGATCTAACAAGGATTTTAATAGGCTGAGTGAATCCAGTGTCTCGGCACGGGCAGTGGATTATTGGGCAGGTACGAGCTCTGCTCTGTGATAGTAATAAGATGTAATTAAGAGAGAGAAAGAAGGAATTGTTTTAAGTGGCTTGTATGGGATCAGATGGACAGAGGCCAACTTCTCAGCTGTTTCTAGGACATCGATGGATTGTGTGGATTTGTGGAGAGCTTGATCCAGCTGCTTAATACATGACTTCATCCTTGTGCTGCGGGCTCATGTCAGGGTGCATGGCAGGAGAGTTTAGTTGTGTGGAGTAGTTTTGGTCCATGCTGGCTTCCTCAGTGTCATGTTTGTGACATGTTATTTGTGATGAAATTTCTTACCCGGCTGTGTCAATGTTACTGTAACAGGAAAGTGTTTCCCAACCAAGCAGATATGCAGAGTGGAGTTAATTGTTTGCTGTGTCCGCAGCTACCTGTGCCAGTAGAGAATTGGATTTGATAGAAGAAAAAAAATGAATGCTTTCCAAAGTCTATTCATAATAATTTTGGCCTCATTTTCCTTTACATTGGTGTGGAGGTCCCTGAGCCTGTCAGTGAAACTTCTAGGGCAATGCCTTGGAAGAATCTACCATAGGCTTTGGGAAAGCCTCATATCTTAAGGTGAGGAAGAAGGCTCCCCCCGGGGTGCTCTGCAGCACTACGTTAATCTGCCTCAGTTTTGCTGTTCCCATTGGCCCGTGGGCCTTGCCCACCTCTGTGGTTCATGTATTTCCCAGTTCTCGAGGTTGCTCCTTTCCCTGTTTCCCCAGTGGCTGTGGTATCGCTGATGGTCGGCCCTTATGTCCCCTATAGGTCACTGCCCTTTGCCCTGCCCTTGTACCGCCCCTGTGCCCACAGACCATCGGCCTCTGACCCCATACTTACCCCTGGACACTCCTTGAGCTGGGTCTTTAGTCCCTGATCCCTTTGGCATGGTGGATGTAATAAACCTTTGCTGGAATTCTTCACACAGAAGGCCCTTCCTGTCTTTCCTTCACTGAGCTCTCTGTGGTGTGTGTGTGTGCATGGAGTGGGAATTATTGTTCCCATGGCCTCTTTGAGTGGCTTCTGAAGGAGACACTTTGGGAAGATAGCAGCATTTCTTAGTTTGGAAAGACGGGTGTCTGCTGGGGAAAAGCTGGAGCTTCCCTTGGAATAGAGAATGTAAACCCCCACCTCTGAATTATTACATTTTTGAAATTAAGGAGCTTTCAGGCAAAGATATGGAGTAGGAATAACAGGTCTTTACTAGGAATATTAAAAATGTAGTAGTACCAAAAAAAAAAAAAAAAAAAAGTCAAATGAACAAAAAAAGAAAAACACTGACAGAATCAGAATACAACCCGACACCCTGTTGGTCAGGGTGTTGGTAGCAGTCCAATTAAGTCCTACTGGAGTGACAGATGTGGTCCTGTTGGAGCAGAGATGATCCTGTAGAAGGGGGTAGTTTTCCTCTGAAGCTCCAGTGATGGTGTAGAGAGGTTCAGTTTTCTTTTGGGAATCCAGTGCAAACAGGTTGTGCTGGTGTTCTGAATCTCGGGTTTTATCCAGGTAGGAATGTTTGGCTCCCCCCCTGGGTGGAGCATCTCCCAGTGGGATGATGTAATTGTCTCAGCCATGCAGTGAGCCTCGATGGCCCATGAACAGCAGATATCCCCTGGAGGGAGGATGGGTGTGGAAGAGATAAAGAACACTGCCCCAGCTGGTTTAACAGCTGCCATTAACAGAAGGCACCTGCCCCCTCCCCCTGGAGCTATGAGGAATTGGTCGTAGAAGAGATAAAGAAAGAAATAGATTTCAACTGGTTTCAAAAGATGGCAATAGAATACATCTTGCATTGGACCCAAGATACGGAATTCTCACCATCCTGCCATGTTGCTACACATTGGTAACTACTGTAGTTTTTCTCTTTCCTATATATCTGTTTTCATTTAAAAATTGCATCCATTACTCTTTTTATTTATTCTATTTTTGCTGCAGACAGAATAAACACTTGTGGTAAGCTATCAGAAGTCTAGAGTCAAGTCACAGAGATGGAAAGAGTGTTGTGCAATGTGAGATGCGGGCAATTGGTTCATATAATTTGGTGCATGAGTGGCTATTTTAGAGATGGATTCTGTATGTTTCTATTTGAGCTCTCTCTCAAAATACATAGTATATATGCACTTTCTAGCAACAAACTACTCTGGTAATATTTTGTCTATAGTATACACCAGGGAGTCAAAAAATACCTGTATTTTTTTGAAAAGAAGCTGGATATTTCCGAACACAGTTGAATTGGAGGTTGTTTTTTTTTTTTTTTTTTAAGCTTGGTAATGTTTTGAGTTCCTTCTAGACCTATTTCTTTTTGCCCTGTTCGCTCGTATCAGGACTTTGTTCATACAGCTGCTGAAATGTAATGCTAGCACCTTTATAAGCTATGGATCCCATTTAGAAACCCCTTTTCAGTTACAGAAAAGGACAGAACCATCAGAGGAAGAATTGAACACATTTAAAAAACATAACTACAGGGGGGAAAAAAAACCCTCTGTGCCCTTAATTAATTCTTTCTTAGCCTTATAATATATTATAATTTGTAAGTCTGATACCTGCCTTGTAACAGAGACTGGTTTAGGGTCTGCTTGCCCTATCTGCATGCAGCTGGCTCTATTTTCTGTCATGTATCTGATAGCATTTATATTTTATGCAGTTAAAATGACAATTTACAGTTGGCTCAAGGCAAAATTGTACAGTCAAGTTTTGAATCTATTCAAGGACAGAGGCCCCGTGGTGGTGGGGAGGGGGGTGTAGGTGTGCAAATGTCTGTGAGGTTCACAGGAGCACTTTCATGGCACCATTGCTGTGCCAGTGTGATTATGATGTGAACTAATTAGCATGATGTCATTGCATGTCCCCAAGTTTGAAGCTGCTGGTTTGGGTGTTGCCCGATCTCTCTCCTAATCCGAGTCCATCTGCTTCTGCTGGAATACATTTTAAGAGGTACCTACATCTACAATGCCTCTGGAATACGTTTCTTTCTAGAAAGTGGGATCATGTTGGTGCATGTTACCTCTTATATGGTGCTGTTCTTGCAGCCCTCAGCAACAAGTCTCTCACTTGCTTTTTTCTGTAGCTGACGCTTCTCGTCCAACTCACTTTAACTTTTTGGCCATCCACTAATACAGGATTGTTTATGCTCCAGTCTGGGAAAATTTCGAGGTACACATTTGGTGTGTAAAATGGTTAATTTTATGTGATTGATCTAGTAGGAAACAATCTAGAGATACCCTCGATACTTTCTTTTGAGCCTAGATCTCTTCACATAGCACACAGGCTGAAACTTGATATTGCATCAGAGTGTATGCAGTGAGACATTTGTGCTTATTAGGATTGCATATTTCATAGAGGAATTTTCATAGTCAATATACAAAATTCAATCTTAGCTAATTGTGCTGTCACATGTGCTTTTACCACTACATTGATTTTTAAAAAGCTGGTGGTTATGTTTTCTGTTACACAACCCCTTTTATCTAGTTTCTCTGTTTAATGAATTTGAGATACCAAGCATTTAGAAGTTTTATATTTAGTTTGCAATTGGTTGCCTGACAACATAGATCAATCTTGTCCTTCCCCACCAGAGATATGGGAACGTTCTCGTTGGTCTTAGGAATACTTATGCACTTACACTGAGAAAAGGGATCTGTCAGCAGCATATTGCAGGCTTCCAACTGGTATTTTTGGGTACCTTATTAAGGTGTACTTATTACTTTATTAATAAAAAATGAGGATTTTGAAATGGAACATTCAGATATTGGGGAACCGCCAGTTTACACCTGTGCTTGTCATTACAGAACAAGGAGGGAGCCCTGTAGAAAATGTGTCTACAGCTGTACAAGTGAAGGCTATTAAAGCTTGGGAATGAATAAAGGGGAGAGAACTGACCCTATTCAGGGATGTTCTGGCCTGGTGCTCCTTAACTTGGAAGCTTGATCTAGCTTGATTTTGATATTAATTCAGTCTCTCAGCAGCTTACTGCTCTTCATTATCACACACACACATAAAAAAGGTGAAAGATGCTGTCTTCTGTAAAGTATTGTAAAGCCCTGCCCCATCAAGGACACTCAGATCTTGTGCTTTGAGCTCAAGTGGGGGTCCTGGCCAGGCTGATGTATTTGGAGGCAATTGCCTGGAGGGAGTGGTCCCTTAGTGCCAGGGGCCGAGAGCTTATGGAAGATGGGCAGAGCCTCACCCAGGAGCGCTTCCCGCTCCCAGGGATGCCCTGGATGCAGGTGCAGAGCTCAGGCAGTCCCATACCCAGCACCGCAGCCTTTGTAACATGTTGTAGTGCATTACAGTAACATTGGCTCTTATTTTAGCTCTCACAACATTTATGAGATGAAAAAACCCTGGTTCTCCTGCTTGAAGGTCTGGTCTTTCCTGCCTTGCAAAGGCTTCCTGTAAATAATGGCTTTTCATTCATCAGAAAAGGTTGTTCAGGAAGTGATAATAATGCTCGGTTTTCTAGTAGAAAAATCCCAAACAAAACAACAACAACAAACCCTTTTGTTAAGTTTGTGGGGAACCACAGCTTTTGGTGGAGTGATGAACAAGATGATGTTTTACTGTTGACACATGAAAGAATTAAAAATAATTATGAAAAATGGAACTTCTTTTATAAAATACTATTCCAGGTGAATTTCTCTTTCCTTAAATTAAAATTTCTATGCTTTTCTTCACCCCTTAAAGTGCATGAGGGAAGGAAAGGTTTTAATACCCCTCTGAAAAAAACCAGAGAACTAGAACTGAACTTTCAATGGTCTTCATGTAATGTTTTTCTGCCATTGAGAAAATATGGCAAACCTTTTTGTTAACAAAAATAAAGTGTTTTTTTGTTAAATCCAATTCCTCGGTGGTAATATCTATGTTGAGAAGTTTGCCAGCTTTATTAAGAATTCTGATTATATTGTGTTGCTGACTTCTCACTCTAATATAAGTAATATGAGGGTATCTTCCCTAACAGTGCTCCCAGTCTGTGGGAGTATGGATTTAAAAGAATAGAGATAGTGCTGCAGGCAATCTCAGCCCTGACAAGGTGCAGCTGTGTAAGACAGGTGACCATCATTAAAGGAAAAGGAGCAGGGAATGCTGATTTGTATTGACCAGTCACAAAAGAGTAAAAGGACACACAGGTGTTATGCATGAGGGAAAGGAGAATAAAAGGTTGTACTGGGGAATAATAAAGTACTGAGCCTTAAAACCATTCATGGTGCCAGTTGTGTGTCCTCTGTGACCAGTCTGCTGCTTGTTCATATCCAGAGGCTGTGCTGGCTTTGGCACTTCCAGGACTTGTGTCACCCAGGATCTCCTCCCAGGATCTCCTGTTTCCCAGTAATTCGAAGTCTGAAAACTGAGAGTGGACACTGCTTAATTTCGGTATGTCTAGAGCTTTAGAAAAAACCTGTTCCTTAAATCTGTTTCATTATGATAATTGCCTTTTTAAATTGTAATACTGACAGCACTGTAAATATCTCTGGTTTTGGTAAAGAGCCTCTGCCAGGGGACTCATTTATTAGTGCAGTTGAAGGATAAGTACATTAGGAGAGTTTTCAGTGAGTCACTTATTGCAGAAATTGATACTTTCCTTGGGATTTGAACTCTCTGTTGGTAAAAGTTTTAATCTCAGACCTTTAAAATGCCTTCCAAAATTATTACTGTTTGAATGTGCTATGACAAAATTTATAGTCACAAATGTGGAACAGCACTGACTTTTTCTTCAGGACTTTCATAGTGATTGGGTTACAGGCTCAGGAGGATTTCCTCAAACACAGAGATCATCTGGTCTCTGTGTGGCTGGCAGAGACACTAAAGGGATTGACCTGTTGTGCACATACAGAGTGTTTTCTCTTTAATAGTTAAGTGCTTTTCCCCTGGTGCTAAGTATTAATGAAATAATGAAAAGGTGTTTAGTTCTGAGTAGCAGCAATAGAAGTAACTTGTAGATCTAATTACAATATCCATTCCTTACAAGTACACCAGAGGAAATTCATGTGTGGGGATTTCTCAGGTGCTGAATCTTTACAGAGGTGTGAGATAAGTATTTGTGTAATGGAATTAACATTTTTCTTGAAAATGTTGTAGTTCATATGCTGCTTGGTGTCACAGCCAGTCTTTAGCTGGGTAAGATAAATTTGGTCAGAGCAAACCCAATTCAGCTAACGTAGCTTGCTCTAGAAAAAAGTGCCTAGGTAATCAATGGGAATCGTACGGAGACCTGAGCCAGTCGTGGCCAGTTCAGAGAGCAGACATATCACTGCTCTGGGGCTAAGACTCACACCAATCAGTTCTCTAAGCCCAGGAGCTCTTAAACTACTATATAAGAAAGATCTAAACAATAAAACGTGCTGTTTGCTAGTGACCCTCAGTGTGTGCTGTGTTGTGTGCCTCTCTCCAACCCACGACAGTCACCTAACAGCTTGAGGACTTTGTTTGCAGCAGATTCGGATGGCAGCAAGCTCCGAAATGTTGAAACTGAGAACATCATGTAGGCCACTTTATTCTCTGCAGCTTTAGTTTCAGCTTTGTGGTGTGCAATGTTAAATATTGAACTGATTTTATTAAAAGTAGTGCAAGTCCATCTTACTTAGCCAGTGGTTGTATGGTAGGGGGATAAAAAGGTACCTGAGTGGATCTCAGTAGGTGCAGGAATGAACTGTAGAGATACATCTAATACTCCAGGGAGTACTTTGGATGACTAGAAACAGGCAAAATTATCTTTTTCGGGAGACTGGATTCTTCCCTTTCAGGTGCATATTGGATACCTCAGAGGAATAGCTATTATTTAATGTGAAAAATGGTAACCCCTGAAAGGGGAAAGTGATGATTCTAATTGCATTTTTGAGCATGATTGAAGCTGGGTGAGCAGCAAAGTTGGCCTAAGTTTCTGGGTATGCATTGTTTTTTGAAGATTGTCTATATGTGCACACACAAAATATATCTGTCATGGTTGAATATGGTTCCATCTATGGAAACTTGCATTACTCTATAGGTGTGAGCTGTGGATTTTTTTCTGTGAGGGCTCAGTTAAGAATCTGAATATCATTGCAAGACCTGACGTTTTAGACATAAACAACAGCACTTATACCTTTGTGCTAACCTAATCTGATGAAAATTATTCTTTCCAAGAGAAACTTGTTTAGCTTGTCTAGTAAAAATTGGACCTCTTTTCTCTGCTCTATATAAGACCTCTGGGAAAGATTAAATTTGAAGTCTAAAAAGCAAGTAATCTCTCAGTAATAAAGCACAGTCTGTAAAATGTATTCATTTATTGTTAGCTGTAGTACCAAAACCAGTTGTTATACACTCCTCTATTTTTAGGAAAAGAGAATTGATAATAAACCCCTGATGTCAGTAGCTTCTGTGAAACCCAGAAGATAATTTTGTTTATTCTGTCTCTTTCACTGGCAGCTCCTGCAGGGAATGCTGTTGTCTCCTACTGGAAAGTGCCCTGAGCTTGTAGAGTTTTCCTCCTACCTCCTCTTATGAGGAGGGTTTGACAGAGAGGAAATAGTAATTTCAAAAGAACTTGGAACATTTACGAGTTCTCCATCGTCTTTTGGATCTTCAGTGATTTGACATCCTAGGAAATAATTTGGTCCCATCATAGGTTTAAAGAATGATTAAAAAGCATAATAAAACCAAGGCTCTTCTCCACACAATACTGAGCATATTTATGAATGGAAGAAACAGATGTTTGCAGGGACACGTGTCAAGTTTTCTCTTGCTGCTGTGCCTTAATCTGAAAATAGGGAACCTCTAGAGGGAACTGGCCTCTGTGCAGCTGACTCTGCTCACCCTGTCTCAATCAAGAGTTGGGAAGAGCTTGGTGCTGCTGTCAGTACCACTGAGGACATTCATGCTCCAAGATTGGTGTGAAAGGTGTAAGGAAAATAGCAGAAACTTAGGAAAATAGCAGAAACTTGGGGATATGGAAAGAACTTATGGATATATTTCACTTTACTAACTTCAGGTTTCAGCAGGCAATATTGGTCTTTTTTCAAGGCCAGAGTAAGCCCTAACCTAGAAACAGTCACAGACAGAAGGTTGAAATGAAGGCATGAGAATGGTTAGAAGAGGCAAAGCTTGGCCATGGGCAGAGTGGTATTACAGGGCATTGCTAAAATGGAATTTAATCTGCTTATGTGACTCCAGAGATTGTCATCAGCCATTTCTGTTGTGTGGCATGTCTGTATGAGCTAATTGAAGAGAGGTGGACTTGCAAGAGATAGCTCTGAGTTGCCTCTTGAAGGCCAGCAGCAGCGAAGAACAGTCTCAGATAAGGAAGGCAATTAATTTGACATCTCTGGTCATGACCTTATTTTCTTCTTCAGCATGCCGTGTTCAAAGAAAGGGGAAGGTTTGCTAGGAGTGCTCAAGGAGGGTTGTTTATAGGCTTCTCAAGTTTGCAGCCACATGTCATTTTTAAATCCATCAGTGAGATGACATTCTGTACAGCACAGCTCTCCCTGAACAGCAACATTTTTAACCTATCTTTTCTAAAAAATATACCTACCCAAGCAGATCTCTTGGATAGCTAATGCCACGTTTGTTCAGGAATCTGGTGAGCAAAGGCTGGAAGAAATACTGAGTAGTTGAATACTGTGCTGTGCAGCCTTTGGAACTCCAGATAAAGTTTTTTCTGTACAATGTAAAGTATTAGCAAGAGTTCTGTAAATTTTCCAGTGTGAAGGTCTTCAAAAGTTTACAGTCACTGTCCAGTACATTATTTAGGCAAAAGAATACCTTGCTCTTTAAACTTTCCCAAAATGTCCTTCACAGAGGGTGATGGATGTAATAATGAAGTCAATTTGTTGTAAAACACGACAGAACTGATTTTGTGGTGTTCATAAATAAACCATGTCATAAGTATCTTACATAAACTTTAAAATTTGGTCTTGAAGAGAAAATCTGGTTTGCAACAACTAAGCTAGTTCATACTCTGCAGGAACAGGTGTGGGTTTAGGGCAGAGGTTCAAATACGTGGATATCTAGTTTTCCCTTAAGACAGATTTAGATGCCCCAAGGAACCAGTACCTGGTTATAATGCATGCAGTCAAAGTACTTTTTTCTTAATTAAAAATCCCACATGCTTTGTAGGTGCAGGTTTTGATTGTGTGGGTGGGTGTGTTTCTTTTTTTTTTTTAATTTTTATTTTTTATTTCAGTTACACAGAACTTGGAGGCTCCCTCTATAAGGACTACTCCATAAGAAGTGACTTACTTTTGTTTAAAATAAAAACTCATAATGCTGTTAATGATGGCTAAAATCTTGTACACAGCTGCACTTTGGACCTAGAATCCGATGACAAAAGAAAATCCCCATCTCTTCCTTCTTAGCTGTTCTTTGGGGTTTTTCCCTTTTGTGTGGGATGGACAGATGGGCTCTGGTGGAAATGAGGGGATGACTTCACTTGTGGCCAGCCTGGGTCAGATTTGGACTGGCAAGCCCAGGGCTGCAGAACGCCCCAGTGAGCCAGGCAGCCCTCAGGGTGCTGGTCAGAAGCGCTGATGCTCTCTGATTTCCTGCCACTTGCTATTCCACTGCACAGTCACTGAGATATTTGAGATTTCTTTTTTTTTTTTTTAATATTGGATTAACATTTTCAGATAAACTGTAAGCCTGAGGGTGCCTAGTACATTGTTAAGAGGTTGTTAAATGGTTTATGGTGATTGTGGGTTTACACTTAGTTAGTTGCTTATGTCAAGATAGTTTAGGATTATTTTGAAGATGTTATGCCTTGACATTAATATGCTAAGCACATAGAGGATTTTTTTTTTTTTTACCAGCAGCAGAAATGTTAAATATGGCATGTCAATATTGGTTGCTATTAAAAGGACTGTCTATATTAAATGAAGCACTAGGCTTTCTGGTTTGCCATGGCATTGAAGAAAGAATTCTAGAATATTCTGAGTTGGAAGGGTCCCATGAGGATCATCAAAGTCCAATTCCCAACCCTGCACAGGACAACCCCAGGAACCCCAGCATCTCCCCGAGAGTGTTGTGCAAACCCTGCTCGAGCTCTGTCAGGCTGGTGCTGTAACCTTGGCCTTGGGGAGCCTGTTCCAGTGCCCAAACACCCTCTGGGTGAATTTTTATTTTTTTTTCCTAATACCCAACCTAAACCTCTGTGATGAAAAACAAAGCTGTTAGTGCAGCAGCTGAATATTTGTAATGTTTGTGTGTCCCCTGTGCTGCTCCTGTAGACCAGCTTGCAGCACGCTGCAGTCGTGGATCACGGCTCTGATGAAAGCATTGGGTCATTTTGCTGCTTTAAACGTGGCCAGGAACTCATCAGCTGAGGGAGCTTGAGGTCACCGGTGGCACTGAGAGGAAGGGAGAGTGTCCCACGTGGCACTGGATGGAGTGAGAGGTGCTGACCTGGAGCAGGAATTCCCTAGGAGTGAATCTGAGATCCTGAGTGTGGCTGTGGTTCTTGGCTGCTTGGCTTTTGAGGTCGATTAGTTTTCTAGAAGCAGGAGGCCAGCAAATGCAAAATTCAGTGTTGTCAAAAGTTATTTCTCTTTGGTAAAATGAGCAGCTACATAGGCTGCCCTGCATAGTCCAAGTGACCAGGCTCCCATGATGATAAAGGAAGGTGAGTTCTGACTTCAGTTGACATTGAACCTCATCTCCCATTTTGCTTGGGCAAAATTATGCTCATAAAGGTATCTTCTGATATTCTTTCAACTTTGAATGAACTCGTTGATGCTGGGGTAGCAACAGACTTGAATTGATAGATGTAATAAATGTTATAGCATATAGAAAATGTATCTATTGCCCGAGATGCTGTTGCTTGGTGGTAACTCATTTGATTTCTCAGCCCTTGTCTTCACCATTTGTGCCTGTTCACCAGATCCATTCGCTTGTTCTTTATAGGCAGTTTTGATTGGCAGTTTATACACCAGTGTAATTTAAGAACTCCATAAAAGTGCTTTTTACACAAATAATATTCTATAAAAGAGGCACATTTCTTCAGGGTAATTCCTCAGATTCTTAATGAGCCACGCAGATCCTGTATCAGATCATGGCTCCTTGTAAAGGGTTTATAACGATGCTCAGATACTTTGTTTGGTGTGTAATCAGCTTCCATAACAGCCGTGTAACCATTCAGGGATGACAAGAAACCCCGTGGAAAGAACTAGAAGGGACTATAGAAACTTAATTAGAGTACATAAACATTTTTCTAAATACCTATAAACACATAAAAATCCGAATCGCTTTATAACTCTCTCCCATCATGGCTGGGAGAGTGGAGGATTCTGTTTAACCTGAGGGCTTTTCCCATGAGCAGCTCTGCAGGACTCTGAGCTGCTGCCCTGTGTGTGGTTGAGGATTTGTGCCTCTGTGGCCCATCGCTCACCCAGTGTCTCTGGGCAGGGGATGCCGGGGATGAATCAAGCACACAGACACCCTGCTGTCCTCGAGGGACAGGGGTGTGTGTATGGGTGGGTGACTGGAACAGGAGTCAGTCTCAGATCACTCACAGAAAATGTTCTTGAAATAATATGCTTCCTTTAAAAATTAGCGTTTTTTTAAAAAAATATTGGGTTGTCGTTGCTTTTCCACCCTTCAATGATTTTTATATTTCAGTGCGCTGTCTTAATGTTCTCTATGGTGTTGTATTAATTCCTTAAGGTTATGCCCTCAACATACACAATATAAACAGGAGTGTGTCCAGCTGAGGTTTTCTGAAGTTTTCTGTTGAAAAATTCATGTTCAAGTGCTTATAGTTTTGCCAGTTTAGTAACTTAGGCTCAAGGTAAATTCTAGTATTTTGTGTGCCTAGTGTGTTGTTTTGTTTTTTAATCTATTATAGATTTGGAGATTAGGGCAAATGAAAAAAAATCATTTAAAGTGATTGAAATTTCTG
This sequence comes from Hirundo rustica, assembly GCF_015227805.2. NCBI lineage: Eukaryota > Metazoa > Chordata > Aves > Passeriformes > Hirundinidae > Hirundo > Hirundo rustica. The sequence continues at coordinate 5,105,143 of NC_053461.1, read as the reverse complement.
GGAATGATAAACAGCAAGAATGTATTTTTTCCCCTCTCCTTTAAGACTTCCTTGATGTTTAATTTGATGTGCTAAGGTACATTTCTAATCTGAAGCGGGGACATGAAATCTTTCAAAGAGGAACTTTGTTATCCACAGACTTGTGGGGTTTTTTTGTGTAAATTTGTAAATTCAACCACAGGTGACCAAAATGTAAACCTCCAGTTTCACAGATGGACTACTGCCAGGGTGTGACAGTAAATGCTCTGAAGCTGCTCTCAAAGTGATCCCTTCCTTCTGCAGCTCCTGCTGAGCAGGCTCTGGAAGTGCTGGATAGAATCCATACTGAGGGGTTTTTGCACCAGCTTGTGCTGCATCCAGTGCCTGGGAGAGTGTGTGGTGACTGAAAGGGGCCCTTGCAAACTGCTCAGGGAATTAGAGAAATTAAAGGCTGTTCGGAAAGTGCTGGATTTTATCCTTTCTGATCCCGCAGAACTCCTGGCTGTCTCTGGACAAGGCAAAAAGCAGGGGCTTTGCAGGTGGCTGTGGTTTGCCTGGCTGTGCCTTGCAGGACTGCTGAGTGCTGGCTGTGACTTGAAAAATGAAAGAAAATGAAAATCCAGATGACAAACTGAAATGCCAAGTCCACTGACAAAGCCTCCCTCCTGGTTTTGACGTGGGGTCTGCCAAAACAGTTGTCAGTGCTGTCTGGTTCGGTTTTCGTGTGTGTGAAATAATATCAGTCTCATTCATACAGTTGTAAAAGAGAATGAAGTCGATAGTGATGAAAATCTGTAGGGAAACTGACTTTTCTATCCATTGTAAGGTGGGAAGTTTGCACTGTGTGTGACCTGCAGGACAAGCACCAAGTGCTAATGTTGTCTGTGCTGTGCTTTGCAGCACTTGCCTATTAAAATGTTCAATTCTGTGTTTCATTTTCTGATACCTGTTGCTTTTTGGATTACTTTGAGGTAGCCTGTGAATATATGGCCAAGAAAAGTTCTACCTGTCCAAGGAGCAGAGTATGTGTTGACATCAGGGGTTGAAGGAACAGGAGAAGAAAAGAGAAGTGAAGGTCCTACAGTGTTGCTCCCTGGCAAAGAGGAGAATAAAGTGTGACCCAGAGGCAGCTTTGCAGCTGCCCTCCAAGAAATAATCAGAGCTGAAATGCTCTCAGGACTGGTAGAAGGGACAGCACCCGCAAGCCCAGTCTTAGGAGGGTGAGATAGTGTCACCCAAAGGACTCTCCAGTCTCAAATATCTTTTATAAGGGTTATTCTTTCCTGCCTCGTGATGGGAACTGAGGGTACTGATAATTAATCTCTTTCAGAAGCAGCTCTTTAATGCCCAGTTCTCAGGGCTTCTTTTACTTCTTAGACAATGATGAGGAAAGAAAATGATGCAAGGGTTTATAGAAATGGGTATGATAATTGGGGGAGGAGGGGAGTGCTGGAGTTTGTCATAATTTATGAATGCAGCAGGTTTAATTTCTATTAGTGTCAGGTTTTATTAACAGCCCTTTCACTCTGCTTGTGTTCCTTCTGTTTTCCAGGAACAAGAACATGCTGTGTCTTCTCTGTGGCTCTTTTTTTTTTCCACAAAAGCACCTCCCTGGTTCCAAGGCAGAAATGTCATGAAGAGGTAGGTACAAGTGAAGAGATTATTCCTCACTGTTCCATTTGCTGACAAATGTAGAACAGAACGCAGTTCTGTTCACAGTTACCAAGGACAGAAAACTGAATTGCCTGTAGGCATTCACTTCATTGTAAATTTATAGTGTGACTGTAATATTTGCATTAATCCCATCAGCACAAAGCATACATAAATGCATTCAGAATTATTTTGTCTTGCTCATACAATTTACATTAAGATCCATGTGCAGAATTGTATTTTCACAGCAAGTTTTTACACATAATATTAAATTTTCTCTCCTTTTCTCCCATTAGTATGTTGCATATTTTTAAGTCTAGCTGGGCTCAGTGCCAGCAAGGAACTACAAGGATCTACAGCAACTGCCACATTTGCACTTTTCATTTACAAATCAGTAACTAAACTCTCATTAAATATTCTTAACCAGCCTGTTCAACATATGCTTGCTTGGGTATTAGTACTTATAAGTTGAAACAAATAAGATCAATAGCTAAATTTGCTTCCTAATAGCGAAAGATATTTGAGAAATAATAGGTTTTGGAATGTAGAAGAGGCAATGCCTCCTTTCTGCTTCATTCTTTTAAAAATGAGACATTCAGCTCTGCTCGGCAAAGTAAAAAGGTGGAAATTTGAACTCCCTCTCCACATCTTACTTCTCTGGGGAGCTGGCATAGGAGGAGCTTTCAAATGAGGCCAGTAAATATCCACTAACTAATGTGGCTTACAAATTAGGCTTTGTTTTGAGATACATTTCCCTCTATTTTGTTCATATTTCTGCCTTTCAGACATCCATTAAATACAATTTCTTTTTAATACTGAGAGTCCTGCTTGTGGAGAAGCATTATCATCTTTGACTTCTGGTGCTGACACTAATTGCAGGAAGAACCACTTAACAAAAGAATGTGCAATATCACGGATGTTAGCTCACGTTATTCCCTTAAAAAGGTTGTTGCCTCTGCCCAAACAGCTATTTCATGCACTTGCAAAGATTGTTAATGATGAGCTTTTAGTTAAGTTCATTTATTTATCAAAATCACAGTGACAGTGCAAGTCATATTGTGGTGGCTTCAGCTTTGTGCTTCCTATGAGAGTCAACAGCAGCTCATCCAAAATGGATCAGAGACCCCTGTGTATGGTGAGAGCTGTTTTTCCACGGGCTGTTGGGAGCATCTGCTGGTGCTCCCACCACTCCACCTGACTTGGTACTGGGGTTTTGCTCGTGGTCTCTCTCTGGCTGCAGTGCTGAACTCACTTTGTTTTCACCTTTGGTTCCAAATCTCTAAAATGGGATCCATATTTGTGTATTTTGACAATATGCCACACATATTTATTTTTATACTGGTAAAACCAAGTGTTTCCACAAATGGAGGTTGCTAGCAAGCAACAGCTTTAGCTTTTTGAGGGTTTTATGGTTTTTACTTGCATCTTTATTCCACTAAGGAGGGTTAAAATATGACAAAGCCTCTTCATATTCCTGGAGCAAAATCCTTCAGGAAAGGAGCCCTTACTTTTTGCCATGTAACCCAGGACCCTGACAAGTCTTTCATTTTTTCAGTAGCCTTGCCCCACCCCATATCTCGTTTTTGACTTTCTAAGATAAGAAAACCTTTTTCCCTGGACACGTAACTGTCTTAATTCAAAGTCAGAAGAATTGGTTGGGAAACATCTATTGGTAACAGGGAAATAGCTCTTTGTGTTAACAGGATGACAGTTGGGGGGCATAACTGAAAATATAATACACAACAGCCTCTGATAGCGAAAATGAAGGAGGAGCTAAATCCCTTCTTTTAAGAAAAAAAAACCCAGGCGTGCTTGTTAAGTGTGAATCTTAAGACACTGACATGCAAGTGTGCATGAACCAGTGGGAGGCATTTGGCCCCTCAGTAAGAGACTTCTCCAAATCACTGGAATTTAGAAAACCATTTTGATGCTTTTATTTTTGCTCAGGAGACAAACTGAACTGCAGAACAGAGCAAATGCTTTCTTTTTGGCTCGGCACTGGGAGCAGGTTTTTCTGTCTGCTGCTCTGAGCCAGGCTTGCCTGGCGCGCTCGGTGCGTGACCTGCGTACTACAAAACTGCGTCGGCGGCTGAGCGGGTGGGCAGGAACAAAGCACCACACAGGAAAATGTTGAAAGAGTGCTTGAGACCACTGTAACTGCAGGAGGGGTTTGTTTGTTTTATCAGCACATTGGTGGTGAGAGGAAAGCAGAAAGTAGAAAGCAAAGCTCCAGAGCAGCAGTGCGAGCATTAACTGCCCTTCTCTGTGCTGAAATAGATTACTTGCATTTTCTCCAGGTAAAACGTAGATTTCAATGTTTGTTTTCCTTCTCTAGGTGAGATATAACCAATTATCACCAAATAAACTGAAATAGGCAAAGAATTAATTCTTGTTTTTAGAATGGACAGGTTTGCTTGTTTAATGATTATGCGTTAGGGGTTGGGTTTTCTTTCCTTTTCTTTCCTTGTTACACGTGGAATTTTTTCCCATTGAGTTGCCAAGAAGCAATGATGGCTGAGTGCTGGAGACAGTGGGGAGTGGGAACTCTCTCGCTCTCTCTCAGCCTTCGGAAGAGGTCAGTGGAGCTGCTGCTTGGGGAAGGGAACTCGCTGCTGCTGCGGGAGCCCAGCTCGGGCCTGTTTCTTCTGCTGTGTGGTGAGCCTCTGCTCCTGGGAGCAGACACTGAACTGGGACCTTGTTACCGCCTGCCTCACTAAAAGAGGGGCCTGTCGCCGTTTTCTCGGGTGTCTGTGGATCCTGAGCCTGCCCCTCTTTGCCCTGCTGGGAGCGGGGTCGCTGTTGTCTCGTCCCCGCTGCTTCTTCGACACTGCCCCGAGTTTTTCACTACTCTGCAGCACGCACCCCCTGCCTGCCGAGACCTCCCAGGTCTTCAGCCACAGCTCTGGAGATTCTGATCCATGTCTTCCATCGCTTCTCATCTTTAGCCACACTCCAAAGTTCCCGATCCATCCCTTCCATCCCTTCAGCCACAGCTCTGGAGTTCCTGATCCATCCCTTCCATCCCTTCAGCCACAGCTCTGAAGTTCCTGATCCATCCCTTCCATCTCTTCAGCCACAGCTCTGGAGATTCTGATCCATGCCTTCCATCCCTTCAGCCACACTCCAAAGTTCCTGATCCATCCCTTCAGCTGCAGCTCTGGAGTTCCTGATCCATCCCTTCCATCCTTTCCCATTTGCAGCCAGAGCTTCACAGATTCTGATCCATCTCTTCCATCGCTTCAGCCACAGCTCTGGAGTTCTGATCCCTCCCTTCCCATCTGCAGCCATATCTCTGGAGTTTCTGATCCATCTCTTCAGCCCCAGCTCTGGAGTTTCTGATCCATCCCTTCCCATCTGCAGCCACAGCTCTGAAGTTCCTGATCCATCCCTTCAGCCACAGCTTCAGAGTTCCCGATCCATTCCTTCAGCCACATCTCTGAAGTTCCTGATCCATCCCTTCAGCCACAGCTCTGGGGTTTCTGATCCATCCCTTCCATCCCTTAATTTCAAAATTATAATAATTTAGAGAGAGGGGTTTTACATTCTCTATTCCAAGTGAGGCTCCTGCCTTCCCTAGCAGACACCTGCCTTTCAAACTAAGACATGGTTAAAAAAAAAAATTCTTGCTCTTTACAACTCTGTGGAGCCAAAGGGAATTTTGTCAAGTGCTACTTCATTGTTTTAAGAAAGCCTTAAAAGCCTTGGGAAAGTATCTCTTTAAGCTCTATTTGCAGTACTTCAGTGACACTAAGCTGTTTTTCTCACCAAGACTAACAGAGCAGAAGTGGCTTTTCGTCTGATGACAGTTTGCATATTTTGTTTCTGCATTTTTTGATACTAGTAAAGTTGTGTAAATAAATCTGTAATGCACTGCAAAAAAAATTTACAAGGCTGACATGTTTTGGAAGAAATAACAAATTGAAGGGGCTTTTTGTTTGTTGGTTTGGTTTTGGTTTTTTGGTTTTTTTTCAGGAATAGTAGAATTTTCTTTATAAAAGTGTTTGAATGTCAGTTGTTGACAAGCTCCCATACATGCTGGATATTATTTATCTGAAAATCAGAATAACAAAATTCAGCAGTTGGCCTAAACAATTTTCATTATTTCCAGCTGGCATAAATATTGTGACCTTCATCTAAGGTTCTTGCCATGTTGATTTTATAGGTATTTATTACACAGTTGCAGACAACTCATAAAATTGGCAAGACTGTGTTCTAGGTAGTGATTCTGGATTATCAAACTTGTTGTTTGAGGCATGAAACCTCATGTTGAGTCATTTATCTAAACTGCTTCTCTATATGCAGCTGGGCTGGAAATGTTGAGGACTGGACTTTAAAGAATCTTCAGGCTTTCCTTATTTCTGACCAAGCCAGAACTATTTCTAAAAATGTGTGGGGGTTTTGTTTGTTTTTTTTTTTTTTTTTGTGATTAATGAAGGTTTAGGACTATGTGTTGCAAGCATAGTCAAGTACCTTGAATGCCTCCACGTCACTTATTTCCATTGTAAATATCCTTGTTTTTCCTGGCTCTTAACAGCTATTTTTATCATAGTGAAAAGTGTGCCTTTGTGATGGAAGAGAGGAGCGGAAAAACAGAGCTGGGTCATCTAAAGAAGTCAAAACGCATATTTCCAGCCATCTCTCATCATCATCCACAGTTATAGGAGAATTATTAGTTTGGGCAATTGTTGAGAACCAGGTGACCTCTCATGTTAGTGCAATATTAATTACAAATTCAATTATTTCAAAGGTTTTGCACTATTTCTGTGCACTTGAATTATTCTATAAAAAGCTTACGTGATTTAAGGAGGTAAAAAAAAAAAAAAAAAAAGGCAAGTAATTATTAGTTAATCTGTACCTTCCTTGTTGCAGTGGGTGTGATGAACCCCTGCAGACTGTCATTCTGCTATTCCAGTTGGGCTGCATGCAGAGAACTCTGGGGAAGTACCTGCACCAGGCTCCTCTACACAGCACTTTAGAAAAGCAGGCAGTTTCTCAGCTGCGCCAGGATGTGGCTGCTAATGTTGCAGGAAGACTGTGGAAGTACCTTAAATGGAAAGTACTTTGGATTTCTGATGGCAAAAATGTTTTGCTTTGGTTTGGTTTTGCAGACTGGCACACTTGCTGGGAGGAATAGTAGTGGAGCACATGTGTTTATTTAAACCTTGACAAAAGCCCCACTTCCATCAAGGAATGCAGTTTCATCTCCAGTGTATTTCTCAGAATTGCAGTGACACTGCAGTGTTCATTCACCAAATTGTGAATGGAAAGCTTCCAGGGAGAAGTCACACAGGAGTTACGTGTATATAAATGCACCAGTAAATAATAGGGAGCTGTGGTAGCAGCTCTTGCGTGTGTGCAGCCCTGCTATAAACGATGGTTTTTACTTATGTAAATGGTTGTGCTCCTCTCCTTACTTGCTGTCTAGAAGAAACCATTCAAATTCATATGGTTACATGTCACTTATTCAGTGTTGAAAGAGATGAGACAACTAGTAACTTTAAAGTGTACTTAAAGGAGCTAGAGAAATCAAGGGGTTTTTGTACAGTTATGTGTTCTGCACATAAAATACCCAGCCCTACTCTGTGTTCTTAAAGCCTGAGACCTTGGTCTCCAGCTATTTGGAAAGTGGTTCTGTGATCTAAATTTATTAATTTATCACCTTTGCCTCCATAAACTGACTGAGGGCTGTGACATGTTGGACTGTGCTGATTTAATTCTGTTCCTTGAGCCTTCCTTCTCCCTTCTCATGAGTCACTGCCAGTCCCTGGGCAGGCTGAGGGCTGACTCTGAGTTCATCCTGGAACCTCTCTGACCTCCCTCTTTGGATAAAGCGTGACTTGAGCCTTTTGTTTTAATCTCTGTATAGTCTTGAACATGGTCCTGCTCCCAGAAAGGAATATTCTACAAACGTTCTTGGCATGTATTCCATGAGCCATTCACAGCACTCATGGACCCTCCTTCTCTTCTGTCATGGGGCATAGAAGCACTGCACTTACATCAAATACTTACCAAACCCTAAGGAGAATCTACTCAGGTTTAAACAAGCTGTGAGAGATGCTGGCTATTACATTTAAAATTGCCTGCTATCAGTGAGGTAGAAATGTTCAAAGTGGAATTCAGCCAGGGGAAACACACAATGGGAATTCTTTTATATCACACAGAATCTCTAGGTTGGAAGAGACCTTCAAGATCATGGAGTCCAACCCAGCCTTAACACCTCAACTAAACCATGGCACAGAGTGTCACATCCAATCTTTCTTTAAACACATCCAGGGATGGTGACTGCACCACCTCCCCAGGCAGACCATTCCAATACTTTATCACTCCTTCTGTAAAAAAGTTTTTCCTAATATCCAACATTTATTTCTCTTGGTACAGCTTAAGACTCTGTCCTCTTGTTATGTCAGTTGCTGCCTGGAGAAAGAGACCAACCCCACCTGAGCACAGCCACCTTCAGGAGGTTGTAAAGAGTGATGAGGTCACCTCTGAGTCTCCTTTTCTCCAGGCTAAACAACCCCAGCTTGCTCAGTCATTCCTCACAGGAGATGTATTCCAAGCCCCTCAACAGCCTTGTTGCCCTCCTCTGGATGTGCTCAGGGGTCTCAATGTCCCTCCTAAACTGAGGGGCCCAGAACTGGACACAGCACTCCAGGTGTGGCCTCACCAGTGCTGAGTAGAGGGGAAGAATGACCTCCCTGCTCCTGCTGGCCACACCATTTCTGATCCAGGCCAGGTGCCATTGCTCTTCTTGGCCACCTGGGCACACTGCTGGCTCATGTTCAGCTGCTGTCACCAGCACCCTCAGGTCCCTTTCCTCCTGGGCACTGTCCAGCCACACCGTCCCCAGCCTGTAGCACTGCAGGGGGTTATTGTGGCCAAAGTGCAGGACTCGGCACTTGGACTTATTCATCATCCTACTGGACTCTGCCCATCCATCCAACCATTCCAGGTCTCTCTGCAGAGCCCTCCTACCTTCCAACAGATCTACACACACTCCCAGCTTGGTGTCATCTGCAGATTTACTGATGGAAGATTCAATACCCTCTTCCAAGTCATCAATAAAGATACTGAACAGAGCTGCCCCCAGCACAGACCCCTGAGGGGCCCCACTGGTGCCTGGCTGCCAGCTGGATGCAGCACCATTCACCACCACTCTCTGGCCAACCCAGCAAAGAGTGCTCCTGTCCAAGCCATGGCTGCCAGCTTTTCCAGGAATATACTATGGGACACAGGTTCCAGTCATCTGGAACCTCACCAGTGAGCCAGGACTGTTGGTAAATGATGGAGAGTGGCTTTGCAAGCTCATCTGCCAGCTCCCTCATCACCCGGGGATGGATCCCATCTGGGCCCATAGATTTATGGACATTCAAGTGGCTCAGCAGTTCCCTGACTGGATAACAGGGGCACCATTCTGCTCCCTGACACCATCTACCCGCCCAGGAGGACAGCTGTCCTGAGGACAAGCCGTCTTCCCACTAAAGACTGAGGCAAAGAAGGCGTTAAGCACTTCTGAATTCTCCTCATCTGCAGTTACTAAGTTCCTTCCTACATCCAATACAAAACAAAGGTTAGTCTTACCCTTCCTTATACCATTAATAATGTAGTAAAAAAAAAAAAAAAAAAAAAAAATTATCTTTTATAAAACTTGCCTAATTAAGTTGGAACTGAGCTTTGGCCTCCCTAATTTTTTTTTTCCTGCATACCCTAGCAACCCCCTTAAATACTTCCTGAGACACCTGACCCCTCCTTCCAAAGATGATACATTCTCTTTTTATTCCCAAGTTCCTTCAAAACCGCATTGCCCACCCAGGCTGGACGTTTGTCCCGTCAACTCATCTTTTGGCACACAGGGACAGTCTGTTCCTGTGCCCTCAAGATCTCTGCTTTGAAGCATGCCCAGCTTTCTTGAACTCCTTTGTTTTTAAGGGCTGCTTCCCAAGGAACTCTCTGAATAAGTCTCCTAAATAGGCCAAAGTCTGCCCTTTTGAAATCCAATGTAAGATTCTTATTGGTGTTTCTCCTGATTTCTCCAAATATCGAGAATTCTGTAATTTCATGATCACTCTGGCCCAAATGGCCTCCAACCTCCACATCTCCCAGCAGCCCATCTCTATTTGCAAACAACAGATCTAGCATAGTCCTCTCTAGTGGGCCCACTCACCAGCTATGACAAAAAGTTGTCCTCCATGCACTCTAAAACCTTCCTGGTCTGTCTCTTTTCTGCTGTGTTAAGTTCCCAGCCGATGTCTGGTAGGTTAAAATCACCTACAAGAACAAGGGCTGATGATCCTGAAACATTCTCCAGCTGCTTAGAGAACAAGTTGTCCATCTCTTCTCCCTGCTTGGTTGGATGATAGCAGACTCCCACAGGATGTCAGCCTTGTTGGCCTTCCCCTGAAATCTTACCCACGGGCATCCAACCTCATTGTCACTAATTTCAACACCCATGGCTTCAAAAGCCTCCCTAATATAAAGGGCCACCCCACCACTTTTCTCTCTTTCTTGTCTCTAATGTACGTATGCATTAGATATATAAATCCAACGCCATTCTTTTCTATTTATACAAGATAAAAAGAAAGACTGAAGTTGTACTTGCATAAAAAATAGCCCTTGGACAACAGCCTTACTGGATAGAGGAGCTGCTCAACATTCTGTTAAGCCTCTGAGATAAGAGAAGGCTGATAAAGCTGATTGATCAAAGATTTACTGGAAATCTAAGGAAAAAACCCCGCTTGCCTGATTTACAACCTAAGTGATACTGGCAGTATCCTGATCAGTGTTAACACTCTTTAGGGAAAGGGTTGTATTTGTTCCTATGAATAAGCAGAAAAGGAAAGTTGGCATCCATTGTTTCATTTGCAATCCCAAGTTTAGTAATAACTTGGAAACGTGAGAGAATATATTTTTTAACAATTTAGCTTCTGCTAGAACTGATGAATTCATTCAGTAGAACTAATTCTGTTCAGTGTGGAAGCTCGGGCAGAACAAAAAAATTAAGGAATAAGCAAGCAGAATGTTTCTCCTTGAGTGAAAATAGGGTAAGATAGTCTTTCTGACTAATCTAGGCCAAATATTGAGCTCAATGAGAAAGTGTACACGACCCCAAAAATTCCAGAGAGAATCACAGGACAGTTTGACTTCTGCTCTGTTCTCTGAAGGCCCAACTGGCTGTGAACCAAACTCAGAGCTAGGAAAAGCTGCAGAGGAGACTACTCCTGAATGGCATTCTGAATTCTTTTTTAGGACTAGGTCTTGTGGGTGTTGGAGCCACTGTGGGGTTTTTATTTCGTTTGTAGTGACTTGTAATGGGGATTCCAGCCAGTTGCAGCAGCATGGAACGTGTCTCCTTGCTGCCCTTGGAGTTATGGGTGAATTTTATCCTTTCCCTGTTCTTCTTGTAACCTTAAAAATCTTACAAGTATCTGGTGGAGCAGTGCATATTTTGGTATATCTTCTCTGGTTGGTTTAGACAATTAAAATCTTTCTGACAAAGCCCAAGAGAACACAGCACAGTGCACTCTCCTTTTGGCAGCCTCAAGGCTGGCAACACAGAAAGACAAATAGAGGTTTTCGTATTTTATCTTAGTAATTACATGCTTCAGAGGCCACAGGACCATATTTAATGGGTTTAAGTACACTGTGGAAATAAGGAAGAGGAACGTGGTGTTGGAAGAATTCCTAAATTGAAAAAGCTTTAGCCCACCTTTTAGCCCATGTATCTGTAATCTTACATGACCATGTGCTACAAGAAGGAAGAGCATGTCCAAACTGATGTCTTTCAGCTTCTCACAACATTTTTCCTGCAGTACTGAGGTGGTCTTTCTGCTTGCATACCAAAATCAAGTTTGTCTATTGTGGCAAAAGTAGTCAAATATGAAGTTAAACAAATAATATGTGTAATGGTAACCCACATATGTTCAGCTGCCACTGTGAATGAATGCTTCCTCATTCTCAAGTCCATCAAATATTTGGGGCAACAGATGTTTTCTGTTCTTGATAATTTCTTAAAAGTAAGAGCTTTGGTCACTGTATTTAAGGAAGATGTGAGACGATGTGTGCAGTCTTACGCATGCAAGAGAATCGTGTTTAGTAGGTAAAGAGATTTCAAAATCATTTTATTCAAGTTAATGCAACAATATCTTACTGCAGACGAAGATGCTTAGCTTATGAGTTGATTTCAGATGTATTGTTTAAAGAGCAGTCATGCAAAAGGAATTTTAACTGTACAGGTTTCTAAACTGACTGAATTCTGTTGCTTTCATGTGCATTACAGATTTGACACTTTTTGTTACTCGAGTGCATTTACTGCCTTATGAAAGAAACAATTAACTCATTTTAACCAGGAGAGGAGATAAGTAGCTGGCAATTTGTATATTGAAAACTGCAGTCTGTGCCTGAGAAGAATGCATAAGAATATGATGGTATATCTTGTGCTGGGATTAACCTCTTTTAACTCAGTCTCTCAGAATTAAAACCTGGAAGGCATAAGGTAGTGTTAGAATGAGATGCAATTATAATCTCTAATATTGAGCTGGTTGATTTAGTAAGTTTGACGTACTCTTTTTGCCCTAAAACCTGGATATAAGAGCTTCTTTTGTAATGAAACCTGAAACTAGAAAGTGCTTGTGTGTTCTGTGGTTCATTAACCTCTATAGCTTCTGGTAATTTTGGAAAATATCTCAAAATAAGTTTCTAGTTTGGGTGAGTTTCATTAAAGCTCATTCTTGGTGGTTTACTGATTGGGATATATAGTTTTCTCTAATGAGTAGCATCAGGGTTCTGTAGATTCATAACCTGGGCTGGGATTTTGTCTAGAGCTGTTTATAGTAAGTCATTTACACTGTAAAGGTAGTCACAATTTTATTCTGCTGTCAGTCGTTTCCAGCAAGTGACACAGTTTTTAATGTGGGCCTTGTTACCTTCTTGACAACTGTATTACCCTTTAAGGGAGGTCTGAAACCTTTTAAGCCCCTTGTGTGTGAATATGCATGGGAGGTGAGGGTTGTGCTGCTTTGCTGTTTCGTGCAAGATAAAGCAGCACAGGACATTCATGTAGATAAGCACTCCACTCTGACAGACCTGATGTGGCAGGGAGTTAGCATCTCCCTGCAAGCTTGTTTGAATTTACTGGAATACTGGAAGCAACCACCAAATGTTAGCAGTGCTAAAAATACGAGATTTGCCAAATTACGGTCTAACTGGAGTTTGGCTGCTTCCCACGTTTCTCTGTCCTCCCTCACAACGGCAATTACAACTGCCCCTCTCTTTTGTTGGCATTCTCCTCACTCCTGCTCACCTATTCTCACTTCATTAGTGGGCTGCTGCGTTTTTTTGTTACTGAGCTGCTGGCCTAAGACTACATTCCCTTTTCTTTAGCTTACTCTTAACCATTGCCATGGATACAAACTTAGTTGGATTAAATACTGACAACATGCTCACAAAGAATAATGACCCAGTGATGTAAGAGACAAAGCATATTAAAAGTCAAAGTGATTGTCCTAATAGGTTTTATTGAATATTAAGCAGGGTATTGGAAGGGATGCCTTTCTAGTACATCTGCAGGGTTGTGTTGCCATGCCCAAGTTTCTCTTACAAACAGCTGTGCTCAGCACCTTCACCTGACCTTGTCAAACTATGTCTTAGTTTAGTGCCAAATACAACCTAAATTACACGTGCAAAGACCGTTTAGCATTTTTAAAAAGCTGCCGTTTGTCACCGTGCCTTAGAGGTATAAATTCATATATCTAATGAGGAAGTAGTTTTGGGATGAAAAACGATGCTGAGCATACAGGACCCGTAATTAAAGGTTATTTTTTTTTTGAAAATAATGTTAAAACCAATTCAGCAAAAACAAAGCCATGTTTCTGACCAACCTGGTGCATTGAGTGTAGTGTTTTGGCTTGGTTAGCTCAGTGTGGCTGGGGGTGAGTAGCTCCGGTGACCAGCACTGCCTTTGTGGAACTGCCTTTTCTGGAAGGGTGCACGGTCCCACCCACCTTCCTGAGAGCTGAGGCAGGAGGTGGAGGGAACACGTTCAGCTTCTCACCTTGTGAGTTCTCTTAACCTTCACATTAACGGTGAGATGATGGCGGGATTATGGGTGATTTACTGCAAATCCGTGTGGCACACAGTGTACGCTCCAGCTGTGCAAACTGCTACCTCAGCCAAAACTATGTGTTGTGGTTCTTCATTTTTCACCTTTGCTGTTGGAGGAAACCTGGAACAGTCCCGTCTGCCCTTGGAAAACTTCTTTTGTCCCCCATGAGTCTTGGCTGAGTTGCTTTTGGTTTCCTACCAAAGGGCTGCCAGCCCTGTGCTGAGTTGCATTCCTCTCGCTGTGCCCAGGATCTGCTCAGAAGGCTCGTGCCCCTGGGAGGTGGCACATCCTCTGTCTTCCCAGTCTGTGAGGTTTAGTGAGTCTTAGAGGGCGTAACTTATGGTTAAATGACAAATATCTGAGACCCTGCACTGTCTGCCACGCTCAAATCACAGGTTGAGTGAAGATCTTAACCCACGTTGTGATGAAACTTGTCATGGTTTCTGAGTGCCCAGGACTGTCCATACAGCCTTGTTCATCCTTGACTATGTAGTTTGTGATTATGTCAAAGATTCTGCATCCAGGGATGATCACAGAATGTTAGACAGAGCTGGTTGTGCTGATTCTCAGAATTACAGCTGTCTCCTCTCCCTGGTACTGCAGTTGCTCCATTTGGTGTGTCCTGTTACATCACCACGGTTGAACCACAGGATTGTGTGTTTGGAACCTGATACAGCTCACTGATGGCTTTTACTCTTTTAGGGCTTTCTAGCATCAAACCCCTGAGAACTGTGGATAAGATACAAAACTGGAGTGCAGAGATAATTTAAGAAAAAGAAAATTAACTGTTCGCACCAGCTTTAGCTATTTACCAAAAATGCTGTTTCAAGATTTATTTATCTGTTTCCATCTTCACTGTGGTAAGTTATGGTATAACATCTAATTTAAATTAACTTTTCCTTTTCTTCTTTCTCTCTCTCTTAAATAAACTTCTTACCTGTAAACACAGTTTCTCACAGTACAGGAGAATGAGGAAATTTTTGTGGGGACTTCTGTAGGAGTCTCCTTGGGTGTGTGGCCAGATGGGACAGGTGGTGATGAAAGATCTCTGGATTCAAGGTTGGTTTTAGAGCATGTGGTTTATTGCACAGGTCCTGAGTGAAGGGGCCCTGCTGAGAGCTGCCAGGCACAGCTCAGAGCAGGACTGTGAGAGAGAGAAAGAGAGCTAGGAGAGAACTAAGGGGGCAAAGTCAGAGAGTGAAGAAGAGGAGCTAATAGCATAGTAGAGAGCAGAGAGGAAGAGTGAAGAGCAGAGAAGAGAAGCAAAGAGGAGAGAAGCCGAGTGAAGAGAGCGAAGTTCCCATTACAATACATTAAATCCTTTTCCATACTGAATATTCTAATTTACACTAACCAATCTAGTACAAGATACAAGTCCTAAAGCATTTACCTACCCCTATAAGAATCATTACATTACCCTATGTGTTACACTTTAAACTCTAAGAGTTTCTCTTTGAACCCCTCTTGCCAAGCTAGCAGGGTCTGCTCTGACCTTTGGACTTTCTGTAAATAGAAGGGCATTGTTAAATCAAGGGAGGATTACCTTCATCTGGCCATACCATTGTTTTCCAGACATTCAGTAGCTAGGACATCTCAGACATCAAAACTTGCTTTCAATTCTATCTCACTTATAAGTTTCATATTCTCAAAATCTAAGCAGGCATATTTATAAGGCTTTCTAGTTTCATCCTTCCCAACAACTTCTTCTTAGGCAGCCTGTCAAATCCTCCAAGGACAGGACTATAAAATGTTATCAAATATGAATGTTATTCAGAAACTGTGTAAAAAGTTGTGAAGTACCTGAGTTAAAGTTATCAGTTCTTGAGAATGGATCCAAGGTTCCCTCTTTCCCAAGATGAATCTTTAAGACATGCTGTGCTGTTTCGCATCTAAAAATTTCCTTACTTACCGATAAGGTCTGAAAATGAAGGAGGAGACATGAGCAGACTTTGAGAATTTGTAGGTAGTCAGGGAGTGGGATATGCCCTCTAATTACTTACCCAGGAGCACTCTCAGCACTGTGGTGGGCTGGGTGGGTAACATGGAGCCCTGAGGAGCTGCCCAACACTAAACTAGGAGCTGGTTTTAGGAAATTTAACTTGGAAACTTTTGGAGTGTTATTTATTCTCACGCAAATATTCCCTCAATGTTCTGCAGTGATTTTTACTGCTGTGATAATCTCTTCAAGGGAGAAAACTGCTTTCAAGTTCTGTGACTGAAAAAAAAGTGCATCTGACCTTGCATGTTCTGAGTGATGTGTGAGAGCTGGGTGCTGCAAGGAGTCCTTATTCCCCCTGAGCCACTCAGAAGCCTGGTTCAGAATACACATCCATTAATCTTTCAGTCTCTATGGGACTGATCATTTGATTGCCTGGCTCTGTAAACATTTGCATTTTGAGAATATTGAGTGCTCTTTATCAGTAGCAAATCGCATATTGACATCAACCAGAGATGTATCAGTGTTGTCATCCAAGCAGACCACCTACTGCTTTGGCTTTTATGATGTCTTTGTCAGGTATTTGCATGGTAGAAGACATTATAATGAGAATCTACTTTGAAGGGATTTCCCTGTTTGTGCAAATCTCTGGAGCCTTGGTATAGCCTTTAT
Organism: Hirundo rustica; assembly: GCF_015227805.2. Classification (NCBI taxonomy): domain Eukaryota; kingdom Metazoa; phylum Chordata; class Aves; order Passeriformes; family Hirundinidae; genus Hirundo; species Hirundo rustica. Next base: position 5,088,809 of record NC_053461.1, on the reverse strand, counting down.
TAGATGCGGAGTCTAAAACATCTGTGTTTAAACTGATCAACTGGCATTACTCCTGGGAGAATAAAGCTATTTTCTTATTCCTGATTTTAACCTTTCATGAGCCAGTTGAACATGCTGCTTGGAAATGGAACATGTGTGCCTTTCTCAACCCTTCTGTTCCAGACAGCCCAATTAAAGTGAAATGTGAGGGGTGATTGCTCCAGATGATGTGCTGATCCAATATTAAACAGCTAAAAATATTGAGTAGCTTTGTTGTAGCAGGGTCCCATATGCTTCTTGCAACTAATAAGGGGTGGTTTAAATAACAAGATTTAGGAAATAATGAACTTGGTGAGCGTTCTGAGGCACCCAGTGTGAGATTTCTCGTGTCCCAGTCAGGCTGTTCTGTGAGACGTGCCATGGCAGACCTTCACACACCCCCGTGCAAACCCCAGCGCAGACAAATGGACTGACTTCCAAACCACAGCAGCAGAAAGAAACTTGGCCTTCCCAAAACAAAGGAACTGTGTGTAAGTTCTTTATTCTTTGGCCTCAGGGGGATTTGGAGGAGTCACTCAAAGTTTTCCTGTTCCCCCAGGACTTGTCTGTAGTTTTGCTCTGAGCTGTGCTGTGGATGCTGGGGAAGGACAAGCTGCTTCCCTGTTGGCTGCCGCTGCCCTTCTGCACCGGGAACACGACACAATGGCAACAATAAGGGTGTTGTGTCAAGAGTCTTGGGTTGCCTCTGCAATGAGAAGCAAAATCTCCATCAATTTAAGTGCCTCTTCCAATGGCATTGATGTTGTAAAGGGAGATGAGGTTCCCGTACCTTGGGACTGTGAGTCAGCACGGAAAGGTTTCCTGCTGTGTGAAGGACTAAATCAGTTAAGTACAGTCTGTGTGGTAAATCTCTCTTCTCTGAACACTCCAGACTTGCTTTTTCCATGGATGGTTGTCTCCTTTGAAAACTAGATTTATTTGTTTGTATTTGCAGGCTGCTTGAGTTACAAAGCAAATGGAGGCTCTTAGGTTATGATGTGTCTGGCATTTTCCATCTGTGGTGCTGACCTACTTCCTTGACTCATTATTCCACCCACTTCCAATTCACAGAAAATGAATAAATATAGGTCTTATTTGGGAGCAGGAAATGCTGATTTTTGGTATTTTCCCCACGGTCCCCAGTATTCAGCTTGTGGAATAATGTTGAAATCTTGGACTCAAATTTTGTCCTTTTGGTACAGAAGAAGGAGGTTGGAATGGGGTGTAACATAGCCATGAATAGATGTAAGCAACCTTTATCTGAATTTCAGTTATTCCTGACTTTGGGTCAAAATTTTCAAGTGTTTATTGCAAATATTGGATGTGGCCTTTAGAGCAATGTACTGCTAATTAGTTGTCTTCCTTTTTAAACAAAGATCTTTTAACTTACAGTCTAAACTTCATCCTCAGAAACGCTGAGCTCACATTGGAGGCAGCAGCTCCGCTCAGTTGGACATGACCTACTTGAAATTAATACTTGCAGTTGAGCACAAGCCTGAATTTGTATCACAGTGCATCTTTCCAGATGAGTTTACCAGAATGTGTTTACGAAACTACAGCCTAGGGCAGGAGAGGTTGCAGCTGCACCTCAAGCTGGAGAGACTTCTGTGAGCAACTCATGCAAAAGTTTTCTGTGTTAACAACTCTCCTAGAATGCACCCAAAGCAGGGTCCTACAGCAGTTTCAGGTAATGTTTTTAGAGATGCTCAGCTGTGAAACAGCTGCAGCTCCTAAGGTGTTTGCTGATTACTTATTGATGCTTTGTCCTGATGTATGTAAACAGCTCCACTGCTCTTTGAAGCATGCAAAGGAAAAGAAACACAAGGCTCTCCAATTTGGCTCTGTCAGGCAGCGGGTTTTAAGGATGAATAGGCACCAAAAAGAGGCATTTACAAGGACTCAAGGAGTGTTAAATAGACTTACCAGCTTTATTAATTGTGTAAAAATGAAAGGGCAGTTAAAAATGGGCCAGCTGATTCAGTCAGCGGAGTTAGAGATATGGAAAATAGGCAGTGAGAAGGAACATCACTTTCTTTTCTTCCAAGTGCCTTTCAATAGCTCCTCAGAGATGTGGCAGCATCCCAAGCCTTGCTTGAGCCACAAGAGCTATTTATACAGAGTTGCACTTTTCATAGTTTTCAGTTTTATGTGATCTCTATAAAGGCCAGAGATTATGGCTACAGCATGTTCCTTACCTGGGTTTTCAGGGAGGTTGCATGCACTGTCCTGGGATAGCCCATGGTTTTCCCCTTTGCCTGCTAGGTTAAAACCTCTCTGTCCAAAAGAAATGCGAGGCCCAAAGGTCAATGTGAATGAGATATGAAGGAAAGAGTTTAGGAATGCTCTTTGTCCCTTGGCCAGGTTCATTTCCAGCTGCTGTTGTTTTCAAAAGTTTATGTGAAGTTTGAGTTTATCTTGTGCTTGTATTCCAACCATGGCACTCTTGCCTGGGAAGGAGGGACAGTTGCTTCACTTGTATCGTGTCCATATCCATGCACAGTTTTGTTCTGTGATCCCTGTTTGTCCATCTTAAAAGCACAATCTAAAAGTACAATATTTAATTTCCCTGTTCATAAAATCCCTGCCACTCTGGAAGACTCAGAATTTTGTCAGAGTTTTTTTTTTTTCACTCCAACTTTTCTATTATCTGAGTAATTTTTGAGTGAGACACACTTCCTTTATTCTACATATTCTTTTATGTTTCTTGTGGTGTCTGTTGAATGATTCTTACAGCTCACATGTTATTTGCTTTGGCATGGTGTGCCAAAGTGGAAAGCCAGAAGCTGTAACCTTGATGTGGGAGAACTATTACTCTGCATCTTGCACTCTGGCCTCTTATCAGTTGATTCAATCTGAAAACTGTTATTTTTGATGGATGGAACTCTTGAGAGGGAAGGCTGACCTTGGGATGTGTCCACCAGGACCAAAGATGCCATTTTGTAAGGTTTGTGCCTTAGCTGCAATTACTAAATTCATGTAGCTGCCGCTCTGCTCTTCACTGCAGACACTGCCTGTGCTAATGCTACAGAGGACAGTGGAATTTTCTGGAAGACTGATATAACAAGTTACCTCTCTGACCAAAAATGCTCTAGGATCCTTTTTTGTTATCCAAGACTAGAGTAGAGACAATTTTATATGAAGGTGATGATCTCCATAACTTTCATGTTCCAAAGAAAGGGAAGAGGGGAGAGAAGCCTGAAGAGCAGTTGAGAAACCAAAAGACAAATACAGGTAGGCTGTAAAACAGCATCTCTACTGCCCAGTGATGAGCACAGTGGAGAGGACGTGTTCCTTGCTTCACAACTGATTATGGTCCCTTCCAAAGAGCAGTGAATTCCCTTGCCCACTGTGTCAAGAAATGCTCCATTCAAGAAAAATTTTAAATAACATACCTTAACATTTTTTCCTTAATTTCCTTTACTTCCTTAATCCTTAACAAATTTTCCTTAAAGTGGAAATCTAGTGTCTGGATTGTATCTCATAATATTTTTGACAGTGCCCAACGATCAATTCGTGAGCAAGTTGTGTCTCAAGAGTCTTTTCTTTTGTTAATAAACTTAGGTTGCATTCCAGCTTCTATGGAGCTGAGGGATAATTTACACAGATAAGAAATGGCTTTTTAATTTTTAATGTGTATGACTTGTGTACCTTTGCTTCAAAATCAGTTATTTCTTGTGCGGGAAGTAGCTCAAAACCAGCAAGGGCTGCAGTTGGTTTGGTATTGGATTCTGTGGTTGGTGGCTGCATTACCTTCTGTCTGATAGGAATGGGATTAAAAAAAAAGGCAAAACCATTTTTTTTAACTTGAGTTTTCTCTTTAAATATGTATAAAACCCCTTTGCTCTAGTGTTTATCCAAGAAAGAGTAGAACTTTGTGTAGAAAAACGAGAAAATATTGCAATAAAGGCACTTATGCCGAGTTGTGTGGGCTGATAGTCTACTGCTGTTTCTTTAATTTTTAAAATATTTGCATTAACCCTTATTTTGTTACTTTGGGAAAGGTAGAAAGGAAGCATTGGGAGTTACTTAGGAGTTGTTATTGACATTTTTTTCACTTGCAGCTTGTGAGACTGCAATAGAGAAAGAATAGCTCTTGCTTGTTTTCATATAAACCCTAATACAGAAGGGCAGGGGGAATATCTCTGGGTTAAGGATTTAGTTATATTGGCTGGGTGGAAGCGGCTTTCTGTTAAAAACAAACAAAAAAAGGGTAACTTCCTAGGAAACTCTTAGTAAATGTTTGGTAAGTCTCCAAGAGGAAGCAATGGAGCAGTTTATTGTTTAAAACATGGCTGAGAAAGTTTCCTGTCTAGCCCTCATTTAATACCAAGGGTAAAATCTGTGTGTTCCTTACAGTGGTGTTTGATATGTCAGAGAGGTTTTTCGAGAGCCAAGGGAAAGGCTTGCTAAAATCCCTGTTCTTTTCCCAAAAGGCAGAATGTGGAAGTTTGCCTTCCTGCAATGGTGAGGAAATATTCAGTAGACATTCTTTCTGCACCTCTGGTCAATTAAATGCCTAAAATGATGTATGTTCCTCATATTTTATGTTTCAGAAAAATCAATTTAACAGCTTACTGCTGATGTTCTTGCCAAGTGAGACTGCAGATTTTTTTTTAAAGCACAGAAGATGCTGTGGGAACAGGTGACTGAGGAGTTTCTCTGCCCTAATTTCTGTATGCTCCTGTGTTACAGAGCAAATGAAATTGGTGAGGAGCAAGTTCTTTCTTCCTTTCATTTTACGGTTTTTGCTCTAACGCTGTGTTTTTCAGATCCTGCAGCACTGCCTGAACATTTTAAGCACCAGCAATGCTGTGTAGCCCAGTTATGCTGCAAGAGGAATTAATCCCCCTAAAGCACTGCTGGCTGATCTTTAGGCTGAAAGTTGTTCAATCCCTTCTTAAGACATGTTTACAGAAACCCAGAGAACTCCTCAGGATGACTTTAGAATCAGAGGAGGAATCAGATTAATTCTCAATTTATTCAGTGCTAGTCAGGCTGAACTAAGAGAAATCAATAATTTATTACTTGAATAGAAAGAAATGATGTTCACCTGAAGTCAACACAATTTCAGGAGTTTGCTGAGAAAACTTTTGTAATTGAAAATTATCGGCTTGCAGAGGCCAAAACTCTGGCAGAAGCACACACTCCTCCTTTCAGTATAGCTGGGATTTCTGGTCACAACACCTCTGCACGTGATTTATAGCAGCATGAAACCTGGTACATTAAGGACAGGCTTCTTTTTTTGTTGTTGTGTGTTGTTCATCTCGACCAAAGGAGATCCTTGAGTAAGAAGGCAAACACGGGCAGAAATGGTGACTGAGCTTTGCTGCTTTGTTACCACATCAATCAGAAAAACTCAACCAAGTATGCATATAGCTTCGTAGTCTTTCATGTTTCATAGTTGTTATATTTGCATACAAAAGCCCCAAAATATTTTGCAGGAGCTATTTTTTTGCAACACTTTTATATTTTTTATTTAATCAGCAATGCTGCGGTTATAAGAACAGGAAATAAGTTGCAGGGAAAACCAGTTTCAGGTTCAACATTGTTGTTCCTAAACTTATGCAATTTTCTTCCTCCTTTTGGCCTGGGCTTTGCATTAAATTATATATGGTTTTAAAGAGTGACTGCCTTTCAGGGCATGTCACCTAAAGGATTTGAGGTTGAAAGGCGAGCTCTACTTTTTACATTAGTATTTGTATCACTTTCCCTAAGTCTTAAGATACCATTCAGTACTTTGGTTACTTTCTGTGCTCTTTTCATTCCACTGACACCACAGAACTCCAGCAAGAAAAGAGAAATAATGAAGGGTTTAAAGTTTTGTGTGAAGGAGTATATGGAAAGATGTCTCATTTGTTAAAAGATTACAGTTCACAGATCTGTGTAAAGCTGGAATGTTTGAACTGAATCAATACCTTTTGTCTTTCTGGCAATTAAATCTTTCATCTTCCACAAAGACTCTGTTTTATATTACTGAGCTCTGAAAAGGATTCCTCCCGAACTTGCAAACACCCTCAGTCTTGCAAACTGGAAAAGCATTTGAGCCTGAGAGGAGCCTTTTGGGCTGGACAGTCTGTCCTTGGGAACACAGGGGCTAAGGAGTACAGCATTTAAAAATGGTGCTAGGGTAAGGTGCGGGGAAAGTATTTGTGGAGCCCTCCCATGTTTACAGATTGATGCACTTGGCCAAGGTTCCTTTTGCTGGGTTTTCTAACATGGTAAACCTGGCAGAGGGTTGATCACTACCTAAATTAACTCTTCTACAATTCCATGGTTGTGCACCCCACTGGAGCTGTGCTTCAGTCCCACTGGGATCTGAGGATAAAGCACAACTCAGTAATTGTCATGCTACAATCCAGGAACGACAGAGCAGGATAAAATTGCTGGGCTGCGGGAGCAATTCCCAGCCCCGTCAGAAAGGCTGGGAGAAAGGAAACCGCAAATGTTGGGTGAAAAGGCAGAGGTGGTAGGGTGAGGAATCCTCAGTGATGAGATTATTTTATTTTCTTTTATTAGCTCAGTTTGCTGAAGTCAGAAACAGTCTCTGACCTGTGAGATGTCAGTTTTATGGATAAAGATGTGAAGACCACATACACATTATTCCCAGTTTATTACAAATCTGATCGTTTGGTACTTTTTTTTTTCTTCCCTGGGAAAGCAAGAGTTTTCCACTTGTGGAAAACCCACTAAATTTAAGTGAAATATTTCAGAATAAGGTTGATCTGTTAATTTTGTAGATTGCTGCAGGGTTGGGGTATTCTTCAAAAAGTGTTTGAATGCAAAAGTCAGATCCAGATCTGACTTTTCTACCTCTGCCTATTCTACTGGCTGAAACAAATTCACTGTAGTTTTCTTTTGAAGGGGAATGTGAAAGATAGAAAAAAAGCCAGTGAAAAGAACTAAAATATGACTCAGAATCTTGGACTTTTATTTTACAGTTTTGTTTCATTTTTACACTCTTTACATCTCCTTATCTTGAGTTACACAAAAAATAGTCTTATCTTTTTTACTTGGAAACAGAAACCTTGACTTGTCTTTTGGGCTGTCTGGGCTAATTCCATAAGAAACTCTTTCTAAAGAAAAAAGTGACTTCAAATCTCCAAAAATTTTTACATAGAAGAGCCTAACAAGTAGAAATATTTTCCATCTCACTCATATCCCCTGCTTTATAATTTTGTCTTGTGCTGTTTGCAGTCTCTGATGTGGTTTTTTTCTATTGAAAACTGTTGCCTGGAAACTTGGAGCCTAATATAAATTTTTTCCCCCCGACTTCAGTTTGACAGTAAACTGGGGCTTGGAACATTTTTTAATACAGCTTCATTATAAAATCCTAAAAATGTCTTATCTCATTTTCTGTCATTGCTGAAGAAATTTTTTGCTATTCCTTGGTATGTAACACCATAAGCATAGTTTGTAATTCTGGATTTTGAGGGAGGTTTCTCTCAGTTCATGAGCAATAAGAGTTCAACTGTCCAGAAAATATACTTACAATCTGCTTTTCCCATGCATATTGTTGTGTAAGTAAAATTATATCAGGTAGTAATTTAGTGTCTAATTCCTAAAAGCCATTAAAAGCTCTTTGGAAAGTTGTGGAATTTTCACTGCTATAAAACAAAGCTCCTGAAAGCCCTGCTTGGTGATTTCTATTAGATAACACTTTGCTTTAGTACGTGGTCGATGTGGTTAATGACTGTGTTTAAGAGCGTGAATGAATTTGACTGATCACTGCAAGAATAAGCAGCTTGCCTAAATTGATATGTTTCAATCAGCTCTTGCTGCAGGGATGTGAGTGCCACATTGCCCTTCACGCTCACTTCTCCGTTTTAATTGTTCTCACAGCGCCTTACGCAGTGGGACGGACATTGTAAATAGCATTTAGGGTTTAAATTATCATCTGCAGTTCAATATAGGTGAGAATGTTAAGTGCAAGGGTGAAACTGAACAGAGTGAAGTGGTGCATAGGAATAAGGAGACGGCATTAGACAAATTTGTAACTAACCTTTTCTCTGTGTCAGAACAGAGTGCCAGCATTTCTTGTCTCTCTGAAGGGATTGGTTGTGAACCTTTGTGCTGTCCTTTGAGGAACTGAGTGCTCAAAGCCTGCTGAAGGGGGTTTGGAGATGGGCATTGCTACGACTGCGATTTAAAAATGCTTAACCTGGTGATACAGACGCCCCTTTGCCTACAAGCAGGAGTTCTCTGTTGAGCATAAAAAGCAAACTACTTTCTGTACTTTCCTCATTTGTTTTTCAAACTACCGATCCTCTCCTAAAAGTATTTTAACTTAAATATATTTTTTCTAAGAAAAACAGCAATTGGAAGGATTGCATCTGAATAAGGGATAAAACAGCTTTGAAACCAAGCCCTGGGATTGTGCTCTGTGTTTTCCCCAATTCCTGGATTTCTGAACATGCTTTTTTGTTTCCAGTGTAGATATGGAGATTCCGCCCAGGCTGAAACCTGTAAGGGCTGAAATTTTGAGGAATGTTTCAGAGATGCTGGTAAAATAACATAGTGTACGTAATTAACAGTTTTCTTGAGAGAACAATGTCTCCTGGTATGCCCTGCCCTATTTTCCTCTAGTTTTTGTCAGTGCCATTGGTATTTTTTGTTACTTCCATACACTTAAGAGAAGGAATCTAGGCAGTTTTGGTGGGTTCCTCCCCCCCCCCACCCCCCCCCCCCCCCCCCCCCCCCCCCCCCCCCCCCCCCCCCCCCCCCCACTATTTGAAAAGACAAGTGTCTGCTAAGGAAGGCAGGAGCCTCCCTTGAAATGGAGAATGTAAACCTTCTCCCTCTGAATTATTACAATTTTGAAACTAAGGGGCTCTCAGGCAAAGATACGGGAATAGGAATAACAGGTCTTTATTAGGAAAATTAAGATAAAAATGCAGTAGTAAAAAACCAAAAACAACCCCCAAACAAACAAACCAAGCCAAACAAAAAAAACCCACAACCAATGACAGAATCAGAATACAGCCTGACACCCTGTTGGTCAGGGTGTTGGTAGCAGTCCAATTAAATGGTGGCTGCAGTCCTCCTGGAGTGACAGATGTGGTCCTGTTGGAGCAGAGATGATCCTGTAGAAGGGGGTAGTTTTCCTCTGAAGCTCCAGTGATGGTGTAGATGAGTTTGGTCTTCCTCTGGGAATCCAGTGCAAACAGGCTGTGGTGGTGTTCTGAATCTTGGATTTTATCCAGGTAGGAATGTTTGGCTCCCCCCCTGGGTGGAGCATCTCCCAGTGGGATGATGTAATTGTCTCAGCCATGCAGTGAGCCTCGATGGCCCATGAACAGCAGATATCCCCTGGAGGGAGGATGGGTGTGGAAGAGACAAAGAACACTGCCCCAGCTGGTTTTTAACAGCTGCCATTAACAGAGGATATCCCCCTACCCGAGAAGAGATAAAAACCACTGCTCCACCTGGTTTCAGCAGATGGTGATAGAATACATACTTCTGGTTACATCTTGCATTGCAGCCCAAGAGCCCCTCAAAACTTTACACAGCATCAGTATTTTGGTACATTACAGACCAATTGTTTTTGTATTGTACAAAAAACCTGCAAGGTTAACAAAGCCAGTGGAATTAGATGGGACACTTATTTGGAGTTGTACAAAAATTGTTGAGTTTGGCAGTTTCTCATGCAATAGGAAACTCAGCCTGGTGACTCAGGTTTCACATTAACTCCTTTATTTAGCTTTTCAGCCTCTTGTAACTTGAACCATTAACTCTAAGCAGTAGTGCAGTTACTGTTAAGGTTTAATCAGATCTCCTAATCTTGAGATATTCTGTTTGTAACTCTGCAGACCTCTCATTTTTAGGAAGTCTGGTAGAAGTTAAGTGCATTAACATTTTGTAATTTCCACTATCAGTATCACCCATCTTTGAGGCTTTCCTGCCAACCAGGTTAAATGTCATTCCACCATGGTTACTCACGATTTCTATCCTTAAAACTGAAATGATTTATGAAGTCTTGAAATACTTTATTTTACTTTATACAAATTGTATCTTAGCTTTGTCTTTGTAGTGCTCTTATTCTTTGTATCTTCTGGCTCAATTTTTAACAATCTGAGTGAACATATGATACATGTGAAAAAAGGCAATAGAAGTACAGGAAAGCAAAACTGGAGAATTGATAAAAGAAAGCCATTATTAACTCTGATGCAGTCTGTAAAACTTTGTTGTTATCTGCTCTTACTGTTATCCACTTTTCCATGCAGAAGTGAAGTACAGCAGCAGTCCTTACTCAGGTTATTACATTAACCATAATTTGGTTGCACTCCACTGATCCTGTTTGCTTGTACCACTTTAAAATCTTACCCCAGCCTCCCAAAAATGCAGTTACTCAAAGGAGGTCATAGGCTTCAAGGTAAAACAGCAGCACGAGAGTTACTTGAGGTTAGAAGGGGCTTGGCCAGACTGTTCAATGACCTGCACCAATTTCCAGGGGAAAATGCACAGGGAAAAGCAGGCACAGCCTGTGGTGGGCTGTATGTAGATATGAAGGACTGTTCCCTCTCTGCCAAGGACTTAAATCACCACTAGCTTGCCTTGTAATAGGAGGTTATAATTTTAATTAGTTTTTCACCTGTTTGAAGTAATGCAATATTTTCCTCCTGTGCATCAGGCGCTGACAAAGGGGATCTTGCTTGTCAAGGGTTTCTTAAAGAATTGAAAACTCAAAACTGCTGTGAAGCATGACCAGAAGTAAATGAAAAAAATTATCCCATAAATCTACAATGATTTTCACTCTGGGTAATCCACTGTGTGAAACATTGCCATTGGGTTTTAGTTTTCAGCCTTAGAGAAGTATTTGACATTTACTCAGATAAAGAATGGAGTATAAATTAATTTTAAAAAATAATTCCCAGCAGTTTTGGGAAGAAGAAAAGTCCTTTTTGACTCCTTTCCCTCTTTTCTTAAAGTGAATGCTCATATTAGCTGATTTTTCAGTGTCAATTGGATGTAGCCTCTAACATGTGTTTAATTCTTTGTTAACCAGAAGTTGGTTGCAATAAATACTACCACAAGTATTTTTTTGATGACTTTCTCCAGCATTGTGGTGTGATTCTGTGAGGCTGCAGGGAAGTTAAATAGTTTACAACAGCACTGGACAGGAACTACAAAATAAGTCTCTGCTTAAAGACTTTCTCCCCTCTCAGCTTCCAAATTTAATTATGATGGAATTTGGGAAAGTATTAAGAGTTGTTATCTGCTGTGTATGTGCAAGAGATAAAGTGTATATTCAATAATAACACACTCTTCAGAATCTGATCTTTGGTCTGTTAACATGCTGAACATGCCTTTTTTTTTCACAGCAGTGATTTATAGTCCAGCATAACCATGCAGAATCACTTCATTATATTTGAATAATGAAAAGAGTGCCATCAAGATGGCATGTCTCAGGGGAGCTTTCTGAGGCAATACTTTAAACAAATGACTTTTTAGATAAATTTATTATGAAGTGTGATGAAAGGCATTTTTCTCGGCAGTCGTATCTTGCAAAATCAATGAAGTTTGTTGTGTTGTTGTGTTGGGGTGCTTTTTTTAAATTTTTTTTTAACCTCTTACATAAGTAAAGGCTAAATCCATAGGAACAATGGTGGGTGTTTTGCTGGCACCATGGAAAGGAGATACAATGCTGTAATGGGCAGCTATATCAGCACATCTGATCATGTCTGCTAAGTATTTATGGGCCAAACTTACAACCTAGTACCGCAGTCAGTGGAAAGTTTATTAGTTACTTTAAAAAATAATTTTTATAGGTATCCATGAGCACTCATTCTGTTTTGTTGTGCAGATATGTGGTTTTATGCAATTAAAAAAACAAAACAAAACCACGACAGAATTTGACCAATTTGACCAAATTGTTCTGTCAAAGGAGTACTCACCCTTTGTACTGGCAATTTGTTAAACTGTGTCATGAAAAGTTTACAAAAGCACCCAGAAAACACCAATATTATTATTTGTGTACTATTAGAAATTTTGATTCCTCTGGCATGTTTAATATCCTTGAACCTCTTGTTTCAATACCTAACATTTCACTACTAGGAAGAAATAAAGTGTGCTTTCTCAAATCTCTTCATTGGTTTTGTAATCAAAGTAACCATTCAAGATTATGTATTCAATGTGTATTGAATGAAGATACCTCAGGCTGTTTCTTGGGGATCTCTATTTTGATCTGTTTTTTTCCACTTTCATGAAATTGTTTGAACACTTTTTTTTGCCTTGATGTGACCCCTCCTTTGGCCCTTTTTAAATACAATATCTGTTCAAGAGTAGAATATGCTTTAAAAGAGGTTGATATTTTTTAAGGGGTGGAATTGTATCTATACAACACATATAAAATTCACTGGCCTTTATCTCTTTCATAACTGCAAAATTTTTGTGCTCCAATCCACATATCATTGCCTGAAATGTATTAACAAACATGACAGTAAAAGGATTTTGGTTGCAACTCAGTACGCCTGGATTATTTACCTGAAACAACCACTGAGTGTCCTTTAATCACTTATTTTCTGTACCGTGAAAACGGGATATTTTCCACTTCTTGTGAAGTGCGTTGATATCTAAAACTCAAAAGTGCCATGTAATTGTTATGGATAAGAATGTTCTCCGGAGATTAAGAAAGGGAGGTACGAAAGATTCTGGGAGAACGAACTTACCTCTAGAACTGAGCTGGCTTTTCTCTCAGTGATGAAAATTTGCACCTCAGGATTTGGTGGCTGTCTGTCAGGTCCCCAGAGAGAGCAGCAGGGTGGCAGAGCTGCTGCTGGAGCTGCCAGAGAGCTCCTGGAGAGGAGGACACCTCTGTCTGCCCTCTAAAATGCTCCTTGATCCTCCACCCCCAGACAGATTTCAGTCCTTGCCTGAATGGAGCCTGCAAACAAATCCTGCATGATCACAGAGAAAAACCTCATTGTCTTCTTTTCTGGCAAGATTGTTTACAATCTCAGTTCAAAAAATTTCAAAACTGATTTTGCCAATAGAGCGCTAAGAGTTTTCTCGTCTTCAAGGAATAAATTTTATATAAAGTTTTAACTCAGTAATTTCTGTATGGAAGTTCGATAGGAAGTTGCAATGAGGTTGGACTCACTGAACCTCAAGTAAATGGATATTCTGTTAGTCCCTGTGTTTGAACATTCTGTATCTTGTTGTGATAACTAAGAAGATATTAATTCACAAGGAAAAAGTAACTGTAGTCAGTTTTCATTTTTTGAATTCCATCTTTTTCCTACAGTAAGTGCAAAGATGGCCATGCTTAATTCCTCCTAAATGGGTTAATTGATTCTGCGGTGGCCAAGCGTGTGACCTGGCTTCTGGTTCACTGGTTCACTGAGCGTGGGATCGAGATGATGCTTTTATTTCTGTTTCATTTGGTGAGTGCATTTTGATCAGAGCTGTGAAAGATGTGAACTGGAGGTGTTAGGAAGGAAACCTGCCCTTCACCTCGGGCAGGTCCAGAACCAAAATGTGCAGGGGCTGTGCAAACACGGCGTGTCCCGGGTAAGCACGTGGGGTCTGCAAGATGAGTCTGCCCTTCACTTGTGTGTTGGACTTTATATTGAACTAATTCATAATTTGATTTTTGACATCTCAGTAATTACTGCCAGCAAAAACTAGTCATTTTAATGGTAGCAATATACTGCCAAGCACATTTAACTTTGACAGAAACTTCAAATGACTTTGCCTCAGCCGCTTGCCTGCTCTTTGTGGGCACTTTTACAATCAACTGAGGACTTGTACAGAAGCCTTTGGTAAAAGCTGTTTGTTCCCAACGACTTCATTGGCTCCATCAGGCCAGAGTGCGATTTCAAGATGTTGTTAATCTCACCTGAAGCTAACCTTTTACAGGCCAAATACACACCAAGGAACGTGCACAGTATGATTTCTGTTGAATCTGATTTCCTCTAAATCCTGATGATCCTTCAAAAGCTGCTGTGATGATCTGAAATGACCCCAAATGGAGACCTTGTCTCCCCAGAGAAACCAAACTGTTTAGCAGCAGCTTTTCTCCCATCCCTGCAAGTGTTGTTGTTACCCAAGGCTCCCCCCTGACAGGGGGTCAGGCAGTACAGGTGCAGCTGCCTGGCTCTGACGTTCACTTTTGTTCCTGCCTGGAACATCAGCTCCCAGCTCTGATGAGATCTTTGTCAGGCACAATGCAGAACTCAAAAGAGCATTTTCCTTGGTGCTGCCGGTAGCGCTCACAAGCTTCTGGTTTGTCATTTTGGTGACAATTTGGAGCTTTTCAGTGCTTTAGTAGCCAACACTGAAAAATCTCTTCTCCATAAAGACAGATTTTGTTCATTTTGTTACATTTGTCTGAGCCCACTCTAAAGGCTGTTTTTTAGGTATTTGCTCATCTTCCTCCTTTCTGTTCCTGGTTGTCCCTGCCCCTGCAGCTCCCATTGGGAAGGGACTACACACATGTGGCAACTCTGGTTAATGAGAATTTCCAGTCTCCATTCAGTTCAGGATCAGATAGAAAGTGTTTCCATATCACCAAGAGAATAAAGCTAAGAGAATTCTCACAGTAGTCAGGAAGACTGACACCTGTGAGAGTTAATTTTTAAGGTATTCAAGAGCAATCAGCATCAAATTGTTAATAATATCTTCTGGAGTGTTTGAGGCCATGTAAATTCTACTGATTTTTGTGGCTAGCTGGGGTTATTTGGGAATATCTGATATGAGGAATGTGATGACTGCAGGTTGGATGGAAATGCAGGATGGAATGTGGAGGGACTCATTTGGGCCTTTTTATTTTATTTGAATATTAAACCATCCTGTCCATACTTCTGTGGCTTCCAGCACAGGTTAAAGACAGAATTTATGTGCATTTTGTTTGATGCAAGTTCTCACTTTCAACGCTGAAATTTTTTTTCCATAATTTTTTGGACAAGAGAGCTGCAGTTTCCCCCAGTGTTTAATTCATTTAGGAATTGAAAAGAGTTGTGGATTTTGTCATGCCAAACACATATTTTTCTGTTGTACTTATTTTAGGCTGGTTTATTTTCTGGGGGTTTTTTGTTTGGGTTTTGTTTGGTTTTGTTGTTATTGTGGTGTTAGGTTTGTTGATGTTTTCATTTGTTTGGTTTTTTGAAGAGATTCAATTATGATTTTGGAAAAGAATTGTTAAATAGCTCTTCAGAATGAGGCAGGTGGCTTGCCTGTGTTCCTGCAGTAAGTCAGTACTGCTCATTACATTACAGCACCACTAAGTCCTTTATAGTGCTTGCCATTCCGTGAAAGATTAATTTAAAGACATGACTGCGAACTCAGATCCAGCAATATATTCAGTTCAGATTCCTGCAGAATGTTTCTTATGCATTCAGGATGTATTTCAGCCACAATATGCCCAAGGTGAGGGTGGCAGCAGATTAACCTTGGTGGTTTAGTCCGTATAAGGCAGGGATTACAGCTACATGAGTTTGCTGCTCAGGTAGCTGATGGAAAGAGGTTGATGTTCTAAAGCCACAGGATTATATCTGGTTAATGTTTGATCCTACACCCAGACTGCCATTCTTCTTGGCTTAAAAATGTCAATATTATTTGGGTGATGTTAAACAGCATAAGGAAAAGTAGCGGAAGGAATTCAGCCTGTTGGGGCTTCCAGCTACGCTTCTGTTTAGCAGCTGCTCACATACAAATGAGGGGACGTTGTGAGGTTCTCCCGGCTCTGCTTTGCTTTGGGGCTTCAACTTTCTTTTGTGGAGAAAAGGTGAAATAAAGGGGAGGAGGAAAAGTAGGACACTGTGGATATAGTTGAAAAGGCAACTGGAATGGAGTTGAATTGTGCCAGAGAGGGTAATGGAAGCTGGGATTCTTTTAATTTCAGCATCGGGGCTCTGCTCTGTAAATGCTCAGGAAGGAGCACAAGGATGACTCTCCTTGGTCACTGTTTCCTTGTGGGCACTTCCAAGCTCTCTGGAAACAACTTGCTGGTTCCAGCTGTAGGTGATTTGGAGCAGTTCCTGGTTTACCAGTGTCTGGGAGCTTCAGGAGACACCTTCCCAGTGATGGGATGAGGGGAACGAGTAGCTTTGCTTAACCAGAAAAACCTGACAGAGGAGCTGTAATACAAGCAGGTGTCCAAAAGGCCACCACCAGGTCACGAGGATCTCCAGAACAATGCCAGCCTGGTTTGGTTTCAATCTTCTGGGAACTGATAACCAGCCTTGGAGTGGCCATCCATCCTTCTGTGAATATACAATCGTGTACTCAGCCAGCAGAGGTGGTTTTGCTTTCTTGTTCCCAAAGATGTGCAGCTGAGTAAAACAGCCATGCAAGAGAACCTGAACCCTCACACCTGTAAAGATAACCAGCGGTACTGACAGCTGCCAAGTAATACAAACACGGATTTCAGGTGGGATGGTCTGTCAAAAATTGATTTTTCTAAAAAGCAGAGCCCCTAGTCAGCATTTAATCTGGCCTTGTTACTGTTATGATGTGCGGCAAGAGTGTTACCCGAAATAGTTTGGAAAACGTAATCTGTCTTTTACTATCAATTAAACAGAACGTGCTCTGAATTACAGGAAGCTTAAATTCAGTTTTAACCTCTGGCCAAAGAGCCACCTGTGACTCTGTGAATGAGTCCCAGGCCTAGGGATTCACAAAGTCATGGGGATGCACAGAGCTTTGCTTCAGGAACTTCTGAATGGGACTTCGTTTTTAACCAGCCCCATTGTTTTGCAGGTAGATCTTGATAATCTATTTTATTCAGGAAGCCACACTGAGAATTTGTGAAATGAAGGAGAATAAAGTGAGGTTCAGGAATATATTAACTGAACAAAAGTTTTAGTTCATAGGATCCTAATGTCAGTAAAGCCACGTGAGCTGCAGGCTGAGCTAATTTGCTCTAACGTGTTTTCCTGTTGCATGGATGTGACTTTAAACCCTGGTGTGCTTGTAACTCCATGAGATTGATTGTTGCTATGAATTACTAAACATATAAGGATGCTTGAACAGCATCTGTATGTGGGAGTGAAAATGAGCTATTAAAAGCATTGAAAATATGAATGTCTGAGATTAGACTTAGTCACACTCTTTTTGGTTAGATTTGCAAGTCTCCCACTCAGAGAACTGTTAAATACTTTTAATTCTTTAGTCGTCCTTTAAATTATGTCTGTTTCGATGTAATTTTTCTAAGCCATCATTATTCATTAATTTGTTAAGGATTAACATATTTTAGGTATTGGAGGGTTTGAATTGATTTAATACTTGTCTCCTTTACAGCTGTTGGTTCAGGTGACTTGCAGCTCTGCAGGTTTGTTGGTTTTGGTTCCTCAGCTCAGCAGTTTCCATGATGTGAAGATGCTGTGTAGCAATTTGAAGAAGACACTCACTTTCAGTGTCCTCATTTGGATGGCCAGAAATCCCAGTAACTTTATAAATGTAGGCTCAAATATCTTAGGGTGATATTTGCCTTATTAAAATTTAAAAGGATTAACACTACACAAGCATTTCAGAAGCTTATTCTAAGAAACTCAAGGAAGCCTTGCACATTAATATAGGCATATTCTGAGGGTTTTGCCTGTTTTTTTCTTTATACCTTATAATGGTGTGAGTGGAAAAAGCTGAAAACCCCTCAGCAAAAACTCACCCCTTTGCAGCAGATCCAACAGAATGGGATTCTGCAGGGAGGCACCACGGTAACTGGAGTCACTGGGACAGCTGGTGTCCATCTGTTTATTTGGAGAGTGCCGTGTTTAGGCTTTGGTCTCCCCCAGTATGGACAGCAAATGGAAAGTTTGTTTGCTGGTCTCATTTCCTACCCTTTAGAACCCGGAAAGGTGAGGTGACACAGAACACAGGATTGCCCTGCCTTTGCTACTCTGCACGTGGAGAATTGGTCCCTGGAAACCAGGGCTGTCCCTTGGAGCACTTTCCCCCTCTTGCAGAACCTGGGGCACCCCTGCAGCAGCTGCACTGTCTGTGCTGTGCAGCTAATGATAAGTTATAAATCCCCTGTCTGCAGGGAATTTAGCACCTGGCACAAGTAGAGGACATTTGCTTTGTGACCTTCCAGCTGGGGAAATACCAGGAAGGTGTTTTACATGGGAAACTCTGTGAATGGAATATGTAAGAAAAGTGGAAGTGGAGTGTAGTGGGAAGCCATCCAGCCCTTTCTCAGAAAGGGTGAACAGAGCCGTCATGCAGGCTGTGAACTCGGGCAGGGCAATCGATCCTGTTAGCAGCGATTTTCACAAAAACTGGTGGGCTTCTCTTTCTACCTCTACAAGGACTTCTTAAATGCAAGAATAGGAGGTGAAGTCTCGTTACCAAGGTTTCATTTTGCATGCTTTAATGCAGCTCTGTGTACACGGATTTACGACCATCAAGGAAAACACCGTTCTTGCCCAGATGTGGAGAGGGGCATTGCAAGGCAGTACTTGTAACTTTGCTCGTTTAAAATTCAGCCACCATGGTCAGACTTCATTGTGAAGACAAGACAGTGCTGCTTTCAGAAGGAAATAACCACTCTTGGAGCAGAGCTTGAAATGTTTTATGAATTAGATGAGCAAACCAGAGCCCATCAGAACTCTTTTAAACTACTGAAAAACTTGTGAAGTCACTAAATCAGAACAACTTGGGCAGGAACAGCTCAGGTGTGAGCTCAGCTCAGAACAGGTGACTGCCATTCTCTCCTGCAGGTAGGGAGACAAAAAGGAGCACAGTGAGGAGAATCAGATAAATTTGAAGGAAAGATTAAATCAATAACAGGGGAAAAAACCTTAACAAAGTGATTATCTAGATAGAAAGCTGGTCTCAAAAGACCCGAGGCTTGACACATGAAAAATTAATGGGAGAAAGCAGTAGCAAATAGTTTTCTAGGAGTGATGTTATATTGGAGGAAGGATGGATAAGATATTTACCAAGCATTTAATTAGGTTATGTCCAACAGCATTATGAAGTAGGTGAATGTGTGGATTGATTCATCTGGTTAGGGACTTTGTAAACAAAGAACAAATTCAGCTGAAACCAAACAGAGTGATTAGGTAGGAAGATTTCAAAACCTGTAAAAAAATATTCTGGATCAGAATATTGATAATAAATCTCATTACTAGTGCTCATTTTCTACACTGATATTTATACTTTCCAGGCAAAATAAAAAAAAACCCCTAAGTTTGCAATGCAATACCCTGTCAAAAGAACCCAAAGTCTATTTAATCTCAGAGGAAGCTGTGTCTAACAGGTGCTTTATTTTCTTCTGTTTGGTTTGTTTTTGTACAAGTTAACATGAACCATAGTCATTTATCTGATTACATCTATGGATTTGTTTCTGTGTTGTACCATATATCTCTGCTTTACAGGTTCAACTGAACTTTCAGTGTTTTACAGCCTTTTGCCCGTTCTCCAGTCTTCAGAGAACGAGGAAAATTTTCTGATAACGGTTTCACGCCGAACTTGCAGACCTTAATAATAAATATTTTGGGTTGGTATTACCTGAAACCACCAGTTAGATCATACCAGCAGTCAGCTGGTTTCTGTCCAGTGGAACTGTATGATTAAAGCTCACTGAATTTAAGGCTGTAAGGAGGTGGTGAGGGTTTGTACCACTGCAACCTGCAGTGTTCACTGCAGTGCAAGTGTGTTAATTGTTTTACAGGTGTAAGGAATAAAATGTTTCTCAGATGCAGTGCAGCTGCTGAGGAAGGTATAAAAAAGAACAGTTAATGTTGCAACTTTTAGTGAAACAAAGCAGGTCAATCCCCACTGAGATTCTTAGGCTACTCTATACAGTGGCACCTACTGCGTCAGGAATAGAGGCTGTGGGAGTGAATTAGGGAATAAACAACTCTGTGCATGTGACATTTCCTTTTTGGATTGCTGTGGAAAATAATGTGGAAGCTGCCCACAAGTGCCTTGATTCTGCTTGCTGGCTCGAGCTGTGACCTATTTCATAGCAACACTGGTATATAAAGTTTCTGGAACTCATCCTGCATAGCACACAAACCAAAGCAGATGTTTTTTTTTCTCAACTACTCTAGAAGACAGATCCCTTTAGCTGATATGCAGTAACTGCTGGGTTAAATCTCAATTGTTTTAGATATATGTATAGGTCATTGAGGTTGTGTGTAGTATCTGAACATACAGAACTAACGCATTCTCCTTCACTCTTGCAAAAATTGAAGGAATTTGCAGCCTTGGGCCTATGTCTGCCATCTTTTAAGGTGCTTGACATCTTGAACTTTGTTGCTGGTTATAATTTTTTTTTGCCTCTGTGCTGCTCCCCTTAGTCACACATGAAGGCTAACATCTGTCCTAGAAACAGAACTCCAGCCAGAGATGGACAAAGTGAAAATGGAGAAGAGTCTGAGTCACAAGAGTAAGTTCACTTCAGTAAACAACCAAGCAAGCAACATAAACCCATTTTCTTATACAAGTGCATGTGCCTGCGTGTTTGGCAGTGCCAAACATCACTGCTGGGACTTGATCCTAATTTGTTGCTGGGACACTGAGTTTTGGAGGTTTATGGACTTGGCCAATGTGCTGTTAACATCTGCATGAGAGCCACAGGACCAGCAGGCTCCAGGATCCTGCCTGTGCTTTCCCCAGGAGCACTCGTTCCAGGCTGTGTCTGTGCTGGGGCATTGCTCTGTTTCTGAGTTTGACACAGATCCCTCTTTGCTATGGTACTGAGCGAAGGGTGGAGAGATTTTGTGCCTTGAAATGCTGCTGGAATTTTGGAGCCCAGATGAAAGCTTTTAATATCTCCCAAGATACAAAGCTCTTGTTCATGCTATTGAAAAATCTTCTGCTAACAGCAGCCGTTAGTAACAGGCATCACTTCTCTGCAGTACCTCAACGCACATTAACAAGTAATTAGAAAAACTGTTGCAGGATTCAAGATAAAAAGGCTACTGGTACAGTAGCTGGAGATGTGTCACAATAGGAAATCTCTTTGTCCACCTGCCCAAGTGTGACAGGAAAATGTATTTCAAATAATATGTACTGTGGCAGCACTTGATGTCAAAGTGTTTAAAAACACATTAATGGTCTCTTGAATGTGACATATTTGGCAGGAATTAATAATACTAAAAACTTGGATGTAACGATTTTTAGACACCACATAAGGTGGCTGAATCAAGCAAGAAAACTCCTTAGAAGATAAGAAGGTAAATTTTCTTTCACTTTTGAATGAGTTTTTTCCTTTGTTCTCCAGTTCTACCTTTTGTTAGCCATTTTTGCTGCTTTCCTGAACATGTGAGGAGCAGTGAAATCTATCAGGAATATCAGAAGGGTGGCACAATGCAGCCATCACCAGCCCAGCCATCACATCCATCCCTGTTTGTCTTCAGTGTTGTGACAGAACAAATCTTGTTCCGTCTCTCTTCAGAACTGCTAAAAAGTTTAACAATATTTTAGCTTGTAGCTAAATCATCGGTGTCCCATAGCTCATTTAAAATGGTAACCATTCTGATAATTAAATTAATTAAACTGCAGTAGTATTTTGCACTATGTGGAAAATCCTTATGAATATTCTTTGGTATTTATAACATTAGTCACGAGCTGATTTGATACTAGACAAAATGTAGTCTGTGATATTCAGCTGTGGCAGAAGCCACATCTGTATCTGTTAAAATGTGATATGTATTGCTACAAATACATTTTGTTTCATGAGGAAATGCAAAGGGTTCTAGCTGCAGCAGACAACACAAGCTCACCTCTTATAGGTCTCTTCTTGTGACCCACAGCCCTTGTGGAAGGGGAGGCCTGGCAGTGAAATATTTAATATGTTTCAGCAGCAGTGGGTCAGGATATTCAGAGAGAACATGAGAGAATTCATCATGTCAATCTAATCTCTTCTACACCTCAGCTCCCTGTGCATGCCAATACCCCAGTAGGTTCTATTGCTGCCCCTCTTTGGCAGAGACCACATCCACCAGGAAGAAAATCTGCTGTAATTCCTTCTTCATTTTAGTCTCTTTACCTTGCCTTAGACAGTATTGACATCTCTCTTCACTAGATGGATCAGTGGAGTGCATCCTTCGGTGCTGTTGCTGGGTTTATGCCTCCCTTGCAGAGCGCTCGCGTGGACAATTACAGCTGGACGTGTGCTGGAGTTTTAAACCTGTTACACATCCTTTGCAGCCCCCTGCAGGGTTACCTGTGTGTCTGAATTCACACTGACCTGGCAGATGGCAGTATCTGTCACATACTCAATTACAGAAATAGGATGGGGAGAAAATAATAGGGTGCTGGTGTTAATTTCCAAGAGACTAAGTCTCGAAGGAAGCACTCCAGAGGCTGATACGTAACGCTTGGCAAAAAAAACCAAACAAAAACAAAACCAAAACTCTCAGACTCACTATTTATAAACTTATTTATCTAGGTCTATATTTTGCTAGGAAACAGTCTTAGGAAGTAAAAATAACTTTGGCATTGAAGGGCAGCATTCCTGTAAGTAAGTTTTTTCTGGAGCAGAAGCTGGCTGGTGTTCGTGGCTTTGGGTTGTGCTTCTTGGCCAAGTGGAGGAGATCCCCTCCTCAGCAGTCAAGGTTATGAAGGGAGCTGTAAAACTACAACATGTGAAAGAATGATGTCCTGGGAGTGCAGAGCAAGGCTCAGGAGGGATTTGAGGGGGAATTTCAAGGCATCCCATCCTGGTTAATGAGAGCCAGCACGTCCACCCTGCCCCGTGGACAACCTCCCTGCCCTGCGTGGGTGGGTCTGGTAAAGTGCACCTCATTCCCTGTGGAGTCAGTGTTGGATGAGGGAATCGCTGCTGGAGATGGGCCAAGGTCTGCCTCCAAGTGTTCATGCATCTTCTCATCTTTCATTGTTTCTCTGGTTATTGCTTCCGTATATACAAAATCTGACAAATAATTGTAGTTTGAAGGGCGTGCTTAATGGAGGGCCGTAAAAGTGATTCACAGGCAACTGTAAACTGAACTATTACACTAAAGGATAAAAAGCTTCCTTAATGAGCTGTACAAGACAGTTATCGATGCATTTATGAAAACACTTCCAAGTACATGTTACCAGGGGAATTAAAAGATAAATATTTAAAGATCGGCTGACAGTTTTCACGTGTAGCAAAACTCCAGTTCCCCTATTAGGCAGTAAATTTATAAAAAGTATATATTTACATGATTTGTAAGAAAAAAAGAAACAAAACTTGCATTAAACCCTGATGTTTTTCTCTGTAATTGTGTTTTTCTATTGTGATGAAGAGATGAAGCATGAAGAAAATGAGCAGATGAGATTCAGAATATTAATAAGGTAAACCAACATTTTTTCCCATCCCAATAATTTATTAGCATCCTGTCACAGAACTGTATTTAAGAGGATGAAACCTAACAACAGTTCAGTTTGATTAAGTTTCTTTTCATCCTATCATTGCTGTACACAATTAGGTTGTTCAAGTGTGATCCTTAAACGTTCACAATATGATTCATAGCTTTGTTCTTCACACCCCAGAGAGAGAAAAATTGGCCTGTGGGTATGAATCTGATTAATATATGGATCAATGCATGCCCTTTTAATGTTTATTATACTCATGCACTTTTAGTTTGGATAAATGATTATCTCATTGTGTTGCTTGCTCTTTTAGATTTGCTGTGTTATCGTCTGAGCAAAATTTTAGAAGTGTTTTAAGCATCCAGGGCTGACACTTGATTGGCAGTAGCTTGTCAGTGGAGATTACTTTTATTCTTGAATGGATTAATAATCGATAGGTGTTAAACAATATGGTTTTCCCTAAGATAATAGCTGCTCTGTTGTGCAGCTCTGACATAAAGAATGAAGGTCTGGCTCATGCTTTCAAGTCAGTTTTAATGTTTTTTCAGAGGTACCTGTTTCTTAGGTTTATTACAGCAGAGGGTTTGTAGATGGAAGCCATCCCAGTGGCTGCGGCTCCTTGAAAAGAAGGGGTGAGTGAGGAAAACAGGTGACAAGGTAGCCAGTCGATGAAAACATTGTCACCAGCCTTGATCCTGCTCAGGGGACAGCTTCTGGCAGTGCTGAGCTGTAGTAGGAGGAGTATTTCAGTCATGGGAGTCCCTTCTACAGCATCAAGAGGGTTGTGGTGAAGCTGAATTTAGCCCCAGGTGATGATGCTCACCACATTATCACTCATAGAAACACTGAGCAGATAATCTGGCTAAAACCATTGATTAACTTCACAGCTGTCAAGGACTTGTGAATCTTTCAAAGTGTAGTGCATGTAATAGATTTTCAACTTTTTCCAGCTTTCTGGTGGGACACTAGGATTTGGGATTTTTTCTTTTTTTCTTGACATTATTTATTGCTTTAAATTTTGCTTTTGTGAATGACTCCCCTACTCCACCTGCTCTATTAGGATGTAGTTGTTCTAGTCCATCAGAGTCACTAGCCATAGAATGAAAGGTGATTTGTGTATTAGGAATTCTGTGGAAAACTAGTGATGATTGGTTTGTTTCTGCATGAGGATGTGAGGGAAGAAGAGTAGAATCAGAATTCTAAGCAATTAGTGATAGTGGTGGAAGCACAGGAACATGCTCAAGCCTTGGGAAGGTTTTCAGTCTGGCTCTGCACACCACGTGTCTGACTCTTTGGATGGAACAGCCTGTGTTAATTACATCTTTAATCTCTCTTTCACCAAATTGCCAGTGCTTGAGAGAAAGAAACCTGTTGATCAAAGGCAGAGTTTTCAAGCATAATAATAATTTGTAAACCCAGTACTTCTACAACAACAGTTGTATCATCTCCGTTGCAAACAGATTGCTGTGCATTTCAGAGCACAAGTAAGGCTTCATTTCAGTGGCTATTGTGAAAGCATTTATGGATTTGATTTCTTGGTATGTATGCACAATTAAAACTTGAAAATTTTGATTTAAATAGAGTTTATGCATAATGCACTTCAACCTGGGCAGCCTTCTCTTGCCCCTGTTTTTATGACACATCTGCTCTGCACCAGGAACCTCCTACTGAGCTCTTTGCTCAGCTGAGGTGCCTTTGCTTCCATCTGGAGAACTGAGGTATTTATTTTACATGCAGGGAAGCTCAGGGCAACAACTGCAGGTAAGAAGGGAAGAATTCCTGAATGATTCTCTGAGGCTGCCAAACTGTGTCACATCCCCGCTATTCACTGCTTTTCCTGGTGCCTTTGGACACTGTCACTGTCAGGGCACAGAGGACCCTGTGCTTCAGATACCTGGATAATATTGGACCCTCTTCTGTATTGATTTCAGAAAATACAGTGGGTGCCCTTTTTAGCAGTTTCAGGCACATCTTAACTCAAAATTTGCCCAGTGGGGAAGAGTTTGTTACCCTGCAGCTACTCAAAATGTCAAAGACAGCTGCATTTGCCCTGCCAAGGCAATCCTTGTTTCCTTCCTGCAGGCTAGAGCAGCACGCTGCTCACAGGGGCAGAGCTTATACAGTGCTGAAACTCCAGTTTCTTAAACCTGCACAGAGCCTTCTCCCTTTCCCTGAGCAGCCCCCAAAATACCAAATCACTGGGATGCACTCAGGTTTCTGCGGTGCCAGGGTTACCCAGGGCAGCTGTTGCGTTAGCGGGAGCGCACACAGGCAGATGCCATCTTCCCCCCCGGCAGAGCAGTTACCCTGGCAACAAACACAGGGCATGAGATTCTCCTTGCTGGGAACGAGCACAGGGGCTAAATCTGACACGCGCTACGTCGCACTCGGTGAATTCCTTAGATGGAAGCACGTGGTGGCAGGAGAACTGACCCCTTTCGCAGTGTGATGGGGTGAGTTCATGCCAAGAGCAGTGCTGCGCTTAGAGTTTAGGTTCATTACTGGGTTGCCTAAAACTGGTCTGTGTGGTATTAAATGCATAACCAGCATTTTTCCTGGAGGAGTTCAATGAGGGTGAGCATAAGTTAAACCCTCTTGCCCACACCCCTTTCATCAAAGATGCCTTACTGAACTTTATTAGCAGAACAATAAGGCTTTACAGTTCCTGGAGAGGCCTCCTCTTGGAAGAGGAAACTTGGATGGTGAGAGCTGGATTTGCTCAAGCTGCTGACTTTTTTTAAGACTTCACACAGAAGAGTGTGTGCACATTGTGAGTTTTCAAAACACCCTGAATAATGTGCAGTAATATCTTGGACTTTTTTCTCCTCCTTCTCCTCTCCAGTCTGGAGCAGCTGTAACTCCCAGGAGCATGAATGGTGGTTTGAGGTGAGGAAGGACTTGATTAGTGCTGACAGATGGCAAAACCACAGCTCTGGGGACCTGACCTCCCCTGAAGTGCTTTGTTGGGTGTGCTGCTCCTTACTGCTGCCTCTAATGCTCCAGGGCAGAACAAATCCCCCTTCCTGAGAGCCTCAGAATTCACAATTCTGTTATTTGAGTGCTGATTTTACAAAACATCAGTAGGGCTTTTTGACAGAGGTGATCATTGAGACTTGGGTAGGTGAATCATTAAGAAGATCAATTATGCAATAATCTGAAGGTGGTGGTGGTTTTTTGTTTTTTGTGGGTTTTTTTTTTTTTTTTTTTGTTGTTGTTTTTTTTTTTTTTTTCCTGATGTAGGTATTTTTTTCACAGCAGAAATCTCAAAGAATTAATATTTACCAGTATGAGTTTTGCTAAGTCGTTCCTCAAGTGCAAAGGTTTGGATGCAAGTGTTCCCTTGAGTTCCAGGTTTTCCATGGTCCTTAGAGCTGTTAATGATTGTAAATACCTGATACAAATTTCAGAGAGCCATGGACATGGCAAAGCTTCTTCTTTCTTTATACCTTTCATCCTTTTAGTATTCTAATCACCTTCTTTGTCTTCCTAGCACCTGAATTAATGTCATCTTAATAATTCTGTGTGGATTTCTATCACATTTGGCACTTGTTATCACTATTGGGAGTTCCATTGTTTTCAGCAGATGGAGAGCTCACCTAGAAAAGGCTGCAGAGAGAAGTCACTGTCTATTAGGGCCAGATGCACACCTAGGTTTATACCAGTTAGATCAGGAGAGCTGGGCAGTGATGGAGTTTTACCAAGAAATTTGGAAGTTTGAGGCTAAAATCAGAGATGTTCAAAGCAGAAAATCTCTACATGTTCCATGGGAAGTTAGAGCTAGAAGAGGGATTCTTGGCTGACTTTCTTTGCTGAAGATCTCAGGAGTGGGGCTGCCTGTATAACAAATGCTGATGGGAATAGGACAGGGAATGCTAATCTTGGGTGGTTCGTAGTTGGTTGGGTTTTTTTAGTAGAAGTCTGACAAAGGTTCCCAAAAGAACAAGAAGACTCAAAAGGTATTTATTTTGCTTTGTAGTTATTTTTAAATTAATATATTTGTCTTCAAGGGGAGTTTAATTCAGGAAAAGATAACCCATGTGATTTTGAATTTTTCATTTAATGAGCACATCTCATGTGCTATGAAAGTGTTGTTGGCTTTGTTCTCCTTAGGAATCACATCTAGAAGCAACAGCAAGGCATGGTCACCTGGGTGTGGGAAGTTTTCACATTGTCCTTCTTGTCCTGGCAAAGGCTGTTCTACCCCTCCTTGGTCCATCCCTGATGAAGAATTCTCATGCTGCTGGTAGAATGGGAGGAAGAAATTGTTGGGTTGGGCAGATGTTTCTGAAGCTGTGACATCACTGTCTAGCTAACATGTTAATTTCATAATAAAACACTGATGAAAAGGCCAGGAAGTACCTTTTGCATTGCTGTCTGTGTTTCTGCTTTCTTCAAGGAAACACTGAGACAAGTCTATAGACAAATGAAAGGTACTGAGGGAAGGCTTCTTGTTGTGTAAATTCATTGTTACTGAACAAGGGAAATGTCAGATGCTTTGCAGGGCATCCCTGGATGTGGACAGGGTTGCTCAAACGCAGCACATGATCAGGGCTGTTGCTTCCTGCTGTAATGAGCAGACTGAAAACTTCAAAAGGAGAATTCTGGCTGTGCTGTGTGTACTCACAAGCCCTGTCAGTCTGTTATTCCCATTTGATTTAGAATGATGAAAGCAGAAGCAAAATCAAAATCAGCCAAGTGAGTTTGGTTTGATGGGATTATAACTCCCAGTGCTCTGGGGAAGGAGTGATGATGCCCATGGTAACTGTGATACAGCACTGTCAGATCTCACCTGACAATGGGCAGGGGCCTCAGCACTGCTCATAAACATGGGCAGAAGCATTGCAACTGGAGCCTGACTCTGATCTGGCTGCCTTTGGAGCCGTGTAGTTCTTGGATTTTTGGTTTGGTCTGACACTGTTGCAGCAGCCCTCTTGTTAGAGGGTAGAAATGAGCAGAGACACAGATTTCTTGTTTATCACAGCAAGAAAAGGGTCCTCGTTTATTCCTCTTTACAGCTTAGCCACCCTGACTCCAACCATTCAGTGACTCTGGCTGCAGCAAGCTCCTGCTGTAGGTTTCCCCTTGCAGCCTCTGACTGCTGGTAATTTCCTGCTAAACTCTGACTGTGTGTATTAGTTTGTGGACTCTGACTGCAGGCTTTCACCTGGCTAGACTGTGGCTGCAGGTTCCAACAACAGGCTCTAACTGCAGCCCCAGACTGACCTCACAGAGGGGACTCCATCTCCTCAGGATCCTTCATCCTCTCCAGCTAACCCACCCCCCTTTTATCACACTTATCTTTATTGGACAGAGCGGTGCCCCATCAGGGGGAATGCTGTATTGGGTAATTAACACAGCTGTTACTTATCAGGGACAGGGTCACCTGTATTCCCTTCTCCTACACACCACAGAGTTGATGTTGAACATTGTACATTGCTGCTTTCTCAAGGGTTAGGATATCTGCAACTCTGTTTTAGCACTCTATGGCTTTTCTCACAGGTTCAGCTCAAACTTTGGACAAGCAAGTTATTTCCTATGTGTAATCCTAGGTTTTGTGGAGTTGGAGACTGTCCAGCTTCACACCATGTAATATTTATTTGAAAGAGAAACAATCACATTTTCCCATCTCCCACCACCAGAGTTTTTGGAAGTTAATGAGGAAACTGTTAATGAGTTAACAGTAATTTACTCTGTTCTGCCCAGATCTGTGAGAAACTGCACAAAGTTGCTAGCATGAACACATTAAAATGCAATATATTATCTTTTTAAAACCTAACCCTTTATTCCTAGTAAAGTACAAGCTGTATCCCAGAAACCTCATTCAGTTTTCCAGCTGTCAGTGGAAGGACCTTTGTGCCACAAGGTTGTTTTTTTTCTTCCAGCTCTACTGGTTTTATTAGAAATGTTCCCTCCTCTGAACACTTCTTTTATTCCTAAAATGCCAGGCTAAAAGTGCTCCTGTTCCATCAATTTGCACACAGGCACCTGAGTCTGTGTTTGTGCTGTCATACTGGAGAGAGCAATATCCTCTGCTGTGAATCTGTGAAAGTGCTGCCAATGCATTGTGGTGGATAACATCCACTCAGTTATACAGAGCATCTTCCACAGTCCTACACAGAGAACAACAGAACTGACAACCAGAAATACAGTCAGAAAACAGCACAAGGCGTTTGCTCAACAGAGTGGGATTTTAGTCCTGTGCACTGAAGAACAATGACAGGCAACGTGCTTGCTGCTGTATTAATAATTTTTATTTCACTACAACCCTTACATCACGTTTTTTCAGCTTGTCATCTTTTTTCTGTACTAATCCCTGCTGTAAGGTTTTGTTCACATCTTCCCCGTGCTCTGTCCTTTCTGATGAATTTCCCAGGAAATGAAACAGGATAGAAATGCTGGGGTGGTACTAACCAGGCGACACAGACACTTCAGTGAGGAGGAATGATGTTGTGATTCTTGTCTTATTTGATGTCTAGATGTTGAAATCCTAGAAACCACCCTGTGTGTACAATTTGAAGCTCTTGCGTGAAATACGTTAATGTGTTTTCTGCTTCTTCTGTTCTGAATTTGTGTGTTGTTTTTATGCTATATGCTTCTGTGATCTTTATTTTTAACATATAGTTCATACTTAACCAGCATTTTGAAAGCTAACAACCAGATTTAGCTCTACAGATGAGGGTGAACCCAGCAACAGAGGCACAATCTTTAATTTAGCCTTATTTTCCCAATACTTTGAACTATTAATTCTGCTCTCAGTGCCTTTACATGGACGGTGTTGAAAACGTGAGACAGTCTGGTTTTCTCTGCAAGGCTGGATGAAGTTAAGTCATTTTAAATTATATCTTTTGATGATCTAAGATTGTTATTATTGAAGGGAGACTGAGTAATTCTTTACAATGTAGCCCTCTCCTGTATGTCTTGTTTTCTAGACTAAAACCAGAATTTGTCACAAACTTCCCCTACAGGCAGATCTCCAGCAGCACATACACTGTTGATGCTGCAATGCCTGGCTGCCTTGATTTCTACACACAAACAGAAATCTGGCAAGTGAAATTGCATTTGTTAGATCATCTGATATTCAAATGGAGGATGATTGAAGCAAAATATTGCGGAAATCTAGCTCCGGAAAACTTCTGTTTCTCCCGGAGGAATGGTTTTTGTCTTTGCATAAGATTATAAAACAGCTGGGTTTTAGGACAGCTCACTTTTTAAATAATGACACAGCTATCAGAGACTTTTTTTTTTTTCCATTTTAAAACCTGCAATTATTTACTTATTATTTATATGTATTAGTTATTTTGGTGGCTTTCTTAGCCTGTTCTGTATTGCAGGTTTTAGCCATAGTTCAGTTTTGTGGAAATAAAAAATATTTCCCTGCCATAAAAATATAGTATTACTTCAGACAACTGGGTTAATTTTCACTTTGGCACAAACATAATTCCTGAACAGGCACTTAATAAATTCAAAAATATCTGAACACGAAGGCTTAATATTTGATTTCAACCAGGTGCTTGAATGTTAAAGCATTCAAATAAAGTGAACACAGAACTTTAATAATAGTGCCTGGCCAATCCAGGTCATTAATGTATTGGTGTGGGGTTTTTTGTTTTGTTTTGGGTTTTTTTTGGTTTGGTTTGGTTTAGTTTGGGGTTTTTTTGTGTGTGTGTGTGGGTTTTTTTTTTTTTTTCCCCACTTTACCATAGTTATAACTGGCAGTGATTTCCATTTCTCACTTTTGCTTTAAGAATGACTTCTAAAACAGCAAGTGTCTGTTCCATGGGGACCTTTTCTCTCTGTTTATACTTGCCCCTTAAGTGTATAAAGTGGTCTGATGTAAACAACAGCTTTTGGACTTTGCCCCAGCAGAATAAGCTGTTCTAGTTTTCTTCCTGCAGTTACCATATGGGTTAGACCTCCTTATTTCTTCACACTAGATTTCTTGGATTTCACTTTTTGGTGAAGTATTTCTGTGTGTCTGTGGAGAAACAGGTTGTTTTTCTTCAAATCATAATTGGTGTGGTTTTGTGCAAAAAAATGAAAAAAAAAATTAATGAATTGTAGCTGAAGACCTTAAATTACTCAAAAAAAATGGCATGCTAAGGAGTTAGTGTAATTAACTGAGGTTCTGATACTGTAGGAATTATTTTTGAGCACTGCTTTGTGGAGATACCATTTACAACAATTAAACTTTTCTGGTTTTGTGAATTGAAGCAGACTGACTTTTGGAGAATCATCTTCGTAACATTCCTCCATGTTACTAGTAAGAACTATTAAGAAAAACCTCTGCAATTTTCCAGGAGACTCTGAAAGTTTTACATCTTGTAAATTTGCTACAATTCAAAAGAATAAAAACATTTCTTATGACATTAAAAAACTCTTCAGGGGAATTTATTCTGATTTCCTCTCTCTTTGACCAGGTAACAATATAAGTGTAGGCAATACATTTTTTCTTGAAATAAATTCCCCAAATCTGCTATTCTGAAAATGATCAAACAAAATGTTTCAGCTTCATCATCAGACTCTTTCCATTTTTCTTAAATCGACCGTCTACTACTGAAAAGGAGAAACTCATGAAGAAAGGTTGTGCTTCTGCAACAGTGGTTTTCCAAACAGAAAATTACAGAAAAAGTTATACTAGCTCTCCCTAGAGGCAAGATGGGATGCACTTGGGAAAAAAAAAAATCTTCACCAGTGGTAAGAAAACAACTAATCAATGAACTCAGTCCTGCTCCAGATTTTCTGTTAAATACATCATTAGTACCTGCTCTAAATAGGAATTTAATCAAGAAATAAAGCTGTCAGCTATTTCTTTTTCTTTCTTCTTTTTGTCTCCCTAAAATGTAGGGATCTACCTAAAATGATCTCCAGATCAACATCTTTTTAGCTACTACACTTAGATAAGTTCTTTCAATAAACTCATTAATGTTGGTGGGAGAGGATGTTACACCCCTGCCCTTAACCCTGGGCTGGGTGTGCTGTAGGGGTGTGCACATTTTCTCCCCACGAGAGTTTGGGATGCTCAGGAGCCACGAT
The DNA here is from genome assembly GCF_015227805.2 of Hirundo rustica. NCBI lineage: Eukaryota > Metazoa > Chordata > Aves > Passeriformes > Hirundinidae > Hirundo > Hirundo rustica. The sequence continues at coordinate 5,056,514 of NC_053461.1, read as the reverse complement.
CCCAGTCAGGGTGTGCAGACCCCCATCCCTGTCTGGTCAGCACTCCTCTCACGGGGTGTGGGGGCTCCTGATGAATGTTTGAATGTTCATCTGCTGTACAGCCCTCCACTCCACTGAGACAAATAACATCAGTGACTTGGAATTCGGCTGTGTCTAGAGCAGAATTGGTCACGCACTCGCAGGGGAAGCAGGTCTGGGATGGCGCTGAGCGATGCAGGGATGGAGCAGAGCGATGCAGGGATGGCACTGAGCGATGCAGGGATGGAGTCGAGCGATGCAGGGATGGAGCTGAGCGATGCAGGGGTGGCAGTGAGCAATGCAGGGATGGCACTGAGCAATGCAGGGATGGAGCTGAGCGATGCAGGGATGGAGCTGAGCGATGCAGGGATGGAGCTGAGCGATGCAGGGATGGAGCTGAGCGATGCAGGGATGGAGCAGAGCGATGCAGGGATGGAGCTGAGCGATGCAGGGATGGAGCTGAGTGATGCAGGGATGGCACAGAGCGATGCAGGGATGGAGCTGAGCGATGCTGGGATGGCGCCGAACGATGCAGGGATGGAGCCAAGCGATGCAGGGATGGAGCCGAGCGATGCAGGGATGGAGCCGAGCGATGCAGGGATGGAGCCGAGCGATGCAGGGATGGAGCTGAGTGATGCAGGGATGGAGCCGAGCGATGCAGGGATGGAGCTGAGCGATGCAGGGATGGCACTGAGCGATGCAGGGATGGAGCAGAGCGATGCAGGGATGGAGCTGAGCGATGCAGGGATGGAGCTGAGCGATGCAGGGATGGCACTGAGCGATGCAGGGATGGAGCAGAGCGATGCAGGGATGGAGCTGAGCGATGCAGGGATGGCAGTGAGCGATGCAGGGATGGAGCTGAGCGATGCAGGGATGGCAGTGAGCGATGCAGGGATGGAGCCGAGCGATGCAGGGATGGCAGTGAGCGATGCAGGGATGGCAGTGAGCGATGCAGGGATGGCACTGAGCGATGCAGGGATGGAGCAGAGCGATGCAGGGATGGAGCTGAGCGATGCAGGGATGGCAGTGAGCGATGCAGGGATGGAGCCGAGCGATGCAGGGATGGCAGTGAGCGATGCAGGGATGGCAGTGAGCGATGCAGGGATGGAGCTGAGCGATGCAGGGATGGAGCTGAGCGATGCAGGGATGGCGCTGAGCGATGGAGGGATGGAGCTGAGCGATGCAGGGATGGCAGTGAGCGATGCAGGGATGGCAGTGAGCGATGCAGGGATGGAGCTGAGCGATGCAGGGATGGAGCAGAGCGATGCAGGGATGGAGCAGAGCGATGCAGGGATGGAGCAGAGCGATGCAGGGATGGCACTGAGCGATGCAGGGATGGAGCCGAGCGATGCAGGGATGGAGCTGAGCGATGCAGGGATGGCACTGAGCGATGCAGGGATGGAGCAGAGCGATGCAGGGATGGAGCTGAGCGATGCAGGGATGGAGCTGAGCGATGCAGGGATGGCACTGAGCGATGCAGGGATGGAGCAGAGCGATGCAGGGATGGAGCTGAGCGATGCAGGGATGGCAGTGAGCGATGCAGGGATGGAGCCGAGCGATGCAGGGATGGCAGTGAGCGATGCAGGGATGGCAGTGAGCGATGCAGGGATGGCACTGAGCGATGCAGGGATGGAGCAGAGCGATGCAGGGATGGAGCTGAGCGATGCAGGGATGGCAGTGAGCGATGCAGGGATGGAGCCGAGCGATGCAGGGATGGCAGTGAGCGATGCAGGGATGGCACTGAGCGATGCAGGGATGGAGCTGAGCGATGCAGGGATGGCGCTGAGCGATGGAGGGATGGAGCTGAGCGATGCAGGGATGGCAGTGAGCGATGCAGGGATGGCAGTGAGCGATGCAGGGATGGAGCTGAGCGATGCAGGGATGGAGCAGAGCGATGCAGGGATGGCACTGAGCGATGCAGGGATGGAGCCGAGCGATGCAGGGATGGAGCCGAGCGATGCAGGGATGGAGCTGAGCGATGCAGGGGTGGAGCTGAGTGATGCAGGGATGGAGCAGAGCGATGCAGGGATGGAGCCGAGCGAGGCAGGGATGGAGCCGAGTGATGCAGGGATGGCACTGAGCGATGCAGGGATGGAGCCGAGCGATGCAGGGATGGAGCCGAGCGATACAGGGATGGCACAGAGCGATGGAGGGATGGAGCCGAGCGATGCAGGGACGGCAGTGAGCGATGCAGGGACGGCAGTGAGCAATGCAGGGATGGAGCTGAGCGATGCAGGGATGGAGCCGAGCGATGCAGGGATGGAGCCGAGTGATGCAGGGATGGAGCTGAGCGATGCAGGGGTGGAGCTGAGCGATGCAGGGATGGAGCCGAGCGATGCAGGGATGGAGCTGAGTGATGCAGGGATGGAGCCGAGCGATGCAGGGATGGCAGTGAGCGATACAGGGATGGAGCCGAGCGATGCAGGGATGGGGCTGAGCGATGCAGGGATGGAGATGAGCGATGCAGGGATGGAGATGAGCGATGCAGGGATGGCGCTGAGCCATGCAGGGATGGAGCAGAGCGATGCAGGGATGGAGCAGAGCCATGCAGGGATGGAACTGAGCGATGCAGGGATGGAGCTGAGCGATGCAGGGATGGCGATGCAGGGATGCAGGGATGGCACTGAGCGATGCAGGGATGGAGATGAGCGATGCAGGGATGGAGCCGAGCGATGCAGGGACGGCAGTGAGCGATGCAGGGACGGCAGTGAGCGATGCAGGGATGGAGCCGAGCGATGCAGGGATGGAGCTGAGTGATGCAGGGATGGCACAGAGCGATGCAGGGATGGAGCTGAGCGATGCAGGGATGGCGCCGAACGATGCAGGGATGGAGCCAAGCGATGCAGGGATGGAGCCGAGCGATGCAGGGATGGCAGTGAGCGATGCAGGGATGGAGCTAAGCGATGTAGGGATGGAGCTGAGTGATGCAGGGATGGAGCCGAGCGATGCAGGGGATGGTCCCAGCTGCTGCGGGCTGCTCCCATTGCCAGGGCCGGGCCTGGCTCAGAGCAGCACCTGTTCCACACTGGTGCCCAGAGTCTGCTCTCTTTACATGATGACAGCATCAGTTATCACCTACAGTGCTCCTGTCAGGAGTAACACAGCACTGACAAAGATTTGGACATTTGCTTCCTGCACCTCTGGTAATGCCAGTGTTACACTGCTTCTCTAGTGATGCTCTGAAGACCGAGGTGTCTTTTGACTGCAATATGTGGAAAGATACAGCCTCTCCCACTGCCTGTGGAAGTGTTGGCACAGGGAGTTGTGCTGGTTAAAGAAAAGCTCCCACCACTCTCTGACCTTTAACTTCAAGCACACTGGCGATTCTCTTAGGTGGGCTAAATAGATGACAGCAATGCAGTGGCCAAATCAGGGTCTGAGGCAAAGAGTGTGAGTGCACAGGGGAGGGAGTTTTAGCAGCTGTAGTTCACTCACTTTTGCAGTGTTATATTTCAATATTAGATAAAAGGATAGTGTTCTGATGGAAGAGAAGGGAGAATCGTTGGGGTGACTCAGTGTGGGGCGCACCCAGGGGCTCTTTGCCCTCGAGGGAGCAGTGGAGACCGGAGGGGACAATCCCGAGTTCAGTCCCTGCGTGCAGCTCCAGGAGCTGGGGACAGAGCTGTAAATGGACAGACACCCTGTGCCGCTGTGGGCTGTGGCTGTTTCATGGACAAATGCTTGCTCCTCTCAAGCTGACCTTTCCATCAGCTCTGCTCCTCGGTTTCCCTCCCAGTTTCCACCACTGCTGCTAATTGGTGCCAATTAATCACCTCCTGGAGCAGTGGGCACAGCCAGCTCTGCCTGCTGCTGGTCGAGCTGCCCAGCCACACCTTCCCTCCAGGAGGACAGAAATCTGGCACAGCTTTATGACTTAATTTGGTTTAGGGAGACAAAAAGAAGAAAGAAAAAGAAATAGCTGACAGCTTTATTTCTTGATTAAATTCCTATTTAGAGCAGGTACTAATGATGTATTTAACAGAAAATCTGGAGCAGGACTGAGTTCATTGATTAGTTGTTTTCTCACCACTGGTGAAGATATTTTTTTTTCCCAAGTGCATCCCATCTTGCCTCTAGGGAGAGCTAGTATAACTTTTTCTGTGATTTTCTGTTTGGAAAACCACTGTTGCAGAAGCACAACCTTTCTTCATGAGTTTCTCCTTTTCAGTAGTAGACAGTCAATTTAAGAAAAATGGAAAGAGTCTGATGATGAAGCTGAAATATTTTGTTTGATCATTTTCAGAATAGCAGATTTGGGGAATTTATCTCAAGAAAAAAATATATTGCCTACACTTATATTGTTACCTGGTCAAAGAGAGTGGAAATCAGAATGAATTCCCCTGAAGAGTTTTTTAATGTTGTAAGAAATATTTTTATTCTTTTGAATTGTAGCAAATTTACAAGATGTAAAACTTTCAGAGTCTCCTGGAAAATTGCAGAGGTTTCTTAATAGTTCTTACTAGTAACATGGAGGAATGTTACGAAGATGATTCTTTTTTGACACAATTAAAATACTGGTTTGAACTTCTTTTTTTGACCTCTTGGTGTCCCTTTCCAGCAAAGATTGGTGTAAAGCAAACGTAAGAGATTAATGGGCTAATCTTCACTAGGAATTTTCTTCTGGACTTGTCAGGATAAGGTATCTGTCACTGGGCCATGATCAGCAAAATTGTGCTGCTTGTTGGAAAAGTGAACATTTATGAAATGCTCTTCAAGACCTAATTCACTTAACTCCATATACATGAAATTCTTTTTCACAAAAAAGCCCATCCCTGTGTCAATCACATTAATTACTTATGCAACACAATGTTGTTTGTTGATACTGGCATTTATAAACTGCCAAGGAAGTTTTTATCCTTCCCAGTGATTAGGGCTGAAAACCTAATTACGACACGTTCTAACATCAAGTGATGGAGTCCTGCAGCTCTTGCTCCCTTTGAGCACAAGTAATTGGCTGCAGAAGCAATCAGAGTTCTTGTTGTAATAGAAAATAACAATATGCTCTGAGAGCCTTGCTGAAAGAAACCTGAGATAGCAAGAAACCCCCTTGGTGACCTCAGGGAAGTTTCTGGGGCTGAGGTAATGCAGAACCCACTTTCAGCCACTGTGGTAGAAGCATCTGACACTATTACTTTTGTTTTAAAGCCAAAACTAAGAGTGAGATCTGCAACTTTCTACTGGCCATCAGCACACAGTGAGGTTGTGCTCCCTTTCCTTTTGGAATAACCTAGAATTCAGCTCACTTTGCTCTCTGATGGATCTACCCAGAAAATTTACATTAAACAGTGGCAGAAGCTGGTCTATGAAGGAGTCAGTGCCCAAGAATGGCTGTTGCTGGCATGAGGAGACAAAGCCTTAATTCCATAACTATGGAATATTTGCAGTCAGTGCAGTTGGAGGAGCCCCAGTACAGAATACAGGATTGCTCTTTTTAAAGAAGGTAGCTCACGTGTTTCATTCACGTGTTTAGGTGTGTCAGCCAGAGCACAGGTGTGTGATGGAGCAGAACTGTCTCGTTAATTCAATTGCACAGAACACGTCCTGTGGCCTCCTTCTTCAGACCAGGTGCTAATCAGAGGGATGGACTCTACACACTCACTGGAGCCAGGGGTTGCTCATCTGCTGTGGAAGCACAAAGGAAATATTCTGAATGTGTTAAAGATTTGTGAAAAATATTGCTTAGTTTTATCAGTGCTCTGCAGGATCTTGGAGATGTATTTGAAGGATGTGGAGTTTCCTGAAAGGAATTAGGGCAGAGACATTCTGACGTTAATAGGTGAGGGGGAGTAAATAATAAGTGTTATTTGCATGGAGGAAACTGATCTGAGTATAACATAATAAGATAATAAGGAGAAATTAAGTAGTAAAACGATTTTGGTTTAACAGCAAAAACTGCATGCTGAAAATTTGCCTGTTAATCTATTTTCACTAATTCCCTGTGAAATTTTTGGTCTCAGGGGGTCATTTGTCAAATCTTCCGTTAACGTTTCATTAAAAGTAATTTAAACTCGTGGAGAATGTAAGTAAAATTTGCAAGTGCACATTATCTCCCCTCAGCTTCAGGCTGTCCTGACCCTTCTGGCTAACTTTGGCCGCCACTCATCAAATATTGAGCAGCTCTTAATGGAATTGCATTCACTCCACAACCCCAGGAAAGAAAATCAAGTCTGGGTGGGCCACACGGGCCAAGCAAACAAGAGGAACTAAAGCAATAAAACATCGGTAAACAAAACCCCAGAAAGATAAAACAAAGAAAAGAGATGTTGCCAACTTATTGCATCCTGAGCTGGGGTTCATGAAGGTAAATCTCACTTTTCCCTGGCAGGTGTCACATCCTTCATCCCTGCTGTTCCAAAGGCCACAAGGAGGTTGAAAGCTCAGTACCAACTTTGGGGTTTTTGTTGCTGCTACTCCTGTTTATCAAGAAGAAAACATTAATCAGAGCATTTAAAAAGCTAAGTATAAGCCTAGCTCTTCGAAATATTTAATAATATTTAATTGGAGAGAGGTTCAGAGTGAGAGAGACAATGGGAATAGGGTTGAGAAAACTGCAGGTGTTTCTGGAGGGCACACTTGGGAGAAGTGTGCAAGACAGGGCTGATCCTCTATCGTATTTTGTGTTAATGGACATTTGAAAGGAAAAAAATGTTTCTTAACACACTGTTTCTAAGTACTTGGGCTGATATTTTCTAAGACTTCAGTGTAGGTATAACTTCAGTTTTAAAGAACACCGTGCACCAATTTAAATGAAGATTTTTAGTTTTCTGATCAGGTAGGTGAATTGTGATCTCTTTCAAGAAAAAACACCCTGTCTAAGGCCACAAATGGTCTTTGATACTATTGCACATAAATTGGAGTTTGTACAGATTTATCCCATTAGAGACAAGCTTTCCTGGCACACTTGAAAACCATTGTACATGAGTTTGGTGGTAACGCATTAGCTTAATTGTAATTAGCCTGATTAACACCAGCTGAACTTAATTTATTACATCTGTGATGAGGGCTGAGATGTGGTGGTGTGTCTGTTTCCTCGCCAGTGTGCCTGGGAAGAGCCCAGGCTGGTGTGTGGCAGAGTCTGTCGTGCCCACTTAGTGTCCGTGAGCAGGAAATCCATTCCAGCACAGCCAGGGACGGAGCTCGCAGTAATGCTGTGACAATTTCAATTAAAGGTCTGAGAATGGTAATTATGTTTACATACCAGCACCCTGATTAAATGTAAACTAATTATGTGACAAGCTTAAACTGTGACCTGAATTACTCTTGCAGCACCGCAGTTGAATTTCAGCAGAGTTTTGGGATAATACATTAGCATTATTAAGGCTTTCTTTTTTGTAGATATGAAATAATATGAATATTACCAGACATATCTGACCTTCCTTTCCTTATTTTTCCATCCAGCTTCAAGCATAACCTGTAGCTATTATTTATTTCAGCTCTTCAAACCCCTACTCATAATGTAAGAGCTATTCACGGAATAGTTCATGTTGGAAGGGATCTCTGGAGATCCTCCAGTCCAACCCCCTGCCAAGGATGGGTCACCCGGAGCAGGTGACACAGGAACACAACAGATGGGGTTTGGGTGTCTCCAGGAGGAGAATCCACAACCAGTGCTCTGCCACCCTCACCATAAAGAAGTTACAAAATCATTGTAGTTGTACAAAATCAAGTAATTCCTCTTTTGAAGCAAATGTGGGTTCAGAAGAATTTGCTGTGCTGGCTTTGGAGGGTCTCAGGCAGGTGGGATGTGGGCAGTGTCTGTGCCCAGCTCACTCTGCTGGAGCCTCTCAGTGCCCTGAGGAGGAGGGATGATCCCTGTGAGCTGTCGTGCAAGTTGGTCAGCTGAGAAACAGAGTTTGTGACCCCTCTTAAAGCCATATGAAGGCAACAGTTGAAAGAAACTCAGGTATTTTAAGAACCAAGTGCACAGCTGGGGACTGTTACCCTGGTTTAATCTGTTTAACAAAATCTACAGCCTACCCTGAGCTGGAGTTCCAGCAGTGATCTAGAACTAAAACTTTGCAGTGTCTGTGGGTGTGTCATCATCTGACCAATATAAACTGCAGCTCTGAACCTCCAATGCACAGAAAAATGACAGAACAGAAGAACAGCTCAGGCAGGGAGGACCTTGGGTCATGCAATACCTGGTCACCTTCTCTGTGCAAAGCAGGGCTAAATTCAGTGTTAGGTTAGGTTGCTCAGATTCTGGAAGTCCTGCAAAATGTATTCTTTCAGTAGTCTCTTGTAGTTCCAGAATTTCCACTTGGGGACAAGGTCCACTGGGTTTGAACGGGAAAATCTCTGCATGGAATTGCTGTCTGGTTCCCAGACCCTTTTGGTCTGATATAAGTCAGCCTCAGAGCCTGATCCACAAGCCTGAATGCAGCATCCTGTGATCCTTTCAAGGGATTTCAGCATCAAGATCAAAAGACATAAAAACCTGAGCTGTTTGTTTAACACTAAGCATCATCCCAGATCTTCAGATTTTGCAGATTCTGTGTCTTTTTTAAATACTCACAAAAATGTGAACTAATGTGGCAGCAAAGAAACAGTTAAATTAAACTAGAACTAACTAATTTTATGGTGTTGTAAGTCCATATCTTCTCAACTGGAATAAGGGATTGCTCTTTTGGTTAAAGGTTGACAACACCTCTGGTTCTAAAATGTAACATTTTTAATAGATCTGTGGATAGGTCTTGGAATAAATCTGAGTTTTCTCTGCTCTTAGTCCAAAAGGAGCAGAGCCTTGACTACCTGCAGTGGTTTTGCTTCTGTTTTCCAAAAACTGCTCCAATGGGTTGCTTGCTTCTTTATGCTGCAGATTACAATTCCCACAATTCCCACAGCAGAAAATCAGAGCAAATGATCTTATTTTCTCTTCTTTCTTCAGGAATTTATTTCTGGCTTTATTCATTGCCTATATGGAAGATAAGACTGGCAGAAACACTCTGCAGAGATTAAACATAACCACATCTCCATTTCTCTTCATAGCTTATTTCCAATATTGTGAATGTTTAAACATCAGTTAAAATATCTCTGTATCTTTTCAGGGGTTTTATTCATTCTTTAAAATCAAACCTTCTGAATTAGTTATTTGGTCTCTACACTTTGCATCATAATTACTGGGATTTTCTGGACTCTTCAAGCAGCAGTTTATTGTGAGCAGGAGGGACAGAGAAAAAAGGAAAATGTCCTTGGTGTTTTAATATTTAAAAAGATAGCTGAGTTTTACAGAAACATTAGTAAATAATTGCTTCTAAAGTAAACTGACCTTAATACTCTTGAAACAAGTTTATATCAATATTGGGAATGTGGATTACAGCAGCGATATTTATAGGGCATAATCCATTAATTATAGGAATTCATGGACTTGAAAGCATTTGGTAGCAAAACGCTCAATTTCTAGCATTATTGGCAAACAGCTTCTTCAGTTGCACGGGAGAATGTCTGTTTGTTTTTATGTACTCACTGCTTCTTCATGAGGGATAATTTAACGCTGCTGGAGATAATTGAGCTTCAGGAGGAGCATATGTAGAATTCTGGTCGTGCAGTGCATCTTGTGGTTTCTGCTGCGTTAAAGAACTGGCACACTCATATACTCTTTCTGAGCTGATTTGATGCTCACACCCAGGCCTTGCAAAATTTTTGTTTAACCTTGCAAAACCAAAACCTGTTCTGTTTTATTCCCTCCCCTGTAGCTGTGCAGCAATCAGCCCAAGGAGCGTCTCGAGGCATCTCTGCTGGCCACGCTTAGAAAACTGGGGGTGCAGAAGTAGCCCCTCATTTCCAGTAAGTGCTGATGCCTTTCACAGCCCTGGAAATCACAAATAACATCTTTGTAAGATCCTAGAGATCAGTGATAAGTGCTACATTTGTTTTCTTGGACATCTCTTCACTGTTCAGGCAAATAACTACAAGGTGCTCCAGCATTTCAGATGGAGATGAAAAACTGCTGTGTCATTTTTAACATCCAGAACAGCTCTGGTTTTCTCTGCATCTTAATTAGGTTTTCTCCATGAATTTTTTCTGATACAATCGCTTTTTTTGTCCTTACAGTTCAGACTTCAGCTCTAGAAATTTAACTGTCATGCTGACTTTTAATGGCTCCAGGATTAGATGAAATCTGTACCCTACAGCTTTGATTTTCTGAATATTTGATTGATTTGATTAACCAGATGTTTAGGTACAGTCCATGGAAGTTTGGACATACTTCAAGTTTTCCAAGTAGAATGGATTTTGTAGCATTCTAAATTATTTTCACATTTGTTTTAAAAGCTGAGGAGATGAATTTAAGCGGCAGTATTCTCTTCAATTATTTTCATAACTCTGAAGAAAAATAGACTATTTTTTTTTAAAGTGATAGACTAGATTTTAGTCATCGGGACTTGGGAAGCTTTTCCATTCCACTCAGTATCAGTGTGATAATTATGTGCATATCACACAACAGATTCAGGCCTCATTGTCAAACTTTAAAGAATCAGAACTTTGCTTCATGTTGCCAAATATTATGGTCTCCTTTTCACTCATGTGTATTAGAAAATTGCTTTGGTGTTCAGTACTGACTGGTGGTAGTCAGTACTGACAATCTTAGAAGCAGTCTTTTTAATTATTTATTGCTTTGGTATCCCTCCCTCTACTAAACTTCAACCTGACTGAAAGGATTGGAGACTTATTTGAGAGGAAAGAAATATTCATTTTTTAGGAAAAAATAGGAAAAAAAATTAATTCTTGAATTCTTGTAGGCACTGGAAAGATCAGCAAATCACATTGCTTCACTGACTTACTGCTTTTGCCTTGTCAGTTCAAACCCAATTCCCTTTCAGCCTTTCATTGCTTTTGTGCCACTTTCTTCTACCTCATCTCAGTGAAGAGTCCACCTTTGCTCTGCTGGTAGGGTTTGGGGAACGCTCTTGTGCCTGTCCCTGTTTTGGCCGTGGAGCTGCTGAAGTCACAAGCAGGGAGGTCCATTGTAGCAGTGGTATTTTTATCTTAGGAACGGGATCAAAAACGCCCTGGTGTTGGCACGTCCTCCTTTGGCTCAGGCTCTCAGCCTTGGCACCGTGGCTGATTCCCTGATGCTGTGAGGAAGCCCCTGAGCCCTCCCTGAGCCCAGCCAGAGCTGCTGCTCAGCCCTGTGTCCATCCAGGCTGAGCGCTGAGCAACAGCCGTGGGCTGCTCCAGGGAAATGTGCGTGGTGTGACTGAAATTGTCCAACTGGTTCTGCTCCCACCTCTGGCTGGGGTCAGGCTCAGGGAGCTGCCTCCTCTTCAGCCCTTGCACTGCTCTTCCCTGTGGGACTCACTCTGACCCACTGGAGCAGCAATCAGAGCTCTTCTGAAAGTTATTATATTGCTTTCAGATTTCTCTGAACCGTGATGAGGCAAAATTTAACACGCTAACTCTTACCACAAGGCTTTAAATTATTTTTCCACTTAGAGGGTTTAGCCTGGGAGACAGCAGCTCGTTCCATAGCTCCCAGACCCATTAAGAGACCTTCTTTTATCTGACTTGAAGTGAAAGCAGTTTTGCTGTAGCTCAATGTGTTTGAAATGGTGTGGCAGTATACACAAAGCTAAGCTCTGAAAAGCCACAGAGCTGGATGTGGTCAGACCAGAAAACAACACATCTCATCGTGCTGACTAACAGCATCGGCTGGAGGAAGGGGACTGACGTGGAGCTGCACTAGATCTGATCAAGAACCCCAAGGGATCCTGTAAATAATGTCTGTGGAGGGCTGGAGACAGGTCTCTGAGGCACTGCTTTGTTGAAGCAAGGCTTTGGTCCAGTCAGAGCAGTGGAACATGCAAAGGGCACTTGAGGATATTAGTGCCTACAATCAACAGAATGAAGTGCAGCCCTCTCATAGCCACTGTAAAACACCACCAGATTGACTACATTAATAAATCATTAAAGAGCTCTGATGAGCTGTTTGTGTGCTCCAACAGCACTGATACCTCACATGATTTCCCAGCAGAGATGACTCGTCACTACAGAACACTGAATAAGCCTCTGTTCTATCTTAGGCAGCCAAAACACAGAGCAAAGATTTGATGACCTGCTCCACTAATGAGGATGGCATAAATATGTATTTAAAAATGTTTATTAGATCCTCCTAGGCTGATTTTGCATCTTTCTAATGTTTAGTTCCAGGGGAGAGCATTTCCTGAGAACTGTGCAATCGCAACAGCAAATACTAAGGAATTGCTGGGAATATTGACAGGGTTAATGTGAAGCATGTCACCTTGAGATCTGGACTGAGAACCTCCTTACAAAGCAGCCTGAGGTGATTTGAATTGGCCATAATGAAAAAATAAATTAAAAAGTGGGAGGGAAAGAAAGGAAAAAAAGAAATACTAAAAAAGAAAAACGACAAATGAATCAAATATTTCCTCTCACTACTCATTTGGTTCTGACAGATGAAATTACCTATTATGTTATCTTCACCAATACTTGCATGACTGGCCAGGTAATATATTGAGGAAATAGCAAATGTGGGAGAATTAGTGAGAAGTGATTGAAGAATCATCTCAGCAACTAAACGAGGAAGAATTATGTTGAAGGTGTTCAGCATTTTCAGACAGAAGGATGTGTAAGTTTAATGAACTTGTTGCTCTGGTATTATTTACAGCTGAGTGCTACCAAATGTTTACACTTATTTGAAATTCTTTCTGCATCCAAGAAAGGTGCAGATCTAACATTTTTATGAGCTCTCTCTGGGACTGACCAATACAACAGAGCAGACAAGGAATAATTATTGTAGACATACTCCAAACAGTGCACTGAGCAGGTTATTACTATGAGGTGCCTAAAAATAGCATCCCAGAACTTGTCTGAAGAGCTCTTGTCTCTGCTGAAGAAGAATGGCTATGCCACTTAGAGCCTATTATTTAATGAGAAAGGCAATGTTGACACAAACTAAATTGCTTTAAAGCAAGGTCAGTCATTTTTCATAAAGCGAAAGCCTCGTGTTTCTACCAGTCAACATTTCCCACTGGTGACCTGATTAGGCTGACACAGATACAGGGATGGAAGAAATTATTCCCCTGTTTTTTAAACACAGATATGCTTTTGGTTTTCAGTTTAGCTGAGCTGAACAAATATTAGCTTGGAATGATCTGAAACTGAAAAATTTCAATAAATTGAATGGGTTTTTTGTGGGTTGAATGAAGAAATATATCCAACCACTGGTAAATTGAAATTTCAACTGCTCTTAATAAAAGCAAGAGGCTGTACTCATAAAATGGAAAATGCTGAAGTCAAGCTCTAATTTGGAAGGCTGTTCAGCTTGAAGCTCTTTTTATTTTGTTTATTACGAATAAGCCTTTCCTGAGGAAAAAATCCTTTAGTTCTATATTTCAAAAAGAAGTGCATGCATTTGGGATGGAAAAGCAGAGTCTATGTCATTCAGTTCTCCCCAGTTGCAAAATCAAAATTCTGGGTGGAGATGAGAGTGAACTCTTCCTGAACAAGTTTCATTTTGGAGCAGAATGTCTCCTCACGTGACAAATCACCTGCTCCCTTCTTATTTAATCTTTCAGATTTTGTCAAGACTGGAGTCCTCAAGTTGAGAAATAAGTTATAAAGTTGAGTGAAGGTGATGGTAACCGCTGCTCCTTTTTCACCCTCACTGCTTCTGGGGATGTTCCTTGTCCTTTGCCTCACCCTCACTGTCAGGCACCACTTTCCCCTTTCTAAAGTACACTTTTGGAGAGACAAGGTGAAGGGAAAAGCGGTTGGTTACCTGAGCCATGAGAAGGCATTTCCAAAGGTTCTCTGAAAGAACAGAAACAGAATCATGAGGGGAGAGTGAAGCAGAGCCTTGCTCTACGTTGACAGTGTCAGTGCCTCTTCTCAACCAGAACTGAGCAATGAGACCCCAAATCTGCTCTTGGAGACTGGAGAGGAGAGCTGTGTGTGACAGGAGAGATCCAGATGGTGACAGGAGCGAGGAGATGCAGGAAGGAGGATACGAGGACTGAGGAAACGTTCTAACTATAATTGTGGCTAAATATAATTCCAATATAATTTATAATGTTCTAAATATGATTGTGTGGTACCTTGGGCTCCCCCTCAGGTGCACTGTGCCGTGGCCAGGGATGCGCAGCACAGACAGCTTTGGGAAGGAATGAGAACTGCGTGCACCTAGAAAAAAGGGAGTGAATTCTTGCTGCGTTTGGGTGGATCACTCGAGTCCCCCTCACAGCCTGCTCAGGTGTCTCTTCTCTGTGGCATCATTACTTCTCATGAACCTCAGCCTGTTCTCATTAGTTTCCTTTTGTTTTTGCAGACTCTCAGTTGGAGAAGGAAATTTGGCAAACCCAGCGTGATGCAGTGCAGACTGACCTGTGCTCTCTCATCAGATCAGAGATGGTGCCAGCTCCATCTCCTGCCTGTGCCACAGCTGAGGATCTGGGACCTCACTTTATCTGCCCCTGTTAAAGAGTTACATCTGCAGATTTTTACAGCAGAAGTCAGGCTACCTGGGATAATGGACAAAGCATCCACAATAATTGCCTCTTCTCACTGTTCTTGGGGGCACAAGAATGCGGCTCTCAAAAGGATTTGGACCCTGACATTATCCCCTTGGGGCCACATCACTGAAAGATTCTCCTGAAGTAGCCAGAAATATTTCCTGGGGAGCCTGTGGTTTGAAAATTTCCAGTCTGGTGAAGCAGAAGAAATTGGGAAAACAGCCATGGTAAGAAAAATTAGTCCCTGCACTTATATTGTTGTTGCCTTAAATTGTTTACATGTGTTACATTATTTTTCTATTGCTGGGTATATCGAATATCAACTCTTCTGCATTTTTTGGCAAGTCTCTTAATCTGTGGCAAACCAAAACTTTTCCATTTTCTCCTTATCTGTAACAATTATGATTGGAAGCTCCTCTGCAGTGAGGAAGTAAGAGAGAATTTCATGTTTTCCATATTCTAATTAATAGCTTGATGAATTATCCCAGAGAAGAAATAGTTGCTGTAATTGGTCTAGAACCAGTGAAAGAGGAGCTCTGATGGAACACACTGATATTTACCACAGTCTGCCTACAGAAGCAATTTTCTTTTCTTTAAATTCAAATGAATCAGTGATAGTAAATACTAAATGCTCACCATTTAGAGACAGGGGGACTTGTCACAGAGCAGTGGCATTGTGGCATTTTCGGAGACTTTTCCATCACTGAAGGGTAATGGGTTTAATGATGGTGTGAACAGATTGCTAAGTTCTGTGCTGAGCTTTCTGGGCAGGAGGGGGGAGGCTGGAGTCTGGCAATGTCAGCAGGTACCTGGCAAGAAAACACCCTTTGGTTTCTACACCAAATGTCACAGCATTTTTGTTTTGCCTTCATAGTTCTTGTGGGCTCTTGTTGTGAGCAGCAGTTTTACTGCAGAGCGCTGTGGGGTCACACTGGAGCTGTTCATTGTGATCTGAAAGGCTCTCTGCTCACCCAGGGCTTCAGCACGGGCTGGTGTCAGTGCTTTCACACAACGGGAGCGCCCACCTCAGCCTCTCACCTGCTTTGTTCTGTCTCCTCATGGATGTGGTGTGCCTGTGCGTGGCAAAGAGGGCACATTTTATTTTCAAGAACCTAATGTGTGGATCTAGTGCAACTAAAATTGTTAAACACAATTAACAATCCTATAGCTTCGTTGTCTGGTGCTATGAAACAAACAGCTGGGACAATTTTCAACCACAAGCTCCAATAAGCCTCAGACAAATAACTCCTTGGTTGACCTGTGAAATGGGAAAGTGTCCAGACCCCCTTGCTCTGCCACCTGAGGTGAAGAGAGACCCAAACTCCAAGCAGAGTCCCCAGACAGCTTGTCAGCACTGCAGGAATTAGGGTGCTTGTGAAATCCAGAAAGTTTTCACGGCACCGGGGACTACTTATACCAAATGTCCACTTGTTTAGATTGTCTGATGGATGAGACTCAGGATTAAAAAGCATTTCTCTAAAGTAGGGCTCCTTAGTGGAGCCCTTAGATGGTGCCTGTGGCAGAGGGTTTAAAGGGGTCCAAGCGCTTCACTAGGACACAATGAGACACCACCAGGAGAACTGGAAGGTTGATGGGGATTTAACTGAATTCACTTTCTTTCCTTTTAAATTTATGATATGTAAGACACTCATTAGAATATGCAATTAACCTTGAGTTCCTAAAATTGTGATGTATTTCCTTCCTTGCAATACGATTCCAAATGAACTGCTGGCATAAGTTCAGAAATGTCCTTGAGGTATTTAATAAATATTAATTTAGCTGGTGATTTTATGTACAGGTGGAGCGCCATATAAATACCCATTCTTGGTTATAAATACTAGATTTAATCTCGATAAGGACACTTAAAGTAAAAGTGAAATATAGGTAGGCATCAATTCCCAGGTCACCTAATTAAGTGGCATCCTTGCTTTGTAATTTTTATTGTGCTAAACAAGGAATGTGTATACTAATTAAGATGACTAATAGTTATGTTCAATCTAATTATAGCACTGCCAGGAGGCACTATAATAATTAAGGGTCTGTCAATGTTTTTACTACAAAATCTTGGCATTAGTGGTGTACAGCTGAGCTGTACTGTACTTGCTGCCTTGTGATGTGGTAGAGGAGTTCACACTGCATGTACTGTCTTGATTTGAATTACATTTGTTTACCTGAAAGGCATCTCTTTCTTAGTGTTTGAGATAGGAGGTTCAAAGTAAAAATACTGTTATTGGTTTTGAAGCACGCACGAGCAAACTTCAAAAGTTTGCATCACCATTTGTTTTATTTGCATAAATATCAATATTTGGTTGTTTATTTGAGTGGAATCTCCTGTGTTAGCCAAACTGAACAGGAAAATACAGCAGGAGCAAGATCTAAACAGAGCTTTGGGCTCAGTATTTTTATCTGAGATGGCTCAGACTGGCATAAATGGGAGGATTTGCTCTTCATTTTATCTGAACAGAAGGCAATGCCTTGGTCTTTACTGGGGCAGAAATGGGAACAAGGATGTAAAGCACACCTGGGGCTCACACAGCCCCTGCTGCTCCCCTGGGTGCAGGTGTAAGGCACACGATGGGATGTTTTGAAATGGAATTCATCAAAATCAGTATTTATTGTCATGTCCCATCCCAGATAGAGGAGTTCATTGCTAGGATTAATTATTTCCCATTAACTTTTTTTTTTTTTCCTGTGGTCTACTGGGGACTCTAAAAAGTTACAATGATGTAATAGATTTGGTGAAGGATGTATTTAAAACAACGTATTTAAAAAAATTCTTTTCTTTATTGAGACAGTGATATATCTCATGAGAAATTGGTTTAAAACTATTATTATACATGCTGAAAAAATTAGTTATGGCTGCTGTACAGGCAGGAGAAGAGCAGAAACATTCCAAGTCTTCTCAAAAATGAATATGAGAGAGATGAGTTCCTTTTGGTTGGTTTGTGTCAATTTTGATACGGTGAAAGGCAGGACAGGTTAGACAAATCTCACTTTCAAATAACCTAACCCAATGTTCCTTGGTACACCCATGGCAGGGCTGTGTTCTCTCTAATGAGAATTACATTTTTCAGCTGAATTTTCAGGGTAGTCATTGCACAAATGGGTGACAGAAACGATGACTGTCAGGTATGCCCTCGTGTGCATCAGTCCTGCTGATGCTGGAAAATTATCCACGAGGCAGCACAAAAATTATCCATGAGGTAGCATGAGCAGTGCCTGTAAATACCAGGGGACTCATTAGCAGCCATGGCTGGGCAATCAGCAGTGGTGAGGAGGGATATTTCATGGGATGAGATGTTGGTAGGATATTTCAAGAGCTGCCAGAGTGAGGAGGGTTAGGGTTAGTGAGGAGGAAGCAGTGGGGCTGAGGCAGGAGTGTTCTCCTCTGGGCTGAGGCTCTCACCTCAGCAGGGTCACAAGATCAGTAGCTGGGGTTGCTTTTTCTCGCTGAAATGCTCACCTGGAGCATCACCAGTACCAGAATCTGTGGAGGGCCCAGCTTGGTTTGTTGTGCGTTTCTGGCTTTGCTGGCGGGGGCCAAGCACCTTCATTCCAGCTGTGGTGCTCAGAGCACTCCCTGAGGGGCCTGGCTGCCTTCTGCCCCTTCTCCCAGAGCTCCAGGCTCCCCACACCACTCATCCCTTCCAGTGAGCACCTCTGGCTGCTGCTCACTCGAGGGGACTGTTTTAAATCATCCCCTCCTTTACAGCTCTCTCCTTTCCCGAATGGAAGCCCCCTCAAGGAAAGCAAAAGCAGCTCATCAGCCTCAGCTGCTTCTTGCTCCAGGTGTGGTGGTACCTGGTTATTGGCTCAGCAAACATTCCCCGTGCCCAGTGTTTGCTTTGCATCATCATAGTAACAGACCCTTCTCCTCCACCCTCTCAGAGATCAATAAGAGTTGACAGCTGGTATTTAATATTGTCTTTTTTTATGCCGCTTGCTTGCTAGAAGAGTTGTCACCCCTGAGAGTGTCAGGTGTTTCATTCAAGAGACCATTGAGAGAGTGGATGAAGAGAGAAATAATGCAATATAAGCAAAAGACTCTTAGAATGAGCTTGGAAATTCACTACCAGCCTTTGTTCCCTCATGGAGTGTCTAGTGCTGCACAAAGGAAAAACATGCAGTCTGAAGAAACGGTCTGCCCCTTAAACATGAACTCTATAACACACTCTGAATGTGCTTTTTGAACATAAGAACAAGAAATTGGAACGTTTTTTTTACAATATTATCTAAATAAGGGAATGGAATAAAGACTTTCAGTTCTTCATTGTCAATATTTCGCTTCTCTGCTATAAGACTGGATGCATCTCCTAAGTCCTCACTAACTTTGGTTTTCTCACATCTGCTGTGTTCCTTTGGAACCTGGTGGACCCATGGACTTGGGAAATTTTTACTCAAGGGTTTCAAATTCAGCTTGAACTTTGTAATACTCATGGGTTTATTTGGTGCTGGCAGTGCACCAAAACCACAGCAAAGGAGAGTGTCACAGTGAGGGACTCTGCAAGAGGGCTGAGCACCCGGTGAGGAGCCTTGCTCTGTCTCCAAAGAAAAATCCAGTCATTGGATGTCCTGCTTGGGTCTCTCAAAGAGATTATTCTGATGGTTTCAAATGGGGAGGCTTAGGAGTTTGAGCAGTAGGTGTTTTCACTGCCTGTCTTGGTGATGATCACTCCTGAATTTCATTTGACATGTCTCACAATTACTTAATTGTGAGAATTGTGAGAATGTAGGTCAGCAGTCTCTTTATTCTAACCATGATTTGTTTTCAAGGGGAAAAAAAAAGCCCAAACAACTTTAAAGGAACTGAGATAGAACAAAGAACAGAAAAATTACTGCAGAACAAACTTTTAATGAAGCCTTCTGCTACACACTTAAAGAAGAGGTATTGTGCTTCCTGGAGCACTATTTACATAGCTGAATTATCTTTATGTGCTGCCTCTTTATCCTGTGCCTCTCCTGGTTACTCTGACTTTGCTGCATGCCACAGCTTACAAAAAATCTGTTGGGAAAATAAGTCCCAGAGCTGTAAGAGGCCATAGGGCTGCAGAGCTGGGCTTTTATAAAATAGGGGTCTCTGCAGAATTGATAGTCCAGCTTTTATAGTAACTCCAGCTGCCAGCCCATCTGCACCACCCATCTTTGACACCCCTGTAAAATCCTCCCACCCTGGCATGGCTGTCCCTGGATTCTGTGCTGGGATAGAGCAGGAAGGATTCTCCTCTGCCTGGGGGTGTGAGAGCAGTGCTGGATTCCCCGGGGCAGCTGCCCATCACACACACCTGAGTCAGCAGAAATGGCCTGGCTTAGGAGGCATTGAATTTAAATTTCAGTTTTTTCCTTCTGCTAAAACCACGATTACCCTGGAGGCACGCAGCTGATTGTTTTTCCCTTACAGCAGCACAAGCCAACACAGAATGGCCATAAGGGAGGACATGAAAATGCTAAACATTAATATTTAGCAGGTAGCAGCCTGAATTAAGGACACTTTATGTGAGACATGACAGAACAAAAGCACATTTCTGTGAAAACCCCTGTACTGTTGTTGGGAGAAACAAAAGATGACTGAAGCAGCAATAGATGAGGGATATTCCAATAACCAGCAGCCACAGCACACCAGCTGCCCAGCATCATAGCAGAAACATTTTTTGGTAGATTGAGAGCAATTTCCAACCATTTGCTTCTCCAAAAAGCCACGGGTTTTGCACCTGAATCATTACTTGGTCTGTTCTTTCATTCAAGGGATATCAAGGTGCTGAGTGTGGAAATTACCCTGAGTGTGCATTTCCCTGGTGCCCAACTTCATACCAGAAAGAAATTAGAGATGAATAAGCATTTTCTGAGGGAGAAAAACTAGTGTGAAATGGAATTTCAGTCTTTGGTGGGGTTTACAACACCCCTTCCTTCAAGTAAACTATGCTTGTTTTAAAAACAAGGTGAGAAATGTATGTGTGACTGATAGAAAACAGCATTCAGACAGGTGATTGCTTGACTGATTGCCACTGAGATGGATTAATTGATTTTCCTGCATTTGGCAGGAGCCAGGGCTGTTGGAACAATTCTGAGCACTTCACAAACATTTCCCCTTTGCTGTCAGGTGTAATTTGCCTCTCTGTACAAATGGGGAAGACCCAGCAGTCAAGGATGAGTGCCCCAAGTGAAGCATCCTGCCAAAAGCAGATGTGGATTATCATCTGGGATGCCACAAGGAACCCTGTGCCTGAATGGCCTAAATTTTGATCTAATTTTTTGTTTTGGGGATATAGGGCCAGGTTAGACTGAGGTGTTTGCAGAGCACAAGGTATAGTTCTACCAATGCTGTCTCTGCACGAGTGAACCTTACAGACATTTTCCTAATTCACAGCAATCATTGATAAAGTATTATGAATCCCAAAATATAAGGAGATGCAGCCAGCCTTTTGAGCTTTGGACAAATATATAACTAGTTTGGAAACCAGATGTTTCTCCCATGTCTAATTATTATCTTTCATGTCCTCTCCTAACTTTGACAAGAAGATTGAGATAGATGGCCTTACAAAAGCCTTACAGCACTAAAGAGCAATTGTCCTGCCCAGCAGAGTTTGCCTTCTTCATTGGATGGGGCCATTGTGAATTACCAGCACATGAAACACAAATACATCCACTGAGAGTCTCATCTCTGCCTTTCCTTTCTTTACTCTCCTTCTTCCATTTTGGGCAGAGGTATTCATACAAAAATGACAAGCTAGAAACCAATGTCAGGTATAAAAAGTGTTTATTATCCACGAGACACCGAGTTCTGCATTTCCTGCAGTGATTGATGAGGAACATCCTCTTTTTGTTCTGACAAATTTGATAGAGCCTTTGACTTGATAGTTTTTCCCTGCTGGATGAAAATGAAACGAGTGTGGCAGGCTTAGTGTTTAGGGTTCTTTTTGGTGCAGTTACTATCTGCTGAAAAATCCTGATCTTTACAAATAAAAACCTGAGTAGCAAGCTTCTCTCCAGCTTCTCTTTACAGTAGCTTTATGCATTTTCATTTCTGCACCATCATTTCCTATCTTTCTATGCCAATGACACGCTCCCTTCTCTCAGCCAGTACGTAGTGGTAAAATCAATTGTCGTTTTACCACTTGTACAATCCCTGATTTTTCTTACATATTTCAATTGAGGACAACCCCTCATTCATTTATGCTCCTTCACATTTTCTTCTCTTACAGCCTGTTGTCCTGGTTTGGAAAGACAGGTGTGTGCCAGGGAGAGCTGGAGTCTCCCTTGAAATGGAGAATGTGGAGAATGTAAACACTTCCCTCCAAATTATTATAATTTTGAAATTAAGGGGCTTTCAGGCAAAGATATGGGAATAGGAATAACAGGTCTTTACTAGGAATATTAAAAATAAAAATGTAGTAGTGCCAAAATCAAACAAAAAATAAAACACTGACAGAGTCAGAATACAGCCTGACACACTGTTGGTCAGGGTGTTGGTAGCAGTCCAATTAAGTCTTCCTGGAGTGACAGATGTGGTCCTGTTGGAGCAGAGATGATCCTGTAGAGGGGGGTAGTTTTCCTCTGAAGCTCCAGTGATGGTGTAGATAGGTTCAGTTTTCTTTTGGGAATCCAGTGCAAACAGGCTGTGCTGGTGCTCTGAATCTCGGGTTTTATCCAGGTAGGAATGTTTGGCTCCCCCCCGGGTGGAGCATCTCCCAGTGGGATGATGTAATTGTCTCAGCCATGCAGTGAGCCTCGATGGCCCATGAACAGCAGATATGCCCTGGAGGGAGGATGGGTGTGGAAGAGATGAAGAACACTGCCCCAGCTGGTTTAACAGCTGCCATTAACAGAAGGCACCTGCCCCCTCCCCCTGGAGCTATGAGGAATTGGTCATAGAAGAGATAAAGAAAACACCTCCTCAACTGGTTTTAACAGATGGCAATAGAATACTTTTGGTTACATCTTGCACTGCAACCCCAGACACCTGTCCCTCCAAGTGAAGTTGTAGGCTGGTCTGCTGGATTCAGGATTATTAGTGTTAATAAAAATTACACAGTGTGCACTTGGTTTCACATGCTCCTGCTGTTCCTGGAGATCTCTGCATTCTAAGCGTTTCTGCACTTCAGCATGGTAGAAGGAAAAAAAAAACAGTCCAGTTAAATCAGCTTTTGTTTAAAACAAGAGCTAAAATGAGGTAGGATTATAGAACCTGCTCTTAAATTGAACACTTATGTCTTTTTTTAAAACCTAGACTTTAAATATTAGAAGCACAAGGCCAAGTCCTGCTAAAGCCTGACGCAGTGCTTAGGGTGGGGGCGTAAATGCTACGTTTATTACGTGTTTGATGTGCTGCCATGTTGGTGGGATTATTTCACATCCAAATGAAAAGATATTTTACAAACCTGAAAGTCAATGTGGTCATTGAAATGCTGAGAGAAAGAGCAACCACATCTGGAGACAGGGACAGAGCTACTTCTCATTACTGTGTTGTGTTTTAAATGTTGGAAAAACCAAACTTCTGTAAAGGTTTGTTATGTTTTCTGTGGTTGTGGAAAGGTGTCTGCCTTGAGCTCCCAGTCACTTCTTTTTATGCAATGATCCAGCCAGAAGAAGACAGGAATTGCCACTTAGAGGCAACAGTCTTTGCACCAGGACTTTTGGCCGCTGGATTGATGTCCTTGGGATTTTGCTTCAAAGCTATTATAGGGACATCCAGCTGCATGGCTGGAAAAGGAAATCATCCTTCCTAAGCCATGACAAACCGCTTTGGAATGAATGTTCCCACAAGATTTAATGGCACAAAGAGTGCTGGGAATCAATGGTGTCTTTAGAAAACATCTGTATTTCTGAAATGTCATGTTGGCAGCATTAATGTAACAGGTGAAGGTTTTCTGGATTTCTTTGGTGGTCAAATGACCGCAGCTACATCCTCCATAGGCAAGGCAAAGCATGATTGTATTCAGGCTGGGTCTGCCTGTGTTTGGAACTGGGTGATTTCAGAGTTTATGAAGAGTACTGTATAACTCTGAAGAATGGAAAAATTGGGAAGTTGAACCAACCTGGTTCAAAGTAGCATAATGAATTAGAAATTTCTAAAAATATCTGAAACTCCGCGAATGGAATTTCTATCTGGTTTGGTTTGAACAGCTAAAAATAAAACTAATTCAGAGGAATCGTCTTTACTGATTAAAAAAAAAAAAAATCAAAATAACAATGTAACATCAGATGTGTCATTAACTTTTGTCATTTGCTTCTGAAGAAAATGCATTTTTCCCTGAGATAAATCAATTATTTTATCATGTGTGAACTCTGCCAGTGACAGAGTATCCATCATGTGTATTAATTAATGAAACACCTGTAGATCTTGTTTATCAATAACAATTCCTCTGGGCTCTACAAATACATATTCTTCAAATTTCTGCAGCCCAGCATATCTGGCTGTAGCTCACTGCCACTGCATCAAGAATCCAGGAATCTCAGTGCTGACACAGTGATCATTGATATTTTTATCTCCAGAAAAAGGAATAAGTACAAATGAAACAGGAATGGTGAGTGAGATAATAGCATGTCTCTGTTGCTTCACAAAGGGCAAGAGAGAGATGTCTGCTCTGTGAGCTAGGAGCAATAGCTAAAACTTGTTCAAAAAATTCAAATGGAAATATGATTTCTAGGAAGTAAAAAAATTAAATGGTACATCCTGGCTTTCAGACTGGAGAGGCAGCTCAAGGGGATGAGGCACAACTTTTTTTTTTTTTTTTTTTTGATTTAAGAAATGAATACACTTCATGTTAGCAACTTGCAGTTTTCACAAGGGTTAATTTTTCTGCCCTCGTTTTCCCTTAAGTTTATTCCAAGTTATCTTAATCACAGGCTGTAAAGCAATTAAAAAATACAGATCTTTAGATCCAGCCCTCAAAATGGCTCAGAAGGGAGTATGTGGGTCACGGGAACGTTGTCACCGGAGCCTCATCATACTGTGACAAAATAAATTATTCCACCATTTACAAGAGCAGAATATGAGGTTTGACATAGTGAAAACTGAAGCTCCTTTCGTGCTTGAGATTTTACATATAACAGTGGTTGTGAAACATTCCCCAGAGGTGTTTGTGCAGCTGTTTTATACCACGAGTTTTCTTTACAGACACTTTAAGAGTCAGGCTTGCAGGAGTGGCTGATAAAGCTGTGCCACAAGGAAGGTGTCAGGGAGGCAAACCCAAATTTTGTCCTGCAAATGTTCAGGGACTAAAAGCAAAAAACCAAACCAAACAAACAAACAAAACAACAAAAAACTCAAAGAACAAAAAAGCTACACAGTGATCCAGAGTCCTTGGCTGAGGGAGAGCATTTGGGTTAACAGCCTGGCTGAGTGTTTGAGGGTGGAGACTCTTAGCAGAAATATTGCTCAGCACCAGAAGGGTCTTTTCAAGGTGATCTGTCTAAACTGGTAAATTGGGACACAGTGTGGCAGGTGAGCAAAAACTTGTGCTCCAGAATGTGACTGAAAACATTTCAGTTCATGCTGAGAAGTGCTGGTAGCAAGAGGAGCACTAATGGTTCCAGCATGTGTGTAAATGGGCAGGGTGCTCCAGGATCTGTTCATTTTGCCTGTTTGTGTCATCCACAGATTTGGCTTCTGCTGGTGGGAAATACCTTTTTTTCTCTGAAAACGGAGCAGATGCTCACGTGTAGTTAGTAGAACACAACAAATGTGTGAATGTGCAGACATCCACTCCAGGCTGAGCTGACTCAGCAGAGCTGCAGCTCCAAGAGGAGCCCAGCCAGCAGCCAGGTGCCCCTGGACAGGGTTATCCTGTGAGCTCTGGATCCCCCACAGCTGGGCACCGGTGGCCTGGACACACAGAAATACCTCCTTCCTCCACACTGCTCCCCCTCCCACAGCCCAGCCACTCGTTGAAAATACTTCTTTCCACCATTCATTCCTCCTGTAGCATCACCCTGAGCTGTGGAGAGAGGCAGATACAGACAATGCCGTTCAGACTTGGTGCTGATGGATCAGATATCCAAGCAGTGCCCCAGTGTGGCATTTCTGGGGAGCTGATGCCTTCCCACTGTCTTTGGAGAGAGGCTTGGGAGGGAGCAGCAGCCAGCTCTCTCTGCCCCCTCCACCCCAGGGGAAGATGTTTGGCAGATAGAGTCACTGTGTGCTGGATGGGTTTTCTCCCTCCCCAGGGCAGAATATCACACTTCCAAGAGCTACAATTGTCCCAGAGCCCTGGTAGCTGTGGATTTTGCTGGGCTATGCCAGGAGGCAAGGTTGGCTTCAGCTCCCTGAATCATGGAAACTGTCCCATGAGCAAAACTGCATCACTTGCACTGTACTTACAGTGGGGAGGATCATGAAGTTGATGCCCATGGGGATTTTTGAAATGATAAACTGGAGTCCACTGTAATACCAGTAATATGGGTAATGCTTTTCTGTTCTGCAGTTCTGAGTATTGTTTAATTTTCCGTTGTGGTGTCAGTATGATCCAGGAGCTCAGGGATCCTCAGGGATGTTGCACTGGGGATTCTTTGGCACTTGTGGCAGTGGGGGATTCCTGTGACCCCGCAGTGCTGGGAGCTGTCAGTGAATCAAAGAGCGGTGTCCGTGTCACTGGAGTTCTCCTGCAGTCACCTTGTGCCAGTCTTGGCTCCTCCCAGGGCACAGGGATGGGGCAGAGGGAGAGGCCTCAGCTGTCACCCTCCAGGCTCCAAATACTTGCCCTCCTCTGCCACCCCCACACAGCAGCTGAAGGGTTTTTTCAGGATTCCTGACTAAATGACACCCAGGCTCAATTCTAGCCTGTCTAGAAACAACCCCCAAAAATCCTTCCTGTGCAGCATGAAGAGAGATCTCAGCACTGCTCTTCTTATTCCATTCTCCATGACCATTTAACTGTGGTAATCTCCAATGCTTACAGGAAGTGTCGCCTTTACTTTTTTTAAAAATATTTTCTCTCTGCAACCCAGCAGCCCTCCTGTGAGAGAATGGTTTGAGCTGAGAAGCTACTGATCTCTGTTCTATTCCTCTACTCTTCCTGGTGATGTTTACAAAATAGTCTCAAGGAATAACATCTACACAGTGATGTGAATTTGCTTGCCTGGAAAACTCCTTTCAGTCATCTATCAAATGAGTAATAATACTTCTACATCTTCAGCAGTTCCAGAGGTGTTAATTCAGATTATGATACAGCTGCAGGGCTCAGGATTAGCAGCTTCCCTGGGCAGTGGATTTGCAATTGGACTGTAAAGCTGTATCCAATATGGCTTAACTGGAGAAGGATGGTCAGACAGCTGACTTAGAGTACTTCCAAAAAAATAAAACAGCTGGAGGAGTGTGGAGGGAGAAAGTTCATCCAGGCAGTCTGGCTGACTCTATGCTGCAGATTTGTAGTTCCCTGGGAAGCAGCAGTATAGCTGGTCAAACTGTAATTAAAGCCAAAATGAGGTGTTTTGTTCAAATAAATTAAATGCTTCAGAAAAAAAAAAAAAAAAAAAAAAAAAAGTAACAGCTCTCTCAACTCTCCTGTGCAGATACTGTTTTTTCAAAATGGAGTTTTAGTTCATTAGCGCTTTTTTCAGAGAGCCAAGATTTCTTACTGGGTGAGGTGCTAAACAAGTTACTGGCCTCTAAGGAGCACAGGCTGATAATTATGCTATCTGATCTGGGATATTTCACGTGTTAAGGCTGTTTCAAATTGCTGTTTTCCATCTAAATCAAGTGGAAGCTGTTCCTTTTCCTGAGTGACTGGCCTGTGTTGTGACATTGGTTCGTCTTATGGCAGGAAAGAATTCCATTGATTGACTATTGGGTAAATGCGCAGCACAGTAAAGTGACTCGAGCAACAAAGGTGACAAAATATAACAGAAATTACAAAGTTAATAGTAAAACCAGATGCTCTCCGTGGCTGATGGCCTCAGTGACATAGCCCCCTGCTTTTTCCATGGCATTAAATGATTTATTCTAGTCTAATAGCTCCATAAGTGCCAAAACAAATGAAAGAAGAAAAAGCCAAATTAAAGTCCTGACTAAAATATCTGGAATTTTTTATAAAACTGTAATGTTTGTCACAGTCATCTGACTAGGGTTCTGTTCTAGTTGCCCTCAAATTAGCAGGCAAACTGTTTGGGTTTGGAGCTGGTAACATGCAGAAGGTCTGGCCACCAAGAGGGTGGGGACAGTTCCAGAACAAGTTGTGCCTGGGAAGAGAAATAGCTATGACAGTGAGCTCCAGGAAGCCTGGGACTGAGTGAAAATGATATTTTAGAGTTTTTGTCGTTAAATATAACAGTGAGTAACACAACAATTGCCTTCATAGTTTTTCTTGCAGAAATGTTGAATTGCTTCCAGGTGGCAGATGGTAAAGGATCCCACCCTCATTTTGGCTAGATCTGCAACTGGCTGGAAAGCAGCTTTTCTTCTGTGTTGTGCGATCTGTCATGGGAATTCTCTGAGAGAAAATAAAAGGTACTGCAAATAAAGACTAGTAAACATTTCCCATTATTCCTGGATAGGGAGGCGGATCCTGCCTCGGCGAACTGCTGCAGCTCATTGTTGCTCAGAAAAACACTCGGTATTTACCACCACACTTGGTGATTGGAGCTGCAAATTCAAATGTCCTTTTCATAACTTTCATAACTTTATTTTGCTGTTGACAAAAACTCTTTCTTTTTAAGCAGAGTTCAAAGTCAGGAATGTATCAGTCTCTTATCAAGGGGATCACTTCCAGCTGGTGAGCCTTGCACTATTTTTCATTGACCCATCTTCTTGAATCAGCCAAGCTAGAGCCAATGGGAGAAACAAAAAGTAGTAGCTCCCAGTGTTTCTGCTTGTCTCTATAAAGTGTTTGAAGCCATTATCTGAGCTGTGACAAAGTAAATGCTGCTGACTGTGCTGTGCTTTGTGTACTTGAATTTCACTGTGCGTGGCCAATGAGAGCATTTCCCAGTAAAAACTACGGCTGCCCACTGATGCTGCTTTGCCTGGCAGTCTGGGTTTGTCTGGGAGGTGTTTCAGTTTGGGATTTACAGTTCTCTTGACTGCACCTCAGCCATGGTGCTGGCAACCCTGAGGTGCTGTCTGGTACTGGTGATACAGCAAAGGTGACAGCCAAGGCAATTGGCAGGGTTTTAGGGGTGATGGCAAAGTGCTTATGATTTTAAATGGCGAAATGTGTAAAGTGCCTATGACTCCATAAAGATGCTGGAAGAATAAATTAAATAAATTGGACCATCTGGCACTCATGACTTTCTATGCAGTTTTAGCCAGCAGTTAGTAGGAAATTAAAACATGATCATATTGTCTCTCTCAATGGTTGTTAGGAGTGATCCTTGTGAAACACGTGTGAACACCGAAACCGGAATTTTTGGAAACAGCAGTGTATGTAAAATTGGCAGAAAATCACAATTACTCTGGGGATCAGAATAACTGGAAGGAGAGCACCAGCGAGCCTGGAAAGACTCTTGGATCAGCAGGACAAGGAATGGCTCCTGCAGAATTGCTGGCTGTCTGTGCCAAGACGCTGCCAGGCTGAAGAGAGCTGCTGGGGATGTGGCACTGCTCAAAGCCACGGATTCCTTGCAGCCTTTGGGCTCTGGTGGGCTGGATGAGGAACAAGCTGATGGCCAGGCTCGCTTGTGGCCATCCTGCCCTCATCCTTCACAAGGGCCACTTGTCAGAGGCTGCTGTGAGGAACAGGCTCTGCTGAGTGTCTTTGTAAACTCTTATTGTTTCCTGAGTGCTAATGAGTAAATAATGGAGAGAGCTTGTAGGAACAGGCATCCCATTTAGCAATTTATAACCTATTGACCGCTGGGCTTAGTTGATTTGAAATTACAACGTGCCTCTCCTCCCCGCCTCATTTTTTAAATTCTTGGCTTATGTACAATGGAACTCGATTATTTTCTTCTATTTGAACCTTTTAATATCTTTTTTTAAAAAAAATCATAAATGTCAGTTTTAAGATTGAAGAGTAAAACATAGTAATTGGAAATCTTTTTTAAGCTCTAGTGCTTGATGTATTCATCTCCTTGTTCAGGTATGTGGAACTTATGAAAAGAAAGCCTAGAAGGATGCTGCGCTGAATATTTGTGGAGGTTTTTTTTTTTTTTTTTTTTTTTTTTTTTTTTTTTTTTTTTTTTTTTTTTAATCATCTTGTGGAGTTAATGACACTAAACATAAATTGGGGATGAAATGGACAGCCCTGTGCTTCCTTCTAGTCTGGCTGTGTGTAGCAGATTGTGATAAAAAACAAAGCTTTTTATCTGAGTATCAGCTTTTAACATAATGTCTACTGCAAAACAGAACAGCACATTGATGTTGGATTTACCCTTATCTGGGATATTTGACTGGGAATGAAAAAACAAAAGAATCAGCTCTCATTTTAAAGTGGACAGCCATGGGGAGCCCAAGGAACAGGATCAGAGGAAGAGGCTGACATACAGAGTAGCTTGAACCCCTGTGGTGGAAATTAGAGGCCAAATTCACTGTGTGCCTCCACATGCCAGTGGGATGGATTGGTTTTGCTCCCTTGCTGTGGAGTTGTGGCACATGCTTGCACATTAGTGGCACGTACAGAGAGAATGAGGTTTTGTTTGCTTCCTTTCTTTTATCTTTTTAAAGATGACAGTCGTGATTGAGACCTGTAGAAGGGCCAAATCCCTGCCCTGGACCCCTTCTGCACTTTGTGACATGGTGGAAACCTTTCCTCCTCCCAGACCCTGACACTGCAGGATCCAGAAATGCTTTTCAGAGCTACTAAACTTCCTGAATTTCATGTATTCAAGTGTTTCATGTTGCACTTCTAAAGAAAACTCTTTAAAGTGCGATGAAAGCAACACAAGTCAAGCTGATGCTGGCAGCTGGAATCCTTGACATCAGGCCATGAGCACAGGCAGAACTGAGGGGAGCCAAGCTTTCATCCTGCAGCTCCTTATTTTGGGAGAAGAAGTGGTTGGTATCCAGCGGTTTTAGTAAAATTAATCTTTGGCGAGGACTCATTTCATCTAGCTGCTACTGCCTGGAATGAGGTGTGTGGTGTTAGCTGTGTTCAGTAGCCAGCTGAGAGAGGCAGGGATCTCCAGAGACCCCTCGGTTCCACCTTGTCACACACCTGTGGTTCAGTGAGCTGAGAGGGGTCCCATTCACCATCCTGTGTTCTGAAGAATTAAACTGTTGGTATCACAAGATCTGACTTAATAAACGGGCTTCTTTGTAGGCAGCATTTGAATGAACACGTTTCATTTAACTTGATAAAAGTAGATGAAAGTGATTTTTTGGGAGGACTTAAAACTGCAGCTTTTGTACACAAAGTTAATTGAAATACTAATTTTGCTGCTCCAAATGAAAATAAGGCCTTGAGTGTTTCCCATATGGCAGGTTCTGCTGAAACTGGATGGGATAAATTCTCATCTTCAGAAACAGAGGAAGAACATTTTGAATTTTCAAATTAATCTGGCCCGATGATTTCTGTCCCTTTCTCATTTTGTTTGTTTTTACAATCACTCTGGTGAGAATTATTGATGGGAAAGGTGCTATTGAAAAGCAGTCAGAGCCAAGGGATGTGAGACAGAGATGTTTTATTCAGTGTGAGGCTCCTGCCTGCTTGGTTGTGTGTACCACAGGGCTGGTGTCAGCAGTCAACAAAACATTGCACTTTGGCCTTAAAATGTCCAGTGCAACTCTTCAGGAAAAGGGTTCCAAATACTTCTTTTTGTAGGCACAACCAGCTGAGGTTTTGTTTTCCAAAGCTAGTAAAGCAGCTAAATTTAGGTTGATTGCTGTGGAGATGGCAGAATGTGGTGCTGTTGTGCCAGTAGCTGCCAAAGCCTTGGGTTGTGTTCCCAATTGCAGGGTGGGCAGAGCCAAACCAGGCGAAGGTTGAAAGCTTTTTATTGTGGGCAAAGCACCACACTGCCTTCTTCATTTTGATTCAGAAACAGCTGCATTGTTTTAGCTGAATTTTTTTTTTTTTTTGAAGAGAGGCTGCTTGCAGCCTACGCCCAGCATGTAAACTTTCACCCTAGAGCCTGGCAATGGCATAAATAACTGACAAAAGGTTTTATAATGGGAAGAGCTGGGCAACTTCAGTAATGATGACTCTGATCTCTGATCCTTCAGATACATTTAAATGGGAACATCCAATGTCCATTGTTTTACTGGGTTTCTTGCTTGCAGCTGGCATTGTTTCTTTAATATAGAAAGAAATACTGGAGCATTTTGTTGGGCAGAAAAAAGGAAATTTTCTGCGCTGATAATTGTGCAACTTGGCAAATGTTGGCAGGAAAGCAAGAGCAACTGTAAAGTGCCCATTTAAGTTAACTCTGGTTTCTGCATCTCAAGCACCATTTATTTATTACTGTATATTGAGCCATTCTGGGCTTTTTTTTTTTCCTTTTTAACATCCATAGAGTTCCCATAACTTGCACAGGTCATTTACAGCTCCCGGGAAGTGGCCCAGCTTTAGTGGCTGTGTCAGATCTTTCTTCCAGTGAACCAAAACCCAAGTGCTAAAACTGGACCTTCAGTTTCAGCATCAAAAATGGATCAGTGCAGATTAGATCACCAGAGACACCTTCCTGGAGCAGATCCTTTTCTTCCTGCTCCTCAGTAAGTGTGAGATTGATTCTGTGAGGGAGGGCTAGCTGTTATATCTGAGAGGAGAGGAAAACAAAGGAGGGCTCGTACATCAGTAGCCTGTGCATGATTGCAGCTGCCTTTAATGGACAACTTGCTGCTGGTATTTTTAATAAGTGGTTTTTTTAAAAAATGGCGGTGTGCTATTGACAATTAGAGCTACTTCTAATTATTAAGATTGCAAGATCAAGTTTCTCCTATTTAGCGCTACCGTCTTGCTTTTTTTCCTGCTTCATTTACAAAAATAAGATGCACACGGCAAAATTAGAGAGCAAAACACGAATTAATTGTTTGTTTGGGCAAGGCAGGGTTAAAAACCCAGCTCTCTGCATGAACAAAAGCAACTGGGTTTTTGATTTAGCAATGTCTGATGCAGGGGATGTTCTTACTCCAAATTCAGTCACCATGGAAACAAAACTTCTCTTTAAGCATGCTGTATCTCTGACGGAGCAAGAGGTTCTTTTTGGCAGACAATTTTCCATCTTCTTTGTGGGTGATGAATACTTCTGGAATGAGCCACTTTCTTCTGTCTCCTCTGAAATGCACTGAGCTTCTGCTGTGCAGTAGACAGTGTTCCCCTTGAAACAAAGGCACCACTTCTCAACATGTTTCTGAAATCTCAGGAGGCTTAAGATCTCTTTTCCTCCAAAAATATTAAAAAATCAGAAGATTCACATGGTGTGTTGGTAAGAATTTCTATTAAAACACTCTCAGAGGTAGCACAAGCATCAAGTGATGTGGAAATTGCTATGGTAACTACTTTTACTGTACTTTGAAGTCAAAAGTCACAAAAAACCTGTGCAGACACTAGTGAGTAAGTGAAATCGTAGGGCAGAGCTCAAAAACCACTCTCCACATTGTCTGATTCCTGGAGTGGGAGCTGTGGGTTCCTGGTGCTGTGCACAGAGGGTGGTGACCCAAATGCTCTTGATGCTCCTGCTGAAAGGGCTGACCATGAACCACAAACTGAATAACCGGCACAAAAGAAAGAAAATGCAGGATGCTAAACACCTCTCTGGTGTTTGGTAATGTGGGATCTGGAATTTAACAGACCTGCCTTTACCTCTCCAGGGTTTGAGCCACTCAGCTGCTGTGAAGAGAATGTCTTAATATTTTCATCTGAAGGACGACTGATAAAGAGAGCCACGTCCTTCCAGCTGTGGTGCTGTAAGGGTGACGTGGAAATGGGGACAGACAGTGAAGGGCTGATCCATCTGGACAGGGATTCTCACAACTTGGCATCAACTGCGAATGCGGAGAAGCCCAAATTAAGAACCTTGAGAAGTGCCTGCCTAAAGATATTCTTTAGTTTCATGGGGTTCACTCAGGTGGTTTTTGTTCAACTCATTATCACTGCTGTGTGGAGAGGAATATCCCTGACATTCAAGATATCAAAGATGTTTGTCTTTTCTAGGATTTGTTTTGTTGTTCCTGAGATTTGTTAGTGCTCACAGGCAGACTTATGAGGACTTTAGAGCCGATTGTAGTAAATCAGTAGCAAAAAGGCTGAAGGAAGTCATGGCAGGATTTTAATTGCTTTATGGCAATCGGTAGAACCAGCATTCTTGGACTTCGTTATACTAATTACTCTGTGAAAGTTAAAAGGAAAAGATTCAGTTCTTGCTCCAAAACTTTACAATCCAAACAGAGGCTATGCATTCTGGAGTGCAGGGAGGGGGATTGGTGCTGGCTGCTGCAACGTGCGTTTGGACTCTCTGATGACTTTGTCGTGGTGGTAACACAGAAAAGAGAACAGATAAATTCCAGTGGGCCCTTTATAGCAGGGTCTGGACAGATGTGCCAGCTTTCAAGGGTCACTTACCTCTGAAGGATCTGGTCAGGAATTTTTCGTATATGTTTAAAAATAGGAAAAGGCTCTCTTTGAAGATACTTGCAAGCCACCATATGTTTGCATGTGTTACCTTGTCCAGAAAATTATTCATGTCTGTTACCTCCTTAAAGCTCTGTGAACAACCTCTGTTAGCAAGCTACAGCAACACACTTTTAATGCCTGACATTTTGGCTTTTTGTACCAGATTTTTTTTTTTCCCTGATGATCCTGGTAGCTGCAGAGGACTGGATGTTTCATAGAGGATTATGGGCTTTGGTTCGCTGACCCCCTCACTGGCTGCACACACTGTTATCAAACTTGCAGCAAGCTGCTTCAGGACTTCATGTTTAAGCCAGGAGGTCGGTGTCTGTTGTGGTTCAGGATAATTACAGTTGTGACAGTGTCTTACTCTGAACAAAACTCTCCAGGGCTGCCTTAGCAGAGCCCATTAGAAAGAGGCAGATGTGTCTCAGTGCTGCTTGGATCGCTGCAGGTATAAATCCTATTACACAGCCAGAAAGGTACCTCTGGGCCTATTTCCAGCACTGTCACATAATGAAGCATTTCAGAAATTTTGTTTATTGAGAGCCCTCCTTTTATATCTCTGGAGTTATGACACCTAAAGCTTTGACATCTTGCTGCTGCATTACAGATACAAACCATGGACTAGTTGTACTGCTTGTATTCTGTTGTCCCGTGTATTCCCTGAGGGAACTCACGGTCAGCTCAAGTCCTATTGGAAGTTCTCCCTACTCATGATTTGCTCCGTGGAAGACTTTTGTCTATTAGCAGTAAACAATGCAAAGAAACTTCAGCGTTGGGTGATGTCAGCAGGAGGTCTGTGCCACCTTGCTATTTGGCTTTGTCAAAAAATCGATTTGCTAAAAGAAGCTGTGTGTGTCACAAAGAATTGGGGGATAATGTTTTAGGTAGCGTGTTGCTGTGTTGAGTGTCTTGACTAGTGCAGAACAGCCTGTTATCACTGATAAATGCAAAGATGCAACAGTCTTGAGGAAAATATGTCAGGGAGTGTGGGCACAGTCAGTAGATGAATGGATATGATCGTCAGTCTGGCAGAATTACGGAAATGGGCTCAAAGGTATCTGGTTTACAAAACAGACCCTACCTAGAAATACAGGGGATGTAAGCAGAAATGAGCAGCTGTGCTTGGGGATATCACTGCAGAAACCTGAGGAGCTGGAGAGGCTTTCAGAGACTGAAGTGTGTCAGATAAGGAAGAAAAAAGGGGCTGTACACACAACTTTTGTTTGTTAATTTGGATGTATTACTCTTTTCTGTAAGTAACCTAACTAACAATCTGGTGCCCAGTGAGCTGGGTGGTCCCCAAGCACCCCTGGAAGAAGCTGCAGCTGCTGCAGGGATGCCACAGGTGTCCAGGAAGGATGAGCAGGTAGCTGAAGTCCAGATACTTGAGTTTATTCAAAGGGCCTAAAGCACAGCTATTCCAACATCCAAAACCTCCCACTGAAAGTGTTCATCTGAAAGCAATTTATGAGCAGTTTTACATCTCAGTGTGCTGCCTTGGCTCAGGATGGCTGCTCGGTGCCTTCTGTGTGCCCCCTGCAAAACGCTGGTACTTCTCCTGTGTCATTTTAGGAAATGGAGTTGGTTAAAATGAGAGGCCAAAGACTAGATAGCCTGCATTTTTTTCTTTCAGCTCACCACACAAATGTTGGAGGGTATTTCTCTCCCTGAAACTGACTAACTTGGACTCACAGCATTAAATCCAATGTACAAACTGTTGTGTTTGCCAGCTTGCAGACACTGAAACGTGTAGGGTAGCTGAGAGGCGTCAGAGCACACAATGCTGTGACCTTGGGAGTGGAAAGGCTCATTGCACTGAAAATACATAGAAAGCATCACCCAGAGAGGTGATGCTGCAGTGGAAAAATTGTGTTATTTCTGTATTTAACCATTTATGAAAGGCCATAATGGCATAGCTCAGTGTCACTGACCTCTGCTTTTCCAGAGTGTTTTAATCTAATTATTTCACATGACTATAGATGGCTTTGAGATGCTTGACTTGATTTTTTTTTTGAGCAGCACGTCTGTCTAAATGTCTGTCCCTTGTTACAGTAAATAGTGTATAAAGATGCTAAAATCAATTCAGGGACAGGCAGACTCAGCTCAGCCTTTCCGTCTGCAGGCAGGAGGAGCAGTGCTGTATCCCTTAAATCTGAAAGCCAAAGGGGCTCCCAAGAAAGTTACTAGTAAAATAATGTAAGAAAAACACCCTGGGCTCGGCAGCCTCATTGTTTGTGTACTGGGAATCCCATTCAATATTTAACCCAGCTTTTCTGTGCTTGTAGTAGGAAGAAATGCTCACTGGGGAATGTTACAGCAGAAACATTCGTACTGAGGACAAAAGCAGGCTGCAGAGGACAGATGTCACTTGGATTTTGGAGGCAGGGATGTGACAATACACACCAATGCTCATGCACACCAGCCAACATTTATTGAGTGCTCTTTTTCTCTGCGTTCAGTCCCTGGTGGTTGAGCCAGTTGCCATCCCATCAGCCAACACCCAAGAGCTGCTCTTGTCCCCAAGGGTCTAGGCCTGCTCTTCAACAGTCCACGCTGGTTAAGTTATATAATCAAGCTACTTTACATAATCAGTTACTTTCCAGTTAAAAAAATGGGAATTAATTGTTATGGTGAGGCCTTCGGGCCGGCTGTTGGCCGTCACAACAGACAGCTGCCAAAGCATTGTGGCTTTTCAAAATTACTGTCCAAACAGAGCAAATGATTTTTTAATTTTTTTTTTTAAATTTGCGTAAAACCTTGCACTCAGTATTCCATGCCCTGACCCCTGGAATTAGCAGGGCAGCCATCCTGGGCCACACGTTGTCCTCTCCAGTGAGAGAGGGTGTCATGAGGGGCGTCCCGCCGCCTCTGATCCGCCAGAGGGTTGAGTGCTTTGGATGCAGCTCTTTACTTGTATTCCTCAGCAGCTGTGGGGGCTCTCACCCCTCAGTCATCAGCCCTGTGCTTCGTGTGCCAAGGGTCACACACGAAGCAGGGTCTGCGTGTGTTTTGGTCCTCGCAGCAGAGACTCGGTGTTTGCAATGCACTTGGCACAACGCCGCGTTTGGCAGTAGGGGTAACACGGTACCGCAGGGAATTAATTTCCTGAAACAATGGAAGCGCTTACTTTCTCAAGTATTTTTGCCACTTTTTAAACATTAAACCACTTTATACAGCAGTTTGTGTTTGCTGTGGCTGGTAATTCCCTGTTCCAGAGGCACGTAGGCAGCAGCAGCTGCTACCAAGGGTGTGTCAGATCTGCATCCACAGGCTTTGACATCAGAAAAGATAAAACAATGCTCAGGAGCTGCCTGAATCAGTTGGGCAGTGCTGTCTGGTATTTTGTGCAGGGCACAGAAAACCAGGAAGGAATCTCACAGGCTGAGGTTATCACCTTTCAACCCGAATCCCCTGTCCTTTAGAGAGTTTAGAGCCCATGGTGACCATAAGCAGGCTTCAGTGGGTTCCTTCAGGGGCTTCCAGACTGAGATTATCAATTTTCTCCTGATTTCCAGAGGGAATTCAGAGTCTCTGATGGCCTGAAGTTGCTAGAGGCCGTTGAGCATGTGCTGTTTGTTATTTGAACTTGAACATCTGGGATTTGTGTTGCAAATGGTACAACTTGTCGCTAAGGTGAGGTCTGAATTTCAAAAATGGATGACACGGCTGGTCCTGTGAGAGCTGGTGTTTAGAACATGTCTGTGGCTGGTTGTTGAGGTCCTCTCCAGCCTCCTGGCAGGAAGAACAACTCCAGTTCTTCCTGTCTGACAAGTAAACGTGCATGCGGGAGTTCCGTAAATTCCAGCAGTCTTTGGAGGTCTCGACTTGTGTGGGTGAGGCCACTGCTGAGAAGGATGAAGCTTTGGTCCATCAGATCCTCACTGCATCCCCTGCTGAAGGCCAGTCAGCCCCAGCAGGGAAGGGAAGGACACACTGCTGGGGAAGTTTGGCCCAGAGTTTTTTTTTTATTGTCTCCAGCTTTTCTCTAATCTCCAAGCCAAGAAACTAACTGAACTTTCAGCCTCTTAATATGAGTGTAGTGCATCCTGAAAATAATTGCTGCAAACAAAATTAATCTGGCCCTGCCTGCAGAACACCCCTGAAGGATTGCCTCTGAAGTGCTTGGAGTTGGATAAGAAATAAGCTCTCTTTGGTGATGTGTGTGCTTTCTAAATAAACTCCTTTTAAACAGACCTGCTGTTTAAATCTGTTTATTTACTGTGGCACATTGTGCAGATTATGTTTTAAGGAGCTCAGCAACCAACATCAGAGCTCTTACGTGAGTGAGATCTGAGGAAAAATGGGAGTGAGATTTCAAATATCCCATTAATCTTTTCACTTTAGGTCTGAGCCAGCTTCAAATTGCAGCGAGCTGCTGCCAAGCGTGAGTGAGTTTCCATCCAAATGAAGGAGACTTGGCAGGTCTGAGCTGAGGCTTTGTTTTCGGGAGTGTTTCGAGGAGAGGGGGATGGAGAGGCGGTGGAGGCTCTGCCGAAGCGGCGCAGGGCTCCGTGGCTGCCGTGTGCCGGGGGGGCCCAGCTGCACACGCTGAACACACTCCTGGTTTTTACATCTCTTTGCCTGTGTTTTCAATCTGTGTTTACAGAGGCGGCTGTCAAAGTGTTTGGCCGTGGGAGCCCGGAGTTGGTTGTGACTTAATCCCGCACGTGTGCAATTCAGATCTGCCGCTCACCGGGATTTAGGACTGAGGCTCTGCCTCAATGGCAGCTGCAGGGTTTTGCTGCCTGAGGGCCAAGTTGTGCTCCTGCCCACATGCACTGGACCTGAGCCCATTACATT
Source organism: Hirundo rustica (assembly GCF_015227805.2). Lineage (NCBI taxonomy): Eukaryota > Metazoa > Chordata > Aves > Passeriformes > Hirundinidae > Hirundo > Hirundo rustica. The sequence continues at coordinate 5,017,744 of NC_053461.1, read as the reverse complement.
GGCCTTGTGTAAGGTGAAGCCAGAGGAGTCAGAAGGGAGTAACTGGGAACACGTGGGGTGAGCAGGGTGCTGGCAGGGCTGTGGCCATCAGCGCTTTGCGAGGAGATGAGGGGACGCCTCTGGGCAAGGGGACAGGTGCAGCTGCAATCTCACAGCCTACCCAAAAGCCAGAAAGGCCTCTTTGGTTTTGCCTTTCGTTTCTGGGGTTGTGGATGGAGTCATGACTCCCTACTTGACGGAGGGCAAGCAGGAGCTGTCTGAGGGGACAAGCTCTCAAGGTTCTGCTGAGGGAAATGGAGCCCCCTCCATCCAGCGTGTTACCAGCTCTGGATCTGTGCATTCACTAACCCTGAGATCCCCTCTTGCAGCCTGCCTGCTTTGTGTCCTCCACAATCAGCTGTTTGCAAAGCCTTCCCAAGCACTCTTTCCTTGAATTTTCCCTGAAAAAGGGACTTTATGACAGCAGAAGTGAGGAGGCCATGGTAACCACATTCTCTTGTCTCCTGCAGACATAAATCAGGATATCTGCTGCACAGCATGAGCATTGGCCAGCCTTGCCAGCATTCCAGGTATTAGTCTGGAATTATTGGCCGTGATCCGAGTGATGACATCCACCTAAGAACTCATTTGCTGCAAAGCACTTACAGCGTCTGGGGGCTTTGGGGTGTTTGTGTCCCTTCTTGCAGAAACCAAGGATGAAACATGAAAACTTTTGGAGTTTTACCAGTCCTCATTCTCCCTCCCCTGTCATGCCCTTCCCACTCCAATGAATGTTTTCAGTGTGAATATAGGCACTGTGAGTAAAGAAAGTAATTGAAGAATTCCCTCGGTGACACTTGTATTTTTGGCAGTCACAATTTTTGTTAACATCTTGAAGGCTCCACTGCCTGGAAAGCAGTTCTCGGTGCCTCTGCTTTGTGTTCACACCATGACTGCTGTCCTCAGCCTGCCTGCTGACTTTGCTGAGCTAAAGCATTAAAATAAGCTAAGTAATTTTGTGCCCACAGGCCCTTTTCTCTCAATGATTTGCTTGATTTGAGGATGGTCCAAACTTCATCAAAACACAGCAAACTTACGTAGCTGGATAAAACCTTTTTCAGGACAGTTTTTGTGTGCTCCTCCAACCCAGCGACTCTCACGTCTTTGTGGGATTGTAGCACTAGGTTCCTGCTGCTTTGACTTCTCTCCCTGCTAGTGCTCTTGATTTCTGTTTCCTCCCCGTTTTTCCCCCTAAAACTTGGTGGAGAAAAGCTGCTGTATTTGGATTTTCCTTCATCCTCAGCGTGCATAGGGTGAATTAAACAACAGATTGTGGTGCATTCTCCCACACAGAGCTTTCCCACTTTTTATGGATCTCTGGGGTGCCTAAGGCCTATTTCTGACATTCCCTCTTTTCCCTTTCTGCTGACCTTGGCTCTCCTCACACACACTCCATTATTCCTTGACGTCAAGCAGCACATCATCTCAGGTGCCAGTGGAATGCACAGAAAGCTCAAGTGCACAGCTTTTCCACACCTACGGAATTCGGCGTTGGCCCCTGCGCATCCTTGTGAAAAGCCAGCCCTGGGAGGAGGATGGAGACTTCACACTGTTATCACCTGTCTGGCCTCTTAGCTAAAATCCAGTCCAAGTTTTGCTGAGGCTGAAACTTGGCCACTGAAGCAGCAGATGCTGCTGAATTTCTGAATAAAATGTCACTGTGTGTTGGCACAGTGGAAGGCGTGTAGCGTCTTGCAGAGCAGGCAGCGAGGACAATATTCCTGGCGGGGAACTGAGCGAGTCAGGAGCAAGCCTGTGTTTTCTGCCCCTGCTTCCTGGGTCGCTTGTCTGCCTCCTCTCAAGCCGATCTGTCGCTCTGGCAGAGCTGCCTCTGAGGTTAAGCTGCTCTCAGAGAAATTGGAAGCCGAGCAGCAACTTAAACGGGCAGCCCAGGGAGAGCTTTTTCCACGAGATTTTCTTCCATTGACGCTGCACACTGACATCTGCTGAGGCTTGTGGCCCTCGTGCCACCTTCTACATAATTAACGTGACAGAAAGGACACATTTTATCACCTGAGGGGGTTGTTGGGGAGCTGTGACTTCTTTAGGGACAGCTCAAACAGGTGCCCCTGCGCTAGATAAGAGACTGCTTCTCAGAGCATTCCTGCTGGGAAGGGGATTTGTATGGAGGGGAATTTCATCTTGAGTGAAATGAGGAGCAAAGCTCAGGTGTCTCTTTTATCGCTCAGCTCTCTTGCAATAAAGATTTCTTTCTAGTAAATGCTGGTTTGCTCTCAGAGCAAACTTGGATACAGTGGATTTAAAAAAAAAAAAAATAATTTGGGGACTTTGGGGAATTGCCAAGTTTTCTGCACCACACACCTCTTAATCCCTGGAAATCCAGCTGCCTGTGCAGCAGCAAAACATGAGTGGGTCAGGGGGTCTGGTGTCTCTCTGGCTTTTTTCTGCTGTGCCAGTGTCACTCATAGTGCCCTTCACTTCCCTGGCCATCTCCAGCCTTCCAGGACGGCAGTCAGCACCCATGAGAGTTTGGATGCAACTCATTGCTGTATCAGGTCCTGAAAAGAGTCCCAAAAGTAGAGTGTAATGTTGCTGGGAGAAGGGATGAAAGTTGTGTCAATTTTTCAGGGCAAAAAAACGTCAACAACCCGTTCTTGAGCAGCGAGTACCTGATGAGGGCAGGGCCGGCCCTCTCCTCTCATTCTTTCTCTCTCTTTCTTGTTTAAATATGTATTGATGGACTTTGTTTCTTCCCCCACCTTGGATAAAACCCACCAATCTCGTCCCTTAGCAGTCCCTCAGTTAGGGAAAGGTTCTTCCCCCAGGAATGGTGGAGCACTGAGTGGGCTCCCTGGGGAATGGGCACAGCCCAAGGCTCACAGAGCTCCAGCAGTGTCTGGACAACACTCTCAGGCACATGGGGGGATTTTGGGGTGTCTCATGCAGGGCCAGGAGCTGGACTTTGGTGATCCCTGTGAGTCCCTTCCAGCTCAGGATATTCTATGTTTTAATTACTTGTATTTTTGGATGGTCACGTGCATTCAATCCTCTCTGGCTGCTGCCCTTGTTGGAGATGTCGTTGCTTCTGTGGAAGGTAGGAAAGTGAAAATTGCAGCCAGGGAGAAGCACTACAAGAACTCATCACCTGTATGTTGATTTCTTTATTCTTTTCTCAAAGTGTAACTTGTCTGCTGCCTTTCTTCTGCTTCCTAAAGAAGACAGTCATGTTTTTTTCTTTTTTGAAGCGGGAAATTTTAGGAAATGTGGTTTTTGTTTTGCTCGGGGGTACCTAGAAATTGCTACATTAATTTGAAGTCCAGTGTTGAATAATAACTGCCTGGAGGTTTGTTACTTGTGTAGCAGGTTGGTGCCTGATGTGATTTTAAAAATCACCAAGACGTGAAACCCTGAGAGCAAGAATTTATGGAGAAGAGATAAGAAAATTTTTATTAAGAGAATGTGCTTGTCTTTCAATTTACCTTTTTTCCCCTTAATATTATCTGCAGCCAAAATCATCCCAGATTTTGGATTGCCCTGAATATCGTCATTCTCAACAGCACTTTCAAGTGCAAATAGCTCCTGAAGTGCTGAATAACAGGTCTTGTATCCGTTCTTCGGAGGAAATCCTGTGCAGTGCCCTGAAATTCTGGCTTCTTCCACCATCTCCTAAGCTGGAATGTAGAATGTATCACTGATTCTACACCCAGGGCACAAAACACTGCAAAATGTGCATCCCTCAGGGTGGGGTTTGGACCCTTTTCTTTGGTGGAGGCTCGGTGGCCCTTTTGGTCCTTGTTGGTACCTCCAGTGCTGAGAGTGCCAAAACCAATCTCCTGACCAAGGCTGTGTGAAAGTGTGCCCTGCCATGCTTCAAACCACTGGGCTTTGGGGGGTACCCAAAAAACCTTTTCTATGGCAGCTTTGATGTTTCTGTTATGTTAACACTATAAAATGATTTCTCTGGATGATGCATGAAGCTGAAGTTTGGAAAGAAATATGAAGGAGTAGCTGCTGGGAAGTTTTAAGCTTAGAACAGTGTAAGTGTAGATTAAAAAAATCTTTTTTATTTTAATCTTAGCTGTTCTAAAGTGGTTCTGATCTTATAAGATAAGGGAGAACTGCTTTTGAAGCAGAAAGGGAAACAAATATGCAAATAACTAATGATTGAGGAAGCACACACTTAAAAGCCTCCACCACTCCAGCAGTGTGCTCAGGAGATCAACGTGGATATTCCAGTAAACACTGGTAAAGCTCGTGGTTTGTTCTGGGGGAAACACAAATCACCTCAAATGCTATGAGACAAGAACCTCAAACAGTTGCTGCATTTTGAAATCTAGGCCTGCAACTCTTCTGGTTACTGATCAATGTGTGCCCTGTACCTGCTGGGGTGTACTGGGAAGGGTCTCTGCTGAGCAAGGTGTTCTCTCTGCTTCATCCCTGCAGCCCTTATCAGCTGTGCCTGTGGATCGAGATACTCTCTGGCAATTCTGCAAACATTCTGCAATTGTTCCCAATTAAGGGGCATGATATTTGCTTTAGTCTCTTTGATCCTTTAAAAATATCAACAGCAATTTAGATGTTTATGGCACATTGAATACACTTAAACTGCTATGCTACTTGTACATCACGTCTGCAAATCCCATGCACTGTATTGTAAATAGCAATTTGTGGTATTGGCATTTCATTTTAACTCTCGTGATAGTCTCTCGCAATTCCAACAGAAATAGCGTCCTGGCTACTTACAATAAATGCTGTAAGTTTATCCAAGAGCCTTGTCCTTTCCAAATAGAGCTTGGGGAAATGTGCACTAGGAGACTGAGGAGCAGAAACAAACACCATACCTTGGGGGTAGCACCATCTACACTCTGGGTAAACAACAGAATCCTTGCAGCTGTGCCAGATCTGATGAAACGGGATTTGGCTTTTTAAGGTTTGGGGGAGAAAATTTTTTGCTTGTTTGCTGCTGTGATGCTGCTGTTGGTATCCAAAGAAGGTGATATCTGTGCATTGTTCAGAGAGAGCTGCACAAGGGCACCTGGAAATGCGGGAATTTGGTGGGATAGCAGCAGCAGAGGTGGCTGCTCTTGCACCCTCTGCAGCCCTGCTTTGGCTGCTCGGGCAGTGCTCATGAACCCTCCTGCAGCTGTTTACAGCAGGTCCTGCTCTAGGGGCTGGTTGCCAAGGGTTTTACAGCGCCAGGGATGTGACATCCCACCAGGGACTCGCTCTCCAAGACCTTGCTTGTGTTACATGAGAAACATCCAAAAGAAGTTGAAAGATAGGGATGTGGGGGTATAGGTGACTTCTGTCCTTCAGCCCAAATGGATGCAGTGTCTCAGACTGCTGCCTTGCTCTGCTGCCAAATGTAACTTGGATAAGAATTAGAACGAGGTTCTTGATGCTTTGTAATCACAGAAGATCTCAGGATGCTTTTGAAAGTGTGTAGCTGCTAACCCCAGCATCCTGGCCACTTTCCAGCTCGCAGAATTACTGTCTGTCGTTCCTGACCCCTTCCCTCTACACCCCTGTAGTTTCAATTAGATAAGTCGTTCCTTACTTCTCTCCAGAACAGTGCACATGCTGTATTCTCCCCACAGAGAAAACCTTCAACATCCACTGTATTTTTTTTATCTAGACACCATTTGCTTTACGTTATGATTTTGTTACCTAATTAGTATCATCGTGTCAGTGCACCTGATGCAACCTGTCTAGTTCTGGGGCCTGAAGGTTTGTAAGGAGTGCGACATACAGCCAATTTATTAATCTTCTAAACCCTACACTCAGCCCGTTATTTAGACTGGGTGCACCAGGCTTCTCAGTGGAGATTTTTGTCAGGAGGATGCTGGTTTACTCATCTGTACAGGGTGATACAGGCATCAGAAGTTGGAGTCCTTAGTGACTCATTTCTGGCCGCTACGTGGTTTTTGCACTGTGGGGATGCTGAAACAGGGGGTTCTTACCCTGCTGGCAAGCAAAAGCACATGACATGGGCTGAACCAGTGTTCTGGAGGTGCTTTGGGATCTGGTGAGGGTTTCAGAGTGGCTGCAGCAGTGCCTGGCACGGTGACACGACACTAAAAGGAGCTGACCTTCGTTCGGCTCCAGCTGTGCGTGTGACAGCCTCAGCCCAGGCTCCAGAGTGGGAGATTTTGAAGTCCTTAAATGGCTGATTTTTCCTGATATGCTGTGACAGTGCCCCTGTAAAACAGTCTGAGCTTTGTGGCTTGCAGCATGTGATAGCAGAGGCATTTCTAGTGCTTTTCAAACTCAAATCACTTTTTACACTTCGGCAAAGAAAGCGAGCCCTTTACCCTGGGATGTGAGCTGGGAACAAATGGACAATGATTTTTCACCAGCCAGTCTGTTGTCAGAGCAGTGATTCTCATTGACAGAGAAGTTAATAAACATTAGGAGGATATTCCACAATTGACATCTCCAGTCCACTGCCTTAATACACAAAAGGTGTGATTTAAATAAGAAATGACTCATACAATAATGGAAGAAAATCAACTGGGAATAACAAATTGTCCTTAGAATCTCTTAAGAATATACTGTTTGCCTAAGGAGGAGAGTTTAATTAAACTCCAGGGTGAAATGCACCCCTGGGGCAGGGGCCAGCACATGGCTTATGAATCAGTTGCACATGAACCTGCTTCTTCTAGTTTAGAAACAGATCTATGGGGTAAGTGTTTGCTTCTCTGGTCACTGGGGAACAAATCAGTGCCCCTTGATGTGTGCAGGAGGAAGGTGCTCTTTAGGACTTTGGGGTGGTTTCCTCCCCTTTACCCCTCTGTTCTGTTTCTCTTCAGCAAACCCCAGAAGATCAGTTCATTGTAAGAGCATGGAGAAATGACAGGACAAGGGGGAATGACCACATGGAAGAGAGTAGATTTAGACGAGATATTAAAGAAAAATCCTTCCCTGGGAGGGTGATGAGGCACCTGCCCAAATAAGCTGTGACTGCCCCATCCCTGGAGGTGCTCAAGGCCACGTTGGATGGCTCTTGGAGCAACCTGGCCTGGTGGAAGGTGTCCCTGCCCATTGCAGGGGATTGGAAGGAGATGTGAATCTGTGAGTTCCCTTCCAACCCAAACCATTCTGTGATTGTGTTTCTATGATTTCCCACTTGCTCTTGATTACTCTTCTCCTTTCAGCTGCTCAGGAGAGCTGCTGACCTCCACTGCTGGCTTCTGGAAGTTTGTGTGTGCCAGCAGCCCTGAGGGAGATGCTGAGCATCCTGTGCTTGGAAGGAGGAGGGGCAGAGGCAGCACTCAGAAACATCTGAGCTCTGCAAAGTCTTGGAGCAGGTGATCTATGTGTCCCAAAACAACTTTACAGAGGATGTGCCAGTCTGGGGGTCAATCTCTGCCTCAGAAGAAGGTAGGAGAAATCATATTTACCCTGTAGAGAGCAGCACCTGCTCAGTGTTGCTGAGTACTCTTTGTTCTGATGAAAGCCCATGGAAACACTGGAATAAAGCCATTAAGATGTCGTGGCTGCTTCCTGTCTTACTTTCTTCACAGTCTCTTGCAGGTGTAACAAAAGCAAAAGTGGCCCATTGGGCAACTTTCTATTTAGGGGGATACTGTAAAGACTGTGATACTTATTAATTTGATAAAATATAAGTATGGGGCAAATATCGATCTATTCCAAAGCCAGCTGTGGAAAATGATACTTCTTAGTCAGATCTGCTTTCTGTGGTTTTTTAGAGAAGTATCTTACCAAGCCAGATGAACACAATTATTTTATGTCTAGTATAGATCAAAGGACATTGTTCTGATTCAGAATTATGGTTAACTAAGTGAAGTTATTAGGAAAAGTAAACATACTTTGCTAGCCCTAAGTAGTCTTGCTGGTAACACAGACAGTAGCAGGGAACCGGTAAACAGTACGAGCAGAAATGTATTGGTAAAAAACCACACTTTGAGATTGAAGTAATATCAGGGAAAAGTCTGAGTATGAAGAGGGCAGGCATGTGTCAGAGAACAAAATATTTCTGACCAGAAATTGCCCTAGTGGAAAGACCAAAACCAAACCTTGGAATGCTACTGATCAGCCGCTGTGTTAGGTACAACAGGCTTGGTAAGGCATTAAAGTGCTTGAAAGAACCCTGAAATAAGTGATATGTTTTGGGGGCAAACTGAGCGCTTTTCAGACTCCTATTATCCCAAACTTTTGCAGGAAAAGTGGCTTTTATGTAAGTTCAAACACGTTCTGTGTGTATGCCAGCACGGTGGGTGCTCACAGGTCTGGGAACACTGGCATCACTGACTCCTTGTGTGGACAGACCCTGCAGGGGAAGGGAGAGCTCTGGAGCCCAGGCAGAACAATTGATCAATAAACCACATGGAGCCCAACATTCTTAAGCCAGGTCTAAATAAGTTTATTAAACCTCTGCCTGAGCTGAAGAATCACTGCATTCTACAAACCCATGTCCAGCTCTCTCTGGGTAAAATTGCATGGTAAACATAAGCAAAAATCCATGTCTATTACCTACAGCTGATTTAATTTTTCATACAAAATGCTTCAGTAAAAAGGAAATAAACTGGGCAGGGCATTTTCTATGCATGGGAACTTTGCAGTGCAGCATGTTTATAAATAAGTGCAGAGTCTGGCATTTCAGAGAATCCATAAGGCACATTATAGAAAGTGGGAGCCAGGAGTGTTTTCCATCCTTTGTGTACTGGTTAGTCTGGGAACAGATCAATGAGTTTCTGCCAGCATTCAACTATGCCACAACATCTTTCTGGAGTAATTAGGCAATTCAAAGAAGGAAAGATGCCATCCAAGGGCTCCAATACTAGTTTCTGTAAGAGGAACATTTATCTGGCATTGAAGTGTCCTGATGAGACCAGGCAGTCATCCTCCTTTTTCTTCCTCTTTTTTGAAGTAATTCACTTCCTTTTAAGGTTACAAGTAAACAGACTTCAAAATGACAGCAGAAAGGCAAATGCTGTATTTTCATGGCTTCACCACTGATGAATAGAACAGCCTTAGGTTGGGTCACTTTGTGCCTGAGACACTTTCAAAGGAGGTCTGAAGCTTTCATACCCCAATGCTTGCAATACAGATGGAAAAGAGAATGTCATTATGCATATTATTTGTGTCTTTCAGTGCCTGGAAGTAAGGTGTGCTTGGTTACTGGTGACTGGTGCCTCCTTTTTCCCTCCTTTGCTGCTGAACTGTGAACAGCAGTAGGGGAAGGGGAGAGAATGGGAGGTGTTTGTGCTCAGGGCTTCCCCACAGGCAGTGCACAAGTCCCAGCCCTGTGTGTCCCAGTGAAAACGCTGAGAGCTGCAGCTCTGGGGTGATGTGGGGGGCAGAGCATCCTCCAGGGAAGGAGGGCTGCTGGGTTAAGCCCAGCTTATGATGAGAGGAGGGTCTGTATTATGTTCCTGCTCCGTTAGAAAGTGTCAGAGCTGCTTTGGGCTGAGAACAGTCGTCGATGTCAGGAAGAGTGAGGAATAGCAAACATGAAGGCTCCTGAAACTTGTCACTGTCATACCCTGGTCAGAGACCTCAGGAATTTTGTGGTGTGGCCAGCAGAGAACCAGAAAACTTGTGTGCAACATCCCCTTGTTCAGTCAAGCCCCAAGTATCCTTCAGCAGCACAGGAGGAACCTCAGGACAGTTGTGGGCATCTCTGTGGAATTCGATGACTCTTCCTTGTGCTGTCACCCTCTGTAAACTGAATGTGAAGCCTTGGCCTGAGAAAAATGGTTGTGCCAAATATTGGGGGCCTGTTTAAAAATAGATATCGTTCTTGTGCTGAGGGTGAAGGGTTAAGCTGTGGGAAATGTTTCCTCTCTTCTGGAAAGTTGTCAGTGCCCATGCAAATCCAAAAGCTGGGTGAGCCTTTGGGAAGTGGAGTTGGAAGGGGGCAGCAAGGCCCAGGATGTGCTTTTGCTAAATGTTGTTTGTTTTTGGAGAAGGGACACCCAAAGGGTGGATAAAGGGTGTTTGTGGTGCAATGCAAAAGCTAAAACAAGAAACTAAATTAACCTCTCAAATAAATGCCTGTTGTGGAGCTGTTTCAGGAACCGCCCTGGTTTGGTGTGTAGAATCCCTTCTAGTCTAGTGGTCTTGTCCTTCCTCACCACTCAGAAACTGCTGGTTTAGATCTTTATTTCATTCTTTCCACTTGCAAAGTAGCAGATGCCCACCATTACTTTTCTAATGAGTTCAGGCTTCACTTTTGGGAAGTATATGACACGGAAAGGGAATTACTTTCTCCATCCTTCCTCCCCCAACCCTTGGACCATGATTTCTCTCTTCTCTTTATCCTGATTCATACCCTGCACCAAATGGCATTTCCTAGTTCAGTGCTTGTGTGGCCGAGTCTTGGAGGTGCAGTGGGAGGAGATTTCTCCTCATGGTACCAGCAAATCCTTTATTTGCCTCAGTAAGGTGTTTGTCCAAGGTCTAAATTCTGAATGGCTTCAAAATAAAACTCGTTTAAAAACTGTGCCAAATACTTGCTGTCATTTCTTCCTTCTCTTTCAGAAGTGAATCCCTTTATTTTTCTCACAGCTTAGTTCTAACTCTTGCAGTTTATAAATTGAAGGGGGTGGAGGGTTTGCTGCTTTGTTATGACATGAAATTTACCTTGTATGTAAGTGCTTGTTTTGATATCTGCTTCAAAATTTAGTCCTGAGCTCAGGAGAATGAAGGATTGTTTCTTTCAAGCTGATTTAGTCCAAGTGGAAGAAATTGCCTCTCTACTGCTAGATGCACTCTGGAACCAAAGAGCTCTTGGATAATTTTGCTGAGGTTGCAACAGGGTCTTGCTTATAGTGCAGAGCTGATATTTATTGTTCAGCGTTTTCCAGAGAGCTTAATACGTGGGTGCATATTAAAACAGAGATAGGAAAGGATAGTCTGAGAGATGTAAGGCAGGTTTGGCAGGAAAATCCCTCACACTGCCCAGAGCTAAAGCAGCAGTGATGGCTGTGATGCAAACCCGGCTGCTGTGCCTCAACCCGCTGCCAGATGATGTTCCTGCCCGTGTTCCACCAGGGGAAACTGCAGCTGGACAGTGAAAACAGCGGAGCTCAGCAGGGTAGGGTGTGATGCAGCCTCTCCCGGACTGCCCCGGCTTTTGCGTTTCCGCTCAGGGTAAAACCGTACTGTGGTTTGATTTTCTGTCTAATCCTTCATCTTCAGGCACGGGTGCAAAAGAGCAGGCCGCAGGGAGAGGGAATCTTTTAGCTATCACATTTTTCATTGTTCTTTATTTTTATCAACGTTATTTTCATTTCACGTTATTCAGCTAAAATTCAGCTCCTTGCCTCCTATTCCCCCGCTCCCTGGCTATTTGGCAGTTGAGATTGGGGTTTTGTTGTTGTTTTTTTACCTTCCTCACCGACTGGGACATAAATTGTTGGAGCAAGAAGGAATTAGAGTAGGACAGATGGCACCACCTGCTGCTAGTGCTTTGCTCCTTGAAAGGCTCCCTGGCCACCGAGCCTGTTTTGGGCAAGATGAGGAGGAGACAGTCAGGCTTATCTACTTTCCTGAAGTCCAGAGAGTAGCTTTTATTCTGGTTCTCCTTCTCTCCCTCCTGTGAGCAGCCCTCCATCCCATCTGCCGGTGGCAGGCAGGACAAGAACCCGTTTTCTTTGAGTCTTTAAGGGCTTCAGGTTCTTCTGCCATTTCTGCTTCTGCTTTCCAGCTCCTGCTGCCAGCTCCCTGCCTCTCTGTCTATCCCTTCCCTTCCTTGAGAGTCCAGTACTGGCCAGTTAAGGGAGGAGGTCAGCTGGGGAGGAGAAGGAGGGAAGAGAAGATGAAAAGGTCGGAAATTGCTGAGGTCACTCAGTCCTGTGTGACCTGTGTCTGGCAGAGCTGTTGGTCCTGGCAAGATCAGGCTCTCCGTGGGCTCCCACCCACAGCTTACAGGGAGTTCTTGCAAAAAATGATACCCACAAACTAAACACGAAGAGCCGAGCCTACTCACATCTTTCCAAACCCATTCCAAGCCCATTTGTGTAGAATCCTTAGCGAATCTGATTATGAACAAACCACAACAAAAAAATCCCCACTGATTTCTCTTCACAGCCATTAATTCAAATGGAATCAAACCAAAATGGACAAGTCACACTGGAGATGCTCAGGAATTTTCTTGGCTGAGTTGTACACAGAAGAGTACCTTTGGCTTGGATCTAGGGGAGGATTTAGCTCTTGTATCCAGTTACATGCAGAATGCTCACTAATTGTGTGTGTATCTCATCAGGTGCCCTGTCAAAGACCCCAGGCAGCCTGGAAGCCTGGAAGCACCTGTGGTTAGTCAGGAAATGAATGGCACTGTGTCCAAATATACATGGGAACGATAAGCAGTCAGAAACAAATGAATTTTTAATAATTACAAGTGATAGCTGACATTTTTCCACTCTCTCACTTAAAAATGACACCTGCATCTTCTAAAATGTAGAGAGGCATCTGTTTTTGGGGGAAACGTGCTCAAAAGTTGTCTTTGCAATGGGCCAGAGCAATGGGTCTTCACACAGCAGCACCATGTTCCTTGCTTATGGGGTATTGAAGAAAAGAGTAATTTATCAGAATGATTATGTTAGGAGAACAACACCAGCACTTACTTAAGGCAAGGGCTTACTTGAATAAATAACCATGTAAAGAAATATTAATTCTAATGGATTCCCTGTACATGCCATATGGATACAGGAATATTCATGAAGTGTTTCACCTGATCATCCTTATCCCAAATGCCTGCAGAAGAAGTTACTAAAGAAAAGTTACTTTCTTGTAAAATCAAACAAAAAATCCCCCAAAGAAACAAAATCATCAGAGGCTATGGCAGGCAATTTAAATAATTTTTTAATCTTAAAAGCATATACCCATCTTATTCCTGGTGGACTTTGTTTTAGATGTTTTGCCTAGAACTCTCCCTCATTAGCATACTGGCTGCAATTTCCCACTCCTTAAATTGCAGAAATCATCCACCTTGTGATTTCTGTTGACAACTTAGTGGAGCTATGTTCCTGGAAATCCCAGCTTTTTATCACTACATGAAAAAACATCACACATGAATATTCAGAGGGGAAAAAACCCCAAACCCATATTTTTTATGCTGTAGCCCTTTTTGGGCTAACTTTTCACTTTTGTCTATGTCTATTCCAGTTGGGGAGCAGGGACCTGGAAGGGCTGGATGATGCTGCTGAAGTTGTATTATGATTTTGTCATTAATCTGTCCCCCTGCTCCAAGTCTGGTGCACTAAAAACATGTAGCCATGAAAATTCTGTTTTCAATGAGCTCAGGGTTTTTCTGTGTTCTGGGTTACAGCTGCAGGATGATTTCCTTCCCTTCATCCCTCACAGATCTGGAATCCTTTTTCTTTCTCGTAAATTAACAGGAGATCTGGGAAAATCCTAAGTGCAAACACACTTCTGCCATGAGCAGCACCAGGTACCTGTTCAGGCTGTGTTTTGGCAGTCCCGTTAAACTCCTCTGTAAGCTCTTGTTCTGACGCAGCATTCACTTAATCTTTGCCTTATCGATTTAACCTAACAATCCACGTGGGTCCCTAGCTCAAAAACCTGTGGAGAAATTGATGCAAAATGACCTTTTCCCCCTGAAGGCTGCGGAAGAAATGCTGCCGAAGCGGAATCCTAACCCCACGGTCCGATTTCAGCGGGACTGAAAATGGGAAAAGCGGGCAGTCCATCTGGAGGAGGCTGCCCGATGCATTCATATCCCGATCCAGCAGCTCTCCCCACCTGCTGCTGGTGTGTTCGGCTGTGTCTGGCTGCCCTGCTGCCTCTGCTGCTCCCAGGAGAGGGCAGCTCAGCTCCTTTGGACTGTGAGAATCCCTCCCCGCGGGAATTGTCGGCAGGTTTCGGGGTCCTTGTGACCAAGCCGGGAAGGGAATCCTGAGTTTGCATCCCGATGGTTGGTTGGAAGTGAAGAGTGTCAGAAAGGGGCTGCAGCTTTGGAGGGAAAGAAAGTAATGTTCCCAAGTGGAACAGGGATTTTTAATTCCTGGCAGGTTGTTAGTTTTGTGATCTTTTGTGCTGTGTCTGAACAACTTTACTACCGAGTTCCCTCTGTCTTTATATAAGATATCATCACAGTCTCTGTCTTCTGACGTTCCCTGTGATGTCCCTCCTGCCAGGGAGTTCTCAATCTTCTAAACCCTTCCTTGTGGCAGGACGAGGGGAATGGCTTCAAACTGAGAGGGAGTAGCTTTAGATGGATATTGGAAAGAAGTTTTGTTACTGTGAGGGTGCTGAGGCCCTGGCACAGGGTGCCCAGAGCAACTGTGGCTGCCCCTGGATCCCTGGAGGTGTCCGAGGCCAGGCTGGACATTGGGGCTTGGAGCAACCTGGGACAGTGGAAGGTGTCCCTGCCATGGCAGGGGGTGAGAACTGGATGGGCTTTAAGGTCCCTTCCAGCCCAAACCATTCTACAGTTCAAAATTACAGTCCAAATTCTAGATAGATAGATAGAGATATATATTGATACATATAGATAAAATAGGCTCACGATTTCTAGAAGAGGTGGCTCTTGGGGTGGATGTGATTGTTGTAGCTGCTGCAGAGATCACAGGGAAAAGTGCTACCTGTGATTCCCACCCACCCCTTCCCCTACATTCATTATACTTTCAAAAAGGTGAAAATTGTGGCCTTGGTAACATCAGGGCCCAATCTTTCAATACAGACCTGTCTTGAATTTTCAGATGGATAATCAGTAAATGCCACTAGAACACACTGAGTGTTGCAGGAGCCCAGAAGAGAAACGTATGGCAAGACCTTGATGCAGTTCTTGGAAACTCTTTATTTTCCCACTTGGTCTTTCACTGAATGCAAACCAGAGAAGGAACAGTTGCTTTGTTATTAAAAAAATAGAGGTTTTCACTCTGAACTGCCAAAGAATGATGATAGTATCTTATGAATGTAGTTTGTGCTTCATTTCATGTTTGACTACAGAGAATTGTTTGAGCACTGACAAATGGTGTTAAGGGCAGTGTGATCTACAGCACTGAGTGTTCTGCTGTGGGCTTCAGTGTGAGTTACTGAATGGTGCATCAGTTTCACTCTGAGACAAAACATGAATAACACCCAGATCGAAAAGTAGTTTTAAACTGTAAATATTGTTACTATTATTAAAGCATTTTTCTTTTTCTCCTTTTTTTTCTCCTTTTTTTCTCCTTTTTTTCTCCTTTTTTTCTCCTTTTTTTCTCCTTTTTTTTCTCCTTTTTTTCTCCTTTTTTTCTCCTTTTTTTCTCCTTTTTTTCTCCTTTTTTCTCCTTTTTGTCTGTAGTCTCAGGGAGTCTGAGTTATCGCCATGTGAGTCTTTTTTATGGCTGGAAAGAAAAAGATTTGTCACTTCTTGGGGCTTCCCTAGAGGCATTTCACGCTCACCAAGAGGATGTGCTCAGTGGCATAGCCTTGGGACACACTTCTGTTCCATGGGAAAGCACTTCTTGGAAAAGGGAAGACTTGTTTTAAATCCTTGCTGTGAAAGACAGAATAGATGGATTTTCCATGTTCTGTGTAAATGTCCTTGTGTTGGGTAGAGGGCTTTTACTGTCCCCTTCCATTCTGGGAGTCTAGCCTGAAAATAAAATCATTCAGCTGAAAACGATGGGACAGCTTCGTCCCCTCTTAAAATATCACCACATAACCTCCTTCCCTGGGATGCCCTTTCTCAGCTTTAGGAAGAAATGTCTCTCCCTGGCTTGGTTAGCTGATATTTTGGGTAAGAGTCAAGTCTTCATATTCCCAAGCTTCTGCTTTCCCTAATTCTAGATAACCCTCTGAAGCCTTGTTAGCAGGACTGAACATCGAGCTGTTCTGTGCATTGCCCAGAGTTTTATCCTGGGCTGACTTCCCAATTGCTTGGTTTTCAGCAATCTGCATCTCTCATGCTATTTTTTCCCCTAATTATTAATTTAGCTCAGAAAATAGAGCACATGGTGGGTAATCTCAGATAGCTGACTTCTTCTAGGAGCTGATATGAGATCAGCTGGTTCTCATTAAGTTGCAGAGGGAGAGCAGAGGACCACACATATTCATCTGACATCAGGAGCAATAATCTGGATAGCATGTGAAGAATTAGCAAAGTTCAGGGCATCTGAGCACAACAGGGAATTTTGCTTTCCATTTGAGATTTTGGGAAAGCAGTGATACACTGTGTAAGGTGATGAACTCAGGTGCTGGTTTAGGTATTGCTTCAGCCAAGCTCTTCTCTTTAGTATTATGGTAAAGTGTGTTCCAATGGAAGCAGTCTTACGTTGCAGCAAAACAACAAAATTAGGAACCCAGTTTTGGATCATTTTGGGTAATCATTGCTCCTGATCTGTCCAGACCTTATCTATTGCAGAAGTCTAATGCACCTAGAATTGTGTGGGAACAGAAGGAAACACAGGAAAATCAGGGGCTCAGATCTTGGGGAAGGCTTGCAGTGAGGCTGTTTTGGGGGTGCTTTTGTTAAAAAACCCCTTTTTTATAAGAAAACCTTGCTGTTGTTCATATGCTGCACGTGCAGTGGGACATGCAGGTGGCAGCAGGCCATTGCAGGAGCTCCTGCTTGTTGTAAACAAGTCTTAGATTACAAGGGGAAACTGAGGAGTCTGTTAAAATATTTCTATCTGGCAGTCATCATGCAGCCACCCGGGGACCTGAGTTCTCAGCCCAATAGCAGAGTGCAAGTGCTGGCTCTGTGATCCCAAAAATAACCCTCATTAGAGCTGCCAACATAACCCTGCTGGCTTGGCACAGGGTTGTGGCACAGGTATTGAGTGATAGATGAAGTGGGCAATAAATTTTAATCCGAGATTTACACTGTCACAATCCTATCCAAGGAACGCTCCTAAAATTTATGATGATAATTTTGTTCATAAAGCAGTAAACTCCATCAAATGCTGAAACATCTCCCACAACTAAGACTCCAGACTCTTCCCCAAGGCCATGTAACTCTAAGTTACTTTACACTTGACTTAAATTACTCCAGTTAATACATCTTTGTCCTCTAACCTTTGCCAGAAAGGTCAAAATCATTTGCTAGCAAATGATAAACTCCTTTCCAACCCAAGGACTCTCAGGAGTATAATGATTTCTTCAACTCACAAATATATTTCTGACCAGTCTGGGCAAACCTCATAAAGGATTTTACTTTGTACCACCTGCTGTGCCCCATGCACCATCCACTTCTACAGGGGCTGGTCATGAGCTGAAGAGTAAGTCCAGCCACTATTTAAAAATAAATAAGTAAATAAATTCAGTACAGTTAACTGCATTTCCCTCTCCTTCCTTTAGACGTGCCGTGGGCCCTGTCAAATTCCACCGTGTGAAAGGCCAAGATAAGCAGGTTTCAGTGCTGCACCAGTGACAGCCTTTCCGCGCATAAACCCCACGGCTTTGAAGTCCATTAACTCGTAGTTCTGGGTTAGGAACCCTTTTTCTCTTGGAGAGGGGACTCCCTGCATTCCATCAGCGGAGCTTTCTCTCTCAGCCACAGGAAGGGGCCTCGGCACCAAAGCCAACTTCATTTCGGGTCATTTGTGAGGGGACGATGCGTTGTGTGATTCAGGATCGCCCAGCGGCTTCACGTACGAAAAGCCCTGCAGGAGCAATGACAGAGCACAGCAGCAGCGCTGGGGCGAGCAGCAGGTCCAGGGGGGAGAGGGGGGAACCCTCCCCTGGCACTGGCCCCGTGGATGGTGCAGAATTGGCTCCTCTTGTAGCCCACAGAGGAGCCTGTCTGTGATTTCAGAGGCTGGCACGCTTGGATCACCTCTGGCTGTCACACTGGCAGCTTCCCAGGGCAGCTGCTCTGCGCAAGGACGAGGTTCAGCACCTGCCCACGGGCAGGACCACGAGGTGCCAGCGTGGTTGGTTGTTGTTGGGAATCCTGCTCGTGTGTGGGAACCCTGCTGTGCCCTGAGGTGTGAGCAGGGCATGCCTCTGGCTGTAGGCCTGCTGGAGTCACACGCTCTCACGTGTATTGGATGTCTAACGTATTCGTACGCTCAGATGTGTCCTGCGCAGGACGCGCTTATTTTGTTTTATTTGTTTTTCAGCTCTTGCTGCAGTAACTTTCTGAAGTCGTGCACATTCTCCACACAAAGCAAGGAAGAAAATACATTTGATTTGGTTTCCGATGGAAGCTACGCCCTTTTGGCACGGCTTTCATTTACAACTGCAGTGATAAGTAAGTAATTCATCTTCCAGTGCAAATCAATAGGAGAATCTTGTTTCATCTCCGTTTCCTTTCATTTTGTTTTTCTTTGCTACACCGCTTTTCTCCCACCTGTCTAATCCCTCTGATGGGAAGCTCAGCCCTGCCAAGAGCTGCCTTTGGGTAATTGAGTCACTCACTCTTTCTCCTGCAATCTCTGTCCAGCTTGAGGAAGGCTGGAGCACTCAGCTGCTGTTCTCGTGTGCTTAAATCTAGCTGAGTGCAGCTGTGTGTGTGAACAGTTTTGTGAAAAGCTCTCACTTGGTTCCTAAACTGCTCGGAGCTGGCACACGGAGATCATCCTCTGGTAGCCCTGTTCCACAATCTGCTGTTCCCCCTGTGGGATCTCTGCTCCTTTGGTGCGTGTTGTCAGATGAATTGGGGAACAAATCCTGTCTGTGAGACCTCTGGCTCCACTTTAGAGCCTCTGTGTATATGTGAGGATGAATAAGAAGGATTTTTTTTTTATTTTTCTGTGTTCTAATCTACATCAGAACACAGAGCAGCTTTCAGGGGGTTTGTGGTAGATACTGGTGTTTTGAACTCTTTTGGTCAAAAAGTGCCCTTTCCTGAATATTTCAGTGGGATTTCATTAGGGTTTTATCCTTGTTCTTTTTCTAAGTATGTTGTTTTCATCAAAAAATGGAAGACTTTTTATTTGGATATGGTGGCAGAGCAGAAGGGAGCATCTCTGAGACATCAGTGGGGAGCCTCTCTGCCTTCAGTCTCTTGCCTGGATGAGTGTCCATGTCCAAACTGCACATCCTGTGGTAAACTCTTATGTGGAGCTCTGTAAATACTCTGCAGTGGCCAACAGAAGGGAACAATTACCTGTTTATTACCTAAAATACATAGCTTGGTCATGAAGGAGAATAGTGACATGAAGTACACCAGGATGGCAGCATGAGCCAGAAGAGTTGTAAACAAAATTTCAAGTGATCTGTTCAAGATGTTCTGCTTAAAATTTTCTTAGGGGTTTAGAACAGTCTCTTCCTAATGGAATCCAGTTGTGGAACCAGCTATAAACAGGGGTTCCCTTGCATTTCCTTGTGTTAGTCTTCTCCTGTGCATCATTCAAATGAACTTTTGAACTGATGAGGAGAGCTGCTGCCTCTTCCCTTCTGTGGGAAGCCCATCTGGTGGGCAGCCAAGGCAATGGGTTTTCCTTTCAGTTTAAATTAACAGCTATTTTAATGAAGTAACTGAGCTGCAGTCAAACCTGCCACTTGTCAGCCTTGTGTCATTTCACTGCTGCTGACATGTAGCATAGGTATAAATTTTATTTACTGTGAGCTTTCAGATGGAGAAACTGTCCAGTGCAGAGAGCATCTCTATGTCAGTCACATCACCACTGATAATTGTTTATTAATTGTTTATTTATCAGTTGTTTAGCTTTTCACTCAGTGCAGGCAACACTGTAAGTATCTACTGAGCCTTTTATCCACGGGTTTGGGGTGTGCTGTGCTGAATACAAAGGGACACCTATGTAGTAAAATATGGGTGTGTTTTAGTAGTTGGTTTGCAATAAAAGGGGAAAAAACCCAACAAATCAGGCAAAATCAGTCATAGTCCAGCAGAGAACAGGGTGTAGACTTGGCCTGCCACTGCACAGAATTCAAATATTCCCTATGTGCAGTTTTCGCCAGGAGAAACGGACGCATTGTTTGCTATTTTTAACTCATGGTTGCGTGACAAATTGTTAAGGAAACAATCAAACCCCGCGCTGTACCCAGGAGCGCAACCCACAGGGGATGAACAGCCTCTCACTTTTGAAGCCGCATCTTGCTGGGACTAGCAAAAATCTAAAGATACTGTGCTGCTTCCACTAATTGCCGCTTCAGCTTGCCCAGCCTCTGGGTAAGGTCCCCAGAGGCACCTTCTGAATTTGTTTATGGTCATGTAGGCAAAGCCAGGGACCTTTAAACCCTCTAAAACAATGTCTGTGAGGAGAGGGAGGTGACACTGAACGTGGTGCACAGCGAGGGGCCGGTGGGACCTTTCGAGTGGTCTTTGGGCTTTGAGCGCTGGCAACGCAGCTTTTATTGTGTTGCACTTCAGAGCTTTCCCCCACAATTCTGAGCCTTAACAATAGTTTTAAAACGCTCTCCTGGCGATTCTTATATAAATGCGGGGCTTCTAGACAAAAAAAATCCAGGCGTGAAACTTGAGATGAAGTGTTGGCAATGGGCACTGCTGTTCTTTGTGGGAATACCTGTCACCCGGTGTGGAGGTCTTGCATTGTCACTGTTTCCTGCTTGAGACCAATTATTGCTGGGCAGGGAAGAAAGAATATGCAAGAAATCTGTCTAATAACCACTTTTGAGGTGCTTTTGTAGTGACTTTTTGTAGCTAGCAGTCTGCTAAACTGTTTACCTCCTAGAGAGCATTGCTGCTGAAAGGCCCAAGGCAGGTTTAGCTGTAGCTTTTTGCAAATTCCCCTCAAAAAGATCCTTCTCTTCTCATTGTAACCCCTTTTGTTACCTCCTTCTTGCTCATTTTTACGGACATAACCTGGATTTTTATTGCAGCAAGTGAGGTCAAATTCAACCTTACCATCTCTGCTGTGATTTGGGAACTGCTTTTGTGTTCAGGGAGCCATTGTTCTCCAGCCTCAGCTTGGAGAGTTCTCAAAAGGATAAGGCTATCTCATAAAATTAAAAGCCATGCAGTCAAATTACTGGGATTTTTTTGTTGTTGTTGTTGTTAGTAATTAACTATTTTGACTGACATTCTGTCCAGTTTTGGGGGAAGGATTTTGCTCTAAGGAAATCAGTCTACACATTTAATAGCGTGGCAGTGAGAAAACCTTGCAATGTTAAAATGATTTTTTAATATAGGCTGTAGCATGGCTCGAGGCATCAGAGGTTTTAAAAAAAACTTTAATGTTTGGTTTTGTGGTCAGAAACTGAGAAGTACTCAGCCCATATAGATGAAGCTCTCCCAAAATCTGTTTACAATTAGGAATACCAGCTCTTTTGCAATCCAGCCTTCGGTCCTTTGGTTTAGACTTTAATATCGTTTTCCTTAGGCTGAAAGGGCCACTACAGAAATTTCTTTTGCTGTCAAACACATCCTTTGCTGGACTCAGTTGCCAGCAGCAGTGACAGGAACTCTTGTTTATTCTCTGTCTCTGCACAGTAAAGCATATCCTTGTAAAAAAATCTGATAAAACCTGGGATTTTTCTCCCATACCAAATCCCACATAGCTGAGGCCATATTGGATTAAAGTAAGTACCAGGTCCAGACTGCAGGACCTCTCAGAGAGCTGTCCTGGCAGCCTGGCTCCAGCGCCCATCCTCACTTGGTTTTGTGTAAGGGAAAGGCACCAGCAGTGGGGTTACTGTGATTATACTGGAATTTTCTGCCCTTTTCTGACAGTTGCCATCTCCTCTTCCTTAACAACGTGTAGCTATTGGTCATACAGGAGTAATACTGAACACATCACATTTGGGAAATGCAAATAGGGGCTGATGCAACACTCCCCCCCCCCCCCACACACACAAAATTCAAACTGTTTCATATATAGCACCCTCTTCTTAAAAAATCCTAAAGGTTTGTACCAGGTAAATTTGCCTCATTTTTTAAATTCTAACCAAGTGTCCTTTAAGTGCAAAGTGATTCCAGAACCATAACCCAAAAAAACCCCAAGCCATTTAGAGACAAAATCTTTTAGACATTCATCCATATTTATCAAGAAGCAACCTAAAATTTTGACAGTGGTGGCAGAGAGAATTGTTGAAAAGTGCTGTTGTGGGGTCAGGTCATGGTTTAATGAAGATGTTTTGTAGTCACCTTCCATTAAGGTGCTCCCCAGATCTGACAGTTACTCAAACCATTGCTTCTAATCACACTCACTGTGATTAGAAACCAGTCACATTCACTGCCCAGCCATACCTGAACTGGTTTTACCTTCACTGTTTTGAAGAGGATGTGTAGGAGTTGAGATGTGGCAAGTGCCCCTTAAGGAGCAGAGAGTGATCAGAACTCACCTGAAGTAAGTATTTTAAGAAAAAGATCAATCTATTTATTTCCTTAAGAAAGATTTCTGAATGTTACAGAAAATTTAGAAAATGGAATACAAAGGAGTTAATAATCTGAAACTGACTCAGTGTTTATCCTAAGAAAATGAAGCTTTTTAAGGTGTGTCAAGGTGGGCAACGGGAATAGAATCACCTGCTCCTTCTTTAAAATATTTGGGGTTGTTGATGTCGGGTTTTTAAAATTTTATTTTGCGTTTTTTAAAGACAGCATAATTGATGCATAATTGAACTCAGCAGCCAAAATGAGTTTTCAGAGATGCCCATACCCTTTGTCTTGTATAAAGAGTGAGGACAGCTTTAAACATTTAGTGAATGGCTGGGCTGGGATTGCTGGAGTGTAGAAAGAAAGACCCTCTCAAAAGCTTTATTTTGGTACAAGGCTCACGGAAGGAGCATCAGTCTCTAACAGAAAACTCATCATCCAAAATCTGGGTGTGATGCTTTAATGTCTCAGACCTACTTCACAATGCACAGAACAGTCAGCCCTGGCAATCAAAGCATCAGTGCTTTAAACACTCCCAGTTTTCCGCAAAGAATTGAGACATCAAATCAAACAAATGCGCTGTGTTCAGTCTATGAATGCTGATTTTTTTTTTAAGATACAATTACCTGCAGGTGGCTTTCAGTGCCTCCTTGTCTGCCAGCTTGAATTCCAGCAAAAACACATGCCTTGGGCGGGATGGGTACTTTAGCTGGGGAAGGAAATCACATCTTTTCTGCTGGGGAATTTCAGAGACATCGGGGATGCAGGTGGACATTACCTTACTGGAACTTGGGCAAGCAGCTGAGTGCGGATTTCTGATGGGTGCCTGCATGTGGCCACTGAAGGTTTTGCCTTTATATTTATAAAAGGCATAAAATGCAGGTATTTATAATATAAATATACACAAGGTATTTGTTTACAATACAGAGTATACACATAAAAGCACGTTGTCATCCTCCGGGGGAAATGATTTCTTTAAACAATGTAGAAATACTTTAGGTTATTTTTAAACAAAAGAAAGGAAGTTTTCCTGAACAATTCCAGCATGCCAAACCCACAGCTAGAATACACTTAGTGCTGAGGAAGGTGTGTATTGAAAAGACTGAATGACTGAGTGTCAGCATCAAAGGAAAACAGTGGCTGACACTGAGTGGGTGGGAGATTGGGCTGTCACATCTAGGGGGAAATCAATGCACAGGAACAAAAATGAAGTAACATTTTACCAGCTAGTCGGATAACTTATAATGATGTTCAGCTTTTGGGCACAGTGCCCTAGGCAAGCTGCTGATGTGTGAGGAGCCCCAGCAAAAATCTGCCAAGTCATGTGTATTTTTAGGTGTTCACACAGATTTCAGTGGGTGCAGGGAGAAAGAAGAGGTGGAGAAAAGAGATTACAGTCAAGGTCCCAGTGCTCTGACACCATGATCTCTGGGAAATGATGCCCCTTAGAGAGGAACAGGACCCAGGAAATACAGATGGTTCCTTGACAGGACAACAACAGTTGCATCTGTACCCAGATGCTGCTCTTGTATAAAACGATTGCTGGCAAAAAGTGAGCAGCTTAAAACAAAATCTGAATTCTAGAGATTTTCTTCCTGTTGTTGGTTTGCTTCTCATGGACCCAATTATCTTGCTCGTGGAAGCAGATGCTTATACATTCACTATCAGTTGGTGTTCGTGCAGGTGCTAAGCCCCTTCCTCCTGAAGTGATTTTCACCTTCTGGAAAGGATTTATGACCTCTCCAAAGGAGAGCTCTGCCAGCCTGGTGCTCTTATTTCCTTTACTTAACAGCTACATGTGTACCTGCAGGAAAGTCAGCTCATGACTTATTAGCAGAACTCTGGAGTGGTTCCTCTCTTTGCCCCAACACTGCTCCAGTCTGGCCATTCCTTTTAATTGTACAGGAGGACTGAGGCAGGGAGAGGCGGCTGCTGGAAGGGCAGGGGCAGCCTGGGCAGCAGCTTCCCCTACAGCATTTCAGTTGGATAAAAGAATTTCATGCCTTAGGTTGGGCTCTAAAATAGGTGTGGGTCTGCTGTGAAACAGAGGTCTGGATCTAGGATTGAATTAGTTTCCCAAATTTCTGAAGAATTCACAATATCATGGCTGGCCATTTCTCTTATTCTTGCTGGCTTTGGAAGGAGGTGAAAGCCCTGCAGATGAGGGGTGCAGCTTTTGCTGCCTGGGCACCTCCCTGTGCCTTCAGGCTGGGCAGGAGCTGGCAGCCCCAGTTTCCTCCATCCATCCAAAGTGCAGGGGTTCACTTTTGGGAAGGTTCGCTGCGAAATTTGAAAACCTTTAAAACAAACCGGTCCTATTAAAACTCCTAATTTAAAATATCTGTGCATCCCATGTGGGTCCTAAACTGGAAATAAGCACCATATGATCTTGCTTGCCCTCATCCTCACGATGTTTGTGGATTTTTTTGTATGAGGCTTTTGGTTTTTGTTTTTTTCTTCCTTGTATGTTTTTTTTCCAAATTTTAAAAACTGTCATTTTGTCCAAAAGTCTTACCTCTAAAGTGTGTTCAGGTTTTGTAGGCTAAAAGGTTACTTTTGTCAATGATGCGTATGTGACTGTGATGTTAATTAAAGAAAATGTTTTGAAATTATGGTGAAATCATTCAAGAAATAATGTTGCCCACCTGAGATGTTTGTGCTTGAAAGGTATCACTACAGACAGGAGGAAAAGTGTGAACCTGCTGCTTAGGCTGAGGTTTTCATACTGTTGTCCTTGGATGTTAGAAGTAAATTCATGTGAGCATTGAGCTGTATAAAATTGAGCTATATTTTATCATTTGAGTCCGTATTTCACTTCCAATTAGTTTTCGCTGTGTGCTTATTTTGGCTGACCTCTTCTTACTTGCATTAAAAGCTCATGAGTAATTTCCATTTCTGAGGACTCTGCTCACATTCCTCTTGCTGTGGTCCTGCCAGGGTGAATGCACTAACTAGACTCCAGGCAGAAGCACTGCCTTGGCCAGGAGCTTCTAAATGAAACAGAGGAGCTGCTGATGAAATAATGAAGTTGCTCAGCAGATAATACTCATTTGCCTCACTGCCCACTGCACTTGGTATTAAAGATCACCATCCTGATGATGCATGAAATAGGGGAGGGATAAGAAGTGTTGTTTCTTCTAATCTTTCCCTTTGAAGTATTTGGGTGCATAAAAATGATCATTTTGGAAAAGAGCATGCTTAAATGCCAAAATGTACTAATGTGGTGCTTTTCAAGCCGAATTACTTGGTGTGCTCTTGCAAAACATTGATGAAGTGTCTCTGACATGAGAGGGAATGCAATGGTTTTGAAAGAGTGCGTTTCTTTTTTATCCTACAGAAATATTCTGGATTGATTCCCTGCTGTTGGCTCCTTGTGGAGTGGCAGTTCAGGCTGAGAGAACCTTTATTCCTGTGGTGCTGGAGCCTGTGGTCAGTGCAGGTGGGGAATGACTGTCCAAATTGGCTCCTTCAGCTCCTGGGCATCCTCCTGCACGTGCCCTCAGCTCACGGACGTGGCCAGGTCAGGCTGGCTCTTGGAACCCCCTGCTTCCCCTGGTGCCAGGCAGCTGCTCTCTGCACCTCCTCCTTTGTTTCATGTCCAGACCCAGGAAACAACAGACTCTGGTGTCACATTTAGAATTGCTTGAATC
Organism: Hirundo rustica; assembly: GCF_015227805.2. Classification (NCBI taxonomy): domain Eukaryota; kingdom Metazoa; phylum Chordata; class Aves; order Passeriformes; family Hirundinidae; genus Hirundo; species Hirundo rustica. The sequence continues at coordinate 4,991,881 of NC_053461.1, read as the reverse complement.
ATTTCCACATAAGCACTTCAAGAGCCTGTGAAATAAAATTGCCGTGCATGTGATCTGAACAAAGGAAAAAAAGAGATTTGCTGAACAAAACCAGGGAGAGTTGGCCAGTGGGATGGCTGAGCATCAGCTGGGGGATGGTAAGCGATTGCATTGGGCACCACTTGTTTGGTATATTCTTTTATCATTATTATTGGTTTTCCTTCCTTTTCTGACCTATTAAACTACAAAAGTATTTCACCTTTTGCCCAATTCTCTCCCCATCCTGTGGTGGGGAGCAAAGGACTCTGTGGTGTTCGGCTGCTGCCAGGTTAAACCACAACACTAATTACTGCTGTTGCTGAAAAAGCGCCTTCTTAACAGCCCTAAAACTGGTGTGGGACAAAAGGCAGGACAGAAAGTTTCTTTTGGAGAAAAGATCAAAATGTGATTTTTTTTTAATGAAACTCATTATTTTTTTCTTGGGTTTTTTCCCATTTTTTATATGATTTCACAGCCTGCTAATACCAGCGAAGTGGGCTGTTACATGTCAAATCACGCCAGCATTTCCAATCATCTCCCATGCTGTAATCCCAACAGTGTATTTCAGTTTTATTTACTATTTAAACCTCGTAGGCAGATGAACATTACTTTTTCTTTTCAGCTCAGAAAAGAAAAGTTTTGTACATTAACAAGAAATATTTTTATTTTGTGATTAATGCTGTTATTAGAAAGCAATGCTGTTCCTGCTGTGTCATACAGTCAGGTCAAACAAGAAACATAAGCAATTAAATAAAAAACTGTTTTAAATTACCTCAATATTAATCTGGGGGGACTGTTTTTACCATTTTTATTTCAATGTCTTCTCCTTTACAGGGAATTTTGAAAATTAATTGGGTTTTAATTCCAACCAGAAAGACACACTTTGGACTGAAATAAAATCTGGAAAAACACGTCAGGAAAAGCCTAAACCTCAGGTCCTGTCTGTGATCATAAAACTTTTTGCTGCAGCTTCTAATCAGGTGAGACTCCAACTAAAATTGGTAGAAATCCTGCTTGTGGAGTTTTGGCCTTGAGAGTGAGCTGTGAACCAAAAAATGAAGAAAAAAATACCAGGGAATCGACACCAGAAAGACACCAAGAAAACATTAATGATGGAACACAACTCATGTCTTAAAAGAGGTAATACAATATCCAATTAAATAAAAACTTTAACAGCATAATTTTACACAATTAGATGTTGAACTGCTGATGTTTTAGGGCATCAAGAAAGTAATGGCAATTAAGAGTTCAAGCCACAAATATATGTCTTTTAAGGATAATTTCAAGGGTCAGTTGTTGAGTTTCCACATTCTGGTGTCCTTTTAGAAAGAGCTGCATGATCAGGTGGAAGTGTTTTGAGAACTGATGTTAGCCAAGCTATATTGCACCATAAATTACAATCAATGGTAATTATATGCTTAGGATATTTATCTAATATTACATCGTGCAACCCAGTATTCTCTGTGCAAAAATACCCACTGTTCATTGAACAAGGAGTTCTTTGTGTCTTTTGAATCTTCTAAAGAAAGTTGTCTCTGGAATGTTTTGAAATCTATCCATCAAGTGGAGATGAACTTCATGTCCAACCACTTGTTTCAACTACAGCTATCAAAAAAGAGTTAGAACCCCTTTACCTGCTCAGGGACAGAAATGCTCTTCTAGGGTAGTTAATTCAATCAAATGTCTACTGACAAACGACCTCATGACTCAAAGGGATCTATGGAGACATCAGTGTGGAAATTGCAGGAGGCTTTATCAGTGATAAAAGTCTTCTTAGTGTACAATTCAGTGCTCCCTCTGGGAGTTTGAGAGGAGTTCAGGACATGTGGAGTTAAACCCTCTGCTTTTCCTTTGCCCCCAGGACTCACAGCAAGGCTCAGGTTCCTCTCTCTAAGGTAGGGCTGCCCCAAAATACCACGAGGTGACCTGGGGTAAAAGAAGTCCAGGGAACTCCATTTTCAAAGCCACTGGGGGAAATCGGTCAACGCAGGCTGCGTCCCAAATGATTGTTTGTCTAATTTAAGTCTGAATTAAGGAAATCATAAGTAAAGATAAGTTACTAAAAAACAAGGAGGAAAAAGCAAAAGGCAAAATACGCATCTGCAAAAGCTATTCCGCTTGTGTGTATAAATCAGGGGACCGTGTGCTCAAGTGGAGAATTAGGCTGAGCTGCCTGTTCTTATGCATTTAAATCAAGTAGGATTCTAATAGCTTTTTAAAAATCTGGCCTTACGTGTGTTTGGGCTTTCAAAGCCTGAAGAGGCTCCGCTCAGCCAGGTTGGGAGCAGCGAGGAGCGGAGCGGTTCCACCCTGGAACGAGTGGCGCTCCTGTCCTTGGGGCAGGTGCCGGTGGCAGGAAGGGCTGCTCTCAGTTTTGGAGCTCTCTCTGCCTCCCCTTGTGCTGCTGCGGAGCCGTGCCGAGGTTCTGTTCCCGGGAAGGCCCTGGCTGCCCGCTCAGGCCCGGGATTTCCTCCCGTTAACGCCTCGCCTCCACGCGAGCTGCCGCACGGTGTCCATAGAATTCCTCCCCTCTCATCTTTTGAACCGCGCTCTGAAACAGGCGGCAGAAATTTCCTAGAAAGTTTTGACCTAATTTCTTGCCCTAGGAAAAGGAAGGCCAGCTGCTCCGAGGCAGGGCCGCGGAAGGAACCCTTCCCTCATCGCCGGGGCAGGGAGGCCGCGCTCCGAGCACGGCGCTGCGGCCCCGGGCGCTCGGGTCCCTCATCTCCAGCTGCGTTTCCCTACCTGCAACAGAGCGTTTTGCCTCTTTAACAAAACATCTTGCCCTAAACGTGGGGTTTCTGTGTGAGCTGGACACGACAGCGCATGGGCGAAGTATTTTTGGTACAAAGCGCCCGAGCCTTTCGCCTGCTATTGTTGTACTCTACAGATCCCTGAAAATCAGAGGGAAACGCTGCGCTCGTCCTGCAGAGATCGGTTGCTAGAGGGGACTTTAAAAGCGAGTTCAGTCTTAATTGCTGCATTTTTTGAGCTTTACAGAATAGCTAATTTCATTTGACTATTGGGAGGTGAGGTTAGGGCTTTTAGGTCTGCAATTAGGAGACCTGAAGGTGCCTGCGCTGCCTCTGGGAAAGCAGCTCTGAAATTCTAACTGTATTCTCTTTGTATTCCTAGAATTTACTGTCTGTGTCTGCTGCAGCTGGAGACGTCCTGGCAGCTGGAGAGGCAGAAGATAAAGGGGAGGCAGAGGTGAGCCCACGCTGTCTGCAGGTTTGTGTGTTCACTTGGGAGAGAAGCAGGAATCTAAAAGGAAGAGCTGGCCTGGATGCCTTGGGTGGTGACTGAAGTGCTGGGCCATGGGGGACACAGAGGGGATGCAGCAGATGTGGGGTGGGAGGCAGTCCTGGGAGACAGAACAACCCTCTTAGAGGCCACTGGTGTTTTAGAAAGGGATGCAGTGTGTCCAGGTATTCCTGGCTGGTATTCCTGACTGAGCAAACCAGCTCCTGAGAACCTTCCTGTGACTTTCCCTGCAGTTTGTGTCCTGGGCTGAGTTAACCCCACAGCACAACTGTACTGTCCAGGGCACAGAGCACCAGCTGGTAAATCAAACCATTATTTCAACTTCCCTTTATTATTTTTCCTCTTTATTCCTGCTGTCTTTCCCAATGCAGAGCTGGGAATCTGTGGCCAGGTAAACAGAGCCCTCTACACCTCTCTGCTGTAGAATGATCTCTTGGAGCCTGGATGTTTGATCAGCATCTTCAGCCTTTCTCAGCCTCCTGTGTGGCTACACCTATTTATACCCTCTCAGCAGCTTTATAACCTTTATATGAGGAGTTCAAGGCCTGCAAATCTTGCATCATTTGTAGTCCTGTCTAAATTCTGATCCTTACAGTGGCTGCTCTAGAAATGAAAATATTAATCAAATGCCAGAAAATTACTAGAGCTTCAAACCAGTCAGGATCTGACTGGGAAAACATGTTAATCACTTCTCACTTAACCTGAGCACATCTACACCCTGTAATTCTCCTCCTGCTCTTGTCACTGGTGTTCTGTATAATGAGCTCCTCTGGTTGACAGATGCTGCAGAAATTATAGTGCTGTTTGCCTTCTTTTTTACCAGATATGTCTCTGTTGGTGCTCTAGATACTCTTCAGATATCCTGCTCAAGCCTATATATAGAAAAGGCAAGATCTCCACACCAAAATTCACACGTAGAAATACAATTGCAAAGAATTATAGAACTATTTCTAAGGTTTACAAAGTACAGCAGGAAAGTAGTAAGTCAAGGAGTAAGAATAAGCTACAGTATTCAACAACTCATTTCTCATGTTTTAGTAATTTGAACATAAAACTGTTTCAGCAGTAAGCAAAATTTGTTTTTGTTAAAGTAAGCCTTTACTTTAACAGAAAAAAAAATCCTTCACCTTTATTGCCATTTTGAACATGTGAATGAAAAAAAACAAAAACCCTGCACTTATCAAACACTTGAGTTTTTCATCAGCACAAAGTGAATTAGTCCTGCTGCAGTTGATAGGATTGCTGCAAAACTGCTCTGGTATGGAGCTGAACCTAGAGAAAATCCTGATGTGCCCTTTGAGCAGCAGAGCCACACCAGGGAGTGACAAAGAAGCAGAAGTTGGAGGCAGATTTTTGTTCTTCAGGAATTTGTGTATGTCCCACACAACCACAGACCAGGCCATGCACAATACCTGACACTGATATCTGACTCCATCCCAGTGTACACTCAATATACAGATAGATCCTCTCTTCTGAATTTTATGTAACGACACAATTAGCGGGAGGTAAAAGAAGAAAAGAGAGTATATTTTGTTGTTGTTTCCATCAAGTTAACTACTGATACAATCTGTGTTGGTTTTTATATCATTTTTTCTGCTTTTAAATTTATAGAATGACTCCATTCCCCAGCACACCTTGATTTGGTCTGGAAAGAGAAAAGTTCCCTTCACACAGGTCACACATAGCTCAGGTGAGTTTAATGGGCTTCATTTTCTTCTTCCCTTTTTGAGTGATTTTATAATGTGAGTTGTTCCCTCTTGGGGTCCTCTAAGGCTATTGATATTTCACTGTTGGGGACCAGAGGAGTGTCTATAACTGTGGCTGCAGCTCCAGCAAACCTGCACATTTGTACTGTGTGGTGGCTGGACTTGGAAAAATACCCATTTTGTGATAGGACTCTGTCTAACACCTCCAGTGCTGCCCAAAGCTCTCAAAAATTCTTGGGCTGATCATTATTATAAATGCATAACAGGAATTTCTGTGATTATGTAATCCAAGTAGCTGCAAGGAGAAGCATCAAAAGGCAGAAGACAGAAAAGTGACAAACAAAAAATGTTTTGTTATGATAAAAATAGTTTCTCATGCTGCTTCTTTCTGCTGCAAGAAGGGCAGGACTGTGCATGCATAAATCACAGCCTTATAAGCGTGGAGTAAGAGTATGAAGAAAACCTAAGATCAGACTTTTTCCACATGGAAAAGAGTCTGTAGGATGGGAAAAATATTCATTGACTTACAGGAAACAATAAAATGTCCCAAAGAAAATATAGGAGCCAATTGATTTTACGTGCCACCATTTGCAATCTATAAATACCCCCGTGGCAAACTCAAAAGATCTCAGTTTATTTGTGACTGGGAAATGGAGACCAAAAGCAGCCTCATATATAAATACAATGGATTTCACAGCCCTGGGATTTATTGTGTCTCCTTCAGCAATGGGGGTTACACTCTGAAACAAAGCTGAGCCATAATGGGAAAACTGTCCTACTTGGGATTTATGAATTTATAAAGGATATAACCAGTTTTGTTGTGTGATTCAGCAGTAAATCACTGCCTGTGGGTGCCAGAGCTTGCCTCAGGTAGGAAGGTGCTTGTGGAAGGACACAGCACAACTCCCAAGCAGCTACAGGGCACCAAAAGGGAATAAAGAGAAGAAGGGTGAGCAGAGAACCTGCCCCAAATCCAAAGTGTTCAGTGAAGCACAGCAGTAGCCAGCACTGGAAAGATAAAACTTCACAGCCAGTATTGGGAGAATTTTTAAAATTAGGAAATCTATTCTGTCAGGCTTGTATTTAACTTTATTTGCCTCACGCTTTCCTCACCTTTTGCTCACTGTCTGCCTGTGAGTGGATTTACAGAGGTCACAGTTACATGCAGGTTTTATTTACCTGCAAATTTTAGCTTCTACTGCTTTATCTCTGCATTATATAACACACAGTGTTTAATGATGTACTGCAGCACCTGTGAGAGATTCTTCTTTTCATAATTGCAGCTGATCTATTCAATTTTATAAGAGGGGTGGAATGTGTGATGATAGAAGGAGAGGTTTCCATCCCCGGTCTGACTGTGGCAGGAAGGTTCTGCTCTCATCCTTGCAGAGGATGTGCATGTTGAGAGACAAGTTTCTGAACAGCAAGGCACAGTGCTGTGTTGAGGCTCAGATGGCATCAGACTGTGTATCAGACTTCAAGTGGGGCATAATCAGGCATTTCAGACTGCTGCTCATGCTCCTGGAGGATTGGTCTGATTTTCAAATGTACCAGGCAATCAACTGCCCCTTACTGATTTCAGTGGGAACTAGTCAGCCCTCAATGCATCAGAAAAATTGGGCTGGTTACCTAGAAACCTGCATATGGTTTTCAAATCTTTATTCTTGGGCTGTTTTATTTTGGTGGGTTTTTTAATTGCTGAAACTAGCCTCTGTTTTCCTCTGCTGCGTATGCTCTTCATATGCTTCTGATTACTCTGCAAATAGTGGCTTTTTTGGGACACTCAGCCCTGGAAGTCCAGTCAATGAACACATTTTGTCTTTTCTAGATCTGTGTTGGAGAAGAGGAGTTAAGGAGTTTGGTTTTGGTAGTCCAAAGATGGCTTGCCCTCTCCTCTGTTTCTCCAAATTTTCCAATCAATTTTGCTGAATATTGGAGTCTTGCTTTAGGTCTCAGCTGACAGAGACCCTCTGCCATTGACATGATTTATAATCACTGGTGTCTACAGGTGACAATCCCTTCTCCCCTTTTGGTGCAATGGGTACTCTGTGTGTTGTGATTCGGCCAAATGTCTGCTCCCCCCTCTCATCCCAGGCAAAATGACCTGCAGGAGGAAAGAGGAGAGGGCAGAAGCAACGATCTGTGAGCAAAAGCAGAGTTTCAGCAGAGGAAGGAAAAGTCTCAGCTCTGACAGTCACCATCCCATAGGTGAAGAGGTTCTATCCCTGTTGTCTTGTGCCTCCTTCTCCATGAGACCAAGACAAAAGGGTGCAAATTTTGCAGCAAAGAAAATGCAAGATGGATATGAGGGATGTTTCTTGGCCTGTTGGGGGTTGAGAGAGTGCAAAGTGCTGGAGGAAGGTGGTGGAGGTTTTGGAGGAGCAGTTTAACAAGCAGATTTAGGGACCATAGGGTGTTGTTTGAGTCATTACAGACTGAGGAAAATTCCATCCAGGGTACTGCAGATGCCGGAGTTTACAGATATTTTCAAGCCAAAGGTCCAAACAGAGCCCTTATTCTCACACATTGGTACATGTTTTTGTAATCAAAACGGTGGAACATTCTCACAAACAGCCCTTCCTAAGGGCTTTGGTGTAGGTCAGAGTTTCTGTCCCTCTTATCTCAGTCTTACAGTTCTCCACACCTTTCATCAGAGACTGGGACAAAGAGTGTTTGTTTTTTTTTTTGATAAAACTCCCTATTCCTTATTTCTTTAGCAGCTTCCCATGCTGCCAGGCAGCAGCATGGGGCAGGCCCAGGAGCAGAGCGCAAAAGGGATTTCTTCCATGTCCCCAGGGCACCTCAGCTGCTCCCAAACCTCTATGCAGAGCCCTGAGCAAAGGTTTTGTGACGCCATCATGACAGTAATTCTATGAAAGATGCTGCTGATACCAGACTGAGACAGGAAACATGGAAGGAATTAGAAACAGATGCACCTAAAAGAAACAAGACAACAGGATATATTACAATATCAAAATGTGCTTGACAGGTGGAATTTATATATCACATAGTGAAAGAAGCTGTTTGGTGAGTGATACATTTCATATTAAAATATATAAATCATTCACTTGGGGAAGAATTGGACTCTGTGGGCAAGTAGCTTAGCTACTGCATCTGACATGCTGCCTGTTAAAACAGATATATTCATTTATGAATCTGATAATCATTACCTACTTTCTTTATTTATTCCATGGTAAAATTCAGAGTTAGATGCATCAGTCACAGCATCTGACAATACTCTGTGTCTGTTACTGGCTTGATTGTGCTATTCCAGTGTTGCAGGATAGTTAATAATGCCTAGTTAATCAGAGTATCTATTGATTAATATATATTCCCATTAGGGTAAATATAAATCATAATAAATTAGATAATATAACCATAATAAAGCGGCTGTATCCAGTATGTAGCACACTAAATTAAAATTAGCAATTACTAATTGAAATTATATCCCCTCGTATAGCATTATATAAATCAAAGGCATTTCTCTAAAATCCATATATCATTCAGAAGATTAATCCTCTGGCAACTGTAAATGTTTTTCTACTCCATTCGTTTGGCTAAGCCGGCTGATGGTAATAGCCTTGAGGCTAAGTACACAGCACTGTGTCAGAGCTGAGGGCATGGCTGTTGCCACGGGTGTCCCTCTTGCCCATCCCACTGCATCCACCGCTGTCCCTGGGCATGTTCAGGGCCCTGCACCCACCAGCAGCTCACAGAGCTGAGGGGACATTGTCTCTGCAACATGCTTGGAAGGCTCCCACCCTGTGCCCTTGGACACAAGTCACTGGGGCACAAAAACGAAGTGTTCCTCTGGAAGAACCATCGGGGATTTGGACGATCCCAAACCCACCGGGGTTTTCCTCTTCCTTACTTCCTGCTTGGAACTCGAAAGACATGAGAGGGGTGTTTTGAATTTCACTCTCCAATACCCCAGGGAGTGGATGGGAGCACCAAGAGGAACTGCTCTCCCATGCGAGGGCAGGGCAGTGGCTGAACAACTCTGCATTGACACAACAGCCTGGCACGGACAGGCCTGAGTGAGGGGATGCTGCCGGGGTCCCTGGAGAGTGTCTGGAGAGAAATACCCACTTTGAGTGTTTTTGGGGTGCATTTCTGTAGGGATCACCCCTGCCCTGTCAACAAGGGTCTGGAGTACTCTGCTTTGGGGTCCATGAAATGGGGGGAAAAACTGATGGCTCTGGGGTGAGCAAAGGGTGAGGAGAAGCAGGGTGAGACAGCCTGAGCTTCCTTCACTTGCAGCAGCCTCACAAAATGTCCTCACCATGCTCAGAAGCCCAACTGGAGGTTACAGAAACCTCTCCTGCTTACTTTGCATTTTCAAAGCAGAGCACTGGGCACCAGTCCAAAGCCATAATCCATGCGAGGACATGTCACAACAAATAGGAAAGGGATAATTAGAATTTTATGAAGTGGCTCTCTATAATGCTATCTACTGTTTACTTACCAACAATTTTAAATTTAACACTGATGCATTTTTAATACCAACTTAAAAAAAACCTCCACGAAGTTCATATTTGCTCATAGCTAAGTGGGTTTTTTAAAATATCCTTTTTCCCCAGTGGGACCAATGTGTGTGCACGTGCGTATGTCTGCTCATAAAATGATACTGAAAAGTATGAGAGCATAGCAATGTGGTTTAGCAGATAATAACTCTTGATTTCATTGTTTCAAGTCTTGCGTTTTTCCTAAAAGTCAGGGAAAGTCCAGTTCACCGAAGAGAACTGAAGAGAATGAACCATTCCTGGGCTGTCTGGCAGTGCGGGAGAAGATCCCCCTAACAGGTAAAAGCAACACGAGATGGAATGATTTCTTCATTGTCTTTGATCACAGCTGTGTAACTTAGCTAGAGTGGTTTTCTTTTACCCCAGGCAGGACTCTATTTCAGTGGTGTCTCACACCTCTACATGGTGTCCAGAGACAGTAATATGACATATTGTTTGGAAAAAACGGTGCTTTAGCAAGACAGTACATTTTATGCTATTGATTTGTTGTAGCTAATAGAGCCGCATGGATATCCTTATCCATGGGCAAATCTGAGAGCATTAATCTACTCACACCAAGATTTGTGTTAAAAGCCAACACAGAGAATGTAGCTCAGCTCTTGACCAGTTTTTGATATCTGACCAGCACTGAGGCTCCCAGTGCACAAAGAGAACCACAAGGCAGGGGTAGGGTAGCCACTGCTGTGTCCTGACAGGAAATCACCCCCCTCTTCCAGCCTGTTGGGAGTTGGGTTTCTTTCTGTTTTACTTATAGAATTTTTTCCCATGAGTTGCTAGGAAACTAACTACTGGGTACTTATGGGTACCAGAGCAAGAAAATAGCAAAAGAAGTGGCTAAGGTGGGGAGAGGAGTGTAGCATCTGGCTACATTTACTTTTTATTTTTCTCTGGGAGTTTCTCTCCGAGGGGGAAGATACCGAGAGTTTTGGGGGCAGGTCAGGTAAAGGATGGGGCTGGGAGCAGCTGCTCTCTCTCTCTCTGGGCTTCGGTCGGACCTGCAGCTTGGGGAAAGGAACTCGCTGTCACCATAACTCAGCCTGGAGCTGCTTTTCTTCTGCTGCTGGGGCCTCCCGCAGCTCCAACTACCACCGGAGCTTCTGACACATCTCATCCCCCAGCCCGGGATTCCTGCTCTTTCCCACAGCTCCAGCTCCCACCGGAGCTCCTGCTCCCCCTCATCCCCCAGCCCGGGATCCCTGCTCATTCCCGCAGCTCCAGCTCCCACCGGAGCTCCTGCTCCCCCTCATCCCCCAGCCCGGGATCCCTGCACATCCCTGCCCTTCCAGCTCCCACCGGAGCTCCTGCTCCCCTCATCCCCCAGCCCGGGATCCCTGCTCATTCCCACAGCTCCAGCTCCCACCGGAGCTCCTGCTCCCCCTCATCCCCCAGCCCGGGATCCCTGCCCATCCCTGCCCCTCCAGCTCGGTGCTCCTCAGGGCCCTGCAGGGGCACGGGGCTCAGGCTGCCCCAGGTTTGTGAGGCAAATCCTCTCCTCCAGCCCTTCCCTCTCGGCCGAGAAAGCCCTCACGAGGTTCCTGGTTCTGTTTTGCTGTTAATGGCACAGTTATTGTTTGTTTACCTTGTTACACATACTGGTAAAGAACTGTTATTCCTACCCTCATATCCTTGCCTGAGAGCCCCTTAATTTCAAATATAATAATTCAGAGGGAGGGGCTTTACATTTTCCATTCCAAGGGAGGCTCCTGCCTTCCCTAGCACACACCTGCCTTTTAAACCAAGACACAGCCTTAACACAGCTGGACCTGGGCACTGCCCTCTGCTCCTTACAGCGCTTGCAGGGCTGTGGTTTGAGGAGGAAGACAGGGAAATCCTGCATGAGACAGAAGGGCTGTAAACAAAAACATTATCCTTGAGCATAACCTGGCAGGGATATGGAACAACTCAGCCTCACTCTCGGTCTGATTCAGCTTCAGGTATTTAAATCCAGTTCTCCCACCTATGAGAACACTGCCCAGGAAAGTGTTTGCCCTGCTCTCAGAAAGAATTTCTCTGTGCTTTCTTTCTTCTATGGCAGCATTGTGCTGCCCAGCTCTGGATCGTCTGTATGTGCATCTCTGGTGTGCCAGAGTTTAGGCTGGGTGGTTTAAGGAGTTGACTTGTGCATGTAAAGGTAACCCCATTACACATCATCAAGGTCCAGTCTATTCATGTAAAAAGCCACACTTTTAAACACCGGAGTTATATCCAGAATCTGAAAGCGTTGCTTTGTAGTGCTCATGATTAATATGTGTAATCGGTTTTCATGATGTGGACAGGGTAAATGGTGAAATGGATTTAGGTATTTTTATTTTCTTTTTAGCTTGCTATTATCTAGAGAAAAGAAACACTAATTACTAGAAGCTAATAGCTAGTGTGTTACTTATCCTCTTAATTAGTACCCTAATTATTAAGTGTGGTGATAACCGCTAGTTAGAACATATTTACTTTTTAAGACTTTGTTTATCTGTCTTCCCACTCCCTCTTTTTAATGACACTGATACCAGCAGAGTTGCTGGAAAGGGAATACCAATCATTCCCCCTTGGGAAATGAGTAATTTTGAGTCTCCTGAACACTGTTATGATTTTCATTCTGTTGTAAAATGCTTTCCACCTTTGAACTGCTGGCTCCTGTTAGATTCTGGTATTAAAGTGCTAACGTTAGAAACTGTGAGGATGAACTCAGGGCAGCAGAAAAGGTCACCTCAGCAGCACAGGAGCTCACTCAGCTTCAGCCCTGTGGGAGGCTAGAGAGCTCCTGAACATCACAGTCTTAAACTGCCCATCCTGAAAGCCTGGGGTGTCTAGTGAAGGATTGCCCATCATGCCTGCCTAAAGTCACAGTGTTGGGCTGGGATGTGGCTCTACTGACAATCTCCTACTCTCCATCCTTTGGAGTGGGAGGATGGGATTTCTGAGTGCTGCCACCCCCTGAGCCCAGCACCCACTGCCACAGCAGGTGTCTGTTCCAAGTTCATCCTTGCTCAAGAGAAATGCCAAGTAACTACATGCAAACCCTTAATAAAAGAGCTGTTTAAGTAGAGAATTAAGTGTAAATACCTGCCAAAAAATCCTGTATTGAGGTGATTGGTATAGATGGGCCAGTGCCAGAAGTTGTAATAATACAGCATTTTTATGGAGTCTTATTAATTTTTCCAGGGAGTGGCACAGTGCAAGTGACTGAAGCCAGTGATGTGTGGCAGAAGGGAAGAAAGATCTCTTGATTACTGAGCACAGCACACAGCTGGGCATAAGCTGGATGTGCTGCAGCACACCAGAAAAAGTACTGTTAGCTGTAAAATCTAATGGAAGGAGCAAGACATCCCTGCTCCTTCTGCCCTTGATTCCTGGCAGTTTGGAGTACAAAGAGCTTAAAGGATGTGGATTAGAGGAGCTGTGTTAACTGTATGTACAGTCACTGTTTCTGTGGCCTCATTAGCATTCACGATGCTGCAAGCTGATTTGACATTGTTTCTGCCCCAAAGAGGTTGAAATCCAAAGGCAAAACCCTGTGACCATCTGAAATCTGAATGTTTCAAGGAAAGCTCTGAAGAAAGGATTCATGAGCCTGTGAACAAATACATTTCTGTTGCCATGTCAAAAGCAGGGAGCAGGCGGGGAACAAACAGCTGGAGCAGAGGAGAAAAATAGCGGGAGAGTCTTAATTGTTGTCAGCTTGATTCCAGCCTGGGTTGTCAGGGCGGGCTTTGCTGATTTACACTGATCCAGGTGAGAACATCCTCCATGCTTTCATCCAACACAGCTGCTTCTGGAGTGGCTTTAACGCCCTGGTCCTTCTGCCTTGTGCAGCCTTCACAAGCAGCAGGACAGGCAGGCAGGATGGGCAGGCAGCTGGTGGTGCCTCTCCATGCTGGGACACACCTGGAAGAGCTGCAGGGCTTGATCAGTACTCCTGCACACCACCTGAAGCTGGCCCCAGTTTTTTCTGAAAAGGAATGACCTTCCATGTAGGCAGCTTTTCCTTTGGGGTGTACTGAGCTATCCACTTGGTTTGTGCTGAGAAGGGCAGGTTGTCCATTGCATGACCGACAAAACCTTTTTTTTTTATTCCCTTCTGATTTTTCGATGTAAGCTGTGGTACTAGCAGTAGAAAATTTTGGTTTCCTTGAAACCACTCAGCCCAGGGCAGGTGGGGGTTTCTTTGTGGAAATAAATACGATCAGCGCTTTCTGATTCCAATTCTTGGCAGTAGTGCAAAAGACAACAGGATTCAAAAGCAGCTCCCTTTTCTGTGCTGGTTTATGAATATCTCTGTAGCTACATGGCATGTTCTCTCTTTTCTTCTCTCTTTTTTTTTTTCCTTTTAAATTTTTTTTTCCATTTTCTTCTGCTGGAGGAGTGCTGCAGCAAGAGATGGAAAGGAAAGAAAACTCTTTTTTCTTGAGGATTTGGCACGTGCTGTCAGGATACCATCACTTGGATGGGACCCAGCTCTCTGAGCAGTGGTCACTTGAGGCTCACCAAGAGTCAGGAAAGCATTTTGTAAGGTCACCACATGTCCCACTGCCAGGTAAATCCCATTTCTCCATCTTGCCTGGGAGGCTGGGCTGCCTTGGAACTCTCCTACACCTCTCTATTAGGATTTTTTACAGGTTTCTCCACTCCTTCCTGCAGCAGTTAAGCTTTGGATTTTTTGCATCCATGCAAGCTTTTCTATGCAGTGATCAGAGGAGGTTTCAGCACAATTTATTTATTTTCATGCTCTAAGATAACATTTCCTTAAAACATTATGTACATTGGTAGGAAAATGGGTGATCACTTAAAATTGAAAGCTGCCTGTAGCGGTTAGAGCATTTTAAAGAAGTTAATGATTACTGGGGTGGGGACTAATAGAACAGTGCTTTCTAATTTTGTGTTCATTTTATCCTTTTTAGCACAAAAAATTGTAGCAACTGTAAAATGTTGGCTCACACAGAATTAGATGTGCTGAAGCTGCCACCTGATGTCTCCTGGTATTGCCACAGTCGAGGCCTCTGTGTGACATCTGTCTCTGAACATTTCTGGTCACTGTCCTTACAAATGGGATCATTTATAGAATACAAGGGGTAGAGAGTCCTTCCAGGTGTGACCTGCTCAGAGTTGCCTCACATTTACAATTATTCAGAATAATGGCCCATGGACAGGTGATAGTTTCTGTATGGAAATGCCAGGAAAGTAATTTCTGGAATTGTACTGCTCTGTGCATTCAGCATTCCCTAGGAAAGAATTGTGCCTGTATTGGCACATTCCTCTTGCACAGGGTTCTTGTCCTTACTGGCTGCTGGCAGAAGTGAGTTCACAGATATCTGTATGTTGCACTGGATTTCTTTCCTTCTGAGCCTGAGAGCAAGGAAATAAAATAATGAAATGGTTCGAGCAGCAGGAGTCCAGTGAATGGGTAATTGTCACACAATGTAAAGGTGTTTGAAAGAGTGGAGGAAAAAATAATCTAAATGTCTTCCTTTTACTGGGAAAATGTATTATTATTTATGAATAATTTGTGCTGTTGAAGGGAAGTGTAAGATACAATCAGAGAGACCATAAAAATGAAATGTATAAAGTGTTATTTACTTTATATTGGAGAAGAAGGAATCGCGGGCAGGGAGAATGCTGGTTATTTAAGAACAAAATCAGGTTATTCAGAATTGCATTTTTAGATTAACTGTTGTACAAAATGTAGCCCATAATTCTTCCTGCAGTAGAAATATGAGTCCTGGTGAGCACGGCTAAGACTCTAAGTTTTGTTTGCATCTCCAGACCATATTCTGCTGCAGCAGGAGCTGGGCAAACCCAGAGCTGAGTGAGAGGCAGTTTTCTGAAAGGTTTCCTGTCCTTACAAAGAGTGAGAGAATCAGTGAGACCACAGCACCCAGCACTGCTGGTGGGGAGCATCCATGGCCCAACCACCTGGGGTAGGAGCTGGCTCTGCCCTTCTTTCTGTTCTTAGAGAATAGACCAATTTTTAGTGAGGTTTGCTACTAATTGTCAACATTCAAAAGTTCATCACTACATCAAGGCATGAAATTATCCCTGTAGATCCTCTCTGGGCTGTCAAGACTGTGGAACTGGGGTTGCACTTGGGTGTTTTCCTGCTCTGTTTATCCACTTGTTGCTTGTTAGGGTGCTAGAAGCAAGATCTGGAGAGTTCCTTTGCATCTTGGAAGACAAGGATAGCACAAAAAGGAGGACATTACCACTTTTCTTAGTTCCCAAGATGCATTTGGAGACTGCTGTTGCTGGAGTTTGTAGGTAGATGTTGCCCCTGATGTGTAGGATGGGTGATCCATAAAGAAAGTCTTTGCCTTTGCTGTTTCATCTGCCAGTAGTGGAGCATTAACAGGCACAAAATGTCATAATCTCATCTTTTTGCACTGCTGTATTTTACCATAAAATTGACTGTTTTCTCAGACTGGAGAGATTGGGCTGTGCCAAACAGATTAGGGTCTATTAGGAGACCCTAATAGAACCCTGCATATCCATTGAGATGAACACCCAAAAGGGGATTGTAGTGCTAGAAATTCTACTCAGAAAAAGAAGGACATGGCCATGAAGAACATTTTCTCATCTCTTCCTACTGACAGAAAACCAGCCTAAGTAATATAAGTTTATAGCATATCAGATCCCTGCCAAGGGAAAAGCGTTGCTTAAACTGAGCTCAAACCTGCTCTTTCCACTGGGAGATTGAGTTCCTACAGGACTGCAGACTTTGGTGGGTGCTTTCTGCTCCTCATGACAAATGTCACTTCTCAAGGAAAGGAAAAAGCCTTGGATTGAAAGTTTGGGTTTTGATAAAGATTCCGAAGTTTTGGTGAGAGCTGGAGGAATTTTTATGTTCTGACACAGCAGAAGCACAAGGAGCAAACAAGGACTGTGCAGAATGAGGTACTGCTTTAGAAATGTCCAAAATATTTGTTTCCCTTGGCAATCTGCTCCATTTGCTGTCGCGATCAGCTGCTTCCTCAATCCCTTCTTTGATGTGTTCAGGGGGAAATTCCAACTGCTGCTCTGGGTTGCCTGCAACCCTCTGTGTGTGTGCGTGTGTAACCATGCCTGGGAAAAGCAAAAAAGGAAAAGAACTTTTGCTTTATATTTTTAAGAGCAGTTCCTCCTTCTGAATACGGAAATAAACCTGGTGGATGAAAGACAGTTCTGTGTCACAACCCGCTGAGCCACGGGCTGGTGGTCCTCAATGCTCAGATCCTCTGGATGCCCAATTTCTACATCTGCACGTGAGGCTGAATGCCACAGTCTGCAAATATCTTAAAGAAAGGTCTGGAAAGATGAGGAAGCCTGGATTTCATGCACTAAAGACACAAGATTCCGAGTGGTCCACGTGTAAGACTGCCTATAACGAAATGTCTGCACAAAACAAATACAAGAGTACAACTCTCTTTTACCATTACAATACCCCACACGTAATGCAGACCTTGTGAATAATTGGCACAGTGCTATATCCCCAAATTTATGGTATTGCACAAAGTTTTTCACTGTGAGAGTAAACACAGGGGATGTGTTATCTGTCAGGGGTAAGAGGGGACAGGCAGGCTCAGGAGCTGGAGATCTGGAACAGCCCTTCATGTGAGCAATGTCTGCAACC
The DNA here is from genome assembly GCF_015227805.2 of Hirundo rustica. Classification (NCBI taxonomy): domain Eukaryota; kingdom Metazoa; phylum Chordata; class Aves; order Passeriformes; family Hirundinidae; genus Hirundo; species Hirundo rustica. The sequence goes on along the minus strand of NC_053461.1, from coordinate 4,974,776 downwards.
CAGGGAGAAAATGAAACACTGCCAAGTGTTTAACAATCATTCATTTTATTCCAGCATTACTCAGGGCCTGTAACTCAGTGAAATATTGTTTGGAAAGCCGATTGTTCTGATGGGTGTGGATATAAAACCAAAGAAAATGCTCTCCTCAGAGGCAAGGCCATAGTCCTTAGTTTCAGTTAGAAGAAAATAAATAGTAACTATTACTCTGCAGCCTTTAGAGAGCTTTTTGTGGTCTTAAATCTGTGAATAACTGTGTGGGGTAATAAAGAAGGAAAAGGTAACCTGCTTAAGATAAAAACAAGTTCTAAGAGATTTCTCTTCTAATTTTGGCTCAAGAGTCCTGCTGAGCCTAAAGTAAACACTGTGATGTTGGGAGAAACCAAATAGGTTTTTTCAGGGGGGGGTTGTTTTGTTTTGGTTTTTTTTTTACACTTGTTATTTTTCTCTCTCCTTTTGTCTTTTTTGGATTTTCCTGGGAGCATCTGCTAGTCCCTGCCTATATGACCTATGAGCTGCAGGATTTCTCTTACTTTTTTAAGGTTCATTCTTTCCAGAGTTAAAAGGTTCTGGTTACTTCAGGGATTGTTCACAGAATGCATCCAGAGCTTCTCAGGCTCAAAAGTTCCAGGACACTCCACAAAGTTCCTTAGATGAGGTTGCTTGATGGCAGAATCCACAGGAAGTAAAGGAGAAATGGTCTGGGTGATTTGTATGGTTTGAAAAATGGTGTTGGCTTACAACCTCTGGGCTTAGTCTTGAAGTAAATTCTTTGATAATCAAAACAGAACTTGGGGATTTCAATTTAAATCAGCCTGACAAGCCATGAATTGAGTCAGCAGTACTGAAATGTGAGTCACAAAACATTCCAGAATGTCTGTTCTGTGTTATAGCAGAGATTAACGGACATGAGATTTGAAAAACTGGGAGGTCTCATCAATATTTCCAGATAGCGCAAGCCGAGACAAATACTCACACTGAAACCTGAAAGGAGGAAGCTGAGGCTGCTCCTCATTTTCCCCATGGACCATTGCTTTGCTTGCTCTCAAGTATAATCCTTTTCAGCACCACCAAGCTCTTCAAGTTTTCATTTTTTAATATTCAATCCACTTTGACATTTTTAAGATGGACTTCAATTTGAGTTTGGTTTTGGTATTCTGAGAGCAGCATGAGGAGTTCATGTATTAACACTATTTAAAATTATTGCCAGCTTTTTTACTTTGGAAGCTTTTACAAAAACTCCAAATCACTACTTAGAAGTGCAAATATTTACATATATAGATGAAAATCTGGCTATAATTTTTATTTTGAAGACCACATTTCAGAGCCAAGACATGAAAGAAATGGATTCCTGGGCTGCAGAGTCAGGTTGGTTTATTTCTTGCTAATAAACTTCTAGCAGTGTACATATTTACTGAGATCTTCAAAATTAGTCTTTTCTGGGACGGGTTGGAGCATCAGTTGTCAGGCTGTACTTTAGAAATGCAGTCGTATATTCTATTTACCCTCAGTCCAAGCAGATGCTGTGGGAGGGATCCCTGCCCATGGCAGAGGGATTGGAACTAGATGGTCTTTAAGGCACCTTCCAAACCAAATCATTCTGTGATTCTATTTCGAGCCCACAAAATGGCAAATTTTTAATCTGTATGAATTTTTTTTGGATCATATAGTTAATTTGTCACTATTTCTCTCCAGTAAGTACAAATTTATATGCTGAATGGAATTATAGGGAGGAATTATATTCTTTGTCTTTAATTTTTGGAAACAATGGCGTGTGTGTGATAGCTCAGATTGGAGAGTGAGTATCTAGCTGAGTAAGCAAATTTGTCTGTCCTTTTCCTTTTTATTAAATTTTCACCCATCTGACCATTTTTGTCTTGGAGAAAATGGGAAGAAATAGAAACTTTCCCCACTGAGCTTTAAAGACTGCTGGTGAAATAAACAGTCCCACTCAGCAAAAAGGTATCCTCAGTGAGTGGGTACATTCAAAAGGTCATGAACTAAAAGAAAAAAGCAAAGTCCTAAATTGGATTGCTCATGGCAGCTCCTCACATTTCACTTTAGCCACTTTAGTTAAAATTAGTTAAAATTACTTTCCTCCCCACCCCCACCCACCCCCCCCCCCCACGCCAGGAAAAACAAGGTGCTTTGTTTAAGTTCATTACCTCTAATATTTTGTAAGTAGGTGGGTACTGAGCTATGCTCTGTTTTCTATCACCCGGGCTGAGATGAGAACACTGTTGTCTGGAAGTTTCCATTCTGTGCCTGTCTGGATGCTGAGCATCCACCACTGTGCACAGATTCTCTCTGAGCTTCCATTTGCACCCTCTCTGTGCTGGGGTCTGCAGCTGTGCAGACTAATAACAGGGGAAATGCTTTTTTCTCCCCCTTCCTTTTATTCTTTGCTTCTCAATCTTAGGCACAGCTGAGATGTTTCTCTCTTGGGTCATGGATGAGGTCAAACTGAAAGCACAAACATGGTCTGTGCTGACCACCCCAAGTTCCCTGGTGCCTGTAGAGGTGTAGGAGGTGGTTTTCTTGGGAAGCCCCTTTCCTACGGCTGCAGTGGATAAAATGCCCGGTGTAATCACCTGAATGGACTGATGTGTGCACAGGACACAAATGTTCTGCATCAGGCTCTGCCCTGTTTGTCCCCTGCTTGCAGCTGGCTGGCTGCTCGCTGCCGTGGTGGGCTCCAGGCTCTTTGGGATGATTTCTCACAAGGGTTTGCACTGTCGTGGCCACAACCTTCCTTGCCAGAAGCGTCTTTAGAAAGACACTTGGCATAGCACAGGCACTCAGGGTGATCAGCTCTCTTGTGACTGCTGCCTTGGCAGCAGGGCTGTGATTGTCACTCATTGCAGGAGTAAAGAGGCAGGACAGGGTTCTTCAGTCCTCAGGAGTCTTCTTTATGCAGCAAAGCCCAAGCGGGAAGAACCAGAAGAACCAAACAGCTCAGGGGGACAGCGACTATATAGGGTAGTCAGGGGGTGGGGTTTTACAACTTGGCCATTGGGGAAAGGAATTGGGAAAGGGACCAGTCAGGGAGAGGATCCAGAATGCACCAATCAGTGCAGGGGGAAACTGGGAACTGGGGAACTAACCAATAAGAGGTAACAAATTAACATAATGCTGCAAAGGCTCATGGATTTGACACACTTTGGTCGCCATGAGCCCAGAGAAGTCTCTTAAGGAGACTTTCCGAGGGAGACTAGTACAGATTGAACCAGTCTAAAGGCTGCCTACTTCCTGTGGGAGTGCAATATGTTCTGTGAGTGACGTAGGGGCCACCACATTATACTGCATCAGAGCAAAGTCCTGTCTCTGTAGGCACATTGAACTCAGGTGTTGCTGAAATCTGGGATTTGTCCCAAATTGTCATTAAATCATGGCATTTCTGAGGAATGGAAGAATTTTTAGCTCTGCTCTTGGTTTCCTCAGCCACGTCTGGTTTAGCCTGGGTGCAGCCACGCTGGAGGTGTGGCTGTGGGCTCCTGCAGGGCTGTTCCTGGGGAAACAGCGTCAGAGGGACCTCACTTGTACCAAGGAACCTTCAGGACACAAGGGGAGTCTTGGTATTTTGCATTAATCTCATTTCAGAGCAAAATAATTGAGACGACAGAGTATCACAAGGAATGATGGAGGGTTAAAGAGCAAGCTCTGTAAAAAGGGTATGAATTACTTGAGGAAGGCACATCAAAGTGCTCTCTTGGGCTAAGAAGCAGTCCAGCCTCATCCAAAGACTGTAAATAATATTGCCCTCAGGGTCCTGCTGCTCAAGCAACAGTACAATAAAATTCTTTCTGCAGACCATGGGCTCGATTTGGATGCTGGTGTTATTGCAATTTCCAGAAAGTTTAAGTACTGCAAAGACAGTGGGAACTCAGCAGTTTGGCTTCTTCCTGGTGCCTGCCCCGAGCCCCCACAAACACAGTAATTGCAGCTGTGCAGGACTGGGACTGTGGGTCAGAGCAACCCCAAGCCCTCCCCAGTTTACAAGGGGGCCAGGTTCTTTATATGAAAAACAGAACAAAACAAAACCCTCAAAACCAAGCAAGTAAAGCTGCTGCTTTAAGGACTTTTCAGTTTCAGCATCCTCTAAAGGATTCAAATCGGCTTTGTAGGCAGACAGGAGGCACACTGTGAGTGAGGATTAAGCAAGCCCTGTTAAATTCTACAAGGAGTAATCAAATGTGGAAACACCCTGTCCTTTCCCCTTGGAGGACATGCAATGAGCAGCCATGTTCAGAGCAAGCTTTGTTGTTGCCTGGAGCCACCTTCTTGCTGGTTTCCCCATAGTGCAAGAGTTGATGCAACGCTGCCTATTAACTTTTTATTTTATGTTCTGTATATTTTTATTATGAAAGAGAGTAAGGAAACCAGTGTGCTTGACTAATCAGGTTTATTTATATCCAGTCCTGGTGTTGCCATTATGACTGGAACACACACAGTAAAGAACTGGGATCTTTTGCCTTTTTTTGAGGAGAAAATGCCAGGTATTTAAGGCAAATCAGTAGGGGACATGGTGAGCAAATTTTATTTTAGAAATGTCACTTTGTACTATCTGGAAATTGAAAACATCCGTTCCAGGTATCTTTGAGCATTTGGAAATTACTCTCACCTGAAATCTTTGACCCAAGTTTCACACAGAAGGCAAAACGAGTAACAGGAGCTAAGTGAAAACGAAAAATTAATTGTCTTTTTCTCCCTGGAGAAGAGATCCATTCTGCTGGAGCTGGATAGCACTTGGAAGCTACAGAGCTCCTTTTCATTAGAGAAATGAAAGGCTCATCATCCCTAGAGCTCTTAATTAGGCACCTTTTGCCATTCACAAAAATCTGTGTCTCTGCTGTCAAGTCCTATTTGTTTTAAAAATTGATTCATTCTCTTCAGTTCTTTTGTGGGGCAGCAGAAATGGATAGACCAAATGAGTCTAAACACATTGTAAATTGTAAGAGGTTTAATATAATCAGCGTGGCCACGCCAAGCTCAGAGAATGAGTGTACAGCAATGCTTTGGTGCCAAAGACTCACAGAGCAATAACAAAAACCGTGTTCAAAGCAGAGAGGGCTGCAAGAGGAGAGGGAAAAAAGTACATATGGAGCATTAGCTCCCTGCAGACCTGTATGGTATTCTTTCATTTATGGTGGCTATTAATCCGCAGAAATTACGTATCAGTTAGGTAGGGAGGGTCAAAATGAAAGTGCTGGGGTTTAAAAATACTCAGGCTGAATGGTTTTTAGTGCTGGTTTTCTGATGAGGAATGGATCAAACCTTTTGTTTAAAGGAGATGGAATTTCTTTTTCACCACCACCTGAAAAATAACGTCTCTTAGGTGTTGAATATAAATTTAAACTGAGATCAGCTGTGTTTGTAAGCCTTTTTTGAAGCATTTCTCCATATGATAATATTCAATATCTGTTTACAAGGCTTTGATTTTATGCAGGAAACAACTGCTTTTGTACAAACATGTAAATGTATATATGGATGCAAGTATTTGCATATAAATATGTCTCCTTCATTGTTTTCTCATTTTAAAAATCTCAACCAGCCTTGAAAAAGGAACAAAACAATAACCATCACTCGTGGGACCTGCCTGACTGGAGCTCATCAGTGAACCCAAGCAAATATGCAAGTCCCACCATGCAGGAGTCTGAGCCTTCCAAGAGTGTGGTTGCTGCTTTCCAGGCTGAGAAGATTCTGCAGTTCCCTGCATTTTCAGGTTTGGATGTTCTGTTCAAGAGGTAGAACTAAATATACAGAAGGGGTTTTTTTCAGTATTTGGTGTAAACATTCCGGGTTTTTTTCCAAAATGTATCTTTTAGGTTTAAGGCTACTATAAAACTGTTGTTTGCATGGTTAGAGGGGCAAATGGCCTGTTATTAATCAGTGTAATGCATTTTGGAAGGTGGATACAGGGGAAGGTAAGTATTTGTCTTGTATGAAATCTGTACATTCTGGAGAGAAAGGGTTTTAAATAAAGGCCAGCATGATTAGAGGAAAAGGGTAGATATAATTGATTGCAGGTCTTACAGGAGTAGTTTTCACACTGATTATCTGATAGTCTTTTCAGTACATACATCTTTCTCTCTAAAAGCAGTGCCAGTTTGAGTCACTGCTTCCTGTGTTTCGTGACTGCAGAGGTGAGCTGTGCTGGGAGAAAGCCCCAAAGAGTTTCCTCACATGCACAAGGAGGGATTACAGACCATGTGTTAGGTGCATGATGTATCCTCACAAGCTTTGTCAGCCAGACTCTGCCAACACTGGTGTCTCAGCTGTCCCTGGGGGGGGGTTGTCATCTTTTTTTTTATCAGCCTGATAGTGAGGTTGTCAACAAAACTATCAGTGTATTAGAAATAGCTTAAGAAATTATAAAAATGCACACCTCCTGTAGTTCTGTGCAGCATTTACATGAGATCCAAGACACATACCTTTATTTAGCTGAGTACAGTACGATTTGCTTTTTAGTTCCTTCTTTCCCAAAGACAAGCAGGTCTTACTCCTATTTTATTGATTGAAAGTTGAAATTTCCATAACCACACTGAGATTCTTGCTGACAGAGCAGTGTAAGCAAATTGCCTTAGAGGTTCTCCCTTCCTGGAGGATGGAATCGAAGAGGATTTATGGAAGAGCTTCACATAAAAAGGAGTTTTGCTCTTTCCCACGTGTAGACAGCGCTCACAATGTCCAGTTCAGATTGCTGAGTTAGATCATGGCCGTTGCCAACAAGGCCTTCTCAAAGGCAGGTGCAGCATTTCATGCGCCCATTTTTTGCCCAAGGTTACAGAAGTCCCTGCAGTATTTTGCTCACAAACATGAGAGACGATCCATGCATGTACTCTGCATTTCCATTGGATTAGCTGCAATTTGCAGCACAAGTCCTTTTGGGTGATGACAGTGAAAAACATTAAACATCAGGGCCTGCTGGAGCTGTGCAAAACCCAGCAAGGGCACCCTGTAGACTCTTAACTTACTTATTTGCGCTGTAAGAATCTCCTTGGGTGGAAATGCAGAGTGAAACCCTACTCAGAAAAGCAGTTTCATCTGGTGGTGTAGCAAGGCCAGGCATCTGCTGGTGTCAGAATGAAAATGTGACACGTTGTGTTCAGCCAGACCTGAGATGAATTTTGAAAATTGCTCAAGCTTGGGGAGCTTTACATGGTTTGGGAGGAGAAAGAGCTGCCGAAATGCTCAGCAGCTGCTGCAGATCTCACACACATGTTGAGCAACACAGGATTAACAAATCTTGGGCCTGAGAGAAAAGTCATTGGGTGAGAATATGAACCATGCAAAGCCTCTTGTTTGTATCTGGGCATTGGACAGCTCCAGAAAACCCCTGGGTAGCTGGCAAAACAGTGTGAAAATCTGCAGCCATTTCCTTTTCCAGCAGCTTTGTTTAACGCCTAAAAGAATCCCTCCAGTAAAGGTGGAAAGTCTGGCCATGGGTTCAGTTGTTGAATTTTAATCAACCTTTGAGCAGTTAGCTCAAAGCTGTGTTTCAGTTGACAATAAATCATGATTTGGGCCTGTTTTTACATTTCCATCTGAAACACTCAGGTTAGCCCTGCTGGTGACTGGGAGAAGCCTGGTGAGAAGAATCTGAATTCCAGGTTTCTCTCCCGTGTGCAGCACTTGCAAACAGCTGTGTTAACACATCTGGAACCGCTCCTGTGGGGATCCATCCTGTTGGGGAGCCCTCTGCAGCTCTGGGAGCAGAGTCTGGGACTCAGCCAGCCATGAAACCAAGTGAAACAACAAATTCCTGACAGGAGGGCACTGCCACTCGTGTTGCTTTGCTGTGACAAACAGAGGAGGTGCTTACAAACCTCTGTTTATATCTTCCCATTTCACTCAGCTCCTGAGTGAAATTATTGGCAGGTCTAATTGCCATCAGATGGCTGAATTTTAGTGTAGGGCAGGATCAAAGACCCCAAAAGCTTCTGTAAATGGACATGTTTTACCTGGAACCTCAGGAAGGCAGGGAACAGCACTGATTGAAATCTTACAGAAATCACAGAATCAATTAGACTGGATGGAAAAGACCTCTGAGATCATTGAGTCCAACCTATGACCCAACACTACCATTTCAACCAGAGCAAATAATGATTTCTGAAACCAGAGGGAGTTTCGCTGACATATACCAGATATTTCAACATTCTCAAACCAGCCACAAATAAAATTGGCAGCACTTAACTAAATGGGAGCAGGAAGGAAAATGTGTTAGGGAAGGGAAAACAAATGCTCCATTTACATAACAATAAAAGTTTATATATTAAAAAGAAGGGACCTGATGGTGTGAAATACCTTTCAGTACTGCCTGCTCAGGGCAGCATAATAATGCCTGACTGAGTAATCTCAGCTGAGAGATGCGATGTGGTGGGAGATGCAGAGGATGTGTTTAATCACCCTGTTCTTTGCTAAGTGAGTCAGATAAAAGATTATGTGAGAACCATAGTCAGAGGAAGGAAGTTACTGTCAGTCCTGGGCACTGAAACGGAATGGGTTTACATTTTTAAAAGTTTCATGCATTACAGCCTTCTGAAAGATTCATTGATTCAGGAATCCTAAAACAACAGACCTGATGTTAAAGGACAGCCTTGGCAAGGGACATCCAGTCAAACTCTGCAGCTGTGGGAATGTGGCCACAAGATATTGATTTTGTAGAGTCCTGAAATGATTTGGGCGCACTACCATCTCCATTACTGCTCTGAAACAGAGTTTGAAAATGCCTGTGTTTGGAAGAAGCATTTCTGTGCTGAATTTCCCTGGCAAATCCCGTCACTCACTCTAGAGAGGAGAAGTTGCTGAACTCGCACATGCAGGGAAAGACAGTGAATTACGGAGGTTTGCAGCCTCATGTGGAGTGAAAATTGCAGGATGCATAAAGCAGTAGCTGGAGGAAGTGTGTACAGATGCTTCAGAGACCTCTTGTGCAAACAGACAACACCTTAACTCACAGATTTAGAAGCAGAATTAACTCTGTTCTTCAGCACTGCTTCTCTTAACTGCTTCACTGCCAACATAGATGCTACTGGAACACCTTCTGGGCTGCCTTTTTTTGTAGAAATGAGTCTGATATCTCTCCCCAAACGAATCACCTTCAGCAGCTCTCGCTGGATTTTGTGCCTGGGCCCTGCTACCATGCTCATCTTTTAACTTCCAATATCTGGCAATTTACTGTTTTCTTAATATTTCACCCTGGACATTTAGGGTAGTACCTAACAGACCTGACTGTAGGCACTTGATTTTGCACCTTTGCTTTTCAATTTAGTCACAGCTGAGTCTGGTAGGGATTTATCATAGCATGAAATGCCTGATTCAGCAAGGGTAACACCACATGGTGCCATCCTCAACAGCAGAAGTTTCCTGAATTAATTTTGAAGCTTATGAAAGACATTGAGTATCAGAATGGTCACTTGCACATACCATGAAGCAGACAGGGTTACTCATGGAGCCCAGAACATGTTTGCTCTTTGTTTAACTCATGCAGAATTCATTTTATTTCAGAGGGGAACTTGATTTTGTACTAGATAAATAAATATACTTGACTCTACAGATGATAAAGCCCATCTATTTTTTAAAAGTTCCTTTCTGTATTAGGGATGTTCGCGTACCTACCACAGCCTTGCCAAACTAGCTCAGTCTTATTTCCCTGTCACCCACGCCTCGTGGGCTATTAATATATAAATAGATTTTTTTCTTCCTTTCCTCCCTTCCTTTCTTCTTTCCCTGTCTTTTATTTCTGTAATCACCTGACCGTTTGTCCTGGAGGTGAATGCCTGCCCTGTGCTTCCCTTGCAGAAAATGCCCTTCATTAGGTGTGGAAGCCCCTGGGACAGACCACCCTGAGGAGGCAATCCCTCAGCAAGAGAATGTGGCCAGCAGGATCTCCAGATGCCATTAGCAAAGCTCTGTGCAGCAGGACTCTGAGGGAGCAGCTCTGGATGTGCCTGTCTGGGAGAGCTGTCCAAAGGGCACAGGCTGCTGGAAGCATTTCTGGGCGCCGCCTGGAGAGCTGCAGACAGGACCGTGCTGCAAAATGTCCTGCCTGAGCCTGGCAGAAGCTGCAGGGCTTGGAGGAGAATACTTCTGAGGAGAATGGTTTCAGACTGCTGGGGTCTGGAGTTTGTCTGAGACCTACTGAGCAGCATTGCCCCGTGTTCTCCTGGAGCTGCTGCCCTGGCACCTGGCAGTGCCAGGAGTGACTGTGATCCCTTGGGAAGGCTGACCTGAAACAGAGACTGGACAGAGCTGGAGAATAAAGTAGGTATTTATTGAAAGGCCTTTAGGATACACCTTGGGCAGGACAGGGCCTGACCAGGGTTACACCCAAGGTGGACTAAGAATGGTCACAAAATGGATCACTGGTCATGAGATCCCACACTTTTATAAGTTTTGGTCCATTTGCATTTCATTGTCCGGTTACAGCTTCAGGCTGTGAGATCCCATCCTTCTTGTTCCTCCCTTCACTCCACCGTTGTTTGTGCTTTTGGGCCTGAAGGTTGTCCTTGGCCTTCAGCAGGAGAAGGACTTGTTTTGTCCCCCTGCTCTGTGCAGATCTGAGTGACACTGAATGTGAGCTCAGAGCTGCACTCCTGGGCAGCACAGAACCTGAGAAACAGGAGAGCTCAGACTTAAGGCATCAACTGGACAAAGGCCCTGCTGGTCACCCCAAGCCCACACCCCGTGGAAACTGGGCTTGTTCCTGGGTTCTTCTCTCACCAGCCTCAGCCACGCAGGGCCTTGGGGCTGCCTCTGCTTGGTGCTTTTCCCCCGCCACCTCCTCCAAGTGCCCCATCAGCCTGTCCTTGCTTGAAGAGCTGCTCTGAACGGGTTCTTCTGTGTGTACAGGGGCTTCAGAGCTCAGCAATGCAGCACCAGACTTCCTCCAGGAGAGCAGGGATGGGAGCTCACCCAACAGAGGCTGCTGTAAGCAGGGGTCTGAAGAGCAGGATGAGGAGGCAGAGGTGAGTCAGATGTGCAGGAGGCTGAGTGTTCACTGTGGTTTTATTAGTAAGAAAGCTTGTGGTACTCTGAATGCATCTTTCAGTTTTCTGAACGTGCTTTTGATTTGTACAAACTAAATCAAAGGGCTGGGTGAGCTGGCTGATCATTCTCAGAAGGAAGAGGCAGCTGTGTTCAAGCTCTTCCCCTGACCTGAATTCCTGGTTGAAAAGCAAACCAGTTTCTTAGCTGAAAAGTAAGTGTCAAAGGATACTACAATTAAATTATTTTTTATTTCCACCTATCAAACAAAATAAAGTGAGAGGGATTAAGTGGATAAATCAAGTAAACCAGCAGTGAAAACAATATACTCCCTTTCTACAATTGTAAACAATTACTGCCATGTGATTTGGAAACTGTCAATTAGCTCTAAGCACAGTGAATCAGAGGTGCTTTCTGGTGTAATGAAAATAGAGCATCTCCCCGTCACATCAGTATAGATTGCATTAACCTTAATGACTCCTGTAAGGCTAAACCTTGTCTTGCCAGGCAGATTGAACACTGTGCCTTGTAAGCTTTGCCTTTAACTTATCTTTGTAAAACTCCCATTGATTCTACTCTAATTTACACTAGAAATACAGAAATTGTCAGGTCTGAACAGACCACTGGTGCAACTAATTTGATTTTTTGTTGCTAACTGCAACCAGTGATGGATGGACTCAGGGAAAAGAAGAATGATTTATTCCCTGTCCCCTCCCCTTTTCTCTTTCCATTTGTACCCTTTCCCTAATTTGTTTAATTAAGCATGGTGTGATTTCTTTACCCCCAGCTGATGACAAGTTTGTGTACTGAAATGGAAATATTAACAGATCTTTTGTCCTCAAACTCCCCAGTATTATTAGAGATATTATTCTTGATAGTGTAAATGTCAAAACCCAGTCTGGAAATAATTCTTCTCTATCTCCTGTATTAAATGGATTATTCTAAGAGGTTTCCAAATCTGTTGCCAGGAGCCTTCTTCTTCAAAATCATTGAATGCTTCCTTTCAGTGGGAGAAAATGTAAATAGGACCATGTTACTCCATGAGCACCACCATCTGCCACATCTCCTGTTTCATTATTAATCTCTGGCTAAAGTTTATTTGGTGAATCGAGAGGAGTTCCTCTTAGACTTATTCCAGTGTAACGAAATCCAACCCTCTTTCTTCCAGTTACAGGGAATCTCTCTCTTCATGATGCACTTAAATAAAATTGCTAACTCTTCATGGGGAGAAAGACATAAGCTGATGTTTCAGAATAATGTCTTCTTGGTCTGATGGCTGGTGTATCTTTATTGATTAGATTCTCCAAAATATCTAAGTTCCCAACCTATGACATAATGAAGTGATTTTTCTATGGGCCGTTGCTCAGCACTTCAAAATTAGGCCCACAGGGCTTCCAAACTCGGGATCTGAAAATGAAGGTACCAGAAGTTAATTACTTTTTGTACAAAAAGTAGGATGTGATTTCAATTTCTGAGATATGTGAGCTCTACTCAGCTCATGCCAGGTCTGGCTTTCTCTTAACTGAATCTCTGTCACACATCAGAACAGCTCACCTAGGAACACAGCAAAGCCACTGCTCTTGTCAACCTTATTGCTGCACAAATTCTTTCCAAAGCTCTGTTGCTGGGCTTTAGAGAATGTGTATTATCAGCTTCATTTGTTCTTCACATTAGGGAAAAACAAAATCTGCTTATGAATTAGGAAAAAATCCAGGAATATTTTAATCCTGATGACTGCAAATCTGCTGCAGTGCAGACTAGACTTCAATTCAAGAGGGAAAGGAGTCCTTCAAGCTGGGAATTTAGCTGGGAATCTCTGAGTAAAGCATTTTCCTGCTCAGGTGTGAAGATGAAGCATCTGCTGGCGTCTTGCCACTGAACTTTGCAAACCCAGCTATGTTCAAACAGCAGCTCCACTGCAGGCAATGTACTATGATGTTTTTAAAATTCAAGTATAACTACTTTTCCTATCTTTATTCCTTGCATTGGTATGTGCAAAACTTCTCATTCAAGTGGGAAACTAAAAAAATAAGCAAGTAAGAATGAAGCAGTTAGGAGGTTAACTTGACAACTCCCAGACCAAACAGGGAAAATATTTGAAAGCTGAGCACCTTCAGTATCGTGACAGAGAAGGGGGAAACATCACAAAGACCACAGTTGTGGGAACCTGTGCAAAATTTTTTTGACTTTCAGAGTGTGTGGTAACTGCAGGGCTGAGTGACTCTGAATAACAAGTGAATTTAGGGGAAAATGATAAAATACTAAAGGCCCAAATTGTTGGTAAAGCTTCCCTTACTAACAACTATTAAAAATAATTAAAATAAATCAGGAGGTAAAGGCAGAGGGTTTCATTAACTACAAAACCTTGTATTTGAAACTGAGCCTGTATTTCCAGCAGAGGTGTGTGCACACAGGATTGTATGGCTTAGTGGTTCTGCACAGTTCTCAAACAGCAGCAGAACACTTTTTTTCTGCAGAAATCTCCTTTGCAGCTGCATTGTCAGGGGCTCACTCTCCAGATCAGGTGCAGGGAACACTTCTGAGCTGGTGTCTCATTTGTAATAGGGCCACCATTCCCATAAACTTGCTGTGCTCAACCACTGCAGAGGCCAGGATCCAGAAATTTGGATGTGGCACTAAATGCACGTGGGTGACTTTGTACAGTAAAGGAGCTGCTTAGCTTTTGTGTATCAGCCAAGGAGTGCTGAGCAGTGGCCTATGCAGCTTGGAGAAAAAGAGAGAGGAGATGCTAATGAATACAAAATTTATAACAATCTCATTAATCTAGAGCCACTGGAGTTGCTCAGATGTGGTGTTAACAGCAGAGCTTTGCAGCTGTCAAGTTTGATCCATGTGTTTCTTTCCAGTCTCCCAGTCCTGATCCTCTTCCCTTCATGCAGTAAATCACACAGGACATAGCTGAACTCCTAAAGGTTGCCAGCTGTTTCTTTTATTGGGTTATTGGGAGGCAACACCTTTCAAAGGGCAGCAGAGTTTTGGCCATGTGGTGTGTTCAGTCACAGGAGATGGGAGTGGGGCTGTGTGAGGACAGGTCCCACCGGGTGGGCACTGGGGAGCAGGGGAGCAGCACAGCACGGCTGGGTCAGGACTCCCCTCTGCTTGGGCTTCTGCACTGCCCAAATGGGGTCAAAACCATGGGACAGGGAAGCTGTTTGGGTTATCAGAGCCTAGGCCAGCAAACTGTAGGGTTCAGTTGCTGCAGCCGTATCCTGTGTGCATCGCTGGATTTCTTCTTGCTTTGTTTTCCCAATAAGACAGACCTCAATGCTCTAAAATTTCACTGTTGTCAAAACCAAGTGCATGATGACTTCCACTTCCACTTGAGCAAGCAAAAAGGCCCTGTTGTTTAAGGAGATCTCTTTCCTAGTGTATGTCCAAGCCTGTTTGCCTCCTCCATTCACTACCTAGTGAAGAAATCTAAATAAAGAAAATACAAGCATTTCACACTCTTCCAACTCCATTTCTTTGTCCAAAACTCAGTGTTTGTCCCTCTCAAAATCAAACTTTTAAGCTTATAAACTGCCCATATTAAGTAGTCTATCCAAGTGGCGAATTTCTGAGGGCATTACAAAGCTGAGAAGGACAGAAACAGCTGCATTCAGTAACTCCAAAACTCTTAATTCTGAATAAACAAGGTGGGGTTTACGAAGACTAAAGCTTTGTGTTTAGGGAAAGGGTATAACAAAGAAAACATGCCAAGGGGTCTACACCTTACCCTGTTGCCAGAGGGGGACCCTTCTTCCAGAGAACCCAGGAGGGACCCTGCAAACCTCCTGCCTTCAGCTGAGACAAGGGATGGAACAAGAGCTGTGTCTTGGTGTCTGCCAGAAGGAAATCCCTGCTGAGCTGCTCCCCTGACCTTGTCCCCACTCTGTGCTTTCTGAGGTGCTGCAGGTCCAACTCTCTGGCCACAAGCCCAGGACATCCTCAGGCTGCAGCCAGGCACTGCTGATGCCACATGGGCTGCTTGCCTCTTTTCCTTAGTTAACCTGCTTCTCGCCTTTTGCAGCCTCACTACAAAAATACTCACTGAATAGCTCGGTCTGGTCAATGGCAGTTGGTTTGAGCTCATATTTTCTGTTAAAAATGCCTGATTGGTTGCCTGAAATAACAAAATGTTGTTCCCATTTGTGAAGGCTCAGACTGCTTAAGCAGAGGCTTGAATTACTACTGAGAACTGTGTGACAGACTTTTTGTGTAGAGCGTTTGTGTCGTGAGCTGTAATTTATTAGTCTCCCAAGGTATGCAGAATTGTTCTGTGACTATTCAGTAGCTATAAAATATATGAAGAAATGCAACTACCCCAAATTTCTGAGATTTCTTTTGTGTATAAATGTATTGCCGTTTTTGAAATGTTTATGTGGCTCTAGGACATTTATCTGCAAGACACAGACTGCTTTAGTAGTACCCAGAGTACCTTAACCTTGGCTGGACTTGACTCTAGGTGCTTCTGTAACACAAAACTACAATCAAATGAAGCCCTAACTACAGTAATTGAATTTTAGTAGCCAAATTTTATGAAGGAAACATTCAGTTACACCTGTGCATTTGCAAAAGATGACTTTTCAGTTGTTAAATGTAAGTGTTCATAGACAAGCTTGTGCACTCAACCAGAGAGACAAGAGAATCAATATCACCCCTGAGCAGCAGCTCAAATTTCAAATATTCACAGCTTGTAAAGTTGAACTTGTGAAGTTTAATTGACCAGGAATAATTTGAGGAGGGTGATCTGTATGAGCTTCATAGGCAGAATGCAACCGAGTTATTCACTGGAAATTATTTATTCCACTTTAGAAATTATGGGGCACTTGCAATGGGACTGTGCATTTGCTAAAATCTGAACTTTAATTTGCCCATGAGCACTGCATGATCCTCAGCAGAAAAGGAACAGCAATTAGGAGCTTGTTTTCATGTAATTCCCTCCCACCACTGCTCTTCTGAGTAACCTGGCTATCAATAAGCACATCCTTCCTGCCACAGCCCCACAGCGTTGTAGCTGTAAAGGAGAAGATTAACAAGGGATCCGTGATCTCTTTTGCTTCTGTGACTTTCAAGTTCGGAGCAGAATTAACCTGTGATTCTTCCCTCTGCTTCTCTGCAGTGACCAGTGAACTAAAAGCCCATTTTTCTTCCTCAGCTGTCAGGGAATATTTACTGTAGTTTTTCCTGTAGAGCCTTGTCCCTTTGGCAGAGCTGAGAGTTTGGCTCATCCAATTTCAGTGTCTCTTTTGTAACCCGTGGCAATGCTTTGCTCCTCTCTGCTGTGGTTTAATATTACACGTCTCTGGAAATGCCAGGCAGGAAACAGGGGCTGGTGGGGAAAGATCTTCTGGGGAAACGGGACAATCTTCAACCTCCCAAAAATTGAGAATAGTCTTCTCAGGGACATAAAAGTTCAGCTAAATGAGTTTTGAGAGGAAGAAAGGTAAAAGTAAAGTGAACAGAAATTTGGAATATAAGTAACACTTGAGTTATTTTTTATAAACTTAAATCTTGGCTTAATTCTGAAATTGCACATTGTTTAGGAATATTCGTGTTGGCAGAAATAAAGTTGTTTGAAGGAATCTGTCGTGACTTAGAGGATCCCATATGAAATATTGTGGTATTTCATGCATGTAATCCATCCTCCTCTCCTGGTGTCCAGTTTACCACTTCTGTAAGGCTGTGAAATTAATCCCCACTCAGGCCCCTTCAGGAGCCGGCACACCAGGCTGGGCTGGAGAGACCATCCGGTCACAGAGCTGTTGTGTTTGCACATCTGGCATCCCAAACTACAGTGTCTGTACCCTCAAGCTGCAGATACCAGGCAAGGGGTGAGGCTGATAGTCTGTAAGGTATCTCTGAAATAGTTACGGAGCCCAAAGTATTAAAAATCCCATCGAATGGAACCCATTCTGCTCAGTCCTCACCTCACCCCTAGGGGTAGGTACAGTTAATGCATAGATACACACTGGCTAGAGAACAGATACACGGGCCAGTGACAGTGCTTGAAAAAATGTCACATCCAGACTCCAGGATTTAGTTTTTACAGGCAGGCAGTGGTGGCAGAGCTCTTTCCTTTTAAAAGGTAAAAATGAAAACTGAGCATGAAGCAGTTTCTTTCTTATGTTTTGATCTTTAGGGTTTAAGTAGGTAGCAAGGCTTGTACCCATTAAAAAGGTGAACTCAGGAGTCCCTAATTAGGAGTTACCATGCAGGGGCTCCCTGCCAAGGACATGGCATCCCCACCACGGTGTTCAGCTTCCACCTGATGAATGTCAAGAACCTCTTCATGTTAGAAATCTTAATTGCTGTGTTTGAGAGCAGGTGCTGCAGGCAGTGGGGTGGGAGTGCTGAGCTCAGCTGCCTGTGCTGGGCTGACCCTCGAGCTGGCTCCCTGCTCACCTCTCTGCTCAACCAGCAGCATTTCAGTCTGCTACTCTGCCAGACCCCTTTTGTCAGCTTGCCTACAGGTACAAGCCAAGCAACTGCTGGAAATTATAAGGAATCTTTTGTGCTTTGCCCTTTGTCACTAATCTGTACACAGCCTCAGTATTTAAGCAATACAGGTTGGGGTTTTTTTGCTTTACTCCAACTTGTTTGAAGGGTCATCCGTGTTTGCTCCCCATTGAAATTCTCATCCATACTGTACAGCTCAAGCTCCTTGGTATAAACCACCCCAAGAAGTCACCATCTCCATATTCAAGTCTGCCTCAAGTCCCTTTGGCCAGTCTGACCTGATCTGTGCAAATTTAAAATCCTAAGCCGCCCAGCCCACTCAAAACAACACACCTGATGAGTCTGGGCAGAATTGTAACACTGGCCTCAATAACAGTGGTTAAACAAAAGGTCTACAGAGTGATCTACAGACAACTTGTCTGAAGAAAATAATGTTTAGGGGTTTTTTTTGTTTGTTTTTTGTTTTATTTTACAGGATGAGCCTCCCTAGTTTTCAGCTCATTACAGCTTTATGCTGCGCATTGAGTGAGAGTCCTTCACCAGCTTCTAGACACTTCTTTCGCAAGAAAATTGATTGGCAGGGGCACATTTGCTTGTCATACCAGGTGAGATTACTCCATTGACTTCTGTAGTTCACTGACTGAGAAACCACCAAACCCCAAATGTTTAGGGCTGTTGAGTTACTAGCAATGTGAAGGGAGACAAAACGAGGCAGATTTCTATCTTTTCTGTACAGCTCACCAGGGAGCACTTTTTCCCTGCCATTCCTTGTTTTTCTTTCCTTCTGGAGAGGACAGGGTTGTCTTCCTTGACACTGGCCTTGCCTTCCAGCAGGTATCCTCCCCCCTGGTCCCAGCAGAAGAGCTGCTGTGGTCTGGTGCCTCTTTAGCCTGGTGTAGACCCGGTGCCCACAGCCAGCCTGTGACTGCACAGATCTCCTGGTTGCCCTTGCTGTCGAGGAGTGCTGAGTGATGCACGTTCAGTGGTGACAACAGCGTTCACACATGTGCTTCACTGTGCTCCAGTACCTCAGTTTCCATGGCTACCACAGAAATTGCAGGTTTGCTGTACAAATTAGTGGGAGAGATTCAGAACACCAGCCCATACGCTGCAGCTGCCTCAGCCTCCTTCCCCTCTGCTGGGCTGAGACGTGCAGCTCTCTGTCAGGGGCTGGAATGCTGGGCTCTTCTAGGGAAATTGGGTGCACACACCAGCCTGCCCCTGGTGTGGCTCTGGGCTGTCAGGTTTTTGAGCAGGGCAGAGGATCGGCATTTTGACGTACAGCCAAGGGGCCTGGGAGAAGTTTCCTCCATGGTGCTTGGGTTTTCTGCCACTCCCCAGGTGTAAAGCAATTGAGTAAATGCACATTTCAGCATGTGACTGTACAGCTTTATGCAGAAAGGCTGCAGGGAGAACATAAAACCAGACAGAATAGGTAACACAAAGCCCATCCAGACCAGTGCCTGTCACAACTGGAGACTGACAGCAGGGTCCACAGGGAGGATTACAGGGATGCAGAAACATTGGAAATACTCTCCCTGTGCCCAAGTAGCTGCAGCTCTGCTTTCCTGAGTCAGAGATGGTATCAGTGTCTTTATTTACCTTTTGAATTTTTTGTCCATTGATTTGCCTAGTTGTGTTTAGCCCCTGCAACAGCTCAGCAACACGCTCCACAGCTGAGCTGTGCACTGGGTGACCAAACCCTCTGCACTCATATCCTCCCCAGCATTAGCAGTCCTAGTTCAGTTATTTGAAGTCATTTCACAAGCAGAAGCCATTCCATAACTGTGATTAGTGCCCATCTTCATGTATTCTCCACTTCTAGTAAATCCTTCCTGGGAGGGTTGGTGACCAGAACAGCCCATGGCTGTCAAGATTCACATCCATTGTGGATGTCCCTGTTCCTGGTACATCCCAGTATCTGGATTGTCCCTGTTCCAGAATACAATTATTTTTTCTTTACTGGTAGCTGTAAAAGCAAAGCCCATCACTATGTGCTGCCACAGCTGTCTGCTTTGAGGATTCTGCCAAGCTCCTTCCTTGGGACCAGCCCACCCCTGGCATCCCCTGGTCAGTGGGGTTAAGAATATGGCTAGACCAGATTTTGGCTTGTCATGTAAAAGTTTTTTTCACACTCAGTATAATACTCTCCGTGGAGTATTAGCATCAGCATGATCTTTCTTGAAGGCCTTGTGTTTCACCAGCTCTCTGTGGAGAGCAGGACCCTGCAGGATCTGCAGCAGATGAGTTTCCTGCCTGTCGTGGGTGTTTCTAATGGGCACTTCTGCACTGTGGTGATCCTCCAGCTCTGCCATCCCACAATACTTTGCCTACCTAATGAGAGATCCTCAAACCAGAAATTCAATCCTCTACCACGATGTAGCCCAGCTTGAATTTTAGGCAGTTTGTTGACCAGCATTTTTTGAAGTGAAAGGTATCCTGAATGGGACAGTTCTGGTGCTCATACAAGGTTGTCCTGTTGTTGCTACTCATAAGAAGTTCCAGAGGGAGGTAATTTCGGCAGTCACTGAAGGAAACTTGTCCCATTGCAGTCTCTGAGGTAACATGGTCACAAAGAGCGCTCAGACCAGGTTCCTTGTAGTGTGTGCATTAAGCCTGGCACATTCAGCCAGGAGTGTGTTTGTCTGGTGATAATCAGATCAATAGGGTGTATTATTACTTTTCAGTGTGTTATTGCAGTTATTAAATAGCTTTCCCAAGGATTATAGAATAGCCGTTTTTCAATAATAAGTTCCTTGATACCACCTTGAAAAAGAGTTCATGCGGATTTTTAAAAGGTCTGTTAGCAACATTCCAATTTAGGTAAGTATTGTGGTTGAATTCAAATTATGAATAAAATATGAAATAAATTAAGATGAATGGAGTGTTGAAAGAAGATCCAAAATCTGTTTTGGCTAATGCTCATAGCATTAATTTTCTAGAACTGCTTTCTTCACACGCTACTGACTGAAAGTGCTTCATCCATTCAAATATCTACACTGCCACAGACAAGTTTCTTCTACATTTTTATCTTTCACTTTTTATCTTGAAATTGAAGGGAAGCGAACATATAAGATGGCTTCTCAGATGCATAATTCTAGCATTTAAAGAAGTTTAACTCTGCCCCATGAAGTCACATAGCACATGTTTAAGATGGCTGAAGATTTTATCTCCAGATTAGAATAAATTACATTACCAATGTGGCAGTTTTAATGTTTTCTTCTTTTTGTGGTAGGTCTAAGTGTGTCTTTACAATATTTCACACTTAAAGATTTCTTTTGAGAGAAATTTTGACTTGGATCACTTGCATTATCCCATAAGTAACATAATTTCAGTTTTATTGTCAGGAATATTTTCTTTTAGCCCTTATGATAGTGTCCTTTGGGGATTTACTTAATTTTGTGTATTCTGACTACCTCTGCTGAAACAATACCATAAACTGTTTCTAGCAGTCTGACAATATATAACACTGACCTTGCTAAGAAGCAAGAATATCCTTTCTTTGTTTTCCAAGATTAAGAACATCACCAGATTCACTCACTAACATTACTGCTGCCTTCCCTAATAAAGTATTTGTGAATTTGCCCTCCAAGTTTAATGGAGGACAGTGCTAGCAATCTGGAAAATTTGGCAACATTACTCATTGCAAAAAGCCTATTTACATATATTAAGGATGCCTTGCTAAAGTTTAACAACTAGACCTCCCCGAGCAGCCCGGCAGCACTGAACCTCTCAGGTACCACACAGCACTCAGCTTGTCTCTGCTGCCTGGGGAGGTTAATTTATGCAGCTGAGTCAGCTAAACATCACTGCAAGGAAAACACATTCACATGTTTACTGTAAAGCACTGAGCTGTTTGGACAGGGACATTTAGCATCACTGCAGAAAATAAGCCATCAAGTCAGGAAAATACCAGTTTACTCCAAGAATCTGTCTCTGGCCTGTAGCAGCTGCTGTGAACAGCATGGAAACAGGGCAAGCATGCAGTTCACTACCCAAAATACCCTCCCAGTCTGCAGTCACCTGCAGCATAATTCCCAAACCAGTGATTGTGCCTGTTTTGAAGAACCTTTCTCCCATTAATCTGCCTGGGAAGTTGTGTATCTCTATATTCTTGCATTTACAACCTCATGTGGCGAGGAGGCCCAGTGTGGCAAGGATCTTCTTCCAGCTTACCCTACTTGGCTGCCTGAAGCATCAGTTCCAGCAGACGGCTTACGTGGTGAAAGGTGTAGAGCAACTCCTACAGAACACCTTGAGCTCCTTTCAGAGGTGTTGTCTTAGTTTGGAAAGGCAGGTGTGTGCCAGGGAAAAGCCAGAGCTTCCCTTGGAATGGAGAATGTAAACCCCCTCCCTCTGAACTATTATAATTTTGAAATTAAGGGGCTTTCAGGTCTTTACTAGGAATATTAAAAATAAAAATGTAGTAGTACCAAAAAACCAACAGACAAATAAAAAAAGAAAAAACACTGACAGTCAGAATACAGCCTGACACCCTGTTGGTCAGGGTGTTGGTTGGTAGCAGTCCAATCAAGTCCTCCTAGAGTGACAGATGTTGTTCTTTTGGAGCAGAGATGATCCTGTAGAAGGGTGCAGTTTTCCTCTGAAGGTCCAGTGGTGGTGAGATGGATCCGGTCTTCCTCTGGGAATCCAGTGCAAACAGGCTGTTTGTTCCTGGTGTTCTAAATCTCAGGTTTTATCCAGGTAGGAATGTTTGGCTCCCCCCCTGGGTGGAGCATCTCCCAGTGGAATGATGTAATTGTCTCAGCCATGCAGTGAGCCTCGATGGCCCATGAACAGCAGATATGCCCTGGAGGGAGGATGGGTGTGGAAGAGATAAAGAACACTGCCCCAGCTGGTTTAACAGCTGCCATTAACAGAAGGCACCTGCCCCCTCCCCCTGGAGCTATGAGGATGGGTCGTAGAAGAGATAAAGAAAACACCTCCTCAACTGGTTTTAACAGATGGCAATAGAATACATCTTGCATTGCAACCCAAGACAGGTGCAAAAAGAGGATATGCACACATCCAGGCCTTGCAAGCAGGAGTAACTCATGTTCAGTGAGCAAACAGTAGCTGGAAGCAAAAAAAAATAAGGTTTTGGATGAGTTCTAGCCTCACATTTCCTCTCTGCTCTGTGTTTGCAGCTTAGTATGCTTTAAAAAACATAGGTGCACTTATGGTCCTGTTTGAAACAATTCAGCCTGCTTTGAAAAATGATGTGACCATTCAGATAGGGCTGGACAGAGTACAGTACTTAAGAACATTCAGAGCAGTTTTAAAATCCAGGTGTGCTTCCATTTGTTCTGCTGTGGCACTGACCCATGGCTGTATGCAGAGTCCTTTCTGGACACTTGTCATTTCCCCTGCAGTTATCACTCTCCAAGCCAAGTCCTACCCACACTATTCTTGCATGTTGGTCTGTGTTATAATTTATCAGTGTTACATCTGCCCTGTTCTGTACTCTGATTAAATTAGAATCCCATTAAGCACAGTTGGCTCTCAGGCAAAGGAAATGTCTGATCTTATTTTCAGTATAAGGCATGCCCTCTGCACTCCCGCATGTCAGAAAGCTTCCAAGGAGTGATAAGCCTGCAGTTTTGACAGAATTCCTGCATTTCTCCAAGGACTTGTTGAAAATGTGGCAGCTTGGTAGCTGGATATTAGATTGTTAAGTGGCACAGTGCAATGTATTGTGTATAAAGGACTTCCTGAAGAGCTGCCCACTCCTCAAGGGTGTTCCTTCACGGCATCAGTGACTCTCCAGTGATGCCACAGCAGCAGGACCTGGGCAAAGACACCCCTTCAATCCATTAAAACAATCACACAGATGGAAGCTGTGTCCCATTTCACAATGAAGAACAAACCTAGTTTGGCATTCATTGGAGAAGTACTGACAAAACCTGAATTTAAGGTGCTTTGTGTTTTTCTCTTTTTGTTGGAAAAGTGAGATATCAGTAGAGCATTTGTGTCAAGGACCATGTGCTGGATATTCCCTTTGACATTTCTAGCAAAGCCCACCAGACTCACCATGGTGTTCAAGGGATTCCTGACGTGTGTCACCCCTGCCTGTGTTTCTGGTCCTGCTCCTGGAGGGATTACAAGTCCTTATTCATCAAGTGTTACTTTGAGCGCAACAAGAGCTGTTGTTTCAGCATCCTGGTCTAGTGAAAGGTGTCCCTGCTGTGGAAGGGGGTCAGAACTGGAGGATCTTAAAAGGTCCCTTCCAACCCAGGCCATTCTGGGATTCATGTTGAGAATATCTGGCAAATCATCAAAATCTCTTCTTCCTTGCTTCTGTGTTAATGTTTGGTATTTTCCTTTAAAAGGCAGCCTGTCTCTGCAATCTTCCCCTCAAATCAGGTTGCTTAACAGCTTAAAGTCTTTAAAACAGTGTGTGCCCATTTTGTTCTCTTGGATCATTCTATGCCTTCTGCTAAGCAGTAATAAAACAAATTGAAAATAGAAGATTTTGTTTTAAATATTCACTCCTTAACTGTGCATCCTAGGGGCTGGGCTCAGTTAATCTCTGGATTTCAGTGTAAAATATTATGGCATTTATCTGTAAAACTTATTTGTACTGCACAACACTCTCACTTGAGAAAATCCCCAAACCAAACTCTTTTTGTGCCAGGTGTCTTTGTTTTCTGTCAAAGAAAAAAAAAATCTCAAGACCACTAAGCAGCTGCAACCTTTTCTATAGACCTTATTTATCTGATATTAGCTGAACTGTAGGAATATTTTATAGGAACAGAAAGAAATCCTTGCTCTAGAGCAGGTGTCTCTGCTGCCTGTAAATGTCAGTCAGCCCTTCCAGAGCAGGAATTAATTGTGCCCCCACCACGAGAAAATGAGCAGGTCGAAACACTTCTAGTGCTGTGCTCTGGAAGGTTATTAGGTTTTCACCTCAGGAAATCCAGCTTCAAATGCGCCATGAAGGTTCAAGTGACCTGAGCTGGTCACTCAGGAGCATGTATGCAACAGACACAAATAGTTAATAAAAATACTTCAGGCACCACCCACTGACAGCTATTTAATTACCAATCATTTGCTGCTAACACAGAGAAGCAGCGTGGTGTCCTCTTGGGTGCTTCATTAGTACCATCCAATTTTGGCTGTGTCAAGGTTTATTTTCTGGTTAGTCCTTTAAGAATGGAAAAATCAAATATAATATAAATACAACCTATAGTGTTATAATTGTCAGGGGAGCAGCTATTGCTATACTGAGATCAGACCTTCCAGCCTGGTTTTCACATGTTTATAGTTGCTTTTGTTTTTTCAAGCTATTTTGGTGGTAAGAAGGAATTTTTTTTAAAAAAAAGAAAAATAAAATTGTGTTGTCTATCAACAGTGTTGTGCCCAGCACTTTGAGATGATCTGTCACAACAGACCTGCAGGGAATCCCAGTCCTGCTCAAAGAATTAATCCCTCTCCTTTCATCCAAAGCACAACTCACCAATTCATGGGGTCCCTCAGTCAGCCCAAAGGTTAGTGAGCACCGAGGAGCGTTACAAAAATAGTGTTTGTAGCTGATTTAAGATGGGAGGGCATCAGCTGTGATGCTGTGTTTCCTTCTCCTCCCTTAATTTAAGGTTCCATTCTGTCCAGTGGAGTTTAAATAACCAGAAACCATCCTGTGTTCAGAAACAATGAAAGTGAGTGACTCCTTCAAAAAATCCCGTTGGAGGACATAGCAGATTCTTGGGCTGCTTCTGCCATTACATTTTTCAGTTTTCCTTGCTCAGCATGATAATTGCAATAGCTCCTGGATTTATAGACTGGAGGAGGATTAACACATGCACATCACTGTCTTTCTGCAGGTGCAATTTACGTTTATCTTCTTCCTGCTGCTGGTCCCATTTATTGATTTCCAGATGCTGCCTTTCTGCCTAAGCC
This sequence comes from Hirundo rustica, assembly GCF_015227805.2. Lineage (NCBI taxonomy): Eukaryota > Metazoa > Chordata > Aves > Passeriformes > Hirundinidae > Hirundo > Hirundo rustica. Next base: position 4,949,438 of record NC_053461.1, on the reverse strand, counting down.
TTAGTGCAGAGGGAGGTTTAGTCAAACAAAAGGTCCACACCAGATCCTTGGGAATGGCTCAAGGTGCTTTAAATCTCCCTCAGACACAGGACCGTGGGTGTCTGCTGGAGCCACGATCATCTCATCGCTCATTCCACCTTGTTTTTCATGTCATGGACACTGAGTTACACTGGCAGCCCCTAGAAACTGGGCGCCTTAACTCTGGGCGTGGATCTGTTCCCAGCTGCCTTAGGGTAAGTTTTGGTGAGAAGAAACCATGTGGAGAGTGGTGTTTGGGGTTTCTTTAGGATATGTGTGTATGCCCCTGCAATGCCTGCTAACCACTACAAGCTCCAGATTTTTTCTAGTTTTGTTGAGTATTAACCATTCATTTATGTGGCATGAATTTTTTTTTTACTAGGTGGATGCTGTGTGCTGTCAGCCAGTCCAGGTCACCAACAGCTTCAGCTGGCTTTACTCTCTTTTTTCTTGCCCTATTTCCAGCCAAGCCCTGTGAATTATCTTGGCATTTTGTTGTGGTCAAAGCTCAGGCTCTGCACCTACAAACAGGGGCTTTGCTGTCAGTGACTAATTCTTTCAGGTCTTTCTTTCCAGAGGCTCTCTGACAAGTTTCAGTGCTCTCCTGAGCTGCTGGAGAAGGTTCAGGTTGGTATTGCTTTCTGCTGCTGCATCCCATTCCTGAGCTTGATGAAGGACTAATCCCAAGCGAGGCTCAAAGCCTGAAGGAGGAGCTTTCAGCAGCTGGCTGCAGCACACCGAAGGTGTCCTTTGGGAAATACCCCTGCCTGGGATCACCTCTGCTCTGTGCTGCTGCTGCTGTGCACAAGCAGTGACCTCTCATGGTCTGCTGAGCCAGGTCAGAAAGGCACAGCTCAGACAATGCTGTGGCACTGCTGGTTCTGTGCTTTTCTGCTGCTTGGTTTTATTCAAGTTCCCTTAACAGAGACATTCTTTAGCTGCTTACTCCTTCACCTAGTTTTAATTCTGTTCTGTGAGTCTTCCGGACCCAGTGCTGATCTGCATGTATAGCAGTAATTAAGTAGGGATCATGAAGAAACGTGGTGTGTATAATCTAGAGAAATGGTATTCAGAAGCATTTTTATACCCTGCTTTTTCATTAAGAGTATGGGCTCATCAATGCAAAGTGTTTGTGGGAAGATTTTTTAAGAATAATTTTGTGGGTCTGATTCTGATTAAACCTGGAGAGCTGGATCAGCCTCCTGAATAACCAGCTGCTGGTATTTAAGGTGAAAGTCTTGGGTTCAATTTTCTCTTTAAGATCAGTGGACCAGGACCTTGAATTAAGGGCAAATTCTAAAATACAAATCCTTATCTTTCGTACTCTCACAAACCAAGCCTCATCGTCTCCACAGCTTTTAAAGAAAAGCTTTGCTTGACCTAAAAATCAGCCATACAGAGCTCCAAGAACCAGGTTGAAACGTTAATTGCACCTTCGACACTCCAATGTAGCATTATTGATTAGAGCACTTCTTTAAAAAGTAGATTTTTTTTATGTACTTCCAAGCTTTATTGCCCAGATAGCGAGATTGCTTTCAAAAATCCCTAACCTTGAACTCCACTCATCAGTGTAAATTCATTACCAGAGTTAATCTTGCTGTGTAGCAAATAGGAAAGTTATATCCAGTATTATGTTCCTAGAAGCATTTCCAATCTCACTCTGGCCAAACACTGCGGCTTTAAGGGCTTGAAATTGTGTTTGAATCTTGTTGCAGCTGAGATGGGAGGAACATGATCTATCATACTTTCCATTTGCTATATCTACTAAAGTGCCAGCACTGCTCTATACCTGAGGTTATTACTGGCATCTCTATACTAAAGCAGTAGAGTATGTATCACCTTAAAGACGTAATGAGTGACCTACCCTTGTTTTTCATCTTTCATGATAAAGACAAATTCTAACTTTCTTTTCTGTCTCTTTTCCCAAATTCAACCTGGCAGGCAAAGATTCACAACAGGAAATAACACCGAGTGCTTTCCCTGGAGATTCCTTTGCTTTGGCTGCTGGCTTACAATCTCTTTTTCCTGATTTAAGGTCTGATTGGAAAAAGCCATTTATTGGTAGTTTGTTAAATTTAGAAAGTAGAAAAATGCAAGGTGTGGGGGAAAAGCCATTAAATTTCACTGATTTCAGAAGCCAGAGCATCCTTTTGAGATATTTGCTGTGTTGTGGTCATTGTGGAGGAGACAAACACTTTAGTTAGGCCAGCTGTCAGGTTTAGTGAGGCTGAGGAGTGCGTTACCATCCCTGCTCTGCAGCGCAATGGGAACTTCAGAGCTCAGTCACAGATTATGTGTAAATGATGCCTTGTTACAGTGGTGCCTTCACACCTACAGATGCCACCATCTCTCAGGGCCTGGTGTGTTACCTTACAGTGTACAACAGCCAGTTCAACTAATTGCATAAAAATTAGCACAAGACTCTTGGTACAGCTGCCAACAGTGAGTTTGAGACTCTGAGGAACAGACATGGCAACCCTCTGCATCCCAGTTCCTCTTCTTCCTTCCCACTAAATGACTTCAGAAACAAAAATATTCATCCGAGCTCTTTACCAGGGTGGTCACAAAACAGCCACAACGACATATTCTTGGTTGTGAAGGCAAACAAATACATGTGCTTTCCAGAAATCCATCAGTTTGGTGACTGATAGAGCCTCCAGAGACGGACAGCACCATTTCCCCTCAGCCTTCATCCACAAGAAATACAGCATCTCCCAAAGGGCCTTTCCTAAGCAAGCACAGGCAGCTCAGGAGCAGGAGTCAAAATTGCCACCTTCTACAAGAGTCGTGAATATTAAACCAAGCTCTAAAATGATTCTGTGGAAGTCGCCCCGCCTTGCTAAGTAAAATGAGCTTTCCCTCTGTATTGAGAAAGAGATTTGTCGCAGTGGTTTGGTTTTGTTAGTACTGAGGAGTCAGCACAGGTCAGCAGGCAAGCTGAATTGTCTGTGCCTGGAACAGAATTGTTCATTCCTCAGTGAGCCTGGGCAGCCAGAAGCACGTTCTGAGCCCAGCCCATGCTCCCTGATGCACAGGCAAAGGGGCTCTCTGGATGCTGGAACAAACCCTGCCCTCAGCAAACGCCTCCTCGGGAACAGCCACTGCTCCCTGGCTTGTCCAACCCTTGTAGAACCACTTTGCACGGTGAAAGGAGATTTTTTTTTTTTTCCCTTTTATGTTCTCTAACAGACATGAAAAGTGATTTCTGAGATTAATGCAGTATAAAATTTTAACTCGCTTTGTATAACTTCCTTCTTTTTAGACAGGAAGGGTTTATTCCTCATCTATATTATGACATACTTTGGCAAAAGCAATCTTACTCTTTTTATCAGTGGCAGCTTGGGATGGGCATAATATTTACAAATGATGCCATGAACAAGTTATGCAAATCACCCAAATGAGAACGAGTAAGCTTTTATATCCTGCCAAACAATCGTGTATTGTAGAAATGCCACATTTTACAGTCGATTTGAGAAATGTTTTAGAGACTTTAAAACATTAGTGCCCTATTTTTCATATTGCTCAACATATATAACAGGATTTGTTAGTACCATGGCTCCAAAAATATAAACTTTTGGAATATGACAGAAAAAATAACCGTAATAGATTTTTAAAACCTAAGTGACTTTGAAAAGCCTCTTGGAAGTTCATAATACTGTCAATTTTTAAAAGATCTTGTCTAAAATTGAAAACCTGTATGACTGCAGAGAGGCAATCTGTGCCTTTCTAACTAGTATAAAAATACCATTTCTTAGTGCATGTAAATGAGCCATTATAAAATAAATCAGCAAAAAAGTAATGGATTCTCTTAATGCATGAAGCTCTCCAAAGGGCTCATCTACACTGCAGAATTCACAAGTGTCTGAACTGAGCTAAGGATCAGTGACTGCATGGCCACATTAACAGATTTTTAACATTGTTCCACAATCCCTTTGGCAGTGTCCTGGAAGCTTCTTTTTTAGGAGGTTCTGGCTCCAGGTAGGTTTCCTGGGAGTCAAAAATCCCAGGGAGATTTGCAAGAATCCCCTTCCCTAATTCAGTGTGGGGCTACTAGTGAAAAATGAGCTGAAAAATTCAGCCTGTCAGCTTCTATGCCATAACTAGCTCATTTTTAAGTGATTTAAATTTGAAGGCGTTTTTGAATTATTTGTAAGCTTTGGTGGGTTGTTGGTTGGTTGGTTGGTTGGTTGGTTTTTTGGTTTGGTTTGGTTTGGTTTTTTTTTTTTTTTTCATCTTAAAAGGGTCATGTGGATTCTTGGATTGAAAAATAGCAGAAGTTTTCCCTTGGAAAGGAAATCGCCTGTCACAGTAGTAACCCACACACAACTTGCCTCCCCAAGTGAAACAAAGGAACATCTGGGAAGGAATACGGAGCAAATATCGTAATACTAAATTAGTGAGAACTACAAAATGATAACTTTTGAAAATGTGCTATGGAGGGTTTTTTTCCCAAGAAAAATATTTTTATGCCATATTATATGTGAAATGCTTATAACAGCTTTCCACCTTCCCTGCGAAGACTAGGAGAAAGGGCTTATTTTTTTCAAAGCTCTTCTCAATCTCCATCTCCCTGCCAGACTTTACTTAAAAGGTTCCAGAGCACCAATGCCTCTTTCCTGGTGTTTTACTGTTTGTGTGCTGAGCCCAGTGGCCTGGTTTGCATGGGGCTGGCGGTGAGTGGCTGTTTTGCAGTGGTGAATTATTTACTGCTGGACAAGGGCAAGCTGGAGGTTTTCTAACCTTGGTTTTCCACTGAGTCCTTTTCTTAAAGGCTCATGACAATTTTGTTTAGATTGAAGCTGTGACAGAAGCACCTGGGCTGGATGAAGCCAGGCCAGACCCTGCCAGGGAGGACAAGGGGGGGACATTTCAGAGGTAAAAATAAGTGCACAGGGTTAAATTTGAGGTAGGGAAGAGGGGACAGGGGTAACTGAGTCCCGTGGGGCGCTCTGTTAGTACAAACATTTGTGTAGTACAATTAAGTATTGTACATCCTTGTACCCTGAGGATTCACAGGCCCTCTTGAGCTGAGTCTTCTGCTCTTTTCCACATTTATAAAACATTCTTCTGCACTGCTGTATGTAGTGTTGGGTGTTCCCAATCCAGATGAGACCCCTGCCCACCCTCCTGCCACACTCGTGCATCCCTTTGTTTGTTAGGCCCACGTGTTGGGGCTGAGTGGGAACATTTCCCCTCTGTGAAGCATCCCACAAGTTTTTGGCATTGAGAAAGTAACTCCTTTACTGAATTGTGCTGGCAGTGTAGTGTTGTGAGCTATTTCACCAGTGCTGTGGCATGTGCAATATATATTGTGTGTGTTGCAGCAACAAGAGGGATGATGAATGGGTTATGTGTGCCCTGCTTTCTGCTTCTCTTGATAAGTGACTGATAAAGCTGACAAATAGCTGGATTAAGTAAACAGAGCCTACATAACTCATTCAAAGTGAATAACTGTTTGCAAATTATCAATTGTTATCTGCACAGTTTGGAGTTAGGAATGATGGATCCCGTTCCTGTGTGGAAATAATGGGCTCGTGATGTGTATCAGGTATGTGAGCAGTAAAATTGGCCATCTGACAGTGCTCATCCTCAGGACAGGGACTGGCAAGAAAGTTAAAAAAGAATTGTTTCCTGGGCCAAGCAGAGTGATTTTTGACTCCAGCAAAGAACAGGAATCTGAATACAACAGAGGCTTCGGGATTTGGCTTCTAAATACAATCAGAATAATTTTTAGCCTTGTTTAGAAGCTATTGTAACTAGCTACTACTCAAGGACCAATTTCCATCTCATTTCCCGTGAGCAGTGTTTGCAGAAAATGTAGAATGCATCTCTTTTTACTAGAACAGGAAAAAATGCCTGCTAATATAAAGCCACTTCATTTCATAATTCACTATAGGATGAGAATGGGATTTCAGAGCTGCTGAAGCTTTAATCTCGTGTTTCCTTGTCCAAAGTAAAAAGCTGTGCGTGAACCACGTCAAGTTAATCAGATTTAGCTCCTCAGTGCCTGTGTCATATTTTAGCACGTGTTAAAGGTGGGGGGGTGTTTGTGCTCAGCTCTCTATGATCAAGTGCTCGCTTTTAATTTAGTGAGTTGTCCCTGCAACATCCTGATAACAAAACGCAGCTCCAGATTCCCGAGATAACATTGAGCGCCAATTGCACATCAGAGAGGAAATAACTTGGCTGGCGAGAGCCTGAATTGATCCACGAAGAAAGCGGTGATGAACGGGGCTGGAAGTGCTGACACAGCCGAGGTCCGCGGCGCAGCTCCCGGCGAGAGGGAACCTGCGGCTCCTCGGGCTGCCGGCGGAGCGGGGAGTCCGGGGGATGCCGCCGCGCTCCGGGGCCCGGCTGCGCTCCCTCCTGGGGTTTGGCACCCTCTGCTGTCCAGTGTTCGAACAAAAAACCCCCAGACACCCCGGAAACTGGAGACATAAAAATGCAAATCAAACTCCGGGCTGAATAGTTTTGGTGATCGAACCCAACACCACTCTTTTCTTGCTGCAGCAAGCTGTGAATGTTACAAAAGAAAAAGAAAAAGAAAAAGAAAAAGAAAAAGAAAAAGAAAAAGAAAAAGAAAAAGAAAAAGAAAAAAAGAAAAAGAAAAAAGGAAAAGAAAAAGGTATTTTTCCTGTTTCACAATAGTAATTGCATAATTGCGTTGGTTCTGTTTCTCATAAATGAGGTGACCAAGTCGTGGCTCCTGAATCCACTGCAAGGCTTCCTGACCGTCGGGCTGGATGCTAACAAAGCACAAAGGCTCTGATGCTGGGGGAGTCGCAGATAAGCTGAGGCTTTTTCTGCCTCAGAAAGGGCTCTGCACAATTATCACCGAGTCAAAAGCATCCTACCACAGTGGGAACGAGCCGGTTCCTACCTAACATCTGGCATGGCTGCTCTTGCTACACGAGCATCTTGTGCTGCAGCTGAGAATGCTGAAAATTGTGTAGGACACCTTATGCATGTTTTAGCTACTTAGTTAAATGTTTATTCACTCCAGGGTTTTTTTTTTTGAAGCAATTAACAAATGCTTTCCTCGACAGAGAGAGACACAGAGCTTCACTCCTGCAACAGAAACATGGGACACCTGGGTCTGCAGTAGGGAAAATTCAAACCTAAAAGCTCTGGAAAACAGAGGGTCTGTTTCTATGGTGTGGTTACCTCCACTGAGTATCTTCTATCTCTGACTGACAAGGTAAAAAATATTCTGTATAGCACCATGGGAGCCTGTAAGGAAACAGCCGTTGTTTGTCCCTTCTTGTTTCACATTTTGGATCTGCACCTGCACACTGTATTCAAGCTAAAAAAAAGAAATCCATCACCCAGATCTGCAAAGCACACGGTGCCAGTCTTCCCTTAAAAGGACGCCAGAAAACCAAAGCTGTGTTTCCCAGTGGAGGCCCTTCAATGGCTTTGATTGTTAAATGGTTTCAGTTACGTCTTTATGAATTTTCAGATATCCATGGCTTCAAGTATGAAATCCATGGCAAAAGTAGGACAAAGCAGCGTTCTTCTGAGGGCACAGATCCTGACAGGCATCGCTGCATTCCTTCCTGTGCTAGCTGGAGTTCTGAGCCATGTTCCTTGTGCTAATGTGGACTCCAGAATCCCCCCAGAGTCCAGGGCAGCAAGCACAAGTGCCTGTGTGGGGCACGTGCCATGGTTTTGTCCAGGGTGGGCAGTGCTTCACCCCTTGCCCTGTGTGCCCTGGAGCTGGGGGTTCTCGGGGTACAACTTCAGCCAGGGGCTGTTCCCTGCTGCCTGTGCCTGCTAATGTCCACTGCATCCCCAGGGGAAAATCATTTGGAGGATGCAGCTATAGGGTAAATTGCCACTTGTTTCTCTTACGTTTCACTTCCCTCCAGCCGTCTCGATGCTGCTTCCTTAACAAAGGATTAAATCCGTAAATGGATTTACTAATCAACTGCTTTTCTTTCCATACCCGCTCAGCTTCTCCTCACATCTTCTCAGACCTGGGAGGATAACGAAAGGCTCAGAATGCTCATACTCATTTCTATTATAAGAAGAAGAAAATACACTGATTCTAAGAAATTCCACTTTTGGAAATAGCTTTGTTTTTTTGTTGGTTTTTTTTGTTTGTTTGTTTTTTGGTTGGTTTTTTTTTTTTTTTTTTTTTTCCTGCAAGAACTATGGAGTTCTAAATAGACTGCTGCTCTTCACACCCAGCCTCAATAGAAAATAAAATGGAGGAAGTGCAGAAGGCAGTTCTGGCATGATTTGCATATAGTCTTTGAAAACAAGCCTCGGATAGTGGCAACTGAAACCCAGCCTTGTATCAGGCTCTTGTTGCAACCGTGCTCAAGTCAAAGAAAGAAAACCTGCCATTGTGACAAAATAACCCTCACTCTGGGTTATATCTGAGACAAAAAAACAGCAAGACATTGTTATTTTAAAGAGAACCCAGAATTAGGAACTTGAGTGGTGGGAAAACACTAAATAAACCCCAGAATCCTTGTTTGAGATCTCCAGTGAGTGGAAGCCATGGTACCTAGCACTGCCTGTGCATAGGGCAGTCTGCTGCTGAGCTGTATATTCGAGCATAGATTGGTTTCCCCCAGCATCAGCCAGGACATTGTTTTTATTGATTTATTTTGCTATCTTCCCACTGCAGAGATAGGATGACAAAAGAACCACCTGTGGGTATCCTAATATATCTAATGCCAGCAGATTTTCAGGTTGAATAAAAACAATAAATCTTTCCAGGCACAAAGGGGAAACCGTGAGGTAAGTTAATTTGGGAAACTAAAGAGCATGATTTAGGAGTATTTGGTTTGTTAGAATGGATCAGACCAGTCCTCCTGGTTTACTATCTTCTCCTCAGAGATAGTTCCTTAGAGATGACACAAAAGAACACAAAATAAGCCCCAAAATAGTTAAGTGTTCAGTGACACTTCCAGGACCTGGCCTGCTTTCTGACAGTGCAGCAATAATCGTGTTACACCAGTGAGCAAGAAGTCTGACTCTCACTGTATTATGCACATTACAAGTGCTCCAAAAATTGGGTAGAATTTCCTAAGGAACCCAGGTACAATACAGGTGCTCGTGGCTGTGCTGATCACTGCATCTCTTGTGGGACACAGCCTGGATTTTCCATAGGGCAGTACAGTTAGATTTGTTGTACAACTTCCTCTTAAGGGAGAAAATGAAGAAACAGGTAAACCTATTCAGCCATTTAATATATTCACAAATCAAAGCTAAAACAGTAGTTAGTCGAAAATGGTGTAGAGTCTATCATACCAGAAAACAAAATTCTCTTTCTCCTCTGTTCTTCCAGTGGGATTTCCTGTCTCCTCACTTCCATGAACAGGCTGAACTTGTCCTGTGGGGTGCTCCTAAAAATACATATTAAGCCTTCATGGTAACAAAAAGCTCCTTGGATCCAATCTATTTCAAAACAATAATATTACACTCTCTCGAGCTTTCTGCTAGAAAATCTTCCAGAGTAACACATCCCTGATTCTACACTACTCTGCTTTCCTCAAAACAGATCCAGCGTGGGCAAGAGTGGCTGAAGTCCCCCACAAGTGCTGCTTTGCTGATAAATTTTAACCCTGACCCATTCTTGGCAGTGCCTCTGGAAAGGTTAGTTTTGGCTTTACAGGAATTTCAGCTCCTGGTTTCTGTATCATATTTGTCCAGATTTTGGGTCTGACCTAGGTAATCTAGGCAATTTTATTCTTCCTGATCTTGGATTTTTGATAATTATTCTACAACCTGGTACATATATATGAGCACAGCTATATATGTAGCACAAGAATGCAGTTTTGAATGATCTGGCAAATTGTCTAATATATCTGCACTTCTTTAGATTGCTTAAAGGAGCGTAAATAAAGGCAATGTATCTGCCCCTAAACCCCAGATATCAGTAGTGGTAGCCTCTGTAAGGTCAAGGCAGCAATACACACCTGCCAAATTCAGACCTGCACCCTTCTCAGACGCAGAAAAAAAAAAAAATCAAATCAAAGTGAAGATATAAGTGCTCCAGAGATATTTCAAAGGAAGCCAATAAAAGAGAAAAGGTAGAAACTGACACTCACCAATAACAGGATTCTTAAAGCCTCAAATTCAATAAACCCACAAACCAAAAGAAATTAAGAGGGCTGTGTCACTTCAGGACATCATGTTATGGGATTTTAACAAGATTCATTGGTATTAAAAAGTAATGGCATAAATTGGGTATTTAAAGTCAGTATTGATTTGTTGCCAGATTCTGCATATCAACATTTGCACTTGAGTGTCCATTTACTTTGCTCAGGAATAAATATTCCTGCCCAGCTGCATGTGCTAGTTGGAAGAGAATCCATTTTCACCACTGGCAAAGGGACAGGTTGTTATCTCAAGCCACATGGTTCATTGATTTATCCGTGGTGGAGTAAATACAAAAATTTATAGGAATGCTGTCAAAATCATTTATTTAAAAGCTTTTTTTTGGAAGAAGAATGATAGCACATTCCCAGGTAAGAATGCAAGAGGCTTTCTGAGTATTTGGACTTATTAACTGGTTGAGGTAAATTATCTCCATTTGATGTTTCTGGCTGGCGGAGTTAATTTATTTGTACAAAAGTATTTAATGATGCAGGGAGATTGTTATTGGTGGTTTAATTATTGTTTTGATCAGAGCTTCTGTATGGGTGGTAGTACTCCTAATAAGATAATCATACTTTTTCATCTGTTAATGAGTCTTTGGAGTATTCCCAATACAGTTTTAAGTCTTAGTTGTTTTCCCGCTCTTGGCTTAATTTCTGTGTTTCATTTGGCTTGCATAATGAAACAAGATGGGCTGCTTTACTGCTGTTTATAATAGGTCTTCCTAATATGGTTTTCTGTGCTTGGGCTGATCAGGATTTTCCAGAACTACATAAGCATTTTTAATCTGGGGGGAAAAATCACTCTCCCCATAAACTGAAAGCAGTAAATTGGGGTTTTGTCCTCAGGTAAATTATAATACTGTTTTTGCACAATCTCATTTTGGAATCTAAACTTCACCACAAAAAAAACCAACATGTTATCTGCCTCTCTTTTCCATTTATGTCTCTTAAAAAAACCCCAAAGTACTCCCTGTATCTCTTTCTGCAAACACTTCCTAAGCAGTTGGTGAGATCACAGTCAAATACAGTGAAAATCCTGACAATATGGACAGTGTTTGAAGTTAACAGTGGGAAGGGTATGTCCTGACTGAAGTCGAGGGTACTTCAGCAGTGGGTGTTGATGTAAACCATGTTGTACAGAGGTTAATTGGAACTGCATGAGAAGCTGGGAAGTGGATGAGAATGTTAAGAGGAGAACCATAAAAGAGCACAGGTAATATCATATAAGCAGAGGAGCTTTGTTTTTCTCTGAAGGTGAATATTCTAGTTCTCATAGTGTCATCTTCATGAAGTATTTTTATACTCGACTTTTCCCAGTTGTGTGACCACACTTCCTTTCACTCTGCTTCATTTTTATTCAGAATTTCCTGGGCCTGGCTCTCCTTGTTTTGCAGTCCACCTTGGTTCTGTTGCAGTGATGTGCACACGGGGACAGCCCGCACTGCAGAGATATAAAACCATGGGGACATGAAAAAGCAAAGGGTGACTAAATGCTCACGTGTTCTGCCTGCCACAGGCACAAACAATATTTCAGTGCTCTATGACAGTCATACAGGTGCCTGCGACAAAAATTGTACTGGAAGAAGGTGACGGAAAATTCCTTCTCCTCTGGAACTTTCTCATCCTCTTTGATGCCAAGGAAAAAAGAAATGTATTTAAGGAGTAACAGAAGTGCTCCCTGTCCAGCTTTACCTTCAGAGATGGGTGATGTCTTTTTGTTAGGTCGTTTTTAGGGTCTCTTTGGGATTGTTTCACTGTTTCTTGTGTGATGGGATGTTTCACTTGTGCTATCTCACAGAGCTTCCAGAGGCCACAGGAGGTGCACAGAGCCCTGGGAAAAGGGCTTCTTTGCCAAAAAAGAAAGAGAGGACTGGAAGGAACTAGATTAGGGAGAAATAGAACTTCTTGTATTTTTATCAGGTATCACAGATCTTCAGTGTTAGCAGTAATTTCCTATTTGGTACACAGTGAGCTGGGGAAAGGGCATCAAGCACATCTGCCTATAATACAGCAAAACTGCAAGATTACTCATAGTTTCTCCCCTCGTCTCTCCCAGGCTTTAGCCTGAGAAGTTTTCCCCGCTCTGTTGTGACCTTACACATGCAAAGTCTTCAGCCGTGTTAAAAAGTAAAAAATTATGAAGATTTTCATAATATGGCAAATATCCTGATATCCTAAATACTACCACGAACCTGGGGAACAGAGGTAACACTGGACCTCATATATAGGGAGCTGTTGCACAGGCACAGATTGAAACTCTCTGAAAAGCTAAGTCCAAATAGACTAAACAAAGGGCAGGGGAAAATTACATATGTAAAGTGAACAGCACCATGGCTGGCAAAAATCAGGTTTGTTCTGTGAATTTATTCTTCTTTACTTATTATTATTAGTTTCGAGAATTAATCTGAAGTGTAAAACAAACCAAACAACCCAAGCGAGTTACAATAGACACTAATAGGAAATAAGAAAATAGGATGTACATGTCAGGAGAAATGAGAAAGAAGCAAAAATGCAGGTGGAAGAAGCAGTCAAACATAAAAGAGGCTCTCAGAAACTGAACAGAGAAGTTGGAAGATGGGTATCCCATGCTTCAGGGACCAGGCTACAGATGCTTTGCTGCTGCTGCTGCCACCACCTGAATGTCAAAGGCTCTGTGGCCTTTTATTCTCTTTCTTTTTGTGTGTGTGTGTTTGTGTCTCTTACCTAAAATCACTAAAATTATGTGCCCTGTAGCCACCTTGAGCCAAATCCAGAGCCTCTAAACCAGAAAGCAGGCAGCTGGGGAAGGGAAGATGTGGAGTAAATCACCTGGATCTCTTTCTTCCCCTGATCCTACAGCTGAACCTTCTCAAGCATATCTGCATGCCAACACAATGCCTTTGAAAGAGAGCTGTTCTCTAATATTTGAAAGAAAGTGTTGCCTCAGTAACTGTTAACACCCCCAGTGTCTACACCGTACCCTGCTGGCACACCTGGCACCTGCTGCTGCCAGCAGGAGCCTCTTTAACAAGGCCACTTCACCACCTCGTGTGCCATCAGCACATGGCTGCAACAGCAAAGGGCAGAGTCCAGGGGGCTCTTCCCTTGTGTCTGTATTCGGGTTCCTTTGAGGATGAACCGATTGTCTTTCACAGGGCTCTCAGCTGAGCCTTTCACCAGTGCTAAAAATGCCATAATTTCCAGGCCAACCATAGTCTGAAAACAGGAAGAGCAAAGCAGAAGTCCAGGGGTGTCACCCAGTCACCCACAGGAAGTAATCTTCTGGGTTAGAATTATCCTGATCCACTGGCCACAGAAATGGCAACTGCAAACATTTCAGTGCACACCTCTGGTTATTATCCCAGAAGTACAAGCTGTGGAGGGTGTTGAAGGTTAAAGAGTCCTTAACAAATGTTCTTTAATACTGCAATAGAATACTGTACATTTTGGAAGAAGACAAGGAGTTCTAAGCTAACAGCTAAAGATCAACAGCATTTGCTGAGGAAGTAGTTATGAAAAATTTCATGAGTTCAAACCACTGTGTCCAGCTCTCTGTGGAGAGTCTGACTCGGCTTGGTCTCAGCTGACCTTTGGGCATCCTGGGCAATGTTGGTTTGCCCTGCAGCTCTTGTGAGGGCCCTGTTTCCTCCACAAACACCGACTTTTGCCTCATCAATGGTCTGGGTTTCAGATGAAGATCACAAGGGGTCCAAGGGTTTCAGAAGCACTCTTGGATTCCCTATGTAAAACACAAATAGTAATTCCAGTAAGATCAGTGTTCTTCATGCATCTCACAACCTTTACTCAACCAAATCTACCCTAGAAGAAGAGACAAAAGCTTTTAACCAACCTGTAAATAATTTGAATCAATATATCTGTAAGTCAAAGCATTCTTCTTAGTGTTTTGCTCCCACAGACACAATGTTCACGTAAATTAATTTCCCCCCCTTCACTGAAGGGGAATGCTCTGTGCCATGAATTTCATTTGAGTACAAGCACAGAACTGCAAACACACACCAGTCCTGCTCTCAGTGCAGGGATGTACAACTCGAGCCTGCTGTCTGTGCACAAAGAAGTTCAGGGGGACTTCTGACACTTGCAGTCTACAGGAGTGTGGTGCTAATTAATGTAGCCAAACAAAGGAAGACTGAATGTTTCATTGAAAGGAGCAGAAAGCCCTGCTCAGAGAAACTGGCTGGCACTTAAACCTTGGTGCTGATTATCTAATGCTGTTCACACAGCTCGAACACTTTGGCTTCCAAACAGGTCTTCCCCAATATGAGAGAACAACTGAAGGAAAAAGTGGTATGATGCTAACAATGTGTGTGACCTACTGCATCAGTTTAGGGAACATGTAGAATTCCTCATTAATCGCTTCACGTAAACAAGGAAAATGAGTTTTTCATGATTAGGAGGTTCCTAAAAGACATGTGGCTTATTTTGCATGAGGCATTCCCATTTTATTTTGTAGAAGAAATGGCCTACCACAGTCTGCACCGTAACAGAAGTGCCAAAACACAGCGAGAGGTTGTAGGGAAACAGGGGAGCCATTGTGGTTCCTGGAGATTCACGTGTTGCCTGGGATAACTTTGGTTGAAGAAACGGGACATACTGAGAAATTTGTGGGCAGCCTGGAATCAGATCGTTTCACAGCATCTCAGAGCAGGCTGCTTTGCAGAGACATTCGCCACCTTCCTGACATGGCCAAAAGTGTGGACAGGTTACAAAGTGAACTGCTGGAAAATGGGAAACCTCTCAGCAGGCTCAATGGTAACTAATCTTAAAAATAGGACAGGATGCATATTTTCAAGGCATGGAATCTTAAACTGCTCTAGCACAATTGATCTATTGCCTGGAGTGCCAGAAATGGGCTGGAATGTAATAGCAAGAAGTCGTGCACTTAAAGATTAATTAGAATAACTGCGAGTGAGCTCAGAGGTTCATCAAATGTGAGATTACAAGAGGAGGAATCCAGGTACGTTATTGGTTGTAGGATAACTATGATGCCACTGTAATGTGGTCTTAAAAATGCTAATGTATTCTGGGATGCATCGAGTGAGGTATTTTCAGGAGACGGTGAGATATTAATATCGTGGTACAAGGCAGTTGTTAAGACCTTGTTTAGAACACTGCACACAGCGTAGAAGGTATAAAAGGACGCTGGAGGAGAGGAAAACCTATTTGGAGAGAAGATTAAAAGCAAAACAGAAAGACTGAGAATGGATGATCTAATTGGTATTTATAGGGACATTTTAGGTAAATATCAGAGAAGCAAAGTTATTTAATTCGAAGGGCAAAATGGTAAAGACATAATGGCTATAAATTGGCAGTGAATACATTTACGCTGGAAATTAGAAAGTTTCTAGTTCCAGAAGAGTGGATGCTAGAAAAGCCTCGAAGATGAAAGTAAGGCACCTTGGCTGTCTGATGGCAGCTTAGTTCATCCTCCAAACTGGATAATAAAACGGTGCTGGGTTTCTCACAAATTGCCATTCCTGCGAAGGGGATATAAGGAGAATTAATCCCCGTGTGATGAAACGTGTATTTGCAGTGTTAACCCCGTGTTTCAGGAGTTTGCTAACACGCCAGAAGGTCCAGCGAGATTCCACTTCCTTCCCGTGCCTTTTTAACCTCCAAATCACCAGAGATGACACAAAGTTAACGTATCACGGAGCCTGCCAGGGGAAGGTTCTGTAAACAGCTGTCCTCCTGTGACTGACGATTAATAGGACGTAGAAGATCGTTGAGATGTTTCACGGATCAGACTGGTGGATCACGTTTCTTTCTCTACGCAGTTGTGTGTACCAAAGACTCATTTCCAGGATCGATGAGCAGTCTGAAAGGGCGCGCTCCTTGCTCTTGTCAACCTGGGAAGTTTGTGGTTACTGACTTTTGAGATTTTCTTCCCGTTGCACAGTAGTTTGGGGCTTTTGCAGAACAATTCCTCCGTTTCTTAGCGGCTGTGCTTTGCTCAGGGGGAGGCTGCTGTGCCTGGCGGCGGCCGCGGAGATGTTCCGGGGGACTCACGGAGTCTGGCCGGGCTGGCTCGGGGCTGCCTGGAGCGGCGCTCGTTATGCAGGCGGCGTCTGCTGGGACTCAATTAGGCGGTGCGGCAGCGGTTTCGTTTGAATAGTTAATTGCGCGGCGGCGGGCCGGGAGCGCTCGGCGGGGCCCTGCGGATCGGCATGGCGAGACACCCCTCTAGCGGAGGGCCCGGGCCTCGCCCGCCCCTCGGCGGGAACGGCAGCGGGAGCGGGCGGGCCGCTCTGGGAAACGGAACCGCGGGCAAGCAGCGCTCCAGCCCCGCGGGGCCCGTCCTTGGCCAGCGCCGCGGCCGCTGCGAGCCCCGAGGCGGCTCCTGCCGGCCGCCGGCCCCGCTCGTCCCGGGCGGCGGGCGCGCTGTGCTCCCTCCCGAGCGCCACGGGAAGCGCCGTCGCTTTTTTACTTCAAGCCAGCGGGAAGCGGAGGTTTCTTATCCTCGTGGAGAGTAGCATCTCTCCCGCGGGAAGGGCTGCGTGGCCGGCTCCGTTCCTGCCCGGCATCGCAGCGCATCGCTCAGGAGCGATCGGAGCCCGGCGCGTCTCGGCGCTGCCGCGGCGCGCGGAGCGGTGCGTGCGATCTGCCCGCTGGATGCGTAATGAGCAAGTTCGTGGTTCCATTCGTTCTTCCTGCCCGCTGTTCCGGCGCTGACGCTCTGTTTATTTGTTGGCACTTCTTTGCTCCAGAGACAAACCATACAGCTCGCTCGAGTCGCCTCGAACGCTCTTTTCGGGTCGGTAGCAACTGGTGTCCAGCACGACGCGAGGGCACGTACGCACGGATGAGCCCCGGCGCCCGCGGGCTGGGCGAGCCGGCCGGGAGCCCGCGGCCCGGGCGCGCGTCCCTGCCGGCGGCGAGAGGACCGGAGCGCGGCCGCAGCGCTCCCGCCACCGTCTCCGGCCGCCGCCAGCGGCGGGCGGATGCGCTCCCGGGGAGCGCAAAGGCTTTTCGCGCCCTGCTCCCGCTGTCCCCCGCCGACGGGCGGGCCCGTTGCCGGCCGCCGCCTCTGCGCGGACCGGCTGCGCGGATCGGGGCGGGGAGCTCTCCCTTTCCGCCCCTCCGTCCCCGCCGCACGGGCAGGAGCGCGGCGTTGCACAACCCGCTTCCTTTTTCTTTCGCTTCGCTGCGCCGCGGGCAGCGGCGGCGGGTGCGCGGGGCTCCGGTCTCCGCCCTGGGTGGGGGGGACGGCGCGGCCGGTGCTGCCCGCTCGCTCCCCGCCAACTGCGGCGCTGGCGCGGCCCCGCCGGCCGCGCGGCCCCGCGGGGGAGGCACCGGCGGTCCCCGCGCCCCGACCGACGGGGCTGGTTCTCTCCGAGGGGAAGGGGGGCTAAATCCTCGCCGGGCCGGAGAGGATGGAGTCGGGACCGCGCATCCCGCGGCAGGCACCGACCGCCCGCTCCCCCGCCGGGCCGCGTCCCTTCCCGCGGCGCCCGGGCGGGGCGTTGTCGCCCGTCCCGCCCCGGCAGAGTCGCGGTGGCGGCGGCGCGTCCCGTTACCGGCGGCCGAGCCCGCGCTGCCCCCGGCGCGGCGGGAGCAGGTGTCCGGGGGCAGCGGCCCGGGGCAGCGCGGCGGGGGCGGGGTCGGGGCCGGGCCCCGCGGGGCCGGGCGGGCGGGCGGCGGCGGCGGCGGGCCCGGCGCGCCCGCGGCAGGAGGGAGCCGGAGCGCCCGAAAAAGCCGTGAGGGGAGGGGAGGGCGGAGGGGCGGGAGGGGGGAGGCAGGCGGGCGGGCGGCGGGCGCATGCGCTCTGGCGGGCCGTGCCATATTGGAATGAGGCAGTGAGCGGAGCGCCGGGGAGCCCGAGCCCCGGCAGCGGCGCAGGGCTGGAAAAACTCCCCGCAGGTGAGGCGGGCGGCGGCGGCACCCGCGCGCGGGCGGAGCGGGCCCGGGCGCAGCTGTTGGGGACGTTTTGCCCGCGAGGCGCGGGGGCCCTGAGGGTTTTTCCGGGCTCACGAAGTTTGGATGCGGGAAAAAGGCGGCGAGGCAGGAGGAGGAGGAGGAGGAGGAGGAGGGAAGAGGCAGGCGGAGCGCGGCGGGGAGGCGGCGGCGGCGGCGGCAGCGCGGGGGGGGGGGACGCGCCTTCGGCCGCGCCGGGGAGCGATGCGCGGGGCTGGCCGGGCGCCGCCGCGCAACTGCCCGCGCGCAACTCTGCGCGCTCCCGCCAGGGGCCCGCGGCGTCCCGCGGCGCGCTCGGCCGAAGTTGCCCTCCCGGCCGGCCCCGCGCCCGCCCGAGGACGCGCCCGGCCCCCGCGGGAACTTTGTGCGCGCCCGGCCGCCGCCCCGGCTGGTCCCTGCCCGCGCCCGCGGGGGGCCGAGCCCACCGAGCGCCTCCCGCTCGCCCCCCTCCCCCTCAAAATGGCGGGTGGAAGGGGACCTTTAAACCCCGCTCCGCTCCGCACCCCCGCCGGGCGCGGCCGCGCTCCGCTCGGCGCGGCGCGCGTCCCGCCCGGGGCAGCGGCTGGCGTCGGTCCCCGTCAAGTGGCCCGTCAGCGAGCGGCTCTCGCCTCCCGGTGGGTGGGTGGGTGTGGGGGGAGAGGGGCGGGCGCCGCGGCCGCGCCGCCGGCTCTCCCGCAGCGCCCGCCGCCCGCGCTGCGGGGCCTGCGCTGCCGCGGGGCCGGGCATTGTGTGCGCGCCGCGCCCGCCGCCGCCGCTCCGCACCTCCGGCGGCTCCGCGCCCGGCGGCGCTCCGGAGAGCGACGCGCAGCCTTTGTCTCTCGGGGAGTCGGTCTGCGCTGCCCGCCGCTCCTGCACCTGAAGTCGTAAATCGGGCGCCGGTGACACTGCCCGGGCGGCCGCCGGGGATGCCCCGGGACGCCAACTTCGGGCCCGGGGAGGGAGCGGCGCCGGGGCAGCGGCTGCGGGAGGGCTCCCGCCAGGGCAGCGCCGGCTGGAAGCGGGAGGGCGGAATGCCCGCGTCGGAAGGACTGAGCAAGTTTTCCGTCTGTGGCTTTTACAAACTTGCTACCAGCCTCCCCCCCCCCCCACCCCCCATACACGGTGGAAATAATGAAAGGAGAAGGAAAACAGCGCGGGCAGTTAATTGTGAATTTGTAACTACACTCGCTATTGCGGTTCTGCAAGGCCCTTATTTATTGAGAAATAGGCCAGTGATGCCAGTCACATGCGCGCTTTAGCGAAACAATTATATCTACTTTGGAGAAACTTGTTGCCGTTATAAAAAGATTGTACATGGTAACCCTCATGTCTGACAGTTTCACCCACTCTAACAGCAGAATTCCGGTGGGAGAGGTTTCGCAGCAAAAGAAAAGGCCTAACTTGCTGTTTCTTTGCTGTTCCTTCCTTCCTTCGTGGGAGCTGGCTGCTGTCAGTAGCCCAGGAGGTTACCATAGCGAACGGTTCTGTGAGGCAGAATATAAGGTGCATCACGCAAAACTCACGCCGGAGAAACGATAATCCACCTTGTAAGTTCAGAAATATCATTTTTGCAACCTACTTAAGGTTTGCCATGTGTGTGAACTGGTCACAAACATCTGGTTTGTGAGAGGAAAAGTTGTTAATGGCAAGTAGTCTGACTCGTTCAGGAGTGGGGCTGTAACTTGTAGCATCTTCAGCATCCAGCAGGATGGATTCCTGGTCTGGCTGTGGTCTGTGATTACTGTTTCAAAATAGCCAACTGTTGCGACAAAGTAAATCAATGTGAAGATAAAAATAGAACAATTAACTGAAAGCTTAGGTTTCTTGTGTGGTAGGTGGTACTGATGTGGATTTTACAATTTAAAAAGAAAAAAATTTAAAAGCGTCTGTCTATCTAAAAGATCATCTCTAGGGAGAAGACTTTAGTGGTCTTCCTGCCTTCAATTCAGCCACTTCCTCTTTTGTCTTTGGTTTGTGAATGTTGCCGTGATTGAGGGATGTGAGTGAAATCTGGTTCTTCCCAGAACCTATGTTGGGAAGGCGCTTATGGACAAGACAAGCAACCAATAAAGCTGCTCTCAGTGCCTTTTTAAATGACTCCTAGTTAGGAGGTGGCAGGGTAGTGTTGGGAGAATGGCTTTGCCGTTGTTTGGTGTGTCTGTGCCAGGCACTTACCCTGGCACACCTCAGGTTCCTGTCACGTTGGAGCTGCCACGCTCCTTCTCACCAGAGACAGCAGTGCGAGGCAGGGAGCAGGGGAACAGTGGCAGATCCCTGTAGTTATTGATCCGTGTGGGTTTTCCTTTGCTGGGTTTTTTCCCCCCATTACTATTAATTTGCTGGTATTGAGTTCTCTTATCTGATTTTTAAACCTGGCAAATCTCCTAAGCAATTGCTGTGTGGAAAAGGTGGATTAAGTGTAAGCTGACGTGCGAATGTCTGACAGAGTTTGCATGGTGTGACCTTTATATTCTGGGAACCCTTTCACTGTCTCATGGGGAGGATATTAATGAGTACTGCAAAAAAACCCGTGTGCCATAGTATGTTTTGGTAACACTTTTCAGGGAGTTTTTTTGTCATTTCATGGCAGACCAGTGACAGCTGTAGACCGGTCGTGGTTGCATTTTGAATTTATCATGTTTGGAATTCACCTTAACATCATTGCTGTGCTTCCACTTGTGAAGTCTGGCGGTAGCATGATCACCACGCAGTGATGCAGACATCAATACAGTCATTTGGCGCTGGCTTGACTTAAGTAATTGTCCTACAGCTGATGCACTTGAGGCACGTGGCAACTTAATTACACAAACACGGTGACAGTGAAATGATCCATGTGAAATCCACTACGGTGTCCTTTCAGGGCATGGGAAAATTCAGCCTGGAGGTGCTTAGCAAGGGGATTTTGGGGAGGGAGCGTCCAGTGCCTGAAACCACAGGGCTTGTATTACATCCATTGTTCCTATAATGACATGGCAGCCTTAATGCTGCAGAATTGTCTCGGGATTTGGTTTCTTGACTTTTTAGGTTTGCAATTCTGTGTCTTGTAGATTGGTCATTGACTTGAAACAGTGTAGCCTGTGCAAGTTACAAATGTTTTCCGGACCTATGACGGCTTTCTTTTGTGTTGTTCGTCTGACTCATCTTGCTGGATGATTAGCAGATTTTATGTGTCATCTTTGTTTTGGTCTCTTGGAGCATCAGTGTTGCTGCTGGTGGTGGACTTGACTTTGTGCTCCTTTCCTTCTGCTTTTGGGATGTGGCTGTCAAGTTTTAGGTCATATGTTTAAACTTGAACTGGGTGTTATTTAAAGCTTTTAAGGTCGGGGGAAGTTCTCCCTCTCAGGATTGCTTTCTTTCTTGAAAAGTCAGGAGATAGAATAAAGGGGAAGGAGTTGATTTTTTTTGTTTGTTTGTTTGTTTTGATTCAAGTGCCTGTTGAAATGGTCCTGAAGGCAAACACTGTGTCAGTGTGTGAGATCCTGAAAAGGAGATTTAGCAGTTCACATTCTCGAGGTTCAGAAAAAGTAAAAAATGAGAGTAATTTTTTTTTTTTAATTTTATATTAGTATCTTATGATTTTTAAAGCCATGATGTAAGTGCAATGGTATTTTATTGCAATTATGTGTTTTTCTGATTTAAATCCATAAGTCTTTCCACTGCATGCAGTTTTCTTTATATTAATAAAACCTATGAAAGAAGCATTGAGATGCTAATTAGTGCTCTTTTGATTTTAAAATAGTTTTAGTTCCCAGGGTACAGAATATAAATGCATTTTTTAAAGTTAGATTTAGTGCATGTAAGATGCACGTTTTCTGTTCGCTTTGTATCTGTGTTGATTTTTCCTCCTTCTTCCCAGACTTTGCTGACAATCTTTGTGGATTGGTGGTGGTAATACGATAATAATAGTAGTAATAAGAATAATAATAGTAATAGTAGTAATAAGAATAATAATAGTAGTCATAATAACAATAATAATCATAGTAACAATTCTCATAATTGTTTTACCCCCGTTTATGGGGGAGATTGGGGTTTTTAAAGTGTTCCTAGTAAAGGCTAGTCTGTAGAATTAAAGCATTAAAACATGAATTTTTCTCTGCATTCTTAATAGGGCATCTCTTAAGGGAATTACATGTTTGAATAGTTTAAAAGTTCCCCTGTGAGAAAGGGAGGGTGTGAGCTTAGGCTGGAACAAGATATTGTGCCTATCAGTTGGGACTCTCCAGGTGACTCTCCAAGTCTCTGGGAAATCAGTGAATTTTAACTAATGCAAAGCTGCCTGGTAGTTACTGAGTAGTAGGGGAATGTTTTAATGATCTTAGAAGATGCAAAGCCTTAAGTCTTCGGGGGTAGTTTTCTGCTTTGTTCGGTTTGGGATTGGTGCATTTTCACCCACAGACAGTGTTCATCTGGGAGCTGTGCAGATGAAGGAGGCCTGGGAGCCACACGACTGGGGAAGCCCAGGTCCCAAGGTCCTTCTTCCTCTGTCTCCCCCTCCTCTTTTTCCCATGCTTTATGTCTTCTCCCACTCCTCTTTTTCCCCTTGCTTTATGTCTCGTGGATTGTCTGGGATGTCTCCATTCATCTTTCGATGGGGACAGTGATGTTGAGGTTAGTTTTCCCTGTGAAAATAAGCATCCCAGTCCAACACTTGTTGCATCTCAGTGTCATAGAAACCCCAGACTCTCAGTCACGTTTTGTTGACTCGGTTTGGAGAGGAGTCACGAGAGGAGAGGCAAAAAAAGCTGCACACAAGCAGGTATTCCATGTTAATCTAATGAGCCTTGTTTCCTAGGATAACCAGGTAAGCAATAATATTAAAACCTGGAGTAAGAAGGGCTCCAATGAGGTTTGCAGTAGAACAACGATCTCTTCAGTAATGCCTCACTCTAGCACTGGGATTTCTGCTCTTTCAACAGTATTTTCTTTTTATAAGACAGAGCAGTCTTAAGTGACACAAGCTTTTTGCTGCACGGATTACTTGTGGTAAATAATGCACAAGTAAGAGTTTTCCCATCACTTGAAGTTGGTGGCAGCCATGTATTTTGTTTTGGTGTTTTCCACCCACCGGGATTTGGCACATGAGCAGGTTGCAGATGCTTTTACCTACAGTGCAGGTGAGTTGTAGCTACAGAGGTAATTTTAGCAATTTGTTCAGATTATGTGGACATTTAAAATGTGATTATTGTCCCTAGAGTCATCGTGAGGAGCAGCTTGCTGGTTTTTCAAGGTCATTGTTTATATTGCTGTGGCACTTCATTTACACTGGTTTATTTGCTGTTACACTTGAGGACACTCTAGTTCGCTACAGAAATGATCTCTTTCTTCAAACAGATGAGTTGGGAAGGAGATTAGTGGAATGTGATGTTATCTAAAAATGATGCAGCTATTAAACCAGTTTTGAGATTCTCTGAGAGTACTGATCACTGAGAGAAGAGATGCATCTTGGATTATTTTTTTCTCTGAGAGTAAACGATGCAGGGCTGAGTGACCTCCTCTCCCATTTTGGCTGATTGGAGTTGAGGGCCCTCAGCATATCTCAAGATATGCTCTGTCTTGCGGAATTGGGTTATTGGTTGAAAATAATGATGGTGGTGGGGAACCCTGCAAGGTTTTACTGTTTGTCACTTAATCCTTTTCAGGGATGTGAGGGACTGCAGCAGTGATCCTGAAGTAGATATCAAGTGGATTGGAGAAGATGAACTCTGTCTTGATGTATTTAGAGGCTGTAGTCACTATTTCTTCTGGCAATGGGTGTCAGAAAACCATAAATAGCGCCTTCAGATTTGTCATTGTTTCCAGGAGAAACCAATCAAGTCAGGAAGTGAAGGCACTTCCCCTCTGATGCTGGGTGCCCATTTATTACAAATGGCTCTGAGTCCTGTGGGTGTCTCACCTCTCTGTAGTGGAGCAACTGATGCTCTGGCATTTCTTATCTTTTTTGTGATCTCTTGACCTGGGAAAATACATACAAATGTACATTTTTTTATTATTATTTGATATATCTTTTCTTTTTGTTGCCTGACTGAATGAAATCCATTTAGGATCCCCTGCCTCCTCTGGAGGTATGTTTGCAGCTCAAGCATGCACTTTGCTCTCGGCATGGGGAGCCATGGCCTCTGATTTAAAAAAAGAAGGTTATTTGTCTTGAAATCATTAAAAAAAAAAAATTAAAAAAATAAATCTAAGGACTGTGAAACTTCATTGTACTGTAAAGCCTTGTCTGAAACCACAGTGGTTTTTTGAGAGTATCTTTTGTGTCAAAGCATCTTTTGAAAGGAGACCAATGCTGGCTTTAGTGCCCAATAACTTTGAATGAGGGCACGGTGCTGAAAAAGCTGTGGTGTTTCACAGCAGTATGGAAAAATGCTAGTGAAGCCTGACAGGGGCATGCATTACAGACTTAGGCTTTCCCTCACATATATATAAATATTATAGTGTGTTTTTTTTCCTAATGTCAAGTTCCAAGCATGCCCCCATTAATGCGTTAAGCACGAAATTGTTCAAATTGTGTTTTCAATTAATTACAGGGTCTGTCATTAGATTCCTAAAGAAATGTCCAGGTAGGGAATGCCAAGCTGACAGGGAGGAGGACAAAACACCAACATCCTTCCTTGCAGCTGGGCGTGCAAAACTCACAGAATGCACATCCTAAGAAAGGAAATATTGAAGGTGGCAGTGATTCCTTGCAGGATTAGCTCTGCTCATTGCTCTTTAAAGTGTTACCATGAGGGTTAAACTAATGGCCCTAAGAAATAAAGCAAGCACAGGATCAGTCACAAGTGTTAACAGATATAGCGCTAATTGGCCAATTGAACCGAGCTAATCAACTCCTTTTAAATTAATGTGACCATGGGCACGGGCGTAGGGAAATCTTCCCCTCCTCCAGGGAAGTTTTTCTCCTCTTTTTGCAAAACAAAATCCAATCAATTTAGCTGTGAGGCTTTTTAGTCCAGTAGCCGAGAGCAAAAGTCTTCTTTTTCATGTGAATATTTTATATTGTAAGTTATTTGTTAAACTTTTTTTAATAGGTTTTGGGGAGGGAGAAGGAGCTTAATTTTGAATTCCCCTTTTTCTTGTGGCAAAATCTTACATTTGTAACTTATCCCTTAGCAATTTTAATCGTGTATTTTATCGCTCCCCTTAATGAAAACCAATGTATTTAGGGAAGTGGTTTGTTGAAGCACGTGGCTCCAGTTTGTTTTGATAATAAGCCAGCTCTAGATAATTCTAACCTCACTGCAAGTGTAGAGGGAGTGTGTCCAACAGCTGCTTTGTCTGGTTTTGATTTTTTTACTAGTTCATCTTATGTAAGAAAGAGATAATGACTGGAAACTGAAGAATCAGGAAAGGTTGTTTCTTCTGGTCTTCATACAAAAAGGAAGACAGCAGAGGAACAGCTGGAAGGGCAAGGTGACAATAAAAGTCACAAATTTTTAAACTGAAGTTAATGTTTCTTGGTTTAACTCAATGTTCTTACTTAATGAATACCAGAATATTGTTTTCTTTCTTTCTGCCTTCTCTGTATATGTTTTTACAGTAAGAATGCTCATTATCCAAGTAAAATGGAAATGCAGTTTTTATTTCTAATTGAAGTTCAATTTCCATCTAAAAGCAACTTGACAAAAATTATAGCTCTTGAGATTATCCAATAAGAAGTGGTGAAATTACCTTTTCATAGTAAACCTAAGTTTTTATTTCAATAGTCAGATTTAATCTTTTGCATTTATATTTTGTTTCCAAAGAGTGGTTGCATCTTACTGGGAACTTATTTTAGGTTATTGAGGAACTGCAGTATTGCATAGTTTAGTATGCTTTTATTTAAAGCAATTTATATAAATGCTTTCCTTTTGTGCTGTGATGTAGATAATGACATCAAAATACACTTTGTTAGTCTTGATCCTTCTTACACGCAACTGTGAGTGTGGATAATATTGTGGACAAAGACAACAACTTTCTATCAATTACTGAAGGCATCTTTGTGGAAAAATAGCAGCACTGATGCTTCTGAAGAGGTGTGGTTTTAGAAAGCTGGGTCACAGTGGTTGCAGCGGTCAGGCTGGACGAGTCTCTGAATGAAGCGGTGTTTTTTGGGTTTCAGAGACTAATGGCGTATGATTTCTTCATTATCTGCCTTACCTTAATGCATCTGACAAACAGCATGGCAAAATCTACTCCAGCATGTAAAATTAACCCCTCTGAGATTCTTCCTTAGCAGTGAGACCTGAAACAAAAACACCACTGCGGTGGCTCTTGGGCGTGGCTGGGAAGTTTCTGTGCCTTGCTGGAGGAAAAGTGCCTTCAAATTTAGCTGGAATTGGGATGAGCATAAAAATTGCCATAATGTGTCAGACCAGGCACTAGTCCTGTGTCTTACCTCAGAAATCTCTTGAAATGAGGAGGGGCAGTGAAGCAGAGCATAGCACGTGGTCATGGGTCTGCAGTTTATTGCATGTGAAAAGGTGCTCAGGCTGTGTTCTCTGGTTCTTGTGGCGGGAGAAATGGGGAATAACCTTTCCTTGTACTTCTTTTTGTTACTGGTTTTGATTTTGCACAGCTCTTGTGCTCTCCCATCCTGCACTGTTCAGCTCAAAGAGCGAAACCTTGTGTTGGACAGAAGATGCTGAAGACTCTTGTGTGTGCAGTGCTGGACAGGGGCGCTCTTTCTGGTTGTGGGTGCTTCTTATCTTTGCTATAAAACTGAACATATATCCATCCCTATTAGTATAGAAGTATATAAAGCCTCCAATGAGCTTTCTTAGCATTTTTTTGTGCGTCTTCTGGTATTTCCATGGCTGTTTGACACCAGCACTACAGGCTGTCTCAAGGGGCTCTGGATTTCTAGAATTGTAGTACAATGTTGTTTTCTTCTCCATTCCTTGGGGCTCTTAATGAGTATGAAATTGATGTTCCAAGAGAATTAGTTGTAACAGTTTCAAAATTCTGAGCTGCAGTAGCTAATTTGGATCGCGTTGTATAGGTGAGGTTATTTCTTTTTTTGTGTCTTATTATCCTGCCTTTAATTTCATCTGCTATTATCCTTCTGCAGTTCTTAGCAAACAGCATTTATTTTTTATCTCTTGAATGGTTCTGTATTGTCTTAAAACTGTGCACTCATTTCATGTTTGTGTGCCTCCCTTGAAAAGCAGGACACAGTACAGTCGTTAGTCCTCGTGAACAACTGCTTTTTCTTTCTGGCGTTGTTTCATGTCTCTGAGATGTTCTAGAAGCAGCTCTACAATATTTCGAGTCTCATTGGGTGAGGGCACCCTCTAACCTGAGGTGATCACTGGACTTGGGTTTGGCCTTAATGCCCAGATTGTGTCATCTGCTTTCTACATCTCTTACTTCTTGATGAATCAGTTGATGAATTACCTTCATTTAATGAAGTTTTACCATTTAGCGATCTTTGACTTGATCTGCTGTGCAGCATATGGTACGGAATTTAACACTGATATTTTCAACATCTAAAAAATATTGTTCTGAAGTTCCCAGGTCGTGAAGCTTTTGCGATACTGATAATTCAGGTATGTATTCCCAGACACCAAGCCCACATGCTGTGGTGTGAATAGGTCAGTGGGTGCTTCAGTTTGGAAAAGGACAGAATGAACATCCCTGGTCTGGAGGAACGAGATCAAATCCGTCTCCTTGCGGTGGTGCCTTGTGGCCACACCTGTGTGATGGGCACAGGAGAAAATGTATCTTACATTTAATCCCTATTGTGTGGGAATATGCCACAATCCAAAGGATATATATTCCACATGATTTACTTTGGTATAAAGTAGTAAGTATGTTGGAGATTGTTGAACTAAGAGAAGTGATTTCATTTTGCTGTTAATGAGTGTTTTTCTGTTGCCTTTAGAAAAATCTATTAGCTCTTCTTCTGTACATCAGCAGCTTTCCGTTCATTTTGTGGCCATTCACTTCTGGGTGTGCCCAGCCTTCGTGTCAGAGAACGAGCTTTTAATCTTTTGTGTTTGGAAGACCCTTTTTGTAACCATAAAGGCTAACACAGTACCTCACTGAGAATTAAAGTTAAGATGTTGCAGAGATGTTGACCTCAGCTTTGGAAAGCTTTTAGGGAGTGTTTTTCTAGGCCAGTTCTTCACTCAATTGATGTTCTTGCTTTGCATAGAGACCTGATAATTCATTTTTTTTCCATCCCTGTTGCTCCTGGAGCGATTGTGGCAGTGCTGGGCTGTGCAATTTCCAGTTGCTGCTGAGGGCAGCACTTAAGTGAAGATGGTGTAATTTGCATCCAGTGCTGCACTTGCCACTTAATGTTTTCTAGCAGCTCCATTTCTATAGGGAAAAAAAAAATCAAAACAGACTCAGGCTGTCAGCGGAGATGTGTTTTTTAAACACAACCAGGCAAATGGTTTTCTTTTCCATTTAATCAAGAGTATATTTAGAATTGAATGTCACAGCAGAAGCCTGTGATTATAATACACACAGGTATTTCTAGTGGGTTTAGCTCTAAAGAACTTCCATGGGCTACACTTAGATGCAGAATATTGACATGGGGAAAGAAAATGCAGGAGACTTCATAAAATAACTTTCTAAGGTAGTGTTTTCAGGACAAAAGTATCCTTTGGTGGTTTTTTTTGAGGCACTGTTTTTATTCCATCCTGCTACAGAATTAAAATTCTGATTTAATGATCACAACTAATGATTCAAAAGTTGAAGTGGAACTTGAATAGAAGAGCACTATCTCTCTTTTGTATGTATTAATGAAACAAAGTTACATGTGACAGCAGAGTTATGGCTGAAGAAATACATACTGAACTTTGCAGGGAAAGGGCTGCAAAATTAATTCATGGGGGGGGGGCGGGGTATGAATTTGAAAACACTTTTTATGACAGTGTAAATGTTCCAGCGTTGTCAGGATTGAGCTTTGAAATTGTACTCCTAAAATAGAGTAATCTTTTTCAGTTGCACTCTGTCTTTTGAGCCCTTAGGCTCAAGTCTTGTTTTTCTCTCTGTACGAACAGACATGAAGAAAAAAAAAAAATCTTACAATGAGAACAGATTTTCTTGTATTTTTACCATTCCTGATGTTGGGGTAATAAGAGCATCATCCCTTCCTGTGAGCTCTTTACTAAAACCCTGTGCTTTAACTCTTAAGCCTTTAGGTTTGTTAATGTTCTTGTGATTCGAAATGGATAGTTAAAAGCTGTTGTCTTTCTTTTCTTTTTCTTTCTATATTTTTTTCCTTCCTCTCATTTTAAGCTTTCAGTACTTTTTCAAGGGGAGGAATGAGAAAGGAGCACATCAGTTAATGAGCAATGAAAAAAGGCAAGGCCATATTTTTGTGGCATTGCCTAAAGAGAGAGAATTCCACGATTTAGCACAGCTCGTAATACAGTAATTCTATTTAGGGGGAAAAGATCCAGGGAAAAGCTCCATTTTGCCATCACCGTTTGCATGTGCAAGGAGTGGTAGGTGACTCAAAAGGAGCTTTAGCAAAGCTAAAAACAAAGCTTTAGCAAAGATTTTAAAATAGCATTTCAGTGGATAGTGCAGGCACAGCTCATGAGCTACAGTGAGAATAGGTGTCTGTTCTGCTCCCCATCAGAGGGTTAAGATCATGTTTGGTTGAAGATGTTTCCAAGATCATATGCAGGGACTTATGATGGTTATTTATGTTGATGCCTGAAGTCTCTTGGAATTAATCAGTCCAAGAAGATCCATACTGGCATTACAGCCAGCCTAGTGTGTATGTTTTTCTCAGTTTTCTGGAGTTAAAGTGCCACATTTAAAGCCTTGTTACTCTGAGATGTTTTCTCAGCCTGTTAAGAAACTTCACTTACTTCACTTGAAAGGCTCTGGTACTGCTTTGACGCCTAAAGTGTATGAAGTGATCCAGGCTGTGAGGTGAGAAGGGACCACATTTCTGTGCTTTTAGCCTCTTGTTATTTCTGCCTGGACATAATGCGAAGAGAGACACTGGCAGTGGAAGTGACAATGTGCCTGGGTTCTGCTCGGTCAGTAATGATAGCTGGAGAGGGATTTTCTTTTCAGCACACAAGGAGTTGTGGCAGGGCATCAGGCAGCCAGGAGCGTGTATTGTTGACACAATGGCAGCCTATTCAAGCCAGATTTGTTGGATCTCACAGCTAGAAGGGAAATTATGTTACGGTACCCAGGTCTGTAATTTCACATAGAATAGTGTGTCCTGAAAATATCTGCTGGTTGAGCGGATTTCTTCTGAGAGATTGGTGATGGGACTTGGGACGTTGATATTTCAGGGTTACCTTCAGATAAATAAGGGGAATTTTTGTATGTTATCCTTATAATGCACCTTCTCTAGATATGCATGCATTTCCATTAAATACCCATTTGCTAATCTGAGCTGGAACCCTTTTAAAACAAAATGTGAATAAAATCTTTGAAAGCAGTGGGAGACCTCGGGACTCTGCAGTGAAAGCATTAACCTCTGCCGTCCATAGCCTCTTATGAATAAAGGTAGCCTTCTAAAGAGAAAAGAAAATTCACTTACGAAGCAAGAAGGAGGGCAGAGGGGTGTAATTAAAACATATAATCCTAAAAACAACATGAACAGTGTTCTATTTAATATAAATAGTCATGTTCTATTTAAAGCAGTCTGCCTTGTGTGTGCAGTTGCTATTTACTTAAGATTATTGATTTAGTTTCCTGGGGGAAACACTTTTGAGGGGATGTGAAAAGGATGACGTCTGCTGGTGTGATTTCACACGAGCATTCTACTTAAGGCACTTTCTGGAGAGTTTTCCTTCACAGCATGCTAATCTTTCTTTGGAAAAAAAAAAAAAATATATATATATATATAGAGAGAGAGAGAGAGAGAAAAGGGCTGAACTGAAGTGCTGCTTCTCCTTTTTTCTCATGCTACCAGCAGTTGTCCTGTCCTGAGGGCTTCAGGCAGCAGGAGGAAGCAGAGGCAGCCAGGGTTCTCCCCTCCTCCATCCAATCCAGCGCTTGATTCCCAAAGTTGAGCATGTCGGACGTGGATTTTCAGAGCATTTGGGGTCCAGCTCCCACTGAAGTGATCCACTCTGGTGCCTAAAATCTTCACTGGGATGCACAGCCCGAGGTCCCGCGTTATCTGGGATCTGGAGGAGCCTCTCTGGAGTTCCGTGCTAACGAGGCGCTGTGGTAAACGCACAACTGCTCTGCCGCAGTTTCTCTGCTAATTACGAGCTCGGTCTCATGCTGATGGCAGGAGTTGGGTTAGACTACCTCTCTTCACTGCAGTGAGGCGTTCCCTGGCTGGAGTTACAGCTTTTCTTTGTCAGGACTGGCTTTTGTGCAGCAGGGTGAGGTGCCCGCACCCAGGGCCCTGCTCGGCGGCTGGGTCACCGAGGAGAGGCCGGAGGTGTCCGGGGTGATTGGACATGACAGACATGACAGACATGACAGACATGACAGACATGACAGACCTCCTTCCGTCGGGAACCGCCGCTGGTTTCATTCCGCGAGCACGGCTGAGGCCTGGTTTGATGGAGAGGAAGAAGCTGTGTGAGGAAGGAGAGGTGGGAGGGAGCTGGCAAAAGAAAAATGAACGTAAGAGATCAGGGTTGAACATGAACTTGACAGTCAAGAGGTTTCAGAATGTCTTTCAAATGCTCTTCTCTTCTGCTCTTAATACCATTCAGAAGCTCATTTCTTTCCCACTACCCTAGAGTTAATTATTACCATTTCCTTGGCTTATTAAATACTTTAGGCTGATAACTTGATAAAATATTAGTGGCATTATTTCATAAATTATTTTCTGCAAAAAAAAAATTCTCTGTTAAGGAAATATTTTGAATTATTGTGAAGAAAGTATTCATTTCTTACAGCAGTTGATGTGCATGTCTTGTTCTCTGCTTAAGTATTGTGTGCAAGCTTAAAGAAAAATTGCTCGAGTAAACTTAATGTAAGGAAAACAGAATGTAAGTTTTGTTATGAGGTTTCTTAGTCAAAAACCATTCTTGCCTCTATTCATCTTTTACCTGGAATACCTTATGTCCTGTTTGTCTGCTTTTGTAAAAATAGCTTGTGCCGTCAATTTCATTCCTTTGATAAAACTAATAGTTAGAAGATATGCAATCAGAAACTCAAAGCAGCTATGCTTTTCAGCTGGAGGGAGCAAGTGTGTAATCACTGCTCAGAGAACAGGTTCCTGAATTCGGGCTGCAACCAGTGTATTTGCATTCTGAGTCTATTAAAAAAAAAAAAATCAATCCTTTCAGAAAAAGTCAGTGGAAAACCTGTTTCTGCAAGAGATGAGCTCGCTTGTTTTCTCCTGATCTGCTGGGAGATAGAAACGGAGGAACTTAAACATGTTCGTAGTGTTTTTCCTGAGCTGAAACACTGTGTGTGATTCTGGTCCTTCCCTCAGGATGTGTTTCCTGGCAGCTGCGTCAGACTGAGAAGTTCTGGGCTTCGGTCTGCAACTGGCCTTTGCCAAACATGTCTTGCATTAAAAGTTTCACAGCAGCTTTTAAATGCCTTTAAGTGGCTGTAGTCCTTTGAGGAGCCTCATCTATGATGGGTTTGATAATTAGCTGCTGGCAGTGGGCTGGTGTTGGGGATGGTCTTTATGGTGTCTAAACCCACTTTTGGGATGGATTGAATTAATGATGCAACTGCAGTGTAGATGTTTGGGTCTTGGAGACTGTAACAGGGACTTTCAAGTATTTCATGAAATATTTTGGGGAGAAGTTTGAGTATCAGTAGAAAACCACATCAAGGGAAAGGTAGAGACTTCTAAACATAAAGTATATAACAAACTTTTCTGCTTTTAGCAGGTCTCGTTGAAAGTCTTTGTGGATTGTTTTAAGAGTTCCTGTAGCATACTGTAATGTTGAGGAAATGTATTCTAGATGTTTCTGATGCTTCCTCACAAAAGACTTTCAGGGCTCGGTGTTTCTCACCTGCTGTAGGTGCCAAAGAGGTGCAGAGAGTGATTTACAGAGCAGAATTAAATACAGGGCAATTGTACATGCCCACAGGCGGCTCTCTTCCCCAACAACAGGAATTTGCCTTTTTTACCATTGCCACTTTTATAAGAGTAGGGTATTTTTTGGTTTATTATTTTTAATAAATGAGCCACCCGCACTCTGTCATAACCTTTCACGCACGTTTGGATCTTCTCAGTTTTGATGGGCAATTGTTAATTCTGAAGTCTGATTATTACTGTCAGTGTGGTGCTGGGGATACACTTCTGCCAACATTCTCTTTCAGCAGTGGATTTGTTCTGTTTTCTTATTCATCACAAGCTGTGTATGAGGAGATGCATGAGGCATTCCTGTGTGTTTGCAGGCTGTAGATGCTCTTGCAGATGAGAACTGCCTTTGCTGACTTGGTCAAAAAATACGTTCTCTGCCAACAGGCTGAATCATTTCCATGCTACAAATACAAAGTTATGAGAGTCCCCCAATTTTGTGGGGTATTTTTCTTTCTCTGTTGTCTAAAGTTTGCTTCAGGGAAATAAGTGGAAGTTTTTGGAAAGTGAACCTAGTGTTAGTTCATCCCTCCGAAAAGCGTGAGGAAGGGTGATTTGGAAAATTTAAAAGAAAAAAATATAAACTGCAAAGGCATAGCTTTAGCTCTGCTCTGATACGCTATTGCAGAGTTGATCTTTATGACTTGTTGTCCTGTGGCTTTCAATAACCAATCAGCTCTAGACCAAGAACTTGTAGAATGATTGTTTTAACTTGAACTTTATTTAAACTTCTCTGTATTGTTATTCCCTTGTACTGGTCAGTAAGGCTTCGTATGTGGCTGCTCATTAGCCTGATTTTGTCACAATAATCAGTTTTATAAATTGCTGTAAGCCTAAAATGATAGTTTTGACAGTCCTCTGTAGGAAGCTATACTGATAACTAATGTTTGCTGATAATTTTTTGTTACATATTTTACTGTTATTTGAAAAGTAAACTGAGCTTAGCCTAAAACTCTTCTGATTGATGTGGACACTATATTCATGCTAGATAGGTTAACATTGGAAAACCAAGCCTTTACTAGTTTACCTCTTTCTCCTCTTACCATGCTCTCCTCTGCAGAATGACAAAGCCTTTGCAGACTTTATATAAATAAAAAGGCTGAAACCATTTGTGCTGTCATGAAAATAGTGCAAAGTTTGCAGTAACGTGAGTTCAGAGTTGCAGATAAGAGGTGTAAAGTGCCTTCTGTATTTTTGTGGGTTGCCTATCAGCTTTTAAGACCTGAAATAGAATACTGTGTTAGAATAGAAACAAGATTGTATCTACCTAAATACAAGAAACCCTTAGAAATTACACGAAGTGACATGAGGAAAATAGAGAATTCATGTTTGCTCGTTCATGCTATCAGTATGATTTTGGGCACAAGATGAAGAGTGTTCCAATGAATACTGTGGCTGGAGGAGAGTTTGAGTCTTGATCAGGGGCAGGGGAGGTACCAGTGCATGGAAGGACTGGAGTTCACAGTATGTCCCAGAAATAACAAACTGCCAGAGTGAGACAGCCTGGAATGGGGTGGCCTTGGTTTAATGTGCATGTGATACACAAAATGTAATGATGCATTTTTGATACCTGCCTGTTCTTTGTTGCTTGAAGAACTTCCATAAAAATTTTTTTTTATCTTAACAATCTCTCTCTTTGAGAGACCAGAAAAAAAACAAACCCAAACCTTTTAAAAAAACTCCCGGTTTTGGCTGTTGCAGCTTTTCAGTCCTTGCTCTGTGTATGTAACTGCAGCAAACCATTTGCCTCTCCTAGTTAGAGTGGAGAGCAGTTGTTTCTCCTGAGAGTTGAGCCCGTTACTGGCCAGGAGGAAGGGTGCAGGGAGCACATGGGCTGTTGCTGCTGCCCTGTGGTACCTGCCTTGCTCTGTGTTGTTGTACAGACACCATCAGTGGCTTTTGACCTCCCAGCTGGAGCTGCCTTTGTGCTGCCAGCCTGGGGCTTCCTCTGCCTCTCTCAGAGCTGCTTTAGTCCCAGGTTTCCTCCCACACCTTACCTGTGCTCAGCCCAGCTCACAGAGCAGCAGGGAGCACTGCCAACCTGCACTGAGTGCCCGAGTGAGATCCTTACACTGATCAAACTGGGGGGCAGTTCTAGGGGAGCTCTAGTGTCTTGCAAATCCCCTGAGCCATCCAGCTCTCTCCACATGAATGTGTCAGGTGGCCTTTTCAGCTGCTTGTCTGTGACTGATTAAGAGTGCAGGGAAACTTGTGTGCTGTGCAAAATTTCTGTCTCCCCTTCATTTGATTTCAGTTTCTCCTTAACCATGAATTTTCCTGTTCTTTTGATGAAGGCTGGTTCTCCTCCTAAATTTACATCATCTGTCTCTCTGATGTTGTCATTTTATTGTGTATATAAAGCTGAAAGGTATTTCACTGAACAGATGAAAAGCTAGATATTAGGTCTTGTTTAATCTGATATCTAAGGTAAAGCTGTTGATAAATATGTTTTAATAATTTAGTCAACATTTTCAGGTTTATAACTTAATACTTTTGAATAACTGAGTTGCTGTTGGAATAAGTGCTCCCTGGAGCTTATATAGAAAAATTGGGTAGAAATTTTGAATAAGGAAGGTGTGATGTGAATAACTATAGTGGATTTCTAGGAAGTGCTGACATGTTCCACATGTTTTAAGCTGTGCTGAAACGTGGTTGCTTTGACCAACGTGAGATCTGCAATTTCTCCAAGTTTTGATTAAATTTTGATTTCCTGTGTGACATCACATATCATGATGTCATGCTACTGGGACTTCTGCATGGTCTCATTCACTCAGTGGCACTGACCCGTCACCAGACAGCTTTGGCTGTGGGGGTCTGCTCTGTAGATACTTTCAAAACTACTTTAATCTTTATTAGCTTTCCCCCTTTTAAAAATCACCCTAAATACTTACTGTCTCTTTGCAAGAATGCCCTTTTTTTTTTTTTCCCCCTAATCAGCTGGCACTGCAAGGCACGGTGGTGTTTGTAGAGCCGTATCACTTCAGGTGTTATCACACAAGTCCCACGTGCCCCAGCACACCCAGGCTGAATTCTCCAGCTCCGTTTGTGTTACAAGGAGAAGCTGCTGTGAAGTACAAGTACAATACAAAGCAGGGGGAGGCACTTGTCCCCTCTTGGGACACCTGACACGGTAGTTCAGCAGTTTAGAATAGGAGTCTGAATCTCTGGTAAGCAGAAATTTGATGTGAAGGCTTGGATGGTACCTGGGGCATTACCCAGCCCTGCCAGGTGATTTCCCGTGCAGTTTGCAGTGTGAGGAGTCACGTCAGGCACGGTCCTCACAAAGCTGCCAGGTGTTGTTCTGCTGTCTGCAAACAACACTCCCATATTAAGTCTTTAGCTTGGTGCATCAGAGAACAAAAAGCACATGCTGGTAAAGTAGGAGGTTATTTTCAGCTTTAGTGTTTAAAACAGGAGGTCTGGAGTGTGAGCCTGGAATCCCATATTGCTAAAATATTGAAGTGGCAATGAAGACTAAACCAAATGTCTCATTTCCTCTTAACAACTCCCCAAGAGCACTTGATTTCAGTAGTTTTTCTTTAGATACTGATAGTGGATTAATTTGGTTACATTATAAATTAATAAGCCCTCATGGCATTTAACTTAACTCCCACTTTATTTATTCCTGTTGCAATTATTGTCTTTAACATCAGTGCTGCCATAAATTGTGGAAGCTAATTTTGAGTGTCCTCTGCCCACAATTTCTTCATAGCAAAGTATTATAGGCTGAGCTACAGTGATGATTAAGAATCACTGT
Source organism: Hirundo rustica (assembly GCF_015227805.2). Lineage (NCBI taxonomy): Eukaryota > Metazoa > Chordata > Aves > Passeriformes > Hirundinidae > Hirundo > Hirundo rustica. The sequence continues at coordinate 4,912,696 of NC_053461.1, read as the reverse complement.
AACAGAATTGTTTTGGGGTTTTTTTGGTAGGCATCTGTTTGAGATCAGGATGTTTCTAAAGACGCTGTCATTTATGTGCCTTTTGGGCAGTTACAAATTCTCGGTAATAGATGTCAATGATGTGATCTCTTTCAGAACTGCCTATAAATGTGTCAGTTATGAACAAATTAACTTGGGGTTTTGCATTAAATGAAAAGGTACAGAGAGCAGAGGCAGAGAGCCAGCGTGGCTTCACTCAAATCCAGAGCACGCCCAATGTCACACAGCACTGCTGAGCTAATCCATCTCGTCTGTGCTCAGTGACAACGAAAACCAGAGCCCTTTACACTTGTAGTAATTTTGATTGAGGGAATGAGAAGGCTGTGTGTGGCCTGAGCAGCTGTGTGGCAGTGCTGGATGTCAGCTCCTGGCTGCTCCTCACTGGCTCATGGATCACTTCAGTGCAAGCTGCTCACAGGTCAGCCTCAGTGGTGCTGCAGAGGTGGCACTGCCACCACTTGCTCAGTTTTATTTGTGTTTGTGGTGACAATAATGAACTGGCTCTGGAGCAGGGAGGGCAGGGAACTTGTGAGCAGCTCTGAATTTTATCTTCAACTCCTGAGCAGCATTTGGCTGTAGGATCTTTAATCCCCAGCTGCCTCCTGTGAAGGCAGTGGCCTTTTGGGAAAGCTTTTCTGATCAGCTTCACAGAAGTGGAAGTAGCTGGAAACAGCTGGCCTGAGGAAAAAGTCTGCCCTAAGTTCCATATTCCCTCATTTTTGTCACTGTTTTCCCCTTTATGGGTGGGAGGATTGCATCCCTCTGTATTTAGATGTAGCACTTTCAGGTCTTTTTGATTTCTGTTATTTTGTTTTCTCTGGCTTAGAAGAAAGCCAAGTCTAGGTAGGGAAACTGGTGCAGTGGAGTTCATTGCCTTGCTTTTAGAGAGGAGTGTAAGGGATGCAGGGCACAGCAGGAAAGTTGGAATTCCCTTCTCCAGAGCTCAGCTGTCTTCTTGCTGCACTCTAGAGGCAGCAGGGTAACGTGAAGTGCTGGGCAGTAGAGAACTCTGAACTTAGAATTTGCTTCTCTTTAGATCTGTTCCACCTGTGTTACCCTAAGCTCAGGGGAAAATCATCTTTATTCACCAGTCCAAACCAGATAAACCGCAGGCAAATTGAGCAAGCCTCCATTAAAATTAAAGAGTGATTGCCCAAGAAAAACTATTAATTAAAACCCACAAAATGACATTATATTATCCTGAGCAAGGAGTGAAATGACCAGGCTGAAGGGTCGATTTTCTAAGGTTTAACAACTGGTGCTGTTTGCCCCAGGAGCCAGGTTCAGAGCACTGCTGGCTGTGCCTGTGCCATTGCTTTGCCAAATGGTTTTCCTGCTTAGCCAAAGGAGAAGGCTCGCAGATGATGCTCAAAGGCTGATGGCATTCCTCACCTGGGGAGTTATCTCTGTGGTGGTGATCTTCTGATGGATCTGGCATCATCATTGTAACATAAACAGTGATTTTCAGGTAACAGCAAGGAGATATTTCCTCTTCTGAGCAATGAGTTTCACAGATCTGGTCCAGCTGACTGCATCGTGCAGGACAGGTGTCTGAGGCTTTTGGTAGTTGTAGATAGAAGTATTATCTCTCATTCTGTTCAGTGAGTGCTAGGAGGAGAAAGGAAGATATATCCACTCATCTAAATCATTAATAAGTAACACTGAATTATCTTGACAATGGATATTTTTTTCATCTCAAGAAAGCTGGAGGGCAGGTACTGTGTTCTTGACAGTGACTGATGGATGCAGCTCAGAGTCTAAACTGCAAGTTGGCTTTCATATTGATTAAAATGTAACTGTGTGCCTTAAAAGTTTGATCTGGTGAGCACAGATGAATTTTTGTGTATAAGTAAATGAAACATGTATAAAAGAAGCAACTGTTTTTGCTATACTTGGGGCTCAGTTTGTCTTCCTGATCTATGGTAAATGAAGTTGTACCTTTAAAAGCAGCTGCTAAAGTAATGATTTTCATTTGACATAGAGGCTGAAGCATGTTTCTCCTCTTACCAGTTGTTTTTTGTTTTGTTTTCTTTTCCCCTTGGAACCAGCACAGTTACAGTGGGATATAAGTTCACTTGAGTTTCAGAGGTACCAGATTCTGCTATAAACACAGCTGCTATTGAGTAGAATAGCTTCAGTCTTCTCTAAAGCATCCAAGTTCAGTGTTAGGGCATTAATAGATGCTTATTTCATTTACTGTAAGTCTGCCTGTGGGCTTCCTTAGCAGACTAAAATGATGAAGTTCCCCATGTGCTTGGCCTTTCATTAGCTGATAAAGGATGTACATGGAGGGTAATGCTGGAGCTTCCCTGGGAAAAACTGCATCTCCTGGTCACCCAAAGGATTGGATGGAGGGGGTTCCTTCCTCAGATTGTCGTGTGGGAAGAATCCATGCAATGATGTGCAAACCATGTTACTTTTGCTGGTTAAGTTAGTTTATATAACATGCCTGAATGTTTGGTACAGTTGTGTATACTTCAAATATCAGCACAGATAAGGTGATCTCATGTTCAGCACTGAGTAGGAAACTGGTCAGGAGCAATTAATCAAGTACTGGTGAATGCTGATGGACGTGGTCCCTCCAAGTCCCTGGCAGTACTGCTGGGGTCAGGGAAGCCGAGGTAACAACCATCTATATAGGAATCCTGATTTTGTTTTATTTTCTCACTGTCTGCTTGTGTTTTCTCCTGTGGCTCTTTTTCTAACTGAGAGAAGGTGGGGTTTTTTCTGACTTTTTTTTTTTTTTTTTTTTTAACCTTATGGAGGACAGCTTATTTAATGCATAATGAAATGGCATAGTGATACAACTCAGCTGATAGATGACGATCTCTACATGGTTGTGCTTATTTCAGACAATCCAGGTGTAATTGTTCTCTCATCAGAACCAGCTTTAAGGAGACTGATCCCATAGATGTGTCTCAGTTCTGCAAGTTCTTGGATTAAAAAAGTGAAGTTTTGTCCTCAGGGTAACTAAAATATAATTTAAATAAAACAGGTCAGCTTTGTGTGTACAACCATCCAATGACTGAATGTGTGGAGCTTGTTAAATATCAACAATTAACTTGTATAACAGGGCTGAATTCCCTTGTGCTGATTGTGAATAGGTATTTTTGAGGACTGTGGTGTGTAGATCTAGAGCTGTAGGAGCACTGCTCTTCTGTTGATAACACAGAACCTTTGGAGAGAGTAGGTGATGCTCTGGTGTGGGTGGAAAGCATTGAGAAGAGACAGATAGAAGGGGGAAAAGGGTTTCAAGGCTTCCAAAACATTATTTGTGACTGATACTCAAAGGAAATCAATTGCTGCTGTAAATGCAGTTAACCTGGAAGTACGATCCAGACTCCTGTTTCGTGTTTCAAAACTCACTGAAAGCTGCTGCGTAGCTCTGAAGTCAAGCTGCATTGATCAGCCAGATCCTAGATGACAGAGCTGTCTTCTCCTGGCACGATGCCTGGGGAGATTTCCAAAATGAGAGAGCCACAGAAGAGTGCCAGACTGCTGTGCTGCTCCGTGGCAGCCGCCTGAGTGAGCCCTGCTCCGTGGCTGCAGGACAAGCTCGTGCTTGAGCCTCTGCTGCGCATCCCTTCTCAGCAAAAACACGGTCACTGACCTGTGTGCTGAATGCTGCCAGTTAGTGCCTGCTCCAGAACCTGGGGGAGTTCAGGTGAATCTAGAAAGCGAACATTTCCTTACCTGAGCTCCACAGTTCCTGGTCTGTGCTGTGATATTTCCTGTGCTCCATCGGAACGGAGCCGCTGCTCCGTCACCCTGTGGAGTCACACACAGCAAGCACACTGTGTGACAGCCAGGATGATGGCACACTGACAGGATTATAAATAACTGAGGACTGAGAGTTTCATTCATCTCTGCTGTTAGAATTGAATACTGTACCTGATCAGGAAGATGAAGGGGGTAGTACGTGTAGATTTATAAACCTTGTAAATAAAGCTTTAAGCCTAGACGTGGTCTCCTCTTGGCTTTGCTGTGTGAGTTTGTTCCGGTGGAAAGTTTGGTGTGGGGCAGGGATGAATGAGGGGCTGTGGAGCTCCCTTCTTCAGGGCAGTGCAGCCTTATTCCGCATAAGCTGTGAGTGGAACTACAGCCAAAGAGAGTTCACAAGTCTTTTAAAAACATGTAAGTGGTGAAATCTGGAAACAAACATTTTGAGATACGTTTCCTTGTTCTGTGCTGAGGCTGAGCCCTGTGGAGCTGTTACTGTCAGGAAAAGCCTGACCTCTTCTTTTAGGTTCCTCCTCTTTCTTTAACATCAAAGGGTTTCATAGCACATGTTGAGGCAAGAACTTATTTGGACTTTTACTGTTAGTGCTTTGATTTTTGCTCTCCTCCTTGTTGCTCACTTGTTTGTGAAAGCATGGTGCTTGTGGAAGATTTTTGGGGTGCAGACCCAGGGTCACTGTGATTTTTCACCATTTCTTCACTGACTCCAGGTATGGAGGTGAACAAAGCAATTGTACAAGGGCTCTGTTTGTGTCAGGGTAGTTGCAATCAGAAGGCTGACACAGCTCTGCATTTTCACTTCCCTTAGGTCACCAAAAATCTGAACTGTCTGTGAGTGCTGAACTGAAATAAAACTTAGGAGAGGAAAAAGACAGCTCAAAAAAATTTACATTTGTTCAATTTTTCTATCTCATGCTGAATTCTAAGAGGCAAAGTCTCGTCCCCCTTTCTCCCCTTCAGAAGTTGTCCTTTTTGAGTGCTGGAAGCAGGAATGGCACTGAGCTCATCCCCAGCCTCCTGGATTGCCCTAAGCCAGCATAAAGCCATGATGCATACAACAAATTTAGGCTAGAAACAGGCAGTAGAGATTTTTTCCCTCTCAGTAACTGAGTTTTATCGCAGTAACTGACATTCTAATGAACCATCTTGTAATTCATATCAATGAATTTAGCTTGGTTGTTATTTAAATAATGCAGTAATCTTGGTAGCAGCATTTGTGGGGTTTTGTACCATCGTGTAGAGAAGACAGAGTGGAAAGTAGAAGATAAAAGAGTAAAAATCATTGAAAGCTGGCAATTCTGGAGGTTGTGAGAAATATTTAATGTTTATTGTAGTAATGAATGATGTAGAGTTCATGGATGCAGAAAATGAGTAAGCTCTTTGGGATGTTGTTGTCAGTCTTTTCTCCCATCACAGAGGACGATGCGATGGATTTGTTTGGCTGAAGGGAAGAAAAGCTTCTAGCCATGAAAGAAACTGCTTATATGGACCTTGGGTGGAGGAAAAGCAAGGGTTTTTAGTTAGCTCTCTGTTTTTGCAAAGGGTTTGGCAGAATGAGACCTGTACACACAAATTTTATTCTGATTTGATTTTGTTTTTTCCTATGTTCTTTAAATCTAGGAAATAATCACTGTAACCCTGAAGTATAAATAAGTTGGACTTGTAGGGCAGGAATCTTAAATGTAGAAAAGATTTGCTACATCACTGTGGTATAGGCCAGTAGAATAAATTACTGAGTCTTTTGTTGAAGTGTTGGGGGGCTTGATCCCCAATTTCTTCATGGAAATCTCTGGGGTAACTGGTTAATGTTTAAAGAAGGAAATTTTGTTTCTGAAGCAACTGGCTGTTTTCTAGGTGTTTATTCTTCCTTTCTTCCCTACTTTCTCTGATCCTGAGGGCAAAACTGCAGTGATTGCTTTCACTGACCCCCTCTTTTCCCTCTTCTTTCCCTCGCTCCCCCTCCCCAGCTGTGTAAGTACCAGGAAGAAGAGCCCAACACCCTTTCCTTCTTGAGGCTTTTCTTATCAAATTTGTGTTTTTCAGGCATGGTTCTTCTTTAAATAAGTATGATCTAATGTGTCTGTGGTCAGGGAATTGAGTGGTGCTAAGAGTGATCTTGTCTGAGGAATATTCTGCTGTTTGCTGTTTATAATCCAAGCAGCACTGAGGATGGAACAGTGCTGTTTGTAAGGCACTAGTGAATCTCCACAGTCAAAAATGCTAAAAAAGTAACTGGTACCACTGAGTGAGCACATGTGTAAGGCAATGTTTAAAAGCCCATGGAAAGAAAAAGTGTTTAAAATCTGCCCCGCTCAAGGTTTCAGAGTAAGGTTTGAATAAGAAAAGCTCCTGATCTCCCTTACCTGTTGCATTTGCAGCATCTGAAGTGCAAAGGTACAGTTAGTTTTTGAAAGTTCCGACTTGAGCGCTGCAAGGCTGGAAGAGCATTATGGTCAGTTTTTGTGTTTTCTAAGCAAAGTGCTTTCTGAGTGATCGCAGCTCCAGAGCTGCCAGGTGTTAATTTAACCTTCCAGTTTGTGTTTACATCTTTTTGACCTGCTTGGTAAAAGCTGCTTCGTTGTGGAGTCCCCCACAAGCTGATCCTCTTTTTCCCCTGGAAGCCCTTTCTTCACTATAAAGGCTGATTTGCTGTGATCTCTGTCTCCTTTTCCTCACAGCACTTTTTCTCTCCTTCCTATTTTGATAGCTCCCATTTTGGAGAGCTGCAAGTTATACTCTTATTTTGTTTGGTTGGGTGAGGAGCCTTGATGCATTTCACTGCCACTGCAACCTTACTGTAGCTCATCAGCATCTTCACCTTTGCCTTCTTGCCTTGAGCACTTAGACTGTAAAAATAACCTGTCCTCCTATGGCAAAGCCTCCTTCACCCTTCACTCCAAGAATTAAAATTAATATCACTTGGACACATCTGAAGTGAAAGGTGCCATTTTTCTGTGGAAAAGATCATCTGTAGCACAAAGGTATGAAATAAATTTTGTAAAATTAAAATTCAGGCGGGGGGCTTATGCAGATTGCCTCATTTGAATATTTAAATGTTCTGTAGCTTTTTGATGACTGCTTTATCATTGTTTTCCATATATATGCAATGATGCTCATTTACAGCCTTCCCCAATCAGTTATACAGCAAATACCACTGCTATAAATAAAATGTCATTTGCAGGAGACAGAGTTTTGGAAGTTAAATGAGGAAGAAATACTAGCTGTGATCAGTCGGTCAGGATTTTGTCTACAGGACTATTAAAGGGAGTGGTTGAAATGTGGATTTTCCATTCCTTTCTGTTACTAGCCAAGGAATACTTCAGGATTTCGGATAGTGTTTCAGAAAGATTGTCCAAGGGTGGGGGGAAAAAAAACCCAACCCTGGGGATGTTATCTCATGTTGCAGCTTAGTCAATGTAGTATTTGGCAATCAAAAAGCACATCACTGCTTGTCACCATCCCTGGCCATGCAGTCTCGCCCTCCTCTCTGCCGTGGCTGCTGTCTTAATCCTGCAGTCAGCTGTTTCTTCTCTCCAGCGGGAAACTAATAGCTGTTGGGTTTTTGGTTTTGTTTTTTTTTTTCCTTGTTCTTTTCTTGGTCAGATCATGCTTTGGCTTGTTTGGTGCTTCTGTGCTGTCTACTAAATAATTCAGATATTTCTGTCTAGTTATTCAGTATCACTGGCTTTGCTTTTAGCACTTGAGCGGTGACAGTAAACTCGTATTTGTCGTCATCAGGGAAAATAGGCTTGTTTTTGCTGCTGCACTCTGAAGCCTCAGCAGTATCTGCCAGATGCTCCACCTGAGCAGCTCACACAGGCTGCTCCTGATCCTGCTTCTGCCATGGGCTGTCCTGCACCCGCAGGGAAATGTAACTTCCTCGGCACTTTTGTCGTGTCTCACGCGGGAGCGATGGATCCTGCACCGTGCTGGTGAATCTTGTCGAATCAGTCCTAAAGTAACCGAGATTAGATTTAGTTCGAGGTGATTGTACTCAAGACTTCCTCATCAGGGACTCTATCTTTGGAAGATAAGGAGCAGCTCAGGTCAGAATGCATCTCATGGTGACAGCGCAGGAGGTGTTCAAGGGTGCACAGGGGACCTACGAAACAAGTTGGGGGTCAAAGTAAAGATCTCTTGATAAACCCAGGCTGCAGAGGGCTTTTTCTTCTACAACTGATGGAACTTAGGATGCAGGTGATCTCAGCACTTATTTTTATAAGGGATCCTTAAATATGCATTGTAGGAAGTTGAATTTTGCCCCATCTAGGATTTCTGACTTGAGGTGATAATTTTTACTCAGTGGTTGAGATGGAAAGTGATTCTATTTCATAAAAATGGAATTAGAAGTTCTCATATTCATATTTGGAGACTCAAGCAGAGGGACACAGGCTTTGAGATACATTCCCCGTTGGCACCCATGCTATGGTAGAATCGTGGTTTTGTTTTTGGCTTCCCCTCAATTTTAGGGTGATAATTGACAGTCATGTTTTGACTTTTAAACTGGGGAGTGCCTGTGAGTAGGAGATCATTGTAGTCCTGGCAAGGATCAACGTTTGGATGGGATATAGGTAACATGCATTGAATCGAGCTGCTCTGCTGGGGAGGAGGAGAAGAGAACATCCCCTTACAGAAGACGTGAAACCTGCTGCTGTTTCGTTTTCTGTGCTGCTGGTGTTTCTGTGCAGAGCTGGGGGAGCTCTTTGGGAAGGGTGGGTCAGGTCCAGGTTGCAGGAGGTGCGAGGAAGAGGAGGAAGGGGTGTCCTCACTCTCTGCTCCCTGTCCCCAGGCTGGCAGAGCAGGGCTCTCTCTCTCCTTCTGCAGGTGCTGTGCTGGCACCTGCTGCCTGCAGAGCCATTTGGGAACGTTCCAGAACTGCTCTGCTAATCACACTTGCCTTGCACTGTAATGAAACAGCGAGATTAAGCTGTGACAATAAAAACCTGAGGCATGCAACTCCTGAAGCGGTGCTGGACTCTGGGACATGGGTTTGTGAAGAAAATGACAGGGCAGGCCCCAAGACCTGACTCTTCCAAGTTTGTAGTCTCATTTCTTCGGGTTTCATCTGCAATGAAGAACTGCTGCTCAGCATTTGTGAAAGCCAGGCCTCGATGATGAGGTGGCTTTGTAGAGTGTGGTCAGTGTTGGGGGTGCTTGTCACCTTTTAGGGTCCACTTTTGTGTTAATCTTCTTGCTAGTAGGTGCCACAGCGTCCTTGTTGGGGAAAATGAGCTCAGATGTCACTTTCCAAATGCAACTTCTGCAGCCACAGGCTTTCCCTGTTTGCTTGCCTGTTCTGTGCCCTGTGCTGCCCACTCAGGAATAAGTTGATTTCTCTATGAGGAAAATCCTGAGTTCTTAGTCTGTTTTGATCCAGCTTGATTTGGTGTGATTGTTTTTGCTAAAACTGCGTCCTGTTTGCTTCTGCATCTTTTATTTGCAGTCATGGAGGGGTTTTTTTTTTTGGTGCCACTGCTTGTTAAAACAGGTTTTCTGACTCTTGGACAGTTTGATTTGCAGTTGCATCTGTCTGTACAGACCTTATGTTCAGATATCGTTAGTGTGCACAAAAACAAATAAAGATGCTGTGATTAAGGGTTTTTTAAATTGAAATTATTTAAGATCAAGTTATTTAGATTGAAATTATATGATACCAAAACTGCCAACTTTGAAATAAGTTATTTTCTGTCCTAATTTTCACTCCAGCCTGCCTCTGACAATTTGACTAACGGGTTGTTTGTCCAAGGAGGAAGGCCTGATGATCCATGTATGCAAAGAAATAGAAATGGAGTGCCACTCCCTTTGTTTTCCCCTAGTATGAGTGCCAATATTTTAAAAATAGGAACAACTGAGTCAATTTCTTAACCCAAATCTGAGTTGTCCTGTGGTTGTGGTTGCATTCGAGGGAGAGTTGCCCTTTCAGGGTGTAGCTTATGGAATAGAAATGAGTGTAATATATTACTTTTTTCTGTGTCTTGTACAATTTCAAGGGCATGATAAAGGAAGGAGACAAGTAGGAGTGTGCTTTTACATACAAAAGGCGTTTTATTTCACGGGTTTTTTTCTTAAGTGTCTTATTTGCAAGATACCTTCCTTACCCTGCCAGTCTTCTCCTTTAGTTGTTGTATTGTCTGCAGTGCTAGCATCCATTAGTTGGTTCTCTGAAACAGGAGTTCATCTTCACAAGAGGATTTGGAAGATTGTGCAGAGTTTGTTTCCCTTTTTGTGAATTGAGTGCTCAGTAAAGTTGAGTGTCCTGTTTGGATTTTATTCAAAGATTTTCCTATAACATATGCACGGAATATGAGTCAGCAGTGAGGACTTGTTTGAATAAATTGAGCCTCGTGGCAGCGTTAGGGAACTATTTATTGTAACTCTGTGAAGACTGCATTGACCTTCGTGTGTTGTCCGTAGGCCTGACATCCTTTATGGATTGAAATTGATTTCCAAACCTGGTTTTCTGAGGTTTCCCCGGTAATTCTCATGTTTCAGGCACTGACAGATTAATTTGTATCTTTGTTAATTGCCTCAATCTATGTGCAATGAAGATACTTTTTGATTTAAAACACTTTTCTCTCACATAGTGGACAGGCTCCTGGAAGGGAGTGTAAAGGGTTCCTTCCTCTGCTGGCAGATTAACTCTTGCCTATCTCTTCCTCACGGGCAGCATCCCTTTGCCATCACTTTGTCCCATGGGATTCCATACTTACATGCACCAGGGATGCAGATCCAGAGGTAGAAGTCAGTTTCTTTCCATCTGAGTGCTCTATTTTATCTCACCATGAATCATGCTACATTTTACTGGCAGAGTGTTCGCTTGTTTGTGCTGCTTGCCTTTGTACAGAGGATAAGAAGCTGCCAGGCTGTTGTCTGGGACTTGGGAGCAGCAGGAACTTCACGTTTTTCCTTCATCTTCTTTTCCAACTTGTAACTTCAGACAGTTGTATTCATGCAATAGGACATGAATTTAAAAAGTCAACAATGACAACAGAGCAGTCTGTTCTGTCTGGTTTCTTTATTTGGCCCATAACCCCCAACGTGCTCGTAGTCTGCATGCCATGAAAGTAGATGAAGAGAGCAGAATAATGCTGGAGATTTTGCATTTCAAAAATAAAAACAAGCCTTAAGGATTTGACAGAACTCCCAGCTATCTTAAACGTTAGAGGCAAACCGTGTTTAACAGCTCCACTTACAAACAAGGGAACTTTTTGGGACACCCTATAGTGTGTTATTCCCCTGTCAAGTCAATGCTCTCTCTGTCCAGTGGCATTTAAATTAGCTGGGAATAGAGCTGTGAATTTCACATTCTCACCTGCATTTAACCTGCAGTCCCATGGAAATTGCTTTACCGGCTGGGTGGCACAGCATGGGTTGTAAAATCAGATTCTGTAATTTGTTAAGCTGGACCTCCAGATTGTTGAGGTGTGTTCTTTTGTGTGTTTCAAGATTCATTAACCAGGCTTCCCAGCCCTAGGTGGGTTACCTGGATGGTCAGGCAGATCCAGGCACTGAGTCAAATCCTGGAAGCCACTGGGCTTCAGAAAGGGGTCAGGATTGGAAAACAGACATAAATTCACCTGATCTAAGTGGAAAAGATAAACATCACATATGGTATCAGCAAAATTTTGCTAAATAGGTTATTGTTCGTTGGGTTTTTTTCTGTGATGTATGATAGCTCTAATGAAAGATTGAGTTAAAGATATGAGCACTGGTCCCATTTTGTGACCAAATAGATTCTCCTTTTCTCTGGTAAATTTTCCAGGCAGAAAGGGCTACCAGGCTGTAACCTTTCAGTCTGCTACGAGGTCCCTGTTTATCTGACTGTGTAATGCCAGCACTTGCTGTATTTGACCTGACCTGAGGGGCTCTGGTTCTGTGGTGCTGCAGCGGCTGCTGGCAGTGGCCCCTGCCCTGTCCTGGGGACACAGCCCCCCCCGTCCTGGGGACAGAGCCCCCCCCTGTCCTGGGGACACAGCCCCCCCCGTCCTGGGGACACAGCCCCCCCCGTCCTGGGGACACAGCCCCCCCCGTCCTGGGGACACAGCCCCCCCCGTCCTGGGGACACAGCCCCCCCCGTCCTGGGGACACAGCCCCCCTGTCCCTGCCTTTGCTGCAGGCAAGGAGGGACCAGGAGCACAGCAGGATGCTGCTGTGGGAGCGCATTGCTTGCACGTCTGTCTGAGTGCTGGGGGTGTCTGTGCACGAAGAACAGCGACGTGAAACCCTGTAAATAACTGTGGAGCTTGCTGGTTCAGTGTGGACAGAGCAGCCTGAGCTGGTTCTGCACACCTTGATGGTGGGCATTGGGGCAGGGAAGCTGTCACAAACACAGGCCTTTTATTTTGAATAAAGCCTTGGAATAGCAATAATAGGTTTGTTGTTGCATCGCAGTGCAGAGGTGCAGGCTGGCTTAGCATCCTCTGCAGGGGCGCTTGCTTGTGGTTACTTCCATGTGGAAGGTGTGTGCTCAGAGCCACACAACTCTCTGTAAAACTGGCCTGCTGCTGTTGGCAATGGCCTGCATCCTCCACAGCTGATTCTTTGCCCCTTTTACATCTTACAAGAATTTCTTTGAGAGCAAGAAGGTGTGTTCTTTAAATGCACTTCTCTTTGAGGAGTCTCAGCATTGCTGTTGCAATGGAATGGATGAACCTGGGTTCTCTCCTGCTAGAACAGATTTAATGGGAGCAGCAGGGAGTTGTTAGGGCTGCTGGTCTGTGAGTAGAGATTTCAGCGTGGGTGTGAGAGAAATTATAGTAAGTTTTAATAATGAATCTAACTCTGGTGGTAGTTCCTATTTGCATTTATATGCATGTATAATCTTCGTGTTCAATGATATCAGCAGAATTTTGCTGTTCAGATAAGACAACCTAAAGGAAATGTTGGTGGTCCTACCTCCATGAAAGGTGACTTGGTGGTTTGTTTGTCTTTGATAAATCCTTACAGAAGCAGGCAAGGAAGCTTCTTTTTACAGGCTGGCTGTTTCATTTGTGTGTGTGTAAAAATAATGCTTTAAAGAGCTGCAAGTCAGCCAAGGGTTTCTGTTCTCCCCATTGGGTGGGATAATTCCTTCAGCAGCTGTGACTAATGAAGTTGGTAGTATTTTTATTACTTTGTTACAAAGACATCACACTTTATTTTGTCTACCTGCAGTCTGCTTTCTGGGCCTTGCAGGTCTTAGAAAGATTTGGAGTGTGCTAACAGTGCTGAGCCAAGGCTTCTGTGACAGGTAGTTTTCTTTCCTACAAAAATCACTCAAACTGTTTTTTGGTTTTTTTCTTGTCACAGAACAGCAATTGAAATGGCTTGAAAATTTGGAATTTCTGCATAAAGTGGATATTGTAAGAAGTCTTCCACTTCGTCTTTTGTTTGTGGGAGGTCAGGTACTAGGAAGGCTCATAAAATACTTATTTTGTTTATACTACTGAAAGGGCATAGATGTGTGTACAATAATACTTGCTTCCCAAGAAAATATTTTTAATGTCCTGCCTGACAGAAGAGCTGATGTGGTTGTTGAATGACAAAACCTAGAGTCGTATTCCACGTGGCAGCTGAGACAGGGGCTGGGTTTGTGCCCACCCTGCTCCTGCACCTTGTCACTGGAGTTACAAATCCCTCAGGTGGGGGAGAGGAGATGGGCACAGCCTTGGTGGCGTTAAACACCTCTGTGCTGGCGTCTCACGCGCTCCTGCAGCTCTCTGGTGAGCTGCTCATCCGAGTGCAGCAGCGGTGCTGGTGCACACACCTGCTGATCTGTGAACCTTAAGCAGTCCCTTCACAGGAATTAAAGATTTCTCACACCAGAAGCTCTTCTGAATGTCTGTTTGCTTTTGCCTCTGTCAGCCCAGATTTCAGGGGTGAGATTTTTGTTCGAAGGAGGCAGAAATCTGCCCTGGTGCCTGATTGAGGTGGTTGCTGATCTGCTGTGGCAGGTAATCAGCTGTGTCCTTCCACCCAGCTGGCAGCAGCGCTTAGCCAGAGTCTGTGGCGTTTTCCCCAGAAAGGATGGGGCTGTTTTAAGGAAATGTACTGACCCCAGCGTGGGAGTTTGGGTATTTCTGTAACTGCGAGTGTATTGCTACAAAAGGGTGAATGAAACTCACACTGAATAGCTTGAAAATTCATTTTCTCCAGCGCCGTTGATTTTGGTCCTGGTTGAGAAATTTGCACAATATATCTTGTTTTGTGCTGGAGAAAACACTTAACTAAGAGATATGAAACTCTCCAGTGTACCTGGAATTTCACAAAAATGTTTATGAATCAAATACTACACGTTTTAAGTTGAACCTAAAATTAAGTTGGCTCCTACCTAAATAGATTATTGCGTTGTATTCTTTCCGTGCTGCAGAAATTTAATTTTTTTTTAACAAACCACTTCAACTTAAGTTGTCATCCGAGAAGGTTCCTTTCCTTTTCTGACTTTGTCCTGTCAGTGAGGAGTCTCAGTCCCGCCGAGTGGAGTCTCTGTCCTCTGAGCAGGTTCGAATGTGTTTTCTAAAGGCTGATGTTTTCTGCCTGGCTTATCTCCTAGGGCAGAGGATTCCATGTAAGTGCATTTCTACCTTAGATCTGCTCATACACCGAGAAGCCGTTTGCCCTGCGAGTACCCAGCCACACACAAATCCTGATTCCAACGTGCTCCCCTTTTCCCCCGGAGCCACTATCTCATCTTCATGTGGCAAAAGGGCCAGCTGAGACCTATAGTCGTGATCGACTGTAGTGGTGTCAGATTAGGAAAAAGGTTTAAAAAAAAAGCGCTTGGAGTTGTGGGGTTTTTTTTGCAGGCTGTGGGAATTGCTGGTTTCTGCAGCAACAACAGAAGCAGAGGCGAAGGAGGTGTAGGTTGGAGCTGCGGTTCTGCACGGCAGCATCAGGAATTTGGATTTTGGGGGGGGTCTGTGCCCTGTGGGTTGGAACTCTGTGCAGCGCCAGGATCGGGCCCTCCATGAGTCCTAGGGGAAAAAAAAAAAAAAAAAAAAATTACAAAAGTCTTTAGAAGAAGTGCACGTGTCATTTCCCCTCCCGGTTATGTGCGGAAACACTAATTGCCGTCGCTCGGAGCGGAACAGCGCAGGTAAGTGCGTGAGCGGGCTCGGGGAGCAGGGACCCTCAGACGAGGGGAAGGGATCTTCGCCTCCGCTGCTCTCTCGGCCGCAGGTTCTGGGGAGCAGAGCTGACCGGGGATCCTGCCCCGTGCCGGGAGCAGCTCCCTGCTCCGCACGCCTTTGCAGTAGGTCTTACCGGATGCCTTGGCACGAAGGAATTCGCCGAAACCTGATCCTTGCTGGAGCTCCGGCCCCAGTCCTGAGGGGTGAATCCTGTCCCCACTGTCTCGCGCGCCTTTGTTTTAAAGTAATATTAAGCCTCAGACGCCAGGTGATTTACTTTAATTCAATATCCAACTTATGTTTGATTTCTTTTCGTATTCAAGTGAGCCATCTGGCTTTAATGAACTGTAACTGCTTTTAATGCTGCCTCCAGTTGCTAACATCTGAATATTTCATGTGCTGAAAGGAGATTTGAAATGCAGAAGTGAGACTGAAGGGTCCAAAGTATTTCCAAATCCAGCAGCACTTGTGCTCCGCTTCCCTTGGGATTTATCAAAAGGTGATCTTTGGGGTGCCAGGCTGTAAGCAGCAGCCATGGTGGGTGCTAATTACAAATGCTCTCAATTTTGTGTACATAAAACACCACAACTGCTTATGAAATCCTCAATAAAAACCCAACTTGACTTGGGCAGCATATCAATCAGCTTCAACAGGAGCTGCCGGGGTTTGGCATCTTCTAAATCAACAGCCTCTTTGGTGCTTGGGGTTTGGTTTTGTGGGTTTGTTTTGGCTTTTTTTTTTTTTTTTTTTGTGGGGAAGGTAGTGTCCAAAATATTATCATATTGCCAAAAAAAAAAAAAGTAGCTGCATCACATAGTTTAATTATAGAAACTAATTGAGAGCTGTATCCCTTAAACTGGAAATAGCTTAATTGTAGTTAATTCTGAGTATACTTTGCCAGGGCTACACTGTTCTAAAGCAGGGGCATATCCCCAGACTTGTTGGAATATGTGCTTTGCTCACAGCATTGCCTTTGCTTTTGCTTAGCACTGTGACAGCTGATAGACTTGGGATTGGCCATTACCAAGGCACATTTTGATTACTGATTAGAAAGTTTTGTTGGTCAGTTCTTCTCTGTGTGCTGAGCATCATGCCAGTGACATCATCTTCCAGCATCACTTTTCAAAAGATGGAATGGATGGAAGCTCAGTCTGTGTAGGAGGAAGGTCTTAGAGGATGGTCTGGGAAAATGTGCTTGAGTTACTTTACCCTGCACTGCTTTGTCCTGTGAGCCTGGAAGAACTGTGTGAGGAGACAGTGGCGAGTGAGAGTGGAGCCTGTGCTTAATTTCTCAGTAACTTTCTCGGTGAGGCAGAGCTGGATTGGGAGTGAACGTGTGACCTTGTTGTTACGTGCTGAGCACAGACTTTCTGAGCTGGAGTGGAGCAGGTTAGAGGCATATAGCAGAAATTGGCAGCTGGGTTCCACTCCAGACACATTCCTGGGAAGCTATAATGAATAAAAGTTAATAGTATCTTCTGCACAGTAGATTTTTCTGGCATTAAGCTGCCATTCAATAGGAGCTCTTAATGATAACTCTTGCTACTCTCAAAAAATTTTTATTTTCACATGTAATGAAAATTTTCAAAGTTGGCTGTAGTTTTGATTGTACTTGAACTTCTTACGTGACTGACTGCATATTTTATTCTATTCAAGTTTGTTGATTTATTTGTGTGTGAGGGAAGCTACCAGTGTTGTGCACCTCTAAGGGTTATCAGGTAGTCTGCATAAGCACTATAGCTCTACAAAACTCAAAATCAGAGACTTTTCAAATGTGTAGGACTTCCTTTTTATAAACTATTGTTATTCAAAATGTATTCATTTCAGAAGCACAGCCTGTGTTTTTTAGAACCTGATTTTTAGTCTTCTATATTATTTCTGGTATCTCACTTAAATAAAACAAGTACTTCACAGGCATTCAACAAGACTGCAAAGGCTTTTTGAAATAACCTTTTTCTTACAAGAATTTTCAGGCCAATAATCTTGGTTTTATGGCTGCTTGTGTCTTTGATTTATATAAAGATGTCAAAGTGTGTTATTTGTAAAGAAACATGTTACCTAGACTCTTATTTGCTATACAACTTTGCTTTTGTAGAGAATTTTGTAAAGAAACAAAACTTGTGATTCATTGCAAATGAACTGGTGGGCTTGCTTTAAACCTGTTTTTACTTATTTTCTACCATTCATAATGAAGTAATTACTTAATTGCTCGTAGGACTAGGTTTGCAAATTGGATCTTAGGAAGAAATGTTTCCCTGTGAGGGTGGCGAGGCCCTGGCACAGAGTGCCCAGAGAAGCTGTGGCTGCCCCATCCCTGGAATGTCTGGGACCAGGAGGCCTGAATGTCTGGGACATGCATCCCTGGAATGTCTGGGACAGTAGAAAGTGTCCCTGCCCATGGCAGGGGGCTGGAAGGAGATGATCTTTGAGTTCTCTTCCAACCCAAACCACTCTAGGATTCTATCTTAAAAGTAGCTAAAAAAATCCCGTGAAGGTTTTCTTACCAGTTGTTCCTTTCAGGTGTTTTCCAGGATCCCTTCTTGAATGTCTCAGCTGCTGTGCAAGGTGGGAGCCAGCTCATGACCACCAAGCAGTGACAGCCTTGGACTGCCCTGCTTCTGGCTGCTGGGAACAACCTCTGGGCCCCTGTGGAGATGAATGGAGAACAGCAGTATGATGCAGGTAAGAGTCCAGCCCAGCTCCCTGGCCAACTTTTCTAAAAATGTTAGCAATGTGGAAGAAAGATGAGCGCAGGGAGTGTCTCACAGAGCATGTGCCTGCTGCTGTACCCGGGGAGAAACTCCAGTCTCACAGATTCTGGGTTATGTTCTGGCTGTGGGGCTGCCATGGCTGTGTTCGTTACTGCTCTGTGTCAGAGCAGGGTGTATCACTGGCTTAAAGGAAAACAAAATCTGGCCCACCTTTCTTGGTGGTTGTGTTTTCAAGAAGCTGTGGCTTTCCTTTTTGTGGTACCACCATGAGATGGGCTTATGAAAAGCTTGGTGGTGTTAACACTTACTGTTTTAAGGCATTTATCTTTCAGAGTGGTTAATACCTAGTTCTGTCCTTGTGTTCATCTTCTTCATATTTTGGCAACCTTTTTCTGCTGGTTGAAAAAGTCAGATAACTGAAGCTGTTTGCTGCCAGTGTCATCTGCCCTGTTTTTCTGAAGTGCCTTGGTGTGTCCTCTTTGATAGGCTTGTGATACCAGTTCCTAACCTCCTGCGGAGCGGTGTATTATGATAAATCAGCTCAGGTTTTGGAACACGTTGGAACACCAGGCCAGGAAGAGTGTTAGTCTGGGGTGGCTGGGAGTACTAACAGCTTTCTGAAATGGTTCTGGTATTATGGGGGTAAGGGCCATCCATTTTCTCTGTCTTGCCTGCCATGACTTGTCCCTTTTCTTTGAGGAGGTCTCTACCTATTACAGTTTATATAAAACAAATTTTGATTTGTAATTGTCAGTGTAAACAATTGGATCAAGATTTTATCTGAGTATTGCTTTCCTTTGGTACTTGTCCAACAAGCTGCTTTTCTCACAGGACAATTCATTATTGGTAATTTTTGTACCTTTACTTAATGGAAATCTAATTGTTGTCAGTGTTGCTGAAGAAATGTTAAACATAATTTTAATCTATAGTGCTTTTTAGGAGAATGCTATCATCTCCTGTATGATGCTGAAATATGCTTTTTAATTATTAATTACAGCAAGTCAGTCAAGTTGTTGTCAATGTTGCAGCCTCAAATAATCAAGAAAAGGCATCATGGATGTGGATGTAAAATTTCTCCTGGCACATGCAGGAGTGGAAGCTGCAGGCTTCTGTCACAGAGTGGAAGGAAGGGAGAAGAAGTGTGAGGAGTTGTTTACACAGTCAGCAGTGGTGTGTCCACAGGCTGTGAGAGCACATCCCTCAGTCTTAAAACCTTTATTGACATTTTTCCAACTTCCTCAAAAAGTACCAGGTCACGGAGTCCTCTCTCACTGTGTGCTTTTGAATAGCTAAGGGAAGGTTTGATGCTGGTTTGAAATTACTCAGCAGCTATTTCCCTGAGCATCCTTTTGTGCCAGGTTTGAGTGCAGGAGGCTGTGAAGAGCAAACAGTAAATGATGAGAGCTTTACTTGCCTTCAGAGATAGTTCCCAGCAAATGCCTGTGTAAGCATAAGCACACTGGCTTTGTTGTGCCCTCTAATACTGTTTTCTGAAGTGCTTTTGAGTTACACCAATCCAAACCACTGGTGGAACATTGCCTTCATATTCTTTGACTGGTGTAATTTTCTTCCACTTAATAATTTGCAGCAGCTTTTGGAGATTCTCCTCTGTTTTTCTGGTTTTACATCCAGGCTCTGGCTCCAAGAACCTAGAGAGAGCTCAGGATTGTTGGTTGTGATATTCCCCTGCACTATGAGGGAAAAAGACAACTTTTATTCTTGTCACAGTCTTTCCCAACTCCTGAAATTCCAACCTGTCTTTATTTATTCATGGCCTCGCAGCAGGCGGAGATGAAAAAGATTAACAGTTACTAAAATCAGATTGAACTATATCTACATTTCAGGGTGAGAAACCTTTGGATTAGCTTTACTGAAGTCTGCAAGACCTTCAATTGTGATGTACTTAAGTGTCCAATGTGACAGTCTTCAACTGAATCACATTAAAGATGCATGAAAGTTATTTGCAGCGAGAATTTAGCTCAAAATCAAAGATGAGAACAGCATAGTGTAGACTTCCCATTTCAGATATTTTTAAGGGTTAACTTCCTTAATATTTCGCTACATTCTCCAGTCCAAATGGTATAATTCCATATTCTTTCTCTACCTGTATATATCAGAGAGCAGCAGGATTAAATTTGTGATAAAATTCAGAAAGAGTAAGTGTTCCCAATGATGCCAGTAGAAATAGTGACAAATGGGAAGTGATGCACCTGCCTAGGAAATTGCTGATATTCTTATTAAGAATTTTCTCACCTCCAAAGTGGATGAATATTCTCTGCAGAACCTCTGTAGGACACTTCTCAGATTTTGCTTAAGAGAGTATTAGCTTGATTTGAAAGTTCTTCTGACACAAACTGGTTGCACGGCAAGGCCAGAGACAGGAGTTGTGTCAGGTTTCTTCCCCTGCCTTTGCCAAAGTTGTGCTTTGCCTCTGGGCTAATGTGCTGCTCAGTCATCCTGTCTAATACAGAGAAATAAGTCTCCACATAGTAGAAAGCTGAATTCATTTAGGGCTTTTAAGTAGCAATTAAGGATATGGGGGGAAAGAGAGTATATGTACACCCATGCAGCATTAGATGAATAAAGTGTGCTTTGGAATCAAATGCATTAAATATGGTTATGCTTGTTGTCATCTGTCACACTGATTTGCAAGTTCTCTCACAGTAGCAAGAACCTCTGCTGTGAGTGTCTGAGGTTTATTGACCATTCTGAACTCAGGCTGATCAGGGTGTTTAATGCAGACATATGGCCCCTCAGGAATGTGGCTTCATTAAACTGGTCTCGTGTCTCCAGGGATCTGCTAACCCGTGAGGATGGAGCTGTGCAGTAGGGTCTTGCAAAAAATTCCAAGAACAGTTCAAAGGATTGATTGAAGCAGAGCCTGCTCTGCTACCACTGTCCTGCCAATAAAACCAGAAAAGGGATCGCATTCTGACTCTGCAAGCCTTACCAGAGAGATGGTCCTTTGCTGCACTTTTGAGTGCTTCTGCATCCAGGTGTTGAAGAAGAGAGACTTTTTGGGTTTTTTTCTTTGTTTATGTAGTCCTACCACATGCCGTAATTAAAAAGCCAATTTTCTGCTCTCACTGTGAATCCTCATACAGCATTTTCGCTTGGAGCTTTATTCTGTGAGCTTGTCCTCAGAAGGAGCTGTGCTCAGTAACCTGAGGAGCAGCAAACAGGATGGTTCAAACCCTAGGTAAGCACAGCCCTCAGCTGGGTCAGCCTTGGAAAGGGGAGGAAAATTCCCCAGCTCTGTGCTCAGCGGTGGAAGGAGAGGCCGATCCCCTCAATTGTAAAACCTCTGTAAAGTGTAAACACGAGCCGAGTTCAGCTTTTTGTAAATGAATGAGCAGAAAAAGTTGTGGGTGCTTTTTGCAGAAGTTTTTAAGAATCCCTCTGACCGAGGGGAACTCCCTAAAAGAAAAGGGTGAGGGTATTAAATTTGCCGTGAGTGCTGGATAAGGATTTACCGCGGGGTTTTTTTTTTGTTGTGGGGCCGGGGGGGTGGGTTTGCTTTTGGGGTTTTTTTGACTTGGTGGTTTAGTTTGTTGGGGGGTTTATTTGTTTTTCCTGTGAAGGACGGGTTTCTAGTGAGCTTTTTGCTGTGCCTGAGCGCTGCTCTCCACAGCACAGCCGTGCAGGGGGATCTCCTCCGGGCGCAGGGAGCGCGGGTGAGCGGGGTGGCGAAGGGGCTGCGCTGGCTCGGCCGCTCGGGAATGGTTCTAGCCGCAGCGAAAGGCGAAGGGTCGCCGGAGCAGCCGGCAAACCGGCTTTCCTGGGAGCTCCTTGTAGCCATTAAGTGGCGACATAAGTTACTAATTGACCCTTTCAGTGTGTGAAGTGACCTGTGCCTCATTTAAGGAGCTTAGCTGCCCCTCGGGCAGTTATCTGATGCTGGCGGGGCCCGGGACGGCCGCGGCTCCCTCGGCGTTCCCGGAGGAGCCGCTGCCTCTGCGAGCCGCCTCGCTGCTTCCTTCCCTTCAAACGGGACACGGCTACGGTCCCGCAGGACCTGCTTTTTGGGGCTGCAGGGTGATTTTTGGCTGGTTTTCTTTGGGCGGGAGGAAAATTAGAATTCGCTGCTGGGTCTGATTGACCCAGAGCTGGTGTTTGTTCCCTTTTGATTCTGAAGCTGTGAACTTCAAGCGTTTTTATGGTCATAGAAAAATAAATTTCTGTTTAAATGAGTTGAGAAATCTTAGTCGATTTTGACAACGTTATGCAGTGAAATTGTTTTTCTTAGAATGGTTTGCATCCAAAGCTTTGATCAGCTCCACCCTGATTTGCAATCAGCTATGGTCTGTGTCTTAACCTTTTTTTTTCCCCCCCAAAATTTCTAAATAAAACTCCTTATTTATTTCTCCAGGTAATTTCTTCAGTGAGTTAAAAATTATCCCTTAAAAGTGATGGTGATATTCAAGCTCTGAATCTTTTGAGCCCTGGGGCTTATGAAAGGCCAAAAATAACCAGCTGTGGTTGGTTAAAAACAGACAAAGTTGGGGTTCTGGAGAGATAAGAGCCTCTTTTAAAATAGATAATGTCATCAGCCAACAACAGCTAACTGAATATACATGTTTAAGTTTTGGGAAGTGGTAACTCCTAGAGTCACAATGAAAAGTCAAAGATGAGTTAAATGATGAGTTTGAGATAAAACAAACATATTAAACTGAAGACTTGTAGGGTTTTAGTCTATTTAATATATCTCAGACTTTTGGACAAATATTTGCCTTTCTATTGGAGGACTGGGAATTGTCCCAGAGCTTACTTAGCAGGTTGTTAGCCTGTCCAGGGGTCTGATAAGGGCATGTGGTGGTAATTAGTTCTTTTTCTTTTTTTGTGAAATGTTTCCTACTCAAACTACTGCTGCTGGAAAGATCGGTTACCGCCTGCCCTAGGAAAGGGTGTAGGAAATGCCGGTGTCCTGTAACCTCTGCTGAGCTCTCCTTGGGCTTGTGATACACAGAGATTTCTCTGTTTTCAAATATAAACAAGGTGTCCGGTTTCCTGGTCCTGAGAGGGGGAAAGCTCCGTTGTTCATTCATAAATACAGCTATGGTGCAGATGATGGAATCAAGCCTGAAAGTGAAAATGAAAGCTCTGCTCTTGTGTGCTGTCGCTGCCGCCCCGTTTTGCTGCTGAACCTCGTGTGTCGAGGTTAAAATTGCTGCTTGGATGGGCTGGGATCCTCCCTGGCCATCTCACTGTGTTCCTGCAGGAAAATGTCACGTGGCTGCCTGCTGAACTAAACAGGGGACCTGAAATCCACCCTGTGCTGCCTTGGTGTCTTCTTAGCAAAGTGGGTCCATGTTGGAGAAAATGGGAATAGGAGAGGAGCAGGGAAGAGGCCAAGCCAGAACTGAAGGGGGAGAACAGGGCTGGGGTACAGGCTTGACAATAGTAATAGAAAATGTGATTAATTTGTAGTGTTGCTTATTACGGGTGCCTCCTTCCCTAACAGCCTGAGTGAGCTTTGAACTGTGGTTTGAATGGTTATAGCACATTTATGCTTTAAATGCATCCCATAATGTGGTTTTCTTGGTCTAAAGAAGCTGTTACACCATAGGAGCTGGGCTGTTAAAGTGACCAAGTTTATTTCAGTTATGTCTCAAGGTGTTTTCTTTAGAAGTACCGTGAATCCTTCTCTTTGCTTTTGGTGTTTTAGAATAGCTAAGTGCGTGCTATCTAACTTTACAAAGAGCACAGTCATATTTCAAAGGTTTTTTTAGACTTTCTTTTCAGATTTCTTACTGATGGTATTGCTCTTTCCTGGGTGGTTTTTAATTTAAAACATCAACAGTCCAGTGTGCTTGGAGTTCTGAGTCTCTCGTATTTGTTGATACAAATACAGAGCTGGTCTGCCTACGTTTCCCTCTCACAAATTGGAAGCAAATTTCTGCTGAACCAAAATCCCCAAATTTCCCTGTTTTCCAGACCAAGTCTAGCTTAAAAGTGCTGTTCACAGGCAATGAAAGGCCAAGTAGTGTTGCCCATTTCTTGAAATGTATTCACTGCACACTTGTGTACTCTGTCATTTGGAACTGAAGTGGGTTTTGCTGTGGTTCGCAGTAGCCTCAAGTTTCTGAATTAGAAGTGTTTGGCTTCTCTTCCAGATGCTGGTTCCAGTGTGGAAGAAATGGAATTCAACTGGGATGAGTATCTAGAAGAAACAGGAGCAACTGCAGCCCCCCATGGATCTTTTAAACATGTGAGTAAGGGAGTGTGTGTGTGCTTAGCATCTCCTGTATTGTTTCTTTGATACACTAAGTGTTCAGGGTTACTTTGAAAAAGTTGCTGCTCTCAAATTTGGAAGACTAACTAGAATCATGCTTTTACAGAGAAATGCAGAATTTAACCTTTTTATTATTGCTTCTTGTCTTCCTCCCTGTACGTAGCACAGGGTAACCCCACCACAAGTGCTGAAATCTAAGGAGTTAAGGTCTTTTCTGCACCAGAAGATAAGTCTGATTTTCCTCAAGAGGCTCAAAATACTCAGTCTCTTTCTTCTTTTGTTGATTGCTCCTGATATGGAGGAGTAGCTTGAGAAAGCTGGTGGCAGAATAGTTCTTGAACAGCAGAATTCAAATGTGCTCCCAAAGAAGGCTTTAATGGCAGACCTCAAGGAGACAAGGAGAAAATAACAGCTCTGCCAAACACCTGACTGTAGTAGTTATAGAACTGACTAGGATAATTGCTGATAACAGGCTTAAGGAATAGGATAAAATCTTTATAAGCCCATGTCTTTGCCCTTGGACATCTTAAATGTTTGCTGGTAAAGTCCTGGAGAGCACTGTCCCATTGGGGGAGATCTGAATGTGAAATCACCTTCTGAATGTGAAGGTGAGCTCTACAGAGGTGTCCAAACCTGTTGGTTCTCTTCCAACAATAAAGCACCTTCCAGACTGCCAGAGTGGTGACTGTGTGTGACACATTGTTTGGAAGACACCCTGTGGTGCTCAGGCTTTTGGGTCCAATGCCATGACTTTCAGTATGAGAGAATTTATATCAGCAGGAAAACAGACTGAGGTCTGTTTGTGAAGGATCACAAAGTGTTTTGAGTCCAAGGGTAACCTGGAGAAATGAAGACTGTTAAATAATCTGTTAAAATGTGTCAGTTGTGTTAGTAGTAAAGATGCACAGAAAATACAGATTTCACTGAGGCTGTTAGAACACTGGGATGTAATCATAAGTTTTTTTGTTCAAAGTAAAAATTCAAGCATCTCATTTCTGGAGGGAAGGGGACTGTGCTTGCTTTATTTTTCCTGGGTGTATTGAGACTGTAGCAGGAGCCAGCTTAGAGTGGTGGTCCATACGGCTCACACTGAGGGCACAGCATGGAACCAGAGCAGTGGTATTTTGCAGTAATACAAGGAATGGCCTGTCTCTTCTGGTGTGTTTTACCTCACTGGATCTCTGTTCAAGAGGCCTGCTATCATAGCTTGGGCACTATACAATTAATTGTAATGCCAGCTTTACAGCAGCGGCCAACCGGATTTCGTTAATTAGCAGGAGACACACTTTGAAATACTCTCTGCACCTGCACAAGCTCAGCTGTCTCAAGTCTGAGATCTGGTGGCTGTGGCCATGGTTGATAAAAATACTATAGGTTTTAAAAAACTTCCACATTTTGTACTGTTATTAATCCCTACCTGTGAGGAACACAGTGTGGTTTGCCTGGTGAGGTGGCACGGTGATGGAGAGTGGTTTGGTGAGGAGCCCCTTTGTCCCACTGCCCTGGGGTGCTTGAGGGGCCTGGGCCTCTGCAAGGAGGTCATCAGTGAGCGTGGGAATAGGTGCCTGAATGTTCAGAGTGGAACTATTGGGCATTTTGTACCAGAGCTTAGAATTTGTCTGGAGACCATTCCAGTGTTGATGTTCTCTGTAATAAGCTTGGCATAACATTCTGAGAAGTTGTTGCTGACGCTGAATTGACGGGCAGAGGGAGGAGCATATTTATATCAGAGTCTTGCTGTTAATAGAAATGCAGGAGTGCAAGGTCACACGCTGGGTGTTTCTGGTCCATTAGAAGGTAGTGTGTTGGAAAAGGTGGAATAGAGAGCCTCACTGCCTCCCAGTGGAGAGCGACCGCCGGTCTTTGTGACAGAGCGCCGAGACAGGTTAGTGTGATCCCAGGATACACCAGGTGAGTACTTTTCAGTGGAGAGCAGGCAGGCACTGGTGTGGCTGTGCTGGTGATTGTAGTCCCTCCAGCTCAAATCCGTGGTCGCAGTTTCTTGACTTTAAGAATGACTTATTTTTATAATCCACCATCAGGAGAGCTAACAAGATTTACTCTCAAAACAACATGAGTGGAAAAATCTGAGCTGAAGAATAGTATTGGCACAAAAGCAAATGAACATATATGATAAATTAATTAATATAAATTCTTTTTAAAGTGGAACTGTGTGGTTTTAGTTTGGTTCTTTTTAAATACTGAAGTAGTAAGCTCCCATTATGAGTTGTGGGTGAGAAATATTTCACTCATGTTGTAGGAGAACACATGGTCAGGT
The DNA here is from genome assembly GCF_015227805.2 of Hirundo rustica. Taxonomy (NCBI): domain Eukaryota; kingdom Metazoa; phylum Chordata; class Aves; order Passeriformes; family Hirundinidae; genus Hirundo; species Hirundo rustica. Next base: position 4,886,590 of record NC_053461.1, on the reverse strand, counting down.
TAAGAAAACGTCATCTGGGATTACACAGCCTGTGTTAGCAAAGAACTGGACTTGCTGATGGGAGAGGTGACTTTCTATATTTGTATGCTTATATTAATTCTGAAAGTTTTGCATTGCTATGAGTAAGACACATTGGAAAATTTAAGCTACTTCTCAAATTGTGTTCTAATGTTTAATTAGTTAGCATTTTAAAAATTAGACAATATCAAGATCAAAGTGACTGTTTGGCATAAAATGTAGCAGGAAAAAGAACTTACCAAAAAGCTGGAGCTGTAATGAATGCCAGTGTTGTTATCCCCCCCAGTCTAAATGCATTTGCTCTGGAACTGAATGCTCTTTTTAAATTCCTTTCTGCCCTTGACAGTGTGTGTGACTGTGAAAAACAAGCTGGTGTTCAGCATCATCTGAACACATGTATTTGCTGTGTGTTCTTAAGTGCTCTTAGTCCTTCTTGTCTGTTCCTTACGATCTCCTCTGACTGAGTCGCATCCCTGGGTCTGGCTTGTGCCGCAGCAGGAATTTGGGGACAGCAGCTGGTGGGAAGAGGGGATGGGGGTTGGATTCACAGCTCCTGGCCAGCTCAGCTGCCCTCTGGGAGCCGGTGCTCCAGAGGAGGTGCTCTGGAGGGTGCCCATCCTCCCTGCTGCCCAGGGAGCCTCCCTGGAGAAGCCCGAAGCGCTCCCCCGGCCCCGCGGCGCTGCCGGGAGAGGGCGCGGGCAGCGGCTCGGGCTGCGCGGTATTCCCGGGAAACGGCCCGGGGAGCTTGGGAAAGGCACCTGGCCGCAGGGAACGCTGCTCCTGCTGCCCTTGGTACTGCTGAAACCCGCTCTCCCTGTCGTGAGGCTTGGTTGAAAGATCGGGTGTAGGGAGCAGCACAGATTTCCCAGTTCTTCAAATGCTGCGCTGAGCTCGAGGCTTTTCTCTCAGGAGTCAGAACATCAAGTTTTTGGGAATATCTCTTCAGCAAAGACAACTGTCTTTTTTAAGAGACATCCTCTATAACACCACTTCAAAATGCCTGCAGGCATTGGGTCCTGCTGATTAGGTTTTTAAGAAGAGATTTCTCTAAGTAAAGGGTATTAACCCAGAGGATATGAACAGTTAACGCAAGCGTATGCTTTTCTTTCTGGTGTAGTTCTCTTAGTTTTATTTTTAGCAAACCGGTATGTGCTGCCTGATGAGACTATAATAGCTATGGCAGTTACTGAACTGTCAGCAGAGAACTGGGAATAAATACCCCAGAAAATATCTGATCCATCTGCATCATACTGAAAACCATTCTTGTAGTTGGTTCAAAGGGGAAATGGAACTTGGGGCATCTTAAAAAAGAAAGAAAACATGAATTACGGTCAACTAAGAACAGGGAATTGACGCGTCAAAGTTTTAATTGGGACTGAGGTCCTGGAATTAAGCATAGATCAGAACATTCTATGGAGAGAGCAGAACAGGATCTATATGCTCTTTTGGGATTATTTGAGTTAGGAGAAGTTAGGGATATGTGAAACTTAAGGTGTCTTCTCTTTGAAGTCTCCCAGTTCAGTGTCTCAGTCCTGTGCAGTCGGATTGGTCACCTGCACACAGCACACCCACAAAGAAACAGAGCACTCCCAGTGTTTGGTGCTTTATTGTTGTCAAAGCATGAAGAATACAGACTGAGTATGTTCCATGCAATTTATGTCACAGCGCTGCATATAGAATTATTTAGGCTCTTGCATAGAGAGGTTAAAAATCCTTATTCTGCACTTAGTGCAGGTTTGTGGCTCCTTAGATAAGCATGGTGGAAGAGACAGATACTGTTACCTAAGGCATGTGTAGGTACTTTAAATGGGCTTTTTGACCAAAGACCATGAATGACAACAAGTCATTCAAAGACCTTGAATGACAAGACCTTTGACAACAAGTCAAAACTGTGGTGCTGAGTTTGGCCTTTAGTTTTGCTCAGGTTGACAGCCCAGCTGGGAGTGGGAAAGCCTTCCAGTGGAAAGGTACTGTCCAGGGCAGAAAAATGAATGGCACAGTATTGCTTTGAGCTTGAAAAGATACTCTGAAATGCAAAGAAGATCAGATTTCATTATGATGATTCCAGTTTGGGTCCCATAATGTGATAAAGCTGTTTCTCTGAAGAGACTGGGTGGCATTTGGCTTGAGTGTTTTTCACTAACGAACTTGTCTAAATTGTTCCCTCTGTCATTCAGCAAAGTTTCTGAGAGGAGCTCAGTTGTGATGATCTTCTTCCTCTTCAGGTGGATACAAGTTTGCAGAATGGTTTTGCCCCTGGCATGAAGCTGGAAGTCGCTGTCAAGTCTGACCAGAACACCTACTGGGTTGCCACCATCATCACCACGTGCGGGCAGCTGCTGCTGCTGCGCTACGACGGCTACGGCGAGGACCGCAAGGCCGACTTCTGGTGTGACATCCTGACAGCTGACCTGCACCCCATCGGCTGGTGTCAGCAGAACAAGAAGATTCTCAAAGTGCCTGAAGGTACCAGCTCTGTGTGCAGAAACAGGAACATGCCAAGGGGTGCTGCTGTCCTGTGTCAGCCGGGCAGCAGCCTGTGTAGCTGCTGTGGTGTGCACGTGCTGTTGCTGTGGGGGCAAGCTGAGGTTATCTGATGTATTTTCCTGAAACCCCGTGACAGAGACTTGTGGTTATCTTAATCATCACCCACCAAAATCTACTGCTTTGACATTTCCTTTTAGTTTTTGTTTTGTTTCTTTGTTTTAAGTTGTTACCGGTGTGTGGCAGATTCCCTTGAATTAGGCAGCCCAGCAAGGGTGTGGTAACATCTTGTGTCTGAATAATCTCTATCTGGCAGGAAAAAAAACAGTCTTTCTTTTTAACTCTTTGCTTAGGGATCAAGGATAAGATACCTGACCAGGAGGAGTTCCTTCAGCGGGTGCTGAAGGGGGCCTGCAGTGCCCCTGCTAACCTGCTGGAGGGGGTAAGTGCTGCAAGGGGCTGCATACTGGGTTTTGTCTTGGCTTTGCCCTTCATCATTAAGGGGACCTTATTTGAATTGTCAGTTCAATTCCCTTTTTAAGTTCAGGGTGTACTGTAATATGCTGTTGACCCTAGAGTTCCACTGTCTTGTGTTTCCTATTTACAGTGTTTAATTTTTGTAGTGTTGTCCTGAAACATATCTGTTGCTGCAGATTTGGGTTGTTCAGTAATCCTGGTGAAAGGAAGAACTTTTTCAACTCCCTAAGGTTTCAGTCTTCTTCCTATTCTCTTCCTCCTCCATGCAGCTCTAAGAAAATAATGCTTTATTTATCTGGCTTTCATGTTGTCTCCTTTCTCAACTGACTCCTTTCACTTTGCATTGTTTTGTTTTGGCATTTTTTACTAACGGTCACGTTATTGTTTCATTTAAATATTACATCTTTGCTAGTGAAGAACCAAACTTTTATCCCCTGCTCTGCATTTACAGCAATATCTGCACCTTATACCAGTGTCTGGTTGTAAAGTGCAGAACATAATGGTTTCTGGAAAATGCCTTTGACATCTTCATCACAGCTAACAATTCTGTCTGTATGTTTCTGTCTAGTCATCTTTGTATGCTGGATGACTCAGTTTTAGGAAGCGATTATTCACGTTTCCTTCAAACTTGGAATATATAAATGATAATAGCTCTCAAAATGATAATGAGGACTTAAGTGAAATGTGTGACTGTATGTGCAGGCAGTGCAGAAGCTCTGACAAACACCAGCGATTCCAAATGCTGTCACTTTTGACTTGGGTTAGGAAGGGACATGGATTTCTGTGCTTCTGTGTTCATACTTTATTTATGCAGACAAAATGCGTGTGAAGAGGTGGGAGTACGGCATTTGTTCTGTTCTGTTGTACAGAATAATTTGTGTTCTTCTTGTAGCTTCACAGAGGGAAAAATCCATTGGATCTCATCGCACCCGGCTCCCGACTGGAACTGCAAAACATCCGGGATTCCCTGGAAGCCTGGATAGTCAACGTGGTGGAAAACGTTGGTGGGAGGCTGAAGTTGCGATATGAAGGCCTGGAGGATTTGGACAAATTTGACCAGTGGCTCTTCTATTTGGACCCTTTCCTTCACCAAGTGGGCTGGGCAGCTCAGCATGGATACAGCCTGCAACCACCTTTAGGTATTTGACAACACAGATCTTGTGTGTGGTGGTCAGAGGGTAGAGGCTGCTGCTGTAGTGCTCTGAATTGTCCTTCTGGGTGCACGTGGTGGTCACGTAATCCGTGTGATCTGACACGTCCTGTACCTAATAAAACCTAGGTGAAGGTACAAATAGTCCTACAAGACTTCTCACCCACTTGTTCTAAAGCTGCTAAATGCTTCTGCCTGTCAAAGCTTTCCTCCTGTTTGTACAAATGAAAGGAGTGAGGAAGGGATTGCCTTCATGACTGGGTTATTTTTGGTATGTTTGTTTTCCTGGGGTGGGAAAAGTCTTATGGTTTTGGAGTACGGCTCAGCAGGAGCTTTTGCAGTTGAGACCCTACTGGACTGATTTAGATACTGTTTAATGATATAAAAATGCCCCTTAAAAGAAGGAACAAGTGCATGGAAGTGGGGGCAGAGGCTGGGACAGATGGACACATCCCTCTGGCACATCCATGTCAGGGCAGGTCATCAGGGGAGGGGGACAAAAAGTGGCAGAAACACAAAGGGAGGCTTATGAGCTTGCTAGTGATGTAACGTGTTTCCTGATGAGGGGAGACATTGGGATAAAGAATTCGGCAGTTTAGAGGGGCACAAATAAAACTTTATTGCTATCTGTTCAGAGGGAAAAGAAGAAGAAAAATGATTACTCATGCTTTCTCTTTTTCCTCAAGCCATTAGGTCCTTGAGGAGTGAAGCAGATTGGCAAGAGATCCTGAAGAAGGTGAAAGAGGAGGAGGAGGAGTCATCTGTTCCTACAGATCTTTTTAAGGTAGTTTACTGCTGTGGAGGATACCATGGAAATGCTATATTCCTGAGAAATGATTCAGGAAGTCAGTCACCCAAAATTCTTTCCTTGTTTTGTTGGTTTTTAAAATTTATTTCCTTTGTCTCTCTGGTTTAAAAATGTAATTATAATGAAAAATAATCATACTGGTATCAATTCTTGGTAAGTTAGACAATGCACCCATCACAGTTGATGGAAGTCATTAGTTGTCATGGTTCACATGTGTTAGTCCTTAGTTCATTTTGCTCAGCTTTGTTTGGACCCATAAACAGAAGTAGAGGTGCTGTTGCTCTGGAATTTGTTGGGTCATGTACAGAGCAGGATATAGATAATTCTGGAGCAGGAGCCCTGTTCTGCAGGTTTGTTAGACTGGAAATGAAGGCCTGTGTAGTTCTCATTTAGTGTAGCTCATGAGGAGTGCTAAAGGCTACAGGGAAAACCTCAGAACATTTCTATCGACTTAAGAGACCACTCTGTATTATCAAATCTTGCTTCTGTGTGGAGAATGGCAGAGGAAGAAGTCACAGGGACTCAATTTCCTAAAACTCATCAAAAACTGTCAGTCTCAGGGGGCATTGTTGGCCTTTTCATTTAGACAAGTTGCTGATACTGGGACATGGTGATTTCTTAGAATGAACTGATAAAAACTCCTTAAAAACTCATCCTCTTCAGTTGATTTATGAGGTGCATCTCTTTTTTGATGGAGGAGGGCAGGTAATCACAGCAACACATCATTTTCCAGGATAAACCTGTGATTGGTGTGCACTCATTCTCTGAAGGCATGAAGCTGGAAGCTGTGGACCCAATGGCTCCGTTTGTTATCTCTCCTGCTACAGTTCTCAAGGTACAGGTTCTTAAACCAGTCCTGCTAACATTCAGTTCTACTGCTACTCCTGTTTTTTAAATGCTCATGGAATTCTTATTAACTGGTTATCTTAAAATCTTGTACTAGTTTTCAAATGAAGTGTTTTGTATGCCTCCCTCAGGGGACAGGCTGCCTGATAAAAAAACTGCTGATGGTGAAGCCCTTGGATTTCAATGAAGAGGAAGCTCCATAAAGATACAGGCTCAAAAGATCAAATGATGAAAATTATCAAACCCAGTTTTCTAAAATTTGGCATAATCCCTCATAATCGGAGTATCCATCTGAAGACAGTTCTTTGGGGTTTTGATTTTGCCAAGATTATGTCCTTACTATGTACATGTGACGTTTAGATGGCCTGATTTGAAAACAAGGGGTTCCAAAGTTGAAATGAAAACTCTCCAACATGATCAGGTGTTACTTTTCTTGCTATTTGCTTGCTGTGGTTCTATTTACTTCAGGAGTGTAGTGGGTTTATTTGTGACAGTCCATCCCGGGACACAGTTCAGCCTTGTTGAAATAAGCAGTTTGTTATAGAATAGTAGGAAGACCACAAATTTCTGTGCCTTTTTCATGAGAAAATTCCCTAAAGCGTTTGACCACCTTACCTTTTAAGTGCTCAGACATTAAGTTTTACGATTTATATTTGTTAACTTTCTGGATAACACAGATAAGTCTATTGGCTTATGAATCCCAAAGAACCTTTTAATTTTATTTTTTTGGTAACCCTCACAGTATTTCAAGGCAAAGGGTTTCCATCAGGCAGCGTTGCTGTTTAACAAAGGTTTCAGAATCCACGTCTCACAGCAGCCCGTGGTTCTCTTTTGGCTGACTCCAGGTGTACAATGACAAATATTTCCTGATAGAAATGGACGACCTGAGGCCCGAGCGTGCGACCAGCCAGCGCTACGTCTGTCACGTCGACAGCGCCGGCATCTTCCCGGTGCAGTGGAGCCTGAAGAACGGGCTGCACCTCAGCCCCCCGGCAGGTACCCGTGGGCAGCCTCCCCCCGCTCCCCCCCTGCTCAGGACAGCACCTGGGCAAAGCAGTGGCACCTAGCAGCACGGGAAAGACCCAGTTCTGAAAATCGGGAGGCTGGACTTTGGGGAACTGAAGTTTCCCAGGCACAGGCGTGGATTTGGGAGGATGAGAGAGGCTGGTCACGTGTAACAACCTGAGCGCGTGGAATGAATGGAGCTGAGTGTTCCAGGCCCAAAAGGAATGTTGATTTCAGACTTTATGGACGTCGTATCAGAAGCCTGTACCCTTTGCGCTGGATTTTTGCTTCTGGTCAGAATGGAACATTGTTATCCAACATTATAAAATGTTTTTAGGCTATCTTATCGCTCAGTAGTTAATGAACTATTTTTTTTACCAATGGCCTATCGGGCACTGTTGCAGATTGTTGAAACATTGCTTCAGGACATAAGGGAATAGGACAGTGTTCCTGCACTGCTCAAAAATTTATTAATTTTCTCAAACTGGAAATGTCAACGGTACTGTAAAACCTGGGCCTCTACTCTCTTATTCACCACCTCACAATTCAGAATGTTTTGGTTTAGCTGCTCCTTACATCAGAGGAGCAGAGACTCCAGAATGTTTGTCTCCTGTCTTTCCTTGGCTAAGGTGTGAAAAGTGGCTCTGCCTGACCAGCATTTCCTAGAATTTTGTGTGTGAAAAGTGAAATCACTTTATAGGCATGTGACTGGAGCTGACAAAGATTTTAAGTTTCTGTTGTCATCTCCCTGGACATGGTGGATGCTCTGAATTGTGTGAGGTGTTAAGAGCCCTACTAGCACTGGTAAAACTGAGAAAAATAAATAATTAAGTCCTTCTGTAGTTCAGCCTTTTCTGAGGAGAAGAGTCACAGAATAAGTTAGATTGGACTGGTGAGGTCATTCCTCAAACCCTGGCTTCAGTTTTGGGCCTCTCACTACAAGACAGACATTGAGGGACTGGAGCATGTCCAGACAAGGGAGTGGAACTGGGAACGTGTCTGGAGCCCAAGTCCCATGAGGAGCAGCTGAGGAAGCAGGAGGTACCTGGAAAAAAGGAGGCTCAGGGGGAAACATTAGCTCTCTACAATTTTAGATTAATTGTCATATTAATACTATATTCTTACACTGGGTTTAAAATTTTGTTTGGTTTCTTAAACTGTTGTCACAGGTGTCCCATTAAGGGGAGTGGAATAAGAGCAGCACTTGTGTCCTTGCTAGTTTACTGCCAGCCTCAAACTGACATGGCAGCACACTTTTGTGCCCCATTCCCTTCAGTTATTTGCTTTTTGTTAGATCACAGGGGAGCCAAGTCTTTCCCCCAAGAAGAATATAATTTTTCTTGGAAGGATTCTCTGTCTCCTGATGGGCTCCTTGTTAAGACACTTCCCTTCAAACACGTGCAGATCTACAGCTGTTATCAGACTTGATGAGGCTCTTGGCAAATCTTCCTGCTCTCTTTAATGACTTAGCATTTAACATGTCTTTGAGAGAGTAGCATGTTGATATTGTGCACATTTTGAGCGCTCTGTTTTAAAAAAAAAAATAGCTCCAGAGCTGACACAACAACAGTTGCAGGATTTTTTCCTGAATTTCATCTGTACTTAGTGAAAAGGGTGCAACTGTTTTCCCATATTTCAGTTGCTGCCCTTGTCTGCTTGGCAGGTTCGTGATTCAGGTTGGAGTGCTGTGGCCTCACGTGGCTCCCTGAAACCCTAAGTCAGCCCACAAACCCGAGTGACCCAAACAGATCTCAGTGCTCTGTGTGTCAGGTGGGTCTGAAATGAGTCTCAGCTGTAAACCACTCACCCTCGGCTCTCTGCTCTTCTAGGTTACCCTGGGCAGGACTTTGACTGGGCTGACTACCTCAAACAGTGCGGTGCTGCGGCAGCTCCCCAGAGCTGCTTCCCTTCGGTAAGGTTCTCCTGCAGGAAAATCTCCTTGCTGCCCCGGTGACTTTCCTGATTCCAGGGAGAGGAACCTTCTGTGTGTTTCTTACTTTACTGCCTTTCCAAGTCTGTTGCCCTGAGTTTTAGCCTTCTGATTTGTTTATGTTTTTGTACTGGAGTCTTCTCACGGATTGTAATATAAACAAAGTGATTGTTTTCACATTCCTCTCTGAGGAGGGACAATTGATGGACTTCTGGTCTGGCCAGTGGGATGGAGAGGTGTCAACCTTATTCTCCAATCCCTGGTCATTGTCCAGAAGCTATATAAGCGAGGTCAGATAAATAAACTTCCCTTCTTTTTACTCTGAACTTAGCTGTGGAAGTATTATTCATTTCGTGTCCTCTAGCGACACAAGTAGGATAGAATATTTCAGCTGGAAGGGGCCTGCAATGATCAATTACCCTGTCCAATGCCAGACCCTCTTCAGGAGCTAACCAAAACTTAAGGGTGCTGTCCAAACACTGACAGGGATGGAGCTTTGAGCCCTTCTCTGGGAAGCCTGTTCCAGTGTTTGAGCACCTTCTCAGGAAAAAAGTGCTGCCCAGCTTGGAACTGTTCTCACACATCCTGACACTGGAGATCAGCACTTCCCTCTCCTCATCCCCTCTTCAGGAAGCTGCAGGGAGCAGTGAGGTCACTCCTCATCCTCCTTTTTCTCTAAACTGGACAAAATTTCACCAGCTCTGTTGCCCTCCTCCGGACACATTTGAGTACCTTAACGCCTTAGCTGTGATAACTAGGGAAGCAGAAGAGATAAGAGAGTATAAATGAGTCTGAACTGAAGTAGCTGCATGCCAGCTTCCCATGTGGACCAAATGTTTCAGTTATGATAAAGCAGACTGAAAATAAATGTTTTTTTCATGAAATTGAGATGTGTAAGAGTCCGTGGAAGAGACATAGAGCAGCATCAATGGTTGGCACTCCTGTACCTGTGGAAACAGAGCCTTTTAATAGACCTTATTTTCATTTACTAAGGGTACTCTTTCAATCTCCCATCCTTTCAGCTTGAAAAATTAATTCCATTGTATTAATCAATAAAAAGTCATCTTAAATTAGTACCAAATAATCATTTTACATTAACCAGAGCCTGAAGGACGTGCAGGATGTTGGGCTTTTGTTGGTTCAGTGACAGTATTGCTATCCCCCAAAGCACAATACCTTGTCAAGCAGAAAAGGGTACTATTAACACTTGCCTTCCAGTTCCATTTACCATACTTGGGCTATTGCAGTGCTTAGGGGGAGAAATTTGAATAATTACCAGTTTTTGAAGAGAGCGTTGTTGGCTATGAATTCTTGTTGCCCTTGTTCTGTCTTGTAAACTGTGGCATCTTAGAACAGGTCGCTGAATTTATTATCCCTTTTCTGAGAAGAGTTGATCACTGTAGGCTAGTTCCAGAATTCATAATGTATTGATCCTGCAATTACATTGCAGAGTGGCTCTGGGAAGAAGAGTCTACTGTCTGACTGAGATAAATTAATTATCTTTAATTCAAAAGCTCTAGAGCTGGATAAATACCTATCCTTATGTTTTAGGGATTTTTTTTTTTTTTAATATAAATGCAAACTATATTGGTGAATAAAGTAAGACCCTACTTATCCAAAAAATGTAAAATGAAAAGAAAGCTTCCTATTCTGCCTGCCAGAACTCAGACGAGGCAGGAATGTTATTCGCATACGTGAAGTGGATTTCCAAGCTAACATGATAGAATAGAGAACCTGGTCAGACTGTTTGTCAGACTTATCACTCAGGTGGCAAGCAGCAGAGAATTTCTGATTGCTGGGAATGGACTCAATCCTTTCGGTGAGCCTCAGCATCCTTATTTCTTGAGGACAAATATGTTCTTTGCTAGGTCTGTCTGTGGAGCCTTTTTTAATTTAAATTCGCTGTGGTTCCTAATGTATCTTACTTGTATTCAGTGTGCTAATTATCTGAAGTCGCCTCTGTGTTGAGTATCTTTCTGTGTTATTCAGACACTGAGGGTTTTATGTATTCTGTTCATGGATATTCATTTCCTATCTTGGATACACAGCTGGTGTCTTACCGAAGTATTCTGGCTCTTTCCTAGTTAACTTCTGACCATGGATTTAAAGAGAACATGAAACTCGAGGCTGTGAACCCAGTTGATCCTGAAGAAGTTTGCATTGCTACAGTCACCAAGTTAAAAGATTCGTACCTCTGGCTTCAGCTGGAAGGTGAGCTGATTTGGGGGAAGAGAGGAGTGCTTGCTTTTAGTGCCATCCCCAAACCTGAGGAGTGCTTGGAGCAAACTCACTGTCTTCAGAATATGGGCAGTAAGGCACAGTTTCCTCAGTGAAACCACAATCAGAACCCACTTGCATTGTCTGTTTCCAGTTTGCCTTAGCTGGCTGTGCTGCTTTAAGCCAGAAATGGCATTTGTGCATTGCAGTGTCAGTGCTGGGCTCATGCAGCGTGCAAAGTGCCGAGCGGGGCCTTGTGACGGTTTCACAGATGAGTGACTTGCATTCTGAGCAAGCTTTGGCCAGACCTGGGAAGGAAAGTTTCTTCATTAAGATAGAGTAAGCTTGTGTCAGCTGTTCTCCATTATAATCCCATTTCTTGATTGGAAGTGCATCAGCATGCACTTACTATGCACTGTGCATCTCTGCTAAACTGCGGAAGGAAAATTCCCATCTCCAGCCTTTAGGAGGAAGTAAATGAGGTCAGGAAAGAATCTGGTCGGTAAAAGGGGATGAATAAATGATTGTTATTGTGTTCCAGACACACCATAAATAAAAGCAGCTCCACTCACAAATTTACAGCAAGTGTTAACCAAATTAGGGGTTTTATGGCTTGTTTCAATTTTTCCTTTTCTAAACTGAACAGGTTCCAAGAAACCCATCCCCGAGTGTATAGTGAGTGTGGAATCAATGAATATATTTCCAGTGGGTTGGTGTGAGACGAATGGATATCAGCTCAGGCCTCCTCGCAAAGCAATAGGTACCGCTTCTCTTCTGTTTGCAGTGTTGGGTGAGACCTGGCAGAGCAAATTACTGCAGAGTTATTGCTGGCATCATGAATTTGGAAACATTCATCGTGCTCAGTGAGTCTGTGTGTTGCACAACTGTCCCTCTGGCTGCTGGGGCCAGTTGGAAGCCCTACAACAACTCCAAACCCTCCCAGTGTTGGCTTGCTGTGGGGACAATCCATTGGCCATAACAAAGAAATCCTATCTGTGTATGAACACCTCCCCATGCTCTGCATTTACTTCTGTCTGAGCTGTTCTCGCCACGTGTCTGACTGATCCTGATCCTGACCTTACACTTGCACTTGTGCAAAGTAAAGTTAATGCCACCACAAAACAGTGTGGGGGGTGTGCACATTTTGGAGTCAAAATAAGGGGAACTGATTTTCTCAATGGACCAGGTGGTGATGATCCCTAATGACAAAGTGCTGAAGAGTAAACCCTACCCGTTTAACTACACTAGTAGGTAGAATAAGATAGTGTCTTCTCTCAGCTGGTTAAGGAGGCATGTTTATTAAAGTTTCACGGGGGTTGGAGAAACTCAAGAATTTCTTGAGTGTTCATTAAGTAAGATAAGAAAAAATTTAGGTTGAAACCAGCTGTCATTTTCTGCAAGTAAAAGCGAAAGAAATTAATCTACTCTCCCTGCCAAGGACAGATGAGGAAGAAGGGGGGTTCCTAATTAGATAAAAGATGACTTAAAAGAAAAATCCAGAAGTTTGTTGGGACCAAATCCTGAAATTGCAGAAGAGGCATAATGTTGCATTATCTTGTTTTATTTTACTACCTGATTGTGAAAGCGAGAATTAGCAAGTGGACCCATCACCTAGATGACTGACTTCGTTGCAACAGTGTTTTCCTACATAGCAATTATCTTAAGTCATTTGTGTTTCTCACCAGCTGATTTGATCCCATTTCAAAGTTAAAGTGTTGAAGTTACCATGCCAGTGAAGTGGCACATTGGGCTGAAGAACATAACCTTTGGGTGCTGAAAAAGAAACTATGTAATTTCTTTTTGGCTGGTAGTACAGATGATTATGGGGCCCTGATGCAAACAGAGATGTACAGAAGGTCAGATTTTGTAGAAAACCAGGCATATGCATGCTTCATTTAAAGAATTTTTAATGGAAGTTGAAGTAAACCTGGTTTTCTTCAATTTACTTGTGCTAGTGTGCCACTAATGCAGCTGGGTCAGCTGTCTGAAACTGCAGTGATGGGAACATAGATCCTTTTTGCTGTATAACTTAGAAGAAATGAGTCCACTATATATATTGTGCTTCATTTGTTTGCTTCTCATATCTTGCCTTTTTTTTTTTTCTTTCAGTAAACAAGCAGAAAAAAATTGCAGTAGTTCAACCAGAAAAACAGTAAGTAACAAGTTGTTTGCTTTTATTTTTTGTTGATGTTTTTCTCCTTACTTTTCAATTGGAAAATGTGCTGTGTTAGGGAAGATGTAGATTTGCAGAAGTGCTGTACTGAGGGTTGAGAGATTCCACAGTGCATTTGTGTTAATGCTAGTAGATTCTGCTGATGTTCAAAAAGACCCCTTGCCCTACAGAAGGAGGAGACAGAAAGTTTGGCATTTGTGGTTTTTTTGTTGTTTTTTGTAATTGTTCCTTCCCAGATGAAATTTGGCCTAAAGCAGGCAAAAAGAAGAGTTCTACTAGTATCTACAATTCGCCTAGAAACTCTGTGGCATGCATGTGGAACTCAGCCTTGTGAGCCTGCTCAGAAATGCTCTGTGGAATGCTCACAGTTGGCTTTATTGACTCTTTCAGCTTTACAAACACCAGAGCTGTCAGTAGTCCTGCCAGTGTTTGCATTGCTCCTAAAATACTGAGCAGACTGTTCCCCCGTGTTTTGTAATTGGGATCCTTACCACGGTACTGGAGTCATTTTGGTTATATTTTGTTTAAAATCCAGCTTTTTCAGAACGCATAAGGTGAGGCTATGCTGCCTCATGCCATGAAATGTGAAGTTAAAAGGAGTCAGGGGATGTAAACTCCTGTAGCTTTGGGAGGTGTCTGTCACCATGCTGGCCCATGGACTGCAAGCAAGGGAAGATTGCTGCTGGCTGTAGCAGGATGGAATTCTTTTCCAAAGGGAATTCTGTAGTTTCTGCATGTTATTGTGAAACAGGGGAGGTATGAAAAGCAGGTTAATAAGGCTGAGAAAAAAAAATGTAATGTGTTTTAGTAACAGAGAGGTGACTGTTGTGACTATCTGTCTGTTTTCCTGACCTTCTTCTTTTCATTTCAGGATTTTGTCTTCAAGAACAGTTCATGATGGACTAAAGAACCAGGAATTGAACTCTTCTGACTCAGGTATCGATCACAGAGGTCAGGCTAACAAAGAGTTAGCTTGTAAGAGTTCATCTGCTCAACCCTGTTAGTAGAGAGGAGGAAAGGGTTTGGAGATTTTCATCCCGTGGTGATTTGTTGAACTTCAAAAGTTAATGAAACAAGCAAAAACCCGCTGTTACTTGTGTTCTGCATTTCATATGTGCATTAAGGCTGGAAATCAGATTTTTACAGCACAGCATTGCCCCTCCAGCAGAGGCCATGTGAAGCTGATGGTGTACTGTGACATGTGCAGTGACCTTTTATTGTCACCTGTAATGTTTGATCATGTGGGAGAAGCAGGTGTGCTGTATCTGTGCTCAGAGCTGTTGGATTCTGGCTTTGGGAAGCAGATCTCTCTGGTTTTTATGTTAACTTCATCATGGTGATAAACAAAACCAATTCAAACAGTAAACTACTTTGTGTGCCAGATGGCAAAATCTAATAATTTTCTAAACTGTTGCAAGAAGGAATGTGATGAATAAGTACATCTGCTGGTGGAAGTCACACAGATCCATCCATTTGGCAACAGAGTGCCTCCTCTGCTGTTTTCTGTACAGTGAAGTGCACATCTGAAGCTTCACCAAAAGCAAGTGTGATAAAAATGATGCATGCTTGTTTAGCATTTTAATTGGCTTTTAATAGAGTCATAATGTAAATTTGACTTCATTTGTTTATCTGCCAGTTTTCGACTGCTGAATTTAAGGTCTTTAAGTGATAGTGTTGCTCAATCAAGAAAAACTACAACACTGCTGGGTAAAACAATATTGGGGTTTTTTTTGCATAAGTGTATTGCAATATATATTAATACCTGAATTTTGAGCAATGCTGATGCATCTTTTGTTTGCTAATCAAAGGTAAAGAATCTAAAACTGCAAAAAAGAGTGATGCTGCTGTTTAGGATAAACAGTGGAGAATAGCTGCCAGTTTCTCTGGTGGCAAGAGTTTGGGGGAGAGAAAATTGACTGGAAAATCTAGCTGTAATTGCTGTGTAGGAAATTCTTCTGCTACCACAAAGTCGGGATTGTCTTTGTTGTTCTCACTGGTGTGATACCATGAAGCAGCAGACTCGCCAGGGAGGAATGTTTCTTTTCTGGTACGTGACCATCTTTATTTACTGCAGCTTGACAATTTGCAAGCACGGGCGTGAAGTATGAAAAGTGTTTTGGCACCGTGGAATAACTAATGCTGCCATTGGAGACGTGACACAGCAGCTACCTCAAATCCCTGTCATTCAGGACTTCCTCCCCTCCTTTTTTTTTTTTTTTTTTTTTTTTTACAGCAGACAAACTGTTACGTACCATGAGATTCTTTCCCGGGGCGTTTGCAGGGTGTGATTTAAATGTTTGTTTTCTCATTTCTCACTTCTCAGTGGTAATTAACGGCAAATACTGCTGCCCAAAGATCTACTTCAACCACCGGTGCTTCTCGGGGCCTTACCTGAACAAGGGCAGGATTGCAGAGCTTCCCCAGTCCGTGGGGCCTGGGAACTGCGTGCTGGTGCTGAAGGAGGTGAGCTGGATGGATGCACTGCAAAAAGCAGTGAGTCTTAAACACCAGAGTGTCTCTCTAATTACAGATGGGTAATTCAGAAATTTAAGCTGATGGTGAGTAAAGAGTGGTTTTTTGCATATAATGAAATATAAATCATGAATGGTTTTATGAACGGCTGATAAGAGTAAAAGCCTCTCATTTATCTAAGTAACACTCAGCCTTCTACTACTGAATTTTATTTTCTGTTAAAACAGTATAACCTGTAATTACCACAATCAAAGGCGTTAGTATCTTTTTTACGGCTGTAATAAATGTTTCCATTTTAGTTAACAGAATTTAGCTGGAGATAATCCCAAAATTCCTTTACGGTTTGCACTGTTGGTGGTAAAACAGAGGAAATACAGATTTTTTTTTTAGTCAGAATGGCAAACTATGTTCAGTAATTGGGAAATGAAATGAGTTATCTGTGTTTCATAAGTTGGATACAACTTGTATAGATCAAGTGAAATTACAGTTTGGCTTCTTAATGTAATTGAGGGAAGAGGAGGCCACTCTTCAATGCCAGAGATCTTCTTCTCCAGAAGGTGTCTCACTGCAAATATACATTTACTTTAATGTAATAATTATTTTTCTGAAATATCAGAAAAGGTCATGGGGTGCTTATGATCTGACCTGAGAGGCTGGAGATTTCCCAAGACATAACTGGATATGCACACTTGAGCTGTCATGAAATGATCACTTATAGATAAGAATTGGCTCAACATACCTGGATTTTTTGCCTTCATGACCAAGTATCTTAATGGGGAGAGAACTTAAGAAAGACTTTCTGGCAGACGTGATGTAAAACAAGAGTCTAATTGTCAAGGATCGAGCAGATTATCGAAAAAGGTCCATTTTTGCATGCAGAAAAGTACCCTATCCTTCCTGCCTGTTTCAGTACTTTATTGTAAGAACTGCAAAAGAGCAAATGTGAAATTCGGTGGCAGCTTCATTTAGTCATGAAGTTTCACTCTTCCTCATTGCCTGAAAGCAGAAAGTGTGCACAAATCCTGCTGATGTGCAGGTGCTGAGTGGTGCTGAAAGTTCAGCCAGTATGCTCAGTTGTATTCGTTTCAGTTTTGAGTCTTGCTCACTGTAGGAATCCTAGAGAGAGTTTGGTGCTTGCATTGTATTTAATATTTTCTTTGATTTATGCACTGCTGCATTAGTAGCAATAAAACTGCAGATTTGTAATGTCAAGGTTGTTATGCACCCAGTTGGGAATGATTTGGAATAAGCACATAGTGGAGCATAAAAAGTACAATTAGAGCGCACATTTTGTACTATCCCCCACTAACTTCAGGTTATTCACAACTTCCAAGTTACTTTACAATACCCGAGAAATTATCGTTTTATTAAAATACAGACCTTATCATGGTTCATGGAAGCAAAACAGATGAGATCTTAGGATTCTGCACTATGCTTTTGTTGTAAGCAGTAGGTTAGCAGGCAGCAAAATCCCGCAGCACTTTTTGGCACGTCTTCACATGACATACTATCTTAAAGATAATCGCTCAGATTCAGCCAAGGTTATGCAAGTTTGGGAGTACTCAGCCCCAGGCATTAATTTAGTGATGTGTAATTCAAGGGCAATGACTTGGAAACTGCTGGAATCACTCGTGACTCTGCAGACAGATTCTGAGGGCTGGGAAGGCCCAAAGTGTCGGCTGCTCTCAGTGCTCGTTTTGGCACTGTCGGGAGGTGTCTGTAATCCTGCTGTGAATGAGTGCTTTGATGCTAGATAATTTGGATGAATAGGAGTAATTTCCTATTCTGCCCTGGCACTTTAAAACAGATTTATTGTACAAATAACTTACACGTGTTTTCTGCTCTTCCCTCCCGCGCTGTAGGTTCTCACTTTATTGATCAACGCCGCCTACAAACCCAGCCGCGTCCTGCGAGAGCTGCAGCTGGATGAAGAGGCTGCGTGGCACGGCCATGGAGAGACCCTAAAAGCCAAGTAAATTCTTGTCCTCTTCCCTCTCTAGTCAGTCTCAGTAGCTGTTCCCTATAGTCTGTGCTTTAACTTGCGTTTCAGGGAAGGAAAAAAATCACTTGGAGCGCATCAAAATGCCAACAGCCATTAAATGCTAAATCCTTTATAAATTTCTTTATGAATTCTGGTGGAGTGCATGTGATTTTAATGCTCCATAATATGGCAGTGTACTCTGGTACAGGCATGTGAGCAGCTAGAAACAGTGTGGCACTGGCACGGCATTGTACTGACAGACCTGTGGGTGAGGTTTGAGATTATTTAATTCACCTGAAAATGATTTGTCAGTGTTTTAAAGCAGAAACATGTACTGCTTGGGAAGGTTCTCAGGCATTTCCACTCAAATTTGTTAGTGGAAAAAGGTTCTTCAGACATAAAGTTAGAAGCTTTGAAATGGCTTGACATGGATGTCTTTCTACAGCAGTCTGCCCTAAAGCTCTCCCAGTTTTCCTGCTGAGCTTTTTGGGTTGAAGCTTCTTTGCAAGATTACTTTTACAGCTAGGAAAAAAAAGCAGTGAACATATTTGCATATATTTGATAAGTCCAGATATTCCTTTATAGTCTAGGGATGGTTTTGTAATTAGGTCACTGTGTTTGCATATTAGAGATTAGATTTTCCCAATGTGCCACTACACACTTCCCTACATGATTTTGAACATGTCAGTAATTATTTTGTTGGATCAGTTTCATATATAAAAATACATCTTTCCATATATTGAAGGATTGCTCTGAGTTGGGCAATAGGAAGGTAACAAAGGTTAGTGTAAATAGAAGATGTAGCTGAGGAATAAAGAAAAAAATACTTGTTCAGTCTCGCTGAATTTGCTGTTTGCTTTCTTTTGCCACGGTAGTGACACCGGGGGTATCTGGACTATGATGATACAGCTGCTTTTTTCAAGGTATTAACTAGGTACTTGCAGGCTGAAGCGTCTCTGGTAGACATCAGCACATGCTTGTAGCTGTGCTGGGAGAACAAAGCAGAAATGCTGAGCAGCTCTGGCAGATACTGCACAGTGCAGCTCTTTCAGTGTAATGGCCAGGTGGGTGAACAAAAAGGATTTCTTCATTTAAATCAAACAGGAGCAGTATGTGGAGTCATGCCAGTGACTGTCCTGGGGAATTGTTCAGGAGCTGGACAAAAGCTGATTGGAAATGTGGCATTGTGGTCCCCTTGCCTCCATAGGATGAGCACAGAAAGGCTCACCAAGAGATGTCTGCTGCTACCTGAATGAGCTCAGTGGGTGCTCTCAGCCTCGGTTTGAGGAGCCAGCTGTCCGTGTCACAGTGGGCATTTCTGCAGTCCCATAAAAACAAAGGGAGAGCAAACTGTGGACAAAGAAAACAAAATATCTGAACCCTCAGATGGTGTTTTGTACTTGTTGATGGGCCAGTGTTGCTAAGTTTGGTACTGCAGCCACCTCTGTGATGGATTTTCTTTATTTGGGGATCTGACATAAGAGACAGGAGCTCCTGTTTCCTGGACTTGGCAGTCCATAAAGTCCATCATTGCTCATATTTTTTCTCAGTTTGATCTCAGCATTCTTGTACACCTCTCAACGAAGTCCTTTTATCCTGATGATTAGAAGGTTGCTAATTATGCCCCTATTTTCAATGCTAGATACAAAGGCAAGAGCTACCGCGCCACCGTGGAGGTTGTGAGGACGGCAGATCGGGTGGCAGATTTCTGCAGGAAAACATGCATCAAGCTGGAATGTTGTCCAAACCTCTTTGGCCCTCAGATGGTGCTGGATAAGTGTTCAGAGAACTGCTCTGTCCTGACAAAGACCAAGTACAGTGAGTAGTTCCCTGATCCATACCAAGGTTTGGAGTTTGGAGTGTTGTATTTTAGTTTTTTTTGGCTTTGACTCGAGAAGGAGCAGGTCAAGCACTACATAGAGAGGCCTACAAAATACTCATGTTCCAGTGTGTAGGGGACAAAAAAAGTCTGTATTAAGTGGTAGAACCATGGCTTAATTTCAGTTGTGTGTTTAAAACTTTATCTTTTTAAAACAACTTGTTGTACGAGAACTGACCAGTGTTGTCATTTAAGTGGCATTATAACTGCTTTTACTGATTTGTTGTGTGGAAAAACTGCAACACCTTCAAGCTCTTTTCTTAGTTTTTAGGATTTTTGTAGACTGGCTTTAACCACTTGACACTGTGAGAATGAAAAGTGCATTGTTTAAAAACTACAAATCATCATAAAAAGCACCATTAAATTGGACAATATCCTTGATAATTTCTGTATAAAATAGGATCATTTGGGAGCTTCCCAGAGATGGAGGAAGTAAATCTCTACAGGGCAAGCAAAATTGATCAGAAACTCTTGTTCCTTAAAGCAAGCTGAAGTGGAAAATACAGATATACAAGTTTTGCAGGACGGGGATTCCCACTGGGAAGTGTCCTTCCACTGATTCTCCCGTCCTGACATGGGGCAAACGTAACCAGTGATACTGAAGGTGCATTTCAACACTTTGCTCCTTTCTTCTGTCCTGGTAGCACACTATTACGGGAAGAGGAAAAACAAGCGGATAGGCCGGCCCCCGGGAGGCCACAGCAACATGGAAGCAGCCATGAAGAAACCAAATAAAAGACGGAAGAGACGAAAACATTTCTTTGTTCATAAGAAAAAGCGTTCTTCTGCGTCCGTGGATAACACTCCGGCTGGATCTCCCCAGGTAGGAGACTGCCAGCAGCGCTCACAGATCTGGGATGTGATCTTTGGCTGCTTCATATGAAACAGCAAACTTTAGTTCCTTGTAGCTTCACACTTACAGCTGCCTTTTTTTCTTTTTTGCTAACTCTTCAGGGCAGTGGGGCAGAAGAGGAGGATGACCAGGATGAGGTGGATGAAGAGTCTCTGACTGAGGACAGCACCTCAGAGCACCAAGATGAACTGCTTGAAGAATCAGAGGTGTCAGAGAAGAAATCCCTATCATCATCTCCCACCCAGAGTGAACTGTCTCATTCCCTGGCTCAGGACCGAGACAAGCGGAAGAGGAAGCTCAGGACCTTTTCCTTTTCTGATGATGAAAATAAACCTCCTTCACCAAAGGTAACTTGGAACACAGATTTGTGCCCTGGCTTGCTCCCTGCTGAGCAAGCACCAAAACCCTGGGGGTATTAACCACAATATGTGTGTTCTCTGTTACCCCGTGAAGGGCATTGTGGAAACTCTACAGAATAATTAAAATCCATCATGTTTGTTATGGTTGTGTTATAGGACTGGAATAAAGACCAAGTATATGTGATATTTTGGGAATTCTTTTGACTTGTGTAGGACATAAAGATGGAAGTTGCTGAAAAGCTGCAGCTGGACAGTAACCCTCTGGAATGGAGCGTGGCTGATGTGGTACGATTCCTCAAATCCACCGACTGTGCCCCGCTGGCAAGGATTTTCCTTGATCAGGTATCATTTTCTGTCTGTTAAATGTTGAAACTGCCACTTGGCTTCTTATCCTCTAAGGAGTCAGAAAAAGAGGTTTTTTTAATAGGGTTCTGAGGAAACAAGCACTTGTGCAACCTGCAGCAGTTTGAGTGAGAATAGTTCAGGAAATGACCAGAATTTTTCAGGTTTCTCACTACTGGAGGAAGGATATTTTGGTCTGCAGAGCATCTGAATCCTAAAACTACAAATTCTAAAACACGACTTTGTTGTGCCTACAACAAAACACCATGACAGAGTCAACATTTTATTTGCATCTTGGTTAAAAATTGCCATAAAACCAGTGTCTATTAAAACTGTACTATTAGAACTAATGGTTAGGGTGGTTTGTGAAACCTCTATTTCTATAGGAAGATGCAGTGGTTGTTTAAAATTACTTTCTGCATGAAATTCCCTTGGTTTCTTTTGTTTGGCTGTATTTTTTACAATAGAATCTCTTGAGTCTGTGCCTCAGTAGATTTAAACTGGCATTTTAAGAAAGGCGTTAATTCGCTCTGTGTGGGAGAGATTTCTGAGCTGCCAGGGGGAGCATGAAAGAAGCATCTAATTCACAAATCTGAAATTACAGCAAGTCAAAGCTGAAGGAGCAGGGAGAACAACAACAGTCACTCTGGAATTTTTGTCTTCTGACAGGAAATCGATGGCCAGGCACTGCTGCTGCTGACCCTGCCCACTGTTCAGGAGTGCATGGACTTGAAGCTTGGACCAGCTATTAAACTCTGCCATCACATTGAGAGGGTCAAACTTGCCTTCTACCAGCAGTTTGCAAACTGAGGAGCAGCCAGGTTGAAGTGGATCTTTGAAGCACAACTACAAAAACATGCTCCTTTCTCTCTAGCAAGTAAAGCCAAATGAACTTAAACTGAGGCCCTGGTGACCTAAAAGTGTGTGTCAGCCTCAATTCTTTCTATTTCAACAGAAGGAAGACAACACCTGGAGCAAAATGCCAATGCAAACACAGGGGCTACTCTACCAGCTGCCAGCTCGGGAACACAATAGTCTCTTGCTCTATGGTTCCCTTTTTTTAATGTATTTTTTAATGATTACAGAAGTCTCCTCTTGTGGGAAATGACATTTCAAATAGTTCTGTTGTCGCGGAACTTCAGAAGGAGAAACGGATCCTGTTTACGTTCGCATGTAGGCTGCCAGAAATAACCTTTCTGTTCCTGATGTTTCACAGAATCCCCTTCCCTCCCTGTGGATGAACACTTGCTTTACCACAGCACTGACTTTGGAATGTGTTCTTTGCACATTCGTGTGTTAATGTTCCGATTTTTAATGAATTTGTTCATTGTTAGGACAACAATGTGGCCACAGGGTTCTGAATGTACAGTATAGCAAGGGTGTGGTTCCTTTTGAAGTTGTTTTTTTTTGTTGTTGTTGTTTATTTTGGTTTGTTTCACTGTTGTTGGTTTTGCTTTTGTTTTTACTACCTCTGTAGCCTGCACGGTAGAAGCGATGAACTAAAAAGGGAGGGAGCTGCTCTTTCTGGACACGTGGTGGTCCATGGCTGCACAGCAGTCTCGCTTCTGTGGGCATGTCCAGAGTGCAAACCAATGTCAGCACACAGAGCTTCTGTTCCAAAGCTTTAGCTGAAACTTCTGTAGGCATAACCCGGATGTTTCCTTTTTTCAGATGTCAGAAGATTTAATTATTTTGCACTTCTCTTACAGGCAGGCTGTAGGACATAAGGAAGGAAAGAGAAAGTGCCTCTGCATTTTCTATATTTAGGTTGTTGGGTTTTGTTTGGTTTTTTTTCTTTATTGTATGAAGTTATTTCCTTTTTCCTCTAGCAAGCAATTGGGCCATGTACATAGAGCCTGTCAGCAGACTTTTGCTTTGCTACCTGAACATCTATTTAGAGAACACACTAAGGAAACTGCAATCAATAGAGGACTGCAACATAGCTCTGCCAGTGTTTGCATTCTGAAAACTCTTATGAGCTTGACTTTGTATTTTTAACTATCTACGGATGCTTGATCAGATTTGATGGAAATTTGGTGGGTTGGCAAGGGATTTGTGTGCTTTTATTAGAGAAAAGGGAAAGGACCAGTGGGACATCTTAGTTCCGTCAGTAGACTCACAGTAGGATGAACTGCTGATTTTAATTTTCCAGGGTAATAAAACCCAATCAGCCACTTGCTGTAGGCCAGTGCTTTGCACTTTGAGTAACCAGGCTTACGTTACTTTCCATTAAAGGTGTGGGGAGACTCGCATCAGGCTCAAGATCTGCATCAAATAAGTGTTGAATTTCAGCTGGCTTGCACATTCACTCTTCCTGTTCTCAGAGTGTTTGGAGGAGCACAGGCAGGAGCTGGACGTGTGCAGCTCTGCTCCTTTATGTCCTATTCAAATCCATCTCTGCAGGAAGCCCCTGGCCTACGAATGCAATGGAGTTAGGAAGGTGCTTGCTGCAGGAATTGGTTTAGGAAGGGTGCAGTTATTGAGTGCTGATGGACAGGGGTTACTCTGGTCAAATGGAATGATTCAAGTGTCCCTTAGGCCCAGTGTGACTGGCCATTCCAGAGCTGTGAGTGCACAACTCAGCAAGGACGTGCTCTGTAGGCTGAGAGCTGAGTTGGCACAGCCTGTGACTGTACCTGGCACATTGGTGTTGAGGGGGAGCTTCCTCCAGTGAAAACTGCTGGGACTAAGCAGAGCTCAGTAACTGGGGGTTGTTGCTTTTGCCCCTTAGAATACATGCTTAGTCAAAGCAGGACTCTTCACACAAGTATTAAAATCAGGTGTTTTTTGTTTGTTTTTTTTTTCATTCCAGAATCAAAATGTAAATGTCAGACTATTTATTAGCTGAATATTCCTGAGGGAGGGCAGTGTGTAGCTAGAAAATTTTTTTCTCCCATGTTGTAAGCAGAGTGTGAAGACACAATTAAATTGAAATCAAAGTGTCCCTTTTTCCTCCTTACACCAGATAATGGTGTAAATGGATATTTTGGCTCTTCATATTGTGCTTAGCTCATTTGCCTGTACTCCAGTCCCTTAGGACAAACTCATTCATAAGCCATTAGGCTTGAAAAAATTTCTAAAGAAACACTGCTGCTTTGCTGTCAGCATCTTGAGAATTTGACCAGTAGAGAACTTCTGGGCTGGAAGATGATGCTTTTGGGTCAGTGCAGTAGAATTCCCAGAGTTCTGGTGTCCTGATGCCTGGCAGGATTGACCTGCATAGCCAAGAGATGTTGCTTCCACCTTTCCCCATAGACAGCTAGATGTCTTTTTAAGTAGTTGTCAGGAGAGAACGGAGCTGAACGTGTAATTTAGTGGACCTGTTAACATGGCGCCTGGGGTTTTAAATACAAATGTCATACTTCCTTTTCTCAGTAAATAAAGCAGTCAGCAGTTTCAGCCGTTAGTGGGATACTTACTGGTCACCTTTGGCATGTTTTATAGGCTGGATTTTTCTGCCTTGTTTTGGGAGGCACTGACAGTCTGGTCCCAGTGGGATCTATTTTTGTTGAGATTTTCAAAAGGGATGTTTTCATTATTTGTGTAATGTTTTTATGCTGCACACGGGTACTGTACACTCTGTTTCCTGGAAAAAAAATGCACTCTGTTTTATTGCTGGATTTAAAAGGAATAATTGGGACTTTATCTTGATGGATGGTGTTTCTACTTGACTCTGTTTCAAGTTCCTCTTTCTCTATGTGTGGCAGATGACACAACTGCACTTACTTGTTCATCTTACTCCAGTATGACTTGAAATGAGCTCATGTGCTGCTTTAGTCGCTCTGTTTCTTCAGAACTGGATTTTGTGTAGCTGATGGCTGAATCTTGGATTTGGGTGACAGCAATGTTTCACCATCAGAAGTCCCTGGGACTGCAGTAGTTTAGGGTTCAAGGGTTTGTGCTGTTCTCTAGCACGTAATTCACCATGCAGTGCAACAAAGCTGGAGTCCAGGAGAGAGGCACTGATGTCCTACAGATGTCTTCAGTACAAGAAAATGAACCCTCCACTGAGCCTTGTGTACTACTAATGTGGCTGGTAACAGGAGTTTACCCATGGCTTGACCCACTGAGGGTTTGTGTTCTTGCTTGTCATATTTTCATGTGCATTGTGCAGTCTTGGGTTTGCACGTCCTAGCTTTAGAAACCTGGTGGTTCCACTTGGACTGTGCTAAGCTTAGCCTTGTTAGGCAGGACGATTTTGTTGAGGCACTGTTGTGTGCTTTCTGCACCAAGTCAAGGATTCTGTAACAGAGAAGTATTTGACTTCCAAAATTGCGATGGAGTTTTAATGTGGTAGAATTATCCCTAAAGCACAAGCAGTTTGCAGTCCATCCTGAACTGAAAGCAGTCCTTCCAGGAGAGGAGAGGTACAGCACTGATCTTGGTGAATGAAGACTACTTTTTTCCTAACTCTAAACATTTCTGAAAGTTTCTCTTTGAGGAATGAAATGAAAGACAGGTTCATTTCTGTATTGTATAGAACTCCAGGAGTGTTTGCAGTCTCTTCTGGATTAATGGAAACAGTACATACAGGAGAGTTCAGGAGTGGTTTTAAAGATTACATTCTCTGTCACAACTTTTAGCAGTATTTTGTTGTTGTTTTATGATTTGCTAGTGTTTGTTTTTTATTCCAGTGATGCTTTAAAGGAGGGAAGGAGTATTTAGCTGCTAGGTCCACAGAAGTGTAAATATATTTACAGTCGATTGGACTGAGCACTCCGTTCTTCTGTATGAAGTATAAAGCCTTGGTACTTTGTTAGCAGAAAGCCCAGTGGCTTGTGAGATTTTTGAATGTAATGGAATCGGCTTCAAAACTATCGAGCTCGAATTGGAGACTGGATTACCTTTGGACCAAATCTGTTGTTACTAGATGAAGTAGCCTTACCAGAAAGCCAAAAATATGATCCCGTACAAAGCTACTCCTTAACCAGTGCTGTCACAAAGTGTCAGCCTGGTTACTGCCTACTGTGAGCTCAGATTACCTAAAAGTAACTAAGCACAAAGACATAGGCTAGGTCAGGAGACTTCAGATGTAGAATGAAGGCTCCTCTTCCAAGGGATTGTGTGCCGACCCCTTGCTGCTGAGTGCTGCCGCCCTTCCCCAAACATACACGTAGCCTTGTTTTCAAAGGCAGCCTTTTGGGTGAAGGATTGCAATGGGATGTGGGAACAGAGACAAAAAGCCTCTTTTACTGTTGTAAAACCAAAATACCGATCTGGATGAAACACAACGAAAATGAGTTAAGGTTGGGGCGCTTTGTCTCCGTGGTCATTTGTAGCTTCTTCAGCATGGCCCCTGTTCTGAAATGCACCGGACATGCAAGTGGATTTTTGATGAGAAGAGAAAGTTGCTGTGTTCAGGTGCCCAGCCAGCAGTGTTTGGCTCAGCTTTAAGCCGTGGAAGCGAGCAGGTCTTGCACTGACAGAGTTCCGAGGCAGTGGGTCTGAGTGACTTGGCACAAACAATGGGACCCCTGGCCTGGCACAGACCCGGGGAGCAGCCCTGGGGCTCGGTAGCAGCTCATGGCACGGGGTCAACACTGAGCTCTGGGCACAAAGGAATTCTCACCCACTCTGAAAGCTGCTGAGCACCAGTTTCCAAGAAACCTCATGGCAAAAGAAAAAAAAAATATCTGGAGGTGTCATGTTTCTCCTCTCCTTTTTAATTTTTTTTTTTTTTTTGGTAATTTCTGTTTAAAATAATTTTAAAATAATCTCTATAGACAATCAGAGGTCTTCTAGGAGTCTCTGCCCAAAAGGGTGCCAGCTCCACACCTGTGGGCCTCTTTCTTATACTAACTCATTGGAACTGATGCACTTTTCCTGTATTTTGCCTTTTTTGATTAGCTGCTTGTTCTTAAACAAAGATTTAAATGCGTATTGTGTTGTGTCCCTTCTGCTTGTTTTATCTTTCTTTAACTTTTAAAAGAAAATATATATATGCAGTGAGACTGAAGTACTACACAGAAGAGAAACATGCACAA
Source organism: Hirundo rustica (assembly GCF_015227805.2). Lineage (NCBI taxonomy): Eukaryota > Metazoa > Chordata > Aves > Passeriformes > Hirundinidae > Hirundo > Hirundo rustica. The sequence goes on along the minus strand of NC_053461.1, from coordinate 4,859,612 downwards.
GAAAATATGCCTATTAAGTCCCACCATTGTTTGAGCAGGTGTAACAATTTAATCAGAGGATTTTTTAAAAAAATATTTTGGATGGGTATTTTACTTGTTTTGTCTGTAAATAGTGTACAAAAGTTTGTGGTTTATGACAGTTTTAAGTGGTTGTAAGAAAATTAAAAAAGATACCTAAACTGTTACTGATGTCTTTGGTATTAATATCATCGTAAATACTGCTGCTGACCATGAGCAATTTTCCATCTTGGAAAACTGTGGAAAGCTGTTTGGCATGTTTCATTACTTACATAAAAGGTAAATGCAAACCACATAAATACCACTTGGAGAGGCTTCATGTTAAAGAGCTTGATTTGTTTTATTCAGTTCACTCAAATGCAGGAGTCCTCTTTATCAAAGCTTCTACTAAGTTTCTAAGATTTTGTTTCACAGGGTGCTGAATCCAAAATACATGAGCTGAGGACAGGACCTACAAATTGGAGTAACTTTCTTTTATTGCCTTAGTCGAACCTTGGAAGCTGCCTGATACAATCCAGTGCAAATCTTGCAGGAGCTGCAGCTCCTTCTGGATGGTTTTGTAAAGGTTATTGCTACCCCAGGAAGCTAAAATTTTAAAACAGTCTGGCTTTGCTTCTTCTGAATAACATGAGAGTGCACCGGATGTTTCAGAAACAACTTTGCCTTGCAAAGTTCTTGTTTCCTTACTTGGCATTCCAACAGATTGTACTCAGTACTTCTTTCTTGGCTGCACTTGAGCTGATTTTACACTACACTGGGTGCAGAAAATGCATGGGAGTGGGATGAAACTGATTTGCTTAACACTGTCTTTAGACCTCTATAAATATGTAGGATTTAACATAAATCTTCTACTTGCCTTCACAGAGCACTGTCTGCTCGAGAGAAATCTGAAGGTTTGTGAATAGTACATAGCAGGAGGCAGTGATTTGTCTGCCACAGGTTTCAGAAAGGCTTAGAGGAGTCATGATGAGATGAAACCCTTGAAGAGGTATTTTGGGGGAATGATCTCATTTAAAGCATGGAATGCGGAGCAATATGAGGCATAAGCCCTCTGAGTTATGTTTCCAGATTCATGTCTGAAACATAGGTTTTGTGTATAAGTAACATTACGTAAATCTTTAACCGGTATTGGGGTCCAGGTCAGGTACGTGTGTGGGACACCTTATGTTCAGCAGCAGCTGTGGAAGCCACAAGCAAATAGGTCAAGTCCAGGTTGCAAATGCAGTGCTTGGTGGCTGTTACCACTGTGTGCAACGGGGAGAAAAAGCAACCTGCTTTGGTCTGTGTCATTTCTGCTGGGTAACTATTTGCTTTCCTGAGCTCTTGTTTTTGGCAGTTCAGAGCAGAAGAATTTTGACCTGGGGCCAGAGACACTGGACAGACCGTTTTGGCTGTGTGCTCTCTAGGTGAGAGAGCTGAAGAGCATTTCCTTTTCTAGTTGCAACTTCCAGACATTAATGACACAGCCTAAAAATTAGAAAAAATACTGTTGTGTGCCAATACTGTTTGGCATCACCTTCCAGGAAGGACACTCACGTAGGCAGGTTTGCAATGTAGACACAACAAATGTTATTTAAAGAACTATTGATTCATGTGCTTGGCTTTGCTTTCTGATATATTCAAATGTATGCTTTCTGGGTTATATTTATGAGTGAATTAATATTTAGACAGGGATTTTAAATTATTTGAAGAAATTAAAGAAATTACGAAAGAAAGCAATACAATGCAACATAACCTGGGTTGATTCTGCACTGACAATAAGAACCTAAACTTGATGCAGTTCTGGCTGGAGAGGACGAAGAGAGGTACAGCACAATGGGACCGGTCAAGGCTCATTGGCCAACAGGCCCAGTTTCACAGTTTTCCAAATGAAAGTGTTGACAGGTTTTGTTTAATCCATTGGGCCAAAGGATGAAACGTTTTTGCTAAAGAACCCAGGTCCCACTTTCCTCTTTCTAGGATGATAGCAGCCTTGCCCGGCCCTGTGCAGTCTGGGCTAATCACAGCCTTCCGTGCTGTGGTTCTGACCCCGGGATTCCTCGGGGCTGTGGTGCTGTTTAGAAATGGGGGTGGACGCTGGAGCCAGTGTTCGGATGCTGGAGTCAGGCGTCGTTCGGCAGCTGCCCGCAGCACCGGCCACTCCTCTGCCGCGCTCCCCCTGAGGCCGGGCAGTCCCGGGGCCGAACCCCCCCCGTTTCCAGGCCCCGGGGCCGGAGCCCTCTGGCGGGGGCCGGGCGCTGTCCGTGTCACGGGCGGAGCTGCTCGCGGGTGACGCTCAGGGGCGGGGCGGGGCGCGGGGCGGGCAGGCGGCGGGGCCGGCACGGCCGCCATGCGCCGCTGAGGGCGCCGGCCGGGCCTCGCCATGGGGGCGCCGCCGCCCAACGGCAGCCTCGGCCTCACCGCCGGCACGCCGCGGCCCGGCGGGGCGCCGGGGCCCGGGGACCGCGGCTGCGAGAACGGCGCCCTCATGGACAGATTCGGTATCTTCCTGCAGGGGCTCCTGGGCGTCGTGGCCTTCAGCACCCTCATGCGTGAGTGGCGGGGCCGCGGCCTCCGGCCGGGCGGGCAGCGGGCGGGGCGGCCCGGGGACGGGTCGGGCTCGGTAGCGGGGCCGCGGCCGCGCCGCCCCGAGGCCGTCCCGGGAGCGGCCGGGCTGTGCCGGGCTCCCGGCCGGGGAGGGCTCGGAAGGGCCGCGGCGGCCTCGGGGGGCGCAGCCGCGGGTGCCGGGTGAGCTGGAGCGGGGCCGTGCGGGGAGGCCTCAGAGGCGGCGGCTCAAGTCCTTTCGCTTTCTTCAACTTGCCTTCCTAATGCTCGTACCCGTGCCGAGAGAATTTATTGGGTGGGTGTGTGGGTGTGCGTTCTGCTTGGAATGCTGCCAGCAGGAGGAGGAGGTGTGTGCGGAACCGCTCGGGTTTGGGATGTACAGAAGTCACGGGTGTGGCTGATCGGTTTTACTGCAGGTGCACCTTGTCGTGTCACCAGCAGCAAAGTCACACTTGTTTCAGTCCTGCCTCGCTTCCCTGGAGAGCCATTCCTAGGAACTGGAGCAGCCCGGGAGCTGTGTGGCCGCTGACAGAGCTCAGCTGACGGGCAGCAGCTCCTTACACTGCTTTTTGAGGGTGGTGGAAATGCAAGGTAGTGGCTCCAGCCCTGTGTTGAGGGAGTCACAACAGTGTGAAACACTTCTGGTGGATTTGTCTTTTATCTTGTGGTCTAGTTAGTGTCCTTTCGGTTGAGAAGTGGAAAAGAAAGACAGTGCCGTTACTCAGCTGTGACCTTGCTGGTAGCAAAAAGTGGGAGGTGGAAAAGAGAATATCATGAACATGTTTTATAGTTTGATCTAAAGACGAAGATCCTGTTTACATTAGAATTGGACTGATGCCTTTTCACGCTGCTGTCATACTATTATGGTTAACTCAGACATTTGCTAACACGTTATATTTGCATGCCTTAATGTCTCAGTCACTATTAACAATTGCATTGCTCTTCTAAAAGCTATGTGTGTAGCTATCATCCTGAGGCTGAAGTGCAACAGTAATCACTGGTGTAACATTTGGTCAGTGACAGCAGCCTCATAATTAGAAGTTTCAGCAGTTTCCAAACAGAAGTACCTCTGTGTAAGAAGGTAATGGGTACACAGTGTTGGTTTTAGATTTAAGGGATACAAATAGGTAATTCTTATGGACTGGGTGTCAAAGGATGAAGAGCTACAGATGTTAGTTGTCAGGGTGGTATCTTCTTTTCTGGAAATAGTATCTTTATGCATTTTACAGTAACACTGGGCTAAGTGAAGACCAGAAAAAGTGAGTGTGAAAAGTAAGGACTAAAACATTGAACACCTTGTTGTTGGCTGCACTTTCTGACTTGGGTTAGGTACTGTTAAGCCATGAACTGTGAGGAGACTGTTGATGCAGTTGTGGCAGAAGGGAGTGGAAGGAATGCAGCCAGTCCTTGCAGTGTACTGGTGAGAAAAGGAGTCTGTGTCCAAAGCAGACTAGAGCAAAAACATGGCAACTTATCGCTCTTTAAAGTGCATATATTCAAAAACAGAGGATAGGTTTGTTTGTCCCAGCTTTGCCAGCCACATTCTCTTCCACAGTGTTTTGTGCCTCTCCCTGAGCAGGACGAGAAGCTGGTGACACCACATGGGCCTGTTACACTGGTACAAGAGCAGCTCTCTCTGTTAGGGGCTGTTTTGTGCAAAAATTCTGTTTGTCTGATCACTTTGCCTGAATGTTTTTATCCACTGGCATCATGAAGTCACCCCAGGACAACTTTTTATGTCATATGCCAAACACCTGGTGCGTTCTTCCAAACACTTTAAAGTTTCCTCAACAAATGGGACTTTTTGTGGCAGATAATATGTGAGAGAAAAGCAGGAACTTGTGCTGAGGATGGAGGGGGAGAGCTGACCTCGGCAAACAGCGGGGCACCTACACAGCTCTTCCTGTAGGCTCTGGGGCAGGAGGGATGACGCAGTTGTATCCAGCATCACAGAACTGGTTGCATTTAAGCTGGAATAGCTCCGTCCCTGTTGGTGTCCGGCACAGGAGAGGCTCTGGCATGGAGGGAGAAGCAAGTGGCTGTAGGCAGGGGCTGCTTGACATTTGTGACTGCAGTCAGGCCCCTTTGGAGCAGCAGTAATTCTCTGTGTGCAGCTGTATCATTGCTCCAGCTCTTGTCTTACCCATGACTGTCTGGTATTGAAGTTTAATAAGGAGGAAGTAACTTGTCTTCTTTTTTTTTTTTTTTGAAAGGAAGCACTAGGAGATGTTCTAATACTTTAGTTGTGATTAATGGTAGTGAACCCTCTCAAGTAAAAGAAATTAAAGTAATGGCACCAGAGATACATGGCACAATTGCTCTTTATGTACAGAAATTGTCTTTCTTTGAAAAATATTTGATTTGACATATAAAGAATAGGAAATTTTGGTAAGTGGCTACATCAAAGGCTGAACCAGACATGCCCTTTTCTAGGTAAATTTTACTATGCTTGCATTTAGTGGAAAAAAAAGAAAATATTTTTAAATGTAAGCAGTAAGAGAAGAAGAACCTTTTCTGTGCCTCACGGCTGGGTGTTCATCTACAAAGAACTGAAGGACTGTTCTGAAAGCAAAATTATTTAAGATCTGACACTCCAGTGTGCCACCTTTTCGTTCATGCCCCTGTTCAGCTGCTGTAAAGCTGTGCTGCCAATGACCTGCCAATGACATCATTCAAACTTCATATTTGAAGGGCTAAAATGTGTTAAGCATCAGGTTTTTAGCTGGTGGAAGACGTGGTGGCTCTCTGCCAGGGGGAATGTGGGGTCTGCCCCGCTGTGTCTGTCTGTTGATGCTGGTAGAAAAGGCTTTTACCCCGGGCACGTTATCAGCCTGCCTTGTGTGTTCCCTCACTGATGAATGGGCACAACCAAGAAGCACAGGAACGGTGAATTTCCTGCTTTGAGCTGACAAAATATTCATTGGAAATTAATTCCTAGGTTTCCTTTTCTTTGTAGCTCTTGGCTCCCTGTTCTGATACACGGGGAATGAGGATCAGTTTCACTCACCACACCTTACCATTTAAATGAAGGACTTCCTTCTAGGTTTTTCCAGGTTCAGATATAACCTGTCACAACCCCCTAACCTTTTTCTTGTGGAATGTGCTTTAGCAAGTGACGATCTGTCCTGAGTTTATATGGGAGCTTCCCTATCTCCCTTAAGAAGAGTAGAAGTTTGCATGTGGTTTTTATTGTAAGTTAAGGCCTCACAAATCCACTCCTTAGTCTCTCTGACTCCAAATTGTTCTCTGCTGTTCTTGATGTGAAGCATTTACCAGGAGTTCCTTTTTCTGATGTCTCAATCAGAGGTGAATTCACTTAATACTGTCAGAGCCCACCTGTGTTGTGTTTAGTTACTGTGAATTAATTTCACTGCTCAGCTGTGGGGCTGAAGATGTGTGAAACAGATGCTACAGAAGTTCCAGGACAGGAAGAAGCGAACTGAAGTTGGGTGGGACAACGTCTGTCGTGTCTCTCCTGACCACAGACTCTCACTGCCTATGCAAGGGAGCTAACTGATGGAAAAACACCTCATTTTGGTAAGTCTGCTTGCACTGGCAGCCCTCTTGGACTCTGGTCACTCGCTCTCAAACCTGTTAGCCCGATGGTTTTAAGTGTATTCTTTGGTTTTGTTCTCGTCCCTCCTGCCTTACGTACGGATTTGTTTTTCACCCTGGTTTATTTAAGCCAAGCCACTTCATAACAGGAAGTCCTAATGAGTTTCCTGTGATGGAAGAAATGCATGTTTATGCTACAGGTCACTAGGGCAAAGATAATATTTTTTTCAAAGTTTGCTACTATCATATTTGTATCTTATTTCATAGAATTTTGATTTAAAATGATGGCTTTGCTCCTTGGGTGTTTGAGGTTCCTTGGTGCAATATTTGTGTTTATTCCCTGATGCCACAAAGCAGGTTTTAAATACTTCAGCGTAATACCATGTGTTCTGTCTGTAATTGCAAGCACCTTCTGAGCATTCTGTGGTTGGGCTTTCCGTGGTAGTGAAGGGTAAGAGAGGGGTGTTGGTGTGGCATTCTCACACATGTACCGTGTTAGGTGTAGGTTTAAATAACTCCATTTTTATTACCCAAACCTGGGAAAGGCATGGGGAAAAACCCACTGCCCATCCCCTTACCCTATCTGACAAACTGTTTAAAGTAGTTTATTTACTAAGCTTGTTTGTCAGAAGATTGGGACCTTATGAGTGTGGCAGTATTTGTTTTGGGCTAGTTAGGAACAGCTGAGAAATCAGATGTGAGTTGTATTGATGAATTATTGAAACAGAGGAGTCAGTTGTTTCTCTGCAGGTAGAAGGTTGGTGTCTGTGAGGAAAATGTAAATATGCTGTAAAGGAGACCAGAGTATGGGAGTTCTCTCCCTTTTTATGGCCTTGTTACAGTTTGTGTCTGTACTCAGGCTGAGAATGGTTTACAGAAGTGGAATGATTGGGTACAGGTGCAGTGAATTATTGAGTAGGTGGGTTTGCCGTTGAGAGTCACAGAAGGAAGAGAAAAAGAAACCATTCTAATAAAAGATACTATACATATTGTAAGGTGCTCTCTTTGCTAACAGTACCTTAAAGACCTTAAAAACTACATCCTTCATGCCAGTTAACTTTACAGCAAGGTTTTCCCACTTAAAAAGCTGTCCAAGGAGAAGGAATGATTTTTCACATAATAAGCTATCTTAGTAGGTAATTTGGTAGAATTTGAAATGCCTTAGCAAAAATGTGCTTTTCAGAGAAATTATTTCATATTTACGTGAAGATAAGGGAGTAATTTTGTGGGAATAATGTTCTGGGGAGAAGGAATTAAAGGTAATTCCAGTTGCCGTTAACAAAAGAGCATAAAATAAGCTATTGTATACAAAAGGTCTAAACCATATGATTTAGTTGTTTTCTATAGCAATTTTCTTTCTGCTTGAGCAGACTTAGAAAATATGAAAATTTGGTAGCCTGTAACATCAGCAGTGGAATACAGACCTCTAAGTAACAGCAACTAGTTTATTCTGCATGGCATTCCCTGAGGTGCTGGGCGGCGGCCTGCTCACTTTATTAATAAAAGCATCTCTTCAAAAGATTTTTTTATTATTCTGACTTGCTTATACTGCATCCTTAAATCTATTTGCTCTGAACAGTGTAGCTTATGTTCACGTTAATTCCTGAGGACCCTTCATCAGGGTCCTTTGTGTGTCTGGTATTAAAACTTGTCTCATACAGAAGTGTCAAATCACAAAAGGGAGCTTTCCTAGTTATGAAAATGTGAACAGCATTGTACTTGTACGCCGCAGACGCGATGCAAAACATGCTTTATTCATTTTCCTAGAACTCTCACAAGCGCAAGCTCCGAGTGACTTGCCAGGTAAATGCAGAACTGGCATTCCCATGTGTATGGAATGAGTTTAAGGAGCACTCTGGGGTATCGCAGCAGCGGGGATGAATCCTCTGCAGATACAGGAAGACTAGTTAAAGATGTGCTGTTGAGCCGTGATAAAGGGCGAGGTTTGGGAGAGCGTTTTTAAAGAGCTGGAAGCGACCGAAGCTCCCCGGGGAGCAGCGGGGTCGGGGCAGGACCCTGGACAGCTCCGGAGCCGCGGGCAGCCCTGGCCGGGTCACGGCCTCCCCCTGCCCGGGACAGCGCCGCGGGTGCGGAGGGAGGGACGCGCTACCCCCACCCGCTGTGCCCGCTCCGCGCCACCTTCACCCGCTGCCCGCTCCGCGCCACCTTCACCTGCTGCCCGCTCCGCGCCCCCCTCACCCAGTGCCCGCTCCGCGCCACCCTCACTCACTGTCCGCTCCACGCCACCTTCACTCACTGTCCGCTCCGCGCCACCTTCACCCAGTGCCCGCTCCGCGCCACCCTCACCCAGCGCCCTCTCCGCGCCACCTTCACCCACAGTGCCCGCTCCGCGCCCCCCTCACCCAGTGCCCGCTCCGCGCCCCCCTCACCCAGTGCCCGCTCCGCGCCCCCCTCACCCAGTGCCCGCTCCGCGCCCCCCTCACCCAGTGCCCGCTCCGCGCCACCTTCACTCACTGTCCGCTCCACGCCACCTTCACTCACTGTCCGCTCCACGCTGCCCTCACCCAGTGCCCGCTCCGCGCCACCCTCACCCAGTGCCCGCTCCGCACCGCCCTCACCCACAGTGCCCGCTCCGCGCCACCTTCACCCAGTGCCCGCTCCGCGCCACCCTCACCCAGCGCCCTCTCCGCGCCACCTTCACCCACAGTGCCCGCTCCGCGCCCCCCTCACCCAGTGCCCGCTCCGCGCCACCCTCACCCAGTGCCCGCTCCGCGCCCCCCTCACCCAGTGCCCGCTCCGCGCCCCCCTCACCCAGTGCCCGCTCCGCGCCCCCCTCACCCAGTGCCCGCTCCGCGCCCCCCTCACCCAGTGCCCGCTCCGCGTCCCCCTCACCCACTGCCCGCTCCGCGCCCCCCTCACCCACTGCCCGCTCCGCGCCACCCTCACCCAGTGCCCGCTCCGCGCCGCCCTCACCCGCTGTGCCCGCTCCGCGCCGCCCTCACCCAGCGCCCGCTCCGCGCCACCCTCACCCAGTGCCCGCTCCGCGCCACCCTCACCCAGTGCCCGCTCCACGCCACCCTCACCCAGTGCCCGCTCCGCGCCACCCTCACCCAGTGCCCGCTCCGCGCCACCCTCACCCAGTGCCCGCTCCACGCCACCCTCACCCAGTGCCCGCTCCGCGCCCCCCTCACCCAGTGCCCGCTCCGCGTCCCCCTCACCCACTGCCCGCTCCGCGCCCCCCTCACCCACTGCCCGCTCCGCGCCACCCTCACCCAGTGCCCGCTCCGCGCCACCCTCACCCAGTGCCCGCTCCGCGCCACCCTCACCCAGTGCCCGCTCCACGCCACCCTCACCCAGTGCCCGCTCCGCGCCACCCTCACCCAGTGCCCGCTCCGCGCCACCCTCACCCAGTGCCCGCTCCACGCCACCCTCACCCAGTGCCCGCTCCACACCACCCTCACCCAGTGCCCGCTCCGCGCCACCCTCACCCGCTGTGCCCGCTCCGCGCCGCCCTCACCCAGTGCCCGCTCCGCGCCGCCCTCACCCAGTGCCCGCTCCGCGCCGCCCTCACCCAGCGCCCGCTCCGCGCCACCTTCACCTGCTGCCCACTCCACGCCGCCCTCACCCAGTGCCCGCTCCGCGCTTGGCCGCCTGGCAGTGCCGGGCTGGCGGCAGGCCGGGAGGAACCGGGATGGCGTGATGGTAGTAGAAACATGTTACTGCCTTCCTCCTTCGGGCCCATTCCATGGCAATTAGGGACGATCGGTATCGCGGCGCGCTGCAGTAGCTGTTGTTGTGTAGGTTAAGTGTCTGCTTGTAGCTGCAGGACTTGGAAAAGCCCTGTGAGGTCACTTTGGTCACGGCTAAGTAAATTGTGCCTTACAATGATCCAGTGTTTCCTTATCCCCAGATGGTGAGGTATCGCTTGCAGCCATGGAGCGTTGCTTGTTTGCTTTAAATAAATCATCAGGCCCTCCAGTGCCTCCGTGACATCCCGAGCCGTGTTTGAGACAAATAGGAGAGATGCACTAAGAGCTGTAGTAGAAAGAAGAAATCCAACCCTGGCTAAATTAGCAAAGTAAATGACTTTCTTTTACCGTGCTAATATTGTATTATTCTTTAACATATGAAACATCTGTGTGGAATAAATTCTGTCCATTAACTCTCCAGAAAAAGGCAAATCTTGCCGACGAATTTCATGCTGTACGAATTCTTTTGTACATAATTCTTTTGTAATAATAGGGTTGGGAACTGCTCAGCAGATCCTTTTTAAATGAAGGAAATAACCTGTTTTTTTATTAAAACTGCTTTCAAGATGTCCAATTCCTAGTTGCCATAGATTGTAATAGCACTTTATTGGTCCTCATGTCCTGATCATGTCAGGTCTTTAATATTTTAGTATCTCTAACTATCTTTGAAATGCCATGCCAGTAGAAGTTAAGGAAAATAAGGCACCAATTTAGACAGATAATCTGCAATCTCTAAGTCTCTTTTCATTAGGTCTGATGCCCTACTTTGTCTTGCTGGCTCAGAAAGTGTTACATTTTCTTATTACTCAGCTGATTGCTGGGTGTAGTTGTAGGCCCCATAATAAGATTGTTCTAAGTATAATTACACATGTCATTCACATTATGAAATGTTTAGGAAAAAGGATAAGTTGTGTTGACATTTGTAAACTATTTAAATGATAAATTATCCAGGAACTCTAAAGCTGTGTTTAATTAGGATGAACTTCTGGACTATTAGCTAGACTGGTGTTTAAAGTGCATCGTGAATGTCTTCTTGACTAGTGTTTTATAATTAAATCAGTAAGGAGCTGATTTGTACAGACACACAGGGTGCAGTTTTGCATTCTGCGGTGATATTAATTTCATGGTTAATGAAGTTTGCATTCTTAAAGTGGTATTTAACAAGGTCTTACCTGTGTGGATTTTGTTGATGAAGTAAAAAATGAGGTCTGCTTTCTCATGCCTGCTGGTAGGAAATACTTTGCATTCTCAAAGATTGCTTGATCTCAGCAAAATTTATTCCCTGTGAAACACAGTTTGTTAAATCTCTGGCAGACTGAATACAAGCTCAGAGCTTGCATGAGTCTGCCTTTGCAGGTGGTGTGGTGTGGGCATGAGGTTTTAGGGTTTAGTCAGGAATAACTAAACCTACTCACATTGCTGGTCATGATACTGAAGACCTGTTTTTCTGCCACTTAACCCTGAATCACACATTTTACATATGTTTGTTGTCATAACCTCATACATATGTTGTCGTATGTAAGGAAGGTCGAGAATGAAAATGAGCTAAAATGGATTTACAGTTCACATTCCTCATAGCTCACTGTTCAGGGTTCAGATTCGCAGTTCCAGGTGTGAGTTAGTTTACAGACATGCAGAGCTACAGCCGGGGAAAGTCGTGTCAAGGAAGTTACTAAACTTGGGTTTTTTCTAGGTTTTATGATGTTTTTTCCCTCTAAATGTTGCACCTTTTTTTTAAGTAATAATCAAACATTATTTTGTAATTTGATATATTTCGATCTAGTTTTGGTAATTTTTGTCTTCTGTCACATTTTTGGCTACCCCAGGTTCAAAGACCAAGCATTCCTCCTCTCACAGTGATTAGTATATGTTGGCTTGCCTGTGAGAAGAGGAAAACTGTGCCACAGTTCCTTGTTTTATGTGGTGGTGGGACAGTAACAAGCTGGTGAGCAGCTGGTCTGGGAGCTGCAGAGTGCTCGGGATGTGAAGATTTGTGACAAGGAGTTTATTTGGGTGCTGCTTCTGTTTGAGAGGTTTTTCCATTGCTCCACTGACACTGAAAGGGATGAACCGATGGAAGTAGCTACAAATAAGGTACAATCTTGGGCAGACGAGCCAGTCCCCTTGAGTAAGTTCTTTACTTACAGAAACAACCTTTGCTTGCTTTTTTTTTGTTTCACTGTGATTATTCCTTTTTTTTTTTTCTGTTTCTCAAAAATACAGGACTTTTCCATGGAACAAAAATTGATTTTAAATTACAAACAGCTATTTGCAACTACCAGCATATATCCTCTGTCTCTAATAATTTTTGAAGATACTACGCTCTAAAATTTTAATTCCCTGTTAGAAAAATTGCCTTTACTCTTCCTTCATGGTGCTGGAGAAGCTGCTATTCAATACCTTCCAGCACACCTTCCTTGCTTTGAGGCAGGTGGTGTGACTAACAGCTTATGTTATTTTATGTACATAGGACTTAAATTGGAAGGCAATTGTAATGTTAGAAGATGAAATAGCCTGAGGAGCTTTAAAATTATGGGGGGGAGAACCCCACCCTCCTCCATCTAATCTTAAACCTTGAGTTGCTTATGGCAGTATGTTTGCAGTGCTGGCATTGGGTTTTGGTGGTGTTAAGGAGTAAGAAGCCTTTTGCAGGTGGAAATTGTTACATGGTTTCATCCTCATTTCATACATTTTATTTATGAAGTGTATATACCTAGTTTTTAGGTACATTATATCAAGAAAGTCTGCATAATTGACCTCTGACTCTCCTTTCATGGTATTTGATCATGAGTAAAGAGAATCTATGAAAGTAGGTTGTGTATCTTTTGTTCTTTTTGAAGTAGTTGGTGTTGTATGAAATGTCTGTCTTGCAATTCAATGCTCTGATAGTTCCACCCTAGAAAGACTGACTCTGATAAGCAGAGCTCTTCAGAATTTAAATTGCCTCTGAACATACAGTTTGCATCTACCTTTGGCCTCCTTAATTTAACATATTTGCTATTTTATAGTTTTTTTATAAAGTTTTTGCAGTTTTCCTTTTACATCCTTTTTGTATCTGAACTTACATTTCAGGTTTGCTTTCTTCTTTTAAAATTGCTACAGTTTCTGCTTTGCTTAATATTTTAATGAATGGTGATGGAGTTTGGAGCCGTGCTTTGGCAGTTCTGCCCGTTCCCAAGAGCTGATTTAAAACAAGCAGCTTGAATGACTTGAACTTCATTGATATCTGTTGTCAGACTAATAACACTCAGAAAGCTTCATGTATTATTGAGTGATCTGGTGAATGCTGTACGTGAAAATGGTGTTGTGAATCGTAAATTGCTGCTTAGTGCACATTAATATGGATTGATTCTATTTGTTTTGTACTAAATAATTCATGTTTCCCAAATGGTTCTGATTTCTAACAGAGAAAAAAATTCTACTTGAACACAGCAGACTGTATTTTTCAGTCTTCACTGGGTGCTTGTATAGCATGATAGAAATGGCACAGTTGTTTTTCTAGCAACCTTGCTTTTTCATTTGGTAGTTGTTTAATGATACTTGGTTCAGAGTGTAAAAGTGTTTGCAGGAGGGATCTGTTATCAACTTCCTAAAGTCAATCTCACAGGCATTTTCACTGGAAGCTTAGATTTGCTTTGCTTTTACTATCTCATACCTATTGAAAATATGGAATAACAAATGCATCTGTCTCTGAAAGTGCTGGGAAACAGATTTATTCTGACTTTTCAAACAGAGCACACCTTGACCCAACAGTGCTGTGTATGCTAAATGCAAAGATAACAAATGCCTGTCTCTTAAGACTGAATTGTGGCTTTTAACTTTATTATTTGGATAAATATTTTCTAACCTAGTGGTGCTGTTTACCTTGGAGTTCTTAAAGCAGTTACTTCCAGCCCTTTATTTTCAGTACTGCCATGGCTTTTGGGAGCTGAGAGCTGGATGCTTCTGTTTACAGCCTGTGTTGTAGATGCATGTTATGACTTCTAAAATGCTTCTCTCTCTGGGGAGACAGCAAATAGGTTAGTAATCAAAAGTGAGAAGTTGTGTGCAATTCTCCCACTGCTAAGTTAGTTTAGCTATTTTCAAAGTAAGCCTTACCTTTGAAAAAAAGGAGAAAAGCTCCATGACAATGGCTGTTGATGTGGTGTGTCTGGGCTGCTGGCTCTGCTGAGTTGTATTTGTTTCCTTTATTGACAGCCAAGTTAATGCATCTGCCAGAGCCACACTGCCATGCGCTACCAGGATGTACGAGATCAGTCTTGCTGAAATTGTCTTAGGCTGAGTTGTATGCAGGTAATAGGATTCATTTGTGTCTCCCACAGCCAGTCTATGCAAGCTAAGGATTTAGGAAAAATTTTTGGAGTTTAAAGTATGTACATGTTAGGAATAAAAAACTCACCAGCCTCATGTAATGCATTTGGCTGCCTTTCCTGAAGCAGCAGAATCATCTGATTTATTCCAAAGCTCAGACAGCAGTATTTCAGGTTCTTCTCCTGATAATGATTTGTCCTCTCCTCCCCTGCACTGTGAAGGGGAGCTTTACTTTGTGATAGCCATTCTCTGCAAATGACTGTGAAGTTTTAGCTCTCACTAAACCTTTGAAGGGACAAAATTTACAGGTAGGTTTTTAGCTGGCTGTGGAAAGCAGGTAGGAATTAAACGCTTTTACACAGGTGATTTTCAGTGACTGTATTTCACCCGTGTTTATCCAGCAAGCACTTCTTCCCATTTGATAAATAATGTGAAATCCAGTGCTGACACCTTGTTTTCAGTCATCTCGTGTCATCTGTGTTGAGACAAAGGGGCCCAGGTCATCAGGTGGCTGGGCTTGATGGATGCTTGGCACTGGTGTGTTTAACTTTGCAGTAAAACAGAGCCCCTTGTTTGCTCTGACAACAGTGCCAGTCAGGCCCACAAAGGTTTTGCTGCCTTAACCACAGCATTACCATCCCTGCTGCCAGTGGAACAGACTGGGATAAGATCTGTGGTTTGCAGGTACCTCGTGGCTGTCCAGGCACTGCATCTTTACTGTGACATGGCCCTGAATGACCAACTGGCTGGGTCGTTAAACTTTATTGTGTCCAGCTTTCTGTAAAGTTTCTCCCTGGGTGACCCTCTTTAATGCACCAGTTCTTAATTACACTACAGATTCCTTAAGGCCAAGGGCACAGTGGAATTAAGAAAGGGATTGGGTACTTGCATGGCTGATACTGTTTCGTCTCTTACAGGAATTTTAGAAATCCTTTTTGCCAGGCAGCGAAGCTTGGGGCTCATTCACTTCATAGTATGTCAGTCTAATACTGACTAGAACAAAATTTTCCCTTGAGTGCATTATTCTGTAACTTTTTTCACCATGAAGAAACCGTGGTTCCTGATGTGTTTCTCCAATGCAGCAATATCACTGGAAATCAGTTCTAGTCCAATATAATTTCTGCTTTAGCATCATGGGTGTCTCAAGTGTGGAGAAGTCTGTGTCCTTAAACAAAAATATGATGTAGAATTCTGGGGCCCTTATGCAGGAAAGCAAGCAGCAGGCTTTCAGGGTGTCCTGCATTTGAGCATGTAGCTAATGGGATATAGGAACAGAAGGGAGAATTTGCAGTAGGGCAAGAATTGAATTGCCAAGAGCATAGTGCATTTTGGGGTGGAGAAATGAGCAGCACACCAGAAGCACTGGTTCTTTTGGTGTGGGGGGGTTTTTTGGTGGTTTTGTTTGTTTGTTTGTTTTGTTTGTTTGTGTTTTTGTTTGTTTTGGTTTGTTTGTTTGTTTGTTTTGGTGGTCTTTTTGTTTTGTTTTTGTTGGGGTTTTTTTGCAATTACATTTATTATCTCTTTTAAAACAGATGCACACAGAATTTCTTTTTTTTTAAACTCTGAGTATGGGGAGATGCAGAGCTCCTAAGTGTCACAAAAGCTTCTGGCAGTTGAGTGATACATAGTTTACACACTCATTGTAGCCTATTGTCATTGGGCATGTTATTTCTTGCACAGTTAATTCTAAAAAGAAAAAAAATTGGTTTGGGGAAATCTTTTATGTAATCTCATGTAATTACTTATTCTCACTGTGCTGCTACCAAGAAAATAATGGGAAGGTGACGAAGTGAAATGGCGAGACAAGCCTCTTAAAGGCTTTGCTTAGACAGTAAAGGGAGGTAAGTTCAAATCAATGACAAAGATCACAAATAACATGAAATTCACGGGTAGCTGTCATTCCATAGTCACGTGAATTTTCAGGACTTATTAGTGTGCACATGCTTGTTCAGAACAGCCATGGTTCCCACTGTTGTGGGAGAAGTGTTGGTACTAACAAGAAGAACAGTGTTTTTCAAAGTCTTCCTAAACAGAATTTTTAAAAAATAAAAATCTGGCCCGCATATGTCATTGACTCTACAAGTTTTTTATACAGGGTTAGAAATGGTAGGTTTAAATTTGTGAGGCGTGTGGTCTGATAACCAAATGCTCTGAAAATGGTGCCACTCTCTGAGAGTGGCTGTCAGAAAATCCAATTCTGAGCTCGGGTGCTGCTGCTTGGTGAAACTTCAGCTGTTACTCCACACACAGTGAGCAAACAGCCTTGTACAGGAAACTTGGAATACTTGTCAGGAGTGCTGGAAATCTTGTGAATCAATACCAAAGTAGCCTGCAGATCCCAGCAGTCTTGCACTTGGGAGGGCTGTGTTGGAGGATCTGTCTGGTTGCAAACACGTTATTTGGGAAGCTCACGCTCCAGCAGATTTCTCACGGTGAGATTCTGTCCCTCCACATATGTGTGTGTGTGAGAGAGAGTTTTTCACTTAGCCAGACTTTAGTCCTTTGATAATTGGTTCAAATCTTGGAACTTTAGGTGTCAGATCACAGAAAAATGAGTTCTAGACTTACATACCAGTTTTCCTTGGAAGGGACTCCAAATGTCACCTGCTCCCACCTCCTGCTCAGAGCAGGGCCAGCCCATGGCCCCTTGCTTGGAGCATTGTCCAGGGTAATTTTCAAGGTCTGTCAGATTGCAGTCACTGAATGCTTTTTGGGCAACTTGTTGCAGAATTCAGTTGCTCTCAGTGGAAATTTTTTACTTCTTTCACCCTGGAACTTCCCTGGCTCCAACTTGTGAGAAGGGTCCAATTCTGCTCCAGCTGAAACTGCCCAAGCACATGAGGAAATGTGAATGTGGTGTGCAAATGTGATCCTCACCAACCTTTCCTCCTTTCCTCTTTGGCCAGCTCAGCTGTCACTTTGCTGAGGTCTCACAGCAGAAATATATAGGAGGCTTATGAAATGAAACATTCAGTCACACGCTTTGTCTGTGACCCATCTTTGAAAAAGTTTTGAGAAGCACTGGAAACACAGGTGAAATTCCCAGCTCTCCTCAGAAGAGCGGTATTGTCATGGTGCAGCTGCAGATGACATTGAACATGTTGATTTGACTTTTTTTTTTTTAATTTCAAATTAATAAGCTAGAGAAATCTTTGATCTTTATTGGGGTCAGAAAGACTCTTACTGAGAACTGCCAGAACCTGCATTTAAGAAATGCAGTAGTGCATGATGCACAGGAGCATTTCAAAGGTGTGAGATGAGCCAGGTTTGCACTGGTGGGTTTTTTTTTTTTTTGCAATTACATTTATTACCTCTTTTAAAACAGATGCACACAGAATTTCTTTTTTTCTTTTTTTAAAACTCTGAGTTTCCGGAAACTTGGAGTTCTTGAATCCGTATTGAAGTTACTTCACATCAGCAAAATAGCTCCTGTGGGACTTCTTGAGGAGATGAAGGAGAGAGAGAAAAGCTGAATTTCAAGTGTTGCTTTGCATATTGACAGCTTGGAGAGGTTTTACTTCATTTCTTGTCTCTCTTCTGGCCCTTATTCTTCCCTATGAGTCTTCTGAAATTCTGATTGCAAAACTCCCGTGTTAAAGTAAGTGTTAGAAACCCTTCCACAGTACTCTGGCATTAATGATTCCTGGAATTTCAATGAAGTGGGAAGACAATTCAATGAACTTGAATTTTCCATTAGCAATATTATGTCTTATCTGCTTATCTATTATCTGTCCATCTTTGCAGCTCACATGCTTGTTGGCAGAAGTGTTTTTATTTCCTTTCCTGAAAAATTCTGGCGCTGAATGTATAAACAAGCAGCACTTCTCTCTTCATTTGCAATTCAGCATGAAATTCTCAGCGTTATTAGTTGATTAATATTAACTCTGGTGGATGGTTGCTGGTGCGAGTGCGGCGCTCCGAGCTGGAGCATATGGAGCAGCACCACGTCCTCGCAGGCAGGAGCCGGCAGCTTGAGCTCCATCTGTCAGCTGACACACGCACCAGCCCGAGTTTGTGCTGAGACTGCCAAGAGAAACCGGGGCTGCGGCTGGGAACAGCAATCCTGACTTCTTTTTTGGGGAGGACAAGGGGAAAAATTACTTTCCCCCTCCCAATTTGATAGGTGCTTAGAAAGTGCCAGTGAAGATTCTGTAAAAAGCGTGCTTGGCTTTTGGTTCCAAAATGAATGTATTACTAGCGAGCATGCTGAGGACCCTCAGCTTACCAGTGTGGTTGTCTACAGCCTGTTGGTTTTTTGCTCAGTTTAGTTACTGGGAAGGCTCAAATTCTGCATCAGGGGTATGCTGGGAAGTACCTGGCAATGTCTGCATCTGTCAGAAACGCCTGCTGCAGGGAGCTGGGCTGGACAAACAGCACTTTCATATGGACCTGTTGGGCTTTCAGGTGTACAGGGACGTATTCATCAGGTTGCACCTCCTAAAGATTTTACTCATTTCATTTGGGGGTATACATTTTTGTGGTGTGATCAGCCAGTCAGTACATTCCCACGAGTCAACTGCAGAGGCTTTCCAAGCTTGTTCTCCTGTTTAATGTTAACTCAAATGAAATGTTTTGTTTCTAGAACTGGCCAGAGAAACACAGACCTTATCAAGGCTGTTTCTCAGTACAGATGAAATTTGAAATGCTATCAGTTGAATTGCTTTTGAATATCCTCTTCCAAAATGAATTGCTGTGAATTTTTAAAAGCAATTAATGGATCCAGAGGCATTATACAACTTCATGGCAATAAAAGGGAAAAGCCTAAGCTTGGAATTCACCCCTACCCAGAGCATGCACACTGGAGCAGTTTAATGCCATTCTGTCTGCAGAAAAGCGTCTTGCACTAACTCCACAGTAAGTTGAAACTTCTGTTTCTTGCATTTGTTTTGTGATGCTTTGCAGCTTCCTGTTGTTACACAAAAATGCCACTAATTAAAGTAATCCATAGTGTGACTGGGGAGGACTTGTCATAAATAAACTGGTTAACTTGGCTGAGTGTTGCTCATTTTTAACAGAAGTTTTATATTTATGTTATGCTGTTCACAGGGAAAACTGCTGGCAAATGTTGCTATTACAACTTTATCTTTGATGTAAATGTACAGTCTTTTCATCTTGTCACTTTTTAGTTTCTCATGGGGGTGAAGCAGTTCTCTGTGCTTTCAGGAGCAGTGACAGTGAGATGGCAGGTTGGCAGCTTGGTGTTCCCTGAAAGTGCTGCCCCTCCACCTTGGAGGTGATTTATTTAATTGTTTTATGAGGACAGTTGACTTTGGGGAAAATTGCCTTACTTGTGAAAGAGTTTTGCTTGGTTCAGAAACCAGAATGTGGTTTAAAGGCTTGGAAGCTGGGCAAGCATGATGTACACAGAGCATCCTATGTTAAACTGAAACTCAACACTAGTACCTGGAGAAGCAGGTTAAAATACCTGTTGATACTTTATCTGACTATACCTGCTCTGGTTTGTGCCTCTTGGATCAGAATGACTGCAATTTGAAGGGGTGAAGGAGAATCAAGGCTTGTTTTGTTTTTTTTTTATGAGAGATCATTTCTGAAATGAGGGCCTAAATAATTGTTTTTCAGGAACTTACATCGAAGGAACTGGTGAGTGGTACTGAAATTTGGGCAGAAGGAAGTAAAACCCATATGTAAACCCCATTCTTAGTGGAAAGGTTTTTCATTACCTTGTGTTTGTCTTTGGGATGTGTAAGGAGTTAGTATTTTGCAGCTGTAACAAGGAATAAATCTGTGTTAGGGTATGAGCCCAGATCTGACAGAGGTGAGGGTGCCACAGCCTCTGTCCCAGGTCTGATCTATGGCAGAGCTGAGTGTATATTCCCAGCAGGAAAAAAAGGTTTTCTTTTGCTCAGAAGGAGTTAGAAATGGAATTTCCTAAGAAGACGGGCAAACTGCAGACCAGACAGAACAAATGTATGGACCAGCCACTGTTTGCACATCAGCAACTGCTTTTATGCCCTTGTCCCTCAATTTTCGCACATTTGTTCTTCAGGAGTCATCTAGAGCCTTCCAGATGGACCTGGGATGGGTTGGAAGTACGTGGAAGTAGCTGGGCAGGGTATGAGGGGAGCTTTCTATCACATGCCCAAACAGATTGTAGAGTAAACGGTATTGAAACTGCCATAGACAAACTTCCCTACTTTCTTGCCTTTGTGTATAGTTGTCAGTAAGTTTAATACTGATTTTTTTTTTCAATACATTAACAATTGTCAGCCTTTTTGTGAAGGGATTATCGGACTAAAAACAAAAAAAAAATCTGTCCTTCTTTCCTTTTGTAATTCAGTTTGATGACAAAATAGAGACACATTGTCAGAGAATGTTTTTCCTGCTATTGATTCACTTTTTTCATTCTGATATGGACTGCCCCATGTTAGGAGAATAGTTTCCAGTTTGGGTTTGGATCTCCAGTGAGACAGGCCAATGGAATGGTGGTCAGATGTGGAATCTTGTTTCACGTGAGCGATATTGGCAGTCAGAGAATGGAGCTCTAGGAATTTAGAGGTGACAGAAGGGAGTTTCTTTAAAAATGGATCCTTGGAGTTTGATATAGTGAAGTGCAGTAGTGAAAGATCTATTTCATTGAAGGATATCATGTTTCTGCAAGGTGATATGCTTTCACTTTTCTATATTTTTGTTGCTCTGGAAGTTGCTGATTGTCTTCAATTTTATGTTTTTTTCTCCCTAGTAAAACGCTTCAGAGAACCAAAGCATGAAAGACGTCCCTGGAGGATATGGTAAGTGTCTGCATGCTTTATTCTTAACTCCTTTTCTTCTCGCATGTTGTAGAAATTGAAGGGATGGTGTTCATGTACGATGATTGAAATAAAGAAAAGTGATGACAAGAAACTTGTAACTGTCACTGAGGAGCCAAAAAAGTTACCAGAATACATCAGTCAGGTTACCTTCTGTGTGTTTCCTGGGCAGTCTTTTCTTACTGAACACTTCCAGAAATCTCTAGAGATGTGCATTTAGGCATAAAGCTTCAGTTTGTGCTTCTTCCTAAAGATGGAAACTTGGAGTAGCCCTAAGATGCATCTGAACATCTACAAACCTGCATAAGTAGTTCTCAGCTGGGCTCATATGAAATTCCATGTTTTGTTAGTATCCTACTATGTATGAAATAGAAAACAGGATGATAAAAGATACAAGTATATCAACCATAAAAAATACAAGGTATAAAAAGTGTATTTGTGTTTATTACATTTTAAAAGTTACTGGATTGGAGCAATAACATAAGCTGTACTAGTTTTGAGACTGGTGTTAAGTGTTAGGCTGTCATTCCACTTGTTCAAGACTTCAGTGGTTTAAATTCCTCCCATACAATGGTGTTTCTCAAAACTAACACTGACCTTTATTTTATTGAAAAAATAAGTACAAAATCTTTGTGTACTGCAGTCTACAGTCCTGAAGTTCTGATAACTCTTAATTTTTAAGCAAAGAATCTTGTTCTGGGACTCAAATATTGTTATTTATAGCATGGTGTACCGATTAGATAAGTAACTCGCTGGCTTCCTGCCTCATCTCCAACACTCTGCTCTCTGTGTCATGCAGTGAATGAAGAGACTGCAGTTCAAGACAGCTATCAGGGAGGGTAGATGAATGCAAGCATAAAATGTCATTTGGGTCTGTTGGGGTGTTTAGATCTTTTTAAACACGGAAACAAAACAGGCAAATTGGGTTTTTTTCTGTATAATACAAAGAACACTCATGATCTTACGTTTTACATTTAATGAAACATCCACTGAAAGTTTGGGGTTTGTGCGAAGGGTGATGAAAAAAGAATGGTAAGGGCTGGAGTCATTACTGAATCACTGTCTAAGTGGGGGGTTATGTTTTCCCCTTGTGTAGCAAACTGTTTTCTCTCTGACTTTATCATCTGCTTTGGAGATAATACTGTCAAGGTTGGAATTCTTTCGCAGTGTGTTCTAAGCTCTGCACTGTAGATAAAATTCAGTGAAAGCACTTCATGCTTTCGGGTGAAAAATATGCTGGCGTTTAAATGAAATGCTGTAGATAAAGGACTCATTAGTCACTATTAAGTTGTTCGCCCACAAGCACATGATGAGGATTTTATTTTTGCCTGTGCCATAAGCTTGCTAAAAATGCATAAACATAAAAGGTCCAAAATACCTATCAGGACTGGGGTACTCATTGTTTCCAGAAGGTTATTAAAGACTTAGCTGGAGTTAGTCAGGATTAGCTCTTTGATAATGCATATGATACCAAGAGGATATCCATAGACTTTACCTTTACAGTGATAGGTTTCAAGTTAATATGATTTGGGTTATTGGTGGGAAAAATAGGGCCAGAATTTAATATGGAACATTGTTAAATAAAAGCTAAATACCATGATACTTTTATTATTCTGGTGTTCTCATTTGGAGAAAAAAATTAATAAGAGATGGAGTTTTAATTAACATAAATTTGCAATGTCTGGCTGTGTTGTAAACAGTTTTGTGTGTCTTAAAAACTGTTTCTCCTTTACACAGGTTTTTAGATACTTCCAAGCAAGCCATAGGGATGTTGTTCATCCACTTCGCAAATGTCTATTTATCAGACCTTACAGAAGAAGACCCCTGTTCACTGTGAGTGCCTAATTTTGGAATAACTGGTCTTTATGGAGGTTCCGTAGCTGAGTTTGGTGTTATGTGTATGGTAAGGCAAGATAAAGCTGAGAGAAGAGTTTTCATTGTAAAAATCAGTCACTTTAAAGAACCTGTGGTTTAAACTTAATCAAGGATCAGGATTCTTCTCATGAAGTTCATGGCTGGCAGGAGTCTGGACTGTGTGTGGCTATTTTAAACCTAAAGGGCAGAGCCTTGCTACTTGTCCCTCTCCAGTGAATGAATGAGGACTTGGGATGCACATTGCGGTTCAAGTTTGTTTACTGAAGGAGCTGGGACCAAAGAAAATGAATATCCAGTTGTGTTCACTGTAATAAAGCAAGGCTGTAATATAAAGTGAGGTTGCTTTCAGGGTTATTTATCAAAAAATCGTTTGTGTTTATATTTGCTTCTAAAACCTACATTGGCTGCTGCAGTATTATTTTCATTTTGTTAAAAAATGGGAAATCTTGCTCGGTAGCCAGGCAGTTAGTACAGAAATTAATTCTGCGATGTCATGCTTGGAGCAGTGTGACTAAATAGATAAGCATTTCTCTGTAGTGTATTAAACCTGAAGATTTTATGACTAAGACCCCGACAGGCTCTTTACAGGAGCTCCTGAAGCAAATGGTAATTGTTAGGGTTTGTTCTTGATAAGGCTCATGCTCAAAAGTAGCTTACACATTGCTGGTAATGAAAGCTGTGAAATTACTTCTAAAAGCCCGCTAATTTGCCTTGTAGAACCCATCCAGTTCCTTTCGATGGCATCTGCTTATTTGTTGTTCTTGGGTAAACAAAGGTCCCACAGCTCAAGGAACGTGCTTGTGTTGCTGTCCAAGCCAGTTTTATAGCCTGTATTTCTCCGTGGTTCCTTCTGTGCTCCTGCATGGCAAAAATGGGCAAGAGCACTGCTTTCCTCTTCCCACCACAAAGCATTTTGTAAGGCAAAATGCATTTGTTTTAGCACGTTGACTGTAAAGTTTGAGTTATAATTATGACAGTTTCAACAATACCAGGCATCATTGTAGGATTTTCCTTGCTTATAGATTTAAGCATTTCCTG
Organism: Hirundo rustica; assembly: GCF_015227805.2. Taxonomy (NCBI): domain Eukaryota; kingdom Metazoa; phylum Chordata; class Aves; order Passeriformes; family Hirundinidae; genus Hirundo; species Hirundo rustica. The sequence continues at coordinate 4,835,794 of NC_053461.1, read as the reverse complement.
CTGGTGTAAAAACTGGCAGGTGCAAATTGCTTTCATTCCATTTTCATAACTCCAAGTATATATTCAAGTGAGGCAACAAAAGCGTGTCAAAAACTGTCAGTGTTAAAGCTAAAGCACAATAATATATTACAGTATTTTAAAATTAAAGATAACTTTGTGCTGTTTTTTCAAAATAAAGGGTTTACTGACACGTGCAATCTCTCCTGTATCTATGTATTTTTGTTTTCAATTCCCATTTTTAACGTACGTGTAACATAACATAAAACAAGTTAGAGTGAGGTTATTCAGTGTTCTCAGGCCAACAGAAATTACAGCGTGGAGCTGGATAACTTCTCAGACAAAGGTGCAGGTTCTTGAGAGCAGAAAAAAATATCACATAGCATTAACCAAAATCTATCTTGGGGGAAAAAATACTTCCTAAGTTTGAAAGTGGGTCCAGGCTTGCCTGGCAGCAGCACAGCAGGTCCTGTGGGTGGGTTAAGGACACGTCCCAGGGGGAGCACATGGGGTGAGCCCGGCTTGGGAATGTCAGTGTTTTGGGGAATCTCGGGCATCCCTGGTGTGCCAGGAGCCTCCCTGGCTCTGCAGCAGGTGCTGGCACCTCTGTTTGCCTGTGCCAGGAGCCTCCCTGGCTCTGCAGCAGGTGCTGGCACCTCTGTTTCCCTGTGCCAGGAGCCTCCCTGGCTCTGCAGCAGGTGCTGGCACCTCTGTTTGCCTGTGCCAGGAGCCTCCCTGGCTCTGCAGTAGGTGCTGGCACCTCTGTTTGCCTGTGCCAGCAGCCTCCCTGGCTCTGCAGCAGGTACTGGCACCTCTGTTTCCCTGTCCCAGGAGTCTCCCTGGCTCTGCAGCAGGTGCTGGCACCTCTGTTTCCCTGTGCTAGGAGCCTCCCTGGCTCTGCAGCAGGTGCTGGCACCTCTGTTTCCCTGTGCCAGGAGCCTCCCTGGTTCTGCAGTAGGTGCTGGCACCTCTGTTTGCCTGTGCCAGCAGCCTCCTTGGCTCTGCAGCAGGTGCTGGCACCTCTGTTTGCCTGTGCCAGGAGCCTCCCTGGCTCTGCAGCAGGTACTGGCACCTCTGTTTGCCTGTGCCAGGAGCCTCCCTGGCTCTGCAGCAGGTGCTGGCACCTCTGTTTGCCTGTGCCAGGAGCCTCCCTGGCTCTGCAGCAGGTGCTGGCACCTCTGTTTGCCTGTGCCAGGAGCCTCCCTGGCTCTGCAGCAGGTGCTGGCACCTCTGTTTGCCTGTGCCAGGAGCCTCCCTGGCTCTGCAGCAGGTGCTGGCACCTCTGTTTGCCTGTGCCAGGAGCCTCCCTGGCTCTGCAGCAGGTGCTGGCACCTCTGTTTGCCTGTGCCAGGAGCCTCCCTGGCTCTGCAGCAGGTGCTGGCACCTCTGTTTGCCTGTGCCAGGAGCCTCCCTGGCTCTGCAGCAGGTGCTGGCACCTCTGCCTGTGCCAGGAGCCTCCCTGGCTCCGCAGCAGGTGCTGGCACCTCTGTCTGCCCTGCCCCTGCTGCCGCCTTCCTGCTGCGGGCTTACAGCAGCCTCTTGTGGCCTCGGCGGGACTCGTGCAGGCTCGGGATTGCCGACATGCCTCTGCAAACAGTCTGGATTTTAATGTTGGACTAATGCAACGTTAATTAGAACTAACATTTGGGGAACAATTATTAGAAAATAGCAACTTTTTTGGAAAGTTTTGGGGTCTTTAAGGACAGGGAAAAAAAGTATTGAGGCTGCTAAAACTATTTAAATTTTAGGCTCTGTGTGTAAATACAGAAGTGGGAAGATGACTGTTGTCAATACTCTGGCTTCTCAACATACTTACAGATCTTCTATCAATCATGGTGTAAAAATACCCTGAACCTGTAGAAAATGGACCCTGAGTCCTTGTTTTCTTTTCTGCTTTTCTTTTCCAGGTACCTTATCAACTTCTTGCTGGATGCCACCTTAGGAATGCTGCTAATCTACATCGGGATCCGTGCTGTCAGCAGCATTGTGGAATGGCAGCAGTGGGAGTCCCTTCGCTTTGGGGAATATGGTAAATGTTTCTGTTCTGGCACTGAAGTGATTCTCAGGGTGGAATCCCAGAGTATTGCAGCAAGTGGTTAACTCATCCTAAAATCATTTTACAGTTCTTCTAATATTTCACTTGTCATGAGGATTCTTTTTAGTTCTATATCCAAGCATGCACCTTCCAGTCTTAGAAAGCTCAACAAATCTCTGAGCATGTACTGAGTTTGGAAAAACTGCTTGAGCATTTTTTTTTTAAGGATTCAACAAATTTTGATATTTACTAATCTCATGGATAAAATGATAAATTTACTCTGAAACACTTGTAAAGAAGTGATTGCTGGAAGGTCATTTCCTACAAAAGCTTTCACTGAACCATGTGCCACTGTCTGAAGGTACAGACCAAGGGTTCTGCCAGCCCTCTTTACACAGCCACGTCCTTTCAGAGAAAGGAATGGCAAGATGGCCTGTGCTGCTCCTCAAGTAAAGATCACTGGAGCTTGTGCATGTAGGGCCTGTATCACTGGTGAAAAATGTGGGAAATCGCTTTCAGGTGAAGTTGCAGAGTTTATCTTCCATTACACAGAAGTCCACTGATGTGCAGAAGTTGTGGATTTGCAGCTGCAGTTGAGTATCACACATACTCAACATCAACATTTAATTTTGTTCAGTATGTTATTCTCGGATTGCTGAAAATGAAAGTTTAGTGTACATGCTAGAAATCACATTTGCAGCTCCTCGAGACAGGAATGGGAGGAGATGTTGCTTTATAAGTGAGCTGTGGCTCTTCATCAGAGAGGAAAACAACACTCTCAATGGCTTGGGAGGGAGAAAGTCTAAGAAAGTTAAAAATGTTTGCCTAACAAATTAAGAGCTTTCACAGCAGTTTTATAATTATTACTGGTAGGATTTTGGTTTTGTCGGTTTCTTTGGCTTTGATGATCGTAAGTAGCTGACAGAACTAAGAATAAATAAAGACCTTGTGAAATTGGAACACTTTTAAAGCTTGAGAAGTTTGCAATCAAATTACATTAATTGCTATTTGCTTTAATGTCAGAGGTTTAGAGATGATGACAAGCAACTTAGGAGAAATAACTACGTATACCATTAGGGCATGTTAGATTTATAGAGATTTGATGTGTATCTTTTAGGATACAGTTTATGGCCACTTAAGCTGTTTAAATCGGCACTGCCACAACATTGTTTATCTGCTTTTATCCCACATGCCACAGTCCAGTGCTTCTACTCTTTTCCTTGGACTGGTGCATATCTGACTCTTCAGGGAACTGACCAAGAGAGCTAAACAAACAAGAGAGCTAGTGAATCAAAAATTCACTAGATACAAAAAAAGTAAATAGTTCCTCCAGATTAGTCCCCAGACTTGTGTCTCTAAGGGATTAGGTAAGCACCAATGCCCAGGGAAGGCAAAGGGGCAAGGAAAGAGGTGAGACCTCTTGCCCAGAGCCCCATTTTCTGACTGTTGGTTTGGCCTGAAGCCATTTAAAGATGTTTGCGCAGCTTTCAGCCCATATAAAACTGGAGTTTCCATTTAGAGAAAGAAATTCTTGTATCTATTACAATTACAGGTAGGTATTTGTAATCATGTCAGTTATTAGGTTTTATTTCTTTCTAATAACATTTTGAATGTTTTTGTGTGCAATCTGTTGTCCTTTCCCATTTTAATGTTCTTTCAACAGTAAGCAATCTGTGTGGATGGGGAGATGTGGGGTGTATATTCACTTCCCTGAAATTTTTCTATTTCTTACTGACTTTCATGATGAACCTGGGTTTATTTTAGTGATGAGGCATTTCTGACTGCAGTAATTAAGGTCTTAAAATCAACAAATGAACTTGTGTTCTGCTGTGGAGGTGGTCTGTGGCTGCTCCAGTATTGTCACTTTGAATCAGGAGATCTGAAACACCTGAACTTGTTTATTGAGTATTCTCCTGGGTGTGTGTGTATGAAATTATATAAACCCTCTTGTTAGTTGTTCTCTCTAGTATCAGATCATTTTATTAGTCACTAACTTTCTTTTCTTTATTAATGTGCTGTCCTGCCTTTCGTGTGTTAGGTTTTTAATCGAGCTATTGTAGGGACTATTTTAAAGCATATTGCAAACCTGCATTTCCATTGATCATGTGGGAGAGGCTTCTGGTATAAAGAGAATTAGAAAGCAGATGGAAAGTTATTAGTTTTGGCTGTGCAGTAAGGTTAGGCCCTCTGTAAGAAATCCCATCTAAAAGGACAAGTTGTATTGGATCATTTACTGTCGTCTTCTGTTAAGTGTCCCTGTTGTTCTGGAACTGAAAACCCTCTTATCGCCAGTTTATTTAAAATTTTTCAGTTTGACCCGAAGAACACTTATTTTTCCTAAGATTGTTTAAAATACATTAAGTAGGGTAGAAGAGGAGCCTAAAATGCAGCTCTGTGGGGTTGCAAGTGTGTTTAGAACTTGGGATTTTGAAGTTAAATATGGATGTTTAGTATAGAATCACAGGGCGGTTTGGTTTGGAAGAGAACTCAAAGCTCCTCTCCTTCCACCCCTTGCCATGGACAGGGACACTGTGCCAGGGCCTCATCACCCTCACAAGAATTCCTTCCCAATATCCCATCTGACCCTGGGCACTGCCCCTCTGGCACTGGGCAGCCATTCCCCTTTGTCCTCTTGCTCCACAGCCTTCTCCACAATCCCTCTCCAGCTCTCTTGGAGCACCTTCAGGTACTGAAATTCTGCAATAAGGTCACCCTGGAGCCTTCTTTTCTCCGCACATCTCCTCTCTTCTCCATCCCATGGCTCACTGAAAAGTATCAGTGTCTTGGGCACTTTATCTGGAGTAGTGAAGTCCAGTCCTCAGCTTGGAGGTCGGTGTGATTTCAGTTTGTTTGTTTTTAAGTATGGGCAAACAAACAGGAGCCCTCCTTCCACCCCCAGACAAGTCTCTTCTTGTGACTGAGTGATGTTTGTGTTTCTAGAGCCTAAATAATCATTTGTCTCAAGTTAGTTCTCACTGTGAGCTCATTTCCCTTCTTAGCTCTATTACTTGATCCCCGGTGATTCATTACTTGAAGCTGTCACAAAAATAGCAGTGTCCTGCTGGTTTTAAAAGCCTCTTCTTTATATGGAGGATAGTTTTTAAGCCTAAATGCCTCAAGGAAGGAATGGATACCAAAATATCAGCATTTATAAACGGTGGCTGTTTGTACAGCAAAACAAGCACTGCAGTCTGATTTATGAACAAAGGGCCATGACGCTCCCTCAAGGGCTTTTTTACATCAGAATTCTTAATTTTATTGGATTTGTCTTCATATCTATGGTTTTGTGTTTTCAGATTCATTACATCTGCAGTTGGATTTTAATGGAAGTGCAGAATCAGTTAATATATTTGAGTGTGTAAAGAGGAGAAAAGCAGTCATGATCTGTACTGAAAAGAATGTTCCCTGCGTTCTCCTTCGCTCATCTTGAGCTACTTTAGCTGCTGCGAGTAGAAAACAGGAGATAAATCCCTCCTGGTGATTATAAACTCCACTGGCAACTGAATCCTGCTGTAGCCACTCCATGGCAGAGCTCAGAAATTGTATTTGGTGCATCTTTTCCCTCCAGCTCTTCATTTGCCACGTGCTGAGCAACTTACTTAGAGCCATGTGGGGTAGTAGCGCTGACTTCAAAACTATTTAAAATTTATTTTGGAGTACTTCCATCAGTTGGCATTTTCTTAAGACAAAATTTTCAGGATCTGGAGAACATAAGGAAGCTACAAGGTAGAGGAATAACAGGTATTTGGTTCAAGAACTGTCTCCAAACATACTTCTACGAAGCAGCTGATGGCAGTGGCGGATACAAGTATAGACTAATTTGGCATGCCCAGCATTTTCCAAAAATGCTGTTACAGTTGTCACTGTAAAGGATTCAAAATTTTTCTGTTTTGTTCTTTATTTGCTTTTCTTGCAGTAGCAAGATTTTCACTAATTTGCTGGATTATTCTATACGTGACAGGAATAAAATCAGAATTCAAGAGATGACTGTAAAAGACTTTAGAAATTAAATTAGAGCTTTATGGCTTCAATATTATCTTTAAAGTTCTAAGTTGGGTTTGTGTACAGAATCTCTGAATTTACAAATGTCTGAAATGTGCTTTGGAGCACCTTCTGGGTGTGGTCATGTTATTAACCTGAATATGAAATTCAAGTGGCTCATAAAACCCTAGAAAAAACTGGTTAGAAAGGATCTCCAGAGGTCATATAATCCAACCTACTGCTCAAAGCAGGATTAACTTCAAAGCTGAAGTGGATTGTTCAGGGCATGATCCAGTCAGTTTTTAATTTATCCATGGTTTAGGATTTAAGAACCCCTTTGTCCCAACAAACTGCTCCAGTAGATTTCACCAGTCTATCTGTGAAAGTTTGGGGTTTTTTCCTTCATATCAGGATTGTATCTTCACCACCCAGTCTGTATCTTCCAGGATACTATTGGGACATTGTCAAAAGACTTGCTAAATTCAAAGTAGGCAGCATCTGTGTTATCCCCACTTGTAATTACAGCTGAGAGATAATTTTGTAGGTGCAGTAGGGCATACAAAAATCCTCAAGTGGAATTTAATATACACAACTTCCAATTTGAGTCATGTACCAAAAAAACCCCCAAAACACAAAACCCCAAGGAAAGCAGCACCACTTCCCATGAAAACATTGTGGAACAAAACCCTCATTGTTGAGAGTGCACAACTCTTAATACAGAGTTCCACAGTTTTTGAATGTACAAAATCTCCTGAGAATTGCAAAAGATGCAAAATTGTTTTCATTGTCTATGCTTTTAGGAATTAAAAAAAGATTGGAAAAGAGATTAGAATAAACTGCTTGTTTCAGTAGTAAGGCTGTAGCTAAAGCTAGATTATTTTTCAATATTTTCTAATTAGTGAGAAAAACTAGAAAATGCTAATAAAATGTGGACTATAGAAATTAATTGCTGAAATTTAAGTCTCAAACCTAATTCAGGCCTTGTATCTTCAGAAAAATCACAGTTGCTTGACTTTTTCCCTTTCAAATTTCCAGTTCTTTGGGTTTTTACAAGAGAAGCTGTAAGTACAGTACGTAATTGTAAAACTCAAGCATTTTAATTGCTTTCCTTTCAGACTGCTGAGTGTTGATCACTAACTTATCCTGTAAAACTTGGCTAGGAAGTATTTGTTGTTCTGGATTCCAGTCTGATTTATCAGTTTCTCTGTGTAGCATTTCAGCAGCAAACACTAAGTCTCAGGCTATTACCAAGTATTAATACTGAAAGCCTTTCAGGAGTGTTCCAGAAAAGGAAGCAGCAACTGTCCATTTTGCATTACAGATACATAAAGGCATCTGATTTTCCATTGCCCATTATTCATCCTCAGGCTACGAGTTCGGAGCTGTCTTTGAAGAGATTGCAGAGGCTGCTGCACAGACTAAAGATCTGTCACCTCTCCAGAGCTTGCTTTTGTTTTCCAGTGAAGTGCAGCTTCAAGCTCATCTGCAAAGCTTGTTAGGCTTACCAATCCTCTTTTTTCCCCTTTTTTGTCTTCTTTTTCTTTCTCTTTCTCTATCTTCTTTCAAAGAATGTAATAGAGTGCATAAGTTTTCCTGTTCAAATATTTGTGGTCTTCTTTCTGTCCTAGCAGATAACTTCATGCACTCAGGTTCTCACTCTGCCCTCGAAGTGCAGTAGAATTTCAAACCTTTTTACCTTGGAACTGAAATATGATCTTAATTTTTTATTCAGTTAAATTTTTCATAGCAGCTCTTGCACCTGTTGTTTCAATTGGTTACTTATGGTAACTAACTTTGTAGAGAGGAAAAATATGTTTAAGGTGGCCTCGGGAAAATGGTGGAAATCTAAGTTCTACTTGGACTGAAGGGAAATGTGTTTTCCCCAGCCACGTTTCCCTCACATTTTCCCCTTTAAGACACTTAATGTGTGATAGAGGATCAAAATTAACAGTATGAGGAGAAACACAATGAAAGTTTATCTGTCTTGCTTTTATCAGGTTACATGAAACAGTGTGAGCTTATCACAGGTACTGCTATGTTGGGGAGGATGAAACTAGAAAGCCTTATAAATGTGACTGCTTAGATTTTGAGAATATGAAACCTATAAGTAAGATAGAATTGAAAGCAAGTTTCGATGTCTGAGAAACAATGGTATGGCCAGCTGAAGGTAATCCTCCCTTGATTAAACAATGTCCCTTACCTGCAGATAGGTCCAAAGGTCAAATGGGATGTTCTGTCTCACCCCCCAATGTATGGTTCATCCCACACCTGTACCCCTCCCCTGAAGCATCAGGTATCTGTAACCCCATTGGCCCAAGTCCTGTCCCAGCCCACCTTGAAGCCCCCTGATAAGGGAGCCTGGGAGATCAGATCAGCCTCTCTCTTGCCACTTCCTCCCAGGGACCTTCCTCTTGGAACTTCCTCTCCATACCTCTCCCTTCCCCCACTCCCTAAGGCCTGCCTGGCAACTCCAAGCAAGGCCCCGCACCCTTAATAACAAACCACATCTTCTAAAACCCAACTTCAGAGATCTCACGTCTCCATCCATCCAAACCGTCCTGGAGCCCAGAGCCCTCGTTACACTGCTAAATGGGACAAAATCCTGTGAGATTCGATTTCTGGTACTTTTTGAAAGCTGGGGTGTGGCAGAGGGAAGGGAAGGAGCAGCACTAAAGGAATTGGAGAAGCCATTTCTGGAGGATTTAGCTGCCCTGCTGCCTCTTCTAATACTGCTTTTTTAAGATGTTTACAATTAAATAAATCAAACCTCTGCATTTATTGGACCTTTCATCTTTCTTGCAGGTGACCCGCTGCAGTGTAGTGCTTGGATGGGCCAGTGTGCTCTGTACATAATGATTATGACATTTGAGAAAACCATCATCATCATAGTGCTGCTTATACCTCAGTGGAAAGAGGTTTGTGTTTTTACAGCATTTCACAGACAAGTGAATTTTAGGCGGAAGCTGTAAAGATTTCCAGCAGTGTTTATTGGTTTGGCTCAAGCATCGTGATTGCCTAGACTCATTGCCAGTTAACTGTGGTAGTGGTATGTTCTTTTAGTTTAATTGGGATACTGCTAATGAGACCTTTATCTATTGCCAGGAATACCATATCATATTTTGAGGGGTTTTTGTAAACTGAAATATCCAAAATTTTATTCTATCTCCTTGTCTAAAGTACCCTTGAAATTACTAAGTGGTTCCTTCTTTTCTTAACTCTAATTCTTGCCTACAGCTATTTTGTATTCTTATAGTATTTTAAAGCATTTTCTTTTCCTGACCTTGTTGACAGGTTTTAACTGTCGACTTTCAGAAATTTGTAGTGGATTAGTGAATCCAATCCAGCTGACTGGATTAATCTTTATTTTGATGGAATCTGTGCAACCAGATATTCAAAGTGGTGCTGTTACTGCCCATTAAAACCAGTTAGCTCTATTGTATGCTCTGGACTAATTTGGGAACACTCTTCTCCTTCCTGTGTATGTTGTAAAACTCTGCTCTATTTAAATTTCCTAAAGATGGAATCTACAACATGTTCCTTGGGAGCAGCCCTAAAATATTCAAGATGATTCTAAGGCAGCTCCTCAGACTTCTGTAAACAAAAATGACAGAGAGCTTGTAAGTTCCACTTACTTATCAGTGGTAATTTATGAGCTGTCCTAAATACTTTGCTTCTCTCAAAGCTGCCCTTTTTTGGTTCACCTGCGTTATTTCTGTCACATTAGCTTGTACATGAACATTGCCCTGCCTAAGCCAGTTGTGTGCACGTACTGCCATGAGCTGAAGTCAATCCTTTTCTTTTCACAGGTGGCTTTATTGAATCCCATAGAGAACCCCCAGCTGGAGCTGGCAATCGTCATGCTGATAGTTCCCTTCTTCGTTAACGTTAGTACAACTCACTTCGTGAGATGTTTACTTGGATATCCTTCTGCTGTGTGTTCATTAATTAACATTAGTCCTTTAAACGCAGCGTACCTTGGTGCTTAAGTTAATTTTAGGGCTGCTAAAGAATGGGTAAATTGTCTGGATATGTAGATTTTACAAAGCTGAGATCCAAAATGAACTGAAGAACCAGGTTCAGGAGAGGGGCAGAAATGCCTCATAGACCCCTTTGGCCTGATGACTTCAGTAGATTGACTGACACAGAGATTATAAAATTACAGTGAAATTTGCTTCAGGAAGCAGTTGGTGTAAGGGCAGACATCCTGTGAAGTATCCTGTGTCTGACCATAGCTAACAGCAGCTGGCCTGTGGTGGAGCAGAGGAAAAGGGCAAGTGTGCAGTCATCCTTCCCAAAGTACACTCCTGCAGCAGTCTGGGATTTAGGGATTAGAGCCAGTGGCAGTGGGTGTCCTTGCATGTAATAGCTGCTGGTCAAGCCTTGCTGTATGAACAGTTAGTATATATGATCACTGTGAATAGTCAATACTTTTCTTATTTTCTTCTCTTCCACAAAGGGTTAAAGTAGCTGGGTTCTAGAGCATTCCTGAAAGGTGTAAAAAAGCTGTGACACTGTGCCTAGACAAGATTTAGCTTTTGGCCAGCTCAGAATTATTGTCAAGTTCATTTGTTATCTGGACATTTCTTGTACTCTGAAGAAAGCTGAACTGTCACTTTCCCCTTCTTTTTAACAGGCGTTAATGTTCTGGGTAGTAGATAATTTCCTTATGAAGAAAGGGAAGACAAAAGCTAAAATTGAAGAAAAGGAAGCAGGACAAGATTCAAGAAATGGAAGTAAAGTCCGATACAGAAGAGCAGCATCACATGAGGAGTCAGAGTCAGAAGTATGTAGAGTTAATTATTGCAATTAATGCAATATCAATCCAGTTCTTCCCTCCTGATATTGATTTCATTGTAGCATTGTCAGCTTAGGTTTGATTTTCTGAGCATATACCTCTAGCAGCAGCTCCTAGCATTGGCAGTTGAGAACCAGTTAAGGAAAAAGTCATTGTTGTACCACTCTGGCAGTTAATTTCCTTCAAGATGGGCAGGAAGACACAGTAATATATGTAAATACCATAGGTGAGCTGTGCTGCAAGGGCTTATAAAAAAAACCTCACAGGGAATACAAAACTAATAGACAATTCTAATTCAAAGAGAGGTTAATAGCTTGACGGGAGAGGGAGCTGGTGGAGGCAACTGACCTGAGTTTTGAGAATCATTTACATAGTTGCCTTAGCATAACGTTATTCTATATTACATTGTGAGCAGTTTTGAATTCAGCTGAAAGATGGGTGGTTTCTTTGAAGGTGGGTTGGTTTAGCTTTAATAAGTTAATGTATTTTTTCTGATAAACAGTGCTATTTATATGAGGTTTGCCGGGTAATGTGACTGCCTTGTTACCAGTGTGTGGATCAAGACCTCAGATATTCTCTCAAGCTGCCTCTGCTGTTCTGGCCTCACTCTTTGGGTTCAGAGTCAATGGCTGTAGTGAGATTAATATGCATCCATCCTTCTTCAAAATTTACCAGAGGTTTCCAATAGGATCTGCAATGATGTTTTGATAGTGTGGCAGTAAATCCTAATTGTGTTCGGGAAGCTCTTTCCTGAGCAAATAATAAGGTGCTTTGCAAACATAAAAAGAAGTAGAAGTTCAGAAGTAGGAAGGAGTGTGACTGCTCCATGTGCTCAGAAGCTGTGATTTGTTTTTAGATCCTTATTTCAGCAGATGATGAGATGGAGGAGTCAGATGCTGAGGAGGACCTGTGCAGACTGACCAACTTAAAGCCCATCAAGAAGAAGAAGCATCGCTTTGGTCTGCCTGTATGACACATTCCTCGGCCTGTGGACTTGCAGGTTTCATGGCAAAAACTTCTGTCTGTGGGGTTTAACGTTGCAATTGCATCTCCCTTTTCAACTGACTTAGAAGCAAAGTCTGCCAACAGAAGGCAAAGGAGTTGGAAGGCTTCCAGTCCAGTTGCACTACAAACACACTGACCAATTATGCAAGAACGTCTCCTCATCATGTGTGGAAAATGGACGAGTCACTATGGATTCGTGTGGGAGGTGTCAGAGAGGATCGAGAAAGCAGATACGGAATCTTCCGGTTACTGATGGCACAGCGTACGGAGTTCTCAAAAAGGCATCAGAGCTGACTGTATTAAAGGACTGTGTTTTATTACTAAAACTGGCTTTTGCAGCATAATTCCTAGAGCAGAATAGTTTATGGTTACAAGCTGTAACTTAACATATTTTTTTAAGTACAAATGTTTACTTGCTACCGGGTACCTATGGAACTAATAGGTGGAACAAAGATTTTTTTTTTTCCAAGTTTTCTCAAATCTATCTGACTATTTTATATTTAAGTTATATTTTCATACAGTTGTATTTAAAGATTCTCTATCAGAGAAAAGGGTACAGTTCCCTTTTTTGTGCAGAACAGGTCAAAAGATTTGTAGTGAAAATCTTATTTATCCTTGTCTCCTGATTTAAGACAAAGGGATTGCAAAGGGAAGAGCTCTCTGTCACTTCTGAAGTCACCAAATATCACTAAAAAAATGCCGTCCTATGTGTGCTCTTGACCACATAATTTGAAAATACCTTTTTCAGTAGGAGGTGGTGTTTGCATATTTGACAAAGCGCGCTTTAGTGTATAAAAAAAATCCATTATGGTAAGTTATTTGTGAAATGAGCATCTTTGGATGAGTCTAATTATTTCTGTTTCTGCGAGTCTCTTGTGCATACCTCTCTTATGACCCAAAAGAGATGGAACATTTCTGATACTTTTCCTATTACAGGGCCTACGGTACAGGACTGTGATCTGATTGAAGCAGTTGTCCTGTAATATTGCAAATACGATTCTGTCCCTTGCTTTTTGTTGTTGGAAAAGCAATCTTCTATTTAATGTGCTTAACAGCAACAACACCAAAATTTCTCCTATTTAATTTCCATAAAGTCTCATTATCCTTCAGTAGTAAAAGGACAACCCCAAGGGGTACAGTGCAATTGTTACCACAGCATTTCTGGGATTTTCAGTGTCTCTTCTGATAATTGAGAACACGTGGTGATCTGAAACCTAGCAGACACGTTTCCAGTGACATCCTTTTGCTTCGTGTAATTTCTAAATGATTGTTTCTGACTGCTTTCCTTGCTTAGCTAAACCTTGTGCAGGACAAGGCGATGTCTCAAAGAGGTGACAACAGACCTTAAATGCAAATCTGTTGTAATATCTGGAGACTAGAAAAATTCCAAGCCTTAAACCAGTTTCATTGGAAAACTGCTCAGAACTTTTTAAGACTTTTTACGTTTTTTAATAGATTTACTAGGTCTTAATGTGATTTATTATCCAGACCACTTAACTGGGCCTTAGTAAATACTGAACTGTGCATTCCCGTGCTTACTTTCACTATTCCAGCATCCCTTTTCCCAGTGGCTGCTGAGGGGACACGATGCTTTGACACCTCAGGCTGTCCAGCCAGCTCGAGGGACATTTACCAAACACGAGGTTTTAGCTGAGCCACTGACCTTTGTTACTGGGCACTGAAATGTAAGAGCTGCTATAAGTTACAGTACTAGTGTTTCCTTTAGACTAAATCTAGAAACTAATGACAGTGGGAGCTTACCTGAGTTCTTTTGACATGGGGGGTTGGGGATGGGGAAATGTCCCTAATCAGTGTTGCCTCTGCTTTGGGGAGTTTGGGTTTTTTTAACTGATTGTGTGATTCACATCTTCTCTTGACTATTCACTGGGCAGGCGCAGATCTCCAAAAGCACAGTACTTCAAGGAATTCATCAACAGAGTGGTCTCCTACAGCTCACTTTTCCAAAGGGATTTAAGAGCCACGACTGGCTCTTGTTGCAATTGTCAGCATTTATTTTTTTTAGCATAGGATTTGTTCTGTTTCAGATAGTGAACTAAAGCTAGTGTCCGTGTGCTACGTCCCAGTGCAGAGCCATGGCTGTCCTCACCAGCTGAGATAACTGAGCAGCGCACACGAATTTAGCTCTTCAAGCTTGCATCTTACCTTCCCTCCTCCAGGTACTTCAATTATCAAAATGATTCTAGTCTCATGTTTAGTCTGTGACGTGTCGCTATAAAATTATGGCCTTAATCATGTAAAAACATTTGTTTTGAGCAGACCTTAAGCTTCTTGACCAAGTACAAAACAGTACAAAGTGCTACGGAGCAGTTTCTTCAAGATGGTAATAGCAAAGGTTCTGAATGCCTAATTTTTCATGTCTTAAGTGCTTAAATGTCACTTGATGTGAGATCTAGTTATGCCTAGCAAGATGATGCAGTAAAGCACTATGATCCAAAGACAGAAGTATTTTAAATACCACAGTAGTAACAGGAGGAGCAACCTTCAAAGGGGAAAAAAAATACTTTCTCTACTAAGACAATAATTTTATTCAGAATTTTAGCTAAATAACAAAATCTGACTCTTTTTTCTATACATTCTTTGTTATCATTATGAAAGGGATGGAAAAGGTAAAATTGGCAGTTTTCCTCCCTGTGAGGTAAAAATTGGAATTCTTGCAGTAATTATGAGTAGGACAAGTCCTTTTGTCTGACAGGCTTGCATGTGTGAGAAGGGAGTGTGTGCTTAGTGCTTCACTATGTCTTACCACTTGTTAAAATGCATTGGCAGTACAGTCTGAAATGGACTTTTCATGAAGAGTTGATCCAGTAGTGATACTGCAACATCACATTTGCATTATCCTCCAGTCGTCACTCAGATTTCTGCCTGGCAAACGTACTTCAGGACAACTCACAGCAAAGGTTTAATTCAGGCTGTGCTTAGAAAATAGGATTCTGTTTAATAAAAATAAGCTATGTAGTGAATGCCAAAGTAAGATAAAGGGATTATAACTTAGAGAAGAGACACAGAAATACTGGTGGAGATGGAATGTACCACAAGTGGTCAAGGTAAATGCATTAACTGTTCCTTGTATCTGACCTGTGACACATCTGCATAAACTTAAAACACTGGTGTTGTCTAATAGGTGGTTTCCAAGGTCTGGATTCAATATGTTCACGTCCCCTTGTCTTACTTTAAGTAGGTGAATACTATCTGTTAATGTTGCTAACTAAAATGTACTATAGCTTTTCTTCAGGGAAAACTCAGAAACTGAGTTGCAAATTAGAGCAATGCAAAGTGATCCCCTCGGGCAGGTGTCTGCTCTGATCCCTGCCGAGCCTGGGGAGGGGGCCTGGGCTCTCCCGCTCTGCTCAGAGCTGAGCATCACAAGGAATCTCTGCCACTGTGCTTGACTAACCCGTGTTTGCAACTTTGCTGTGCTTTTTACCGGAGAAACCAGTAGTGAGAGCAAATAAATTCAGCCACACCGAGTCAGAGTACATCTACAGCATAGGCGTGCAAACTTTTTTAGGTGAAGTTTCCAGTTCAATTACTGAAAATGACTACTATGGTTTTACAAAGTAAAACTGCAGTATCTTTAAAAAAGGGACTCTTTTGTAGGTGTTTTCGTCTTGTGTGGGTATCCGTCTCAAACTGGATGTAAGGTTTGTTTGTAAGTAAATTCAGAGTATAGCCAATGTGAGCGAAACCAACAGCTGTGTTCTGTTGCCCTCTGTTTGGACCATATTGTTTAATCAGTGGTGTTACCTTAAACTTTTAAGGGTATCTGATGTAATTACATTGTATAATGGTTTACAATAAAGTTTGACTTATTACAGATTTGTTTACTTGTTTTATACTTGTTCTGTTTCAAAGTGCCTGTGTTTCAGTGTTTATGGTATGCTCTTGTGGGAAGCAGGTTCTGCTACTTGAGTTTAACTTCAGCTCTAATTGTGCATGTTGATGCACAACAACTGTTATGTTGATTTTAATTTCAGTATTTTCATTTACCTTAATGGCAAGTCCCATTTGATCAGGAAGAGCCACTGTTCTTGAGTCGCAAATTTTGTTTACCATTGTAAGAATCCTTGCAGGCTCCTCTCAGATCAATTCCCTGAGGAAGGTTTTTTTCAGGGCTGAGCTGCACAGGATGGACCCAATCCTGCCTCTGTAACTCCTCTGTAACATTTCCCTACTATTTTCACACTTTTACCACATCCAAGCAGCCCCATACCCACTGCACCCTTACAGGGAATTCAGAGTATAATCTTCACTGCCCAAGTATCAGTCCCCTGCGAGGTTGTTAGCGCTTTCCTGGAGGGGAAGTCAAATCTTCCTTGAGATTTGGAGACCACAGTGGCAGCCGTGTGTACATTCACTAAATTCTCTATGGTCATTGCCATATTTTAGTTGGAACCATTCCTCCAGCAAAGGAGCTCTCCACAATTCCCATTGCAGTGGAGGATTAAAACTTGCGTTTTTAATAGCCACTGTCGGGAACCATCTTGTTCCATTGTCATTCATGTCCCATTTAACAGATCTCAAGGACCTCAAACAGGTGAACAGGATTTATACTATAAAATGTAAGTAACTGTAGATTTAGGCTGGATTCTTGTGAGGAAAAATAGCCCATAATCTGTGCAAGAAAATGACTGTGCCCCTTGTTGAGTGCTGAAATGTAATTGAAGAAAACAGAACTCTCCAGGCTTTGGGGATAATCTGGAAACCTCAGGATGTGCTGCCTGCCTCTCTGAGCACTTCACCTGCCCCAAATGGCAAGCAAGGTTCAAGTGGTTTGATTTTGTTTGTATAGATTAAATTGCTATGAACTCTGTTGTGTTTAAGTGAGGAATATGCAAGTACCAATTAACTGGAGTAATTTTGAAAGCTGATGGGAAAATAATAGTTCAGTGTCTTGAATTCTAAATATTTGCTTTAAACACGTAGAATGTTATTTTCTTGTCAGATAGAATAGTGATGCTTGTGGAACTGTAGGGAAACATCTTAATAGAGAACTGTTAGTTTGTACAATAGAAAAAAAAATCTGTTTTTTCTAAAGTCAATGTTTTATTCTGTTTTGTTGGCCTACTAAGGGCACTGCTGCTCTGCAGAAACACTTCCTCTGGTTACTAAGACATGGGTTTAAAATAGAAAATCAACCTAAGGAATAGCTAAGGACGTAACATCCAAACTGCTTCTTAGCCTACAGATAGTTCCCCCAATAAAGGAGAAGATCTCAGGCCTGGAAAGAGTTCAGCTCGAACTCTGTGGGTAGTTCACAGCTGATAGATCCCACAGTCCTGCTCATACAGTGCTGGAGCTGTGGTTTGATGTCATGTTTTCATAGTGAAAAAACAAACTTCTTGTGACCTCTTGTGCTTCTCTGTACCCTAAAAGCACTGGCAGAGCCTGAGGAAAGGCCAGGGCATATTTCTACCGCTAGAACAGTTGATCTCTCTAGTGGAAGGTGTTTGGAGGTCTGCTGTGCCTGCCCTTCTCACATTAACCCACCTGGCTGGAGCCTTGATTCTTTGCAGGTGTTGAGTGTAGTTGCGGAAGCTGATTTTTTTTTTTTTTTTTTTTTTTGCATGATGTAAAGATCTAATGTAAAGAACCAAAAGGGAAACAATCTCCCACTCAAACCTCTCCCAGTAATGAAAAAGATTTTATGCTCAGAGGTGGCAGGGCTTTACTTAATTTAAAAAAAATTGTTTGGAGAACAAATATTAAAAGTTCTGGGAAAGGTTTTAGTGCTGCTGGCAAGTGCAATGGGGAACACCGCATTTATCCTGTCTGAGTAAGCTGTTCCTGTACAGATGTGGGTGAAATGGTTAAACTTGCTAATCGTGCTGGAAAGTAGAAAGAGTTTTTACTCTGTTATGTAAGAGCCGCCACCGGAGCATGATCAGTGATAGAGCTGTAAGGGTAAAACCACACCCTCTTGTGTCTTTATTAACTCTCCAAAAGACACAAAATACTCTTCTGTTAAAGATCCCTGTGCAAAAGTGATTCAGGGCACAGTTACGCTTTGGACATTAGGTTTATATCATCTTTAGAGAACATGTGTTTTGTTATGATGGGAAAGCAATGTCCACTTCTTTTTTTTTTTTCCCCCCTCCCTCCCCCCAAGAAGAGTCAGAGTCAAATTTGTGTCCATAACAACATTTTGCCTTTTAAAGCTATAAACAGCCCCAGCGGGCTCCCCGGGAAGCGATTTTTGTAGGGAGCAGGCTTCCCCGCTGCCGCAGCTGCCTGCCCCCGTCAGCCCAGCGCGCCCGAGTCATCGCCAGGAATAAATCTCCGACAACAACAGCCTCCCTCGACCTGAATCATCCCGGCGCTGCTTTGGGAGCATGACCCAGCCCATGACTTCACTCGGATGCTCTATATAAGTCCGGGAAAACAACAGGCGCTCGCAGAGCTCACGGGCTGGATTCAATCAGAGTGGGAACGATCTGGGAGGGATTTCAGCGAAGGGAGCGCCGCAGTTATGTCACAGGTACGGGGACATCTCCCGGCAAACCTGCTGCTGGGTTGGATGCTTCGCTTGGAAAAGCTTATTAGCCAGTTCCTCTCGTTACCTAGTGAATTCAGCTTTTCTGCTCTGTGACTTGTGTGAGTAAAATATTTTAACAAGTACATCCTTAGGATGGGTTATTCGGCGAAGAAGGAAAGCAGCTGCTCCCTATGTGGTTAATTGATTTAGCTTTAAAATGTTCTGGTTTGCCTTAAATGTTTTTATTTGTGTAGAAAGGGAAAAGTGTTTTCCCCTGCTTGACTTTGGGGTGTTTCACAGAAGGAGGAATCTCTGCCTTTCCAGCACACTTTTTCAGATAGTGATTCTAAAATGCTGTTTTGAAAAGAGGTGGCTGTGCTGAAATGTGGTTGTGTAAAGCTTAGTGTATTAGCATGCAGGAGGAAAGAATGTGGCTGAAAATTATAACTGTTAGAAAAAGATATTTGAGACTAAAATTTTGTACAAAATGAACACTTTCATATTAATTTTTTAACTAACTCTTTGTCTTTAATGCATTCCCCAATAATCAGTGTTTCAAAGTGCTCTTGAAATGAGCTCAAAATTGGTAAGGTTTCAGGTAAATGTTACATTTGCAACAGAAGCTGCATGTGCCTGGCAGAGCTCTCCTCAGCATGAGAGTTTTGCAGGATTGGTGGGATGGATTGTAGGAGCACGGAGAGAGTGGGAGAGCACAGTTCTTTAGCCACAGAGAGTAACTCAGTTCAGCTGATTTTCTTTACTCCCAAGAAAATCGGACTTAAAACCCAGTTGTACATCTTGTGAAGTAGCATTTTTTGCCTTGTGGCAGGAGGAGATAAAGCAGAGGCTGCATGCCTGTGCCAGCTAGGAATGGCTCCTGGTAAACCCTGCTCACAAATTCTGGCAGCAGTTAGCAGTGGTGGGGCTGTGACAGTGGCAGCTGCTGGCCAAGGCTCCCCATAACCTCTCTGTGCACCAGCTTTGCTCTTCAGCTGGGATCAACTAATCCACAGCAACTGTCCTGCTGGAAAACCCTCTGTGATCAAAGCATGAGATGGTTTATTTTAAAATAACTGGGTGACATTCAAGAGTTCTGCTCAGCCTGGCTGTATCTTTGTGCATCTCAAGCACCACCTTCCCTCATCCTGTCCTCAAGAATTCCTTTATCCCAGTGGGAAGAAGCCTCACAGTTACTGTCTGCTGCCCATAACGGGTGAAGGACCTTTGCAGATTTCAAATTTCTCTTAATAAAGCAAGGGGCTTTTCCTCTTCCTGGGTTGATTGCCTGTGGCAATGGCCGTGGGCATGAGGGACTGTTCCCATCACGTGCCAGTTGTCATTACAGAAGGACAGGTGACTCCCTGGATGTGGGGACGTTTGATCCACCAGCTGAACAACCGTGCACGAGCTGTTGTGAATTTTAAAGGGTCTGCTGCCACCCTTTCCTCTCACTTGCTCTGGCTACTCATGAGTGTTTTCCCTGGAGATCTCGTAAATGTTTTGTTTCCCACAACACATGCAAGTGGGATTGACAGTGAGCTATTCTGAGCATTCCCAGGAATTTGAGCAGGCAGAAAACAAACTGAGGGTTCCAGTGGAGCCAGTCCACCCATCCAAGAGCCAGCCATGCATGCGCTGTCTCTGCAAGCGCCCTGGGACTCGCTGCTCCAGCCATTTGTAGGCCTTGAGGGATTTGTTTCCCTCCACAACTGTTTTTAGCCTCACAGGCAGTGCCTGGAAGTGCCTGTGTGAGTTCCACCATTGCCAGAACCCATATGTCAGAAGCCCTGTGTACGTAGCAATGGTCAGAGAAGTTTCTTGTCGATTTTTCAGCGTGTAAATCTATTAGGGTTGGAGTGTGGGGATCTTCTGTTCCTCTTAATCATATCCCTGTGCCCCTGAATCTCTCCACAAGTGCTGCCTAGTGGGACACTGAAAATCTGTCCATGAAATAATAAACTGATGGGGGAACGCTTATGGTGTTGGCTGCTGCAGGATGAGGTTGTGTCTGACTGTGAAGTGCTAATTTAAAGACAGGGGTAGGCTGATATGAAGCAATGTTATCCCTATTTCCTTGTAGTGGGATAAACTGTAAACAGATTAGTACTTGGCTGCTGCAGTGCACCACCTGATGATGCATCTGTTTCTGTATTAGATTTCCTTCTCCTTCTTTGGGTTCCAAGTCCAGTGCTTCAGAAGTGTTCAGCAGAGAGCCCTGTTGAGTGCTCAGATGCTTTTGTTCCATAAATTTAAGATTATTAACTATGGCTGAAGTGTTTATTCCAACTTAAGGCAAGTCTAAATTTGGAATCTCTCTGACCAGTTTCCCAAAGAAGTAGTAAGTAAACTGAGGCACAAGCCCAATTTAGTAATAAAGTGATTTTTCCTTTCCAAATATTGGACAGGTTCTTGAATTACCAATCAGTACTTGCAGAATGAGCAGGCAGGGCTGGACAGAAAAAAATCCAAGATTTTTTTTTTTTTTTTTTTTTTTTTTAATTAAGCAGTCCATTACTCTCTCAAAGGCTGTACTATAAAAAGATAATTTCAGAACAGTAAGAATGGTAGTAGATTTTGGGAAGGGCAGTGAAACTGTGGTTATGGGAAGATTTGACGTAGCTGAATATGTAATCTCCAAACTGAAATAGGTGAAATATTGTGTAAGCAACTCTGTATGTTGTAGCCTTTGGATGGAGGCAACTCTGTTCCCTGTTCTTGGAACACATAATACTGATGTGTGGGTCTGTTTCCTAGCCAGCCCCTGTGAAAAAGAAGCGTCCTCCAGTGAAGGAAGAAGATCTCAAAGGAGCCAGAGGAAACCTTGCCAAAAACCAGGAAATTAAATCCAAAACCTACCAAGTGATGAGGCAGTGTGGTAAGTCTCTTTGATTGGAAGCAATTAAGCAGAGTAAAACATTGACTTAATTGCCCTTTTCAAGTGAAAGGGTCACCTCTGGAACAGCAGCCTGCTGTTCATCTGATGGACAAGTGAAGTATTTATCAAATGTGTATATATGTATTCCAGCAGCACTTATTTCATGCCACAGTTTTGGGTGATATTTCACCGATTGTCTCTCCTGGTTTTCTTTCCCAAGAACAAATGGGCACCGCAGCACCTTCTGTATTCAGCCGGGCTCGGACAGGGGGTGAAACAGTCTTTGAGAAACCTAAGGATGATGAGCCAGCAAAGAGCGTCTTTGGCTGACAGTGGAGCTGGACATGTCTCACCCAAATGATTGTTGTAACATTTTTTTTCAAAATTTCTGTTCCTTACGCTAAAGTCACTGTAGACTCAAGTAGCTAATTGTCACTGTAAGTACTTAAGTAGGGAATATACTCATGTCAAAGAGTATATTCCATGTTCATTTTTATTACGTGCTTTCTTTCTATGTATCGGACAATTGTTTAATAAAAAAAATGTTGTTGGACTCAGCATGGCACACTGTGGTGACTCATTTCACTTTGGCCTCAGATTAATTTCGTGGGGACTTTGGCACTACAGACAATGATTTTTTTTCTGTCAAATGCAAAGAGAAAACACCCTGATGACACATTCTCAGTGTGTCAGTGCAATTTCTTCCCATCGTGCCCTCACCAGGAGGGAGCTGAGGAGGAGCTGATCAAACGGGCAGCACAGAAACCTGGAGATTTCAAACAGATTCGTGTTGCTGACAGTGGCACCTTGATGAGAACCCTTAGGGTGGCGGCATGGCATAGAGTGGTGGTTCTCCCCTCACAATTTCTCCCTCATGGCTCCCCTTTCACAGCTCTCCCCTCACGGTTCCCCCTCATGGCTCCCCTTTCACAGCTCTCCCCTCACGGTTTCTCCCTCATGGCTCCCCTTTCACAGCTCTCCCCTCACGGTTCCCCTTCATGGTTTGTCCCTCATGGCTTCCCCCTCATGGCTCCCCTTTCACAGCTCTCCCCTCACGGTTTCTCCCTCATGGCTCCCCTTTCACAGCTCTCCCCTCACGGTTTCTCTCTCATGGCTCCCCTTTCACAGCTCTTCCCTCAAGGTTTCTCCCTCATGGCTCCCCTTTCACGGCTCTCCCCTCATGGTTCCCCCTCATGGCTTCCCCCTCATGGCTCCCCTTTCACAGCTCTCCCCTCATGGCTTCCCCCTCATGGCTTCCCCCTCATGGCTTCCCCCTCATAGCTCCCCTTTCCCGGCTCTCCCCTCACGGTTTCTCCCTCATGGCTCCCCTTTCACGGCTCTCCCCTCACGGTTTCTCCCTCATGGCTCCCAGTTCGCAGCTCTCCCCTCACGGTTCCCCTTCATGGTTTGTCCCTCATGGCTTCCCCCTCATGGCTCTCTTTTCCTGGCTCTCCCCTCACGGTTTCTCCCTCATAGCTCCCCTTTCACAGCTCTCCCCTCACGGTTTCTCCCTCATGGCTCCCCTTTCACAGCTCTCCCCTCACGGTTTCTCCCTCATGGCTCCCCTTTCACAGCTCTCCCCTCACGGTTTCTCCCTCATGGCTCCCAGTTCACAGCTCTCCCCTCACAGTTCCCCTTCATGGTTTGTCCCTCATGGCTTCCCCCTCATGGCTCTCTTTTCCTGGCTCTCCCCTCACGGTTCCCCCTCATGGCTCCCCTTTCACAGCTCTCCCCTCACGGTTTCTCCCTCATGGCTCTCCTTTCCCGGCTCTCCCCTCACGGTTTCTCCCTCATGGCTCCCCTTTCACAGCTCTCCCCTCATGGCTCCCCTTTCACAGCTCTCCCCTCATGGCTCCCCTTTCACGGCTCTCCCCTCGTGGTTCCCCCTGATATCTCTCCCCTCCCCTCAGGGCAGCAATGCCATGATTTCCCTTCATGCAGCTCAGCTGCGAGCGGAGAGGGCCCAGCTCTCAGAGTGCCCCGGCACCAAGGGAATGATTTCAGCTCATACCCCAGTGGCTTTTTCCTCTCCTCCACTGGATCAAGTGAGAAGTGGGGTGCCAGAACCAGCCGCCATGTCCTGCCTTACCGTGGAGGTAAGAACCCAACGAGTGTCTCTGTACAACACCAGCACACTCTGAGGGGGAGCTGGATTTTTTCAGTGCTGTTTACTTCTTGATTTGCTGCATTAAACATCAAACCTGTTTTCTCCCAAACCCCCAGCAGGATATTTGTGCTGAAACACAAAGGAACTTCTGTGGGCACCTGCCATGCTTCACACACACCCTGAGCCTTTGCAGCATGTCTGGGGATGGTAAGGCAGATACCATCTTTGTTGAAGAAATTACTTTTATTTTACACAGGCTATGTGACAGATATAGCTGGTTTATAGCTGCACAGGTAATTTGGCTTAACAGACACCAGTTTGACCAGCCTAGCTCCAAGCAGACACCACAAGGATGGGTCGGATTCAGACCCAGTCAGAGGACCTCAGCCAGCCCCAGCGAAGCGCAGATACACCCATATCATTGCCAGTGAGCTGGGCAGAGCTGAGACCCTCGAGCAATCATGTCTGGAAGCACGGGAAATTCAAAACCTCTATGAAAGGAGCTGCCAAGCAATAAACAAGGCGGATGCTGCATGATCTCAGTGTGTTAATGTGGCATCCCTGTCTCTGACTCCACAGTGAATCCACAGCGACAAGGCTAGACGTGGTTAAGAGGTAAGAGTGATGCCAAAGTTCTCTGTGCACCACAAAATGTATCATATTTGTGTCCCAAACACTTGGCAGGTAAAATGTGACAATGCCCCCAGAGATCCCAGAGAGGCTGCGGAGAGGAGCTCACATAAGGCAGCAGGAAATCCTTTGGCTTTGAGGGGAAAAATTCCTTAAAGGTATTGATGCTGCATTGCCTTGCCCTGTTTTTTTTCACTTTAAAAGATTATTATTTGCAGCCCAGACCCCACCTCCTTGCTTTAATGGGCACAATTTCTCCATGGAGCACAGGCTTCTCACGGGTACATTGGCAGAGCTGTTTCCCAAGAAAGATCCCTCCAGAGAATAAAAAAAAAATCATGGTGGAAAAAAATTCCTGCCCTGACAATATTGGAGCTGCCTTTGTATTGGGTTTAACAAGTCCTCCTTAATTAACCTGGGTTGAGAAGTTGGAAAGGAGGTCATTCAATAGTTATAGAAATGGTGACGAGGGACAAGTGGGGCAAAATGTCACTTTCTTCATTTCAGTACAAGGGCCTGAGCTGCAGGTTTGCAGATGGGGAAGCAGGACAAGGGGGTGCTGTATTTCAGACCCTGCTTTGGATATGTTGGTGCTGATTTAACAGAGCACAGAAACCTCTGTGTCCCACACAGATTCCACAGAGAAGCCAAATAAGGTATCTGCCAGAAAAGTGGGATTTGGCAAAAAGCTCTGTTTCTGGGATTGTCAAGTTCAATCACTTGTGCTGCTTCCAAGTGTGACAATAAGGACTGGTCTTCCTGTCTTTTAATGTGGACCTCATCTAAAAAATATGAGGGACAGAGCTGACACTGCAGCCTAAATCTGTACAGCGAAAGCAGCTCTTTAACTTCCATGTGATTTTACACGTGGGCATTAGAAAACTGATGACAGATCCACTTAATCAAAGCTTTGGCTCTTGCAACTCTTAGGCCACTAAGTGTCTAATCCTGTGTATTTTAAGGGATTAAAGCATTACACAAGTTGTACAAGTTAATAAAATATATAGCAGTTTAATTTTTTGTCTTTTAAAATACATATATTTACATGTCCTGCTATTAAGGATATAGTATTTGCTAGCAGTATAAACAGTCTGCCTGAGAGGAATAAAGTTCATTTTTTAAAAGAGTTACTTAAAGCACAAACTTTGTGTTTAACCAGCCTTGAGCAAACCAGATTGTACTTAGCACGTTCTTTGCAGTCAGCTTGTAGGTGTCTGGTAAATTATTGAGCCTTGTGTTTAACAAGCCTTGTGTAAAGCAGGCTGTGCTTACCACACTCTTTGCAGTGAACTTGTAGATGTCTGGTAAGTAATAAATTATTGAACTCTGTTTTAGTGTCTCCTTGCAACTCCGAGGCCACTAGAAGCTTGCTGACCACATGCACGCTTTGTAAAACAGGCATGAAGAAAACACAGATGTTTATATTTCCACAGGATCTTTGTGCTAATTTATGACAATGAATGGCATTACCTACCAAGGATCACGGCCAGTTGGGCAGGGAGGCAACAAAGGCTGAGAAAGCCATCAGCTGTAATATCTCATGTGAATGTTTCCTGTCCTGGCAATCTCCAAATCTCTGAAGTGCTGGTGATAATGTTAAGGATGTGCCCTTTCAAATTATTATTGTGGAGTATGGTAGAGATTCCTGCAGCTTGTTGCACAGAGCAAGTCATCTGCCCGAGGGATTTCGCATGACACGGTGAAATCTAATTTAAAAAAAAAAAATACAGAGATTTCTTAATTTTATGTTTTAGGAAACATTCAAATTCTAATGTTTAAGACCAAAGATCTGTTGGAAAAATAAGCATTGGCCAAGTCCAAGTTTTACCTATGTTTAATAGGTAAATATTACATTTCTGTGTCTCTTCAAAGTCTACATGATATCCCCAAGTACAAGTTACTCATTAACTGATTAAGATAAATAGAGATTTCATTTGAAAGTTTGTTTTTTTTCCAAAATGGAGCAGAGAACATTGCTTGCATTGATGGTCTTTTCCTCACTCATAGTATTAGCAGAAACTATTGATCAGAAGGTATTTGCTTTATTTTTATTATCAATATCTCATTTGCTCATTTGCTGATGTGGTGGTATTGTGGTAACTGGCCAGGTAGTGCAGTTAACTCCTCTGGTAACCACCTCCCGGGGAGACTTGGGTGGATTGTGTTGAGATTTT
This sequence comes from Hirundo rustica, assembly GCF_015227805.2. Classification (NCBI taxonomy): domain Eukaryota; kingdom Metazoa; phylum Chordata; class Aves; order Passeriformes; family Hirundinidae; genus Hirundo; species Hirundo rustica. The sequence goes on along the minus strand of NC_053461.1, from coordinate 4,809,702 downwards.
AGAGTTTGGGGTCCTTTTAAGGTCTTTTTGGTTGTTTGTTTGGGCTGTTAAAGTACTAATGTAGCAGGAGGCACTTGCAGATGGTTTTGATCATGCTCTTCCTCTGGGATGTAAGATACCAAATTGGAGAGGTCAGTAGCTCTGCTTTGGCCACCGGATGAGGTTTGGATCTTGACACAGGACCAAGCAAGCACTAAGCAGCACCAGGAGGTTTCTGATGAGTGCTTTATAATAAATACGGAATGAAAAAGAGGGAAGTAGAAAGTTATTTGCACTGTATGGAGGAGCAAACTCTGTTTTGTACCATCACAGTGCTGACTTTTGGCATTGTAAAAACATCAATATTAGAGAGGAGGAGGAAACTTTAAGTCAGAAGGTTTCTCTGTCCCTCATGCCTATTCAGAAAAGTGTGAAGAGGAACTGAAATGCAGGCGGGTGTTGGGGGGCAGGACCAGGCTTGTGGCTGCTTCAGGGGCAGCTGAGAGCTCTGCAGGGAGCCATGGACGGGGTGTATGGGCCCACAGTGCCTTTGCTTTTGGGTACACACCTGGGGCTGGTCCTCTCTGCTTCTTTCACCAGGGGCACAGCAAGCAAAACTCCTCCCCATGCTGCATCCCACTGACCCCTGGTTTGTGCTGGCCGCAGCCTAAAGTGCTGCTAGGGCTGGGTGATTGCAGGGGATCCAGGTCCTCCTCCCTGCAGCATCCCTTGGGCACATGGCAGCAGAATAGATTCTGCACCGGGTAAATTTTGCACAGGACAAGCTCCTCCTGTGTTGGAAGGATCCTCTGTGGGCAGCAACTGCCAGCAAGTGCCTACATTGCCCCAGTGAGCCACAGCTCAGGCCTCGATGTTCCTCATGGCAAAACCTCTCTCTGAATGTGCCATGGGCAGGTTTGAGTATGGCAGGGCAGCAAACTTTTGAATTTCAGCCAGTGTCCTAACTGAGAAGAGGCCTCTGGATGGTATTAATTGGCAAGCAAAGTATAGGAGATTAATTATCAAAATAGCTAAGGATCAATAAGCCATTTTGAAGACTTGGAGGCTGGAAAAGTAAAAACAGAAGTGCAATGATATGCTCTGATCCTGAGGTTTTTTATTTTAATCAGCTGTTGGACTGTTGTGAGACTGGTGATGCCCAGATCAGCCTTTCTTAGTGCTGCTGCTGGAACACGGGTAGGACTTTAGAGAGACATCCCAAAGGCAAAAGGAGTTGTCCATGTAGGCAGGTGCTCCGGGCAGTTCTCAGTCCAGCCACCCTCTGGGGTGTTCCAGGCAGCTCCAGAATGGTGCCCTCCTCCTTTGGGCATCAGGGGTCCTGCAAGAACCAGACCAGAAGAAACATGAGTGCTTAAAGGGTGTCTCTGCTTGTGCAACCAGTGAGGGGTTGGGAGGTCCATGTGAGGTTTCGAGGTGGCTAAACATCCTGTGGAACACCAGGTACCAAACTGGAAAACAGGCAGCAGAGTCAACAGCTGGGAGGGAAATAAACAGCTGCATAAAAACCAGGGGCCTTTCCTGGGTCAGGCTTAAAGAGGCTTCTGATCTTCCTGAGGAAAATCTTGGGCAATGCACTGGGGTAATGCAGCAGCAGCTTCACTGTACCCCAAGGAGAGAAAAAGGTTCAACAGAAGCTTCTGTGGAACAGCAGAATGCAGATGTAGTTGCAGGTTTTTCATGGGGCAGTGTTTGTGGCTGCAGAGAAGGGAATAAGCAGACTGATTCCGAACATTCCCCTCCCCAGTTCCAACCAGGCTTTCTAAGAGCTCATTCCTTCATCAAACTTTTCCAATAGCATCATCCAGGTAAAGATGGCTTGGGAGCAAAACCTGGGTGTTTCTGTCTCAGTCTGCTTTTTTTTTTTTTTTTTCCCCAGCATGCTATTCAAATATACAGCCTCCAGGTGGACTGCAAGGTCACATCACGATTTGCTCACACTGTCATCACCAGCAGAATTGTCAACCGAGCCAATGAGTCCCAAGAGGCCACCTTTGAAGTGGAGATACCTAAGACTGCCTTCATCACCAACTTCTCCATGTAGGACCAGTTCTTCCCTGCAGTGTCAAGGAGGCAGCTCTGGGGGGAGTCATCTTTCTGCTCAGGAGCCGCTGGGCAAAGAACAAAGAGAGTCCTCTGCAAAAATACTGTGTGAGGCTAAGTAGTAGGCAGCCAAACAGAAAAGCGGTGCCCAGGGCCAGGCTGCCTGCTGCACTCGGTGGGTGACAGGCATGTTCAGTGGGGGTGTTTCTCCTGCTTTAGCCTCCTCAAGACTCTGCAAGGACAAGGCTTGTATTGTGGTGGTGGCTCCTGGCATCCTCCTGGGTGGGGAGGGATTTGGGAGGAAAGTGTCCCTTGGTCATGCCCAGAGAACCACAAAAACCTTGAGTTCCTCTCCCCAGAGCATTCCTTCTAATATTAATTAATTTTCATGGAAACCAAACAGGTCCATAGATGGTGAAGTATACCCAGGAATAATAAAGGAGAAAGCTGCTGCTCAGAATGAGTATGACACGGCAGTCTCGCAAGGACAGAGCGCTGGCCTCGTCAAGTACGTTGCTATTCTGAGTAAAGCTGCTCCAACATCCCTCCTTGGCTTCCTATTTGGATGGGGGCAGATGAAACCCTGGACACAGCCACATCTCAGTGGGGACAAATGTGCAAATCAGTCTTGGGTTCTCAGTGGGAGGGATAATGTGTCTTTGTATATGTATATATATACAAAGAAAACAAAAATATTATTATTTTTTACATATATATAAATTCACATGTATATGATTTATAGGTGGTCCTGCAATGGGCTCCAGTAGGAAACATCCTTGTTTGGCATTGCTTTGAGACTTGCTGTCATAGAATCACTGAATTACAGAGCACAGAATGTTCTTGAAAGGGATCATCAAGTCCAACTTGTGAATAGTCTATAGGGGGATTGTACTGACAACCACAGTGTTACTAGCATCATACTCTGGCCAATTGAGCTAATCTCAGGGTCAAGAGTCCTTAAAGATCATCTAGTTCCAAGCCCCCTGCCATGGGCAGGGACAACTTTCGGTTGCTCAGCTCCCCATCCAGCCTGGCTCCCCATCATTCCAAGAGCACCTTGCCATGCTGGGATGATGCTCAGTGCTAAGTCTGCTTCCTCACAAGCACAGAGGACCATGGCACCTGAACAGATATCACAGTATCGGGGTTATTTAATCTGTGCTTCCCAGGTATTCAGTCTGAGGCATGTAGGAGTTTCCACTCCATTTCTCAGCTTGCACCCATGACACATTGATGTAATATATGTGGTGTGTGTAACAAGGCCTGCAATGTAAAAAATCCTCTCCATGATGAACAATATCTCTTGGCCTTTATTTTGCACACTTCACAAACTCTTGGCCACCACAAGGAAACCGTCCCTGCAGGAGATAAATCCCTGTTCTTGCCCCCCAGAATTACAGACAGAAAGCTGGAGCGGTTCCACGTGTCTGTCAGCATCGCAGCCTCCAGCAAAGCCACTTTTGAGCTGACCTACGAGGAGCTGCTGAAGCGGCAGCTGGGGAAGTACGAGCTGCTCATCAAGGTCCAGCCCAAGCAGCTCGTTAAGCACTTCCAGGTGAGCTGGGCAGGGAGCAGTGCCGTGGGTTTTGACACAGCCATGTTCCCTTTGAGGAGACGATGCTGATTTCTTCTTCACTGCCAGATCGATGTGCACATCTTCGAGCCCCAGGGCATTCGCTTCTTGGAGACAGACAGCACGTTCATGACAAATGAGTTAACTGAGGCACTCACCAAAGTGCAGAATGAAACCAAGGTAAAGCAGCAGCTGCCAGAGGTTACTGCCAGTGGCAGCTCTAAGTCATATTGCTTTAAATATTTCCTTCTGATTGCTTTGCAGGCTCATATTTTATTTAAGCCAACTCTAGATCAACAGAAGAAAAATTCTGAACTTGATGAAACGCTCCTCAATGGTGATTTTGTTGTGCGTTATGATGTTAAGAGAGAAGCCACTGCAGGCGATATACAGGTAAAAAAAACATAGAAATGAAAATACTTTCAGACCACAGATAACTCTGAATGTGAAGTGCAATCAGCAAAACAGCAACATTTGCTTTGAAACACCAAGAAAGACAGGAAAAGCTCTTCCCATTAATCCAGGGTCAGCAGGAACTGAGGGTGATACTCAATAAATCCCTGGAGACACCTAGATATATTGCAAAAACAGATCACTCAGGAAAAAAGAAATCAGTCTTTCAAATTTTATTCAAATACCAAATCTATATTGGTATTTCATAGATGTCTCCTTATGCTCTTTTTTTATTATCATTATTTTGGCTCCTCTGGAGTGTATTTGTGGCTTCTTGTAAATGAAGTTTAGAGGAACGTGATTTATATAACTTAAAATGATGCTTGGTCTGTGTGTTTTTTGTAATAACTGAAGCATAACTAAATACAGCCAGAACTTAAAAAATATTTATGAACCAATGCATATTCTAGGGAATAAAATAGAGTATTTTCCATATCATTTCACTAATGAAGTATACACGGGTGTGCTAAAAGGTGGCGGCCATAGTAATTCAGCAGAGATGTACTCATAGGTAATGATAAAGAGGTAATGTGATAATATGCATATATCATACATATGGCACTGAGCTGTCTAATATATATGTATGTATGCATGCTGCTCTGTGGTAATTTTCTCTCTACAGACAGTCTTGCTTCCAGCTAGGAAATACATTTTACTTTTTTTAATTTAAGCTCTTTTATTTGGGCTTATCGAGAAGAGCAGAATGCTGAGCATGCTCCCTACTTATTGCTATGCCAGAATGTTAAGATTTATTCTTTATTTCTTTAGACGTACTCTGATAGGTGATTTCACATTCTATATTTCAGATTGTCAATGGGTATTTTGTCCATTACTTTGCACCCCAAGAAATGCCGGTGTTTCCCAAAAATGTCATCTTTGTTATAGACCGAAGTGGCTCCATGACAGGCAGAAAAATTGAACAGGTAACTTCTCTCAAAGCATGACATTTGTTAGCAGCAGGCACACACACACCAGACTTCTGAGGAAGCAACTGGGAATTTCTCATTGGAAACACACACCGATTTTGTGTGCAGCAAAATGTTCAGACTTATAGAAATGCTTGAAAATACATATGCACAGATTGAAGTTATTAAAGAGTAACTCTCGTCTGACACAACTATTTTCATGAGTACTAAACATTGAGGCATAGAGAGCTTTCTACATCTTTGCAGAAATTCTTGTGTTTATGTTTTTTTTAATGAAGCGTAGAGAGTTAATTTATCAGTTATGTGTTTTATGTTTATTGATGACTGTGCATGTAGCTCTGCTCGATAGCAGACAAGCCCCCTACAGCCCTCACAGGCTGGACTTTTTGTGTGTGTAAGCTAAATGAATTGTCTATTTCCGATGGTCTCAACCTAAAACATACCACTAGGGTTTAATAAAGGCATTGGGCTGCCTCTGGAACAGAGCTGTAGAGAACCCCCTTATTACACTGCAATTTCAATCCCAGATCTGGCAAAAGAGTGGAAACAATCAAAATGCTTGTTTTCTCCTTGGAACAGACAAGGGATGCCCTGCTGAAGATTTTGCAGGACCTCCGCCCAGAAGATCATTTCAGCTTTATCACCTTCAACAACAAAGTGGTGGAGTGGAAGAGCTCTTTGCTGCCAGCCACCGAGGAGAACGTGGCCAGTGCTGCAGCATTGGTGCAGACTCTCACTGCCAGGGGAGGTACACCTGCTCGTAGCCACAAATATGCACCCAGTGGAAAAAACTGCTTAGAAAAGAATTATTTTATTAGTTACGTAGTGCCGCAGACCTACCACCAGTGCTTACAAAGCAAGTCAGATTTTAAGACTTGTAAGTGATGCGTGGGAAAGAAGGTCTGTGTGTGGACAGACTGGTGACCACATTATGAGATAGAGCTAGTTATATAATATATATGAGATGCTTTCAGCACATCTATGAACTATACAAGCCACAGAGTCTTGTTTCCAATTTTTATCATAGAGATAATTGGAAGATTCCTTGATAGCACTTTTTTTTTTTCTACAGAAAAATGGCAATCCACTCAACATTTGACAGCAATTTGCTGATTTTTTTTTTCTTTTTATATCAAGTGTCCCCTTGTAAAACAAAACACATCCAAAGTTATATGCCCTTGTAAGCCATGCCACAGAAAAAAACCAGGCAAAACAGACATGTGGCATGTCAGTTGCTGCATCAGTCAGTGTGTTTGGTGTTATTTATTTTTAAGCACATCTCAAGGGCTCTATCTCCCTTTAATGTTACACTGTCAGTACTAACAAAGTTTCCTTACACCAGGCGCTAACGCCATGCTCAGCTCTTTTCTCTGACTTCTTATATAAGGCAGGGAAACTTTTCTTAAATATAGGTTAACAGATGACAGTGTGTTTACTTAAGCACTTTTTAATGGCTCTAGACATGTTTGTATTTCCCATGACATATGTGTGGAAAATGCTCCCAGAAGAATACTCCGGCACTGCCATTGCAATATAACAGCCGGTAATTAAGTCCAGTAGGCTAAGTCCCTAAATCCTCCTCTCTCGGAGGGATTACCTCCTGCAGAAAACTTCAAACGAGCCAGCAGGGCCTCTGCAGATGGGCAGCAATCTCCGCAGCGGAGTCTCGCGTTGAGGTGAGCGATGCCGGCTCTCTCATTGCAGGCACAGACATCAACGGGGCCCTGCTGACCGCCGTGGGCGTGCTGGAGAAAGCCGAGCAGCTGCCGGAGCGCAGCGTCTCCATGATCATTTTGCTGACAGATGGCCAGCCCACTTCTGGTGAGTGAATGCCACGCTCAGCCCTCCCTCCCCTGGGGTTTTATATCATTTACACTTGCATCCCAATGTTTTAGACCTAGCCTGTGTTTTAGAAGAGCTTTGGAATCCACAGGCTGAGCTACTGCTGGATCTGGAGAGGGGGACAATGAGAGGGCTCCGCTGAGTGATGGCAGAGCCTGCCTGCCTGTGACTGCACATCCTTTAGCTGGGAATTGCTTTGCTGCTTACCATTGGCTTCCCAGTTTATAAACTCATGGGAATTGGAGATACTCTAGGCACAGCTGAAACAGAAAAGTAAAATACCTAGAGACAAAACATGGGCATTTTGCAGATACTGTGTACAGTCCTATTTGAGAGATATTGCTTGTGCTTCTTTACCCTCCGTGCCTCAGACTTGAGATATTTCCATAGTGCTTCTTGTTCTGTATTCTTTGCCATGTCTTAATTAGTGCTGAGCTGTGACAGCACAAACCAAAGGACTGAGATTGAAGTATCAGGTGAAAAAAGCAACAACTCCCAGTGCAATGTCACAAACTCCCTTGTCTTGAACAGGGGTTTGTCTTAGTTTTGTGTGGCACCAGCATCAGTCCAAGGCCAGCAATACTGATTCATCTGTAAGTCCTTAATAAGAGCAGTCTTCTTTTTAGATTGTGTGAGCCATTCTTCTTTGGGCTTTGTTGACTTGGATTGTGTTTTTTTTTAAATAAAATTCAGCTCACAGTGCTGCCTCTCCAGCACAGCCAGAGTGAGTCTCCATTGCTCCCCACATGCAGCAGTTAGAAATCAGGCCAGGGTGAAGTGTCTGGCATTATTGCATACACTTGCATACATTGCCTTCCTTAGCAAAGCAGCTAAAAGGGAAAAGATTAAGCTGCTCCCACAATATTGCTAAAGGCAGTGACAGTTTCTGCCTGGAAATGCTGATGGAGAAGCTGATGTGAAAATCTTCTCCCTCTGTCACACAGAGGAGCTGGGAGAGAAGCATGACTGCATTTATTGGCAGTTTGTTGGAATTGCACCATTAACCAATGCATTCTCTGAATTGACACACTTAATTTTTATGGATGGTACTTGTCTTTTGAATGCTTGATTAAGTGTATCCATCCCTCCTGTAGTTAACTTGTAGTGTGTGTCCCTCCGATACTAAAAACCTCCTCTGGCCCTGTAATCCTATAAAATATTTTGCACTTAGCAATGGAAACATCAGTAGAACCTAGTAAAAGTCATTCAGGGGAGAATCATGTTCTGGCATTCCATATGCGGAGTCAGGCTTTCATTTCCAATTGAATTACCAGCATTCTATCCCCTATCTTTTTAGCATTTTATTCTGAGTTAGGTTTACAAACTTCAGGCAGAATTTTCCATTAACTTGCTGCAGTCTTTTTGCACTTGAAAAGACCCAAATCCACAATGGTGGTTTTGTTTCATTTACAGGTGAGAGAAGTGTGGAAGTAATTCAAGAAAACGTTCAGAAAGCAATCAATGGGAAATATGCTCTTTTCTGCCTTGGCTTCGGGTTTGATGTCAGTTATAAATTCCTGGAGAAAATGGCCCTGAGCAACGGGGGAATAGCACGGCGTATCTATGAGAATGCTGATGCAGCCCTGCAGCTGCAGGTCAGGAGTAAGGAATGTGCCAGGAAAACCATCTATCAGCTACACTTTATGTCTAGTCCTAGCAGCAAAATCACAGATCTTCCAAGATGAAATGTTGGGGTGGAGTTTGCCTGTTACTTTAGTGGAAGGAAGAAGGCAATTTTGGGATGTCTGAGGGTTTGTACCCTCCACGTATCCATGACTCAAAGTCCTCAAATGAGCCACATTCAGACAAACTGGGAAACTTACACATTTCTGTACTGTAAAAAGAGAAATTGTACAGAGGAAGTGGACAATTTCTGAGTTTGCAGTAGTTTTGCACTACTAAAGAAAAAGCTTTTTAAAGGGGGCTTTAGACATTCAACATATTGCTTTGCACAATTTTGCTGTCATTTGTGGGTGTTCTCTGTCTCACTGCTTTTCTTTAGGGCTTTTATCAAGAAGTGGCTACCCCGATATTAATGCAAATTGAAATGCAGTATCCAGAAAATTCCATTGAAGGATTAACCAAGAACAATTTCAAGCTGTTTTTTCGAGGATCTGAAATTACAGTGTCTGGAAAAATTAGCGATGAGCTGGATCTTTTGCCAGTGGAAATTAAAGCTCAGTCAGTAAGTGTTTAGTTTACTAACCGTGAAAAACATCTCTCCCTTCTGTCTTTTGTGGCACAAGACAAGGCTTCAAGAAGTGTTTAGTATATGTTCTTTACATTCAGGCATTCTGCTCTTTTCCCCTTGTTTGAACTCTCAGATAATTTGCTAAAATTACCCTCTCTTGAATTTGCTACAAAAGAAAAACCTTGAAGAATATCCACAAATAAGCATACACCAATTTTAATTCAGTTTTGTTGATTCTTTAACAAAATCCAAATATTTTGGCCTTTTAAACACTTTCAGGTTTCTATTTTTTACACTGAAGTAGGAAATCTCAATTATTGGTCTAAAAAACGCTGACATAGAATTTAATTACCTCCAGAAACACACCTCTAAAATACATGCTTTTTAGATACTTTGGAGTTGCATTTTCCAATGGGAAAGAACAAAATTGAAGGACAACTGGTACTGAAAGATATTCTTGTAAGTCTAATAATGAGACTATAAATGAAGTCTGGAGCTGTTCTTTTGATGGTCAATTTTCTCTCACTTCAGCACACGAGTAACTTGACTCTTAAGGAAGAAGCAAATGTCAAAGAGAAGGAGCAAGTATTCCAAAATCAAAGATACATCTTTGGGAATTTCATAGAGAGACTGTGGGCTTACTTGAACATTCAGCAGCTTCTGGAAGAAGCGTAAGTGATTTTAATGCTTCACATAACAAACTTCTGGCTGTTCAAAACACAAATTCCTTATTCACAAATGATATGAGCAGAATATACAAAGAAACAGAAATATTTCTCCAGGCAGTATCAAAACCATAAGATACAGGGAGAATACTGCATTACTGTATGATGAACATGAAGTGCCTTTCAGTTTATGGTAGCACTACAACATTCAATACTACAGCATTCAATTTCCTATATATGAACATGTAATGTAACACATTCTTCATGAAATTACTATGAAATAGATTTCAGTTGTATGGATTGTGCTGAACTCTTCTTGCATGACCAGAAATATTGTCTGTAGATAAGGAAATGGAAATAGCTAGGGAATAGAACAATATGGATATCCAGATGATACTTCATACATCATCTATCTATTACTTCTATGTATTTAAACCAAACATAGGCTCCAGTGTTGCAAAGAATTAAGCATTTCCATAATTTCAGGCACACGAACAGCTGAGTTATCCCCATAAGAGTACTGACGCTTCAATAATAAATATCTGTGGAGACACAGCTAATATGTAAAGGAATCTGAAGATGATTTGTTCAGAGTCTCTACACATTTTTGCTTCATCATTAACACAGACTTCAGTATTTCAGCCCAAGAAGAGGACCAGAAGGCTCTGGAGGCCCAAGCCTTGGATCTGTCCCTGCGGTACAGCTTTGTCACACCCCTCACTTCCATGGTGGTCACCAAACCCCAGCAGCAGGAGGAGCTGGCAAACAAACCCACCGAGGCTGGTAAAAACAGCCCCCCTGAAACACTCTGCTCTTCTGGATTCATTGGGGTTGACTTCCACTTAGGTTCATTTGATAGTGATATAACGAGGCAAATTGGAGGCAGGAGTTCAGGGACTGGCTTCCTTTCAAAATAAAACACACAGGATTTTTTTGAAAGGTGAAGTGATGAAACGGGTACTACAATTGAAATGGAAAATAGTTTGTTTAAATATTAACTAAAGGTAGTCTAATAGCTGTTACTATTATATTCCTGACAATGCAAAAGGGCTCCACACTTTTCTCTGTAGCATTTAAGTGAAAAAATGAATGCAGGGGGGAAAGCTTGGCCTCAGTCAGAATTTTACAAGTGTTTTATATACCCATCCTTTAACACATAAAACCTCATCAACTGAAGCCTTGTCCCATTTTGCTGGTTCACATGGATAAAGTAATTCAGTGGTGACTGTATGACATCCATCTGTCCCTCTTCCTCTTGACAGATAATGAGAAGCCCAACAGTCTTCCAGCAGGAGGTAAATATTTTCTTCTTTCCCAATAGTGTATTTTCATAGTCTTTAATAAAAAAAACCAAATGAAACAAAATAGTTCATGGTGCTTGTTCTATAGAGTGAATTATCTGAGATTTGAAAAAAATGCGTGAAGTAAATTGTAAGCAATGACTGCTACAGTCTGTACAGGTTTTGGGTAGATAACAGGGTCAAAGGGAGAAAAATCTTCTATTCAGAAAGTCTCAAAGGTCAAAATTATCTTTGCTCCTGAGGAAAAGTAGTTCTTCAAGTCAATGGTGTTAATGATGCTTTCTGCTTCTTCCTACCACGTGTGAAGGATCTTTTAAAAAATTCCACTCAAGAAAGCCTTCTGAGGATGATTCAGGTATTTTTTTCCTCTCTGGAAACTGCATTTATTTGAATAATAATTTTATAGATGAAGAACCTTGGTTTTGCTCTAGTTCTTTCACAGAAAAGTATTGAGGGAATCACAGCGCTGCCCTGTCTTTGGAGGTTGCCTCTTTCAAAGTGGTGTTGGGGAGTTCAATAGCAGAACCACTCCTGTAAGTTATGTGATGCAATCATGAGTAAAACACAGATACTCCCTTTTTTTTCTCCAGGTTCTCATAGAGTGATAGGTGGGTCACCTGTTGGTAAGTACTTCTCCTCTGTTTCTCTTCAGAATAATTCTATGAAGTTAATTTCATATGTAGGGTCATATCAGCCTTATTCTAGTAAATGCATTTGGGTTGGAGATGCTCACTTGATATACAATTTAGTTTTTATTATATGTATTTCAGTCCACAGATATTTTATAATGAACTATAAACTTTTGAAAACAACCTTGGTCCCTTTTCAGAAATAAAAAAAAAAATATATACACCTCCTGAAAATAAATGTGAAAGATCTGGAAAATATGAATTAGTAAGCTGAAAGAAAGGAATGTAAAAACAAAATAATTCACCAGTCTGGAGGTATCCAGAAAAAGCAGTGGGCAACAAGCAGGACAGATTCCCTGTTTCAAAGGGTGGGGAGGGAGGTGCAAGGCATAAACCCAAAGCAACAAAACATTGAGAAAGCCCTTTTCTTTCAGCTCGAAGGCGCTCTGAGCTCCAAACTGGCAGAAACAGGAAGATGCTTTCAACAGGTAACTGCTCACAGTGGGGTCACAGGAGCTGGGCTGGGTGTGCTGCATTCAACACTGCCCAGTGACCCTTTAAGATGCAGCTCTAAACCCTCCCACAGCTCCAGCTGAGCACAGACCCATGGCATGGTCCATCCTGACAGAAATAGGCACTGGATGCTGTGCTTTTCCCCCACATTGGGACATCTTGTCTTAGGCAAAGCTCTCTGTAATTGTCAGTGAAGAGCTCTGCCAAAAAGGTTTCTGTCCAGCATTTGTCCTGGTTCATCAGCTGACTTAGAGAAAAGTGTTTCATTAAACTCTTCTTACTAATTTTAACTGTTTCAGTTTCCAGGTTCAGAGATGCTGTAAGAGCACAACCTTTAGGTTAGTGACACACATCCAAGTCCCATTTCAATTATCAATGTAACTGCAATGTACACTTCTTCAGGCAACAATGCTTTTTCTGACTGCACCAACTCTGTGAAAATCTTTTACCTCTTCTTGCAAACCTTGGCTAGTTCTTTCCATTTAAGTAGAAAATATCCCTGTGTTCCACGAGAAGACCTCTCTGGCTCGAGGATATAAGAAATGCAATATAAAACATTTTCAGCCTAAGCCTCTTTAAGGGCTCGTTGTTCTTAGTAAACTCTATGTTTAAAATCTGTTGATTTCATTCATATCAAGGTGCTGTGTCTGGGTGTGCTTTTCAACAGTTATTACTTTGTTCTTAATCATTCTATCCTATAAAAGCTGTAACTGCTGCTTTAGGTATAAATCTATAAATTATTTTTGCTGTGCCTATCCAGGGCACAGGCTAGATTTTTATTGTTGCTGATATTTTTCTTCTCTCTTTTCAGCCAGTGAATATCCTCAACTTCTCTTGCAATTACCCAGACAAAATGAAAGAGTCTGCTTAAATATTTATGAAAGAGCACAAACCCCTGTCCACCTGCTGTCAGATCCAGAGCAAGGTGAGTCAGCCATGTTACCCCAATACCAAGGAGAGTGACTGTGAGTGCAGTTGGTGTTTTTGGGAATAACCCCCTCCCATGAAGAGCCATCTCACACGTGCTGCCTTGCACTGACCAGAGAGGCTGTGGTAAACTCTGCTGTTCTGTTAGGCAATATTAATGGTGCAACAGCTGGGGACACTTCTCACAGGTATGGCTGAGGGTCACCTTCTCCTCCTGGTGTCACATCCTCCTCGGTCCTTAGGGCTTTCTCCTACCCAGCCCTTGGGGCTTTGGAGGATGCATGACCTTAAACCTCTTGGTCCCTGTGTGCCAACAGAAAGGCACATGCTCTGGATGCTCAGCAGATTTTCTATGGTCCTGTCCTTGAGGAGCCATGGCCTGGGCACCAGGCACCTGCTCTGATTATGGAACACAGACACCTCTGTGCAGGAGGTGCAAGGAAGGGGTTAAACGAGCTCTAGTGACCTCACCACAGTCTTGGGACATGTGGAGCCGAAATCCCCACAAAACCAGATTTGAGATCCTGGAGTCATTTCAGTGACAAAACTGGAGCAGGTTTATTAAGATCACTTGTACCATAAGAGTAGAATCCCCTGACAAATTTGTATTAAAGGACTCACTGTGACGGGGAGACTTGGAGATGGAATACTGCACTTTGTGCAGTTTGATATTGACTACGTGAATCCCCCCGTGCAAATCCACGTCTACACTCATGCAATCCTTCTAAGCTACAATAACAAGAACAGCTGGATGCCGTGGACAAAGTCAGCTTCTTCCACCACCCAAGGGTAAGAAACATCTCTCTGTCAATCCTAAACTTGAAAATGTGTCAGATCTTTGTTCATTCAGACCTCTGATTCCCCATTTACCTGAAGTAAGTGCTTCTAGATGTCCTTCTCCAGCAAGCATATCAGTGTGAGTAGCAGCAGGGTATTTTCATAATCCCCCATTTCAAATTTGGAGAAGATAATGTTTGATTTTTAATTCTCCATGCCTGTGTAAAGAGAACCAGAACAACTGCACCATCAGCCTGCTGTTCATGTATTTATGTTCCAAAGGAAAGGAGCCATGCAGAGTAGCCTGGTGCCACCAGCAGCCACTCTGTGTTCCTCCAGGGCAGAGTGAGCATTGCCAAGTGATGGCTTTGACATTTACTGTCCCTTTTATACAGCACTTGGCTCCACACAGGCTGGGGTTTTCTTTCTCCTCCGTTTTAAGCAATAACTCCCATCTGGGAAGCTGACATTTTTTTATGGGCAGGCATAAAGTGTTGGAATAGCCGTCTGTAATTAAATGTCCGCTGTAGGAGAAGAGATACTTTGAAAGCAGACTTTATTTGTTAGAGTAATTAGAGCAGGATCCTTCAGTACCACAAGGAAGAGCTGAGTGTAGCTGGTTCCCTCAGGCTTTTCATATTGCTGGACTTAGTCTCCACAAGGATCCCCTGCTGGCCTGGGGCAGACGGGACACCCATCGCTGCTCCCCCCCACACACTTCTAGACAATAACAAAGTCCTACAACAACTGCTTTCAATTATTCTTGTAACCCAAACAGAACCAAGAACTTGCTGATTTATGTCCCAGTATAATTTGCCATGCAGAATAATCCTCCTGCTTCAATCCAGCACCCAAGCCCCTGCATCAGCACTTTGGGGGTGGCTTTGTTAATCCTCTCTGCAGGGAGCAAAATGACAGTGACATTTGTGTTCTGCAAGCCCACCTGGGATCACAATAACATTAATGGGTCAGAAGAAGGCAAGGTCTGAAAAACTTGTGAAATATCCAAGAAAAAAATATTTGACTAGTTCATTGAAAAGATTGAATTATTTCATTAGTCTACCTTTTTTCTCATTAAAATGGTGAGAATTTTTTTTTTTCCCCATCCAAGTATTTCTTGTCATTATGGATAATAAGGTGTATTCATCAGCAAAAAATTGTCCCCTGGTATATTTGCAAGACCTGTTGTGCAGCACAGAGAGAAAAGATATTCTACTAAATATTTTCTAGCTTAAAAATAACTACAAGCAGATAAAAAATGCAGTTGCAAAGAGGTAAAAGGCAAAAATGAAATTATTTTGAATCATTAATGTCAGTTAGTTAATTATATATTCTTTCTTCACATTTTTCCTGGAAATAATTTTCTCATTTACCTCCTAGGCTGAGAGTGTCAGTTGAAAAGGAAAGGAGCGTTACAGCATCACTTCCTGATACGGTCACAGTAAAAATCTCCTTGGCCAGGTTTCCAGACGATTTCCTGGGGCTCTATTTCTTGAACACCGACCGTTTCTCGGACAAAGTCACCGGAGTTCTGGGTGTGTATCAGTGTGGATGTGTGCAGCAAAGGGAAACTGTGCACTTAATTTATTCTTTTTGGACATTTAACTTGTACTGCCCAGCAATCCCAAAGAAGGGAGGTCTCACCCTGGAAACATAACACACATCACACAATGCTCTTCCACTCACCAGCGGCACAACCCGAAGTAGCCCGTTATGGGTTTAGAAGATGTTAAAATAAGACAGAAATAAATAATAGCTGGGCTTAACCTCAACAGTGCTGTGGAATGACATGACTGATGCAGAAAATTCATTCCATGTCAAATAACAGACTATAAATAATGGGCATAAAATTGTAAACAATCATGGTTAGGAAATGAAAGCCAGCTGCTCCTGAATGTCTTGGCTCCAAAAATCCTGGTAAGACCTAAGTTGAAGTTGTTTTGGAAACTTTGCAAATGGAGAAGCTCCATATTCCAAAAACCACAAGGAAGAAATAATTGTGAAAATCAATCAGAGAAAGGCTGAAACTTCCTGTGGAGAGTGTTAAGGATAACAGGAGATCAAAGCTGAAACAGAGAAATTTTCTGAACTTACTAATGGAGCATCCAAACTTGGTCTTTGGGTTGTTTTCTGCGATGAAGAGCTGCTCTCCTGGTGTTAGAGCTGCCATTTGGCTTAAAAAAACCAGCAACACTCAGCTGGTTTGTGTTTTTAAATAATTTCTGTGTCTGTTGCTTAGGTCAATTTTATTCAAAAGCACAATTTGTGAGTAACTCCAACAATGATCAGAGAGCTGTGGAAAGACTCCTGAGAGTGTCTGGAACTGAGCACAGAGTTTCCAGGTACCAGATTTGGGAGGGGTGGGGGTCTTTATGCTTTGAGATGTATTTTATCAGCAAATACCAGAGATCAAAAGAAATTAAACTGAGGGAGTATTTGTAAGAACACACCTCTTTGGTGTAAATAACTGGCATTTTAAATTTTCCCCCAACAGCCTGCATTTGTTATTCAAGTGATGCTACAGGGCTCAATGCTCCTGTTTCAGTGGGGGAAATAATTACACCCTGGGGCTACAGCTTGCATTGTTTTCCTGGATGGGGAAGGTGTTTCCTCAGTTGGATTTACCATGGGAAAATGTTTCTATCCTTCAAGTGCTTTTAGCACACATCTGTGATGGGGAAGAAATGCTGTGAGTGTGCAGGTGCTGCGGTGCAGCTCTGCCCACACAAGCCTCGGATTCCTGGTGCCATCTGCACATCAGGGTAATTCTGGCCCTGCCCTTTGATTTTGTTATCACAATTTCTCTTGTTTTGATTTCATTTCAGGTTGTACAAGAAAGATTACAGGCTCGAGTCAGACAGTGAACCTGTTTCCTGCTGGTCAATAGATCTAATTCCCTAGGGGAAAAAAAAAAAAACATCTGTGAAGAAACTTATGAAAATGAAGCTCTTCCAAGTATTTTTGATACTTGCATCAAGAAAACCACACAGTTAGAGCCTTGCTGTTGCTTTATATGTGTCACAAATATTTACCTTGAAATAATTATACTTTCAAAATATGATGATGCTTGTTTGCTATTTGAAAATGATTTCTAATTTACAATGTAGTTTTGTTGTTGAAAATTTATGTGAATGAACGGAATAAAATTGACGTTATCAGCTAACAGTTTGATATAGACACACGGACTTTGGTTTCCAAATAAAAATCAGTAGTGGCATCATCCAAGCCAAGAAATGTGTCATGCAAACAGTAACAGACTTCTAAACCTTTATCCTGTTATGATGGTGGTGGTCTTGAACCACGCATTTTGTAAAAACACCATGAAGTCTGAGGCAGTATTAGTTTACCCTGTCTCTCATTTTCTATTTTATTGCTCTATTAGGGTTCTCCTGGAGGTTGTTCTGTCAGACCATTCAAAGCTCATGAAATCAGCAGTGAATGGGGCTGTGTGTGGGATGCAAACACACCAGCTGTGGTCTGGTTCTTTGTTGAAAAAGTCTCTGAGGCTCTCTTTTGAAAACATCTGCAGAACAGCCATTGGCTGGTTGCAAAACACAGCATTTCAACCCCCAAAGTTAGCAGCTTTTTTTGGCACCATTTCATACATTGTGCAAACATTGGAAGATGTTTTACAAATAATGAACATCTCAAACCCAACCTGCTGTGCACTGAGGTAACACTGCAGAGTAAACACACACACAGAAGCCTCTGCCAATGAAATCCAAGCTGTAGTTTCAGTCTTCTGCTTTTCGTAAGTTTTAATTCCAAAATTATTTTGGTTTAGAATATCAGTTCCTTTGTAGCTTTGAACCCATACATCTGCCAGCATTGTAGGCACTTTAACAGCAGTTGCTTTCTATCCTGCCAATAATATATAACTGGAAAAACCATTTTATTTTAAAGCAATGTACTAAAAGAGAAACAATTTCTTGCCAAAGTCAATAAGCTAAAACAATCTGTGTAATTAGAGGCCTGTTTTTTAAAAGAAATGTGCAGATGCGATACCAAGATATGTTTGTGTGAATTGCTTGTACTTTCAAGGTGCTGATTTTGCTGCACAAATTACATGACAAACAATGTGGAATTTGGAAACTGGAAGCACCAGATTGCTCATTTCACTGCATCAAAAATGGGCTTCCCCATCTGATTGTTTCCATTATAGATGAACCTGGGATTTGAATCACAAGCTGCCAATCCAGAGTTCTATCAGCAGACTTGCTACAGATGAAACATTCCCTGTTTTCAGTTGTAGGGTGTCTGTGTGTCACCTCCTGCCCTGCTGCCAGCAGCAGGGATAGGAACAACACTGATCAGGGGGGGAAGCTTTCACCTGGACCCGCTGCTTTAAGTGAGGCTCAAGCAGGTGCAGGCCATGCTTGAGAGCTGCACTCAGACTGCAGTGCCTGAGCTTTCCCAGGCAGCTGCTGCCCTGCTAATGCAGTTCTCCCTTGCGGCAAAGAAACTCTGGGCCAGGGAATTTATTAAGGTACGATAGAAACTCCTGACGTTGTTCAAAGATTTTGTCTGACTTTGAATAGATGAGTTGTGCTGACAGAGATTTCTGTGCTTTCTGCAGCAGCCCGAAGTCACTGGTGTGCCTGACTGCTGCATCTCCCAAGTCCAGGTAGCGCTGCTTCCCCTCTGCACGTGTGCTTTCTCTAAGTATGTGCTATTCCACTCTTCCCTTGAATAACGGCATCTTAATTTGTTGTTTAGTCTCACTCTCCTCCTGTGCTTTCCAAGCCTCCAGAGTGAGGTCCGGTGGGTTTCTGATTTCCTGTGTTCCTTTCCCTTGCTCAGAAGGTGAAGGCAGATGCAGTAATGAATATTCAGCATTTTGTAATTTCTAGTTCCAATCCAGAATAGTGTCAGTGTATATGTAACAGATCTATGCATACCTCACAGGATATGGCCCCACACTTCTCTTTTAACCAGCACTGTAGCCACCATCAGGAGGAGTAACTGCGATCCTCTATCTGTCTGCTGCTTCTCCCTGCCCTCTGTTACCTTCAGCTACCTTTGCTGTTACCTCCTGCCTTGCAGGAATCTCCTACTGCTTATAGATCAGAAGCCATACAAAAGCAGACCAGAGCCCCTGAGAGCAACTTGTGGCTCCCAATTCAGTCACAGAGATGACCCCTGACACCTCCAGAGATTTGCCTCATCCCCATCAATCAACCAGGAAAGTTCTGGCCGGCCCAGGATTGCCTTGTGCCCAAACTCTGCCAGCCAGGTCAAGGTCTGCTGTCCCCTGCTCTGCTTTATTGTGTTAATTGAGCAAGTGAGGACAGGACCAGCCCGAATGGGCAGTGCCACAGATCCAAAATGGATCATTGCTTTATTTCATTCTATTCCATCTAATTGATTCTCTTACAATAGAAATTTAAGCTTACCAGTTTGTTTTGGTATTCTCTCACTCCCTTCTGTTGCTGTTCTCTCAGTCCCTTCTGTTGCTCTTCCTGCCTTCCTCATTTTTCAGTCACTTATTTCCTTCTGTAGAAATTACTGTTTTCTTTCACCATATCTGTCTGGATTTAGCAGGCAAAGATCTGCAGCCACTGTCACACCCTCTCCCCTCACCTATTTTTTTTTCTTTTACAAAACTGCTGCTTTCAGTAAAGGATTCTGCTCCCCAAAAAGGCCTGTATCTCCCATAAATTCACCAGTGAGTATATCTTTCCTCAATTTTTTTCCTCTTTGATTTTTCTGTTGCATTTTTGTTCACCTGCACTCTTGTTCTTTCATTTAAAGCTGTCACATCTTCTATCATCTCTTTCTCCCACTACACTCCTCTTTTCTCTGTGTTCTGCATTTTAGTTTTCCACACAGAGACTTTCTTTGTCATATAACTCTTGGGGAATTTTATGCTTTGCCATGTGAGACCACAACTGTCTTTTTGTGGTTGATTTGATTAAAAGAAATCTTGAAGTAAGTAAGAAATATGGAGGGGAGAGAACATGTATTTGGTTAGTTGGGTTTTTTACTTTAGAAGTAAGAGCTTGCAATTTCTTGCAGTAAAAAATGAATATATAAATAAATGGGGCACTTGCCTGAATGGTGTTCATAAATTCTTTTATAGGAACAGAAGGAAAGGTCTTCCTCAAGAAAGATGCAGTCCAAAAGAGCTATCATTACTCAAATGTGAGTGCTGCTTGCAACCTTGGTGTTTCATTAATTTATAAAGATTCAGACATTCAAAAGTTAGGTGCAAATTAAAATGCTAAAATACAGAAGTCCTGGATGCCAAGAGTCCCTCCTGTGCTGGCAGCAGCCCTCAGCACTGCACAGTCAGGAGATCAGGAGGTTCCAAGAACCACAGGATCATCCCAAAATCTGGTCTGGGCTGTCACATGTCCTCTTGTGCTCAATTTCAAAATGCACCTGGCACCCCAGGCTTTGTGAAACTGGCATGAGAACACTGAGCTGTCAGAATAACAGAACCAGGCACTGAGTACTGATACTTTATTTAATCACTCCTGACACTCAATTATTGACTAAAAGTTGGGTAGAGGGTTTCTGTTATGTTTTACAAAGTAACATTTTAAGTCAGAATTTTAAACCTAATAAGGAGGACACTTCAGAAGACGAGAGATCTTGCCGTTCAGATTGGATCAAATACACAGTAAAACTCTGTAAGAGAACCATCATCCCTTGTCCTTGCTAACCATGGTATGCTTATATGCTTTGAACAGTTCTTATATGTTGAAAATACTGTTCTTTCAGATAAATGTTGTCTGCCTGTGCATTTGGAGGAAGTTGTAGTTGCTTAAAAGAGACTGGAAACAATATAATCTGTATGAACACCATCTATCAGCCCAGCTCCATTGTCATGGACAAACCAGCAAGGAATATCAACACCATGTTTAGGATCTCTTCTGTAATCCTTCTGCCAGCCCCTGGAAGGGAAAACAAAGCCATGGGAGTACTGAGGTAGGAACTGCACCTGGACAAGGAATCTCGCCTAAGTCTTTGCTAAGAACTTCATAATTTTGTACCTTGTTACCGTCAGTTCATTGTTTTTAACAATCATTGTGGCATCTGGTTTCTTGGGATCAGGCCCAGGATGAATTTCAAGTATGGTGAAGTCAATGGGCCGGAAAAACTGTCCTAGAAAGAGAAGTGAAAATTACCATTTCAGGCATAAAAACAGAAGCAAACCAAACAGAAATCCCAGAATTTCTACATTCCTGTACTGGTTTCTGTGTTCCTTCAGGGTTTTGATTGGATAAGCAAACACCAAGTTTCAGGTAAGGCTGTGGTATCATTCGTATTTTCTGTTTATAACCTGGAATTGCATCCACTTCATCTGGATGTAAGTTCCAGCTTCTGACTGCACAGAACAATTACAGCTTTTTCTAGATATCCTTAAAGATATCCTCATTTGGTGTGTTGTCTATTCAGTTGAATTTATTACATGTTTTCCAAGTCTTCAGGTTTTTTTAAAATCAAATAATCCATGTGCTGATCTCTGAAATTTCTGGGGGTGATTATTCTCAGCACAAGTACAATATTCTGTCTATAAATTATGGAGCCTCATAGGGAAAGACCATCAGGGAAACACTAAACAAAGTCGTACCTAATAATCCATGGGTCTTTTCAGACAGTTTATCACTTTTCAATGTATACAGTCCCAGGAAATCTTGGTGGAGAGGATGTTTCTTCCATACTTGGTGCAAAACAACAACAAATGAGGCACCACTGCCCATTGAGAGCACCAGATTTTTTTTCCTGTTAATGATCAAAGTTAAACTGAGGAAAAAAGAAAAACATGACTTAGAACGTTGTGTTTATCAGAGTTCACAGCAACAGAAAGACATGTGAGAAGAAGAAACAAATATATCTCTATAAGCTGCTCAGTGTTTTTTAAGAGAAAGGGTGTGCTGCTGTTTTGGTCCATGGAGTCTCCCTTTGTGTTCACAGCTACAGAATCATATTAAATGACACTGGAAAACACTCCTTGGCATTCAAAATTTTCAGTAAGATGTTTTTAGCAAAACCTGTACTTCAACAGTGTAGTCACAGATAGGTTGATGATACGTAGATACGGCACCTCATGCTCAGTGATACAAATTCTATTGATAAAACCATCACTTCTTTGCCTGGATGCTACACTACACTTTTTTCTTTAGTTTTGCAGAGAAGTCAACTCCCAAAGTGCCTATTTTAGTGCTAGGATAGAGAAGACTTGCTTCTGACTGTGTCAGTGATATCATCCATGTATTTATGACAAAAAAAAAAAAAAAAAAAAAAAAAGTCATGTGTATGAATGACAGTTTGCTCTTTCTGCTGCACTGTCAGGCCTTGAGAAGGCAGAAATTTTATTCTACACAGTGAAATTTAAAGGAGTAGGAAGAGAAAATGTTGCCTGTTCCTTCTATAAACCTATAGCACAGGTATAAATGATTCTGTAATAGATCCCCTGAGAAATATACCTGCTGACAAGAAAAAATATACCAATTCTGTAACTGCCACAAGTTCCATTTTCAAAATGGAGATTTGTTTTTGGAACACTATTGTGCCTTTGAAAAATTACACACTATGTCTGAAGTTACTCCTTAAGTATTTGCAAGACACTGCTACATAAAGCACAATACCAAATCTAGTTTTACCTTAGTCATAGCAATAGAAAATCAGAGAAAACTCTTCATGTATTTATTTCAAGCGGAGAAATTTGTAACTAATTCAGCAGTTACACAACGAAGTAGAGAGCAGAATCCAGCAGGGCTTGAATCAATTGCTTTTCTAGATTCACGCATGAATCTTAGAAGTGTATTATTGATCAACATTTAAAAATATTTTAAGAAGAGTAGAAAGTAATAAAAGAGGTTGATACCCTTTCTGTAAGTCTTACCCTGCTTGTTGCAAGGTGACCGAGTCCAGCCAGGTGAAACCTGTTTTCTCATCCCCATTCTGAATTGTGATCATCTCGGGAGTTACTGTCAGCTTTACATCCAGCTGCTTATTTGCAATACCAAGTTTACCAAAATATGAGTTTTGGATCTTTGCATCACTATTTGCTCTCTTATCACCAATAAGTTCTCCATTGACTGTGATGCCTAATACAGAAATGAAACAAGTATTGTTTTATAGACACGACCTGATCAACTGATGTCAAGGAGAATCTTAAAAATTTAACAACTTAAGAAATTAAATATGAGTTGAAAAATAGATCAGAATTACTTGTGCACATTTGTACCAAAGCAAAATAAAGTTCTGGGGGTTGGTCTGTGAATTTCCACAAAGCCAATATTCATTTTGTTGAGAAAAGTTCAGTTTTTCCCACTTTGTGATGGGTACAGAGTCTGAGTGACATCAGTCTCTCTTTATCAGATATTCCACAAACTGGCAACTTAAGGATTATTTTATTGCTTCTACTAAAACTCACTGAGACAAATTACTACTCTCAACCCTCACAGTGGTTTTTAAAGTAACTTTAAAAGTTCACTTTGCTACAGGAAGTGAAAACTGTCATGGCAATTGTACACTGTCATTGCTACAAGACCCCCTGCTAACTTTGCTTATGCATTATAAAGAGAGAAACAACCTTTAAACACATTTTGTTAGAAGTATCCTGTATTAAAAATATAGTCAAAAACTCACCTGTAACCGGGTCATTTATTAAATTTAAGATCATGCCGGGGTTTTCATTGATATTGAAACAAATGGCATCTTTTTTTTGTGGTACTGATATAATGAAGTGTGGATCTCCATCAACTGTAAAGGTAAATCACTGGTGTCTGTATAGTGATACACAGGGTCAAAGCTCCACATGAGCATTTAATATTGCTTAATATTTAAATTTAATAACTATATATAAACTATTTAATAGAAAACAGGCAGTTGTCAACACAAAACCTACTGATGGGAAGGAGGACTGAGAAAATCACCACATATAATTTCAATTACTTGATCTTTAGAAGACATTGAGAGATGTTTCAAAAGTAAATTAAAATAAAATTAATAAAATTAAAATTAAATAAAAATAAAATTAAAATGAAAAATGGCTGCTTTTATGGAAGGGAATTAATTAAAATATCCATAAGAATTGTGTAATTTAACCTTAAATACCCTCTTCTGTTCTCCTAGACAGACACTACTCCAGCTACTCACCACTCGTATACCATGTGGGTGGTGATGCATATGTGTGATACAGTGGTGAAGCTGCAGAAGGAAAGAAAGTTGTTAGAAAAACTCACACCAAAATGGAAAATTGCATGGCCCATGTAAGAAGTCAGGGAGTTACTATGCTAGGTAAATCAGTAATTGCATCCTAGTTTTTAAAGCATGTAATCTATAGAATGACAGTTTGTGTGCTGTTTTTGAATCAAAAAAAGCTTCAGGACAGAGACAGATTTCACTTGTAGTCTGAATTGCTCTAAGGTTTCCATGTAGCCCAAGAAGCCTATCTGTAGGACACAAATATTTCAGACTTGAGGAAATGCAACATCATCCACTGAAAACTTCGGACTTTTTGACATTTGGATTGGTTTTTTTGTTTGTTGGGTTTTTTTGGTTTGGTTTTGGTTTGGTGTGTGTGAGGGGGTTTTTTTTGGGGGGGGGTGTTTGTTTTTTTGTTGTTTTGTTGTGTTTGTTTTGTTTTGTTAGTTTGTTTTTTCTAGAATGAATTTAGGTCTTTTCGGTGAAGTCTTGAAATAACTAGACAGAGACAGAGTCTGGCACTAATTTCCAGAGGAAAAAAAGAAAAAAGTCTAACTCTCCCATTTCCAGAATGGTCCAGCCAGCAATTTGGTGGATCAGTTGCTGTCTCTTGAATAAAACAGATGCTTTTTGCACAAGTGACTGAACACTTTAGTTTAGCAAGAGATGCTGACATCACAGTCCCTTGTTTTATATAATTCCAAAGGAAATGCAGAGTGAAATCCATCCTCTGTTCTTGGGAAACAGCTTTCAGGAAAAAATGGTGGTTTGATGAACAGGCATTTACTGTTATAAACTATTTAGCTAAAACTGTCACCTCCTATTGTTCAACCTTTAAGTGTGTTTTTAGCAGTGAGCAGAATTTGGTAGTATTTGTTTAAGTGCAGTTGTACTGCCAGAAAAGGCATCTCTGCCTCAAGTAATTTTAGTTGACAGATCCTGCCCCATGTAGAAAAGTAAAGTAAATGACTCACCCATCAAAGGACCTGTGAACATCCCTGCTTGAATGAAATAAAATGTTATTTTAGAAGCTACAAAGAGAAAAATCCAATCTGACCTACTTCATTCCTTCCTCCTTCCAAAACCAACCCCCAAATCTTGTAATTATGTACAAATTTCTAAATATTCCAAAGTAAAAATTTAGTCAAAACAGTTTATTTAACATTTACAAAGCAACAGCCTTGAAGGGGCTGGAAGCACACCCTGCTTTCCCCCACAAACGTTACTTCCCCAGGAGCATGGGGTTTGCTCTGCTGTTCTCTGATCCCTCTGTGCCACCTTGTTTAAATGGTACCTCCAGGAAGGAAGAACTGCCCACCTGGTTCCACATTTTTCTACCCTTCTGCTCTTTTTACATCTGAAATTCTGTCAGGGTATCTGAAGACAGGGCTCTGTGCTTTAAAAGTAGCAACCATGGCATAAATGAAGACATCTTTGTGTGAGATTGCTACACATGGGCACCTGGAAGTCCCCAGTGCCAGCCCTGGAGAGCAGCTTACTTGTACTGAATTCTATGGGACGGTGGTGGGATGCTGCAGCCATCAGAGACAGGAACTAAACTGAACCACTACTTACAAACCTATCCATCTGAAAAGTTGTATGTCTAGAACACAATCTTGATTAATTCCCCATGAACTTTACAAAAATATTGCATCCCAGATCAAATAAGTAATGTAGGAAATGCATCTCTATTAAAAATATTAAGTAAATTTAATAAGAAATGTACATACCTTCAGCTGTTATCACGGGCAGGTAAGAAGTAAAAGGAAGAAGAAGAGAAATGTACAGTTTCAGTTATACAATTAAACAGCAAGGATTCTGACCCTAATAAAACATTGTAAAAAAACTGTTTGAAAAGTCGACCAGCTATCCTCAGTATTTTGTAATGCCATTTCTTCCCAGTGATACAACTCAGTATTTTCAGATCAAATAGAGATGTACTAAAAGTAAAAAGCTATTATGTGGGGCAGCAGAACTGCATTTTATTATGTATGGGACAAGAGCTCTATTTGGAATTGTTTTCTTGTTATGCTACACCTATACTGCAAAATGTTCCTTACTGATCTTACTATTTTGTGGTTTTCCAGGCATTTAGATGATTCTACTAATACTGACTGGATGATTCAGTACATGGGTTTGTGAATTGAGACTTCAGGGTGAGTAAAATTGTTTTCTTA
Organism: Hirundo rustica; assembly: GCF_015227805.2. Classification (NCBI taxonomy): domain Eukaryota; kingdom Metazoa; phylum Chordata; class Aves; order Passeriformes; family Hirundinidae; genus Hirundo; species Hirundo rustica. The sequence continues at coordinate 4,783,530 of NC_053461.1, read as the reverse complement.
CACAGGGGCAGTGCTTTTTTTCTCCTATTGCTGCTCTATACTATCTATGCACAGAGAGGATTTCCTTGGAAAGAGGTTCAGAAAAGAGGCTTTGTACTACAAATACCTGGAAAGGGAAAGCAAAGAACTGAAGATGACTGAGTGGATGCCACTTCTGTCAGATGTTTGGGGGTTTCTATCTTATGGAAGCCAGCTGCAAACTTTAAAGTCATGATGTTGTGCAGTGTTTTGAATGTTAAATTAATCATGAAGGGGTTTTATGTCAGTATTACATTATGAGAGTAATGAAAAATACTGCAAAAATTTATCAGCAGAATACCTGAAGAACGATTCAGACTTGAAGGGCACTTAAGCAGTTCACTGGTTTCAGGATTTACTGCAGCTGGAAAAAACCTCACTAATTTCCAGTATATCTATTATGCTAAAATGCGTGAAGTTCCCATGCCAAAATCAGCAGATTAGAAAGTATTTTTCATCTAGAAGGCAGCAGAGAGCCCACACAGAGCCTCCAAGGAATTTTTAGGGGCTTTAAATAAAAGTTGGGGAAAAAAATAAAGATAGAAGAGACTGGAGAGCCTCTGTCAGACCTGTGGGATGAGGGTGGCTCAAACAATACATGGAGATGAAGTCAGGATGGCTTGGGGGCACACTGAGCAGAGAGCACTCCCTTGCTTGGCCAAGGAGCAACAGAATATTTGTTCACAGGGGTTAAACTGAGAGGCTGAAGTGTAGGAAGGAAGAATGTTCCACTGAGCAAGGAGTTCATAATTAGCTAAAATATCAGAGGAGTTGAAAACAAATTGTGTGGTTTAAATATAATTACTTCTCTTTCTGCAATATATATATGACTATTGTGTTTTACATATGTAATCTCAATCTTTTTACAACCTGATACATCCTGCCTGAGGAAGAGCTCTAGCAAATTTTCCCTTTTCATGTGGAAAGAGGTTACTACATCTATCCTTAGGCTGAAGTATGTAGAAAAATAAAAGAGAAAATAATTGTAAATAATCTGAATATAGTTGGATTATTAGATCAGAAATGCTTCTTGGTTTTCAGGGTCTTTTTCTGTAATAGTTTTTCTATTTAGTTTAAAATAAATTTATTTTAAATTTATAGTACTTTGCCCATATAATTTAGTAATGAAGGATGGTTTGATGGAAATGAGCTTTACAATGAGAAATAATTTTGCATAAACCACACACGTGCCAGGCTTGGAAAGTAGATTTTTCAGATACATATTTAAAACCGTGCCCACATGAAATCCTTTCTTTAGGGGAACATCAAAGGAACTCTTGGCTTCTCAAATACAGAACAATTGTGAAGATGTCTATACCTTCAGTGGGTTTATCAGCAATCCCCTCTTCATTGTTATTTTCTTCTGGTTTTGTTACCACCATGGATGTCAGTGGTGTTACAAACTTGTACATTAGTGAGAGAGCCAGGGCTTGAGCTGTAAGGTTTTCCTTTTCTTCTCCTGTAGCTGTAAGACTGAATACAGGAAGACACTCCCAGCATCAGTGATTGCTGAATCACTCACCACACTTCAGATTAAATATATTAAAGTAAAGTAATTTCTCTGCAGGTAATTTATCAATAAGATATATCTGTTACAGTCTAAGAGCACTTCTGATTCTACTGGCTGTCCAAGAGAAAGGCAAAACTGTGCTTTATACTTGCAATAATTTAAAATTGTTTCATTTGCAACCTGAAAAAGGAATACTGAGGCTAAGGAGGCCAACAGGTTGGTGGATTTCCCTCACTGATTTTTATGCTTTCCCATTGGCACCTCAGCCTCACATCCTAGAAACTGCAGGAGTCAGAGGGTGTAAGGGGCTCAGAGCTAAGGTATTATTCCAGGTATAATTACCGTTTTTCCAAGAGTTGTTCAATGGTAAGATAGGCCCAGAGCCTTTCAATGTACTCTCCAAATATGTACTGCTGTTCTTGGAAAGCCTGAGCTGTTTGCTCAGCACCTTGCTGTGTAGTGTACGACAGGGCATCATTCGCCTGTTGGGAGTAAGAATATTCTCTGTATCACAAGCAGCAAGGGACTGACAGAACTTCCCCCAAATTAAGACCTTTACACTTGAAAATCTTATGAAATTGAAAACCAGCCTGGTTCTACCCCAGAAATTTGCCAGTTCATATGAGGAATTTTGTCCCATTGCTCCTGGGAATTTTAGAGGTGTACACTACAGAAGATAACCCAGTTTTCCACATTCACATGGCATTTTTGTTCATCACAATGGAGGTAAAAGAAGCATTCAGTGATTTTGCGTAGCTCACAGAAGTCAAAGAAATCCATACTTACACCTTCACCTCGTACATCTACAGACAAATGGTTTTGGTTGCTGTCTACAAAGCGCCCAGCCACCACAATCTCAGACCCATCATAGAAGTGCTTAAAGCTGTTAGTAGTTAGGTCTGATATTTCATTTTCTGGGTAATTTAACTCCACATCTATGAGCATGGGATTTGACACCTCATCATAAAACCCCTGTAGGATTGGAAAAAAAAGAAAAAGAAAAGAAAACATTTAACTACCATTGTTTCTTTAATTCATGGGTAGATCTGTAACTAGAAACATCCTGCTATTTCGGCAATGAAAACTAAAAGTGTATTTTATAAGAAATATTTAGATATTTAGTTAAATCTCAGAGTGCGAGGCCTAGAAATCTACAAGTAATGGAAATGAGAAAGGACATACAAACTCTTCAGTCTTGCTAAGAGAAAGGAAAAATATTTGAGAACAATGTGCTGTGGATGATGAGTTCCATCAATATAAATCAAGAGGGATACCAAGCCTCCCACTATTTGATAATTTTCCATACCTCTTCTCTGCAGAGACTGGCATGAGAACATAATCAAAGGAGACTGGTATTGGATTTTAGCAGAGCTTGCAGTGAAATCTAATTCTTTGCTGAATTCTTTGAATGGCTGCTATTGGAATGTGAGCAGTGAAAAAGACAACCATGTATGACCAGTTTCCATGTCTTATGCAACTCGAAAATGCCTCCAGAGTGTGGTAAGATACACCTGCTCGCAGTGAGTTTCTAAAGAAAGAATATCTAGAGCATTAACCTGTGAGGTGCAGGAGATGCAGCAATTCCACCAGAGTGTCCTTCAGAACTGTGACTTGTGTCATCCTATGCCAAGTTTTAAACTCCCTGCCAGAGCTCACAGTATCTCCCTTTACTGTCCCTGCACTTCCTGCTTATAGAAGAGAAGGGGAAAATTAAATGCAACTAAAGATCCCTTCCAACTCAAATTATTCTATGATTTTAATACTCTGTTCACAGCAGACTCTAGAGTATCTCAGTATCAGATTACACACTGGGATTTGATTATTTGAAAACAATATCAGTAAATCTGACCTAACGTATCTCTAATCTCATGTATGTGGTAATAACTGCACCTGAAGCTGCAAAGCTGCATCAGAGTCAGGATAAATCCGACGGGCCAATCCTTTATTATCCAGTGCCATCCTCTCCAAGAAGCCGTAGTCAACACCACTGCCAAAGCCAAGATTGTATAAGGTGTATCTACCATCAATGGCCTTCTTCACTGCTTTCTCAATCTCGTGAGTATTTGATATACCTGCATCAAACCAGGAAGTGTTTGAGTTGTTTTCAAAAAAGATAAAATGATCGCAAAATCAAATGTGACTTGGCATGTTCAGATTCCTTAGGAGTCATTACTAAAAGCTTGATTTACTACTATGATGCTGGTATAGTAGCATCCAAATCATGAAAATATCCAGAAGTCAAAGGTGAAGGCCAACATTAACTAGCATTGTTTGTTAGTTAACAAACTCTCTTTACTATTCCATTCAACACATACTTACCTACATTTGGGTGGCCATCTGTTAACATGATAATTATAGAGGCGCTTCTCTTGGGAACAAGATTTTCATCATGAGCAGCATTCAGAATATCAATTCCTCTCATCAAACCACCATGTAAATTTGTCACTATGAGATAGACATAGAAATTTGGGTTCAGCAAAGGATGTCAGAATAAAGGTCCATTTTTCACTGGGGTCTGAAGAGATTTTATGACTGTAAGAAAACTAAAGGTTTGGTTTTACAGACAGGGGGATGTCTAGACAGAAAAGTACCTGGACTTTGGAAACTTAAGAAAAATAGATGTCATGCTCTGAGTAAAACTGAAATTCAGGAGTGTCTCATCAGCAATCTGAAACCCCAACAAACTGTAACATTGTGTTCACAGAATCAATTAATAAATTAACTTATGCAATGACCTATTGACAAGGCCAGTCAAGTACTTACTGCCTTGAGCAGAAATTTGCCGAACAAACTTCCTCGCTTCATCCAGATTCTCAGGAGTGGCCTTGATTAATGTTTCTTTCCAGGTAGATATTTCACTATCAAATAATATGAAATTGAAGAAGTCATCTTCTTTAATGTCATCTAGTATTTTTAGAAGTGCTTCTTTTGTCTATAAGACAAAGAGATTTAAATATATAATTCAACATTTAATAGAATATGTGCTTACAGATTTTACACCATAAATCTCAGCACTGGGCTGGTTTTTTACTCCCACACAGTATATCTTGCAAAAATTCTGAGCTTGTTCTGTTCTTGCCAGTCCCTGTGTCTATTTCAGAGTAACTCTAGGGAAGTCAGCTGCAACAACATCTGGAAAATCTTTGTAGCTGAGATGAAAATCAGGTTTCCTGTCATGGTTGGTTACTTACACTGAGATAAGGTGGCATGGCAATTGGGCTACAGGTTAGCGGAGAAGCTCATAAACAAGCATGCCTGGACATTTTGATGCAGAACCAAAACCTGAAAATTCTGAACATTAACTCAGTCATAACTCCGAAAAGATCTGCTGCTTCCCAGATACAGAATGAATAGAGAAAATGCACATAATCTGTATGCACAGCTTATTTTGGAACTGTCAAATACATGACAGCACTCTCTGGAAATGTTGATATTGGGGTTTTGAACTAATGACATTTTAAAGTAAATATAGGCTAAATGCATAGATTTTGTAACACTGCAAACTAGTACATCTGGCACTGGTCATTAGAGAGGTCACACCACTGAGCCACTTTGTACAGCTTGAGCACTGTAAGGCATTGTGTCCCTCCCAGCACCACCTCCCTCCCAGCACCTTGCTCCAGACCTTTCACTGGAACTCTACACTCATGTAATAACTCACTTGTTCTATTTCTCTTCCACTCATTGAGCCACTAGTATCCAATACAAAAATAATATTCTTGGACAACTTCGGTAGATTTGTTGGTGCAAAGAAGTGTACAAAGTAGCCATTGACAATCTGAAAAAGAAAATGTTAAGAAAAATCCCCACTTCACCACCAAAAAGTAAAAGAGATAAAGGAGACATCACTTTCATTTCATTTCTAGCCTCTGAGTGCCTAAAAAGTTTTAATGGCCCTGCCCAATCTCACCTCAGTCCATGGGCCCAGGAGTGTCATTTAAGTGCAAGACTGAGCCTTTAGTCCCTGACTGAGCTACAGTGTCAGAACATCTGTCTCCAGCTGTGTCACAGCTATACCTGTTCCTATCCATGGACTCCACTGTTTTGGATCCCACCCTGAAGACTGACTGCAGCTCACCCTCAGCTGTCTGTCTGAGGAAATAGCTGGCCCTCTCTGCTCACTGACCTTTACTGTGCAAGTTAAACTGTTCAACAGCTCAGAATTTCAAACTGTTAGACTTACTTGCAAATTATCTGGAGTTGTTCTCTTCACATCATATCTTACAGTAAAATCCCCATCCAAAACAGACTGGGAGCAATTTGCACAGGTTCGCTGCTGATCGAGGGTTGGCTTGAAAGAGATATGGCCCTGAAAAGAAAAACCTTCCTTAGATATGAACCTTAATAGCTGAAAGCCTTCTACAGAACACATCTGCATTTTTTTAAAGCCGGTATATTTCTTTTCACAGACATAAGAATACCCTATTTTATCAGGTTAGCTACTAGATTGTATGTATCCATATGTATTAAGAAATTTATTGGTGGTAACTGACACATGAAGGCTGCTATCCAGGGCTTTCTCCAAATGCTTATTTCCCTGTCTGCTTTGGGTCAGCTCTTCACTCTGAACGATACCTTTGACAAAACTGTTGTATGTTTTAGGAATTCTACCACCCCCATTCAAGGGAAAACTACTTGTTAGCAATGCAGTTTTTCTCTAAGAGATAATCTTACTGGTACCCAGGTTTCCTCTTGCTGCCATTGTTAGCACTGAATTTATTATTTTGGAATTATAACCATAATAATTAAATCATGGAATGCAGTAATCAACGTACCTTTTTTCCTGAAAAAGTTTTTTTAATGGTATCTTGCAACTCATTGGTGATGAATGTTCCTTCTGCTTCCAGCTCAGTGATACCCTGGGGCTCAAAGATATCTACTTCAATCTGAAATATTAATTGAAAATTTATTGTCATTGATTAAACCATAATGCAGCAACTCAGCCATTTACAGGAAGATAAGCAACTACAGATGTGAAAGAGGGATTTTCATAAAAATAAGAAATTTGCTTTTGTAATTCATAATAGCAGTTCAAAGCTACACTTGTGCGGACACATCTTCAGCCAAAGAGGCCTTTTCAAACACAGAAGTTAAAAACAAAGCTAGAAATAAGTAAACTTTAATAGAAATATGACTTGTTGGAAAGCTAGATAGTGGTATCTTATGATGGCAGATAGGCACAAAAAGCTGCAGTATTACAGAATGTGACATATGCATCACTGTGATTTAAAGATGGTGCTGTTTCACAGTGGTGTGAGAAAGCTGGAGTTTATGCTATAAAGGCATATAGTTATTCATGCTGGAATTCTGGGAACTTAGATTTTAAGTATTAATCCTGGCTCTAACACGAAGAAAAGAAGATAAGAAAACCAACAATTCCAAGGCATTGTAATAGGTTTTTCAGGTTTTCATACAAGATTTCTTCTGGAATGCTAAGCAGATGAGCAAATTTGTCAGGTTTACAAGTAAAAGCCTGCACTAAAACATGCTGATGAGTGCTCCCCACGGGACTCACGAGAAATGTTATCATGGCCTTCAGCTCACCTGTGAACCAATGGGAATGACCATGGTACTCCACTTTCAACAGATATACGGAATTTCATCATCTCTTAAATTACAGTCAAATCTGATCAGTTTGCCATTTACCTCAAAATCTTTGACAAGCTGCTTTGGTTTTACTTTGATGAACATTTCATATTTTCCAAACTGTCGCTTCAGCAGTTCTTCGTATGTCAGCTCAAAAGTGACTTTACTGGCTGCTTTAATGTTGACTGAGACAGAGAATTTTTCTGTTTTTCTTCCTGAAGCTCTGTATTTAGGTGGGTAGGAAAAAGATCTTTATCCTCTTTCACAATATTTATTGTTGGTGGTGTATGATTTTTGAAAGGAAGAAAAACAAAGATGGGAATTTTGATCTATTGCTAAAAATCATCAATCAATTATCAGAATCATACTCAACCCATAGAATTTGTTCAAGCTTCCCTGTGAAATTAATCCCTGGAACAGGTCACACAGAGTCAGTGAAATTTGCAGGAGTAGCCTGTCCATAGTTGCAGACAGTGCCTGCGCAGTCAGAGGCTGTATTTGCTTTTTACAATTTGTGCTGCAGTGACTATAACTTAATGATTGTTCTTTGGTCCCATAATGTCAGCAAATGCCAGAACACAGCATTTCCAATCTCACAGTCTGCTATGGAGTGATGGTGTGGAAGCCACACAAGACATTATCCTTACTTGACAAGACCAGCAGTCTGTCCTCTTGAAACGGCCTTCTCATATTGCTTTTTTGCAGCTTCTTTTTCCTTTATAGTTCCAGGATAGGTGACACCATCAATTGTCCTGCAGATGAAAATGTCCTAGTTCAATTGAAGGTTATCACAGGAATTCTCCCTTTATTGATTTGTTTGCTAATAACCACTTTCAGAGACTTGCTATTGTCAAGATTTGGGCCCTTTCACTGAAACCAGGCTCCTCAAAGAATTTAGCTGGAATGAAGAGCTCTGTGCTCAGTATCATAAAAGAATCTAAGCCAATTTTTACTTCAAATTAGATCAAAACTGGGCTACAGCAACACAACTTACACCTGCCCTATTCCTACACTTCAGCAGCTTCACCATCTCCTTTCTCATCTCAACCCATGGCAAACCAACTCTCTGGATGTGACTCACCTGTCCAGATGTCATCACTTACAGAGGAGCATTTCATCCTTGAACTCCTTAGAGGACTAAGCAGCCATTTCTCATCATCTCATTCTATCACATAAGTTCTAAAATGTGATATGAGTGATTGTGCCCTGAACTACTGCTCCTCTTCACTGGAGATAAAGCAGGCACAGTATGATTAGCAGAGATGGATGTGCTTAACTGAATCAAACCTCATCATGGTGGAGAACTGCACATGATTGCAATGGAAGGTACAAATGTAAAGGAATAATTCTACTTTGTGTCTTTCATTCACATATGATTTTTAAATGAAGAGATAAATTAAGCTATAATGCCATCAGGGGAATTAAGTAATGGAACTTTCCCAGTTTGATAATACCAGAGTAAGAGCTTTTCTGAAAAGGTGGATGAATCTGCAGGAAAAGGTCCCCCATTCTCTAAGGTTCCCTTCTATTCATGATGATGAATAGATATAATTGAAAATTAGTCATCTTTTCTACAGATGTACCAATGTTTGCCTTTCTCCACATATCTTGCATGTTAAGTTACTAATACCAGAAAATTACCCAGGAGGTATTTAGAAATCTATTCAAATGGCAAAGTAAAAAATGAACATTGGGGTTCAGTTTCTTCCAGTTGAATTAGCACAGATTTTTAGTCTTCTTTAACAATATTGTAAAGATTACACACATGCTGAAGTTGGTAATGAAGGCTGTCTTAGGGAGTTCAACATCAAAGAAGACTTCTTTGGACACATTTCCACGATTGACAGCTCGACTGGTGATGACATTGTGTGCAAACCGGGAAGTTACTTTGCTATCAATTTTCATGCTATAGATTTCCATCCCATTGACAACCTGTAGATGGAGAAATTTAAAAAGACAAAAAGAGGACTAGCTGTTACACTCACGTGTGTGTCAATCAGTTATAATCATATTTTTAAAGAGAAATCACAGCAGGACACTGATCACTCCAAAGCAAAAAGAAAGACCTAATATTGGTGCACAGCTGTGTTTCCTTGGATATCTATTTCACTGGCATGATGGTGCTATTCCACAAGTTATAGCTATAGACTTTAACAAAATACTACCACCACAGCAAAAATACTGCCATTATAAGAACAGGTTTTTTCTCTACTGAAGGAGTGACTCTTCATGGTTATTCAAAGAGCACCAATGTTTACTGCTGCCTCACTGTCTTAGTCACTGTAGTTATCAGAGGACTGGATGACTCCTAGAGCAGGGATGTAAGTAATCCTCTTTAAAAATAGACCAAATGCCTCCAAATTCCATTTCATGTTATTCTCAGCTTCATCCCAGCTGGAGCTCAGTGATTTTTAAACAAGGAAATAGGCAAAGCAATACTGATTTTCTTTGAATGCACAGGTATAAGGTTTCTGGACACTAAGTGAAAGCACAGATAACAACAGATGTTCCCACTAGGAACAACAAGGTCTGCTTCTTGCAGCAAAACCAGCACTGGAAAGAACCTTGGAGCTTTTATGGTGGGCCTGATCTCTGCTGATTGAGTAAGAAGGTCCCCAAACAATCAAAGCCTTTAATCACTGCCGAAGGGGAACCCAGGTGCCAAGTGGAATCAGCCCCATGGATGAAGTCTCTTGCCTTCCTTAGCAATAACCACAACATAAAAGGAAAAACAAAATCAACATAGAATGAAAGGATGTTAGAGATACAGGTGACTTCAAAACAACTTAGGTACTTATTCAAATAAAATTAGATTAAAAATCATTTATTTATTCTCTTTGTCCAGGAGCTTCCATCAGAACTTGGAAAGAAACTGTCTAGTCAGTCCTACTGCTTAAAACAGGCAGCTCTGGGCTGTTCCCCTGTCACACACTCAGAAGTATCCACCTGCTCAGACTGGACTCACGGAAATATTTTGTGAATACAGTAAGAATATTCTTGTCACTATAAAATCTTGGTAGCCCAGACAAAATCAAGCCTTACTCACCAAGTCATTATCAGCATTTCGCTTCTGTAAAGAGAAAAAACAGGAAAAAATCATGACTTAGGTAGGAAAGCTGCATTTAGAAATAAATCTCTTAGCATCTGCGTAGTTGACACAAGTGAAAAGAAGTCCAGGAGAAGGAAGGCTTGAGAAAGCTCTTCATTAATAAACTGAAGTAAATTTGAGGGAAGAGCAAGTAAGGGATGTGAGGCAGGTTGTAATTATTTTGCTTATGGCATTCCCAGCTTTGTTGAATCTTTTGGTTTTCATTTGATGTTAGTGTACCTTAAATACTGTTGTTTTGAAAGGTAAGTTAAACTTGGAATGTTGCTCACTTTATATTTTGTTCACGTGACACAAAAAGTGTCTTCTTCCAGCTGAAAATAAACATGGACCCTTGAAATATGAGGGAGAATGAGAGGAAAAGAGGCTCAAATGCTCAGTGTCATTTATAATTAAATGTCATTGAGGCTAAAGAACACAGTAAAATCTGCTTAATCATTTTTTCTCGCTGCATGAAGCGGGGAAAAAATAAGCAGTTAAAATGTTGCAGGGGGTGGGGTTTCCCATATTTGCTTCCAGAGCAGGTGCAAATATCAGAAGCCGTACAACATCTCGTACTCTGTTCCGAAAGAGAGGACAAGCATTAAGCAAACTTCCCGAGTGAATAACAGCTTGTGTAACTCAATTCCCATCAGCTCAGCTGCAAACACCTTATCTCGTCTGGCTCCAAGAGCCTCGGGAATGGCATTTTGTGGGATCGTGTTTACCTGCTACAACAAATCAGATGCACATCTCAAGTACACTTAAGACTTTCAGTACCTTTCACAGTTGGAAACCGAGACACAGAGAATTTTTTTTTTTTGTTTATTTTGGGGTTCAAGACACTATATTAAATCTATGGTAATGCAAGGTTTGAGGGAGAAGGCTTCTCTTCTGCTGTAAGAGTCTGGCAAAAAAAGGCCTGTGTGCATTTCTTTAGGTTCATCTTTCAAACGGTTACTGCCATCAAGATGATTTCTGTGTGTCCATCTCTCCTTTTCACAAGCATTTATGGCTTCCTTTAATGCCTGTATAGACTGTGCACCAACTCAAACCTGACCTTTCTAATACTGGAATTACCTTTTCTGTATCCATACTGTCAAGACAGCTTGTCACTTCCCCTCACAAAACACAAACTGAAGTATGCACCCTGGGAAACCAAAAGATGGAACTCTGTGAAATGTCAGTTTGTTTGCTATAAACTTTTCCTTACAGTGGAACTACCAGGCAGTTTATACAAAATACAAAAAAACCCAAAAAACAACAAAACAAAACAAAACCCAACAACAACCAAACAAACAACAACAAAAAACCAACAAAAAACTATACAAATGTGTATAGCTACAAATTCTGCAATTCAGACTACTGCTTCCAAAATGAAAGATACTGTACCTGCATTTAAATTTTATAGAATTGCTGTTGTGCACATTTTTTATCAGAATTATGGCTTCAACAGTAGTTTTGAAGGAGCTCTATTTTGATTCTGTAAATATTTTGAGGGGTACTCTGCAATTTCCATTGAAACTACAGAAAATTCTCTCTGTGAAAGGCACTACTCACTTTGCACTTGGGCTGATCTTCAATGGAGATACTCAACCCAGCTGGACATCACCCAGTTATCTGCTCTAGCTGACCCTGGTTTGCACAGGGGAGGGCATTACGTGACTGTGATTTTGTTCTGGGATTTTTCATTTTTAATGATTCACTTCGTGTACCTTGAGCCATCACTAACATCAAGGTTCTTTTGAGCTATGTGGGTAAAAAAGCAATAGTGTGCCACTCAAAATGATTATGAAATTCTAGACTAAAATGAGACTTTTCTCTACCCTGGGTAATTGTTACTTGATAAAATGTTTCTGTATTATTTTCATGTATTTGCCAGGTGCGCCAATTGCTAGAATTTTTTTTATTTTTCAGTTGTGCAACAGCAACAAACTCTTGTTTAATACTGTTTTGCCACGGCAGCAGAAAAGAATAGAGGTGCAAAAATCCTACAGAAATTGGAGAGGAAAATAAATTTGAACTCCCAAGAAAACAGAGAGGGAAAAGAGGACTCCACTACAGTACTTGCTGAGAGAAGCCCTGATTGCACAGCTTGGGAAACTAAATCATGGCACTACGAAAAGACTCAGCAAAGACTGCACAGTTATCTTGAAGCAACTACTGGGAATCCACAACACTGAGTGAGGTATTTGCATAAACCCCTAAATGCTGCATAGGAAAACAAGGCATGAAAATTATTTCTGAATCTACAGCAACACTGAAGATTTCATCACCCCAAGTGATGCTAATTGGGTGCCACAGGGAAGAGCCCATAATGCAGCTCATCCAAACATGGTGTGCTAGCACACACAGCGAACTCTGATGTGGATTTTTGTTCCACTTTCAGCAGAATTTCTGCCAGTTTTTTCTACCTGGCTGTGGCTCTGAAAGCAGCTTTGACAGCTTAAAGGTCATCAGCCAGGCAGAATTCCAGCCCTACTTCAGCACTGGATACTGCTTGCTCAAAGGGGCCACGACACAGATGGGCACAGAGACCTTCACCCTACAGAGCAATCTCCTCCATTTCAATCAAATCACATTTGTTTGAAGTACAGAACAAAACTGGGAGAGTCAACTGACTTTTCCACAGTACTCTGCATTTACAGATGGAGCATTACAGAGTTTTGGCAGATTTCCATTTAGAAAGGCTTTAGCATTGCAAGACATACAGAGAACCACGGGCACTATGGTAATCATCAGGAAAAAGCTATATTTGAGCAACATGATGGTTAAATAATAAGGATCTCTGGCATTTCCAGTTTGCAGCATTAAATCTCATGTAGACTTTTAAAAGTTAGACATGCTATTATCCTGATTTTCAAAGAAAAATCTTGGCAAAGATCATAACCTAAAAACCAGCAATCAAACGTAAATTGCTTTGTCCTGTTCTCAGTAACTCAGAATGCTCCCTAAAGAGATTTGCCCTCTAACTTTTCAGAGTCCATAGCCACTGAGAGAGAGGAAGATAATTTATGGAGGTGAGGAGCAGTGGTCAGCAACTTAACCAAAGAAAATTAGGCAAAACATCAAGCAGCACTGCCTTACTCAGAGATCCAGTCAAAATCAGAATGGCCTCTTTGAGAGATGTATCTCATGTTGTGATAAAATGAAGATCTTTTGAGGAAAATCCTACCATGTCATTTGGATAGTAGGCATTTATCTTGATGTCATGTTACATCTCTGTTTTCGTTTCTTAGAGCCATCTTTTCACTTGTATTCTTTAACAAATGCCAAAGTAATTTCCTTGACAGCACTGACTGCTCTACACATTTAAATATTTCACTAAAATTACATGGTGATGACAGTGAAAACAGAGGAAATGGATGTTTTAAAAAGAGGGGGAGAAGTTCAGAGCTGATTTAAAACTGAGGCTGATTACAGATCAGCCAGTCTGAGTTCCAGCTTTTATGCTGTGTCCAGGGGTACCAGAGAACACAGAGCTCCTGATGCCAGCATTGTATGAACTCCCTTATAAATGCTGATAAACTGCAAGAAATTAATCTCTGAGGAGTGGGAGCCCCACACACGGTTGATTACTTACCTTGATGTTTCTGACATGTGTTAGCAAAAAGTCTGAGGCTGCAAAGGCAGGAATCAATACTAAAATACAAAGCAATAGACCATTTCCCATCTTGGAAAAAAAAGTGAGGTTCCAGTTGGAATGAGATGCAGAAATATCTAATGCTTTGTTTACCAAGTGTTAATAAATAACCCAGTGACCAAAGTGGGATTAAGCATTAGGGATTTGGGGAAAATCAGACGCTGAATTTTGAATTAGTATAATCTACAGAATACTGTTAGAAAATCTGTTAAAGAATTTACAGAATATTTCAGCACTGTCTCTTTTATATAATAGCTCCAAACAGAAATTCACAGCCATTTCTGTACTGGCAACTGAGATTAATCTCCACCTCAGACCCACTTTTCTCCCCAAATGAAAACTGTCATCTTTCTGATACTTCCTTAAAGGCTTTCACTGGCTCAAATTTACTGCAGCCATAACAGAGCTTGCAGTCTGTGAAAGCCATTTAAGCTCCATTTCAAAAGCACCCCTGTAATCCTCCGTATCACTCAGGCACCCGATTCAGGTATCGCAATTTGACATGGAGCTGTCCAGTCTAGAAACTTCCCGTTACATGGGTTCCTATTCATCCTAATGCCTGAAACCAGGTCCGAGCTCCCAGGTCTTGCATCTTGCACGCTCCGTGTGAGCCCAGCCCGCAGGTGCAGAGTAATTTTTCTGTGTTTGTTACCTTGACAGTGTCAATTCTCTCTTAAACCTTTTAGCTGGTTCATTTCACCCGCTAATGAAAGACAGACTTCGAGGACTGGGGATTACATGCTCAGTGATAACAAAACATTTTATTTTCTGGTTTTACTGCAGTCACTGTTATGAGGTGCTCAGTCGCGGGAGAGCTCCTTTTTACTCAGCCTGGAGATTTTTTAACCAATTCTCTACCCCGTGCAAATGGGGATGGGGACTGGCTCTGCGGAGCTGCTGCGCCCTGCCGGGGCTCACGGCAGGTGGGGTGCTGTGGCACAGCCGTGTCCCTGTCGCGGGCTCCCCCGGGCCCAGCGCAGGGCTGTCCCGGAGCAGCCCGCCAGGGACACACGCCTCACGCGGCGCCGTGAGGGGACAGCGCTGTCCCGGAGCAGCCCGCCAGGGACACACGCCTCACGCGGCGCCGTGAGGGGACAGCGCTGTCCCGGCGCCGCCGCCAGGGCCGGGGCGGGCTCGCTCCCTCAGCCGCGCCGCCCGCGCTCAACATGGCCGCCGCGCCCGCTTCCAAAATGGCCGCCGCGGCGCCGCGCCCCCGCCGGAAAGCTGCGCGCCGGGCGCTCCATGGCCGTGGCCGCCCCGGGCATCTCTATGGCAGCGGGCGCTGCCCGGGCCCGGAGGCGGGAGGATGTCCCTGGCTGCCTACTGCTTCCTGCGGGCCGTGGGCAAGGGCAGCTATGGGGAGGTGAGCCTGGCGCGGCACCGCCAGGACCGCAAGCAGGTAGCGAGGGGCTGGGCCGCGGATCACGGGCACGGCGGCGGGCGCAGCGCGGCTTGAGGGGAATGGCCGGGGCTGGGCTGGGGGAGCCGCGGCGTCTGGTTCGGCTTTGGCTGACCCACCCTGGGCACCACCTGGGATGTGGCATCATGTGAGGGTGCAGCTTTGACTACGGCCAGGTGTCAGGGTGGGGCTGTGACCGTCACCAGGTGTTGGGGTGTGTCTGCAGCCACCCCAGCTGCTGTTTCAGTTCTCTTCCCTTGTCTACAACAACTTTATTAGAGGTGTGGAGAAGACTCTTCCCGGGAAGGTTTTGGTTGTGTCAGAATTGAAGCACAAATATTTTTGTTGGAGAACTGAAATCATCTGTCTAGTCTGGTCAATGCAGAGGTGTTCGATAGGGAATGTGAAAGGGCAGATAAATGGGGACGGGGAACATGGGGAGAGCAGTGCCACAGGAACATCCCGTGTGAACCTTGTGCCCGGGATTTTACTGGAAATGATGGGAGAAGGTTTGTGCCCAGCAGGGATCGGAGGGTGTGTCCTTCCCGGATGGGGGCACTTCCCTGCTTGGAATCCCGAGGCAAATCCCATGACCCGTGGCTTGGATAGCGGTGGTGGCAGGACTCGTTCCCTCCAGGCCATCGGACACAGTCCGGTGTCCTCAAAGAGTTGCTGACCTCCGTCCTAAAAGTAAACAGTACCTTGAGGTCACTTTCGCTCGGATATAGGTCTTTGGATTTCATTGTGGTGCTGCTGGTCTTTAACACTGGCAAGAGCCTTGCTTGCTGTTTGTAGTTGCATCATAAATATTTGGTGTGGTTTACTGTTTTATCTTTTGCCAACTTTTACAAACTTTCCTCTGTAGCAGGTTGATCAGGATTCTTTGTTGTGGCTTTGGCATAGTGCCGTATGTTCTGGGAAAGAAATTGTGTCTTATTTAAGCATATTTGCTGTTAACTGAATGCTGGATTTTTGTGGAGAAGGTCAAGTAGCTTTAAGTGTTTAAAACAAAACAAAATGGAATTCACACACAATTTGGTATCAAATATGGTGGAAGAGCATTGCAATAGACTTCAGTAGAGAATCTTGCCAGGAAAACATGCTCATTAAACTAAATATAATTGACGCCGAGTTTAAAGTAAGACTAATATATGCTAATTTTTGCATTTTGGTGTGTATTTTCTAACAGATGCTGATATAAACTTAAATGATTTCCATGCCCAAAGATAGAATTGTAGTTGACTTCTCACATAGAACACAGTAGTTGCAGCAATTCTGTTTTATTTTGAAGTTAGGTGATGCTGTACACAATTAGCTTTGTGATATTCCTCCTGGAAGCTGATAATCGCAGGTTCTATCCATCAGGCTTCTGAAATACGTGCTGCTGTGGATTTCCTGGTAATTTGTTCCCTTGGTATATAATGGTGTCTCCTCAGCACTAATTAAATGTGCTGGGCAAATTAATAGGTACAGCCTGGAGAGCAGACACTGAACCATCTCTGAGGATGCCAAAATTCAGCAAGTAAAAATATTTTAAAACTTTTAAAACCTTTCTGATAAGAGCAGGTTCAAGTGTAACCCTGATATGATTGTTCTGTGGGAAGCTGATGCCCTGAAGTGATGTCCTACAAATTTTTCATCAGGATAGGGCCTGGTCACACCTAAGTATTGGTGTTGTGGGTGATGAAAGCGTTCTATGGATTTTATCATCTCGTCTTCAGCTTCATGAATGCAATTGCTGAAACCTGAAATTCCTTAGAATTACATTTAGTGTAGTACATACTAAGGAAGCAGGTAACTTTTATATGTAGCTTTGAAAAATTCCTGACCCCTCTTCATAAAAAAATAAAAGAAATTTAGAAATGAGCATAAGACCTTTTGTCTCTTTCAGATGACTTCTATCATTTGTTTCCAGATGACTGCATACTTTATGTATATATATTAGTTTGCTATTGATGTGGCCTTTCTGAGGGTACTTGTGGTGCACAGACAGGTACTTCAGGCTTAAAAGATGAATGACAGACACAGATTTAAAATGAGAGTGGGGGGAGAAAAAGAAATGTGAACATTAGTCAGAAGAAAAGAAAACACCACAAAATTCCTTAGCAGAGTTGTATTCAAGTGGGTAAATGGAACACACTTGTTCCATTTTTTGTGGCATAAGGGTAGAAAAGAAGAAATTGTGCATAACTTTCAGCCAAACTGCAGCTTCTGTGTAGAATAATGAGTGGAGATTTCAAATGCTGCATTTCTTTTAGGTCTGGGGAATTTCCTAGGGCTTCTGCAGAGTTACTTTCATCTCTTACCATACAGCTTGCCTTGGTTTTTTTTTTTTTTTGCAGTATGTCATCAAAAAGTTAAACCTTAGAAGTGCTTCCAGCCGTGAGAGGAGAGCAGCAGAGCAAGAGGCACAGCTCCTGTCCCAGCTGAGACACCCCAACATTGTCACCTACAGAGAGTCCTGGCAGGGTAACGATGGCCACCTCTACATTGTGATGGGCTTCTGCGAGGGAGGAGACCTCTACCACAAACTCAAGGAGCAGAAGGGAAAACTCTTGCCTGAGAATCAGGTGGTGGAGTGGTTTGTCCAGATTTCCATGGCACTGCAGGTACAATGAAGTGTAATTTTGTCACCTTCGGCTATAAACTTAATTTGACTTTTTATGTATTTAAAAAAATCCAGCGAAGTTACAGCCTTTGGATTCCTGTTTGGCTGGGTTAGCAGCTAAGTACAGTGGTTATTAGTAAATTAAAAATGGATCATTGCAGTAAAATCAACTATTTTAAGTAAGAAATTGCTGACTTATTTTATGTCCGCATGTTGTAGCACAGTAGACACTGGTTACCTTTGGGGTGTTTGCAACTCTTGTCTGAAATGCCTCTCTGGTTTGAAAGTTTACATTAAATTTACAAACTGTAGTTTTTTTGGGGAAAAAAGAGCACGTTATTTCAGAAGCATTTTGTGTTCTGTCTTTTATCGCTTTTTTTAATGGCAAATTTAGACTACTAATGCATCATTTCTATTGAGCCTTATCCTACTCTTTTAAATTTGTAATTGGAGGTTATCAAACTTTAAAGGCAATTTTTACAGCAATAAAAACAAGATACAGATGTTAACATTAAAAAATAAGAAATTGGACAGAAAATTCTATCTTAGAGTTGGCTGTCATGGTCAAAAATACACTAATTATGGATACTGCCTGTTGTTTATTATGACTAATTTTCTTCCATGTTCACACAAAGCTCACATTGTAATTTCTTCTAAATTTTTTTGTACTAAGGTTGTCAAGAAATGAAAGCAGCAGAAAGTGAGTTACAGACTTAACATTAAATTTTTATTTCCTCTTTTCTGCTGATTTACAAGAGCCACGCAGGGAGATTTGGTTAAAGTGGTGCCAAGTTTTGGGCCCCTGCCTGTATCAGTCACTTTTAATGTTATTTCACCAATACTGTCTCAGCAGGTCACTTCTGATCTTGAGAGTGATTTATGTGTCTTCTGCTTTTGTGTCTTCTTTCTTTGACTTGTGTAATGAGGTTTTACTTTTCAGTTTAAAAGAACCAATTAAGAGTTATTTAACCTTATTTATATGATTTTTCTCCCCCCAGTATTTACACGAAAAGCACATTCTTCACAGAGATCTTAAAACTCAGAATATTTTCCTGACACGAACAAATATAATCAAAGTGGGAGACCTGGGAATAGCCAAAGTGTTGGAAAACCAGTATGACATGGCCAGCACTCTCATAGGCACCCCGTACTACATGAGCCCTGAACTCTTTTCTAACAAACCCTACAACTACAAGGTACAGTATGAAAACGTCATTTCTCTTTTCTTAGGAACATTATTTTATTTGTCTTAGATCATTACAATCTTATCTGTGGTTTTTGGTTTCTTACTGCTTCCTTTTAATCTTCCCAAAAACCAACCAAAAAAAAATACAAAATAGAGATTAGTAGGAATGTTTGTTTCTGGAACTGTGTTTAGGAATTCATAGCACGTGCTAAGTTATCACAGCCAAGGTGTTCAGCAGGCTGCCTGCACCTCTCACAGCTCAGAGACATAGAGAATGGGAACAGAAATATCTGTCTGGTAGAGAGATGCACTTGCTGAATTTATTATATACCAGACAGGAAGTTCTACACTCAAAAGTTTTATTAGAAATAACAGCAGCATTAAAAACCAAAAAGAAAAAAAAAGGAAAAGGAAATTTTAATGAGAGGAATAAACAGTGTTATTGTGAATTTAAAATATAACAGAATAAAGCAAACATGTTCCCCTGTTCAGTTCTTGCTGTAAACCGCAGACTAAATAAATATGAGTGCAATGAGCAAGTGCTGAGGGGAAATTTCTTCCAATGAAAAATCAAGATTTTTTGTTTACAGTTATGACTGATATCATACTAAAAAAGGAAACAAACAACTCTCCCCCTAAAGATAGCTGATTTCTACACTTCTTTTTGAAAAAAAAACTTGAGGCTATTTGTAAGAAAATAGTTCACTTGATCAAAATTAAAAATAGAAGAGTGAGACTGAAGCCAAAAGTTTGCAGTGGAATTTGGGCTTAATTGGCTTAGTTTCATTAAATGTCTCTTTGAAAGCAGGTAAATAGGTAAAACTTGTACAACTAATAAGAAGTTCCCAAACATTTGCTCTTCCCCCTTTTTCAGTCTGATGTTTGGGCCTTGGGCTGCTGTGTTTATGAGATGGCTACACTGAAACACGCCTTCAATGCCAAGGACATGAACTCCTTGGCTTACCGAATTATTGAAGGGAAGGTAAAAACTCCTGAAATTTTTTATATGTGCTTGGATTTCTATCAAAAATTGAGATTATCTTTTCTAATCAGAAATATTGCATGGAGTTAAAAATACTTGCATGTAACAGACACCATCGGATGTTAGACTGTTGTTTCATGGTGATGGATATTGTGATATCAGACCAAGGGAGTTACTCCTTTATAGATAAGGCTAGAGTTTCTCATCATCTCATCATGTAATGAATATACTGATTAATTTTCAAAGTTCTGAGATGACTTTCTTAATTTGCTTCTGATTTTGCATAAACATTGCATAAAAATTGAATTACTGTGTGCTGCCATTTTCCTGTTGTATAAGATTAGCTTTTTTAAGTGTCTTCTTGCTTTGGCATATAGTGAAGTTAATATGGATTTATTTTTTTATAAATTTTAAGCCTATTTACAGAACTTTTATTGTTCATATTAACAAAATTAGGAACAGTTCTTAGACTCAGCCTTGGAATTTCAGTATTTTGTTTAACATTAGATAGTCAGGTAACTTTTAGCATTTGAGTAGTGAATCTGGTTTTTATACATTTTTTATGTAGCTGACCATAATGGTCACAGATAAACATTCTAGCAGTAGCTCCTGCTGATGAATATATTAAATAATATCAGGCTGCCCTTTCTTGTCACAGCTGCCACCCATGCCAAAGGATTACAGCCCACAGCTGGTAGAAATAATACAAACCATGCTCAGTAAAAAACCTGAGGAAAGACCGAGTGTGAAAAGCATCCTGCGACAGCCGTATATCAAACAACAGATTGCTTTGTTTCTGGAAGCCACAAAGGCGTAAGACATTTTCATTTGAGTGATTCTGTGCAAAATATTCATATTATTGTCATCTGTTTTTTACAACTTTTCCTGGGTTTTGCAGCAGGAAATAAATAAATAAGCTACAAAGCATATGAACATGAGTTTCTTTGAATTCTTTGAGAAATATGAAGGAATTAGAGTGGCAAATGTTTTTTTTTCTGCAAATGCAGAATGAACCTGTGTAGTGCTTAGAAATACAGACTTGGTAGAAAACACACACCTTTCCACATGGTTTTTAATGCCATTTATCGTCCGGGAGATGAAAAACCAAGTGCCTTTTGATATACGCTGATATAATTATTTTTCTTTATCAGGTTTAATCAGTTGTTTTACTGCTTCCAGGCAGAACTGACCTTGGTGCTCTGTAGAACAAGTGTATATTGCTGGCAGAGTCTGAATTGTGTTTTTAAGCTCTTTTTCTAGAATTGAAAATGAGGTTGTTGTGCATAGTGTATTGAGAAATCCCAGTATCTGATACTCTTTGTATGAAAGCTCTTCAGTGGAGTGGATTTTTTTTAATTAGTATAATCTAAAGAAATATCTTAACACCTTGTTGATAGTGATTGAATGAGCAACTTTTTTTTTTTTTTTTTTTTTTTACAGGAAAGCTGCTAGAAATCATAAGAAAACAGTGAGTTCTAAACCTAAAGACCCTTGCTCTGTCATCTCAGCAAAGAATGAATCTCACAGCGGGAGGGTTGCACACCAAAACCACTCCTCTGAGCAAGCCAGGAAATACAAAGTCGTAAGATATGGGGGGTTTTACCTTAAAAAAAAAAAAAAAAGCCAACAAACCCCAAATCTCTCATGCTTTTTCTAGATAAAAAAATCAGTTTTATAAGAAGTGCCTTGAGCATGCCTGAGAAAATTAGATCTGAATCCCAACAATTGTAATATTCATATTAGGGAAGGAATTGTTTTTAGATAAGAGTGGAAGTAATTAAACAGCTGTAGATCAGTGAAGCTAATTGCAAGATCTGTAAGATGCTAACTCAACAGCAACTGGTTTTATGTGAGTTACTCTTGGAGTATTTGGGGTCAAATAATTTTTCAAATGTTTCCTGACGAGTGGTAATAGTTTTTTTCCAATCAAAAGCATATATTTAAAAACTAATTGTAGTCACAACCAAAATTGTCTATTGTTAAAATTCATTCCAGTGGTTAGAACAAACCTTTTGTAATGGTTAGTCTTGTGCATGTTTTTTGTTTTCTGTAATAGTCTGCTGTTCTGGGTTTGAGCTTTCAATGCTGAAATACTGAATATATGTGGTGGAGCACATCCTAAAAACTCTTGGTGCTTGTTCCTCCCTTAGGGAAGAGCTGAGGGAGTTTTTTACACAGCTTTTCTTTCATGGCCCTGTTGAAAATAGGTGTATTTCCTGTGTATAAATTAATACCTGAAATAGGTAATTTGCAAATCTGTATCTCCTTAAACATGTGGATTTTGACTTTTTTGAGGCTCCTAATCTGTTACCGATCATAATTTCCTTTCAGTTTATGTGCTCTGGTATGTTCTTGATTTTCCTTAGGAGCTTAGAGAATTATTTCATAAGTGTGTAAAGCCCAAAAGACAATGACTTATTTTGTTTTTCTTTTAATCCTAGGATGAAGGAGATTGCATCAGCAAACATAAAGTCACTAAATTTTGTCCTTCAGAGAAACCAGCTGTTGAGTTGGAAAGAAAACCAAGCAGAAATGATCTGAACAGCTTGGAAGACTCCATAGCTACAGTCAGTAGAGTGAACATTGATGTCTCCCTGTCTGAAAGGATGAAGTGTGGCAGTGAGAGTATTCCAAAAGATAATAAAGCAAAGCATTTACATGTTCCAGGCCATTCTAAAATAACATCTAATAACCCACCAATTAAGGAAGATGGACAACAGCAAAGAGCAAAAGAGGCTTTTAAAGCTGAAAGTGTTGAGTCTAAGCCATCTTCTGTTGACTCTGCAGAAGATGATGATGACACTTTGAAACTCCTGCAGCCTGTATCAAAAGACCAAAAGCAAACTGACCTGGTAATGCATTTATGCTTATTTAAAGTAGATTTAACCAGTGGTCAGCTCTTACAATTTAGAGAGCTGCTGCAGGTTTTTTTCTGTCAAAGTAGGATCTTGCTGATGCAATTATTGAAATTCTTAGGTAGTTAGGAGCCTTGGGGTCAGATTTGCAACGGCAATATGGTGAAGTAGGTTTGGGATTGCATCTATCTAGATGATTGGAATTCTGTTCTTATGCGGGAAAAAAATTGGTTTTCCAGCAGAGAACAGAGAGGGTAAGAATAGTTTTGTAACTTTTGTTCTATGCTGTAAATAGGCTTGAATAATCTTGATTTGGATGGGGGGTTAATTGGTGGTGATTGTCCTCTCACTGCATTTTGGTCTACCATGAGATTTTAATGAGAAATCATTATTTGTCATAGAGCTTGAATTCTACTGAAAAGCTGCTGGCACCCTTTGTTCCTGTTGTAATTCAAGTAAGTGTCCTTCTTTGAAGGTTTAGTAGCTACAGATGCTGTTACAGCAGGTATTTTGTCTCTCAAGTAGGAATTTTTGGTACGTGTGCTACGTGAAGTTAGTTGCAGTCCAAATAGTAAAGCGGCCTGTTTTGATTTTTTTTTTTTTAATGTATGTTTGTGTAAATCTGGAAATGACAGGTCTGCATTTTTTAAAAAAATGCTTTTACTTATTAGGATGATGTCAGTCATGGAGCTTCAGGAGTTGCTCAGGGAAAAATGACCTTCCACGTGCGGCCTCGCAGCTCTGTCAGTGAACCTGCTCTCTCACAGCAGCAGCAGAAGAGAGGGCTTGCTGAAGGCTGCTCAGAGAAGGTGCAGATACTTGAAAAATACTTCCCTTTCCATTAAGACTCCTGTGTTTTTCCTTTTTAAATGTGGGACCTGTTTTCTAAAAAAGGGTGGGTGTTTTAATGCTGTTCTTGTTTCATGTGTGTCTGTATAACTTCAGTGGTAACAAATGCAGATCACTGAAGATGATGTTAGAAGCAGCATGAGTAAATCTTTGAAAATCCCAGTACCTCACAGGGATGAGGTGGATGTGCCAGATGGGCTGTGCCTTTACTGGGTTGCAGTGTTTCCTAGGAAATTCCATCAGGACTTCTCACTGTGACTACAAGTCAGTACCTTTGTGGATAAGACTGCTTGTGGTGGGTAGTGCTTTAGAACAGAAGTGTAGTGGCTGCCCTGAGCTTCTGACTGCAAACTGTAGGAAGAAAATCTTGGCATGCACACAGGATAGAGCTCCTGTCGGTTCTTCCACACTGAGCAGGGAGGTTTCTCAGGGGAAAGGCACAAGGCTAGAGAAAAGCGTGATTGGCAATTGATAACCTGGTTTTCTCTTCGGGTTTTGCTATTTGTGGGTGGGGACAGTTATTGCAAAGGCCTGGGCTGAAAAAATAGTCTGGGAGGAGTGGGGGATAAGATGTAGGGATAGAAAAAAGGAAATGGATGCAAGCAGAGATGTGGAAAGGGAAGGATCAGGATGGGAGATGTGAAGAGGTTACAGTAGGATTCAAAATCTCTGGCATCCAGCTTTACCATGCAAAAAAGCCTTCTAGATTTCAGAATACTTAAACTTATAATAATAATTGCTCACTTCTCTGTCAAGTTCAGAGCAGTTTCTCCTCGGCCTCTACCTGTTCCTTCTGATGAGACCCCAAAGACAGCCCAGAGGGGTGCAGAGCACCCTGAGGCCACTGATAGTGCCAAACCCAGCCAAGCAGCCATTCCAAAGGTTAGTGATGAAAACTAACTGCGCCTGCTTGTTTTTGTCCCGTTCCTTCTGAGCAGTTTGTTCCATGAGTGTGTGCACAGTGAGTAAAGAGATGTGTAGCAGCTTCCTGCCTCATCCCTGCTCAGTGTGGGATGAGCCTTGCTGAACCTTGGAGGTCAGTAAACCCATTTTATAGAGTTCAGATTGGTCACACTGGAGACAGTTTTGTAATAAATAATTAAGCATTAAATAATAGCTCCCTCTCCCATATCAATTGAAAAGGATTTTTTGCTTAATAAGCGATTACAAAACAAAAGCCATAACGGTGATTACAAATTAATATCAAATTACCTTCCTTTGAAGGAGCGGCCCTTGTCAGCAAGAGAGCGAAGGAGGCTGAAACAGTCTCGGGAGATGCTTCCCTCTGGTAATTTTAATGTTTACATGTTAACAGTTTATCCTTAAGTAGGCTAATAACTTCTTTGTGAAGAAATGATAACTTCTTGTCTGTTCTTCAGTGCCATCTTCAGAATGGTGCACTACGGGGGTAGTTCTGTGTTAAACAAAAAGTTCTGTTAACACGTCTGTATTTTTCTGCTTTTTAGTTATGTTCAATTGTGTTCTGTGTTGGCAGCTTGTCTTTGAAATGTACATAAAATGTAGAATATTCACTTTCAGACAAAAGCTTCAATGTTTTCTATTAGCAAAATACCTACCTTCCCTGCCTGCCTTCTTCTAGGTGATAGATTTTTTCTTGCATGAGCATGAAACTAACTCAGAATACACACAGCTTAGTTGTAAATATTGTCAAAATGTCATCCTTCCAGTGGTTCCAGTGAGACAGTCATTAAATAGTGCAGTAGTTGAAGTGAAGTCTCTTGTGGAAGATTGTGTTAAAGTTCCTCAGTCCTCATCAGATCTCAGTAATTCTCAGGTAAACTTTGTCAAAAGTATTTCCTCCATGTAGGACCAATAATTGATGCCGTATTGCTGAATTACTTTCAGCTCTTCTCTCTTCCCTTAGAGAAAGAAAGAAGTCAGTTGCCTGTCTGATGATGAGCTAAGCTCTTCCACAAGTTCTACAGACAAATCTGATGGCGATTCCAAGGAGAAGTAAGAATTTTGTTTAATACTGTGCAAGAGTTTTCATTGCTATACTGGACCTTGACTTGGAGTGGAAAAAAAATGACTTTCATGCTTTATCTCTGCATAGTGAGTGATTGAAGAAGTATGTGATGCATAGAGGAAAGCAGCCCTATTGAAATACTGTCTCTCTGTGATGATACACTTTCCATACTGAACTTTCTGGGCTGTGGGATTGTGTATTTCTGGTTTTGTAGCTTCCCAGGAAACCAATCTTCCAGCACCAAAGGACATCTATTGTCAGGACGCTTTAAAAGCACGAGTTAAAAGTGCCAATGTGCAATGTGCTTCCTTTCCACTGTAAATGAGGCTGAATTCATCTCCAGGTTTTCTGTCAGTGTAAGCAGCTTTCAATAGATGCAATTTGTTGCATTACCAGAGTCAGCAGTAGCCAGTAGGATTGTGGAGTTTTGCAGTGACTGGGCTCTGAGCCTTTGTTAAATGAAACAGTACTGATGTTGCTATTGATAAAACTGCACCACAGCAAGGAATTTAACGTAGAATGCTTACTAGGACCTCAATAAAGTCATGGAAGGCTCTTGGAATGCAGGGTGGAAGTTGCATTATGATGGTGACTGAATTATTTCTTCCTTCTCTCCTAGGAAAAACAATGTGAATGAAATGAATGACTTAGTGCAGCTGATGACGTGGACACTGAAAATGGACTCCAAGGAGAACTCAGAGTGCTGTGTAACCTCAACCCCAGCCCCCGAGTTTAAACTTCATAGAAAATATCGAGATACTTTGATTTTGCATGGAAAATCACCAGATGAATCAGAGGAATTAAAGATGGAAGAGATTCCATCAGGTGTGTTGCTCTGGGATTCTGTGGAAATACTGAGTCGTCCCATATTCTTCTGGAGAATATGAAAATTGTTGTACTGAAAGTAATTACTAGTGCACTGATTTTTTGATTGTATTTTATTTTTAATAGATATGTTACTGGTCCCTTACAAGATTAGGAGAATGGTTGAAATCCTGAGATCTGATGTGGTGCAAGGATTGGGAGTGAAACTTCTTGAGAAGGTGTACAGAATCATGGAAGAAGATGATGAAGTGAAAAGAGAGGTGAATGTCTTTCATAATAAAATGGTTTAATTTCTTTATAAACCTAGGTAAATGAGCAGGGTCTTTACCCTATCTCAATAGGGTAAACCTTGATTCCAGAAAGTCTTTATGTAGTCATGGGCAGGCAAGGACCTAAGTATACTGTAATTTTCACTCTTAAGTTTGATTCTACATGTAGACTACGTTCAACTGCAACTTCTTCAGAAACCATCAGAGCTTTAGAATTGTACCAGTTCACCCTGAATTTGGAGAAGATGGGAGGGATGCAAATAATTTTACTCTGCTGTTTCTCCAGTAATAATTCCTTCCGTCTCTCGATCTTTTGCCTTCGCATTTCTTGCCTTATGCCCCTTATGTCCAAAATAAGAAATAATTTAACACCAATCCCCAATAGAGGTGAATGAGGAATACTTCCACTTCCTTTGATTCAAAGCTAGGTTATACTTACCCAGGCAGTCTTTAATTTGTAACCTGTGAAGATCTTATATTTTAAATTTTTGGGTGGGATTTGAAAGTCCCTTGCTTTCATACAACAACCTTCATTTTTCTTCTCTCTCATCTACATTGCCAAGCTTCACATGCTTGTTTCAGCTGAATGCATTGGTATTTTTTTGTTAATATTTTGGTAGTTTCTGCTTTTTTTCAATGCCAGTAAATATTGTGGGGTTTGTTCTGGGTGTGTTCTAAACAGCTGCAGTTGCGGGAGCACATGAGAGACAAGTACGTGAGTTACAGTGCAAAGGCTCGGCACTTGAAATTCCTTGAAGAAAACATGAAGCTCTGACCAGAATCTTTTCCTTGAAGAAAAGAACTGTTTTCTAGCTCCTTTGATAGACTGGACCAGCTTACAAAGCGTGTTCATCTGTTGATCTCCTTTCCTCAAACAAGGAGATCAACTTTGAACTTGGAAAACATGTTAGAGTTTGTAGTAATATTTTTCATGTTAAAATGTGAACCAGGCTATCACTTTCTCAAAGAGAAATTGTTTAGTTAAGTTTTTATTCTCTTAAAAATTGCTTTTCATAGATGCAAATAGGGGTGGATACGAAGTTTTGTATACTAAGGAGTGTCAAAAAAAATTATGTTCTGGTTTGAATTTGTCATAGCAAAAGGTTTTTGGTATGGTCTCATACTGAATACAGTAACAAAATCTTTGCCAAGGCTCTGATGTGATAAACTGTAATCTATTACATCAAATAGTTGTGAAAATTTAGCATGAAGAGACAATTACTAATTTTTGTGGAACTCAAGGTCCTCAGGTTGTGTAAATTGCCAAGTCCAAGTGCTGAAGGGGGTGGCTGTACTGCTTGTAAGGAGAGACTTAACTCTTGTGTTTTGTTGCTGAGGCAGTCGCCATGGTGGGGAAAAGCATTTGGTAACTGGATAAAATAAGTCTGAAAATGTCTGAAAGGAATGCAGCCATGATTAACATGGTTCCAGCTGGAGAAATCCCTTTGCCTTACAAATACTAATTCCTTTTAGGAATGAAAGTGCCCAAGACCAGAATCACTTAGGGAAAAGAAAACACTTATTTCACTTTGTTTGTATCCTGAGTGTCTCATTACAGCCCCCAGGCACTGTTGTTGTACCATCCCTACAGGAAAAGCACACGTTTTTTAAGTAATAAAGAAGTCAAAGGGAATTGAATTTCTAAAATAAAATTATAAATGAACAACCTGTCTCTTTTCCTGCTTGTAGCTGAAATACTGTAACCTCCAGCATCTATGAGGGAAGTTACTGACATGACAAGTGTAAAATAAAATGCAGTACTTATGGATCCTGCTGCCTCCCATACACTCCATGCTCAAGTTACAATGTTTTAAGAGCTATTCTTACTTGCTCTTTCCAGAGAACTTTATTTTAAACAAAAACTGCTACTTTGCAATCTCCTCTCCTAGAACAGTCATTTTCAGAACTGTGGGGTAAGTACCATTTCACAGTATTTGCTACACCCTGGCACCACTGACAGCTTGTTTTACACACAGTTAGAAATATTTCAGCAGAAGTTCAGCTGTTTATTATCTTTTAGGCTATGGCAACAGTTTAATACATTTGATTCACTGTTTTCCTTTTTAGTGAAATAACTCGAGATGTGACCTCCAGTAGCCTTCTGAAGTTAATCCCCCATCCCTGTGTTCCCAGTGACTCGCCTGAAACTCCAGACCCCATTTCCAGCCTTCATGCTTGGTTGGATCCACGGTAGTACACAAAGTACTAAGAAAAAACCCAAACACGGAGCCAAGAACTATTTCAGTGGAAATTAATTTTACAAAATTTAACAAAGTAACAGCCTGGAAACTTTTAGCTTTTAGAATGTCTCTTTGGCTTCCTGTCTGCTGCTTTCTTCTCTTCCACGCCCGACTCCTGGACAGGCAGCCACTTGAGGGGATTGCGGCGGTACATGGGCCACGGAGGGAGTGTCAGCTGAGGGCAAAGGAGGGGAGTCAGAACATGGACACTGAGAGGCTAAAGAGCTGTTTTGTACAGCTTATTAGGAAAATCTTCATCCCTAATTCATTATCAATTAGTCCTAAGAAAACTGACAACAGTTTCATATACAATTACAGTTTACATTGCAAAGTCATGCTTAAAGTACGTGACTAAAGCACCCCAGGTTGTTGCAAGGAGGAGAACAGCACCCACCCTGAAGACAAAAGGACTCCAGAATTGACACCAGCATTCCCAGCACCTCCCACACTGCATTGAGACCCTCCCCTTGCCTGGCAACACGGGTAAGTAACGAGCAGACGGATGATGATGCCACAGAATTACAGGGGTTTTTCAAAACAGTGATACGTGTGTGTGTGTGTGTGTCTTGGGGAGTGACTGGTCAAATCATGCTGTATCTGAATGCTTGAATGGTGCAAGAACCACGTGTAGAACTGGACTGGGAGTGCCCCAATAGGAATGGAACACCTCTCATGCACAGATAAGGAATTACTCCTGAGATTCCATATTCTGCCTCCTTGGGGAGCAGGAGACAGCTACAAAATTGTCATGACAAGCTGCTACTGCACAGAAAGCCTCCCTGTCCTTTCTGTTACCAATGCTGTCAGCTGGACTTAAGTCTAACTTCAATTGAAGTGAAAAATGAACTCAAAAGTGGTATTAAATTGCAAAAATTCTGCTAGCATTTCAGAAAAAGCACTTAATGGGCTGCAAAGCACTTTATGCAGATCAAAGGAAGCACAAATATGTATTAATAAATCTATATTGCATAGCTAACAGCCCCTAAATTTAGCAATTATTCCAGATTAACCAGTGCACATATCTTTTGGTTTGGGGAAAAAACATTCTTACCAGACATGATAAAGCAAATCCAGCCATAACTATGTAGACAGTCCATCCAAACTGTTCAGTGATGTATCCATAGATGAAACCAATTACCTGGAAAAACAAATATTTTTTAAAAATCAAACTTTAAATGAAGAAAATAATTTCCCATTACATGATTAAGCTTCAAGGGGTAGATTTAGGTAGGGAAATACAGGTGTTTCAAAAGCACAGTTTATACATCTTTCTAACCTTTCCAAAATTGCAGGCCAACAACAAAAGTAAAAGAGAGGAAGAAGAAAAGTTTTAATCCATGACAGCCCCTCTGACTTTATTTAAAGCTTTTAGTGATCCCAAACAATAAGAAAAATACTTATAAGATCAGAAAATAAAATAGTCCTTTATGTTCTCACCCACAGGTCTACTATACTTACTGCAGAGACAAGAATGATTCCTTGAAAAATCTGTTCTGCTAATTTTTGGCCCTTGTAGTCCTGCGGAAAGAGACTCTTTTTAGTCACTTATTCAAAACACAGACATGCCCACTTAACTCTTTCTGGTTAGATCCTACAGTCTACCTGACCATGGGTTCTCAGCATTTTTGTTCAACTTTCAAACCAGATTGGAATTATTTTTCTTACAGTGGCTGAAAACACCTCCTCTGCAGGCCTGACCAATCACCTAAAAACAGAAGCAAGCACTGTCTGATCAGGGCAAGGAATTCAAGTTCAGAACATCGCTGTAGCCACCTTAACATCACTAAGTAAAAGCTGTATCACCACAGAAGAGGGTGTGCCTGAGAGGGCACGGTGTGTGTGGCCTGTGTTTTGGAGAAGACTGACAGACAAGTATCTCTAGGGTGAGTGCCAGACTCTCTTCAGTGGAGCCCAGCAACAGGATGAGGAGCAATAAACTAAAAAACACACAGAAGTTCCACTTCAGCAGAAGGAAGAATTTTATGCTGAGGATGGCACAGCACTGGGACAAGCTGCCTAGAGAGGTGGTGGAGCCCCTCTCTCTGGAGACGTTCCAAATCCACCCGGATTCATTCCTGCTCCAGATGACCCTGCCTTGGCACGGTTGGACTGGGTGCTCTCCAGTCGTTCCTTCCAAACCCAAATAATCTATGTTTGCACGACGTTAGAAAACGCGGCTGGCTGGGAGCTCATATTGCCTTCCGTCCGTCTAGAGCTGAAACAGGAAAGCACAGAGGGGCTTCCCTTACACAGCTGCGTAATACCCTCCTTTTACAGCATGAGAGTCCCAATCCGTAGGTCAAAAACCGGAATGAGATGGATTCATCCTGCATCCCCCTAGCCGTGCCTCGCACACTGCCAAGATCGCGCAGGGACCGCTGAGCCCGCTCCCGGCCGTGTCACCGTGCACACAGGGGACACTAAAACCCGCTCCCGGCCGTGTCACCGTGCGGACAGGGGACACTAAAACCCGCTCCTGGCCGTGTCACCGTGCACATAGGGGACACTAAAACCCGCTCCCGGCCGTGTCACCGTGCACACAGGGGACACTAAAACCCGCTCCCGGCCGTGTCACCGTGCGGACAGGGGACACTAAAACCCGCTCCCGGCCGTGTCACCGTGCACACAGGGGACACTAAAACCCGCTCCCGGCCGTGTCACCGTGCACATAGGGGACACTAAAACCCGCTCCCGGCCGTGTCACCGTGCACACAGGGGACACTAAAACCCGCTCCCGGCCGTGTCACCGTGCGGACAGGGGACACTAAAACCCGCTCCCGGCCGTATCGCCCGCAGTGCGCCGGTGCCGAGGCTCGGGCGGGCCCTACCATCTGCGTGGGGATGGAGCGGAACACGCTCAGCATGGTGGCGGCGCTTCTCTGGCTTCTCCTCGCTCCTCTTCGCAGCAGTCTCCGCGCTCCCGGGCGGGGCCCTGCTGTTCGCGGGGTGCGGCGCGGCCTCCCCGCGGCTACCGGCGCCCGTCGAGGCGGAGCGGAAGGCGGCTGCTGAGCTGGCCGGAAACACTCCCCGTCCGCCCCGCCCAGAGCTCCCTCGGACGGGGGTGCCGCCTCCAGCCCCGGCCGTCGCGTGCGGCCGCCGCCTCTACCGCTGCTCCGGGGCTGCTCCGCTCCGCTCCCCCCGATCCGCCGGGACGCGTCTCCACGCAACGGCGGCTTCGGCCCGGAGGACCCCGGCGGAGGCGCCTTCCCCGGCAGGTGCGAGGCGCCGCGGGGCCGCCTGTCGGGAACCCGCACTGACTCGGCAGCCCCCGAGCCGCCCTCCCGCCCGAGCCTCGGGCTCGCCTCGCGGAGCCGCCGGGCGCGGCCCCGGCAGCGCGGCGCGGGTTCGGCGTCTGGCGGCGGTCAGGCGCCCGGGCGGGCACCCGCGGGCCGTGCGCTGCCGCGTGAGGGGCCGGGGCGGCGCGGGAGAGCCGGGCACGGTCCTGCCGACCCCGGAGCGGGGCCGTGCCCGCAGAACAGCCCGGGGAGCGCGGTGTGCGCCGCGGGGAGCCGGCGGAGCGGCGCGGTGTGTGTTTTATGGTGGTCCGTGACCATCCCTGTGCAGGGGACGTTGTGTCGCTGCCCCCAGCCCGGCTGCTGCGTGTCGCTGAGGCACCGGCCGCGTTGTGCGGGGCACCGGCCGTGTCTGCGCGCCTCAGCCCCGGCTCTGCTGCGAATTGCAGAGCGCTTCGTTCCACAGCGAGACGTGGCGTTGTGCTCCCCAGGCAAAGCTCCGTGTCCCGCCCCGTGCCAGCAGTGCGGTGATGAAACGGAGCTCAGGGCAGGAATTTGTTGCGCTGGTTTGTCTGGCTTGGGGGAGAAATGCGGCAGCGGGAAGGAGATGAGGTGGTTCTCATACGTGTAATAATAGTCACAGCACAGTCTGAGGTGTTCTAATTTCGGGATTTCGTAAGTCTCTCACCGTTTCTGGAATTTTGCGTGTTGTTAGAGAGCTTTCTGTGTGCTACTTGAGAGCTCCTTCACAAGCCAGGACACACAGCCCTTGTTCTGATCTCACCTTGACCCTTAAACAATGAACAAGCATGTTTGAATTTCATACCGAAATTGCATTGCTGTTGTGTTTCTATCCCCTTGTGTAGCACGATGGTGCTGCCTTCTTTCCCACTTTTGTGATCTGTTCTGTGTGATGACACTTCAGTGAAACTCTGACATATGTATTTTACATAGAGAACGTAATGGTTTTTAAAGCATATAATGCTGTTCGTTAAAATCTCGTAAACACCAGAATCTTGCTGTTGGTTAAGTAGGGAAAGGAACATTCAACATTTTATCTTACTGTTGGGGTGCTCCCAGTTCAGATGGTTCAATAGTTTCAACAGTAAAGAAAACATACATAATTTTCCAGATCTTGTCAGATTACTTTTGACTGGCAGAAGGAGTTTGGGGTTTGTTTTTCTTTCTGTCAGTAAAGTAAGTGGCAAGATCTTCATGTCTCCTTTTTATCTCTGAGATCTTCTTTAGATATGTCATTGTAAAGTGGGGGTCCCTAACATGAGGAGGACGTGGACCTGTCAGAGCCCTTTCCAGTGCCTAAAGGGGCTCCAAGAGAGCTGGAGAGGGACTTTGGACAAGGACATGGATGACAGGACAAGGGGGAATGGCTTCAAACTGACAGAGGACAGGTTTAAATGAGGTATTAAGGAGAAATTCTTCCCTGTGAGGGTGGTGTGGCCCTGGCACAGGTTGCCCAGAGAAGCTGGGGATGATGTCTGTGCCCATGGCAGGGGTTGGAAGCAGGTGCTCTTGAACGTTCCTTCCAAGCTGTGATTCTGTGGTTGTAGTTAGGTACTTCCTGATACCTCACTTTTAAAAATGTTACATACAGGTTTATGTATAAAACTGACAGAGGGAAGCATTTTCCCTTTGACACTGAAATTGTTGTGACACTCCTGGTGATAGTGTGCTGCGCCTCATGGAAGAATGTACTGGCAGTGACTGCTGTTTTTTTTTCTTGCAGGTTTGCAAGAACTTTATGCTAATAAAATAAGTATAGAAAAATGACATTAAGGAAAGGTATGTGTATATGTGCTTATCTGATTTTTTTTTTAATATCTTTTGTATCTGAGTTTCTCAGTTGTTCTCTGGTTATACTGATAAAGATTTTTCTTCTTAATTTGCAGTGAACATTTCCATCCTTTTAGTGGCTGTTGTCATATTTTTGCTAGTTATTCATCATAACTTCCTAAGCCTCAGTGACTTCTTGAGACGGGAATTGTCAGGTATGTTGGGTTTTATTTTAATAAAAAAAAAAAGAAAAGATTTGGCAGAAAAACATCTGCTCTGGCCAGACAGAGCCCACCACGTGTTTTGGGTGACTGGGAAGGGGAAGCTAATGAGGTTATAGGCATGGCAGAGGGGACAAAGGTAAGTGCAGACTACTGTAGCTCAGCCTTTTAATACCTTGTGCTGTGTGTGAATACGTGTGGTTAAATGTGTGCAGTTTTCTGTAAATGTGGTGTTATTCTATTCCTTAGCATCTCAGATTCTCAAAAGCTGATGCTCTAATGCTGTGTTTGATACTGGCTCACTGTACTCCACACCTCAGCTCACACATCCAAGTGTATTGCAGAAATAAAGTGTTGGGAATTTTACTGTGTAATAATAATACACAATAATAAAAAGAAGTATGCCATTTTTACTCCACAGATCCAAGTCCTTTAGGACTTCAGCCTATAGATTTCATTCCTGCAGCTCCCCAGAGGCTGACAGATGAGAGGGATGACAAGGAGATTTCTGTGGTCATTGCAGCCTCGGATGAGAGGCTTGGGGGTGCAATTACCGCCATGAACAGCATTTATCAGCACACCAGATCCAACGTGGTTTTCCACATTGTTACTTTGAATGATACTGTGGATCACTTGAGGTAATGATCTTTTCACTGGATTCCCACAACAGGGTGAACTTCTATATTTCTGAGAGGAGAGCAACCTGCCTTTCCCTGGAGCTGCATTCCCTTGGCTCCCAGTCCCATCTGCTGCTGCTTATGGCAGCTTCTTGACATAAAAAGCTGTGGGAGTCCCACCATTCCTCCTGGTCAGGTTTCAGGGATGGAGAAGAAGCATCTTTTCCAGTGGGCTCTTTTCCGGTGAGGTTGGAGTTTGTTGGTGCAAGGGTTGTAGAAGGTACTTCTATGTTTCATCTGAGCAATTCAAATGCTGGCAGTCACATTTCTCCATTTCTGCAGATTGTTCTTTTATCCTCTTATTCTAACCCCCTCCTGTCCACACTGATGGTTTTGGGAAGGACCTGTGCTAACAGGATTGTGTATTTCTGATAACACAAGAAGTGACCTCGTTCCTTTCGCACGTCCCAGGTGTGCAGTTGCTGACCCTGGACTTGTCCCTGTGGCCACACAGGACAGCACCAATTACATCCCAGATGTGTTTGTTGGGCAGGGAAGTGAGTGGCCCTCAAGATCTGTGTCACTGTTAGCTGGATCTTCTGCTTTTCCCTTGATTTTTGTCTCATCTGATATTTCTCCTGCTTGCAGGATGTGGCTGGGGAGCCCTCCTCTGAAAAATATGAGATACCGAATTTTGGATTTTGACCCTCGTGTCTTAGAAGGCAAAGTACAAGTGGATCCCCAAAAGGCAGACACCTTCAAACCAGTGAGGATGATGCTGATTACTTTTTGCAATTAGTAGTTAATAACAATATATTTTGATGTTGGCTTTTGAACACAGCTAGAGATCAAAACCAAATCTGTTAGCACAGAAGCAATCTTTCATAATCAAATTCCTAAATTTCAATAAAATATCTAGATAGTGAGAGATGGATTTGAATATTTACATATGTATGCCTAGGATCATTTTTTGCTGCTAGCCACAGCGAAACACAGCAGCTGGCATGTCAAGCATGCCAGCACCTCAGAGATGCTGCAGATCTATGTGGAGAAATAAGAAATTCTTATATAGACCAGTTTTAAAGTTAGTTTATTAATGCATACATTCATGGTAAACCAGGAATTGATGGAACCTGTTCATTTTAAATTACTTGTAGGATATGGCTGCCTATTTTACTTCCTTGAT
Source organism: Hirundo rustica (assembly GCF_015227805.2). Classification (NCBI taxonomy): domain Eukaryota; kingdom Metazoa; phylum Chordata; class Aves; order Passeriformes; family Hirundinidae; genus Hirundo; species Hirundo rustica. The sequence goes on along the minus strand of NC_053461.1, from coordinate 4,747,440 downwards.
AGAAGTTGTTTTGGACATTAATGCCATAGATAAGTCCCAGAAAAATCAGTCAATTTCACTTTCATTTGGACAGTTTTTTTCATTTAATTCTTCATTCTCTTGCCTTGCTGTTCTCACAGTTAACCTTTGCAAGATTCTACTTGCCCAGCTTGGTACCTCATGCAGAGAAGGTCATCTATGTGGATGATGATGTAATAGTGCAAGGTATGGGACCTTTGTTAGCCTTTTGCTGAGGTCAGCATCTTATCTCTCACAGAACCCAAACATTTCTGTACAAACTTTGTAAATATGAGCGAATTGGGTTAAACTGAGTAGCTTAATCTGCTGTAACAATGGGCTGAACAAAGCCTAACTCAGCACTCAGGATTGCTTTTGATTTTTCTGTACTTGCTTCCATTTTCCAGGCGATATTGTTGAACTTTACAACACTCCATTGAAACCTGGACATGCAGCTGCATTTTCAGATGACTGTGATTCAACCAGTAGCAAAGTTGCTGTCCGTGGAGCTGGCAATCAGGTTAGTTTTAGTCTTGTTCAGTGATAACAATACGGTAGATCCCAGGCATTTGGGAATGTTCCGAATGCTGTAAATATGTCACTGTCCCTGCCCAAGCCAGTTTTAGAAATGGGACCTGCAATTTCTGTTCAGGCACAGTAAATTACTTGGAATTTTTCCCTTATTTTACAATGAGAGCAATTCTCGTTCTGGAACAGCAGGACTTCTGAGAACATTGAAGGGACAATTTTTCATTTCTGAATGTATTAAAAGTACTTTATCTGAGACTGGTACTATATTAATAATATGGTATTATTAAGACCATGCAGTGTTCCTTAAAATACGTAGTTTATATAATCATATTTTTAAAATGTTACACCTTTTAAGCTTTCTTTCTCTCATTTTAAAGGAAGGGATATTTACGCTAACAACTTCAACTTATGCCTGTCTGTTGTGAGTTGTGCAGAATTTTTCTTTAGGAATTTCCCCGTCTATTTTAAGCTAATTTCTACTCTCTTTTTTCTACCCAGTATAATTACATTGGGTTTTTAGATTACCAAAAAGAAACCATCCGGAAGCTTGCCATGAAAGCAAACACTTGCTCTTTCAATCCCGGGGTTTTTGTTGCCAATTTGACCGAATGGAAATTACAGAACATCACCAAACAACTGGAGAAGTGGATGGCACTTAATGTGGTGTAAGTACCCCAGGCTGGGGATGCCAGCAGCTCAGGGCTTGGCTTCTGCTGGTGGCATTTCCCTCTTCAACGGAGAGCTGTGTGTGTATCCCTGCTGCAAGTGACAAATCAACTGATCAGCATCCTTTCAACTTCCAGAGAGGAGCTCTACAGTAAGACTCTGGCTGGCAGCATCACAACACCTCCACTGCTGATTGTGTTTTACAAGCGACATTCCAGTATTGATCCCATGTGGAACGTCCGACATCTCGGTACGTGTGAAGCATTTGTGATGCTGCTCCCCCAGGGGGTTTTTCCAGCTCTGTAGCTGGACACCTTGTTGATGATGTAGCAAAGTGAGCTTTTATTCCCCTGTTCTGTCCTTTGTTCTTCAGGAAAAACAGCTTTGCAATTCCATCTCGGGGCTTGTGGGCCTGAGTCTTTATTGAACTGCTGGCGGTTAGTTCTTGAACTGACTTACAAAATCCTTCTCATTTTCCTCAAGTATATTGTATTTGATGTGATCCAAGGTGTTTCTTCCAAAACTGTTGAGAAGGGCAGACATTCACATCTGTTCTACTGCTGAAACCCCAGTGCTGGCAGAGCTTTTTCAGGTTATGTTTCTGATGAACAATACATAGGCTGCTGAATTCAGCTGGGTGTTAACCGGATTTTAAAGAACTTGGAAGTTAAGGCAGTGTATGAAAATAGACACAGAGAGAGCAAAGTGACATTTAGTTGCACCTGATTGTTTTTCACTTTCCCTGATTTCTGCACCCCCTATTACCTCCTTTCTCCATAAATTACAAGATTTCCTTTGTTAAATTCTTTGTTTTGAAGTTAACGTTTTGCACTTTGGTGTTTCTGCCGCCTTTATTTCAAACACTAATGCTTCTTTCTCAATTGAAGGGTCGAGTGTTGGGAAAAGGTACTCTCCTCAGTTTGTGAAAGCTGCCAAGCTGCTCCATTGGAATGGACATTTCAAACCCTGGGGAAGAACAGCTTCCTATGCAGAAGTCTGGGATAGGTGGTATGTCCCTGACCCTGCAGGAAAGTTCAACCTGATCCGCAGACACTCGGAAGCCAATGAAGCAAAGTAGAGTCCCTTGGAATAAATGGTGATGTTTTCTCAGGAAACCTCTGGAGCCAAGCAGAACTTCTTTTTAGCCAACCTGGATTACAGAACCAACCTTGCCTTGTGGAGCACAAGGTGATGATGCACTTACTCAGGTGCAGTTCTGAAATGCACAGGTCCAAAGGAGGCTCATGTCACCTGTGTGACACAAGATGCTACTCCAGCAGCACTACAGAAAACAAGGGGAGATCTCCACAAGCTAGCACTTTTGTTTATGTCATTGCAGTTGTGTTCTCCTGCTCTTTACTACAAGTCTTCTAGCAGGGGATCATTTTGTCAATTACAAAGTTTCTAAGAACAAGATACAAATTCAGCTGGTGCTTGCACCAGTAAATCTTGCACAGCAATGTACTGTAATTAAGAGCTGCCTGCGTTTTGTTTTGTTGTTTTGTTTTGTTATCCTGTGAAATAATGCCCTCAACAACCCTTTTTTGCATGAAATCTCCTCCCAGCCATTTGTGTTTCTGTCTTTCTTATAGAATTCTGCAAAATTGAATCCTTTTTGAAAGATGAATCCTTCAAGTATTATTTCACTATGCAAATTGTTTTAACTGCCAGTGAACACTAAACCATTTTTTTGTAAAGTGGTGGATGAAACTTTGTTCAGAAATAAAGCTAATTGTAACATGCTGGCTCCAGCCTCAGGTAAATGGCAATCTAATTCCAGTCTTGATATAGGAAGTGTTTCCTTAGTACACAGCAGCAAGTGATTGAAGCCAAAGTGAATTGATCTGGTCCTTGTGAAAACCATCTAATTCTAAAAGAGTACAAACTACTTATTGTGGGGACCAGGCTCTATTAATTACAGATTGATTTTGTTACTGTTGAGTTCCTCACAGTTCTCTCGAGTGAGCTACACTCTGCTGTATTTTTTCCTGCTGTGCTTTTCCCCCCTCTGGGAACTCACCAAGTGAGATGCCTGTGCCTTCTGCAGCCAGCTGCCCTTCACCTGTGCTACAGGTAAGTTGGTTTGGTTTTTTTATAGTTGTATTGTTGAGTGATAATTATTATCAGCTGATATATCCCAGCAGCCACTGTGCCAGCTACTCCATTTAATAGAGGTTTGCACGCAGGCTTGTGAAGAGCTCTCAGTGGAGGATGTTCAAAAGGCTTTGTTTCATGGAGTGACAGCTGAGTCTGCCTGGTCTGAAACCCGGGGCAGCAGAGGTAAAGGAATCCTTTGTGACTGTGGTTTTAGTTCTGCTTTAAAAGGATTTCAAAATGCTGCTGTCATTTGAGTCACTGTCTGTAGTTCTCTTTCTGTCATGGATCCCCCAAGCTGGTTTGTTACCCATTGTTTCTTTTCCTGGATTTTTTTGAACCATTAGAACAAGAACCATTCTTGTCCTTGAAGCAGTGAGGAGTAATGAAGTAAATTCACTTACCAACTTTGAAAGGTTTTACTTGGATTAGCTGACACCATTGCAATTCAGCTGAGCAGGATGTGTTTTAGCAGGCTTAAAGGAACTGTCTTTTTGTGTATGCACTTGACACTTTTTTAAGCTGCCTGTGAGAATCTATGCCTCAGCATACATTGAGGGAAAACACACTCATTTATCAAAGAACACAGAAATCATACTTCTCAGTTAAGGAAAAAAAAAGATGCCCAGGAGATATTTAGTGTGAAGTGTTAATTGTAAATTAATTCTTAATTGTATTCTCAACAGTTAATTCTTTGAGCAGCTGCAGGGCCTCTTGGCAATTCTCTTGCTATCCCACTTCTGCTACAGGCTGAGCACAGCAGCACATCCTTATTGCACTGGGCTGTGTTTTGCTTTATATTTACCAGTTATTGTCAGGTGTAATAGGTGCCATCAGGAAACAACACTCTTGTTCAAGAGCACTGTAAGGCCAATCAACTTGTTCCCCAGTGCAGATGGATTATTAAAATCTCATTTACCATTCCCAATGAAGGTTGAGAACATAAAACAGTGTTTGGGTAAAGTACCTTAGATTTAGCTTAAATAAGGAGCATTTTCTAGCCACCCTTTACATATGAAAATTCTACAAGTTTGGCAAAACTATACTGAAAAGTCACTGTCTAAAGTCATGCTCTGGGGTATAATCTTTGTAATCCTGTAGGAAAACTTAAGATTTTGTGCAGGAATGAAAATGTACTGTAAAATTTAGTTGCTTTAACGTGACTAGAATGAAACATTTATCATCTATTTTTCAAAGACAATGGGTTTTATCCTCTTGAAAGGTCTTTTTATAAGGTAAAATGAACAGACTAAACGAGTCTATTAGGGATTTTTTAAATAGGCTTTAATATAGGAAATAAACTTTATGACAGAGCTGAATAACAATCAATTTCCTAGGCCTGTATAAAATCTGGAACTATCAAGGGAGATGCACTATTATTATGTACATTATTTGACACAGCAACGATTGAGTCTTTGCAGCAGCTCTGGTTCTGCAGCACTCCTCCAGCTTCTGCTGCAAGCCCAGTCTTCCTGACTGTTCTGAAAGGCAGCAGTAGCTCTCCCAACACTGCCTTCCCACCTGATCTGTTACACATAGTCTGTATTAAAATCATAGGCATCATCTTCATCTGCTGGTTTATCTAAGCTGAAGGACAGTGATCTGGAACGTTCACTTCCTGAGAAGAGAAAATCACGTGTTAGTGAAACCCTTGCAAATCCTGGAGGTACCAGAGCCCATCCTTAAGCCAGGGTTCTGAATACACACCTGCCCTCTGCTCTTTGGAATTTGTAGGATTCCTTTGTCGCTTTCCGGGCTTTGCTTTTCTGGTGACCTGAACTTGGCTTTCCTACAAGTCAGTGGTCAGACGTTATTTAAGCATCACAAATGGAATCTCCCATGCAAATGAAACCTAGCAGAACCTGAGTGTGAATGTCCCCTTCTAGAGCTGAGCCTCACTGCTGAGGCCAAGTGACTTGGAACAATGCTGTTTCCTTAATTCAGGAAAAAAGCCCAACCCTAGTGAAACCCTCATTTACCTCTTTGACATCATCATCATCATCACTTTCTTCCATGTTATCTTCATCATCATCATCATCACTTTCTGTGAATTCCTCTTCCTCCTCCTCTTCTTCCTCTTCCTCCTCCTTGCTTGTTTCCATGTTTCCCCACTCTGATCCTTCCTCTATCGTCCCATTTGTCATTCCAGCTGACTGAAAAGCAATGCTGCTTGCTGGACTGGGGTGCTTTAAAGCTGCAGAAAACACAGGCAGTGTCTGTTCAGTCCCTGTTATTCAGCACAGACAGAATGCCCAGCCCCAAAGAGGGGACACTACAGCTCTGCCCCCTCCTTGCCATACACAGGGTTCTGCCACCAAGGCAAGGACAATTCTCTGAGAAAAGCTTTCCCTGAGGCATCTACAGAAAACTGCTAGGAGCTGGAAAAACCTGGATTTGAGAATAGGTAAGTTTACCTAAGTGGGATTAGATTAGATAGCAGGAAAAAATTCTTTGCTCTGAGGATCATGAGGCCCTGGCAGAGGTTTCCCAGAGAAGCTGTGGCTGCCCCCTCCCTGGAAGTGCTTGAGGCCAGGCTGGAGGGGGCTCTGAATGATCTTGTCTGAGTGAAAGGTGGCCCTGCCCACAGCAGGGGTTTGGAACAAGATGGTCTTTAAGGCCCCTCCCTACCCAGGCCAATCTGTGGCTCTGTGGTCAATGGTAAGCTATTACAGGAACAGTCCTACCTTCAACAGTGTTGCTGTTTTCTTGTTCTAGGTTATTTAAATTAAAGCCTTCCTGCATTTCAGCTATTTTTTGTTCTGTAAGATAGGGTGGTGGTTTCTGAAGTCCTGGTGGTTGTGTGTAGTACTTTATTCTGGCTCTGAGAAAATAAAAATCAGCATTAAAAAACAACTAAAGATAACACAGTTAAATCACTTTAAAAATTTTAAAATAAAACTCAGAGCACAAAGCTTTCAAACTAGTAACTGTTTAACAGCAGTTCAGTAGATACTAAAATTTGACTCTGAAGTTGCCAACAGTATTAATATATATAGTATATAATATATATAGTATAAATTTCCTGAGAGGAAAACATAATGGCACTTTGTCACCACAGATCACCTGCCTGTAAAACCATCAGCTGTAAAAGCAGCTGAGCCACTTGAGCAAGGGAGATAGTCACAGTCAGTTACTGAATCTGAGTTACATTTATTCCTACCCTTAGAATACAGGAACCACCCTAAATTTCCACAGAAAGTTTGCCACATCCTTTCCTGTCTAAAAGAGGACAGCATGGACTGGGTATTTGAGAGGAAAGCAGATTTCCATTACAGAAACTGTCTGTGGAGTAACGTGCTTTGACTTTTCTCATGTATCCTTCACTACTTTAGAAAATGATCCGTGGATGGCATTCTCTAAATCTGTCAGATAATCCAGCTCTTTACCCAAGAAAAAGGTGAGAAAGGAAGGGAAAAAAACAGCCTCCTTTTTTTTAAGTACTTTGCTGGACTCGGTGCTTCTGCTGTGCTGGAGTAACAGTGAGGAAAAGGTGAGCAGCATAGAGCAAATTTCACAGCATACATACCCTGTCCAGTCACAAAGCACTAATTTAGCCACATTTTCTATGTCAGGAACACCTCCCTTTTTCAGCATGCCCCTCTTCTGAGCCAGTAAAGATAAAAACTCTTCAGGGTCCCTAAAATCTGGGATATTATAGTGCATCATTACCTAGGGTAAAAGAAAATGGTGCATTTAGAAAGAGATGCCCACCTTTCTCATAGTTTTAGGAATAAAAGAGCAAATAAAGTTGGATAACAGTGAGGACAGAGTAAGTGAAAAGCTGTTTTTCTCTCACATGTGGGAGTAAACCTTACAAAGCAAAATGCCTACTTCATCAACAAGCTCATCTGCCATTCACCCAGACTCGTGGGTGTACGGAGACAGCACACTGGTCTGTGAAAACACTTCTCACAGAACTGTGAAGGCAATTAGGCTTAGGTAAATTTGCTTGGAACTAGAGTGAAATCAGAGTTGGATCTGAGGTCTTCACTGTAACCATAGGACACAGAAAATATCATCATTTTTCACTCTCTGATTGTGTGGTGATGAGGTCTTAAACAAAGTTGTTTACTCTGGCTGTCAGGATCGTGGCATGTTCTGCCTTCTGTCTGTAAGGATGAAGGATCACACTTGGCATTGCCACTGCATGGTTAGGGAAAGCAGTTCAAAATCTGTCAGAATTAGCTGAAGCAAAATTGGCACGCTGCATTTCCCACAGCCAAGCAAATGATTCCGTGTAAGGAAAAGAGTTTTGCTTTACCTCTGAACATACAGGGAAGCCAAGCTAGAAAGTTCTGTGCTCTTCTTACTGTGGTTGGCTCAGTCCCAGGACAGGGGCACCTAGTGGGCTTTGGAAATGCTGCTCAAAATCTGTAGTTGTTTCTATTGGCAGTTTGCCAAGGGAACCCTCCTTGATCACTGAGTACTTAAGAAGGAGCACAGAGGTGCTCAGGGCTTTTTGGGGTGTCTTAGCCAGGTGTAAGGGGCTCTCCTACATCTGTGCGCAGCTTTTGGTCTGTTTTTGTATCGTTTGTTATTTTCTCTTTAATTAAATCCCTTTGCTTTATAAAACACAGTCAAGAGCCATCTCACAATTACTCTAAGCCCTTCTGAGAAGTGCTGGACACCCTCAGAACTCAATACATCTTCCCTGGCTCATTACAGGCTGGCCTTGTGTAAGATTGTATCACAAAATGAACTTTCATTACTGAGCCTAAGAAACCTACAGAGAAGTCTGATGCAGTGAGAGAAGTAGAAAAAAGGGTGCAGCTCACCTGCTGCTTACTGCAGTGATTTATGATGGCATGTGCTCCTGCAAGCACATCTGCTGAGTCTGATCCCTCAGGGTCTATGATACTTCTCAAGGCCAGAGCCAGGGCACTGTTGGAAGGATCTGCAATTATACTTGGACTGTCCAGCATCTTTGTCTGCTTATCAAGGTGCACAGCTTGCATGGATCTGTTCAGAGAGAAATTCACTGTGAGCAGATAACCAGTGAAGGACTGGTTATGGTGAGGGATGCAAGACACAAAGCTCAGTGTTGGATTGAATGTACTTCATACAGTCAGTTTCAGTGTTTTCTCATCATGTGCTTTGTGTAGGATAGAAATTTAAACAAACAAAACATCAAGTTTATACACTGTATCCCCTGGAGAGCTTGCACCACATGTATCAATACCTTTCATCTTGCAAATTTCAATGTGCATTTAAAACTGTACACTGGTGGGCTCTGCCCCTAATGGATCGAAACACAAACTCAAGGTAACTGAAGCACAACAAACAAGGAAAGAAACAGCTTTTATCAGACTGAGCTTACTTGGTAACACCTCTTGCCAGGCCAACATTGCAAGCACGCTTTCCTTTGAGACTGTTGATTATGCTGCTCTTTCCCACATTAGGGAAACCTGAGGAAAAAAAAAAAAATCACATAAATCCTTGTAAGTTAAATAAGAAATAAGCTTTTTAACACTGATCGAAACAGCTTCCTCCAGCTATCTTTGTACGGTAAGCATCAGTGTGAGATCAGAGTTGGATCTGAAGTCTTCACTACTGAAGTAAGAACGAGATTGTATCCTCATTTCTCACACTTGTAGGATTTGTGGTGCTACGTTCCATGGGATTTTTGTCAGGCATGAGGAAGGCAGTGCCAGTGGAGCACGTATCCTGCCTTTCTTGTGCTCCCACAGATCCCCATGCTACACATGGATCACTGTCAACTGAAGTACTACAACACTGAGAGCCTCAGATCAAAGGCCAGTGACTAGAAAGGTCATTAGCAGAGGTGTTAGCAGCTTTACCCAGTCTGTAATACAGGATCCAAAAGCTTTACGGGAGAAGGAAACTCCTCCTGTTTCTCCAAACACTTACCTACTACCCCAACCTGAATGGCTTTGTCTTGTGTCTTGCCATACTCTTGAAGAAGCTTCAAAAGGCATTTGCTTCCAAAATACTGAGAGGTTTCTGAGAAATCAACACGTGCACGTTTTTTTGTGACCTGTTCCTGCTACAGGATTCAAAGGCAAAAAAAACCCCGTGGTCAGGAGCTATTGAGGAAGATAAAACATGGATACTTAGATTTATTCATCTACTGTAATTTCAGCGCTAAGAATTCCCCCACTGTACTGCAAAGCTCAGTCAAAGTGTAAAGGCACATCCATTAGTCACAGATGTGCAATCAAACCAGGGGAAAAGGAATTTTAAAGGTGTTTCAAGATGGATGACTGCAAACACAAGACTTTCTCATGGGACAGCTTCTAGTGCTCTTACCATAGTCTTGTCCTTCATCATTGTTGCTGACTTAAAAGCAACTGTTGGAAACTCCTTCTTCAAGTAATTCAACCATTTCTCTATGTTGTCCTTTGGCACTAAATCTGGAAGGAAGAGCAGTTCTTTCACTCCTTAAATTAATCTTATTGTGACAAATAACGTTTGGCTGAGAACTCTAGTATAAACTGGGTACATTCCCCAAAGGCACACAGAGTGTCTTTTTCTGCCCTAGCAGAACACATCACAATTAGGTTAGGTTGTATTAGGTTTTTAATGCTGGGGTCTTGCTAGAAGACTTTGTATGGTACAGAATGATGTTCTGTGAAGGATTATCCCACAGTCCTTGCAAAGGCTACTCTACCACGAAGCTCCCTTTGCCCTTGTTGCTGTTCTTGGTACTTTATTTGCTGTATTTAGCTGCTGGTAACTTGGTAATTTCCAGCCTTTTTAGCGAGCTCAGAGTTGGATCTTATGTCCTCAATGGAATCTCAGATTCCTTTAAAATCTTCATAGCTCACCTACCACAGTGCCAGTAACACTTGGAGAAAACCTGTGTTTCTTACCAATTTTGTTCAGAACCAAGAACAGCTTTTTGTTTCCTCCAGAGCAAGTGACAGCTTGTTCCAGCTGAGGACACCGGCAGCCCATTGGATCTCTGGCATCCAAAACCTCCAGAACCACATCTGAGGCCTCAAGCACCTGGCTCAGAAAAAAGACAAGAATCAAATAAGACATCACAGACCAGACTGACAACTCTGGTGTAGCTGTGGCTTACAAAAATAGTTGTAAACATTTCATGTTGTAAAATCCCTTACTTCAGTGTTCTAGTTTATCTTTGTGTTTTAAACTTTGTGTTTTCAACAGTAATACAAAAAAAAAGGAAAATAACAAGTAGTCTTATTGCTGACTCTTATTGAGTGATCTAAAAACAGTTAAAGCACTTCACCTTCATGAGCTCCCTACAGAACCATTTCTTAGAATTTTTATTCAGCGGCTTTTTTGTTTTTCCTTTAGATTTGCCAGAGGATTCCTAAAGCAAATAAAAACAAAAGGAAATTATTAAATGAGAATCAGTGTCTAATACTTGTGTGCATATTCAGCATGAAAATGTAACACATAACATGCTGCTTAAGAAGGTGCAGTTTCAGGATGATTTCTACAGGTTCAAGGAATCAAAATCATTCAGGACCCCTACCTTTCCCTCTGCTTTCTCCTTGATTATGGCTGCATTCTTTTTAGCTTCCAGCTTCCTCTTCTTTTCATGTTCTTTCTGTCTGTTGAGCTTCTGCTTTTTTTTCAGTTCTTCAAGCTGATTGCAAACAAAAACCCAGGCCAGATAAAACATCTTTGAAGGCGGTAAGGAAGAATGTTCTTTCTCCCCATTCCTGACCCAAGCTCCTGAGCCAGCTCAGAAGTCCTGACTGTTCAAGTGACTCTGGGAACTCTTTTTTTTACATCCTACCCAGAGGCAGCAATCCATTAGCTTGATCCCATAAGAGCAGCTCTGCAGCCACCACTAGAGCTGATGAAGGTGCTGCTCCCATGTCACACCAGCCCACACTGTAGACTGCAGATCCCCATTTTCTGTGTGCTCACACAATGCCATGATTTAACTCCCAGCACTCTGATGGGACATCTCTGCATCCCAGCACCACAGGGAACTCCGACTGCATTAGAAATTACATCTCCAGCATGTTCACATACACGGTGAGGAAACAAAGGTTGAAAATAAAAGAGCAAATCCTTGCACACTGTACAAAGCTGGATTTTTTTTTTTTTTTTTTACTTTTCCAAAGCACGAGTCTACGGGGATCATCTACAATCTTCCAGAACCGCACCTCTGAGTGCACACTTATGCACACAAAGCTTCCCTAAACAAAGGGATGGTCTCGGTTCTTGCCCCCTTTAACACAAATCGTACTTTACCCTCTGCTTTCTTTGCTCCGCTTCCCGGAGGAGCTCTTCCTTAAACGGCGCAGCACTGGGAATCCCGGGGTCTTTCTTGGGCTTTTTGTGTCCACGTTTCTTGGCCTCCTTCCTGACTTTTCGGTGGTGTTCTCTGATCTGAAGACAGGCACAAGGAAACTTTCTCAGTCTAAGGCCAAAACCTTCATTGCACCGGCCCCCAATTCGCCCAACGCGGTGCCGGGGGCCGCGCTCGGCCGGGCCGTACCTTCTTCTGGATCTTGTAGCGCTTGTGGCAGCTCAGCCTCTTGCTCGCCTTCCTCAGCTCTGCAACGCATCGCGCCCGTCAGCATCGCGCACCGACACACGCATCCCCGCCACCGCGGCCGCACCGAGCCCCAGTCCCCGACTCCCGCGTCTTCGACCGCTGCCGCTGGCTTGGCCACTGGCGGCCGCCACCCGCCCGGTGCCGGGCCGCCCCCCGCGCCCTCCTCCGCCTGCCCTGCCCGGTGCCCGGCCCTCTCTGCCCTCCCTGCCCAGCCCGGTGCCCGGAGCTCACTCGGCCGCTTCATGGCGCCGCCACGTGCTCCCGCCGGCGGGCGCTGCCGTAAAGCGCGCCGGCGCTGCCCCGCCGGGGTGTCGTGCGGGCTGGGCGCGTTGAGCGGCTGGGCGCGCTTTGCGGCAGCGGCGGCGGCGGCACCGGCGGTGTCGGGACGGGCGGTACCGGCGGGACGGGCCGGGCCGGGCCGGGCGGACCCCGCGCACCCACCCCGGGTCGGCCGCGGCTGCGGGAGGCGGAGCGGAGCCGGCGGGGTGAGCGGCGCGGGCGGGACGCGGGCCGGAGCTTGGAGGCCGCTGCCTCCCTTTGTGTGGCGGCGCCGCCCGAGCGCGCAGCGGCCCCGCCGCGCCGGGCCCGGGGCGCCGAGCGCCGCCCGCCCCTGTCACCCGCCCCGGGCCTAGGCCGTGTCGCCGTCCCGGTCGCGCCTCAGCCCTTCCCGCGCAGTTCCCGCTGGGTTCCCCGTGCCGGCGCCGGGCCGGGCCCGCGGGTGACAACGGCAGCTCCCGGGGCGGGCCCGGGGACGGCGGCGGGTCCTGCCCGCTGTGGCGGCAGCGCGGGGCGGGACCGGGACGCCGGCCCGTCCGCCCGGTGCCGGGAAAAGGGTTTTCTTTGTCTCCTGCCGGGAATAACACCTCACCTCCCGGGCAGGCGTTCCGGCGCTTCGGCCAAATTGCATATTTGGTATCTTTTGTTTCTCGTCCCGGTGTTGATAAAACGATGGTTGTGTTATTCCTCTCGCTTTTTCGCCGGCTTTGTCCTTTTACAGTGCCTGGTTGCTGCCAGCCCCCTCTTCCCATCCCGTAGCAGGTTTCAATGGGATCGGTAACCGGGGGAGATTCTGGCTGCGTTTCCCTCCCTTGTTCCCTTTGCTAAATTTACCACGTTTCATGTTTTTGGTGAAACGTGGGAGATCGCGATAGCAATAAGTACTACCCGTGGTGTCTGTTGGCTTTTAGCTCGCCTCTACCTAGAGGCAGAAAACGAACCGTGCGCTAGAATGCATTGTTTTATTTTAAGTGTATTATGTCCGATGTGTGTGTGTTCGTGTAGGGAGGTTGGAGGGGGTGATGCTCCTGATCCCTCTGTTCAGCTTTTGGAGAGACAGCCTTCCCCCGTTGTGTATGTCAGTGCACATGTGAGTTAGTAATGGCCAAAGCATTTCTTGCTGTGGTTTTGTGACATTTTTATGGCTGGTGGGGACAATTACCAAGCTCCTGTTGCATTGGAGGTGGCTCCCTGGTAGCGAGATTCTTGCTGTGACTGTTGAGAGACTTGTGAGCCAGCAGTGCAATTGCAGAAGAAACTGCGAGGTAAGTTCTTCAGTAAAACTGTGTTTCAGTGCACAGCTGAGTTCTCTGTGCTTAGGAGTGTGGCAATCTAGGGAGAAGTTTGTGTTTTGGTGCCTCAGCTTTAGTGAGAATGTTACATCAGCAGGTCTCTCACTGAGTGTTTGTGATGTTGTCCAGACTGATACATATTTTGCATGGTTATTAAAGGAGACAGACGTGATTTGGAGGCTGTGTATGAGTGGTGAGGACATCTTGATCACAGCAGTGTCAGAGTATGGCTGAGAGCCGCAGCACTGTGCCTCGGACAGTGGACATGGTGGTTGGTGCTGGTTGGGAGGTTCCCACATCTTTATTTCAGGATGGGACTGGACTGAGTGTACTCTTGGGCTCCTGATTGAAGCAGAATTATTGATTCTGGTAGTCCCTCCTGCCTTTCTTCCACCACCAAGGAACGTGTTTCCCAGCATGTGTCTGGTGGAGCCACTCCAGACTGTAGCCCTGAGATGAAGTTGGAGGCAGTGCCAAAGCATGAGGCTGTTGTCAGTTCCCAAAATGAATTGCCTGCTGATAAACCACAGGGCTTCTCTGCATCTCCGTGTTACGAAAACATCCAGAGTGCTGAACAGGAAAAGAATCTCTCTGGGGTTTGATTGAAGGCAGGAGCTGGAAAACTACAAGGAAGCAAACATTTTGCCATAAAATGGTTCTGTTTATTTCACATGGACTATCTGGGAAAAACATCAGACTAGTCGAGACTGCTTAGAAATTGAAGCAGTGTATTTTTAGTGCATGGCTGCATATCTATTGCTTACTTGTGAGTAGAAAAATCCACTCTGAAGAGTGATGGAGGTGCATCATCTTAGAGTTTATTAAGTGTTTGTTGACCTTAAGATTATGTTGTTATAAGCACTGTACTGCTTTGCATTCTCCAACTTTTACAGCTTTCTGGTTTGTACTCTCAGGTCAGGTATCACTTCTGTTTACTTTCTGCTCTGCTTGATGAATCATTCTCTAGCAAGTGGCTGTGAAATCTCTAATGCATATTCAGGAACGTTAGAGAAATGTATTTTTACTGTGACAATGACAGAAGTGTCTAGCATTCTGTGTACAAAATTACTTTGTAGAGCTACTGCAGGGCTAAAAAAAGTTGCTTTTTTTTATGAAATGCTTTGGCCATTACTAACTCACATGTGCACTGACATACACAACGGGGGAAGGCTGTCTCTCCAAAAGCTGAATAGAAGGACCACGAGCATCACCCCCTCCAACCTCCCTACACGAACACACACACATCGGACATAATACACTTAAAAACTGTTTCTTGCTTTTTTCTCTGTCACTGTAATTATCCACTTTGTTTTTTGATTTTATTCTTTATCTACCTACTCTGACTTTTCTTCCCTGTCTTTCCTTTTTCTTGTCTTCCAGTTGTGGCTGTACTAACACCATTAGTGGTTTGCCACTCTTAGAGTGTCCCCTTCTCGCAGTATCTGTGCTTGCCCACCAGCCACTATGAGGAGATTGGCTTTTCGAGGTGCTGGTTCTACTCTGGTAAATCTGGTAAATTATCGATTGTACCTCCATCCCTCTGCCTTGGCCTTTTGCTTTGCTTTTTCCTAACTGTTAATTATTCCTACCTTATTCATCTCATGTGTGCGCCTGAAGTCATCTCTGTCTCTAACAAAAATGCTTGAACGCTGTTACCATACAACCTTGAATGTTGTGGTGCCATACCTTGTCAATCATGTGAGTGGCTCCTAAAAGAAATTCCTGGATTTGGTTGGAAAATGGGGATAGGCTGGGATAGATGCATCTGTTCTCTCCTCAGCCTTTGAGACAGCCACAAATAAAGATACTTTTCTGATGCTGTCACTGGAATTTGGGAGATAGCCAACAACTTGTTCCATAAATTACCGTAGTCGTTGGATGGTGGTTCCTCGTTTGTCGCTGCTTGTGTTGGTAAATGCAGGACTATGGCCAAAAGAGAAGGGGGCTTTATGTGCTTCTCCATGGTTGAGCCATTCATCCCACACATAAAGTGGGAGTGGGAGGTCCCACGGCGATCCAGACCTTTTTGTCACTTGAATATAACACAAGGTATTCTGTGGCCCTTTTCATTTGTAATTTGTTTTGATTGGTTGGTTGTTTTTTTCCTTTGTTGGTCTGTTTTTCGTGGGTTTTTTAGTTTGATGTGGAATGAAGTGTTTTTGTACCAGAACTGAGCATGTGTCTCTGTACAGCTTTTTTGTTGAAAACGGTGGTTCTTGCTTAGTTGTCCTGCGTGGGACGGGGTATGAAAATGTAGAGAGTTTAACAGTATATTCTGCAAAGAGCTGCTAAATTCACCTCCATCAGTGTGAGCTTGGGGGTTTCTGGCCTTGCTGTCATTGGTGACTATAAAACTGTAGGAGCATTTTGATTTCCCTTTTCTCTTGGGAATTTCCACGAAGCTGGACTTTACAGAGATGGTTTAACTGACCTGTAGCATTTGGCCAATGTCTCATCAGAAGCTTTGCTAGCTCTCCAGCTAGCTCTCAGCAGAGGGTTTGCATGCAATGCCAGGGCTTTAAGAATGTTTCTGTTCATTATAGAAGAAGTTGGATTCCATGGGTTCCAAGAGGCGAAGAGCTACCTCTCCTTCCAGCAGTGTCAGCGGCGGAGACTTCGATGATGCCCATCACTCCACCAATACACCAGGCCCAAGCAGGAAGAGGAGGAGACTTTCCAATCTCCCAACTGTAGATCCTGTTAGTACCTTCTTACTGACTGCACCTTTTTCCTTGGGGATGCTGTATCTCTGTCTGGAATATGCTGGACTGTAAAGTTAATGATCATATGCGGCACACGTACTCTGGTCCTGAATTTGTTCCTCCCTTGGTTTAGGACCTCATTCAGCTTTGGCTTTTGCTGGGTCCTGGCTCACCACTTTCACCTTTTTCTTTGCTGTTTTGGTTTTGCTGCTTTTCATTTTTTGCTGATGATTTTAGCAGATGGAAGGATGTTGGAGAATGAGCTGAAATCATAATGTGCAGAAGTTGAGAGCTGTGTCTGCATTGCAAATACAGAGGGATGAGTGGGGAATGGCACAGGCAGTGATTGCTGAAGTGTACAATGCCTCTGCTATGCCTTTGCATGAGCAGTCTAATGTTAATTAACTGCAGGGCAGAAGAACCCCTGTTGTTATTGTAGATGCCTGTAACAAAGAATTGCACTGAATTAATTTACATTTTGGGTGTTTTACTGAGAATTAGCTTTGAAACAAAGCTCCCCGTGTTCAAAAAATAAATGGAAATCCTGCAGTACCTGGCACACTTGTCAGGAATCTTGCTAAAGTGTGAGGTGCTCCAATTGCTTCTCACTTCTGCTTTAGGGCATGGGGATTGGCAGCTTGTCCTTCCCTTTGTAAGCAGGCTTTTGTTTGTTACCTCCTTCACATTCTCTCACTTTTCTTTATTGCATTGTTCTTGCCTTTCAGATTGCTGTCTGCCATGAGCTGTACAACACCATCAGAGACTACAAAGATGAGCAGGGCAGGCTCCTTTGTGAGCTCTTCATCAGGGCACCCAAGAGAAGGTGAGGCCACAGGTCTGGTTAAACCTTGAACCTGAGCTTTAATCAGGGAGAAGTGGAAATTGATAGATACTTTAGCAAAAATTTGTGCAAAGTCTGAGCTACGTTTGTCCTTGTTTCACATCAGCGTTTGATGTAGTTACTCAGTGGGACATGCTTACATTGGCTGTCTTTTTCAGGAGTAGGGAAAAAAAAGGATACACTGAATTAATTTAAATGTTTCTTGTGACACCTGCCTAAAACATCAATGCCTTTGATTGTAAGTTACTCTGTATAAGTGGTGGGATGTGATACTAAGGACACAGCTTGGGGAGGTTAATAGAAGTGACCCTTGAAAACGCAGTAGCTGAGGAAGAGGCTGAATTTTGTCTGAAACTCAGGAAACTGAGGACAGTAACAGAACATACATGAAGTGAGCTGACTGATAGAGCACTGTCCATATCTTTTAGCTGTAACAAAAATGTATTGTTTTTTTTTTATTCAGTCATTTATTGGAAGTATCTTTATTTAGTCGTAAACATGCCCAAGCTTTAGTGCTGTGGTTTGGGTTTTGCTGCTTGGAATATGATGCCTTTTTTTGTTATTGCAACAGAAATCAGCCAGATTATTATGAAGTGGTTTCTCAGCCGATTGATTTAATGAAAATCCAACAAAAGCTGAAGATGGAGGAGTATGATGATGTGAATGTGCTGACTGCTGATTTCCAGCTTCTCTTTAACAATGCAAAGGCTTACTATAAGGTGAGCGAACTACATGTAAAGGCTCAAATCCTCTGTAAAAGGAGTAGAGATGTTCAAATTGGTTTGGCCAAAACCTCTTCAGTTTAGCCTGAAGTATTATTGGTAAGAGAACAACAATATTGCATTATTTGCATATATTTCCATAATGTTGACTGTGTCTTTCTAAGATGTCCTACTCTAGCAATCTTTCTGTGGAAAATCATAAAATAATGTGGGGATGATCTTCATGTAGTTTTCCAAAAGAGATCAAAAATGGAGATATAAACTGAGAAAAATATTCCTCTGTCAAAGCCTTCTCATTTTACAGCCCCCTCTGTGTAACCCTTTGAAATGGAGAAAGATTTATGTTTTTTTCCTTCCCAGAAGGAAATATTTATGCTATCAGCAAGCTTATGGTGAGGGTGTGGAATCTTTCTCTTCCATTTGCCACTTAATAAAATGAAAAAAAGGCACATTGACTGTCCTGGTTAGTGATGATAGATGTGAATGTAGTGTCATCAAGACAACCCCCTTGGCAATTCCCCCAAACGGGGTGTGTGTTTTATTATGGATGTCAATGGGTTTTATTGCAGTTTTCATAAGGAAGTGGAGAAAACATTGGATTAATCTTGTTTAATGAAAGACTATGTTAAATCCATAAACCAGTGAGATTGTATGTGGTGAATGAGATGATACAGCAAATTTAACCTGCTAATACTTCCTTTCACATATCTTTGGAGATGATTCCAAATGAGTGCCTTCTGAATAACCCACCTGGGGTAGCCAGGTGACATCCAGAAATGCTGTGTTTGTTTTCCTTGTGTGTGTGTGTGCAGTAACTTCTTGAAAACCGTCAGATTTGTGGGTTAGTGCATTTGCACATTCTGCTTCCAGGAGGAAAAGTACAAAGATTTTCAAATCCATTTTGTACTCCTGGAGTTTTGCAGTGGGTTTTATCTGAAGGGAAAGGACCTGATGGGAGGAAAGGATGATTGGGGTTTTACAGAATGTGTGCTGCCTTTCCTGTAGAATGGTGGGCTCAGAATTTTAACTGTGTCATAGAGATCTTGCATTAGACTAAAAATAGGTATCCATTATTCCAGGATGAAGGAATGTTGGCATTTCCAGAGAATCATGGAGCTGTGAGCTGGAGGTGTGGCACACAGACTTAACTTCTTTTCACCTTTTACCTTTCTCAGGCAGCTCCATGGCATGGACAAAGCAGGGACAGTGATTAATTGTCAAGGTCTTTATTCCAGCAGATATTTTGTTGGCAGTGCTCCAGCAGAACAGCAGCCTTTGGGGTTTTTTGTGTTTCTAGTCAAGTCTCTCACTCCTGACATCTTGCATTAATACAGAAGGAAGCAGATTTGTGGAACAGGACACCCTTAAAAAATCTGCTCTCCATAAGTAACACCTGGTCAAATGTGCTGAGAATATTTGAGCCTAATAAGGCAAGATTAAGAACAGTTCTCATGTTGGTTTCTCATTTGTATTACAAGCTGTCAGAGGTTGAGAGAGTGAAGTAAGAGTGCAATCAGCAGTAATAAGGTGACATTATCAGCAGGATTACGTGAAATGGAGCCTAAATGACAGAGGAAAGGAAAAATACACGGGTGAAAAAGCTGTCTTTGTTCTGGGTAATGTTAATAAACGTGTGCCACTACCAGCTCTGTATTTTTAAAAGTTAATTGTCTAACTAATGCTTCTACCTCTTCTAAAACATGTATCTAGAGGTGTCCCCAGGTGATAACGTGTTGTCAGGTTCTTTGGAATTTCCCAGTTAATGCTGAGTGTAAATCATTGCAGTACCTTCAAAGATATTTATTGGCATTCTTTTATAGAAGTTAATTTTCAAGTGCCGTGCAACGACAGCAGTATTGGCTTAAATCAGATTTCTGGCATACTGAAATTTAGTCTGTTTTAAATGCTGGTGTTGTACTTCAGCAAAACTCAGTGATTTCTCCAGATTCATCTTGTCCAAGCCTCAACCCAGCTAATTTTATTGCTGAGTTTTCTGAAAGACTTGGATGCTTTTGAGTGATACAGATTATATTTTCTAATGCTTATTGTGATTCATAGCTCCTCTGTCGAAGAACAAATGAAGCAGGAATTTCCCAAGTTTTCTGTTACTCATTTATGTATTTAATACCTTTCAGCTAATAACTTACAAATTTCCTCCAGATGAGAATGCCCTGAATTTTGACTGGAATGTTTGATTTGTTTTTGCAGCCAGATTCTCCTGAATATAAGGCTGCCTGCAAACTGTGGGAGCTGTATTTGCGCACAAAAAATGAATTTGTTCAGAAAGGTGATGCTGAGGAGGATGATGATGATGAAGAAGGACATGACAATCAAGCAAATTCTGAATTAGTAAGTGTGGGCATGACAGCTGCAGAATGGGAAGGTTGTAACCTTCCCAATGTCACCTGACTCTGAGAGGGTGAAAAAATCATTGAGTAATATTTTCATTGTTGAATTATGCCCCAAAGGGTATTTCTTATGCAAGTTTATTAGTTAATCACTTCACAGCAGTGTATGTGTGTTTACTTTTGCCTAGCACAAAAAAGCTGTGAAGGTTTCTGATGTGGCTAAAAGCACTGTTCTGGTTTAGTTGGAATAATATGAAGTGTGCTTGAATTAATGCCAACACTGAGGTTTGTTGCAAACAAGATTTGTGTCTAATGACATCAGTTATCAGCAAGTGCCCCATTCAGTCTGTGCAACTGTTCCTGGAATGTTATGAGAGGAAATTTGGGCTACCCTGGTTTCTGTGATGTTGGGATGCACATTTTCAGTAACTGTGATGTGTGTCTGACAGTCTGCAGTGTAAAACTGAAATTGGAGTTTTCTAGTGTACCTTTACCTGCATAAACAACGTTGTCTTCAAAAGTTGCATCCGTATTTTGTAGCTGATTTTTTTTCTGCCTTTGAAGTGTAAATTCCTATATTTCAGTGCAACTTGAAGCACTCCACTCTGGCTGCTATCAAAACTTTTTGTGATTTCTCTTTCCTACATTAGTCATCTCCAGGTTACCTGAAGGAAATTCTGGAACAGCTTCTTGAAGCTATAGCTGTTGCCACAAACCCCTCAGGACGCCTCATAAGTGAACTGTTTCAGAAACTTCCTTCTAAAGTGGTGAGTATTTGAAGAATGTAGGTTGTGTTCTAAGCTGGAGGCCTGGACATTTCTATGACTGATGTTACAGGCTGTGGTGGCCACGCTCAGGGTGCAGTTCTCTGTTTCTGCCTCACCACTGGCAAACTCAGCCTGTTTTTACTGCTGGTTCAGAGCAGTGGTGTTCTGGTTTTGTGGTGAAAGTTTTAACCAGCAGAATAATTGTTCTGAAAAAACATCACCATGATTTGATTTTCAGGCAGAACTGGTCCCTTATGTCAATTTCTTGATGAATTACAATTCTTTGTATCTGCCTTATGACCTGGCTTGTCCAAATTGAAGCCCAGTGCTATATTTTGAGGCTTACACTGTTCTTATCTTCAATTCATCTAATGGCTCATTTTGTCAGCTGTTAGAACAAAAGCTTTGGGACTGTTTATAATAATACATAAATTATTTCTGTTTTCCAGCAATATCCAGATTATTATGCAATAATAAAGGAACCCATAGATCTTAAAACTATTGCCCAAAGGATACAGGTATGAACCTACTAATGTGTCAGAGTACAGCCTTTTTTAACTGTAAGCATTCCTGGATTGTTAGAAGTCAGGATTTGTAGTGGCAGGAAAGGCAATGTGTTTTCCCTCTGCTATTAAAAAACCTGCACACCGTGGTGATTCGGTGTTCTGTGCTGGGTTAGTGCTGCAGAAGGAGCTGTGTGGAAGATCAAGCATTGTGAGCTGTGGAGTGCTGGCTTTGGGCCAGAATCTCTCAGGTTCCTTGATGTTTAATGGCTTAAAGCAGTTCCTTGGCAAGTGCTGCTCATGTAAAACATTGGAGTACTGAGGCTTGGTTGTGCATTATCATCACCTACTTCTGTTCTAGTGCTATAAATAGGTGTTTTGTACTGATGCATTTTTCATCTTACGTCTCCAGTAATTTGAAATACTGTTCTGTAATTCTAGCATTTTGTCTGCTGGGGAGGGATGGGACAGAGACTGATTGAACTAGAGAATAAAGTTAAAACAGCATTTTGTCAGAACTCTTCATAATGAAGACAGTATGATCTATTAAGTGGGGTTTTTTTTCAATCTTAGCATTCATGAGCTTTATAAAGACAGCGTATATGTATGTACTGTCTTTGTCTGATTACTTTTTCCAGATACTTACCTGTTGTCTTTACAAATAAGTTGTTTTTCTATGAACATTCCCTTTATTGAATATATTTCACTACTGGCTTCTTTTTCATGCTGTCTGAAGGTTGCCACTTTAACCAACTCTGCTTCTTGTTGTACAGAATGGAACTTATAAAAGCATTCATGCCATGGCCAAGGACATAGATCTTCTGGCAAAGAATGCCAAAACCTACAATGAGCCTGGATCCCAAGTATTCAAGGTTAGTTTCTGTTGTTCATAGTGTGATTTGAGTTCAGATTTTCTGAAGTACTTTCTGTGCTGGTTGATCCTTAAATAAGTCTTGAGTGTAAAGCTCTCAAGAGTCTGTTTGATTTTTTTTTTAATAGATTTTAGTGGGTTTTTCTTTTTTTATATTGCTTTTAGTAAAATTGGGGTACAAAAATGACAAAAAATCAGCTTGAAACTGCTCAAGTCTTCTATTCAGTTTTTTCAGGCTACTGTAAAAATACTATGTGGGAGTATTTGAGGCAGACTTTGTTCCATGCTTCATTTTTCATACAAAATTGTTTTATATCTAAATGTAAAAAGAACTTAATTTTTTTTTAGATAGCTGGATATATCTGATTACAATAATTTTAACTTTCAACATTAAACAAACAAACAAAAAATCTTTTAATTGACAGGATGCAAATGCGATTAAAAAGATATTTAATATGAAAAAGGCTGAGATTGAGCACAGTGAGTTGGCCAAGTCAAGTCTCCGAATCAGGTACTGCAAATAGAGTTCTTTCTATAATCTCATATAAAAACCTCTACTCACATTCCCTTAATTGTTCTGTGGAGAGTATTGTGGGAAATAATGGCTCAAAACCTTAGTGTTGTTTTAAAAGTTGTACAGTGCTTCAAATACTTTTTGAAAGAAAGATTTTTTTTTCATTGAAATACTTCTGTGGTGAAATATTTTTGTGATGTACTTGATTATGAAAAATAGCGTCAGTGGATCTATAATGAGTTTTGGCCATCTTCCACCACATGTTAATAAGTTAATAACAGAAATTTTTTTTTTGTTTCATTGAAAAATGCTGGATGTTCTTGAACCTTGTTAGGAACTGAAACCAAAGGAGAGGTAGAAACATAGGAACAGAACCTTGGGCAAAAGATCTTTAGAGGGAAGTCCATTCCTGTTTGAAAAGCAATTTTAGCTGTGAAAAGAGGCACAGGAGCCTGAGGATCTGGATTTATGAATCAGTGAAGCAGAGATTTGGCCCTGAATATGCAGGTATAAAGCACTTGATGAGAGTTGATAGCTCTGTTTGTTTCATGGAATGATTTCACTTAGGAAACAGCATTTTCTTCCTGTGAAAATCCATTGTGTACAGAGAGGTGATCCAGTCATTATAAATGTTTCTTAACTGAATTGCAATTAAATTTCTTCTCCTCATACAAACGTTTACTTACGAGTAACACTCAAAAGTAGGTTTAGATATTATTTGCCAGTCCCAAACAAATTATCCCAAATAAATCAAGCAATGTCCTGCAAGCCATTCAGGGAGCTGGGAAACTCTTACAAGGTGAAATCTCTTTATATATTAGGGCTGTTTACAGGTATTTGGTGCTGGGAAACCACTGTTATCATTTCCTGAAACTGGAATCACTGTCACTGCCTTACTTAACTGGAAGGTAGTTTAATTTTTTCTGTGTATATGGTGTCAGTATTAAAAGCGTTGCCTAGGATTATTTTGTGAAAGAAGTGGAAGTTGCCTGGTTGATTTTTACTGCTTGGTGTTTTGAGAAGTGGCTTTTCTGGTTGGTTTATTCAGCATCAGCATCCTTCCCATGATGGGTGGATCATTGTTGGAGCATATAAAAATAAAAAGCAGAAATACTCTTTAAAGAGTAATTCCTGACACATAGGTGAATAATTTTCCTTCTTTGAAGTATGTGTAGTGGCAGAAGACTTTGATTCTACAGACACTGAACATAGACGTGTTTGCTTTGGAGTAACTGGAATTACACAGAGGCATAGAGGTTTTTCTGTTTAAATGGTGATTGTATTTTATTTTTCTCACTGTGTTGGCCATTGATGAAGCTCAGGATGTTAGGGCGTGTGTCATATTTATTTCTGAGGCTCAACGGTTTTTCTTTAAAATAAAGCTGAATGTGTAAGAAGGGATGACAGATAAATCACACTGATATTTGTTAGCTGAATTCCTCTCTTGCACTGCCAACCCGTTTCCACTTCTCAGCTGCCTTATTCTAGATGTTCTCTTGTGTTCTCAACAAACCTTCAATTCCTGAAGTAATCTGTCAGAATCATTGACAGCCCCCTTCTTTGTTTCTCAGCTTGGGGGGAAAAAATAATGCCTGAAGGTGGCTACAATAATGTCGGGCTCAATGCAGTAAAACTTGGGATAAGAAGGGTCATGAAAACCAAACCTTTCACCTGCTGTTATGTATTTCACTGGTTGCTTTTTCTATTGAACCAGTCTTCTTTTTTTAGTTGTTATTTCTTTCTCAAGAATCTGCTTCACAGAATCATTAGTTTCATTTAAATTCCTAAATGTTTGATTGTCCTAAAGGGGAGTTCTCCTTTACCTATTGCTGATTTGGGTAAAATTTCCTCATAAGTTCATTTCAAGTGCATTTTCTGTATTTTTCTTCTGAATTTACATCTCTTGGTTTTTTGTCATTGACGGTTCAAACTCAAATCATCATAGTGCTGCTAACCTAAGCTTTATATGTTGCCCCTGTGTCAAAAATGTTTTTTATTGCAGGGCTCATTGTCTCCTTTGCCATACTGAACAGCTCTTTGTGGGTGCATTTAACTGTTCTCCCTTGAAGTGGCAAAATTGAATTGCTTGATAATATGTCAACCAACTTGCCAGTGCCTTTAGGTGTTGATAAAACATGACTGGACCCGTATGATTGGCTTTATCTGGATTTTGTTGGTTGCTTTCACTGCTGTTTAGGCTGAGCTGTGAGTACAGCTATCAGTGCTTGAGCTAAACGTTACTTTCCTCTGACTTTATGAACAAAATCCATATAAATGCTGGAGCACTGAAAGGATCTCAGTGTTACTTATCTTTTAGCTTCCAGACATCTGTCTCGGAACTTTTTGGCTGATCTATCGAAGTGATTCTGTAAAAAGCTTTTTTTCTTGCTGCGTCTTTTCATGGGTTTATGGTGGGCCTGTTTCTTTTCCTCCCCCTTTCCTTGGCTTGCCTCTCCTGCCTTAAGGACTGCATCAAATTTGGCTGCTTCCAAGCTGACAGGTCCTTCCTCACAGGGTAAAGGCAGTGTTGGGGATGAGAGAAATTCTTCTAACAAATATTATCGGTAAGTAAATTGTGCCCTTGGAGGAAAAGCTGAGTCATCATCGCATGGAAATGCTAAATTTTGTTTGATTTTTCTTCCTCATACCAGCTGGGCTTTGGGTTAGGGTGAGGTTAATGCTGGTAACACCCTGACACTGTAGTTACTGCTCAGGCAGAGAACCTGGCTGTGGAAGTGCATCATGTAGGTGCTCATGCAGCAGCAGAGCAGCCGGGCTGGCTCAGCGTGCTGAGGCTGGAGCGGCTCAAATGGATCTGCACTGCCACTGGGGAGGTGAATTACAGCTCCAGGGGCACCTCAGGGCGCTGCAGGAGGATGTGCTCATGAGCCAGGTGGGGACTTGCACACCCTGTCTATGGTACTGCAATGAAAATGAGCCGGGTGACTTTTTGGGGAAAGAGGCAAAGCACAGCAAGGCCAGGAGCAGAAGTGGCTTCATCAGGCAGCAGCCCAGCACTGCACACCAGCAGGGACAGATGGAGCCCAAGGTCGTGCACTAAAGGAACTCAGTGGATGTTTTAGAGGGGTGGCCCACAGACTGAGGAAGTGATATCTGTGTGTTTGTGTCAAAAGGCAGGAAAGGATGTGTAGGAAAGTGTAGGGCCTGGGCATGCACTCAGCCCCATCTGCTTTTTCCCAGTCTTCACTTGGCCCCTGCAGGTCAAGGCTGAGCCTCTTTCTGGAGGTGCCTGAAGGGCTGATCTTGTAAAAGGGCAGAGAATGTCAGGCATAGCTCACATAGTGTGGTATGAAATAGTGTGCCCCAGGTTTGGGCCAAAAGAGAGGGATGCTGAAGAAGTCTTGGTGAGACCGTAGCTAGTTTAGATATCAGTTTACTGCACCTGAGAGGCACAGGAGGCTGCTTCATGTGCAGGCACTGTGTGTGCTGAAAATGCCAAAGGTGGGGATGAGGGAATGGGAGCAGATAGAAAATGCAGCTTTTAGTGTGCTGAATTCCTTCCTGCAGACAAATCCCAATAAAACAGGGTCAAATAACAAAGTTATTAATTGGGAGAGACTTCTTATCATTCCCCTTCTCTTGCAATTAATCAAATCCTCAAGTATACAAAATAGGACAGAAGGAAGTAGGCTGGAGCTCAGATTTCTGATTGTGTTGGATGGACCAGCTCATACAATAGAGGCAGACTCATGCTTGGTAAGAATTTCTTCTGTTAAAGGCTCCAGCCCTCTTTACTCAGGGCTGTGTTCCTGCTTATGGAGTCATGAGCTTCACTCGTTTGCTCACACACTCTGGGTGACTGTTAATGGTTAATGTATTAACCCTTTCCTCCTTTTTTTTCACTTTAATTTTTTTTTTTAATTTTAAAATTTCTTTACTTTTTCTCTTTCGTAGTAACAAAAGATCAGCCCAAGGGGATCGTTTATCAGCAATAACCATGGCTTTGCAATATGGATCAGAAAGTGATGAGGATGCAGCTTTGGCTGGTAGGATCTGAAACGCAGTTTCTTTATTCCTTTCATTAAAATGTTCACAATGAGCAAATCTGTAGAGCTTCTGATAAACACAGATACATTTATTTCAGAAATATTTTGCATACAGTGTGTAATTCCTTTGAATCTTACAGCTAGGTAGGACAGGGTAGGCCAAACTTGCTGGCATACTTTGAGTTTTCTCTGTGTTTCCAAGTATACTTACCCAAGCTTTAGGGAGCTGTTGCTTGGTTGTATTTCTTCTAAAATGGAACAGAAGAGGAGATACTGGAGAAAACATTGGGTGCTCCGTGCAGCAAAAGAGATTCGTAGTGCTGGAATTGTTTTCTTTGTTTATTTTTTTTTTGCTTACATTATTTCTTCATTGATGTTGCAAGATGCTTCTGTTCAATTTGTATTATTGGAGCATTTATTTCTTACCTGGTTATTGAACCATACTCCCCACAGTTCTCTAGTGGATGGGTATGTAGAATTTTTTGGATTTTAGGTTCGCTGTAGGATACGAAAGAAAAACAAAAGACTCCAAATATTTCAGAAGGCAAAGAGTATGGAAGGCTTTATTATCTAATTCTTACCACCTTCCATAAGGTGTTCTGATACAGACCCAACATGACTGGTGAACAGAAACAACACCTCTCTAATCCCATTGGTGAAACCAGAGAAACAGCAAAACACCACCTGGAGAGACTGTTTTGGGAAAGGAGAGTTGTTTTGCCAAGATTGTTTGGAGAAGAAGCTTTCTTGAGAAGTTTTCCCCTGGGAAACAATGGCTGCTAGCAGGCTAAAATTTCTTCAGACTTAGAAATATCAGGCCCCCATTTTAGCTCTTGCTGTAAGCAAAAGCATTTTGATCCTGGTTAGCTCACAGCTCAGTTATTGCTGCAGTGCAGCAGTTTTCTGGAAGGTGTGGGGGTATTTATTAGCTGGGTTTTGCTTGTTTCTTAGCTGTTACTTTTTCCAATGCTGTATAAATATGTAACTTTTTATGTTTTAGTCATTTAAATTCTTGCACTGATTGAAGCACTTTCAGGTGCCACCTTTGCTGTGGACACTACTGTAACTTTCATGGGACCTCTCTGTGTGTGAGACTTCTGCCTTGCTGCTGTTGAAGCTCTCCTATCTTTATTGCATTCACCTAAGAGGCAATGTTAATTTTTTTTGGCAGAATTGTCACCCCTGAGATTTTCTGTCCTTCCACTTGGACAACCCCATGCTGTCAGTCTCTGGGTGACCAGGGGTTTTGGTTTTTTTATTAATCGCTCTGCTGTCTCATTCTGTTTTCATTCCTCTAACACTTGTTAAAATAAATGAGAACAGGGCTCCATGGCTGAACATTAATAGAACTCTCTCCTTCTCGAAGCAGAGTACTGACTCTTCATGAGTTTCTTTGGTTGTAGCTGTTTCCTAAGCAATGAACAATATCAGTTTCCAAGTGAGAGTTTATCCTGACAGCTGCAGATAGTGTTTTGGTGTGATGGAGCTTGTAGAACGTTTCCAGCTCCAAGGAGCTTTGGCAGCTCCCTTGCTCCTCATTATAAGTCTACAGAGGCAGGCATAGGTGATCATTATGTATTAAATTTGTAAACAAGGGTGTTTAGTTCTTGCTGTATCATTTAGAGACGGTTTAAGACTGGACACTGCTTTTGTTTTTCCTGGCAGCCATATTCAGTTGGACATTGAGCATTCGTTGTTGTTCGGGTGCTTTGGGGCCACAGAGGAGACAGGGGGGTTTTTTGTGGTATCTGCAAACTGTAGTTGTGGTAACAGCAGCACAAAGGGGCAAGAACTGCCTGTCCCTCTCCTCTGCCAGCGCTTGCTGGGGATGTGGAACCTGGTGCTGCTGCACTATCAAGAATGTACAGCCTTGCATCACATTGTTTGCTCTGTAAGAACAATAATATTGTTGTTGCAAAAATAAGAATTTTTTCTCTTTTCTAGTCTGAATAATACATTATTCTTTGGCTCTTAAGAGAGATTCTTAATAACCTTAACAGAGTGGTTTCATACTATGAGGTCACTGTAATTTTCTAGATGTGTAGGAATATATGATATTTACACATCACTTTTAAAGAGCATGCACATCATAATGAAAATATTTATAGCTGTATATTATATAAATGTAAAATGCAGTAAAACTATAATACATAAACACCTTCATTTTAGTACATTTTAAAATTACTTATTAATATCTAATTTACATAGATTTCTTTTTAAGGAATGCCTTGTGTTCTACTTTCAACACAAAGAAAGTACATTTCTTATTTAGGGCATTGAACTGTTTTGTTGCTGGCTCACACAAAGAAGAGAACAGCAAATACTTGACTAGTCCCTTTATATTTTCTCTTCCTTAGAAACAAGTCATTCTGCATTTTCTGTTTGTTTCTTACTTTTTGGTGGAGCACTCAGAACTGAACAATTTGAGTAAACAGACCAAACTCTTTGAGTAAACTGGACCATAAACTGTTTTTGACACTTTACCTGGTTTCAGTGAGGCTCCAGTGGTTGGTTTCTCCCTGAGTTACTCTGTCCAGCTCCTGCTTTGCTGGCTGTGATGTAGCAGATGCTGGGTCATTAAGTGACGCTGATTGGCATTGTTAGGATAAAATGCCAGCTGGAAACCTGGTGGCAGAGAGCAGTGTTCTGTGTAGCTGAATTACCCAGTGGGTCGTGTGCCAGGCTGTCCCTCAGGCTGACAGAGGGGAAAAAGGGTGAATAATTTAACTCTAGCACGTGCAAAGCCACGTAGATTTTGTTATGTCAGCCTGCAAGGTACAAATTGCACTGTTTGTGCTACTTGGAAGTGTAGAAGAATTGGGCATTTATTTATTGCTTCCCATCCTGTGTTTCCAGTACCATTGTTCTCTCATTCCGGTTGGGTTTTGGTTGTTTATGTAATGTTTCTCCTCATTTTATCTGCAGTAAATGTTAGCCCTCCATAGCTTTTCTTTCATTCATCCTAATCCTGAAACAAGATAGCCAGAAAAGTTTGCGATGAGATTTTTAAATACTTAATATTAATTTTTTAGGCTTATTACATAATCACTGTAAAGCATTTATTTCTTCATTTGTTATATCACAGAATCACAGAATCACAGAATAATGAGGTTGGAAGAGACCTCTAAGATCATCAAGTCCAACCTATGCCTTAACACCTCAACTAGACTATAGCACTAAGTGCCATATCCAGTCTTTTTTTAAACACATCCAGAGATGGTGACTCCACCACCTCCCTGGGAAGACAATTCCAGTGCTTTATTATTCTTTCAGTGAAAAATTTTTCCCTAATATCTAACCTGTACCTTCCCTGACGTAGCTTGAGACTGTGTCCCCTTGTTCTGTCAGTTGCTGCCCGGTGGAAGAGACCGACCCCCACCTGTCTACAACCTCCCTTCAAGAAGTTGTAGAGAGTAATAAGGTCACCTCTAAGCCTCCTCTTCTCCAGGCTAAACAACCCCAGCTCCTTCAAACGTTCCTCATATGGCTTGTGTTCCAAGCCCCTCACCAGCCTTGTTGCCCTCCTCTGGACACGCTCAAGCATCTCAATATCCTTCCTAAACTGAGGGGCCCAGAACTGGACACAGCACTCAAGATGTGGTCTCACTAGTGCCGAGTACAGGGGAAGAATGGCCTCCCTACTCCTGCTGGTCACACAATTCCTAATGCAGGCCAGGATGCCATTGGCCTTCTTGGCCACCAAGGCACGTTGCTGGCTCATATCCAACCGGCTGTCGACCAGCACCCCCAGGTCCCTTTCCGCCTGAACACTGTCCAGCCACACCGACCCCAGCCTGTAACGCTGTAGGGGATTTTTGTGGCCAAAATGTAGAACTCGACACTTAGACTTATTAAACTTCATACTGTTGGACTCTGCCCATTCATCCAACAATATATATTAGAAGGGCATCATCAGGCTTTAGTGTCAATTTTTTCTGCTAAGCTTCACAATTTTGTATTGAGCTGTGATTAATATTGTCCAAAGGACTGCAATAAAGTGCCTTTTTTTCTTTTTTTTTTGTCTGCTTGAGGCTCATTAAGTAGTGTTGTGTCATTTTCTGAGGTGTGAATCTGAATACCAGAGCGAGATTTAGACCTTTATCCACCAAAAAACCCACTCTGAGCTGTCCTGCTGAGTTTGCTGCTTTTCCTTTCTCTCTGTGCAGCTGCTGCTCGCTATGAGGAGGGAGAGTCTGAAGCTGAGAGCATCACCTCCTTCATGGACACCTCTAGTCCTCTTTACCAGCTTTATGACACGGTTAGAAGCTGCCGCAACAACCAGGGCCAGCTCATCTCTGAACCCTTTTTCCACTTGCCCTCCAAGAAAAAGTATCCTGATTATTATCAGCAAATTAAAACACCCATTTCGTTGCAGCAGATCAGGTAAGAAAACAGAATGCAAACTGCATCTGGTGTGAAACTATTCAAGGGTTTCTTTTACTCCCAGAATCTTCTCTTAAGCTCAGGTTGTTGGCACCTAATGCAGTGTTTGCACCATCTCTCCTCTACATCTGGTTGCTGCTTGTTTCAGCTCAGTCTGCATTAATCTTTAGATCATCTGTGATACATGGCTGCTGGTGGGTTTATTTTTCATTGAATTTCGTTTGTAATGTGCCTGAAAATTGCCATATGTATAGTTCTGATGGCTAGGTGTGCAGCAGAGATGAAGATTTTTGCAGAACTCCTCATTTTTCTTTTTCCCTGACCATGATGGCTTGATCACCTCTTACTGCCATGTTTTTTAAGTTAATAGTCTTCGATGTGAATTGTAGGAAGATGGTTACAATTACAATCCCCCTGTGTAGCTCACTGTGTAGCTGTGGAAAATAATTATTTTCATGATGATGTAGCTGGTCTGGACTGAAGCCAGCAGTTCACCATTTATAAATCAGTGAGCCACGAAAGGTCCCTGAGCTGCCAGAGTGCACTTGTCAGATTAAAGACAGGAGTGAAGTGAGCAGTGTCGTTCTTTAGTGGCTCAAGATAATCCAGTGTGATGGGTGTGAGCAGGGTCCTGGGAGCATTAATTAGGCTTTAATGGTGCTGCCCAGGCCTCCTGCCCACTGGGGCTCCAGGCCCTGCCTGAGCCACACCCTGGGAGCACCAGCCCTTCAGCTTCAGTGAGGGAGCACTGGAGCCTCCCACTGCTCATCCCTTTGTAATCCGGGTCTGTGCATTTTAGTTATCCATAATACAGTCTGTCAGACTTGATGTAACTGTTGAATGAGCAGTGTCTTTGTTAAATCAGAAGCTAATAAAGCTGCTTTTTTGAGTTTTTTTATCTTGTCAGGGGGTGTTTTGCATGTTCTGGGGAATAAAAGCTGCCATACTGGTTAACTCTCCATCAGTGGCTTTGAAGTGTTTTTTTCTTATGTTTTAGTACAGCTATAATAGTGGCAGAGAAAGTGTCTTGCCTTGAAAAAAGCACAAAATGTACTTGATGAAAAAAACAGTGAACTGGAGAAGAATCATTGACAGTTTGTGCCTGAATGTACCTAAAAGTATTGGCTCAAATTATATATAAACAGATTTGTTTGGGAGAGATTTTCCATTAAAAATACCCTTGATGTCAGTTATAGAACAAATCACTTGCCATAGAGAGGCAGCTGCATTTCTGCTTTCCTTACAGCGTAGGCAGGTTGCATCTGGCTGTGTGAGCAGCACAGAAATTCCATACAAATGTACGGAGAAGTGTAGAAAAAAGTAATTTGACTTACTGCCTGGGGGTGTAGGAAATAAAAAAAGGGAACAGCCAGGCTTTTTAGAAATAGCGTTTGAGGCTCACAGATTAAAGTACATTGTTTGTAGGAGTCTAGCTTCCTGCAAATTCTGAAATTCAGCTGTCTTGTAAATTACCTTGTAACCTTCAGTTCTTGCTGTACCTGGAAAGCCTTGAAGTCATGCCTATGTACACTTAATTGATGTGCTTTAGGGAAAGCTGAAGCATCATGGCTTTTCTGCTACAGCTGATATGCCTTTAGGTATTCAAAACAGCCACTCATTAGGGATGGAGATTGTTTGTGGGGTTTGAGGTGTTTGGTTTTCTAGGTTTTTTTTTTCCTTCTTTTCTTGTGGTGGTGGGGTTTTTATGGTGTTTGGTGGTTTGGGGACTTCTACACTTCCATTTTTTTGAGATGTACATAAATAAAGCATATCTTCTGTTCCCAGAGGGGGAGAGAAAAGTTTAGTGTCCCAGTGAAAAGCTGAAGGAGGTGGAGTGAAGCCTGCCATTCCTGTTTCATGTCTGTTCGGCTCTGGCATCTGGCTGCCTCAGCTGTCCTGCCAGAGTGAGCTGTGAAATGTGTGGCTGTTGCAAATTTTACAGCTAGGCATGTGTTTTAGGAGGGATTGTGTGTGCTGAATGCAGGAAAAGTCTTTAAAAGAGTACACAATTTCCAGAGGGAGTGTGTGAGTGTGTGTTGGTTCAGTGAGGTTTTACCTCTCCAGCCTCTCAGTCCCTTTGAGTGTTATGAACCTCAGGCATTTGAGCTGAGTGCTCCTCCTGAGCTGCTCCTGGGTGTGGGAGGGAATCATGCTGATGGCTTTTAGTCCTCTCCTAATTTCCTTCTGGCTTGCTGTTCACAGAATAGCTGAGGCTGGAAGGGAGACCAGCCCTGAGCCTGGCTGTGGCAGGGTCACCCACAGCCTCGTGTCCAGGGCACTGTCCAGTCAGGTTTGGATGATCTCCACAGATGGAGACTCCACATCCTCCCAGGGCAACCAGTGCCAGTGTTTGACCACCCTCAGGGTAAAAACCACTTGTGTTCAGCTGAAATTCCCCCTGTTTCCATTTGTTCCGCTCGCCTCTTGTCCAGTCAGTGCACAGCCTGGCTGCCCCCTCATTCTCTCCCACCAGGTGTTCAGCACATCGATGAGAATTCCCTGCCTCGAAGGGGCAAAGCTCAGAGCTGGAGAGCAAGAAAATGCTGTTTAAAAACAAAGGCACGGTGCTGTCAAGGCTAAAAAAGTGCCTAATGCCAAGCTGACATTGCTGGGGAAGAGTCGTTCTGTTAATTGCAAATAACCACAGGAGCAGTCAGGAAATGATGCAGGACAATCTGTTCAGTTACCGAGTGCACGAGTGCTGGATCCTGGCAGGTTTGCAAGAACCCTGGTCCTTATTAAATTTTACAGTGCTGAGATGTATGATCCCCAAGGCAAGTGGGTCAGGCTTTTCTGTAGCAGAGGAGGAAGGTGTGCCAGGGAATTCCCTGGCAGCAGCTCTCTCTGAAACACATGTGGGAGTACAGGCACTGAAATTGGTGTCTTCACGACACACCCTGGTGTCTTGTGCTCCTGGAGCTGCAGCTGAGGTTTAAAAATGTGCGGGGATCTGGTGTAAAACACACGGGTTTGTGTGATAGCTCCTTCTCGGGGAATTCAGATGAGTTTTGCTTATGAGTGTGACCCTTTTTGGACAATGCTCTGTGACACAAGGATCGAAATGTTGCATTTTTGTGATGGGTTGAGGTTCTCTTGAATTCTGTGGTGGCTCTTGGTGGTTTTGCATTAGTTATAAATGGTTTGAGTGGAGGTTATAGTAAATGCCATCGCTTGGTTAAGCATATTTTGCCATATAACTTAAGCAGTTTTAGCAATATTGCAAATCAAGGAGTGGAACTCATTTTTAAATAGTAGAGACTGGTGCCTGGGCTAGAGTTTGAAGGGTTTATGAAGAACTTCTGTGGTTTTGTTTGTTTGATTTATGAATGAGTCAATTGGGATGAGAAAATAATGTCCCTAATATTTTGAATACATTGTAAATTTTCACTTTATCTGAGATTTAGGAGTCCTTTCATTCCTTTTGTCACTTAATGTAACTTTTATTTGGTGAATATTGTATGTTTTTGAAATCTCCTGTTTATGTGACCAGTTTTTCTACCTCAGCAAGTACTTTCAGTGCACGTTCTATGTAAGACCTTTATGAAATCACAGGTTCAAGTAAAAAAGGTTCCCAATGTATTTTATAAGATTGTTATCTTCCATAGGACATTTGTCAAATGCATCTCTTGATCCCACTCATTCTTTGTTAGTGGGTTGATTTTCCCTGAAGACGCAGGACTAGCACTTCACAATTTCTGAATAAAAGAAAATAAGTTGCATAACTGATCTTAACCTGGTGTTTGAATTTTTGCAGTAGGAAATTTTTAGGCTGTTTTTCTAATAAATGGATCTTTTGGTTATATGGAAGGAGTATGTCTCACCTTCAGTCCTTCCAGATATTCCACCTGGAAGGACTGATGAGTTTGTAGTAGACATTTTAGGGAGTTGAGTTCCAATTTACAGTATTCTTTTAATTAATGTTCTGATTTCAACCAAATTAAATGTCATGCCAGTGTTGTTTTGGGCTTAGTGCTCATATGAAACTGTAGCCTTACTTTTAAACTTTTTTTTTTTCTCATTTTGCAAAGGTAATTTTGTTTCAAAGGAAATTCTTTCTAGTTTTACTCATGCTTTCAGGTACAGTTATGTCCCTGTCAATAGTTTTAACAGAAATTTCTCTTAGTTTCTAGTATATAATTTGTGTTATCTTGGCAGTGGCTTTCTGTAGAGCCATGGGCATGGTTAGTTTCAGCCTCATTTTGTGAAATAAACTGATGTTTGTAACATCCATTCATCCCAAGATAGGTGAGATGGCTTGTTAAAAATTTATTGTGATGCTGCACTTCATCCTCTAATTCCAGGGAAGTCATGATGCTTGAGTTCTGTTGAGCTTGAGTGTAATTAAATCAGTACAAAGTACGTATGTAAATAACCTACCTAATTAATCATCCTATTGTTTGCTGACAGCACCTACAGAGAATGGTAGGAGAGGAGATTCTTTGCAGGCTGGAACAGGATTACTTCTGTGCCTGTACACTTTTCATTCCTCGTGTCCCTGGAAGATATCACCTTTCAAACCACTCAAAGTCTGGATTTTTACTTTTGTTTCGGGCCTTTGATGAACACAGCTGTGAATGTAAATTGTTTGCTTAAAATCAGATGGCCTGCACCTTGATTGTTGGGGATTGGATAGGCAAATGGTGGTAGGAGCAAGCTTGGGACAGGACTGCTTTATGTTAAATTTATTTTGTGGTAGTGATAATGATCAAGCAGGGATAATGATCAGTGCTGCAGAAACCAGAGCGGGTTTAAAGGTGGTGTGTGACTGGTGAATGTGCCAGGCAGGAGGGTGGCGAAGCTGTGGTGCAGCTGTGACAGACTTTGGGGCTTGTGCTGCTGCAGATTAATATTTTCTGCTGTGTGTAATGAAATGGTGGAAGGTTTAATAAAAGTTGGCTAGAACTTTCAGCTTTGTGCAAGAAAACACATTAAGTTAAGCATTAACTCGTGTTGATTCATGTGTTTAGCGTATGAAAAATGACTTTTTGTTGTTGGTACTCCTCTTGTAACTGTTTTCACGTGAAGTGCACTTTGCACTTATCACCAATCAGGTGTTTTTTTAAGAGAAGGCACAAATTGGAGGGTTTAACATAAGAGGTGCTGGGTGCTTTTGGCCCTCACTGAAGATGAGTGGAATTGATGGAGGGAAGGCAGCGTTTGGGATTGTGCAGAGCTGGCCTGGCTTGAGGTCAGGCTGTGCTGCTGCCTCACCTGTAACATCTCACCCGAGTATGAAAGCAGGACTTCAGTCTCTACAACTTGCAAAATTACTGAAATCTTTCTTGGAGGAGATATGTTTCCCTAATATAATTACAAGTAGAAGATGTTACTAGAGAATCCAAAAGTAAATCCCATTTCTGTAGTTAGAGCTCTTCGACTATTGATTTATCATGAAAATGAGGACATTAAAGAACTGCTTTGCACTGTGTAACTAGTGAAATAGCTAACTGGTATTTCTCTTTTGCAGAACCAAGCTGAAGAACCACGAGTACGAAACTTTAGATCAGTTGGAGGCTGATCTGAATTTGATGTTTGAAAATGCCAAGCGCTACAACGTCCCCAACTCTGCCATCTATAAAAGAGTGCTGAAAATGCAGCAGGTTATGCAGGTATGTGGAGGAGAACCAGCAGAAGGCTATAACTTCACATGTAAATTTATTTCCCTAATGGATATTTTTCCAAATTAATTTTTAACTAGACCTTATTTGCAGAAGTATTTTCTTGCTTAGGGGGAAGCATGGGAATGGAGAGCATCATGAAGTGATTTTTCCTCGGCACGTTTGCTGCCTTCTGTGATTTCTTTCAGTCACTTTATTCCTTACTGTGACTCCTGACCTAATTAAATAGTGAGAAAATTGATGATGTAGGGTTTTTTTAGAGTTTGCGTGTAATTGAATAAGGCTGAAACCTTTCAGATTTCATTAAGTGTTCCAGCTACGCGCTGTAGTCTGAAATGGCATTGTTTTCAAATTGGTTCCTCGAAAGTTGATCTGTCAGTTAGAAAGAGTTATACTGCTCTTTAATTCTGTTCTGGAAGTGTCCAGCAGTGAGTTTGGCTTCAGGGGTTTGTTCTTTTTTCAGGCAAAGAAGAAGGAGCTTGCTAGGAGAGATGACATTGAGGATGGGGACAGCATGATTTCTTCTGCTACGTCTGATACTGGAAGCTCGAAAAGGAAAAGGTATCTGCTGTAGTTCCTGCAAGCCATTAACATTGCTGCATCTCTTTTTGTTAAAGACAGTATTAAACCATGGTTTTTGGCATTTGTGTAAGGTTTGTAATTCTGAAACATCATTAAGTGTTGGTCCCAATTAATTCAAAACTATTTGCTGACTATTATTTCCCTAGTTTGGTATATTAGTTGGCAGTTGTCAACATCAGTTCAGTAAGTAAAATGGGCACTGTAATTGCACTGAATTAGGTGATTTTGTCAATGGATTTCAGGATTTTGGGGGAGGGGAGGTTGTTTTATTTTACCCTGACAAATAGATAAACTGGTTATAGGAAGTTGATTACTTAGGGTCCTGTAACATAAACTGAATTCCTGGTGATTTGCAATAGACTCTTCTCCTGAGCCATAATGATGGCTTATGGAAGGTATTCTTTATGGTGATAGTTGTTTTGTAATTAGTGCTAGTGAGGCATTTCACTCCCACAAGAGGTCGTTTCTCCAGTCTGCTTTATGGTGTCATTTGAAATAAATTCCAGTTCAGATAATACTATTGCCGTGGTAGCAACAGCCAGTGTAAAATTGCAATTCAGCATCTTTCTTTGGTGTTGCTTATGAACATTGGCTTCCTGGATATTTGTTTATTTTGTCAGAGGAACAACAGTTGTGGGGGGAGGAGGGGAATGGAGCAGAGCATCAGCAAAGGATCACTGAAGAACAATCAAATAATTGCAAAAATGTACACTCATTAAAAATCTTCAGAGAGAAAATATGAGCATGGATTTAAGGAGGTGATGCAGTCTAGGGATGCTGGGAAGAAGAAATGTAAGGGAAAGGAAAGGCAGACCGTAGAATCAAGTAATCAAGAAGGAACAAACTGCAAAAATTGGTAGCTTTGTGATCTTCAGTTTCAAAAAGAAGTACTAACCTAATCAAGCGAGTCAAATTGTCATCAGTGAGCTTTAATCCTGTGTTGCTTTTGATCACCTTGTGCCAGACAGCACTGAAATGCTTAAAAGGAAAAACTCTGTCAGGCCTTGTCATCTCAGAACAATAAAAGAGGGAAGGGAAGAAGGGATTTCCCATGTTCATAGGCAAGGGAGATCAGAAAGATGCCTGAGGAGCGCCTGAAAATGCTTTTGATGTTGTTAGTTCGGTACTTGTTATCCATTCACTTCCAGAATGATAGCAAGGAAAAGAAGATCATGAATGCTGCTGATCACAGAAATGAAGCAGTGAGATGAATTCCTAAATGTTGCTGGAACAGGAAACCTATAACCCATGCAAAATTCATCCTATTGGGAAAATACCAGTTACCCAGAAGAAAGTTGTTTGAATGTCCCCTTTTATGTATCAGAGGCATGACACCAACCTTGAGCATTGGCAGGCTTTTTGCTGTTTCTGCTTTGGTTTTGCTTTGCCTGTGTCTGTTGAAATAAGTGAGAAAAACCTGGAAACTCGTTAAAACGGGGAATTTGGCAGCATGTCTGTGTTCTGGCATTGCTCACCTGCTAGTGCGAACAGCTAACCAATATCTGCCAACAGTGGTAATTATTAGCCTATAGAACATATATTTTGAGGTTTTTTGTTGTTAAGTTATCTTCAGTTATTTCGTTGATCTCACCAAGGGTTAAGAGCTATCTGAGGCATGAGACTATGCTGAATTAGCTGTATTTTAAATGTGTGATGAAAAGATCCACATCATGGGAAATCTGTGTTGCAGTTTGGTTTCTAACAAGTTGTTTCGGGATATTCTGCAATTGAAGGTAGTTTTTGTGGTGGTGGTTGTTGTCTCTGCAGATAATATAATAGTCAAAGTTGTAACTACCTGAATAAGTCTTAAGGAGATGGCAGGTTGGAAGCCTGTTTAAAAGTGCTTTGTAGTGAGTGTATTGCTGAGTGCCACAGTATCTGAGCTGGTACTATACATTATTGACATAAATCTTCTTCTCCCTTGCTTGATTTGCTTATAGGCTAGGTACTGTGTGTGCAGAGAGCCATGTCCTGTTTTGTGATAAGCTGTGGCTTGGTTGTGCTGTCAGATTCCTTGAGATAACCATGACAGCTACACAAAAGATGACTGTAATATTTGTGGGGATAGCACATACCATTTTTTACCTGGGTTTGCAGCCTTGGTGAGCTTTATTGACTTCAGACTTCATTTGGATTGACAGATATTTAAGCAATTCTTTCTACTACATCCTTGATGTCCTTACTTGGTACTGAAGAATGTACAAAATTACTCTGAGATAAATAGCTGATGTCTTTGATATTGTGTGTTCACCAGAAATAATCGTGAAGGTTCTGACTGGAGGTTTTCACCCTGTTCACTCTGGATCTCGAGCTCTTGGATTCAGAGGCCTGATCCTGGCTGGTCTGTTTTCTCTGCAGCTGGAAAGTGCTCAGAGCTCTTTGTGGCCTTTACACTTTGAAAAATGAGTTAGTTTGTTTATTTTGTAGAACACTAGAACTGAAGGCCGATGAGAGAACAATCATCTTGAAGAATTGTTTTCTGTGTCAGGCTCCTGGTTATGATGCTGCTGTCATTTGCAAATTCTAGCGCACTGTCTTAATGTTGAACTTCTTGTGTGTGTTTAGGTGGTTCTGGTTGTTTCTTCACGGTATACCATTTTGATATTAGTGTTGGAAGTGGGGGTGAGTGACATTTATTCTTTTCCTTTGTGTCCTTCTTAACCTGACAGTAAAAAGAACATACGAAAGCAGCGGATGAAGATCTTGTACAACGCGGTTCTGGAAGCTCGAGAGCCCGGCACAGGCAGGCGGCTCTGTGACCTGTTCATGGTTAAACCATCCAAAAAGGACTATCCAGACTATTACAAAATTATCCTGGAGCCGATGGACTTGAAGATGATAGAGCACAACATCCGCAACGACAAGTACGCGGCGGAGGAGGCCATGATTGAGGACATGAAGCTCATGTTCCGCAACGCCAGGCATTACAACGAGGAGGGCTCCCAGGTACTCACCTGGTCAGCAGCCACAAACTGCTGTTAGGATGGTGTAACTTGGACTGTTACTCTAATTATTTATTGTAGTTGTTTATTGAACTAAGGTAGAAATTCTCAGAACTTTTGAGAAAGGATGTCTTAGAAGGAAAACAGCGTTGTTTTCATGGAAGAGGAGAGTGTGGGATATCAGACTAGAAGGCCCAATTTTTTTAGATCAGCAAAATGAGTCTGGAAGGAATGTGCTCTTTATTTACAAGTATTTTGTTGAGTGTGTCTGTATTGTGATGTTTCTCAGGCAGCAAGAATGATGTGAAACAGGGTGGTGATGAGAAACCTCCAGCTGGTTCTGATAAGGAGCTTGATCAGCACAAGACTTCATCACTAGGGTTGGGTTTGAAGACCCCAGGGCTGCTCTAGTCCTTTGTACCTTGATGGAATCACAGTGGTTCAAGGGATCTTTCAGTGCTCAGCAGAAGGGTTTGATGAGGAAGTTGATAACACAGCTGCTCCCTGCCATTTTGTAGTCTTTGGAATAGAAATACAGCTTAATTGGATATTTTCTTCAACATTTGTAGTTCCCTGATTTACATGGTGTCATCAGTTCTGTTTATCTTTGCAAGTCAGTTAAAAAGAGAGGCTTATTTCTCGAATGTACACCTTAAATAAAATACTCAGTTTTACTTTCAGCTTTTCCAAACTAACATTTAAGTGTTTCTTAGGAGCTAGTTCTAAACTAGTCTAAACACAGTCAAAACCTTGTTTTGGTTGGGTTTTGATTACTTTACTGATTAACAGGTGTACAATGATGCCCATATGCTGGAAAAGATCCTTAAAGAAAAAAGGAAAGAGCTGGGACCCTTGGCTGAAGATGATGATGTTGCATCCCCTAAACTAAAGCTAAGTAAGACAACCTTGTGCATTGCCTTGTCTCATTTCAATACTTAAAACACAATACGGGTGAAGAGATCTTCCTTTTAGAATAGACCTGTTCTGCACAGTTGTTAACACTGACAAGGAAAGCAGAGTTCTATTTTCAAAATCTTGATAGCAATGGCATATCTGTATTTTACAATAGAATTAAGTTGTTGCATGTAGTGATTCCTAAGAAAAGTAACTTAGAGTAGAGAAAAAAGACTTGAGAATGGGTGGAAGGATTAAGATTTAGTCACATAGTGTTACCCAGATGTTAAATGGTGCATTATGTGCTCAGTTAAATAAGGGGCTTCTCAGATTGAGTAAATCTCTTCATTTCTCTGGTTAAATGTCTGGGATTTCCAAAGAATGATAAAAAAAAAAAGTTAACTTAGTTTGACAGATTATTGAGAGCCATGAAAAACATGGAAATGAAGTTTGCCACGTCTGTTCCTCGAGCTGTTGCCCTTACAAACTTGCTACTATTCAAATCTTATGTTCTCCTAATAGGTGTTCAGAGCTGAACAAACTGAGATGGATAAAATTGCACAAAAACCTTAAAGAAAATAACTGCACACAGTCCTCTTGCAAATTAAATGTGCAGCTCCTAGGTAAATTACAGGTATAGAGAACTCTCAGGCAGAGTCTGTGCAGTGCAGTAACAGAGATCCTGAGTTAATCAAAAAGCCAACCTGATAATCCCATGGGAGGCCTTAATTTCCATTTCACTTGTAATAATCCTTTCTAATTTGGCATAAACATGTCATAAAGGAATCTGATATTTTGAATACTTAACATTAGCGATAGGAAAACCCCTGTGATTACGGGATTTTTAACAGCTGTAGAGACAAATTCATGGACAGCTGTAAGACCAAAATGAGTTTAGAGGCGTTTGCTAATGATGTTAGGTAGGAAAAGGTGTTTTCCATGCTGAAGCCTGAGGATGCCCTTCCCAGGTGGAGCATGGGGAAACATTCTGTGTTTGCCAAAGAGAACATTAAAAAAAAAAATTAGTGGAGTTATGAAAAATAAGAGAATGGGATGGGCTCCATGTTGTGAGGCTTCTGCTCACACCATGAAGTTGTTCTTCCACGAGCAGC
Source organism: Hirundo rustica (assembly GCF_015227805.2). Classification (NCBI taxonomy): domain Eukaryota; kingdom Metazoa; phylum Chordata; class Aves; order Passeriformes; family Hirundinidae; genus Hirundo; species Hirundo rustica. The sequence goes on along the minus strand of NC_053461.1, from coordinate 4,705,278 downwards.
TCTCCGGTGGCAACCGGAGACGGACAAAGAAACGTTGCAAGTTCTCAGTTTGTCGTGTAAACTTCCTTTTTTGTTTTTGTCCTGCTAGGCAGGAAAAGCGGCATTTCTCCCAAGAAGTCCAAGTACATGACTCCGATGCAGCAGAAGCTGAACGAGGTGTACGAGGCGGTGAAGAACTACACGGACAAGCGCGGGCGGCGGCTGAGCGCCATCTTCCTGCGGCTGCCGTCCCGCTCCGAGCTCCCCGACTACTACGTCACCATCAAAAAGCCCGTGGACATGGAGAAGATCAGGAGCCACATGATGGCAAATAAATACCAGGACATCGACTCCATGGTGGAGGACTTTGTCATGATGTTCAATAACGCTTGCACGTACAACGAGCCGGAGTCTTTGATTTATAAAGATGCTCTGGTCCTCCACAAAGTTTTGCTCGAAACTCGGAGAGAGATAGAAGGAGACGAGGATTCTCACGTGCCCAACGTCACTTTGCTGATTCAGGAGCTTATCCATAACCTCTTTGTATCCGTTATGAGCCACCAGGATGATGAGGGCAGATGCTACAGCGACTCCTTAGCTGAGATTCCTGCTGTTGATCCCAACTTCCCAAATAAACCTCCTCTGACTTTTGATATTATTCGAAAAAATGTTGAAAATAATCGCTACAGAAGATTGGACTTGTTCCAGGAGAACATGTTTGAGGTGCTGGAGAGGGCACGGAGAATGAACAGGTGAGCAAACCCTTATTTTTCAGGTATCCTTTATCATGAGTTTCGCATTTAATATTAGACAAAGGCTGAAGTTTTTTTAAGGTGTTTGCTTGCCTTGATATCAGTGTTTGGAAAACTAAATCCCACAAGCTCTGTCAGGTCTTCAGTGGAATGTTTGCTTTGATTGAAAACAAGGAAGAAGTGAGTTTTCTGCATTTTGACAATAATCTTCCAAAGGAGCACCTTATGACAAACAGGTTCCTGCTAACTTTCAAATTGAAAAAGTGAAGAGAGCTGTTCTCTAACTGTTCAAATAGTGAATTACTCTTTTGAGGCAATCACACTTGGGTGAGTTGTGGTAACACTGTGCAAAAACTATGAACACTTGCAACTTTTTGTAGTGTTTGCTTGGAAATGTGCAGGGGAGACCTTGACTGTGAAGGAGAGGAGGTAAAAAATTATCTTAAAACATCTTCTAAGAGGAGTATGGATAATTAAAATAAGCCAGTTTTGTTAATAGTAGTGTTATTACTCAAGTTTTCAGAGGTTAACAGATTGTAGAGGTCCAGTGACAAGTAGCCTTGGTCACAACTAGTTACCTTTGATTTTTCTGGCATTTCAGGACTGGTGTTTACAAAAATACTGTTTTGGGTAAACTATAATGCAAATTGATAGTGGACTAACAAGTGAAGCGTCACTTAATGCTTCATGGATTCAAGTCAGTCTCTGCTGCTGCTTATGAGTAAGCACAGAAATCTATTGGCAGAGTGAAGCTTCCAGTTGATCACAGAGTGGTGATTGATGAGTGGGGTTGGGCTCCTGTTTGACCCTACACAAACTCAGTTTTTACTCTGTTGCTCGTGTTTCTGTACAGGACTGATTCGGAGATCTACGAGGATGCGGTGGAACTTCAGCAGTTCTTCATTAAAATTCGAGATGAGCTGTGTAAAAATGGAGAGATTCTGCTCTCACCTGCTCTCAGCTACACCACCAAGCATCTTCACAACGATGTAGAAAAGGAAAAGAAGGAAAAGCTGCCCAAAGAAATAGAGGAGGATAAGCTAAAAAGGGAGGAGGAGAAGAGAGGTAGCTACTTTGGTTTCATTAACCTTGAATGCACTAAATGAAAAATATACCCACACATATGATGTGTTGCTGCAGCTTTGCCTACTGAAAGGACCTCAATAGTCTGCTTGTCCCCCAGTCTTTTATTTTCAACTTATGAGAGATTTATTTTATTATGATCCTTATGAGCCAGGCCAGAGGGCTTCTAAGAAAGAGATGTAGGTAAATATTAACCCTATGTGAACTCTTTAATCAGAATACATTGGGGTACTAGTAATATTTCAAGGATACTAAAAAAGCAAACACTAGGTTTTTTTACTTTATTTCTCTGCTGATAATAAACTTTACAATGAATATTCCCATTGACCTTTTAGTCTTTCTTTTTTTGACAAATACTGTTGGTGTTGTCTATGATCATGCTTCTAACACTGCTAAAGAGCTGAGGTTTGATAAGCCTTTTGTGTTTTGGCTACTGTGGATGCGAAGAGGAGTGGGCTTGCACTTGTTTGTAGAGCATGAAGCCTACCCTGAAGCAGGGTCCATGTTCCATTGTGCACCATGTTTAAAGGAATAAATAAGGCCTCCAATTGCTCCTTTCCACCGATAAGAGCAGAGCTGTTGACACTTTTGTCCTTGAATCCTCTTTCTAACATCTTCCCTCACAGATGCCAGCAGCAGTAAAGTCTGGTTACTTCAGGCTCAAAGTGAGGCACTGACACCAGGAATCCTGGCTAACGTGGAAATGTGACATTACTAACACCTGGTTTTTTTCCTTCTTGAAACAAGAAGCTGAAAAGAGTGAGGATTCCTCTGGATCAGCTGGGCTGTCTAGTTTGCATCGGACCTACAGCCAGGACTGCAGCTTCAAGAACAGCATGTACCACGTGGGGGATTATGTGTACGTGGAGCCTGCAGAGGCCAACCTGCAGCCGCACATCGTCTGCATCGAGAGGCTCTGGGAGGATTCAGCTGGTAAGGATGTCCTTACTGCAGGAAAACACTTCTTCTTACTGTTTTAAGCTTCCAGTTTAATTTTTTTTTTTTTTCCCTGTGTAGATGTTTACTTTAGTTGCAGAACTGTTTGGAGCAGTGAGGTTTGGTTTTGTGGTTTTTTTTTTGTTGTTTCCGAGTTGGTTTTTTCTAAAGGATATTACAAATGGAAATTTCTTGGGACAGTATGTGCTTTTTTTGGTGGTCGTTATCTGCCTACCCTCAAATTGTAAGCCTTGCAGGGGTGGGATTCTGAGTGGGATGGACTCCTTGTGATTTAGGTGCAGATGAACACTGTTTTTCTGTGCTGAGAAATCGGAACCAAAGATGGGCACAGGTTTCCTTTGATTTATGAAAATAGTACACATTTGTAACTTCTTTATAAATCATTGTTATCAATTCGAGTTTGTCATCATGTAATTTGTCACAGGATAAAAGGAAAGAAATAGTTCTTTAAACTTGAAAACAGTTACCTGAGACTCTTTAAATAATCAGGTGTTTGTTGTGTGCACTTCAAAGCCATTTCAAGGCCTGAAAGTCAAGATCTGTAAATAAGAATGAATTTCTCCTTTAGTTTGCTGAATCAGGTTTTACTGGAGAAATAACAATTGGCAGGCTTTTAAAAAAACCTTGTTTTCCTTTTCTGAAAAGTTGAATACTGCCCTGCTTAAAAGCAGATTGCTCTTTGTATAAATGACTACATGGCCATTTGATTAATCAGTCAATTGCTAATTGTTCTTACTTGGCTCATGCACTAGAGAATGTAATTTTACCTTTTTTTTCTTTCTGTCTCCCTTCTCTTTGTTTTCTACTTTAAAGGAGAGAAATGGCTCTATGGCTGCTGGTTTTATCGACCAAATGAAACCTTTCACCTTGCAACACGAAAATTCCTGGAGAAAGAAGTTTTTAAAAGCGATTATTACAATAAAGTTCCTGTTAGCAAAATTTTAGGCAAATGCGTGGTCATGTTTGTCAAGGTGAGAGATTATTCATGCTAATTTATAAAACAAGTAATGCTTTCTGCTATTTCCTGTAGAGCTGTAGGCACTCTTAATGTAGAGCCATTCCACTAATACCTAACTAAAATAGGATTTGCTTCTGGGGGCTGTTTGGATCTTCCTTTGCTCCCTGAGATACGTGGTTCACCCAGGTGATGGAGTTTCCCTGCGCTGGTTGATTTGTGCTTATGGTCACCCCTGGCTTGGTGGATGTGTCCTTTTCCAAGTCAGAGCTCAGAAATCTTGTGAAAGTGATTCCAGGCTGCAGATCTTGTACTTGTTAATGCACTGGATTGGTAAATGAATAAATGCTCTTCTCACATGCCAGCCTGTACCGAATTAGCTCCTTCTCCAAGGGTGGGATTTCTTGTTTCTTGTTATTCTTAGTAAAACTTGAACGTCAAACTGGAAGAAGAGAACTCAGCAAAAAGCCTCCTGACTGAAGCCATGAGAGGGTGTTCACTGTGTGTCTGTGGGGTGTGGGTGTTGCTGAAATATTTCCTATTTTTCCTTCAATCTGCAGGAATATTTTAAACTGTGCCCTGAAAACTTCAGAGATGAGGATGTCTACGTGTGCGAGTCTCGCTATTCTGCGAAGACAAAGTCCTTTAAAAAGATTAAGCTGTGGACTATGCCTGTGAGCTCTGTCAGATTTGTCCCACGAGATGTGCCCCTGCCCGTGGTCAGAGTCGCTTCTGTGTTTGCCAATACAGACAAAGTCGATGAGGAGAAACACAGTGAAACACTGGAGGACAGTAAGGTGGGAGAAAGTATCCTTCATCTTGAAAAGGTATGCAAGGGGAACGTTTGTGTTTGACAGATAGAGAATGACAAAATATTAGCCCTCATGGCTTGGGTTTCACCACATCCAGACACAAATAGAAATGAATGTAGTATTTCTGTTATAAGTTACATTACAGGTGTTTGTAACATAACACAAACAAAATATAAATAGACGTAACAGAAAATAATAAACTGTGTAAACAAGCCTCTTTCTTGTGATCATGTGATGGGGTTGGTTGGGTTTTTTACCACTCCAGAAATTTACACTTTTACTGTAAAGCCTGCCCTAAGCCTAAGGAACCAGTAAAACAAAAAGTCTAATTATAGTTCATGGCAGTGCTGAAATGCTTTGTTGTGTAGCATTTCAGTAAAGCAATCAGTAGCTAGGCAGCAGTAAGTAATACATAATATTCTATTGTTTGGGGCCTGTCTGTGGTTGATAACTGAGTAGTTTATTGCCAAAATGCTTAAGAATATTTCTGTCCAACGTAGTGGATAAAATGGCTCATTTATTGTACCTAGAGTAAGAAAACAAACTAATGTAGGTAAATGTATTAAAATCAGTTAAAATTAATTAGCTTTGTCTGAAATAAATTCAGAGCCATAAAAAAATAAGAGACTTATAAAATATAAATCACTAAAAAAAAAGGTGAAAAATCCACTTTGCATTTTCTAGCAGAACCTGAGAACACAGTACCCAGCGCCCATTCTCACACACCTAGTGGGTATTAGTGTATTTATTCACATCATGACAAAAGATGGAATTAATTCTACTGAGAGAATGAAAACTCAAAGGATCTTTTCTTTCCATGCCTTGGTGAGCACAGCCTGTGTTTCCTTGGCTTTCTGGAATCCCAGGCTGAAAGATGAAATGAGGCACAATTTGAGTTTTTGCTAAAAAGTAAGAAATTAAATAGGGCAGATGGTATGAATTTGTAAGCATGGAGTGTTCATATTACTGTATGAGAGAGTTGAATCATTATATTTTTGTGTCTGTTAGCTTGGCCATATATTCAGTTCTTGCTTCCTAAGCACATTACTGGGCTTTAAACCATCAAAGCTGACAAGGCTTGGCTGGGCCAGTTTACTTCAAAGCACTCAAGCAAAAAAGGACCTGTACATTACTTTTCTGGCAAAATCAGAGCTTTGTGAAATAGGAAAGCTTGTGACAGGCATGGAAGGTGTCTTTGGCTTTGCAGCTTTTATTCAGGAATTTTCTTCACACAAATCTCTGCTTAGTGCTTAGTTATTGTTAGCATAGAGTAAAGCCTTTTACTGGTACCTGGCATCTCTTTATTTCTGTGCTTAGTTTTTCTCCTTCCTCAAGTTTCTGAATGCTTCTTCTTCCGCAGGACAAAGAAGATGTTCCAGTAGAAATGTCCAATGGGGAACCTGGTTGCCATTACTTTGAGCAGCTCTGCTACAATGACATGTGGCTGAAGGTTGGGGACTGCGTCTTCATAAAATCACACGGGCTGGTGCGGCCTCGAGTCGGGAGGTAGGGGCAGCTTCTTTGTTTGTAGTTTACAGCTGTAAAAATAACTTGGATAAAAGGGGCTGGTTGCAAAAAGGTATAAAAGAGGATGGGAAAAAATGTGAGTGAAGTGTTAGAGGGTCTTGGTAGATGGAGGTGGAATTTTAGCTGCCTAATAAAAACCTGGTCCAGTTGTACAGTTGGAATTAGCTGTTCTGTATTCATTTTCCACTGATGGCCTTCCTGAGCATCCTCCTGCCTGATTTGGGAGAAATGGCCTTTCACTTACATTGCTGGTTTGGTTTCTTTGCAGAATTGAGAAGATGTGGGTGCGAGATGGAGCCGCATATTTCTTTGGTCCTATCTTTATACATCCTGAAGAAACTGAGCACGAGCCAACTAAAATGTTCTACAAGAAGGAGGTGTTTTTGAGTAACCTGGAGGAGACCTGTCCCATGACTTGCATTTTGGGTAATTATTCATTTCATCTGATGGATATTCTCTTTCCCTACACTGCCTGAAGTGATTGAAGGCAATGTGTAGGCTTGATTCCAAGTTTGTCTCTTTCATTGAGGAAGGGAGGAGATACTATTCAGTGAGTTTCTAATACCTATTCCTGCCTGTGGGACCTGTGGTGAGAAGTCACTATAAGGAATCTTTCCTACAATGATGATATGAAAGTGAACGTTGTTTGCAGCCAGAGAACAGAAAACTCCATTACTCTTGCATATTACTGTGATGACTCCAGTACATATTACCTGGAAAGTTGAAAGGAAGAGGAGGAGGAGGTTGAAATTTGATTTGTTGCAGAAGATGATGGCTGTTTACTTGTTTTGGAGTTATGATGCTGTGATAAATACAGTAACTGACAGTGGTTGTGGGGGCTTGTGATTTTGTAGGTTCTTTAGTACTTAAAAAAAATACAAAAGCTGTTTTAGGTTGCTGTAGGTTTCTTGTGAGTGCCATTATTTGATGGGAATGTCAATTGATGTGTTTTCCATAGTTGCGCCAAATTCCAGGAATCTTCCAGACTTAGGCAAAAAAAAATGGACTTTCCACACTTTTAAGAAAAAGTCTGCAAGTGTGGCTGCCTTCTTACCCAGCTCTTTCATTTCTGCAGGAAAGTGTGTCGTTCTGTCATTCAAAGACTTCCTCTCCTGCAGACCAACAGAAATCTCCGAAAACGACGTTTTTCTTTGCGAGAGCCGCTACAACGAAAGCGACAAACAGATGAAGAAATTCAAGGGGTTGAAGAGGTTTTCACTGTCTGCGAAAGTTGTAGATGATGAAATATACTATTTTAGGTAAAAATGTGAGGGGAATGAGGGGGTCACCTGAGCAATCTTCAGGATTGTGGGGGACTGGCAGCTAAGCCCCCCCCCCGGCCTCTTGGTCACTGTCCCACAGTGGGACAGGGGAGAGAATCTGAAGGGCAGAAGGAAGAAAAACTCCTGGCTCAAGTTAAAAACAGTTGGAAAAGTAAAGCAAAGCTACATGCACAAACAGAGCAAGACAAGGAATGAATTCCCTATTTTTCATCAGCAGGCAGATGTTTAGCTGTTTCCTGGAAAGCGGGGCCTTGGCACATGGAATGGTTACTGGGAAAGACAAATGCCATAGCCTTGAATGTACCCTGTCCTGTCCTCCCCGTATTTTATTGCTGAGCACGGTGTCAGAGTATGAAATACCCCCTTGGCTGGTTTGGCTTAGCTGTCCTGGCTTCTCCCCTCCCAAATCACTGCCCAACCCCAGCCTGCTGGGGCACAGAGTAGGGAAAAGGAAAAGCCCTGATGCTGAGCTGTTCAGCACTAATTACAGCAGCATGTGTTACCCACACTATTGTCTCACAGATCCAAAACACAGCACCCCTTGGCTGCTGTGTTAATTATTAACCCATCCCAGCCTGAGCCAGGACACCCACAGAAATCAGAGGTGTAATTTCAGATAACCACACTCTAGGGAAGAAATCCAGATAGCATCGGTCTTTTTATGGTCTTAATACCAATGGATGTTTTCTTTTTCTTCCTCTGACCTCAAGAAAAGCCATTACTTTATCAGATTGGTACATTCTCTTGGATATTGTGAAAATACTTAAGTGGTCATTATGAGTAAGGAACATTCATATTAATGAAATAAATATATTAAGTTCTAACTTAAGTAAAATGTGAAATCTAAGGAAGCTGCCTTCTATTGTAGAAACGAAGTACTTGTATTGAATTCCCCATCTAACTCATAAAAAATCCTTCTGACAAGTGACTGAAATGAAACACTGGCCATAGACACAAAATCTTGCTCAGGGTTCTGAAAGGAAGCATAGGCACATCTCAAGTCACCATTGTTTCTCTGTTGTTCAGTCAGAAATAAAGCAAAGCTGATTTTCTCTTCAAAAATAAGCTCTTTCTCCTGTAAGGTATGAGTCTGTTCTCAGCTGCTTTTTGTCTTCCTCCTCCACCTTCCAGAAAACCCATAGTTCCTCAGAAAGAGCCATCTCCTCTACTGGAAAAGAAGATTCAGCAGCTGGAAGCAAAATTTGCTGAGTTGGAAGGAGGTGATGAGGACATGGAAGAGATGGGAGAAGAGGAAGGTGATATGACTGAAACACCTTCTATGCCTCAGCTTCAGGCCCCTTTAGCCAGTGATTTGGATATAATGCCTTATACTCCACCACAGGTAAGGAATTTCCTTCAGGAGCCCTTAAACCTTTATAGTCCACGTTCTTTTCCCAATCCAAATGAAGAAAGTAACATTTTATCATATACAAACAAAGGATTTACACTGAAGTTTACAAGTGTATTGAGTACATGACACGAAACCATTTTGGCATGTCCAGTATGATATCCAGGTGATAGCGTTTCATTCCATTAAAATATTTTTAAAGAAAATCATTCAGCTGAGGAAAACCCAGGGCATATTTTTATATATTAGTGTTGTTTCTAATAATGAGGTTTTCTGTGACACTTATTCAGAAGTATCACGTCTTTATATAAAATTCAAATAAATATATAATACAGTAATTTATATAAATTTTCTTACACAAGCCCTGGAATTTGTTTAACTGAGTGTGGAAGCAGAGCGATGAACTTCTTAAGCTGGAAACTCAACTAACCAAAAAAGTTTGTTTGCAGCTGGATTAAACCCTTTATCTGAGTCACCACACTCCCACATCCAAGGTAATGCCAGTCTTAAAGTGGCAATGGGAATGATCTGCTGGGAACAGGAGGGACTTTCAGACACTTTTGTGACCAGCAATATGGATTTCCGCTGCATTACATTGAAAGGATGTGATCCCAGGGTAGAAATGTCTTCGGATGTTGCTGAAGTTGAAAGCTTTTGCCTGGTTTGAATGTGATGTTTTGCCATGTGGGCAACCACCAAATGCATTTTCCTTGCTCTCATTTAACGTGCTGAATTTTATAAGCAGCTTGAGAATTCTTGAAGAGTATTCCAATGGAAGTGGAATTTTATCTAACAACCATTAAACCCCAGAACTTTTAAACTTTTTTTTTTTCTTCTGTCAACAAAGAAGCTCTTACAACACCTAAGTATAAGAGGAGAGAAATCAAGTGAATATGTGATATTGGGGGGCTTGGCAGATAGGTGGGTGATGCTTTCCTGCTGCAGTTTGCTGTGAATCAAGTCAAAGTGCTTAAAAAAAAAGATGTGCAGCTTCATGTTTTGCTTCAGCAATACGGCTGAGAAAAGGCATAAAAGGGGGCTCTGGTTGATTTCTTCTTCTAACAAGTCTGAAAGTAAATACGAAGTTATCTGGCTCCAGTGGAAAAGACTTTTTGTTTAAGGGGTGTGTATGGGAGATGGAAAAGAACTGAGAATGCAAGAACCAGATTTGGAATGCTTATGATTTCTCCCAAGTCCTGTCTGCCCTTCCAAACTGGCGGGGAGGCTTTTTCATTACATTACTGTTACCAAAACTGTTACAAGAATATATAGGCTGAAACACCTGGCAAACTTGTAGCTCTCTACCTGCAGATGTTTCAGAGGCCAAACACATAATTAGATTTCCCTCCTTTTGGTTTGAGAGCTCTACATCTTCCCACATCAGTGTGGGCTTGCCCGAGAAGCCAGGATGGAATCTGCCCTGTATATCATCCCAAACCCTGTGTGGAGTTTTCTTCTCCTCCTCCAGACAAGTTGTCTTCAGGTTCATAGCGAAAGCTTCAAGGGTGGATTGCAAGTTAGTACAGTGAAGTTTAGAATCACATTTAAATGGGCCTCAGTTCATCTTGCTTAAATTGATAAGCAAGACTTTTAAAGCATTTTGGTATTACTAGAAGTTTGTTTTTAGCTGAGAGGAGAGTGTTGAACTGTGGGGTCGAAGCAGCAAGTAGAAGGAGTCAGTAGCATGGTCAGAATTTCAGGAGAGGAAGGAAACAGGTGAAAATATTTTTGTTTCCTTTTTTGCCTCCGCCAGGTACTTGGAAACAATGGCACTTTTCAAGATGTGACAGATTTGTAGTGTTTGGGGTATGAGGAAAGGCTTTCAGAGGGTTTTGATGTGATGATACATTTGTGGATCTCATTGGTCAGAGTGTGGATGAATTGTGGTCTTCTGTGACAAATATAGGTGGAAGGGCCTTCGAAAAGGGGCTCTAGCTGTGGTATCTCAGTACAGAGATGTGAGAATAGGTTCAGGTTTTTGGTGGCTGAAAACATCAAGGAGCTCTCACCGAGGGGCAGTCATAGTAGGAAAAGCAAAGGAGCAAAAATTTTTGTGACTCATCGACATAAGAACATGATGTGAATCTGTTGTGCAGGTGAACAGTGATCAACAAAACTGGGCTTTGGTTTTTCAGGGAGAAATGTAATGAGAAATGAACACTGGAGAGAAAGGAAGGTCTGGTAGGCAAAATAACATTTAGAAGGTGGGGTGAGGGAGATTAGGGATTGCAAAGGCCAAGGAAGAAGTGGGGGAGGCATTTTCCTAAAATGTGCAATGGCAAATAAAATATTTTTCTCAACTTGTGTTGGCAACATCTCTGAAGAGCTCGATGGACGAAATCTGTGGCATGACACAATTCCTTTTGTTCTCTTCTGGCCTTCTCTTTTGTACACTTGTGGTCATAACTGCTTTTTCTCACAGTCCACTCCCAAGTCTGTTAAGGGCAGCACCAAGAAGGAGGGATCAAAAAGGAAGATCAACATGAGTGGGTACATCTTGTTTAGCAGCGAGATGAGAGCTGTGATTAAAGCTCAGCACCCAGACTACTCCTTTGGAGAGCTCAGCAGACTTGTAGGAACTGAATGGAGAAACTTGGAAGCAACAAAGAAAGCAGAATATGAAGGTAAGTAAAAACGGGGATGCTGAACTCTTTTCTGCCTTTTTTTTCTTTCTCAGCGCTTTCTGTTGTTCAGGTGACAGGTTTAATAAAAGAAAATATTTATGTTTGTGTTCTGGACATACTTTAAAGAGAAGTTCATATTGAAAGATGGCTGAAGAGGAGCAAAGAGCTTGTTTCAGTTATGTAGAGCACAACTGATAATTTAAATGTCTTTGCCACAAATAACCAAATTAACAAAGACCAAGAAAATGGGGACAAATTAGAGAAGTAAAGGGGTGTGGAGCTCCTGGGCTAGAAGTCAGCTGGAAAAATATTTTGTCAGTGTTTCCCTAAGGAAGGACTGATGGGTATTTTGGACAAGAAGCTCTTGAGAGCTGTAGCAGCAGGTAAGAAAGGCTTACAGGGGTGTGGGGAAAAGTTCATTATTAACAGTACTTAGAGTCCTAAGAGGCCTAAGAGGTAAATATGACCTATTTTTCAGTACAGTATTAATCAACTCTTGTAACTGAGTTTGTCGAGAGATTTCATATCCTGAAGTAAGCCTAGGAATATTTCATAATTATGAGATACTTTAGCCCTGTCTTTCGTCCCTTTCTTCCCTTCTTTTCCTCAATTCCTTCCCTCCTTTCCTTTCTTTGCCTCCCTCCTTTTCTTCCCTCCCTCCTTTCCTTCCATTCCTTCCCTCCCTTCTGATAAATAATCGTTGTGTTTTAACTTTTCTTTGAATAAAATAAAATACAGCTGATCTTTAACAGCCAGCCCTTACCCAAGCCAAGTACACGGGCTTAACATCCATAGTCATTTCTCTAGTTAATAGCATGTCAACACTATTAACTACTGTATTAATGCAACATTACTGAAAGAAAATGCTCCTTTGGATAGGAACATTTCCAACACCCTGGAAAGTTACGGCCCAATTAAATGATAACTTTGAAAATGAGGTTTGATAGATTTTCTGCACGCTCATAACTTGAAGGCAGCTCTGATCTTGAGGCTGGAAGCTTGCATGCTGTCACTGTCCGCTCTCAGCCACCACAGTCCTTTCTGAATTTTCAGCAGCACCTCTCTGCAGCCTGGAGGGTAACGCAGCACCCTTTGCTCTGCGAGTTTGCTCTGCAAATGCTGCAAAGGGAAATGGTAACGCTCGTTCTCTGTGACACTACCGGGGCCTTACTTTGTTCTGTAGCTGTTTCCTTTCACGCCCTTCTAGGTGCATGTGTGATCTTTTTATTGGCAGATCCCTCCTTAAAAGTCTCATCCTTCAGCAGGAGGATGGCATGTCACTGCTTCCTCGCTTAGGGCAGCTTAAAGTCCTGCACTTCTGCAGGAGGGCTCTGTTTGTCCACCGTGTTAATGATTGTCTGTGTGCTTCCATTTTAATCTTCCTCCTCGAGTAAAAATTTCCAAAGCTTTTGGAGTCTGAGCTTCAGTTTCCCTGGCTTGCTGTCTGTCCCAGGCTAGACTTACTTTTATTTGGTTTGGAGGGGTTGGGATGGGGTAACAAAGTGTCCAAATTGTATTTGCTTACCGTGTGTGAAAGGAGAGAAACTCCGCTCCTGCCCCTGTGAAGAGTCAAAGCTGATGTGTTCCCTGGTGTGGATGTGAACCAGGGAGCAGGGAGTGGGCATGGTTTGAAACCTCAGTTAAAAAGGGCCCTTCCATTTTCTGATGAAAAGTGGTTTGCATTTTAGATCCATTTTGACCCACTGAAATTTTTGTTTGGTTTCTCTGCAGGGTATTAGTTGGTTTTTTAGCAATAATTGAGTAAAGAAGAGGCAGTGTTGGAAGTGCCTGCATGGCAATATAAAGTAAAATAAAACGGGTTGAGGGAAAGGCCCGTTGTAAAGAAGAACTCTGTTCAAAGCAGAAGGTCTCTTTCCTGTCTCTTGAGATGTGTTGGAAATGTTTGAATGATCTCAAGTCCTGGCCTATGTGATTTGGGTTTATTATGGAGTATTAGGGCGAATGCTTTAGGCTGAGCTTTCAGATACCTCCTCCAGTTCCCTTTGGCAGTGTTATTCCATTTGTTACTTCTGTGGCAGTCAGGGCATGGGTAGGGGTTAGGTAAGACTTGAGTATTGTCCTACATCAGGTCCTTCTTCAAACCTCAGCACTCTGAAGTCTGATAAAGCTGAACACTTAACAGTAATTTCTCATTCATCAGAGTGTCTCTTTTGCTTTCATCTGACCATTTTTTGTTTTTTAGCTGGCCAAAAGTAGGTGAGAGTCAGAACAACTGCTTCATCTTTTCCCGAAGTGCTTGCTGTGCTCTGGAGAGGATTTTTCTCATTTCTCTGCTTCAGGACCTACCTTTAAATATCTTGTGTAATTTGTGCTCAACTGCATCTGAGTTGCCTGTATTAAATGTAGGACTTCCTCTGCGTCGTCATCACTCCCTGAAATTGCAGAAGTGGGAAGAAGGAAGGAAATGCCTTTGGAAATGAAACTGGTCTTTGAGTGTATGGAATTAGTGCTAGAAGCTGCACAGACAAGTTTTAGAGGAGTCAAAAGTGTGATAGATATTCAAAGTCATGTCCTAGAGGAAGTGAGTAACACTGGCAGGATGCTTAACTTAATCTCCTTGATGAACTTCTTCTTAGCCTTCTTTTGACAGAGGACCTTGATTGCTGGTTTAGTGGCAACTTCCATCTTTCACCAACTGCAAGAGAACTCATAGCCCTGCATTCACTGTTAAAAATTGCTGGAGATGTATCCTGCATCCATTTATTCTTCCTTGTTCCTCATTGTGCCAGTCAGACACAACATTCAGAATAAAGAAAGCAGGAACTTACATGCCCCCGAAGCACCTGGAGTGGGCAATCAGTATTTCTCCTTTTTTGTTTGCTTGGCTTTTGTTTTTTTTCTTTCTTCCCATGACCCTTTGCCCCTCCCTTAATATAAAATTGTCCTCTGGTCAGATTACCCTGCAGTAGATGTTTTGTTCTTGCAGTCACAGTGAGAGACTTGATTGAGATAATGACCAGATTCATCGTACAAAGGACACACATGACCTCCAGTGAGCAACACAATGTGAGTTAGACATCTTCAGAAAAAAAAAACAAAAAAAACCCCAAACTCATAGGGGACCAAAAGGGGAAATGACAGAGGCAGAGAAGAATATTTTTGGTTTATCAAACTGCTGCTTGTTATATTCCAAAAACTTAGGACCAATATGCACTAGGGAAACTTTACAAATGCTCCCCGATTTTGCCACCACTTATCAGCTGTGTCAGTAGAAAAATACACGGGGAGCCCACAAATGACCGTGCCACCAGCTGGCACTGCTGTCTGCTCTTTGCAGCATCCTTTAGGGCACACCTGGCAGATGTGGGGCTTCAATTCCCCAGCTGGTAGAGGATCCACCCAAGAGCTGCTGGCCTGGGCTGCAGCTGGTTTGGCTGAGCCAGTGGTGGCAAAACAGGGAATGTTTTGCTATGTCCTAGTGCGGGCCGAGCCTAGTGCTGGACTGCTGCTTCATGTTGGTGTTATTATCATCAAATTTGTTCTTTTAAATTTTTTTTAAGTTAATTATTTATTTTATTTTATTTTATTTTTTTAAAGAAAGAGATGAAACTTTGTGGAATATTTTTCATGAAACGTTCTCTAAAAGTCTTAGCTGCAGCCACATGAAATCAAATCATATGCTGTATTAAAAAAAAAAAAGATTCATCTGTTCTACTTTATATTTGACTTAAACTATGCCAGTGTCTGACTCTAGTCCTTTTTAATGAACAGATAATATTTTGCAAGTCTGGGTTACGAAACAGAACTGAAAATCTAAAATACTTTTACAGAGCGGGCAGCTAAAGTTGCTGAGCAGCAGGAGAGAGAGCGAGCAGCACAGCAGCAGAATTCCTCCCCCCGGGCAGGCACTCCTGTCGGGGCTCTTATGGGGGTGGTGCCGCCACCAACACCAATGGGAATGCTCAATCAGCAGTTGACACCCGTTGCAGGTAAAACGTAGGAGCTATGACCATTTTTTCCTCATCCACTTTATCAACCCCCTTCATAACTCCGAACACTCTCTTGGGTCACGTTGGAAGCGAAAGCTCCCGGCTCTTGAGTCCTTCTTCGTGATGAGCGCGCCTAGCGCAGCGGCGGCCGGCGCCGCTCGCTCCGGCGGAGAGCAGCCTGTGGAGGATGCAGGGAAGCAGGGCGCTCCTCGTGCAGCGCTCCCGTCCTGGCGGTGTGCAGTCGTGGTTATTCGCTCTGCCTCGCAGAGCTCACCTTTCGCCCTGCTGGGCCAGGAGGGCAGCGGCTCGACAGGGCTCCTAGCGCGTGCAGCATCTGTGGCAGTGGTAAAGCAGGAGGGAGATCGTTGGGGGTTTAATTGTCAGGGAGGTGAGAGGCCAACAGGGTCTAACCCAGATTTTAAATCCAAACTAAAGCTTAGTAGAGTTGCCTCTTAGGGCGCTGGTAAGCAGAGCAGACCAGGTTGTAGAGCCGTTGCAGAAACAAAGACGAAATGACGACATTGCTGGTTTTATCAGGTTATTTTTCAGAATAGAACTGAGCTTGGAGAACTCTTCCACGAGGTCCCTGTTGCTGGGTGTTGAGCTCGTTACCAGTTGTAATCCGGCTTGATTTCATAGGGAGTATGCTCGGAGTAAGTATTTCAGGATCAGATCTGAAGACGATGTAGTCCGCCGAAGAGTCTTGTATGGAAATCAGCCATACATGGGTGAGAAACTTAATTAGGTGTGACCTGATAGGTTGTTTTCCTTCCCCAGTTTCTAATTAAAATAAGAAATTGCTTCAGTCAAGGTCAAAATAGTGCCAAGTAGATAAAAATGAGTATTTGGAGAGGTTTTGGTTTGAGTTTCGGGGTCTTTTTAACTTTCCCTTAAGACATTCCAATTATTCCATTTATTCTTTTGTCATTTTTCTTTTTCTTTCTCATCTCATAGGCTGTGGCCTTATTTCGAGCTGACAGCCTGGAGCGTTTTTTCATCACGATCTCTAAACCCCTCTCAGTAAATAGGCTGCATGGATGTTTAACTGAAGGCACATTTCTCTAGTTGGTTCATGATCTCCAGGTTGCAAGGCATTTGTTTACACCGAGTTGCATTTTTCTTTTGGCTTTTTTTCACTCTGTTTGTGGTAATTTCCCTCTGAACTGTTTGCAGTTGGTGTATGTTTGTGTGTGTGTGTGTGTGTGTGTACACTTACCTGTGCATATATTAAGAAAAAGGAGGGGGGAAAAAAAGAGTTTCCCAGTGCTGATCTCTTTTGTGAATAATTTACTTTGATCTAGAATATGTAGAAATACCATCCTCTTGTGGTTGTGTTTTCTTAGTTTGGTTCTTGGGATATTTTGGCACTGAGTCACTTTTCCAATTTTCAGAGGCAGGTGTTGGTGGGCAGTAATACTTGCTGTTAACACTTCCTTAAAACTTCCCCAAAAATGTACATTCTGCCAACTACACATGCTACCTTATTTCCTGTGACAGCAAACTTCAATTTCAGGCCATTATCTTATTCAAGCAGATCAACACTCAAGGCTCTTCGCTTTGGCTTTGGGAAATTCTTCCTTAAAATAGATGATGGAAGAGATCCTTCTAAACTCTTTCTACTTTCGTGGCCCACTTGAAAAATACCGTCTTTTGGTTTTCACAAGTCCTCCTTGGAAGTATCTTGTTCTGTTTGGGCCTCTTTCACATCCTCCTCCGTCCTTGGATTGCTTTTCTCTAGTTCAGAGAGCTTCTCCATCACAGAACTTCTTTATGGCCCACAGGGCCAGGGAATCTGGAAGCCTTCTGAGATGTGTTTCTCTTAGTGTGCAGCACTTCAGTGTCTTCTGCATTTAGGTATTGCAAAAGTTTACTTAATCTTAGGTTGCTATAATAAAAATCAGGAGAACAAGTAATTTCAAAGACATCCTAAATCACAGTTGTGGGAGCTGGAAATAGTTTGGCCATGTTTGCTAATTTAAAATAAAAGTTTGCAATTCATACATGGGGTAAGAAAATGCTGCTCTTACTTGGACTGAGCGACAAGAACTGATTTCTCATGGAGATTTGATGGCACCTTTATTAGCCAGTTGTTGAGTATTTTAATTGGAAATGTAGAGCTAAGCTTCCATGATTGATAAAAATGGGTTTGATTCCTTGGAGAGCTTTTTGTTTGTTTGTTTTAAAGCTTCAGAAGGGCATTAACGGCACTGAAGATGTGTCAGCAGCTCGGGGTGCACTGGAAGTACCAGGCAGTGGCTACAGTGTGAAAGCTCTTTCTGCCAAGCAGGCTTTTGTTGTGTTTCTTCTTTTCCTTTCTCCGTTGGAAATAGAGATTTCCCTGTAATAAAGAGCTACAGATAAGGTTCCAGATATTTGAAATAGGTACCTACAGCATATTGCACCTGTCAGTCTAGGTGCCCTGTGGAAAATGAAGGCTCGAGGGAGATGAGTTCTTTATTTGCTTGGCATTTTCTCCATGTCAAGCTTTTGGGATTAGAGGTTTCTCACTTCTGTAACATCCTGAGGAAGTGACAGGTTTAGCTTTTATTTTGGAGCTGCTCCTCCTGTTTCGACCCTGAGCTTGTGACAGCTTTGTTCTCAGTCAGAACTGATGAGAGTTTTTGGCCAGTCTCATTCCAGAAATCTCTGTTTTGAAAGTTCCTTTATGAATTACAGGGAGTGTGGCAACAACTTGGTGGTTTCTTCGAGCAGACTATAGAAGCCCCAGAAAATCTGCATTTCTAACTTACCTCATCTCTCTAGACCTGCTTCTGTCCTCTGTCATCTTTTCACTGTCTTTCCAACCCCTTTCCTTGCTTACCTGGCAATGCATCCATTTAAATTAAACATTCCAGGGCCCAACGAGTGTAGTGCAGTTATACTGTGTAGGTTCACTACACAGATAGCAGAAATCTGAGCCAAAGCCAGAGAAAGCTCTCAATTTTCTTCCCTCATGTGCAGAAAACTAAATTTTTGAGCAGCAGCACGACACAGTGTTTGCAGTGTCACTGATTCTCCTCTAAAGACACCTTGCAGACATGGACAGTGATATTCTGTGAGGGACTGCAGGTAGCTGCTTTCACTTCAATATAATGCCATGAGTGTAAGTTACTTTAAACCCAAGTTTAAAATTTGTTACTGCCTTAGTTCATAGTGGAGATGGTTTAATAAAAATCACCCATCACTGCCATTAGTTTCAAGTATTGTGAATGTTGTAGGGCTTTTGTGCATCAGTTTGGCATGTGTACTGCAGGAAAATGTCTGGGGTTTTATTTTTGTGGCCTCTGAACTAGCCCACGGAGCAGGGCTGTGGGGCTGGCCAGTCAGTGTTGTGTTTGTAATCTGTATGCAGATGGCAGAGCTTTAAGCTGTATTAAAACTGCTTGCATTAGTAACATTTAATGGTGGCTGAATTTATTCCTTGTGTTAACATATCTGAGTATTCAACATTTATTGCCCGGTGAGAAACATACAAATACACTAAATACTAATTCATCAAAAGTATAGTGTTTCATATTTACAGCTTTTTTTTTTAGCTTTTGTTCCTTTTTTTTGTTGTTGTTTTTTTTGCAAGATACTAATTGTAGCGTTGTCTTGCTGTACTAAAGGTGCTTTTTTTGTGTGTGAGTGTGTGTGTGGATAGTGCATGTCTGTGCATACTGTGTAGACCATATTGCATGTTATTGATGCATGTTTGAAATTTATTGTGTCCTTCAAGGCATGATAAGTGGCTATCCACCGGTGCTGCCACCTTTGCAGGGCCCAGTTGATGGCATTGTTAGCATGGGCAGCATGCAGCCACTTCACCCAGGGGTGCCCCCACCCCACCAACTCCCGCCAGGTATGCCAGGCATCCCAGGCATCCCACCACCCGGTAAGAACCTCATCCTCATTCCCTCTTTGTATCATTGTCATGTACTTGGTTTAACCCATTGTTACAGGAGTTCTCCGCAGCTCGTTCTGGTCGTGGCTTTGGTTTGTGAGCAGCAGCGCTGCTGAAGATGAGGGATGTGCAAAACACTGACACAAGAGCGTGTCCAGCAAGCCCTCAGGGAAAGGGTACTGGAGGAACTTGGTGCTGCTCCAGCAGGAGTTTAGCTCCAGCCAAAAAAACTTCAATGATTGTGCTTGAGCTTGTCAGAGGTGTGAAAATCTGAAATCGGCCTGTTCATATCCTTATGTCATTTGAACAGCATCTCTACGCTCATCCTTTTCTTATTTGAAGTGGGCTTATATATGAAATTTCTTGTTCTCATTCCTTACCAAAGTCTTTTCCAGTGAGTTAATGTCAGACTGCACTGAAATAAGCCTGGTCATGTAAGACTCCTTGGTCACTGGGGCACTGATATGTTACTGTAAAACAGTGCTTAGATTAAAGCTTGCTGATAGAACAGTGACTGGAAACATGTAGGGAAAAGGTGAATTCAGTATTCTCTGTGGCCAAATTTTCAGTCGATTTCTGAGAGCATTTCTGCTGCATTTGCTACGTTTTTGCCACACTTCTGGTGAAAAGTGAGGCTTAAATGAAACAAGCATTTTACCGATGTTAATGCCATTAATGTGTCCCAATTAAGGGGAAAAACATTAATCTGCCCTCTGATCCTGTTTCCTGCTGATTCATTTTTTACCTCTGATAACTCATGTGCCTGTGAAAAAGATGTGCCATCCCTCTGTTCAGCTGCAAACAAGCTGTGGACAAAATGGTCTCATTTGCCTCCCCCTACCCCTTGCAATCTTGTTTAGCAGAAGCCCTGTTAAGAGTTTTATCTGTACATAAACCATTTTCATCGGGGAGTTCCCGTTTGCTTGCCTGGTGTTTATGAAATCCATCAGCATTCCACGTGCAGCTTGGCTGGAGTGCACCGCTCCCTGCCACGGCACCTAGAGGGAGCAGGACAAAAGCCGTGCGGTGCCACTTGGCACACGTCAGCCGCACGTGTGGGAGGTGAATCCAGGACAGCGCATCCCTCCCGAGGGCTGTTCCCACTTCGGTGGGCTGGGTGTTTGTGTTCAAAACTGACGGGATGTGGATTAGCAAAGAAACAATGTCTGGGAGCGGAGGCCACCCGTGAAGTGGAGCTCAGCTGGGCACGGCAGGTTAAGGGTGAAGCTGTGCTCTGGTACTGGGAATTGGGAGGGTGCTCTCCTCCAGACCCCTTCCCTCTGGACTAAAAATAATTCCACAGCTTGCGTTAGCAGTGTTTTTTCCCAACTTCTGACATACTGTTGGTATAGACACATGTAAAATGGGAGCTGTGATCAAATGGAAAGTGCATTTGGAAACGCTTTAGTGAGTGAACCCCAGTGGCACATCCTTTGATCGCTGATACAGAGATCGTGCATTTAACTCCTGTAAATTAAACCCTCAGGAAGAGCACAGTTAGTCTGCAGCTTTTGCAATGAATGAACACGAGAAGTGGCACAAACAGAAAGAAAAGCAGCAGCACACATAACTTTCATTTTTTTCAGACCAGAGCAGCTGTATGTAAAATGTCAGGAACTGCATGACTCTGATTTAGATCTGTACACTTTTGTATGTGAGACTGACACGGTTGTGCTGCATTCTGTGCAGTAGGGAATAGTCCCAATATGCTTGAGGAAAACAGCTTTTATTTTTTACATTGGTTTCAAACATTCAGGCTGTTTAAAGCTGAAACAGCCTTAAAGCTCTTGAAGCTTAACCGGCAAGTTGCATTTTGTATTAGTGAGACCTAACAGAATTGTGCAAAGGCCTGAATTTCATCCTGCTGTATTTTACAAAACTGAAAACAAGGAAATATTAAGTGTTGCTAAAGCAGATTAGCATTTCCTTTCTTAAAGGAAAGGACTTCAGGAAGATCCTGTCAAGCCAAAGATATATATTATAAATGAGAAGATGCTGTCAGGCAATTGCTAAGTAACATGAAAAAAACCTGAAAAGCAAAACCTATTCACTTTGTGTTTCTCAAATTAAAGTAATTCAACAGGCCACATACCAGTGTTTGGTAGTTGTCATGTTGGCTTTTTTTTTTTTTTTTTTTCATTCAGAAACTTGTGGAGTTTTTTATGGGGGCGAGGGGAATATTTGAATGTTGTGCATCTACTTAAAATAACTGTGAGCAATGATACCAAAGTATAAGTTCTTACTGTAGAAGACCAAAGAGGTATTTGTCACTGCTCTGAAGTAAGACTAATTATTTTATATTTTGGAATATAGGTGTTATAGGCCAAAATGTGTCCCCTATGGTAGGCACTCCAGCACCAGGAGCGAGTCCTTTTGGACAGCAGGTGAGTCATTTTTGCATTATTTATGAGGCTCTAAGGCTCAGAATTGGCATTTGAGCAACATCCCAGTTCAGACATGCAGGGATGCACATAGCTTTCGCAGGGAGAACAGAAATGAAGTGTTCTGATGTGTTTAGAGCCAGTTAATATCTCATACTCAGAGAGTATGCCTGTATTTGATGGTTGAATTGTTACACTCAGGAAGTTTGTCCAGTGAGGTAACTTCAGTATAAACATGGCAGTGTTTTGTCTTAGTTTTCTACTAAATTCATTTCATTTCAGCATACTGTGAAACTGCTGATAGTTTAGGTTTTGCATGCTTTGTGACACAGAGAGGACACTGCCCATTTTATCGGCTCTTGATGAGTAGGTAAAAAATACTCATATTTCACAAACTGGTTAAGCAGATGTTCATTGGAAGCTCAGAATTTGTGAGCTGGGTAACTGATGATCTGATGTTTCTTCTCAGTGATTAATGCAGATTAACTGTTCAGAACATTTCCAAATTTATTGACTAAATTTTTGCATCATCGAGAGAAATGTTGTTTTGGCTTGAAGGCATAAAGAAAGGGAGGGAGAGTGGCTGTGCATGGGCAGATAGTGGTAGGATGGAGGGGAATGGTTTTAAATTAAAAGAGGAGAGGTTTAGGTTAGATGCTGGGAAGAAGGTTTTATTCAGAAGCACTGACACAGGAGAAGCTGTGACTGCCCCACCCCTGGAGTCGTTCAGGGCCTGGTTGGATGGGGCTTGGAGTGACCTAGTCTAGTGGAAGGTGTCTGTGCACATGGCAAGGGGTTGGAATGGGATGAGCTTTAAGGCTTCTTTCAACCCAAACCGTTCTGTGATTCTATGAGTACCTGAAGTTAAGTGGTAAAGTGTTGATGTCATGACCTTGAGTTATTCCAGACCATGGGATGTCTGTGCTAAGAGTTCCCAGTACTGCTGGTTAATCACAGTGGTAGGAATTCTTCTGTGTGACTGGGAATTTTCCTGCCTGAGATTTTTGCCTGACAGCGATTCTGTGGAAATAACCCAGTTGTCCAAGGATCTGTGTCAGTTTGGATGTTTTAAATTTTGAACTTCACAGACCACAATATTTCAGATCAAATTAGAGAAAACATGAAGTAAAAAGGAGATAAAAGGTGTAATTAAGGTTAGGAGAGAAGAGATATGGTGATGATAACCAGAGTATATTTACATAAATCAGAAATATGAACAATCTCTGTTGAGTATGAATGGTTGGTTTCCTCTCTCTATGCATCCCCTGGTCAAAGCGTGCATCTCCAGGGAAATTTTCTTAGGCTTTTGCACGTAACCTCATTGAAACTCCCTTGCGTGAGGATGCCCCAAGGCCGGGGTGTTCCCTGCAGTGCCCCCGTGTGAGCTCTGTGGCGTGACCGTGGCTGGCTTTGCCTTCCAGATGGGGATCCTGGGCCCGCCGGGCCAGCAGGCGCCCCCGCCGTACCCCGGGCAGAGCCCCGCCAGCCAGCCCGTCCTGCAGCAGCCCAGCACGCCCATGTTCGTCTCCCCTCCACCAAAGACACAGAGGCTCCTCCATTCCGAAGCCTACCTGAAATACATTGAGGGGCTCAGCGCTGAGTCCAACAGCATCAGCAAGTGGGACCAGACCCTTGCAGGTAAGGCTTTGGGTTCCTTGTAACCCGTTACTTTTGCTTTGATAGAAAATGCGAAATAAATCTGCTGTTTGCCTATTAAAATATGAACGTGCAATTAATTCCTAAAGACAAAGCAACAGACTGAGAATATATATGTTATCCATGGACAAATTCCAGCAGTGTTGTATAAACCTAAGAATCAATGGTATGGGCTTCAGTTAAGAGCAGAAGTAGAGTATCTTATTGTAGAGTTGTATTTGCCTTTTTCTAGAACAAACCAGTAGGTAATTGTTGCAATGCATTTCCCACACACAAGCAAATGATTCTGTGTAAGGAGAAGAGTTTTGGTTTACCTCTGAACATATAGGGAAGCTAAGTCAGAATCCTCCATGCCCTGCTCATTGGCACTGGCTCAGTGCCAGCACAGAGAAACCTGTTGGATCTTTTAGCTGCTCCTCGGAAGTATAGTGTTTCTACTGAGCAGCACGCCAAAAGCCCTCCTAAAACACTGAGTACTTAAGAAGGAGCACAGAGGCACTCAGGGCTTTTTGGGGTGTCTTAGCCAGGTGTCAGATGCTTCTCTGACACCTCCGCCCGGCTTTTGTTTTGTTTTGGTATCGTTTGTTATTTTCTCTTTTATTAAAACCTTTGCTTTACAAAACACACCTGAAGAGCCGCCTCTCAAATATTATTAAGCCATCTCTGAGAAGCTGCAGGCCAACCTGCAGGACTTGATACATCTTCATAGGCTCATTACACGCTGGCCTGGTGTCAGATTGCATCAGGTAACTGGAGCATGTCTTGGATTTCGCAGCACGGAGACGAGACGTGCACCTGTCCAAGGAGCAGGAGAGCCGCCTGCCCTCGCACTGGTTGAAGAGCAAAGGGGCTCACACCACCATGGCCGACGCGCTGTGGCGCCTGCGGGACCTGATGCTGCGCGACACGCTGAACATCCGCCAGGCCTACAACCTGGAGAACGTGTAGGCACGGCAACGCTCCTGCTCCAGGAGTTCATGGGACAATAGCTGGTTTAGTTACTGGGTGGGAAGAGATAACCAACAATAATTTGTATTGCATTTTACTGTACATTGCAAGACCATTTTTATATAAGGACACTTTTAATAAGCATATTTCACTTTTTGTTATATTAAGTTGACTTTATCAAATACACGGATTTTTTGCATATGTTTCCTTTGTTTGAAAGGCGATTTCATAAATGGTTGAGTGTAGTCAAGGATTCATCTTTCTTATACTTATTGCTGAGAATCTGATGCCATTGTTTTTATATAAAAAAAAAAAAAAGGAAAACAAAAGTATTTACGGATTGATACAGTGGAATGTGAATTAGTCATAGTTTACATCCTATAAGAATGTGTGTACCTGTGCTTGTGTGTGCTGGCCACTTCGGGCAGAACTGCTCGGGTGTGAACAGGGAGGATCTCTTAAAAGAAGCTAAAGGTAAAATGTGCTTTGGCACTAAGGAAAATTGGCATTCCGAGTCAACACTGAGGCGGCTGAGTGGGCTACAGCAGCTGTGGAAGTGCTGCTGTAGATGGGACAAGGGTGTCTTGACTGCTCATGTTGTCCAGTCCTGTCCAGTTATTTAACTGTGTAGCCAAGGCCATTGTGATCCTAACTCAGTAACACAGTCCCTGTGCTGGCAGGCCCTTAGAGGGGAAGTGTTTCATCTGCCATGGCCTGTGCTGGGGGTTCTGCGATGTCCCCAACATCCAGCAGTAGGACAGGGAAGCTCCTTCCCTGGGAGATTCTGTCTGTGCTGGAAGAGGCTCGCAGAACTCGAAACCAGCTCAGGTCTTGGAAGGTAAGTTAGGGGAGAAAAGTGGAGTTGTTCTGTTAGTGAAGTAATGTGACTTTTTTTAAAATTCACTCATACTCTGTTCATGATTGGGCATTGTAAGACATTTTTGTGTTCTTTCTTTAAATATTCATTAACCTTAGTGAAAGTTTTGCAATGGAAATTTGAGTGAAATTTGATGCTTAAATTAACTTGAAAGTAAAATACTACTGTATGGTATGGTATGTGTAAGGTCAGCATACCCAGTACATTGGAGAAATAGAGTACTTGCATTGCAGCCTTCAAAGGGTTTGGGGTTGGTTTTTTTTTTCTTTTTTTCTTACCTTTTTTTTTTATTATTATTAATCTAAGTAAAGTAGGTATCAACTCTTCTTGCCAAATTTCAAGGTTGTGGCTGCCTTCTGCTAAAGACTTACCTGTCCTCATAACTAACCACCCTTTTGGACTATAATGTTATTTGTTTAAAGGTAAATCCTTTCATTTATTTAATTTTGGAAAAAGAATTAATACTTTTGGATTGCTTTAAGTAACTGGGAAAGCTCTATGAATTTGGGAAAAGTCAGGAGGACTTTTGTCCTTGTGGGCACTGCAACTCAGTCCAAATGAACTGATTTACTGATACATTTCATTTATGCTAGAGATGTTCATCATGTGGAAATGAGTTCTAAAGTCTGTTAGTACAGTACATTTTAATTTCAGTATATTTGGCAGAAGGTTAAATTAAATATTTTCCTTCAAATACTGGATATCTTAGGGTTTGTTTTGCCGGTGGAATTAATACTCATGAGAGAAGTGACACTTGCAAGTATAAACTGTGGTTTAATTTTACTGGCCAATTCCTCTCCCTCTCCTATTGCAATCCTCCAGTCATTGCACAAAATACCCCAGGTAATTATAAACAGGCACTTAAGGACAGTTTAGGTCAGATGTGCAATGGATGTGAAGGAAATGGAGCAAAAAAAACATAGAGGGAAATTACAGTTTTGAACTCTACAAGTAGCACACCCATGGTACATAAATTCTTTACTGGCCTTTGTAAATTACCAATTTTATTTAATAAACTAGAAATTGAATAGTCTTAGACCACCCCTATAAAATGTGTTTCAGTTACCATAGGTTTTGCAGTTTTTAGCCACAAAGATGGGATGTTGAAGTGAATCAGGCAGCAAAATCCTAGTTTTTGAGCATTTGGAACTATCATGGATTGTACTCATACACCACCAGATTCTCCTACTTCTCAGCATTAACAAAAAATACACCAAAGAACCTGGGAATAATTTTAATTAAATTATTGTTTTATTTATTTTCTTTTGAGGACTGGATGGGACTCCCTTTGGAGCCTGTATAACTCAGATGTTTAATTTATCTGAAGGTCAGTGAAGAGCAGATGTGCAGCACTGGCTCTCTCCTGCCGAGCAGCTGAACCTTTCACTGCTCTTTCTGGCCCAGGAGCAAGAGATTTGAAGTGCAAACAAAACCTGGCTCCTCCCTCAAGGCAGTGCAGAGCACTACCACTAAGCCACTGGGCTGGCCCTGATCAATTATTTTAAGCCTTATTTATTTCAAAATCGTTTCTCTCTCTACTGGAGGCGTTTCAGTCGATTGCAGTGAAATTTAGGATATAATGGCTACAGTCTAGAATTCAAAACCAGCAAAAGAAACTTTTTCTCACTCTGGTTTAAAAAAAAAACACAAACAAAAACAAAAAAACCAAGACATGTCTGTCTATCTCTTTCTTTCTTTGTGGGTGTTTGAGCCCCTCATCTGTTTTTCACTGCCGTTCATTGTACTGGCGTAAAAAAACTTTCATACTAAAATAAAAGGATGCATGGGCAATGGTTGGCTTCTGTGAGAGTGGAAAATAGATAAAACTAGGACAGGTATTTTCATAAACCAGTTGGAAACAACTAATAATTATTTGTTCTCTTCCTCAGTCCTTCCCTTCCATGGGAAAATTTACTGTTTGTGTAAAAATTCAAAATGTTGATGTTGGTGACTTTTTTTCAGCATATGTTTTTGTACCTGGTTTATCCATGCTTGGCTTTTCATTAGATCTTGAATTCCTGAAGGCTGAGCTGCTACCAGGTTTATAACATGTATGTACCATCACTTTGTTTACCTGAGTCTTTTTAATTTGAATAAAAATAGTTTGCAAAGTGTTTTGGATTAACCAGGTTTGAGTGTTCCATTAAGACTTCTGTTAGGATTTTATTTCAAGTAATTCTGGCTGTTGCTGATCCAGATGTTCTCAGCTCCTTGGTACGTGTGTGCTTGTGTGTGGATAAAATATCCTTTTTCTGTTGTCCTCTGTATTTTGAGATGTGCCTGCAGGTGATGAAAACAGTGGTGTTGAAAATTAAGCCATAACGAGCATGAACAGTGAACCTTGAAAAATATGTAAAGCATTGGGAACCAGCTGAGTGGAGATGATAAAATTCAGTCAGTCCCAGATGCCCCCTTATTAATTGGTTTGAAAATAAACAGCAAGCCTTAATTTCATATGGAAGCTAATGTGGTTCAGGAGTGTCTTCTATGTAGCTGTTTTATAGAGGAAATTAGATGAGTAATATGGAAAAAGCATCTTTTACACAATTATATTAGAAATGAGGATAGAAATTTTCTGTACAAACTGCAAGAAAAATTAAGTGATAGGAACCTCTCAAGGTGCTTGGCATAAAATTTAGAGAGCTATTTAAACAGTCAGAACACAGCATTATTAACATACATCCATGTTTTCAGCCTGGGGGAGAAATGCTGCCTTTCACATAGGCTGCCAGCTTCACAACACTTCTACCCTTCTGTTGCAGTTGCCCAGAGGAAACTAATTCTAATCGTCCTCCACATCTTATTTGCTCAGTCTGAGATACTAAAGATCAGCCATAAATGTGTGTAGCTCCCTCTCGGCTGCAAGTGCACAGAGTTGAAGTTTCAGAATGTCTGGGCACTGAACATTGTGTAAGGTATGGACTCTGGTTCAGTGATACATGGGAAACTTGGATTAATAAAATGAAACCTTCTATTCATTTTGCCAACTGCATTTTCCAGCACTTCTAATTTCACCCTCATCTTTTGTATAAAGCACCAGCATCCAGTACTGATTTCAGGAAGTTCCTCAGGAACAGCATTCATCCCACCAGTGCCGGGAAGATTTTTTCCCCTTTCTCTGAAGGAGCTGGGGATGGCCATGAGCAGAGTGCAGGTACAGTTTGGATCTGTGTGTTAAGCTGTCTTGGTTTGGAAAGAGAGATGTCTGCCAGGGAGAGCCAGAGCTTCCCTTGAAATGGAGAATGTAAACCCCCTCCCTCTGAATTATTATGGCTTTGAAATTTAAGGGGCTTTCAGGCAAAGATATGGGAATAGGAATAACAGTTACTAGGAATATTAAAAATAAAAATGTAGTAGTACAAAAAAAAAAAAAAAAAAATGCAAACAAACCAAAAAAGAAAAACACTGACAGAATTGCAAACAGGCTGTCCTGTGTTCTGAATCTCGGGTTTTATCCAGGTAGGAATGTTTGGCTCCCCCCCTGGGTGGAGCATCTCCCAGTGGAATGATGTAATTGTCTCAGCCATGCAGTGAGCCTCGATGGCCCATGAACAGCAGATATCCCCTGGAGGGAGGATGGGAGAGATAAAGAAAACACCGTCCCAGACGGTTTCAACAGATGGCAATAGAATACATACTTTTGGTTACATCTTGTGTTGTAACCCAAGACATAAGTCCAAAGTGAAAGCATGCCTCCACAGATGACAGGAAGTGTTTTGCTCCAAGGAAAAATTCCCCAATACATCAGAGGGCTGTTACTTCCTTTTGCTGCTTTTGAAAAGCTTGGACAAAACTGCTGCAGCCCTGTGCCAGGGAGGAATGCAGGCTGGGCACAAACTCCCTTCCTTGACCATAACTTCTTTTAGCTCTTCCCTGGTTCACCACAGGTTTTACAGCAGACAACTGCATCCTTGTGTGCACAGCTGCAGGGGATTGATCCACGGATCCATTTTTTCCACAGAATCATTCTGGATTGGTGGTGCATCTAATGCTGGAGTGGTGAGCAGCACTGCTTGTGCATAGGTATCACTGTTTGTTCCTGGATTACTTTTTACTGCTGCTGCTTTAATGAGTTGAATTTTTCCATGCTTTTTATCCATTGTCCTGACTCTTCCACAGTTTGGAAAGCTTGCAGCAGGAATGCTTTGCTGAGTCTCACTCAGGAGCTGTTGCTGTGGCCACTGCAGAACAAGTGAAATCACTGTTGGTCAGTGCAGAGCCGTGCTCCAGGCTGAATTCCCTGCAGAAGGAAGGGATGTGCTCAGCCCTGAAGCTGGCGGGGTCTTGGCAGGGCTGGAAGTGAAAGCTGTGACCCTGGCTCACTCCAGCAGCCTGGAACAGCCACACGGTGTTCCCTGAGTACCAAGCCAAAGGAGAGCTCTTGCTTCCTCCCTGTTCCCTTTGCCACAGCAGATGGGAGGGGGGAAGCTGAAGGATGGGAGGGAGACAGGGATGTGAGAGTCAGAGTACTGGGGAAGGCAAAGAGCACAGAATTAGAAGTCAGCAGGAATAAAACTGCAAAATCAAATTAAGACTTTGGTTGTTGAAGATGGGGTGTAGTTTAAAACTGATCCTAAATCCCCAAGTGTGCTTGGCTGTGGAATGGGCTGCAATTCTGGAAAGGTAAGTTGCAGCTATTCTGATTTCCAGCATTAGTGAGAGACTGGCAAGATCTAAAAATGCCGAAGGGTCAGCACAAGCAAACACACTGAGGATTGGAGACTGCAGCTCGGATTCCTAAATGTCAGGCTTCATCTTCTGTCATAACAGATCTGTGTTGCCTGAAATGGTACGATGCCAGCTCAGAGGATTTTATTCCTGCAGCAGTCGCCAACGTCAGTGACACGGAACTCCCTGACACCAGACATCTTGTGAGGGATTGCAGCCTCTCTCCCTTTCTGTTTACCTGGCTGGAGACATCCCAGAGATCTTCCAGATGTGCCTGGTGCTCTCAGCAGCCAGTGGGAAACAGTCACTGCAAAAAAAGCAAGAGGTCTGAAGTGAGAACTGGCCTTGGCTCAGGCTGTCTGTGGGACACTCTGCTACTGTTACAGGAGGGCTTAAGGGAAGCCACGGGAAGTTTTCACATCAGGCTCCCGAGTCCTGAGAAATAACTAGAGTACAGCGCTCTTGATTGAAAAAACGCCCATGTAATGAAAAGCTTATTTGTTTTATGAAAACAGAGCACAAGAGAGTTTTAAAAGGCTCGAACAATAAAATCAGATGGAGATAAAACTTAGCAGTCTTCAAAATCTGGCTTTTTTATTATTGCTTTATTCTTTAATGTACTGCTACAGTCAGGGTGGACTTCAGTGCAATGATCTGTGACTGCAAAAAGCTGCTTGTTCTTGGGTTTTGGGCTCTACCTTGGAATAAGTCAAAGGTTCTTATTCTGAAATCGATGCTTTTCCTCAAGTGATTCCCTTGCTGCTCAGTATCAATATAGGACCCTCGAAGATTACGCTGCACCAGTCACCGAGCCCTCCCACGCTCCCAGTGTCACTGTGCAGGGAGCAAACACTGCTGGGACACAGCAGCTAGCCCTGTTTTCCTGTTTTGGGGCCAGGATTCCCACCCCAGGACTCAGGGGTGCCAGGACTGGCACTGCACATTGCTCTGGTCCCTGTCAGATGTGGGCAGCACAGCCCAAACACACGGCTCACTTTCCAAGCACTGTGGGCTGAGCAAACACCGGGCAGTAAAAGCTGTGCTCTCTTTATCCAGTTAAAATTGTGCCACACTGCAAAGAAAACAAATCAGCTGCCAGAGCAGTTCTTGTAAGCACAAAAGAAACAAAATCAAAATTACTATTTCCATTATGCTGAGATGGATGCACTGTGTAATGTTTCTTTCCCACTGGTCTTGTCACAAGGGGGGCGTTTCACCAAGCTAACAAAAGCAACAGCCAGACTGTTTACTCAGTTTAGTTTATTTAAAAGCAAACATTAAATTAGTGGCAGAGGCCTAAATACAATGACATTTTCATTTCCTTTAAATACAAATATTACAGATATGGCAAAACAAAACTGCCCAAACCATCTGAGTGTGTTACACAAACGTGGATCACAGTCCATCTTGCAGAGCCAACATCTTCCCCCACCATCAACGTGGCAGTGCTGCTGCTTTGGCACTCGGACAGCTGAAGCACTCAGGAGCTCCCCCTTGAAGAGTTTCAGCTAAAATTCCCCTTTCTCCATCCTTGCCTCGTACTGTCTCTCAGACTGTTTCCTACGGTAAACATCATCTGCAGAAAAAGATGTTTTATATTAGAGTTTCCCCAGTGCAAGATGGTGTTAAAAATACATGAATCTTGTCATCTCTTTTTAAACTTTTCAATCTCAACTTCTCTTGCAGATGCTGACTGACAGGCAACTGGAAATTCAAGCTGACAGAAATCCTTATTATCACTTAAAATAGCTCATGTTCTCTCTCCCATACAGGCTAAAGTTCTTCCCATCACTCCCAATGAAATGTTTTTCTAGGAAAATTAAGTTTCCACTGCAAAACAGTTGTTTCTTGTCTACTTTCCCACGAGGGTAATTAAAATTACAAATGCCCCAGCTAGCTGAAAGGAAATTAAATTATAGGCATGAAGTCAATGCTTGAGGGCTTCAAGCCTGACTTGAGTATTTTAGTCTTTTTTATATAAACAAAACACAGGAATATTCCCACCTCCATGGTCTTCCCAGTCATTCTTCCTGCCTCCCTGCTCCCTGATACCACATACAGCTCAGCTGATCCTTTCAATGATGTACACAGAACTTTCTAGTAGGGTTTATTAAAGGGAGGAATGTCATATTAGAAATAAATGCTTTGATTTATAGAAACCAAATGCCATTAGCCAAGTTCTCATGAGCCATTTTCACACTTACAAGTTGTAAAAGTCACATTTCAGATGACGCCACGCCTCTGCTGAAATGCTGGCAAACCTAGTGAGTCTTTTTCAACCATCAAGGAATGGTCTGAGCTGAGAGGGACCTTGAAGATGACCCCGTTCCATCCCCCTGCCATGAACAGGGACACTTTCTACTAGACCAGTTTTCTCCAAGCCCCATCCAGCCTGGCCTTGGACACTTCTAGGGGTGGGGCAGCCACAGCTTCTCTAGGCATCCTGTGCCACAGCCTCCCAATCCTCAGAGAAATGAATTGTTTTCCTAATATCCAATCTAAATGTACCCTCCTTCAGCTAAAGTTTTCTTCAGTACTCTAAAGCCAGGCTGTTTGTTCGTTTCTGCCTAGTGTTTCCGCAGAGGCCGAGCCGGGCCCTGCCGGCCGAGGCCCCGCTGGCCCCGCGCTGTTTCTACGGGGAGGGCGCGGCGGGGACCCCGCACTCACAGAAGGTCTCTTTGCCGAAGCGGACGTTGATCATGAACCACTCCATGGCTCCGCCGAGCACGAAGAAGAAGGGCAGGAACCTGTAAAAGCCAAAGCGCCGCTGCCCGGGCACCAAGTTCAAAAGGCGCTTCAACCTCTCGCTGACCAGCATGGTCGGGCGGCACCGACGCCTACGCCCTTCCCGGGTGGAGGAGAGAACAGAGGGGGGCGTGTGAGAGGCGGAACGGGACGCGCCGCAGCCACACCGTGACGGCGGCGGGCAGCGGGCGAGGAGCGGCCCCGGACCGGGCGGGCCGCGGCCGAGCCCCCGCAGCCGCGGCGGCCATGGCGGCCCCTCGGCCCGCGCCGCCCCCTCCCCTGAGGCGGGAACGCGCAGCCAATCAGCGCCGCGCCCGCCGCGCGCGACCCCGCGCCGCTCACCTCCCGCGAGAGGGCTCCGCGCGCGGCCCGACTGCAGGACGCGCCGAGCGCCCACGTGACCCCCGCTCGCAGCGCCTCCCCTGATTGGCCGGGGCCGGCGGGAGGGGGCCGGGCTCGAATGGCCCGTGAGGGGCTCGGCCCCGCCCACCGAGCGCCTCCCGGCCCCGCCCACCGAGCGCCGCCCGGCCCGGTCCGGCCCGGCCCCTCCGGGCGGGGCGCTGCCCGGCCCGGCCCCTCGCACCGGGGATTGGCCGCCCCGCCGTGCCGCCGCGGACCGGGCAGCGGAGCGGAGCGGAGCGG
This sequence comes from Hirundo rustica, assembly GCF_015227805.2. Classification (NCBI taxonomy): domain Eukaryota; kingdom Metazoa; phylum Chordata; class Aves; order Passeriformes; family Hirundinidae; genus Hirundo; species Hirundo rustica. The sequence goes on along the minus strand of NC_053461.1, from coordinate 4,672,208 downwards.
AGCAGCCTCGGTTGTGCGCGGTGCCCCGAGGCTGCGGCGTCCGGTGGGGCCATGGCGGCGCTGGGCTCGGCGGCGCTCCTGAGGGGCGGCGGCGCGGCCCCCCGGCTCCTCGCCGTGGCCCTGTCCTGCCAGAGCTGCCGGCACAAAGCCACCGGGGACGGTGGGCACGGGCAGCCCCGGGAGCAGCACCCGGCGGCCCCTGGCAGAGTCGGCGGCCAGCCCGTCCCGGCCGAGGGCGCCGACACCAAGACCTACCTATGGGCCAGGTACCACGAGATGAAGAAGCTGGTCTACGGTAAGGGGCTGCCACGTCCTGCCGGGGCCGGCCTTTCCATTCTTCTCCTTTCGCCTCTTTGTATCTCGGTGCCTCTCCCCGGCCCGCAGCCCTGGGGATGTGCCCGTGCTGTTCAGTGCCGGGTTAGGAGCCTTTCTCCCCGGCGATGCCATCCACATCTTCCATCGCCCGCGGCTCTCTGGGATGGTTTTATTTCACTGAAATCTGGTCTTGATCTTCCCCTCCCCATCCTGGGCTCCCTTCTGTGAAGATTCTCCGGCCGGACTCAGCCTTGCAGGACGTGCAGTGTATATGGGAGTTTTCATAACTAGCCTCCTTACATCGTGGGCAAATGGTCTAAAATGAAGGGCTCGTTGCCTTTTTCCCCAGTTTGCCGCTGGCTGGCATATGGAATCGCGGTTGGACTAGGACAATTAGATGGGGATGCTGAGTGAAGGGGTGATGAGTCCAAATCACAAGGGTGAGCCTGGAGAACACAGATGCTGCGGGTCCTGGGATGGCTCCTGGTCCCGAGCTCGGTTTCTGTTCCACATGTGTCACACCTTTTGCTCATGAGTGCATTTAGGCTTCTCTGACCAAGAAATTACCTGGCTCTGTCAGGTACTTTGAAATCTTGCCAAGAGAGGAGAGAACTCAGACTGCTCACCAAATCTGTGTAAAACAGGATTGTGGTCTTTTTGGCAGTGGCAGATCTCCACTGTATTAAACTCTCCTAAAAATAGCTTTAATGACATGAGGGCAGGGAACCTTTTCCTGTTGGTTTCTTGGAATGCTGAAGGTAAGCACTGTAGAAAGCTAGGAAGTGTGAGTTTGTGCCCACTCCTACAGAACTCTCCCTTGGCTTCTGTTTGCCTAAGGGCTTGGATAAGGACGGCAGTCAGCCATAGGCATCTGGAAGAACTTTCCCCCTGTTCTGAGGTCGGCAGGGTCTGTCGTTCCTTCCTCCCTCATCTTCCAGTCCACTGGATTTGGCATAAAATCTCAAGTCCTCTGTGATGGACAAGTGTAAAGGAATTGGCTGTTGATCCATTAGGTGCTCAGCCTGCTGCATTCCAGGATGAGAGCTCCTTTCCCAGCGCCGTTGAAGGCAGTACAGGATGCTGACAGAGAAATGGAGCTTTGGTAATACCCTCCAAGACTGAGTTGTGGTTTTAGCCCCACTGCTTGGAAGAATTCCAATTTGCAATGCTGTTTGGACCTTGCTATCCTCAAAGGCATTATTTTCTTTTCCATAACAGGATTGAAACCATAAATCCAGATGTGTGTTAATAGACTGTGACACGGTCTCTTGGCAAAATGCTTGGTTTGCTACGTGAGATTGTGAAGTTTGAGTTCATATAATTAATTCTGTTGTGTTGCAAGAGATACAGTTACTAATTGAGGTGGAGCAGTCATCACCAGGAGTAAATGCAAAATGAAGTCGGGTAAAGTAGCCCGAGTGTTAGAGAGCAGACTCTTCACAAGCCTTCAGGTAGCCATCAGATATGTTGAATAAGGCCCACGTTTGTTTGAAGAGTAACTCCCCAAAGTAAAATTTCAAGACTGTGCTGTTATTCAAATCTCGTCAGGAAGAGGCAGAGTTGGTCCAAGCTGGTTTTAATTGTTGCTTTGATGACTAAACAGTTGTGCAGAATGTGGCATCCATCTGTTCCTTCATGTTTGATTTCTGTCTCTGGTGTGAAGGTGAATGTCCGTGCTTGGCTTCTCAGCATTGTCCAGCACTGAGTTTGGGCTGACTCCTGTGGTGCCTCCTTCTCCCTCCCCCTCTGAAACGCCACCTTTGTCCTGTGTTGTCACTTATTGCCGCTGGTTTGGAGGGAGCTCTCTGCCAGGAGAATTCATTGTGTGTTTTCAGACCAGCCCTTGCTTAGCACCAGGTCCATGGAGCACTGTTGCATTTTTGCACCATAAATGCTGACCAGGTTGGACAGGAGAGGATGTGCAGAATGAGTTTCTGCGCAGTAAAGCTCCGTGGTGGTGCAGGTTTGGGGCCAGAGCAGAGGCACAAGAAGTTCCCAACTCTTATAAACATGTCTGTGCTCTGCCAGGCTGGAGTGGGGTGATACAAATGTCAGCACAACGTTGCTGCACAAAGAGTGCCTCTGAGGTAAAACCTCCTCTCGGTGTTGACTCGAGAGAAACCATTCTCTTCATTATTCCCCCTGCCTATTGCAACACTGACTCTTACCACCAAATTTCATTACCTGCAAAAATTTAAGGCTAAAATTTTGAAGCACTTACTGTGCTTTGTTTTTTTGTTGTTTTTTTTTTTTTTTTTTTTTTTTCCTCTGGCAAAAGGAAAAGTACATTCACATTAGTCAGAGGGATGGAGTTGAGCAAGACTTGGTGTTTTCTGATCTGATGAATGTCAAAGAAGGCTGATAAGCTCTCTCAGTAAGCTTTGAAGTCTTGCACTCTAGGAAACATCCAGTCCTGAAACAATGGGGCTGTCAAGCCAGTGATGCTTTGGCAATAAGCAAGTGTGGTTTTTTCCCCCAGGTGTTCCAAATCTGTTAACAGTGGCTATACTAACTCAGCTTTTCTAGGGAACTTTTACAATATCTGCAAACTTCTTGACTCTGCATGACAAGCTTGAGCATGGTTAAATGTGAGAACAGCCAGAACTGGAAGAGTGACCAAATATGTAAATTTCCCAGTTCTGCTTTCTTTGATATAACCCATTTTTTTTCTTGTGAAAAACTCTTGTAGCATTTTTGTAGTGCCTTTGTATATTTTAAAAATGTAATTTTGGAATCAAATTATACTTTTACGTATTGCTTTTAGTTAATGTAGATTTCATTGGCAGGAAATCCCAAAATATTTAGGCATAATGGCATAAAGTCTTTTAACATGGTTCCTCTGAAATTAAATGGACTTTAGATAATATTTTTTCCTTCCTACCCTATTGGTAGAAGGATCTGCTTTGGCTGGTGGGGGTGCTTTGGAGGAAGTGGCACAAAACAACACTTCAAGAGGATAAGGAGGTACTTGGAAGGGAGGAAAACTGGCAGTTTGTCTCTAGAAAGCAACTTGGTGTGGACAAGGGAAACTTCTTGATTCATGAAGAACATGGAGAATGATGGCCATCTGCTGCTCTGTACCCTGCTTTCCTCTGTTTGTCTTACAAAGAAATTGGCACAGATGTCTGCTGTGTTGGACTTCTGGGAGTACAAAGGGTGTGAGAGATGCCGATGCGTTGCCTTGTTTGTGTGTATTTCCTCACTGACACTGGATCTGAGGCTGAGCTAACAGGAGCGTTTCCTGAAGGATGCTGTTGTCACCCCGGCAGCTCAGAAGTGCAGGAGGCGTGCTTGGCACCTCCTGCCCAGAGCGTTTTTCACATCGGAAGGGGCCAGATGGTGTCTCTAGTGGCTGCTCGCAGTTAATTACCGGCTTTTGTTTCCACCTCTGCTCTCCTGGCGATTGAGGGTTATTGCTTTCTGACAATGTAGGTTATTGCCTGGGAAGGGACACCTGTGCTCTCGCGGACACACTCCGATCTAAGCAGCTGTCCAGGTTCTCACAGTGGGAAAATGACAGAGATGTTGTGTGTTTATTTTGTATTTACACCCAGGTGTAAGAGATGCACGAGATCAAACACGCTTTCTTGTGGTGTGCCTTTGCTGCTGAATTTCATCACGTGCCGTGGACATGCAGGCACTTCCCTAAAAACTGTCGGAGTTGCAAACAGGAGCAAATTGTGCAAGTAGGCAGATTCCTGGGGCTGCATCCAGAGCAAGAGCAGCTTTTTCCACGCTGCCCTCCGATGTGCTCACACTGCTTCTCCCTTAGATCTGACTTCCTGGGTGAAGTGCTGGTTGGGCAGTGACTAACTGATATTGTCTGCCTTTCTAGTTAGGACCCAGACAGAAAGAGCGCTTTGGATTATTATTCTTTTTAATAACCAAAACTGGTCTTGATTTTGTTTTGTGCGGTTGTTTTCTTTAATTTATATCTGTCCAGCAGTCTGTTACGATGACTTGGCAGAGGAAAAGCAAAAACTATCGTTCTTGAAAAATGGCATCTTCATGAGCTTCTGGTGGGTGTCTGTTTGTTTTGGTTTGACAATTGCCAGGAAATCTGAGACAAAGATCCCTGGCAGATTACGTGCTGCAGAGCAGCAGCGCCCAAGCCTGCAGCCCAGGACTTGATTAAGCACGAAGGATTGGTAACCACCCAGGAGGTTATCTTTGAAAAACAGACAAACAGAACACCACAAAAAAGCAAACCAAACCCCCAGACAAACACAATTAATCCAAGCTTCTTAAAACCTCGCTCACTAACCCTGAGGTATGTTTGGGATCTTGTATTAAAACTGATTTTGCTGGTGCTCCCAGGTTGTGCCTTTTCCCTGCTATAGCTGGAACCTGCATGGACACTGTATGAGTTTAAGGAGATAGAGACCTGCAGCTCTGTTGAGGATGAAAAAGGACATTTACACTGAGGCAAACGTGCATCATGAATCTCTAGACTGAAGCTCAGAGATTTCCTCCTTCCCAGAAGAGCAGTGACTTTGAAATTACTGTAAATTCAAGATGTAGTGTGATGGGATGGACAGAGCAAGCTGGGAGTTGTGAGTGATGTGGAATAACAAGGAGATATGTGGTGCTTGGGGAAGTGAACGTAGGGAGCACATTGTGTGTGAGACTGGGTGTAAATCATTTTGGCTGGTGTGTGCATCCTTTTTCAGCCCTTAGGAGGTAAGAGAGAACATGCTGTGTGAGTGACAAAATGTGGGTGGGGAAAAATGACCTGGGCAAGAGGCTGTCAGAGGACAGCAGAGAGGCTCTGTACCTTTGAGGCTGGCAGGGAGGAGCATTGCTTCACTCAGTGGGTGTAAATGTACTTCATAAATCGTGCTGTGGCACAGTAACTGCTTATGCTCCTGATCACAGATAGGGCTTGCTTGGTGAAGCTCAGACTGCCCTCTCCTTGTTACAAAATCCTACTGCTCCCTAAATTTTTCAGGATGGGATCTTTGCAAAAGTTGTGGATGGCATGTGTGGTTGAATCTAGAAGTTTCTCTTGTCTTCTGTGAAAAGAGAGCTAGGGTTCAGGCAATGGTATTTTGTGAGGCTCTCAGGCTATCAAAATGTGTTGTCCTGAATCTGTTAGCAAAAGGGGAATATTGGAAGAGCTTGACATCTCTGTAGGGACACTGTAGCAGCAAGCTGGGTGCATTTGTCATAAAAAGAAAGAAGTGCTTTAATAGAAGAGGAAAGCTCTGCACATTTCCTCTGAGACGTGATTATTGTTGTGTCATCATTTTCCTTGTGAGGGAGAAAAATAACACCCAACAAATCCCAGTGTGAGCTTAGATAAAGGTCTTTCCACAAGTTGACTGGAGGTGAGGACAGGAAGTGGAACTCTGTTTATTTATGGTGCAAAGAGCATTTATGACTAAAGGATGAAAGTTGTGATCATCTGAACCCTATTTACATTTCCCATCTTTTAAAATCTCAGTAGAAAGTACTTGGATTGCATCCGCTCTCCTAAGCCTCTTGCAGGAACTTTGCCACCAGCAGAGCACTGACAGGGAGCTTTTGTTCCTGGTCTGGAGCCAGTGAAGTCAGCTCTCCTGCCTTAATATGTTGCTGTATTTTCTAGTGATTCCTCTCCACATGATCTCGTGAATTGTATCTGAAGGCCAAATTGTGTCAGTTGGGAGAGGAGGATGGCTGTGGGGTTTTTTTTCCCCTGAGAAAGAAACATTTTGAAATATTTGAATCTACTTCTTTGGTTACCTCTCTGAATTAGGGCTCATAAAAGAACTTCAGACTTTTGCCTGAATTCTGCTATAATTCCAGACAAAGTCTTTATTGGGAAAGGCTGGTATCCCTTTATAATAATGTATTTTTTGTCCTAGACATAGATGGAACTTTGTTTTATAGCAAGGAAGCACTAAAGAACCAAGACAGGGGTCCTTGCTAAAAGCCAGAAGTTAAGGTAGGAAAAGAAAAAATCCTACCCACTGATGCTGAGTAGGATCTGAAAAATGCCAGGTCTTCTTCTATCATTCAAAGAGAAAATTACCATCTTTGAGGAGGGAGGAAATGTCTCCTTCCCCTTTGTCCCCTAATGTGGTTGTGACCAGGCAATCTACTACAAGGAATTATTTTTATTGCTCTTTCTTGCAAGGAACACTTCCCATGAAGCAGGAAGCCTGTGGGACGATCTGTTCTTGCCTCTCCCCTTGCAGTGGGGTGAAAGCTCTCTCTGGACCAGCTCTGGGAAGGGATCTATATATAGGCAGTTTAGCTGCTTGGTCACTTAACCCCATTTCTCAGAGGTCTGGGGAGCAGTGTTATTCCCAAACATCTTGAGCAGTAACCCTGCTTTGCAGTGACAAACCCCATGTGAGGACTGAGCTGTGTCCACAGGTGTTTATCAGAGGAAAGCAGATAACTTGTTGCTATCAGCATTGCATGCTCCAGGAGCATAACTTAGTGCAGGGTATTTTGTACGTGTAGGTGTTTGTACAAAACTTTGGTTTTTCCTGCCCATTAATACAAAAATTTGAAAAGTCTTAATGGTACTTGCAGGATTTCTCTAGTCTGGGTGCCTCAGTGAGAAACAAAAAATGCCAAAAGACAAACCTCAAAATTTCTGATTTGGAGCAATCTAGACTTTTCCAAGAGGACAGTTAGCCTGTTTGCTTGTGCGAGTTCTAAGTGAGGGATGTGTGCTTTTCTGGTGATTTATCGCAGCTGCCTTTCACATTGTAGCCTGCAGAAACTGCAGCTGCTCTGAGATAGAAATTTGACACTTCAAAACATCGGGTCTGCTTTGCTTCATGTAGGCCAGAGACCAGGGGGCATTGTTTTGCAGCTTCCTGACAGAAAAGTTCAGTCTGGCTGTGCAGATGGACAGAGCTTTATCTCCAGGTGCAGCCAGAGGTTTCACAGTGTGTTTTTTCATGGGAGATTATTGGAGTGAGCTAACGGCAGCAGCCTTCGACAGCAGCTCTGTGCTCTTTGCTGCTGCTGTGTGGCATTTCCAGCTGCTGTCAGGTCCAGAACAAAAAGTCTAAGCTTCAGTAATGCTCTCAGTTTCTCTAACCTCTCCCCTTTCCCTTCTCTTAGATCTCCTTCCACCAGGAGTCTGCAATCTCCTCAACCCCGCCGCCATCTATGCTAACAATGAGATCAGCCTGGGAGATGTGGAGATCTATGGCTTTGACTACGATTACACATTAGCACAGTATTCTAACTTACTACACTCCATGATTTTCAACACTGCCAGAGACATCCTAATAGAACAATTCAAGGTAATGAGGTGCTAAGAATTTCCACTCAATTAAGCTTGCTGCCGTCTTTGCAATGCCCCAGACATGCCTGTGCAGGCATTGTGCACATGTGTCAATTGCTTGATTTATTGAGATAAATTTAATAGTTCACAATCTTTGATTGCAGAATTAATTTTCTTTGAGATAATTTAACTTGTTGTACATTCCTGAGATTTTATAAATGTGGAGTGGGAGCCTTAGTGTAAAAAAGCCCTGGTCAGCTGTACTCAGCTATGGAAATTGTGCTTACAGGATGCTGGTTGGAGGTGCACATGGAGGCTAAACACAAACCGTGGGCCAACACTGGAGCTTTGCAAGACTTGGCATGTGCTGGTCGATGGGATGGTGCCCTAGAGCGTGTCCCAGAACAGACACCCTGTTTGCAATGGGTGACTGCTTATGCATTTTTTCTCATCTTGTCTTTCTGTTTAGTCTCTGCAGTGCCAGTCTTTGCCAAATATATGCATTGAATGCAGCTTATGAGAAAGTTCCCTCACTGCCTCAGTGGATCTGATGCTTTTTCACTACTATCTCTTACATGAGAAAAACTAGTTTTGGGTATCCTGATCCTTTGTCCTATTCCATTCATCCACTTTCTTTGCCGAATGGGCAAAATTAGGCAGGACTAAATGAGCTCAACAGGTGAAATGATTTTGTTGATTATCTGGTGTTTGTGCTCTAATGATGTCACTGTTTTGTCTTCCCAGTATCCGGAAAGGCTTGGGAAGTATGACTACATTCCAGGGTTTGCCATACGTGGACTTCACTATGATGTACAAAAGGTAAGCTGTACAAAGTTCACTCTCCTGGGCTTTGTCTTCCACTGTTATGTTCTTAGTGGGAATGGTTTATGTCATTGCTTGCAGTAACATCTGTCACCTAATGACCAGTGAGTCTGTGTGGCTGTGCTTTTCACTGCTTGGGTGCTTCCCCAAGGAAAGATGCCTACTGTGCCAGCCTGGCCTCCAGCAGAACTGGACATTCTAGCAAAGGCCTCTGGTAAACAGCCTTGCCAATTTGAGTCAATTAATTCCACAGTCTAATTAATAGAAAACTGAGCTTGTTTATGTGATCATTTCTGTCTTTCAGGAAGTTTAAACAACAAAACTCAGTCCTGCATCTACAACTACTTGCCAGGAGCAGAGGCATAATGTCTTACTCTAATAATAGAAATGACTTGTCAAGAGAACGCTTTAGGATGCCTTCCCCACCCCCACCCCGAATAATAGGACTGCCTGGAATAAGATCCAAGCTACTTGAGATGCATACTTCTTAGGAGCACAGGCAAGCAGAGTGCAGGCATTAGCTTTAACCCTTTTCAGTGTTTTGGTCCGATTCCCTGAAAGCCTGATGCCCAGGGATGTCATGCTGGCTGCAGCAGCCAGGCAGTCAGGTGGGAGCACAGCTGAGAAAGTTGCTTTACTTGTGTGTAAGCTTGAAAGCTACTTGAAGTAGCTTTCTTATGTGTTGGGTTTGAGCAAATTCAGGGAAGCAGGCAGGGCAGGCTGGAATGTGTGTGGTGTTCTCCAGCAGGAGGGAAAAAAGAGAATGAAGGAAAAAAACTGTAGAGGTTTTCTGTCTTTTGTCCTGACTGTGGAGACAGCATGGCAGCAGACCACTCATGCCTCTGGCTTTACCAAGCAATAAGTAGATCTGTGGGAAACTGAAGGTTCTTTCTCTGTTCAAATCTTTGGCTGCTGTATCTGAGAAACACAGACGAGTGGCCTGGCCAAGCAAAGCACCCTTTGACTGAGTGGAAAGTAGAGAACTCTCTTTTCTCAGGATCAGAGTTTCAAAACACACAGAAATCTGGGTTGTGCCTGTCTAAGTGAAACTTTCAGCGTATTTGCCCGCACTCCTCATAGGTTGCTGGGAGGTCTGCTCACAGTGTGACAAGATGCACTGATACGGTGTCCTTAATAAAGAATTTTAACGTTGTGTTCCTTGTGCAAGCTGCAGAATGATGTGGGTTTAGTGTGAGGCTGCTTTCCATGCCCAAGGACTTGTGTTCCAGCTTCAGAATGGTGGATGGAGAAGCATGGCTCATGATAGGGGAGTCTGATGGTAAAAATGCAAAGAAAGCTGTTACCAGCCTGGTGTGCTCCTCAGCATCTTTCCTTCAATGCCTGCTGGGGAGGGGGGAGCTCTAGTGTGAGGAAAATTACTGGGTGAAGCTGTGCTTTGAACTAAAACTTACCCACTTAATTGTGGTTAAGATGAATGTGAGGGGAAATAGATCTGTGCACACAAAGCTCCTTTGGAATGTGTGTTTTCTTGAAGGGAGATAAGAATACACAGAAATGAGTATTCTTGAGTTACAGAAATACTGTTGTCCCTGTTGTTCAACTGCATCGCTGTCTACAAACTGGGGTGTAAGAGACTTTGGCTCATAGAAAGATGGTCTTTTGCCAGAGAGGCCAATAAAAAGCCACAGTATGAATAAGTGTGTCTAAAAGTAGCTAGAGAATGAAATTGCTGTCTAAAGTGCTTAGATGTGGGATGCTCATACTGAACTTTATTTTCTGAGTGTCGTTTGTGTGGAACTTTAAACTTTAATAAGGTTTCAGTGTAAATTTTAACAATAACCCAATTCTAACAGTAAATATCTATCCCTTGTCACAGAGTCTTCTCATGAAGATCGATGCTTTCCATTATGTCCAGCTGGGGACTGCATATAGGTCTGTCAGTTCTGAAAATCATTTTCTAAATGCTTATATATGCAAAAGTGGATTTCTGCATCTGAGTGTATGTTCATATGTTGTTCTGCCTCTTTCCTGAGCAGAGCACGGTCTTGTCTGCCTCATCCTGTTTGCTCTTGCTTCAAATGCTTGCCTGGCATATAATTGCAGGGAGTTATTTTTTTCTCAAGCATTTCAAGCCAGGTGTGGGTGGGAAGACCTGGAGCTTTTTGTAATGGTTAATAGCACATCTGGTCACGTACACTGCGTGGTGTTTTAGCTGCAGCTACAGCATGGCTGGAGCAAACAGAGCCTATAGGAAAGGGCTCCTCTCTATGAGGTTCACACATGGGCCTGTCTTTTCCAGCAGTGCTCTGCTGTGCCTTGGAGAGTGATCTGGGTGTGCAAAGTCCTAGATTGTCCTATATTTCTTTTAGCTCTCAAAAAAAAAAAAGCAGGGTATGCTTTGGAATAAGCAGCTGAAACAGTGCAGAGCAGAGCAAATTTATTCTCCTAAGAGTTGTAAGACTTGAGACTGAGAAAACACCTTGCCCCAAAGAGGAGCGGGGTTGGTGTGCAAGAAATAGTAATTTATAAATACCAATAGCAAATCTCCTGTAAATCCTATATTGTATTTCCTGAGCATAGAAGCCAACATGTTTTTTTTCCTTGCTCTCTGCCCTTTTGCTGTTAAGCTTCAGTTACAGTAAACACTCTAAGAATATTAAGAAGGGAGTTTCATAACCAGAGACAATTGGCTTCTTTGAGTGCCAGCTTGAGGGATGAGGGGACCAGGGGGTTTGTACTGCCCCATATTTTACTTCACAGCTTCACAAAGAGATTTTTAGTGAAAACACATTTTCATTTTTTGAAGTATCCTTCTAAGCTGTCCTTTGCTGTTGAACACAACTGAGGCAACATTTAACTTCTTAGATGCTGTGTCATAACTGAGTAGAAAAGGAGAAAGGGAAAGTTGCCAACTGCAAACAGTCATCAAGATTGTGCAAGAGGCAAAACCTGCAGCAGTCAGATAACCTGACTGTTATGAACTGCACAGATCATCCATACTCCTGTTTTTGATGTTTTGAGAAAAACAGCCTTCTCTGTTGAATGGTCTTAGTCAAGATCTTGTTCTTAGTCAAAATCTTGTTTAGGAAAATGAATAAGAAGGAAACCCCACTTTCAGCAAGCCCTTCTCCTACATCCTTTTATTAAAGGTGATGTATCTCGTTGTTGGAAGCAATATCTCCAAACCAAGTTAGTGACCCAGTGCCACCCAGGTCAGGTCACAGGGCTGATGTGGTGGGGCAGTCCTGTCAGCAAACTGACAGCAGACAGAGCTGCTGGAATGTGGATAAAGCCCCTCAATTAACTTTTAGGAGCAAATGAGGTATCTGAAGAATGTCTTGGGAAAGATTTTATGTGAATCTTTAGAGCTGTCGGGCTCTCTGCCTGTCTCTTTTGAGCAGGAGGAATTTTTGAGCCTGTTTGCCCCATCCTGTTTTTCTCTACTGTTTGTAGCATTGTGCAGACTGGTGATTATTGACAAACTGTGTTGTTTTGTGTCTAGAGGGCTCAAACCGGTGCCTGATGAAGAAGTGATCGAACTCTATGGTGGCACACAGCACATCCCCCTGTACCAGATGAGTGACTTCTATGGCAAGGTATTGTAAGCTCTTGGCAGCTGGGATGCAGCAGCAGCTCTTTGAACAGCTTGGAAAACAGAGGGAATTGTATGCACATGTAAATGACTGCAGCCTCCCTTGGAAAGGCTCTGTCCCCAGTGAGCTGCACTGTGTGTTTTTGTTCCAGTGGGAATATGCCCCAGAGGTTATTTAGCAGTTTAGCATCTGAAAGACATCTGCAAAGCATTTCTAAATACCAGGGCTATTGGCCTAAAGCTGAATGGCTTTGAAGACTGATAGGGAGATGTTCCCTGCTTGTTCCTTGGCCAAATCTAGCTCCTGGGGCAGCCTGTCCTGCTCATGTTTGCAGAGGGCTGTTCGGGAGGGGTCTCTGCGAGTAGCAGCAGTAGGGTGCTTGCACTGCCTTTCTCTCTTTGGTTTTCGGTAGGGTTTTTTTCCTTTCATGTTAAGGATCTCCCTCCACACTCCTTTAGAACTGCTCAGGGGGTATTATTTGTCGGTTGTAGTCCATGAGTGAAGGGAGTATAAAATACTGACATTCTGTCTGTAGGAGCTGTAACAGTCCTTTGGTTGCCCAAACTAGAGGAAGTTAGGAGAGATTTTTCTTCCTTGAGTGTCTCATGGGTGCAGTGGCCAAGCAGGACCGTTCACATCCCTTCTCCCAGAACTGCTTTGTTTCTTGCCTTAGTTCCTGTGCCTTAGGGGAGGCTGGAAGGAGTAGGGCACAGTTCCTCTGGTAATACCCCTGAGAGCCTGCTCTCTGAAGTTTCCAGTAAGGTCACTTCTTGATTTTTCTCTTTCTCTCTTGGGAACAATTAATCTGAGTGGTTGCTTTCTGGATAAGTATATACTCTGTTTATAGCTTAGCAAGGTTTCCAGCTTTGAAATAGGACATTTTTGTTTAGAATTTGATCCCTGTCTGTAAACTGCCCTTGATTGGCCTCCTCCTGTGCAACTCTCCTCACTCCTGTCAAACTTGGGATGATTTCATCTTTCTTATTAAATAATTTTAAACATGAAACCTGCTTCAAGTTGTGGCCTTCTGTAGGACCAGGTGCTTATGCTGAGGTGCCTTTTCTGTCCTTTAATCTTTCCTGTAGTTGGTATTGAAAAATTTGGCCACAGAAGCAGAGATACCAGCTTAGTCTTCGTGAAGAGGTGGATCTCCTCTCCTAGGAATGTAATAGACTCCATGAACTAATAGGTAGATCCCAAAGAGAGCAACAGTATTTACAACTATTTTGCTATTACAACTAGTAATAGTAAACTATTTTCACTAGTACAACTACATAATTTTACTATTATGAAAGTATTTACAATGAATGCAAATGAATGCATTTGCATTCAGGAATATCTGCTCAACCTGTGCCACCGAGTGGGGCATATTTTCCCACGTTAGTGACAAAGATGAAAGGAGGGCTAAGATGACTTCTGGTGTGAACAGGTGCAGTGAACTTGTGAGGAGGGAGCCTTTAGCTGGGGTCTTTGATTTGTTCTCCTCAGTCTGCCATGATGATGTTGCTGTATGAGCAACAGGAGAGTTGCCAACAGGCAACAAGAGAAGTGGGACTGATAAGGCTGAAGTGTGTAAATACTCTCCCTTAAGGGTTTTCCTGGTTCTCTGTTAGCAGGAGTGTGTGGACAGCTGCCAGCATCCCAACACCTGCAGTGGGTGGGCACAGATCCATCCCAGGGTTCGACACTGCAGTTGGTGTGGCTTTACATATGTGATGGCCTGTAATGAAGGTGGAGAGCTCATGGGTGTTGTAGAAAAAGCACATGTAACATTCTGAAAGCACAGTCCAGTTTTTGTCATGGCTTCTGTCACTATGTCTGCCTAAGGAAGAAGTCAAGGCCACTAAAGGGAATTGGGAAAGGTTGAACTTGCCCTGTAGAAAAATGACACAAGGCACAAAACTTAAATCAGAGTTGACAAGGTAAATCTTTGCTGTTAACACTGAATGTTTACCAGCCTCCTCTGTACTTCAGGTATTGAGAGGTAGGAGAGGTCCTTGCTCTACTGCACTCTGGTAAATCCCATACCTAGTTATTTCAGTAGGAACTGCCTGTCTTTGTCCCTCTTGCTTCTTTCCCAGAATCTCTGAACAGGGAAAAAAAAGATGAAGGCTGTTTACAGAAACTTTTGCTTTTGCTATGGGAGAAATATTCCCTTAGCAACCAGACATCAAAATGGACAGAAGTGTTGGAAGGATTCAGTGAGTATCCTAAGCAGCAGCACCGTGTGTGGTATGTGGCCCTTTGTGTTGTCTTCTGCTGCAGGTGAAATTGTTCTGTGCTGGGTGGATGGAAATTGTAAAACCTTCAGCACACTGACGTAGCTTTTGATGACAGCATTTTTTGGTAATACACCTCAAGCAAAATGTTGTTTGTTGTTCCTTTGCCCTTTTGACCCCAATTTGTATTGCCCCAGGTATTGCCTTTAGACAGGGCTGGTCTCGTGCCACCCTTACCCAGCCAGACTAAAGGGAGGTGTTCTCTGGTTACCTCTGGCCTCTGGCATGACAGGGCCACCTGTTTGTCATCGGGCAGCAGGGGCCCCGCCAGCTTTCACCATCTGCACCTTCTCTGGTTTTCTGGGTGCTGCTTTCATGTCTGTCTTTCACACAGCTCTAATAAACCCTTTCTGAAGGGGGGCAGTGCTATCCTACAGCGTTGCAACTTCACAGCTGTCAGTCCTGGATTGCTCAAAGATCATGCACAGACATGATGGAAGTGGATTGCCAGTGCACTTCTGCTGACCGGGTTCATGGGGAGGTCTGGGTGCTTCCCACACTGCTTTCCATGTACAGAACCTTAGTAACTGTCCCTGTTCTGGTGTGGAACTTTATCAATGGAAAATGAAAAAATGGATCCCAGTTTCATCTTGTGAGGGAGACTCACTGCAGTGCTGCACAGGTGGTACCAAGATTAAACAAAGTTTATTTTACTGCAGAGCCTTTCTGGTGCCAAAGTTGGCTCTTGGCCTGCTGATAGGTTTGTGATTGACAGGCAGTAACGATTGTAAATCTGTGTGAGAGCTGCAGCTCTGCCTAATGCAAGGGCAGTTATTCTTTGGTCAGGATGTAATTGTCCATTTCCACTTGACTGCTGGTGGGCTGGAGTTCTTTTTCCTCTGGGTTTTCTGTAGTGACAGACAGGCATTGACAAATGGCTTGTTGGAGTGATTCTTACACTGCCTTGTGAAACCTCACTGGGATGTGGTTGGAGCAGCTTTGGTACCCTGTGCCCAGTGTCCCAGCCTGGTTTAGATGAGCAATGTGGCATCTTCAGCAAGGCTGGCTGCTGCTCTAGCAGAGCATTGTTGGCACCTGTACTAATGCCAAGAGTCCAGGTGGGAAGCAGGGGTTGAAATAAAAATATTTGGGACTGATTCCCTGCTTCCTCCACCTTTACCCTGTGGTATTAATGATGCTGGGTTTATTTAATGAGTTATGTGAAGGAGACACCTCTCTCTTCGAGGTTGGTGTTTTGGTTGAGAAGAGAGGGCTGCTTGCTGAGTGGCTGGGACTTCCCACACTAGTGTTTTTGTTAGCCTGGACTATATTTCAGATGATGCTGGGTGATAGGAGTTTGTTGGCTTTACTAATTTTTTTCCCCAATGTTTTTGATTTAATGTCTCCCTTTCATTTTTTTGCTTTCCAGGGTCCATCACTTAAGCAGTTTATGGACATTTTTTCTCTTCCTGAAATGACACTGCTCTCTTCAGTCATTGATTATTTCATCAATCATGGCATTGAGTTTGACCAGGTGCATCTCTACAAGGACATATCTGTAAGTGAAATGTCAACTGCCCCACAGCTCACACTGCATCAGAGCTGTGAGCTCTGCAGCACCCAAACCCAAGGGGCTGGCAGTGACCAGCCTGATATGACAGCTCTGTTGTCCCTTTAGATCAAGGCATTACCAGGGAATATTCAAAGCTGTGTTTTCAGAACATGTTTGGCTTCTGTCTCTACTACAGAGCTGGTGTTTCTGGTGTACCTTGTGTAGGAGTGCCTGGGCTGCTTAGGCTGAAGGTCCTTCCATGGGAAATTTGTCACAAAGCTTGTGCAAATATTTTCTGGTTCTGCAGACTTTTAAAGTGTTTTCCTTAGTATCTCATTTTTCAAAGAGTCTTGGTCTAGTCATGTGCCAAACAGTTTACTTTATACAGTGTTTGTTGTAAAACACCTCTTCTTGCTTGCTCTGAGAATCCTGTGTCCCTTTCAGCTGCAGAGTAGTCTGATCCAGTGAGTGACTGTAGCTTTCATGTGTCATTTACTCCAAGGTGTTAAGTGGCACTTGAAAGGGCTGTGTGGCATTATCAGCATTGTTGGGGCTGTTTGACTTCTTAGTTAATGCTGTAGACAAGATGTGAGTGTTTGAGATTGCTGCTCTGGGTGATTCATGCTGACAGACCACGTTTTCCTTATTGCACTCCTCTTTCCATGGAGAAGGGGTTTTGATTGGTACCTTGTGGGAATCTTAGACTCAGGCATTGGCTGCTCAGTTCTGGGAAGGAAATGGGGCTCCATGGGGAAATGGAGCTCCATGTCTGTGCTGCTGCTTTGTGATAAGGATCCACCTGTCAGCTGTGTGTCCTGGCCTTCTGTTGGTGCTTGATAGGAATGTGCCTATCAAGCCTATGAGCTCATTTCTCTAAAGACCTTAGCGTATTTCAAAGGTGTTGGATGTTTCTTCTCTTGGGGTGGGGAAAATGGGAAGAGGGGATATAGCTGACTCCTGCGGCCTTTTGTGAAGAGTATCTTTGAACCTTCTTTTGAGGTCAAATTAACATATTCCCAATTGAAATCTTGAGAGCAGGGGGATGGTTGCAACAGCTGACATGTGTCCAATGCAGGCAACTGGTGTGGTCCAGCCCTCAGACTCCTGAGTGCTAATCCTGGCTTTGTCCTTCTGGTGGACAATGTGGTCATCCCTGAGGAACAACTAAAGCAGGCACCTCAAGAAGAGAGCTTATGACAGAAAATGTGGCAGTGCCTAAAATCTATATTGAAACTAGGGACCATCATGTGCTCTCACCAGAAGAGTTCTTACTGTACAATGAGGGTAAACAAACATTTTTGCAAAACTTATCCCAAGTTCAAGTGCAAAGAAATGCTTTGTGAACACGAGCACAGAGATCCTTCTGTGCCTGCAGATGGGTGTCCCAGAGGAGTTGCATGGCCCAGTGTCCTGGTTTGGGGACAAATTTGGGAGAAAACCCCTGTATAGGATCCCTCTGGGAAGCAAACCCCAGTGGCCTCTCCCTCCAACCAGTCCGGTAAAAAAAAAACACCTCCTTGGAGAAAAGTGGAAAAAACTATTTTACTAAACAAATGAAGTGCATACAAGTATAAAGAATGAATAACATGAAACAATAAAACCTCTCCTTCTGAAGTGAGATGGCAAATTGAGAAAGTCCTTGCCGTGGGTGTAGCTCGGCTCTCTCTCTCAGCGTCTCCTCAGTCCCAGTCTCTCCGGCGCTGCTGGAAAATGCCGAGGTCCAGGCCCCGGTGGGCCGCAGGTGCAGCCCCCAGTGCTCCCCTGGGTTTTCAGTCCAGAGCAGGTTTAAACAGTTGCAAGAAAAAGGGAAAAAAAACAGTCCAGGGAACTTCTCTGCCCTAGCTAGCTGAAACTAACTAAAAGCAAAAAAAATCTCTGTCCTGCAGTCTCCCCAAGCCTCCGCCGAACACGCCGTCCGCAGAAGAATGTGGAGGAGTCAGGCAGTTTTCTCAAAACAAACTCCGCGCTTCTCCTTGCTCTTAGAACCAGTCTTAAAGGCACAGAACTCAATATACAGCACAAACAGAACAGACGATTGGGGATACAAGCATCATAAAGTCACCCTAGGACACCCAGCTTTAGGACAGCACTGGCCTAACCTGACACCCTGCTGGAACTGTTGGTGGTACTGCTGATTGCAGCCTGTGTGTTTAGGAGCAGGTTAAGTGCTACAGGCACTGCACTGAATCAAAGGGGCAGACCCTGGGGAATGGTAAAGGCTGAAGCTGACATGTAATTAAAGCAGTCCTGTCATACCAGTTTGGTCACTTCATATTTGAGAGTAAGAATGTACAGTTTACCCTGCTTCCCCTTGGAGGCATTTTTGGAGTCCTCTTTGACACCTACCAATGCTCCAAGTTTTTGCCTGCAGAAACATTATAGGTGTTTTTGGTTTTTGTTTTTTTGTTTGGGTTTTTTTTCCCTTCTTTTGTTTTTTGGAGGGCAGGATTTTAGGGAAAGAGCACACTGAAATTTTTCTTCTCTGCAAAGGCAGTTTTGATGCAAGTCAAAAGTTCTGCTTGCTTTTAGTGACAGTGCTGGTTAAGAGAAAGTTGTTTTCTTGTTAGAGCTCCTGCTCTCTGTTCAGATTCCTTCCAGTAAGGCAATGACATGTGACCTCTGCCTTTTTGCCCTTCAAATCCACGTGGTGGAAAGAAGCTTTTAAAACTCCATTTTGAAGTGGTAATGCCTCCACCTTCATCATCCCCTTTTTAAGTTGGAAATTGTGGTTCTCTCCAGCTCTGAAGGAAATTTTTGGGGGGCTCATGAGGTTTCCCCGGCACTGCCATGAGACCAGTTGACTGTGTGGCAAGCGTCACTGTGGTGATGTCAGTGGTGAGTGTGGGACGCGGTCTGAAAGGGCAGCTCCTGAAGGGGCACCCACAGTGTAACAGGAATTTAAGGGTCCTGGGGAAAGGCAGCATTTGTTTACCTGTGTAAACTGTCAGGGATGAAAATGGTGCTGTTCAAACAAGCATTTACATGGGCTAACACTACAAACTGTGTTGCTGCTCTGGAAAGAGTTTTGTGGGTCTGGCATATCTTGCTAGATGGAGACTTGGGCAGAATCTCAGTTGGATGTGTCCAAAAATGTGCTGTATCTGGGCTTCTGGCCTGGAAAATAGAGGATATTTGGATGCCCTTGACAACATCTGTTTTAATTTGCTTCCCTCCCCGCTGTGTTTTTGCCACCCTCCTAGTGGGAGTTTCTGCTCTGCCTATGCACACTGGTCACCCAGGGCTAGGAGCTGTGGCCCTCCTTGGCTTGTGGGGAGCACCTTGTGATCACAGATGCTCTCCTCTGCTGCTGTTCACCCTGGCCACACTCCTATCCTTTGGGTCACGCTTGGCAGGGCTTCCACAGACACAGGGAGAAAGAAAAGCCACCTGGTGTCTGAGACAGTACAGTGTTGGGACAGTAAATGGCTTTGGAGTGGCACAGTCTTTATTGCCTTGGAACCAGTGGGGAAATGTGTGCTTTATTCCAAGAGCAGGAAGGAACCTGTGCTTTCACAGATAAGTTTTGAGGTTTTCCCTCTTACACTGCATCAGCTGAGCCGGCCACCCTGTTCTTCTTTTGGCATCTTGGTGAGCCTTGGTGGGCAGGCTCTGCTGCTTTGCAGAGTTTTTGTCCATTAGCAGGTAGGGGATGTCTCATTACTGCCTTCGTCCTCACTGGTGGCAGTAGGTTTGCATGCTGGGAAACAGGAATGTCATGTTGTAAAACTAAAACATTTTCCCCCCTGCTCTTTTCTTTAGGATGCAATTAGAGATGTTCATGTGAAAGGAGTGATGTACAAATGGATTGAAAAAGATATGGGTGAGTTAAATAGAGCTCTGGTGCCAAATTCACTTATCACTTCCTCAGCTTTTCTCTTTAGATAGGACTGAAGAGGAACACCACTTTGTCAGCATGGTGGTTCATTGCCTGCCTCCCTGAGGATCTAACTCAGACCTTTTCCATCTTTAGTGGTATAGGGACTAGGTTTGGTTTGGTTTATAGAAATGTGCTCATGGCTTATGCCAAAGCGTTCTGATTGACGCTGTGTGTTTCATTCTGATACAGAACGCTATATTCTGCATGGGGACGAGATCTATGCTGTGCTAAACCGCCTGGTGAACCACAAGAAGAAGCTGTTCCTCATCACAAACAGTCCCTTTAGCTTTGTGTGAGTACCATTATTGCTCATCAATGGTCACCATGGCACAGCAAGAGCTGTGCAGGGCGCTCCCTCCTCCGAGCACCTGGAATTTGTGTGGGACAGGGGTTTGTGGCAGTAGTCATGGAGCTCTCTGGGAACTGTTTGTGGTGAATGTTGCACCCACAGCACTGATCTCACTTTTTGAAGAAGTTACAAGGCTGTGGCTGGCCACATTATTATGAAGCTGACACTTTCGATTGCCTCTAGCAGTGTTTGCTGTATCACAGGCTTCCCTGGGCTTCCAATGGTGCAGAAGAAAATGCATGACAGCTTGAAACAAAGCACAACATCAGTACTTGATACAATGAGACAGCCTTGGGAGGTTCACAAATCTCTGTTTTCTTCTCTGTTACTGAAATAAGAGTGAATTGGGGCATTAGTGTTGTAAAGATGCAGTGTTGGGTGGAAAAAAGAGAACTGGATCTGTTAATTTTTCTGCTCCTTTGCCCTTAGGGACAAAGGAATGAAACACATGGTTGGCAAGAACTGGCGGGACTTATTCGACATGGTCATTGTGCAAGCGGACAAACCCAACTTCTTCACCGACCGGCGGAAGTACGTGTCCAAGGATTCCTGCTGGGCAGGGAACTGCTCCTCTGGCCTGCCAGAAAGCAGGGCTTTGCTAGGCATAGTCTAGCTCCAGGAGGTAGTCAGCCTTCCAATGTTCTCTCTGAGGAGGCAAGGATTGACCAGTCTGGGAATAAGTGGATAGAACGTGTAGAGCCAAGAAGAAAACGTGTTTCTAAAACTGGCATGAGAGATGGCCGTTTCTTGTCTTGAGAGTAGGACAAAATCTTTCCTTTTCTTCTTCCCCACAGCAAGTATCTGTGTGGTTTGTTTTTTGAGGTTTTTGGGGTCTTGTTTGTACTGGATACATGCTGTTTGGGAACTGGCAGCTCTGGAAGCCTTTGTACGTGGCAGCTGGGGTTTGTGGTCAGTTAGGAGCTGCCAATAGACTGGCTGCTGTCCTTACTTTGCTCTTTGGCTTCTCTGCTTTGGGAACTTGTGTCTGCTTAGTTGGGGGATTGGTCTATTCTTTTCTTTGTATGTATTTTCCTCCCCCACTACCCAGACCGTTGGCATATGCTGGAGTAAACCAATGGAATGGAATGGCTTTATAAGCTGTGCTGGCCTGGTAAAGGTTTTTTTCATGGGCTGCAGGTGAAGTGCTTTACAAGCACAGCCTGGAGCTATGATGATCTGGCCCTCATGAAAATAATACCTATGGCTGCCTGGTGCCTAAGATCCACTCATGGAGTGGAGAATGTTATGGCAAGCCCTCAGGAAAAGCAGGAGACACCTCAGTTCACCTGGTGAGCTGAGCAGGGGAGCTTTCCATCCTCTCTGCAGACTTGTTTTACCTTATTAGAACATTCCATGGTCTCTGTTGGGCTGGGGCATAGCCAGGTTGGAAGAGCACACAGAGTGTTTCATAGTAAAGCCTTCTTAGCCTTGGCATTTCATTATGGTTATTTTCTTCCTCTCTGTAGGTGAAAACAAGAAGAATTGTTAGGGATTTTGGCATGAAATGGTTACAGTCAATGGAAGCATTTTGAAAAGGTGTTTCCCTTTCATACTTTCTCTTCCCCTGAGAAAATGGTACAGAATGTCACTTAGAACTCATGTAGAGCTTTTATTTAAAGTTGTTACATAGTTAAACAAGTTATGTGATTCAAGTGTTCTGATTGCTGGGTAACAATCACCAAAAATCAAAAGAAGTTGACATTTCCCCACCGTTTTTCACCCAGACCTTTTCGAAAACTGGATGATAAAGGCTCACTGCAGTGGGACAAAATAAACCAGCTGGAGAAGGGAAAGATCTACAAAGAGGTAAAGTGAATGGGTGCATAAGAGATGTCAAGCAGGAGTCTAAAATGGGGGGGGGGACGACTTATACCTGCAGTTTTGGAAATCACTGGAAAAACAGGAAAATCTGCTTGGTCAGGGTGAGGGGAAATAATGGGTTCTGCTGTAGGACACACGTTCATGTTTGGTGTTTGAAAAGTAAAACCCAGAGGTCCTTGCAAAGAGCACCTGTGTGGATGGAGGGCGTTTGTAAGAAGACACGCTCAGGTCTGTGCTGGCTGTGGGCAGTGGGGGATGCTCTCTGTCCCCAGGAGCTCTCACTGGCCTGGTAGGACACTGTCCCCAAGAAAGCTTTCAGCATGGCCTTGGCACTAGGGATGGAGGGACAGGGACAAGTGGGAAAAGGCAGAGCAGGGCTGGGTAACTTAAGGTGTGGGGTACTTGCTTTTCTGGCCAAGAGAACCTGTGCTGAGTTACCTCCGCCAGGCTGGGTTTTCCTTGCTGCTGCCTGGTTTGTGTGAGATGAGGTGGGTAGGGAAACATTCCCTGTATGTGTGGGAGGGGCCAGTGAATGTCCCCTGCCCCTGTGTACATTGAAACCTTCACCCTATTGTCCAGCTTGGACTTTTCCCTCAGCTCTTCTGATTGTCCTGGTCCTGAAACTCTTGTCCTGGAGGGGCTCCCAAGGATGTGGTAGTTGAGGCTAAAAAGGCACAGCTCTCTGAAACCTCTTGTGCATGCAAAGATCTTCCACATGTCATTCCAAATTGTTGTCCATAAGGTTGGCAAAGGTGAACCTGTGTATAATAAAGAAATAAGGAATAAAGAAACAAGGGTGATCAAATAGGGTGCAAAGCATCAAAGAGTGTACAAAACCTGGCTCCTGACTCTCCCCTTCTGGGAGGAGCAGCATGTCTGAGGATGAGCTGCAGCTCTGGTGAACTTGCTGCTCTGGGTGTTGTCCTTGCAGCTGGTCTGTCCCCTGAGACAAGTTGCCTCTGGCTTTAGGACGGTTTGTTCTTGATTATTTGAGCTGTCCAATCCCACAGGAAGAAACTGTTAGTGAGACTGCGGTCAAGTAGCTGGGACCTGACCTGTGGTAGCAGGGTAGGTCATGTCCTTGAGTAGTGCTGTTGGGAAACCTCTGTCTGGTGGGTCTGCCAAAGTGCTGGGCTGGTGTCCCCTCCTCTGCCAAGAGCTAGGAGCTGGGAACATGCTAGTAGAGCTCTTTCCCAGTGGGTTAGCAGCTCCCTCAGGAGAAAGGCACACCTCACCCAGGGAGCTTATTGCTGCATTAAATCCTCCCCTTGAGCCACCTACATCTTGTGGACACAGGCTGCTCACCCGTGTGAGCAGTGCACTGAGGAAGGGAAAAGATGAGGGAGGGAGGTGAGCTGGGTAGGATTTTGGGCCCCTCTCCAATTCTTCCCCGCAATTATATTTATCTCACTGCATTAAGGTTGTTGCCTAATTGTGGTTCTTAGGATGTGATGAAGTGTGTATCCTGGTTGTAGCCCACTCTCTCTCCATGTTTTGGTTTTTTGGAGTGCCACAATATCCTTCTTTCTGGTAAGCGTTAGTGGCCATGGACCTGTGCTGGTGGTGTTGCCAGGAGCCTCTGAGCTGTTCCTGGGCTGGGTGGCAGTTTTTTGCTGTGGGAATCCCATGAATGGGACCTCAGGGATTGGTGTTTTGCCCTAAGGACTGGGAAGTGGAAGTGATGCCCTCTACTCCCTCTGTTCCTACAGATGTGGTGTATTCTGTATGTGCCAAATTTGTACTTCCATCCCTCTCCAAATCTGTGATCTTGGGGGAAAGGAGGGCAGGACCTGGAGGTCTCAGAACAGGTCTGTGGCTCCATGGAGCTCCAAGCACAGATTTCCTGGCTCTCAGGTCCATTGCTGTTTGAGGTGACTGGAGCAGAGCAAGAGGACTCTCCTCCTTCTAAGGCTGTCCTTCATTTCCTTCTCTGTCAGTGGCTTCCTGAGCAGCCCTCATGTAAGCAGCAGCAGCCTTGTGTCCAAGAAGTGCAGAGGCTGCTGGGTCCTGTTAAGGGAAATCTGCTCAGCTCCAGGGATGCTGCAGGAGCAGAAGGCCCAGCACCCTGGTCCTGGGCAGCCTTAGCTGTGCAAACTGCCACTGCCTGCTGGGGGCTGCCTTGTGTTTGGGGCTTTCTGGCCAGGCTGGTGCTGGTGCTTGGGGGTGCTGGCTCCCTCCTGCTGCTGGAGACTGGCCAGAGGGTTTGCTGCTGAGTGGCTCGTAGGTCTGTACTGACTGCTTGTGCTGGTCTGCTGGCATTGATGGGGCCATTTCCTTTCCTAGTGGTTTTTTTTCTTTCATGACTCACATGGAAAACTTGTGTGGAGGTGGAAGGGTAGTCCCTGAAGTGCCTTCTGTGCATGTATGGGTGATGGGAAAGCCTTGAAAGCTGCTTGGTGCTGTGCTTTAGCTGGTGCTTGGGGCTTTGGTTTGTTTTACTCAGCTGTGAATCTGTGCAGGCTGCCTGGCTCTTTGGCTTGGTTAAACAATTCCAGTGGACATGTGGGTGGTTTTAGTCTTTGGGGTTGGGATGGTGGTCAGGGATGTAGAACAACTCCTGACTCCAAAAGCCTTGCTGGTGCATGCTGTGAGGTGAAATCATTATCACCTGAGACCAACAACTAAACCCAGAACCCCTGGGGTTCTTTCTGCCCATCCTCAAGCTCTTCTAATTTAGGTGTCTCTTGGCCTCTAAACTGCCTCCTTTCCTCCTTTTGTTGCCTTTTAAAACCATGTTGTCTTCTTGACTTGCTGTGCCCTAGACCACAGAATTTCCCCTGAATTCCACTTGCAAATACTCTTTGGAAGAGTTTTTGCCTTTTTCTCTAGCCTTAAAAAAGCTGAGGGATTGTCACATGGGAAGAACGTGAAGCGAGGTGGGGAAGGACAGAAAGCGCTCACACCTGCATGTGGTAAGGTGCCTGTACCCACGTTTCACTCTGAGCTCCTGTCACTTGCAGGGCAACCTCTTTGATTTCCTGAGGCTGACGGGCTGGCGTGGATCCAAAGTGCTCTACTTCGGTGACCACCTGTACAGCGACCTGGCGGTGAGTGAAATGTCTCTGCTCTCCGGTGAGGTGGGAACGGTCCCACGTGGCTGCTGTGGCTGCAGGGCCTGCTCCGAGTGCTCAGGGCTGTGCCGGGTGTCACAGGACACACAGGCTTCCCCACTGCTGTCAGACAGATGCAAGCACCAGAGAAAAGGCTCCTGGAGTACTTTCAGTGGGTGAAGTGTGAATCTGAGAGCAGTTTGTATTGATCCCACCTTTTTAGGTGCTTCATGCAACTGATCCTAGTGCCCAGGGGATGGTTGTTACTGGCACGGGCTGTCCCCTGAGAATGCGAAATGGGAACAAACACAGTCTTCTAGGAACCAGGGTTGTGTTTGGCTTCCAGTCTTTATGTTGTATTCTTGGTTGTTTTTTCACCCTGACCTCCAGGACCTCATGCTGCGTCACGGCTGGAGGACTGGAGCCATCGTTCCTGAACTGGAGACGGAGATCCGGATCATAAACACGGAGCAGTACATGCACTCCCTGACCTGGCAGCAGGCTCTGACAGGGCTGCTGGAGAGAATGCAGGTAAACGGCTCCTGGCTGAGCAGGACAGCTTATGTGCTTCCTTCTGAGTCTGAATTTTGGGTTTA
Organism: Hirundo rustica; assembly: GCF_015227805.2. Classification (NCBI taxonomy): domain Eukaryota; kingdom Metazoa; phylum Chordata; class Aves; order Passeriformes; family Hirundinidae; genus Hirundo; species Hirundo rustica. The sequence goes on along the minus strand of NC_053461.1, from coordinate 4,646,825 downwards.
CCACGGGCATGAGGGGATGTACCGTTTTGCCTGGTTCTCAAAAATATCTCATCCTCCTCCTGGTGCAGTGGGCTCTGGGGTTGTGAGTTACAGTGGAAATCGCAGCGAGCTGAGGTGTGGCCTGCAGCACTGATGGGTGCGATGCTTTCTACTGCTGTCTTTGCAGATGTATCAGGATGCAGAGTCAAAGCAAGTATTGCTGGAGTGGATGAAGGAACGGCAGGAGATCAGGTGAGCATCTTTGCCCCTCACTTGTGAGGCCTCTTGGGGCACCAAGGCCGTTTTGTAACCTGCTTTGGGGACAATGCTACTGCAGCTGCTGCACTCTGGTCCTGCCTGGTGGCACTTGCCTCTGGGTTGGGGCCATGCAACAGTGCGGTCCTGCAGCCTGGAAGGTTGGTCTGGTTTGAGGGCAGGGTGGGAAAGGGGAGTGCTGGGAGGGGTTGGTGGGCTGTTTGCTACATCACACGTGCAGTAAGAGTGCACTGAATATTCATCAGTCTCACTGCACAGGGACTGGTCTGCATCATGGCCTCGGGAGTGGGGTGGCCCAGGGCTAAAGGATTGGGAAGAATCTGTGACCATGGTTTTAGCTACAAACCACCATCTCTTTCTTCTCAGGTCTCTGACGAAGAACCTGTTCAACCCCCAGTTTGGAAGCATCTTCCGCACATTCCACAACCCCACGTACTTCTCCCGCCGGCTGGTGCGGTTCTCTGATATCTACATGGCCTCCATCAGCTGCCTGCTCAACTACGACGTGAATTTCACCTTCTACCCCCGGCGCACCCCTCTGCAGCACGAGGCTCCGCTCTGGATGGATCAGCTCTGCACGGGCTGCATGAAAACCCCTTTCCTGGAGGAGATGGTGCACATCCGGTGAAGGGCAGGTACTGCAGGCAGCGGCAGCGCAGCCGGGGCTGCAGTGGGGCCGGGCCGCTCGGCCGGCAGCACCTCTGTCTACCACTAAAGGGCGTTTGACACTTGCGTATGTGTGTAGATGGTGTGTTTATTGTCTCCTTTCACTGGCTCCATCCCTTTCCCTGGAGGGCATTGCAGGCTGGGCAGAGGATGGGCGCTTGTGCAGGGAGTCCTCTCTAGGAGGAGGTGAGATGGAGGGGCCAATGCTGGTGGATGGAACACGGCCCAAGGGGCTCAGGCACAGAGCTCCACATCCCCAGTGCGTGGAGGATGTCACAGAGGAAGATGCCAGGTCTACAGCTGCCCCCATAGCCTGGGACTGCAGCACGAGTGAGTGTGCAGATGGACAGGGAGGGTCAGGGCTGCCAGCCCAGCAGTGAGTGCATCCCATGACAAAGCAGCAGCAGTGTTACCTGTCCAGCAGCCCTCAGCCCCATCCCGCTCCCCACCAGACTGGGCTGTCCAGCTGAGGGCTCTGGTAGGTCACTGGGCAGGATGTGCAAGCCTTGGGTGTGGGAGTAGGCCACAGGGTCTCGAAGGTACTGTTTGGGGACACGGCTGGGTTTTGAGAAAGCTTACGGCTGTGCACTGTTGGTATTTTTGGGTTTGGTGCCATGTGACATCAATACAATTGATGTTGCGAGCTGCAGAGGGATGTGTTCAGCCCTTCAGGGAAGGGGCAGGGTTGGCAGCAGAGGGGGTGACCTTCCATCCTTGTTCCCTGAGATGTGCCCTGAGGTGGCTGGAGGTGCAGGTGAGGATGTTTGGGGAGGGGTGAGTGTGAAGTGCTGTGGTGCCTCCTCAACAGAAGGAAGAGCAAAGAGATGCTACGAGTGATGCCAGAGTCTATAGGATGGGACAAGGGTGACAGGCAGGAGGCTCAGGAAGAGGTGAGAGCTGATTTAGGCTGGGAGGTGCAGAAAGTGGGCTCTGCACCTGGCTCAGGGCCTTGCTGGTCCTGTCGAGGCTTCAGACTGCCCCAGGGCCATGCAGGGTGCTGGGGAGAGGGCAGGTGAGATGGAGAGGGGATGTTGGGAGTTTGTGCCATTCTGGTACTGGCTGACCCTAAGAGACGGGCTCATGCCCTCAGAAAGCTGGCTGGTGTGTGGAAGTGATGGCTGTAGGATGAAGGGGTGGTGATAGTGACTGCTTTGGTCCTCCTCCTCCCCCCACTGCCACACCATTTGCAGATGGCAACAAGAGTGACAGTGCCAGCTTGCTCAGGGGCAGTCGGTGTCGAGGTGACAGGGAGGAGAGAGGGAACAGAGAAGGAGAGCCTGGCAGTGAGCAGGCGGAGGTGAATGAGTGCAGCTGGGGTGAGAGCTGTGGCTTTGGAGGGAGTGGGGGCTTGTGAGCACTGGGCCGTGGTGATGGCTGTAAGGGCTGGGGCTGTCAGCGTGGGGGCAGCTGAGGAAGAGGAACCAGGGCGCTGTGGAGGACCCTGTGCCAGGACGTGTGACTTAAAGAAAGGCACTGCATGTGTCAGCAACCCTCAGTGAGTCACACATATACACACACACACACACACACAATCTTCTGCATGTTCCTCCCCTGTGTTGTGCCAGGCTGGCCTGTCAGTCTGTCACTTGTGCGTCACTGCCTTGTCTCTGTGCCATGTGCCAGCCTCTCGCACACTTTCAAGATGCCTTGTGCTCAACTCAGTGGCTTAGACAATCTGTTACTGTGGCTGCTCTAATCAAACTCCTGTAGCAGGTGCATGTGGCACTTGTCTTCGTGCTGTGTGTAGTGTGTAGCTCAATAAACGTCTGCAGCATGTGTAACTAACTGACTAACCGCTCACTGCGCTCAGCGGGGCTCCTCTGGAGCTCTGCCCTGGAGGCACAGCTAACGGCGGGGTGGGCACGGGGCAGAGCGGGGCTGAGGCGGTCAGCACGGAGCAGTCGCTGTCCCGACAGCGGTGGTGCAGGCAGCGGGACCCGGAAAGGGAGCTGGGGGTGGTGACGGACATGACTCGTACCTGGCCGTGGGGCAGTGTGAGGGCACAGGAGCGAGGCCCGGCGGGCCCCGGGGTGGCTGCACGTGAAGAGCCGTACGGCCCCGGGAGCGGCCCAACTGGGCCCTGGGTGCTGGAGGTTTGGGCAAGCACCACCTCGTGCGGGCCGTGACAGGCGCTGGGGAGGGGCGGGAAGGAGCTGGAGCTCCCACCTGCCGGGGGCGGCCGCTACCGGCGGGACGGGGCGGCGAGGCAGGCGCGGGCACAGCCGGTGGCGCTGAGCTGTTTATTTCCCGGCGGCGCGGTGCGGTCCGGGCGGGGTCACTGCGGGAACCCGCGGGGGTCGGTGCCGGCATCCGCCAGGGGCGGGTCCTGGGGAGAGAGCGCGGCGTCAGCGCGGGGCGGGGCGGAGGGAGAAGGGGCGGGGCGGAGGGAGAAGGGGCGGGGCGGAGGGAGAAGGGGCGGGGCAGAAGGATGGGGGCGGGCAGAAGGATGGGGGCGGGGCGTGGCGCGGCTCACGTGCAGCAGCTCGTAGTCGGGGGCGTGGCCGCCGTACAGCGGGTTGGGGATGGCCACGAGCGGGCGCTGCGGGCGGGGCCTGGCGGCGCGCGGGCCCGCGCGCTCCGGCCGGGGCCGCTCCTCCTCGTGCTCCTCGTGCTCCTCGTCCCCGCGGAGATCGGCCTGCAGCGGCAGCGGCGGGTGGGCGGGGCCGCGGCTCCGGGGCGGTGACCCGGGCACGGGCGCGCCCCGCCCACCCCCTGCCCGTTGTCGCCCACGGGCTCCCCCTGGCGTGCCGGCACCGCACGCGCAGCCGCCCGGACCCCGCACCGGGATCCCGCAGCCCGCACAGGCCCCGGCCGATCCGCCCGACCCCCCGGCTCCATCCCCCGTCCCGCTCCCCAGCTCGCCCGTACCTGATAGTACCCGAACTGCCCCTGCTGCCGCCGCCTCCTCACGTAGTAGTAGGCGGCGCCGGCGCCCGCAGCCAGTGCCAGCGCGAAGCACAGCGCTGACAACGTGCCCGTGGCCACGGAGCCCGAGCCCTGCGCCGCACCGTTCACCTGCGCCCGAAAACAGCGGCCCCGTCACGGCGCTGCCCCGGACAGCGAGGGCACGGCCCCTGCTGCTGCTCCTCGGTGGGACCGTGGGCAGCCCTCCCAGTATGAGCCGTGCCAGAGAGCAGAGAACAAGGCCAGGACATCATGCCCTGAGGCCAGCCCTGTCCATGCCCCAGACCCACCTGGCCGAAGTGAACAACGGGCGGTGGAATCCTCAGTGGCTCTGCTATCACGTGAATAATGCCATTGAAAGCTACGATGTCCCACTCCACAATCATCGTGTCATTGATCCCCTTAGCGTCCTACAGCACACGACACAGATGATGTCACCTGCCCAGAAAGGCTCCCCATCATTCCCTATCTCAAAAGAGATATGGTGAAAACTTGTGGCTTTTTTTCCCCTCTGCCAAGGCTAAACCTACTGAGTGCTCTGTGCTGTTGCTCGCTGGGAGGTCTGATACGTGGAGGTCGTATCCTGACTGGGACGGGATGATGGTGCCCGTTGTGAGGTTGAAGCTGAAGAGGATGACATTACTGGATGACACGTGGAGCTTCAGTTCTTCTCCTGTCAGTGTCTGAAGAAGCACCAGTGCACAGGGGTGAGAAATGGATGAGCTGGTCCCTCCCTTTCCTATTGCTGTGCAGCACCCCCAGCCAAACCCAGACTCTTTCCATGGCCACAGACAGCTCCATTCACAGATAACACGGCACAGAATGACTGTGCAGAGCACAGGGGATTTGCCACCCTTAGCATTGTCAAAGCTCAGCTGGACAAGGCTCTGAGCATCCCAACCTAAATGGCTCTTCTGAGGGAATGTCTGGACTGGAGACCTCCAATCCACTCGTCCTCTCTGACCCACATTCCTCCTCCTTCCCCGGACTATTTCACACCATCATGCCAGCTTTGGTGACACCTCCACTCCTTTGGGACTCTGAGAGTTCATCCCTGCCTGCTTACCTCATTGTCTGCAAAACCAGAATTCAGAGGAGCAAAGAGAGTTTTGGGAGCAGAGGCATCAGACAAATACATGAAAAAATCCAGTCCTTCTTCTGTGTCATTGGCAAAATTGAGCAACATCTGGAAGAGATGGGAGATCTTCCCCATCAGCTGGCACATTGCTGGCAGCACAGCTCCCCAGCCCAGGAACCCCCCAGCTCTGGAGAGAAACGCCTCTGTGTCTGTAGCCTCTACCTTGCACACAGACCAAACCCCAGCTCCTCCCTGTTCCAGCTGATCCCTCCCTCTGCCTTGCTGCTCCTGCAGAACCAGGAGAGCGGCGCTTACGGAGTAGAAGGTGGAGAAGCGGTCCTGGTCTGCGAGCACGTCGGGCAGCTTCCCACTGCACCAGTACCCATCTCCCACAAACCCATCACGGCAGGTGCAGGTCACATCTGCAAAGCAACACCAGGGTGTGACTGGATTCACCAGTGCTGGCTGCATCGACCACTTTTTGATTTCTGGATACCCCTCATCATGTTCCCTCTGGTCATGGGTATGGGGAGAAGGGGTGTGCCCGCCTGCCCTCATGCTCCAGGGCAGTTCCCTGCCTGCTGCCCTGACACAGCTCTTGTGTCCAACAGGACAGTCCCCAGGAAAAGTGCTGGCACCACTCACCCTTCTCCTGGTAGCAGAATGCATCCCAGGTCTCGCTCAGGTTGCTTCGGGAGCCGTAGTCCACAATGCCCACGTGGCTGGACCCACAGCTGGGGTTGGGGTAGGCTGTGGGGTATCCAGCTGTGCCATTGTCCAGCCAACCCACCAAGCACAGATGGAATCCCATCTAGGAGGGTAAAATCAGTTATTAGATTAAAAATAGCTCTGTCCCAGGTTTTCTGCCCCGACGAACATTCCCACTTGTGCCTCACCCAACACACCCCCAACACCCAAAGTGTTGGGCACAGTCACAAGTCCCATCCCAGTGTGACTGGCAAGACCCACCAGCCCTCCTCTTTCATGGAAGTAGATGGAGCAAATAGGGCCTGGCTGAGGGGATGAGAGGTCACCCACCCACGTCACCCCTGGGCTGACCCAGGCCCCAGGAAATGCATGGCCTGTCCCAGCCCCACGAGGGGACAGAGCCACCCGTGCCCTGACCTGCTGCGCTGCTGCCAGCTGCTGGAATGTAGCCAGGGAAGCGCCTTCTGCAGCACAGGCTGCCTGAGCCTGCTCATAAGTGAAGTCATACTTTTTTTGGGGTGACTGCAAGTGAAACACACCCATGGTCTTATCTGCAAAATACCAAAGCCCAGGAGCATCAGTACAGGACACACTGAGCCACCTCCCTGGGCAGCCGTGCGGCTCCCTGTGTGACCGTGGGCAGCACTGCCAAGGAGGGTGGGATGGGGACAAGGCACAATGAGGGAGAGGCTTCCTCTGAGCTTCTCGCTTTCCACACGGGAGCCACGGCCACCAGAGGCCATCTCACGTCACATGGGAGCAGGCAAGGACCGCTCGCCCTCCCCACATGACATGTAAGGAAAAGGGAAATGTGAAAACCACGCCAAGCTACCGAGGTGAGTCCCTGTCCCCCCGGCCATCCCACCCTCCAGCTCTCCTGAGGGGAGCTCCAGGCCAAAGCTGACGGATGAGGGAATGTGGCCTCTCCGTGGAACATGGTCCCTGGCCCTGCAGGGCTGAGCACACTCACCATGGAAGTGCAGGTCAGTGCAGATGGCCTCCCGATGGCACTGCCCGTTGTCTTCCAGGCACCGGTCTGTGGGGGGCACGGCCTCCTCCAGGCACTGGATCCCGTCACCGACGTAGCCCTGCTTGCACTCGCAGCGCCGCTCGTTCTGCAGCACAAGGGAAGGGTGGCAGCAGCGTGAGTGCAAACACACAGATGCCAGCTGGGGAGCCTTGCGTCCCTGGAGACGGGGATGAGCCTTCAGAATGCTTCTACAGCCTGCTGGGGCTGTGACAGAGCTGTGGAAAGCCACACGGCGTGTCCCCCCCCACACCCAGGCAATGTCACATCGAGTCCTTGGCACCTGCTGTTTGTCTGAGCAGAGCTTTGAGGTACGTGGTTCCTGACCCTTGCGCTACACCGTGCTCCCAGTCCCATCTTCTGGCCTGTGGTGATCGGCTTTGGCTCTTCTGCAAAAACTGCCAGCATTGTCCTTGAAGGACCGCCCAGGAACCCCCAAAACAACCCAGGAGTGACGCAACTGACACAGCTTTTGCTGCTTAGAAAGAGGAGGGGGGAAAACCGGCCTCAGTAAAACACCCGCAGAGCTATCACAGCAGCACAGCCCCTGCCTGGCAGGACGAGCGCAGCAGCGGACAGGAGGGGCAGAGAGGGGCAGGGTACTGCGGCAGAGAGGGGCAGGGTACTGCGGCAGAGAGGGGCAGGGTACTGCGGCAGAGAGGACACTGTCACACGGCTGTGCCGGGGCACCGTGGGCCCTGGGGGCCGCGCTCACCGGGCCGGTGCTGATGCACAGGGCGTGCTCGCTGCAGTCGCCGTTCCTGCCGTCGGCACAGCGGTCGATGGGCTCGCAGATGTAGCCGTCGCCCCTGTAGCCGGGGGAGCAGGCGCAGGACACGTTCACGCCCGTCTGGGAGCACTGTGCGTGCCTGGCACAGCCGCCGTTGTCCTGGCCGCACATGTCGATGGCTGCGGGAGGGAAGTCCTGGGTTAGCCGAACCATCTCAGGAGGCGTCCTGGGGGCCAGCCTGGCTGTCCTGCGGGTCGTCACCCGCGCACGGCCGTCGGCACACGGACACCCGCTGCCCGCTTCCAGCCTCGGGGCTGCTCCCTACCTGAGCAGGTTCTCCCGTCCCCTTCGTAGTGCAGGTCGCACTCGCAGAGGTTTCCGGCGCGACAGGCGGCCTGGGCGTGGCACGGGGGAGAGCAGGTGGGTGTCACCACTGAAACCAGAACACACCCGGCTCACAGTGACCGCAGGGCTGCCACACGGGCACGGCTGCCACCACCGGCCTCTGCCCCACATCCCCACCTCTCTCCCTCCCCTCGTTCTCTTCTGCAGGTGCCTTGTCCAAACGCAGAGGCTTGTTACTCCATCGAACATGCCTCAGATCTTCACCTTGGCCTCAAGCCCTTCTTGGAGCACCTCTGAGCTCAGAGACTTGTTCATGATCCAGTACAGCTTTTCTCTTCCACCCCTTCCTCACCACCCCAACCCTTGTGAAATTCGACAGCATGTGGCAGATCTCAGGATGAGCCTCACAACTGAGAGCTCCTTTTTGGAGATATTTCTGAGCAGCTGCTTGAACTACCCAGCTCCCGGGGAAGCAGTCATGTGGCAGTGGGTCCCAGGGAACAGCAGGTGCGTCCCAAGGCACAGCTGAGCTTCCCTCACCCAGTCTGATCTCGCAGCGCTCCCCAGTCCAGCCCTCGGCACAGAAGCAGAAGCCGTCGCCGTGCAGGCCCGCGTTGCACACACCGTTCTCAGTGCAGTTGCACTCTGTGGGGAATGGACAAACACAGCATTGATGCCCTGGTGGAAAGGCCCTGGGACAGCCACGTGGCAGAAATGTGGCACTGTGGGCAGTGTGAAGGTGGGCACAGGAGCCCCGCACATCCCTTCCTGCCCGTCCTGGCCCCCTGTCACACACGGCCTTCACAGAGGAACAGAAGAGTCTGCACCCACAAAATCCCATCACTCCCCTCCCCTGGGCATTTCTGGAATGTGTTTCTCGCTCTGAAACATTCAGTGAGGCCCATTTTGGGACTGGAGGATGGAGGACCCTCCCTCCCTTTGCTTTTGTCTCACACGGGCGCAGATCCCTGCTGAGCGTGTCCCAGGTTCCCATGTCCCTCTTGCTGTGCAGGGTTCATCACAACCGTGTCCCCCAGCTCACAGTACAGTGAAATACTCTCCCAAACTGGGGCTCTCAGCTGTGCTCGACAAACGAGGAGGCGTCTTTGACCCTGTGGCCTTGTCAGCCGGGCTGCGAGGGGTCAGCCCAGCCGCTGCCCGCTCTCCCGCAGCCCCCCGCGCCGCCGTACCTCGGCATTCCGGGCCGTATCTGCCGGGCGCGCAGAGCTCGCAGCCCGTCCCGATGAACTCCTGGCTGCAGTTGCAGATCCCTGAGCCGCCGATTTTGTCGTCGCAGGTCCCACGGTTGTTGCACGGCGCCTCCAGCCCTCCTGGGCACACTGCAAATGGGGCACCTTAGTGAGGCTCTGGTGACAAAAGGGACCCTGTGCTGGAGGGGAGCCACCGCTGCCCCCACAGATCCCGCACACCGGGTGACCCTGAGCTGCTGCTCACGGCGTGCTCGGACCACAGACAGCTCAACAGTCTGGGGACTGAGTGCTGGGACATCCCATGACAGGAAAACTTAGGAATGGGGGCAAGAGGGACAAATTTGGCACAGCTTCCAGCCTGGGAAGAACCTCTGCTGTGATGTGCTGGGTCCCTGCTGTCCTGCCCCACACTAACAGCAGGCTCACCCCAGGACGTGAAAGCTGCCCACGGCACAGAGGGCAGATGCCAGGGAATGGCTGAGCATTGGCAACATCTAGAAGCGAGTGACACGTTTGACAGCCACCCCTAGCAGCCCAGTGCCCAGTGCTCTTTACAGAGATCAAATATTCCCCGAGGAAAGGGAACTCCTGCTGTAATCCCAGGGTATTGCTCCCCGCCCACCCTTCTCCGGGGAAGCTCCCTCATGGATGTCGGATGCGCTGAGCCATAACGCCAGCCTCCCGCAGGGGCCGGGCGGCACAGGGCGCGGCGCTTACCCCGACAGTCCCGGCCGTAGTGGTTGGCGCAGCACTGCGGGAGCCACTGGCTGGAAACGCAGCTCCTCCTGCAGCCTCGCCTCAGAGGCCCCCTGGAAGAGAAGTGTCTCCTAAAGGGGTCCCACGGGGCGTGCCCCCACGCCGGCCGCAGCAGGGAGTTGCGGTGGAACAGGAACGTGTTCCTCAGCAGGTGGTTTCCGTAATAGTAGCAGCGCTTGGTTTCCCCCTGCGAGGAAACAGGCAAAACGCAGAGTTTGCCGCGCTGGTCACTGACGACTCACCTTGACTTTCCTTGTGCCGCTCGTTCAGTTTTATGACAAGTAACAGAGGCTCCCCAACGTGCTGGGGCTGGTGACAATGGAGCCCCAGAGGAACCTCAGGGACACGCCAGGAGCCAGCAGGGAGAGCGGGGCACAGCCACTGCCTCGCACGGCTGCTCACCCTGAGCCACTGCCAGGCTGAGCTCTTTTGCTATAAAGCACCCAGAGTGCTGTTGGAGGGGCCCCTGTGCCACTGTGGCCCACCAGGCAAAGACCACCAGACCCCGTATTTTTCAGCCCAGCTCCTGCATGGCTTGGGCAAGGCATGGACCATGTGGCTGAGCCAAGGGCTTGCCACGTGCAGGCGGGCCTTCACTGTGCTGCTAAAACGTGAGGGGCACACGAGGGTGTTGCCATCGGTCCCCTGAGGGGCCTCCCTGGTGCCAAAGCTGTGAGCTTTACCCGTTGAACGGAGCCAGCAGGGCAGGGGGGCTCGAAGCCACAGAGTCCGCAGCTCTCTGTAGATGCCTGTGGAGGGGAGAAAGAAACCTCACAGCAACTCAATACGTGCTGCTGCCTCTCTTGGCTGCTCAGAGCTTTGCCAAGGAAGAGCAGCAAGCCCTGCAGACGTCCTTCTTCCCGGGCACGGGGCTGCACGAGCATCCTCATTCACCTCATCACGGGTGCTTTACCTGCAGCTCAACCAAGGTGAACTCATCACACCGAGACCCCAGATCCGGTGGCTCCAACAGCCTGTCGATGCCGTAAGCAATGCCCCCGTTGAACTCCATGTGCCTCTGGATGATGGTGGCATCGCCGTTCCCCACCAGAATCTCCCCCTAACAGAGGAAGAAAGCAAATTGTGATTCTGGCCATCCTACATCTTGGCTGTACCACCCAAAAGGCGCTTGGTTTTGGCTGCCATGGCTTCTTAACCACCCCAAGAACTCCAAAATCTCTGTGCAGGTCCTTGATCACCCTTCCCACTTAACACTTTTCACAGCCACCTGTCCTAAGGATGGCCTCTGTCCACACAGCACATGCTCTCTAAGGACTGTGGCCACCACGGGGTTGGCTTTGCAGCCAGGTCATTGTGACATTCATGTGCAGGTACTGCACACCTCTGCACTTCTCTGCCAGCTGGCCATGCCTTGTGCCTCTTTACAGCCCCGCCGTAGCCAGGGAACGGGGTGTCCCAGCCTGCAAGCACCCCAGCTCTGTGCTCACTCCCTGCCAGAAGCACCAGTTGCCCCGTGGCCATGCCCAGGGACACTGGCCCCATGGGAGGCCAAGCCTGGATCACCAGCACTCACCACGTGGGCTTTGCTGCAGCTGAACGTGATGGTGGAGCCATGCATGGTCCGTATGGTTTCAACCTGGGGCACGTTACCAGCGACAATCTGAGAGGGAAAAGGAAGAATGTGAAGGAGACACTGGCAAAACTGACAGTTCATGTAAACACATGGTGAGGACAGGGGTCAGTGGCCAGCCTCGGAGGGGTGTGATGTGGCAGTCCCTGAGGCTGGTGTGGGTGCACAGCACAGCTGTGCTGGGTTAGTCCCGGATTCCTGCACAGTGAGAGCCCAGCGTGAAAAGGCAGGGCCTGACTTTGCTCAGCTGGACTCTCCCCTCGTTCAAAGCCCTGTACACAAGGGCCTGTGAGCCGTGCAGCTCCCCAGAAACTGATGACAGAAGGTTTCAGCTCAGCCACCAGAGGTCCACAAGAACATTGTAGGTGCCTCAAATGCTCAAACAGCTTTGAGTCTTCTCAAGACAACTGATCTGCTGTGTGTTCTGTGGCAGCACAATATCTGGCAAGGTCACTCTGACACAGCCATAGCAGACAGTGGCCCTTCGCGTGGCCCCGGCAGCCCTCAGCCTGTGTGCTGTCTCGTTTACCTTCATGTCCCTGATGATGTGTGCTTTGAGGTAGGAGGCCAGCACGTCCTGGTGCTCCCTGCGGTACAGGAACTTCTGCCGGCTCTCCGGGAGCGCGCTGAAGGCGGCGTCCGTGGGCCAGAGCAGCGTGAAGGGTCTGTGCGCGGGGTCAGCGAGCAGCGGCAGCAGCTGCGCGTCCTGCCGGGAGCACAGGGACACCGAGGGACAGGAGGAGCCCGCGCTGACCGTGCACAGGCACACGGCACCTCCCCACAGCGGCAGAGACAGCGGCTCACCTGCAGCAGCCTGCTGTAAATGCTGTACCCAAAGGCCTCGGCCGCCTCCGTGATGTTCTGCTGCAGATGGAGGAAAGCAAACGACTGACGCCGAGGGCTCCCCATGCAGGGCCAGCGATGCAGGGGAGAAACCAGACAGGCAACAGCTACAGTAGCTAAACACAAGTTTATCTCTGTCACCACCGTGCTGATGATCTGGTCTGGAAGGGGCTGGCATCCAGCAGCCACCACTTTTCTGATTCGTCCTGGGCAGACACTGCCATGGCAGGAGCTGGGATAAATTCCAGTGCTCTGCAGTGCTGCACAGAAAATGTGTTATATTCTGTAAAACGCAGGCTTCTATAAGGGCCTAATGCTTGCTCAGGAGTCACAGAGAGGCATTGGCAAACTCACGCTGCAACCTGCTCTGTGCAGAAAAAGGAGTGTAATGGTTGGCACGGGACAAGATCCTCCTGCCTACATCCAGAACTCTTGCTCCCTAGTGACGGAAAAGGCCCCTTATGTTCCAAATATGGCTATGCCACAAATGCTGTCTCCTTCACAAGCTAAATCTGTGGCCTCAGAAAACTCCTGGGCAGTCATGGACAGGAAGGAACAGCAGCCCAGGCAGCTTTGGGCTGAGGCAGCACTGCTGGGAGAGAGATCCTATCCCTGAGCCATGCCCTGACACCAGGGCATGGCTCCAGCCTTACCTGTAAGAGCTTTGAGGAAATGTTTTGGCCCACCAGGTCACTGGGAATGAGGATCTTGTTGATGAAGTGAATGACCCCGTTCACACCCACGATGTCGCTCGTGACCACTTTGGCCTCCTCATTGAGAGTGATGCTATTCTGCGAGAGAGGGGACCTGCTGGACCTGCACCAGCCACAGCACCACCCTGGGATGCCTGTGGGCCCCGGGCAAGTCACTTGCCACAGCCACAGTTCAGTTCCTCCACGTGACATCCTGACAAATGGGACAGCAAAGGGAATTACCTCGTTCGCTGTGATCTTTATTTTGTGGCCAGATAAAGATGTAAGGGACTCCTGGCTTTCCAGGTCACTGGAGAGCAACTTCTGGCAGCCCACCATGTGGTAGCGAAGCAGGTCCCGGAGGAGACCTCTGCTCTTCCACTCCTCAAACTACAGGCAGAAAACAGGAGTGAGGTCACACCAGGGCACTTTGCCTTGCACACAGAGACCCCAGCCCCAGTGAGGGAGACCTGGATTGCCTGAGTTCCCTCTGACTCATCCCTGCAGGGAGGATGGTCTCCCCAAAACATACTGAAGGCACAAAACCATTTGAGAGCTTTGGGAAATTTCATCCAGCTTGACTAGTCAGTGATGGAGTTAGGATATTCCACTGCACTAACACCAAAAATCTGCCATTCTCTTATTCCTGAGATGGAGTGAGGGGTCTGTCACAGACACAGGGGAGCCTTGCTGCTCCCAGCCCCATGGGCACCAAGGCCACCACACACCACACAGCCTCTGGGGCCCACAGAACATCATCTCCAACAAGGGTCTCCTTACAAGAGGAGGTATGTCCATCCCTGTCCAGGCTGTCACCTCAGGGAGATGCCTCCAAACTTCTGCTTTTACACTGATGGAGAACAGGGGATGCCTTTAACTCTCTATGGTGCAGCCCCTTTGCCTCGATTCACTGGGCAGAACAGCCCCAGAGGGGACATTGCCACAGCTGCAGCTGTCAAACACCCATCCAAGCTTGGCGTGGGAGGGCACTTACCATGGTGGTGTTTGCTATGAAATCTGTCTGCGGGACGAAGACAGTGAAAGGCCCTGCCCCGCTGAGTTCTTTGATGCTTTCTGCCTGTGTTAGGAGAACATTGGTGGGAAGGGAAGCAGGAAACATTGCTCCAGTTAGCGAGACCCTTTGCAGAAAGCCCTGGGTGGGACTTACTACACAGAGACAAGGACAAAGCTGGCACCAACCTGTATCATCCTAAAGAACATGGATGCATCTGGAATCCTTCCGAGCTCCTTAAACAAAGGGAATCAGCTGGTGTTAGCAGGGTTCCTTCCACTTGCTCCTCACCAACCAGCACAGCAACCTGCTCCTTCCACTCTGGGTCACTCTCCCAGCCCAAAGAGACATCAGTTCTCCCTGACACACCACCGGGATCCTCCCTCCCTCCCTCCCCAGCTCTGCAGGCACAGATGACATGGATGTTGCAGTGAGCTCTGCCCACACCATTCACAAGTGCTGCAGGATGGAATGGAGCAGATGAAAGCTGGCTGGTCCTGCAGCATCTGGCTCATAGGTAACTGCCCTGTGCTCATGGGACACCTCGAATGCTTCACAAAACCTCTGCTTGAATCTGTGCTGCCACTGCCAGTTCCTGGGTTGCTATCCAGAGGGCAGACATACCCTAGCAAGGCAAACGCCCTCTCCTCACCACTCTGACTTTCAATAAGAGCAGAGGCACACTCAGTTCATCTCTTTTCTCATGGCTCTGCTGTGGCACAGTTTTATTTGCCAGTGCCTGTTAAAGGTCACCAGCTTGCCCAAGGACAGCCATTGTGCTGGCAAGAGAACTGGACACAGACTTCTGCCCTCCAGACTGGGTCCCAAATCCTGGCATGGCCACAGGGACACCTGCCCTCATCCCACTGGGCAGAAGTGAGTTGCCTTGGGAAAAAACAAGATCACTCCCATTTGTTTATGACATGAAGCCAGCAGTCCCCTGGAGGTATGGCCAATGTTACTGACAGCAGTAGAGTTCCCTCCCTTTCCGGCAGAGTCACTTTGCCATGATTCTCTCCCACAGCTGGCACATCAAACACACCGATGAATTTTTTTTATGGAGAGTTTGCTCAAAGCACCTTTCTCCTCTCCCACTCTACACATGTCCACTGTGACACCAAGATCTGCTCAGCCTCTGGAGAGGAGGGAGTGGTGTGCTGCAGGGCAGGGGACACAGAGGGTGCAGCACACACATCTCACCTGATGCACTTTGCCACGGCAGGTGAAGCCATCTCCAATGCTGTTCCAGGAGCAGGAGCAGTTCCGTGTGCCAGGGCCCGTGTACTTGCAGAGCCCAAAGGGGCTGCAGCCTCCATTGTTCTGGCAGGGAAAGCAAGAGGCTGCTTGGAGAGGCTTCTCCAACCACCTGAACTGCTGCTTGCTTGTGGGAGCTGCAAACTCCATCCAGCCCAGCAAAAGGAAACCATCCCTCCCTCTTGTTTAGTGCCTTACAATAAACCTCACCCAAACTCTCAATTCCAGCACCAAATCCTCCCATGAAATAAGACTTTCACACCTCACTTTGGAACACAGAGTCCATGACAAAGCCCCTGATTCAGAGGGACAGTTTGACACGGCAGTGGTGCCGAGAGCACCGAACACTCTGAGGCTTTTGAACACATCCCACATGAAATGGACACATAGGAAAAAGCCCACATGCCTCCAGCCCTATGTCCCTCTTTCCACCCTGAGGGAATGCTGGGTCACTGACATAATTGCAGGTGACTGCAGGAGGCAGTGGAGACCAAACACACAAGGAAATCCTTCAGTATGTGGAAAGGCAAGACTTCAGCTCCAACCAACCAGGCTAACGTTGTTCCTGCTGTTAACTCTTGGGAGAAGGGAACACTTCCAGGCCTTCACCTCTGGAAGCAGCCAAATGCAGACATACCTGCTCACACAAGTTGATGGGGTTGCACCGGCTCACCCCATCCCCACTGTAACCAGGCAGGCAGTTGCAGGCGACCTGGAGGGAGAACAGAGCGTTGGGCTCAAACTTGGACCCAGCAGAGGAAACACAAAAGGGCTGCCCTGGACAGGAGGCCTGTGGTGTAGCACCCATTGCTGCCTCTGTGAATAACCAAGCTTGTGTCCACAGCAAATATAACCTGAGACTGCCTTCAGCCTCTGGCCAGCAAAGCCATCTGCTCTCATGGACACAGCAATGTTTTCATGTTCTTCCAAGGAGCCTTCTCTGCATGGAAGGGAGTAAGCACAAAGCAGGGCACTAGGAGAATTACACAGCTGTAAGAAAGTTTCCCTGACATCCACCCTACACACTCACCTTCTTTGGACCTGTTTTGATGCACTCTGCGTTGCTGTGGCAGCCCCCGTTGCCTTCGAGACAGAGATCAATTTCTGCAGCAGATCAATAAGGCCAAGTTATTGCTGAGGGCTGCTCAAGGCAGCTGGGAACTGGTGATCCAAAGAGATATTGGGAAAGCAACAGGGAGAACTTTTCCAGTTTAGGGAACCCTTTCCTGGGAAGGTGTCTCGTGATAGCAAAGGAATGGGGCACAACTGCAAGCTTACTCCTGACACAGGTGGGTCTCTGAGCTGTGCCAAATCTGCCCACAGAAAGTTCCAAGCCTGTCTGAGTGTACTTTAAAGAATATGGGAGGACTGGACTTCCCCTAGCTCCATTTTCACCCAGAGCACCACCGTGGGAGACTGCCCTCACCCTCTGTCCCCGGGCCTCTCCATGACACGCATAAGAGAAAGAGACTTTGCAGGAATCTTTTTGTTTGAGACCAAAGCACTGGTGTTTTAGTCTGAAACTCTCCTTAGTATTGATGCTGCTTCTCTGCTCCCCCCAAAGCACACCCTGAGCACTCACCCATGCAGAGTGTCCCATCCCCAGCGTAGCCTTCCTTGCAAACACAGGTTCTCTCTCCTGGGGACACTTTGGTGCACACAGCGTGCTGGGAGCAGCCACCGTGGTCAATGATACAGGGATCTATTTCTGTGACCAAAAACAAGAGGAGCAGAATCAGCTCAAAGCACCTAGGAATGATCAACTGTGCCAGAATGATTATCTTTCTTAACAAAATCACAATATCTTGTTAAAATCCATTTTTTTCCAATGAAAATGTTGGTTCTTTAAGGACATGGGGCCTCATCCAGACCTGAGAGAGGACAGTCCAAGTAAACAAGCTGAGCTTAAGTAACTTTCAAATTGGAAATCTTTCCCTCACAGCATTTGCTCACTAACGACAAATTGATAGATGAGAAAAAATATATTTACCTGAACAATGTACGTGTTTGGGTGGTGGTTTGTGGTGTTGTGGTTTTTTTGTTTGTTTGTTTGTTTGTTTTTCTCCCCTTACTTGCTTTCCAACAAAGGCAGTACGGAAAAGAGATTGGAATGTCTGCCAGTGTTTTGACTATTACAATTTTATAACTTGTTTTTTCCCTGGACTGTTTGCTTTTGACAAAAAAAAAAAAGGCTTGTTATATAGCTCTAGTGAAGTATCCTAAAATCCCACCTCATTTGGCTCTGCTGCTGCACTATTGCCTGATTCTGGTACGGCCAGCAAACAGAAGAATCACAAAGTTCTAGGGAATTGAAACACCCACATTCTAAGGATTCATGGCCAAAATTGTAATAACTTTGCCACCAATACTGTGATATTAGGACGAGTACATCCATTCATGTGCCTCAGGCAGTAAGAACTGCCCTCCTACACTTGCCTGCCTTTTTATCCCTCTCTTGCAGGCTTTAACAACATCAGGAACATCCTGATGTAAAGCTCTGGACTGGAAAACATCTCCACCAAACCATGGCAGAGTTCATGGTGGATGGCTGAGAGGGAAAGAATTGGAGTGATCTTTCCTCTGGTAACTTCCTGCCATTTGTTTCACCTCATCTTTGCTGGACACACCTGTGCAATGGGTCCCGTTCCCAGTGTATCCAGCTGAGCAGAAGCAGGTAGGTTGGGAATCTGTGGAACTGTTGAGGCAGCTGGAACAAGACAGGGATAAACAATCACTGACAACACCTCCTGATTTGCTCGGCTGGTGGGAAGCACCGGACAAATCTGGTGCATGCAGGAGACCACAGTGACCACGGGAGGAACATTCCAGGTATTCCTTTACAGCTCCAAACACTCCAATCATGCTGGCCAGGACCTAGTGTCCAGCCCAGGCCTCCCACAGCGCACTCTCACCACACTCAGGAGCTTCTGCAAGTACAAGTGGGATGGCAGAGTCCCTGCCTAAAACAGGAGTCCCGATAATGGATGGAGAAGGGAACACAAGGGAGTCATTCCAGCCCTGTTTCACGCCGTGGCAGGGACAGAAGGAGCTTGTAAATGGCTGGTTGATTTGCTCCACGGGTAAGGCTGGCCTTGGAGTACCTTGGAATCTCTGCTTTCTCCCATCCACGCACGCTGAAGGAGCTGAGAATGGATTTATGCTCGGACAGACAAAATCCTTGGTGAGACTACACGTGGCTCAGGTCCAAAGAGAGTTCCCAAAATGGAACTGACAATTATGCATCTTTGATGAGTAGACACCTTCTGCCAGCCCTCTGCCAAGCCCTAAGCCAGAATCACCTCTGTGTGAAACTCACACAAACATACATGGATCACTCAGCCATCTGCACTTACTTGGCCATTTGGTGGCAAGTGTTATTGCACAAGTCAATCTTGATTCCTGCAAGAGAAAACACAAATATAACTTGGAATTTTCAGCTGGGGCCACTTCTGCCATCTAGAGAAAAGGAGCCTGCAAACCAGGAGTGATGCTAACTCTCTTGTCCTATGCGGCAGCAGGAAAATCTCATGGGATTTATGTTTTGGCACTTTTCAAGGGAGTGAATTATATCTTTGCCTAAACTAATGGTTCAATTTGATTTTATCTGTGTGGCCTCTGCACTGTTAGGAACAAAACAAGGACTGAAACCTTGTTAATCCAGAATACAAAGCCATTTGGTTTTGGCCCTTTTGAAGCAAAAGATGAGCTGCTTTCATGCTTGACATTTACACTAGATAAGACAGCTCTGCTTGATTTCTATTTCTAAATTCACAATAAAATCAACCTTTGTGTGGAAACCTTTAAAATCCCAGGGTATTTAGAAGCTCAGGCTTCTCCTCACCCAAACGCTGATCAAAATCCCAAATCCATCTTCAACATGTTACTTTGACACACAATGGCAGACTTACTGAAAACTGCAGGCCACAGCCTGAGCTCACCTGGGTGACTGAATTTGTGAGCAGAGGAAGCAGCTCAGCAAACACACTGGGGCCTTTTGAAAATTCAAATCAAGCCCTGCCACCTTCTTAGGAAAGCAACAGGAGTCGTGGCCAACCCAATGTGGCTGGAAGCTCCCATTTCTCTCCCAGAGCAAGGGGCTGTTTTTGAGGTGCCTCCAATCTCAGTGCAGGTAGAAGCAGTTTTTTCTTGGTTTACCAAAATAACTGAAGGGCTCTTCCCCACAGCTGGGGAAGTCACAGCAAATGCAGTTTGTGTGCAGGAATGAGAACGCAGAGTCTGAAAAGGTTTTGGGGGAATGCAGAGCACATGTGACTAAGTGGTCAGAGCGGACAGAGCTGCTCTGGCAACTTGATAGGATCACTCAGATTTCTCTGTCACTGTTACACCAGAGGCTCCTCCACACTCACGTACTTTCTTGGCAGGTCGGGCCCGTCCACCCCGGGAAGCACTGGCAGCTGCCGTCCCCTCGCAGTCCGTCATTACAAATGCCGTTGTCACAGGCACATTCTGCAGGGGAAATACAAACCCCACTGTCAAACCAGCCAGGGCTCACCAGCAGTCTCGCTGCCATTTCCCTGGCTGCTCCGTTCCTGATCCAACACAGCAAACTGCCATCAAGAAAACGTCACAGGAGTATCAAAAGACAATGTGACAGGAGTATCAGCTCTTGATCCCTTACTGCAAGGCCAAAAAGCCCAGGAAGAAATCACCTGCCTCTGCTTGCTGCAGTTGGTGTGGCAGCAGGAAGAGCAGCACAGCACATGCTCGGTTTGAGGATGCAAAACGAGGCCGCTCCTGTGGCTGGCCACAAGTGCTCACTCCTCTGTCTCTCTCTCACAGACCTGGCAGCCATTTGCCTGTCTCAGTCTTGGGACCTTTCTGCTTTCCCACCATCCCTCCCAAAAGCTGAGATGTGGCCACTTTTGTGTCCTTGCAAGCAGTTTGGTAGAGCCAAGCTGCCACGGCCATGGGTGTCACCTGCTTTGCAGTCGGCTCCGTATCGTCCCACTTCGCACATCTCACAGGCAGTGCCGTGGAAACCCTCCAGGCACCGGCACTCCCCGCTGCCCTGGACGCCATCCTGGCATTCCCCGTTCCCAGAGCACCACTGGCCCGGCTTCCCGGGGCACATCTCGCACATGTGGCCGTAGTAGCCGGGGCAGCAAACGGACCTCTGGAAAACCAACAAGAACAAGCTGGGCTGAGCCATCCTGTGCAGCACAGACAGGGCACAGCTTCATTGTGGGAGCTGCTTGATTCCCCTCTCTGTGTGACAGCCATAATTTCTGCCAACGCATGGAAGGAACAGATAGGATGGAGTGAACACCCTGAAATGGGTGTTCTGTTGCCCAGAGCTTCATGCACAGGTCTGCACTGCCCTTGAGAAACATGGGCCCTCTGTGAGTAAGTGAAATGTCCTGTGTCCCTCCAGCCTATCTCCTGCCTGTGTCCTCAGAGTGTCTCTCTGCTGGGCACAGAGAGGCTCTGCCAGGACGTGACTTGGTTCCAAAGCCTGATTTAACTGCTCTCACTTCTCTCTGCATCTACCCATGGAGGGAAGAAAATCATGACAGGACAAAGTTGGACAGTACAGATGATGAGAAACACCATCTAATGAAGTGATGCAAACGTGCCAAATGAGGTAAAAGTGCTGACTGAAACTCTCTATGTGAGTACAGTAAGCCTAACTCCCTCTCTCCCTTTTCAATTTCCCATTCCCTCTAAACTTTCCAAGGGACACTGCAACACCTATAAGACCTCAAATTCACACAAGCCTTTCTTTTACCATTTTCTCTTTAAGTGTTTTCTTCCAGCAACCCATTTTCACAAAACTGCTAGGGGCCATAACACACACAACATGAGGTGTGAGACCTTCTGCTCCTCCCTTGGTTGGGCTCCAGTGAGTCATCAGTTATTTGGGAAGGCACAGGCACAAGCAGAATGCCATCACTCATGCCTCATTTCCTTAGGAAACCAGACTGCAAACATTCAAATCCTTCTCTTCCTCTGCAGGACAAAACCCAGAGCAACAATACCGAAGCAGCAGATCCTAATCCATCACTGCCCAGACATTTCTGCAGCTCTTTTGTTGTTCCAGTGCCCTCCACCTCCAGGATGGAGAGCGATTCCCAGACAACCCCAGTCTCAGCTATGCAAAGGCACAAACACTGCCAGGATTTCAGCACAGCCTGCACTCCCATGGCTGTGCTTGACACCCACCTTGCTTTTGTCAAAATGAATCAGAGGTAAATGTTTTTCTCACCAGAGAAACTTTTGCACAGGTGAAATGGCAGCCCAGTAACCTCGTACCCGCAGAGCGCAATTCACAGCGAGCGAGATTCCTGCTTCCAGGGGGTTCCTGAGGATGCAATCAATACAGACACAGGTAGGAGGTATAACCATATTTAGACAAACAATGTACATTTTGGTCCACATGGCAGCGTTCTTGCTCTGTATCTGACAGGAATAGCCCTAAAAATCTGAACTATCCACAGCTGAGACCAATGAGGCATCTATGGATGTGAGGTCACCACACAGGATCTATTTTTTACCTGCCAAGCACATAGTACATATTAGTCTGAATACTGAGAAAAAAAGAATTGGGAACTTTTGGGCATAGGGCAAAGCAGTGAGGCCTAAGAAGCCAGATGCAGCTGCTAGACAATTCACAGCCAGCATGGAAATGAAATGCTTAGTTATTTTCCTCTCTGGAAATTTTTGTCACAAACAAGCTGCAGGCACAACCAGGCCATCTGTGTGAACAAATCAATGGTCCAGGCAGGGAAATAGCTACAGGCACCCCTAAATTTGCTTTCCTTGATGATAATGGTGAAAGAGTCAAAGATAAAATAAAATAAAAAGACATCATTTCTTCCCTATTAAGTGGGAAAACTAAAGGGCTCCTGAAACTCAAGCAAAGCCTGGTGCCAGCTCTGGGTGGAGCTTTGTGATTCATGTCCATGTTTTTCCTGTATTACCCTCCCTTGGTTTCTGCTTCTTCTTGCAAATCTTGGCAATGGATGAGCCACAGAGGACTCAAAGGAGATTTTTTCAGGTATCAAGATGAAACCTATAGAGCAATAAAAGATCTTCAAAGCATTATCTGCAACCAGTCAGCAAGCTGCCATATGAATCCAAGACTCACCACAAGAACTGATCCAGAAGGACACTTGATCCCCTTCTCACACTTGCCGCACCTTGACTAGGGCACAGAGAACAGGACAAGTCACAAGTGTGCCCTCTACCCACATCACACCAAGACACTAATCTTGAATTCCAAGTGCAACTCTACAGGCTGCTGGCTGGGACAAAGATGTTTTTATCTCTGTGGCTCAAAACACCAAAAGAAGAGATCATATGCTACACCTTTCCTGAGTCTCAGGGATTTTTATAGCCCTGGGGTTCCTTCACATAAGGCTGCAAATACTTTTTTCCTGATCTGTAGCAGGCAGACTTAACTCAGTCTGACAATGCAATCTCCAGGTTTAGTGGCTCATTTGCCATGAGCCACAAGGTACATGCCAGCTGGACTTTGGGCCATGACTCCCAGGCAAACCAGGGAACATTTTCTAAGGGAGCTTGTGATCACGGCATGCAAAAATTGGGCTGGGTTTTCCTTCCACAGCTGAGTATCTGGGAGTCCCTGCACTAGCCAGCCCCGTGGCTGGCGCTGTGAGGGAGGCTCAGCAAGGGAACTGAACACCACCCGCACAAGAGCTGCTGTAGATGTACAGAATCTCCAGGCAGGAGGTGCCAACTCTCCACAATGCCCCATTTCATGAGCCTCATCTGGGGTTCCACCACTGTCTCATCCATGAGGACAGCCAAGGCAGGTTGTCTGTTGCCCATCAGTTTGGCTCAGCAGGTGGAGGAACTCGGTGAAATGGTGTCACCACCATTACCTTCACTATGGTGGTGGTGTTGGCAGTGCAGCGATTCTTCTGGACCTGGAGCACCTGGGACACCCCGATCAGGATGCCATTCTTTGTCTCAAAGGATTTTCCATCCAAAGGAATATTATTGACAGACTTCTGCAAAGCAGGAGATAACAGCTGAGACAATAACCCTTAACTGCTTTTGCATGGATTGCTTGGCAGCTCCAAGACAGTCCCAGCAGTAAAGTTGTGAGGGTGTGCCAAAGAGAAATGGGAGTATTGAGTCAGCAGCCTTAGGAAGTGATAGGTCAGGCCAGAGCCTCAGATGGCAGAACAGTCTGCCTCCCTTACCTGAGTGCTGTTTTGGTAAAACATCAGCCAGTAGGAGAGCCCTAACATGCTGTTCTTATGAACTCCACTTCTCAAGTCTGCAGGCAAGAGCTTCTCTCCCAGTACAATGTGGTACTGCACCGTTTCATTGTCCTAAATCCACAGAAATACAAATGTTTGGAGCCTTTTGATTTCCTAGACTACAATTCAGTCAGAGGTATGGCATAAGAAATGTTCCTAAGTACCCGTAATGGCTAATTAAGCCCACAGATCCTAGTAACTCTTTGTCACAGATGACTTATCACACTAGATGATTCTGATACTTGATGAACACATTAATATTTTTTGGAACCTTTCAGAAAATCTGAAAACTGCCACAGCCAGCCAGGAAGTGAAATGTGTTGTGCCATCTATCCACATACTAATTTACACTGCACTTGGGGTCCAAATATTCTTTTCACATCCCACTGCAACACCCCTGGAAATCCTCTCATTTCTCTGTCACATTTCTCCCAGATTTTAGCATCAGATATTCATCTCCTCTGCATGCTGAAACCCCCTGAGCTTGTTTGCTGTTTGGCAGTGTACGTGCCCCTTCACCCACCACAACACATATCCAAAGTGCAAGCAAGCAGTGAGTTTACCAGGTGGGTCACATTGGCAGCACGGCAGTACTCCTCAATGGAGCTATTTCCAGGAACAAAAACTGTGTATTGTTCAGAGGACTCAACTTTCCCAATCAGCTGGTACTCCTAAAAAATGTCCAAACAGTAATATTAGCATTTACCCTTGTACACACTAAAAGCCAAAGCACATGTGAGATCAATTACAAAGGCAAGAGGAAATGCTTGAAAATGGGATATACAGCTTCTGCTCAGCCACACACATCTGGTTGCTTGCTCCTCGTCCTGGCTGACATAAGAGCAGCTTCCCAGCTATGAAAAAGCCTTCCCTTTCTTCTGGTTTTCTCTGCCTTGTATAGACAACAGATCACCTGCAGTAGACAGGTCATCTTCCACTGTAACCCATGCCAGTGATCTAGACATCTGGCTGTAATTATGTAACTCTTTGGCTGCTCAAAAGCTGTCCTAGAAGATCCCTCATGCAGGACACACACGATCTCCCTTTCTTACCAAGCAATCCAAATTTAGGTTCCCCCAGTACAGGGTAAGGTGGGCATTTGCTCAGAAGGCTGTCCTGACAGTGCCAGCTGCGCTCACCTCGACTGCTTACCTCTAGCAACTCCTTGAAGGTGCTGAAGGAGGCCACAGTGCCGAGCTGTTCCTGCAGACCAGGAGGGCTCGGTGGGATTTCTCCTGGGGGCGGCAACAAAACCTGCGGAAAAAGCAGGTTCAGAGCAAGGCTGAGCAAGGGGCTGAGGGGAATCGTGCTGGAGTCCTGCCCTGCTTGCAAGAAAGGCAATTAAAAGGCCTCATTTTAGTGAGTCCTGCAATAGCCTGAACTCTTCTATCAGCCAAGAGGAGGGGAACTCTCCTCCCACTGGTCCTGGTGACAAATGTTTTAAACACTAAACACTGCTGCACAGGAAACATCTGTCAGGACCTTGTAATAACCTCAGATATTTTGCCTTTATATCCATTCCCAACCATCCAGACATGTGATCCTCCTTGGCCCTATCACAGAGGCTGCTACACAAACCAGCTGCTGCAACTGCATCCCAGTGCCACCTGTACTGGCGTACCTTGCTGAGGACATGGATGATGCCATTGCTGGCAGGGATGTCACTGACAACTATACTGGCATTCTGGATGGTCAATACCTGCACAAGAACCAGAGGGAGAAGCAAAAGGATTAGGAAATGCTAAGCAAGTCCAAAACAAATTATTGTTCATTCAAGGCTGCACGTGGTTAATCTTGGTACAGTTTTTGAAAGGTGCCTGCATTTGAGGGCACCAGTGTCCCACCCAGGCTCCCCACTGGATACAGCAGCCCCTCAGCAGTTAAATTTGGGATTGGTACAGGAGCCTTATGTAAGAAACCCTTACGCCGCTGGTGGTGTTTATCTGCCATCTGGTCTGTGGGTTGAGAGTTGGTAATTCTGGCCCATCGAGCTTTTTGAGCTTTTCAGCAGTGAAGACACCTTCAAGGAAGTGGGCTCTGAGGGGAACAAAATCAGATAAAGAAAAGATTAGGGAACTGTTGGTAATGACAGGGAGATAAGACCATATCACCCAACATTCACATTTCTCATGGGAAGTTGTTTAGCATGCAGAGAGAGCAATGGAGAGAATTGTTCTGATGCCATCTGAGTGGGAAAATCTCTCTGCAAATACATGACAAATAAACCTAACCCCCATGGTCTGTGGTCTGTTGTGTTTTAAATGCCTACTTAATTTTTGACTGCTAGATATTTAAATTTGCTTCTACATTTATCTCAAGGTATCTCCTTATTGGTCAAGCACAAGGAAAAATCCATCTCATGGCTCTGTTACTGTTGTTTGGGCCAGTAAAATGAAGCAGGAGGGTCCTTGTACCTGACTAAAAACGGCAGCGTGTAAGGGGTCAACCAGAAATCTTTGTCAGCATCACTCAGGTTCTTGATAGCTGCTTCTGATGGCACCAGGACAGTGACATTGGCTCCTGCTGGGATGCTGAAGAGAGATTTCTGTTGTCCAAAGCAGAAAAATGAACAAATAAGACACGCCACTGCCACATCTATAGTGCAAAGTACACCCACCAGCCATCCTGCTCTCGCAGTCACCTGAAAGGGATGTGAAGGAACACGGCAGGTGCTCAGCAGCACAGCAGGATCTCCTGGGCATGGCAAGCAAGGAATGCCACAGGTGGTTTAGCCAAAACAGCTGACACCTGATTGCCAAGGGAAAACCTGCTGCTTTAAGCTCTACCTTCCCAATTCAGTTTTCCTTCAAACACATTCAATCATATCCATAAATCCTTTTTGAATCCCCAACATCAGCCCTGGGGGAGGGACCAAGATAACTGCTGGCAAAAGCAATTTTGTGTGCAGCAGGTCAGGTGAGATAAAGTTCAAGTTAGGGGCTGTCCATCATAGTGTGTTTCCACAGACTTCCTCCAGTCTGTGGAGGGTCTCTCTTATTTCCACACTAGACAGGGAAGCATCAATGAGAAAAGGAGCAAACATGCAGTCTAATGTCCCAAGGGATGCTATGCTGGAAAAAAAGCATTGTAATGCTACCCCTTCTTCCCTTTCTGTGCTGTTTTTGATGGCCAGGAGTTACAGATGGTACTGTGCAAATTAAGTGTAACAGCCCCAGCTTCCTCTTGTGAGAGAAACAAAGCCCCCAAGACACAATCATGACCCTCATTCTACCACAAACTCCACAGCTTTTCTACATGCCTGCTCTGTAACCATTTCTCCTTTGCTTTGTTTTGTTTTCTCTAAAGAAAAAGATAAATAGAGTTTCACGTCTTCTGACCGACTCATTCACAGACCTCACTTCTACAGAACTTACCCGTGTGGGCGTACTGTGGTTTCTCTTACCTTAACCCAGTCGTAGAAGCCTGCAAAGTGGGAATTCCTGGCCAGCTCCTTTCAAATAGAAACAACAGAAGGGTTACCTCTGCTGAGCACAGGGTACAGTGCTGGGGGTCTCAGGGTGGGGGAAAGGAGCCCTTTGCAATATCAAATCTGGCAACAATGACTTTGACATTCTTCTCACTTCACAACTATTACAGGCACCACGTATTGTG
Source organism: Hirundo rustica (assembly GCF_015227805.2). Lineage (NCBI taxonomy): Eukaryota > Metazoa > Chordata > Aves > Passeriformes > Hirundinidae > Hirundo > Hirundo rustica. The sequence continues at coordinate 4,619,895 of NC_053461.1, read as the reverse complement.
AGGAGAGATGGACACTTCTAAAACCAAACTTCAGCCATTAAGAATATATATTTCCAAATAAACAAACTCTTTTCAACTCATCTGCAATGAGTTCATGTGTATCAAGGACAAAAGATTGAATCTGCAATGGCTTTTGATATTTCTAATGACAGAAAATGGGCCTGAAAGCTCTGACCTGAAAAACTTTCTGAACAACAAAGGAAAGATGACTTATTGCACAGGACAGGTGCTCCCTGCATGGGGGTGAAGCAGCTTAGAAATTATGGTTTCACTGGCAGTATTTAGTCCTGGCATCACTCCTGTCCCTGTGGCCTTGGAATACACTTGGGCTTCACACTGATGCTGGTAGGAGTCGACTCAGGTAACAGGGAGAAGCAAAGAGAGAGCAGAACCTGTTCTCTCCAGTCTCAAAAAGGCCTCAGACATTGGCTCTTCACTAACTTTTAGAATGTCCCCATAGCACGTCATGCCATCCCCAACATAGCCTTCAGAGCAAACACAGGATCTCTCTCCTCCACCAAGAGGTACACAAGTAGCCTGCAAGGAAAGGAAGAAGAAATTAGAGAGCAAACACAGGTTATGTAGTTTACACCTATCTCAGAACTGAATTCTGGCCTTCCAAGGGCTGGGCTAGAGTAGCACCCTCCAACACCTTCCACCTGCTGCCTTTATGGTGGCACAGAGTGCTCCCCTCACGCAGCTAAGCCCAGGTGATTGCTTTGGTCGTGTGAACCCACAAAAATCAGAGGATCCATCTTTGGAGCACATCAGTGCAGGCCAGTAAGACAACGTAAACCTTTGCAATTCTCTCAATGCCACGGCTGCTACAAAACCTGTCGGTGAGCAGGTGAGCCTCCCCTGCCACGCAAGCCTGAGGAGAGCTCTTTAACTACTCACCAGGTCATGGCAGCCACCGTTGTCCATGAGGCACGGGTTGATGGCATCACAGCTGTGGCCATCGCCAGCATAACCCCTCTTGCAGACACACTTGCTCTGCAAGAAAGAGACATTTCAGTTTTATAGACTTACCAGGGCATCCTCATTTACTATCCAAAAAATGTCTAAGGCAGCCAAACTTAGCCTTAATTTATTTTCCCAAGTTTTCTTCCTGGTCCCTCAAGACCTGGAAATGTGGAGTTGTTTCCTTAGCAGAGCATCATCCTCTATCACAGCACAGAAGCTGCCTGGTTACTCAAGCACATTGATCCCTTGCATTGCTTGGATGTGGGGCTCACTTGAAGATGATGGTTTCCTCCTTTTTTTCCAGGTTTTTAGGGAATGACACAGACTTTGTGAATGGCAGAAAGAGGAGTTAATTTCAAAGCTTTCTGCTTTCAAGATATCTAGGAGAGCATTTGCACGTCTCACCTCACTAAAATCTGCCGCAGCTTTTGTACCTTTTTTTTCAGCACATTGTGCAATGCTCCCTGTATTCAGTGGGGAGAAGAAGAACCCTGAGAAGTCTCCTCTCATGTGCACCTTCCTCCCACCTCAACATGCATTGCTCTTGGCCCAGCTCCCTCCACAGACTGTCTGAACAGCTGCACATGCTCTTCAATGCTGTGGTCTGAGGATGGGGGGATGCAGCAACTGGTGCCTTAGATCAAACTGTATTACAGAGCATAGTCTTGTCCTTTTGCTGCACGAGTCCCAGAGGCCAGCAGCAGTCCTGAACACTCCAGTGCACCTCTCATGCAAGTGCACTGTGACGCTGCAGCTGGTGTTTCTGGCAGTGGACAAGCGAGCTTGGCTGCTGGCCAGCCCAATTTTCACCTCTGGCAATCCAAGGCCACCTCAGAGCAGCTGAGGGAGTGTTAATTCCACCTCCAGGCTGCTGAGCTTGGCTCATACCTGTCCAGGCCCGATGTAAACACAGTCAGCATTGAGGTGGCAGTTCCCTCTGCTCTCCAGCATGCAGTTGTCGATGGGCACACAGACCTTGCCATCCCCAGTCCAGCCCACATTGCACTGGCAGGTGGCAGTGCCAGGGCCTGTACTGGTGCACAGGGCCTTTAGGAGAAGGGAGAGAGAAGGAATTACACCCAGCAGAAGGGAGACAGTGGAATGAATATACAGCAACGAATCTCCTTCCTCACACTTGGAGAATTTCTGGCCGACCAACTCTGATTCCAGAGGACAAGGCGTAGAAGCATCTTCTCCAGAAAAGTCATAGAAAACTTCATAGCAAAGTGATTCTGGAGACATTTTGTGTTTTAAGAGAGGTAGACACTTGTGTCTAAGGTGGCTCAGAACTCATAGGACATTCATTATCATCATGTAAAGCTCTTCCATTACACAATAAGTATTTCCTGAAGAAGAGGACCACATCTCCTGCCTGGATGTCTGGGATGGAATCGATAGATGGCAGATCTCTCTCAGGAAAAGACCTACTTTGTACCCAGTACCATTCTATTTTCTTGTAGATGGCCCAACATCTTCTTCTGACTGAAGGGTCGAATTTATGATGATTTGGCAGTAATTTCCAGTATGAAGCACCACAGTCTTTAACCATGGATAAAAATGTAGTGTTGATGGATACTGGGAATATGAGTTGGATCTCACAGTTAAGCTACAGAGAAAATAACTTGTTAGAAGAGCTTGAGGGGAATATTGTTGCAAACCAAAAATTATCTGTACAGCTAATCTTTGTGACTGATAAAATATCTGGTGTGAACCAGCCAAACTATCCATGGAGTGTCACATTTTGGCACCAACCTAAATGATTGACATCTTTACAATGACTGTGCCAAGGCACTTGTTATTCCATCTCATCTGACAGACAGGAAAAATTAGGACATAAAATCTGTAACAGTCCCAGGAGTCCTGGATCCTTGCCCTGATTGAGAGGAGCTGCCTCTCCACACTTCACAGTCTGACCCCACTTACATTCTGTGAACAACCTCCCCGTCCTGGCTGAGTGCACAGGTCGATGGGCTGGCAGGAAAACCCATCCCCTTCGTATCCATCCATGCAGATGCACCTGAAAAGTGTAAACACAAAAGAGACACAGGTAGAGCAGTCCCTCAAGCAGACAAGATTCATTACTAACAGGTTGGCTCAGTTACTCAGTCTTGTGCACCAGGTACACAGACGCACACAGAGCCACAGGGGTGGCAGCCCTGTGCCTGTGCAATGGTGATGTGCCCTGAACATGCCAGAGACTGACCTTGCTGTGTCATTGAGGCTGCAGACAGCGTGCTGGTGGCAGTACTGGGACAGCCCACTCGGGCCACAGTTCTTGGATGTCCTGTCACAGAATTTCCCGGTGTAGCCTTCCTTGCAGGACCAGGACTGACACACCCCGCCACTGCCAGGCCTGTTGTCACAGACACCATGGACACAGCCACAATCTGTCAAGGACATGAAGTAAGATCAGGAAGTACAAAAAGTCCAGAATCCACCACAGTTGTAGATTCCCAACTTTCCTTCACAATTTCTTGTGACACCAAATAATCATTCCATTTTATTTTTTGTTTGACAGAGGGGTGTCTGCTGAGAGACCTCCATCACAAAATCGAGCCTGGCCAAGGAGCAGATCCTGCAACTGCCTGGGTCCATGTTTTCTATAGGCTGTAAGAACTGACTCAAATCTAAGCTATCAAGCTCAAGGTCACTGTCAACTCTCTTTTGTTTCCTAACAGGAGACATCTAAATCAGGCTGATGTTTCCAAAACATCGCCACTGTCATATTAAACATGTTTTCTCCACTGTTGTTTGAAGGAACACACATTTTTGTCACTCCTTTAATGATGCTGGTTTTGCCAGAAGGGAATCCAACATACATGAGTTTGTACCATTATCCTTGTTCTAAATTTTCCTTTAGCCTCTCCATCAGAGTTACTAACCCTCATCACAGTTCTCGCCGTGCTTGTTTGGGTTTGCACAGATGTGGCAGGCTGTGCCTTTGAAACCTTCAAAGCAGTGACAGTTGCCATTCCCTTGGATGCCATCGCTGCACTGGAAGGAAAACAAGAACAAACCAGAGTGATTGAAACTCAGAGAAATGCCAAGGCACTGATAGCCACCAAAGGCACTTTGATACTCGCAGTAACAAACAAGATTTTGAAGCGTGGTGGAAGTAATAGAAGATCCCACACAGCCAGGGCTGTGCCCAACAGCCACGACCTAATTCACACTAAATATGTGCCATTCTCCCCAGATCTTCTGCTACCACCTATGTGGGCTTATCCCTGGAGCACAAACTCTGAATGGTACTTATCTCAAACTACACTCTCCAACCACACTGATGCACCTGCTCAATGCAATGCAGAACATTCCTCCACACTTACATTTCCCCGGCCATAGCATGGACTGGAAAATCCCCCTGGGCATGGCATGCAGTCTGGACCAAAGAACCCTTTGCAGCATCCAGGTTTCTGAAAAGTAAAGCCAAATTGTTAAGGTGTGGCATGACTTAACAAGAATTTCCTAGAGTACTCCTGTGCTGATAATTCTCAAATTCTGCTGCCATGGAAGGAAACAGAATGTTGTATTTAGCAGCTGTGTTTCTTAGGAGCTCCTGCACTCAAATTGTTTTTCAACAATGACCCTCTTCCTGCTCATAGCCAATTCTTCTCAGATCAATCCATTATTTTCTGCTTTTTCTGTGACTTCAACACACAGAATTCATGTTTTTTTATTAACTTTAAATCCTTTAATAGCACTGGTCCACTCACTCTTACTTTATCCTTGCCCAGGACTGCCTTCCTGTGGAGGGAGGTAGCAGTCCTGATTGCAAGCCTTGTCACAACTGACCAAAGGAAGAAAAATCATAATACAAACAATCAGCAGTATTTAATGAAACATCCACAAATCATTCCATAGAGTTGGCATTGTGAGAGCTCAGGAGCCGCAGACAAACACGAGGTCCATAAATTCACTAAGAGAGACTTTCCCGAACCATCTGACAGTGGTTCATAAACAGGATGCAATCACTTCACAGCTTACAGCACTTTCCCTGTGCTCCACTTCCTTTGGGAGAAATGCTAAAGCGGGGACACTCCAGTTAACACTGCACCAGCATGGTTTCCTACAGCTTGGCTGGTCACAACAGGGATGCTTTATTTTATTTCTTTGTTGCACTCAGGTTTAACTGAGCTGCCTTCTAACATTTGCAGTAGGTTGGTACACTGCATTCTCCTGGATAAAAGAAAAGCAGGTAGCTCATCTATGTGATGGTTCTGGGGACAGCTTCCCTTCTGCTCCCATATGGCCCTCTCAACTCAGAACGGTGAATGTGGAAATGCAGAGCTGAGCTCCTTTCAGAGGGGAGGTGTTCCTCCACCACACTCACCGTGATGGTTTGATTGCAGTACCTGGCACACCCCTTCTTCAGGACATTCAGGCCTTGTGGGTCAAGGATGTAAACACATTCCTTTGGGGAGAGCGTTGCTTCCTGCACAAACAAAACAAGCCATTAGCACTGTCACCTTCCCCTTTGCTCTTTTTGCTGCAGAGAGCAACTGTGCCTATCTCTGAGCTGAGGAAGGTCACTGAGGAGCCAAGGATGGCAGGCCCAGGATGAACCAAGGCACACAGTGGCCTCCTCTTGCTCCCAAGGGTCCCCATGCCTCAGCCAAGGTGCTGCCCTTTAGTTCTAATAATAGTATCCGTGATAAGGGAGAGAGCAAGCACAGGGGGAGGAAGGGAGAGGAGACAAGGGGGAGATAAAGGCGTCAGGGAGGAGAAACAGAGGGTAAGAAAGAGGGGAGGAAAGAGATGGGAGAGGGGAGAAGGCAAGGAGGGAGAGTGAGGCATAGAAAGAATAAGGAGAAAATAGGAGAGTGAGGCATAGAAAGAATAAGGAGAAAATAAGAGAGTGAGGGAGGGAAGGAAAAAGATGAAGATGGGATGAAGAGAGGAAAACATAGGAGAAAGGGTTGCAAATAACATTGGAACAATACTCAGTGACCTGTCTTGGAGTTGAGCACAGGTAGAACTGGGCACCAGGTGATTCTGACTTTGTCAGCCTCAATCAGAGAAGAAAATGAGCAACTGGTGATTTTGCAGATCTCTAATTCAGACATCCATGCTGAGACAGCATTAACAAGTTCTCCTGAAAGTCAGACCTCTCAGAGGACACCCAAGAGTTTAAGGGTGGTGAGCACCTCTCTGGCTTTCACAAACATCTTGGGTCAGGCCTTCACATTGCAATTTCCTGGAACTTGCTGTTCTGCTAACCTCAGCATTGGATAACAACAGCAGCACTCCTTCCTCCACTTTCAGCTAGCTCTGTCCACCTCTGAATCAACAGGGAGCACAGGCCAGGAACAAACTCTTTCTCACCCTGTGCAGAGCAGAAAGGTTGTTGTGATTTTCTGGCTGTGATATGGGCAGAGACACTATTGGGTGGTACTTGTGGAATTAGGTTTGCTTCTGAGACTCTGGAGGAGCTGGCAAACCCTGCATGCGAATGGGAAAGCTCTGCCTGAGGCAGAGCAGAAGTGCTAAGAGCTGCAAGTCTACAATATCATTTAGACCAGAATTTCTCACTGTGCTCCACACTGATGCAGCAAGCACGCTCCAGAATAAGAGACCGCACAGAGCAGTGAGTGGGCAACAGTCTGGGATCACAGAGCTTGGATACATACCCCCTAACAAGCCTCTCTACTGGCTGCCTTTCCTGCTTCCTATTTATTTGAAAGTGGCTTGAGTTAGAAATGTCAGTGTGTCTGTCATTATGCAAAGAAATTACAGGAATAACTACAAGTATTTACCATTTCCTCGCTGCCAGGTGGGCAAATGCTGTTGTTGAGGGCCTCACAATCCACACAAGAGCCCTGTTAAGAAAAGAAGAGGCAAAAATGTGATCTTCTCAAAGGAACCTCTTCCCCATACCAAGAATGCTATAGAGCTACTCTTCCCAGTACATATATGCAAAACCTCACAACATGTATCTGAATGTTTAACTGCTATTAAACTGTTATTATTATTAGTTTGCACACTCTGAAATGTGCCAAGTTTATCACTTAAATAAAATTTCTCATGTGTCTCAAGGACATGCTTTCACCTGCCTGAAGATGGGGTCTGTCTGCACTCTCTGAGTTTCTCTGCCACTAGACATCCTGCTAGGCTGGAAAGCACTTTGACTCACTCCAAGCAGCAAGACTCACTGAATCAACAACTTCTGAGGACACTCTGGCCCCTTGGGTTCACTGTGTCTCTCCAAACCTCTTGCTATTCAGAGCCTCATCTTCTTTCCTCAGTAACCTACCAGTGATCAAACTGGGGAGCAAACACCTCAAATAAGTGTATGGAACAGTTCATGTGAGAGCACTGCACAGCATTTGTAGGTCCTGCTACTGAATGCCTGCTTCCTGTCCAGGCTACAGGACACTTGTACTGTTGACAGAGGTGGGAACAGAGCACTGTCAACTGAGTTAGCAGCTCTGGTGGGAAGAAGAACGTGTAAAGGAAAAGGCAAATGTACTTTGGAATCAAATGGGTGCACAGGAAGAACAACAGCCTACAAGGAACATTTGCTGATTAGCAGGAAAGCCGTACCAAGTGCAAGCAGAAGAAACACTGACAATGCTGCCAAAGTTCACACAGCACTCAGACAGACCACATCTCCCAAATGCAGTTCTCACAGCCTGCTTTTGGCCCTCCAGGTGAGTGAGGGGGACACTCAGTGCAGCAGTGCCAGCTGTGCTTGGGCATGAGAATGGGAGAAGCTGACTTACCATCACAATCTTATGTTGCTCTTCATTGCATCTGTGAGGCAAAATGGGAACGATTGAAGGAGGGATGAAGATGCCATCCAAAGTATGAATAATACCATTTGAAGCCACAATGTCTCGCATGTTTAGGGGGATCCCTGATTCATCCATCAGAATTCTTCCCTGATGCAGAAACACAATTTTAGCCCGTTAGACAGGATCAACTACATAAAGCCAATGTGGGAAACAGATGCTTCACAACTACACAAATGGTCAAGCCTCTTAGTGGAGTCACAGATTAAGAAGAAAACTAAGGAAATGCTCTCATTTAAGTCTAGTTTTTTGAGCAGAGGAGGAAGCAGAGACTGGCTGAAACCACATTGTTCAGAACTATGTGCAGACTTTCTCCTAACACAGAAGGGTTTGCCCCAAGGGGTTCTGATTCACACTTACATTTGCACTAATGTTGATGGTGAGTATCTGGTTAGCCATTGTAACGATGTGTGGCATCATTATCAGTTGCTCTACAGTCACCTGAAATAAAACACAAGGCGGTGGTAGATGAAAAAGCAGGGCTATTTCAGTGCAGCTTACAGAATCCTTCCGTGACTCCTGCCACTTAAAAAACTTCTCAAGAGGACTTAACATTTACATTTCATGAAATACCTTAAAAACAAACAATGGTTCAGAGGGTAATCCAGGACTTTGTGTGAACTGTTTGCAGAACCACAAACACAGCAGGGCTGGTGGCAGCTGCCTTGGTTTTCATTCCTTGTTTAGGTAACTGTCCAGCCCAGCTGAAATCAAGTCTCTCTAACAGTGTCTCCTACTAATACAGCTGCAAGTAGGGTTAGACTAATAATGTTTTTTTCCTAGGACATAGTCAATAAACAATGAAAGTTCAGCCAGAAGCATAGTAGAGAACATACTTCGACTGAAAAAATAAGCTTAAAGGCAGAAAAAATAGTAAACTGCAGTTTCTGTATTCAGAAACTTAATGATTTGAGTAGAGAGTTCTGAGAACCAGGACAAGTGTGATTTTTGTGTCCTGCAGCAAACTCTGCTGGACAATATTTTCATTGTAAAGGCCATCCAACTAAGGAACACCAAAACTCCAGAAAACTCAAGAGTTTCTTGAGGGAGAGTACAGCTGTCCCTTTTGGCAACTCCTTTCATGGCAAACAATTTGTCTCATCAGATCCCGAGTCACATCTCTGCTCCTCCAGGGGAAGTCCAAGAAGCAGCAATTGAAGTCATCTACACTGTGACCTCTATGCCAGACAAAAGAGTTGAGGAGGTGTTGGTCTGAAGGAGGTCTGGGGTTAGAGCTGCTTGCCTTACCGCTGCTGAAGTGTAGATGTGATGTTTCACCAGTTCCTGAAGCTTGTTTATACCCTAAGGAAAGAAGAGAACGTGAGAATTAGATACCCCTTCCACGCTCAGGAGTAAGAGGAGGCAGCTACGTTTTCTTCTAATCAGACAATGCCAATGCCTATAGCAGTGAATTCACTCGGTGAATAAGTTCCTTCATTTTCCCCGGCCCAAAGCTGGGGTGAGGAATGAAAGTCAAACACCAGATTTAAGCAATCTGGCTGACCATATTTCTCACTGCTAGCTCCCACTCCCAGCACCTGCTTCTCTCCTAGAGCCTCACAGAAACAAAGATGTGGTTTAGCCACCTCAGCAAGAACAACTTTCAGCAGCGATCAGATCCATCACACAAAGTCATTCCAGCACAGCCCAGTGCAACTCAGCCAGCTCAGGGTGTCTTACAGTACTGTGGGCTCCCACCTCTGTGAAAAGATAAATGAGCCTTCCATCTCTGAGCCTGTCCACACCGTCATTGCTGGGTACAAACACTGTGAAGGGGCCTGGTCCATCCAGTATTGCAGGCAGGCCACAGTTCTGCAGAAACAACAGAAGATTTCATCATGATCTAGCATGAGTTACTGGGGGGGGTCCACCAGGAATGAGAGGAAATATTAAACAACTCACTAAAGGCAGAGCTGTTGTAAAGCAAAACGTGCAAGAGGCAACTGGACACCAGGGACAGGTGTGTGATAACAGAAGCGTAAGTGTCACAAAACCACACCTGGGACAATGAAGCCACTGGTGGGGATGCAGCAAATATGGACAAGGGAGTCCTGGGCTAATGCTCCCTCCATGCTTTAAACACAGAGACTAAACTGTGGTCAAGAACTAAACATGCTTTGGAGAACAACTCTCCAGGGACAAGGGGAAGGGGACCTGGGGAGAAAGATGGGGAAGAGGCATGTACCCTTGCTGCTTGTGCCAGATCCCCTAAAGATGTGAAAACTCCAGTCTTTTCCATTACGTTTGCTTAGGTAAAGTAAGAAAAACAATAATAATAATAATAATAATAAAAGACACAGAATAAAACATCCAGAAAGAAAGGCAAACCACTGAGATGTATTTAAATGCTATTCAAAATTCCCCCCAAATCTGCAGCAGGTTTTGTACAGCAGCAATACCACAGCTTCCTGGGCAGACACAAACTTGCTTACCTCCAGTATAGTTTCAAATCTACTGAAGATCTCCATTGAAGCAAGGATCTCACCAATGGTTTTCTGCAAGAAGATACAAAGAGGAAAAACCTGGCTGGGGCTGAAGCCAGGTCTGAGGACGTACCTGAATGCCCAGCTTGTGGTTTGCATGTAAAGATCTACAGGAGACCATCATCCTCAAAGAGATGGGCACAATCTAATAGTTATTTGTTCTCATTTAAGACACAGACAACTTTTTGATTATAATTTCAAAATCCACTACAGACAGATTAAAGAAAATCTTCATTTGAATTTTATGTGAAAAATGCTTTTCAATACTTGTCCTGTAATATGCATACTGAGTAAGATACAGCTGAAGAAGAGTTCATTTGCTATGATTTTATTAATGAAAGTAGAATTCTCTTCTCATCCAAACACTATAAAAGCATCATTTTGAGATTTTTATCTGGCTTATGCTGTACTATTAGCTACTTTTAATACCTAATAGACCTTATCAGGGCTGAAAATAAAATAAATAGCCTTTTCCCTTAAAAAAAAAAAAAGCCTCAGTGATTTGGAAGATTAATGACAAAAACTGCTTTTTGTAAAGTGTTTATTCTGCTCTCCCATACAAGAGAAAAAATATGAATGCTTCTGTACCTGTGGGTTTCTGAGGTTGTCAGAGCTGGTTTTTTTCCTGAGGCTGTTGACAACATGTATGATGCCATTGGCTGCTGGGAGATTTGATTGCAAGATGTTGTACAGTTCCCCTGGCAGGTCTTGATACCGGAAAGATTTGATGTATGTCTGAGTAATAATAATAATAATAATAGGTTATTTCCTTGTGGTACATCTGTGTTACCATGATACAGCTATAAAACAGTCCTTATGGGTCTGTAAGAGTATGGTAACAGCCAGAGTTACTCTTGGAGAAGTAAGTGTAAGGGATGGCCTGGGTGTAAGACAAGGACCCCATGCTACTTGAGTTTGGGTGATATTTTGATCCTGAGTGGTGTTTTCAAGCCTTAATACAGAAAAATAAAAGACCTCACCTGGGACACCCTTCTCCAGAATTAAGTTTGAGTGTGAGTAATGCTTGATCACAGCTCTGGATCGCAAGAAGAAGCCCTGGCCACCACATAGCTGATTTAGAGGCAATCCTGGAACTACAGCTTTGACTTCAGCTTTTATTTACTCATTGTGCCTACAAGGAGCCTTCACAGCAAAGCCAGAGGAGTCAGGCTCCCTGAAATACAAGGCGTGTCTCTGCTCCTTCCACTTTGTATGGATCCGTGCACTGAAGCCTGGTGTGTGAGGGTGTCCCAAGATTAACCTACAAGCTAAGCATCCAAGTCTTGGTGCCACAGTCATGACTCAAGTTCAGGGAAGCACAGCTTTCCTGTGCTTTTCATTTTACCATGTGCATTTTCAATTGCTCCTCCCTGCCCTAAAATTCAGTTCACATCACTCAGGACTCTGAAACAAAGGAAGGGGAGTGCAGACTTCCCAGATCAAAAGGCTCCTGAGTAAACAAACAGGAAAGAATTTTGAAAGCAGCATTGACACACTCAGTTTGGATTCCCCTGCTCCCAATAGTGCTTTGTCCTTTTGATGTATTATGACCTAGACCTCAAGGCCAAGGCTGAATCCTCAGAGAGGAAACAGGGCTCTCCCCCTTGGCCACCTGTGAGCTTGCATGCAGGAAAGGTGCAGGATGGAGAGAGAGAGCAGTGGATGCCAGGAAATGTGAGTCAACTGGAAAAGGAAAAAAGAACCTTCCACATCAGAACACAACAATGAAAACTTCTTTGCTAGGAGGACTAAAGAAAATAAAACAGAAAGAGGGGAAAAGAGAAACTAGAAGAGATATTCAGCATGTGGCTGCGTCCAACCACACCAACTCCAAGGGAAGATTCAGTCTGAAGGGAGATTTTGTTGCCTCTTCCATGTCAGCCACACGGATATTGTAGCTGCTGAGGATGTAGGGAAAAGGTCTCTTCTCCAGAACACAGTGCATATGGAGAGCATGGAGAGACCATTCACACGTCAGATTCTCGGTTGTCTGTGAGACAGGAGATGTGGCTGCTTGGGGTGTCAGGTCTTAAATCGCCTTGCTTTAGACTGCACAAAGGAGCTTCTTGTTTTGATCATGGAAAAAGGTTTTCTGGTGAGGAAAGCCCATCAAGGAAACCATGCTCATGCCTGTCCTATGTGAAAACAGGCCTTCAAGAGATTCCTTACTTGGCTACTGAATGTCAGCTGATGTCCTGACAAGGTCCACATAGTCTTGGCTTTTACCATGTCTTCTATGAAGTGCAGACCAGGAACAATGTGCATTCTGCACAACTGCTCAGCAGTGGTGTCCTTTGGGGAGGAAAGCCCACATAAAAAAGAAAAATGACACATTCTTCCAAAAACTTCATTTACCACAACACCACCTTTCTCCCAGCTAACACACACATAGAAATTCTTATCATACAAGACTGAGCTTTCCTCTTCTTCTTGATTCACTGGAATGGCACTCTGGCAAAACCCTTCTGTTTGTGTACACATCCAAGAGGGAAACTGATTGACCTGCAAGTGACTTTAGGGGAATCCCCTGGACAGAAACCTGTTGGACTTGGACAAATTAAAAATTATCCTTGCATGCTCCATATTATAAAATTTGCTGAAGCTCCTCAAGTGCAATCTTTGCCCATGCTGGACAATGTAGGTGGTCTAATCTGCTGAAATTACATTTAGTTTCTTCCTTTCTTCTCTGAGCTTACCATCACTGGAATTTTTTAGAACAATCTTCTGTCAATGCTGATTTAGGTAGAATGCATCCTTGGGGGTACAGGTAGACTAGGTAACTTGGGGGCCTCTCCTGATATATTTTCTATGGCTCCTGCAGTTACTATTTTAGACCATAGGTCAAAATTCCAATACTTTGGTGGAATAATTGACCCCTTTTGAAAATCACCCCCTCAGGCAGTAAAAAGACACTCAAAGTTTTAAGAATAGTCATACATAAGAGGTTTGAGCTTTGCAAGAAGAATGGCCAGAAAGTCTTATACTTCCTAACTTTAAAAACAAAAACCCAAACTCTGTCAGTATTGAAGAAAGAAAGAGGTTTTTAAAATAATGTGAGGGATGTAGCATCCTCTGTGAGACTGCAACTTAACCACACAATGAAAAGTATTCCCAAGAGATAATTTCAATAAATAGCGCATGCCAAAGTTTCTCTCTTGTGTCAATCAGTTTTTACAGGCTGCAGAGCTCAAGCGGGAAAGAACCTGAAGAAAAAAATTTGCTAAAACCAACAACACTTACGTTGAATTCCATTCTGTCAAGAATGGGAAGAAGGGATGGAACAAGGACTGTGAAGGGCCCATATTTAGTCAGCAATGTTGAGCACCCAGAAGCTGTAAAAACAGGGTTAGACAGTGATGGTTTAGCCACAGCAATAAATATTCCTCTTTTTAACAGCACAATTCAATCTACATATTATCAGCCTGGTAGAAGCAACAGGTATTTATTTACAAGGAAGCAGAGGGAGTTTGGCATTGCTACCCTGTCCCCAGCTTGCTCCATCCCCCAAGCAAAATAAAAAAGCATTTACCAAACATTTTCTTGGCGACGTTTAGCTTCCTAATAAACCTTCCTCGCAAATTATGCTGATTTATCTCACCCAAGAGATCTTTATAGCAACTTCTCCCATCTCCAATCTCCCCTTCTTTACACACACAGCTACGAGACAAGGATGAAACATAACAAATCATTATAAATCACTTTGCAACACATTCAACTACTGCCAAGTAGAACAACATGTCAGTATCTACACTTGAAAGACCAACCTCAGCTCTAAGATCTTAGAACCATAAAATGGTTTGGGTTAGAAGGAACCTTAAAGATCACTTAGTTCAAACCCCCCCTGCCGTGAGCAGCGACACCTTCCACTAGACCAGTTTGCTCAGGGCCCCACCCAACCTGGCCTTGAACTCTTCCAGAGATGCAGGTAAGGGCTGTGAGTTACTCTCTGCCTAAACCGAGTGACAGGAAAAAAGATGCACATTTCTGCCAGGCAAGCCAATTTGTATCTACCCAAAGAGAATGGAGATGCTTTCTCAGATACAAGCAACATAAGGATTGTCTGCTCTGGAATTTAGGGTACGGATTGGCACAATATAATTATTATTTATACTTTTCTAATTAGATATTTAGTCAGTTGTAATTTCAGCATCTGAAAATCTGAAGTAATGCATAAAACCCACAGGCTAAGTGACATTCTATCAAACCACTCCTCTGTGACCTCTTGGCTTCAGTGAGAAGCCAGCCCAAGCACATCAGGTAGCTACAGTTTTGTCTGGAACTCACTGACAGGTTAATGACTTTTCCAGAAAAGCTTATCTACATGTGAAAATCTCCGTCCTGGTTCACACGGATTTGTGGTCATCACTCAGAGACTACCAAAGATGTTTTTTCCCGTTTGGGCTTTGTCCAAGTATCAGCTCTGCTCTTTCTGTTTCAGCCATGCAAACACATGTGACACAGGGGAGGAATTTGACATCACTCCAGCCTCAGAGGGCTCAGTGCCAGCTGCTGGGGAACAGATCTGTAAGGCAGGGACTGCACTGAACACTGTGTCCTGCACTGTGCTAACAGACCTTCAGAAAGGGAAGCCACTGTGTTTCAGTCTTGGCCTGGAGCACACAATGAGCAAGGGAATGCTAATAGTTTCAGCAGCATTGGAGAAGGAAGGATTAAGGAGATGGGATTACTCTTTCTCTCTTCAGAGCTCAGAGAAGCTCTGCCTTTTCTCAAAAACACATAAAATTCTCAGTGAAACTTTCTCTGGTGTTTGAGAGGCCATTATGCAAAAATGATCCTCTATCCATCACATTTCTCATCTTGGGGTACAAACTTGAAGGTGTTTTGCTCCGAAGGACTACGTGAGGTCTGGTGTTTCTTCACTCAACTTCCCCCTTCTCTGTCACTCTGCAACTCTATTTATTGCCTACAGGCCTGACTGGGAGAAGAGACAAAGTCTTATTCCTCAGAAGCAAACGTGCACAAATGTGAGCAAACAAGCCACACATCTCCCTTTTAATGATTGATTATGAACTTCTACCAACACTAGCCTGGGGAGCTACACCTCCAGCTCATATCACAGAAGACTCTTCCCCCCAAGATTTAAAGCATTTTGTGACCCAAGTGCCATCATTTATGATGACTGATGTAAAACTCTACTTTCAATAGGTTTGTTACAAACAGGTTCTTCTCAAAGGGCGACTCTGGCCCATACTGCTGAGATCAACCTCAGTTTCTTCAAAACTCAGCTCATCCAAACCAAGTTTCCATTCTAGCTGCAGAATAAGCCTCTTTATTTGCAGTTTTCAAACTGGCTTACCTAGGAGTCCCCTGAGAGTTAATTTCACATGTGGCGGTCACGTCGCAAAGATACTGCCGGCAGTCGCTGGGTAATGCCAAACACTCAGATGAAGGAGTTCTCCTACTCATCCCAGGCTTGCAAACACAAGTTGCCTAAGGGAAGGCAACACACTGATCATAGAGCTGCATTCACCATCTTTTACCCTGTGAGTTATCCTACAAAAGAGCTGTCTGGTTTCGTTTTGCAAAATCTGAGGTGAGGAGAGCAGATTTGACCAGCACATCCATCAGTTCATGTGAAGAACCTCTCCCTCCCCTGGCCATTTTTCAGACCTTGGCTGTTATTGCCCTTACCTCTCCTGGACGTCTGTAAACACAAAGTGTAGAGTTTTCTGGGCAGCCTCCATTGCTGTCAACACAAGGGTTGATGGGCTGGCAAATCTTTCCATCTCCTTGAAATCCTTCTTTGCAGGTACATTCATATGTACGTGATCCAAGAACTTTACATACAGCAAAGGGGGAACATGGAGAAGGAGAACAAGGATCCTGAGCTGCAATTAAAGAGATTAGAGGTGAGCAGAACCAAACTTCTGTTTTCAAAACAGCACTTAATGCAGCACAGCACACTGCAAGGCATGGAAAGAATGGAGCATAAGGAATTTGTCCTACTAAATGTCTAAAATTTCACAGGGAAATGAAATCATTCCAAACAGCAGACTTTTGGGGGTTTTTATTCTGAGGAATTTGGATGACACATTTTCCATGTTACTTCAGTTACAGAAGTGTGAGTGACAGAGGATTCTTGGATTGATTCTGAATTTGCACCACATCTGAGGTTACATGAAACTGCAGTTTGGTCAGCAAAGCCTGTAAAGAGCCAGTGAAAACAGGTATCCATAGCAGGCTGATTACATACATATTATCTAATTTCTTTAAAGAAAATGAATTTAAAAACTTAAATTTGAAATCAGTGAAGAACTCCTTGGACTCCACACCTTATTATTTAAACTAGTTCAGACTCATCAACATCCTGCTGTCACCATTTAGTACGCAATAATAAGTGAGTGCTGGATGGAACCTGTAACTCTAATTCACTTCTTGCTTTTGTGACCAAGTGAGAGGAGAGCCAAAAGCTTAGCCCTTAATCTTACAGGTATTCCTGAAAAAACGGGTTTTAAACCTCTGCAGTGAAGCAGGCGTTGTGTTCACAGCCATCAAACTCCTCTGCAGATACCAGTGTGACAGGATTTTTTCTAAACAGGACCCTTTAGGGTCACAGAGAAGTTCCTCACCTTGGCAAGTGCTGCCGTGTCTTCTGTAGCCCAGCTTGCAGTCACACACAGCTGTCCCATCCCTCACCACACACTCGCTGTTGGCCTCGCACGTCACGCCTTTGCAAACGGGGAGCTCTGCAGTCACACAGCAAAAAGAGTTTCCCTTGGAGCATGTAGGGCACTGGTAGAAGATACAATTCACTGTCCTGGTTCACCTAGTCACCCTAGGACATTCACCTTACAGAATGTCTGGAAATAAAGGCAAATGTGGTTTCTGAGGGCCCCAAACTGGCACAAAAGCCAGAGGATATGAGCAGTGCAGGCAGATCTAAGTTCCTGGCAGCCTAGGTAGTCAGGGCCCCCAGCTCTGATAGAAGGGATCTGGCTGGTGTCCGGAGAGAGAACAGAGGCATACAGAGATGGTATCTTAATAAATACCATCTTAACAACATCTTACCCCCTGTCACGAAGTGGGGAGTAGACCCCAGCTCTTCCCTCTGTCTCGATCTCCAAAGCTCAAAGCATCTTTCCTCTGCATTCCCACGCTATTCAGTGCCTCCCTGCCCCTTTAGGGACACCCAAGCCCAAGGATACACCCAAGTATCACAGGCCTGCTCTCCCAGCCCCTCTGCAGCTCACCTTGGTCACACCTGGGGCCTGTGTAGCCTCCATAGCATGTGCAGCTCCCATTCCCAGCAACGCCGCCGTTGCATTCCCCGTGCACACAGTCACACTCTGCAAGGGAAGTCCAGACAAAGCTTCAGCCCTTTGGCTGCCAGGAAATGCACAGGGCTCCAGGAGCACACTGGCCAGCTGCCATGGGACTTGGCATCCTGATTTCCCACCAATAATCCACTAGCTCCTTTTAAAATTTGGCCACGCCAGTCAGGGCTTTGAGGAGGTCAATTGGTTGTCCTGGGCTCAAGAAGATGAGGTAAGAGCAGCCCTGAATGCAAGACCTAGACCAGCTTTTCTGGTGTGTTTTAACACATGAGCACAACCACCAAGATCACACCTATCTTGCCTGTGGGGACACAAGGAAGCAGGAGCTAGACAAAAAGGGCCCCGTAGCAGCCAAGCTGCACTGCCCATAATTCACTTCCCAAAATGCCATACATGAAAGGCAGCACAGTGTGTAAGCGTTTTTTTATAGAGGGTAGCAAGGAAGAAGCTGGGACACAAGTGGAGCTGTTATAGGAGCCTGAAAAACAGCTGGGTAGTGAGTGTGGGTTGTTTCAGGGATGCAGGTTAGAAAGAGAAAGTGGGATAGCCCTGGTAAGGAGGGAGAGGGAATTCCAATAGGGAAAATGGACTGTTTGAGTGAGAGACTGAGAATCATTTATTTAATGGGTTGGTGCAGAAGGGCACAAAGACAAAATGTCCCAGACACCTGCTATTGAACAGTGCCAGCTCTCTGCCACTTTTGCCTTCTCCAGCACGTTCCTCACTCAACCTCTTCCCACTCCTTCCTTGTTTTCAGTCATTTTTGTGGAGGTTTCACTTGAATGACTTGTTCTTACCTGACTGACAGTCTGGGCCGAAACGATTTTCATCCCGGCAATTCTGGCAGCCATACCCACTGTATTGCTCCTAGAAAGGCCCCAAAATGTGCCAGATATTATTTTTCTATGTCATTCTATTGTTTCACACATCAATACAGTTTAAAGTCTCTCCCCACTTTTGATTTTCTGTGACATCTGAAGCAACACAGTGAAGAAAACTGATCTGTTCAGTGCTCCAGTAATAACCAGCCCCCACAGCAAAGGAGATGCCAATGTGAGCTGACACACAGAGGACATGCAAATGCCAGGAAACTCTGGTGGGTACTGAGAAAATAATGTCCTAATTAGAGACAGACAGGAATGTTCCAGCTGGCTCCTGATATCTCTCTGAATAAGGAATCTGGAATCCATTAACACCGATGGGATTTTTTACATTGATTTTACAGGGTTCAGGGACCTTCAGCATGCATTTTAGTTGATATAAGATGTCTTTGAGATAAATACAAAATCAACTTTTTTCAAAGACGAGTTCCAAGAGGTAGGATTTGCTGTTAATTAAGGATGCTGTAAATATATACAGTTCATCAGGGGAGGTTTCAAGTCTGACACTGATTCATTACCCTACACATTTCAGAAACACCACTATATTCAATTAAAATGTGCAGGAACTGTTTGGTTACACTAAGTCTGGAGTGGTAAAGAAAAAAGAAGAAGAAAGAAAAAAAAAATAAAAAATCTGCCCTAAATTCTCTTTCTCATCTCTCCTGCTTTTCCTGAGAGGGGGAGCCTCTGCCTACCTGGGTACAGCTCATGAACAGCCAAGTGTCTCAGGGCTTCTTGCAGCCACAGACACAATCATTTCAACAGATCAGGGGTTAAATGAATGCAATTCTTTCCTTATTTCATCCTTGAGACTCTTCCCAACTCCACACCATCACTAACAGTGTTTTAGTGCTATCGCCGACACCAGTGCTGCAGGAAAACCACAGACGCTGATGCTGGGATGAAGGAAGCTGCAAATGGCCTTCCAGGCAGAAGGGCGGCCTCCACCCACCTGCACCTGCACAGGCACCACACAAACAACTCCCTCTGACAAAGCACATCACCCTCAGAGTAACTCATGCACTGACCTTGCAGATGCAGGTCCCATTTTGCTGTATACCATCCAAGCATGTCCCATGGCCACTGCAGGGATTTTCAGAGCCACCTGGACACTCTAGCAGGTAAGAGACAGGACAGATAAGATTGAATTGAACAACCAGCACCCTCCATCTCCTCCTCCACCAGGTATTCCACCTGTACAAAACAAAGGCCTCTTCACCAGCAAATTATTCAGCATGCCTAACACTGGCCCAGCAGTGAAAGGTCTAAGGAAAAGTCCCAACAAGCCATAACTACATTTCAACAAAGGCACTGAAACATCTTTTGAGGTTGGGCCGCTGCTGCCAGCAGCACTGAGAGGTGAGGGCAGTTCTGGAACTAGGAACAGACAAGAGCCTGCTTTGCAAAGACACTGAGCATTTTCAGCTCTTTATGAAGAGCTGGAATTGTGCCCAGAAAAACAGGGTCCCCATATCTTTAGAGTGGGGTACCTCAGATTCTGAGGACTGTTTCTGATAATTCTGAAATCTGTGATTTCTCTGATGAAACTAGCTGCTTATTCAAAGCCAGTATGAGAACAGGTTCAAGCTCTCAAGCAGTCTCCCATCTTCTGCAGAACTGGAGGGGATCTTTCCATATTCCACCAGCCAAACGCGAGAGAAATGTTTAGCTTAGTAGATCTTGCTTTCAGGTTTTTGAGACAAGACAAATTCTCATTACTTGGCATAAATCTGAGTGGGAGTTTCAGGATGGTTATTTTCACCTTGGGTTGGAATTGCTAAGTATTTTCTGTGGCTGAACGGCTGACTAACTCCAGACTATAGAGCAGCACACGTGGCACACGCGCTGCAGACAACAGGGATATCGGAAAGATCTTCCTCTTCCTTTGGAAACTTTTGTAAAGAGGAACAAAAACATCCCTTTCCAAAAGTTTATTTTTATAGAAGAGACAAAAGGAAGTTCCACCACAGGAGGTTATGTTATGTGTTAAATGTAAGGGGATTCAACTCATCTGGAGCAGAGATTATGCGCTGAACAGACAGATATGCTCCCAGACAGATAATGGAGACCTTGTGAGCGTTCAAGGAATAATGAAAATTAATCACCTCAATATATATTTAATGCCTCCTATTAAAACTGGTTTGACCCGTTCAACAGTTGGGGGTTGTTGTAAAACCCCCCAGACTTACCATAACACTCCGTACCCCAGAATCCTGGACAGCACTTTCTCTCCTCAATTTCCTTCTTACACATGTGGTGGCACCCTGGCAGGGAAAGGGTATTTTCTCCTAACTTGACAGAGTATCTTAAAAAGAATAATCCAAGATTATGATTATACTGCAAATCCAGCACTGTTGGAGGGTTTCTAGGCAATCACACTGCAGCACCCTGAGCTCCGAAGGGAAGGATGGGCCCTCATCCCCTGTTCCACATGCACACACAAGAGGTTTCACTCCAATTATGCCTTCTCTAAAGAGTCCCACTGATCTGAGCCTCAAAGACTGGTTAGAAGAAACCTGTCAGGGACTGGGCATGAGACAGGATCTTGCATCAGAACAGAAACCTTGGGTCCTGAAGGGTTAAACAGCACAGAAACAAAGTTAGGATTTCCAGAGTGACTCAGCATTCGACTTCATACCTAAAATAAGTTTAGAAGAACAAAATCTCCTTTCAGGACTCATCCTTTTCTGTCTTTTACTAAAGATTACAGATCAAAATGCTGTAAATTTGGATATAATAGCCATATTATTCACAGATTCTCTAATCAATCTTGGACAAAAGCCTTAAATCCCTCAAAGAAGCATCTTCTTTTCAACCCGTCATCCCGCCCCTCTACTCACAGGGTGAGTCCTTGGTGGCAGTGCCTCTTGTTCTGCACGTACGCGCTACAAAACTATTCTTGGGTCTGTCCAACAACCACCACAAGAGTAGATAACACACAGAAAAACTGCATAGACTCACATTATTCTTACACTTCATTTTATTTTTGGCACCACATCCTTCCCAAAAGGAACTTGGAAATTGTCTCAATAGCATTGCTGCTTTGGCTTCCATCTGACTCCTGTGTGTGTGTGCAAAAACTGCTATAAACTGCAGAACGGCCACTGCTATTTTTAAAGTGTTTTGAGGGAATCAAAGAGCGGACAATGGAGCTGTATATTCACAGTTAACATTCACTGCTGAATGCACACACCAACAATAATCTATAGTGTTTCATTTTACAAAAGCCTCCTAATAAATTCAGTTTTCCTTCATCCTTTTCCTACCAACCAAGTTCAACAGAGTAGGAGCAAGGAACACATGAACAAGCAATTGTCATAAAGTGAACTAGGAAGGTTAAAAGTTCAGAGGATTATTGCTGGAAGCTGGGAGGATATACAAGGGGAACTATCATTATATTATTTTCCTAATAAGCCACTAAGGAATTCTGGGTCTGAAACAGGTTTCTGTGCTAGACAGACTTTTGTTAAATTGCTACAGCAGGATTAGCAAACTCAGGTTGTTTAGGGCAAGTTAAGAGGTTATTGTCATTTAACTGCCCTGTGTATATAGAACCTGCCCAGAAAAAGTCCATGGGATTTGCAAGGACACAGAAGCAACAATAATTAATGGCCGTAAACCCACCTGAAAACAAAACTCTGTGGACTTTTACAGCTTTACGTGTGTGTTCTCCTGAAGACACACACTACTTCCTGCATAGAAGGGCTGCACCAAAAGCACAACAGAGTTAGGAAATAGGCCTTACCTGCAGTCCCTCACCCCTGATCTTTGGGTGGTCTTTAACCAGCCTCTTGGACACAACATTTTAGGCACTGCAGCACAAGAAGTACACGCTGTATTCAAGGTGAACATCGTCTTGACATTGCATCGCATGGATTTTAACTTAAAAAGAAGAAACAGAATGGAAATAGCCCCAGATTAAATTGTTATCCTAGGCACTTTTCTTGCCAATCTTGTAAAATTTCATCAAGTCGCACCATTCATTAGATATCACTGGGGAGGGCAGTGGCCAGGGCAGCTGCTGGGAGGTAACACACACTCCCGTGGACTAAACCCCCCTGCCATGGTGCTGCATGCTGGGACCCACCTGGATCTCAGCTAGAAGAAACAGGGCTGATCACAGCTATCTTGTCCTTTCCCTACAACCCACAGGAAATAGTCTAACCGTTTCCAAAATAATCACAGCTCTGCACTGCTAATTTCAGCTGATCTTTTACAAACATGTGGTAGTGGTGTGTGAGGACAAGCCCTAAATTAAAAACCTTTGCCAGAAGACACTGAATTAAAGGCAACACAGCATTTATCTTTTCCATGCCACTGATAAAATCCAGTTCATTGCTGTTCCACGGGCCTGCAGAGCTGACTGTGTTAGTTCAGTCTATTTCCCAGAGCCAGGAGCTGCTCACAGAAATATTTCTCATTGCAATTGTCTGTGAGGAGGCACAGAGGGGTGGATGAAAAGGAAATGTGCTCTGCACCTCTCTGAACACCATGGTGCTTTGATCTCAGGTGAGAAGGACTCACAAACATTGGCATGAAGATCACGTAGGACACTTGGATATATTACATGGTTGGTGAATAAGGCAGCTAAGTCATTTCACCCAAACAGAATTAATTTAGGGGTTTGATTTTCCTCACAGGGCTTTCCTGCACCCCTGCACAACCTTGCTCCTCCAAGTGAAACACAGATGGTAAAGTACAGCCTCAGAGTGAATGGTCATCATCACCTGCCAAACTGTCATTAAAACCTGTGACTTTGCTCCAAATGTGTTTCCTTGAATTGCTAAATTTCTGGAAACAAGCAACTGCATGGAAACCTCATTGGTAATTTTGAAAACAGACAGTATTTGCCGCTGCCGATGACAGAGAAAAGTTGGGAGGCACGAGCTGTGTACGCCCCAGAAGGCCATTGACTAGAAAAAACCTACAGAGCTCATCCTAGCTGTGCCTCTACAGGTACTGTATTTTCTGAAAATAAAAACATTAGATCAAATTTTGGGAGGAGACCTTGATCTGGAATTTTTAAGTCAATCCGGAACAATGTTGATAATGCAGCAGCCCTCCTGTCCCCAGAACTCCTTGTTTTGGATTCCCATCAGCAGTCTCAGCTTTGCTTCCTCTGAACTTAAGCCCAGACACATACATTTGCCTCAAGGCAAGGGAGGAAGTTCCCATCAGTTATCAAGAGCTCAGGAAGGCCCTCCCAGATGACTGGCAGCAGACCCTGTCAGCAAAACCTCCTGAGAGATAACTCTCATGTCTCAAGTCCAGAGGGACACGTCCCTGGAATATTTCCTAACTCCTTCCCTCTGACTGGAGTCATTGAGCTTTTCCTCATATTTATGGATCCACCTTCTGCAGCCATACATGCAAGCATGCCGCCCAGTGAAGGAAATTGTTTCTGTGCCTGTGGTTGCCCTTCCCATTGTCATGAGTTAGCACAGTTTAGTTTTTAGTTAAGGAGGAATGAGGAATGCTTTTCCCTGTCAGGACTTTAGAATTGCTTTAGAAAAGACAGGGTCCTATCAGAAGACTAGTTTGGGATATTGGCATCTGTTTTGACTACTGAGGATGTTAATTGCGACTTTGGGAAGTACCCATAAAAACCGTAATTTCCTGCAGGTCGCTCTCTTGCTTTCGGGACAGTCACCAGGTAACATCGTGAGCAGCAGAGCAGGGCCTGGCTCAGGCCCCGCTGCCCTTGGGCGGCTGTGCCGGGCCCGGCCCGGCCTCTGGGAGCTGCTGGCGGCACGGGGAGCAGCCTGGGCCGGCTGAGCCCCCTTTTCTCCTGGCTGAGCCCCCTTTCCCCAGGCTGAGCCCCCTTTCCCCCGGCTGAGCCCCCTTTCCCCAGGCTGAGCCCCCTTTCCCCCGCTGTGTCCCCTTTCCCCCGGCTGAGCCCCCTTTTCCCCAGGCTGAGCCCCTTTCCCCAGGCTGAACCCCCTTTCCCCCAGCTGAGCCCCCTTTTCCCTGGCTGAGCCCCCTTTTCCCCAGGCTGAGCCCCCTTTTCCCTGTCTGAACCCCCTTTTCTCCCGTCTGTGTCCCCTTTCCCCTGGCTGCCAGCAGGAGAGAGGGGCGGCCGCAGCTCGGCAGTGCTGGCCACGTGTTCAGAGCCGCGGCAGAGGGGGCCAAGCCATGGCCCGCCTCAAGAACGGCTGGCAGCAGAGAAAGAAAGCCTGCAGCTTTGTACCAACTCTGAGCTGAGCCACCATCAATGAGACCAAGGGGTGGAGGAGAGGACATCCACCAGCCTCCCCCATCAGCACGGCTTTGTGTCTCTGCAGCCCTGCAGCCCGGGGCAGAGAGCACATGGCCACTGCAGGCCTGGGCAGATTGAACCCCTTCCTGGCAATATGAAGCTTCCAAGGTCTATCCCTTCCCTGAGAAAGAGAAGAAAGAGACAGAGTGGACATAGAAAAGACACTGCATTAAGTCAGTGGATCAAGAGTGAAAGAACTGATAGTATTATTGGACAATGGGATTGAGGATGTGGACATTTTTAACCAGCCTTCTCTGTGGTAAACTGTGGAGAAATGGACTGTTCCTTATAACATCTTAATGTTGTTTAGGGGAATGCTGGTTCTAATCAGAATTGAGGACTGATATGATTGAGATTTAAGTGAGAACCTTAAAGCCCTCACTCCTGGGTTAAACGGAGGTCTCAGCCTTTGAGACAAAGATGATTTTAGAGAGAAAGTGATTTGAAGCCCTTGGCTCCTGGGGTAAAAGGAGGTCTTTATTTCTTTTGAGATAGAGATGATTTTAAAGACAGAAAAAGAGAATCCTCGCTTTGTACTAGAAGAAGCATTTTTAAACAGTACCCCAGATACACTGAGAGGCCCATAAGTAACCAGGGGAAAGGCTGCTAATGGGTGGAACAGCACAATCTGCAAAAACTCCGGGTGGTTGCAGATTTGTGACTTTAGGAGCCACAAGACTGTTGTAGTCTCGTGGCAAGGGTCTTCATGGGACTCTAGAGAGAATCCTCTCCCAAAGTGATGAAAGATTATGTTTAAATGGTGAAACTGACTGAAAATCACAGGTTGTATCTCTCTACGTTGTTTTGTAAAAAAGTTAACACTTTGCAGGGGCAAGGAAGAGTGTTTTGGAGTTTCATTCTGTTGTGTTTTAGGTTTTTTTCCTAACTTTCTTTTTCCATTCTTTTAGTGTGTGTTAATAAAACTACTTGTTCATTTGTAAGCTTGAGCCTGCTTCGCTTTTCTCCTAATATTTCTCCCACAGAAAGAAAATAAACACTAAGACCACTACACTAAATTCAGGATCCAGAATGTGGTGAACGTGAAACCACTACACCCATGGATATTAACTTCTAGTTGTGCTTCTGAGGCTTTCCTGCCACACAGCAACCTCCAGTTCCCTGGCAGAATCCCTATGGAACCTCTTATGTCAAGGACTCCCTTGCATTCTAAAGAGATCAAAACCAATCTGAGATCCACCAAATCCACCTCCCCTGTGAGCACCAGCCTTACTGCTATTATCCAGCAGAACAGAGATCAGCTTTGCTGTTCCTTACGCTTCCACCCACGCAGAGCAGGCAGAGGAGATCTCCCGTTTTTCATGGAGCAAAACAAAGACAAAAAATATGGATGAATAAACAAGGTGCTGCCTCCAGAGTACTGTGTCTGTAAAGATCAGCAGTGCCATTGATGGGGTAGGGAAGAAGCCCATCCAGCCATCTTGACTGGATCCTAAATTAGGACTCCATATTAAAGCTGGGCTTTTAAATGGAGCCAGTTGAAGCCAGGCACATGGGTCTCACAGAGCAGCACAGCTCCTGTCTTTTTAGTCTCATGGAATCCCAGCGTTAGCCTGTTTCCTGAGACAATGCCTCAGAAAAAGAAATGGGAAGATGCCTGAGCAAGAAATTGAGATGTGAACTCCTTCCTGTGAGTTAGAATTATGCCACAAACCTTTACCAGGTATCTGAGCCACCCTATCTTACAAAAAAGACCATAAACAGTAGAGCACAAAATACCAAATTAAAATTCTCCAATCTTCTACTTCATCTGTGCTTGCAGGCATCAGACACAGTTGGGCCATTAAATGTGTTCTCTGTCATGGTGGTGGAGGAAGCCACCATTATTCATACATTTTTCTATTTCCCTTCTCTTTCCTTCAACAATGTGGCTCCATTTCTCAATGGAAATGAAGAGTGGGAGAGATGGATGTTTGTCATTCCCACCTGTTGGCATGTTTAATTACTTGCAGACAAGACAGTTATTGTAGAATCCCTTCTACCCTATGGAGACACTTGATAAGCATTAGGCAGCTTTCCAGTAAGATCTTCCCCTTTTTACAAGGAAATATGCTTGTGTCAGCAGCAATAGGCAGGAGGAAAGAGGAAGAAAACAGCTGAGTGGAAAAGTATTAAAAAAGAAAAAATTCCCTTCTAATTTGAGTGACAGAACTGATGAAGCAGTCATTTTCTGGAGAGTTTTGCTTCTTAGGAAAGCAGAAGAGGGAATCAAAGGACCCAAATGCAACAGTCTGGATACTCAAAATCTGGAGAGGATGAAGAACAGACAGAAGTTTGAGTCAGAAGTGGCTCCTGGGGCACAGCCTCATGGAAAACAATGATGCACTGCTCCCTTGGGCTCATTTTTGACTGCTGTTTCGAAGTGCAAAGCCACTGAAAAGGAAGCAGCAGGAGGGAATGTCTGTCCTTGTGATGCAGCAGTGCTGCCTGGTGACAGTCACTGTTCTCATCAGGTGATATGAGCCTGGACTGGGTCACAGTTCATGTACAAAGGAACAGGAAAGGAGGACTGATGCTCTCAATTATCATGAAAATGAAAAGAATTTTTTAAAGCAGAAGACATCCACCTGTAGCCAAAAAAAAGTTAAGAGCAGGGTGCCTCTGTCTTCCAGGCTGTGCTGTGCTCTCTCCCTGCACCCAAATGCTTGTGCAAGAGCAACCACTACTCTCTGCACTCAGCTGAGACACATCAAAGCTTCTGGATGCTGCAGTGTTTCCTTCCCTCCTCTCTGAACAGATGTCCCTCACTTCTCAAGTGCTCGTTTCTCTTATTCCACCTCAAGAGGATAAGCTGGGAAGTATTTCGTAAGGGCTAGTTTCATTCCCCCCATTTTCACTCTTTATCTTTTACTTCCAAACCATAGCACAAATCCTTCTGCACGGTAAAAGTCTCAAGGAAGAAAGAAAAACATATTTGGACGTCAGTGTTGGGCTCCAACAATCCTGGGAGCCAGCTCTGGAAATAGCCATTATTTAATGAATCACCAATTTTCCAGTGCATTTGCCCTTTACGAAACAGAGCTGTAGACACATGCTCGAGTCATTGTAGTCATGTCCCTGCCCAAGGAGCTCTCAATAACTCCTGAGCTGAACACAGCAGCAGCTCCTGGACACAGAGACTCTTCACACTTTTTCAGGGAAGACGCTTAAGGGTGAACAATCAAGCTCAGAGATCACGTAACATGAGATCTATTGTTGCCCTGTGTGTTTCCCAGCATCTCAGCTGAAGAGCACGGGAACATGGGGATGATGACACCACTCTCCTCATTTCCCACCTGCCTCCATTCCTCCACCAGCACAGCCTGGGATTGGCCTCCTCCCAGCAGAAAAACTTCCATGGTTCTCACATCTGCGGCATCTTCCCCAGCCCATAGCAAGAGATATAAAAAACCAAATCAGACAAATAAAGTTGCTGTCATGTTTGAACCATTAAAGCTGAGCCTTGAGGTAACATCACTGACAAACAGGTAGCACACAATCTCTCTCCTCTCTCAGTGGCCCCTATGAGCCAAGAAAAGCCTCCTGCGGAATCACAGCACTTTTATTCCAATCAGATCCAATGGGTTTTCTAAACTGCCAGAGAAGGCTTCATTAGATCCTTATTTTTCCTTCTCTCCCATTATAACCTTTCAAATGTTTCTTCTCTTTCTCCATAAAGAGGGAATTTTTGAGGAAAAAACTCTAAAAGGGAGTTATTCCTGGATTAAATAAACTGCTCCAGAGGTGATTCAAAACATTCAACTTCTCTGTAAGTGGGTACTCACTACCTGATAATGTAACTGCTCCATGCCAAGCCAGAGTCTTCAGTGATTACAGAGATCAACAGAGTGTCTCCAAGTAGAGAGACATTTCCATTTCCACCAGCTGAAGACACAAGCTGTGTCTCTGAACACAATCTGAAACTCATCTGCCTTGAACCCACGTCTGCAGACAGATGAAATCCAACCCTAGAGACACTTCATATTTGTGCTCAAGTCACTGGAATGATCCTACAAGCCTTCCTAGTATTCATTTATGCCCTTTCATGCAAGAGTCTATACAGAAGTTTCCACCCAAAGGTCTGATACTGAAGGATCTTTCCAGTCCTCTGGCTTTTTCTAAATCAAGTCCTTGAGACTCAAGACCCTTGAGTCCTTGTGCCCGCTCCCCACAAGGCCCTGCTGTGTCATTCAAAACAAGACAACTCTCCACAGCGTGTTTCCCTTACCAAAGGAATTTCCAAATGCCCCCCCCAGCTCCAAGATTAGCATTAGTTCTTTCCTCCAGCAGCAGGACACAAGGAAGGAGATGGCAGAAGACAATATAATGTGAATTAATGTGTATTCCAGCCCACAGGAGCTGGGCTGCCTCACCGTGGAGCCTAGAGAACAGGTCGACAAAGGTATCACACATTCTCCTACGTGCTGCTGCTAAACATAAGAACAGAGATGAAGGAAGCAAAAAAAAATCAACAAAATTGAAATAAAATGGAAAGTATTCAACAATCCTCGTGGAGGAGCTTTTGGGAAATATACTTGAATCAAACTGTTGCAAAGGGACAAATTGGTGACACTGTAAAAAATTTTTTTAAGGCAAAATTCTCCTGGGAAATTTAAGGATCTGTCCTGATGAATACAGAGTTCCCATCCCACATAGTGAAACTAGCAGAAGATGCTGGGTATTTCCCTCTGATGTTGTTTCTTTCAAGTTCAATGCTGAACATAGACAAATTTCATCTAATTTAAAACTTAGCAGCTCCCTTAAACCTTATATTTAGTTCCTCAGTTTGGACTACAGAGAAGATACCTTACAGCCCTACAGTTTTTACTGATTTTATTCTGCACCTAACTAAATGTAGATGAAAATATGTGTTGTTTGCTACCATCCAAATATGAAGAACTTCTCAATGAACATTTAAACAAAGACCCGCAGACTTACCTTCTGGCTCTGGCAGTCAGCTGTGGGAGCGAAGCACGCTGCTAAGAAGAAAAACAGCAATCCAGGAGGATGCATTTTCAGGCTTTTACAGGCAGGACCCTTTACACAAAAGGGGTGGTGAGAGAGGCTGCAATTTCTGTAAGATAACACCGCCTACTAAGAATCAGATCCAAGACAAACCAGAGGTTAAAAGTAAACAGGGAGAGAGCATTTTTGCACTGTGCTTTTTGGCTGCAAAGCCTTCAGAAATGGATCCGCTACTTCTAATGTTCTTTCTGAATCAACATAACCTTTTTCTTTCCATTCTTTTTTAAAATGCACAAGCAGAACTCCTTAGTAAAAGGTTTACTCAAAACAGGAACATCCACGGATTTCCTCTTACATATCAGTTCAAAACAGAAGGAAGGAAATCCTTAGTTTTCAACTAATTGGAATGAAAAGAGGTTAACTGTATGCTTAACAGAAGGCAAATCCAATGGACGAACTTAAATACCATAAATTTGTAAAGGGTATGTTAATTTCCTTTTGCCAGTGATGTGAATATGTCCATAACACCTCAAAGTGAAGGGAGAGCTGAGCACTGCCTATCCCAAAGTTTGCAAGAACAAAGCAATGCGAGTGATGGGCTGTGCTTCAGAGCAGGAATGGAGCACATTGCATCAATCAATCAATCTATCAAGCATTTCGGCAGGCTTTGATAATTTTTAAAGCAGTTGACTTTCTCAGCAAGAAAAGCTGATGCTATGGCAGCAGTGGCAAAATTTATAATTTTCCAAACACTTTGCCGTCAGCTTGATGAATCCACTGAGCACCGCACTCAGAACAGGAAAGTTCCAAAACAGGATTAAAAAAAATACATACTAACCTGAGGTACAGTCTGCAATTTATATTCTCCTTTTGAATATTACAAAGAATTGATTATTGACAGATTTTCCATGGCCTTTGTCTCCTTGCACTGCCAAGAGAGCCCACTATCCTGAGCAGTCGAAGGACTGCTTCTGTTAGCAATAAATCTCACCAAGCAATGAGACACCTTCATATTTTCAAGCCATTAATAGTACGTGAAGATGCCTAAATGCAACAGGACAGGGAGCTATTCTTGTGTTTACATAAATTATGAGACCACAAATACTTTTTTGTCCCTGCATCCCCACAAAGACGCACATGCTGTAACATAGGAGGTGAAATAGGAACCGCTGTACTTACTGGTGCCGTTAGCCGCACTTTACTTCTGCCTTCATCCTACAGGGAAAGGCAGCATGATGAACAGCCAGCCCTGCTATATATCCTGCACTAACAGGAAGCAGATAAGGCACACAACCATCCACTGCAACCCATGTGAGCAGCACCAGCCCACAGCTCAACCTGACAGCTCAGCCCACTTGTCCTGCCACAGGACAGCTGCAGCCCTGGGACTGCCGCTGCCCAACTGGTGCCACTCCGTCAAGGTCAGAGGGCTCACACTGCTCTGGAAACCATTTGGTACCCTGGAGGTCTTCAAAATGAGGCAGGGGCATCATGGCTCAAGCCAGCTCTGGTGGGATGGGAAAGTCACAAAGGGACAGTAGAGAATGGAAGCTGTACAGTGTGTTCTTGGCCTGCGGTCGTGGCCCTGAGCTGGCCATGGAAACACAGGAATGAGGCTGCCCCTCTGCTCCATGCTGCTCCAGAAGGATGGTGAAGATGGTTGACTGGTTTTTCAAGAGCTGGCTGTGGGACACAGCAATTAAGCTGCCAGCATCCACACATAGCTGATAAGTTTTTAAGGTGAAAATAGCTCACCTTAGAGCACTTGAAGAGGCATTGGCTTCTAAATGGCTCAGCACTGAAAATGGAACAGGGCAAGAAAAGACACACAAAGACTAATTCCAGGGCTTTCCACTGCTGCTTATCATCACTGTATCTGACCGACTGCAGGGAAACCAGGAAGGGAGAGAAATGCTTGGTGAGATTCCTGTTTGAATTAAATAAATCAGATTCACAGCAACATCAAAAGGTTCACAGCCAGCTTCCTTATCTGACCTCACCTCAATTAAAGGCTAGCAATACAACAGCAATACACAGGCTAAAAATGCAAACAGTGAGTACAGCAGCAGGGTGTAAACTGAAAAATCAAAAGGTTATCTGTCATTAGACACTGCTTTCCTGATCAAGCAGCATAAGCAGCGTGTGTTTCAGCCACTGCCTGTGAGCTGCTCTGAGAGAATGGAAACTTTGCCCACCACCACTGGATCTGGAACACCGAAATCTCCAACAACTTTGGATTTCATGATTCTGGAAATTAGTAAGAAGGTGAAACACCAACCACCTTTAAGTTAATAGGTGGCCAAGAGCCATTAATAATGTTCAGTGCACAGAAGCCAAGGCGCTCTCAGCAGCAGTTCAGCTGGCAGTGTCATCAAAGACAGCAACACCAGCAGAGAAAAAAGCACAGGAAGCAAAAACAAGCCAAACAAACCCAAATTACTGCTCCACTCCCAGTTTCTGTTCTCTTCTGATAGATGGATTCCTCCTAGGCAGATAACTGTATTTTCTCATGGATGACATCTATAAAAACTTTATGCCTTAGAGGCAAAATGCATTGGATCAATTTCTTGATTCTCCTGTTTTGTCCAATACTCTTCAAAACTGTCTACAAATAGAAACCCCACTACCCTCACTCATTTCAATATTAGACTTGCTCATGCACAGAGACATCTCTACAAAATATTTCAAACCCCCAAAATCTCCTTAAGGAAGATCCTGATATCAGCCAGAGAGCCTTCATCAAAAGAGAAAATTTAGGCAAGACTTGTAAAGATCTGATGAGAGAACACACAAATGGCCCTATGCAGGCAGGGTAGGAGGGTTTTGTCCACAGTCTAGTCAATGCTTGATTGAAATAGGACTGTGTAAATCCAGTTTTAAAACATACAGTAGGAGTTGTCAACTGTCTGCCTGTGTGTTTATCTGTGAGGTTTCACACACGGACCTTTATTTGTTTTGGAAAGCATGGAGATTGACTTATCTGTCAAGTCTCTCTTGCCCACATAACAGAAGGTGGCTGGTTGAACAGGAAAAAGTCACAGATGTTGGGTCTCACAAACATCTTCAAATTCTGGCCCTGGCTTCTTCAAGATTACTTCTACAAAACACTTAAAATTTATCTTGTGGGCTCTCCAGTCATCAGCAGATTGTTGGCAGCAGGAACACTCAGGATTTTTCCCTCTCAGGGAAAAACTTTATGCATCAATGACAAGCTGTGTCTTCTAAAGCAACTTATCTAAGACCTGGCATTTTTATTGTGTACACATTAACATTTAAAGTTGAGAAGCTGCTGGCAAAAATTACTTGACTTGTTTCACAGGAAAATAAATCAAATCCCCACCTGGATAAAGGCAAAGGATAAGGCTATAAACCCTCCCAGACTCCCTGCCTGTGCCACACACAGTGTTTTAAAATGCTGGGTTACCAGCTTTGCTCTGTAAAGTGTGTGCAGCTCCGACTAGATTGGGCAATTTCCTGTGACTGAAATCTTTTGTTTAGAAACTACAGAGCCAAAGCAAGTGATTTGCCATCCAGTCCACCTTGCGACACAGCTTCTCTGGGAAATGCCCATTTGCTTACATCCACAGACAGAAAAGGACTCTTGTTCTGCACTTCTGGCAAAGCTGGGAAAGGACATTAAGTCCCTTCCTCTGAACTGTAAGGGTGTAAGAAGGCTCTAAGTCTGGAAAGGACTAAACAGCCAAGCCAATAGTGCTTGTGTGTAGGAAGGGGGCCAGCTGAACCACACTTACCCAAAATATTCTCAGGGTCCTGGTGAAGATGCAAGGGCACGGTCCTAATTTTACTTTCCTCTTGGTAAGTTGGGAAGAACAGGAATTTTAAGGTTTGCTCATAAAAGCAAAGGAAACTGCAAGGATTGCACAGAGAATAGGACTCTGCTTATCCTTCTCTTTCTCCTACAGACACAGTAGTCCTGTTCCAAGCAGACAGGTTGTCGCACAATTTGTTGGCACAAACGGGCCAATGTTCTCACACAATTCAGAAAGAAAATGTCATGGTTGCTCACGTCCTGTTACTCCAAAACCTCTATGGGCAACAGCACCAACATCAGTAAATAAATGCTTTAAGTCTGGCCTATCACTTTCTCTTGACTCAGAGTTCCTTTACACGTTCTGCTGCAGTGAAAACCAGCGACATTTTCCCATCTTTGTTGCAGTTTTGTACCTTTCCCATTTATTAAGCAGCACTCTGGGATTATACTGGAAACTCAGACTCTAAACTCCCCATAGGTATCCAATATTGGAATTCTGGGTACAACTCCTTGTTTCAATAGCTGAGCTATTGAAACTCGGTACCTGCTGACAGGAGCAGGATGGCAGAGGTGGAGAGCTCTCCCATGAAGTGCTGCTGATCCTTCAGGTCCTGTTGTCTATAAGGAATAGAAGGGGCCTGCAATGTGCTTGACTCAAGCTGTAGCCAAGTTTGCCAAGGATAGCGCTGAACATCTGCCTGAGAACAGATGGAGATGGGAGTCAGAATCCTGCTAGCTCTGCCTTTTCAGCAGCTCCAGAGATGCTAGGAGTTCTTGTCATCCCCTCTTAGAGACCCCAAAGACTGAAGCACAAGGGTTTGGTTCCCACCTTATCACCTCTGGCTACTGCTCTTCATGCACCTATTCAGGTATTTTTTTGTGTGTGTCTTTTTTTAGTGCTTTCTGGATCTAATGAATTTCACATCCTCCCTTTTTCCACATCAATCTTTAGCTTTCCAAATTACTAAAAGCCCTTAATTATCAGGCGGACATTAAGAAACAGAAGCTTGTAGTCCGCTCTTAGCCACAACTTCCCACTTTTCCTTATGTTGCTGCTTTTCTGTCTAAGATTTGGTATGTTTGTGGATTAGTACTGCAGAACTAAACTTTCTGATCAGGATACAAGTAAGATGCAGCAGCACTTTGTGTTGTATCAATTAAAAAACCCCACCTCATTATCTTGTCAAGGCTGATAAGAACAAGAAGGCAAGCCAGAGGGGCTGATGGACATACATGACTGTGCAGTACACCCACAGCCAGGCAGATCAGAGCCCCGTAAAGCAGCACAGGAATGGACACAGGGCAGACAGGATGCAGGACACACTGCCAATTCTTCTTGCAGAGAAAACAGTGGAGCCCAGGTCAGCACCTCATTTACTCTCCTTCCTAGTGAGGTTCATTTACAGTTTTTAAATTGTAATACAAGGGAAGTTTTAAAACCTTTAGGCAGATCCTTGGCAGACGACACTGAACAAAAATAATTGTCTGGGTCTTCCTAGGGTAGCAAAAATCTACATCAGCTGCAGAGCCAGAAGTCTGAGAGTTCAGGAGATACTTTCCTGACAAAGGTTCCCCCACCTGCCTCTGTGTGTTTCTGGTCCTAACTTCAGCTACTCAGACAATGTCTTAATGTTAAACAAGGGTTGGAAGCTGGAAAGAATTTGAGGACAAAGGGTTACTAATGAGAAATATGCCTGCAGGGCTTCGTAGTGCTCTTGCAAAAAGAGAAGAAGAAATCAAGATTATTCTATGTGACCTCAGCTGTTAACAGTGACTTCATTCTGCAGAGCTTTCTGTAGAAACTAAATGTGGAAAGTTCTGGGAAATCTTTATGAACTGAAGTGATTTGTTTAGTTTCAAGATGAATGATTGTACGTTTTCAAGAAAACCTCACCTAAATCCTTGTATTTACGAACAAAAGACTATATTCAAATTAGACAATAAAGACAATAGGTTGGCACTGAAGAATGGCAGTTGATAAAAGTTTTCAGCCTCATATTGCACTTAAATGAACAGAAATGCACACCTGCAAAGCACTGACTCCAGCAGGTTCTAACACAGAGCATCTCTCCTCTGGAGTCTGGCTGGGAATTTGAGGTGTTCAGGCTGGGAAAAAAAAAAGCAGGTCCAGGAAGATCTCACTGCAGCCATATCAGCATTTAAAGGTTTTTCTTAATGAGGGACTTTATACCTCGGCAGACAGCGATACAAGCATGGGGAGTGTTTTTTAATTAAAAAGAAGAGATTTAAATCAGATAATAGGAAGAAATTCCTTACTCAGAGGCTCTGGTACAGGTGAGCCAGGGATGCTGTGGATGCCCCATCCCCAGAAGTGTCCAAGGTCAGGCTGGATGGAGCCCATAGAAATTTGATTTAGTGCGTGGCATCCCTGCCCATGGGAGGGGGATCGGAATGAGATTATCTTGAAAGTCCATTGCAACACATATCATTCTGTGATTCTATGAAAGCAGCAAGGGATCAGATACCTGGTAGCAGGAGAGAAGGGGATTTCTTGTTTGGGGCTTGATTGGGCTCTAATTTCTACTTTTTTTTTCCAGGTAAAAATAAAAAAGAGGTGAAGTATCAGGAGAAAAGCTTTATTTAGCCCATGCTCTACTTAGCAGAGAATGAAAGATGATTTATTGAAAAAATGCCCTGTAATTAAAAAGTTCTGATGGCACCACAGGTAAGATAGTTAATAGAAGAATCAAAACATACTGCAGAACTGTACTCAACATTTCATTAATCTTAAAATGTGATCAATGCTTACCAAGATAACAAGGAGGAATTGCAGCTGTTTCCTGGATTAATAATCTAATCCAAAGGGACAGATTCTATGCTTTAAACATCTGTGAACTTAAAAAGAATTTCAAGTTTAACAAACACAACAGATGCATTTTTGCTGAAACGAAATATGAAAAAGGCCTTACCTGCTCAAAGTATATAACAAACAGAGCATTATCCCTGCTTACTCTAAAATAAGATTCTCTGATACCCACTACTGTATTAAAAAGCCTTTAAACAGTTGGTTTTTACAGGAGATGCTTAAAACAGAACTCAGGTCTGTCTCCAGCACAGGGCACCCCCCAGAACAGCCCTTATAAGAGGGAAGCAGGGCTGACTTATCCAGGAGCAGTGACAGGTAAAAACCCCCTCAGGAGAGACAGATCTGTCCAGGTTGGCTCAAATCCCAGGCAGTTCCAGAGGACTTCTTACAGATTCCCTTTAGTATTCATTTATAAATTCACTTGTAAATTATCTTTTCATCTGGTAAGTTCTCAAATGCTTTTGAAAAATCAGGCTGTTTTAAGTTGCCACAGCTTCCTCAAGTGTTTCCTTGGACAATTATTAATAAGTGATTAACAGAGCTACTTCAGAAAGAACTAGTGAAGACCTAAGATCTCTTTTAATTACTTTATTCCTAGGATGCTTAATTTAGAAATTAGCTTTTTCTACCCAATTATAATTAAGCTTAAATGAATATAAGCAACTTTGAAATTTCAGAGAATAGAAAGCCCTAAAGTACAGGAAAATTTAATTTTCTCCAAGAGCCTGCAGCACCTACCTTAACTCTTCAGTTCAGACTAAACTCGAGTTAGGCTTCCTCTGCCAAACTGGGAGCAGAGCTGCACTCCTTATGCTCCTCATCTCTGCTCGCTTAGGGAACTCCACTGCATCCTCCAATACAATCTGACTTTGGCTGCCTCTGTCTTTGTCATCCTTGCACTGACTGCAACACTCGGGGCTTCTGAAATCCAAAAAGCACAGCCAAGCTCTGCAACAGCATGGAAAAATACTCTGTGAAACCACCAAATTCCTAACACCACTGTGGACTCTCCATTCTTGGAGAAAAATCATAACTTGTTTGGACCAGACCCTGAGCATTCTGTTTGAAGATTGCCCTGTTTAAAGCTTGACTGCTGGATCTCCAGAGGTCTCTTCCAACCCAGATTTCCGTGTGTGTTTAAGGGGCATCAGTTTTAAGCAGCATCAGCTGCCACATAAGTATCAAAACCGTTCTTCCCTTCTTAATCCCATTCGATATAGAACATTCTTTTTCAATGCCTAAATATCTGTCTTTGTAATAGTGATAGAGATTTTACTGTCATGGGGGACACTAAAACTTGTCGGGCACAGCAACCATCAAGTTAAACATGACAGCTTCGAAAGAAAATCCCTAATATCTAATAGATAAGCAAAAATTGATACTTGAAAGAAATCCTCATAGAAGCTGCAGATCCTGTTTCCATGACTCAGCTGCAATTCTGGACTAACAATCTTGTTATACAAGAATGAGCTATTTTCTTCTTTCATCTTGCTGCACATTTTATGTTTTACAATGCACTTTAGTAACAGAATGTGTGCTGCTGAACTGCCATATGGTATCCTGGAAACACAAGACATAAACTAGAATAAAGACAAGGCCAAAAGAAAACTGTCAAATTACACTTTATTTGTATTGACAAGATAGGCAAAAGAAAGACTTTGTGTTCAGAGATACAAATCCATTATTTGCTGACAAAATGCTGATATACCCACACTGGGTATTTGCACTTTTCAAGACAATACTGAGAGGATCTTTACCAAGCAATTCTTTTATCCTTGGATAAGGAAAATGAATGCCTGTTAAAATAGTTACATATGAAAATTTGTCACCTGCTTGTGGCTCAAATTTTACTGTTAAGTTCAGGATTGGCAGCAAATAATTACACTTGGCTTCAAAGAAAAACTTATGTAAAACTATAAGATCATTAAATAATAAGCATTAGCAGCATACCCAAAATACTTCTTGTACAAAGAACATTGCACTTAAACATACACAAGCATTTACCCTTATTTACACATTAGAATTTGTATAGAACAGCAAGACTGATATATACAGAAATATAGTGGAAACCTTAACAGCCCCAGACGACAGAATATCTAGTGTTGACTCCTTCAATTTTCCATACAGTTTCCCAGGATGTCTCGTGGGTTTTTTTTTTCACTATATACTATTGCATAAAAAATAGACTGTACAAGAAGGTCAGTCCCCAGTTAACACTTCAGAGTATCTCTGTGTACTGTTACATGTTCACTGCACCACGGAGCAAGAGAGCGCAGGTCAGCTCCTCCTGAAAACAAAGAGAACTTGACAGGTGCTGTCTACTTAAACGCTGTGCTTTACCTCGTGATACACACTGAAATCACTTGGCTGTGCAGTAACTACCCAGTGAGTTCCAAAGGCAATTCCCTACCACACAGGATCTCCCACTGTCTTGCAAGCAATGAAATTAATTTCTCCCTGCTTTCTGCGCTTGGGATAAAAATATACCACTGGATCTCTCTGCTCCTGCTGGCCTCTTGTTTAGAATTTCCCTTTGGGACACTATCAGTCTCTCCAAAGTGATCCAGTGTTAAATTCTGCATCAGGTCCTGATTCTGAACATCATCAAACACAAATGTAAGGGCCTGTGGATATGTCTGATACCCCATGAGCACTCTATCTAAATCCCGGATTCGTCTTCCATCTGCGAGCTGATACTTGTCTCTCTTTGGTGGCTCCTTAGCAAATTCAGGTAGTGGGTAACTGATGTAATCTTCATCAAAGAGGAACAAATCAGAGCTGGTCAATATCAGTGTTTTAGGTTGAAGTGAACTAGTGTTCTGAGCAGATCCTTCAAAGTGATTTACTTGAAATGCCAACACGTACAGAAGGATGTTAAGGGATGGAAGATTGGTCAAACCATCCATCTTCTCTGCCACTAGAAAAGCAAGGTCCCCAATTTCCTCTTCATTTGGATAAATAAATTTTACTCTGCTAGAGTGAATCAGTTCATAGTTCTCCATTTTTCCTGCAAGAAACACACATTATTATATCGCTACTTAGTGCTATACAACACTTTCTTAGTGTACTAGGATAAACAACAGCCCCTGACAGCCGGCTGCAGCTGGAAGAATTCAAGTTTTGTATCTACTGATACATGCTTTTGCTTATAAACAATATTGTAATAATTTCTGCTGGAGTCCTTCTTGCATTACCAACATACTTTTCTGCAAATTTCTAACCATGTAGGTCCAGGGTGAATGCAAGAAGCCATCACTAACTTCACCTGTGCAAGACTCTTACGTACATTTAACAATTCTGCTCACATAAGGCACATCTAAGATAATTAAAGTCAGGGAGTTTAGTTAAAGTATCAAATAGGAAATGACTGATGCATAAATGTCCCTCAAAAGAGTTTTTAATCAGTACAGTTTAGGTGAAGCCTTAAGTATGATGCCCAAATATGCCATGATGTAGAAAAGACCACTCACCTGTGTTTTTACTCCCAAATTCAGAGTAGAAGTCCTTATCTACTGGTTCAGGTGAAGGAGTGCGTGCAAGCAGTGACAGGACTGCCATAAGCTGCTGTATGAAGGTGTGAGTGTTGTAACTGTCTCTTGTCAGGCAGGTGACGATGTGATCTGCAGAATGTCCTGAGGAGAACACAGAATGTCATTCACCCACTGATCTGGACATGGCATTACCATTTCTTGAACCAACATGCAACTGTCATCAGAAAAGATTTTTTTTTTTAAGGATTAGTTCTCCTGGAAACAGGCATCATAATTCAGAAATCTTCCAAATTCTTGAAAACAGCAATGGAACCCTCACAAATACCTCAAAAAGACAATTTATTTCATTGAAAATACAATGTATACTTATTATTCAAATATGCTCTACGGATTCAAGAAAAAGAAGCAACAGAAAATCTCTCTTCCATCTCACTAATAAAGACAGGGATCCATCTAAAAAAGACTAGAACAAAATAGAACAGGAAGAACTTTAAGCACAAGATGTACTCACCAGTAATTCGGAAGTATTGGTCAAACAGGCCAACATTTACTGACTGAAGGTCATTAAGTTTTAGCACAAAGCAGCAAGAGAGGTGGAAAGAACTGTTTTCACAGTCTGAGTTTTCTTTGTTCCAAAAATCTGTTAAAGAAGGATATATGATAAAAAAGTCGAAAGAAAAAGACTGTTGTGTCCATAAAGCATAACTTTTATATTACAATCCAATGCTTATCTCACACTTGAAGAAAGAAATTAAGAAAAAATTTGGTACAGGAGCTAAGAAATTCTTGAGCAAAATACAAGCAAATTTTATTAGCAGCATTTTTAAAATATTTGTCACATACCAGATTTAAATCAGCACATGCATTAATAACAGACTTGAGCCAAATGCCCACCATGAGGCTCACTACCCTTCACTTTCCATTTTCATTATGAAAGGGACTATGAAATGACCTCAGAGAAAAGCATGGATCCAGTGGCAGCTAGAAGGGTCTGTCTGAGAAGCAGACATGACTCAAGATCCTGCTTTTTGAACATAAAAACCTTATGCAAATCCTGATCCCTTCAACTAGGAGGTCTAAGAATATTGACCAAAATTGGTACTTAGACTGAGGACAAACACAGAGAGAGAGAGATTAAGTTGATAATGCAATTAAAGGATCAAAGCAACTATTTTACCTGACTGGTGCTCATCTGCATGAATGAAAGCATCATCCAACAGAAAGTAAATAGCTTTTGTTGAGAGAAGCACACAAGCCATCACTTCCACATTGGGAGTCTTGTAAAACAGAACTGAAGACCACATAAGGTGTCTCAACTCTTCATTTTCCACCTAAGATGTAAATTTTATTTCATAAACACATAAACTTTGATATTTGAGATAGTTTCATCACCTTAGAGGCAACTTTAGGTCCCCAGAGAAACAACTTCAAAATCTTAAGCATCTGAACACGCTCTGGTCAAAGAGAGGTAGTTCACTTGAGGCCACAATGGCAGCCACTGAAAATATCTTGTGTGGATATAAGAAAATTATTTTTCTGTTATAAGCAAACTATTCCTTGTTTTCTGACCAAAATTAGAAAAAAAAAAAGAAAAACATCTCATCTAGAAGACTTCATAGGGCAGACACTGCAGATAAAACTTTAATCACCAGCTGAGCAGTGGCTTCCAGACCTCAAGTCTGCTGAGCCTTCAGGTGCTCCTGAGGGTTGGATTCAAAGACCCTGGAGAGAGGACAGGAGCACAGCTTGCCACTGCAGCTGCTGTTCCAACTCAGCATCTTCCCAGCTTCTAATCTGATGGGCTTACTACTGACTTAAATAAGTCACTCACTTTTCTTATCAGTTTCTCCT
Organism: Hirundo rustica; assembly: GCF_015227805.2. Taxonomy (NCBI): domain Eukaryota; kingdom Metazoa; phylum Chordata; class Aves; order Passeriformes; family Hirundinidae; genus Hirundo; species Hirundo rustica. Next base: position 4,578,326 of record NC_053461.1, on the reverse strand, counting down.
GATATAAAAAGAGCAGCACAGCTTGTAACTGTGCTTAGTTTAAAAAATTTGGAAGAGAGGTAAAGGAATAAGAAAAATGTATCTATTTCTCAAGCTTTTCAACTGACATTAGTACTCAGATCACAGTGATTTATCACTCAAAAAGCCATATCGTAAATTTTGGGTACTTTTTTGATTTGATGTTCCCCAGACAGACTTTACCGTTTTTCAGAAAACAGGTTTATCTGTTCATGTTTCTGGAGTACCTGGAAACATGTGTTGTAGTCATGTACAGTACTACAAAAATAAGTCAGAACACTTATTTATTGATTTAGCTAAGAAGCATCCCAAAATTATTCCATTCCTGTTATTTTCTGTCCTTTTGCCACTTAAAAAAAAAAAAAAAAAAGAAAAAAGGGAACATTCTTGGAGGAATCACATCTTCAAGACACACACGAGTGTACTTTCCTGTTAGCACCACAGATCCTGAAGGCAAAATATGCATTGCAGGATCCCAACTGCTCTAGCAGGGAACCCAAAATGGAATAACACACAAATTCTTCATCAAAATGCGTCCAGGTTTCCCAGAGCCTAATTCTTGTGGCTAAATTTGATCAGGAAAGTTTTTATAGATACTGTGTAATACAGAAAGGTCACAAAGCATGTTTTTGTACACTTGGTATAGACATGATACCTCTGCAATGTTGCTATGGAAAAATTCAACCAGGGCTCTTCCCTTCAGCCCAGCCACATACTGCAGAGACACAGAAACATGAAGGTGAACGGGAATCTGGTTGTCTTCTGTTATCTTCTGCACAAGAAATTCAGATGGGTATAAGGATGACAGTGTCAGATGAGGCTTGCATAAACTAGAAAAGATCCAGAACACAAATTACCAAAATGTGAAGAGCTACATAGCTTTCCCCCATAAGAATATTTGTATTTCATTAAAAAATTAAAACTAGGTAACTTCCATTTTTAATAGTTTAAATCATTTATATATTGAGCATAGCTGTCAATCTGCCATGATCTCAGCCTGCAGGCACATGAAATAGGAAGCTTCCTTCCATCAGAAATTACATTTTAGATTGCAGCAACAAAACAGAAAAAAAAAAAAGGTAGACTGCTACAGTCCAGGACAAGCATTCACACTTACTCCAGACCAGCACAATCCATCAATACTACAGTCCAAACCCAATGACAATGACAGCAGCAAACACAGGGGTCAGGCCACCTCAAGCACTGTGCAAGAGACCTTCCACAGGAATCATTACCTGGCTGCCTGACCGTGTCTGTTTGCCTCCACTACATGATTTCTTACACCGTCCGATTTGCTCGAAGCTTTGAAAATAATAATAGTCTTAACATCCTGCAGGAGTGTCCTTAAAAGGCTGTAGATTCTTAGGAAGTGGAATTTCTCATGAGGTAGAACAAACACTGCTGTAACAAATCTGTATCCGACAAGCAACTCCAGCACGTGTCCATCCGAAAACGAACCCTTCTGCTGGGTGGCACCGTGAGTTGGATGCAGCACGAGTGATGCTAATGGAATTCTATTCAGCTTAAATACACTTCCCAACTCTTCTGTGCCCGCCCATTTACCTGGCAGTGAACTGAAATCCACCTTTACTATGTACAAATGCTGGGGTGTGAGAAATATCCAACACGGATGGACCACACAGGGACTCTGGTCAGAAGATTTATATACTGAAGAATAAAGTGCAGAACACAAAACATTCTTTGACCGTTTCTTGTTATTGCCAACAGACTCTGGTTGATGCAAGACTTTCTGAACGTTGGTTTTATTCCCATAAACAAGATATGTTGGGAAACAACCTTTTATTTCAACATTTTCTGCTGAAATGCAATTCAATTCCATAAGCTGAGAGAGAAATTCTTGGAGGTTTGCTTTTCTACAGTACCACGTGGAGCTTGGTAACATTGATGTGTAGTGTTGAGAGCAACACGTTTGTAAACAGGAATAAAAGTCTTGAAGATTCTGGGAGTCTGAAACAATAAACAAGCAGTGGTCACTGTTTTTCAGTTTCAGAGTTAAACAGATTTCTGGCAGGAGAAAGCCAAATTCTATTAGATCAGTGTAGGGAAAACACAGCGTTAATTTCAAGGCAGAAGGGATGTGCTGGCAATTTCCTCTCAATTCCTGATGAGGAATCTCAAACACAGCTAGCATCTCATCAGTCAAAACCAAACAGGAAGCAAACTGTCTGAGTCCTTTATGAATGTGAACTGAAAAGCTCCAGAGAATTTTGACTATGTCAACACTCTCCAATGCTATGTTGTCGGATGATTGAGTATCCAAAGTAGTGCTGAACTCAAAAGTCTGATCTCCTTCATGAAGCCCCATTTCAAAATATCCGTCTTCTTTGTCTGTGGTTGTGGAATTACCCGCTGGGCTTCCTTTATTCTCTGTGAGGGAGGGGGCAGATTTCTGCACAGCCTGCACTATCAAGGCAGAAAGGTGCTGGATAAAGTCTTGGTTGGTGGCAGTGTAGGACATACAGTTAAAAGGCAAGATGATGGTGTTACCGGGGTCAGGCACTGCACAGTGTTCTTCCTCTGAACTCTCCAAACTTCAAAAGAGAGAAGAAGCCACAGTAAGTACAAAGCTGAGTTTAAAAACACTTATGGCTACCTACAATTCACGGTGCTGCTTCTCAGAACTTTGATATTTACTCTAGTTAAGACAGTTAAATCAGTGTAATTTTGTAGAACATCTTTGTGCTGCACAGCCATTGATTTTAAAGGCTGGTAGTGTGTAATTCTATAATTAGAAATTAGAATAAGAAAGACATAACTAAAATGTTTAACTCCTCTTTCCTTTCCCATCCCCAGTAAGCACAATCTCATGACCTAAAGAACGAGACAATACAGCTATTGCTGGTTTTGAAGCCACCAACTGCATTCCAGGCTTCAAAGGTTAAAAACACTACAGACCACATTTTGATTCAAAGAAACCAGAGGCATAATAGAATGGAAAAGATTGTTTGGCCTTAAAGGCTGGGTTTAAGAAAACAGTATCCACTGTTATTACCCAAAAGCTAACAAGGATTGAAACCAGAATTTATTTACGTAGCTTACCACACATGATGACCACCACCATACTCTTTGCATGAAGCCAGTAAAGAGGCAGGTGCCTGAGGAGAAGAAAGTAACATCAGGAAGCTGCAAACTACTTAAGAGTTCAGCACACAGGAGAAGCAAAGTTAATGCTGGCCCATGCTTTTTAAAGCTGGCCAAGTCCTGCTGTACTCACAGGCAGCTAACAGCCATCCTCTGAGGACCCACAAACACTGTTTGCTTTAGGTTGGGCATTCAGCTAAGGCAGAAGAAGAATGAACTCTGCTGCTGACCTGAGAACAGATCCAACCTTGTGACCCAGGCATTTCAGCACTCGACAAACTTTGACTGAATTAGTGTAACATGAAGCAAAATGGTAAAGGATCCTGACAAAGACCAACTACACTGGTAGCAAAGGAAGGGACATCCCAAGCCTTGCTGTCACATACGCGTGGCTTCAAGGAATAGGAAGAGTGCTTCCAATACCACAAGTGAAATCACAAACCAGAAGTTATCAGACAGGATGAGATTGAAGAAGACAAATTAAGGCCATTGCCTCCTGACAGGGAGAAGGTTCTTCCACTCTACCGGCAAGAGAATTGATACTTTCAAAAACTCATACTGTGTTACGATAAGACACAATTCTTATACTCAGCACATAAAAGGATAATAAATTATGCTATCCTAGAACTGGCTAAACATCTCAAAGCCATAGTGGAAAGTCTGGTAAACCTGGATTCTGCATTTAATTTATAAGCTGGACCAAATCCCCTTGAATCAAAGTTGGGGCTTCCTCCCTTTCCATTAAAATAGCTCTGAGAATCAAAAAATCCTTTGCTATGGATTACTATGATAATCTATGTTTAGCATCAGAAACTTTGCAAAAGCTTCTTAAAATCCTATAATAAAAACAGAAGTGTGGCAATTACCTGAATTTTATATCTGGAGTCTGGTATTTCAAAGCATCTCTGGGGAACTGTATGGTCTGTAGGAGTCGAACCACTGGATTGCAAAAAACTGCTGGCTAGGACTGCTTCTTCACCAATTATTTCTAGAACAAACACAAGCAGCTCTTTAAATCACTCAAGTAAAACAAAAATACCTGCCAATCAAATGGAATTAAAACTGTATAATCAAGATCTAATCATAAATCATTAACGCTTAAAGGATATCTTTGCACAATAGCCAGGATGAAAAAGCAAGCAGAATTTTAGTTTAATTAAAGTAGTAACTGAAAGTTGGATTAAAGATTGCTACAGCTTCTCTCTCAAACTAACAATCAATTTGAATCTCAAATTCTGGTGAAGAACTCTTCATGCAATTCAGTTTTAACAGAACTACACAGCTGCTAAGCTGGCAGAGCATTCTTCATAAACTTTGTAGCATACTCCCAAATGTCCACAAGCTTTAAGGGAAAAACTTCTGTAAAATCTGCGTACAAACTTCAACCAGTCTGAGAAGCTCTGGTCTCTCAAATGCCATTTAAGATATTATCTCACCTTAACTGGAACCTTTTTCAAGGGTTCAAAGCTGAATCATCAGTAAAAATTTATCATGAGTGAATACAAGGCAAAATTCTCAGGGACATTTGACTTTTTGTCAGTCTGATACTCACAGCATCAAACTGACAACAGAGCAAATCAGTTTTCAGTATTGCCACTGAACCAGCCAGATCAAGTATTTAAATATGCAAATAATCAACAAAATTACAGTGTGGACATGTTTCTGGCTTGAGCATAAAAACTCCTGTATGTATCTTTCTGGATTGATGGTAAAGTTCAGCAGATTGCATCAAGACATCTCATGGTCAGAGGAAACACAAGAGGTATTTATTACTTGAACAAAATACTGTGTTAGCAAGAAGGAAACTCAGATTGACAGGAAAACCAGAACGTGACAGCATTATTTTTGATTTTCTGTTTCCTACATAAATATTTAATCTTTTTCCATAAGCCATTTCCCAATGACATTTAGTATGAATAATATGTTACGGAAACAGATGGTGTCTAGAAAATGCAGAGAAAACAATTCATAGAAGTAGCATATCAGGAAATTAATTCCATTATTCATGACTTAACAGTGAAACTGATTGCTTAGCATATTTCCATTTTTTAATAATAGATTTCTCAAAACTGATATTTTGAAAACAACCTTTAATAGTTAGATTATGATTAGAATATTATTATTGCAAATAAGCATTTTGTATTGTTGAAGCTGAGAAACGGCCTGCTCAGTCCTCCATTTCCCATTATTTATAAAAGCCTTCCCCAAAATTCTACTGAAGGAATCTCATGGAAAAGGACTATAGTAAATAAACCTTGAATCTTGTACCACTCTACAGAACACCTAAGTCCTTTAGAGAGATCTATACTTTCTTTTCTCCCAACATTCTTTTGCTCCCAAACATTTACTGCAGCAGAAAAAATGCATTGATAACTAATTTAAACAGTCCCAGGGGTTACTGACATTTATTTTTACAGCAAGTCCTGCATAGAACTGCAGGTTGTTATACAGTTATGGGACTGAGACCGTTTGTCAAGTGGTTATTATTTTAAAGCAAGCATTGACTTGATTTTGGAAAAACTGGCATTTTTTCTGCAGATGAAAAACTACCTAGAAGGGCTACAAAGGCAAAGTACATAAATAGCAACTAAATCTGTTATCAAGGTGTCTGCCCCTTAATCAAATGCTGTCAGAACAGTTTCATTTTTCTAGAGTGAACTAAGAAACCTCTGCTGATTCTGCAGAAGTCACAGCAATGGACTTTTTCTAAAGATCAAGCTCCTCAGGGACGTTTCTCTCCCTTATCCACCAATCCACCGATTACTGGTAAGAGGAAGCTGTGCCACTCCAAGAAATTGAAAATAAGATCCCTGCTCTTTTAAATGGGTACAAAGTCTTCTCTCACCATGCATGTTCTAGCGCACTTTTCAATCAGACAAAAGCCAAAACCAGAAAGTATTTTTATCTCTTTTTCTCAGTCACAAGTGGATATTCACATAAATCAATCCTATGGGCTAAAGAGGAAAGTCAAGTCATTCTTCCAAGTTCCTAAAGCAACAGGCACATTCATCTGAAACATACAGTAAAAAGACTTGAGGTGAGCTCAGCAGGCACTGTAGAGCACAACAGATGTGCTGAAATCACCAGCTCAGCCAGAACACTAATCCCACAGGTGTCTTTTACTCATCTCCTTTCTCCATCTTCCCCCTGGTGTGACAGAAATGCAGCTCTTGCAAAAAGCACTAATGGAACATATGCTCCTCGAGCTCACATTCTGCAGACCAAGAATGGGTAGAGAAGCAATTTTAAAATATATCTCTGTATGCCACAGTTTCCCATTAAGGCATGACTCAAAACCTGGAAATGGCATCTCAGCCTCTGCAGGATGATGCAGTAAAAAGTCCTGTACCCAAACTCTCACTCCAGATATTCACCACTACTGGAACTACAGGTCAGTTCTGCTGAGTCACATTCCATACAACTTCCACTTTCAAAGCCAATTCTACCAGGTCTTTGTGTTTGTCTTTAAAGCCCTAAATCCATGCACATAATATTCATGTATATCAATGCAGCTTAGAAAAGCAGAACCAAGAGGCTCAGCCCAGCAGCACGATACATACATGATTACCTTGGCTGGAGCTGACAGGACGAGGCAGAGAGGGAGAGGAAGGACGAACAGTAAGAGAAGAACAGTTTGATTTGGAGCTGGCAGCAGTGAGCCTGGAGTCCTCACTGATCTAATAAAGAAAGTATGCAGCAATTAAAGAAAAAACCTAAATACACAGGACACATGAGATCCCGAACTAAAATAAGTCTACACAAGCTTTTTCAATTTTAGTAAAAGGAAAGTTAGTGCCAGCTTTTCTCTTTTTTTTTTTTTGTGGAGGGGGGGTGGGGGTGGTCACCTACTCTAAGTCTCAATTTTCACACTAAGTGGAATTCCACTAAGGATTCTTTTAGAGAAGTCATTCTGATCACTCACTAATCACTATTGACAAAACTGGCAGATTCACAAGTCAAAAGAATGAAAACCGGTTTTCTACACTGTAGGGACAGAACCTCTTCTGTCCCTAAGTTGAATTCCAAAGCAAGACTAACCAACTACACAGCACGCAGCCAAGCATGAGGGAAGGCAAGGAGAATTCAGATTTCTGATTCTCCCACTGCTGAACACCCACAGGAAGAAAGTTTGGGGAAGTAATTTCAGTATTCTGCAACACAAGAAGTAAAATCACAGCTCCGCAATACTTGTATAAGATACAAAATATGTCTGTTAAGGTCAACTGTGAATTCCCTGTGTACACCATGAAGTAATTATATCTTTTCCTCCCACTTCCTCTCTCCCAAGCCAGCCCAAAAAAGGAAGGTCTGAAAACTATCAAAACTGCATTAAAAACGAAACAGAAAAAATTGGCAACATTAAAAGTTCACACCACATTAAAATACAAAGCATAAACATTTTAATGCTAAGGAAAATCTAGTGCATTCTGCTTACATCTAACTTGCAGAATTAATTTTGTAAGCTTTTGTATGCTGCACATTCTACTTCCTTCACAGCACCAAGACCCACCTTTTTATCAGAGTTGCTGAGTTTGTATTTCACCTCCTTTGCTTTTTGAATAGCTTTTAGCACTTCCACTGTGTCTAGTTCTTTTTCAGTGGTAACAACGTTATCCAAACAAACCTAAAAAAAAAAAAAAGAAAAAAGAAGAAAAAGTTAAAACATCTAAAAGTATTGAAAATTAGGCATTTTGCAATTTTTATTAATGGGATTATCAAAAATTACCATAGCTTAATGCAAGCCCTGTGCATCTTTGTAACCATTACACAGGAACAATTACCATATTAGACTCTGAGCTAACATCAATTTAATGCAAACACAGCAAGGTTTGGCAAGTTTAACACCTTTCCAGCACAACAGCGTTTCAATACTAACAGACTGTCACCCAATGAGGGCACGGTAAAATGTCATTTAGATCCAAGAGCACAGCGGGGTAACATTAATTACGTTTCACTGTCCAAACACCTTCCCCAATGCACACTAAAAACTCATCAGGTGTTTAGAACATTTGCACCACTTTCCTCAGCAGGCTGAAAGGAGGATTAGAAGAGCAACCCTGGGGCTCACCTCTGAGGCTCTGTCTCCAAACTGAGCGAGTACTTTGGTCCGGTAATCAGGGATGATGCTCAGGGGGTTGCTGGATAACATCACCTTTTCCAAGCACGGGAGGTTGCCGATATTTTTTACTTCATCAATCTGAAAGTATTTGAATAAAAGCATGAATACAGACTGGGAAAATGAAAATGAGCACGCAGACTGAGCATTTCTTGCATAGATTACATAGATACATCAAACAGGAAAAACCTCTACAGCAACTTTTATTTATTTGCAGTTTGATCCACTAGAAGAAATGGCTTGTGATCTAACACGCATTTTGACACCAAAAGTCAACAATTACCTGTTCTATTTTGTTGTTGCTCAGATCCAAGTTGACTAATGAGTACAGTTTGTTTAGACCACACAGCCTTTCCAGCTGATTTCCTGCTAAATTCAGAGTTTTGATGTTTCCCAGTTTTGTGTGAACGCCTTCTAGCGATGCAAGTTTGTTGTAGGATAAGTCCAGGTGAACAAGGTTGTACAGATGCTACAACACAGAAAATTCATGTCATACATCAATTAAAACTGAACAGAGATGCTATATTATGCCTGGCTCATTTTACTGTGCAACAGTGTTTTTCATGCTGGACACTACATAGCATGAAACTGTTCATTGCAAAGGTTAAAGCTTGTAGAAGTGGAATTTCCTCCACTGCGTTTTTACCAACCTACACATACAGCTGATAGAGAATGAATTTAGTTAAGAACTGAACTGTATCTCAATATTGGCAAAGAAATTAAAATATCTAGGAGCAGCTAAGAAATACACCATTAGAATAGTACTCGATGTTACAAAGAAGAAGCTATCTGGGCTTAAACTATTCTCCAGGAAGATGAGCAACAAAATTCTGAAGCATGAAAATCTGTGTTCTAAGGTCTTGGGCAATTGGGTAAAAAAATCACCTTCAAATGAATCACTCACCTGTAAATTTTCTACCAGAGACACCCCATTGTGACTTAAATCCAGGAACTCGATCTTTGGAATTAATTTCTAGAACGGAGAAGAAAAAAAATTCATGTGTTAAATGCACTTTAGTTTTAAGTCAGGCCACACTTCCTTCAGTATCTGATGACCAACAAAAGCAATGGAAAGGTGTCATCAGCTTTTGGCATTAGGAAAACATTCTGTGTGACTTGGTGCAAAAAAGAGCTGACTCCTGCTCTTAAAAAAACCAGGAAACTCTGAGGGGCACCGTTAAGTTTTAATCTGAAACCTGGTTTCTTACTGAAGACGAGTAATTTTCTTAGTTTCCTAGTTTCCTAGCCACTAACTACAGATCAAACTCACTAATGCTGCTTTGGTCTTATCAAACAGATAAACCAGGGGATTTATGCTACACACAAACCTGGATGGAGACAGCAGTACCAAATCCCAGAGTAAGTCGATTACTGATTACAGCAGCCAAGAACTACAAGGTGACTCAAACTTGTAGAAAATGATTTTAACTCAGAAACCCTTTTATTTCTGGAGGTCTCAAACCTTGAACCTGATCCTGAATCCTAACATCAGTGTTTTGCATCTGCTTTATTTTGGTTGTAATCTCAGCATTGATTTGCTTTATAGTTAAGACCTGGACACAGACCTGAAGCATCTTAAATCTACATCACAAAAAATCATGAACAAGAAAATTATGCTCCAAGTCTATGAAGTCTGGTTGAGCTACACATGCAACAATTTCCTGCTTTACAAGAGTAGCTCAAGTAAAAAACTATGTTCATACTTTACCATGTTCTTGTGATAAATGTTATTTTTTTTCTTAATATCTGAATTACAAAACAAAATTCTAAAGTACTGGCAAAATACTCCAAATTTTGTTTTCACGCTCTTCATATTGTTTTGATGCCAAGAAAGCTGCCAGCAAGTCATAGCTTTTTAAATATGCAGGATGCTTCTGCCTTGATAACAACTCCAAAATTGAGCCATGAGGTGTTTTTTCTTAAAAAAAAAAATTCTAATTGGCCCCTACGGCCAAGGCAAACAGTAAAAGCATGTTTCAAAAAGTGAGAATTCATGGAAATGTTGCCTGCAGAACACAAAATGACAAAACTATTCTCCTTTAGCAAAGGAAATAAAGTTCTTATAGAACAAGTCTCCTAAGCATTAACTTGGGTAGATAACCAACATGAAATGCAACAGAAAATACTCCAGAAAAAAACATTAGCAAATCCAAAATCCTTGCTGTGTATAATGTGTCACAGATAAGTCATACTTTTTTTTCCACAAATTAAAAATATTTCTTACCACTGAATCATCAATTTCAGAGATGCTATTGTGACTCATATCCAAAGTTGTTAAAGTTCTCCAGGTTGGGATAATTGCTGTCACTGGACAACTCGAATTGTCCAGTGCATCCTCTGGCTCCCACTGATCAAATTCAGAGGCCTCAGGCACCAGGATTTCCTGTTTAAGAGAAGGACACCAATATTTGGCTTTCATCTTCATGGAAAGCTAATTGTTTTGAAACTATCCCAAAAATTTCATGCAAGCAAGCATCAAAAACGTCCCTGTGAAGGGTCACATCCAAACACTTCCTTCACTGAAACTCAAGGTTCTGTAAGATTAGAAAACCCTTAGTTCCATGGTTTTAAAAACAGAACCTGCAATAGGCAGTACAGAAAACTCCATGGACTCCAAATGGGTATTTCCCCATTATGCATGCTGGTTTTACATGTGCTTTGAACACTCACCAGAAGTAGGAACTTGCTCTTACCTTCATGGATGTTGCTGAAAATCGAACACTCAGTGTGGCCAGAGCATGTTTCGATGAAGTCAACCCTTTGATAAGCTTTCCCCCACAATGACTGATCTGTTTTAAAAAAAGATCACATTACAAATTCAGAAATGTTCGGAAAGACAAATGAGTCACAAAAGAGGCAGCTAAAAGCATCAACAGCAGATTCTACAGCAATCTGCAAAGTAGTTGCAAGCACTCCCTTAAAATCTCCTGAGATTATCAGGTCAGAAATACTGACACTTGGCAAAGCTAAAGCAAGAAATTAGAGACATAACTGCAGAAAAGTGAAATTCAAACATATATTTAAATAAAGCTTCTCCGCTGACTTTCCACCTGCCCCACGTATTCAAGGTGAAACTACCCAGGTGATTTAACAGGTCACAGCATTTTACTGTTACCAAAAAGAGAGGAATCTCAAGCTATGACTCTACCTGCAGACACATTAAACGGGGTATCAGTCAATCAGACGTCCTTTTCACCATAAGAAAAAAGAAATGCCTAGAAAGTGAGGGTACTAATCTAACAATTTAATCTATAGTCAGCTAATTACACAGACTAAGTTTAAGATTACAGTCTTTTTTTCTGTAGCTCAATTTGAAACAACATTAGTGAAAATCTGCTACAGCATCTGCCTACATCCTTCCCTGTACACAGCCACACACATTGTGCAACTGTGAGAGCTGGCACATTTGCTGGTGTATCAGGAAAACCACACTGAATTGCTCCTCCCATTATTGAAAAAATTATTCCCAGACTCCCACTGTAAGTTTTTGGACAGTGTTTACTTCCGGACAAAAGTATTTATCTAGTGCCAGTCAATCTAAAACTTTTTATGAAGACACAATTTCAAAAGTCTTCAAGATCTAAAATCTCTTTTTTCCCCACGTTCATGCTCACAGAAAAGGGGAAAATCGATACAATTCTGCAATATCCTCTCTGCTCTGTTAAGACTCTCTCACTCTAGAGCCCATTGTAGCTTCTCTCCCACATGAGAATGACAGTAAATCACTGACTTCAGAAATACACTTCAGCTCTCGACCAACTGTCTCATATCAACGAGACAATAGCCTACATGTACTAGAAAAAGTACAGCATCCAACAAAAGTGCACAGAGTAGAGACTGCCAAAATTGGATATTCTCTCTCTCTGGAAAGACCTGAAGTGGTCAAGAAAGTATTTCAAAAAATACCTACTGAAAACTGCTAGGAACCCTGGTATCTACACTGCAAGCAGAGCAATGAAAAAATCTGCAACTTATCAAGCAAGCAGCACTACAACCACAAGTGCACTTTCACAAACAAATTTAATATCAAGGCATTTTCACAAATACTTGATGTACTTTTTTTTCCCTCCTCCCCACAAAAAAGAACTTTGTAATAAGGGATCCCACTATAACCTCTTGTTAGTTCTTTAAGGCAGTGGAAAAGTACTCAGATATAGGTTTTATGTGAATACTGGAATTTATTTTTTTTTTTTTTTGGAAACACACACAGTGGAAGCTCTTCTAATTTAAACGTTGTGCCCTTATTTCCAAAACTTGTGACAAAACATTATTTCACAAATGAAACAGTCCTCCTAAACTCTGCATTCCCCAATTTCAGCAGTAAATCAAACCAGAGAACCACCCATTCTGAGATATATGCCGCAGGCCTGGCATTTGCAGAGCACCCATGAATTTATGAGCAGTATCTCAGCCCTACCTCTATTTGATGAAGTGATTTGAAAATAGACAGATCAAAAGGCAAGTGATGCTCCTGAATGTTACTGGTTCCAAAGAGTCCCCCTGTTCCAGTGACCTGGCATTTAAGACATTAAAGAACTGAGTTAGTGCACACAATCCAACTTGTTCACATCACACAGGCAAGGGCCCAAGGGCAGTGGCTTGGAATGACAGCCAAAATTCCAACCATTTTTTCAAATATGGAATGATTCATGACATTTGCAGGTTAACTCTTCAGGAAAACAAATACTACGTGCTCCAGCTAAGTGCACTGAACTAGAAGTGCCACCTTGTGCTTGCATTCTGTAGCACATGGGACATGCAAAAAGCAATACCATAAGCAAGGCTGACCAAGGCTACATTCTCAGATGAAAGTCAGAGTTACATTCACTGAAAACAACTTCTTTGAAACCCGTGAACCCTCCAAGTCAGCACTGTCTTTAATTCCACTACAAGGGATGAAGTTCAAGGCATTGACAAGATGGGTTTGAAGAAAACAAGCATTACACTGGTATGCATCAATAAAAATGCATCTGGTATTTCCATGTGGCCAAAGGTTTCTGGTCTCAGAGCATGTCAGCAGCATAAAAAGCAGGTGGTTTCATTTATGCTTGCTGGGAATAGAATTTTGAGAGAAAACTCTTAGGGGTTTTCTCTGGTTTTATGTATCTTACAAGCTCTGAATGTGCCCACTCACAAGCATTCAGAAGGGCTAGAAATTCTTCAGATGGCAATTTTTCTAAACAACGAACTCTTCTCCAGCCAGAAAATCCTCCTTTTAGAGGATTCTATACAGACAGAAGATGACAAAGGCAATGGAGGAGCCCCAGGAACATCAGCACAGCTGTGGTTTTGCTTTCCCTGATCCATCATTTGATTTCAGCTTAGGACACACAACACAGTTAAAAGGCAGCTCCTCATACAATAAAGGGGCTAAAATGAGTTTTTGAGTCATAGAAAGCAGCGTTAAAAAAAATACTCAGGCAAAGTCTAATTCACTTATTTGGTAGAAAAAAAAATCAAATTGTCTCCTGACAAAAACTATCTGTTCTGAGACCATTTTACATTATTCTGTAAGGGCATTTTAGCTAGAAATTCAGGGCCGTCGATGAAACGGAGGCGCTTTTTAGGGTTTTATTTTTAACTTCCAAGTGCAGTCAGACAGTGAGAAAGGGGGCAAGATTTATACAGATGCACATATGCACATGTACTCATATACACTGGCATAGTGCCTGCAAAGAAAGCAAGCTTGAAGAGGTCGATGTTTATTTCTTTACTCAACCCTACTGGCACCCAGCAAGATTCTGTGGCTGCACCCATACAGAGGGCACTGCTGAAAGGACCACATCACACAGCAAACACCACTGCTGGAGGACAGCGTGGATTGAAGGCTGGCAGCATAAACACCTAATTAACACCGAGCTCACCTTTAGATACTTGAGTCTACAAGTGAAATCCAGAATATGCCCTAGATCAGTTTTGGCATCTCCATTAGCACAGGTAGGTTTGCCCTGCAGCAGCTGCTGAGTGACAGCGTACAGCTGCAAGGGCCTGATGGTGAAGACTTCTCCGGCCATTAAGAGCTGCTCTCCTGAAAAACAGAGTAGCTTAGGATGAAACATAATTCTACATGGAAAATGGAATTATACACGTTTTTCATTTATTGAGGTGGAAGAATATATGTATTTTTAAAGCCAAAATAATTCAGGTGTTAAAGTGGGCATTCATCATACAGGCCCAAAGTTCTTAATGCAACTAATGGTAAAATTTCCTCAGTCTTAACAGGACTGGAATCAAAGTAAAGTTCCTTTACATAATGTAAGAGTTATGAAACTTTTTCTCAGATATCTCTAAGTTTATAGCAGTTAGGGTTTTTTTTCTATTCAGAAAACACAGCATCTGCTATCTAAAATACAGACCTCAGATCTTTTGCTATGCTGCCTAAGAGAAAATGCAATGTACTAAATGCGTTTTTTTGAAAATACAGGGATTTTCTGCATGCTAGTACCAAAGCAAACACCCAGAACAGAAAATGTCTTATCTAATTATAATTTTACAATCTAATTTAACAGTAGGAACAGCAGGAAGCCGCATATAAGAGTCTCTCTGAAGGCACTATAAGCTTGACATAAGGCTACAGCAGCTGGAACACACACGGAACAAATATATTTCCTTTCTTCCCTTTAGGGACTCCAGTTTGACTTCATGAACAAAAAAGCATCAGCTTTTGTGATAAGCAGAGTTCTCAGAAATGCTCTGAGGAGTAAAATTCCCCTTCAGCTTCAGTGGGAGCAAGTCCAAGAGTCCAGCTGCAAATATTTTACTGGAAGGTTACACTAATACCAAGCAGTCAGTGACACATCAACAATTCCCATCTCAGTGAGACTGTAGGCACTAGAAAGCCAAAAAAGATTTCTTCACAAGCCTCCTTAAGATATTCCAAAATTGACTGAATGGACTCTGAGGTGGCTTCACCTACAGGTAACTTTCTGCCAGAAAAATCTGAAACTCATTGCTGAAACATGCTTCACCTATCATGCCTACCACACTTCAGCCCACTGGAATTATGCAGTAGCATCTTGCACATCCTTCAAAACAAAAATAGCAGGGATTAATCCTTTCACATGCCTCCTGCTGTCAGTGGAACAGCTGGGGTTGTTGTAGGTACAATAAGAGCATTTAATTTTCATCTGCCAGCCTCAGAAATGCACACCCTTATATTAACTGACCAGAAGGTCTCCTGTTCCCTGAACTCTGGGAGAATAATATTTAGATATGTAAAGTGGTCTCTTGCATTTAATGCACTCTCAGGACTCACTGATACAGACCAAGCTTCCTTACAGGTTACACTAAAAACACACTGAGACAAAAGGTCCTGACCACCACTGCCACATCCCTTCAGGATACAGACTAGGCGACCCTGTACAAAACATAAGTTCACCAATTTCTTGTTTCCAACAGTGGCTGCAAGACTGTTGCTGCTCCTCACAAAACGCAGCTTGAATTGAATCACAAGCAGCAAGAAAAAGACAAAAAGAAAGAAGGGGGAGAAAAAGTTATCAGTCGGATATGGAAGATCAGATCTCTGATTGCCTGAAGGTAAAATATGAAAGGTATGTGAATGCATGAACATAGAGGAAAACATTCCTGGATAAATACTGCAAGTTCCTTACCTTTGTGAAAGAGCTCTTCAGCCAATGCAGCAGTGATCCCATTGATCTCCTGCAAACAATAAACCAATCAAGTGTTATTTACACACTTATGGTTCCAATTTTTTGATTTGTACCTTTAGTGAAGCATCCTCTTTTTGCTCTGGCAGAGGACTGATTTAAAAAAAAAAAACAACCTGAAATCAGGGGTGACTGTTTTACAGATTTCTTTGTAACTTGAAAATGCTTCATAAAAAATTGCTTGAAATTGTTTTATTTCATGTGATTTTCACTTCCAAGATGAAAAACAGTAAACTACATTTAAATAATCCCATTCTGCACACACTAGAAAAGGGCAGCAGCAAGTAGAGCAAGTTATTATTGGCCATCATTAGCCCAACTTGGACGACAGCTCTGTTTTGAAGAAAATATTACAAGTGTAATGTTCTTCAAATTTTAATATTAAGACTATTCTGATGCCTCAAGCACTCAACATTTCTTCAGAATATCACTAACACAGAGAACGTTTTAGATTAACAGGTCTAAAGAAAAAAAAAGATATAAAAAAGTAAGCAGTCTTCTGGACTTCAACTCTACTGTTTGCTGCAGAGTAATGCAACCCCCTCCTTTTCTTATAATCCCTCTTCCCGCTCCTGGACCTACCCAGGTGCTCAACCTCCATTCCTGGCACTGACAGCTCCAGCATGAAAGGCTGAAAACTCTCAGTGCAGGGAATGGGACTTTCTAAATCTGCAGATGCACAAAGATCAGTGCAAAGTATCTCCCACCTGGGCACACCTCTCTCCACAAAAAGCAAATGCTCTATGCAAGTCCAGAAATAGTTCTGAGCACTTCCAACAGCTCCCTTTCAAAGGCCCACAAAAAGAATAAAATAAAACTCTTTGTGAGGGTGAAGCTTCCCCTAGGCAAACATCTCATTTTAAGGTAGCTGCAAAGTATAAACAGATATTATAGATCAGCACCACATGAATATTTCATGAGTTTACTTTGCTGACAAATACCTCATGATTCATAACAAGGGAATACATCCACGGGACATCTGCAGCAGACAGCTCAGCTCATTTGATGAAGCAGGGATTTTAGAACATCACATTCTTAGTGCAACTGAAACCCCATTCACTGAGGACGAACAAAGCCTCCATGCCATAGTTTTGAGAACAACAAGCTCAAAGCTGTATTCCAAACAAAAGTATACAATTCTGATTCGCATTTGAATAAGCCAATTACACTCATCTGGCAAGCACAGACTTAATTGAAAACTCTGCTCTGTATCTCTTTTGTCATCTGGGTCACAGAGCCATTTTTTTTAAAATACATTTATAATTGGAACAAGATTATGACTTAGACTGTTCAGTGACTAGCAGGCAAAAAAAAAAAAAAAAAGAACTCTATTCCTCTGTCAGATCTACAAGAGACCTCTGTCTTAGCTGTAATTACTTAAATGCATCACACCCACAGAAGTCCATTGTTTGCAGGTGCCTCTGACAGCAGTTTGTGGGTACTCAATGCTTTTCCTGCAAAACCTTCTATGTGTAAGTTAGCAAACCCAATCTTCTAAAATGACAAAGACTGTGCAATAAAATAAGCATCCCCATATCACTGCAGAATCCTTTTCTAAGTCAAAGTAACCATGAAGTTCTACATTGCTGTCACGTGCAACTGTTTCTCTTTGCTAGGCTCCACCCAAGAACAACTAAAGGCTTCAAAGTGGGTTTAATGTATGTATGGCTGATATTTCTACTCCATTTCGTTCTATTAAGCCAGGAAATATAATTAAATAATTCTTACTGGAAATACTACAGAAAAGAATAGACAAAAATACTGTACCCTTCCTACATAAATTAATGAGGCAATTATCAGGGATTATAATGGCTCCAGTATGTACATGGGTTGTTTGGTAATGAAGATATTTTAACAGATCAAAGTTCAGTAGGAAGGTCATTTTTTCCAGTAGAATTACTGTAGTAAATATTTAGCTTTTCTACAGAATAATTAACACTTTTTTTGTAAATATTTAAAAGTATTCCAAAGTTCCAAGCAAAAACCAATTGAGTTTACAATTAAGTTAGAGCCCCCTAAAGTAAAGAAATGCAGATTAAGCAACAACTTTGCTCTTAATATTTCACAGAAGGACTGTTTTTGTCCTCTTGTAATGTAATCCTTTTTTGCTTTTGCTTCCCTGTTTCTAAACTGCTCTTAGATAAGTCAGGGGCTAGGAAGAACTTCTGCCTGCATAAAACCATGTGGAAGTTACAACACTGAAACTTTAATGAAACAGATGTTATTTACAAGACAGAGCAGGCAGAGAACAGAAAAATTATGCAATTTGCTGGTGATCATGGGAATTTCGGTCTACTTGAACAGAATTCTCCCTACATTGTCAGACATTTTTACTAAATTTAAAACCATTTCACAGAGCTGATAGTTACAGATCCATTTCAGAGGGCTTGAGAGTTACAAATCTCTGCTTCTCTCTCAAGTCTGCAAGGCAGTAGCAAAGCTGTGGAATAAACCTTCTACTGTTTTTACCTAAGAAACCCTGAAGTCTCACCAGGATAATTATGTTCATGTAACATAACCTTTGTTGCTAAAACCTAATTAACATGTAATGGATCACTTGTGACTAATTTCTGAGGCTTTTCTATGAGACCATGAAGGGCCTTCCCAAAACATCCCACCCCAAAGCAGATACTGCTCCTTCTTTCCATTCAGTTCTCCAGTGCTTTTTCCTCTTTATGAAATTCATTCTTGCCCTTACAACATGATGCCATATTGCAAAAAAAGCTTAATTATACACAAGAGATGAACAAATTGCAATCTGAAGATGAAATCAAGTAATTGCTTCTTGCTTCAAGTATCCTTTACGGTAACATTCTGTCTGCTGGACCTATTTCTCCAAAGGCCACTCCATCATTGTGCTTCCACAGAGAAGCATAATTTTTCTTCATTTGGGCTACTGGAAACTGTTTCAAGAGTGAACCACAGCTCCAACCATTAGGCACTAAGTAGAGGGGTGTGGATCCATTATGCAACCGTCATTTGAGAGCCAGCACTTTTGACTTCAGCTGAACCGATTCAGACTCACTTTTATTCACAGCTTCCAACTCTCCTGCCAGCATTTATTTTCTCTTCTTAGAGTCCCTGCCCACACTACTTCCCAGCACAGCGTCTACTGCAATAAAAAGTGTTGTCGAAAATCTTAAAAATATGCTTTGTTTTATCGTGCAAAATGTTGCAAAAGAACCATTTCAGCAAAATCGTGAAGATTCCACAGAATTCTCTCCAAGTCAGAGAATTAGGGAAAGACACTCAGGCCTCTATTCAGACACTAAAAACATAACTTACATATAAATGAAAGTGTAGGAAGTGTGACAAAACTTTTGGTGCAGTAACAGGGAACTTGAGCAGCAGAGTTTGCAGGTAGATCTCCAGTTCCTTCTGTCTTTTCTCCACAAGGCTTTTGGAATTTTTTCCAATGATCTTCTTTGGAGGTAACAGATTTTTATCTATTTTCTTCTCTGAAACAAGCTAAAAGACAAAGAGCAGAATTAATACCTGACACACCATCTGAACTTGCACAAAAGATGCAATGGAACAACACATTAAGCACATATTGCCTGATCCCAGGAAGATCAAAAAATAAAATTACTTCAGTAAATTTAGCTACTGCTTTTGAAGTATTAGGTATTTTCTGAAAGAACATTTTGTCATGGCGTCTGCTCAAAGAATCATTCACAGTGCCAGGGCAGAATGTAACAAATGTGATAAAACAACAAAATAACCAGTGCATTTCTGAGAAAGCAGAACACCCTTGAATAAGGCAGACTTTTCCTCATTTTTATTTGTTTTTTAGCAGCACTGGTTGGTAACTATCCATGCTATTTTAAGGACAGTTTTATCATCCACCCTGATGAGACTTTGGTCACCAAATCAGCTGATCATAAACATCCTTCTTAGCAAAAGGTTCAATGACTCCAGCCTGAACTCTCCCTCTCTGACAGAGCTTCCATCCAAGGCTAAAGTTGTCCAGGTCACCTTCCCCAATTCAAGAGGGGAGTGTAACAGGGGTAAGTAATACTGTTCTCACAAAAAGGACTTAGCCTGCAGTTCAGACAGCATGTGGGAGATACTCTCTCTCTTTATTGAAGAAAGAAATTATGAAAACCATTCTGTAAACTGAACTACAAGAACTGTACAAAGTTTTGTAAGAGACCAAGGTCACAGTTTTAACATTCTTACCTTTTCATGCAGGTCATGGAAATCACTGTAACGATGTTTGACTGTCCACTGATGATTGCCAACACTAACCTGAATAATGTACACCTGAAAGAACGAAATTCAAGTAAGGACACTGCAAAATATTTGACTTAAAGAGAAGCTGACTGTGAGACCTGCTGGTTGATGGAGCACTGTAAGATGGGTCTACTTTCTGCAAGAACCAGAGCTAAGGAAATGCTAACCCCAGCTCTGAGGTGACTGCTGATGTGGTGCTCCACAAGAACACACAGATGCCTCGGTGTAAAGCAATGGCTTTCATTTCTGCAACCCAAAGGTTAACAGCCAAAGGGCTCCAAGGGACCTCTTTTTCTGAAAGTTTCTGCTAACTGAAGTTGGTATTCATAGCTACCCACAAACCTGAGATGGCAGCATCCCTTCTTCCATCTACCAAGATTCACAATGGGCAGGGGAACTTGGCAAGCATCCTGCTGTCACCGCAGTTAAGCAGAAATTTGGAGCTTAACCCTTGATAAAACCGAACAAATCATTTAGTTGGGTGGATGCGATTTTATTCCTTTTAGGGTGAACCACACAAGACATCTTCCTGAAGAGTTATAGTGCCCAAAGAATCACTACAATTATCTAAAGCAACCCTGCATCTCCTAATAGTATTTTTAGTCATGCATGTACCAAACAAAGATTTTCAATCTAGGTGACTTTCTGGATTGAACAGTACTGGTTTTGCAGGAAACTCAGCCTACCTTCAGATATGACAGAAACAAGCCATCCCAAAGACATTCTAAAGGTATAGATAAAACACAAGCAGAAAACAACCAAGGCTCTGCAAAACCAGTTCCACAACTACTTGAATACAACCAATTAAATAAACTATATTATCCAATCCAACGATACTCTTTGGGGAAAACACCAACTTGTAATCAAATCTTGAAAGCATTTAATACAATTGAGAGCTTGCTTACTACCACAGATCACCCAGAGCTGACTCATAGCTGCTATGAGGATGATGCACATCTAGTTGCTAAATCCACTTGAGAAAACAAAAAGCATCAACAATCTGTTACATAAGAGACCAGTCTTCACTTACTGCAAGTACAGAGCAGCACAACATCAAACATTAAATAGAATACCACCTGCATTTTAGAAGAGGAACTATAGTTCACGCCAGTTTTATTTTTGTGAGCATCTGACACTGGCTAACTGAACAAAACCCAAGCCCTACAGAGAACCAAACCAAGATGTCTGACTAGTGACACATCAGTGCTGGGATGAACACTGAAAACACAGAAGGATGCCCACACAGAATTATGGACTCAATTAAGGCCTGCTTTCTTGTCATGTTGTACTGGGGAACAGCATATCAGGATTAATCACTGTGCACTGGTGACAAACCAGAACCAGAATAACACCAGCATTCAAAAGCACTTCATAATCCTGAGGAAAGCAAGGAGAGACCCAAAGAAGCTAAACTTAGAAGTAAAGAAATACTCCATTTATAAGCCATAATGAACATACCAGTTCTTTTGAAAAGCTGACTGTGTTAAACTATGGCAGAGCAAGCAGAACATCCAAATGCAATGTACACTGAGTACACAAGGCATGAAACCTCAGATTAGACACTGGAAACTCAATAACTTCACTTGTCTCAATTGACAACTCAGCAGGCAAGCAAGGAAACCCCTCCTCTCTGTATAAAACACAGAGTAAATTTGTAATAAAGGTCTAATATCCTTTAGCTGAAATGCCAAGCACTGACCACTGCTAGAAACACAGCACTTATTGAAATGGGCAGTCTGGTTGGGAAAGTACCTGTTAAAGTGTTTGCATGCCCTGATACAGGTTAAGTCTCTAAAAAATTGCAGCATTTCCCATCTAGAAGACAGCCACAGCAGGCAGGATACGTTCACCCTCCAAACAGCGTCAGTATGAAGAGAGAGCAACTGATTTCACATCAATCCACAAGCTGCCATTATCTTGAAGAACAAATACATAAATGCAATATGCTGATGTGTGTATTAAGATTTGTTTTAATATAGAAACAAAACCTTTTAAAGCAAAAAATCCCCTTAGATATCTCACTGTTTTAGGAGCTTGTTCATCATCAACAAATTTTGAGTGGGCTAATACGACAAAGCTGACAGCTTAAGTTAAGGTTCTCCAAGGGCTGCCTGTCACACCAAGTGCTAAAGGAACACAGATAGATGATGACATCCTCACACTGCACTTTCTTGCAGACATAAAGATGTGACATCCCCACCCATCCTTCTGCCACAAACTGCACACTTCTACTGAACTAAAACACAACACCCTTTACCTTCACAGGACTTCCTCCACCACCAGTCTCTAGCAAACCCTTCTGTATAAAGTTTTGTCCCTCTTGTGATAAATCAGTTCTGTTGGTTACATTCTACTTTGTAAAGTGTTCGGCATATTTGCAGTACTGAATATTTTATTTTCTAGCAAGCCACTACAAGTTCTTTGCAGTTAAGAGCCCACATCACCAAACACCTGATCTTCATCTTCCTAAATACTGAAGGGTGAAAGACCTACAAAACATTTTTAAACCAGCTATTAAATGAACAGCAGCGATTCCAGACTGCTTTTTGTTCTCCTCCTATACACAGTACAAAAACCTGCCCACCCTGCTTTACACGGAGAACTTGCATTTCTAGTGTGTCTCATCCCACTGCACATGCTTCAGTACTGTAAAAAAAACCAAACAACCCAACACTTAAATGACAGAGCTCTCTACAGGAAGCCTGGGACACAGGTGTGACTACAGCAGTAGGTCCCAAATTCCAGAGCAGTGATGCAGCCACATCTCCTCCTCCCTGCCTCGTCAAGTAGTCAGACAGTTTACATCCATTCAAGGAAGCAACATTATTTTCCTTAAATATCGAAGGTGGTGTTTATGTTAAAAACAGCTGCAAAACCCAGGAAAAACAGGAAGGCAATTTTAGGCCAAAAAAATGCATGGCAGGAAACAAACGAAGCACTGACAGCCTTGAGGCCTTCTACTCAAAACCAGTCTTCAGTCAGCATCAGCTGGACCAGCACACCCAGGAGAAACAGCCTGTAGAAATGTTCATACCTTACTAACACAACAGAGAACACATCAACCAGTGCAGGATTTTTCCTGCTGGATTTACCCAAATGCTGCCTGTCACGGTTTGAAAGTACCTTCAACGTTACACAGAACTGTGGGCCTCCCTGATATATTCTACAGGATCTAATATCACAACTGTCAAATGGATGTCATTACAGTCCCCTTCTACTGAGACTGAGCTCTGAAATACAGAGTACAACAGGAAGCTCATATGCCACAAGAAAAACAACTCTTCAAAAAACAAGGATGCAAACAGGATCACTGCCAGCTGACCACATGGTAATGGATGAAGATACAGGTTGCTACAGCTGTATTTCCTTTCTTACCTTTACCAGATTTGACTGACTTTTACACCATTTAACAGTCTCTATCCTGGTGTGCAGGTCTTTGTCATGTCCTTAAGCACCACTCAACTAATTACGAACACTAAACATGTGTTATTTTTTTCAAAAACTTTTCACTCTGTCATGAATTTTGTAAAACTTCTGCTTTCATTAATAGATCTAATGGCTTGGGCCTGTCTTAAGAAAGCTGACAACAGCCTTGGAGTCCTGCTAACAGCTTCAGGAGATTTACACACAGGCAAGCTTAGTGACAACATGCGCTTAAAAATGCAGCAAGAGAATCGAAGTAGGACCAAACAGTGGTAAATCTTGTCTTTCCTACACTGTACTTTTAAAGCTCCCAAGAAAAATGACATTAAAGTAGCATGGTATTTCCACAACCACTAAAGAAAGAAATCTGGTCTTGAAAAATAAGCTTCCTTGGGCTTAGTTGCAGCTGCTTAAAATGTTATCCTCAACTACCAGTTGATCAGATGAACACTACCTGCAGAGTTACACACCTGAACTCCAGCTCAATCTAGAACATTAATGGTATTACCAAAGGGTGGCCTGACCACAGCACTCCTTTGCAGGCTGAACCAGCAAAGGAGCTCCTGTTCCACCTCCTGCACCATAACTTCCAGAGGGATAAGGGGGCAGATGACATTGACATTTTGTCAACTGAATGCACTTGATTTTCTCATTCACTGGTATTGCATAATACTGATGGAAATTCTCGACACCAGCACGGCTGAGTCTCGGTTCACACCTGACATGGAAGTTTCCAGTCCCCAAGCCACAGGTCTCACTGTGCCTCTCAGATGACTGAGGGATGAACCACATCCTAACACACCCCAGTAACACCTCAACAGCAGTGGCAGCATTTCTGAGAATGCACATCATGCAACTAGGAGAATGAGCTCAGGCACTTCTCAAAAATTTATTTCAAGCTTGTAGCCACCTCCTTCACCAAATGCTCCATCCGCCTGTAAATATGGCAACTCACCACCTGAAAGCCATTCCCACAATCACATTTCAAGGATCATCACCTGGGAAGGAGTTAGGCTCTTCATGTGCCACAGCTGTGTAAAGCTCTGTCCTATTAACAACTCCGAAACACTCTCCTGTTGCTGTTTTCCCTGGACAACTTCACAGAAGCAGGAGCACGAAATATTACTTGCATCCACCACACAACTTTCCAAATACTGTCTTTCTAAATGATTGCTCCCCTTTCCCTTTTCTTTCCCAGAGCAGAAAGCCTGATGTAATCCACGAGCATTCTACCGAGAAAAGGTCTTTCAAATCACACTAAAATAAGGCAGAAGGAGAAAACATTTTCTAGTTATATAACTGAAGGGTGGTATGCTCGAGGCATTTTCTATCTGCAGTTATACTGAGGTTTGTTTTAGGATGAGCTTCTTCCTGAAAAACAGACCAATTAACTCTTGGTAGAATGTGACCAGATAAAAAACAAGTTATATATCAAAAGCTTCACTCCTTCCCCAAATGAAAACACTGATGGCATATATATATATATATATATATATACACACACTTTTTTTTTTTTTTTTTTTTGGTGGGGTATCTGTGTCTATCCTAAATCATCTGATTTCCTTTGGACATAAGATCAGAGGGTTTTTTTATGATGCTTTCAGTCGAAGTAAAGATTTCCTGCTTTGTTTACTCCACATTACTCGATAGCAATCTTCCATAAACATACGCACATACACATAGATATATACGGGCAGGAACATGACATTTGTCACGGAGCCTCCGCCTCTCCCAAAGGACCGAGAAAACCCGGAGCTCGAGGCCGCTTTTCCCGGCTGAGCCCCGCTCCCACGCGGCTCCTTTCCCCGAACCCCCTCGGAAACTCGTGCCAAATACCTCGCTCCGTCCTCAGCGTGGGCACAGCTCCGGCCGAGCACTGCTGCCGGAGCAGCCCGGCACCGAGCCCGGCCTCACCCGCACCCCCGGCACCGCTGAGGCGGCGGGCCCGCTGCCCCCATCCCCGCTGCCCGCACGTCCCGCACGGCCTCCCCGCTCCGCACCGTGTATGTCTCCACCAGCTCGGAGCCCAGGACTCGGGCCTCCCGCGGGGGCTCCTCGCCGTCCTCGCCTCCCGCCGCCGCCTCCATGTCGCCGGGAGAAGCGCCGGGGCGCAGCCGCTCAGGCCGTCACGGCTCCCCCGCGGCCGCCGCCGCCTGCACCCGCTGCCCGCCCGGCCCGCACTGCCACCGCCGCCATCTTGGCTGGACGCCCTCAGGGCGCGGCGTGCCCCGCCCGCGCCGCTTCGCGAGCACCCGGGAGCGGGGCTCGGCGCGAGGGGGCGGGGCCCCAGCGGGGCGGGGCTCAATGCAGGGGCGGAGCTTGTGGCGGCAGGGGTGGGGCTATGGCCCGGGGGCGGGGCTTAGGCTGTCCGAACACGCATGCGCGCTCCCTGCTCCCGGGCGGCATTGCGCGGTGCCGTGCCGTGCTATCCAATTAAATGGAGTGTAGTCCAAACCAATGGAATCCGACGGAATAGAATCCAATCCAGTGCAGTCCAATGGAATTTAATGGAATATAGTCCAAGCCAATGGAATCCGACGGAATAGAATCCAATCCAGTGCAGTCCAATGGAATTTAATGGAATATAGTCCAAGCCAATGGAATCCGACGGAATAGAATCCAATCCAGTGCAGTCCAGTGGAATTTAATGGAATATAGTCCAAGCCAATGGAATCTGATGGAATAGAATCCAATCCAGTGCAGTCCAGTGGAATTTAATGGAATATAGTCCAAGCCAATGGAATCCGATGGAATAGAATCCAATCCAGTGCAGTCCAGTGGAATTTAATGGAATATAGTCCAAGCCAATGGAATCCGACGGAATAGAATCCAATCCAGTGCAATCCAATGGAATTTAATGGAATAGAATCCAACGTAATGCAATCCAATGGAATCCGACAGAATAGAATCTAATCCAGTGCGGTCCAATGGAATTTAATGGAATAGAATCCAATCCAATGGAATCTGATGGAATAGAATCCAATCCAGTGCAATCCAATGGAATCTGACAGAATAGAATCTAATCCAGTGCAGTCCAATTCAGTCCAGTGCAATGCAATGCAATCCAGCACAATGCAATGCAATCCAATGAATCCAACCCGGCCCAATCCAGTGCAGTCTGGTGGGATGCAATTGCTGCAGCGCGGAGCTGCCGAGGGCTGAGCCCCCTCCCAGCCCTGTGGCTGTGACACTGCCCCAGCTGCTGGCAGCTCGTGGTGCACGTCTGTGGCCACCAAGGGCTGCTGGAGGCTTGGACAGTGTCACGATGGGCTGAGGTGCCACTGCAGTGGTTCTGTGACTGAGCTGCCTGTTGCCAGCCCAAAACAGAGCTGAGGAGTTGGGTTTATCGGCCAGACTTTGGGAATGAGCCCGGAGTGAACTCGAGGTGTTGTTTGGGGTGATTTACTGACAGCATGGGCTCTACTTTCACTGTCCCGCTGAGCACGGGGTAATGTTTCAAGCCTGTGCACACCAAAGGATCTTTCCAGGAATTTGTAACAGAAATGGAGAATCTAAAAAATGGCAAGCAAACCCTCCTCAGCCTTTTCCCCTGAGCTGAACCTGAGTTGCCCTGAGGGGGAGTCATACTATGGCAACATTTCTGACAGGCTCAGTGTGCACCCCAGGAACAGAAAATTGCAGGAGAGAGGATATAATTAGTTTCTTTAGGAGTACCTGAGTGTACTAAAGTTGAGAGGTTATCTAGAAAGATTATGTTTTGGCAGAAGGATGCATCAAGCATCCATCAAGGCTTTGAAATTTACTCTGTGCTATATTACACATAGAGGGATTGTATTTTGTACCATCAAGTCGAGGAGATTTTGTTAAAAAGCACCTTCCAGCAAAACGAAAGCAGTATCTATCTGACCTTCCTTATGCTACCTAAGAGAGGAGCAATTAGCTCAGTATGGTGTCATTAATTACAACAGAAGTGTAAATATCCTGGCTGGATGTATGGAGCTGCAGGGGTAATGCTGGTGTCTCGCAGATGCCACCAGGACTGCGGTGGCAAATGAGCAAACATACCTCTGGAAACAGAACTGGAAAAACTCATTTTGGTTTTATTTTCACTGAAAAATGTTTCCCTTGGTCGGGATGTAGCCGAAGGATGATGTGTACAAGGACAGAACAGAGAATACAGACCAACAGGGATTTTCTAATGCTGTCCCAGCATCAGGAACTGTTGCTGAGCTCAGCCTCTTCATGAGATAATAAGTGGGTTTGGAGAGCAGCTTTAATTAAGCTTCCTCTGAATGTCCTGTCTCCTTAATTAAATAAAAATTTGCAGCCCTGGCACGGCTGTCGGGTTTGATCAGTGCCAGTCTCCTGTCTCCACCTCCTAAAGCAGTTCCTGCCTGCAGGCACAGTGGTGGCTCATGGTGTGACAGCCCTGTCCTGGCTCACTGAGAAGAGGAAATGACAGGAGCAATGTCGCTGGGTAAGGGGAAAAATGGGTCCTCCCTCAGCTAAAACGTTCCCAGCAGGGTTTAGGAAGCAATAAATTAAAGAATTTTGCTGTTGCTGGGCCTGGACTCTCTCAGGGCCAGGTGCCCAAGGCAGAGAAGGGGGATGCTGGAGCATTTTGCTGTAGATTGTAGCCATGACACATCCCAAGGAGCCCTGCAAACATCCCTGATCTCAAATAAAATTGCAAATTAGTTGGGCTTCTGCCTTTTATTTCCTTATATTTGACCTCAAGAATGCCTCTGCTGGTTTTGCAGTGGGTTACAGCTGCTTAGAAATGAGAACCTGAAACGAAGTTTTGGAGGAAAAAAGCTCAGTTAAAGCTTCCCACTTGTCCTGGTAGCTTGGAGTGACTAACAAGAGGGACAGCATGTCAGGATGCAGCTGGAGCCGGAGCTAACGGGCTGTACCTGAGCCCAGTGACAGCCGGTGTGTCACCGAGCCAGCCATGCCCAGATTAAGGGTGCTCGTGCTGGCAGCCCTCAGACTATAGATAGCCACAGCCTCTCTGCCATGGGGCTCACGTGAGGAGGCAAAGGAAGCAGCAGGAGAGGGTGGTTTTCCCTCAGAACACCCCATCCCTGCAGTAGCCACCCCCAATGCTTTGCATGGCAGAGGTTCTGGGTTTCCCCACCAAACCCCAGTTCCCGATTCTTTTGTAAGGAAACAACTTAGGAGAGCCAGGGGATGCTGGAAGCTTTGTCTCCAGGCAGCCAGTGGGGAGGCAGGGGTTGGCATGATGCCTCTTCCCTGGGAGGAGCATCACCTCCTGCTGCCAGATGGGATTTCATCCTTTCCTCTGGGCTCAGCTCTGTTCTGTAAGATGCTGCTGGCATCAGATGTTCACAGAACTGCAGCTTTCCCACGCCAGTGTGTAGGGTGACAGTGGCCCAGATTCCCCCTCTCTAAGTGCACAGAGGCCCTTCCTCCACATCCCAACCTGAATTTCACCCCAGCTCTCTCCAGCAGACCTTTTAAAGGCAATGCTAGAGCCCCCCTCCTGCGCTACATTTACCCTAAATACATTCTGATGCATCCAGGGGCTGTTTTCAGGGTGACTCAGAGCCATCACTTCCTAGGATGGAGGGACAGGGCCAGGTGTGATTGCCCTGGTGCCTGGTAGTGCCCAGAGCTGGCACCTGCCACCCCACTGTCTCTGCAGTGAATCACAAGTGGGAAGAAGCAGCCAGGCTCTGGAGCTTGCCTTGGGGCAGCACTTCCTTGGGAAGGTCTCTCTGGGGTTACCCAGGAGGTTTTGGGAGATGGTTCGGTTCTGAGGGACAGCAGGTCTCCCATCCCAGCCTGTGCCCTCACGTAAGAACAGGTTGCAATGACCTTTAGTAAAATAGCTGCTTCCCTCTGCCACTTTTTCTGACTTATGTGCGTTAAAAGCAACCAAAATATTAAATACATTCAAATTAGGGAGGCTAACTGCTTCAAAAATCAATCCCTTAAATGCAACCTTTTTTCTTTTTATTCCATCTGCTGAGCAGAGGCAGGGCTGGGCTGAAGCCTGGACAAATCAAGGTGCCACAGGACCACAGTTCCTATCAGGCTCTGCACTCAGTCAATCTTTCAGGACTCAAAACCTGGGAGGATGTGTTCTGGGGATGGCTTTGTACTCACCTGCATCCCTACTCTGTGCTGACACCACCTGGCTCCCTGGTAATGCTGCTTTGGCTTGCACATTCCACAGGAACTGCAGCATGATTCCTCTTAAGGGGAGATTTTTAGAAAAGATGAAACCTAACAATTGCATTTTCAGTTTCGCAAAGTAACTCTTAAATGAAGCAGCTGGATGTGAGACTTTGCCACCCTGAGGTGTCAGAGCCCTCTGGACACAAGAGGGAGTCCTGAATCGTTTAAAAGAGAGATTTGTCTTTGGTTGCTGTGGATTAAAACACTCTTCCCTGCACTGAGAAAACTGCTCATCACTTGGAGGCCTTTAGTGTGTTTTGCCCTCCACCGTGGCGGGGTAAATCCGTGGTAAATCCGCAGGAAATCCAGGAGTGTGGATCTGAGCTATTTGCAGTGGGGACAGGTCAGCTTGCGGGGTGGGTGAAGCGAGTCATGATTTCCTAAAGGACTGGCAATTATCCCTGGAATCAAACAGAGTAGATACCCCCATTTTGACAGCTGATCCCCACGTTTTGCAGTCCCAGCTGAAAGCAGAAGGCTGGGGCAAAGCGCCGTCTGCCTCCACACCTCTCTCCGTGGCACATTCCCCCCGCTCCGCGCCTGTCCGCGCACGGCACCGGCTCCCGAGGGCATCGGCCCCGCTGGATTTGGGGACACCCAGCCGAGGGGCGAGGGGCCCTCACACCCCCTGTCCCCACCGCCCCGGGGGACATTTGCCGCCGGACAGGGATATTCTGGGACGCGCGCCTTTGCCGTGATTCCCAATCCCGCCGGGCGCAGTATAATCTTTCTGACGCCTCTTCCAGGGGGAACACTGCGGAGGTGGAGGTGACACGACGGCACCGGGCCAGCCAGGACAGCCGCGGGCCGCCATATATCAGCGATTTCGGCAGGTCCGATCCCACAACAAAGTCACGAGGAAAGCTCCAGCTGCCGCCGAGCGGGGCTGCGGCCGGGGCTGCGGCCGGCCCCGGACGTGCCAGCGCCAGGCTCGGCTGTGTCCCCATCCCAAGGCACGCAGGGCAGGCATTCCTGGGGGGCCGGGCATGCGGGGCTGCCGTGGGCTGGTCCCGGCCCCCGGGGCCGACACCCCCCTATATGAGCCGTGCCCGCAGGGCAGCGCCGGCAGAGTGAGCGAGACAGCCCCCGGCCCCTCGCCCACCTGCTCCGGCCATGGATGACATTTATAAGGCAGCGGTGAGTGTCCCTCCTTTGGGGCTGGGGGTTGGCGAGGGGGGGAGTGGGTCTGAAATGGCTCCAGGGATTTTTGTTGTAGGTTCCTCAAAAGTGCATTATTATTCATCCGCTGAATTTTAATTACAGCGATAATTCAGTGGATGAATGGAAATGAGAAGTAATTATAGCGCAGCAACTTTTAGTCAACATCCTCATCCAGGACACAGACCCTTCCCTCTCACAGCTCTGGAAGTTTCACACTCCTCTTACAAGTGTGAAACTCTCGACCTGCTGTTAAATTATTTACAGTGACCCCCTGGTTCCCCACTGTAAAGCAGGGAGATGGTTCCTAGATGAAGTTATAAGTCTCAATAAAACCTGCATGACTCTTAGCCCAGACAAAGTAGAGGAGGAGATCCCAGGAAATAAACATTATTTGTATGGGTTAAATCTCACCCTCTTCATTCTAGTGCTTTACAACTCTGCCATTGCTATATTCCCCCCTCTTTAGCTTAATGTTTTTCAGGGGGATTTAAAAAACCCTTGTTTTTTTCTCAGTTATTTCCAAACCCCCTCCTCTGCTTTGCTGCTCCTCCTTTGTGCTGTGCACAATACAGAATGTGAGCTATGCCCTGGGGAACGTGGGCCATCCTTAGGCTATTTTAACTTCCACAGCTGCACACTGCGCTCACTGTGTAAACCCAAACTATTTGGTCTGTAATAAGAACACTGCATTATTCTGTAATGTAGACAGAGATATGTGAGGGGAATAAGGATGAAAATAGCTTCTGAGGATTGCTATTGCTATAATCCATCCATAACTGGATTTACAGTAAGAGCTTTTTGGTGCTTTCCCCCCTCCCTTAAATATACAGCTGATTAAGTTTGATTTTAAGCAAGAGCTCAAAAAATGCATCATACAAGTCTTAGTATTATTCCAAGGTTTTTAGAGGGAAGCAATATTGTCCTTGGTAGGTAATTGAAGAAAAAACACCCCAATGCTCACACATCCCCTGTCCCTTGGTCAGCCTTGAACCTTATGAAATGGAGCCCCTGTAGTGATCCTGATAGCATGAAAAGGTCCAGGAAAGGCTGAGTCCCCCAACCAGCACTTTCAAAAGGGAGAAAAATGGAACCTGTAATATCAAAGAAAATGCAGGCCTTTCTAATTAAGGTTTGTAATTAAATATGTTCTCCGTGACTCAAGGTACAGGCTCTTTCCTCATTGTATTGTCCTCCTCAGAGACCACATGCTCATTAATTAGGTAAATGTAGGGTTTGAGTCCTGGGCATTAACTCCCAACACCTTTACAGAGGAAAAACAAGTCCAAGCCAGGCACAGCTGAGACAAACAGCTCATTTGTGGATCTATTTCCCACAATTTAGACTGTAAGAAAACATTTACCTGTGAGAAAAAATCAAAGAACTTCCGTTTCCCCCGTCTGACTTCAAAGGGAACCATGGGATGGAGAGAAGAGGTGAAAAAAGCAAATACAGCAGATTTGGCATTACCACGGCTGCTGCAGAGCTGTGAGCTTAGAGCTTGCCTTTCCACACTGCAGTCAGAAAAACCTCTCCTGGAATGTTGTGGAGGGAGAAGAGGAATAAGGCAGCAAACAGCACCCATGTCCAGAGCGAACTATGAACAGCTCAAGAGACATCTCTGTGACAAAAATGTCACTCTATAGCAACAATGCATTTAATCTATATACACCACATCTCTCACTTCAGTGCTCAAGGAGGCTTCAAAAGTCAATAGTTGTGTATTTTCTGCATGCTGGTAGCATATATTAATATTATATTAATATTTATGCCAAATCCCCTACGTGCAGCCAGAGAACCCAATGGATTTTCATCTTACCCACTCATGCCTAGATAAGGGTGTGCAAACACAAAGCTATTTTGGGAATATTTTTAGGCTCTGTTAAGCGGTGCCTAGAACAGTGCCAGGGACAAGTGTCCAGATAAAGGGCTGCAAGGATAAATAGCAAAGCCTGGGAACAATCGGGCAGCTCATCTTTATCTCCAGCACCTCTCTCACCCAGGTTTATAAATAGCGACTGCGACAAGAGTGTTATGGAGCAGGACGTGGCTGTGGCCAGCGTGGTGGTGGCTGCCCTTGCCCTGCCCAGACAATGTCTACAGAGGGCCAGCAGCTGCCTGCCTGCCTCCAGCAGCATCAGAAACACACTGGGCTTGGGTTTCCTCCAGCAGTGGAGAAGAATTCTGCCGCCGTCCTTAGTGCTTTCTGACAAGTCCTCACCTCCTGGAGCAAGGGGACTGAGATAAAATGCTCTGCCTGCTTCCCACAGGCTCTGTCCCACTAAGGAAAAGTACTTCCTCTGATTCTTGCTGCAAGCAGGAAGAACCAGCTGGCTTTTGCAAAACCATTGCTCTTCGGGGCAAAAGAATCATCTTTTGCTCAAAGACAGTGCCACAGCTCTGGGTTGTGGAGTTCTCTCCCAGACAAACCATGGCAGGGATGGGTGCTGGGGGCCACTTGCATGGAGGTGGCAGCAAGGAGACTTTAGTGGGGTCAGACAGGGCAGGTATGGGGTCCTACCTGGCTGGATCTAGCAGCCTACCTGGCTGTTGAGCAGCATACGAAGGAAGAGTTGATGTTTTCATGGATACTACCAAAGGGGCAGTGGACGTGGTGGTGAGGGCACCAGGTTCAGCTAAGCAGTACCTGGAACGAAGCCAGAGAGAAATGCACTTAAACAGCTATGGCACAGAGCTGATTGATTCCCCTTTGCTCTCCCTATTGATTATTTTCGTTAATTCATGCTCTCTAATAAGCTCCCACTGATTCTGTGGGGATTGAATTAGGGCAGAGTTTGGGAACAATCTGCCAGCCCATGTCAGCTAACGCCTGTTGGCTCCACAGGCCATTTCTTCAGAGAGGTTCCCAACACAGGCTAAGGGAATAGCAGCTCCCTTCAGAGCCAGGCGCCTTTGTGAAAACGCTGTCTCAGATGGAGGCAGAGCAGTTAAGCTCTGGATAGGGCAGGAGTTTCCTGAATCTAGGGCTGGAAAACAACTACCAGGGGTAGTCTTGTCTACTTCTCCCTTCCCAGGGAACTCTCAAGCACGTCTCATCTCTGATCTGGCATTGGCCCACATGCAACCAGCCCTCAGCAGTGCAGCCATCCTGCAGTGAAACGTGCCAGCAACAAGAAATTATCCCCAAATGGTTGACAGAGGCATCTCCTTTTCCAAGTGGGCTTTCCCTGCTTGTACAAAGGCTATTTCTGCCATGTATTAGCATCTGTTACTCCAGAGAAGTTATGTTTGCTTCAAAGGAGATGTGAATAATTTTTCTTTAAGGGGAAGAATCTCTTAGACTACAAAAATTTGCGGTGCCAAAACCCCCCTGGCTGTGCATTCCCTGGTCCACGAGGTGGCCTCTTGTGAGGTTTTGTTGACCCTGGCAAAGGCTGTTGAACGAATATTGCGTCCTTTTAGCAATTAGAGATGCCGACAAAATTAAAATGACTTGGTGTCTGTGTTTTCTTTACAGGTTGAGCAGCTGACAGAAGAGCAAAAAAATGGTAGGTGCATCTTCAACCTGACCCCACAGCCTAAAGTCGAGCTCCCCAGCCAGCAGCCCTGCCTGCCTCAGCAATACCACTCTGGAAAATGCTTTGGCCAGACTGGCCAAGGCAGGGCATGAGCCAGGGACTTTGACCCACCAGCATTTCCAGCAAGGTAGCTTCTGTGCTGTGCCTGGCTGTCCCACGACGCCGTGCCTGGGCACTCCTGGGGTGCACAGTCAGGGGAGGCTGTGCCTGGGATGAGCTCCCTGCCTGCAGGATCGAGGTGCAGGGCAGGACCTCTCACATCTCCTCTCCCCTCTCTCTCCAGAGTTCAAGGCTGCCTTTGACATCTTCGTGCTGGGGGCAGAGGATGGATGCATCAGCACCAAGGAGCTGGGGAAGGTGATGAGGATGCTGGGGCAGAACCCCACCCCTGAGGAGCTGCAGGAGATGATAGATGAGGTGGATGAAGATGGTGAGAAGTTTGGGCTTCCCCTCTCCCAAACACCATCCCCACATCTGGGGGTGTGGGGGCCATCTGTGCAGTGCTGGCAGGATCCGTGCCGGGGACGTCACAGCTGTGGGGTGCAATCTGCTGGGAATTCAAAGGACACTAAACACCCACCAAACCTCAGCATGGTTCCTCCAAGGAACTTCCAGGCAACTATAGAAATTTTAATTCCTACAATGATCAGACTGCTTGAACTGATTTTGGGGTGTGAAATTGTACAGGTCCTTTTAAAAAACAAAACATAGGCTGAATGGATGAACTTCCATTTCAGAAATGCCATTTCAGAGGATTCTATCTTCAGGAAAAGTCTCTCACTGCTCAAGTGTGCACGCCCCCACATAACTAACTGTCAATACCAGTTAAATCAGTGTACTGATTTAATACTGATGATCACACATAACAAAATCCACTGTGGGCATTTGGGCAGAAATGCCACACTAAGTAACTGGAAAATAAAAAAACCAGTTCAAAATCAGGCAAAAAAGGAAAGCATCTGAGTCTCTGAAAACAACAGTACTATACTGTGGGTACAAACCCACACTGCATGAACACCTGCCTTCTGGAGCTTTCAATATTAATACCTAAATGAGATAGATAGCTATCTCCATGGCAGGAATTTCCACTCTTTGGTGCTTCCAGAAGGACTTTTTCCAAGGCAAAATGACTGTGAAAGGTAAAAATTCACTTTCAAGGTCAGAGAAAGGCCTCAGTCACTTATTCCAGCATCCTGAGAGATGACTTTTGCTGCAGGGCTGCTCTCCTGAGCTTTGGCCCTTGGTTGCTCAAGGGAAGTGTGATCTGTCACTGGCATTGCCCATCCACCGATGTAGCTCCAGCTGATGGCTCCAGCTGGACTCCCCTTTCCTGCATTCCTCCAGCCCCGTGTGAGAAGAGACTGAGGCATCAGACCTTGTATATTCCTCCAGTTTGACTCGTACACACACTGTCTGATGTCGGTCTTAGTTTTTAACTCTAACAATAATGAGTTTAACACCACCACTTAAGGTTTAGGGGCTCTGAATTGATGTGGCTGTGCAGGGAAGCTGGGTGGGCCAGTCTGGTGGGGCAGCTCATGGAGAAGTGTGGAGCTCAGTCAGGATCTTGGTGCTGGTCCCAGAATATCCGTTCTTCCCGCAGGCAGCGGCACCGTGGACTTTGATGAGTTCCTGGTTATGATGGTCCGGTGTATGAAAGATGACAGCAAAGGAAAAACCGAGGAGGAACTCTCAGACCTCTTCAGGATGTTTGATAAGTAAGAGCCATGAGCACAGCGTGGTGGGGTGGTGGGAGGGGGGCAGCCAGCCCAGCTCCCCCTCCCCAGCAGCTCTGGCTGGTCCTGAGCTCTTGTGCCCTGGCACAGGAACGCTGATGGCTACATCGACCTCGAGGAGCTGAAGATCATGCTGCAGGCGACAGGAGAGACCATCACCGAGGATGACATAGAAGAACTGATGAAAGATGGGGATAAAAACAACGATGGCAGGATTGACTATGACGGTAGGGCTCTTTCTTGCATGTGGTTTGGTCACAAGCCCTTGGTCATCCCCCCAGGCAGCTCCCATGGTCTTGGTGGCCTTCTCAGATGAGCATGAGCTCATGCACGCAGCGCTGGGCAATACATCTGACAGGAGCACGTGTGCACAGGGATGGGGAGGTTCTTGCACTTGTGAAATGGGAGCAAGGACCTGGGGCTGCCTTAACCATCCCCCTGCTGCACTGAAGCACTGCCCCTTTTCTCCAGTCCCCTCCTGCCCCCTTAACACAAGCACCATTTCTGAGGGGCTGCATCTTTGAATGTGATGCTGACCAAATCATCCCCAGACCATTTCTGGCACTCAGCTCCAGTGTTTTGGCGGCAGCTGAGGGTGACGCTGGGCTCCAGTGACATTTCCAGCAGGAGTCACAAGGAGTCCTCACCACAGTCAGAGGAACAGTAGCCATCCCCCCCTTGGCCCTTGCATATCGTGAGGGTGGAAAAGGAGACAGGGCTGGGAAAAACTGCCAGGAGCACACTTGGCAGCTATGAGGGCACTTCAGTCTCACCACACACCTCTTGTCTCCAATGTCTTCCCCTTGGCAGAGTTCCTGGAGTTTATGAAGGGGGTTGAATAAATCTGAGGCCAGATGGACAGCTTGAATCTCCTCAACCCTCCAGCTCTGCATCTCATCTCCTTGAGTAAGTCCCCTGGCTCCTGGCATGAAGACTGAGTGCTGAGAAGGGTGGCCAGGGGGAAATAAAACCTGTTAATACCCGGTGCCTCAGCTGGTCATTCCGTGGAGGTTCAGTGACAGCTTCACCCCTGCTGTGTACTCATGATTAATGAAACCACTGCTGGGGGCTACTTCTGGTGAGGTGACATCACAGCTGGAGCTTTAAGCCTCCAAGGAAGTGTTTTGCTGCCAGCCCAATGGCAAAGTCCATCCAACAGGGCCATGGGTGCTCGGTGGGGAGCTGCCATGTTCCATCTCCTCACCCCATCATGGTGAGCAGGATCAGGAGCTGGCACTGGTGCTTGCTGGTTTAACTGGAGCGTTGGCAGCATTTTAGCAATGAAATATGAATTAAAACCCACTTCAGCCATCACTGAAATCCATGTGCCGGGGACAGTCCCTCTCCTCCCTGCTCTTACCCTGGCTATCCCAAGGGTACCACCCTCTCCTTCTCTCCACCAGCCTGATTGGCACCCTGTGATGCCAAAAGAAGACCTCAATTTGCTCTGGAAACATGAATAAAAGCCATTCCTAAGCTGGACTGGATGCTCCTTCCTGTCTCTCCCAGCCTGGTGGGAGGCAGGCACTGGCCCCTCATAGTCTTCCTGCAGGCCTGGAGGCCTCAGTACAAAAAACGAGACACCCAACTTTCCCTGACAAATCCCATCGATTTGGGCCTCTGGGAAATGCACAGCCGCAGCGTGAGTCTCGGCTCGCAGGCACAGGGTGACAGCAGGGCCAAGGAGCCACCGTCTCCTCTCACCCCAAGGAAGCGCAGCATTCCTGTGGCATTAGCAGCTCTCCCTGCACATAGCTGCCTCCTCCCATCGAATTACAGCCCCAGCACAGCTCGCACATTGCAGTCGTGTTGCTAAAGTCAATCGTTTACCCAAGCAAAATAAACATTGGCAGGGCGAGGCACGGGACCGTGCCGGCGCGAGCCCCGGCGTGGCCGCGCTGCTGGGCCGGCGCCCCAGGCCTGCTGGCTTGTGCCGCTGCCTTTCCTCCCCAAACCAGGTGGTTTTTTTCCCCACTTCTGTGGAAATAACACCCTAAAGCAGCCGTGACACAATCTCGTTTGCAGCAATAACGAAATATTGCAATCTCATTTATAGCAGTGAGGAAATACTGCAGTTCAGGGCAAAGAGGCCTGAGGTGAAAACAGGGATGTGTGAGGTGATCGATTGGAAAGACATGGCTGTGCCTTTCCTCTGGGCAAGCAGCACTAAATATTTTGTTCAGCCAAGGCTTATAACAGCAGAAAAACTAGGAGGATGAACCTGTCAGCTAGAAACCTAGGGTATTTTGGAAGCAGCTCTAACACAAACATCTATTTGACCCACTCAAAGGGGTCTCCCCAAGGGTTCCGAGCCCTTGGTGCCACAGCTACTGCAGATTCAGCAGGACTACAGGTGCAGCAGAAGGCAATGGAAATGTGTGTCTAAGAACCCTGTGACAGGAAATGATCCCAGGTGTTAACAGATTCTGTTTCCAACTAATCTGTAGCCTAGAGATAAAAAAAACAAAAAAACATTCTCTGCCTCTGCAGTGTAGCAGCAGCAGTTGTTTCCTACTGAAACCTGTGAGGACACAGCATGTCCTCATGTTTTACCCCAGGCCTGGGAACCTCCAGAGTTGCCAATTTCATTGGGTTTCAGCCAGGAGCTGAGGTGATGCCAGCTCTCCCCACACCCACAGCCACCCAGCCCACGGGCAACCCACCCCTGCACTCACATCACATCAGGCATCACTGACAGCCCCCGTATCCTCCTCTGTCCTGGCCAAATCCCAGCATCCAAAAATGACTTCCCCAAGATACTCTCCACTGCTTAGTGATAGGCTTTGGCTCCCTGGAGGGTGAACCAGAGAAGAAATCAGGTTAACCCCTTCCCTTCAGTCAGCTTGGTGGCTTGGACTGTGCTGTGACCCAGGGAAAAGGATGGCTGCGAAGAGCCACCAGGCCCTGTGTCTTGGCTCAATGGCACTGGCAGCACAAAGCCACAGCCTCACTGCCTGCCCATCCTTTTCCAAGAGTAAAGCAGGGAAGGGGGTGGCCGGAGAGAGAAGACAAAGATCTTGTAGCAGCCAAAATTTGTCACTAGAAGAGTTGATTCATTGGGACTATTTAGGCTTTTTCTGTCCTTAGAACAGGAGGTTGGGAAGCCAGGAAAACTGCTGCCAGGCTGGACTGCCTTAACACCCTGCCTGTCCTCCCAGTCAGAGAGCAAAGGCTGCGGGGCGAGGAGCTGTGGGTGGACTTCACTGTTGGCTAAAACACGGGAACAACTGCACGGGGAATGTAACAGGACATGACAGGCCAGCGAGTGGGTGAGCAGGCTGAAAAAACAGTCACCCCTGGAGGATCAGCCTGGCTGAGTCCCCACACAGGGAATGTGCTAACAATGAATGAAAACCACCCTGAAGAATCCGTGTGTCTGTGCAACTCCAAACTAGTTCGCAGTTTTCACCACATGTGCAGTGAACCTCTGGTGCCCAAAATCATTTCAAGAGTGTGACACAAGTGCAAATTGTCTGGGGAAAAAGGAGTAATTAACTTTTTTTTTTTTTTTTTTAATCAGGCAAAAAGTAATTTACCAGTCTCTAAAACAGTCCCTAGATCTGTGTGCTCTTACCTCCCCAGCAGACTGGAGCTGTGCAGGCAGGTGACAGCAGCCCCTGCCACCGGACACTGCCAGAGTTCTCAGGCCATCTATCTGCTTGCTTTTGCTGTAGATTTAAACTCCTGCTCTGGTTTGCAGCTTTATCAGTGTATTTGAGGCCTCTCCTCAGCCCTCAATAAAACTCTGCAGTGTGGACCAAGTGACTGCAGGAAGCTCTGATGAAATTTTGTACACACTGCATAAATCTGCCAGCAGGGCAGTGGCAATGTAACGTGAGCTAAGGTACATCAGACAAACACTTCAGCAAGCCAAAGCCCCCGAGGTGTAAAAACACCTGCAACAGCCCTGAAAGCCAGGCAAAGCAGAACTCACATTCTGATGCTGCTTCTTTTTGACCACACTATTGAAAGGCACTAAGGGGGGGCAGAGCCACGCGTGTCCAGCCTATCTTTATCATCACTGTGAACATCAATGTCCCCAGTGAATACCTCGCCCCATCAGAGCATTTAGCAGGGCTTTGATTCCCCCACCCCAGTTCTGTGCTCTTGGCTTTCAGAGCAATGGCTCACCTTTGCCAAATGAGATGATTTGGTATTTGGTTACACGCCCTTTGCTCTTTTTCTTTTCTAAATCAAAGCAGAGAAAGGAGCCAAACTGGAACTTGATACTGAGTCCTCTTAATTGCAAAGAGGAGAAATAATCTGCAGCAAGTATGACGTACAGCAGCAGCAAGCACAAGATGTATAAGCTGATGTACAGCAGTTGTTAAGCACTGAGATGCTTTTGAGCTCTTTGTCTTCCTGCAGGATAGCAAACAATCATGAGAGTTTTGAAGTTTTTAAATATCAAAGATGACAGAGCTCTGTGTAATAGGAATAGTTTCAAGTGGGTCACAGCTGCCAGTTCACCCTCCTGGGCTCTGTGTATGTAATGTCCCCAAAAAGGATCTCCACTTCACCAACAGAACTTAAATGATTTCACAAAGCAGGAGAAAGAGGATGGAGACCCATCCAGAGGCAGAGTCAGCACAAACTCCCCTCCACGGCTTTCTCTTCTGGGCTGGGAGAACTGTCCACACAGGAAAGCTGTCAACAGAGGCGTCACAGGGTTAGCAAATGCAATAGGTGCTCACTGATGTCCAGGCAGTGTCCTGCAGAACCACCACGTGTGCAGGGAGCACCCAACAACAAACCTGACACCAACCTGCTGTGGAAGCTCACAAAATTCCTGTCTCTTGCTACACAATGATGCCTGGATTAAGGTTACGTTCCCCTGTGCTGCATTTTGTCACGCAGCTGCTATTTTGGTCAGAAAGTCAGCAAGCCCTTATTTGGGAAGCTGTCCCACTGAAGGGCAGCATGAAGGGCAGCGAGATGAAAAGGCTGATTCTCGAGGCAGGCCTGGGGCAGCTGCCTGGAGCCACAGGAAGCCCAAATGTTGCCCTCTACTTCTTGTTAACATTCCAACATCCTTTTCTCAGCCTGACCCTTGCCTCTCTTCCCTCAGGCTGCATCTTGTGGGTGAGCTACTCCCACAACACAAGCACTCCGGGCAAGACATCACAGGGGTTGAGATGAAATCTCCTTTCTTATATGGAAAAGTTTTAGTGCTAGAGATTTAAAATGCAGAACTTAAACTGGGTAGAAAATCTGCAGACGCACAGGCAAAGGTGTAGACTGACAAACACCAGGTGCTCCGTTCAGAGGTTTCTTTTTTCTGTTCTTGTAACAGAGATCTACACCAGACTGATCACACTGACCCTCACTGGACCAGCCACTCCCATCTCCTTCAATACCGTCAACATCTCCACTCTCTGTGTGCCTTAAACCATCTAGCAAGCAGCAGAGTGAACCGTGCCAATGAACTTTGTCATGCTGTCACTTAACATTAAATCTGTTTTTTCACTGATATCTTTGCTGGTCATCCTTTTAAGTTCCTCAAATACTTGTTTTTAACAGGCTGACAAACCCCAATCTCCACAAAAGCCCTAACAAAATGCACACAGCAGGAGTCAGACAGCTGAGGGCTACAGACATCTGACTCTACAACCTCCTTGACTTGTGAGTTTCAAATTAGTAAATCTCTTTATTTTGCTTGGTTTAGGGGTAGGTGGGTTTTCCTGATCAGTCAAAAACAATTTTAAAAAGTGGAAACCGGGAAAAGATTTTTGAATTTAATTATTTTACATAATTTTGGTAATTGGATAAACTATTCAAAAAATACACTACATGAATTGGATGTTCCAGTTAAAATTACGTTTTTCATCCAGTGAGTGCTTTGCTGCTCTGCTGGTCAGAAGGAACGTGCAAGCTTCCAGCCCTCGCAGGCTCCCTGGATTTACCCCACCGGGTGGACAAGCGCCGGCACTGCAAACTCAGAACGGCTGGCTGCATCCCAACCTGCGCCTCG
Organism: Hirundo rustica; assembly: GCF_015227805.2. Taxonomy (NCBI): domain Eukaryota; kingdom Metazoa; phylum Chordata; class Aves; order Passeriformes; family Hirundinidae; genus Hirundo; species Hirundo rustica. Next base: position 4,536,201 of record NC_053461.1, on the reverse strand, counting down.
CGCCAGAAGCGGGCTCTACAGCCCGAGTGAGCCTGGACAGCTGAGTACAGCTGAGCACAGCTGAGTACAGCCAAGTGAAGCCCTCTCCCGATGTACAAACAGCAGCAGCAAAACCCGGGCTCAGCTCCTCCCGGGATTTTGCACGTTTACTCCCCTCATCGCCCCAAGCCAGCACATTTCATCAGACAGCACTTTTGTTACTGGAGAGAAAGACGTTCCCTAAAATCAGTCACTGTTAAAAAATGCGTATTCTGTACATTCTGAAACCCTTCCACGTTCCCACGGGTAGCTCCATTAATGCTTCAGTACCTATGAGCATTTCAGGATACAACACACAGCAACTCTAACACAAACTCCACCACCACAGCCAGCACTCCTTACCCTCCTATTTCCTGGGATTCCCACAGCTCTAGGGACCACACAGCAAAGCAGCAGACTTGTAACAGCCGTTGCTGTGACAACACCAGGAACCATCACTAAAGGCATGGTGCCAGAGAAAGAAAACGCCATTCCAGCTTCCAAAAGCACAAGGAGGATCCAGGGAACTACAAGCCAGTCAGGTTCCCCTGGATCACTACTCACAGGCTTGATGCACAGCTGGCAGCAAAAACACAACCCAAACAAGGCTTCTGGAGGGCTCTCCTCAAATTCAGGTGGTGAAGGCTTTGTTACATACAATTTTAATTAAAAAAAAAAAAAAATGCTGTAACACACATGCCAGTAAGAAAACTGGGTCTTTTTATTAAAGCACATCAGTCCTTTTTCTGCTGAGCAGCCTGCTGAGCTGCCTGCTTGGCATTGTTGGCCTGCATCTTCTTCAGCCCCTTTTTGTTGTGTTTCTTTGCAAATCTCATGTTCCTCAGAAACTTGGGATCAACCTATAAAGGAAAAAATAAGCCACGTTGCAGAAGAGACATATATAAAAACATTTATAGCTCCACCTTGTTCCGATCATTCCCAAATGAAAGCTGTGGCTAGTTCAGACTTTTTTCCTGATTTTTCAACAAAATTATTTTCATCATCTGCAACCAGGCTTTAGCAGCTGCTTTCCTTAACTGCCATAAACCAACAAAAAATCCCAAACCACAGCAATAAACATAAAGAAAGAACGGAATGGACAAAGCTGCAGGAGAGGCAGCACTGAACCCTCACTGAGCTTTGCAGAAGACAAATTTTTACATCACTTCCAAAAAGCTTTGTAGATCCTGACATCTACAAAGCAAATAAATTTACTGTTTTCACTTTCAAGTGTGGGAAAAGACCTTGTTGTACCACTTGGATAATCTCAGAAAAAGCAATATACTGCCACTTTCATGTGCTTTGCCGAGAAATGCCAACCCCTCTCATTTATTAAGTGAAACTATCTGGATTAGTATAGACAGTAAACCAGTATTGAAGGAGGGAGGAGAGGAGAAGGAAAGGAGAAGGAAACCAGCAGGACTTAAAAGGGAAAGGAACCATTTAACTGGCAAGAGCTCTTTTACTGGAAGCAGCACTCAGTGACAGCCAGCAGAACAGGACAGGGACAAATCTGTCCACTGACTAAAATGCAGTTTTATAGACATACAAGGGCAGATTTCATGTGGGTCTGCATTTTTTTTTTTTCCCACAGTTAAGCCTCAGTGACTCAACAGCCTGGGAATATCAGCAGAAATACTCACCCCTTTGAGAGATTCGTATCTATGGGTTTTGGGCTTCTTGATGCCATTTCTGTGCCACTTACGGGCTATGTGGAAAACAAGACAATTACTTAAATTACAGTTTTTGCTATTATTTAGCAGCTGCATTCGCCTTTTTTTTAAGTGTATCTGACTATCAGAATGATGTGGAATAGACAATTTTGAGACCCCATCCAAAGGACATTTGAATTAAAACCACATCTCTATGCTCAGGCCTCTGCATGGGCTTCCAATCCAAAGATTTCAGGCAGCTCATTAACTAATGACACACTGACAGCACCACCAGCAGAATAAAAGGCCTCCCTCATTAATAAATCCAAGCACTTGTGCTCAGTGTCAGAGGGCACTGTCACTCACTGTGCAGCACCAAGCAGAAGTGACTCGTAACCTCTGCTAAGTCAGCACTGATGAGAAGACCCCAAACATGAACTGTTTCATCACTGTGGCCATCTCTGGATTGCACAGGATCCCAGAGATAAAGCTTTTCAGGAACATCAGAGAACAACAGGATGGTCTGGGCTGGAAATAACTTTAAAGACCATCCCGTTCCACCCCCCTGCCAAGGGTAAAGACATCTCTCACCAGCCCAGGCTGCTCCAAGCCCTGTCCAACCTGGCCTTGGACACTTCCAGGGATGAGGCAGCCACAGTTTCTCTGGGCACCCTGTGCCAGGGCCTCCCCACCTTCACAGGGGAAGCATTTCTTCCTAATATCCAACACTTCCAGGGACGGTGACACCACCACCTCTCCGGGCAGCCGGTTCCAATGTCTAAGCACCCTTCTTGTGAAAAAATTCTTCCTCATGTCCAACCTAAACCTCCCCTGGCACAGTTAAAGTCTGTGTCCTGTCGTCCTATTGCTGGTTACTTGGGAGAAGAGGCCGCCCCAGTTTTCTAGCATTAAAGTTCCTATTTTTCTGCTTACAAATTAATTTTACGTTGAGCCCAAACAAGTCCCGGCTCTTACCACACTCCTTTAAACCCTCCCATTCGATCTCCGCGCAGCACCACCTTATCTATCTGCACACCCCCGGGCAGACCGTGCTGCCATCACCGCGCCGGTCCCAGCCCGTGAAACCCTCCTGGATCCCCGCCGGCCCCCGCCTCGCTCACACTGGTTGTGCGTGGTGTGGTTCTTGGACTTGGCCATGGTCGCACCTGCGGGAGAAACACACACGGCTCAGCCGGGCCGGGCTGCTGAGGGGGGCCCGGCCCCGAGCCCCGCCAGCGCTCCGCTCCCACAGCCGCGACCCGACCCCTCCGCCCCGCCCGGCCCGGCCCGGCCCGCGGATGGTGCCGGATGGTGCCGGATGGTGCCGGATGGTGCCGGATGGTGCCGGATGGTGCCGGGGCCGCCCTCACCGGAGCCGCGCTCGCCGCCGCCGCCGGACCGGAAGAGAGAGAGCACCGCGGCGGCTGCCGGGAATAGGGGCCGGGCCGGAACCCCGCGTCCTGTAGTTCCGCTCGGCAGTTCCCCTGTTGCTTTCCTGCACCGCCCCGGTTCCCGGGCCGCCGTTCCCCGCGGCTGCCGCTCCCGTTCCGTGAGGGAGCTGAGGTCGCCACCGCTCCCGCCCCGGGAAGGCCCCGCCGCGACAAGGCCCGCAACACCGGTGACGCGGCGGACCCGGTCCCTGGGCGACGCGGTTCCCCCACCAACACGGTCCCCACCAACACGGTCCCCCCACTAACGGGCCCCCCGACCGTGGCCTCTGCCGGCCGGGGCGACGGAGCCGGGAGCCGAGGCCGCCCTGCCCGACCGCCGTGGGAGCCTGAGGCCCTCGGCGCCATCGGAATCCGGGCACGGTTCTTCTGCGTGCTGCACGGCGCTCGGGCAATGCAGTCACGCACGGGCAATGCTCCTCAGGGCGGGTTCGTTCAATGCTGTTCATCTTTATTTGTATGAAGCACCAGAGGCTCGAGCAGCTCTGTCTGCTTTCAGACAATTGGCAGCGTTGGCTGTGCCACCTCGGTGGCCCCAAACCCCGCCATGCCCGGCAAAGACGTGGCACAGTGCCGGGGTTTGTGCCCTGTTCTGACCACGCTGCCCGTGCTGCGAGGTTAAAGTTTCACTCCTGCAAAAGATACGGACTGAGAATGGAGTATTTTAGTATGCGAAAGACACTGGAATGATGACTATGATGAGAAAATTTCCCCATGGAAAGGGTAGACATTGCAATGGTTTGCCCAGTGAGGTGGCAGAGCCACCATCCCTGGAGATGCTCAAAGGAAGATTGGATTTGTGGTCGTGGATTGAGGCATCTCCCATGGTGAAGTGTCACAGGAATAAGGGGAACCAAAGGCCAAGCTTCCCCAAGCCCGTTGGGTTTTATCTGTTGACCAATTGCAGCATTTCTGGCCAAGGTTCAAATGGGAACCTCTGAAACAGGAGCAGTAAAGGCCCAGGCTCTTCTGCAGTGTGGGAACAAACTGCCATCTTTTTATGGCATTGTCTTTATTTCACAATGAAAGGCATAAGCGAATCGCTTGAAGTAACCCGGGCTGAAAAAAATAGCCCAGAGATCAAAAGGCCCATGTGAGAAATGACAGTCACTTTTTTAAATTTCAAAGGTTTATTAAACCTCAAAAAAATACAACAAAGAATTGAATAAGGAGAAAGAACAGCACTGGGGATCTCTGTTACCAGCAGCCATGTGCTCTTCTACAAAAAGGATGGCCTGATTTTTATACCTTTGGCCCCTCCCAAATCTTGTCAGTCAAGAAAAGACTTTGCCGTCCATTGGTGAAAGTCACTTTCTTACATCTTGATTATCGATCAGGTGTCGCCACAGTAACAAGCCAGCCCTCCCCAGATGCCCCAAATGGCCCAAAGGCCGTCCCGTGACAGCAGTGTAAAAGGGAGGACATATTGCACTAATACAACTCTACATCTACAAAACTTCTTCTGCCATACACATAATATTTACCCCTTAATTGTGAGAGCAAACCACCTCATTACTCACCTATAACACCTGTGTTACAAATACAGATTATAACATTGGCTTTTTGCAAATAATAAAATGGCTGCTATATGTATAATGTTAAAGTAACCTTGCTGTAAAGATGTAGTTTTTATTTCTGCTATTAACTAAAGTTAGACATAGCAGTGAAATAGCTGATACAGTTATGTGTGTGGGAATTGAACTGCCTGCTTGGTTGGAATAACTTCCAATGAACGCATGATGAGGACCCCTGCTACAGCAACTATCAGAACCCGCAGTCTGTAGGAAGCATGGACCAAAACCCAAGCTGGAGGTGATAAGAACGGACTAAAATCACAACCAAAAAATGCACAGGCTCTAAAAAGGCAGACCTGAGGAAGAGCCATCCTAAACAGTTCTTGGAGTGTGTAAACTGGTTTGGGGAAAAGTTTATATATGCATAATTTTTTTATGAATATGCAATGGGAAAGGTATTTAAAGGGTGTCTCTGAAAAAGCAGGTGTGCTCTTGGCTGAATGCCAAGCACATGGCCATTAAAATTTGATTTATTATCTTTGTCTCCAATTGTCCTTTATTAAACTTTTAAATTTTACCATGAGAGTGAGCCTCATTTTTCACACCCATGACCAGTACAGAGAGTGAATTTTTTCAGTGGCTGATTGCTTGCAGAGCAATTTCTACTCTGCATCAAGTTCAGATTCCTATAAACTTCTTCCTAAGATACTGAAGAGCTTCTTCCTATTATAAAAACAGAGGGAAACAGATTATCCTTGGTAGTTGGGCAACACTGATGAGAGTGAAGTGAAAATAGGCAGGAAAAAGAAAGCTAATGCAAGTTAAATTCAGAATTTGTCTTATTTTGAGCAAGACCTAAGATGCAAAGTGTATTTGGCTTCATTTCCCGACCCCACCCCCATTCTGGGCAGCTGTTGTGTAAAAATAGATGAAAATAGAAATATTCTTTTACTGGCATTTTGCAGCTGGAATATGAAGATCTGCCCAAAATCCTCCTTGATATGCAAATGTCTCACTTTTTAAACTTTTGTTTTTCAAAATTCCTTCCACTGTAGTGAGCTGCAGTCTTAAAATATTCGTACATCACTGTGGCCAGCTAATTGCAGCCAACAGTAGAGAAACCCTGACTTTCCTGATAACACAAAGAGCCAAGCTCAGTGGAAGACAGAACTGAATCCCAGAGGTGTGTTTGCCTCTATGGCATTGCAAAAGGCAGAAAGGCTGCCAGCACCTTTAGATTGGCCATTAGATTATGAAAACTCTTGATCTTTTTAACTAATTTCTGAGTCTTCCTCCACAGGAAGAAGCAGAAGGGTTTACTTTGGGGTTTTATCTACCTTTTCCAAGTTTTTTCAGGGTCTTGCTGCAATTATTGCTGTTGGAGCTCCCTGGGAGTCTTTCCCAGCCGCTGCTGGGGCCACTCAGATGAACAGCCAGACAGGCGAGCATTAGAGAAGCTGTCCTTAATGCCCAGGTGATTACAAGCTCCATAAGCCAAATTATTAAAATAAAACAGTGGAAGAACATTCAGTTCATGGAGCTGAATATAACATATTCGGGGTAGTTTCAGGATCCCTGCAAACCAATGCAGAGTACGAGGTGAAAAGGATGATCCAAGGCAGGATCAGGGCCTCTGTACATCGCTGGGTGATCAAACCCCCTTGAATTTCTCCCATGCTCTGATGAGCTGCTGTGCCTCTAATTACGGTGTTAATGAGAGCGATTGGCCAGTTCAAAACCTTTAGTCATGCTTCTAGTGATTACAGACTTAATTAGTTCATGTTAGCCCAAGTGTCTTCCATTAAAGGAGCTGTGCTCGTTAAATAGGATGTTAATTGCTCCAGCTGCAAAACAGTTATGAAAAAATCATAACATAAAAATCTCACAGTGCCTTTGACAGCTGGATCTCAGTCACTGTCCTTGCAACATGCACACTTGTGCTGATTGATCTCTGTCAGGTTTGTCACGGTTTTCACGCTGACACCACATTCCAGCAGCCGCCCCCAACTCTCCTCTCCCTCCCTGGGAGGAGACTTTGACTTGGGTTAAAGAATTGCTGTGGCTGCCCCCGTTCAGGAGTGCCAGGGACTGTCCATTGCCCAGCACGGTGCCGGTGCCAGAGCTGAGCAGGCTGAGCTCTACAAGGGCTTGAACAGAGGCTGGGTCTGCTCACTTCCCAAAACACGCAGAAATTTCCTCTCCATTTCCACGGGAAGAAGACAAGGAAAGGCCATGAGTTCACGTAGGATGCTGGACACAGTGTGACAACACAGTGTGACAGCGCAGTGCCCTGAACACAAACCCAGCGATAAGCGCTTTCAGGTGTTGATCCGGACTCCGGCTGACTTTGCTTGGCACAGGCTGTGGGGCACCCCTACAGACTGCTCCCCCGTGGGAGGTGTCAGGCAGCGGGGAGAGCAAAGGGATGCTTTTGGCTATCCCTGATGGCTCACACGGAAGATTCCCACCCCGGGCTGCTCCCAGGGTGTCTCAGGCACTTCACCCATCCCCAGCCGTTCCCACCTCGCTCTGCAGACGCCACCGAAGCGCAGCTGCAGCGGGCAGGGCTGTGCCTTGGGAGGGAGAGCACCCTGTGGGATATGGCCACCTCCATCACCCTCCTTGGCCCCAGCAAGCAGAGGCACGACTGGCCTGGCCGGTGCCTTTGGGACGATTTTAGGGCTGCTCCCAGCCTGTGCTGTAAAGCCGAGCGATGCTGGAGGGCAGCGAGGGAGATGGAGGACCAGTCCCCGGGGATAACTGGCCGATACGCCTCCAGAGAAGCCAGGAACAACGGGGCATGGAGGCACTAGAGGGAGCCTGAGCATAACAGATCCCGCTCTGCCTCAAAGTGGGAGAATTAGTCCCACTCAGGGAGAAGGGGCACCACCAGCAAGCAACAGCAAGTTTCACAAAGCAGTTTCCCCCTTGACCCGGCATCCTACCCGGCTGTGCCTTTTTTTTTCCCCTGACAGGTTTTATAATTTCCTTGAAGGCATAAAGAAATAGTTTCATTGATGGAAATGCCAGTCTGCCAGCGGAGAGACAGCTGGCTCTGAGCACTCGGGATAGGAGGTGAGAACAATCACTGGCAGCTGGTGGTAATTGTCAGATGGGAGGGTTCAGGAGAGGAGTTCTTGCAAGGCAGTGGAGAGCAGAAGTGCTGATCCACAGCTGTAGATATCCCGATGGGAAGGGGAGCTGTCATGGCGCAGCCTTGCAAGTGCCCCTGGACTGATGGCAGGGATGTGGGAACAGTAGCTGAGGTTTATGTCCTCTACTGGCGCATTCCAGTTAGCACCAGTTAGGAGAGCTGAAGCAGCAGAAGAGGCTGGAGACTTGCAATCTTTTATTTTATTTTTGGATGTGTCTGTTCCCAGTACATCTGAAAACTGCATCTTCTTTTACAATGTTTTCAAGGGGTCAAAATTTGCTTTTAACAGGGTACTTAGGTTGACCTCAGTAGAAATCAGAGAAGATGAGTGAGCAGGGACCAGAAACAATTCCTGCATCGCCCCTGGCTGCTGTTGGAGGCTTTCATTCTCCCAGATCAGCCCAGACCCTCGGATCAGCCCAGACCCTCCACACGTATTGCACAAACGTGTTCCTGTAAGCAGCTTCCTGCCATGAAGACAGGAGGAAAAATCAGACAGCAGCCTGCAATATAGCCCTGACCTTTCTCTCCAGGACTGCCACCTCCTCCCACTCTCCCTGGAGCTGGCACTACTAAGAGCTGGTTTCCTCTTGTTATTTTTCCACCTCCACTCCTTCCTCCAGAGGGGAGGCCGTGCTGGTGGCCCACGTAGCAGTGACTCACAGGCTGGGACCTGCGAGGAGCCAGCTAAGCCTGGCCAAACTTAGAAACATCTCATTTTCCATTGCCTACACCCTGGATGCTGCCTCTGGCTGGTTTCATCGCCAGAGACCTTCTCCAGCTACCTGTGGGGTTTGGGAGGACCAGCAGGAGCTGGGCTGAGATGGAGCAGCCCTTGATGCAGATAAATTCCATCTTGGGCAGTGTTTATCCAGCTTACTTATAGCTGAAACCCCCGAGATGTTCTGGACATCAAAGAGGGCTTTTCATGCTTGGGAAACACGTAAAGAAAGACATATATACAGGACTGCACGGTCGTTCCATTTTTCTGGAAGCATTTGAATGATTTGAGGGGAGCTTAGGGGTTTAAAAGCTGATTCTCCATCTGTGTCAATCAGCCTAGTCCATCTGGCTCGATGTCCTCAGATCAACAGATGACAACTGCATTCACATAACCGAGCCTGGGGCACCTGCAAGGAGAGGAACGATGGCCTGCAAAGGTGCAGGCGCTGCTGTGGTTGGAAGCTGGGAAATAGCCGGGTGGTGACCAGGCTGGCAGCAGTGCAGCAGGCAGAGCAGGGAGATGCAGCTCCATGCCGTGGAGCAGGACCCTGCAGCTCCGTGCGGGGGATAGCGCCGGGAAGGGAGCAGCCGTGTGCGCGCAGCCCACGCTCAGCGCTTTAATGGGATTTTCCAGAACGCTTTTTGCCCCAGTAACGGAAAAGGAAGCTCGCCTGCCGCTTCCGAAGGCCGGGGTGAACGTGTGCAGGCGACGTGACACCGTCGTGGCGCAGTTCCCGAGGAGGGAGCGGACCCGCAGGCACAGCGCGCACCGAGCAGCTGATCACTGCGGGGAGCAGGCACACGGAGGCGGCTGGAGAAACGGAGAGGGCTGACCTAAATAGATGCTCAGCTAATTTATTCATTTCTCTGCTTTATTATTTAACACAACTTCGAAACAGCTCGGGACCTCTGGTTCCTCTCAGCTCTGCTGCTGACGTTGGGATGGAGTTATTTTTTACCCGATTTTGCTGGCTTGTTCAGCACCCCTCTCTCCCAGCAGGCAGACCAGGCACACCATGGGAAAGCTCCAAAACAACCACTTTCTAGCCCGGAGCACAGAAAGGACTTATTTTAAGTTATTTTGAGCTTTTGCTTCACCTCCTGCTTAAGAAGCCGTTCGAATTTTGGCCCGCTTTATGCATTGCTAATAGGGAGATTTATAGCCAACTTAGCTGGCTGAGGACAGGATCGGTGGGTTCATACAGCACGAGGCAGCTCCAGCCTCCAGGCAGGCTGCCAAAGGCAGCCCCAGGCTCTGCAGCACAGGGGCTTTCAAGGATAAACCTGGAGCCTGTCTCTCTTCCAGCCAGCCTCCTCTCTCCTCAAATCCTAGCAATCCCCTGAAACACTGTCCAGGAGGAATTTATTACTAGAAGGACACGGAGCCCCAGCTGCTGGGAGAGCTATTCAGGTTGCAGTTCACCCCACGGGCTGCACGTGTCCTCTGCGAGCCCACGTCACGTTTTAGCACTGCTGACCTGGAACAGCCACAAGCTGGGGAAAAAAAAAATAAAAAAAAATTGATGCCTGTGCAGGTTGTGTGAACCCCTGCACCATTTCTGCGCAGACACGAGGGACACGGGCAGAGCTGCTCCACGTGCAGCGACTGCTTCCCGGGATTCAAATCATACAGCACCCAACTTGTGCCAAGCAGGGCTCTTTAATTTTTCATCACAGTTCCTCACTTGATGGACGAATTCAGGCCAGTGCTGTATACAGTTACCCAGCCCCTCTGTTATGATTTTTAAACTGGATTATTCATCGACCTGCTTGATTCCTTACAGATTTCTAAGCGGTAAAACAAGCCCCAGTGCTGTTTAACTCGGCAGCAGGGGCATCTCAGCTCACCCGCCTTCACACTGCTGGAGAGTTTGATGATGCTGCTGGCAGTGGGATAGTGCAAAATAGCAGAAATGAAGCAGTTAAGGAGGCTGCAAGTTGAAGTCTTCCAAACCAGCAGGCACCGAAGGGAAACAGTTGGGCGTGGGGTGGGGAAAGAAGGGGCTGCTTCCCTGGCACAGTCAGCTCCTTCTCCTGCCTTCACTGGTTAAACTGGGGCAGTGTGGATCCTGGGCAGGGTCCTGTGCTGGCGACACACAGGGTGTGCAGCCTGGCCCTGTCAGGCTTTGGTCTGAAAGGCTTTGTGGTAATTGTTTTTAATATAAAGTAATACTTTGGTCCGAGAGCCTTCCAAGGCCAAAAAGAGTGAACATGGAAAGGACAGAGGCAGCCCAAGTGATTTGAAGTTTCTCTTTCCCTCCCTATACCCTGGACTGGATTTTGGTGGATGATGCCCCAGACTGCCCAATGAGGGCAGAAGGGCCCTACGTCCCACACCCTCTGGGGCCTGGGGTTTTGTTCCCTGGCACCTTGATTGCACAGGGCTGATCAGGATGGAGTTAAGGGTAACTGAGTGTCACGCTGGGATTTAGGATCCTTCACGTGGGCACAGCTTCTGCCCTGCAAGAGAGGCAAAAGTCCCTTAATGAACCAGAGTGGGCAGCAGGCTTGAGGTGAGGGCTCCGGTGTGGCTGCCAGCTCACTTTTACCTGCACGGAGAGGATTATTGGGAAGCTATGTTGACAAATGCTGTGGCTAAAAAGGAAAATGAACTTCCTCACAAAGACAGTTTGTTTGTGCAAAGTGGAGAGAGAATAAAGGAGCTGCCAAAAAAGCTGACATTAAACCCACTGCTTACCTGCAGCTCATCCGATACACCATGACTGAAACCTCTCATTTGCAGCAGCATAATCCTAGATGTTCTTTCTGCAAAGCAGAAAAAAGTAGGTTATTGCTCAAGCAGAGCTGGGGAGGGATAAAGAGACAAGCAGGGCCTGATCCTGCCGGGTTCTGCGTGTTCTGCTCTCTGAGCAGGGTTTAAACCCTGGCTAGCAGCCTGATTTGGGGGTTTTGGAAAGAACCTGCACACAATCCCTTTCCAAACCTTTAGGAAAGGGCTTCCTGTGCTGCAGAGGCAGGGCTGGAGGCAGAGCACAGGGCTCCAAGTTGCCTTCAGTTCCTGTCCCTCTAACCAGGGACCTGGTGACAAGACACAAACCAGTAATCCTCGACACTCTCGTGGCACATCTCAAAGGGCTTCGTTAGGAGAGAATTAATGACCATCTACAAAACTAGGGCTGTCCTTTCCCACCCCTCCCTGCTTTCTTTTGGATGCATTACCTGCTCCAGCCACTGGGTCATCCCACCTTTCCCGGGATGCAGAGATGCTGCACACAGGCTCTGCTCAGCAACAGTAAAATCCTCCCCTCTGCAGCACCGAGCAGATCTTGTGCTATTTTTTTTTCCTGCCTTTACATGTGCAGAAATCCACGTGGCTGTGTCTGCTGATTGATTTTAACTATGGTTCTGTACCAGGATCTTTTCAGGTCTTGCTAATTAAGGAATCATGTCCCCATCGAAATCACTAATGCAAACACCTGGTGGTGTGCTCTCTGCACCTTTCTGGGGAGCACTGCAGACACCCTGTCTCTGTTGGAAGGCTGCTTCTTATCCTGGGTGCCAGCAACAGAAGTTTCCACACATGCTGTCCTTGGATATTAAAGACATAAAATACTGAGTTGCCCTTCCACAAAATCATTGCTGACACCGTCCTTTTTACATAATTCAAATGAAAACCTAATTGCACCACAGCTGCAGAGGAAGGGACTGGGATTGGCAAACAGGTTTGGGGCAGAGTTCCCAGTTCCCACCAAGGAACAGTGGGAGGTCCTTGGTGTCCCCCCTGAGTGCAGGCCACCGCAGTGGCTGTGCCTGGGCCACCTGAGTGCTTTAAACAGTGCTCAGCCTGTTCTGGAAATGGTGCTCAGGGCACTGATTTCAGCCTGATACCTGACAGGTGTCAGCCTGATACTGTGACAAAATGGGCTTTATTGGGAAAATATGGGCCGTGGCAACACTTCATTAGCCCTGCTGCCATCCCAACCCCCTGACAGCTGAGTACCAGAAGAACTGAGCTGGCCCACACAGGAGTGATGCTCTGGGACACAGGACTGCCAGGGGAGGAGAAGCACAGCCCTCCCCTCTCCTATCGGCCTCATCTCACTTGTGTTAGGGATGGCCTGATTTATGATTTGGCTTGCTTAAAACACATTTCCTTCTACAGTAGTTTTACTCAGGCTTTTCAAACACTTCGTGAATCCAAATAAATCCTTAGGGAGTCTCTGGCAGGTGGACACCTTCAGATGTCCTTGGCACTCAGCACATCTGAGGGGATGGGGAGGGCAGAGTGCATGGCTAAGGTCTGGAGGCAGGTGAACTTCAAGCATTTTTCACTAAAACTCCAAAACTTAGCTTAATGCGAGTGTTTTAGCATAAGACATCAAGCCACGCTGACATGTAGTCAGGAAGAGGATGCAGGACAGACCTCAGGAGTCCTTATTCTCTCCAGACACGTAGAAGATCTCTCCTTCCCCCTGCTAGTCTGCATCATCATGCTGCCACCCCTTCAATTGCTGCAGAATCCTGAAAAATTAACAGCTAAAGGTTTTTCTTGCCTGTTCTGGCCACGTGAAGCAACCTTCTGTTCGCATGGAAGCACTGAAGTGTTTCTTAAAACAGCTCTTCCCCCTGTCATTAAATATTGAAGAGAGCAGCACCAGGGGAAGCCATGAGCTTTTATGGAGGCAGGATGGCACAGCGCTGGGAACCACGCGGAGACCGATTTAAATAGTAATGAGATGGCAGCACAGCTCGGTTTTATCCTCCCATTGCTCCCCCTCGCTGCGGCTCTCCCCGCAGCATCCCCGGCATCGCATCCCGGTCCCGGGTGCGTGGGGCGGGCTGCCTGGGATGGGACCGTGCTCTGCCCGGCCGTCCCGGGCTGCAGATCTGCTGAACGGAATCTTAATGACCTGGACACCGAGCGCTTGTCAGGACCCACGGGAGCACTGCGGTGTGCGGGCACCGGCCGTGCTGGCGTGGGAGCGGGGCGTGGAGCGGCCGTGGCTGCTCAGGGTCCCTGCCAGCTCCTTCGCCTCCCCACCACCGCTCTCCCTGCTCTGCCGTATTTTGGGGGAGCGGAGGGTGGCAGAGGGAGGGTGTCTCCGCGCTCTGCAGTTGCTGTAGCAACTGCGGTGTCTCTGGCGGCAGAGCACACGTTTCTTGCAGCCAGCCCGAGTGTGAGCTGAACTAAACGCGGATTGATTCTTTCCCCCTCTGCTAGAAAAAAGCCCCTCTGTGCCGTCCTCGCCTCCAGCAGCCAGAGCCCAGGAGGGCTAAAGACAGCCCTGGGCACCAGCCCAGTGCCGACCCACGGGGATGCTGCCGCGTCCGGCTGCTCCCGGGAAATCTTCTGCACATGAGCCAAAGCCTCAGCACCTTCTCGAAACCCTTCTCTGAGCCCCCTCGGCTCCTTGGCGAGGACAAGCTGCCTTTCCCTAATCCAGGCTCCAAGGCAGGGTGGGTTGCTGCAGCCATCCAGGCTCATCCCTGGGGCAGTTCAGACCTGAATTCATTTCCGCATGAAACAGAGCATCTGCTCTGGTGGGGAGGGACCAGTCGTGATCAAAACATTCTCAGAAGAGGAGGATCAGCATAAGCTTTGCTAAGTTACTTCCCTGGGTAATGATTTTTACATAATAGAGCCTTTATCACAGGCTGGATTCATTCGGTGCCCGTTTCCCACCACCTGATAAGACTTTGCCTCCTAAATCCCGCTACTCCCCCGTTTCCATCACCTTTGCACACCACAAGCCCTGACCTGCTCTCCCTTCATTTTCTCTCTGAGAAACCGGAGAAACAGAGTTCCTTGAGGCAGCTCTGGGAATGTGCTGGTGCCTCTTCTCTGAGCCTCAGCCCCCTGGCGATTGCACTGGTGTTTGATCCCAAGGCACGCTGCTCCGGTGTCCCACCGTTGCGTCAGGACCATCCTTTGGCCGCTGCAGGAATCAATTCAGAGCCCATCGGCCTGGTGTGGGCTCCACTCTGGATATGCAACATCTCTTTTTTCCTTCACCACAGACTTTATATTCATTTCAAATGAAGCATATCTTGCTGGCCAACACACCCACCAGTTTCCATCAGCAGGCAGCTACACAGGAGGACAAAGCAAGCAAAGCTTAGTGCTAAGGGTTCAGCATCGCTCATCACCCGTGGCCTTGGCTTGCATCTCCTTTGGTCTCGTGTGCAGAGTTCAGCCCTGGCCTTGCATAGATGCAGAGATCTGCCCTGATTTTCCAGAATGCCATGAGCTCTGATCCAGCCTTTTTACCACCTGTCTTTGGGATGGCTGCCAGGGAGGGCAGGAATTGCAAGGAGGGCTGTTATTCATGAGAGGGGGAAGCAAAAAGAGCATGAGATAGGTTTCCCATGTTCAGAGTCCACCCTCTCTAAGCATTTCCTGGTGGGAACCAAATCTTCCTTCTGCAGGTGATCACCTGCACCACAAGATAAGAGATGAGCAATGCTCAGGCAGGGGCTGTAGTTAACTCAAAATAGTTTTTTCCCACTGTAATCATTACTTAAGGTGCCATTTCTTACCCAGTGTTTTTGGGGCTGCAGCTGGAGCTTTATGTTCCCTGGGAAGTTTTCTTGAAGTACAGGTTGGCCAGTTGGGGAATGTTTCACTGCTATTTTCAGCCTGGGATGTTTTCTTTTTTCTTTTTTTTTTCTATTTCTTTTTTTCAAAGTACAACAAAAAACCTGTCAACAAGTCACAAAAGAGTGATCTCAGTCTAAAATACGAGCCCTGGCATGGGAGGGCATTTGACTCAGAAGCCACTTCCCATCTTTGGAGACTTGAAGTATGTTCCACTTCGTCATCCTGAAGGTCTTTAGGCACTTATAAAAACAGAGTTTATTTATCCACAGTCAGAACAGCCTATCTATTATCTCGAAGGCTGAATTCAGAAAGTTTCTTTAGAAATTTATTGGTTTCATTCCTGCCAGTCTGAACAGAAGTTTTCCACAAAGTCTGTCAAAATACAAATGTCTCAATTCCAATTTCCCTTGGTCTTTAGCAAGACATTACATTAATTGTGTTAAAAAGCACTTTTATTAGTTACTGAGAAAGCAGGAGCCTGGCAGCTCCTCTTGACCACGAGCTATTCACTTTTGTGAAGTCTCCTTTAACAGCGCTTTGATCCAAAGCAGTGGTTTTCTCCACCAGCAAATTCAGCAGTGCCTGGAGCCAAAGGGACTAGCTCCAGGCAACGATTACTGGCTGCAGGTTTGAAGGGCTCCTACTGCTGCCCAGGCAAAGCCTTTCTGTTCCTCTCCAGGCTCTCACATCCCCATGGTCAGAACAAACCGGGGGAGGCCCGTGCTCAGCCTGAGGCCAGGAGCACGGGCAGAAACGCAGACCGTGGGCGAGTTTCATCCCCACCTGCCACACTTTTGGGAGGGCTCAGTGCACTGTCAAACAGCTTGCAGGAGTTTTGCTGTAGTCTAACCGTTCATAAGGCTGTTCCAACCAGAACAGCCCAGCCTGGTGACAATGTGGCATCTACTTCGCATGGGAAAGGTGGCAATGAAAAAAACCCAGCAATTCCCAGTCCTCCAAGGGGCAAGGAAATTATATTCCCCATGTGATCGTCATGGGATGCTCTGGGATTGCTCCTGCCAGTGTTCAATCATTCTGGAGCTGTGTGAGCAGCCAGAAACTCCAACCTCCCACCTGCTGCCTTGCATCAGCCCTCCTGACTCCCCTGAGCCAACACAAGGGCATGAGGAGCACACGAGCCAGCTGCAGCATCCATGCAATCCCCTGGGATAAAAGCACCACGGGGAGATACAGCTGGGGCATTAGCATTAAAGGAAAAACACAGCTCTGCTATACATTTGCTATTGACTGTCCCATTCTAAACAAGGTGACAGACGTTAAGTGGCATCAAATGACACGAATTGAGGCTGGACTTTACCTCATAGCACTTTTTTGAGCGCCTCCAATGCCACTCCAAGCTGAGTTCCTGCTTACACTTCAGCTCTGAAAATACTTTAAGGAGTTCCAACACATGCACATTCAATCCCCCTGTGGAAAAAGGCAATGCTCTGATAATTGAGACATTAATGCTGAAAGACTGAGCAGGATTCCCTTGGCTGCCATGCCTTGGCTGCTGGGAGCTTATGAAAAGAAAATAAATAAATTGGGACTTGGTTGAAACAGGCAACGGATAGAAACCTGGAGATTTCTGGAAGCAGCTGGGCTGGAAAGGGGCATGTGTAAAGGGCTGGAGGATCCCTCCTATGGGTGTGTAAATACCTCAGCACTGACGCTGCAAGTTGCAAATGTTGGCAGGGCTGGCAGAATTGCACGCATCTGACTGCACCAAGACCTCCATAAACACTGTCATCTTCCAGCCAGGCTTGTGCAGATGCCCCCTGCAGAAGGATGGCCAGGACAGGCACGGGTGAGAGCCCGAGATCTGTTGGGAGCAGAGAAGTCCCTACAGAAATAGTTTGTTGGATGCTCAGGTATCCGTGGAGGGATCTGTTGGTCGGCAGAAGCCCAGAGGGGGAAGATTTCAGACAGGAGAAAAAGCTGTGCCACCCAAAAAGTGCAGCCCAGCTGTTGTCACAACCCTGTGATCCACCACTGGTTTAACACAAATTCACTGGGGAAAATAAATGCTCCTAGGTTTGAGGATGGGTATCTGATTTACCAATCTTACAGCTCCTGCCCCTGTAGAGCAGCTGAAGACATTTTGATCAGAAAAATGGTTTCTCAGCTTCCCTTGCTGTCCCCTGAGGGTCTGGTGGCCTCTTACCTACAAGAGTGCAAAGGATCCAACATCAGGAAGGGCCTTCATTCAGCACAGACCCTTAATCTTTTTCCACCCAAAATTTTAGGCCACAGACGTGGCAATTAAGGCCTGGGCAAGGTCTGGTCACAGCTGCTGCATGGGACATGGCTCCTGCACCAGAGACCAAGTACCAGCGCAGACATGTGCTGCAGGGACCTCATTGCCTATAATTTAGCCCAGTTTTTCTTTCAAGCACTGGCCCAGTAATGATTTTGGGAGGCCAGATGGTGCAATTCATTGAGTGCCTGGACCCGATGCTCTCACACGTGCTGCTTTTACCTGCATGACCCGATGGCCTCATCAGAGCCAGCCCTGACTTGTCCTGGCTCGATGGAGAGGAGAATCTGGCATTTCCATTATTTAGCCCACGGACACAGCCCCATCCAGCCTGACAAACAGCTCTGTCACGTGCCCTGGGCATGGCAGGGGAGAGCCTCAATTACACGGCGGTGGCCACGCATGGGCCACCAGCTCCACTGTTTACAGGAAGCACCAGCACAGAGCATGGAATTAGAAAGACCACAAGGAAGTGAGGGATTATTTACTGAAGATTAAAGGACACGGAAAAACCACAGGACAAATCAGTGGGGCCTAAGCAATGGTAGCTGCTATTTCAGTCTTCCAGCTGCTGGCGTTCATACTGGTCCTGCTGCGACGGGAGAACTGGGGAGGAATCGAGGACAGGAGGCTGCTCTGCTTTTGGACCACTAAAACACACCAGAGAATAGGCCCCAAACCTGCTGAAAGGATGGGAGAGATTTCTTGTTCTTTCCTCAACCATTCCTGTGTGCCTTCCTCCACGCCAGGTGTGATTCCTACTTGTGGACTGCCCCTCCAGGCTGAACAGCTCTGGCCAGACCTGGCTGTCAGCAAAGCAGCTGGGATGTGCCCACGGGTTAAGGCCAGATGAGTCAAGATAAAGCATCTCCTCAAACCTGGAAAGTCCAGCTGCCCGTGGATTCATCTAATTTTTGGTGAGATCTGCTTTTCAGCTATGTCTGGTCACCAGGATTTCAGTGTTGCTAATGAGCTCTGACATTTGGACAGTAACTGGACCTGGCCTCGTGTCAGTGTGTGCCCACCTCTTTCTGCAGCTGTAGATACACAACTGCTCTTCCTGGGGCTCTCCAGGATGGCCACAAACTCAACCACATTTCCCCTGAAAATCCTGCAAGGTTCTCCCAGTGCTTGGCTGTACTTCCTAAAGCATTTTGCTCCTGGCAGGTAAATTGGCAATATCGCCATCGCTAGTCTCCTGTCACCGGCAGGAAGTTTGGGGATAGCACCCAAACTCCTTCACCAAGCCCTCTCTCAGGGAGTCAGGTGAATCTTTGGCTGCCTCTCTTCCCAAAGACACAGATGTCACTTTATCATCTCCCCTGCCCAGCCTCTGCTGTGCCTCAATGCCACGCAACAACAGGGCACCACTGTGTGCCAAGTGACAGCATCCCCCATCCATCCCCACACTGATACAGACTGAGCTTCCACCACCACCATCTCCAGCAGCCCGGGGCTCCTTGTGCTCCGTGTGGGGGTGATTCAGCTCTGACTCAGTGCCAAGGTGGCCACTGCTCCCTGCACTGTCTGTGGTGGAAATTACAGAGCTACGGCAAAGGCAGCAGGGAGGGAGGCAGGGAGGCTCCCCTTGGTGAGGAGGAACCCACAAAAGGCTCCCACTGCCATTTCCCTCTCTGTATCCATGTGGCTGAGGGAACAGAAATGGCACTGCCCTCGTGTTTGACCAGAGCAGTGCTTGGCTGCTGGTGCCGTGCCACGGCCTCCACCTTGAAAGCTAAGAGAAGCTCAGTAGATTTTTCTAACAACAAATAAAGAGAAAGGAAAGCATGAGTGAACTTATTTTACAACTTCAGAGGAATACCCCACCATTGTTAGCTTGACACAGGCTGCAAAAAGTGATGGCTAAGAAAATAAAACCCTATTCTTTCCTGTATGTGTTGGCTGAAAAATAAAACTCTTCCACGGGCTACCGGCTGCATTTCCATCAGCTACGTGGCTGATCCACAAGTCAGTGACTTCCAGGGCAGGACCTGACCTGCTGCACATAACAAAAGGAAATTGAAGAACTGGGTTTACATAATCTTTGAGGGGTCTTTAGGCCCACTGTGCCCACCTACCCCACGCAGGTGCCCTCAGCACCACGGCCCGTCCTGGGCTCGCAGCAGTTGGAGGGGAGGCGATGCCATGTCTCAGTGAATGCTGGCATGGAAACTCTCCAGAATATTCCCTTCTTCCTGTTCTCTGCACTTAGAAAACCCTGCCACAAGGTCAAACAGTGCCCAGTCCCGGGTGAGGCTCAGGCACCCGCAGTGAGCATCTCAGAGCTGCCGGGACACCGAGGGTGACAACCTCTGCCTCCGAGAACCAGCACGGCCAATAAGTTGGTTCAACGGCACTTTCTCCCCTCAGAGATGAGGACTAAGAGCCAGGGCACGCAGAGAAAATAGCCATGCCACAGATGCTCAATTAATTAACTCAATTAATTTTTACCAGGGCCTCTTGAGTCACTCATTGTGGCTGTCTGTGCCGGGAGAGCCGGGCGCCGCCGCCTGCTGCAGCCTCGTCTCAAGCACTAACGTGGCTCTGGAGATGGATTCCTCTCCACTCACCACGTAACTTGCCTCTGCCACCAATCCACATAATTTCCCCTTACTGTTGAAGTGGTAAAATCAACCTCAGGAGCTCAGAGTCCAGGAATAGGGATTCACAGTTTGGAGTCTGTGGCTGTCTTGTGCAGTTCAGTGACATATGAAGGGAAAGAAAAAAAAGTCCCATTAATAACTCCAATTCCATCCTCAGTAATTTCACCCCAACAAACTTCCCACCTAAACCAGTGCTTTTTAAAAGACTGGTTTAGAAGGCAGGAAGTACTAGTAAATACACTCCTTCCCTGTCACAGCTGCAATTCCACTTTCAAGCACGTCTGACTTCAGAGACTCCTTGGATTTTTGCGGCTCATGCTATTTTTCCTCCTTTATGCGGCCAAGAAGGAGTTAAAGCAGAGCCCAGCGATGCCGAGGCACTGCTCCCCTCCACCCTTCTGCCCCGTGTCCCAGGGTTCCCGGGAGCAGGCACGGGCAGGGCCGGGATTGTGTTTCCTCCGTATCCCTGCCAGGATAGGGAACAAACGGTGACTTTATTCTGGGCTCTCTAAAATCAGGAGAGCAGCTCCCTCACGGACTCCAGCAGAGAGCAAAACGGGTCCCAGGCAATTTCATCAGCTGCGGCTCCAGCCCGCGGGCTGCCGGAGAGGCGATGCCCCGTGGAGAGGCTGGGATCTCATCCTTGGCAGCGCACACCCGCTCCGCGCCGGGCACTGCCCTTCCCAGCAAAACCACCAGCGCCCACCTCGGGGGATGAACCACCCAACAAACCACAGGGAGGGACAACACGGGATTGCGCTTTAACTTGGGAACTTTTTTTTTTTTTTTTTTTTTTTTGGTGGTGGGCCTATGAAATGGCCAAAGTTTTTTCAGATGCGTTGCGCAACCCAGCAAGAGCCTCTCTCTCCCCGTGCGGGTCCATCCTCCACCGCCCGGCTGCCTGCAGAGGACCGAGAGGAGCTGGGGATGTATCCCGGGCCGGGATTTCAAGGATTCCCCTGCCCCGAGCAGCGGCTGCCGCGGGAGCCTCATTATCTGGGGGCACAGGCAGGGGACTGGCTCGGTGACAGCAAGTCTGCTCAGTCCCAGCTCACATGGCTTAATAGAAACTGGATCCCGCTGCTCCGGCCTTGGGGGTTTTGATTTAAACTGCAGTTATAAGGTGTGATTAGAGGCGGGGGACGCTGCGCCAGGAGCTAAGATGTGAAGCAAAAAACATACATTAAGAAAAAAGAGCCCTTCATCCTTCCCCTGAACCTATATGTGTTTTTCCAGCCTTAACCTTTTGTCTGCCACTGGCAGATACCCACGGAAATCCTGGGCTGTCCGAGGACACCTTTGGCTCTGCTGCTGAAATCTGCAGAGGTCTGTTAGCACTGCAGAGGAATTTGACCACTGAAGTTCAGACATTTATGGGTTTGCTATTAATAATAACCACTGCAGGTCTTCATAGGGACCAACTGAGTCTTTCCTGCCACTGTGCCTGAGAGCCAAGGAAGTTTGTGCCCTCCCTGCACCCCTGACACTGCCCAGACAGGGCTGGAGCAGGGGCTGTGTTTGCCTGCCTTCTCTTTGGGTTACTCCTATACAGTGTAGAAGGGGGCAGTGCTTTTCTGGACACTCTTTTAACTGTCTGGAAACAGTTAAATCAGGTCTATTTTTCCTGTCTCCAGCTAGCTGCCCAAAACCTCAATAGCTAATTTGGCAACTGGAGACCTTTGGAGACATTAACACAGTTCAAACCTCCGGCCCATATGGATAAAATCATAATTCAATAAAATTGCTGGTTCTTTATCTTCGTGTGGCATCATCACACAGCTAATTTCAAGCTTTCCAGTAAGCTGTAATGTATCTTTTAACCTAAGAGCTCTTTTGCATGCCGCTGAAATAGGTCCCAGTCTATATACATCTGCTGCCAATACAAATGTATGGTTCAGCAGCAGTAAAGAGGATATAAAAGACTCCCACGTTACAAATGTAGGAGGCAGAGGATATTTTAGTGTGGCAGTGGTTACACTTTTGGCAGCTTTGCTACAAGAAACTTTGTTTTCAGAGCCTTAAAATATTCCCTGTGCAGTGCAGACTGACATATTTGCTTTCAGCAGAGCTGTCTCAGGAGCCAGGGCTGGTGAACGGAGCTCAAGGATGTGGGGGAATGCAAAGAAGATGGAATTAATATCAACCTATGTTTAAGTAGGGTATTTCTTCACAGAATGCAAATATTTATAAATGCCATCAGATCCTGATAGGATTATTTCCATGAATACAGATGGGCACCCAGGAGATACCTTCAGGCAGCGTGCCCAGCCCTGGGGCTGCTTCAGGAGCTGGGGGCAAGGCAAAGAAGCTGAGTGGGCAGGCCAGGAGCCAAAAACATGGGGGCAAAGAGATGTAAGACAACAGCCTAATGTAGGGAAAGTCTCTGGAGACTTCCTCTATCTTCCATCTGCTGGAGATCTCAAGTTCCCTGCCAAGATGCCACTGCTGGGTGCTGGTCCGCACCTGAGATGTTACTGCAGATGGAGCCCATCCACGGCTGGCAGGTGGATGTTGGCTTCCAAGTCATCCTGGAATCTCATGATCCACTAAGGCACTGTGGAGAGGATCAATCCTACCGTGGTGCACCCTGGAATGGTCGGAGTAGCTGTGAAACCTTGATCCAGGCAGTTCTTTGAGCAGGAAAGGGGAATTTGTCTCACATGGCTGATGGGCAAAGGAGGCAGCAAGGACAGAGCCACAGTCCTGCCTGCCCTCTGCCCCCTCACAAGGCAAGGCAGAGCTGTCCTCCAGCCCCCAGATGCTGAGGGCCACACACCACGTCCCTTGGCTCTGGGAATCCAGACCAATGAGGGAGAACATCAGGAAGATTGTGTTGAAACTCCAGGACCGAATTCCTTAGGGACTACTGAACCAGAGGCAGAGCAGAGGAGCAGGAGGGAGGTGACTTTCTACTGTGTCCTGACCCCCAAATGACATTTCCCAGGGTCCAGCCTGTGGCAGGAAAGGAGTGAAATTTTTGTGTCCAGTCTGATCAGTCTGAACCCTTGCAGAAGGGATATCTGAGAACACAGATGGGCCAGGATTGAATAGCAAAGCAAGTGTGAAACCATGCTCTGCTCAAGAGAATACTGGGAAATGGGCAAATATTGACATGGCCCAGGGTGTGAGCTGAGCATCAAACCCAGGAGAGCTCTGGTAAGAGGGTCCAGCAGGACTGCTCTGTGTCAGGTGCAGGCCAGACAACAAGGAATTCCTGATGTCCAAGCTTAAAAGTGGAGTAAACAACTGAACAACGTGATTTCAAAATGTTCTCTGCACACATACAACTCTAGAAATTCAACCCTGTTTGTTAGAGTTTCTAAGCCAGCAAGAGAAAGCGCTTCTTATCATCAAGCCTCCTTAGAAAAGCTCGTTGCTGCTTGTGCTCAACCTGGATGGGGTCTTGGCACAGAGGATTTGGAGACCATGTGATGGCATTATAGTTTCATGCTAATCTGTCCTCATGGTGTGCTATTAAAAATAAATAAAAAGCATGGCTTCCTAATCCACAGGTTACAACTGTGGGAAAAAACACATTTGCCACTGCCTTAGCAAGGGCTTAGAAGTGTCACACTTTTGTGTTTATTTATTACAAAGCGAATGTATAAACACCTGAGTATCTGCGTTGCAAAAAACCCACGCAGCTGCTCCTGCAGGACCAAACCCCCACATCTTCAGCTGAAACCCTGTGCCAAGCCCTGCAGCAGCTGTGGGGGGCTGCACAAGGGATGCCCCAACCCCTCTGTGCGTGGACATCTCGGGGGATTTGGCAATGCCTCACCAGTAAATGCTCCTGCCCGTGGCAAGTTTGTTGGGATTCCTAGGAAGCGAAAGAAAAAGAAAGGAGCTTTTTTGATAGTAGATCAAGTATCAAAGGAATGAAAATAACCAGGTACTTTTGCAACCTGCAGGCTGAGCCCTCTGCCATGAATCCAGGTGTTCCTGCCTGGGGGAAACTCCCCCAGTTCAAAGAGGCAGCACGACAGCACTGGGGGGATGCACAGATGCACGAGGCCCAGGACAAGGTCTTGATTGCTGACTTCAGAGGAGCATTTTCATCTCATTTTGCCTCTCCACCAGCCAGGTGAGGCAGTTCCTAAGGGGGAATCCTGCCCAGACCAAGGAACTGTTTCCTCCTCTTGTCTTTGCTGTAGAGGACGAGGAAATAAATGATCTCCTAGATGAGCAATGAGCCAGACAGCGAGTGTCTTCCACCAGACTGCAAGTCCTCCTGCAGGGACACTCCTGTGCTCTACACACCCAGAGCAATGGGGTCCCACACCCTTGGAGGCAGGATGCATTGGCCAACATTTTGTCAACCAGCAAATAAAGGTGAATTTCTTGGGGGAAAAACCTCTAACTCAGTGTCTGCTCCGCTGAATAAACTTTCCTTTGAATACTGAGAAGATGCCTGGGTTCAGCCTCAGCTGCTCCTTCTGTCCCAGCACACTGTGAGGCACCAGCCACCCACTCCTAATTAACTTGATGGGTAACTCAGCAGCACAGATCACCTCAAGTTACCTTGGCCACGGAACACAGCGGATCCTTCCACAATGAAACAGCATGGCAGGAATTATCCCGATCCATAATTGCTCTGAGCAGACAATAAACCAGCTTGTGCTGGTGGAAGTAGCCACTCAGAGGTAATAACCCACTGAGTAACAATAATGGCAGCAGATACTTGATAAAAAGCAGGGAACAAAAGAGAAAGCTTTCTCTATTATACAGAGAGCGGATATTTTCTGTTTGCTTCCTTCATTTCAGAAATGCACTTGGCTGTTTGGAGAGCGATGGCGCACAGCTCACCCGCACTCACAGCACGAGGGGGCTGGGGCTGGGGGAGGAAGGGGTCGTTCTTCACTGCTGAGATCATGAATAGGAAAATTGGTTTTCTTCTTTTAGTCTTTCTTGGATTTCTATCCAGCTGGTATCCAGGCATTTTCTTTTCTTTTCTTCAAGAGAATGTTTGCATATCAGTGGGGGGGAAAATGCAAACTTCTTCTGGGGCGGTTAAAAAAAGGCATTGAGGTACAGACGTGCTTGTTCCCCTCATCCACACCCTGAGTGCTCAAGACTGGGCAAGAAGAGGGTTGAACCATTCTTATCTGAGGAAAATTCCTAAAACCCGGAGCTTGCCTGTGCCTGGTGCAGGTGCCTCCTGTCCCTGCTTCTGCTCCTGCACGTGGCTGTGACCTCTTGTTGCCCAAGCTGCTCATGCCAGGGCTCTGGCTGCTTGCCCTGTATCTGCTGGCCCACAGCTCTGCTGCCCTGGCCCAAGCCTGGAGCTCTCCCAGGGGCCATTACCCACCCACCTCTGCTGAACTGGTCTCTGAGAGCAGGACATGGGGCAAAGAAATAAGAAGTTACCCCGTGCTCCTCAAGTGCCACAAAGGCAGCAGCGTGGCAGGAGCAGGTGGGCACTGACTCAGCCCTGAGGATGTTTGTGCCTGTGCCTCTGGCCCTGCACCAAGTGCTTGGCACAGCTCTGCAGTGATGCCCATTCCATGCTTGGCTCCCCGCTGCTTCCCCAGCCGTGCCACCTGCCCCCAAGCCACCCCCAGCCCCCGGGAGGGCTGGCAGGGCTGTCGGTGCCACAACAGCTCCCATGGAGAGGACGGGAGGCGGGTGACATGGAAATCACGCCAAAGAGAAACCACCAAGGTATGAAAGATGGAACAGCAAAAGCCAGAGGGTATTGTGGGGGGTTTAGAGATCCGAGTGCCAGCTGGGCACGACACTCCAGCCACCCGAGCTGTGCCCTGCAGCATCGCCAAGCCTGCAGCAGCCATCTGCAGCACACAGCACCGGGGGAAGGCTCTGCAGGCTGCAGGGGCTAAGCACTGCTCATTAAAGTGCCGGGGAAATGTGAATGAAGCAGATGAATGGAAGAAGAAATGAATGAAGGAGGGAAGAGGAAGTGAATGAATATTGCATTGACTTGATGCCTTTCATCCCAGGATGGCAGAGCTGTGCAGCACAGCTGATGGGCAGGCGCCCTGTCGGTGCTCCCTGGAGAAACCCCCGGTCAAAACAAATCGGATTATTTTCTGTTGACAGAGCCCTTCAGGGAAAGGCAAACAGGGAGACGTGGCATATGGATTCATATTACTTGAAGCACAAGGTTTTCCCCCAAAAAATCCCTCCAACTCCCCCCTAATCGATGTGACAGATCATTAGTTTTTGAGTTGCTCTTGTTCTTGCTATTCCAGACACTGTCATTTCCATGGCAACAGCATCCCAGCCACCCCAGGCCTTGTCCTAACCTCTGTCATCTGCTATCAAGTCACACTAGAGCATAACCTGCAGAGAGCAGCAGCAGGGCCACAAAAGTGCCTTTTGCACTGGGGGGGGTTTAAAGACCCCTCTTTCCACCCTCTGCAGCCCATCTCTATGAGCCCCAGGGAACTTCTTCCAGCCAAGCACCACACAGGGATTGCAGGCAGCAGTGGTGGAGCATGTGGAAATGAAAAAAAATTTTTTTTTCTAGAGGTTTTATTGCACTGTTTTGGGTCACAACCAGCTGAGCCCACTGGGGTGCTTGACTGAAACTGGGATCCAGGATGGTTTGAATGGGGATGATGGGAAGGAGCTGCAAGATGCTGTTGCTCCCTTGGTAAAGCAAAGCAGAGTAGGGACAAAACCTGTGTGCTTTGGGGAAGAGAGAATCCAGCTTTACTTCTGGTTTGGGGGAGAAAGTGTGCTCTCTTCTTCCCCACCTTCTGAAGGAAAACTAGTCTGGGATGTGATCCTGCAGCAACCTGCTGCGACCACCCTGAGCAGCACACCCTGCCCAGAGGAGCATCCAGCCCCAGTGGAACGCGGTGCCACTGATCCCCTGAGCCCCCCTCAAGGCCAGTGTGATCCCACTTGGCTGCAGGGAACTGGGGTGTTGTCACCCCCCAACACCATGTAGGTGCTCCTCCGGCAATTCGCAGCTGCTCGCAGCTGTGACGTTTCCAAGTGTGGCCGCGAGAGCTGTTTTACAGGTGTTTGGTAGAGGATTTGAGGCCAGATGCAAAACTCGGGGATCATCTGTGGGCTTTGAGCAGTTTTTCAAGTGGACCTGAAGAGCACAAAGCCTGCTGTGCGTGGGGGTCTGGGTACACAGCAGTGCTGTGCTGAATGAACGGGTGCTGCGAGCCCTGCTCACGCAGGAACCGCCGCCGCTGCCCGAGGAGCTGGAGCAGGCTGCGTGGTTCTGCCTCCTTCACTTATCCTGCTCCCTCCAGCAAGCAGCTTCCCCTCTGAAAGGCCAGGGAGGATTGAGGGTGCCTGAGTGCTGCTACACAGACTGGGAATGGGCTGTGGTAGAGCAGGCAGGGGCTGTCGGTGATCACACCTCACCTGAACCTGCAGATAAAGTGCCTTTGTCCATCCCTTCTTCAGTCACATCACCTTTGTGACTCAAGGTTTGCCCCAACACTATGGGTGTTTTCCTGCCAAAGGTTTGTTGCCTTTGCATCAGCCTGCATCTCATATAACTTGTGATGAATTTCATGGTAACCTTGCAGAGTTATTGCTCTGTAACAAATACAATTGCTGCACTAGACCCAGCTCATCCAAATATTAACCAAGCACCAAATGCAGAGCCATGGGCCTCCTTTCCCATCTTCCCACAAGGAGTCTGCCCACTGGACTGGAGCCAGATGAGAGGATCCATTTGCAGACTGGGGCAGCAGCTTCCTCGAGCAAGGCTGACTGCTCAAAAACTCACTGCTGGAGTTTTCACAGTTGCATTCTCTCAACCCTTTGTTTACCTTCCCTTCACAGATGGACAAAAGAGATGTTCTGTCCTGCCATAACCTAAGTTGCTTTACCTGACTGCTAATGGCCTGGGCTCGGAGGTCAAAGGCTCTTGGTTGAATTCTGGACCATGGCCTTGCATGGTGAAGCATCTGGTCAGCTTTGGAGCATCCATGTTCACAGCACAGCAATTTCTCCACGTGCTTCAACACAAACTGCTCCAGGGAGGACCCCAGCCAGAGCTGGGACCATCTTTGGTGATTGTGGGTCCGAGAAGAGACACAGCTTTAAGGAAGAGAGCACATTTCTGTAATGCCATCACCTACCCTTCAGGAACTGTTCATGCTGATGCGGGGCTTAGCACTGAACCTAAATATATTCAGATAACTTAACAAAAACCAAGGGTCTAAAATACATATCATGGCAAAGTCTGGGTAAAACAAGCTATCAATATCCTCTTTATAATTAAAATAGGGGAAAGACCTGTAACCCCTCAGCTTTACAGGGAGTGTAAGTGGTATGGATCTTACTGGGAGCGATGGATATAACGTAACCCAGGGCAGGGGTTAACTGCTTTGCCAGCTCTGCAAAAGGATGAGTGACCCTGGTGCCATTCAGCCAGGAGAGCTTTCCAGAACAGGGCCAGCTGCAGGAAACACTGGGTGTTGTTCTGGGGCTGCGTGGGCAGGACCAGAGCAGAGCTGCTCCTTTTCAGCTCAGCCTCCCCAGAGCACTCAGGCAGAGCCAGCCCAGGCTGTGTGGAGCTGGAGCACTGCTCCCTCCACCCACACAGACACTCTTTGGGAGAGAGGAAGAGGGAAGAGAAATCAGAAGACAAATTGAGAGTTACCTCCGTGTTTTCTTTGCCTGCCACCCCCATCACTCCCCTTCAGCCTAATCATTCTCTTCCTCTTCAATCAAGGCCAATTTGCAAGAGGAGCAGCTCCCAGTGCCTGTGTGCAAAAACCTTTAATTACTGTCATCCGGGAGGCTGTGCCAGGCTCCCCTCAGGGCCTTTTCATACTTTTTGGAAGACACTGCTCCAGGACTTGATGCCCCAAGATGCCATTTGTCAGGCTTTACTTAAAAGGAGCCCTCCCTGCCTGTTGGGAGGCTGGGGAGAAAGTCCCTGACAGTCTGTGTGCGCTGCTGCTGCACGGACGTGGCAGTCACATCTGGGCAGTGCTGGTTCTGGCTGCACCCTGGGGTACCAGGCTGGCAGCAGCTCCTGCACATGGCAGTCACTGCATTCAAACCCTGAGAACTGCACTGCTCTGTCCCTTTGCTGCTTCTCCTCCTGTTGATGGAGACATTCAAACCCTGAGAACTGCACTGCTCTGTGCATTTGCTGCTTCTCCTCCTGTTGATGGAGACATTCAAACCCTGAGAACTGCACTGCTCTGTGCATTTGCTACTTCTCCTCCTGTTGATGGAGACATTCAAACCCTGAGAACTGCACTGCTCTGTGCATTTGCTGCTTCTCCTCCTGTTGATGGAGACATTCAAACCCTGAGAACTGCACTGCTCTGTGCATTTGCTGCCTCTCCTCCTGTTGATGGAGACATTCAAACCCTGAGAACTGCACTGCTCTGTGCATTTGCTGCCTCTCCTCCTGTTGATGGAGACAAGGCTGTAAACGGGGTCAGAGAGGGACAAGGAAAATTTGGGGAGACCTGGCAATTGTTAAATGAAGTGGCCCCAAAGGATCCTCTCTCAGGAGCCCCCAGGCCTGCATCTCTGGGAGCGCACTCCCAAAAAGAGCTCATGTTCCTTCCTGCACAGCGTGGGATTTGGTACCTGCCAGGGGGTTGTGTTTTATCCTGCACAGTAAAACAGGAATGCAGAACCTCCATAAACCAGTCTGGCAGACCCAGCAAGCAGGGAGGGGAACCCCCTCGTCCCTGCCTGCCCCACCAAGCTGCCGGCACGACTCGGGGCTGGATGGCTCTTTGGGGTGAGACAGGATGAGTTGCCTTAAACATAAACACAGACCTGGGACTCTGTCCACAGAGTGACCCTGCAGCTTGAGCTCAGCATACACTGAGATACACAGAAAAGGGTGCCAGAAGATTCCAGATGTCCAGGACCAGCACTCGTGGGACATAACTCTGTGAATTACACCCACCAGAGCTATCCCAATATTTCATCTTTGGAGCATCACCTGTGGCAGAGAAAAGCTGCAGAGGAGGATTTCTGGAGAGCCTCTGCCAGTGGGTGGCACTGCGAAACCAGCAGTACGGAAGGAGCAGCGCTGCCCGGGCCTGGGGGCGAACAGCAGCGCAGGCACTGAGCTCACGGCGCTGCACATCTCCCGTGGATTGGGCATCGTGGGGACGCTGCAGCCTGGCTGCTGGGAGCGGCGAGAGGAACAGGCGCAGGGGCAGGCGAGGAGGCATCACCGAGGGGTTCCAGGTGCTGCGGTGGTGTGGGGTCAGCCCAGCCAGCAGGAGTGCGGATCCATCCACATCCACATGGGACAGAGCCAACTCATGTCATGTGGATAACCTCCCCAAATGCAGGAGCAGCTCCTCAGCTTCCCCTGCTCTCCTACTGAAATGTTCTGTCCGCAGCTAAAAGTCATGTAAGGTGTCGCCCAAAAATGTGAGGTCTTGCCCCTGGGAAGTGGACAGGCTCCTGCTCCCAGCCTGTGGCCCCAGTGAAGAACAGGGTGTGGTAGGTGCGAGAGCTTTTGGACCATCTTGCCTGCAGGCACAGGACCCCTGGAAGCACCACGGCCACCAAAGATGTGCATGACCCAGGGGACTGGGAGCCCCAAGGGCTGCATCACCTCCTGGCCAGGTGGGAATTAAAGATCCTGAGGCAGCTAGATAAACCTTGAGAGTGCTAAAACAGGCTCTGCACCAGAGACTGGTGTGGTCTGAGGGTCCATGTTCAAGATCTAGAGTTCTGCTCCAGTTCCAAAGTGCTCCTCACACCCCTCCTGACACAGATTCTGCACCTCATCTACACCTGATATCCCATCTCCGGCGCTGAAGTGTTGCCTTCACCAGTCAATTGTCCAAAGGTCTCCAGCTAGATTTCCCATCCCCATCCAGCTGAAAATGCTCTGACCTCTCCAAGGCAGTAAATGCTCTGTTCTTCTTCCTTTCACTAGTAGACAACAAACAAAGGACCACCTTCTTCCTCTCCCCCATGATGTCCCAGCGGTAGCTGGGAACCACAAAGCTTTAGAGGTGGGGGGCTTATGTAGCCCCAGTCTGACCATGAGGCCTCACACTGGGAGGGGAGATCTTTGAAGAGGAAGTCAGAAGGATGGGCAGGGAGCCATGACAGAAAACCCCGGGCTGTGCAGAGGGAATTTGGCTCTGAAGGGCTGTGCTGCCTGCCTGGCGGGGGCAGTCACCTCTGCTAATGCGCATTTGCTCTGGCAGGAGCAAAGGCTTCATCCAGCAGATTGTGGACTAACAGGAGACACGAGTGCCACCTCAAGAGGACGATGCTCCCATTATGGGTGTTTAAAGACGTGGCACCAGGGCTTCCTCCAGCCTCTTCCTCCTGCAGGGAACACTCTGCTGACTGGCATGGCGGGGGTGGCTGCAGGATCCCATCTCCTGCCTGCCCACGTCCACGCTTACAGAAATGCCTGGTACAGCCCACTGCAGCCTGGGGAAGAGCTCCAATCTGGCCCTTCTGCTGCAAACGGATCTGGTTTGCTCCTAGTGCTGAGCGCTCTGTAATTACAGTACATCCCACTTAATCGGGATGTGCTTAATTGGGAAATCCACTTACCGGGATGTCACCTAGGGAACCGATTTAAGCTTGATAACACTTAAGAGCAATGCCTGCTGCTTTATAGGGAAGGTAATTCTCCTACAGGGAGATGCCTTCAGGTGGCTGAATCATACTCCTCCTTTCAGCAGCATCCAATACTCCTGGCTGCTTGTTCCTG
This sequence comes from Hirundo rustica, assembly GCF_015227805.2. Taxonomy (NCBI): domain Eukaryota; kingdom Metazoa; phylum Chordata; class Aves; order Passeriformes; family Hirundinidae; genus Hirundo; species Hirundo rustica. Next base: position 4,504,620 of record NC_053461.1, on the reverse strand, counting down.
CAACAGATTTCAGCTTTCCCCTTAACTAGGTTACAGGCAGGAAATACACCAACTGCTACTGCCAGCTCACTGCTGTCCTCTGCTCCAGCTGAACAGGCTGCCACTGCCACGTGGGCCAGCCCTCAGCTGTCCTCCTGCCTGGACCCACACACCCGAGCCCCTTCCCCCTTTGAAGACGGCTTTCCTTCAACGGGTAGAATGATTTTTGAAGTTGGTCACACGATTATGCTTGGTCATGCTGCTCTTTGCAGCAGAAGAGGGAGCAAGATGAACTGGTCATCACCTGGATCAGGGCAGAGCAAGACTTTTGGAGACAACCAGAATCCCTTACTGTTAACCCCAACACTTATCCTCCCCCCACTTCCCTCCAGCAGTCAAACACAGCAAATGTCCAATGACAATAAAAAAGGGACCTGGGAACAGTCTTTAGAGTGAAAGTTGACTCAAGAACTTGGAAAGGCCAGTTTTCTGTTTGGTTTTCCATGGGATGAGGGTTTATGTGGTCACCCTATCTGTGCATGCACATACAGATCTTAGAGACACCACCAGTAACTGCTAAACCTCTCCATCAATCTAGGCAGAGAGAAGCAGCCTTTCCAAAAATGACAAATTCCCACAGATTTTGTTGTAGCAAGAACCAGAGGAGATAAAACTTACGAATATCCAACCCCACACCATCTCTCAGAGATGGGGCAGCACTTTGCAACCCCAAACCCCCATGAGGCGTCTTTCCTTGTGAGAGGGCTGCCAGCTGCTCCGGGATCATTAGTCCTCCAACTTTTTTGGCGTCATCTGGTTTATTTTTGCCGTTTTCAGCCAGACTACCTTTCCTTTCCCAACTGCACAAAAACACACAGCCCCTCTTCTAAAGGTGAGCCCTTGGATGGAGGCTGCCTTTGGTACCAAAACATCTGTCCCATGCAACAACTCAACACAACTTTTCAAGAGGCTGTGCTGATCTTTTTGTTCTCACGTACCAGGGGCTGGGGTGAGTCAAGGCAAACTCTTTGGATGCATAATTGTGATTGCCTTTCAGACACTTGAAAATGCAATAGCTTGACATCAAATGAGGGATTTTTATGGCTGCACATGTCTTGAGTTTCTCTGAACAAGCCAACTTCCAGATTAGCTACATTGGCTTTTTAAAGTGCTATAAAATATGCAAAGGCACTTGTAATGCATAGTGATTTCTGTATAAACAAGAGGTAAGTGCTGAGATGTCTCCTGATTTATTGTTTTGCTTCTCCTAACCCACGCTGGGAGAAGGGGTAAATGCAATCCTTTTTGGCTTCTTCCAGCCCAGAGACAGATGGAAGATAAAACACCACATACTACGGAACTTGTGCCTTTCAGCCACTCTGTAACTGGAGAAGAGAAAGCTCTCTCAGCTCCTGAGCACCACAACCAACAGCACACACAGCAAAAGCCTTTCCAAGGTGCAGCACCACATGAATGGTGAAGCTCCACCATCACAGCAGCACCTGGCTGGGCAGCACCTCCCAACAAAGATGCTGGACCTAGTGCTGGATGGAAGGTCCAAACCAGCAAATCACCCTGAAGAACCAGGTTAGCAGGGTCAGGCCTCTGCGTTCCTGAGAGCAGGGTCACCTCCTGGTCTCCTCCTCTTGTTCCTGCCCCTCTTCACACTGCTATAACCCAGGCAGGCTCTACAATGGGATTGCTCTCCACGTCACTTGTGTTGGCTTAAATATACATGCTGAACCATTACCAAGGACATCCTTGACACAGATGTCTCAGGGGCTAGGCTTAGTTTTTGCTAAAACTGAGCCGTGCAGAGGCTTGGCAAAAGAAAACACCCCAGCAACCAAGGCTCACATTTCCTGAGCCTGGGTGGAAGAAATTAAGTAGCAGCTCAAACTCCATTTTAGCTTGAGGAGAACAGCATCATTTATCAGAGCCAGACAGGTTCTTCCCCTCCCTGCTACAGAGCCAAGCTGTCCCCTTGCCAGGCTGGGGCTGCTTCCCCAGTGCCAGGCAAGGTGCCTGGCCACCAGCCAGGGCTCTGCGGCCACTGCCACGGCCACCGCTGGCGGTCAGTGCCACAGTCACTACCAGGGTGAGTGTCCCAGCCCTGTCTGGCACAGCTCACTGAAGTCAGGTTCAGACAGAGCCCACGGCACAGGGATGAGTCCTCATGAGCTGGAGGTTTTTAAGCGCGTGCCTTTGTGCCAGGCACGTTCAAACCCATCCGTTCCCACTGAGCGAGTGCGGCTCTCTGCTGCCAGCACGGACATGTGAACGCTCCTGGACTGCCTCCCACATCCGTTTTACACATGACAATGGTTGTACAACAATCTGGAGGGTCAGCAGACCCGCAATCTTTAAATTAACCTTGTGCATTTTTATGGAAAAGCAACACTTACCCTTGGCAGAGTTTATGTGACATGGATTTCACCTGCTTTGTTACTGCAAATTAAACACAATTATTTAACGACTGCTAGCCCTTTGCATCACTGCATCTTTTGCATCACTGCATCCTAAAAGCTGTTTAGCAAGACCGTGGTTAAAATGCAGATTATTTTTAAGCTTTTCAGTGCATTTGCTATCAAATGAGAAGGGAAAAGTCCAGCACTTGCAAGTGTGAGCTGGATGGCTGGGGACCTTCATGCCACCATCAGAATGGCACCTCAGTTACCTGGCTGCCATCACGTCAGTGAGACAAATGTGAAGGGAGGGGAAGAGATGAGGAAAAGGAGAGAGAGTCCTCAATTGGAAAAAAAACACCCAGCAAAGACAGGATCAAGTCTCAAATGTTAAGGGATCCCTCAGTTGTATTAGCAGCTCCTGCTAAGTGGTCCCTGCTCAGTCCTTGGGTTGCCAGATACCTCTCCTCCTCTCATTTCTTTTCAGGGCCAGCACACAGCAGAGATGCTGGATGAGCAGCACTGGCTCTCCTACTGAAGTCCTGGGACCTGAGCATCCACCCTTTTATTTTTGAAAAGCCTGGGGTTGCAAACCACCGTTTTCCAGCATTGCAGAGAGCTGGAAAGGCAAAACACAGCAATATTTGCTAACTGCAAATATTTGGAGACCTCAGTCCAAACTGTATTGATTCACCGAGTGTAAACATGGGCAGAGAGAGAGCTTCAGGCACTCCAGCATCTCACGGCTAATTAAAGGTGGGAGAAATTTGTCTCAGCAAGTTGTGAGCCTTGTACTTCTCCAGTGTGACTAAGCCCCCGTGCGATATCTAATTCACCAGGAGGGGTGATGGGCTGCCAGCACCACGCTCCTCTAGGCACAGGGGGCTAATTGAATACAGTTGGATGCTCCAGGGCAATCCTGCTTGCCAGCTTACCTGCACCATGGCAATCCCAATCGGCCTTGCAAACTGCAAGACGGCTCAGTGGGAATTTTTAAGTGTGGAGGAGTATTCAAAAAATCCTGACAAAATCCGAGGGCCTGGCCAGAATGATGGGTTCTTGTGGTTTGTGCAGGGTTGTTTTTGCGGTGAGGCAGATTGGGTTCTTCTCCTGCAACCCAGCAATGCTGAAACATGCTCCTAACACTCACAGGACCTTGAGGCTCTCAGCCTCCTCTGAGTCGCGTCCTTAACCATGGTGAGAAAGTCATGGCACCTTCTTGCTTGGTGTTAGTGATGCAAATCAAGATCAATTTCTCCATAAATAGCTCATTACCAATGATTCTGTCCTTTGTCTCCAACCTTAGCTGAAGAGAAGGAAATCAGCAGCAACTGCACATCTAACAGAAAAAAGACATTTCTCAGAGGGTACAACTGAGTTATAACAGTGCTGGATTTTGGGAACTGCTCTCTGCACCCCAGAGCTCTCCATAGGGAAAGGTAAAGGTACTCATACTCCCAATTTCCATTTCATTTCCGTTTTTTCCCTGGGCTGCAAATGCTTCTTTCCTTACCTTTCCAGCCCAGCCTGACTCACAGGCCAGGCCTATCCCAGTTGTCAGCTGGCCCCTCTTTGCAGCTATGCCAGTTTGGGCTGATTTGCCCAAGAATCAGTGTGGCACAAGGAGCTCTGCCCTGGGCAAGGGTAAGAAACCAGCCACCCTTCCCAGTTTTGGGGGTGCCCATACACTAGCAAGCCTCCAAAGATCCCCCTCCAAGCCCCTGGGAATCCCCACCTGTCCCTGTTTCCCTGGGATAACCTGCCCAGGGGGAGGTGACCTTGCTGGCTGCACTGATGCTGTCACCACTCTATTTTGTGGGCTCAGTGGCTCCCTTTTTCAGCCAGCATTAAAGCCAGCCAGCCACTGACTCCACAGCAGAGGCTCCCAGAGGACAGGCAGGAACTGTTCATCCGGAGACAGAGATCATTTTTAAAGGGAAATCCTGCTCACTTCCCAAAATGAGGTAGGCTCTTACCAGCACACAGCCCCAGTCAAATGCACTTGTGGCACCAAATGCATCACTAAAAAAAGAAGACTTGCTCTGTGGAAGAGAGCTGTGGTTTTCAAAGCTAACAGGGAAAAAGGGCACTGTAAATACCTGGAGGAAGCATGGGCACAGCTTATTAATAGACACTTGCTGTGAGACTTTAGGCTGTATGACAAGGCTTTCACTGTCCTCCTGATGTCCTCAGATGCCCTGTTCCTGTACTGAGCTGAGCTCTGTAAGCAGGCAGCACATCCATCAGACCTGCTCACATAGATGGGGCACAAAAGATGGGTTAATGCAGCTCATAGCAGTGCTTTCATTACTCAGGAATTCATCGCCTGTGTTCATCTGCTGAGCAGAAGCTCCTGTCCCCAGCTCCTGTAAAGGATCCAGCTAAATACTTTGATGAGCACGGATGAGGGCCTGAGGAAGGCAGGCAAGAATGCCAAGTAGGGTCATTCCCCAAAAACCTGAATTGCAGGGGTTTCACATTTCCTGAACTGCCAGAATGAGTAAATTTTGTTATCTTTACACTCCGGCTCATCCACTCATTCCCCAAAAGGCTGCACAGAGTATTTGCTCTCTGGTTTTTCTCCTGTGCTCCTGAGTTTTGAATCAAAAGCCACTCCTGATATTTAAGGCTATTCTGAGCTGGGTTTATGTATTCCTGCTTAGCAAAGCCTTGTCTAACACAGGGTGCCCATATCCTTTCCCAATGAAAGCCATAACAGAAAATCTACAGCCCCTGAGTGATGGAACAGCGAGCAGTCCCTGCACACTGCAGGAATCTCGGCAGGGTCACACAGGTTTTATTTCTTGTTTCCAGATACAGACTCTTCTCTTGAGCAGAGTAACAGGCAGATGGACTGTTTTTGGAGAGAACTGGCTCTTTGCCTAGGGAGAAAGACAAAACAGTCCCCAAACAGCCCTCCTGCCCCAGGTGATACTGGGGAGAGCAGGTCCATGGGCAGTTAGGGACTTTTACCTTCACACTCCTGGGTTATTTCAGCATTTCTCCTCTCAGTTTGTTGGTTGCTCAGGGCCCAAAGATGCACAGCCTCGTGTTATTAAATGGCTCTTTCTGTTGACATTTTTATTTTTAGGAAACATCACTGAAACATTCACCACTGCTGCTTAGAGGTAATGGAAAAAAGAGGTGAGCTCCAGATTCTGGGTGATGGGGACCTCGAGGCAGGCAGCCAAGCTGGGCTGGGATGTGGCCTGGTTTCCCTGCTGTGTTTGCAGTCCATGCCCTGAGCAGGATGTGATTGAATCGTGGCACTGTCCTCAGCAGCTTCTGGCCACGCTGACCCGTCCCCTAAAAGTTAAAGGCATCTGTGAGCTGAAGACAGGCTGGGATCAGCAACAGCCAATTCAAACAGAACTTCACTCAGAGAGTGCTGAGTGCCCAGGGATGCTGCCTTGCCCAGGGTACTGACCTGAAGGGACATCCATGGACAGCCTCTCCACGTTGCCTTGCTGGGCTGGGAGACAGGAGACAATCTGTGTTTCTTCCTCAAGATTGCTTCTGTGGCTTCACACTGAATCCCTCCCCACTTTGTGCCAGGCAGGCTGGAGAGGAGAACATCCAAAGAGGAGTTAGTCCAGACTGAACAGAGGCTTTGTGAGACACGTTCCTCTGACACCTGCTCAGCGGTGGGGAAGTGCTGGTGGGATGTGAGCTGGATTGTCACCCTCGTCCCTTTCTGTCCTTCCCTGCTGGGGGGCTGGGCTGGCTCCACCACACCCTGACACACTCTGGTGCTGCTGGTGAATGTGTTCCTTGCCTGATTTCAGTGACGGGGCCTGGTAACCCATGAGAGCTACAGCCAGCTGTCCTGGGAAAGCCGCAGCAGCAGAGGCCATGAAGGACCTGGCAGTAAATGAAACCCTCCTGAACAGCAGCATCAGGGGCACAGAGGCTCAGCTAAAGCTCTTCCTGCCTTCTGTCTGTCCCAGACTGCGAGGAGAACATCGGAAGCGGCGCTGGGATGTCACCCACTGGATGATGGCTGCAGTGCTGTCACCCCTGGGCTTTGCCCTCACCCTGGGGGCCTCCCCTGGGCTATCTGCGCTGCCCACCATCCCAGGAGCCACCACTCAGGAGGAACCAGCAGGTGGCAGATGGCTGGAGAGGGAAAGCGCGCCTTTTGGAGAGGATTTTTGCATTTGGTAAGCTTAGGCAAGTTCTACGTTTCACTCCGGTTTTGTCCTTTGAAGCAGTGAGTGGAATATTTCGGAAGTCTCTGTCAGAAAACCGAGTTTGCCACCAAAACACTAGTGTGGGGGGAAAAAAACCCCTAGAAAATGTTAAGTCAAATTGATCATATTCTCTCACTGATTTTCATGGGGGTGGCATCACAAGCCTAGACACCATCACATGCCTGCAGCTGAACACATACAGGCACACACTAATTGATAACTAATGTGTCCGTTTTCCGGGACTTCGCCTGGAAAACCCTCGTAACCCTCTGCAAAATCCTTTTCCAGAGCACTGGCTTTGGCCTGTGAGGGGCTGCTGAGCAGCCTGTCCCCTGAGCAGAGGGTGCAGCCACAATTGCCCTGTTGTGCCATAAGAGGAGCGCCGGGTGCAGCGGGAACACTTGACCACAAAGATCTGAGCCGTGCTTAATAGAGCTCTTGTAGAGCTCACCTGATAAGAGCCTTAACTTCTTAAGGCTGCATTTTGCCAGGGTTTAGGCAAAGCAGGGCTCCCAGCAGGGTGCTGGATTGATTTCCTTTCCCATGAAAATAGACTTATGACTTTGTGTTTGTTCCTTGTCCCCAAATCCCATTTTTTTTCCAGGTAGAGGGAGAGGAATTTGATGGATTATAATTAAGAAGGGGTTGTTCTGAACAAGGAAGGGGCAGGAAGGGTAATGCAGCATGTGGCTGAATTGCCTGAGGAAGAGATGTTTTCATGGGAAAAGCCTTGTGAGAGGAGAGCTTTAGGGCTCTGCTTCCCTGCCTAGCAGGTGGGTATTTACAGGCACGCTCTGGTTGAGTTTATTTTGGCTGTAGGTGGACATTAGACTTTCTAGGTCCCCCTTTCTCCCTGCAGTGAAGCTCAGCAGCAGTAACTGTGACAGGACAGGAAAGGAAATCCCATTGCAGGGCCATCAGGAAGGAGCTGCTCATGAGACCCCAGAACTCACATACAAAATAAAATATAGGTAACTGCTAATGTATAATATAACCCTTCCCAGGCCTCCAGCACCATTCACCCTAGAGCCTCAGAGCACTGTACAAACAGTAATTAAAACTTCCCAGCCCCCAGCTTTGCCAACGGTGCTGAATTCATTTTCCAGTGTGGGAAAATAAGCCTTTTATGATTAAGAGACACAACGCAATTTTGACAGCAGGAGAGGTTATTGATGACACATAAGCTGGGGCGTGAGCCTCGGTCCTTGCCTGGCAACAGGAGGCTTTTCAAGGCAAGAGGAAGTGGCTGATCTCTTCTCCGTCATGGACACTGTGCATATCTAGCACTGCAGTGGGCAGCACAAGACTACCAGCTCCATGCATTCAGTCCCAGTGCCTACAATCCAGCCTGCTTTGCAGGGGTAAAGGCTGAAGGAAGCAAAGGGCACAGGGGGAATATGGCTGGAGACGCCTGTGACAAGCTCCGTGTCCAGTTACTCCTCCTGGAGCACCAACCTGCCTTATCGAGCACCGGCAGGTTCAGTGTGACCCCGCCTGACCGCACGTCTGATTTCCGTGAGAAATGTGGTACCAGAAGCATCCTACAAGAAGGGAAGGAATGCCTGAACACACAAGAGTTGGCTTAGTTCAGAGCTTGCATTGCAGAAACACGGGCCCTTTGCTTTTGGGTTAACTTAACACGGTAACCAGCCCAACATCAAAGAGCCTGTCCCTCTCCTGGCTCCTGCCTGCTCCGTGCTCTCCACGAGCCCTTGGATAAAAGTCTTGCACTGTTGGGTGTGGACACAGCTCTCGGGTTCAGTATGAGCCCACAGGAGCCACTCAACAAGGTGTGCTGCTTTCAGGGCTCCCTGGAGCCCTTGGCCAACATTCCCTTCCTGTGGTTAATGCTCTGTCTCCAGTGCCCGCCCAGGCAGCGCCTGCTCCCTTCCCCTCCATCCCACACTGCCCTGCAGGCTGGCCAGCCAAATCCCCCTCTGCTCTTAACAGCCTTGTGAAGGACCATTTGGGAGGAAAAAGCAATTTTAACTCAGGAAACAGATTATCTCCCTGCTCTGCCAACGCTGCCTTCAAATCACTGAGCCCAGAGCCCCCGGCCCACCAGGGGCAGACATTGGGCTGCCTGGAATCCACAGGGTTTGGTGAGAGAGGAAGACAGAGAGGAAGGGCCCCAAGAACCAGGAATTTCAGCCTCCTGTCACTGTTGGGCTGTTTCCAGACACATGCCAGCATCACCTGTGTCTGCCTGCTCCAGGGAGCGCTGCTGCAGTCTCCCAGCAGCTGGAGAAGTGCTTATGGAGCCACTGAGGGTCATTGGGTTCTCTGTAATGGATTCTCCATACCTGCCACTATTTCCAGCCCTGAGTCAAGAGAAGGGGAATGGGCTGGCTTGAAGGGCTTTGGTGAATCCTGTGGCTCTGCAGTTGAGCTCTGGAGAGCTGGGCACTCACTCTGTTTCTCTTGTCATCCCCGCAGATTGATCCCTGTGGAGAACGGGGACCCGATTTGGGCTTGCTGTGTTTTTGTGTGTGAAAGGGACAGTAAAGGAAAAAGAGAGACCTGGAAATCTGCTGCTTTCATTAGGCTTTCTTTGGGGCTAGCTTAGTTGGAAATCAATGCACCTATGAAGAAAGCAGCCCAGGGACTCTGCTCAGGGTGCCTAATTCCCATTAAATAAATAGGAAGAGAAGCAGCAGCACTGCACCAGGGAATGTTCCCTGTGGATGATGTGATTTCAAATAAATTTATCCATGGAGGGGTTCTCCCGCTTGCCCAGCAGGCCTTGGGGAGGCCAGGAAGGCTCTGAGAGGGAACTTCCCTGCACCAGCAGTTCCACAGTCCCCACTCCATCACCCTTCTAGGACTCAAAATTTCTGCTTTTCTCTCTGAGCCAGAATGATGCCAACCTACAACTACTGAAACCCTTCAGACTGTGCCCTTTCTCTATCCTTGCTGTGGCCTGAAAGGTGATTTCTCAGCTCAAAGTGCACCATCAGAGCAGTCACTGTGCTCACAGCAAGCCCCACTGCCTGGCACAGCTGTGCCTGCACAGCCCCATCACCCACTGCAGCAGAGCTGCGGGCAAAGCCTGGGCTGGAGCTGGCAGGGCACGAGGTTTCTGCTCTGATGGCACCCGAGGTTTCTGACCTGGACAGACTCTAGGATTGTAGCAAAGCCACAGGTAAACAGGAATGTCATTTCAATAAAGCTGGATCAATCAGAAATTATTTCCCAGATGGCAGCAGCAGATGGAGGAGAGCCCACCCTCACTGAGGGTCACTTGTGCCAGGAGAGAAGGTAGCACAGGGCTGAACAAGAGCATTTGTCTGAACTAATGGGCCACAGACACATTCGAAGGGAAGTTTCCTTTGGAGCAAAAGGGGCAGGGCTCTGCTTTCACTCACCCTACACCCGTGGCAGCTCGCTCCTCCTCTTGGCACGCAGTTCTCATCCCTCAGCTGACATCCCACGGCAGCGAACACTAATCACATCCTCCTCCTAAGACGAGATAACAGCCTTGGCAGGACAAGGGACCTCCCAGCAGCCCCTGCAAAGCCAATCTCCTGGCCTGGGGTCACCCAGTGCAAATCCCCGTGGTTCTTGTTTGCTGAGCTGGGACAGAGTGGGCACCGGGGCTTTAGCCGATGTTGGATGGAAAATAACCGTGAGAAAGGAATGAACCAATTAATTGCTGACCCACTGACAGCCAACACCTCTCCCCCACCTTCCCCTGCACAATAAAACCTGTCTCCTCAGCTCAAGCAGATTTAGGGTTGCTGCAAAGAGCCTAGAGGAGGAAAAAAAAAAAAAAAAAAAAACCAACCCTTTCCCACTTCAGCTAATAATATTTCCAGATAATCTGTTTGAGGCAGCACCCTCTGTGAACCAGGAAAGCCTTTAAGAGCCGTTAACACCTTTATTCAGACTTCCTCATCCTCCCCCAGACAAGCTGTGATTAATTATCCAATCCTCCCCGATCCCCCTGGGAAAGGGCTCTCGGTCCAGGCGTTCATCCCGAGGATTTGCAGGGTCCCTCCGTAGGAGCAGCTCCTGCTCTCGCCGCTGGCTCCCGATAAGCAGGAAAGGGCTGGAAGGGAACAAACTGCTCCAGCCCTGCACTTACATCAGCAAGGGCTGGGAATGAGGGTCTTGGCAGCACTCATGGCTTTGTCTCTGGCTGGTGGCTGCAGACATCACCAGCTGGGCTCTCCCTGGAAGCCCTTCCCTGAGAAGTTGCCCCTGGAATCAATCACAGCCCGTTTTGGTTCCTGGATTTCACAGCCCTCCTTCCACCTTCACGGCTCTCTGACTCGGCTTGCTTGGAGGATACTTTCCTACCATTTTCCAGTCCTGCCAAAGGTGTTGGGGATGAAGAAGGCAGGGAGGAGAGGGGAATTACTGCCTCTCAGGTTGCTGCTGGGATGCTGTGCCCAAGAGGTGCCCCTGTGTAGGCTGTTGCAGACCAATGCAGCACATAACGCTCATCTTGTACCTGCACTGTCCCACCTGTGCTACCTTTACCCACCAAATCTGGGCCCTTTTTGTGTCCCAGGGTAATTCTCCCATCCCTGTGGCTGCACACAGCCTCTCCTGGCTGTTCAAAGGGAGGATCAGAGCTGCTCCACAATCACGGTATTACCAAGCAATTTACTGAACCCAACAGGGGCTCATTCCCCTGGTACCAAACGCCAATCCCCATCCCTTTGGAGATGACCAAGTCCATGTTTGTCCACCACAGCCCTCAATCCATGGTAGTTGTTTAAGGATTGACATGTTGATGGCCACCCTGCCCCAGTCCCCTCCGCTCTGGCAGGATGCAGATGTGCCTCCTCTGGGGGTCTATGGCAGTGTCATGCACACGTTTTATGACTTTTTTCACTATACAAAGTCCCTGTAAATCCCCCATTTTCAGGGGACACTCCCCATCACACCCCAGGACCTGCCCACACACTTGCTGTGAGGGTGTGAGTGATGGGGCACTGTGGGGCTGGTGTGTCCATGTGCAGCCATGGAAAACCTGTAACTAAGGAGACACAGCAGCCTTCCTTACAGGTTCTAAGCTGAAGTTCCATGGTTTTATGGCACTTGAAGGAGTTCCTTTCCATTGGATCCTGTCCAAGAACTCACCCCCGTGAACTGCATTTTGTCTGCTGGTCTATTTATACCTGCCAAGGGCAAAACCTCAGAAATATCCTGGTCCACCACCTCAAAGCAGTATCTGCCATCGCTGTTTTTTACCATCCACCTCTAGAAACCTTCAGCCAGGAAGTAAAACCAGAGAACACAGTAGTAGCTCAGGGGTCCCAGACAGTTTTACAAGTGAAAACTGTTGTCCTCTCCTTGTTCTCTTCTCCTCATAATCAGAACAACATGTTTAGGTCATTTTCAAGCAAGAGTACTTAAGGTTCAGCATCTTGTGTGCTCTTTGACAAGGTGCCAAAGAAAGAGTGAGGAGAAAGAGAGAACATTTCTGCCAGATGGGTGCCAGCTCCCCCAGGATGCTTCACAGCCCCAGGTGTTGGTTTGCATCACACCTACACACTCTGCTTTCTGGGCTGGGCTTGGTTTCAACACTCCCTTTATTTTTAGCTACACTTTCAGGAAAGGGGAAAAGAAAAATCTCAGAACCTCTGCAGCTTCCTGAAGCCCTTGAGAAAGAGAAAGCTGAGGAGTGAGCAGGGAGGGTCATAGTCCTCCTCCCCACTGAAGGCTCCAGCCAGCCCTTTGCCTGTCTCCCTGTCCGTGTCCAGGAGCAATGGTCATCCATCAGGCTTGGCCAAGGGCTGGGGAAGTGCATTCCAGTATGGAACAGGGCCATGCCCTGGCTCTGCCCACAGCGAGGGCACAGGTGTCACTCCTGTGTGTTACTCCTTGTTATAAATAAGATCGACCAAATTCAAAGTATCAAAATTTAGAATTTTATTTTGAGACAAAATATCAGTCTCGGAAAGCCACAATTTAAAAGGACAGCGCCGAGCCCGGGATCGGTGCCGGGTGAACGTGGATAACAAGCTCTGTCAGCCTGGTATCCCCCCCAAGTTCACAATTTCTGGTCTCCGGCTGTCCCTTTTTATACACAAGATCGCGGAGTGAAGTCCGAAATTCTGACGTTATCCTCTCCGAGGCGTCTTCATTAATTATTCAAGTCCTGGTATCGGAGGTCTGAATAGACCGGTAGGGTGGAACAATGCTGTTGATGATCGGGCCCGGGTGTGTCGTGTATATGTTAATTTCAGCGGAGACGAGTAGAGATATCCATCTGAAGTGATTATCTTGGTCTCCGGACTTGTATCTTCTTCTTCCGTGGTTCTTTGTTTCCTTTCAGGGATTCCCGGCAGCAATAGTTTCAAGGCCCCCTCTCTGGTAATTCCAATCATACTTTCCTCGTGTCCCTCCTGTGCTTCCCAAGCCAGGAAATTTCTAATTTTTAGTTTCTACATTTTACCTTTACTTTATGTACATTTGAACACATTTCTAACATTCATATTTTATACAGTTCAACATTTACCTTGTATAATTTGATAACACGAATTAACTTTAGCACATTTATCACAATCCCCCCTCTTCCAAATTCACCAATTTAATTCGTGTTCTGGTTATAGTCTTTTTTCTCTGTCAAGATAAAAAAGCCTCTTAACCATTATTCTGTTAACCTTTCCCCTGTCGTTTTGTTCCAGTATGTTCTCTCTATGTTTCCTCCCTGTGTGCCATACCTTGGGATTAATTTTGTCCTCATCTTCACAGGTTAGTTTATATATACTAACCGTAATCTGTGAATTCCTTATGATGAGGTTGATCCCCAGTGCAACCATCAAATCCCTACCCAGCAGGTTGTAATCAGCCTCTTCTACTAGCAACATATCTCCCAAACAAATTTTATTCTCTGATTCTATTTCCACATTCTTAACTATAGGTACCTTGAATGGCTCCCCTTTAGCTCCTATAACTACCATAGAATCTTTACTTACTCGGCATCCCGGGGGCAGCTGCTTGAATGTACTTTTCTCAGCCCCTGAATCTACCAAAAAATCTATTTTTGTTCCCTGGGGTCCTATTTTCAATGTTATCAAGGGCTCTCCTGATGTTATGGACCCCAAAAGATAGAGCCCCTGACTTCTCTAGTCCTCCCGGAACATCTTCTCATCTCTCAACTTCTTTGGACAATCTTTTTTCATATGTCCCTTCTTTTTACAATAGAAACATTCCATTCCCTCTATCCATTTTCCTGAAGTCCCCTTTTGCGGGCGTGTGGCTCCCCTCGGAGGTGCTTTCTTTAAGGGTTTCTCCGAAGCTTGTGGGCGTTCCTGTTTCTGGGCTTCCCTTACTGCAGCTACTAACACCCTAGCCTGTATTTTCTGTTTTTTCTCATCCCTTCTCATGTAGACTTTCTGGGCTTCCCGCAGTAATTCCTGCAATCCCTTCTCCTGCCACCCCTCAATCTTTTCCAGCTTTTTCCTGATGTCCTCCCATGATTTTGCTACAAATTGGGTTTTTAAAAGTACCTCCCCCACGGGAGAATCAGGGTCTGTCCCAGAGTATATCTGGAGGCTTTTTCTCAACCTTTCCAACCATTCTGTGGGGGTCTCATCTTTCCCTTGACATTCCCCAAAGACCTTGCTCAGATTTTGTCCCCGGGGCACGGCCTCCCTTATTCCCTGTATGATGATGTTCCTCATATCAATCATGCTTCTCCTACCCTCCTCAGTTTGAGCATTCCATCGGGGATCTTGGCTTGGCCATTTCTGATCTCCAGGAGTGCTCTGAGGGTTCTTCCGTTCCCATTCCCGTATCCCCGCTTGTTTGATCATTTCCCTTTCCTCCGTATTGAACAAAGATCTGAGAATAGCTGTAAGATCTTCATACGAATAGATGCTGGTTCCTAAGAATTCATCTAGTTTTTCGGAGACCCCTAAAGGGTCATCCATAAGTTTTCCCATCTCCTTCTTAAAGGCTCTCACATCACTGGTATTAATCGGGACGTTTACGTACCCGATAATTCCTGGAGCAGTGGGAATTTCCCTTAAGGGGAAAAGATTTGCTCTTTCACCTTCCCCTTCACTCTCCGTCTCATTTATCCTCTTTAGTTGTCTCCTAGTCCTCCTAGCGGGAGGTGAGTGTTTTGCTTCTGCCCAACCCTGCTGTGTGTTTTCAGGAGAATTAAAGAAAGCCGCCAGATCTAGATCAGGCAACAGGTCATCTCGGGCTGGCGCAGGGGTGTCTGTACTTTGTGTACCTCTTCCCAGTGACTGAGTGGCTTGTACAGGTTCTAGCGGGGGAGGGAGCCCGACCGGTGGGACCGGGGCCACTGTTCGTGACTCCAACGGAGGGGCAGAGGGGAGAGACGGGGATATAGGAATCCTCCGTCCCAGAGGGGGTCCCAATCTCCCCGGGTTCTGTGGATTGTTCTGCTCAGGGAGGGGAGGGGGTGAGGGTACTATGTAAGGTGGAGGCAAGTTGTCTAAAGGCTCCCACTTATCCCCGGAAACATCGGCAGGGTCCTTTATCCTTATGGGTAGTAATTTTGCATCAATTCTACCCTAGATCCCCGCATATTCCCGTTCTTCCACAGTTCCCTTTTCTCCGACATAACGTACCAGTGCCTTACATATCCATTCTTCAAATGTTCCAAACACGGGCCAAATTACGTGATCCCGTATTTCTACCCCACCCTATACTTCTATGCAAAAATGCACCATCCGTTTCTTGGATTTTCCCTCCCTTATGGGGCATTCTTCCTAATGTTCTAACATCCATCCCAGCGGGCTCTCAACTGGGATTTCAGGGATTCCTTTACCGGTTCCCCGCTTTGGTTTCCTAAGATTCCTTTTGCTAGCTTTGCTTTTTGTCTGTCCCATGGTGTGAGTTTACCAGATACTAGCCCTTTGTGGGTGATCGCTCCCCCCCCGGGTTTCCTCTGGTGTATGCGAGCTCTCTTCTCCTTACTTCCTTCCCGGACCGTCCCTGGTCCAAGGCTGGAAGGTTTACCAGTCCCCGGAACTCTTGTAAGGACGTAACCTTCCCTCCCAGCTTTCTTGTGACCGACCCCCCTTTCCGAAAACTCCCCGAGTTTTCAGGGCTTAACGTGTGAGGTGCGTTTTACCCCCGAAACTTTCGCTTCCCCCGCAACCGACCACGCCCCTCGCGGGACTATGGAACTGCGATTTTGGGGTCCCACTCGCTTCGTGATAAAATCACGTCTCACTCACACGCTCGGTCACTCCCCACTCAACCACGCAATACTTACGATCCTTTTCCTGCGTGGATTCTTCGTGCACGTAGATTTTTATGAGTAGATTTCTTCACCGCGGCTCCGGAGGTTCTGCTTCCAAAGAAAAACCTCCCCGAGTTCCCCGAGAGCTCTGACCTCGCCTATCTCCCTTTTAAATGTGGCTTTCGCTGTTTTGTTCGTCGTGTGGTTGATCGGTTCCTCCCGGATACCCCAGTTCCGCCAGGCCGCTGAATTCAGCGGTGCGCCTCCTGGTCAGAGACGGGGGTCTCTCGGGGGTCCCGGTATCACTCCAATCACGTCGGGGTCACCAGAATTGTTATAAATAAGATCGACCAAATTCAAAGTATCAAAATTTAGAATTTTATTTTGAGACAAAATATCAGTCTCGGAAAGCCACAATTTAAAAGGACAGCGCCGAGCCCGGGATCGGTGCCGGGTGAACGTGGATAACAAGCTCTGTCAGCCTGGTATCCCCCCCAAGTTCACAATTTCTGGTCTCCGGCTGTCCCTTTTTATACACAAGATCGCGGAGTGAAGTCCGAAATTCTGACGTTATCCTCTCCGAGGCGTCTTCATTAATTATTCAAGTCCTGGTATCGGAGGTCTGAATAGACCGGTAGGGTGGAACAATGCTGTTGATGATCGGGCCCGGGTGTGTCGTGTATATGTTAATTTCAGCGGAGACGAGTAGAGATATCCATCTGAAGTGATTATCTTGGTCTCCGGACTTGTATCTTCTTCTTCCGTGGTTCTTTGTTTCCTTTCAGGGATTCCCGGCAGCAATAGTTTCAAGGCCCCCTCTCTGGTAATTCCAATCATACTTTCCTCGTGTCCCTCCTGTGCTTCCCAAGCCAGGAAATTTCTAATTTTTAGTTTCTACATTTTACCTTTACTTTATGTACATTTGAACACATTTCTAACATTCATATTTTATACAGTTCAACATTTACCTTGTATAATTTGATAACACGAATTAACTTTAGCACATTTATCACACTCCTCCTGCATCCATCCCAACGGCACCGTGTGCTGCAGATCCAGCTCTTTGCACATGGCTACAGCCACTATGGGGACAGGAGATGTGAGTTAGAAACAGGTGCTGCAGGAAGTGGATTGGGTGATTTAGTGGGTGGCACCTTCCCTCTGAAATCTGCAGCATGATGAAACTGCTCCGCAGGGAGTTCTGGGCTCTGAGCCGCTGCAGGAATTGCATTTTAATGACAGCCCAAGCTCACCACTTGTGGTCACCCAAGATCCCACTTCCTGCAGGGGTGGAGGCATTAACTCCAGCGTCCTCAGCAGGCTCCAGTCTCCAATAATTCTGCTCTGCTGAGCCAAGAGCTGCAGGAATTTCCTTTCCTTTCCAGACTATTCCTTACTCTTTTTTTCCTACTACAACTACTGAGCAGTTTTCCCAGGTGCCAGAAAACATCATTTACCAATCGACCTCATTTCAATTTGAAATGCTTCCCATTGTCTCAAAAGGGCTTTTCCTGTTTTGTCCCATGCTTTCCCTCTAGGATCCACCAACCCCAGGGTCTGTTTCACTTGGCTGGTGTAATTCTCTGCTCAGCTGTTGGCTTTGCTCTCGTCCAACTCACCCTGGGCTGTGAAGGTCATGGACATCCTCAGCTTCGGCTGAGCTGGTGCTTCACAGCAGCCTCCGTCTGCCCTGCTCTCCATCACCACACAGGAAGGTGTCAACTGCGCCTTGGTCCTTGACAGGAGAGGCCAGCTGCTACCAGAAAAGGAGTAATCGATTATGAGGCTGACATTAACAAAAGATGAGATTGTGACTTGGGACAGACTAAGGCCATAGAAAGCATTTTAAATAATTCACCATCCTGAGAGTAAAGCATATTAGTGGGAGAGATATTCGGGTCCTTTTCCTAGTGGCATTAACTTCTGTGTAACTAGAGCTGATACCGTGAGATGAGAGAAAAATGCGGCTACTGCTGGGTAGGGAATCTTGGCATTTCAAAATGTATCTGAAAACAACGGTTTTCCCCCCACCCCTCCCACCAAAATTATTTACAAACATTAAAATACTCTGTTTCTGTAGTATTGCCTACGAGACAACTAAATCGAAAATAAAATAAAAACGCAAAATGCTGAAACAAATTGCAAGTCCCTGAGATGTGTGCTGGCAAAACACTCATCCAAATCACTGCCTTCTGCAAAAATGCTTCTATTTTAGCAAACCCACAGTTTTCCGGGGGTAGACTGATCCACCAGAGTCTTCTGAACCCACAGCAAGTGGCAACGGAGGCTGAAGAGAGACACTGTGTGGGAGGCAACATTTAAAATGTCGCCGTTTTGCTTTTCACTTGAAACCACTCCAAGGGCCGTGGGGAAGCGTTTGAGAGCAGCAGTTGTGCTTTGGCTGTCTGGAAAAGTCGCTGCCAGTGCCCGGGCAGAGCGTGGGGTTACCCAGAAAAGCCCTTGCTCGTCCACAAACGCCCCTGGAAGGGTGAATGTTCCCCAGGCAATTATTTTAAATTTATCTCAGCCATTAAATGGGATCGTGCTCACACAGCAGATGTATCTGTGCTGGGTAAGCTGAGCCTGGCACACGAGGCTGCTGAGAGCGCCGTGCTGGTGGCACTCACCTCTGCTGCTGTGCTGCTGGGGGCGGCAGAAGGGACAGGCAAGGGGCACCTCAGCGTCTTCAAAATTCATGTTTTCTTGACAGAGGCGGCTCTTCAAAGGGGAAAAATGTTTCCCTTGGGGTGTGGGGTAGGAATGAATGAAGGGTGCACAAAGGGCGGGGGTTTGGCAGCTCTGACCCCACACAGCTCCCACACGCACACACGCTGTGGGGCTGGGTTACAGCCACAGGTCAGGCCCGACCGTGGCTCCTCTGGGATGGCAGAACCTTTCCAGGCTTCTTGGGAGACCATGTTGGCTTCTGAGTGTCTATGGCACCTTGCAACAACAGCTCCCTGCAAAATTCAGGCTCGGTTCCTTTCCCTGATGTTGAAATCGCTGCAGAACTGCCGGTGGGAAATTCCTCTGAAGTGGGACAACACCTGAGGGTGGCACTCCCTCCTGCTCCCACCAGGCCAGGAGGTCCTGCTGCCCACGCTCTGAACGGGCCAGGCAAAGAAAGACCTGTGAGAGAAACACCTTTCTGTGGTTTCACCTGAAAAGGTCAGTCCTGTTCCTTGTCATGGGACGTGCTCAGATCCCGCCAAAGGTGATTAAACGTCCGGTAGTTCTTAGATCACACACGGATAATCCTCCCCGTACCTGGCAACGTGATTCACTCTGACTCATGAATTCCAGCGCTGTTGTGGTGCCCAGACAGAGGCAGTGTGCTGAGAACTCTCCTCCAAAGCCACAGAAAACCGTGAGGGGCTGACGCAGGCGGTGCGGGGGAGCCCCCCAAGGCTGATCCCTGCACTCATTAGGGGCTACTTCATCTTAAGGACAGAACTGGGTTCCTTGCACCTTTTCCACCAGGGTGCTGTGAGATGCATGAGCCGCCTGGGAGGTGGCAGGGGACAAACTGTGACACGGGGGGGTGAGGGGAGGCAGCCTAGAGGGGGGCACATAGGAAAGAGATGTTGCTGGCTGGTTAGGAAGGGAGAAAGGGCAGAGAGGACTGAGGTTTGTCTCCTCTATCTCCACAGCAGTTGGCTCTGGGCTAGGGCGAGTCACAACAAGAGAGTTTGATTAGAGAGAGCTTGATTTGTGAAGGGGCTGCAATTAAAACCTTGGATCCTCAGGGTGGGTTTTAGTAGCTACATTAAACTGAATCAAATCCTGCCTCACTGTGGGCCGTGGAGGAGCAGTTTCTGCTCTCTACTTTCTTTGAACTGCTCTTGCTGCAGCTCCTCAGGTCGATGCAAAATCCAGCTGAGCTACTGAGGATGAGCAGTAGCAGGGTCTGTCTCCCTGAGCATCAAAATGGGAGCACAGAATAGGCCTGAGAAAAGGTGAGTTAATCCAGAGACAAAAAATCCTTCCAAGATTATGCAATACAAAGGCAAAAATGATGCCTCAGAAAGATCCTGAGTGCAAACCTGTGTGTGGGCAGTGTGTATGCAGGAGACCTGAAGGAGCTCCTGTGTCATCTTTTTCCAGAGGCATCTGCTCTGGCTACTTTGCAAGAGCAGAAAAGGAGCTGGTGGGAGCCTGGATCTGATTCCAAGTGAGTCCCAGCAGAGATGAGATGAATAAGTGCCTGTGGATGTGGCTGGATCTCTGGAGAGCACCGCAGCCGCCCTGTGTGAGGTGAGAAGTGAGAAACATCAGCTTTGCCCCAGGCAGCAGGTTTGAATCCTCAGCAGGAAGAGCTGGAAGCTCTGGGGGCAGGAGCAGCCAGTGCTTCCCAAAACTCACCTGCCACTGACTGACAGAGCCCTCGGGCCGGGTCCAGGGCTGACCCCAAAAGACAAACACCAGGAGATGAGGAGATGAAAGCCTCGTGCCCGTCCATCCTGATGTCATGAAAACGTTGTTGCTGAGATGTGCTGGTGTCACCAAGTTCACAGGTGTAAAGCCCCATTAAATATTTCATTCTCATAAATTGCTTGCTCTAAGTGCCTTCTGAGGAATTCATGGGAACGTTTTCTATTTGACACAGAGATACTTTCAATTATGAAAGATGGCTAAAAATAAAAGGAAATTATACTGTTCAGACAACTCTGGAGGTGGAGACAGGAGAGAAAACCGTCAAGGAGAGCCAGGGAAGAGATTTTTGTTAGAAGTAGAGAAAGGCTACTTATTTTTACAGACAGAAAATGTCAGGAGGCAGCCTGACTTGAAAATCTGGAATCTGTCACTCACCTTCTCTATTAATAATTTGACCTCAACTATTTAGGGTCTGAGCCAGAGAACTGGAGTTAAGAGTCATGTCAGTCTCTTTCTCTGGTTTCAGGGGGTTTGATCCCTCTGAAAATTCTCAGCTGTAGACTTTTTTTTAAAATGTGTTTACCTTTTTTTCTTTTTTTTTTTTTTTTTTTTTTTAAATTTAATTTTTAATGCAGGACCCCAGCCTATGACACTGAGACTCTTTTCAGGCTTTCCTTTGAATGTGAGAAGCTTGAGCTGATAACCTGGGGCTTCTTGTAGGCTCAGTAAGCCCATGGGATGTTCTGATGCTGATAAAACATTTATATTTTGTAGCAAAAATGACCTGAGAGCAGGGCTTGAATCATCAATCCTTTATGGATCAGCCCTTTGAGATAACAGATTTATCCCTCTGACACCCGTAACAGGTTGCTTAGCTTTTCCTACAGACCACTGCCAGAGGGACCTGGCTGAGCTGCAGTCACCATCTCTCTGTACATTTTTAAATCTAAGTTACTAACTGAACAAATATAAAATACTGAGAGCTTTTGGTCTTTTGGTAAAATGTGTCTTGCACTCCATACACGTGACCAGGGAAAAGGGGGGCACTTGGAAAACACAGCACTGAAGCTGGAGACGATTTGATGTTTGTTATCTCTGGTTTCTTCTAGACAGCAAATCAAAGTCACTAGAAAAATATTAAAATTACCACAAAAGGGAACAGTTTTGTTCTGTAGATGGGAACTGAAAGGTCTCTAGACCTTTCTTCCACTCCATAGCACCTGTTTTTAGAGATGCCTTTAGCTAAGTGCTGTGCTCTCATTGATTTGGGCTGTGTTCTCTGAGCCACATGCTCTAATTTTAAGGGATCAGGGGCTTAATTACCTACACTCTTCCTTGTATTTTGAGCAGCCATTTTAAGTTAAAAATACCAGGTGTGTTCAGTGTTTTAGGAGAGCATTCCTGTGCTATTCCAAATGGAAAATCATCTTCAGTACAGAGCATTTTCCACAAAATCAGCACTGAAGAGAAGGGTCCAGCCAGTCCCCAGTACAGCTTATTCTAATGGCAGATGTGTTGAGCCCTGGGAGTTCAAGGTGCTCTTGCACACACTTAGGCTCACAGACTTGTTGTGAAATGTAGATAATCAGTGCTTTATTTCTAAGCAGCTGCTCCCAGTCATTTTTTAGGGGTAAAAAACTGTTCTCTGTCAGCCAGCAGTCTCGATTTGCCTGCTGCCACACTCACAATGGATCACAGGGGAAGACTGCAGAGTGATTTTGAGGTAGGCATCTTCCCACTGCACATAAACAGCACCACCAGGACTCTCCCATGCCCAAGAGGTTTCCTTGTGGGGCTCCCTTCCCTCCTGAGCAGCCCAGGGCAGTACAGTTGTCCTGGGAGGGAAGAGATAACAGGAACCATAATGAAGCTGGATTCCAAAGGAGAGATGTTCTGCTGGATCTGTGGTGCAGCTGAGCTCGGGATAGACACTGGCCTTCAGAGGAGAGGGAGGAACTCAGGCCTCCCAGGAAGAGATCAATTCCCAGTACTTTTTCTGGTTTCCCCCTCCCCAGCAAATTTGTCACCTTTCTGCCAGACCTAAGGAATAGCTTTTCAAGTGAAAACGCTTCATCCGTAATCACCAAAGAACAGGTACAAAGTACAATTACAAAATAATCGTGGAAGAAACCTCTGCCAGAGGAAATGACCCAGCATGGCACATGACCTCTTGGGCAGTTCTGCACATTCCCATCCTCCCTTTGCTTTCCCCTCTCTCTTTCCGTTCATCTTATTTCCAATGAGACGAGGCAACTGCAACACCACCAAAGGCACTTTTAATAACTCTGCAAAGCTCCTAAGCACCTAAAAGAATCAGAGATGTCTCTGGATGCACTTTGGGATGGAGAGCAAGGCAGAGCAGGACACCCATCAGGAGCCCTGCCAGCGTCAGGACACACCTGGCAAGGGAATGGTGCAAAAATCATCTGGTGCAAGCAAGTCCCTGGCAGGATTTGTGCTCGTATGAGGAGGAGAAGATTTGCTGAGCCTGCTGGAGAGGCAGCCCAGTGCTGATGTATCTCCTGCAGAGCTGTAGCTGTACCCTGGGACAGACACAGGAGCTCACCTCCTACAAAGGACCCACCACACTGAGAACAGGGGCTGATGCTAGCTGCTGTTAAAACCTTGGCCTGAGAGGGGAAAAAAAAAAAGGTCTTTGTGTCATGAACAGTCCCCAAAGAGTATCCCTTAGGAGAATGCAGCCAGCAAGATGAAATTGCCATTCATGCTTTTTAGAGATGTTCAATGTATTAGAAATTCAATTAAGAAAATGTTCCACTGCAGGAAGCTAAAAAAAATTATCATTATTGTAGAGGAAGGAAACATTTTTAATGCATTAATTTTTTAAAATGACATCCCTACTGACAATGAACGTTTCCTTGCAGCACTCAGGCCAGTAAAGGGGAGCAGAGTTCTTTGGCAATGGGGAGCAGCAGCAAGAAGGTTACAAAAAAGGTTTGCTGTGAGATGCAGTGCATTGGAGAATGGGCCCTGAGCTGTTGTCTAGAAGAGATGACCAAAGTGGATCCTTGATTTTACCCGTAACTTCCTCTACATCTTTCCACTTCAGGAGCCTGACCTAGATGGAGGCAATGTAAGTGGCCACCATTGACTCAAAAACGGCTGTGACCCCAAAGAAAAAGGTGTTTCTGTGCATTTCCCTCATATCCCCACACCAGGGATTTACTGCCTACATGGATTTTTGTGTTATATTTGCCGAGTGTCAATACCTCTGATCCAGGGAACAGGTGGGTGGGTCTCTGCTGGTGCCTTCATACCTAGGAAATAAAGCAATGATTCAGTTCAAAGCGAAAGGTGTTCCCAAGAACCTCCTCAAAGTAAGTCTGGATGGGGGAGGCGGGTTGGGTTTTTATTTGCAGGACGAGATACCACATGGAAATCCAAGAATAGAATAAGTTGCAGGGGAGGGAGAGGAGGAGGAGGAGGAAATCACTGCTTTTTGCATTTCTTGTTCCCTTTCCAAGCCTTGTGCATGCCACAGTTTTAATTAATAACTCTGTCACCCATTCTAGAGTTCAAACAAATGAGTGTTAGGAGGATGTATGCCAGGCACACGGGTACCTGGGGAAAATGAAGTGATGGCTTTATATTTCAAGGCCTCATTGTGGGGCTCCAGCTTTTACTCAAAAGTTGTTCTCTGCCAGGAATTATCTGAACCTTTCCCTCAGGAGGTCACTTCGAAGCTGGGCTCAAAAAGTATTTTAAATGAAAAAAAAAAAAAAACCAAAAAAAACCCAAAACAGAACCCCCAAACCAACCAAACATTGTAGGCTGAATAAAATAAACAGACACACAACCACCAGCAATGCCATTTCTCTGCAAGGCTCCCTTGTCACTGACGTCTCCCGCCTGACACGTGCCTCTACGCAGACCCTGGTGTTTCCTAGTGACGGCTGCCTGCTTGGTGAGTTCCCCTTTGACTTTGCTTTGGAGCAAGGAGCACCTCAGCTGTGTCCTGCCCTCTCCAGGAGTGGCAGCTCTGCTCAATCTCTGCCCCGTGTGCTTTGGGCTCACTGCAGAGCACTGGGCTTGTTGACCTTTCTCTCTGCCCGTCTCCAATACTCTTCCCACCTCCACCAGGTACGAACATCCTCCTTTTCGCAGGCTGGGAAAGCAGGACTTCCCAGGACCACACAGAGATAAGGGACAATCTCTGCAGGCCCCACTGACCTCTTTAATTTTTGAGCAAGTCTTTCCCCTCTGGGCAAGTCAAAGAGTAACTATCTGCAAATAACTTCTGTGAAGGTTGTGAATACCTCACATCAGCGACACATTCAGGCTGTCACTGATCATCACTTTCCTGCACAGACAGTTTGATGATTCTGCTTTCCTTAATTGCACCAAAAATTTAAGTCAGGAGGTCGACAGTGCCACGAAGAATTCGTGGGGAAAAGAGACAATATCCACCCACTTGGAAGGTTGCTCCAGAGACAGATGCTGTAACCAGAGCTCAGATGGTTGGTAAATGAAGTGAGGGAGAGAAAAAATTCTCAGAAGCGGCTGTTTCCATTTCTGCGGGGTTTTAGTAGCAGGAAATATTTGATAACCCTGCACATCTGGTGGCAGAGGACGTTGTTGATTTCCCTCTGGCCATTCACTGAGTGCCAGCTCCTCCAGAGTCCCTGGTGAGGACACAGCTTGTGATGGGAGGGACATCCCCAGCTGCAGCCCCATCAGCTCCTTCCCCTCCACTGTGTGAAAAATGCAGGTGAACAAATGTTTCTGTTGACCTGACAAAAAGCAGTTTTTTGAAAGCACTGAACGAAAGAGGAGCTGTCGCCATATCCAGAACAGCAGCAGCAGAGAATGGTGTCTGACCATCAGACCCAACCTTTCCCCAGACACTCTCCCAACAAGTGCAGGTAAAGGCCTCTTTGGCTCAGCAAATTCAGGACTTTTCCTCAGCATCCACACAAGACACAAGCTCGAGTCCCAGTCTCCACTGTCTCCTTTCCAGAAGCTTCAGAGGGGCTTGGATGAAGGCAGCAGCCCAGCTCATGCCCGGGTGAGCTCCTCATCCCAGCCTACGGTGTACTTTTGGAGTGGGCAGTTTAAAGGATCAGAAGGATGAGTCAGGGGAAGGATTTCATCACACACCAGCACATTTGGTGGCCGAGGAGCAGCCTGCTGGTGTAGGAGAGCAGGCCAGCCATAGGGAGCTGCTAACAAACAAATCTCCAAATGGATCCAAACATTACAGTGCAGAAAACCAGGGCCACAATCCTCCAAAATCGGTGTATGAAGAGGTGCCAAGGGCTTTGTGGGAAGGACTTGGAGAAACCCAAGCTAAAAGCCAGAGGCATGGAAAAAAGCATGCACCAGAAGCAACCCCCAGGACAGGCAGGGATGGGTCCAGGAGGGTCTCTAGTAGCACAGAGCAGAGAAAGAGCAGGTAGTGAGAGCACCATGGGCAGGAGGGTAGCGCTGTGTGTCTCAGACATCTGGGAGACACCAAATGTCACTTCCAGAAAATCAGCAAGTTGCCACCAGTTTCAGAAGGGGCTGGGAGATTGACTCCCTATCCTGAGAATATTGAAGCCTTTCACAAAAAAAAGAATAAAATAGATTTTAGGCTTTTTGTTTTCCTGCACAACTCAAAAGTGCTGAGGAAAGCACAAAACTTATCACAGCAATTATTTCGGCATCAAATTCTAAAATCCCTTCTAAGAAAGAAACCAAAACTGGCTAGAAAGGGTTTGGAGCCAAGAGGGTTTGTTGTGAGCAGTACCTAATGCTTCAGGTGGCCATTGCTTGCACAGCCTTCTCCAGTTCCCCTGTCTTCTGTGTATTGCCAAAAACCACCCTTGAGGATGTAAATTTTTATGCAGCAAAGGCATTTCAACGCAGAACAACAGGATTTACAGGACATGGCATGTCAGGCTGCCCCAGAATACTGCAGAGTGGGTCACCAGCATCTCCCTGAGAACAGGTGAAATGAGCCTCAAACCAGGCACAGCTGCTGCCCTAACGGGGCTCCAGAAACCCCCTGGGGGGTGTGAGAGCATGAATGACCCAATACCAAAACCAAAAAGACCCAGGAAAATGTAAAAGGCAAAACTTGGCTGAGGCAGCAGAGCGTGCCTGAGAAGGTCTGATTTGTGAATCAGCGTACACTGCTTCAACTGCCTTCCTCTCAAAATCACAGTCCTCACTGCAGTTATGTGGACAAAGCCAGCCCACAAGGACCCAGAATTTCAAATCCTGATGAAAGCCCCCATTTGCTTCCAAGGAGCAGAGAAACCAGAAAAAGCACAGTGCAGTCAAATGCAAAAGCATTTGCTCTTTCAACACCTACGAGCGCATTTTTCTTTTCATGATCCATTTGGAAAACTGTGTCTTCTGCAAGGAACAAAAATAATCCTCTCGTCAGGCACCCCGAGGCATGGCAGCGGTCCCAGAAGCAAATCACCAGCCCCAGATCCGTGTGACGTTGGGGAGCTTAGCGAGGGTGGCATGTCCTGCCACGCAGGGAGCACACCTTTGGGGAGCACGGTGAGGCAGGAGCCCCGCTCAGGGCTGGGAGCTGCAGCTGAATTCTGGCTGAGCCCCCCTGCTTCAACCCTCCCAAGGCTGCCAGCCCCCCACGCCCACCCTGCCGGGGAGAAACCCTCCCAAAACGCAGCGTTGCCTCTTTTTGGCAGTGCCAGATGAGTCTCCAGTACACCCCGATCCCTGCCCTGAGGCTGTTGTTCCGAACAGCCTCCAGTATTTCCTCCAGTGCCTGCAAACTGGTAGAAACTGAGGGTGTGTTATGGGGTGCCTTTGGAGGGTTTCAAAGTCTAGGGATCATGTAAACATGAAATAAGTGTGATTCGTTTCGGGGGGGCATTGCTGCCAAAGCAGCCAGGCAGAAGCGTGGCTTCTCATATGAATTGGGATCGCATTTGCATTAGATTAAAGCGAGAAAAAAATGCCCGCAAAATGGGATTAAGAATATTTATGGATCCTATTGGCTTGATGTATGTGTCTCCCAAGTGATGGAAACTGAGTACAAAATTGAGAAACTTCAGCGATCTGTGGGGAAAAGAGACAGACAGCAATGACTTTTTAATGCTTTATACTTTTTTTTTTTTTTTTTCCTGTGAATTTGGTGCTCACTGAGAGCAATTTTAATAAAAGGTTTGAAAAAGAAGGTGAATATAGCAATGTTTTGTCTTTCTAGAAAGACCAATCCATCTCAAGATCTCAAAGCACCTTTCAAACTCAAGGAGATCTTAACTGCATTAGGGCAAGAGCCAATAGTAAAATTCTGTCAATACCAAACCCTTCCCAGGTGCAATGGCATGGGTGACCTATATACCTGCCCTTCAGGTGCTCTGGACATTGAGAACGCTCTGCTTCTCTTCTCAGTGCAAAAACCTGCATGCACAAAGCTTGAATTCCTAACCCCCAGCAGCTTCCTCTGTCCTTAAGTGCAGTTCCAGGGGCCGGCATTCTCCCGTCACACACCTCAGGGATCAGAAGGAGAAGCCTTTCCCTGCATTTCTACAGCTCAGACGTAGCTCCACCAAACTCCTGTTCCTCCAGAATTTTATCTCCCTACCATACTCCTCTGTAAGCTAAAGCTGGCTCCCAAGGGACAGGTGACCATACATCCATAACATCCTTTTATGCATATTCAGTCCAAACCCACACTTCTAGGTGGGACATCTGCTCTTTCCTGGTTTTGTTTTCATGTTGCACAGACAGTCCCCTGGGCTGCTCCAGCCTTGGGTACAGTGGCAGCTCTTTGCAAACGTCTCCAGCACAAGCCGGGGCTGAAGCTGGAGCCGTATCTGCTTGGCCTGAGACCAGATCACAGGAAACAGCAGCCTGCCCTGCAGAGATCATTTCCACCTTTGTTAGCTTTTGGCTCCAGCATCTATTTTGATAGATGCTGAGGTCTGAAGCTGTTAGTAAGGAAATGGAAAAGGGGAATGGCCATGCTTTAACTCTTGCTAGGGAGCAGCATTAGCTCACAGTGTCTTTCCACGCTCTGATGTTGATACATCTAACTAAGTTGATGTTGATACATTTAACTAAGATAAAAGAAGAAAAAAGGAAAAACAAAACACAAAAGCAACAAACAAGCAAACAAACAAAAAACCAGGAACCACTTGCTTAGAAAAAGCCATCCCTGAGTGATGTTCCAGGGCTGATCCATGAACATGGAGCGCGGAGACTCACCAAGGCTGGTTGCTCACCATGCAATTCGTTTTTGTGGACTGGGTTAGTCCTGAACCAGCACCCAATTCCAGGAACCTTGGCTAATGCATAAGTGCTGAATTTTCAGCATGGAAACACTCAGTAAGGACAGCATGAGCCCCTCTTGCTCCTCTGCAACCCCCACCAAAGGAAAACACAGGCCAAAGCAGCAGCAAAGACAGAGCAGGGAGAGAACAGCCAGAGACCCACATGCTGTACCCCATCAGCTCAACCCCCTTCACACCACCCTGGCCCTGCAAGAACACCCTCAGAGCTCTGTGTCCACTGTCAGGCAAAGACACACACATCCTGAATTCCCCTCACATCTGCCAGAGAAGTGCAAGGAAGTTTTTCAGTCCACAGAACATGATCCTGAGGCACAAAACTATGACAAGAGGAGCCCAAGGGTTAAAGCTGGGCTTTGTTTTTTTGCTGGCATTCCATCAAAAAGAGTTCCACCCCCAGAATTTCAAATTACTACAGATAAAACAGCAACAAAGATGCAAAACTGGTTTAGAAAGTACCTGATAATTTCCTTTTAAACTTCCACTTCAGAGCAAAAAAACCTTCTTGCTTTGAAATAAATGGCTCTGGACAGGCGGAGGTGGGGGGCATGCAGTGTGTCCTTCTCATAAATTCATGTTTGAACTGAAAAAAGGAAACAAACTTCTGAGGATTTGCAGCCTCAGTAGCTGGGCATATTCCCCCCTCGAGGATCTTTATCTGCTCCTCCTTCATCACAGCTCTGTTGCACAAAAGAACTAAAGAAAAAACCAAACTTCCTGATTCAGATAATCATGCCGGTGGATTGACATAGTTACAATTTATTTTGCTATAAGACGAATCCAGAAAACACTGAAACAAGGGAATGAAACCTAGGACCACAAAATTAAAAAGGAAAACAGGACTGGTAAGGTACATACAGCAAATTTAATCTAAATTAACTGGAGGTGGAGAGCAAAGGTAAATTAGCTACCGCACACTAAATTTCTTTGTTCGGACCCTTCTCCAGGATGAATACGTGGGCTGGAGCGTTTGATGCACAGGATGGATGTAAGGACTTTCAGCATCAAGACTGAGCCGCTGAACTGCCCCTAGCTCCTCTGCAGTCCGTGGGAACTCAGAACCCTTGGTGCTGCATTTTAAAGGTGCCACAGTGTAAAGAAAAAGCACAATGTATAGAAAGCCTCAGAGAGGTTGTTCATCTTTGTACCTCACCGGCTGCTGAGCACAAACACTGAAAAAATAATGGGAAATGATGGCTTGGCAATAACAAAGGCAGGAAACCACCTGTGTGGCATCCAGCTTCTGCCCAAGCTAACGTGGATGAGAGAGCTACTGCCTCCTGGAGCAGGTGACCTCACAAAATTGATGGCCCTGGCAGGAAAGTCGTGGCAGGGGCGTGACCCCATCCCCTTGACCCCTGGCCAGCACTTGCTCCACATGTGCCGAGCACAAGGAGCACCCTCTTGCTGCTTGTGGCCTTTGTGGAGACCCAGCAGTGGGGACGAACTGGCCACTGGTGCGGGAAATGGAGAAGAGCATCTGTCACCCCCAGGAACCTCTGCGTGGCCGTCACCCCCTCAGCTTTGCCCTTTCCATCTGCCTCCTAAGCTGGAGCAACGCATTCACCAGATGAGAGGTTGGCTGAGCCGAGGCTGGCTGCTCCTGGGGCGCCAGAGACCACCAGGGTGTGGGCAAAAAAAGCCTCTTGTGGGCTTGGTGGTGAGCAGAACCCCAGAGAGAAGTCATCTGCTCCAAACAGCAGGTGTCACCTCACCTGTCAGCTGGCGTGGGGCACGGCAGCTCCACTCAAATCACAGCAATGAAACAATGCAAACAAGAACAGCGCTTAGTCACTTGTTCGAGTCTCATCCCCTTTTGTTTTTACAGATGTGCAGTTCACGGAAATGAGACGATTAGCTCATCAAAGCATCTGTCATCTGAGAGACAAACCAGCTTTTCACGAACGCATCCAAGTGACAAGGCCTGTCGGATATGGGATGTGGGGAATCTCTCTGAGTCTTATTTTTGGATCTATTATAATCAGCCTTACCAGCTTATTAGTTATCTCCAACACATCAACAGGGAGGGAAAAGATAAATACATAAAAACTTGTAGCAATCTGAAAATGGTGGGTTTTTTTTTTTCCCTGAAGGAAAAAAAATCCTTGCACTTTTACAGCTCTTTCTTTTAACACAAGCTGTACAGCTTGGCCTTTACTCCTGGAAGATTTAAATGAATTGCCAAATGATTTAAATGGAAGAAGTTTCATTTTTATCTTCTTAAAATTGGGACACCTTAAAATGAATGCATCTGGTGGTCACAGGCTTTGCCAATCAAAGCAAAACTGCTGGTGTGTTCAACACTGGACAAGCTGCTTTGCTGCTCTTCCAGATCAGGTGAGAAAGAGTGGTCAGATAGTTAAAAGCTCTCAGCTGGGGCTCAGGGGATTTGAACTGAGCATCAATCTCCCCCTTGGGCTTCCTGTGCCTGACGGCACCTCAGGACATCCCTGCTGTCTGATGCGCAGCACTCGTGAGCGCAGGGAGGGTTTGGATTCAGCCACACTGACGATAGGGCTATATCAAATCCTAGAATGGCTCGGGTTGGAAGGAACCTTAAAGATTATCTAGTTCAGCAAAGAGACATTTGCTGGCCTTCAGGATGCAGCAACACAAAGGGATCCTGATTTTATTTTTTTTTTTTAAGTGATGAAAGACAAAATTACCGGGGCTGAAAGGGAGATTACTCATTTGTTCTTAGACCTTTGCTGTTAATGATCCCACACCTACTGTGGGAGCAGTAGCAAGATGACGGCTTCGCCTCCTGCCTGGCCCGGTGCCACCCAACCCAGGCTGTGCCATCCCTTCCCCTGTGCCCGCCCGGGGAGGAGCGAGCCTGGAATCACAGCAGTGCATGTCTGCACAGCTCCAGGCACAGCCCAGCCCTCACGTGTGCTCTGCAGGCAGGGAGGAGGAGAGCCCAGCCAAGGAGAGATGGAAGGACTGGAAACAAACGGAAATGACACAGCCTGGGCACGAAGAGACACGTACGGTTGGTGTGGGGGGAAGAAAATGGGTCATAATGTAAAATCAAGCATTATCTGTCAGTTCTAACTAGCTCCTGACAGCATGACAGCTCCTCACAAGCACAGAGACACTGTTTGGCCTCAAACAGCCCCAAGCACAAGACAGCAGAGTGGGAGAGGGCTGGGAACTTCAAAGGGCTAATCCTTAGCTTTGCTGCCTAGCCTGCTAATGACACCGCAATATAACATTTTTGGGAAGTGCAGGCTTCCCTTCACCTGCTCACATAATAGGGAACACGGCCACTTCAGGCCACCACAGCTTCATTTTGGCTCATTCTTTGACCAGATGCAACATCAGCTGCCTCCTGGTGATGGCCATGGCCCCCTAAAATGCCCATGGTGTGTCCCCTGCCCAGGTCCTTGGTTACTGCCACAAACCCAGCCCCTCTGCTCTCCAGAATGCCCCCACAGGGGCGCAGGCTCAGCACTGCTCTCCCAACACTGGGCACTCTCTTCTGAAGCAGAAAATACTGCTGTTGGGCACTGCTCAGCAGTGATTAACAGAGCTTCCCAACCTCTGCTTTCTGCATTTCCACCTTTCATCATTTTTCTGGTTGCACTGAAGCCTCTATTGTGTGACAGGGACGATGGGAAGAGACTTTGGTATGGGCAGCTGTAGAGCTCGCCAGGCCAAAACGGCTTTCCTCCTTCCACCCCTCTTCTCATTCTTTTCTCCTGTTTCCTATTCCCTGTTTTTCCCTTCCTAAGCCCACGAGCATGTCTGAATGTCCTGTCTGGGCCCAGGCAGGTGAGGATCAGCAGCGTGGTGGCCAGCAGAACTCCTCCCTCCCTTGTTTGGTGGCTCTCTGTGTTCCCGGGACCTCCTGAGTCACAGATTTCTGTCAGGACCTGCCTGGGGGATGACTCAGCCCAAGCTCACGGGTTTGGGGCAGACGTCAGAGCTGTGTGGAGGCCTTGGCAGGTCCCTCCTAAAGCCTCCACCGGGCAGCACATGGAGCAGGGCACTGCAGGCTGAGGAGCAACACTGCACTGTCACTTGGAGCAGCAAAAACCACTTGTTTGGGTCCCCTCTTCCAGCCACAGCCAGTGCCAGCCCTGCTCCCAAATGGACAACGGAACCCTCCCTGCAAATGGGAGATGCTTAGAGCTTGTGCACAGCCTGCCCATTCAAAACCAAAGGGAGGAAGAGATTCACTGGCTCCTAACCAGTTCAACCCACCACGGGCTGAGCTGTTTGTAAGAATTGGTTACTTGCCTCTTTCCCTTGAAGTCCTAGCTTGGCTGTTCCCTCACACTTCAACATCTCCTCCCAAGTATATCCTCAGCTTGTTCCAGACAAGATGTCAACAAATGTCATCCGCAGGTGGGGACAATGCCCCGAGTTAACAGCTCAACAGACACCAGACAGCTGTGGTGGTAAGCAGAGGAGGAAGGAGAGGCCCACAGGTGATGGTGATGCCCTGAAGATTGTGTGCTTATCACAATAAATTAATTGGTAGACAGGAAAAATCCCATTGTCCTCTCTTTAAACACCCATAAGTGATACTAGGAGTTACTTAATAAAGTAACTGAAAGGACTGAAAATTCTACAGTGTTCCACAACTTACTGGACTCCGAGGAGAAGCAAGCCACTGAGAAACTTTACATTTTCAGCATTTTTTTTTTCTAATTTTCCTTTTTGTTCTACCCATAAAAAAAGAATTGAAATATGATGGCAGATGTTGAACATCATGATCATTCTGTAGAAAACACCACACTGGGCCTGCAGTGACCCAAAACCAGAGAATCAGATTATATAATTTTTCATAGAGTTGGGAGAGCTGGTCTCCAAGGGCAAATACCAAGTCACTTAGCAGCTATCCTGCCATAATAGCTTTCAGCTTTCCAATGGAATTTTTCCTGGGTTTCCTCCAAAAACTAATAAGACTAAAGCTTCCTGGAACGAGCTCGCTCTGTAGAATTTCCCCCGCTCACCACTGGACAGCAGATGTGTGTCTGCAGGGCTAAATGCACGGGAGGATTTATTCCTTAGCTTAGGTGGTCTGGCCAGAAGTCCCTCCTGGCGCTTCCCTTCCCGGGCCAGCCTGCAGTGGGGCTCTTTCCTCAGGCAGCAGTGGTGCCCCCAGTCCTGTCTGACCCTCCCACTGATCATGAGTGCATCCTGGGCACCCCTCTGTGTCACACAGCTCACAGCCGCCCCTCCCCAAGGCTGGATAGAAGTGCAGCGCCAGAGGAAAGGGCTTGGATTCCAGAAATCCTCAGTAAATATGGCACTGCCAGCTGCCAGAGTTGATGGGGTCTGGGCACCTCATTCCCCTAAATCAGGGCAGGAATTGCAACCCAGGCACTCTCATCCTAATGCAGCTAATCCTGTAGGTAGCTGCTCAACTCATCGCCGTGATCTGGGGATTAGAAACCAACCATCCACGCACAGAATTTGTGCCTGTTGCCCAGAAGACAAGCAGTACATCAGGGGGTCAAATCCCAAAAGGAAATGCCTTTAGCTTTTCATATTCCAGTCTTGGTGGCTGCTCAAAGACTTATTGTATCATTAATATCTGCATGGAGCTTATTCTGAGTGGTTTACTGGAAAATTATGACTTGTCAGCAATTAGCATAAAATGAGTAGGAGCTGAAGGCAGAACAGCCCATTACAAAGGACTTTTTAGACAGAGCTCTGACACTGGTGTTCAAAAGAATATTTAAAGAATAATTCCTAAACAGCAACAGGTCAAGCAGATATTTTATATAAGGGATGCAGGAAAGTCTGATTTACAACTGGAGTCCAAAGAATTCCTTGCTTTTGAAAACACAGCTTTTCTCTTTGTCTTGTAATTTCTATTTGGAGAAACAAATCTCTTGCAATGCACACCTGGCTTTTCATTTGACTTCTCCAGGAGACTCTAGGGAGAGAACACTGAACACAGCTCAGTGTCTGAATACTTCAGGCCCCTTCTGCGTACCTCCTTTAGAAGCCAAATGAAATAAGAGGGATATTTTTACTTTATGCTTCAGGGGTCTGCATAAGCCTTCAGAAAAGGTTCTCCCTGCTCTGCTTTGGACAGCTGGTGGGTTGGTTGGTCTGTTTGTCACACAATCAAGAGAAGATGTCAGAGGTTTCTGGCAGTTCCCTTTGGGCCGTCAGGTGATTCTCCTCCATGGCTGACAGTGAAGCTGGGATCCCATCCTGCCCCATGGTAGGGCTTTACATGCCCTGTGATCAGGGAAGGAGGTGGTTTAGCAGCATGAGAACTTGCTCTCTTCCATGTGAAAACTCTGGGTAATTAATCTTGCTACTCTTATATGGGTAAGGAAATGAAAACAGACACAACAGCCCAGGGACAGCCAAGAGACCACAGGTGTCCTTCACCCCACTTGCCATTGCTGAAATCTACTGGCTAAACCTGCTCCTGTTCCACTTCAAAATCCTGCCAAATCTCCAGTGCCAAGAAATCACTGCCTAATTCTTCTGGGATTATGATGCATTCCTTCCTCAGACTTACAAGCCCATTTCCTTCTCAGTGGCAGAGGATTAAATTTCTTTCAGAATCAGCGGAAACACTCTGTGCTCTTACATATAACGTATTAGTATTAGAGCAAATTCATCTCTGATCTCATTCATCATTTGCTTCAGTCCTCTTGGCTCACAATATATCAGTCTTTTAACAGCACAGGCTTCTTACTGTCTCAGAGAAAAAGCTTTGGCATCTGGTTCAGCCACTGAACTCCAGCATGACCTGAGTCCTGAATGGACAACAGCACAGGTCCTGCAAAATTACTCAGGTCCATATGGCTATTAGAGACTTTCACCAGAAACCTGAGGCTTCCACACCAAATGTTCTTCTGTACCAACCTGCTTACACCAGGGCTCCACATGCTCTTCTGAATGACTTTCCTTCCCACATTTCTCATCGTCTGTGAAGTGGTGCAGAAGTGGATTAAATAAGCTATCATCTCAGTTAGTGATAATGAGAAAATTGAAACAAGCTGTTCCATAAATGTGATCATTATCTAGTAAATTAAATGAGATATTCAAAGTGTCCACCCTGCAGTGGCCAAGGAACTTCTCTTACTCGGCATTTCTTTTATCTGGGAGAAAGAGGAAATTATCACAACCTCCTGCAAACCAGAGACTTCAATGGACACCCTGTCATTAAAATCATCTGGCTTTCCACACTTGCTGCACTGGACACTGCACAGTAACTGCTGGCTGCTCAAAGACCAAGACATTCAGCTCTGGATGTTGCTGGTGCTAATGGCCTATTAACAGGGACCAGATTCCTGTGTTTTGTCTCCTGGAGGGTGGGGCTGGGGACACCAGAGGACACCAGGGAGAGAACTGCTGTCATGCACATACTGCCTGGAAATCCCCTGCAGATAGTCCGGGCTGCAGGGATAGCTGGGGTTTGGGAAACTACTGAAGATGCTGGGGAAGAGAAACCCAACAAATTCAAAGGGCAAATTAGAAAAAGTTTTTTGATGGATGGAGGAAAGAAGCATCAGTGCTTCATACCTGGTTGCTTACTGGGATGTCACTAAAGATGGTGGGAAGGAGGCAGGAATCAGCCAATCTACTGTTGTCTGTCTTCTGCCTAAATGCCTGGAAGTCTGAATCTCAGGAAACGCAATTTAAAACAAAAAAGTGCAGAAATTGGGAGTATGCATTTAATCTCTTGTTTCTCCATGCAAAATCTTGATGAAAAGCAAAATGGTTTCCTGTCTTCATCCTATTTTGCTCTGTGGCTCTGTTGATCCCATCCATGCCAGCCCAACCTGCTCTCTGCACCCCGGTTGCAGGCACACCCTGCAGTGGGGCTGCTCAAACCCAGGAGATGTGTGAGAGATCCAGCTCCAGAGTGCAGGAATGATCTCAGAAAGGAATCAGAAAGGTTGGAAAAGACCTCTGATGTCTTCAAGTCCAACCCTTAACCCAACACTGCCAACCCCCCCAAACCACATCACAAAGGGCCACGTCTGCTCCTTTTTTGAGCATCTCCAGGGATGGTGACTCCACCACTGCCATGGGTGGCCTGTTCCGATGATTAATCACCCTTTCAGTGAAAAAATTCTATCTGGTGTCCAACCTGAACCTCCCCTGGCACAACTTGAGGCCATTTTCCCTTGTCTTGTGAATGCAGAAGTGTCCAGAGAGCTTGTACCCAGCAGTACTCTGGCCTGAAATCGCTGTCAGGTGCTCCCACTGAGATGCAGCAGCTCTGGGTATTTTGGAGCTTACACAAGAGCCTCAACCCACCACAAGCGAGTGAACAAACCACAAAATGCAGAACAGGCCCGTGGTATACCCAGGAAGTCAGAACTGCCTGCAAGGAAGCAGGTGCTGCTGGAGAAGGCAGTGCTGGGCACTCTCCACGAGAACACTTTGCTCCAGCAAAGCCCCTGCTCTCCCTTTCAGGCAGATTATCCTGGGGTTGGAGTAAAGACACAGGCAAAGAGAACAATGCTAATCCAGAGTCTGAATCCATCTGAGCCAAAGGAAACCTCTGTGGCAGTGCTGGAGAACAGAAGCTGCAGGCTCCAACTGGCCATGGGAGGGCAAACTGCTCCAAGCATTGCTGTACCATTCAGCACCAGCACTGCTAACTTTGCTTGCAGTCAGCCTCTCTTCCTGAAAGGCAGTCCAGGCCTGCCTTCCAAGGAGTCTTAATTTAATTGCTTGGAAATTTTGGAAGGGCTCTTATTTCAACCAGACAGAAGCTTTGGAAAAGGCAATGAGCAAAGCAGGACACTCTGGGAATGTCCTGCCGCTCCCGGGCCAGCGCAGGAATTCCTCTTTTCCCCAATGGCACTAACATTAAGGCAGGCCTTCAGCATAGCCCAGTCAAAGCAGGCTGCTAGGAAACTGCTGGAGACAGTTAAAAATAGGGATTGTGCTGATCCAGTGTTAACTCTTACTGGACAAGGCAGCGATTCCTCGCTGGGGGCACATCACTGCCACTGCTTTTATTCAGCAGTCTCTCCCCTGTGCTGCCTTTGATTGACCCAGCTCTCTCTTGCGTTTTCCTTTATGGACTTCTCTCCTAACACAGCAGAAATCAACTCAGAAGAGCCGTTTTTGTGTCTGGCCTGTTTTCAGTGCATTTGCTGCCCTGCAGTCCTGATGGCAATAAGCATCAATCAACAAGGACTGGGTACTGCAGCCCATCACCATGGAGAGGAGCAGCGTGTCAGCACAGGACCTGGAGATCACTCTGCCCAGCAGCATCCTCATGTGTCTGCACACGCACCTCCACTCTATTTCGTAGCCTTTTGGCATGGAAAAGCAACAAGGTGGTGCCCTTGCAAATATCTTTACCTCCTTTATTTATGGTTGAATTTCAAGATGAAGATCAATTGAGCTTTGTGTGCATTCCCAAATGCTTTATTTCCTTTTAGCACTCTGTATGGCCCACAATATACAGCACTATCCTAGATGGAAAGTGGTGAGAATCATTAACATCAAGAAAGGCCAAACTTAAGAGCAGCGTGCCAGGTCAGTCAGCGAGCCACTCAGTACCCATCTGCAGACAGTGCCTCTGGCAAGCACTTCTCATGGCTGTATAATGCCTAGGACGGAGAAAAGCCTCTCTCTCATCCTGAAAAATGAGGAATGTCCCCAGTACACATCCTTTTGCTAGGGAGGAGACAGGTCGTGATCAATGAACAGTGAAATATTTGGAGTTTAGTTAAAAAATTAGGAAGCAAGTAGACTTGTATCTATTCTCTCAAGCCAGCTGTCACTGGCATCTGAAAACCCTTGGAGGAAACAAAGGGGCTTGCTCTATTTCTCTGTTCCTTGAAGTATCATGGAGCAACTGTTGGGCAAAACTCATTCAAACACCACTGCTCAAATGGATCAGCATGGAAATGCAGAGGGTTGAAGGCAAAAGGCACAGACTGCAGCCAGGTTTGGACAAGAAGCTTTCCAAGGCCAGTGATCAGCAGAGCCAGCCTGCCTGACCTGCTACCCAAACAAAACCTGAGCCACGAAAACTTTGAAAGCTGCCAAAATCAGCTCCTTATCTACCAGCCCCTCTGCTTGGCTAGTAACAACCCACCCTGTCCAGGCACTAGGCAGGACCAAAGAGTCTGGGCTGCAATTTCTCAGTGACCACGCGGATGTGGAGGTGCAAACCCGGTGCCGTTTCTCACAGACCTGGCACCTTCCCAGTGCCATACAGAGTTCTGCTCGAGTAAGCACCCAGGAGGGTCCAGCAAGCTCCAGTGAGCACCAGCTCTGCTTGGTGAGGGCAGACCTTGCCAGAGCTGGGAAGAGAGGCACTCATGCAGAGAGGCAGCCTGGTGAGAGGTGAAACACACCGGCATTCAGGGCAGGAGGGCCAGGAGAAACCAAGCAGTGACCACAAGGGCAGCTGCCCTGTGCTTGAGCTGCTCAGCTCAAATCCATCCTTAAATCCTGACAGCGAGGAGCTCAGGGCCCTGCTAATCCTGTGCTCTCCCATCTGCACAGCTCCATTAGGCAGGAGGCAACTGCTGGCACTGCTGTGCATTCAGTGCTGGCACCTTCAAGGGGCTTTTGGTCCTTTTTTGGTCTGTCCAGTGCTCAGCTGTGCCTGAGGGCTAAAGCCACTCAGCAGCAACCCTCCCATTAGGTGATGGAGCCTTGGAGGTCACGTAAAGCATCACCCCCAGCACAGGGAAAGCTTTCTGGGACTGAGCCCCCAGCTTACACCAAACCACCAAACCACCGCCTGGCTGCGAGCATGGCAGGGCCTGGGCACTGCACACAACCAGATCTCTCTGTGCTGTGCTCTCCAGGCACTTGGCTGCTGCCAGAGCGGGGCAGGTGAGGAAGAGCATCATCCTCACAGAGACCAGCACAGTGGGGGTTGGCAGCAAGGCCCAGGGGAGCTGTTCCCCTCCCCAGGCAATGCTTTGTCACGGTTCCTGCAACGTGAAGGACCAAGCCAGGCAGGATCTTCCCATTCTACTGCTGCTCCAGCAGAAACAGGAGGTTGGGTTGGCAGCACCTGATCCCAGACCGCAGCAGAAGAGAATGCTTCCAGATCATTGCACAAATAATAACAGTATTAACGGAATTACAGGAAATCCTTGCTTTTCCAACTCCAGTTCCAGGTTGAAAAGCAGTGTTACTAACAGGCACACATGAGCTCAGCTGCTTTGATTAAAGAGCAACTCTCTAATCTCTGCCTGGACTCTGCCCTGGGTTTTAATGCCTGATTAACTCCCCCCTGGCAGGATTATTTTGCATCTTTGCATATTTGGTAGCTCTTTATTTTAGTTTATTGTTACAGACAAGGAGCTGTTTGAAACAACTTTCATTTGCACTGGCAATTTAAAGCACTGTGTGTGAGTTTGTGGCTGAGTGGTGGTTGGAGCACAATTCAAGGGACTTTTAGGGCAACCTGCTTCTTCTCAGGGAGCAAACCCAGGACAGCACACTCAACATGAATGAGGGTATCACTGTGTGCCTCAGACATCTGGGAAACACCAAATGTCACTTCCAGAAAATCAGCAAGTTGCCACCAGAAGGGGCTGGAAGATTGACTCCCTATCCTGAGAATATTGAGGCCTTTCACAAAAAAAAGAATAAAATAGATTTTAGGCTTTTTATTTTCCTGCACAACTCAAAAGTGCTGAGGAAAGCACAAAACTTATCACAGCAATTATTTCGGCATCAAATTCTAAAATCCCTTCTAAGAAACCAAAACTGGCTAGAAAGGGTTTGGAGCCAAGAGGGTTTGTTGTGAGCAGTACCTAATGCTTCAGGTGGCCATTGCTTGCACAGCCTTCTCCAGTTCCCCTGTCTTCTGTGTATTGCCAAAAACCACCCTTGAGGATGTAAATTTTTATGCAGCAAAGGCATTTCAAGGCAGAACAACAGGATTTACAGGACATGGCAGGGTGGGTTGGAGAAGGGGGAAGGAGAATGGGGTTCAGTCACTGCCTCAAGACCAAAGAAGCAAAGAGAATATTTTCCCAACAGTGCCCTTAAAGGAGGAAAAAAACTGTCCCTGTTAAATCAGGTAAGTGGGTCACACCAACGAGCTGATGGAACGCAAAGTCCTGAAGGATAACCATGCTTTGGGGTGGCGGGGTGGAAAGCTTCCTGCAACAGCTCACTGAGTAACAGCACAATGAAACAAAGAGCATATCAGGTGATTCACGTACAGCTCTGCAGGTGCCCACCACGCTGCAGCCGCCAGAAAAGGCTCACTCGTGTGTTAAGGCAATTCTGCCCACAGACTGTCCCAAGCCTTCAGCATTTTTTGCCTTCCTTCCTCTGTTTTTACACGCAATCCAATTATTGAGGATGTTCATAGAGAAATGGGATTTCTGGTCTCTGGAAGCCCATCTGCTCCCACTGTTTATTTCCTGAAGCTGTCACAGTCATCTCGTAATGAATTCCAGTGTCACGACCACAGTGATGGCTCTTCCCATGGGGAACACACAGGGAAAACACCCTGATGGAGAAAACAGGCCCACGGTACCCAAAGGACCCCGAAGACATGGGAAAGAGCAGAAGGTAGCCCCGTGTTTTATGAGGCTCCCACCAATGAAGAAAAATCTGGGAAACATGGTTTGCTACAGCAACACATCCCAGCAGGCTGGAAGCCTGAGGAGCTGCTCTGCAAAGCACTGCTGGGACACTGCACACTTCCAGTCCACCAGAGCTGCCCTCCCACCAGGGCCCCTGGCTGGGCCAAGAAGGCCACAGAAACTGGCTGAAGGGATAAATCTGGCCATGGGTTTTCAGAAGCTCGAGACATTTGAGGTGGATTTACCCAAGCCTTCCTTTGCTGGGAGCACATCACCAGAAGCCCCCATGACTGCCTCCTGTTCCTGAGCAATGAAATCCCGGAATAAAGAAAACAGTAAAAGGGTTAAAACTATCCCCAGAAAAGGATTAAAACAAACTCCCTTCCCACTCATGACTGGACAACAAGTCCTTCCTTTTAGGCTTGGTTTTACTGAGCCTTCTACACTGCTGTGAGCTCAATACAGTCTTCTCCAGGTGTCTTTCTTCCCATCAGCTCTGTAGCCTGGCTCTCCACCCATGTTCTGCTCCTCTGAGGAGCCTCCAGCTGGTTTCTCAAGCAGCTGGGTTCCTTATCAAGCTGTCTCTGCCTCCCTTCCCCATTAGGGTCAGTGTCCCATAGCCAACTCAGATGTTTGTCCCAAAGAGCAGGCTCTGGGTGGGCAGATCTTTCTGCCTTTTGGGGCCAGACCTAGAGCAGGAGCACATCTTACCAGGTCAGAATCCCAGCTGGACACAGAGCAGACTACACACACCATGGAAACAAACATTTCCCATGGGAATTAAATGTACCACTGGCGCACATGCTGTGGAGGGGCTCGAGGGGCAGACTCAAAAGGACAGACAAAGCAATGCTGCCCAGGTCTGTGCACAAACCTTCAAATGAGCCAGCTCACATCTGGCTTCCACCCTTTCTGCACTCCTTTTTCCTGCCTGCTGCACACCTTGAATGTCTGTGCAGATTTTGCAAGGTTACCAGCAAGTAAAAGAGGGCTTTGCTCTCCAGCTCAACACTTGGCTACACCAGTTCCAGGGAGGAGCAGGGGTTTGTCCTCAGCTCGAGTGTGTCACAGCTAATCTTTAGCTAAGACAAAATAAATCTGGTCATGGCAAGTCCAGTTCAGCTGACCTGGCTTGTTCTAGAAGTCCTTAGGTGAATAAGAGAGAATAAGAGAGAATAAGAGCTTGTGCAGAGGCCTCAGTCAATCATAGTCAGTCCAGAGAGCAGACATATGACTGGTCAAGGAGCTGGGCAAGGCCAAAACTCAAACCAATGAGTGTCTAGATCCAAAAGTTTTGAACTTCCTATATAAGAGCATTTCAAACAATAAGACAGGCTGTTTGTCTTACGATTAAGAGGACTGAGATTGTGATTTCTGTCTCCCACTTAGGACTGTCACGTAATACAAGGGGATCTGCTTGTTCCATCCCACCTGCACCTTGCAGCAGTAACACGTTTGTGGCAGATGAGCTCTCCCTTTTTGAATGCCCCCAGAGGGATTTTAGCCAGTCCAGGAGCACAGGCGGACTGGGGGCATTCAAACCACCATGGAAAGCACACCATGGCTCTGCCATCTTGTCTTGAGGATTGGACAAGGCAGGGATAACCATCTTACGTTTCAGTTTTGCTTTCCACATGCTTGGTGAATCAATAGAACTTACTGAAACAACCCAAGAAGAGATACAGTTAAGGTTTCCTTACAAGGATGCACGTATTGCTCAACTGAGCTGTCTTTGGAGGGGCCCACATGATGGAAGAAGCACAGTAGGCTGTCCTAAGTGAAGTGCAGCTTTGGGGATGATTTGCTGTCCAAAATACCAGCTGAAGACATGATGCTATGCAGGAGAAAGAACATAATCAGAGCTCCTCGTGATCCCAGGTGGCAGGATGAGCATGTGCAGTGTGGGAGAGCAAACAGACAGTGGGAGAGTGAAGTGGAGAAAATAAGGCAAATGTATGAGAGACAGATGAGTATCATCACTTGAACCAGCAAAACACCATCAGCTCTGATGGGCTTTGGGTCATTTAAGAGGCAGTAAAACAAAACAACAAATGAGTTTGTTTTCTTTCTTTGCTCTCTTTCTAGGCAGCATTGATAAATTCAACCCAGCTCGTGCCGGAATACACGTGGTTTCCTTTTTACTTGTGAGCTTCCTTAGTTCAAGATTAAACATCTCATTTCACCACTTTTCCAGAACAAAGACAGCACTGTTTTGTTACTGTACAGCTACTTAGTCACTGCTGAACCAAGCCAGAAAACCTGGTATGTCAGAAAGAGGATGAATAAAGGATTTGATTAGGGCAAAGGGAAGAGGGAAAGGGCAATAGATACGAGATTTGTCTTGCTCCTGCACTCAGTTATTAGAAGTAGTGGGGACACTAGTATTGCATTTGAAAAGTTTACAATATAATAAACCAATTCTTGGCTGATATACTTTATAGAAATTTAGGGACTTTGGTGGCAGCAAGGAGTTTTACACTTACTAAGTGCAGCTCCTA
Organism: Hirundo rustica; assembly: GCF_015227805.2. Taxonomy (NCBI): domain Eukaryota; kingdom Metazoa; phylum Chordata; class Aves; order Passeriformes; family Hirundinidae; genus Hirundo; species Hirundo rustica. The sequence goes on along the minus strand of NC_053461.1, from coordinate 4,461,226 downwards.
AGATGGGCTGTTTCCTAATTTCTGATAAAGTACCATTCACAAAGCTAATATCCACCACAAAAACGGTCCTGTTCAGCTGCTGAGGACTCACTGCCTGTGAATCTCAGCAGGGCTCCGAGGCAGAAAACACAGGACTTTTGGCCTTTTATTCCTACAGGCTGCATCACTACTCACTTCAAGTAGAGAGCTTTCCAAATAGGAGCTGACCCATTTCTGCCTGTGGCATCGAGGGCACCTCTTCCACTAATCTCGTGTGTCAGTGTGGTGCGCTTGGAAATAGTTGTCTCTGGGACAGCAGGTTAGGGATTACTGAGTCCCACACATCACGTCCTTTAATTCAGTGTCAACCAAGGATAAGCCAAGGACCTAAGGCAAGGCGTGATCCATTACAAATTCACACTGGGTGGGTGCTGTATTGTTAGAAACACAGCTCCAGCTTCCAGATGAGAAGCCAAGCCTGAACTACCACCTGGCTATACGTGCTCCAGGTTTGGGGAGAACAGCATATTCACATTTTCTCCCTTCTGTTGCTCAGCACGACAACATTGCTGACACTAATGGCAATTTAAAAATCAATAAAATAAATCTGGCTGGAAAATCAGAAACAGCGCAGTTGCAAAAGGGAAAGCGGACAGAAAGAAAAGCATTTTCCTCGATGAAGCTGAGAGGTTTCCGTCGTGGGGCCGTGGAGGCTGGGCAGAGGAGGAGGCGATGGTCAGTGACATTTACACTGCGGAGACCTCTCCCGTCCTCCGCCGCCGGCGCTGCCTCCCTCCCTGCTCAGGGACACCTCCACCACGGACATCTTTCTGGTTGGCTCCCGCTGCAAACGGCAGCGTTGGGGCTGACCTTTCATCGGGTGGTGACAGCTGAGCACACGTGTGGCACTGCCTGTGCCCTCCCTGACACCAGCGCCGGGCCCAGCCTCACCCGCAGGCGGTGGGCGAGAGCAGCCCTTGGCCACGGCTTTGGATCCCTGCACATCCTGCAGGCTCTGGGTGCAGGAAGGAAAGCGGGAGCAGATCTGCCAGCATTCGAAATAACTCCAGTGCCATTTCTGCACCAGCAACCTCCTCCAGCTTCTGTGAGAGTGGTCTGGAAGGGTATCTGGTGTTAATAAACCCGCACCTTTTCACAGTAAAACACAGCACCTCTGGGGCTCAAAGGTCTACAGAGCTTGTTCGTATACTGGAAGGCCACAAAGGATTATCCCATCTGACTTCCCATACATCCCAGTCTATTCATTTTCACTCAGTTGCCCTATATTTAAGCTTAATTACCCCAACATTAAGATTAATGGCTTCTGTTGATCATGACTATCTCAAAAGAGGGACTATTAGAGTGTTTGAGACAAAGCAGCCTCTGCTGTGGGTGATTTGTCCCCAAGGCTCGATGTCCCCACTGCCAAAAACACAAGCCCTGTTGAACTTTGCTTCTTTTCAGCAGCCAGGGATGCACTCCCTGATTTACCTCCCAAGATTAAGGCTCCATATCTGGTGCTTTCTCTCTGTGCAGGTACCTGGGCACAAAAGTCAAATTGCTTCTCACTTCTCTCTGCCTTGCTTAAGAGGTCTCTTTTCCCTTGACATCTGTTTTCTCTAACTTTCCTCTCTTTTTGTGTCCCTGTGTTGTTCCTTCCCCATTTTTACAGACAAGCCATTAAAAACCCAGGGGCAGGTCTGCACCTGTGGCTCACTGAACCTTGGGATGCTGCAGCCTTCAGCATCAGGACAGGGGATTTGCTGCACCAATAGCAGCATGTTTGCCAAATGAATGCACTCGCCGCCAAAGTGGGTTAAAATAAAATTGAGCATGATAAAAACAAAAAACCAAAATCAACAGGATTCTCCTTTGCTCTTTTCATCCAGGAACTTGGGAAGACTTTCTGTAAAGCCACATAAACATTTTGCTTTAACTGTAGCCACTTTAGGCTTGTATTAGCCAGGAAAGATCTTAACACAGTTCAGAAACTTCTTCCAGCATCACTCCTGAACCAGAATCACTGTTTTGCAGCTTAGCAGGTAAGTGCAGATGCTGAATTCTTATGTTTGTTTTGGAAATTATTTCTTAAATTATTTTAATCCACCTACATTTTTTAGTGATCATTAATGGGTACAATTTGGTACAACTTTCGGTGTGCCCTGAGGCAGCCCTGGGATGGACCATGGACAGTCACGTTGTTGTGTACTCGGCTGCTGCGGTGGAAATCACTCCCTCCCCTCCTTGCTTCTGGAAACAGAACAGGATCTAATTCTCCATGGGATTTTTTTGGCCTTCAGTACACAAACAGCTAAATCTTCAGTGGGTGAAAAAGGCTTCAGCTAGAAGATGTGATCTTCCTCACTAGAGACAGCCAGCCCAGACAATTTGTCCTGGGCAGAGAGGAGCTAACCAAGCATAGGTCAGAGGGAAAGATGCACTTTGAGCCTTGCTTTGTCCCTTCTCTTCCCTGTTGCCTTTTGCCAAGAGTAAAAAGTCAGTTTAGATGGGATGAAGAGAAAAACATCACTGGTCCCTTTTTTCTGCCACAGTGCTTCCCCTGAGCTCACCCCGGTGCCAAGCGGTCACAAAGGGTCATGGTACGGTTGGAGAGATTCCCTCCCTACACATCAGGTGTGTGTGAACTGAAGGTATATAGGACATGCAAATGACCATATGAGGACAGACACGCCCCAAAAGCAGCCCTGGGTTTTGGGCATTTGTGTGTGCTCCTAAGCAGAGAGATCACGTGTCTTTCCACTTGTACCAAACCCCCTACTTGCTCCTTTTCTGTTAATATTGCTGTTCAGCAGGACTTTATTCCCTGAGAGACTCAGACAAGGCAACTTCTTCATACTCGAGTTTTCGGTTGCTGCCATCTGCTTTCCTCTTCAGACCAAGCTGAGCAAATAGTCAGTCAAGGCCACTGCAGTGGCAAAGGAAACACGTTTCAATGTGGTGAGCTTGCACACACCTTGAAAGCATGTAGAAAGGAAGACAGGGTGTCTTCCTCCAGGCTTTTCTACAGCTCTCGTACTTCAGCCTGCCCAGCAAAACCTCCTCAAGTTTACTCCAGCCAGAAGCTAATTGGGACCGATACAATCCCTACTAGAAGGACTGTGAAAGCAAATCAGCCTCAAAACTCATTAAAGTCCTTGTTTAACTATTAATTTGCTTAACTCTACCTGAAGGATGAGGTTGCTTGGACCAAACAATCTCCTTCCCTTATCACTTAATACTGTTGCGTTTTAATGTCAAAATAATATGACAGTGGCACTATGCTCCCTTCAAGACATGGTTCACAGCACATAAATGGGCCAGTGCTTACTGGAGGGTATCACCACCACCATTCTTCTGGGCTATTTATACTGAAAAGTTGCTGGAAAAAATTTCAACAAGAGGAAGCACCCTCCCTGATTTTCTTTCTATCCAACCAAAATGGTGCTTTGCATATAAAAATCAGGGAGAAAAAGCAGCATCCCTGGATGTTTGTACAAGTGCAGGCTGCTCAGAGCTGAAGCCCAAAAGGTTCACATCCTGGGGGAGAGGCTGTGATCTGGTCCTTGCCCTCCTGGATGTCCTGACTCTTTTCCACTCAGTCAAGAGCATGTGTAAGACTCCACAAATTATCATTTGTGAAACATTTTGAGATCTCGAGATAGGAGTGGTGATAAAATCCCCCAGAACTATTGATGCGTTTCATTATTTATTAACGCTGCTGTCGTCCGCTTAGCCCAGAGCTCTTGAAGTATTTTGAAAAACAAAGAGAACCACCATGCCTAGGCAGAGGCTTGAGTTCTGCAGCAAAGTGACCCCCGTGGGCTTCAGAAGGCCATTTTCATGAGCAGTTTTGAACAGGACTAAGACAGCAGGGGAAAGCAAAGCAGTGAGAAAACGCCTCCTGAGATGCCAGGTCAGGCCCAGGCTGCCCAGGCCTGCTGGCACAATGTGGGGGCTTTTGGAGGTGTCTGGTGGATGAGGCAGGGTGTCACTCAGAGGTGACAGGTTCTGCCCTATGGCTGTGTCACAAAGTGCAGCCTTAATACGGCAAACCTTGCCCTTGCAGCCCCGCGTCCAGGCTCAGATTAGCAGGGAGAGGCTTGTCCCAGCTGGGAGAGGTCGGGAGGGTCAGGAGGGCAGAGCAGCACCCACGACCCCTCTGGCCACCGGCTGGACCTTCCCCAGCGGGGGACCCCGCATCCAGCCGGGCTGGTTTTCTCTGCATTGTGTATGTAATCGAAGCACAAAAGCCCTTCGTTTAAGGGGGTTTAAATGGTTAAAGGCACTTGTTTCTCTGAAAAGAGAATGAAATTGCTATTGACACCTCTCCAAAAGAGAGGCTTTTCAGGCTCACTAGGAAAGCAGCAGACAGGAGTCTTCCTCACTTTGTTGCCTGCAATTAGATCTGCAGCCTCCTCCTTTGCTCTTGCAATAGGAATAGGTATCGGTGTCTTCAAAGGATGGGAAACTTAATGGCCTCATCGGCGGTTTGATGAATAATTCATGATTCTGCATTAATCGGGAAGTTAACTAAGGTCTGGAGGGAGACGGTCTTCAATGCAGAAAAACATCTTTGGGCAGTCACACTGGGTGCTGGGTGAGGGACACACAGGGTGATCTCCACACGCACTGCACCCATCGGTGAGCACAGATGGACGGGCGCTGCCTCTGCTCAGTGCCATACACTGGGGGAACTTTCAGACGAAGGCAGAGACCTCCAGGTGTGTCAGGCTTCCTTCACTCACCCAACTGCACGCTCAGGTTGGGAGCCCTGTGTGTGTGACCGCCCCACGCACCCCAGCAGGGCTCAGAGCAGTGCCTGGGCTCTGGCCCCGCTGTGGGTAGTCACCGGGCAGCACCAGGTTGTCCCTCGGCTCAGAGAACCTCAGCCCCCTCTTTGGCATGGCCAACAAAGCCCTCGTGCCCCACAGGGAGTCACATCAGCTCCGTGCAGTGGCACATGCCGTGGGAGGGCGGCCACCTCCACCCCCGCTGCACGGATCGGGGCTGGCGATTTTAGCCAGCAATTTGGGTGTTTTGCTGGGTTCCTCTTTAAAAGCAAAGCCGTTCACTCGCTGGGCTTTCTGCAGGGCCTCCCACAAGAGCCCGTCACTGCTGTGTCGGAATACAAATAAATAATATTGCACATGACTCACTGGTTGTACTTGTGAAACACGAGGAAAGAAGGTAACAGCCAAACCTGTTTGAACACACTGGCCTGACCGACGTTTTTAAGAAAACAACGGCAGGGCCGTGCCCATTGGGGCCTTCTCAGAGAAATGCTAAACACGCCATTGAAAATATCATCTGTTCAGATTCGGTTCGGATTTAATCATCCTCCATTCACCCTTCCCAAAAATAAAACGGGGAAAAAAAAAAAAAAAAGAAAAAAAAAGAAAAAAGAGAAAAGGAAGAAAGAAATCTTTCTGGTCGAAATATTTGGTTCTTGCTCAAGAATCTGGTCTGAATTTTATAAAGGTTTCCTGAAAGCGGAGATCAAGGGGCTGGTTTGGGGCTCAGAAAAAGCCCTCTGGCAGGATGAAGAAGAGAAAACTGCCAGAGACTGAGGCTGATACTTTGTCATTAACTTATTGGGAACACTGCACAGGACTGTTTCTGCTAATTAAAACCAGTGGTGACCAAAGCTCATTTGCAGAGGCTGGGCTTTGGCCAAGCATTTGTGTGTGGATGAGGAAATGAGATCATAAAAGTCACAACTGGGCTCCAAGCTCGGGGTGTGTAATTGCCTCTCACACCTTGCTTCCCGGCCCATCCAAATACCGCCTTTTCTAATAAAAGTGGTAGTGGAGTTACTCATGTCTATTTTGAGCCATCCGACCACAGAAAGGGAGCAAGAAAATCCCTGCACTGGGGCTGTCCCCTGTATGAATGGATTAAAACTGCTCTCAGGCTGGCTCCTCTCCAGCTGAATGTGGCTTCTCTGCTTAGGACTTTTGCATGCAGGATTCCTTCTCAGGTAAAAATCTGTGCCACTGTGAGTTTAGCCAGAAGCGTACTGAGATCCATAGCATCTGCCAGAGCTAGGACTTGGTTTACACTTCACAGAAGAGCAACCCTTCCCTGCTGAGCCACGGATCCATGGGGATGGCTGAAATCCTTGTGTCTGACACCCATCTTGGAGATGGGTTCCCCATGACCACCCCCAACCCTACAGCTGGACAAGGGGCAGAGGCCCTGGAGGCGTTTCCCCCCAAAATCTGAACTTGTCACACTCTTTCATCCATGAGGTAGGTAGGGCTGGTGGGCTGATGTGAGCAACGCCGCAGAACTGCTGCCTACTTAAATATATATATACACAGGGGAGGAAGATACGCACTGCCTTCAGCAGATAGTGTGATCTAAGTCACAATACGCCCACCTGCATGTCCACCTCCGTAAATGTTCCGTCACAAGTGTCCCCTCACAACAATACCACTGGGTTAGAGCAGTAAAGTCACGTAGCGTCTCTCCTACCCCACAGTAAGCAATGCATCCACACGCTGAGGCTGCCCCAAATACTGGGATTTTGTTACACCAGTGTAGTTTTGCTGGGAAGTTTCTGAGCCATGACCAAACATGCCGCGACTTTTCCTCCAGGAATAGCGCAGCGCCTGTTTGGCACCCTCAGCCAGACCCAAATCTCTGCTGCTAAAAGGTGTCCAACAGAAAGAACAGGAATGTCGAACCAGTGATTAAGATAACTCATCTCCTCTAATGGCATGTCTTCTCATTTGTTCTCTTCTGAGAGGAACAGAATCAAAGCCTGAATTAACTAATTCCCTCCAGTTGTACACCAACTAATTGCACTGGCTGTGTATATCCAGCTCACTCCATCCATCTGACAGCCATTACTCCTAATGAGCCTGAAAAGATGGTTTGTACGTGGGGAGTGGTCCTGTCTCTTTTCCCAAGGAAACTAGCATTCTTTGGAAAGAACCATTCTTTGCCATCACAGCCTGATCTCATGGCTCTTTCCCCCAGAAAACACGATGTTAAAGCAGAAAATCAAGCAGCAAATATCCTCTCTGAATGCTTGGGACTGCACAAGGTCACATTGTTTTCAAAGATCCAGCATGTCCCCAAAATGGCATCAGCAACGAGCATCACACAGCAGAGCAGTGGGGAGATGGGGAAGTTTTGGAATTCCTGGTTATTTGGTGGTGTTGAGATGTTTGGTGCGTTATGGGTGACTTTATGAAGGGCCATGGGAGCACAGCTTATGCACTGACCCATCTCTGCTGCAAAGGCTGAACTCAGGCAGGAAGAATCCTTCTGGATACCCATGAGAGCACACTCAGTGCTCTCAGAGAGGGATAGAGGGGACAGTTTTGTGTCCCTTATCTTCTGTGCATCCGCAATGGCAACATCCCTTCCAGGGCTGCACATCCTGCGCCCAGTGGGACAAACTCTCACTGGCTTCTGTGTCAGGCTGGGGATTTACCTTTCTGCTGCCCTGACTGGGGGAAGTGACAATTATCCTACGTCTGGGTCTTCACCTAGAACTGGCCACTTCCACCAAAACAACTGCCCTGCACGTGCTGTTCCAGAGGACTGTGCAGGGCAGGCCCTGCTAATGGATCCAGGGAGAAATCAAACTTCAGGGCATGAACTGGAGGAGTGCTGCAGCAGAGGCCAAGGACATCGGAGCTAAGCAGGGAAGTAAATGAATCCCACTGTGAAAGAGGTGTGTAAAGGAATGGGGCTGAAAATAATGGTACTGGGATCTCCCACAGTGGGAAAAGAAGGGCAAGATTGAAGGGAGGGATGGGACAGAACAGGCAAAGATTCCAGCATGCACCCACCAAAGAATGTCTCCTGGACCTGCTCTGTCCTGACGTGTCCAATCTTTGGTGTTGGGACTATCTGCCCAAAGGAAAAGGGAGAAGGGTGCTGAGGACAGGCACTTCCAGGCTGGCACCTGCCTTGCCCTACTTGCACCAGAGCCAGGGAGCAGTCCCTGCTCCTCCCCCTCCAAAATACAGCTATGAAGAGAAAGGACCCATGGCAAGAGACACTGGGAGACACCATAAGGAAAAAGTGTGAAGGCACAGACAAAACAGTCCTTGTGCTTTATCTCCCAGCCTCAGGCTGCCCTGCCAGAAGAAACACAGTTATCTGCTCCTCCTCTTCCGCTACCTCTCACCGTTCTTGTGATACAGGGGAAAAGTCTCCAGCACTTCTAAGCCCTCAACATGGGCAGTTCTCCCCTGAAGCCTTGTAAAACCTCCTCTGGCTCTCCACACAGCTCTGTCACCATCCTGGGTCCCACACATCCCCTCCATGTGCCCCATGCTTGCTAGTGTCTAGACCATGCTCTTTACTGGTTTATTTTCATCAGTTCAGTTCTTGGGCTGGCTGAGCACTGTTTTATTTTGTTGTTGCTGTTCCTGGATTTTATTAAATACAAATAAGCCCTCCCCAAGCGTTTCTTGCAAACTCAGACAGGATTGAGACTCTCAGACCCCTGGTTCCTGCTAACGAGAAATGCAATGAGCAGGAGTGGGCAGTGCTCCTCCAGCCTCACCCCTTCTCCCTCTCCATGGGCTTCCTCCACGCCTTGATCAGTCAGAAAGGCGGGGAAGACTTCTTGCTTAGCCCCCAGGGACTCCAGTGTACCCAAGCCCACAGCTGAAACACAGCAGCTTCTTGCATCCTTACATTAAATGGATCTCCCTCACCTCGTCACAGCCTGAGCGGGAGGAGACCCCGCAGATGAAGTGGGGCTGCCGGAAGCGCTGCAGCTTTGCAGGGAGGTGTGAGAACTGCTCAGCTTCCAACACCTCTGAAAAGCTGGGAGTGTTTTACAGAGCTTTTGCTTTAACTAGAGATTAGATGGACTTCAGCTGTTTTGTCTGAGTGCCTCTGTGCACCAGTACCTGGGAATGAGCAGTGGCAGGACGATGGAAACAAACCACTTGTATACATTGTTCCTATGTTTAGTGACAACAAAGGAGACAAGAGCTTGAAATTCTGCTTCTGCTGACTTGCTAAATAACCACAGACCATATTGTGAAAGCAGACGTTTCATGAAATGAAGACAACTTTTCCATGTATTTTACAAGATAACTGACCCTGGGGGCCTTCAACATCCTCTGTTTCACCTGCACCTCCTGTAATACACTTAAAAGTTTCAGGTACTTCTTCAAAGGACTGCCTTTTACTGCCACGGTCACTGTGTGCATCCTGGCCTGGCAGGCACTTTACCAGGTGACTGTGGCGGAAAATGAAACTCTGTGGGGAAGACCCTGGACATCCATTTGCTCACAACATCCAGCAGCTGATGAGGAAAACGGCTGTGGAAAGCCTGTGCTGCCATCTGAGGCCCTCAAACAAGCATGGTGGAACACCTGAGGCTTCAGTAAAACCCTGTGCAAGTTTCACTACATTTTTTAAAAAAGATTTGGGCTTCTTAATACCACTGGCAGGCAGTGGAGGTGGGACAACCGTGGTGACACAGAGTCCTGGCAAGCAGCTGTTCTGTGCATAGCAGTGTCCATTCCCTGTGCCAGTCTCAGGGTACCAGGCACCAGTGCAGGTCCAAGGCAGGAAATTTGAGAGTTCTCCCCAGGAACAGTGTGGTGGGTAACACAGCTCCCTGCAGTCAAGCCAAGGATTAAGAAATTCTCATTACTGCAATTTCCAGTCACATTTTTCAGAGTGTGACTCATTCAGGGCCACAGGGTAAATACAGGAAAGACCAAAAATAGGTCGAGGTGCCCTGACCCTCAGGGCCAGGTGTGAACTACTCAACCATGCCTGTCAGATCGGGTGAGAAATGCAGAGCTCTGGAGTTATGACAAGGTTTCACAACCTTCCATCTCAGAGCTCAGAGAAAGAAAGTGACATTAAAAATGATTTAAAAGAAAAAAAGAAAAGAACCCCTACCAGCACTAGTGACAAGATTACCTGCTGACAAAACTGAGAAATAGTCTACACAGGTGGCTCTAAAAATCATGAGACAGGAAAAGGAAAGAGGAAATGTAATTGAAAGAACAGCCTCTCTCACACTAATGCCATTCTTGACACTTGAACAAGTGATTTTAAAGATGGCTAAAATAATATTTACATTCTTACAAAATTACTGGACTTTTGAAGACAACTCTGTTAGGTCATCTCCAGGGAACAGAAGAATGATGGGCTAATTAGCTGTGCTTGCTAAAAAAATGCTTTGCTGCTTTTTTGTTATTATTTTCTACACACTTCTTGCCTGGACTGAGACTTCTCTGTGTGAGATACTGCACACACAGACTGAGCAAGAGCTCTGGGCTCCAGATGTTTACTCCTGGTGAGTGTTTGCACTGTGGTGGTTCTCTGAGGCCACAACCAAGCACAATAAAATCCCACAGCGAAGGTGAGCTCACCCTCAGCAGCTGCCAGCTCTGCTCCAGAGCTCTCTGTTCACTGGTGTTACCCAGCAAAGGCAGGTTGTGCTTTACCCAAAACCCATTTGCTCAGCTGATTAGAGAAAAAACAGAGCTGACCCAAAACTGCAAATCAGGCCTTGGTTCCAAACGTAGGTCATGCCGTTATCCCCTCTTTTCATACATTGGCTGGTTTCCTGCTTCTGCTCAGAAGCTAAAATTAACACACATGGAGGGCAGTTTAGGGGGATGGGGTTTGGGGTGACACAGACAGGTCTGAACACAGCTGGGGAAAACACATCAGGGGGCTGGCAAGGGCCACATCTGCTCACTCTAAACTCCCTGCACCCAGCGGTGTCCATGACCCAAGAAACCAGCAATTCTGCCTCAGAACAAGCCCTCGTCACTGATTTCATCACCACCACTGTCTTTATCTCAGCACCACGCTTTTCCCTTTCACCCTTCTGATTCTGTCCCCCATCCCACCAGAGGGGACCAAGCAAACAGCTTGTGTGGGGCTTGATTGCTGGCTGGGGTTAAACCATGACAGATGGAAAAGGGGAAAGTGAGGGAAGCAAGCAAGTGAGGGAAGTGTTGCACCAGGGAAGAACAAATAAAGATCTCCTGCATGCTAGGGGAGTCTCACAGTTCTCCAGATAAATGGAGGGCATTCCCATAATTTCTGAGTGATCATTTAACCTTCATCATCAAACCTCATTTCAGGATCAAATCTTCCCAAAGCCAGATGCCTGTAACACTGCAACCCTCACCATATGATTTATTCTGGGTAATCTGCCTTTGCAATGTGCTATGTGCATCCTTTGGCACTATGGAAATCCGTAAACGACATGGATAAAAGAGCAGCGAGCTTTATGCTTCCTCAAAGACAGTAGAGGAGAAATTACCAAGTATAACCTTATTTTTAATGCAGCCTAATTCTCAGATCCATTGGGGAGTTGCTGCCAGATATTTTTCTGGTAAAGAAATATCACTAGCCTGAAGCCAAATGTTGATTTAAGGCTGTATCTGTGTGGAGAGGTTTTAAAGCTAGAGACATGATTCCAAGGAAGAAAAGGAATGGGTGATTTAGAACAAAAGACTGTGTTCAAAATACTAATTACAAATGAACCAATTCTTGCACTAATGCCAGTAGGAAAACTTAAAAGATGCACAAAGAGCATCACTAAAGTGCTGGGGTAGCCTCTGTCTCTTCCCAGCTGGACGTGATCATTAATAAACATTCAGGTACTTGTGAAAATGTTTCACAAGACCTCCTTAATTTTGACCAAACACTTAGTTCTCCAAAGATTTTTCCTAGAAGCCTGTTACTTATTAATTTCTTTTTCTTGGACTTTCAACTCTGAGCTTCAAGTCTTTGATTCATGGAGCAGAAACAACTGCATGTGATCTCATCAGCCACCCACCCTCCCAACTGCAGAGACCAAACCTTTGGTGGAAATCCTCTCAACTGCTGAGAAAATGTTAACCAGGAACACACTTGGAAAACCAGAACCAGTTTGTGAACAAATGAACGTGTCTCACTGTAAGAGCTTTGCAGGGAAAAAAGAGATCTTATAGCATGGAATACAAAGCAACATTTTTTTTATGGCTTCAATGGCTTTTAATGGCTAGGCATGAGCTGCAGATTATTGGGGTACACCCAGCTCATGGAAATCAGTGTGGCTGCTTCAACTTCCACAGATCTAGATGGATTTAGATCAATTGGATATTGAGCACAAGCATCTTAAATAAATCTTTCCGGACCTCGCTATTCCTAAACATGATGAATTTTAGTGATGTTTTTCACAATGGGAAGAACAATCTAGTGAGTGCTAAACTAAACTAATGCTCTCACATAACATGTGCACACCAGAGGGTCCACAGAAGTACATCATGTACATTAGCTTGGCTGCAATCGCTGATAAAGGTAAAATTGGACTCCAAACACAAATGAGAATCTTGAAGTTGGGATGATCCAACATAATCTTCAAGTGTGTTACCACCATCAAGGCATAATTTCTTCTCCATCTCATAATTTCTTCTTCATCATCAGGTGGATGCACTTTCTGCTGGAAGAGGACAGGCTAGGGAGGAGTTGAGTGCCAAGAGCTGACCTGAATACTCAGGATAGTAAGGGACATAAGAGTAGCCCCTAAACCAGGAAATTCTGAGGTGGGTTTTCCTAAAATCTCATGAGCACAAAAGTGCTCAGTTTCCAGTGGGCTGGTCTGGCACTTCTGTCTCCAGGTTCTGTCAGCTCCCTTAAAAGCCTTGGTCTTTACAAGAGGATGCATTTTTTAACCTTAATCCACAAGGTCTCCCCAAGTCCAGCCACGCTCAGGAATGGTTTCATCCAGGCCAAGAGGAAGGGTCTGTCTCTCATCCACATCCCAGACACTTCCCACCTTTCTGCCATCCACACTGCACTGCAGAAAGCTTTCCCAGGGAATTGTGTGCCCAAGGAAAGGAATAGCCAAGCAAACAAAAGACCCTTTGATCGTTTTATTAGGGTACAACCTACAGTACTGGGACAGGAAACACAGACGTGACTTCTGGGAGTCCTCCCCCTTCGTTATCACTGGAAAGGACGGGAACTTTGTGTCGTATTTAGCCAGAGATGCACACGGCTTGTGACGCTCTCTTCTGCAAGATGTAAACAAACTGGCAGCCAAGAAGATTCTCTCTTTGGGTTGTTTATATGCTTTTCCTCTGACCTGGTCACTTCTTTCCTGCCCAGCTGCTTGCTGTGGGAATGTATTCCCAAGTGCTCATGTCCCAGCCTTTTTTACTCTCCTGCCTGAAAGGCCTGTCTCTGCTCTGATGCTGTTTTAAGGGAACACACTGAGGTTGTGCCTCTCCCCAGGCCCCGATTTGGGCAAACCCTACCAAAGCCACTGGGAATCAGTTTAGCTTTGATGAGAGGAAGTCAGACCCTGTGTAGTTTCAGGTTTGGGCTTTAATTGACTGTGTAGACAGGGACATGGTCCTATGGATAAACCTCCTGGGCAATGCAAACGCAGCCCTGGCGACAAACAACGCGGCACTTGTGTCCGTGGCACCAGACCAAATGCAGTATGGAGAGGGTTTGTGGCTCTGCTGCCCAGGGTGATTCCCCTCCTGCCTGTCTTTCTCCCATCCTCAGGACCCTCTGTGCCATGATGAAGGACTGGTCTCCGTAGGGGATGCCCCCTTTGCACCTCAAGATATGAGAAATAGGAGCCTGTGCTGCAGCCAGTCCTGTCCTCCAACTCCAGCCTGGGCAACCATGTGGGCCCTTGCAAATTCAGACCCTGGGTTTCAAATCCCCTAACAGTCAGGCACACCAGTGCCAAGGGGTTGGAAACCTCCCACTCTGAGAGGCTGTTTGATCCCACCATCACTGTGATAGCAGGAGGAGGGCCCAGCCTCCCCATCGGCCCAGGCTGCCCTGTGGACTCCCTTGAACACACACGCAGGCACAGAGCCTATGGACTTTTTTATTTCAGTAGTAATTAACTGGGCAGCCTCCCCTGAGCCTCTTCTGTTGCTTCCTGGGCACATTTCTGAAATTAACCTCAGAGCTAATGAAGCCAATTATCAACAGCAGACATGGCCTCCCTCTAATTATTTTCCCTGGAAAGGTCACTCAAAGTGGCGCATTGTGAAACCCAGCTATTTGCACTGTCTGCTCGCAGCACTGAGCCAGCTCCTGTAGGGCTCTGCCAGGCTTGGGGGAGCCTCCTGTGCCACGGCCTCCAGCAGGGGAAAAAGGAACCCACTGCCAAGGCCTCCTTGCCACCAACGTCGCTCGTGGATCCAGCTCTGACTGCTGGCTGATCCCCCTCCTCTCAGATGTGGCCAGACAGCCCAGCAGTCAAGGCAGAAGATTAGATGAACGTGCCAAGCTATCTGGGTATCAGAAGGAATTGCCTGGGCGCCTCTCTTTGGAAACTCCTTTGTTTTCATTTGTCTTTTTTAGAAAAAATTATTATTTATTTTCTTCATTAGAGAAGAAAGGGGGGGAGTATTTTGGTCGGAAAAATCCAAGCCCATGGTCCAGCTCTGGGACATGGAGAGGGATGTGGTTGGTAATGTCAGCTGTAGAGGAGCTCAGTGAGGGCACTGCCCCATTTCTAAATTAACAATGGGGGAAGGAGGAAATCCTATTATTTTTGAAAATTAACTAGATAAAATATGGTCAGACCAAACCAAAGGAATGGCACAGACCAGGACAATAACATCTTGCACTGTTTTCTTCAGGCAAAACATTTTTGATAGAACAACCAGCGATGTTCCTGAAGAGCTACAGATTCTCCACTCTGTGAGTTTTATCCTGGCCCTGCCCTATTTTATCTCCATGATTACCAAAGCGTTCCTGAGAAGCCACCAAGCCTTGCTCTCACCAGCCCACAGAGCAGCTCAGGGAAAGAGAAAGGACATCTTTCCTCACGTTTATCTCATATTTTCATACAATAAAAGTAGAATGCAACATACTGTGCCCTGTCTTCATCACCTGCATCCAGCAGCAGATACAGCTCCAGTGCCAGACCCCAATGTCCTTCATCCTATGGATCAGAGCTCACCACACTCCACCTTTCTTTGTAAGGTTCTAGGAAGAAAGCTAAAATTTTGAAGCACTTCTCAACTCCTGTCTTTGACATTTGGGATTAAAGAGGACAAAGTATTTATGCCTACCAATGGATGCTATTTGGGAATTTGAGTGGGAAGCAATGCTGTGACTGCTTGTTACGTAACCAAGCTGAACCTGGAAGTTTTCTACCCCAATTCCCAAAGTACAGCAGGATCTCTGCTATTTCTGATGGGCTTCCCTGAGCCCACCAGCACCACCATAATCAGATTGCTGCGGGGCTCCTGTTTGTTTTCAAACACATGACCAAAACTTATCTGGGGAGTAATGCAACATCCCTCCCCCTGGCAGGGCTATCCAGGATGGACCATCCAGCTGCTAGCCTGGACCCTGCAGCTCGCTTTTATCAGAGGTTGCTTTGGAAAGAAAACATGCTAAATCAAAAGTAGCTAACAAAAGATACGTGATCCATCAAAAGCAAGCTCCAGATGCTGCGTTTCTGGCATCAGCAGCACAGGATCCAAGCAGCTGGATGTAAGACCAGCTGTGTGGACTCTTTCCCTCTTCCCCTCCGTGGCTCGGGGCGCAGTGTGCCTGTGCCCCGATGTGACACAGCCCCTAATCGCATTCACATGTCAGGTCACACCAGGCGGGAGATGATGTGTGTGACCACATTAAAGAAGGGAATTTTTCTCTTTGAGATTTCTTTGTTGACTTTAATAAAGGCTCCCTCTGGGCTTTCATGCTTCAAAGGAAGAGGGGAGAGGGACCATCTTCACACATCCTAATTAACAACGTTTAATAATTGTTCTTGCATGCTGCTTTGGTTCTGTGTCTTTGGCACTGCATCTTCATTTCTCAAAGGAAGGGAGATTTCCCTGAATGGGCTTAGAGAGCATCAGTGTCCTCCAGCCTCAATAAACCTTGGAAAGCCATGGTGTAGAGATGAATATGCCAAAAGATTTGCAGGTAGTTCTGTACAGAGTGGCAGAGGCACACGTGGGGTCATGGGTGAGCAGATACCTCTTCTGCAGAGTTTCTTTCCTAGGCTGGAGGATGAAAGTACTTTGATGGCCTCTCCTCTGCCCTATGAGAGGACAGAGTGGAGCTGCTGCTCTGACATTTCTGTTTGGGAGGTTTGGGAGGGAGCACAAAGTTAGCATGCCATCAACACATCCCCATCACCTCTGAGGTACCTGGCTCTCTAAAAACAGAGTTTGAGTGCATCCCTGAAATCACATTGTGGATCCCACAGTGAAGTCCAGGAGGGACCAGGGAATACCAGGATCTTTTGGGATGCCAATAGAAAGTAGGTCAGTCTTACTCTTGATATTTTTAAGTGACACAGAGCTTTCAGTGAGAAACAGAATTTCTCCCAACTGAAGAAAATAAGAAGTCCCATGTGTAAAGGAAGTGCAACTTTCTGGCACTGAAGACCTGTTTTGGGGGCTCCTGATAAAAACCTGCCATCAGTGCAGCCCTCCTGTGCACACCAGCAGCACACCAGCGCTCCTTCCAGCTCCCACCACTTCTCACTGCCGGACAAGATGCAGCCTTAGTGCCCTGTGGGAGCACAGCAATGATTGCAATACCAGCATCTCTGACCCTGACAGCTCTGGAGTCTTGCACCTGAGACAGGCACCACAGGCTTCCCCTAAACTACCCATCCAAACTCTAGATAATTCTAAGAGCTCTGTTCAGAGAAGGGAGGTTTGGAAACCCACCAGGGATTTTTTAAGTTATTTCCCAGTCTTTAGGACTCCCCACTTCCTCCTTGCCAGACTATGGTGTTTACATAGCCACACATCCTCACACCAACTCCTTCATTCTCATGGCAACACAAAACTTTCATCCTTGTAGTAGGATCCTCCCAAGAGTCTGACTGGTCAGGAGCTCTCACATCCATTTTGTGTAAGGGAAAACCCAAGTACATGTGATTCCCATATCACAGGAGTGAGATTACCTGGGCAGTGTTACCCTGGTTTTTCTGAGTTTCTTTATTAGCCTTTTGATTTTCATAAATGGAGTCAGATCTTTTAGTTACTGTAGAATATTAGAGAAGTTTTTCTACCTTTCCCACAGAAGTAATATAAACAAATCCTTTGTTTTTCATTCTTTGTCCTTTGTTTGCATATTTCTAACCTGAAAACAATTGTAACTGACAATTCGTCTGGCCACTGAGGCTGAGGGGTGGAAACCCCAAAAAGCCAATCTTCTGCTAGACCCACAAATGTATAAAAGTAAAAGAATAAACAAAGGGGTCTCTTCTCTCCGCTCTTTCAGCTGGGAGCTGGATCAGAGGAACCTCTGCGAAAATCTCTTGTCTGCGTGTGATTTCTTTGTGTGTCTCAGTGACAGGGCAGTGTGTCACTATGTCTGTAAGTCATACAATACCTAAATACCTAGGCCCAATACCTAAATCACAAACCTATGGCTCCTGTGGAGAGCTCCTGGGCTAAATACAGAGAACTCACCACTTCTAACATGCTCAGCTGGAAGATCCAGGGCTTTGTAGTGCATCAAGAGTCATGAGTGGTTTTCCTGCCCTTCCCTGCAATGATCCACTTGAGCAGTTCCCATCACCACTCAGTGGTGGGAAGGTTCTCATTTGGCATTGAATTTATCAAGGCAGCCTGTGCAGGGCAGCTCAGAGCCCATCCTGAGTGCGCCTCTCTGAAACCCTGCTATAAGACCCAAGCGGTGTTTTTGGTTTTTTTGTTGTTGTTGTTTTTGCCTGGAAATGCTACAATGAGTATTTGAGCTACAGCCATGAGCACAAAAGGTCCCAATGCCATTCACAAAATATTTGAGTAGAGGAGATTTGCAGTCCATTTAAATTTTTAAGGGCAGCTTAGGCACTATTTCTGTCTGGCCTATGAAGGTAAATGAGAGTCCTCGAGCTGATAACGTGACTAAAAACAGGAGGATTGGCAGAGCTCCAGGCCTGGGGACTGATGGTTTGGGGAAGATACAAAGAACCTGCCAGGAATACACTGGGTTTAGGCTCCGGCCTGTTATGGCCTTGGGTAATTGAATGCTACATTTGTTAACCAACATGAAATGCAGGAGTCTATAGAAACCACATGTTTTCCATCCATTCCATGTGCTCCATCAGCTTGATGGAGTTAGATGATGCAGACAGACAGTCTGAGATCTGGGTTAAATAAGTTGAACTGCTTTATTTTTCTCTTGGCATTGCAGTGGGCGCAAGAAATTCTCACAGGGTGGAACATCTGGAACACATTATTCACTAAGAGTGAAAGATGCTGTTGTGTTTGTGGAGGAACCAAGCCCGCTTCTTGCAAGCATCTGACACAAACCAGAGTGACAATTAACGGCATGGCAGCTTTCTTTAAAGGGTATTAGTTCTGCCTCATGTTAAATAAAACCTTTGTCAGCTTAGCTGACAATGCAGGTTTCCAAGAAGGCATTTCCCTTAGCCCAGGAAGAGACATGAAAGAAGTGGCAGCCTGGCATTTGCACGGGCAGCAGGGGGAATTCCTACATACAGAAGCAAGATGGAACTCCTGTCAGATTTAGAGCACAGTAGGAAGTGATGCTATGACTTCTATTGACACATAGATGATATTTTTCACCCAACAGCTTCCTCATAAAACTAATACAGAAATACAGTGTAAGTCAGCCAGAAATCTGTGGATTTCAGTCAAAATCAGACGAGCCAAAGCAGCAAACAAAAGGATTTTCTATTCTTTCATGGCTGGTGGCTCAGGCTCTTGCACAGAATGTGGGAGCCTTGGATTGGGTCCCATCTTTCCTTGAAGGACCTTTAGTTCAGACCTTAGTCCAGTTTTTCAGCTACTTTTTCCCCTAGCTAAGACACCACCTCCTCCAACACCCAGTGGTCTGTATCCTGCATGTGATGTGTTTCTTTCCTGCAAAAAATCTCCAAGGAAGGCTAGGTGAAAAGGTGGACACAGAACTGGAGAGAGAATCAAGATTACTTCCTTGGAGGACACATGGCAACAACCTGAGTCAGGAGAGGCTGCCCCTCACGGGTGCTGCAAGGGGATGGAGGGTGACCCGAGGGAAGCGTAAAAGAGATGAGACTGGGGATGTCGTCACACAACTGAGCAAGCTGGGTCAGTTGGAAGAAAAGAAACACAGGGCACCGGAACTACAAGGTCAGTGGAGGAAAAGGACTTAGGGAGATAGAGAAAAGACCCTTCTCGTGCTTTTGGCTGATGATACCAGCTTGTCTTCCACCTCCCAGATGGGAACAACCTTTCTGAACTGCAGGTTTTTGTTAAAGCAAGTGTGTACATGCGTACCACAGGATACACTTGCTACGCGATGCCAATGCCAGAACCACTGTCAGCAATACATTTTAACTCTTCAGGAAACTGCCTTTGTTTTCCTTTTCTCAGTATGAACACAATGAATACAATTCAAGTATTTTTTACTTACTCCAAGCACTTACTCACTCTTCCATATATTAGAAAATAGCTTCTAATAAGACCCAGAACAATCTTACGTAAAAATGCCTACTCATTTTACCATGCTAACAGAAGAGCTACTTCATGTTCAGACAGAATGAACGAATAAATATATTTTCAGACCGTAATGGCAGAAAAGTGCTTCCACTCCATGTGTACATCAATTATTTCCTTCTGTTTAAACCCATGACTAATTACCCTTGGAAGCAAATAGCTAACATCCACTCGAATACAGGCATCCCTTTTAATTTAATCAAGAACTCATCTAGCTTGAAAATCATGGCAATTATCAATGAAGTGGAGGGTTGTACGGACCTAAGCCCCACAACAGAAAGTGCAGTGCATCACAGGAGGGTGACTTCCAGAAAGGATAAAGGGAAATGTCCAGATTATGGACAAAAATTCAAAATTTGTGAGGTTACTTCAGAGAGTCACTCATGACTACTCAGGAAGATGCAGAGATTAGTGTTTGATCCAGCCTCAAAAGTCCATGGCCCAATTTTCAGTAAAAATTAAATGTTTGCTGTGAAAATGGGGGCTTTGTGGAAATCCCGAGATTTTTCCTCCAGAAGATAAACTAGGTGTAAAACTCCAAGCCACCATCATTAAAAATCCTTTGGGATTCCTTTTACCTCCCCTCCAGATGTACTCTGAACCAATTCCTCTTGCAGCTCAACAGACTGGGTCATCACAAGACCTTTAAGCTGACCCTGGAGTTCAAACTGATTTTTTTTGCACCCATACACATGAGAAAGGCACACTGAGGAGACCGTACACACACTGGACCAGCTTTCTTAAGGGTTACCCCATCTACAACCATTATAGCTGTCACATCACCTCACTACATATCTTTGCCTGCTCGTGAATTCAGCTGACACGCTATGTGCCCAGCAAAGCAGCCAGGGTAATGCTGTAGGCAATATTTTGAAATTTATTGGCCATGGTTTCTAATATGCAAACACAGTTACAGTTTTTGCCTTGTTGCCATCACACAGTCTTATTCCAATTTTGGCCTCCCTCATTTCACTGGTTAGAAACAGGCTGGCTTTCAGAGAAAGGAGTTTGAGCAAAAGAGGAGGGCCAGACCCTATCTTCTCCCCCTCCAGAGACCAACCACTGAAAAAAACCCACAAGAATCATAATCACAGAATCACAGAATGGTTGGAGTTGGAAGGGACTTTCAAGATCACCTTGTCCCAGCCTCTGGTAGGGGCAGGGAACCTTCCACTAGACCAGGTTTCTGAAAGCCTTTCCCCTTGTCCCGTCACTACATGCCTGTGTGAAAAGTCATAATGATGTTCATAAAGCAGCATTGGGGGTAATTTCTTGTTTTTTAACTTCCATATGTTGGGAATACACCACATATGTTTAACAGGAAACACACAGCTAAAGCAAAAATGATATGTGAAAAAGAAGGTCCTTTACCTCATCGAGTCCCTGCAAGAGCTGAAGAGCATTAGTGGTTTCTTCCACTGACATTTTACATTAGTCCTTTTGGAGGAGGCTCAATGTAATGTTAATTAGATAAGTTGCTAAAAAAACCTCCAAAACCAACAAGAGATGTCCATGGGTGTTTTTAATGCCTCTGTACACCACGCAGCTCAACGCAAGGCTTCTGAGACAGAAAAAGACAACATTAAACAGCATATGTATCCATGTGTTTTTATATATATATATATATATATATATATATATATATATGCATAAAAATATATATTCTCATCTCCAAAGATCAAGTCAGATCATTGGGAGATTCTTATATTTAACAAGAAACTTCACAAAGCCAAAAACCAAAAAGCATTTGATTAAAACAACGAATTAAGGTTTGGCATGGGTACTGTGAAAATCTTAGAAGCTGTTGGCTATCAAAACTTTTCTCCTGAAAGAGAAATCTTCATTGCCTGCCAGAGACAGTAGCAGCTCTGCAGGCTCACATGCTGCTCTGCTCCGTGTTTTCTCATCCTTGAGCAGCCACTGGCCAAAACTGATGTGAGACACAGAGAGGAATGATTTCCTGGTACAGTATTTGTCTTTTGACAGCGCGGCCAATCACGAGGTTCCAGATTTTAAAAAATTCCCATTTCTTAGAAAAATATTTCAATTTACAATCAGAACTAATTTTTTGTAAGTTTACAGAAGCCATGACTCATCCATACGTGAAGCAGATTTGTAGGGTTGCTTTCTGACCGAATACCCCATTAGATTGTGTTTTGCCTTGTCTCGCACATCTTCCTACAAACCGCACATGCACAGAGCAAAGGCTTTGATACCTGAGTATCTATGAAAAATCCAAGATTAATCCCAAGTTCTGTAACTACAGAGCTGGATCACACCTCAAATTCTAATTTTCCAAGGTCAAAAGTTATTTATCAGGACACAGCAGAGGTTATTTTCTTTATAAATAAAGAGATACGAATTTCTAAAGTTAGGGTTCTGAGTTTGCACTCAAACCCTTACAAGAGTAAGGGATAAATCTAAGACATAGGAAACCTTTGATCTTCTCAGTAAGATGGAGTATGTTTTTCTTGCCAATTTGTACACGTTTCAACAGCCTTCTGCCAGTTTTGCCCTTCTGGAACTTCAAGTTTAAACAAATCCAGGATGCCACAGGGAAAACTCAAGTTGATGTAGAAGCAGCAAAGCCTGTTCATCTCCAAAAATTCACTCCTGTGCATCTGCGAGCAGATGCAAAGGTATCTTTGGAAGCATTAAGTGGGGAGGTGAGAACGCAGGAAAATGGCAGAGAAGATGGTTTTATGTTCATTCCTTCACGCACACACATGGGATTCCTCTGAGCAAGTCCCAGGCATGCAGACACAGACCTCAGGCAGGAACGGATGCTCCCAGTCCCTCCTGGGTTTGCTAGGCAGGACACTTTGCAGGTGGATCCCAGGCCAACAGAGTATCTCTCTGAAAAAAGGGCAACTCAGCAGATCATCAGCTCCAAGAAGGCAAGACTGGATTCCAAAATTACCCCTGAAGCCACAGCAGCCCCTGGCTTCAGCAGCTTTGCTCTCTGGTGTTCACCCCCACTCCCCAAAGGGGCAGCAATGCTTGAATTTTGTTTTCTGAATAGGGCTTTGAGGTTTTTTTGCTGTGCTCTAATCACAGGAGTTGGTTTTTGTCCCATGGCTCGCCTCCCTCCTGCAGACACCAGGAATGCCCCTGGGAGGTTCCAAGGGAAGGCTGCTCTTGCCACAAGCCTGGGCGAACACAGGTGGTGAACAAATGTACAGGCGAGAAAAAAGCAGTACAGAGTTAAGGAGAGACCAAAGGGGAGAGAAGAAAAGGAGCAGAAATCGGCAGCAAGGCAGACGGTGGAGCGGGGGGGCGGGGGAAGCCCATGGGCTGAGGAAGAAAGAAAAGGAGCAAGACAAGTACAGGGTTGTGGCAGCTGTGTGATGACAGGCACCAGGATGAGTGGACAGATACAAGATCCAGCAACAGTTATGAACTAAAAGTTTACAAAGGCTGATTTCTTTCCCGGACTCGCGCTTTACAGGACTTGAACTCAGGAAGAGAGAAAACCACAGACTCTGTGTCTGCTCAGCCCGCCCGGGACATCCTTTAAGAACCAGCCAAAACCCAAAAGCGCTGTGATGTGTGACTGGAGGCCATGAAGAGCTCATGAAAGAGAGCAAATCCCAGGGGAGCCACCCATTTCCCAGCGGTGGCTGGCTCAGAGAGAGGCTGCCTGGCCTCTGGGATGTTGGCTGTGGGCACTGAAGGGCTCGTGCAAAATCAGCCCCTAAACGGGGCATTAACTCCATCAACTGGACAAGCTCTCTTGTATGGCTGGAGACCCAAGTGTCATTTATTATACTCCAGGTTTGTATGAGAGCCTTCCTGGAGCAAATTAAATACTTTCTTCTCTTCTTCTTCTTTTCTTCACATTTATCTTTAGGGAGAAAAAAGCCAAAGCACACTCTGCTGTTACATGCAAAAGCCAAAGCGAGGACACGAGCATTGCCTCAGGATCCAGAAGTGAATTTCAAGCCATTTCACTGCAGCAGATAAACTGATAAAAGTGGCTCACAGCCAGCAGGATTTATACCTGCACAAGCAACACCCAGTGGATTTCCTGTCCATCACCATAATTGCTGAAAATAGTATATGCCTATTCATAGGGAATAGGGAACACAGACCTGAAATGCTGGATTTGCTTTTCTTCTTCTTCATTAGTGCTTATTTTAACTTTCTCCTGCAAGTAAATGGGCAAGTTCCACTACTGGCAGCTGAAGACACAGTTTATTGCCAAGACGAAAAACTAATGTTCCCTTGCTATAGGCTTTATATTCAAAGCAGAAGGAAGAACATGGTTCAAGACTGCTAATGCAGCTGGCTGCTATTAAAGAAAAAAAAAGTCTCCTCTAAGCTGGCTTTGATGCCAAACAAAAGAAACAGCTAAAGGTTTTCTCCCAAATAAAGTATCATTTCATGAAACGGAGTCCTCAGTGGGAAAATATGTAGGTAAAAACCTTGGTGTGAGCAATGTTCTGAAAAGCTGTCTTTAGTATAAACTTAATTTAAAAGCTTTTCCTTCAGTATAAATTACCAATGTATCTCCATGACGCTGTCCTATGGGGGGAGCACGGAAGGCATAAAGGTGCAGCTCCCACTGGTGGGACTCCCTGCCTAAGTTGTGCATTGTGGCGCAGAGATGGGAAATGCAAAGCAAACACATTTAAATCATAGAATATCCTGAGCTGGAAAGGATCCACGAGGATCCTTTATCCCAACTCCTGGCCCAGCACAGGACAGGCCAAGAACCTCACAGCGTCCCTGGGAGCAGTCTCCAAACGTTGCTTGATCTCTGTCAGGCTTGGTGCTGTGGCCACTCCCTGGGGAGCCTGTTCAGTGCCCAAACACCCTCTGTGGGAAGAATCTTTTCCTGATATCCAACCTAAACCTCCCCTGACCTAGCTTCATCTCACTCCCTCAGGTCCTATCAGTGGTCACCAGAGAGTTTGCACCAAGCCCTTCCTTGTGCCCAGGTTTGCTTGCATGAAGGGAGGTGGTTGCCTTTTTCCAAGGAGCTCTGCTCCCCTCCCACGCTACCTTGCAGCCACTCCTCTCAGCAATAGGGAGTACTGCCTTCAAAATTGGTTTCCCTGCTCCTAAGCCAAGACACAGCATTGTACTTCTACACTTATTGGGTTTAAAACATTCAGGTTCCCTTCTGGTCCCAAATGCATATGCATTTCTTTGGGTATTCAAGCCTAAACTAACCCAGCTCCAATTCCTGAAAATATTTAAGGATGCACTTAATTTAAAACATGTGACAGTCTCAGTGAGGTCAGCGGGATTATGGTTGAATGTAGCTGCTTTCTAACAGACCCCAGCCGTGCATCTCCCCGCTATACCCCAAGGCGAGGGCCAGGAAAACTCAGTAGCAGCCAATTTTGCCACAGAAGAACTTTGCCCAGGAGGGGAAAAAAAGAAGTAAACAGGAAATGAGAAGTGAAGCCATTTGCCCCAATGTCAGAAAGCAAGTCACTAATGCAGCCAAGTACCAATGATCCAGGGAACAACAGCTCCAGTGTTCACAGGGAACCACACATGGGGCCTTCACATCACGGCATGCATAAGGGCTTCAACCACAGCAGTGTTTTAACTGCCCGTCTTCCCAAAACAGTCTTAAGGGGAATTAAAGGCAAGTCAGGCCTGGTGAGATTATTGTACCAGTCTCCTCCAAATAAATACAAGCTAAAAATAGCAGCAGAGGACATCTCACCAAGGGGCAGATAAGCCGCCCTCACCGTAGGCACACAAAAGCAGGCCAGACAGATGTTTACGCCGGGTGATTTAGCGCATCTGAATTTGTCAAGCTGCTTGATAACTTCATACTCAAGAACATTTCTTTCCTCATTACAGAAACATCCTGGTTTCCAGCAAAAAAAAAGTGCTGCTGGCACCAGAATTCCCCCCTTGCTGTTTTCTGCACAGCAGAAATCAGAGGAGTTTATCGCTTGGAAAGAAAAGCTGTGGATGGGCGGCAATTTTCACTGGGCTTCTGGTGGGCCTTCCCTTCCCTCCTTTCCCCCTTTGAAAGGTGGTGGCTGTGCCCGTGCAATATGGACAAGCTGGATCCTTTCTTTCCCCAGGCTCCTGGCTGCAAAGCAAACATGCAATGCCAGCAGAGCGCTATTCTTCCATTGCTGGTGCTCTGCGGGGAGTCAGGATCCGATTTACCCCAGAAGCTCTGCCGCTGTGTTTCAGCTCTACAGGGACACTCCTTAATCTGCACAAGGAATCCAAAGGGCTTGAAACAATAAGAGAGAAGGAAATCATTGTTTTAAGACACGTACTGGAATATCATTGTGTCGATGTGCTTAACAGATGGGGAATGCAATGGCCAAATTCAGGCTCCCCTGGGTGCCTCTCTCAGAACCAGGCTGCCCCATCCTTTCTGCGGGTAGGAAAACAGGAGGGGGATGATATGTGAAAGCTTCCTCAACCACATGGTGGTAGCTAGGATCCAAGGATTGAAGACCCTAGCTGAGCCAAGGTGGTGCAGTCAGGCATTTGGCAGGGCTTGGACAGGAAGGACACTTTGCGCATGGCCATATTTCTACACCATTCAAAGAGTTCTGAAACCTCTGGGGGAAACATTCACCGTAAAAAAGATAGTAAGAGACAAAAAATGCTGTCTCCATTTACACATTGGCCAGCAGAGGCTCTTGACTCTCTAGGGGACAGCATGCAGGGGCACAACGTGCCTGCTGGACACTCAGATTTGATAAGGGCTGCATGCCTGGGCCCTTCTGGCTGCTGCTGCAAACCCAGACCCTTCTGTACAGGAGGGAGGTCTGCACATCCCATTAGCTCTTCTGGACCTGCCACCCAGCACACACTGGCAAGAACAAGGTGTCAGAGCATCCCTGCTGCCCTCAGCACTGCTGCTGCTGGAGAGTTCTGTGGAAGCATCCTCAGGAGTACATGATTCGGATCAGAAGTGCCATTGGATGGAGAAGTCCTGATCTTCTCCGCTTCCTGCACTTTTCCTCCCACCACACAGAGGGCTCTGGCTGTGAGAACAGGATTCCTTACAGGTACAGGTATGTCCTATACAGGTCCTAACAGGTCCTATACAGATCCTAACAGGTCCAGGATCTGAGCAGAAATAGTCAAAGCAAACCCCAAAATATGTACAGTGTGGACATCAGGTCCTTAGCAAAAACACTTCATTCTCCAGATCCATTTCATGCAGATGCCACCAAAGCTGTGAGGAGGCTGTTGTGTGCACCCTGTGCCCCATCCTGGGGTGCCACATCCACCTGAGCCCCCTGTCCAACACAACCTGCCATCACAGGGCGCTGGGTGAGGACAGCCCTGAGGCTGCAGGCCTGTTTTTAAGGGCACTCTTATTTTGAGTTTCAAGGGCACACACACTGGCTCAGTCCATCGGAATTACTGCAATTGCAGGTGTCCTTCAGTACCAGAGCCCATCTCACTGTCTCCCGACAGCCACGGGGTCAGTAAATCCCCCCTGACACACACAGGGGATCAACTGGGGTGCCCAGCCAGCAGGACCCACAGTCAGCTGCAGGTATTTGGATTCCCCTCTGTACCTCTGAGAGATGCTGCCGCCCAGCCAGGACTGGCAGAGAGATTTGGGATGGGAGCTCCCATCCGTCCCCCTGGGAGCTGGGGACCTAAAATTCTGCCATAAGGAGCTCTGAAAATATCAGCCCAAGTTTGTTTCAGGAGCGGGGCTGGGATTCCCTCCTCCTCCCTCCCTCTCTCCTCCGCTTCAGCAGCACAATGTCGCCCTTTCTCCATTTCCGAAAGGGGTCTTGCAGGGCTCCGCATCGGAGATCAGGGGCCGCTTGGAAGGAGGAACCCGCAGTTTGACCCCTGCTCTGTTGAGAGCCCCTTTGTGCCTCTGCAAAGCTCTGCACTCTGCGTTGGCCTCACGGCCAGCGGAGGGAAACGCTGCAGGAAGCAGGGATTTATTCTGCTGCTGACAATCGGGAGCAGCAGTGTCCTCTGGTGCCTTCATTGTCCAAAGGTGTTTGAGTGTAAAGCTCACACATAATAGCGACTTTCTAGCGATGCCTGTTCAAAAAGCCCTTTGGAGCTCGCCAGCTCTGCCGGGAATGCAAGACCTCAGGTGTCCGGGCTTATCTTCCAACCAAACTCATTTATTTAACAGCCAACTCCGATTACTCCTTGTAGTTAAAAGAAAGCCCCCAGACAAAGGCTCAGCAGCCGTGTGCTCCTCAGCCATTCAGTGCTGCTGGTGCGGGAAGCAGGTGTTCCGAGGTCCGCGTTCCCTCTCCAGTTTGGAGAGGCTGGAATAAGACACCGCCTTTTGAAATGTCCGCTCAAAAGGAAAGAAAGAGGAGGCACAGCCTCACTTTGCAGGCTGGGAGCGGGCGAAGGGCTCAGCTAGCTCATAGCATGAGCTGGCCAAATGCTGCAAAGAGCATTCCCATGGAAATTTCTGCAAATATGGAAATGAATCCAGCTAAGTGGTTTTTGCACCTTTTTTTTTTTTTTTTTTCTTGAATGGTGTTTTCTAAGTGCTTGGGGAGCGCGCATTTTTCACTTCTCTACATACCTCCTTTGCTGATAAACTGGCATTTGCAATGGAAACAAGTTGGATATCAGGAGGAATTTCTTCATGGAAAGGTTTGTTAACATTTGAGCTGCCCGGGAGGTGCTCAAAGTGGCACTCAGTGCCATGGTCTGGTGGACAAGGCAGTGTTTGGCCAAAGGCTGGACTCCATGAATCTCAAAGGTTTTTTCTGACCTCCTTGATTCTGTGATTCTGATTCTACTGAAACTAACAATGACAATCCAAGCACTCAAGCAGCCATCCCATCAGCATCCCACTCTGCCACAAAGGCACAAGGACTGGGAGTGCTTGGTTGGCAGAGCTCTGTCTTTGAAGAAAAACATTCTTCAAAGTGCAAACTTAGTTGGCTTGGGTGGGGGGGAAAACCTTGCAAAGGAAGTTTTTAGTAGGAGCAAAAGATAAAGTTTATCACGTAAGTCACAAACTGCAGCTTGAAATCATCCAAGCACAAGTCAAGACGCCAGTGTCATCTCTCTTTTTCCCTCATAAATAATATTAATTGGTATTTTTTATGTGGAGGTATTAAAAGAAAGGATGATGAAGAGGTGCTTGTGCTGACACAGGCCCAAAGGCTCTGCTTCCCCAGGGCTTGGTGTGCCCTGGGATACTGCACCAGGAGGAGCAGGGGCAACTGCTCTGAAACTGTGCTTGAACATGGAAAAACACCCTGGCCAAGCAGCAAACATGAGTGAGATTTCCTAGACCTTTGTGTTTGCTTTTTAAAATCTATTCCGAAAAAAAAAAAAAATTTGCTGTCTCCTCTCCCTTTTTTCCCTGGTCAGCCAAGGAACAAAAGCGGGGCTAAAGCACTGGTCCAACTCAGCTGGTTTCTGTGCGGTAGCATCCCCCAGGACTTGGAAAAAGGCTCCTTGTCCTGCTCTTCCTACACACGGTATGGCCAGGCAGTGCCCGTGTCAGTGCTGGATGAGCCCCGCCTCACCACCCAGATCAGAGAACAGCAGCACCTTCAGCTCAAAATGGCCCAGACAGATCTCAGCATCTCTGGCATTTGCTGTACCTCCAGCTCCCAAGCCCGCAAGCTTTGCTGCGCACCGGGGCCCTTCTGAGATGCACCCTCTCTCCTAACTCAGCTATGATAAGATAATAGCATCCCCCCACCTCCCTTTTTAATAAAGCTGCCAGTTTTAAAGATGCATCACAGTAATTTCTTAAAAGCTACAGGCCATCAGTGCTGCCTAAGTGCTCTTTACAGGGAGTATGGCACTGGGGAACCGCAGAGAACTCACTCGCAAGACAAAAATATTCCCACCTCATTATATGCTCCAGTGGATTACCCAATAATTACACTTATTTGATCCAAAGGTAATTACCATTTTGCTAATCAGGTGTTCCTTTTGTTAATACACAAAGTCAGCCACGCCAGCATTACTCCTGGTCGTGCCTCACGCCTGCAGAAGCAGGGCCATTGCGCTCACACCACCCTGCAAGGAGGGTGCTCATCCCCCAGTCATCAACTCTAAACATCTCCTCCTCGTCCTGCAGGGGTAGGGCTTCTGTATCCAAGCCATGGCCAAGCTCAGACGGAGCCAATGTGACCATCAGGAGACAGAGGCTCTGCCTCAGCCTTCTTGCTCCAGAGCAGGGACATTTGCCAGAGATTCATTCTGTCCGCCCTGAGCACTTCATACCACGGGTGATGCCTTCAGTGTGACACAGACACAGCACAGTGGCAGCTCTGTGTGGGGGGTGTGACAGCCACTGTCCATGCTGGAGCGAGAAGGAGACTCTGCAAACCCATCCTCCTCATGAGGTCCCATCAGAAACACACCACCAAAACCTCTCCAGACGCCTGAACACCTTCAGGAGCCACATGCAGCAGCAAGCTGGTGACCTGCAGTTGGATTTAGGCTGTACATAAAGGTTTCTTTTACAAACACTGGCCAAGCAAAGCCATTCTAACCTCCTGTGTGTTTAGTGCCATTGCCATGCCAGAGCTTCCCCAGTAGAAGTGGCCAAAGCAGCCCATGCAGGGAAGAAACAGCCGTGTCGGGGTCGTGACAACCCCTCTTCCATGAGAGCTGTCGACATTACTCCTGGTGAGTGGCAGCAATGTTTCCAGCTGGCCCAGCCAGATCAAGAGCCTTAAGGGGCCCTGGACCTTTTTCCCCCCCAAGGAGCACCAGCTCAGCGTTTCCACCACCCTCCCATGCAGAAACATCAGTTCAGTGTGTGCTTTTTCTTTGGTTCTCCTGTTGCTGTTTCATGGGATGGGTTTCTAGGAGCAGAGAGAGGGGAAAAAGCTGCCATGCTGCCAGCAGAAAATATGCAGGAATGAGAGGTCAGCAGTACAGTCCCCTCAAAATCCCAGAGTCGTGTTAAAGGCTTTATTGTTTGGCATCTAATACTGGGTCCTGCTTTGTCTCTTCTCTCTGCGTTTAAAGCTACACTCAGCTTTTGGATTTTTGTCCAAGCCTGACCAGTTACCGAAAGACATTTTTATTCTCTACACAGTCATTTCTGGGAAGAGTAATTAATTCATGTTAATTTGGAGACAAAAAGGCATAGCAATTAACTTTTCCAGTCCAGATATAAATGGTAATATATTAAAAACCTACTGGTGATAAAGAGATAAGACACCTAAGTTATGATCTTTCCACCATCAAGTGCTGCTTATTGAAAGAAGGAGATTTTGAGTAGTTTCAACCCTTTGAAATAGTCTAACTTAAAACAATAGTCCATTTTTTCATCAGAGCTAAAATGCTTTAGGCTTGTTCCTCTCAAACCAGACCATCTTCTGTTCACTGTTAACTGGTGATCCAGAAGCAATAAATTCCCTTAACCACTCCAGATGGGCTGTGCTAGGTATGGGAGATATTGAAGGACT
Source organism: Hirundo rustica (assembly GCF_015227805.2). Classification (NCBI taxonomy): domain Eukaryota; kingdom Metazoa; phylum Chordata; class Aves; order Passeriformes; family Hirundinidae; genus Hirundo; species Hirundo rustica. Next base: position 4,430,439 of record NC_053461.1, on the reverse strand, counting down.
GGACTGGATGCAGATGAGAAGGAAGGAAAGAAATTGAGTAGGATTTTACTTTCCACTGAGTACTTTACACTCCTGTTTATCATGTGAGGTGCTTTTTGTGTTTTCCTTTCAAGATAAAAATCTATTTTCAGCAAATGAACCAGAGCACATGAAACAAAATACAGAATACAGAGTTGGTGAAACACAGGTAAAAACCCCAAACATCTAGGGACTCATAATTCTGCCACCCTGAGCCTGGACCAGGAGCCGGCTACAGCCTTGCCCTTAGTTCAAAACCACCCTAAGAGATGCTAATTGGGCACTTTCAATAGTTTTTCAGTCCCAAACTTCAAAGAGGCACAAAGGAAGGACAAGTGCTCAAGTTCCAAAGCAAAATGACTTTGTACAGGGGCTCGGTGGATATAGAGAATGGTGGAGAGCATGGTCAGGGCTACAGCTCATTTCCCGCAGAGAGAGTGAGACAAGAAAAGCACTGGGAATAAAAGTATGGCACAGCAGGAAAAGCTCAGTTTTACAACCATCCTACCTCTCCTTCCCTGGTAACACCAAGACATCCACCAGCTACCTGAAATCTCACTTTCTAGAGTAAAAGCTTAATTACTGACATCATGCAGGGAAATGAGACAGAACAAGCTGAAGAGCTACTGAATCAGCTGCACTGGGAAGGAAAGGCACTGGTTGCCCCCCAACATCCCACTCTGATCACCAGGTGCTGAGGCCAGCCCTGTAGCACTTAGTGCTAACTTGCAGCATTTAAGGATGAGTATGGGCTTGAGCCACACAGGTAACTCAATCCATCAGAAAACACATCCCAGACTCAGGCTCCATTCTCCCTAAACCAGGTGCCCTTGGGATTGCATGGACACACACTTCAGCCCAGAGCTGAATGACAAATCTGAAGTTGACAAGCTGTTTACAGAAGGAGAAAAGCTCTGAAGCAATTGCTGGCAAATTACCATGAGGAACATTATCAAGCAACAAGGCAAATCCCCTTCGAGAGGAGAAGATGTGCTGCTTGCACTGGTGTCTCCTTGGGGATACGGCTTAAATCCCACTGCTGGCTGCACTGAGAGCAAGGGCTCAGGGCTGGAATTTCAAGGCTCCTTTCGCACTGTGTTTTTTGTCAGGAGGGAACAGCTAACAGCCTTTTGTCAGTGCTTTCTGTGCCCTCTCTCCAAAATCAAATTACTTTGTGCAAATGGAAAATTACCTGACAAATCAGGCAGGTGTTTGAGAAGGGATTGGGATCCTCAGAGGAGGAGTTAGGTGTACAGAGCCAACATCTCCCCAGTGGAAACCTAGGCAAAGCATAGCCAGGTTGAGATCAGGCTCATAAGTGCTCTCTGATGTCTGTGGGATCCTTCTAGGCTTGCCAGCCTCTGCAGTACTGGAAGCAGGTCCCCAGGAAATCAGCAGCTTTGCTGTCAGCAGGAATTATTCACATCCTGCCCAACCCGTACCTAAAGACCAAATACAGCTCTTGCTGTCCCCTCTCCCAGCTGGGTTTCTTCTGCTTCCCCAGCTACCTTTCCATAAGCTGTGGAGTTGCTTGACACCTTCCCCAGCTCCTCATCCTGGCAACATCATGGACATCCCTCAAGACACTCAAAAGCCTCTAGCAATCATCCCACCAAGCAAGGTTGGCTCCTCCAACCAAAACAAAACACAACACCACAAGAAGCCAGCTGGGACTGGGCAGCCAATGCTGACCCTCTGAGTCAGCTCATCCTCTCTACCCATTCATCACTCAGTTTCTACCAAATTTTAGCAGAGGTTTTTCAAAGTGCCCTGAAGGATCCTGGTGACTGTCAACATCTTTGTCACTGTTAGTTTGGTGCCTGTCCCCACTTCATTTTCCACAGGGTTACAGGAATCTGTCACATTTCAGAGCTGTTTGCAAGGGAGGCAAACAGATAATTTATCATTTATCTTTAGTTCTTTCTATTTATTCACAATATTATATTATTTAATATTAGAAATATATTAACACATAAAATATTTATTGATTTAGGTTTATTCTGGTGCAACCAAGGGACAAACCCACAGCATCGAGATGTCAAACATTTTCCCAGAACCAAGGCAGTGAGACAGCAGCACCTCAGGGCTCAGAAAATAGGCTCCCAGGGTTTCGTGTTCAATCCACCAGACCACAGAGCCTCTGCACACTCTGCTGCTGCTGGCAAAGGATAAGGGAGCAGGAATTACTCCCTCCAATGACCCTGGGTTGTTGCAGCCTGTGTCTCTTGGTGGAGGAGCTGCAGAGTCATTTAGGTGAAGGACTCATCAATGATTTAGGGTTTCTCTTTCTGGGGGAAAGGAAAAGCTGCCGACAAGCAGCAGGTTCTCCGTGTAGGGAGACGAGGGGCAGGGCAGCGCTCAGATCACCTTGCAGCAGCAGGCAGGTGCCAGGGAGCTCTGATCAGTGCAGAACCAGAACACACAATGTGGAACGCTGACCACAGCCAAGTTCCAGACCCCTGTGAGTGCCCAGCCCCAACCTGTTCCTTAATGCTTTAAGCTCTACAAGCAAGAAAAGCATCACAGGCATCACTGAATCACAGACACAGGACAGAACTCCCTGCACCACAACAGCCAAATTGTGCAGCTGAAGAACGTGCTGCACAAATGTTTCTTAATGGTACAACAATGGCTGCAGAGCCCAAGCAGGAAGATGTAAGGATCCCTACAAGGCCAACCAAAGCTTCTGTTTCCTTCTGGGACCCTTCTGAGGTTCAAAGATCTTAAATAAACAAGGCAGCAACTGAAAGCCCATCACTGGCCTCCCTGGCAGCTGGTCTGCAGGAAGCAGAAACTTGTAAAGAAGGTCCTGATCTCCAGCTGGCAGACACCAGCCAAAATCCAGTACATTTGTAGGGAAAGTTTAGGGCCACATGGCTGGCTTCTCTCCTTGGGAAACAGAGTAGCTTTCCCTTCCTCTTGCATAGACCAGCAGTGGGATTTAAGGTCTCCAATCCACAGCCTGAAAATGAATGGGGTTCTCCTGCCCCCAGAGACCCGGGACCAGTGTGAAGGCAGGATGCCCATGGGTTGGGATATTTATCTGTGCTCCCTTAGGAGTATTGCAGTGGCAACAACAATGACCCAGCAATTTAAATTAGGACATACAAAGGCTTTTCTTAGAATAAAAGTTTTTAGAGCATGTACGACAGCCACTGCAAACTGCAAAATTTCTCCGCAAGCATAAAACCTCACAAAACCCCCCAAACCACAGGCAGGAAATTAAAGAGAACTCAGAGGAAAAACAACGCCGAATGATTGCATCTCTGTAGGGATTATACTGGGAAAAGCTGAAAGAGAACAAAGACCTTGATCTTTCAAACACAGGGCCTGTGCTCAGCTTTGCCGGCAGGAGCTGCAAAGGCATCGACGGGGCACCAGGGACCACGGCCGACCATGGCAGGGGAGACAACAGGGCCCAGGAGACAGCCTTTATTTCTGGCTTGCTCTTTATTAATTGCAAAGCTGAAATGGAGTCCAGGCAGGCTGAGGCCACAGGCTTATTATACTTGCTTGCATCTTCCCCCCTTAACTTTCTTTTTCTCCGCTGCAGCTCTTGTAGTACCGTTTTTATTTTAGCTAATGAATCCCTGCCCACACATGCGAGAGACTCCAAAACACCCACAGACCAGAGGCAGGGGAAGGAAATGCCGGAATTGTTTGCTGAAATCTGGCAGAGGCTATTTTTCGCGAGAGGCCGGAGGAACACAGTGTTCTCCAGAGATCCTGAGAAGGGTGAGGTCAGAGACTGGCTTCTGCCACAAGGCCTCAGCACTGGGAGGCTTTTCTGTCTTTTGCAATTACATAATGTCTTTTCCATGCCTTGAGTTGGTTGCTTCCAGATTGCTGGAGAGAGCTCTGAAATGACACGCTCCCCAGCTTTAAAAAAAAAAAAAGAAATACCAAAAAACCACACAACACACTTCTGCTCACATAAAACTGCAAAACCTCGTTTCCTGCCACAGTCCCGTATTGTAACAGATGGAGGAAAGGCGGGGGAAAGGGCTTTTTTTTTTTCTTCTTTCATTTTCCATATTATCCATGTGTTGGCAACACACTGCTGTCACAGAGTGGTGGAAAGTTCATTTACGGGAAACCTTCCGAAACTGGAGCAGCTCATAAAACTTTTAATGCAGACCTGGTTAAAAAATAATTACATGAGACCTGAACGTTTTTCAGTGCAGTTGGGGAATGCATTTTTGGTCTATTTCTACACCTTGAGCAAATCATGATACTAAGAACTATTTCAACCATAGAAAGAGAAAAACTCACCTAAAAGGGCAGAATAGGGATGAAGTGAGAGTTGCGGGAATGAAACTTCTTGTGTCTTGTGATCCAGGCAAGTGATGAGGCACCTAAGCTACGCTGCCTAAACCCTTTGCCCACCCTTACCTATGGGGGAACTTCTTTGCAAGGCCTTTAGCTAACACTCACCAAAAATAAAGCAGCTACAAGGCAGCCTGGAAGCTTTCAGCAATGAAAACGGCACTTTCTAATTTCTGAGTACAGGCAGAAGATGAAGATGGTTTGGGTGCTGGGGCAGAACCACAGGCACCCATGGACTGACGAGCCCCACACTAAATTGCAAACTATGCCTCCAGTTGGTCACAGCCTGGGGAAAACCACTCACATCTGGATCCACAAAATTACTTTGGCACCAGAGCACTAGTGCTTTGAAGGCTTCAATCAACTTTTTCAGCTCTCAGAAAAATGACTGTGTTCCCTAAAATAAAGCGGTGGCCCCGTCCCATAGGAGAGGTGCGAGGACCTGTGGATCTGAAGGGTCATGAGGAAACATTTGCCCAAAACACTCTTCTCTCTGAACAACTCTGATCCACCAGGGCTTTCCTTTGCCTGTCCCATAGCCTTTCTGTCCTGCTTTTTGTCCACAGAGCACAGAGTATGGGGTCAGTAAATGGGGTTAGCAATGAGAGTGTATTTACCTAATTTGAGTATCTGGATATATGGAGCAACTTGCAGGCTCCTGGACAAAGTCACAGGGGGTTCTGTAACAGCCACAATGTGGGTTACATGCTTCAGGTGCTCTAAATCCATATAGTCCATGATTTGGTTGAATCTGCCAGCTCAACCCCTCAAGTGAGGAACAAAGTCAAACAACACCCTGTAAGGGGCAGAGTGAAAAAGAATAGGGAAAAACCCAGAGAAAGCTGGTCACAAACAGCCCATTCTGTGCTCTGGTGATGGAGCAAAGGCATTTTCTACATAACTTGGCCTGTAGGAACAGGAAATCTGTGTACTGGTGTATTCCCACACCACGCACACGAGGGGTCCGTGCGCCGCTGGAGCGCCTGCAATGAATCATCCGTTGTCCTTCCTCAGCCTTTCTAGAAGGAAGAAGCTACACGTTTGACCTTATAAAAAGCAGTAATTCTGCCTGGTAAGATGAGGCCAGCAGTAATCCAGGCCTTGCTGGCAGCCTCAAAGGCACTGGAGGAGATACGGGTTGCTGCTGCTATGCTGCCAAGTGCTGCTTCAGCATTTCCATGCAAAGCCGCTATTTTCAAGACTTCTACAAGTGAGCCAAGAAAAGAAACAAAAGGAATCTGTCCCCCAAATACCTTTCTTTTAAAAATATATAAATTATCCTGCAGGTTTTCATCGCCAATAGAAAAACTTAGAAGTGGGCATTCTTGTTTTACAACATCTTATTTCCCCATGAAGAGGACTGCTGCTCTTGTGATTTTTAAGGGAAGCTTGCTCACATACTTTCTCAAAAGGTAATTTTTTGTTAAATAACTGGTAATATGATCTATCCAAGGCTCATGGAGGTCAGTAGGGCCAAATGGGGAAGAGAGAATGAAGATGTCTGTCAGTATGCCTTATAAGTTGTCTCTTCTAAAATTCTTGCTCTGCCAGTCGCTGCTATTGTGTCTGTGAGTTCTTAACAAAAGCGATAATTAGAATTGTCAGAAGGAATTAATTAGTCGTCCTGCGTAAGCTGATTTTTGTTGTCTTCCAGGCAAAGAAGTAAGAAAGATGAGTCAGTGTTTGAGACCACCTGTCTGATAGCTCTGCTCCTTCCCAGGTTTCCTGTGCAACCCCGAGGACCCTTGGAGGATATTTTTGGCAAGTTAGCACAGAAGCTGATAACACAGCCAAGTCCTGTACTTTGTGCCACTGCACAGTGCCAGAGACTGTGCTGTGACTCATGTTCCCACTGGTGAACTGGGGACAGGAAAGTCTCCCACCCAGGGCAGCAGAGAGACATCACTTGGGAATCCTACAGCAGGGGCAATGCAAGTGCATCAGACAGACAGAAACTGGACAACACACCCAAAACGTGCACCCTCTCTGATGATCCTATGTTGGACCTGAGGCAGGAAGAGGGATGTGCCTGCAGATCTCACCCATCCTTGCTGAAAGATGCCAGGAATTTCACGCTCCAAACCTGAACATCTTGTGTTTCATGCAATCTCATTGAAAATATTTTGATTTATGATCTCAATTACCCGTTAACTGAAATCCCACATCTCAGATATCATGAAATTAAGCAATAATGAATAAGAAGCTGTGCTGTTGAGGCGCTTTACAGAGTGATTCATATTAAATAAGAGACTTTGTAGCCAATATAATAGTTTGCCAGATTAACACATACCTCACTGAATAGTAAATACTTTTCTTTTTGGCTGCTTTGGAAACATCATTGCATTCAGTAATTAGTGAAGAGTAAAACTAATAAAATATATAAAAAAGAGTCAGAAGAAAAACTTTGTGTATAAGTGGTGCTTGTGCCTTATCCAAGCCTAAAGGAGAATTTAAAGATTTAATTACAGCTAATGAGCACATATTTCAAAAGCAAAAGCTGCAAAGCTCTTTTTGCAGCTTAATAATAAAAAGGAACAGTGCACAGAAAGAAACAGTGAAGTGTGATGCTTCCATGGGTGGCAAAGTGTGTTTCTCTGGGAACACATTTGAGACCCAAAGGGAGCACAGAGTGACCCAAAGGCCAAAGAGGAAAAGCAAATCCTGCCAGGAGCTGGTCAGTTCTCTTCCAGCTTTTGCACACTAAAATACCTCCCCAAGTTCTTTTGAGAATTACTACATTAGGCAAAGCTTAGGTTAAGCAAAGAACCTGAAAAATTGTCCACCAAGGAGCCGCCAGGGCTTGCAGAACCATCTCTGCCAATTCTGTTTGCTTATGAAATATTAACACGGTGCTGATGACAGTTGCTGTCTTTGGCAAACGTGGGATACATAAACACATTTCCTTCTGAGAGTGCATGTGAAGAAACCTTGAAGTCACGGATAAAGTTGGGAGAGAAAGCACCAGGTGAGGATCCCTTGACCTTGAGACACTACCGATGATGCCAGGCAGACCAGATGCCTTCTAGGATCACAAACTTTCCACTGTAAATCTGAACCCAACCACTGACATGCACCTCCCAGGTGGAAAGGAAAACACAATCCATAATCAGTATCTGTAAGGTTCCTAGAGGTCCTTGTTAAAAAGGCACACAGACCTATTTATCTCAGAGTGCTGTAAAATTATGCTCTATATACACTACTAGGGGAGGGGAATTGGTGTTAAATATTCTGTACAAAGGAGTGAGACACCACAATAATTAAAACAAGAATGACTTTCTACCAGGAAACAACCAGATGAGTCGTGTTCCTCCCGCTGAGTGCTCAAAAGTATCCCACCAAATCTTTAAATGAATTTGTTGCTTGAAATGTCACTGCTTTGTACAAGCCTATTTCAAGGAATGCTTTTCAAATAGAGAATTTCACATAGCTCATGGTCAAATTTAGAAATCTGTTCCATGCTGAACAATTTTAAAAGCTCCAGTACTCATTGTGTTCCCTGTTTTGGTGGCTCTGCACTCACAGCTTGCAAGGTATCGTAGAGAACATGCGACATGGAGCTGATGTTCAGAGAAAATCTGCACAAACACATGTCATTTGCTGCGAGAAAATCATGTAGCAGAAACATCGCTGCTGGAATGATCACAGAAATATAAAAAAAGGCTGCAGAAATGTAATCCCCCTCCCCAAGAACCCAAAAAACATTCAAATAGAACATTCCTACAAACAGCAAAAATAGTCCCAAGCTGGTTTGCCACTTTGTTTCCAGCCCCAGTTTACTGAGTGATGGGTGTTGAGTGAACTGAGGAAATTAGTTACATTTTTGAGGGTTTCACACAGCTTAAATAATAATTTTCATGACATCAACAAATAGTTTGATTTGGAATCTGAGAACATAATTCAACTCACTAGCAAGTCCTTACTGGGGGGAAAAGTATCCTGTAGGGGCACAGAACTTATAAACCAAACCAAACCCTTTGCACTATTAAATACAAAGAGTAAAGGTTATTTAAATCTTCTACCTTTTATTAAATAAATCCATCCCTTGAGGCGCACCATGGATTTCTATATGCACAGTTGGTCATTGCACATTCCCAGGTGTCCTACAGCTGCCTGGTGTATGATTAAAAAGGCGAAAAAAGATAAAAAAATGCTTTAAGCTCCATCCATCAAACCAACCATGTAGGGAGCCTGTTTCTCCAGCCACAATAAGCTCAAGAATCCCAGATTACAGATTTCCATGGGTAGAGTCCAGCTGCTGACAGAGACCTGAGCTATGAGGATTTGGCCCTGGAGGTGGAGCCTTCAGCCCCAGGGCCAGTCTGGTTCCCAGGCTGGCACTGCGCTGTTGGCAGGAGCTGGGAGCAGAAGGGCGTCCATCCGTCCCTGTGGACACACAGGACACCAGACGGCCCCTGGCACTGCAGGGAGGGGTTCAGCCCCTGCTGAAGGTGTCACCTCTGTCCTGCTGCTGTTTCTCCAACAGCGCTGTGAGAACCCCCTGGGGCTGTGACCATGTCAACCAAGAAAATTGTCAGTAAACAGCTGTGGAGCACAAGCAGTGCAAGCCCCAGGTTTAGGACCAGGAAATCCATGCTGCCAGCCAATTGTGGGCAGGTCTTTACTTCAGCCCTTAAAGCAGAAAAGATTTCAAAGTGATAATGGCCCTGCCACTGTGCCTGAGAAACTGCACAGCAAAGTCATGCCCAAGCATACTCTTGGGATAGGGGGAAGTTTGTTCTTGGCTATATATGGATCTATTGGGTGATTCTTTTGGAAAATCCCACCTCTGTGGAGCCTCCAGAGACACCTCTGGTTACATAGGAACACTCAGAGGGTGAAAGCACTGCAACAGTCCCTAACAATACAATAACCTGTTGTACTGGGGACAGTGATTCAGAGCAGCCAGGATCCCACAGCCAGCTCCAGAAACTGGAGCCAACTCAATGCAAAAACCCCAGGTCCACCAAAACCCAAGAGCTTTGCTCCAGAAACTCACACTCTGAGTTCTCTTAAAACCACAGATGATGACTGGCTGGATTTTTGTTCACTTGCTTGGTTCTTCTTAGAACAAATATATTTAAAACCAGTTTTCTCTTGCCCACATGTTGCTATTAAGATCCATGGGCAAAGCCTGGCAATTATTGGTAGTCTAATTCTATTTGCAAAAACCTAACAAAAAAAGCCAAAATTCGATTACAAACATAATAAATTGCCTCCCCAAATACACCCTGTGCATCCTGGAGCCAGCATGATCCCTGGGCAATGCTCTTCAGCCAAACCCAGCAGCGGCCCACGTGCACTGAGGGCTCACAGTGGCCATCCACAGAGCACAGCTGGCCATCCATGAGGCATCCTTGCTGCTGGGATGTTTGGCACACCCAGTGCCACCTTTCCCCAAGAAGGTCAGTGGGACACGCTGCATATGGAGCCTCCACACTCTGGCTCAGCAGAGCTGTGTGCTGGAGAGTTGGGTGTTTAAATACCGAGCAGCTTAGCAACAAATGCTCAGTACACAGAGCAGGTAAATAATTTAACAACTTCTCTGTGTTTATTAGCCAAATCAAATATTCACAGTGTGAGGTGCTAACAGCAAAAATTGTACTTTTCTGTTTGGGCCAGGTGAGGTTTCTTCTGCTTAACTGCAGCCTTAACTTTATTTTCTTTACCAATTGTTGAGAAAACAAAAATTACACTGCACAAAACTGGTGCCCAAAATCCATCTGTCTCTGAAGGCAGAAGCTATCCCAAGTGAAGAGCACACTTTTATTTGCTAATGTTTTCCTGTTTCCCTCTGGCTGTCATTTCAAGTAGGTGTCAGTCTCTGGGAAGCTCAGAAATACTCTCTGCCTCTTGGAGCTCAGCTTCTTCAGTAACACACTAGAACACTTCCGGCTCCAGGAGCTCGTTAGGTTGAGCAGGACTGGTCCCTGTCAGTCTGCTGCTCAAGTGTGAGAATAATTATTCCTTTGGCACTTTATGCAGCTCCATTCTACTCCTTATAATAAGGATTGGAGCTCATTAGTACAAAATACGGTGTCTGAGAACTATTAACACAAAGTAAAATATCCATGTAGAACATGGAGAGAGAGAGAGGGAGATGGAAATCTATGTGCAAAGTTCCATTTCCCAAGGTTTCTGTGGGCACTAAAGCCATGTAGATCTAGAAACTCTGGGAAAAACCCTTCTGGTTTTGGTGTCCATAAAAGTCCACCCAAGGAATACAAGGGACTCAGCCAATCTTTCACTTCCATGAGAGTGGAAAAGCTGGCCCAGGCCACAAGATAAAACACAGGACCATGCCTCATAACCACACCTTGAAAATGTTCTCTGCCAGCTGCAGAGCATTTTTATTCTCTCCATCAGCCTATGGAAAGCGCAGCGCTCACCGTGCCCCACCAAGCCTCCAGTGCATGGTGCAAGGTGAAAAAACAAACCCTGTTGACTCCTTGGCATTGACAGCTGCCCCTTCCTTGCTGGGCTGTCCTGCTGCTGCTAATCAGGCACCCAGTAGAGAGAAGAGGAGCTGGCCTACGTGCCTGGAGCCGGGTGCACACGTCGTGAGCTCGGCCAGCTCGGCCGCGGGATGCGAAGGTTAAACACGAGAGCGGATATGAACTTTGGACCATCATCAAAGATACACTTGGTGACAGAGGGAATGTTTAGAGAGGAGATAAACAGGACTGTGGGGAAGGTCAGAGAGGGGTGTCCTAAAGTGACTGCTGACACAGAGTGCCCTGAAAGAGAGGGGTAACACCGCAGGGGCTTCAGCACTGCCCTTCACTGGCTTTGTCTCTGGAGCAACCCGCTCTGTAATTCCAGAGCTGGGTTTCCCACTGCAGCTACCCCAAGAGCAGGCAGCATTTACTCTGCAAGATTTGCATGAATGTCAAATTCCTGCACATTCTTTACTGCTGCTGCATACACCTTTCTTTTGTCCCCTTGTTGCAGCTTTCCTCTGGCTGCTTCTGCTAGGGCATGTGGTGAGTCCGGTCCCAAATTAGCAAGAGCTGAGTGGTGTGCAATGTCACAATTGCTGTTAATGATGAACAAGGGCAGCAGCCCTCAGACTCTGTAGGCAGGGCAACACCCTGGAGAGCTGGTCCATGCTTAGAGGTGCTTGACAAGAGTCAAAATGTCAAAAATTACAATGAAAAAATAGGGGGGGCGCGTGTGAAATCTGTGCTTTCCTTCTGAATTCAAATTTGCTTCCTTTTTTTTTTTTTTTTTAAATAAAAGGAATGAAACAGAATTAACAACAACAAAAATAAGAGGTTGAACTTAGAAAATAATAAAAAAAAAGAGAATTAGCAAAAACGTAGCTTCTTTACTTATCATTGCATTGAAACAAATATTGCCTTACACTAAGAAACTCTCAGGCACAGTAATGGAACTGCAGAAGGTTCTTAACTTTCAATCCTCTCTCCAGGCACAAACAGGAAAACGGTGTGAGCAACACGTGCATGAACTCTCCCCAGTAATTCCAGTAATGGGACTCAAAGTAAGGCTGTCCTGAATTGCTGTGGGATGGGAAAGGGGACAAGTGTTTCAATCTGATATATTTCAATGACTTTGCCAGCCCGAAAGCCCTTCCTCTAACAGAGGTCTGGCACAATGTCTTTATCTGCTGCTTTATCTGCCCAGAGGAAAGAGTGCCAGGCCCATTGCTTCCTATGAGGAGACGTCACTGGTTAATCTACAACATCCCTCGTTGTGTCTGCACACACAACAAGGGGTTTACGTGATGCTCTACGTGTCCTTCTCCTCTAACATCGACTCTGAAGGCTTCCACCGGCACCGGCCACACCCTGGACCGATGCCACCGCCAGGGCTCTGTGAGAAATGGGAGCCTTGGCTTGAGGCAGCTCCCACCTCATCACAATCTAAACAGCGGCTAAAATAAACAGGTTATGGCTTCTATTGTCACTGCATCGTCCTGTCCCCACTCTGTTCTTAGCCTGGTGAACTTGCACGGAGTCACAGAGAGTCTGCCTGGAGCAAGGGATTCCTGCTAGGAGGAAAGGTCTCACCACCAACACCACCTGGGGGTATGCAGGAGAGGGAAAGCCCAGGGAAGAGATGAAAGATTTGTTTTGGTTTGTGTGGCTTTTTGAATGAGCTTGGCCCTACAGGGAAGGTACAAAATCTAGGGACATTACAGAGAATCAATTAAAGCAGTCACAACAGAGCAAGCTGGCCAGCCTCACCCAGAACTGAAACGGATCAGTAGGGAAATAATGTTAGCTTGTGTGGTCCTTGGTCTCCTGGTTACCTCTCCTGGGTGAGGATGTGTTGAAAGATGAGAGCCCCCAGCCAGAAAATCCTCTGGCAGCTCCCTGCCTAAGCTCCCTGCCTAAGCATACAGAGTTTTATCTTCCTCTCCAGAGGCCCCATTTCAGCTTCGCAGAACAAAATCTGCTCTGGCCTGTTCAGATAAAAGCTCTCCCAGCCAGCTAATAATGCCATCTCCTAAAACAAGGGCCTTTACTGGCCCTGGAGGAACTGAATGCACATTGGGTTTTCCCTTCTGTCCTTATGGAGTGAACCATGCGACTTTGGATTTCCAACACAAGAATTACCTGTAAAATACCTAGACATGAAAGCACAGGGAAAAAAAAAAAAAAAGCTGCTCCCATTTCCCTGCTAACGAAGCTGACTGGACAGAAAAGCAGATTTCAGCTTGTGCTGGAAAAACAGAGCTCTGATGAGGAAAACCATCCCAAGCAGTGCTTTCAAGCCCAAATGCAGGCACTGTGGGTATTGATTTCTTTATTATTGAGTGTTCTTGTTCACTCTGTACAGAATTTCCATTGCAGGATGCTTTCCTCAAGACCCAAGGGACTGCTGAGCTGCAGTGCTTGTGTCATTGGTGGCCAGCAGTGAACAGCAACTCACACTTGTGAGTCTCAGAGGGGCTTAACAGGATTTTAACTGGAGGGTCGTACAACCTCGCATCTCAATTACACCAAGTGGAAATGCAGATCTGAATTTCAGCTCTGATGACACTCTGTATAAAGATCTCTTTACCTCTGCTATGTTAAAAGTGTTACAGCTGGCTACTACCCTGACATCCTTTAGGAAAAGGATTGGGAATTGGAAAAAATAAATAACTACTATATTATTTACCTCTCCAGGCCATGGCTGAAGTCTTTTATGGCAGGCAGACCAGCAGTTTCACGAGATACTGTTACCTATGTTATTTGCAGGGGATTTTACATTGAGATACAATAATGAATCTCAACCCAAGGGATACAGAGTCACCATGATGAGCAAAGCAGTTTAACCTGGTCACCTCATACCCTGCTCCCTTACTTCAGCTGCTTATCAATCACTTTTTGTGCTTGACTAAATATTCCTGATTAATATTTTCAGCCTTCTGCCACCCTACTGAATTCAGGTTTTAAGTGCCTTTGCCAATAAGAGCGGTGTGGAAGCAGGTGTCTGTTGGCTGAGGAGTCCTGCTCACTCACACCAGAAAGCTGTGCAGGAATATTGCATCCCTGCCCTCAGCTTCCCAAATTCTCTCCCCTCCACTTGGTCTTAGATCCTGCACACTGGTAGATCATCAGCAGCTCTCCAGTTATGGAATGACTGGCTGGCCTTTACAGCCAAAATAAAAACAGCTTTCCAAGGCTGGGCCTGAATGAGATGCTGCATTCAGTACAGTGCAGTTGTTCCATTGTATAGTTCAGACAAAAAGTTCCCATGACTCTAAAAAATATGAAAACATTTTGCTGGGCCACCTACAGCACCTTCCGTTGTGTGTCAGTAATGGGGATGGCAACAACAGGTTAATCAAACAGTCCTGATGAGTTTAATGTATGGGGAGGGGGGCTCTGCCTTGCAACTCTTATTCCTGTAACTGGTGAATGACCCACTTGTAGGCGGATGATGGTGATTTTCTTCACTGCAGTAATTAATTCTCTGAATTTTTTAAGTCTATTGCATTGTCTTTAAGATGATGGAATGTCTCACTTCTCTACTTGATCCTTTAAATATCAGGCCAGAGGAGTTAAAACCAAACAATGGTATGCCCCTTGAATGTGTTGCTTGGCACCTTGAACACATCCCTTTTATAATGTAGAAAAGGCAGGCTGTCATTTTCAGATCTTAAAAATGCTCAGATGATCAAATTATCAGTACAGTTGCACCAGGACTGTTCTCTTGAAAAAAAAAATTCCTTTTACCTGTAATCCTGCTCAAGCCTCTCTGAACAGTGCAAATAAAGATCAAGTACATTTTGAACTACAGTGCTGCCTCAAATGAAAAGTACTCAATGCTTTCTTTTGTAAGACCAGAGGAAACACAGAGCAAAGAAAAAGGGATGACAGGTGAAAGTGACCTTTTCAGGGAGAAGGTGCAGGCAAACCCATCATCCCCAGCTCCTGTTACCTGCTGCAGCCTGGACTGATTTCCCCTGGATTAGTGTCAGATGCTGATCTCCTTAATGACACTGAGGTCTGCTCCCCTCTGTAGCTGCTTTGTCTGATTCTAGCAGGACTAACTATGGCAAAATACAGGATTCAGGAGGAACTGGTATTATGCAAAACCTCAACCTACAGGTGCATGGAATTATGGAATGGTTTGGGTTGTTCCAACCTCTCTGCCTTGGGCATGGATGCCACCCACCAGACCAGGTTGCTCAGGGCTCCATCCAGCCTGGCCTTGAGCACTTCCAGGGATGGGACATCCACAACCTCTCTGGGTAACAGAGAGGATAGGTTTTGCCTTTAATATTTTTACCTAGGAATCTGAACAAGGCCAGCTACTTTACTGTCCCAGCCCTGCCTGCTGCTTTGTGCAGGACGTGGAGAAGGTGCTTTTGCCTCTTGGAATCTTTAGCTTCAACTTTTGTCCTTCCTCCAACACCACCATCCTTTACCTGGCTTCACTGTTAGAGACATTCAGCTCTGCAAAACCAGATGGATCTCCCATCATGGCAGCAGCACTGTTGAGCTCCAGTCATGGCCCTTTCTGAAATGGATGTCACCACAATGACATTAATCACCACAGTCAAACATGCACAAACATTTTTGAATTTCTCTGCATTGGTAAATCTTGGTGCCTCCCCCAGGGATGGTCAAACGGCCACTGATATAGCAGAGGGACCAGCTTTGAGAGCATGACAAATTTTAGTGAAGCAAAGGTAGACCAAATCTGCAACTGACCTTTCTCTTCCTGTCTCACAACAGACAACACAGAAATGTATTAATTCCCTAGGATTTACACTCAGTAGTCTCCTCATTGTAGCACAATGCACTGTAGAGATAACGGTGAATGCAAGCACAGGCAGTGAGCAAACAGCCATTTGGAGATAAATCAGGCAGCTAAATAGGCCAGTGCCATTGCACCCAGGACCCACTGCCCAGGCCACAGGCCAGGGAGTTGGTCCAGAGCCTATCAAGGGGGGACACAGCTATTTCCTTAGTGCACAGAGGCATCTCTGATCTTCTCGATGCATCTGACACCCTCGTGCAGATGCATTCAGGCTGACAAAGTGGTGACTTCATCAGCAGTGCTAACAAAGCTCGATTTACCACTCTCATTTGCAGACCACGCTTCTACACTGTCAACGCCACTGCTTGAGTTCTTCCCTTCCTGTCATGAGCGTCTTTCACTTCTCTCTCCAGTAAGAACACACAGCTTTTCCCCATGTCCTGTCACCCAGTCCTGGGTAACATCAGCTTTCTATACATCCCCAAGCCTTTCCCTGAGCAGGTGGTGGCATGTGCCAGGGCTGATGCAGAGCCACTGCCCTGCTGCCAGGGGAGCTGCTGTGGCCACAGAGTATGATGCTAACTGATGTTACTTCCAATGGGGACATGCTGAAAACCAGGAAGAGAGGAGAAAAGAAGGGACAGATAGCACAGGAAATGGAAGGTAGGACCAACACAGCATTACCTTCATTCTCCTTTTGCTTCCTATTAATAAGCTAAAGTTTTCTGCTGGTCTCAGAAATAACCTCATGGCCAAGAGCCACCCAGGTCTGGATGCAGCAGCACTGGCAGAGGTGTGTGCAGTGTCTCCATTCTCACCCTAGAATCCCACCCAGCTGTCCAGGGAAGTGATGTCTCCTATCACACACACAGCCCTTTCCACAGAGAAGGCACTGCTTGATTCATAGGCTTTTGTGAAGACCAGTTCAGCTGGGGCTCATTCATGCCTGTTCTCAGGCACAGGAACTAACACGTCACTCCTTCCACAGTCCCTTGGCCATGGGGGCCATGGCTGCTCCTTGGGAGCACAAAGATGAGCCCTGGCTCAGTCCCATGCCTTGGACACAGCAGGGCTGCCCCAAGAGAGAGCAGAGACTCGAGGAACCTCGTTCAAGCCACCAGGGCTTGGGGACAGTCTCACAAGTGGGAGTGGGCACATGCAGGGTGTGGCTGCCAGACCCTTCCAGCTGCCCCAGAGCAGCATGAAAACCCAAACAACCACGGACCCTAAACTTGTCACACTGCTCGCTTTTTCTCTCCTCTCCTCTCCTCCTGATGTCAGTTCCTGGTGCAATCCCAGAAATAACATGGATAAATTCTTGTCTTGCTATTTTTGGCAGCTCCTCCCCCCGAGGAAAGAGGGAGATTACACTGCGGGCTATTCAGGCGAGCTGGCACGCCGGCCACAAGAGCACTTTCTAGCCCGTGTGGCTCTAATGATAAATCCCGGCCCCGCTGAGCGCTCGGTTTTGGCTTCAGAGCGCACTTGGAAGGCCAGTGCTGTGCTAGACACGCCGCCTACATGTTTGGAAGGTGCTATTTATTTATTAAGTCTATTTAACGAGTAGAAATAGAGCTGTGTGGTGGGCACGGTGACCCAGGGTGACTGGTGTGGGTTGAGAGGCTCCGGCACCACCCCCTGGGCTGCACAGATAAGTACCTGGGTGATCCTTTTAATCTGCACCTAATTAGCAAGAAACAGATGTCAGCCCAGCCAGGCCAAAGCAAACGAGGCCATTTACGGACACCAAGGCACAAAGACCCCTCCTGTACCTCACCCAGCGTGGCCTAAAGACGCGAGGTTGGGAATAACGAGGTGCAGCGTTCCATCAGCCTGCCACAGAAGCGGCACGCTGCGCATGGTACATGACTGCCTTCACACCTGAAAGTGCAGGTTTGTGTTGTGGTGGGTGGTGGATGAAAGAACATTTTGTTACTCTGGGGGTTTACACGGCGTTTACTACACTGTGGCATCGCTTCTAGGAATTCATCTTCAGTGATAACAATAATATCCTTGGATTTTTCTTTTTTTTTTTCTCTAAACACAGTGCCCACACACAGCTCAAAGCAGTACAAAACTGAGGAACACACCAAACAAGGCTGGTTTAAAGAAAATCAGCAGATTGTTTTTAAATTTACAAATGCTTCAATGGCCAAAAGCCTGAAAGAGTCCCAAGTGGAAGCAGATTTTTATGAAAAGTACACAGGATCTTTCATGCTTATGCATAATAGATGGGTTGCACCCAAACAAATCCTGCCAGACCTAAACATGAAATGTTGAATCATCTCTTTCAGGGCCTTGAACCCACAATTTGGCCCTTGAAGGTCTACCTCTTTTCCAGCTGAAGCTTTGTTTAAACACAAAGGTAAGTTGCAACCAGGCCATTTTAGATTCTACTCTAGTTCTACATTTTTACAAATTCCTACACTGTTCAGATCTAGGAATTTAATTTGCCTAGTCACAAAATTTCAAGCCAGACATAATATTTGGAACTAGTAACAGGCAAGGATGTCCCCAAAGAGGAAGCTGGCCAACTTGATTCAGAGCCACATCTCATTGTAGTTGGCATTAGAGCCAAGATTAACTGCTCAGCACCTCAAATCCTTGTGCATGAAAATGAATCCATAACTCTGGATTCATAAGCCCTAAGAACAGCGTAGAACGTAATTTGAGAAGCTTGAGGTCTCCAGAGTCAAACAAACAAGGGACACACAGGAGCATCATATCTGTGAGGTGCTGGGTTCTGCTGTGGAGCCAAGCCGCCACCCTGGCCCTGGCATTACAGACTACAGTCAAAAACCCTTCCTTTTACATAAAGAGCAAGCAGATGCTGTATGTCCTAGTCCAAACCCCACTTCCTAGTCCTGTCTTACAGATGTCATACTTTCAGCCACGTAGCCAACGGTGTGGTGGCTGAAAGACCAACTATTTACTGGAGACCAGCAAAATCCACCAAAGATGTGCACCATTGGAAACCCAGGTATGTCATTATTCATAAAACAGCTGCTGGGGGGCTTGAGAGGACAGGGCAGGAGGGGAGGAGGATCTGCAGGACGGTGGCATCTGGCTCATGGGATGCTGAAGTGGAAAAACTTCACTTTCTGACAAAAATCAAAGTCTAGCTTGGTGCCTTGACCAGCAGCCACATCAGGTCACCAAAACCGAAGGTCATGCCATGACTGAAACAAAGGCATAAGAAAAACTATCCTATGTCTAGACATATTTTAAGAGTAGCCCTCTTGGAACAGATTTAAATTGAGCCTACCAGTCTCTAGACAGCCTAGACCCAGCCTAAGTGACCCCAGTTTTCTCCAGGGGGACAGTCAGTAAATAACCCCTATGGTGTCAGGGAGCAATGGAAGATTCTGCCAGGCCAGATGGAGTTGTCCAAAAGGCTTCTGACATGACGATGTTAGCACAAAGAAAGCCCAGATGTTTGTAACTGTTCATGGGCCAGAAACTCACAGCACAGCCCTCCCAGACTGATCTTCAAATACATAAATGCTCAGCCATCACAGTACTTTTGAATACGCTGGATCACAACAACTGGCTGGACTGCCAGCAAGTAATTCCCATCACTTTATAAAGCACATTAGGCTGCCCAAACAGGAGTACTGCCCTGTGCTACAGCAGCTTTAATCCTATTGAATATCACACATGACTCCTGTTAAGACAGGCTGCAAGGACTTCCATTTTCCTCCTCCCTTGCAAATGCCCATGATGTACTTGAATTTTCTGAGCTGCAGCTTTTCACACTGCTTTCTCTGCCAGCATTGGCTTTCATTATTTCTTTTAAATATAAACTTGGAGCAAAACCTCTTCAGATGTTTCAAGTTACAAATGGGTGGAAAAAATATAATTTTCTACATTAAAAAGAAAGTTTTGTGTGCAATGTGAGGGAGACACACAGGAGGAAAGAAGCGGGGAATAGCTCAAAAATGGCAATACTTTGAAACCTGAAACTTGGCATGGGGACAGTTCCTGACAAAGTGTATGCTCTGCTAAGTTTAGAAGAAATTGTGGTTGTAAAATAAAGCAACGAGCACTTGAGTACACCCTGGTGCACAGACAGCAGAGGACCATTCTCTGCATCACAATCAGCAATCACAAGAAAAGGACCCTCCAGGTCTAAAACAAGAATATCTCAGACCTTAAAAAAAAACAAAAAACCAAAAACAAACGAACAAACAAAACAAAACAAAAAACACAAAAAAAACCAAAACAAACAAACAAAAAACCAAAAAAAACCCAAAAAAACCCATAAAAAAACACAAAAACAAAACAAAACAAAACAAAACAAAACAAAAAAAACCCCAAAAAACAACACCACAATAACATGCCAATGGCCTATCCTTCCAGTGCATTCTAAGACACTTGAGCAATTTGGAGCGAACTAAACAAGAGAGCAAAGCCTTGAGTTTGGGCCACAGAGACACTAATTGCTAATTAATGGCTCCTGAACAAAGAAGCTAGTGCCTCTTTCTCTTAAAAGATGGAAAATTAATCCAGTTCCACCACTGTGACCCACCATTCCGCAGCCATAGTCCTCCTGCATTTCATTCAGTCACGAGGGGATGCGAGGGGAGAGACAGTGTCAAGGTGGGCAGAGCACAGGTGGCTGCCTGGGAAGCCCTCCCACGGCAGGGATAACAGCCCCGGATTAAACGGGGCCAGCGTCACCAGATGTGAGTCCCAGCACAGCAAGGACCGGTTAATCCCAGCAGCAGGAGCAGCAATTAGATCAGACACCTTCCTTTGCATCTATCCCAGAGCTGGGATAATTTCAAACTTGAGGAACAGGTACTGGAGAGAACCCCTGAACACAGGATGAGTCGTTTGCACTTGGAAGTGATGCAAGAGTTCAGGGATTGTCCCCAGTGCCTACTGCTGCCTAGCCTGGCTGAGCCCAGACTCGGGGCTGGGAGAGGGTCAGCAATCCTGTAAAGGATTGCAGTGAGAAGGACAGATGTTCCTCCTCTGGCTGGGCAAGGGACGGCTGATGGAATTTTTAAACTGGAAGAATAATCCGTCACTTTAGTCTGGGACACAGTCTGGACAGGTCGGGATATTCCTCTGTACACAGGCATCCACCTGCAATTTGTGGGTGTCTGCACCATACAGCAATGTGCAGATGGATTAATCCAGGGCCAAGAGAGGCTCTGGTGACCGCTGGTGGGAGCAGCCAGCCTGTGCAACAAGAGCAGAGCTTGTCTTTACACACTGATGGTGAAAGCTGGGCTCACACTGGACTGACCAACTGCACAGAGGGTGAGGGAGAGTGGCTGTCCAGCAGCTCTCAGCTCCCCAGCACATCAGGCTGGCATTTGCACAAAGTGCTGTTTCCTGGCAGTGCTCTTCATTCCCAGATCTCACAGTATAACCGATACAGCTGGACTATGTCTGCACAGGTGATTTGCCTTGGCAGATACCAGCTCGACCAGCCTAGCTCCAAGCAGACACCACAAGGATGGGTCGGATTCAGACCCAGTCAGAGGACCTCAGCCAGCCCCAGCGAAGCACAGATACACCCATATCATTGCCAGTGAGCTGGGCAGAGCTGAGACCCTCGAGCAATCATGTCTGGAAGCATGGGAAATTTTAAAACCTTATAAAAGGAGCTGCCAGACATCAAACAAGGCTGTTGCTGCATGATCTCAGTGCATGTATGACACATCTCTGTCTCCTACTCCATTGTGACATCCCAGCACCGTCCCAAGGAAAGCAGGTAGGAAAAAAAATTAGATTTTTCCCTATTTTCACTAAGATACAGTGTATAGCAGCTCTGAGGTCCCAGCTGAGCACTGCTCGTTGCTATCTGTGATCCAGCCTCAAACTGTCCCAAACTGCAGAGGAGCCTTGCATGCAAACATATTCCCATGGAAATTAGAATAACAGCAGCCCCATTTCATGTTCAAAATTTGCACATTGTGGTTGAAAACTTGGCTGTAGCAACACCTCACAGGGCTCTGACAGCCCCTCTCAGCCTGATGTAGGAGACTTCACCAGAGGAGTGAGCCTGTCTGGAAAGAGCCTCCCAGCCCCTGTCCTGCTTACTGACATTTCCAAAAAAAGGTTCAATTTGTGTAATCTGGGGGAAGAGCTCTCTATTTGCCCACCTTTAAAAGCTGGACTAGAGCAATCAAAACCATTTTACTCGGGAAATTCTGTCTGGACACACAGAGGCAAACAGAGGAGCTGAAGCTCAGAGTGCCTCTGTAAACACCACATTTCCTGCCTCACTCACACATTCAAAAAGGTGGGATGGTTTTGAACACCCTTTGTTGAGAGAGACTTTTCATTTTAGCTACCCTGGGTCAAAGCAAACAACATCACACAATACCTCAAGGTGGTTTCTTTTGGCTTTTTATACTTGGAAAAAACACTGAGCACATTTTTACTGATCCAAATATTGTCCAAACAGGCACTGGCATCACTACATATTACTTCCATCATCCCCTGTGCTGTAACCATGGAAAATAAAAAACTTCAGGCACTGGGGAATGATCTGAACTTTGATCTGAAGCAAACCTCTGCAGAAGGTTGGAAAAAAAAAATCACATATGCAAATTATTTTAGCATTTGTCATTTTTTAGCATATTTTTCCTCTATTTTTTGTTCTGAGGAAAGGCAAGAATAGAAAATCAAAATCCCAATAGAATTACTATAAGTGTTTTGAAGACAGCTTATTTGGAAGAGAAGTCAGGGACAGAACATAAAAGCCTGGTCTAATGAGATTTCCATTCCAATTTTGCCAAATATAGGACATTTGCATATTGGGAATTTTGCAGGCATCCAAATTGTGGCTAATTGAAAACCTGTGCAGTGAAACATGAGATACAACTTGAATAAACTGAGCTTGCACAGCATTTGACCAGACCTTAAGTGCAAGAATAGGAGTTTTAGTGGATGATTTGGAAAGTCAAAGAAACCAAGTAAAATGACTTTGCACAGGGTGCATGGTATAACCACAAGAACAGCTGCAGAAAAACTTCTGTGGCATCAGGATGCTGGAAGGATCGAAGAAAAGGTTTATATACTGGTGTGGCTAATGAGGAACAAATTGCCATTTGGGAACAAATGGCTTCAGAGTCCTGGTGCTCAGGGGCTGAACCTGGGAGATGCCAGCAGGAAAATGTCTCCTTTGAAGACAGCATGGACAGCACCTCGCAGCCCATGCACTGTAAAGAAAACAGCCCTTTCAGAGGCAGGAGGTGAAACAGGACAAGAGCAACCTCGCTGTGGTGAAGAGAGCTGGTGAACAGAACTGCTTTGCTGATAGTTCCAATTCTACATCGATGATTCACTGAGCATCGCTCCCAGCTCCGACCTGCCCGGGGCAGGAGTGGACCCTACCCCACACCTGGCGCAGGATTATCTCAGCAGGACCAGAAATACATTAAAAGGATACATTTGAAATTAATGTGTACCCAAAACAAACTTGAGCCCAGTTGTCTTTTCATCAGAAAACTGTGTCACTGGGTGATTTTGCAGGTGATTCCTTTGATTCTTTTAAATTCAAGAAAGCCAGGTGGCCACCAGCAAGCCTGAAACAGCCAATGCAGCCTTGAAGCAAGGATGCACTTCAGGACTGGCCCAGAGAGCCGGGACCACACAACCTCTCTCTTCTCCCAAGGAGGACCAAACATGCATGGCTGTGCTCCAGCTTTAAGGGGAATCATGTAACTGAGACAATACCAGAGAGCAGCCTGGGTTCACACCATTGCAGCCAAGGTGGATTTTTGTCAGGGGACCATTAGCTCAATCTCACACCCCATTTATCAGTCTCTGCTCTCCCACACGAGCTATTGTGTGGGTGAAGCAGAGGAATTCACAGCAAGTCTCTCGCTCTCCGTTTCCCATCGGCAGAGTCTTTTTAAAGAAAAAATCAGGCAACAACTGGTGACGGTGCATAAGAGCATTTCTGCCAGGAGAGCTCTGTGAGGCAGGCACACGGAGAGGTGTGATCCTTCACTGATGGAGTTGTGCTGGAAACAATCCCACGTGTGGATATGGCCCCACCCATGCACTACCACCCCCCTTTCCTTTTTCTTTTTTTTTTTTTTTTTTTTTTTTTTTTTTTTTTTTTTTTTTTTTTTTTTTTTTTTTTTTTTTAACAAAAATGGCTTGTGTTGTGCTTTATGTCTGCACAAAGGCATATTTTCTTTCTTCTTGTTCTGGTATTACAAAGCACATCTATGTCCAGATGAGGCAGCATTTGGTGGGTGTAACAGCCTTTGGTGTCCTATTTTGGGCAGGTGTTCATTGTATAGCCAAGACCTCACATTCTCTGGAACAGATGAACACGGCTCAGGATTATCCCTTGACACATCTCCAAACAGCTTAGAAGACATAAGAAAGGGGTGTGAAAACAGTGAAGACTTTCAGAGGTCTGCTCACATGCATGAAATGAAAAGCAACTGCATTTTCAGACCGTGTTAGTCTGAAGAAAAGGAGAGTAATAGGTCTTAGTGGGGGGTTGGTGGATGGATAGAGACAGTGGAGATGAAGAGAGATATAAACACAGCTGAAATAAATTCTGATTTCTGATCAAGGGAGTATATTCATGGAGTATGGAATGTGGTATTAGCCCAGCTGAACACACAGCAGCAGCAGGCACTGCGACCCACAACCACAAAGTGAGCAAAAGCTCTTGGCAGCAGCAGTCCATAAAAAGGACATAAATAATTAGAGTTCTTCTAAACAAGGTCAGGTTTTAGCTGCTGTTTCTTTTCCTCCACCGAACAGTCAAGGGAGGTGGCTCAAAATTATTCAGGGCGGGTTTCGTCCTGGTGAGTCTCAGAACAAGGTAGAAGATTTGAAAAGATTCAGAGCCTACAGTGTTTACCACAAACGTTGCTGTTCATTAAATGTGAGCTGAGGCATGAGCGCTGCAACTCCTGGAAGATGAGTTTGCTGCTTCCTCAAAACAGCTCTGCTGACAGGAACTTATTTGCTGACACCTTGAATAAAGATGCTGCTGCAGTTTTCACGTTCTGTCCCACAGCAAGACAGTTCCCCTGGACCACTGCACCACAGCATTTCTCTAACTGTGCTGCCCCTTCCACTTCTCACAAAAAGGGAAAAATATACAGAATTATCTGCAGGTAGAGACTGAAAGGAGGGTTATTTCTTAATGATTCAAGGCAACTAAAATATCCTTCCATTTGCTGCTGCTACATGAGTGACTGATTTGAGGTGTAGGGTGGTGTGGCTGGAGTGTAATCATCAGATCTTCCACTAAAGACACACTTGGACATATGACTCTGCATCATCTCCCTGCCACAGACAGCCTTGCCTTCTACAACTCAATGGAAATACAACACCCCAAAGAAGTCAGAAAACACTACGTAAAGAAAACAACCAAGATTATTATTGTCGTATTTCTACTTTGTATTTTAATGCAAAAATGCTTGAAGCATCTGACCGATCACAGACTTTCCCAAAGAAAAAGATTCTTCCTCTCATAATTCTACTTCAGGTACAGAAACATCCAGGAAAATAAATGCAGTGCTCAGTGGCTGGATCTTTATCATCCACCTTCAAGCCTCCATGCTGCTCTAGAAGACAGCACAGACAGGGTCACTGTTCCTGCTGGTGGCCATTTCATACCAAAATCCCCACAGTTCTCCTCCAGCATGAGGACATCCATCAAAAGGAACATTACTTCAGCTCTGACAGGCAGCCACAGGCAGGGGAGGATTGTTACATAAAGCATCAGTGGGAGTAAACAGGGATATGACTTATAGGCACAGTAATGCTTCCATCTCGGGGGACCCTCACGGAACCACACAGGCCCTGGGACTCCTCTGGGTGATTAAATACAGAGATCAGCTTGCTGGCAGCCACTCAAGGCTTCACACCACACACCTGCCTTTTCTCCTGTATGTTCTCTTTGTGTGCACTTGGGCTGGTGCTGTCCCCATCCATGGAATCTGCACTCAGCACGAGGTCTCTTCTGCCAGTAGCCAAAGGACGGAGCAGCAGACACACCTTGGCTTCCAAGGAGCCCTTACAATATCTGGATGAAGATTTCTCAACTCCAGCACGTTGTCCTACTGCATTGTCAGACAACAATCACTGCTGTGTACTGGTCTGGAAGCACTTTGCATTTGGCATTTTTCAAACAAAACTGTGCAAGGGTTAACGACCATTAGCACCCAATTCTGACAATTTCTGAGGTTTGAGACACCCCCAGCAGTCAGCACTAACTCAAAGACTAACAGCTGTGACACAGAGTAGACACAGGAGAAACTTTCTGCCCTTTGACCAAATAAATTTTCAACCTTACTCATCACTCAGAGTAAGACCTCACCTAACAGCACCAAACAAAGGAACCCCATCCCCACATTGCCTGGCTGTCCAATGTTCCCACATACTATGCTCCTGCATCCATAATCCAGACAAACTCAAGCTAGAAGGGGACAGCACATGGTCACCAACACCCTCTTTAATTGACATTCCCTCAGTCAACCTTCCCAGACGAAACCTGGGCTCCATAAGAAATAACCCTCTGGCAGTTTCCTAGAGAACACCAGGTTACCCTCCCTTACAAAGTGTTGTTCTGTGTCTGGGCACAGCAGCGGTGCAAGGAGAGCTGATTGCTACTGCCATGGCCTGGACAGACTCCATCCTCTTGAGAAATAATGTATTGCTTTTCTCTCTCCTGTTTTGTGCCGTGCATCATGGGTGACTACCACCAAACTGTCACTGCTGGAATTGCCAAAACTGGCTTTTTGTCCTGGGCTGCAGCCAATGGTAGCTTCCTCCTGCCCTTTTAGGAAGCATTGTGCAGCCTCTTCATTCTTCTCCCAGTCCTGATGACGACAACAGACAGGAGCCCAACAGAGCTCTCTCCCTTCCAAACCCCAGTGCCCAGGATATGGCAGGGATGGAGTTAATTTTCATCCCAGCAGCCCGTACGGTGCTGGGTTTTAGATCTGTGACTTTATCAGTTTGATAACACACCAGAGTTCTGGTTACTGCAGAGCACAAAGACCATCCCTGCTTCTCACTCCACCGCCCAGGGCGTGGAGGGAGGGTGTGAGGGGATGCAGGTGGGACCAGAGGCAGGGTCCATGGCAGCTGCTGCTCAGAGACTGTCTGGGCATCGATTGTGGATGGTGGCGGATGATCATCCCTGCAGCACTTACCCCCCTCCTGCCTTTGTGCTCCTCCAGCTATTAAGGTGTCTTTTTCTTCACCCAGGAGGTTTTATGACGTTTGTTATTCCAGTGCTCCCCCGGCTCTCCCTAGGGGAAGGACTGAGCAAGTGGCCAGGTCAGCTGCTGGATGGGGTCCACGCAACATACCCTAAACCCCTTAAAAGTACATTTTCAGGCTCATCTTTACAGGACTGAACTTTCCCCCCCCACCCCTTTTTTTTTTCTTTATTTTTTTGGCTTTTATGTTTTGTTTTTTTGGTGCTGTTGTTGTTGTTGTTTTGTTGGTTTTGGGTTTTTTTCAATTACAGCTAAAACCATCCTGTATCAAACAAAACCTCCCTTTAGTGTCTCAAAATGTCCTGCATTCTGATTTTTTCAGATGTCACATTCACTTCAGACTTTAGGTCATGTTAATTCAAACAAACACTAATTAAAGCCATGTAGGGACTTGGGACACACTGGGGCATCACGATACTTCTCAGGAGCTTTCTGGACCTCAGCCCTTGAGCTTTAGAAGGTAAAGCCATGAGTCTGGGGCAATGGCATTTGGGCAGGATTTGAATTCCCAGATCTTCCCCTTGTAGAAGTCAAGTCTCTCTGAGACACTGAGGAAGCAGAGAGAGGAAAAAGCAATCCTGGTTTGTCAGTTTTGTGTGCAGCTCTCAGCTGTGCCCATCTCTGGATTTTGTTCTCAAGTGCTGAAACATTTCAGGCTTCTCAGACAGGGAGAGCTGCACTTTTGGAGGCTGTCCAAACCATCCATTAAGCTTCTCTTAGTGAGTAAATTGTTCTGCTTGATTCATGGGCATCGCTCTTGTCTCTGAAGGGAGTTAACCAAATGTAACCAGGACTAGAGCACAGTGCTGTGCAAACAACTGGGACCAATTTGATCAATACTGAAACAAACAGCAAGAATTTTATCCCATCTGACATAGAAGCTAATTGAGTCTTGAAAAGAAGCTTTGTAGAGGCAGAGAGAACATTTCCACAGGTATGTGACCGTCCCCAAATCCCTCATTTCACATAGTCTTCCCTATCATTCTTTGCACCACTGCTTGCCCTAATTTTCTCCATCAGCTTGTCAGAGCCACTGGGATATTGTTGCACATGCTTTCTCTGCACTCATCAGTGGCTGGAAAAAATCTCAAAGCTTGGACCAACTGCAAGAGTTTCTGCACTTCCTACAGCATCTTTTCATTGCAACTCCACTGCTGCCTTCCTCTGAGCCAGCCCTGGGACAGCAGCACTTCACAGAGCTACACCCCAGCTCTGCGACTGAGCTAAAAGGTGAAACCCACTTCAGCTCCCCGAGCAGCTGATGTCTGGCCTGCTTGTTGCAAAGAGATCTTCACCAACAGCTCCAGTGACTGGAATTTTAACTTTCATTGTCATTCTCCCTCACTGGAGTACTGAATTGCACCAAGCTCCTGAGCAAGGTCCCCATCAGGCTCTCCTGCTCTTTTCTCCTGTCTTGGCCTCGCACAAGACTCCTTCCTGCCTCTGCAAAACCACTCAAGACTGTTGACACTTCACTCTGTTTGAAGAGCCCACGACTCAGGATAACAATGCTCCATTAGCAGTTTTCCCAAAGGTTGCAGTGATAACCAACATGACCACAGCAGCTGCAGAACAGGCATCAGTTCTGTCTCTGCTCCTCCCCGGACCCCAACAGCCCAAGGTGCACCCACGAGCCGTCACTGGAGGAGCTGCGCATGGAAGTGGAGCAGGAGAGATTTAGTCCCAGCACAAGAACCAGCCAGCCTTGCCAAAGTGTTTATGAGCAGCTACTGAACCCTCAAATGGCAATCTCAAAAGCCAACCTCACTTCACTCAGGCAAATTATGAGGGTTTCTGTTAATGTTGTTCAAGGTATACCCTTTTGCTTCCAGAGTAACCAAATGCATCTCTGGCCTATCATCTGCAGTGCAAGCACTGCCCAAACCCTTCCAGTGCTGACAAATATATTCTTCCATCATTGCTCAATTGCTGTTTGCCTAGTTTAGCTCCATTTATATTATAATAGCATTTCAAGCCAGAGCCAGCCTTCAAAAGCAGATGAATCTGAAATTAACAACAGAGGCATTTTCACTCTGAGGTCTGGATGAGAGCATAAAATAACTGAACTTTGTTCCTGTGGCTTATTACATCATCCAGCCCCTTTGACTGAAAATATTTCTATTCCTCGCTCCAGCCCATCTGTTCTTCGGAAAACTCCTTCTCTCTATTTACTTGAAAAACAACTAACTGGAGGCAAAGGCGCTCCCCCACCCCCAGAGGAAAGTATGTTTGCAATTAGGCGAAGAGCACTCCATGTTTATTCCTGCTGGTGCATGTGCATGCAGGCACATGTGTGTGTACGTGCCTATTTTTAGCCGCACTGTCAAAATCAGCCTAATATTTCACAGCAAAGGAGGTCTTCTTGACCCGCAAAACACATCATTACTTCTAATTAGGAAAAAAAAGAAACAGAATTGTCAAAAATATCTCTCTGCAGGGAAGACGTGCTGTGAGATGATGGGACTTTTCCCTGCTGTTGTGTTTTCTTTAGCTTTAATTTGCTTTGGTGTAAAAACTGAGCCCAGTTAAATCCCTCAGCCAGCAGGGAAAGGAAGAAGGGGCTTAGGACACTTCTCTGTGTGGGTTGAGAAAGACATTTTGTGTCTTCCTTTCAGATGAAAAAGTGCACTTGTCCAACAGAGGTTCACCTCATTCAGCACAGCCTCCCCTGCCTGTGCTGTGTTCAGGCTGTCCCTGCTGCTGTACCTCTCTTGCCCTGGAAGGAGACCAAGCTGAAGTGGTACAAGCACTGGTGCAGCCCACATCATCAGTACAAGAATTATTTCCACTGAGACAGTCGAGCACATCTCTAACAAGAGAGGCATTCTCCTCCGCTTGCCATCTATAATGGGAAAATGACACATTCTCCTTTGTCTTATTCCTTCCTCATTACAATCACTTCTGGGAAAAAAACCCACTACTTGACCACTTGCTGGGACTGTGCCTGCAATGAGGTGGGTCTGCAGTGAGTTTGTGGCCTCAGGACACAACTTCATACACACAAGAGCAGGAGCATGGAAAGACATTCATTGCACCATTCCTGGGAGCAAGACCTGCATGCCTGCCAGGTCACTGGGACACAAACACTCTGAAGAAATCCTACATGAGTCAGGGCTGAGCTCCTTTCAAACAATGACTGCAAAACCACAGGGAAAGGGGTGAAATCCCCTCTGACAACCTCGCCAGTGGATTCCCAGAAATGGTTGGTGAGAAGAAATGCGTTTGTAGTGTTTGACAGAAGGAAATCCCTCGGACAAGGCAGCAATTCCCTCCTCCAGCAGAGGAGGGAGGCTGAGCAGCTCCAGGATGTGCCCCCAAGGTGGAAGAGCACAACAGGCTCAGCCATTCCTTAGGGCCTGATTTATTTCTGCCATGACAGAAGAGAGGCTGTATAAATTTGAACAGTGACACTTGGACAAGTTTGTCCATTCAGCCAAGCTAGATAAGAAATTCCACCGTGTAGGACCTGACACACACACACACTGCACAACAGCCCAAAGGAGCAGGATTTCTAGGTAGTATTGGAGAACACGATTCATATTTCATGCTCACTGTGGCCTTGGTATCTCTGTTTAAGCCCTTAACCTCTACCTAATTTGGTTTCTGATCCACTTAGATCTGTACCTGGACCATGAATAGTTCTATTACAAGGAACTCCACTGATGGAAGTCTACTTTGTTGTTCACGTTGTAACAAAAATTGTATTTTTCTAGATACATGGTCTATTCATGTGCTTCTGCTTTGTAATTCACATTTGGTTATGTGAAACAGAGAAGTTTCAGTTCAACTGCTAAAAAGATTATGGTATACAAGACTATAAACTATAAAAACCTGAGCAGCAAACTACTGAAGACATTTTTTTTTTCACCAACCAACCAACAAACCAACCAATCACACACACACACACACAAAAAGGATTAAAAGAAAAACCCAAACAAAAAAAAACCAACCAATCCCACATCAGACAACCTGCTTTAAGTCTGCACTCCTGTTGAGAATGAAATGGGTTCACCATGTCCTGCCTTATCCACAGGGGTACAGAATACAAGTGCTTTGCCTTTCTTCTCCTACCTCCTTCTGACATTGTCAGATTTGGTTATGCCTGAGGAGTGCAGCAGGCAGACAGCAACACACAGTCCATTTAGCTCCATAAAGCAAAGCAGCCGTGCTTGCAACAAATTGTATTTCAAGACAGAATGAAACAGATCTTGTAAAGTGCATTATTTCAGAGATCAGATTTTAAAGGAAGTATTTGCCTGCAATCTGTAAGCATCACAGGTACAGACAACAGGTTTGTTTTTATTTCATGGCAATTTACAGGTGTAAGAGACAGAAGAACCACGCCTTTAAATTTTTTAACCTCCTGATATATCTAGTTTTGCGATTATGAACATTATTTACATATAGAAATTACTGTCCTTTCCTACCAGGAGCAATGTGGTAGTCAAGGAAGATGTTTTTCTACAGATCCAACTTAGACATACACAACACACTTCTGAGCCCTTATCCTAAAGTCTCTAACTCCTTCCTCCCTTGTGGCACTGAGGTACCACTGTGTCCAGTTTGCTTTCCCAACTCACTGCACCCTGCTGGAGGGCGTCCAGCTTCACCCAATAACCCCTCCATGCCCCTGCACACCACCCCTGTGAATCAATCCCATAGTGGGAGAGGGGATTTTCTTCCTGCTTGTCTGTAGCTTCATCTTTCTGCTTGCTTTGGGCAGCACTACTAAACACTGACTGTTTTTCCAAGCTTAGCCAGAACGGGTACAACCGATTTCCCGACATCCTGGCACCCATCCAAACCCTCCATTAGCCTCGAGTTCACAAACTGATACATCTTCCAAAAGGCTCATGGGCAACGCTACTGTTTCTGAAAAGAAATTAACTTCAGGTAAATGAAAATAAGATTTACTGCTTGGGGCAGGTTGCACGCAGTAAATTACTCAGGATTTATGAATTGTCATCCATAAGGTTCCATTCACTCGCAGCGACAGGGGGCCCTTGCATCGGCCACTCCGGGCACTGCCCATGAAACCTCTGCTATGTGTGCGCGTCGCTGGAGCAGCTCTGGGTGTGGATCCCATCTCCGCGGGGCTAAGAACTGCCCAAGCGCCATGGCAGGTGCACAGTCACATTATCCTGGTAGTGCTGGTTGACACAGCCCTGTGTAGGAGCCCCACCAGCACCTCCTCCTCCCCTTGCCCTGCCCTCTGCTGCCTCAGCAGCATGTGTGAGCCAGGCAGGGTGTGGGGAAGGGGCTGCAGAGAGACCCTCAGCTCCTTGTCACAAGGTTGAGTCCTTGGCATGCTGTTCACCAAGGGACACCAAGGCCACAGTGGAGCCTCAGGAATGTCCAGCCAGGCAAGGCTCTCCCTGCCACTGCTCCCTCTCACTGGCTGCTGGGGGCTCTTCCAGTCCAGGCTTGGTTATATCCAGTAGAAAACACAATATTCAGATTTAGGAACCTGCTCTTACCCCCTCTGGACTCGGTCCCAGACCCCACAGTCTTCTCAGCAGCATCAATCCTGAGCAGCGAAAGGTCCCTACCCTCAGCACAAATATGGATCTGCAGAGGCTCCTTCCGACATTTGTTTTCTCTTTCTGTGATTACTGAATTCCATCCAACCGCACAAACATAGTAATGTTGCGCCACCAAACGTGGAGCAGATTCCTCACCCCTAGGCAGCTCATCAGACCCTCACAATTCTCCGGTGTTGTATGTCCCAAATACACCTTCAGCAAGGGCTGGAACAGGTCACCTCGGGCTTGATGTTAAACCAGAGCCCGAGGGTTTTGCTGCTTCAAACTCCTCAGTTTGTCCAACACCTACAATCTTTTAGCAGTTTCACACACCACTTCTAGAAATATATTCTTAATAACACTGCTGCAAAACAACCTCAGGGGACCCAGTGTCATAAGCAACAGAGCCACCACCACTCCCGAAGTGTGCAGCCTGTGAAGAGGAGCCATCTGCCATCTCAGCACTCTGAGCAGAGCTGACCCTTCACAAACTCCCCCCAGGACCTGCTGGTAGCAGAGGGTGGAGGGGAAAACTTAACTTTATGCTTGTGGGATTGAACATCATGGTAAAAAAAGCCCAAACCTGAGTCCCCATCTGTTTTTCAGTATAAACATTGGTTTTCTGTGGAAAGGGGAGATTTTAAGATGGGGCAGAGCTATCCCTATGAAACAAAAGCTGTTTATGATTATCCAATATTGTGCCATATTAAAGACTGTTCCCACCAACAGCACAAATAGATCAGGGTTGGTTGTGGTTGGCTTTGTGTCACTTTTCCCTCCTCTTCCTGGGGGCTTCAAACCCAGCTTAAACCTTGGGTGAACAACGGCTCAAACAAAACCACCACAAGCAAAAGTCCTCTGAGCCAGCAGGGGGAAAAAAGCTTTTACCAAACTGCCACAAAATGGAGAATGCAGGAGAGAAGCAGTGCCAGGGCAGCTGGCAGCATCCCTGTGGAAATGGTGATCTTGGGTGCACAGGTAGAGTGAAATCCCCTCAGTTACCAATGCTACAGCATCGGGGAAACATCATCAAGGTTCAGTTCAGACAAAAATAAAATCCACCAAAAATAAAATTATTGATTTGAACTCACATTCTTTTCCTGAGGTTGACAAGTTTTATCTAACAGGTTGATTCTGTCACCAGCTTTGCACACAGAGCTATGGAAAATGTCAGAATTTCAATCATGTTTCTGGATGTTTTTTGCAGTAGCTGGTAATTCTTAATAATCCCTCAGAGCCATCCACTCTATAATTGCAAAAATAGACTCAAAATTAATGTGTAATAGAAAATAGGTGGCTTCAAATAAATTTTAAAGCTGAAATTTAATCTCACAGGAAAATGCCTCAGAGTTATCCAGAAGGAAAAACACCTTGTTGGGACAGGTTTTCCATGGAATTGCAGCCATGGGAGCACCACTGGACTCAGGGGAAGAGTACTCTTCACAAACCTTGAGGAAAAGGAAGGACGACCCTGAGCAAAGGGTCCATTTCCTTCCAATTTTTTTTTATTTTTAGGATTCACTACCATAGCAATGTGTCCAGCCATCTCTCCAGGTTAAGTTTTTTATCCTTTCTCCTGGGAAACCAATCCTTGTATCAATAATACTCAAGGCTATATCTGCATCTGGCAAGAATTCCCACAGCTTTCAATGGAGCTACAACAACGGCAAGCAGCAGATCCGCTAAGCCCACCCTAAAACTGCTCTTAACTTCCTTTGCTGCCTCTTACCTAAAGCCCCTTTGGGCTAGAACTTCTATTCCTTCAAAGTGGCTCACCCCTTAGAAATACACTCAACTTTTCAGCGTTTCAGCAAGGAAGATTTAGCTGCTGCAGCTGCTCTTTCAATCCACCCTGCTCATACCTTCAGTCTGGGATGGAGCCTCCTCCTACACATTTTTGGACACTTATGTGAAGCAAGCAGAAACCCCAAGCCTGCTGAGGTGGGAGCAGGTCTGGCACAGGATGCGGTCAAAGAAACCAAAGGATTAACAGCCATTAGGGAACCTCATCCAGGCTTCAAACATAAAACCCAACACTTCCTGCGTGGCTGAGGAGCACATGCCTGAGGGACAGTGCCCCTTTATGTGCTCCCAGACACGCCGTGTGTGCCTGGCTCTCCGGAGGCCAATGAGCTTCATTCAGCAGGGGCAAAAAATAGACAAAGATGAAATCAAATATCATGACATTTTCTCAATGTTTCCAGTCAAACAGAAAATTAAACAGGCTCAGTTTTATTGCCAGAATGTTAATTTATTCACGGCTTTGGGGAAAGCAGACTCAGGCACACACAGAAGGTCAGGTTTAATGTTGTTATTAGCTGTCCCTTCCTTCCTCCTAGAAATGCTCACAGAGCTACTTCCCAATCAAAGGGGAATATTTAACTCGGGGAAGATGTGGGTGAAGGGCTGGAGGATTATACAAAGGAGGAAAGCAAGGATAGTTCAAGTCACTTGGTGGCAGACAGGTGGAGCCGGCACCGTTTACCCCCAAATGATCTTTCTCTCTGCCCATGAGAGACTTCTGCTGTAACAGGGTTGTGGATGCACTGCACTGGGGGAGGTTGGGTTGGTTTGATTATGATTCAGTGACACTAAAATCTATTATTCTGTGAGCATGAAATATGGAGTGGGAGAGTTTACCCTCTTCAAATGCCAAAAAACTGATACCGAATCAAAGTTCTGATAAAAGAAATTAAAGGAGTAGATATATTCCTATATCATGGCCATTAAAGCACTGTAAGGGAGGGTAGGAAAGGTGGCTTAAAAATAACAAAGCGTTCCTAAGAACAAGTGTCGTCCCAGACTTCTCAAAATCAGGATTTGTGCCATGTCTGTACCTGGATGTGTATGTGTGTCCCACACACTCTCCGGGCTGCAGATTGAACCCCCTGTCTCCATGCAATGCAGAACACATCACTGGGTGCTCTGACACAGATATCATATCCTCATGCACAGAGGAGAGCTGGGCCAGGAGCAGAAAGGAAGGGAATTTGGAAAAAGTGACAAATCATCCACCTCCAGAGGCACCAAACACCAGCTGCAGCTCTGAAAATGGATCCCCAAACCCACCAGCATCGTTAGAGGAAAAGGGAACCTCCTCCCCTGAAATCACACTGCACAGAACCTGCGGCCACGGTGTCACCAGCTCACTGTGGACAAAGCTGGTGTGCAGCCTTCCACAGAGCTGTGGTTTTTCTGAACTGATTCTGGATCATCTTTCCAAGATCTCTGGCAACCGAAGGAGCTGGTTAGGAAAAATGGGCTGACTGCAGATGAAATGTGAACCTGGCGCTTGCTGGAATGGGCGCTCACTACATTCAAAGGCTCACAAGAGAATTCAATGCGGTAATGATTTTTACAAGCTACGGTGAACAGATACATTGCGAACCCCCCATAAAATCCCTCTTCTGAATTCATATTTACTAGCCCTTAGGAAATGACTTTTTCTTGGAAGATCAAACACCCTCAGTCCTTCCAACTAATTAAATTGATTTCCCTGGGAATAAATTGCAGTTGTCACCTAATCAGATGATGCATTTTAATATGTTGACTTTCCAGTGGTGAAGTATCTGAATTCCACAGTGTTTTGGTTAGACTATGTACCCTGCTTACGACCCAAGTCTAGTTTGTTAACAAGGAAGTTAACAGCTCATTGGAAAAAATTATGCCACCAATTCAAGTCCCCATTTCAGGTGTTTTGTTTGTTTGTTTTGTATGTTTTTTGTTTTATTTGTTGCTGTTGTTTTGGTTTAGTTTTTGAAAGCACTGAGAACTTAGCACATCACCAACATTCCTTGCGTCTTCTTGGATACTGTTTGTGGTCATACCAAGAAGCTCAGTGTCCCTCAGCTCTGGCTCAAGCCCTCTCCAAAATTAGATGTAAATTCTGGGTAAAAGTTTCAACATGCCTAACAGCTCGTGTTTATGGAACAGCAGTGACAGAAAAAAAGGTCCAAATACAGCCAGCAAAGACACAACAATGATATCTGAAGTCATTCACTGGGAAGGACTTAAGTTGTCCTGATGTGTCTCAGAGCCATCAGCAGTGTCAGCCCTTTGTCACTACTGCAGGTGATGGAAAATGCAACTCAAGTCAAACCGGGTGGAGAAATTGATGCACTTAGTGAAAGACTGTTAATTTACTTTTTAAAACCAGGAAGAGGCTGACCCAGAAATTCAGTTTTCAGTGATTTTAGTAGCAATGGGACCGAATGCAGAGGACAACCCTGGGAAAGATGAAAATGTGGGCTAAAACAAACTTTTGGGATGGTGAGATTCTTGGGAGCAATATCGCATATTCCTCCCTGGTGATACAACTATGAAGCAACTCCCTCTGGTAACTAATATCCCTTGCACTAGTGAAATACTTATGCCCCAATATCCTGTGTGACCAAGCCCTGAGCTGCACCTGGTCACATTGCATTTGTTCCCCAGAGAAGCTCAGAGGGATGCAGTTCCTTGCCAGGAGCTTTTCAGGGCATCACAAACCATGTGCCAGCTTCTTACTCATGGTCAGTGTCACAATATGAAAACATTACCAAAGTCTCGTGGTGCGAGCCATTAACACACTGAAGTCACTAAAGGTGACACTTGCACTTCTGCTCTAGGTACCAGCCCTACAGAGGATTGCTCCCAGGGGAAGCAGGAACACATTTGAGTGGGAGCCAGGGTTTCCAGGGCTCTTGTGAAGAACCCTCCTTGTGCACAATAAAAATACAGGCCAGCTACGCCAGCTTATAAGTGAACGCTGAGCAAAGGGGTTTGAGGACACACCAAGGGATAGGAAGCCCCACTAGAGGAACTCTGCTGAAGTTGCAAAGGCCACGCAACAGGGCATGAAATACACTAAAACGTTTGCATGACCAAAAGGTCAATCACACGAAGTATATGCCTTCAGTAAACTTTTTAGAAGTGGATTTTTTGAAAGAGCAAGCAAATTGTCTCTCTCGTCTCCTTAGATGTGTTTTCCTCCAAACCAGTATGAACACACATGACCAAACTTTCTAGCTCTCCGACAAAGAGCGATGGTGGGTCAGCAGGGACACAAACAGAACACTTAAGTCCCTCTGCTGCAGAAAATCAGGCTAGTAAATTGTTCTCAAACTGGACAAACTTGGTGTGGTTTGGGGTTTTTTTTTAGGTTAAGTGGGGTTAATGTTTGGATGAGGAGCACATTCCAGTGTGATTTCACCACTGAAATGCAGCCATCTCTGGGGTGGAGTCCTGCAGCTGCTGGTAGTGCACATGTATTTTGCTCAATACATCCAAAGAACAACTGAGGATACATCACCCTTGGGGTAGGATGCTGACTTGAGCATTCTTGGTCTTGCTCTATGTGCCAAGGAAACTAAAGGACTTTTACTTTCCCTGAGAACTCCTGTATTTTTTGGCTGCATTGATTGCAAAAGGGAAAGAGGAGATATCTCCCTCATCAGAGAGGCAGGAGGCTGATGGTGGCAGCACAGAGGGACATCTCTCTGCAGCAACAACCCGTCCTCCCACTCCTGGCCTTCACATCTACACCTCTTCCCCAAGGACCACGCAGCACCGCCTTGCTGGCTGCCAGCCTGGGAGACCCTGAGTGCAGAGCAGGAAGCTCTGAGGAACACCAGCATGTGCTGGTGTTCACCTGGCAGTCACGAGTGGCACTCATCCCTTCACGCCCCCCAGGTGACGACTGAGCAGCCTAGGGCTGTGCAGGGCTATCGAACACACAGAGCGAGATTCCACCTATGAATGGCTCACACTTTTCCCCCAACCTCCCCTCTCCTCATGCCTTGTCAGATCACTTCATCCTCCCTCGGAGGAGGCTGAAGATTTGGGAAAGCTGGCTTTGTTCCAGCTGTCTTGACACAACACAGTTTCTCCAATTCCTAATCATGCATTTCCTGGCACGATCCCTGCTGGAAAACCCAAGGTCTGATAACATTTGCTGACCTTTCCTTTATTATTTCCCATGGCGCTCTTCGGTCCCCAATAAGTTCTAAAACTGGGATTTGCCTTCCTGGAAAGCCAGACACTGGGGGTGAATGATTCAAGACCTTGGCATGAGGCTTCAGCAGCCCGGAACACAAAAGCAGTACCTCCCCCCACACACAGTGGATCCAACAGTAGGAAGTATTATTTTGCAGGGCTGTGCTCCGTGATTTCCTAGAAAAGCAACAAAAATGCCACATGTGTTTGTGTTTCCATGTGAATTCGGCACAAGGAAATCCACACAGGCCACATGTGGTTTAGAAATTGTAGGTGTTGTGAGCCTCGTTTCTGCATAATGTCTTGCCCTTGGTATGCAGTAAACATTCCACATCTTTAGGGGAAACTCCCACATAGGCAGGGGAAGGAGGGGCTTTAAAACCCCAGATCCCAGCTTCAGCACAAAGGCACGAGCGGACAATAAATTTTC
Source organism: Hirundo rustica (assembly GCF_015227805.2). NCBI lineage: Eukaryota > Metazoa > Chordata > Aves > Passeriformes > Hirundinidae > Hirundo > Hirundo rustica. The sequence goes on along the minus strand of NC_053461.1, from coordinate 4,391,737 downwards.
CATTTGCAAAGGAAGCGTCCAATTTCACCCGCTGATTTTGATACGCTGCTTTAACGAGGAGATTGTGCAAGAGCAATCACAGAGGGACCAAAAAAAAGCCCGTTCAGCCACATTTAAACTCCAGAGAGAGAAAGATCCCTGAGAGTTAAGGGTCTGACAACCACCAGGTCACACTGCAGAAGTCGATGGGGCCAGATTTCTACCCAGCTTTGCAGCTCACAATCAGAGCCTTGTTCAGAAAGAAAATTCAGCTCTTATCTCACTACCAAAAAAAGTCAATATAGTAGAGCACTCAGCTTGGAGCAATTGCTAAATCATGTCCTCCATGTCAGAAGAAACTTGAGTCTGGATAAATGCAGAGTGCTGACTCCGGGATAAATTTCTGCCTGTCACATGGGACCATAAATGTGTCTTTGTCCCTCTGACAGCCCCCTCTGACATAAGGATGTATGTTCCAAGATTGTTTTATTTTTTCCCCATTTTATGTTTCAAGAAAATGTAGTATAAAAAACAATAATGATAATAAAATCTAAATGGTTCTAAATGTAGAACAATTCAATCTGAAAAGTAAAGAACATGAAAAGTATTTGAACTGAAGCAAGAATGTGTCTACTAAATCAAACCAAATGTTCCCTTAGGTTTTCTGCTCAAGAACAACCTCAGATTTTGATTCAAGTATGATTTGAGATTGAAAATCTAACATTCACAGAATCATTATGGTTGGAAAAGAGCCCCAAGGTCATTGAGCCACCATTCCACACACCTATGAAGGAGAAGTCGTGCGGGGAAACATTGTTTGAGGAATGATTTAAAAAAAAAAAAAAAAAAAAAAGCCATGAGGTCATTGTTATTGATTCCAGGTTGAACTTTGTAGATTAATTATGGAGGAAAAAAATAGGTACTGACAGCTCAATGTTGACTTTTAAGCTGGTTATTAGAACAAAGCAGGCCGAGCATGATCTTTAGAGGAAATAGCTTCAGATAGGGTGATGGTGCTATGTTTCTTAGGTAACTGGACTCTGGCCAAACCATCTGGCTCTTCTGCAGTTCATTCTAACAAAGAGGACTTCACAAAGCCTGGAAGAAAATCCTGTGCGCAAGAAATGTAAGAAACATGCTCAGAAATGTGCCATTCAAGAAGATACTTGATACATTTCAGAAGGATTTAGAGGAAAGAAGGTACAAAAATTGCAAACAAAACCTAAAAAAAAGAGCTTGTACCTGAGGAAAAAGCAGTACAGTCCCTGCATTGTGGGGTTTTGTATTATTTGATCCTGTGTAGGAAACAAGCACCTTACTATTGAAAGGGAAAGAAAGCCTCTTTCTCCTGGGGCAGAAGAGAGCAGCAATCTCAGGGTCACAGTTCCCTAAACACACCTTGGATCAGGAAGCCTCAGAACACAGTTTTCCTGCCTTCTTTCCACCAAAACTCAGGGAGAGCCACCTCAACCCAAACACAACGACGGTTTCCTCTGATGTAGACAACCAAGCAAAGCAGCCCGAACCCAAATCACAGCCTACTCATCTCCAGCCTCTTCAGCACCAGGGTGAAGCACAGGTCTTCCTCCAAGTCCCCTGAATCCACTGCCTTTCATCTTGGTAGCTGAAGCAGATTTGGATTCACAGGGTTGTACTTTGTGGAGAACAAGAATATAACTGTGCCTCATCTCTCATTTGGAGGAGCATCTGCACATGCAGACTCCAAGTCTTACAAGACAAACCTGTGTTGATCTGACAACCACAGAAAATTTGGCAGGGAAAAAGGAGTAATTAGGACTCTCAGTAGATGCCCCTAATCTGCTCTCCAAGGCAGATAGGGGCTTATTGACAAATTCCTTGAGTTCATTTGGGTATCAGAGGAGTTTCTCCCACTTTCAGGCCAGCCAAGAGCTCTGTCATGTCCTGCACAATGAAATTAGGCTGTGTCCCTCCTCTTCATCAGCCAGGCATAGGATTGAACAAGAACACGACTCAGCAGATTGAGACTGACCTTTGCCAGCCCTGGAACATCCTGGGACGACTTACTCCTCTGACAAGGCTCATCTGTTCTATTCAGGTTCCTACCTGCACTGCATTTGTGGCAGATGTCCCCCTGCAGACAACAACCCTGGCTCATTGAAGCGAGCCGTGACAGTGCTTGTGCAAGGTGAGAGGGTCTCCACACAGGAGAGGCAATAGCTGGCAGGACAAGGTCTGGTTTTTCCAAGGGAGCCATAGGTTTGTCCTGCAGACGAAGCAGTAGAGCCTCTCTGTGTCTAGGAGGGTTAGAGACCTCTCAGCTCTGAGCTCTGTTTATGTGTAAGCAAATTTAAACAATTGTAACAATTTAAACAACTATTAACTATGAAATAGCACCTTTTGTGCATGATAGCTATTGTTTGAGCTTTTGGGTTTCATTGTCCCAGGAATCTTTTATTGAACTGTGGATTCGGAGTGTCAAGTCAATGGTTCAAGTTAAGCAAACAGCTCTGAGCCCTTCATCAAGCTTCCCTTTGGTTTTTCTGCCCTTCCAGGCTCCCAGTAACACCAGGGATTAATTACCCTCTGCTCCTCAGGCAATTTGACAGCTGGTCCTGCCAGAATCCAGCACCCTCCACACGAGCAGGGATGGCAAACTGCTGAAACCAAAGGGACGTGAGATTGACAGAACTCACCATTGGAGTTAAAACCAAGGAGCCCTTATCCATGAGGCTGTGCTCCTCCAGAGCCTCAGGCAGCTCCCCACCAGCACTGCCCAGTCAGGGCCACACAAACACTCCCACCTCTCCTCTTTCCCACGTCCCAGCTCCTCACTTGGTTGATTTCATTCTCATCAAAACCATCCTTTGCTGCTCGCTTTCATCACTGACTCTCCAAGGATCTGCAAGGAACTGAATTTCTTCCACCTCACCTGGAGTGAGGGTCAAAATCCAAAGGCAAAACTTTTTGCCTTATCCAGAAGCTTTTTCTCTGCATGAATGGTCTCAAAGGTGCTGGCAGTAAATGCATCGACTGTTCATTTCACACTTTTTCAGCTTTGACTGCCCTAAAACTACTTTTCCCCTCAAGTGAAAAGGTGCATAAACATCAAAAATCTTTGGTCTTGGTACAAATGACAGACATAGAGTGAACCATTCTGAAGGGTGCCAAAAGGAGCTGGTCCCCTCTCTCATGTTCCCCCCATTAATGCTCTTTGCCACAGCTCTGGTGCACTGAACCTCCTCCCCACATACAGCAGACCTGCTTCTGGCAGGTTATCCAGGTGCACCTTCCCAGCACAACGTCTGCCAAGCACCAGGACCTGTGCCAGGGAGGAGATGGGAAGACACAGCTGGGAGCAGGGGGAGGATGTAACAGTTCACTGCTGCCAGGAGGAAGAAATCAGCTGCAGCATCTGAAATTCACCCTCGTGACTCTGACTACCAAGGTGTGACTGAAATAGAGAAGACAGTGAACAGAGCTGGAACCCATGCGCCTCCTGACTACAGCAATTCCACTCCCCCTTGGAGCCTCACTTTTGTCCCCCTGACCAAATTTTTCTGAGAAACTTCATTTCATATTTTCCATCCTATCTCCCCTCCTTCTGATTTGATTGCAGAAATTTCAAAAGCACCCAAGAAATGAATTTGCCTGATTTCTAATGGGGAAAAAAAGTATCCAAAAGCCCCTTTGGCTGCATCCCCATAACAGCCCATATATGCAGCCTGCCATAAAGAAATAACAGCTATTTACTGAGTGATATAAAGATTAGTCTAATGCAATAAATACTTCCAAACATTGTTGAAACATTAACTAATCCACTCTCACAGCAGCTCCTTGTGGCAAATAAAGACCATTCTTTCTGTGTGGAAGGGGGTTTAGAGCAGAGATTTCTCTGCCACGTGCAGCAGAACCTCGTGGAATTGGCTCTGAAATCGTCAGTGCTATCAGTGACCCCCTTCAGGGATGGACCAGGTTGTGGTGCGAGGGCTGATAGAAACACAAACCTCAGCTGGATACTCTTTAAGAGGAGGATCTCATACAGATGTAGATAGTTGCCTTCCACGGAGAGGAAACTTCTACTTAATCACAGCCAATTATTCTAAAATAAACATAATTTTGTTCTTCTTCACTGGATGGCTCTGATTAAAAGATGAGAGGGACCAACAACAGAAAACAGGCCCATGAACTCAGGCAAAATATAGGATATAGTGGTTGATGGCAAAAAAAATTGCTTTCCACAGACATTTCAGACCCTCACAAGTATTTCAGTCTATGATGGTTCAATCACCCTGAAACCACTGTGGTGAAAGGGGTAGGTATAAATACAGACTAATGCATCTTTATTAATGTCTCCTTGGATTTTAGAAAACAACTACCTATGGAAACAGCCTACTCTGTATCTGGAAAGATATAAAAAGTGTTACGTAACTCTTCCACCCAACCAAATATTTTCTATATCTGATAAAAATACATAAAGTCACACATAAAGCTCAAAGGGGGCAAAGGATCCTACCCCTGTAAATCAACTGGGATCAGTTTCTCCCTTTCCAGCTGGCTGTCACACATGAGTTATGACCCTGAGTTAGCTCAGTTGGTCAGAGCATGGTGCTGATAACCTCCTAAGGTGCGTTTGATCCCTTTGTGGGCTTTTCACATAGGAGCTGGACCTGACAATTCTTGTAGGCACCTTCCAATTCAGAGTGTTCTGTGAAATCTGAGATCCATGAAATCTCCTGGGCACCCTGGTATCCAAGGGCAGCTGCCTCTTTGCTCTGAAGCAAGACCTGCCATGCATACATCAGCAAACTGCCCTGCTCCCTTCTTGGGGGCTCCCCAAAGCCTCTGCTGTGGAGGGCTTGCTCATGGCAAGAAAGGGAAAGGTGGTGGAAAGGGGACAAGCAGGCAGTGAAGGAAGCTGGCTGTTAGCAATACCTCCCATGGCTGCAGGCAGGCAAGGGACCACTGACCCTGGGCCTTCTGTTCGACCTCAGGAATGGGAATGCACAGGCCTGGAAAGCTCTCTGCAGACCATCTCAGATCCCCAGAGACTGACCCCATTCTCTGCAAATGAACCGCGGTGCGTGGCGAGGGCCGTGCCCACACGCCAAGGGAAGCTGGTTTTCACACAGCTGGGTCTGCCAGGCACCTCCAAATCCCTCATGGGAGAGCCTGCAAACTGAGCAAGAGCCCAGCAAGCACAGCCAGGCTGGAAGAGGCTTGGGGCTGATGGACACCTCTGGACACCAGGCCTGCAGGGGAGTCTGTTCCTGCCAGCCTCGAGAGGGAAGGACAAGAAAAACCCACCAGGAAAAACTTCACAAGAAGTAAAATCAAGCTTGGGGACAGCCCCCTGTAGGGTTTACCCTTGCATGACTGAGTAAGACTACTTCATTTTCGAACACAATGGTAGAGGTGAACACTTCTGGGACACTCTGTCCCTCCTGGGGCTGCTCCCTGCCAGGACATAGCCACCAGCCACCTGGCAGCAGGACACAGCACAGTTTCACTTTTGTTCCCTACCAATAAAGCAGAAGGGGACCCAGCTTCTCTCTCTGGCAGAGATTTGGATAAACCACACCGAGTTTGTGTTGGGAATCCCAGGATTAAAGGTGGCAAACATGGCTATGCTTCACAGCCCAGGATGACATCTACCCACATGTCACCCCGTAATATTTCTCATTTTAGACCCAAAGGTTCGTGGGTGTCTCCTAAGCTGCCACTATCTCCATTTCCTTGTGGAAATTAGAGACCGGAGGCACAACCAACAGAGCCAAGGTTGAACTGAATGTTGCTCCCACACAGGGTAGAGGAGGTTCCCACTGCTGGGAACATCTGCTATCTTGGAGCAGCTACAAGAATGTCTCTAATCCTTTCTGCACTGGTCACATCAGAAGGCAAAGGCAGGGGTTATGCAGAGAGCAAGGCTGGCTGGGAAGCACCTTGCCAGTCCAGCTGGGAGGACACTGGTGCTTTTTACTCTTCTCTCTCAGAGATGGAAATTCGGTGCTAATCCCAGCTGAGCAGTGCCAAAATCCTGGCGAGAGCCACCTGTCACACTCCAGCAGGAGCGAGTGACATCCCTGGGACGGGCTCAGCTGCAGGGGACAGGGACAGGAGGAGGCCAGTTCAGCTCTGGGTGTTCTCTCAGTCTGCTCAGTGAGTACAGAGCAGTGGAGAAACCCTCTCCAGGTGGACACAGGAACCTGGCTTGCCTTCGTCCAGCTCAGGGGCCACCCTGGGAGCCCCCACACTGAACTGTCCCCATAACCTGCTGGGGACCTGCCAGCAAGAAGAGGTGTGCAAAGAAATCTCCTATTTTAGACAAACCCATAATTCAACAAACGCACTGAAATATTTTTGTTAAATACTGAATTGGGGGGGGGGGGGGGGGGGGAAGCTTTGAAATTCCTATTTTGACATTTTTAAAGTAACAAGTCACGAGGAATACTCTGGGGTATTTATAAGTATCTTTGTTTAAATACAGGTTATAAAGAGAGTTAAGGTTTTTATTTGAAGTGAGAATGGGGGGTGGGATCTGCAAGTTCCTGTTTTGCTGTGTGGGGTTTTGAGATGGGAAATTTTGAGTTTGTATCCAGGTTCAGGAAAAAGAAAAAGAGGAAGAGAAGACACTAACTTTTAAATTTTTTCCACAGACCAAAGCCTTTATCCCTGAGCCACTATCTCTACTCACCACCTCCATTGCTTACATTTCCCCATCAAAACCATCGTGTATCAAGCAAGGCTGCATCCACAGTCAGCTAATTAACATTACAGAGGCCTGGGCTTAAGGAGAGAAAGAAAATAACCACACTAAAACTCGCAAGCAATGAAACCCCAGTGGGAACAGTCTGGAAAATTCAACCTTGCCCTGGCCAAGAGTTTTCCCTCTGTGAAATATTTCTGGAGCAGCCGAGGCAGTAAACAGCATACGGAGCTGATGTGCTCCATATGACAGAGACCTGCGAGGAGAAATCCCTCCCAGCCCCTGCAGGGACACAGGAGCTGGGAAGAGAGGCAGTTTTTGCTCCTGCCACTGGCTGTAGTCAGGCCAGTTCCTGGTCCTGTCATTGCCCTCTCTGCTGAGAGGAGATGCTGGTTTCCTGCATCACACAGGGCTAGGAAAGCCAGGCTGAATCCATGGCACCACACGGGGACAACGGCCACAGGCCACCAGGGATGATGTGGTCACCACAGCACACCCAGGGAGGCTCACCAACCTTCTGTCTGCCTCCAGCTTTTTTCTCATGCAAAATACCCTCCCCACAGAGCCCACCGCAACTTGCCTGGTGGATTTTGGATCACGTTGGTCTAAAAGGAGCATTGCAGCGGAAACAGAGGCAAGAAATCAGGTATCTGTGTGGGGGACGGGGTAACAGGATTAACACAGGACTCCAGGCAGGTACATCTGCTCCAAACACAACCAGAGCCACCATCTCACACCAGGGTGTTCTGAAATCAAAGCCCATCTGTCTGCAGAAGGTAGCGTGTTATCTGCGAGGAGCTGAACTCCAGAGCTCAGTGATGCTCCTGGGGGACAGCTGAGGGATGCAGCTTTGGCACTTATCTTGTCTCTTCCACGTGGCAATTATAAATCCAGTTGGTTGGATTTACATATGCCAGCTGGCTCTCTGGAGGTGAAGGGGCGGGATCTTGTCAGGGATATCAGCTGGAAACGTGGATTTAGGTCCAGAGGAGCAAGCAAGCATTGAGCTGTGCTGCCTCCAGCCGTGGAGCAGCTTCAGCCAAGCCCCCAAAAGCAGTAGGATGTGTCAAAGTCCAGCCCAGTGGACTTTGCAAACACTTGAGTAAAGCAATCCCAGGAGTTGAGGCAATCGGCTGGCATTAGAGCAGGGCAGGAAACAATGTTATCATCTAAGGAGAATGTGGTATTTTGTAATGTTTTCTTGTCTAGTAAGAGTTTTTGGCAAACCAAGTGTAAAAAAAAAATAAAACCCCTCAAGATATTATTTTAAGCATTCAGTCTGTAAAGGCCTCTGTCCCTAGCTTGGTCTCAAAGGCCAGAAGAGCAGTTTTAACTCATAACTGATCAGGTTTCTCAGTGTTAAACAATACAAACTAAAAAGACAAACTGATCCTGACTCCCACAGGCGTCTCCCTGCCCAGTGCCCACGGTATCACCGGCATCCTTTGGTACCTGGCTCTTCCTGGCCATGGACACACTTCTGCACCCACCTGGGGGCTGGCTGCCTCCTCCCTCCACCCTGCTCAGCAAAGGGAATAACCAGTTAGAAAACAAGCAGGAGCCCATGGGCTTTCTGCTAAAACGAAGCCAAGCAAGCAAGATCTGTAGCGCAGCTGGAAATTAGTGCATGGTTGTACATCTGCAGATTTACTGTTGCACCCTAATCCAGAGGCCCCCAGCTATTGTGATTTAAGTGCCCATGGGACCAGCCAAGGAATGTAATAAATGCATGGACAAAAAAAAAAAAAAAAAAAAAAAAAAAAAAGCAGCAAAATACAGTATCTGAAACAGAATGGCCTCATAATAAAAGCCAAAACAAGGGTGTTGAGTTTTCCCCTCTGCATACAGCAGAACCCTCACCTCCCCACCTCTGCTCCAGGAATTAAAACATGGAGCTACGCCAACACCTTTGCACTCAAGGACCAATGATGCCCTCTACACCAATTCAAACTTTTCTCAGGCGATGCAAGACCCTCACAGCATTGTTAACTCTGTCATTTCAGGGACAGAGCACCTATCTCCATTGGTTGGAACGGGCAAAGGAGTAAACAATGGGGAAGTCATGGTTTCACCGTGGAGGGGGGATTATTTCTCTGCTGGCAGGAGGAGCCAAGGCAGGGGACAGTGCTGCTGGTAGATCCATCAGGGCCAGGGCGTGCACTGACCCCCTGTGCAGAACTGCCATGGCCAGGTGGAGCATGGACAGCTGCTCAGAGGAGACAAGTGAGGGTGACAGGACCAAGGCAGGGCCTCGGGAGAGAAGTAAGTCTGAACAGTCAGATCAGATAACTCAAGGAAAGCATTTTCAAGAGAGCCACTCACAAACACCCCTTCTTAAGGGGAGAGAAAAAAAAAAAAACAAAACAACCCCACGATCCCAGATTAATCCTGTGCAGCAATAAAGCCCCCAGTGACTTGCTAAGCTGTTTGTGCAGACAGCCAGACTGACACAGCCTGAAATCAAGGAGGGCTCTCAGTGTCCAGGGAACCGACTGCACGCAGCCAATACTCGTGCTCTCCATTCAAGCCCCAGGGCTTGGGCTCTCACCACAGTGACTTCTCTAGAAAGAAAACAAATTTCTCTGCTTCACAGCCACGGAGACAAAACTCAAACCTATTCACCCTAAAGATTAGTCACAGTAAGAAAATTAGATTAAAAGCTGTTGGCTGCTGAGGGCCCCAGCTCAAGGCTGCTGGGTCCCTGTGAGCTGCAGCAGTTGGAACGGAGATAGGAAAGCACACTGACCCCAAAAATGCGTTTACTCTTTCTTGCACATAGACCAGAACCTGCAAGATGAGCACAAAGCTGCAAAATGGCTGTTCTTATCCCACTCCTGCTCCAGCAGACCTACAATCAGGCAGAAAGACTCACTGGGATCAGAATGGGAATTGCTTCAAAAGCAATTAAAACCTGCTGCAGCAAAAAATCCAGCAAGCACCAAAGCACAGTGCTGGAGCAGTCTGCTGACATTCCCTCCACAAGCCATGCTGCCTAGGTAGCCTTTTCCAAATGAGATTTCCATCCTATTCATTTGGGTAACACAGACTGTACCCTTGGGAAGAAGGGGGAAAACGAAAAAAACGCAGGAAGATCAAAGCTCTGCAAGTTCATAGTGTTTTATTAGTTCCTTCCATCTGTCACGCACCAATGACTCCTCGGGAATAAGCCCCCTCTTGAGAACCACTACCTTTTCCTCGCCGGCTCCGGCTCGGGAGCAGCCGCTATTGTGCTTCTTTATCGGTATTTGTTCCATCTGAACGAGCTCCGGGCTCCTCATTCACAAACCAGCCTCTGCTCCTTGAATCAGAGGGCGAGGGAGGGGGAGGGATGGAGGAGGATCTTGCTGCGTCTCCGTTATCCCTTTCACGTTCCGCTCGGTGCCTGCCGCATCAATGGAGACCTCGGGAATTTTTGGGCTTTGTTCTCTCCTCACGCGGGGGCTCTTCCTGCTAAAATAGCAGGTAGCAGCAATAACCCTGGGCAGACACAATCATATGGATCCATCTGCCAGGGCGAGGGAAAGACGCAACACGCTGCTTTTGGAGAAAGAAAAGCGCTTTGGGGGAGCAGGGAAGAGGAGGGGGAAGAGGCAGATTTCCTGAACACCTCTGAATAAGGCGGTTCAGAGGGAGAGTTTTATGATGGAGAAAAACGCCTAGGTCTGTTATTATCAGGATGCAAATGGAGGAATATAAAAAGCTGATTGCAGTGGGTAAACTCCACGAGATGCAGTGCTGTGGAAATGGAAAAGGCTCCCACGCATCCATGGCCCTTCTCACTCCAAAGGCACTGCAAGCAAGCATTGTCCTGCTTCCTCCAGAGCTGTGAGGCTCTTTCACAAATATATGATGGGGGCAGACTTCAGTCGCCTTGACTTTCACCATCGATTAACAATGCCCTAAGTGGAAGCGTCTGAATATGTTCAAGCTCCCACTCAATGGAATCAACTCAAGCATTCAAAATTGCTCTCAGCTCCTGGTTTCAGGAGGGTTTGACCTTGTTTCACTGAAATCAAGCTCCTTGACTAAACACAGGCTCAAGAAAATCGAGAAGGTTTTGTACGGAAGCCCTCAGGGCAGCAGACCCAAGCAGGGCAGCGTGCCCTGGGCACACATCCCACAGTCACACGGGTGGGTGGGTGCAGACACCTGCTCCCATCTGTGTTCCTCACCCGTGGCTCTTTGGGGAGCTGCAGCTCCTGGGTGGATGATAACCCCTCTCTGTTCTTCAGCAGGGCTTTTGCTAATGCACTGCTGGTGACTTTGCGTGGATGGTGCCCACTGTGCTCATGCTGGGTAACGGCTGACTCTGAGAAGGAAATTGCTCCTGCTCCTTCGCCCAGGAGAAAGCTGCCTGCACGCATCAGCTGCTGCTTTCCTCTGACCCGTGCCACCCCCTTACCCTGCTCCATCTGTCTCTGTAATTCAGGGCTCACATTTCATCCAGCCTGGCATTGCCTTTGCCAGCCACTGCAGATGTTCAGATGTGGATATTTGGCTGGTGTGAGTTTGGCAGAGTAGGTAGAAGTGGCTGCCCCTGCCATTCCCAGACCTTTTCCTCTAGGGCCCCAGAAGCATCTTCTCCAGGTCCCCAGGTCCTGTGGTGAACCAAGAGCACATGGAGCTTACAAAAGGCCTTAAGGTCCTACCACCTGCTTCAGAAATTCGTGTTCACAGTGCCCTGGGCCCAGGTTGCACATGGCAGAACAGAACTCCTTTTTGTTCGAGGGCTCAAGCACAGAGCCAGAGTAGCTGTGTAACCTCTCTGTTCTGCCTGGGAGACACAGTGTGAGACACTGCACACAATCTCCTCCTCCAAAACAAAAGGGAAAACCTAGTAATGGGCTATGGGAAAAACAAATATTTTCTTTTTTTGATCCCAAGGGTATGTTTCCCCTTATTTAATAGGGTGCTAATCCCACAGCATATCCCTGGATGTGTTTCCTTTCTTGGGGGGTATTTCACTCAGACTAGCACCACCTGGGCATTCCTGAGGGGATAGGGTTAGGATTAGGGCCCCTGCCACTCTTCCCTCCTGACACCTTAATATCTGTATAGAAAGAAGCCATTCCATTTTCACACACCAAAGGCCACGGAAGCCAAGCAATTAAAACAAAGGAGGATTTTGAAATCAGCATTTCACTGAACTCTCTCTTCCCTAAAGCTTTGCCACTCTCACTCAGTGATCCCAGGAACCAGCATATGTGTATTTTGAGGCACATCCCTTCCTTCAGCAGAAAACAAGCACAGGTTGTTTTCTCAAACCCCAGCGAGCATTTTGCGTGTTCTGCAGATCTCAGGGCAACGTTTTGAGCCATAAAGCTATTCATAAAAAGACTTTTAAGTGTTCTCTGGTCTACAGTGCCCCAACTGCAGTCTGGTCTTGGAAGAATAGCTGGCTGGCCTAAACATCAGAGTGGATTATTGTCCTGAGGGGTGAAGTCGGAGATGAAGCTGCTGCGCGTCATTAAACAAACAGATGGAGAGACAGCCCTGGAGGCTCTGACAGAGCCCGATGCTTTCTGGCTCTGAGTGCACTTGTTCCAGGGGCAGGAGTGGCTCCAGAGCCACCCTGTGAAAGGAAGAGATACGGCTGTGGACTGCAGCCTCAGAGGCTCGAGCTCACTGATGACAGAAAACAGAGGCGAGAAGGAGACAGAGGCCTTTTCCTTCACGAGAAGCAAGCATGTCACAAGGCTCTGCTGGGAGTTGGGAGGGAATCCAAACTGGCCAGAATGTGCTCACAGGTGCTTTGCTGAAAAGAGCACAATGAACACCCTCAGATATTCAGACTCTGCCACCATTTCTGGTACTGGGAGCTGCAGCTCTCAGGGGATGCATTTCTTAGCATTTTGTTTTATAGGTCTCTAACATTTTAAAGATGGAGTTTTAGAAGAGAAAAATATAAACTACAGATGCATTTGTAGGCATGTCCTCATTTCTCATTAGAGTTCACTTCCATTTTCATAAATATACAAGCAAACAGCACAGTTCTTTCCAAACTGGAAACTGCTTCCACTTGTCGCAAACCTGCTGCAGCTCCATCACCATTAGGACATGGAATGTCTTGGTGCAGTGTGCCTGGAGATCCAGGCCCTTCCCAAGCCAGCACGCTCCTGAGCTGACACACTGCTCTGCCTCCTGCCCCTTATCCCCATCCCTCCTCCCACCGTACACTTGTCGGACAGCAAGGGCTCCAGTCACAGCACAAATGCACAGAAACCAATTTCCCAGCTCAGTTAGCAGCAGCTCCCCAGCACACCCCTGCACAGGCAGCAAGACAAAGCAGGACTGCCTCCTCTACACCAGGGCCTTCCCTTTCCTGAGAGAAGCGAAGGCAGGCAGATGCTAGAAACCAGACCATTTCTCTTTCATCCTGAAAAGAGCAATCATTACAGCAAGCCTGCTAAGGAGGATGAAGTGTGTTCCCTCCAAATGTTTTTCTGCAGCTGCCTTGTAGTTTCTCTGCTTTTATGCTACCCAAAGGTACAAATCAAACAAGAATGAGGCAGCTTCCTCTGAACACTCACATTTATCAATATCATCAACCAGGCAGTCAGCCCTGCTGTGAGTAGGGGATTGGACTAAAAGACCTCCAGAAGTCACTTCCCACCTCAGTAGTTTTCTATTTCTATGACATTCTAGAATTAAAGCCAAGACAAAAACATAAAAACAGTCCCCACATAGTTTTTGTTTCACTTCTGACTACAACCACTAGTTAGGAACTTTCCATGAGTTCTCCTGGACTTCCTGTTTTGACTTTCAGTGTTCAATCCCAGAGGATTCAGTGGAAGTCTGGCACGGACTTCCAGCCAAGTCAGGCTCTTGAAGGGGGATGAATAACTTAATTTACCACAAATCCTGTTCCATCTACAGAGAAGTGGAAGTCACCATCCTTCACTGAAGTATCTCACAGCCAGACCTTGTTTCTGGCATATCTGGGAGCCTGCTCAGGTCAGCACTTTAGGAGGATCCTGCCAGTATAAAAGCAGCCACCTGACAGCCCAGTGAAATGGAACTGAGCAAAGATTTCTTCCAATCTTTTATTCAACATGAGTAAGTGCATGACCTCCGGTCCCAGAGCAATCTCACGATTGCACTCTGAAAAATTCCCTGCTTCAAGAGATGCTGCAATTTTAGAAACAGAGGAACAGTACAGTGCTCTGGAGCTCTCCAGATGGGGATGAGGCAGCCCATAACCTGCCAGAGAGATATCTTTTAATGGATGCATCCTGTTTACCTGGGGGAGAATGATCTCATCCACCTACCTACTTCTTAGCAGCCTTTGTCATGTTTAGAAACCAGGAGGTATCTCTGAGATGGTAGGAACTTCTCACAGAGCTGTTCTGGCTGAATTTGTGCTAAGCTGGTATTAATATCTGTTCCTTTACCTCTATTTCTGACAAAGGCTCCAAGCATTAGCAGCTTCAGTAATGATTCATGGGTTTAAATTCCTAAATCTTTTGAGAACAGGAAATTAAAACCAAGACGAACAATACACACAGATTAAATATATTTAGTTGCTGTGTTTCTTGTTGAGAAACTCAGAGAACTGTTTAGTGGTGCTTTTCATGTGGCTGCTCCATGTGGAAATGATGGCAGCTCGCCTCTGAAGTCAAAACGGCAAACTAAAGGGGGGCTGCAGGAAGATATTTTATTGTTTTCCTTGTGCTTTCTGCTCTCCAGCAGAGCTCCTCCGGGCAAGGGCTTTCCTCCAGGCTCCTCAGCATCAGATAAAAACAACCAAAGGAATGGCCCAGATTAATGGTAGGGCACAAGGCATGAGGGAGGGAATTTACCCTTCTGTGGGTAAGATCTTCCAGAAGGAAGACCCTGGGAATGTTTGCTGAAGAGGTCACCTTCTTTCCAGGTGGACAGTGGCAGACAAAAGCTGGTGTCCAGCAGCAGCTCCTCTCTGGGAGAGAACCAGCAAAAGCACACAGTTCCCAGCATCTCCCTCCTCTTTTTGGGCTGAGGCATCCTTTTTTGCATTTCATCCATGACTGTGTTGAGTCAGGAATCAAAACCATCCCTCAGAGCCCCAGTTCAGTGCCCTGGCTGCTCAGTCCCTGCTCATCTGCTCTCGTGGGGCCACTTGTTGACAGCTGTTCCATAGAGCCAAGGATCCCAGCCCTTTGTTTTTCCCTACCTCATTAGCTAAACAAACAATGACACCATATAAAATACCACCCATCTCGGCTGTCTAGGAGATGCAAGTCCATGGAAAACTATGTTGGAGACAATTTTAGAAGCAGGCTGTGCCTCTGCCAAGCGCTTGGATCAGCGTGGCAACGGAGAGCTCTGCTCCAGTTCTTGGAGAGCCAGGAGCACACTGAGCTGAGCTGAGCTGAGCCCACTGTGGGACCACAGAGCACGGGCAGGGAGATACCAGGGAGCTGAGGTACCACACTGCTAAGGCTTCCAACTAAAAAGGCTGTTGATGACCAGAATACCAGCGCCAAGTAATTAATTGGGAATAAATTTGAGTTACAGATACTACCTCAGGCTGAAGCCTTAAGGGAAGATGTTATGAGGACTTACTGGATGGGGAACACATTTCCACGTGACTTTCAGCACCAGAGGTTTTAAACTTAAGCTGCCACAGAAGACCAAGACTGCAGAAAAACACAAGAAGAAAGGAGCAGATGGTGGTATGGCAGCCTTCAGTGTCCTCACAGACAAAGCAGAAGGACGTGTCTGAGGTGAGTTAGAGCAGCCTGTTCAACTCACTCAGCTCAGCACTTGTCTCAGACAACAAGCTCAAATCCTTCCAAGAGCGGTCACCCAGGAGCACAGAGCTCAGGAGAAGGTGAGGTCACCCCATGGGCAGCCAGGACCTTGGTGAGAAATGAAGTGGTTTCAAGTGAGGTCAGTCTAGCAGTACCCATCCTCCTGGAGAGGATGAGGAGTGCTCTTCAAAGCCTTGAGTGGGAGACACGAGGATCACAGGGAACAAGGGCCCTTCTCAGTGAATTTCAGGAGAAATAGGAGGTGAACTCCAGACAGGTGAGGACAGTGAGGCTGAGCTTCACCTTGTAGCTGCACTATCCCTGCTCCCCAGCCCACGCAGCCCCAAAATCATGCTGCTCCCTTCCCCAAAACAAGGTAGCCAGGATTATGGTAAGCAAAGTGCTTTTGTGGAGAAATCTATTCTGGTTTTGCTCTCTTAAGCACTTTGTCTTTCAGCTTTGGCTCTGCTGCCAAGACGCAGCACCCACACTGACCACAGCTTGGCTCTGGTGCAGCTCTGTGGGACTCAGGAGAGGACACCTCTGAGGCAAGAGTCTGGTGGTACCCAGGAGCAGCTGGACCTGCCCCACTGGTGGGTGAACAGGACGGCTGTGTTCTTCCTTCCTAGCTTGGAGAAGCATCAGGTCCTATGAATTTGGTCGCTAAAATCCAAATATGCTCAATTTTCAACTATTTTTTTAATGTGTTCTAATAACCTGTCCTCCTCAATAAGTCTTTGTTCGCACAGTGTGATGTTCAACAGAGAAAAAAAAAAAAAAAAGACAGCTTTAACCACTCCAGATCTGACTTCCCTCCATCCCCACGGAGCATTTCAGGAACTGATCCTTCCCATGTTGTGAACAGTGGGCAGACAAGCAGGATTCCTCTGCAGGCAGGATACCAACACCCTGCCTCATCATTCCAACAAGCTCCTGCCAGCCCAAGGGATGTCCCCCTGTGTTGTTAGCACAGTGCAGATGACCCTGCTGAGCATCCCTACCCCGTGCAGCAGATTCCAACTGGATCCATGCACACAAGCATTTCCTATTGGCCTCCCCTTCCCAGAGGTTTGTGCCACAAAGCTCAAACACCTCAGCAGGGCTAAAGAGATGCAGTGAAACCCAGCTAGAGAGAACACCAGTCCAACTTCTGCTCTTGCTGACTTGCTGTAGGAGTAGGGAGTGTATTTGAGGGGCAGAAAAGGTCTTAAACAATTAAACCCATGGATGAAGGAGGCTGCATTTCTTCTCTAAATCTTCCAGCCCCTTCTACAACCCAATGACATTGGCTTCTTCTGCCAGCTACCCAAGGCACCTTCTGCTATCCAAAAGGTGAAGAGGGTTCCACAAAGCCACAAATTTAAGAAAACCAATGGCAGAATTAAAACAATCACTTTGAAAACAAGAACCAAGAAATCAGTTTCTTCTGCTGATATTTCCACCAACCACCAGTACTACTTCTTGACTAAACCTGTTCCTAAATTTGGATTTGAGCTCTTTGGTCCTTAAAAACAAACAAACAAAAAAAACCTCCCAAAAAACTAAACTCAAACCCCACAAAACTATTTACAGCAATAGGAAAAAAACACTACAAGACAGAAATATGTCCCATTTATCACTTAGCTCTGGGTTCTTGGCCAGCCATGGAGACTGACCTTTCGAAGTTCAGAAAAAATTCCTTTGTTCTCCATGAGAAACCAGCAAAAAGTGGATCAACCCACTAAAAAGCTGTAGTATTTTCCTTCCAGTGACATGCAAAGCCAACTGTGAGGGATGAGTATTTACATCTATAAAGGTCTTCAGTGTTTCAGAAAGACTCACTCGGGAGAAGACAGGAGGGTCAAAGTCACCTGCCTCTTCAGCTGGCGGCTCAGTGCTTTGTCACTGTCTCAACATTTCCAGGATGGTCCATACACCTAAGAGTTTCATTCTCTAAGTGTGTTTATTTAGTTTGGTTGGAGGGTTTTTTTTAGTTTTGCTGTTAGTTTTGGGTTTGGGGTGGGGGGTTTGTACTGCATTGTCTCCTCTACACTTCCAAAGGACAGAGAGTACAAATACAGCACTAGAGACACTAAAGACAACTTAATATTCCACGTTTTCTTTTCAGATCAGCCATATGGGATTCTCTTGTGTTCACACTGGAGTTCTTTTTCGCACACCAAATATAGAAATATCTACTTATGCACAGAAATACAAATTACACAAGGAATTCTCAGATTCAGGTCCTGTAGCCACTCACACAGGGGTTTACTGCATGCATGTACATGAGGCCTCCAATTCAGCTCACCTGCACACTTCCTCACTTTTTTTAAGTTTCAACATCCCTCTGACCCCACACGGACAGGAAAGCCAAGAAACAGTTTGGTAAAATTTCATGTTTGCTCCCATCAAATACTAGACTGTCCCCCCTGGCTCTTTTTCCGAGCCTCCAGACGATGCCCATAGGAAGCTGGCTACTGATGGCCACTCCTGCCAGCACGCAGCTCCCAGCCCCAGGAAAGCTCTGCTGCTGGGGGATGCCCAGCCCGGCTAAGGTTCTTCAGGGACTCAGAGTAATGCACCAGAGCAAAACACCCCAGCAGCCTTCTGCTCTACTGAGCAGCCACAGGGCACTGAAGCAATAAAACGTGTCACATCGAGACACTGCTCGAGCCAAAACGCGTGTAGCGAGTTTCAGGCTTGCTCCTCACACTCAGCATCATCCCCTGCAGCTCCTAAGCTCTCCTAAGAGGAGAGTCAGCTCCAATGCAGGGCACCCGCACTGAAGAGCTCTCATTAACACAGTGATCCTCCCTCTGTCTGAGGCGCTGAGGACCACCCTGTGCCTTCAGTGCCAACGCTGAGACAGAGCACCTGAAGCACCCAAAGAAATGAAAACCCGCTCAGGGCCACTGCTCCCCAGTGACTGTGCTCTTGCCCTGAGCATGGGGCAGGAGGAATCAGGAAATCTCAGGGAGTTCTGGCACACCAGAGTCACTGGTACACCATTTTCAGTAGCTGCGTATAGTCAAGGAAGCAGCTGTCCTCCAGCCACAGCCCTGTACCCATGGCCAGAGTTACAGCAAAGGCATCGTTCCCCTGGCTGATGGACAGTTTGGTCCCATGCTGGTCTGTGTATTTCCTTATGAGCCCACAAACTTGTAGGGACGAGCACAGAGCAACTCCATCAACTCCCACATCCTCTTTCACCCCCTTCCAGAATACAGATGCCATGAGCTAGTCATAAACAAGCTCTTCCTCCTGTCCCCAGACCACAGCAAGGACTCTGCACAGCCATTTCCACCTGGGAACAGACTCAGGCGGTATTTCCCTCTGCCATGGGCGCCCTGGCTGTTCCCAGTCTCCCTGAAGGCACCTTGCCAAATTTCCCCCTGCCTTGCTGGTTACTCAGCCTCTTGTCTCTCTCAGGGTTGACTCAAACTGCACATCCCTGGACCCCTTTGCCTTAATAAGAAACACCCAAAATGAGCCCCGCCTGCCCCAGCAATAAGCCCAGGGAGATGAAGTTAGAGCAAGGCTTTCTAAGAAAAAGGTGATGGCCCAAGTGGTGCTGAGACAGAGATTGCCTTTGGCAAAGTTAATTTCCCCAAAGCCTTACTGAACCCAGCCATCTGGACAGGACTAGGTCAATCACCAGAACATTGGATAAAGATGATTTTTACATTTTCTGTTGGAAAGCTGGAAACCAGTTGAGCACCCTTGTACAAAATCTGCAATTTTGTACTTTAAAGATATGTTTAAATTGTTGAATTTTGACAGTTTTCTAGGAAAAAATGAAACTGAAATGAGGACTGTGTTTTGATGGACTCTAATATTTTTGCAGTGCTCTTCACCTGAAATTCAGGACTGAGGGTTTAATTTGCGTTTAAAAAAAAAAAAAAAAAAAAAAAAAGACAAGCAACAAAATCCCCAGAACTCTCCAAATTCTTCAGAAAAGAGAAAATGCAGCTGTTAACACTCTTTTAAGAGTACCTTTTGCACCCAAAGGGTTGAAAGTTATGCCAGGACCGGGTCTTTAGGTGATCCCTCCTGTCCATGAGCAGCCACCAGGAGATTCTGGGGAGACCCTGGCTGCCTCAGAACAGGATGAGATAGGTTTGCAGGCTGCAGGTGCAGCTGCTTGCAGTGACCTTTGACTGCTGACGTAACATGACCCTGATGGGAAATCAAGGGTCACTCTGGCTAAAATAATGGGGGAAAACCCCAACATTTTGTTTCTGATGGAGCAGACGAGAGAGAGGTTTGACAGCCACTTATCTCAAACCCAACACTTCAGTTGGTGGGGTCAGCCCTGACTTCCATTCCACTGTTAACCCCTGCTAACACTTCATGGTCTCCTCCTCCAGTAAAAATTCATTCCTTGAGTGAGGACAAGTGCTCCTCTCATGGCCTGTGGTTACTCTGGGAGGCGCTTCCTGAGCACCTCTTCATCCACCCCGTGGATGTGCTGTGTGTATTGGACACACCTCTGCAGTACTGCCTCTTCTTGAGCAATGTTAAAGTACTTGGACTCAGGTGCAGGTTCATCAGTGAGGTGACTAAGGAAGACATGAGTAGATGCAGGAAAGAGCTGGACTCATCCCTCAAGCTTCACTCTGACTCCAAGTCTTGGCTCCACTCCACATTTCCCTTGAAGTCCTCAGAGGATTAAGTCAATGCAAGGCTGATGAAATTATTGGGCCAGGTTCCCCCCGATCCATCTATTGTCTTCTACAGCCCAACAACAGCTCTTGTAGAAGCAGGGAAACACTCTGAGGAAGAGATACTTGGTGCAATTCTACCTTTTGCAAATATTATTTGGGACTATACATAAAACACTGAGGCCAACAGAAGTTTGAAAACATGGCACATGGTGTCAGCTGTAAGGGAGGGATTTTTGTGCGCCGATTTACTCCCATCCAAGGGAACAGCCTTTTCTGGAATCAGTGTTTCCCTGAGCAGACATTTCAAAGCACAAGGCAGAGGAGACAGAGCTTTCCCCAGCCATGCTTGGCT
Organism: Hirundo rustica; assembly: GCF_015227805.2. Lineage (NCBI taxonomy): Eukaryota > Metazoa > Chordata > Aves > Passeriformes > Hirundinidae > Hirundo > Hirundo rustica. The sequence continues at coordinate 4,371,349 of NC_053461.1, read as the reverse complement.
GTCTCTCTTGCCATCACCCCCACCAGGCAGGGCTGGTGTGACCTGCGAGGCCATTCAGCAACGGGAAGCAGAGTCTGGGCACACTGCAGAGGATCTCCAACACCCTCACGTGTAAGATGGGACCCCAGCACACAAAAGGATCAACCAGAGACAAGCGGTGCTTAGAGGGAAAAAAAGTCTAAAATTCTACCATAATTTAGGAACTTCAGATGTGTCCTTGGCTTTGAAGAGAGATGATAGCCCAGCAGGATTTGCGTAGAGCCACCATGAGAGGTGAGAACAGGTTCTAAATACAATCCTACATGACTGAATTTTAAGCACTCCAGTGGGATCTTTCTGGCATTACAGTGACAATCTTGGCATCATCACTCCCACAGTTGTCTGCAATTAACAGTTGCCACATTCAAGCCTCCTTGTGTTCATTAATGTCCATGTCCTGCCTGACACCCCACCAAGGTGGAAAATGAGGCAGCAGAGCAGGCTACGAGGTGTTCTGGGAGAGGAACCTCAGTCACTCCTGCCTCATCATCTCTAACCACCACTAATTTTCTCTCTAGTCTCAATAATGCCTTTTCCCCTTGCTCTGGTTTTCTCTGAGAGCACTGTTAGTGCCAGCAGAAACAACAGCAGTAGGTGACACAGCAAAGTCATTCTGGCACCTTTTTACACCCTGATCGACATGGCATGAGGTAGCAGCACTTCCCCACTCTGCAGTCAAAATATTTAGTACCTTCAGATGGAAATTAAAAGTTTAAATCTACAAAGAAAACCCCAAGAGGGTGAGAGGTTGCTGTTATGATTCACTGTGTACATCAGGAAAGGGAAAGAGCAGAACCTGATCCGGTATCACATGCAAAGCACAGGAGCAGCTTCAACAACATGAGAACAGTCCAGGGGAGCGTCTGCAGAAGCGCATTCCAGACACAAGATGTTTCAAGGGTGGTTTCCATTCTTGTCCATTGCCTATTCCAGGCCTGTGTCAGGAACAGTGTGGCCAGCAGGAGCAGGGAGGTCATTCTTGCCCTGTTCTTGGCACTACTGAGGCTGCATCTTGAGTGCTGTGTCCAGTTCTGGGCCCCTCAGTTTAGGAAGGACATTGAGATGCTTGAGTGTGTCCAGAGGAGGGCAACAAGGCTGGTGAGGGGCTTGGAACACAAGCCATATGAAGAACGGCTGAGGGAGCTGGGGTTGTTCAGCCTGGAGAAAAGGAGACTCAGAGGTGACCTCATCACTCTTTACAACCTCCTGAAAGGTGGCTGTGCTCAGGTGGCGTTGGTCTCTTTCTCCAGGCAGCAACTGACAGAACAAGAGGACACAGTCTTAAGCTGTGCCAAGGGAAATATAAGTTGGATATTAGGAAAAAATTTTCTGTGGGAAGAGTGATGAAGTATTGAAATCATCTGCCTGGGGAGGTGGTGCAGTCACCATCCCTGGATGTGTTTAAAGAAAGATTGGATGTGGCACTCAGTGCCATGGTTTAATTGAGGTGTTAGGGCTGGGTTGGACTCAATGTCCTTCCAACCTTTTGATTCTGTGATTCTTAGGTACAGCTTTAGTCCCAACCAGCCCAGAAACCTTGGCAGAAATGGAAGAGGGATTGTCCAGTTGACAGACTGGTGGTCTGACTCCACTCGTTCCCCCCAGCCCAGTGGAAGCTTCATGTTAAACACAGAATTGCTTCAGTTCTTCACTAGATCATCTTGACTCATTGACAGCTGAATAATTCATTTGGTGGTAAGAACCAGGAGCAAAGTCCCAGAATCACTGAGGTCAGAAGGGTGCTCTGTAGATCATCCAGCACAAATGTCCTGCTCAGAGCAGGGTCACAGAGGGCAGATGACTCAGGATCATGTCCAGTCAGATTGTATCTCCAAGGGTAGAAACACTACTACTGCTCTGGACAGCCTGTTCCCACGTCTGACCACCCTCTCAGTGAGGTTTTTCATCTCTTTAAATACAACTTCTTGCATTTCAGTTTGTGTCTTTTGACAGGATCTGCCTCTGAGGCTTCCTCTTTCCAGGCCAAACAACCCCAGCCCTCTTAGCCTCTTCCTCACACACTAAACACTCCAACCCCTCAATCTTGACCTCCTTGGACTCACTCCTCTATACCCACATCTCCTGTACACTGGGATGCCAGTGCCGGACACAGCACCTCAGATTTGTCCCCCCAGTTCTGAGTGGAGGGGAAGGATCACCTCTTCCCCTGCTGGCACTGCTCTGCCCAAAGCAGCCCAGGGTGCCAGGTGCCTTCTTTGCCATGAGGGCACATGGCTGGCTCTTGGACAGCCTGGTGTCCATCAGGGTCTCCAAGCACTTCCTGTGCACAGCTGCTGCAGCTGGGAAAGCACCTGGACAGTACCAGTGCCAGGGGTTGCTCCTCCTCCAGGACAGGACTTTGTAATTCCCCCTGTTGAACTCCACCAGGCTCCCATTGGCCCATTTCTCCAGCCTGTCCAGGTCCCTCTGGATGACAGCACAACCCTCTGAGGTATCAGCCACTCCTCCCAGTTTTGCATTGCCTTCAGCAGAAGGATACTGACTAATGTTTTTACTTATGTAAAAAGAGAGAATATTAATTTTTTTCACAGTTTTCACCAAATATACGATCTTATATGATCCCACAAAGCTGTACCTGAAGCCTGCAGATATATTAACTGAAATACACATGTACATGACCAGCTCATAGCTTAAAGACCTCAGATCCAACAGCCAATCTCCTGCAACCATGCTGGAAAAGGGAGAGGGCTATAGGAAGACAATGATACGTATCCTATCCCGTCATTCCTTCCTTCTTTTATTTTATTGGTAAATAAAAATTATATCATTAAAAACCAGCAGCTGCAACTCAGAGAGGCCAATATCGTCTACGGATGACTCATCCTCTTGTGGGTTTTTTTTGGGGATTTGTTTCTGAGGAAATGAAAACACACCAGTGCCTTTCCCTCTGCTTCCTTACAGAACACATTCCTTGCTCTCCTGCTTGGATGCTGGTGTGCATCTCTGTGGATCCCCTCTCTGTCAGGCCACAGGGGCTGCCTGATTTTTGGGATCCTGTGCACAGTGAGAATCCAAAGGAAGCAAAAGGGTGTCGTATCACACCTGCCTCTGTCCTGGGTGAGGCAGAAATGAGAAGGATGAAAATACCCCTGAGACAGGCAGGGACTGAAACGAGAGAGGCAGAGAAATGAAAGAGAGCACGGCCCAGGACAAGAAGAAGCCACATGGTGTGCTGTGGCCAAGGGGTGATGGCCAAGTGACAGCTGAGTTTTAGTGGAGGACTACTGGGCACACACAACACTGTATTACATGGCTCAGCAAGATTATGAGAAACTGAAATACAGAAGTCAAGGTGTCCCAGTTCCTACCCTTTTTTTGAGGGGATGCTGGCATTTCACAGCTTTTCCCTGCTGGAAGGAGCTGTCTGCCCTGGAGGTTCTCCTGCACTCTAGCACAGCTTTTGATGTGCTTCAGGCTGAGTCCTGGTGTCCCAGAGCTGACTCAGGCTTGGCCCACTGCACTCTGCATACCAGCCATGAAAGGAGCTGATCCCCACTGCTGGCAGATGCTGAGCTTTTCTGATGTTCCATATTTTTAAGTGCTTTGGGGACTTCTGCTCTAAAATGCTTCCCTTTAATTTCCATTTAATTTCCTTAAAATTGTCACCGGAGCTGTTGATATCTCTGACGTGTGTCAAATGCATCCTGTTCTCTGCTGTCTCTTTCTCCCCCACTATGCAGTACGCATAAAGATATAAAAAAATATTTTCGGCTCAGCACTTCACTACCTCCTCCACACTTTCCTCAGCATTCAGTCTCTCTTTTTTTTTTTTTTTTTAATTTAAAAACCCTAACACAGTGCACCCAATTGAACATATAATTGTTTCAAGTAGAGTTTCCCCAGAGAATAATATAATCTCAAGCTGTCTCCTTTAGGCAACGTATAATCATGCAATCTACTGGCTCTTTGTTTCTCTTTTTTCTTCCTTCCTTTTCTTTTTTTTTTTTCCCAACCTCCCAAATGCTTGTAATAAGCTTTCCACCTTGTCTAGACGTTTCTGACATACGCTGCATTTACCTCATCTTCAGCTGCTGCAGCCGGGACACGCGGAAGCTCTCCTCCTTCCAAAACTCCATCCTGGATCTCAACACCCCGCACCTGACAAGTCCTTATTCCAGCTGTTCCTTTGCCAGTGCTATTTCTACCCCTTGTAGAAAGCTGTATATTTCCAGCTGTTTATTTCACCTTGTGGAGGGTTGGCTGTTTATTTTTTTTAATCTTACAACTGATACTTGATTTGGGTGAAGGTCCTATTTTAATGGGAAAATATTTGCAGTGATTGAAATTGGCCATGTTTGATGAAGAATATTCTTGCTGGCAATCTGAAATATTGCTGCAGCTCTCAGTGGGAATTCTGGGGGAACTTCTGGTCAGCTGCAGATCCTATGGAGCTGCATTTCTTCGCGCCTTCAAACTACCATCAAGAATCCTGGGCAGCACACTAGCACTAGAAAAGCTCCATTTTCCATAGGCAAACGGCCCTGTCTTCCCTCTACCCCAGTTTGGATAAGTCCAGACCTTCAGCTCATGCGAACAGAAATTAAGTTTTCTCTGACTTGGGCAGGAAACTCCTTCGAAGTGCACGGCTTCCATGAGGGCACAGAAAGTAAAATTATTTGCAATCGTGTATTTGAAATGTGTAAACAAAATTACCTTGGAGTGAGCTCACATCCCTCCAGATCTTGCTTTCACCCACAATCTAGCAAATATGTTCCCTGGCAGGAATGTATGCTGAGACAATGGATCGCATTGTTCAGCCCTTTGTTCAAGGTAACATTGAAATACGTAGTGGTGAGTATTTACCTCTCCAACCTGGTCATCGGAACTACCCTCATCCCCTTGGAGATTAGGAACATACCACATACCTGCTGTGTCCAAACATCGAAACTGAATCCAAGCAACAGCTTTGGAGATCGTGTTTGCACACCCTGAGAAGTCCCAAGAGCCTGCGCCAACACCCACCTCACAGAGCAACTGCAAAGCCCTGGGGCACTCCAGGGTGGTGGAGAAATGAGGAAATAGCTTGAAATTGATAGGGACCCATCCAGGTTCCCTCACAGGTAATGTCCTACGTTTACACAGGCACTTGTCATATTTTTGAACTTCCGCAGGCCAGCTGACCCAAGAATTCCTACATTTCCCTCACAACCTGCTTCTTCCTGGCTTTCCAGGCTCTTGTTCCACCAGAAGGAGTTATCCCTAGTGACACTGAGACACGTTTAAAGCATCACATCCAGATCCTTCCCAACTTTCTTCCATTACCCCAGTCTGATTGGTGTTAATGTTACATTCTTCATGCATTTCTTTACTGAGAGGGTAGTCAAACATTGAAACAGGATTCCCAGTGGACAGTTAATTCCCCAAGGCTGTCAGTGTTTAAGAGGCATTTGGACAAAGCATGTAGCAATACACTTTAACTTTTGGTCAGCCCTGAATGAGTCAGGCCATTGGAACGACACAACCATTGTCGGTCTCTTCCGAATGAAATAGTCTATTCTGCTTTACCATGTGTTTCCTAGTTTAGCCAGCCACTGACACTTGCAATCCTTTCCCAAATTTGCATGGCAGCCCCTGCAAAAGTAACAATCCCAAATATTCCAAATGCATGTGCAAGAAATCTAAAAGCAATGGTTAGCTGCTTTTTCAAACATATGTTTTTGTTTCTCTATTTCCCTTTGAATTTCAGAAACTTCAAGGACTGCATTTACCAGGTTGTTTCAGAAACTACCACGTGGCTGCTGAAAAGAGACATGTCCTTGATCCAGGAGCTGGGTTTTCAAAGAAACTCCATGTAATGTTTCAACAGACTGCTGTAACCCTGATACATATCTCATTTGCAGCACTTGTACAGAAATTAATCATTCCTAGATAATGATTTGTGGGATTCTGAAGTAGCTGTGAGAGAACAGCAGGCTGCACTTCTATGTCTGTCACTCCACTTCCAGGTGACACCAACAATGTGCCCTGCTCCCCAAAGTGCAGAGCTGAGTACGCCAGACAGCCCCAGGAGCCAGGAGAGCTTCCCTCTTGACTTGCCCATTGATTCCTTCATCAATTCCCAGGAAATCACCAGAAATTATTCATTCTATCCCTCACAGAATGGGCTGTGAGGGTTGCTCCTAGAGGGGAGCAGCAGCTCCCTGTGACCTGTGTCTGGGACTCAAACACCATCCCATTACTCCTTGTTAGCTGGGTTGTCTTCATGGCAGGACCACAACACTGATAACAGCCAAGCAAACATCTGCAATTCCATACATGTGTGGTAAAGGGAAACTGACTAAAGCTCTTCTCCCCATTTAGATACCATAGGGAGGTCACAAAACAATATGAGCTCTTGGTGCTGATCTTTCTTTTGGCAAACATCAGCTGGAATTACATCTAAGGCTGGAGGGTCTCCACTTGCTCCTTACTTTGGTAAAATATCTGTGAAGGATCTTTCACTGGATCCCTCCCCTGTCACCCCAGGTGGAAAGCCACAGGGTTGTATCCTGGTTAATAGGAAAGCTAGGCCTGTAGCTCAGTTATTCCCTGGTGTTCCAGCTGCATCCTTCCCTGGAGCTGAGCAGGGGCTGCTCTGCGGCCGTCATCTGCTGCTATCAGTCTACCTGCAATGACCAGTGCCTGGCCACAATGTGTGGCAGCAGTGCCCTGGGTCACTACAGTGCCTTAGAAAATGGTTTCGCTTCCTAATGTTGTGTGAATGTTCCTTCTCCACTGGCAGCACCAACCCACCTGAACGTTAATGAGAAACTAACGAAGAGAGCCAGGCTAATGCAAAACGGTAATGAAGATTAATCTCTCCCCAGAGCGGAGGCTGACAGAGACCTAGTGCACCACAACGGCATTTAGAGGGTCAAAAGTGGGTCAATGAAAGCTAATTAATAGCAATTCTCTCTCTTATTCTTAATTACAAAGTGGTGTGTAGGGATTTCAAATAAGCTGCTTGTTCCATTCTAGATGCTGAATTCCCAAACTGGGAACCACGAGCCATGCAGGAATATGATGGCATATCTGGGCATAGATCTCTCCACTGGGAAACAAGCAGAGACTGGGCAGGCTGGGCTTCATCCCCTGATAGCAACCAGAAGTTTTCATTTTGGAAGATGCTCTGGATGACTTTGTGTAACACAGCACAGGACCTCAGTAGGGTCCTGCCTTCTTACTAGGGCAACAAAGGATGCCTGAGCAGGAATTTCAGGTCAGGCTGCAGTTTCTCCTCTACAATAAGCTCCTGACACCCTCCAGCAGCCTTTGGAGCCAGTAATCCTTCAGCACAATCCCCTGATGCACAGCCTCACCAAGGGAGGTGAGATTTGTACATGGCTTCCAGGCATGGCCTTAACAAGTCTGTCAGAGCGTGTCATCAAGGGCTGTCACCTACAGGCACATTATTACTGGGCTGAAAAGCTCCTGAGCACAGAAGCAGCATGGGAAGACCCTGCAGCTCTGGGAAGCCTTTGTAATTTGGGAATTTGACTGAGTTCCCAAGCCTGTTTCTCACTTCTTCTGTGGCCTTCTCTCACTTCAACCCCCTCGCCTTGGCTCCTGGCCCACCAGAACCATACAAAGAGCCTTTGGTGACAGACAGTGAAACCTCCCAGGTAATGCTCCTGCCTCTGCTGCTTGTGTGTCTGCACTGCCTCGTGCAACAGCTTTTGCCAGGCCTTCAAGACATGACCATCATACCCACGTGAGGGAGATGCTTCCATTCCTCCTTTGCCTGCCCTGGGTAAACCCACACAAAGAGGGAAAAATAGCCATCAGATCCCCAGAGCCACCCTGTGCTGGGAGGCTGAACTGGAGAAGAAAGCACCAAGGTTGAGCCATAAAGCAGCACTTAGGATTCCTGTCTTGCCTGGCTGGAGCCCAAGTGGAAGCAAATCCTCTGCAGGCAGGGCTGTCCTGCCAGCTCCGTGATCTCACGGAGGGAAAACACGCTGGGACTAAAGAAAAATCAATGACTTTGCACATGACTTTGCAAGTCTGCATTCAGAGAGGTGACTGGCACTGAAATTGCCCTACTTACCACAAAAAGCAGTGACAGTGCCACCACCACAGCAGGGGACAGAGACCAGGCCTTGTTTCAGCCCTTGTGTTGTAATTGGAGCAAGCTGTGCTGCCAGCAACAGGATCCTTTGCAAGACCAGAGCTACATCTCCCACAATGCTTTCAAAGGTGAGACAGCTGCATTTAACTCTTGTCTTGTTGACATCCACAGCACCAGTCCGTGCACACTGCCCAAGGGAGCACAGAAGTGAAGCAATGGACTGCAAAGATTCCCAGTGGTTCTGCAGTCAGGGACACCGCAGCACCTCTGCTGGAACAGCAGTGTCTGGGTGAACATTCCACCTTGGAGAAACATGCAGCTTTACTGCTGGATGAACAAGAGTCATTTCACACATCAACACAGCAAACAGAAACCGTCCTGAGCCTGTCTGACCTCTCACATGGTGAGCGTCTCATGTCCCTCTGCTCCAGTGTGAGCAGAGACTGAAGTGGGCATAATCAGGGGCTGGTTCAGGCTGTAGGTCTGTGTCTAGAGGGAATCTGTGCCTCTTGCTAGGAATGTGCTGCCCAGGCACAGGTTCCATGCTGCTTTCATTTAAATATTTAATGAAAGTTACTTAGGTATTCTGCTAAGCTAAGTATTTAAAGGAAGTACATACCCACCTCCCAGTGATAGCAGAAGGACTTAGGCACCCAATTCTGATGGGCCCCTTTGAAAACCCTGGATTTCAATGCCCAAAGGTCTGCTCTGAATAGCCAGATCATTGCCCATATCATGTGCATGCTCTTAAATGATTGGCAGAGGAGCTACCTTACACTGATTCACCTTCTTCTGACTCAGTCATTTTATTTGCACTGCTTCCAGCACCAGGAATTGAAACAATGATACATGTTTTCCGTGCACAAGAGAGTTCATAAACACCACGAATGCACAACTTCATGTCCAGCCATGCCAGGCTCCCCTAACTTCTCAGCCAAATTAAACTAAACACATCTGTTCTGAACTGTAGGCATGCTGAACCAAGTCTAAAGAAATGTTATTCCTTTTTCCACATTTTAAGGCACATTCCTGCAATGTGAAGGCTGCCAGGCTCAAAGACAAAGCATTTCCTCTTTACTACAGAACTAGTCCCTCCTGGCTGGTCTTGGCTTGTGGTTCCACACTGGGAAGGAGGGAATGCTGAGAGGGCTGAAAGAGCTCTCCTGGTGCTTTTCTAGTTTTGGGTTTACAATAGCCCAGCAGCTGGTGCCAGCCGTGACACAGCTGTGCCCCAGCACAGAATCCAACAGCTCCCGGCAAGGTCCACACGAGCCACACCCAGCTGCGACTCTGAGCCCCTGAGCTCCTTCCTTCCCTCCAAACTTCAGCCTGCTGACCTAATCCCCCAGAGCCCAGGAGGGGACACCTTCCTCCAACACTTGTGTACCTCTGCAGGGATGTCTGGCCAAATAAAAGCCAGCAGAGGGTTGGCTTCACCTTCTAAATCCAGCTGTCAACTTAGGTGTATTTCTAGACTTGTGCTAGGCAGCGGAGGGACCCCAAAGCCACTGAAATTGCAGGATCGCATCATAGCAGCCAAAGTACTGGGACAGTAACAAATTCGGCTACATTTGAACTAAAGCATTTTTCTCAGGATACATCAACACCATGTCTGACCACTTCCTGAGATGAACCAATGGAGATAAAACTGCTAATTTGAGTCTCAATGTCCTTGGATTTAGCTGAGCACAGAGTTAGGGAAACTTCTCCCAGAGCCTGACTCTGATTCACTCTTCAAACTCTGAATCCCTTGGTTTTAGCTCAGCCACCAACTCCAGCTAAGAGCAAAATGAGCATGTGTAGTTCCCCCAGGGAAATACTCACCAGCTGCCTTCCCACAAGAGAGGAACTGAGCTTGCTCCAGCTGTGCCAGCTCTGTGGGAGCAGCGGGTGGCAGGGACAAAGAACAGCTAGCTCCAGGACAGGATGGCTTTTTGGGTTTTAACTTGTTTAATTTCCAGGCTGAAGGGAGACCTTCAGACTTGGTAAAATTCAAGGGGATTTGAGCTCTGCATTGGGCCTCTTGGGCACGTTAGCCCTTACAGCAGGCAGTTTAACTGGGAAAGGAAGGAGGGTTTGGTGCTAAACAGATCACTCTTCCTTGAGCAATGGCAGCAGAAGGCTGGGCAGGGATAGGTTCCATACAAGCCAAATCCAGGAGCAGATCAGAACCATAAAGAGGTTCAACTCAAGACAAGCTCTGTCAAAACTGTTCCACAACTGCTCTGTCTCCAGCTCCCGCTGTCTTGTATTTTCTGCAGTCTTTACAAGCAATTGGATGGTCACAGCTGGGAGCTGAAGAGAAGCTGCTTAAATTCTCCAAGCCCTGGCTTTGGGTGGAAGGATTCACTGAAGCTATAAACATCTCTTCAGCAGCACATGCAGGCAGTATGGTCTGCTTGTTGCTGTGGTGTTGTAGGAGTCTGGGAGCATCTTGGCTGGCTTCCAGCCAGGGCTCTATAATCTGTTCTAACATCACAGATTCACTTTGGAGATTTTCACTAGCTGAGCTCTGCTAGAGGAATGCAATGTGGCCACCAACCTGACATGAAGATCAGATCAACCCTGATTATTGAGGGGTTTTCTGGACCACCCCCACTAAGGATCTTGTGGATCTCACCTCTGGAGCTGAAACAAATCTGCTTTGTCTTTAAGAAAGGGGCAGTGCTAAACAGACTACTTTTGTGATCCAGTTGCATTCCAGAGACTCAGCTCCTCTAAAAATTAGGACCATTAGGAAAGACTCTGCAAATAGCCTTTGTCACATTAAAAGCTGAGCACTAAGCCAGGCTCTAAGAACAGAAGGCCAAATTGTGCCATGCCTGTCCCAGCTCTGCAGTCAGGTAACCAGGGAGACTGCGCTGCTGAGCAGGAACAGTGGTGGTGTGAGGCTGGGATGGAAAACAGCGCCTTTAGCAGCTCTCGGCAACGTGGTCAGCACTGCAGCTCTTGGGAGAGGCTCAGCAGAGGGGCCAAGGCTTGGAACTCTGCTGCAGGGTTGGTGCTGAACTCTCCATGGAGCCCTCTCAGGTGTCAGGCCCTGGTCAGAGCAGGTCACAGCAAGGAAGCGAGGACAGAGGTAGGTCCATGATTTGTGACCAAGCTCTGACTTTATTGCCAGGACCCAAAAACCACTCAGCTGTGCCCACAGCACTGCACTATCCCCTGTGTTAGGGCTGAACCCCAGCTCTCTGCTGGGTTCAGTGCTGAGTTGATCACTCTCCAGCCACCAACTCTCGGTGCTCTTCAGCCAAAAAATTAATGAGACAGTTTGTGTCCCTGCAATACCCACAGAGGCACAGCCCATGGCCAGACATGGCTGACTGTGTGGGGGTGACCTTGAGTCCCTACAGCTCTCCGCTTGGCTCTGCAATAACAAACATCCCCCAAACCATTGCTGACTGCTCTGCTGGGTGCACAGATCAGAGCAGATCTGAGCTGCGGCTCAGGCTAAGGTGAGCCATACCTCACAGGTGAGTTCTCAAGGTGGTTTGAAACTCTCTGCCTTCATTTCCTCAGCCTTCTAGGGGTCATTTCAGAGGAATTGTGAGGGGCAACAAATGCTTGTAAGATACATAATTGAATGGAATAAATAACAACCAGGATAAGTATTTAAACTGACTAAAAGCTATCCAAGCTGAAGAGAATTAAAAATACATGAAACCCAGCTACAAGCGTAATGAAAAATTGCTTCACAACTGTTCCTAAATCATCTTTAAAATATATTTTTAGAAACACTTTTAAAATTACAGATTTTTTAAAAAAATAAAAATGCTAAGAAAAAGGAAATAAAATAGGGCCTTTTAAGGATTAATTTAAGCTCTACATGGAAAAAAAACTCTGGGCTCCTACTTCCCTCCAGTAAGGATTGTAAGAAATCCCTCACCACTTTTTTGCCCATTTGAGCAGGTTTCTCTCTCCCTGTGCCTCCTGGACACTGTGTGCTCTTCCAATACTAAGGACAGCCAAATGCAATTTAGCCAAATTCACACCTTTCACTCCGTAATCTGCGATCTCTGCGTCAGCCTTCTGCGTGGGGACGGCGGGCCACGAAAGGTGAAATGCACCATTTGGTAATAGACTCTCCCTTTTCTGGGCTTCCTTCAGATTTTTATTCTCCTCACAGTGGTAGCTCCCAGCCTGAAACCCCAATGACACAGTGAGCACACGGCACCTCTGGGTCAGGACATGGCTGGAGCTCTTTGTAGGCACAAAAGCCTCTGTTTAGCACAAATCCAACTTTAAATGCAAAAGCGGGTTCTTAAATAAAAAAATAAAAAAAATAGCAGCAAGCCATCAAGGTAGCAGACTGTGTGATGGATATTAGCCATGCACTTAAGTGTCCTGCTGAATCAGGGCCATGGCCTATCGATTACAACGCTGCATTAATGACGTAATTTTCTCAGAAATGATGATGGAGCCTGGATCTTGGCCAAGGTTATCCAACACATAACGGCAACAACGGTCCCAACAACAGCCCGTGGATCTGCCCCCGTGGCCACTGGCCTGACAACACACCTTTACACGCCCTGGGGGTCAGCACGGTGGGTCCCTAGGGCTGGCAGCACCTTGTCTTGCCAGGGGCAGATCTGAGCAGGGGAGATTTGTGCTGATTGCAGGTGGGCTGTGCAGGGTTTAACCCAGCAGGCAGCTAAGCACCACACAGCTGTTCACTCACTCCCCCCACAGTGGGATGGGGGAGAGAATTAGGGAAAAAAGTCATTCCCCCTTGTTCTGTCACTACATGCTCCTGTAAAATTGCCCCTCCATCTTCCTTATTGTCAACATTATTCTCCTCCTAATTCCAAATCACTGGACAAGACACTAGGAAGGAAATGAGCTCTACTCCAGCTGCAACCTGGACACGAGTCACTAAATGTGACCTAATTAATAAAAATTATCTAGCATTAATCAAGTAAAATCCATTAGCAATCACTCTAAGGGCTGTACAGAAATGTTGCAAAGGAAAGTCTCTTCAGGATCCAAACTCCAGCTCCAGCACCATCCCCACTGTCTGTACTTAACACACCAGTGCCTTAACATTCCAGGCCAGTTCCCCACATGGAGTGAATCTCCAGGCTGTAGTTTGGAGCCTGCCAAGCACCAGGCAGGGCTCTGCCCTCACTGTTGTTTGCAGCGCTGTGGACAGAAGGAGCAGCCATCATGCAGAAGATGCTGGGTTTTTTTCTGCAGTTCTCAGCTGCAAAGGGCTGATCCAAACTACAGGCACTGCCAGCTTGCTGTGTGGTCCCTATGCTCTCATCCCTTCGGCCAACCCCAGGAATGTACAGAGCCAGGACATACAAATTTCATCTCGTTCATCCTGAGCACCATCACACACAGCTAACGGGCTTTGTGGCCTCTTCATGTTCCTGGTGTGTGGTGCAAGCCTGAAGTCACAGCGGCTCATCCCGAGCCGGTCCTGGGAACACACTCCATGTGTTGGAGTACCTGTCCTGAAGCACCTGAGTCACACGCTGCTGCATCTACTCAAAGTACAAAAGAACTCCCCGCTCCTCCCTCTTGGATCTTCACCCCAAATTTTAAAGCCACACAGCTTTCTGTCACTCCAGCCTATTGCTGGGGCGGGGTTTCATTTGCAACGCACTGGGGACAGCAGTCTCACCCTCTTTCCCCAGGAGCAGCACGGATCTCCCCAGGAATTAACGCCAGAGATGCAGGCACGTGCAGGGACACAGCAGGATGCCAGCCATGCCCTGCTGGAAGCAACCAGCTTCCCATTCACATCTGGATTAAAGCTGGTTCACGCCCAGCTGCACCCGCAGGGCTGCCCTCGAGTTAATGGTGCAGGAGAGCGGTCGGGTGTGACTCCGAAGGAAGGGGAGAATGTGCTTCCAGCTCTTCCATAAGAGTTAATCATTAACACCTTTCATGGTCACAGAAGGTGCTGGCCTCCTTACAGCTCCCCTTATCAACCATAATTATTTCCTGATCGGCTCTCGGCCGACTACCTGGCAGACTCATGCACAACACCCCTGAATCACCTGACGGCATTTATTGCCCTATATTCCAAGCCAAATGGGTCTCTGCTGTGTCAGCTGCAATATTTACAGCAATACAGTTATTTCTCCCTTCCCATGCCCAAGCATAAAAGTTGTTCTGCCCCCTGCCTCGCCCTTTGCACTGTCCCTCTTTCTGTGACAAAGCAAAACAGAGCAGTCATCTACGTACCTCAGCACTCCTTTCTCCTTCCCCAAAAGCAACAGCTCCTCTTGCACACAGCCCAAGGGGGTACTGCTGCTTGCTCCTTAAGTCCACTTTAAGTTTTCAACCATTATAATTCTATTGATATTGCCTAAATGAATACATTTCTGTTTACATTTCTGTCTTTTCTTTTTTTTTTCCCCCCAACAGAGTAGCTCAATTCCATAGAGGATAGAGATGTAAATCCAAGAGAGACGTAAATGTGTCAGCCACATGGTGTGTTATTTGCCTCGCGAAGAGAGTTCAGAGTCACCAGCTTAAGTCTCTTTTCGAATAAAAATGGATGCCCTGACCAGCAAGGTTGGACTCAACAAATGAAGCCCAATATGAGTGGAATAGTGGAAATTGCCAAGAGTGGGACGATGGTTTGTATTTAGGTAAATAAAAGAAACTCAGATAAAAACAAAAGCTGGAAATGAGCCCTTACTGCAGCTGTGATGAACAAACCCATTCTCAGAATAAAGAAGAAGCTGTGTAGTCTGTAGGTAGCCCATGCCCATCTAATGCACATGTTGTCCAGGATTTCTATACCAAAACACATACAAAAGGGAACAGAGGTCTCCAGGCACAGAGGGGAAGAGTGGAGCAATGGGAACAAGGTAATTTACAATAAAATTATTTTTTTCAGTGAGACAATAGCACCTACAAAAAGTAATAAAAATGCAACAAAGGGGGATTTCATCTTCACTACCAAAGTTTAGGAAAAAAAAAAAAAAACAACATTTTTAGGGAAATTCAAGACCACAAAAGGAGCAGGGGATGTACAGAGAATAATCCCAGGGCCAGATAACATTGTTGTTACCAGCACCAGTGCCTCACACGTGGCTGATTCCACATGCAGGAGCTTACAAAGCCACTCTGAAACACTTGCTGTCTTACAGCTCAAACCAATGCTTCCTCTTTCTGCCTAGCACATCTTTCACATAACCCAGCCAGAAACTCAGGGAGTTCTCAAATATGACCAAGGATTTGGAAATGCTTTGGTCTGCTTGCCTTGATTGCTGGAGTCAGGCCTCCAAGCAAAGCTGACCAAGCAGATGTGCCCCATGTTCCAAGAGCATAAATAATACACTGGCAAAGCATAAAATCAAAATTGTTCAGGGCTTACCTGCACATGCAGTTCTCCACGCCGTGAGCACGCGGTGTTTCCTTCTGCTCTCAGTCATCTGTGATTTTGCTCAGGGTTGCTGCTGGGAGCGCTTTAAAAATTCCAGCTCAGGGTTCAGGAATGGTCCCAAACACATGTAGGATCTCAAAGGATCATTGAAAGGCTGAAGCAAATGAAGGTAAAGCCTTCCTTTTTTCAAAGGCACCATGAGAAAATGATCCTGTGGTTCACCTAAGTCACTTGTGGGGCAGAATGTCTCACTCCCTCTCTTAGTGAGGACAGACAAGGCACGAAGGAGAACAGATTGACCAGTGATTCTGCAGCTCCTTCCTCCATGTGGGAGGATCAGACAAGAAGAGGTGTCATAGGGATGAGACCAAGGTCTGTAGAGACAAAAAGGGCAGAAAGTTGGTTAAAGCAAAGGCGTTCAGTATTTCTCAAAAACACCTCCCACTGCCCCCTTCCCCCCGAAGAAAAAAAACCCTAAACCACCAGACCAAAACCTAAATCTAAAGCCACTGCAATCACAGGATGCACCAAGAAACATCAGGATGCTGGTGCCAACAGATGTGACCATGGGCCTGAGGTTATGGCAGAGGAGGGATCATACTCAAACAGTTTCTCCTACACGTTACTGGTTCCAGCCAGGGAGAAGTAAAGGGTTAAGGTGAGCCTCCGAGCAGAGCCAGTACAGATGTTCCAGTGATCATGGTCTCAGTTCTGGGTCACAAGCTGAGAGCTGATCTTGGAAAACAAGCCACGTTTCACCCCAAGCAACACTCAGACATGCAGCTCCTGGAAAATGCTCATTTGATTTCTTACAACCTTTTATTTCAGGCCCTCTTCCTGTTGCTTTCTTTTGGCTTGAGTCTTTCCAGCATTAAAAATACACCCAATTTTAACTCACTGTGAAATACACTGCAATAAGCAGCCCTGCAAGTGGATGTCAGCTGTCTGTCCACAAATAATCCCAAAGTCCCCCTTTACTGCTGCCTGTCCATGTGCCCTGACCCACAACTAAAGAGGTCTCTTCTAGAGCGAGCCCAGAGCTCATTCCCCACAGTGCCTTCTCTGCCAAGACAGCCCACACCAGTAGCTATTATGGAAGTCACTCACTGTGACATTATGTCCCTTCCATGGGGCACACAAGTCAAACCACTCCTGCAAGAGCCACTGGAGTGAGGGCATCACCAGGGAGCAGCACAGGGCTCGCTTCTCCCTGCAGAGCACGTCTGGCTCTTTCATATACGGGCACCAGAGTCTGACCTGATCACTGAACTATCTAATGCAACAAGCTCTCCGTAATCAGCAGCCCTGGAAATTAATAGCACCATTCTTTCCATCTTCAATTCAGTTTGAGAGACTTTAATCAAATCTGATGAGGAACAATGCAGCCAGTGATGAATTTATGCATGAAGCACGTTACCTGCACTGCAGTTACGCCTCGTGCCAATGCTCCTACAAGGCTGCTACCAGAGAGGCTTAAACAACTTCTAAGAGTACCTTGGCACTACCAGACCATGCAGGGCAAGACATGACTCTGTACTCTGAGTTGCTCTGTTCTTTTACTATAGTTCATCTCCCTGCTTAATTGTAGTATATGGTGTTGGACCTTCCCTGTAAAAGATCTAAAAAGGATGCTACTTCCTTGGCTTTTAGTGGATTTCTGTGCAAAGTTCCACCTCAAGGCAGAGTTAGGACCCTGGCCTTTAGCAAATACTTGTATCTTCTTGTTCAGGGCTTTCTGAGCTGTTTGGGACACATTCCCAAGGCTGCAGTTCCTGCTTCACTGCAGGCGTAGGTGGGAGCTCGCTGGCTTTTCCCAGCCTGGAGCCTGTGCCCGCCAGCCCCAGGGCACACAGGGCCCTTCACCCCCAGCAAGCTTCATCTTGCCCATCCACTGCTCAGCCTCGTTTAACCACAGTGAGGGAGGCAGGGGGGTTGTTTCCTGCCTCCTGAGAAGCATTTCATGGAACTGGAAAAGCTTTATTACTCTTTTTCTGAAGGAGGTTTTGGTTCTCAGGTAAGTTTTCTTTCCTAAAATCTAAGTCACATATACATCTCCCCCACAAGAACTCCCACAGTAGGGATGAAGGAAAAATTGGGTTTTGGTTAGCAAAACCTGTTCTCACACACATTCCTACCACCAAAAGTACTGAAAGGTCCTGATGGAAATAGCTGGGTTTGGAACACTCGTGGCTGTTGGAAACACCCAGCTTCCAAAGACCACAAAAAAAAAAAAAAAAAAAAAAAGAGAAGAGGCTTCTGAGTTGCTTTATGCTCTGAACCAAGCCAAGATCCAGAGTTGGTGACAGAATCACAGTAGAGCACAACTCACAGACCAGTGCAAAGCGCTACCCTCTGCTCACACGGGTGCCCCCAAGACCCTTCCCGGAGTTCTCTGCTCCCGTCTGCTGGAGCTGCAGCTCCCCAGCTGCTCCCTGTGCTGAGCTGCCAGGACGGCTCTCTCCCCGGAGGGGATCCCCGCTCCCGGCACGGCCAGATGCCAGCAGTCACATCCATAGCCCGTGACACAGGCAGGCTGTCAGCCCCGGTGACAGCTCCACCGT
This sequence comes from Hirundo rustica, assembly GCF_015227805.2. NCBI lineage: Eukaryota > Metazoa > Chordata > Aves > Passeriformes > Hirundinidae > Hirundo > Hirundo rustica. The sequence continues at coordinate 4,353,339 of NC_053461.1, read as the reverse complement.
GACGGCTCCTGCAGCCAGAGCCCCGAGCGCAGCCAGAGCCGCTGAGCGCAGACACGGGGCTGCGCCTGCCTTTGCACCTCTGCAGTCACAGCCGTCACTTTCACATGGTTAAAGAGCTGTCACTACATCTTCTAGGCCTGGTTTTTTTCCATTTTCCCGTGTTTGGCTTTTTCTTTTCACACAAAAGCCGACCCATCTTTATTACTAACTATATACGTGCTCACATGCAAAGCCCTGGGACTGGACTACAGTTCCCAGAGGAGCGCACTGTAAGGCAAAAATGAGGAAACAAACTGTATTAATATGATTTCTGTTTTGCACAGGGGATCCACCCTCTCTTTCAAGACCATGCATTCAGTTAATGAGAAACAGGGTATTCCCACCCCTCGTGCACAATCCCCTTTTTATTTCATACGCAGTGAGGAATTAAGACATGAGACTTTCTCAACCACTTCCCACAGCCAGAGCTGTCTCTGGCTTTGACTTTGATAATCCAGCTTGACTGATCTTTCCCTGGCAGTGGCACTGGCTTCAGTACCCGAAGTGATGGATGGGCTTTACAGCCCAAACAGCCCTCAGCATAGCTGGTTGAAGAGAAGTGCCTAAAACCAGCAATTTATGCTTTCTCATGTTCCTAAGCCACAGGATGTCTACAGAGACCTTTTTTCTTTACTCGTGGCTTTGAAACAGGAGCAAAATAAAAAGGGTGAGACTCACAAGTAGCTGTGCTGCACCCATTGCAAGAGGAGAGTGAATTATATGACTGGGAAGCAGCAGCAGCTGCCCAAATTTTACATCATCCCAAATTCCTGATGACATTGGCTCATACACTGCTTCCTAGTTTCTCTCCTTTATCTGAATTTTAACCCAAGTCCCCTGGGCCAGATGTGACAGGAGTGAATGCTGTTGTCTTCAGGCAGAAAATGAAGGTAGGAGACAGGAGAAGACAAATAGCTCAGCTGCCACAAAAGACAGAGTGCATCAGTGCAGTCTCTGTGCATCCTGGAAAGATGAACAGGAGTAATTTTAGGCAGTTAGAGACATCGCAGTTGTCAGGTCACAGTTTCAGATAAACTCATATTCTGCCAAATCTTTCCCAAGTTATCTCTGCCATCAGAGGATCTGTGATCACTTGGGTAATGTAACAATGGCTGAAACTTTAAATGCAGTCAGATTGATAGGCCCCATTAAGATGCTCATCACAAGCTACTAAAAACCTACTGATTTATGGCTAGCAGCAGGAAAGTTTCCTTACAGGCAGTTATATTTTCCTTCTTCAGTTTTCAGAGCTGCTTTTGTAGTGGTTTCACTGTTTAAGCACTTAGAGTTTAATGAATACTCAGACAATTGTCTGATGTTAAGCTCCCTGGATGCCAGCGATGACTGAGGTTGAAGATAACTTAGAAAAGAGCCCAATTGCAAGTGATGAGCACCAAGACTCCTACTGATAAGCACAATTGCTTGGTGCCCTTCAGAGCTTAAATTCGTGACCAAGTTACTACAAAATGAATGCAAATGCACTTCAGATGACCTCAGCAACTTGCTGTGTGTACAATCTTAACCCTTAGCAAAGACAGAGGGAACCAAGTGACACAGACATGCATGGACATAGCAGCAAACATAGGGCAGAGCCAAGCTGAACACAGCCTCAAACACCCTTCAAAGTCAGAAACAAGGAAAAAAAAAAAATTAATTTGCTTCATCCACACTGGCAGTGTCCAGAGCAGGAACTGAGAGGGTAGTCCAAGATGTTTCTGTCTGACGCACACGTAATATGTGTTTAAGATCTTGGAGGTATAAACCTGTGTTGGCTCTCCTGGAGGTTAACAACCAGGAGATTCTGAGCACTAGCAGACAAGAAAACTAAGCTGTCTCAACACCTGAGAAATGTTGGGACTGATACACAGCTGTGTTTCATCAAGGAATGTGACTTCCAACATACTTTCTCATTATAAAAGCAGCAGGACTACATTTTTAGGAAGATGACAGTTTCAACATTTTTTTTGTGCTTGACTTTCCCAACTATCACACAACTACAGAGTAAACAGATGTACCAGGGTGAATTCGGGTAAAGAGTGACTCAGGATTTCTGAGGTATCACCAAGCGCAAACAAGACCTTTGAGATCAATTACTGGCTGCTTAAAGTAAAAGAGAACTGACAGATGCACTCAGTGTCACAGGGTAGTCATCTTTTTCTCTGCAGAGGTGATTTTTCCTGGAGATCAGGCTTATGAAAGTGGCAACTTCGCAAAAGTGATCTGCAGCCATTTCCTCATAATACATAAGGAAGGCAACTCCTATACGTGGTCACTCCACGTACCCCATTACCTCTGGGAACTGTCCTATTTCAGCTGGGAGAAAAGCCACCAACATACTGAGTTCCTACAAATTTTGAGAAAACTGGGAGGCAAATAGAGCAAGAAGTCTCGACTGGTGCCCTGCTAAGGGAAGAACTGATAAACTGAGCTTTCCTTGACACCAAAGAACACTCAGAAGGGTGTCTTAGAAAGCAGATCTGACTCCTGATGCTGCTTGTGACACTGCTGGCTTCTCCGTCCATTACTCTGTGATGTTCCCTGATGTTCTTCAAGCAGCTGAGATCCTGTCCTGTAGGACACTTCCTGCTCTTGACCACTTGTGCCAGCCTTGCTGGGCTTTAAAGATACTCTGCCTTTACCCAGAGCTTGGGGGCAGCTCTGAATCCATAGTTCAGAGTCTGTGGTTTTCCTCTCAGAAGAAGCAGCTGTTCCTGAAAACCTCTGCTGGCTTTCAAAGGGGACTTTCATCCTCATTGCTTGCAGTGCCTGAAACCCTCTCAAGTCAATTTGTTCCTGTAAATGTCTGGGGACTCCTGCAACTTCCTAGAGTGCTCTGGGCTCTCATCTGCAGGATCCCCTTGGAGCAGGTCTGGAGGACACCCAGTTAACCAGCCACCTCCCTGCCACACGGGGGGATTTGATTCAAAGCCTGACTGGGCAGAGAGCGGAGTCCTGCTTTCGGCAGGCCTGCAGAACAACTCATCCCTACACTGCGTGTGAGAGAAACTTTTAAACCTTTGTTCACGGTGAGCCGCAGCTGATGCTCCTCATATCACAAAGAAGAAAGGAGGGGATGGAAAAATGTCTGCCTCCCAGCTCTTGCTGAGGCTTTAGAAAGAGGACTGTCCTCCGGGGGGATGGTTCTTCTCCAACCTTCTACACTGTTCCTTTGAAGCATCCTGCTCTTAGGTCCCTTTGGAAATGAGCTACAGGTAGTTCTAGTGGGTAAGTTAGAGTCTTCTGCAGGCAACTAAGCAAACTGCAGACAATCCAAGTGAGAATCCTTCCCATATCTATTATGAAATGACCCCGAGAGACTGAAAATACTGAAGCAGCCTAACAGTAGGACAGTGTAACAGCACAGTATCAAAGCCTCTAAAACAGAAGTTCCCCAGATTTTTCAGCACTCCCTTGTTGTTCAAAGACTCCTACTCCATCAAAGCTCAAACTGTTGCAGGACCAACAGATCACGTGAGAGGCATCAGAGGATTATTAATTTGAAAGAAATGGGTGGAAAGTGTGTCAAGCACGCCCAATCTTTGAACTGGGTACTTTGGAAGATCATTGCAAAATAAAACACAACTGCACATTCATTTCTCTTTAGGAAGAACATATTGCACAAAGCCACAAAAGCAACATGACCTTCATGTGAAGGAGAACAGAAAGACCAATCTTCACTCATTGCAAATTGACTTGGAAAGGCAACAAAGCAATGCCAGTTTCCACCAGCTGACGATACGACCAAATGTCTGCGGTGCTCAGATGAAGAAACTGTAAGGCCTATTCATTGCAAACCCTTCTGGGCATATGTTAATCGGGGAGAAACTTCTTTCCAGAGATCATTACAGTGCAAGTAGAAGTCCATGATTTTGGCCTGTTATGAAGATAGTGCCTTCCTCTGAAGCACACGGTGAAGGGTGGCATCTATTAACTGCATCTGGCTGCAGAAAATCCTACAGCTTGTGTTTATCACCTTTACTATGTTGTCTCCAAATCCTTGCACCAAAGACAGGCCAAGAGCAGAACAAATGTTTTTTTCCATTGACACTGTCTGGTCCAGCAGCACTGACAAGAGGGATCCATGCCTTGTCCCATTCTGGCATCTCACGGGAGGGATAGAACTCAGTGCCTCTGAACTGAAGGTTGCTGCTAATGCACCCTAAAAGGATAATGGCACTGGCCATCTGCCTAGAGCCCACAGCACAGGCTGGGCTTTGTTCAGGATCATTTCCTTCCAAAAGTGAAAGAGGATGCTCTGCATTTTCTACAGTGACACAGAGACCTGAAAGGGGAACTTTATAGAAAAGCCCCGCCGCTCCTGTTTGTAGCAGATGCCAAAGGAACAAATGGTAAACATTCCTGCCATCTCAGGCTGTACCACACCTCTAAAACTGTCCAAAACTTAGTGGCATCACCACTGAAGTCATATCCAGCATTTTCCACTCTAAGACACTCACAGGACTTTACATTGGTGACACTAATGCTGGTCTATCATTGAACAGAGAAATGAAGATATCAAAAAACCTTATCTGTGACTGGTATTCAACTACCCAGCAGACAACAAACACCTAAAAAACAAACAAAAAAACCTCCTAAAAATAAAACCCAACCAAACAAAAAAACCCCAACAAAACAAAACAACAAAACCAAAACACCACCCCCCCCCCAAAAAAAAAAAAAAAAAAAAATCCATCTACATGAATGCCTCTTAGATCTCTTATTCGCATTGGACAAACTTCTGGCAAGAAAATAGCACTGGCCCGTTCTCATAAAATTGCTCGTGGGACAATTCAGATAGCCTCCAGTTTGGATAAGGAAATCACAAGCAAAGATATTTTGTAACCAGAATTCCCCACACACAAACATTCAGCAGGGGGGTGGGGATAGTCATAACAGCAGTAGGAAATAGACTTGAAAAGTTGTTTTTTTTTCTATTAATAAAAGTAGCCAGTACATTTCCTCACACTCCTTGCAGCACGGGGCCCAGTGGCACAGAGACCCTCCTGTCCCCAGTTTTCAGGTGAGCTGAATGCTGGCTGAGGCAGATAGTCCAGTGTTGGACTGAAATGTCAACTTTGTTGCCTCTAGCTTTGAGTCTGCCCATGTCCCTCAGCTCCACAAGGGTCATTCTCAATTCAAACCGTTTTCTTTCGTTTACAAGTTAATTATCAGCAGACTGAAAGAAGAAAGGGCTGTTACTTGTGGATACAGAGATGCCGAACTTCTCAAATTCCAGTTGAGTCGGGACAGCAAATTTGCAGTTAACCTTGACTCCAACACCTGCACAAGAGCACTGGGTATAGAGAAACACTGACACAACCTGTGCTGCCCAAAGGATCCCAGCAGCCGTGTCCCAGCTGCTGTGCGCACTCCTCAGGTGTCAGAGTGTGCCAGGGAGGCTCCTTTGGTGTTTCCACAGCAGGAACAGCAGAGAAACAGACATTAAACCCCCCAGCTTCACCTCCAGGGGCACGAGCTATAGCACGCAGTACATCCATGGTCTAGAAGGCTATTACAAGGCAGGAACAGTAAATTAAAGGTGGCAGGGTCAGAAAGGTCCAAAGCTGGGAAGGCTCTGCAAAACACAACGGTGAAGGACAGACCCCTGGAGAGCTGTGAAGTGCAGATCTGGCTACAGGTAAGACTAGCTAGCACATACCTAGATTATACATCAAAAACCCTCAAGAAGGAATGTCAAAACCAGGCACAGGGTTCATAGCAGCTGAACCCTTCCACCTCTGAGTCTGTGGGCTCTTTCTCAGAGGGCTGAACTCAGATACCTCTGAAGTGGAAGACAGAAGAAGGCTTGGCTGCATAGATATGGCATGGACAGCCTAACCCCTGGGCAGGGGACAGCAAGACCTGCACCCAGCAGCACACTACAAAAAAAGCCTTTTACAGTGTCCTCCCAGCTTCCCTGGACTTCAGCAAGGCTGTGAGCCCAGGAGACACCAGCCTGAGTCACATTCACATCTGGCCTCTTTGCCCACCAGGACTGACCTTGGGTTTTAAGTCATCATACTTTGAAAGCAACCTCTTCATCAAGGCAACCCATCTGACTTGCCAAAGATGACACAAAAAGAAGATGGAACAGAAAAAGGTGGCAGGCATGAAAGAAAGGGGGGAAAGCATGAACAAAGAGAAGAAAGGGCAATATGGAACAGAGCAATCTTTTACTCTTCATTCATGTCATGTTGTGGCACACTTCCTAGCTTTCCTCTCTGCAGCCCCCACACCAATGCAGACAGCACAGAAATCCGGTGCCTGGGCACAAGCACTGGAGTGAAGTCTGATGCTGAGTGCCCTGCAGCCACCCCCCTCCTGCCTGCCCTCCTGTTCCACACAACCTGACCAGGGGGCAGGGGCTCTGATGCCCACCATAATTAAGCCCTGCTCATATTTTCTCCCCAGGAACTGTCATAATTAAGTCAATGAATTATGGATGTGTTACTTAACAGAGACTATGAACGAGCTTGTAAAGAATTCACTGAAAGTCTCGGTCTTGCATTACAAAAAGGAATGTGACATTCAAGAGCGGTATCATTAGCAGCATGGCAGGGTCATGCCTGCACTGCTGGGTTCTCCAAGCCTACAGATTTTTTGAGCATCAGAAGAAATGACAGGATCAGACCTAGGGCGTTAGTGTCTTCCTTCCTCATTAGGTCATTGAAAACTCTCTGTGCTCCCAGAAGTCTCACTATTTACAACATTGCTCCAAGCAAATGCTTTGGATGGGTGTGAGCTCCACACACGTTAGAAAAACAAGGACCTTCATGGCTTTGGGGAGGTTCCTCTGAAGACCATGCTCAGTGCTAGGGCAGCAGTGGCTGGCACCACCATGTGCCAGCTGTATTTTCTCAGAGCATCTGCACAGAGGGGTGATATGGAGAGATAACGAACCACATCTGCCAGGTAATACTTAAAAATGCTATTTCCCACACAGTCATTGCTGTAAAGTGCCAGGAAATTGTGGTCTTCAAAAATGAGACAGTTCCCAGACAGACTCTGTCCAAGGCAGTACAACACATTTACTTTTAGATTTTTTTTTTTCAAATTAATAACATTCAGTAACCCAATAGAGTCAGAGATTAATCATCACACAGATCCTGTTAAAATAAGATGATTATTAAAGGATAAACCACAAAGCCACCTTCATCTGAACATGGCTCCTCTTCTCAACCACCTTCAGATTGATATAGAGCCACAACGCTTTCCATATTAGAGAGCACTATATCCTTTTCTCTCTCTCAATATCACTGATTTATCCAGAATAGAGAATGGAGCACAACTGATTTTCCTGTTTGAAGTCCCAGGTTACATACTCAGTTCTTTCCCTGTTTCTGCCAGTAAAACTCTTGTTGGGCTGGACTGTGTCCTTTGGAGTCCCAGAGCAGGACAACAGCATATCCAATGCGAGCAAAAGGTGGTGTGGTGTATCCCATACTCTTCCTCCCATTTTTTCCACAATCTCCAGAAGGCATTCTGTTGCTAACAAACAGATTGTGACTCACTGAGACATTCAGAATCACATTCCTGTAATTTCCATCTTTACTTCACTCATTCAAATCCATCCTGTTGTGGCTTGCCCATCTTCTGTTTGACAAATCCCCACTGGCTGTCCTCATATGGCAGTAGAGTATGTTTGAACATCAGCTCAAGATAAGTTCTAGCCAGCAGTGTTAGAACAAACCAGTTTCTTTAGGTGGTGAAAAACAAAACGAAGCAAGAACCTGAAATATCAGTGTCTCCTCCATATCAGTACCATATTCTCAAAGAAATCAAAAGCAAGAGCTCAAACCCAGGAAAGTGAAGACAAAGAAGAACCCCAAGTCACCACAACATCAGTGCTTTATCAAAAGTACCCTACAGAGGTGCTGTAAAGTTCCCAAAGTGTGGGATGCAGTCCCTGCTCTGCCCAGCTGGGAATGGGAGGGATGCACCTAACAGGCTTCCAGAGCTGGGCAGTGTCTCTGGGACCAAATATGCAACAATTGAAACTTAAAATCCCAGTTTTTATTCCACATGTTGTGATATTTAGACTCCAAGAACATCAGCTGATCACTGAGGAGGATGCCACAGGGTCTGGATTGTCTTTCCTAAAATGCAAACTGCTTCCAGCCAACAGGAGGGGAGGACAGGCATTGCTAGGGGTGGTTGGGAGCTCAGACACTGCTAAGATACTGCAATACTTCAGTGTCTACTCTGCTATTCATACAGTTATTGATCACAGTATTTGAATATGGGGCTTCTTCAGAAGAGACCTGTTTGGTTTTAAGGACTATAGCAGTCATAGAACATATCTAAGATGCTTCATTAATTCTTTCCTCTCAGCTGATTACAGGGCTCTGCCCAGAGCTCTGCTCATGCTTTACTACCACGCCTGACATGGAGGCTTTCCCATCTCCTCGCAGTTGCTTTCACTGGACAGCACAGGCAGAGAAAAACAATGTATGTCACGTTCCTTGTGGTAACACCAATCCTAATTAGCACTTTAGAGCTGATGGGACTGATTTGGGCCAGGCAGCCATTGCTGATTCCTGGCTCTGGCTCCAAGCAGTCCTGCAGAAACTTCATTACCTCACTACCCAGCTTAGCTCTCCAAGTCAATGCCTCAGGAGAGCCTTGCCTAGAGGATCATACTGAAACTCTTTGCAGATGCTCCTCTCAATTAAACTGCTCTGGAGGATTACTGAGTCTACAGGCAGAAAAGAGAGCAGAAATCAAAATGGTGCTAAAATACCTGGTCCCAAAGAAATAAGCACCCCAGAAGTTATTTGGGGAACAAAGACTTCTGTTCGTGCAGAAAATACTGAAAAAACTATTTTAGCCAAATAACTGTATTTTAAAGGAGTCTTTGTGGAACTGAAACATGCTCGGGTTGATTTGATTTTCCTAGGACTCTGATGAGTTATATTCTTAGGTAAAAGCAGTCTGTGGATCTGCTTGGTTTTCTTTGTCTTGTAGGTTCCCAGAAGAGCACTGCCTAAGTGTCTGAGGGTCTTGGCATTCAGAACTGTAGAATCACAGAATATTCTGTATTGTAAGGGACCCAAAAGGATCACCGAGTCCAACTCCTGGCCCTGCACAGGACACCCCAACAATGCCACCCTGTGCCTGAGAGCATTGTCCAAACATTCCTTGAATTGTGTCAGGCTTGGTGCTGTGACCTCTGCCCTGGGGAGCCTGTTCCAGTGCCCAACCACCCTCTGGGGGAAGAACATTTTTTCTAATATCCAACTTAAACTTCCCCTGACACAGCTTCATACCATTCCCTTGGGTAATTCCAGCATTTTCAAGAGCATTGCTTATCTGCCCGGTTCCCTAATCTAAATGGCATTCATGAATCAGGTTCTCTAACATCCATTTGCAATTTCTCGAGAGTAAACACACCAGAAGCTGCTAAACGTTCCCTCTCTCCCTATCACACACCCTCAGCTATACTTCACATTACAGAAAATGCTGTGTTTACATAACATATACTTTGAGTTACAGATTGCATTACCGTGCTCCTGGTACAGCCTGCCCAGGACCTTTCAGCATCCAGCTCTGTTCTCTTTTGCACATAACTTGGCTAAGTTTTAGCTCCTTGTGTTGCAATTTTCCATAACAGGCAACTACCTCAAGCTGGATTTTTAAGCAATTTCTACTCTTACATCCAAGAAAATAGATGTTTTTACAGCCTAATCCCCTCTCCCATGCCACCTAAACCATACAATCATTTCAGTGAGAAAGACTGCTGTCCATATGTTTGAGTTTGGGAACAAGATCTGGGAGCACTCTGAGGTTTCCCTGAGGCACACAGCTGTAATAGGTTGCCATTTTCCTTGCTTTCCTTATTCCTCTTGGTGCATATTTGAAGTTTTGCTTCTCTCCATGAGATAGAAGAGAGGAAATACAATCCATTCCAATGATTACTGGTCAAAGTTTGGGAATTTGGCAAAGGATTGAATCAGTCCTGAAGAACCTTAAAATGCCCCATGTACTGGCATCACCTCCTTCTCCTGGAGCTGAACCTCTAATGGAGAGGAATCATGGAATGGTTCGGGTTAGAAGGGACCTTTAAAAATCATCCCCTCCAACCCACCTGCCATAGGCAGGGTTATCTTTCTAGATCAGGTTACCCAAAGCCTCAGATGAGCAAATAAATCTAATAAATCAACTGACAAACTACACCTTTTATATATGGCTATACACTACTCTGCAGATGCACCTCAAGTCTCTGTCCTGTTTTCGACAATGCCAACTCTGCATTGCCTTACTCAACAGAATTTTATTAGAAAGGAGAAAAGAAAGACGCCCTCCTGTATACTCTAGGAGTTGGTAATACTCAATTTAAGCTGTGACCTGAGATCTGAACTTTGATATCCAGAGGATATTCACCTTTTAAGCTACAGTTTCTAGTTCCCTGCTTACAACTCGTTCTTTAATGCAAATACAATTTGACGGTATCTGGTGCATAAATCAATGATGTGGCTAAAGCCTCAGTCAACTCCTCTCAGAATAAATGTTGCCATTTAAAATGTGGCAGTCAAGCTTGTAAAGGGAAGGAAAGAAATGTCACTTGCAACCCAAGTGTTTCTGTTAACAAGCTGGTTTCCTGCTTCAGGTTTTTGTCTGATAAAGCCACTTATCTGACCGTATGAAAGGTCATAGTTGGAACAGTGGAAAGTCCACAGAAGGCGCTCTTTTTTTTTTTCTTTTTTTTTTCTTGCCATCCCGCAACTTTTGTTTAAACTTTCAGTTGAATCATTATTTCAGTTCCTGCAGCAGAGTCATTTCATCTGCCTGGCACAGGAACATGCACAGAGCAGCTCTGCGCTGCGGAGCAGACACAAGGTGAGGGAGCAACCTCGATCCTACACGAGAATTTCCCTATGTGTGGAAATACAATGAGCTTCTCCTCTCATCTCAGGATGTTTCTGTGAGAATGCAGAACTGTCTGGGTGAGAGAATTACATTCCTCATCAAAGCTCAGCCAGCAGATCCCAGGGCAAAACCTCAAGCCTTCTCCTCGGTCCCACTGCGCAGACGGAGCCACACAGAGCAACCTTGCACAAGATGTGCTGCTACAAGGAGAAGAGTTTAGGTATGACCAACAAGTGTCAGAGGTATGGAGACTCAGTATCAACATTCTTCATTAAAATCATCTGCCTCTGGCACACCTGTGAACATCCTTTTATAGAGCCCAAGGAATTAATTCATTAAAAGATGTATCAACCCTCTGAATTTGCTTCTACAACTGCCTCAGTATGGCATGCACATGCCATTTGTTGAAATATCATAAGACCTTGCAAACCACAAGCATTACTAAAATATTTTTTCCCACTCACATTCCCTCCCCCTTCCTTATATCATGTCTATGTAAAACCTTTTGCTAAAGATCCAGATCCTCCCACTGAAACCAAGAGCCACTTGTCTGGAAATAGACCTTTCTGTGCCTCAAAAAGCACCCAGAGCAGATGGCCAGAGCCAAATCACCCCGGTATCACAATCTCACACCATCTCTCCCCTTAGGCATCAGAGGAAGGGTCAGAGGGAAACATTAACTGTTACAGTCGTCTTTGCTGAAGAGACCGACATCTGGCTGCAGTGGAGAACAGAGCAATTCATGTCAGTATTGGGGATGTCAAATGGAACCTGAGTTCAAATCTCCTAAATGCTCAACTTCAGTGCCAGGCCAGGGCAAAGAGAATGATGGCAGGAAACGCTGTTCAGGAGAGCTGTCCAGAAACAGGGATCCGCACTAACAGGAAAACTTACACGTCTTCTCTAAAGAACTGGGGGGGAAGGTCCTTTCAAAAGTCTGGGGGCTGCAGCCCTCATTTCAGTGGATGCAGGACTGCTCGCATCAAGCTTTATTTTTACAGAGAGTGAATCATTTCTCACTCCGTGAGAATCACTGGGATCATTCTGCTGTCGGTATCTCTGACACCAGCAGTGCTAAAAATACAAAAACTCCAAAGTCAACCATGTGCTGTTAGTTCTGAACCTGATTGCTGCATTGCTTGCATCTACTGACAAAGAGCAGGAGCAGGTGCTGACACTTTTCAGATCAGTCTAAGAGGGCAGGACTGGGCCCACTCTCAAGAAACCTGCCTCCTTCTCCATTTATCCCCAACAGTAAATATTTGACTTCTCCTCCTGGTCTGACGAACAATAGCAGCCGATAATTATAGCTAATACCATACAGGCTGCTGTGCTGTCATTCACTTTTGCTCTCAGCCATGCTTGAGAACTGAAGGACCATAAAGGTCCCTACACAGCACTAAACTACCTGCATAGCTCACATGCAGCTCAAGAAGTCACACTGACTCCTTTCCCTCTGAAGAGGATGTCATGAACCAGAAAGCAGCAGAAGAACTTTTTATAAAACCTTTTTGCCATTTTATAATTTAAACTACAATGATGGCTCAAAAATATATGCTATCCAATTTTGTTTTCCATACCACAGCTAGAGAGCAAGCCAGTAGTGAGTCCTTCATTTTAATTGATTATTTACATAATCTTTAACATCCACCCCCTCCGGAAGAGAAATTATCTTCCAACATATGAAGATAGCTGTGCTAATTATGATTTCAGTTGCCATGAAACAGTCTGCAAATGTGGTCCCTCCCATCGTGCTATAAACAAGGTCTTGGGGTGTGGTTTGCTTAACAAGGAGCAATATCTGCATCTTAACAAGCTGTATGTTTTCATGTATGGTGGGATTGAGCAACCATGTGCCAAGAGCTGTTATAGAGGCCAGAACTGGATTTTGCACCAGCTTAGACAAATTCACAGAGAAAAAGTCCATTGGACATAGCCTCTGGTTGTTAAACCATTAAATGGCTGTCTGATGGAAAAACTCCGTCCAGGGTGGAATTGCTCTGAACCAGCCTCTTCCTGGATCCGATTGCGCAGCTGAAATTTGGGAGACAGGCTTTGGTCTCATCTCCTCTGGGCACTGTAACATGCCAGCTGGAAGCTGGGTTTCCTACCAGGTTTGATCTAGCAGCTGCCCATGAGATGGCCTGCTCTTTCTTACCCTCACTTCCACGATAAGTGCTTTGTCTAGGGGAAATGGAAAAATGGAAAAGCTCTTTGTAGTGCTGTTGGTCTGCTTTGAAACAGCTGTAGTTAGGTTGAACATGGAGGTTCCGAGCCCTCATTTTGTCTGGTTCACACAAGATAATATTTCGTTCAGTGGCATGGGAATCTCATTTCCCTTGGCAGAGTTGCTCTTTTGTGTCTTATCTCTAACCAGGTGATAAGTTGATATCGTAGATCATCAAATAGCTTGAGTTGGAAGCAATCTTTTAAAGGCCATCTAGTCCACCCCCCCTGCCATAGGCAAGGACACCTTCTGCTAGACCAGGTTGTGTCCAGCCTGGCCCTGGACACTGCCAGGGATGGGGCAGTCACAGCTTCTCTGGGCACCCTGTGCCAGTGCCTCAGCACCCTCATTGTAAAAACCCTCTTGAAATACACTCTTCAAATATCTGAACGTAAAGGGGCTCTCTCTGCATATTGAGAGGAACTTTGATACCCAGCGGATTTCAGCTTGGTGTTATGTATTAGAAGAATTTGTCTGGCATCAAGAAATGAAGGCAGAGCACAAAATGTGTCCCTCAGAAGACAAAGTACATGACCCTGATGGTATTTTCGCTTGCCCAACAAAGCAATGGAAAGAAAGAAATGGCCTCAAATCCTTTACTGCTATACCACACTTCCTCCAAATGGAAAAGGGGGGGAGCTTCTCTTCACCATGCACCAAGCCTGGCTTCCAGAAGAGAACAGAACAAGGAGTTGCTAGCCCAGTAATGGCTGCTTAATTAAACTATTTTCTTCAACTCCAATCTAAACATTTTTTTTTTTTTCATTCCTTTCACAGAACAGATTTGGAGAGTTAACACTCAGGCTGACCCAAAACAGTGCCATGGTTCATTAGCAAATTAGAGTTTTAAACCCACAATTCCTACAGCAATAACAGCAGGGCAGGATATGTTCTTATGAGAATTTTAAAATAAAATGCTGCCTGGACTACTGAGATCACTGGCCAGACCTAGAGGGCTCTTGTACCCCTGTTGACATTTGTGCTGATACACACAGCTCTGGTGGCAGAACTTTGTTCACTGCAGATAAACCAGGCACTCTCTGTGCCCAGCATTCAGGCTCCTGAGTGCATTGCCCTTCTTTTTGTCCCTTGTCTTTGTAACACTTTATATAATAAATTTTGTTGGATCACTTCCACACTGCAATAATTGTGAAATCCCTGTGTGGTTGGCAGGACACAAGAGAGACCACTGCAAAGGGCCTGCCATATAATTTGCCAAGTGCCCCATATACCACAAACAGATTTTATTCCAGGGTAACTCTGCCAAGCCCAAGGGAGTTACATTTTGGAGGAGCTTCTCCAACAAGTCTCAGCTCAGTAAGGAAAAGAAAAAACAAAAAAAAGAAGAAAATTATCCTTCCTTGACACCTAGAGAAAAAACAAACGAAAACATGTGGCTTAAGGCCAATACAGGGCTCTCCCAGACCTCAAGCTAAAGACTGAAATACTTTTAAAACAAACAACTATTTTGTTTCTGTATTTCTCCGTCATCTTCCAGACAGATATTAAAGCAATAAAATGGAAGGATTGCAGATACAATGGCTTCTCCTTACATCCATCCTTCACAGCCGCTTGCTTCCTCCTCCCGATACATCCTTTCAAAGATAAAATCCTACCTTCAAAGCTACCTCTTTAAACCGTCACCAACAGCCTTACTGATTTTGGTTTTTTCTAGATGAATTCTCAGGTTTCAGTGCACTGAGGTCTCTGATCCAAGCCTGAGGTACCCTGAAGGAAAGCTAGTGCCTCTTTTCCCCTTATCCTGAGACAGTGCACGAGCACAGGCTGTGAGAATGCTGGGGCCAGTGATGCTGGAATTACCTTAGACCTTGAACCTGAGACAGGAACTCACTCCACCAACACAGTCAGGATAATTACAGAACCACAGAATGGCTTGGGTTAAAAGGGAAATAAAGGTGATTTAGTTCCAGCCCTCTGGCATGGGCAGGGGCACCTTCCACTAGAGCAGGTTAATAACTGAACAGCCAGAGCTGTGCCACACACCTTCAGCAGATGTTGCACGAGATGAACTCACATCCCAAATACCTGCCTGCCATCCGTTTTGGTTACAAGAAAAGGGCTGGCATTTGCCAAATCCCACTTTGTTGCCAAGTGTGGGCTGCTCCTGCTCCAGGGGCAGCCTTTGCTAAGCTGTGAGCCCCAGAGCCATCAGTGGTGAAGCACACAGGGACCACAGGCAGCTGGGAATTGCATGCTGCTGCTCCTATAGGATTTAGTCATGTGTGCACCCACAGGAGTCAGCTCTGAATGTATAGGCAAGATGGAAGTACAGTCCTACATTAGCAACAGCATCTCCTAGAACAGGCTTTTAAGAAAAACTTTGCTACTAGATCCTGAATTCATTCAAATCAACACAATCCATTGACACTAGCAGAGGTTCAGTTCACACCAGCTGGGGTTGGACCAATTTCCATTAAATTTGCAACACTCTGGGACTGCACTTGAACAGGGCTGATTGTGCCCAGTAAGTGCTTCTAGAAGGCTGATGGACTGATGTTATTGATTGGGATGGTGTGGTTGCCAGCAGAGGGGCTGCACAGAGCATTTCAAAGCTCAGTTTTGTTGCAACACTAAGCCTTGTTGTCCTGTACAAGTTTCTGCAAAACGTTGTGATCAGAGCTATGTTGAAGCTGGAATCAGCGTCCCCCTAGAAATGCTGCCAGAAGTGACTCCATGTGGCTGTCTCAGGTAGGTCTTGCTGCTTTTGTCTTCATTTGTTATTGCTTGAGACTGGCTTTTCTCCTCTGAATTTTATTTAACTTGTTTGTAACCCTCTAGTCCCTCTTGCAGTGTCCTTAACCCCTTCCACCACCTCCTCACGGAAAGGACAGACCTCTGGCACGACCACAAACACCCAATCCAGCTTTCCCCCCCCAGCACCACTGCTGTCTGGGGGCTGCTGGCACAGGCTATAGGCCATGTCTGTCACACTTAGGAAATATGTCCTTGCAGTTTCCTTATCAAAAGTAGAAAAAGCTTATTTAATGCTTCCCTGAGTTTTTCCAGGGGGCTGATTCTTTGCCCTTGTCCTTAAAGAACAGAAGTGCAGTTGGGGTTTCCTTGAGGCTGACACTAAAAGGTGTGTAACAACACAGACTCACATGACGTTCCTTCTTATGGAATCCCGCCAGCCCTTTACAAACTGCACAAGCCTAACAAAACAAGACAATAAAACAGGAAAACAAGCTAATTGAAATATTTGCCATTAACATTTCAGTGCCTAGGTACTGCCCACTAATAGTCTGCAGTATAAACCAGTGAAATCAGGCCGGTGCTACAAAAGCAAACACTGCTTGTAACCTTGCAGTCAAATGAGGAGGAAATGGGAGGGGAGTGAGCAAAACCTCCCCTGGTGCAATCAGGTGCAAAGTCATTCAGGCAGTGGATTTGCACCGGTCTACAAAGTCCAGCTCTGACCCAGCTCCTCAGCATGCACCTTGTGGAAAAGGGGAGCAACGATCCAGCCCCTGAGGCTCGGCAAATTTTACCCTCCCCAATTCTGTGGGAAGCAGCCTCCCAGCTGGGACCACCAGCTGCCAGCTTCCTACACAGTCTTGGGCACTGTCAGCTGGTGCAATGCCTGAGCTAAGCTGGGTGGAAGGGCTCAAAGATACTGCATATCACATGAATACACCAAATCCAGTCCTCTGTTAAGGAATCATTTGATCAAATGCAAACAGGTCCTTGCCCCTGACAGGACAGTTCAGTCCTTCACCCAGGCAGGGACAACAAAAGAAAAGACATAGATAATCATTGTGGAAAATGCATAATCCAAAAAGTACTGACTGCTGGAGCATGAGGCCACTGCTCTCACTGGCCATCTCCTGGGCACCTCAATCAATCTTCTTCCTTGCTCAGGCATAGAAGAAGCTGCTCTGAAAATAACACTCTAGAACACAGCAGATCAGTTGGCACTGAAAAATGTTTGTATTCGATTGTTCTTCAGTTCTGTTAGCCTTTTGGCCAATTTCCTAAATTTGACAGCAATGTCTGTCATGTAAAATCAATTCTGGATTTTTTTTTTTTTTTAATGTCCTTATATGAGTATTCTGCCTTTTAAAAGGTAGAAGGTTGATGAGAGCAGTGAAACAAGATGTTAATGGATCCCAGTGGAATTACAGAGAAAGATGCTAGCAAATGCCTCTGCTGCTGTTGTTACAGCAATGTTGTTGTAGCCACAGTGGCCCAAGGATGGTTAACCATTTAACACCTCCAGCTTTTTTACCAGCTTCTATCTCAGACCTAAAAAAGATCTCCAGGGCCACTTCTTGTCAATTTTATCCCCAGATGTAGCAGCTGATTTGTTCTCAGATATTATTCCCAGAAATCTTGTCTTGTTGGCACTATTAGAGACAGGTCTCTATTTCCCCATTTCCAACACCTTGCATTTCATGGACAAGTTTTACCAGACACAAGCCCCTGGACAACCCCTCTCCAACAGTTACACAACTGGAACAGCAGACAGTGAGGGCAAGGAACTTCCATCTGGATGTGACTGCACAGGTCCCACAGCTGAGCCTGCCTCCATCAGGGCAAGGACAGCACCTCCAACAGGAACGAGGGGTTTGCCAGTGCTGGCTCCTCTGCTCCTGTGTACCAACACCTGAAACTTCATTATAAGAACTGGGAATGGGGATCACACCACTAAGCAGGACCGCAGTTCCCATTCATGTGGCTAGAAAGAAGAAGGGGAAAACCCCTTAACCAGATTTTTGACTGCCAGAGGCTTTCAGTTCTGCAGATCTCAATTAACAGCTGTCCAGCAGAGACACCAGTTTGCTCTGGTCTCTAACTGAGCTGCGCACACAAAGCTGTCAAAGCTCTGCCCCAAAGCTGCTCATGGGGAAGGGGAGGGCAGACACAGCCAGTGGGACAAATGTAAACGCCTGCCCTGCTCTAGCCCAGCTCAGAAGCTATTCAGAAGGACTTCAGGAGATTAGTCCTGAAGGCAGGAGTGAATTTTAGATATCATTTTTTGATGCCACAGAGACTTACATCCCCAGTTTCTGTCACTGTCAGAAGAAGGTAATGTCAGGCCTCTGCAGGCAGCCCTGTGACCTTCTCTTTAAAGATTTTTCAGCTTTACACTGTAACACTGATATCAGCCAGCTTTCAAAAACAGCCTCCAAGTGCACAGGCATGAGACTGCTCACAGTTACCCTGATTAAGCCAAGAACAGAATTCATTCCTTATTACTAATAGGGGAAACAGAACAAAAATGAAACTGCCAAAAATAAACCAAAGTAAAGGCCAACTTCTGCCCTCAGCCGTAGGTGAGCTGGAAGGGGTCATTCAGGGAAGACAAGACAATGGAGTCTGGGGAACAGTGCCAGGATGGGGATGCATACCTGCCTCTGCCTCCCCCAGAACCACCAGCACGGCAAATTCTGCTTATTTCTTACGTAAGCAGATGGACTCTGGACTAGACTGCAGTCAAACAGGGACAGCCTCAGCCAGACTGGACACATCTGTGCCAGTGGCACAGGAGCTTGGCTGGACACCCATAAGCAGAGTGACTCAGGATAGTGTGGAAAAAGTAATTTTGGATGAGTTTTTCAGCAAGGGGGTACAATCTCTGCCCAATGCTCTGCCGACATAGGCAGGCAGAGCTTCCCAGGTGTCAGTGCCTGTGATAAGCAGGGGCTGGCAGACAATGGTTTGGATCTCAATGCCTTTAACCACATCAGCACGTGCTGCATCTCAGGTTGGGGCAAGATGGCTTGAGGTTCCCCAGTGCACCTTTCAGACATGGTGACGGGAAGCCAGAAGGCAAAGCGTGATGCAATTGCCTGAAGCAATTAATTTACTAAAAAAGCCCCTCTTGTGACATTTTCTTTCTCTTCTTAAGCTTTCATTTCATAGCTGTGCTCCTTTTTGGTTTGTCAGCCTTCTTTTCTCCCCTGTGTTAAAACTAAAATGTTCAAACCCTGCAGCGCATGCAGATGGGAGGACTTTAACATTGGATACACGTTCTGCACCAAAACACGGTACAGCTTTGCAACGTTTTCTTTTAGGAAACAACACTGCCAAAACACAGCAGTAGAAAGATCAATTTAGGCCATGTTGGGATAACCCAGCCTTCCTTTTGCTCCTCCAGGCACGGGTGTACATCTGTGCCCTTCCCTCTTTGACGACTTACATCTCACACAAACCTGGCCCAGCACTCCAAAACCTGAGCCAACACAGGAGTGGGGTTGTCTTTAATTCACCTTGCTGCCATCACTAGTCCAGAATTGTGACAGGCTGTACCCATCTCAGCACAACTGAGACTGTGCTACGTTTCTCACAACCCTGGCAAGAGAAAGCAAAGTGAACTACAAAGGACTAGGAGCAGGAGCAAAATCTAGGCTTCCAGGGAGAGCTCTAAGAAGTTTGTTCTGTGGGGACTCTGTTCTCTCTCTCACCATCTATTTATTCAGCCAGGATTTATTGAGTAAGGGAGAGTCGCCCCTTACATCTCACTCATTTTCATTCGAGTTCAAGTTCACTGCAGCTGGAGGGAGTTGTGCAAAAGGATCCTGTTAAACTGTAACCAGCGGTCGGATGTGCCAGTTAATCATCTACTTTGAAACTTGTCCCTTTTGATAATAATTTTCCATGGCTGCAGAATTAAAGCTTAACTGGTCATTGGCTTCAAATATGACCTTGTCTGACAGGAAATGTGGAAGAGGAAACAACAGTAACATGACCTTCTTCTAGTAAATTCTAGACGTGGACAGAGGGGAGAAAAACACTGCTGGCAGTTTCCAACTGACTCAGTGATTTATCTCAACCAGTCTGCAACGTCCCCCCGGTCATCTCCAGGCACGGAAGGAATTGCAGGGCAGTGTCAGAGAGAGCCCTGCCAACAGGGCTTATCAGACAGGAGAGGTGTCCTGGGAAAGCACAGGAACATCCCAGCCTGGGCACCTGACTGGTGAGCAGAGTGCCTCCTCCCTGCAATACTGACCTTTCTTGAGGAAACATGATGGAAACATAGTAAGTATTTAAAAATCCGGCTGCAGGCAAGAGAGCTTCCGAGCAGACACCAAGTGTGACGACAGGTCTTCACCACATCCACCATCAGCAGGCACAAGTAAAGTGTAAAAACCAGCCCAGTCCCACTGGACTCACAACTTAGAGCAGTAAAATTGTGTTAAACTCCAGTATCACGTCTAGAATTATTTTAGCCCCTTAAGTCCACGCTAAGATGGAAATGAATCCTAAATTTTCCTAGGCAGAGAACCAACACTAAAAAGCACAGGGCAAGGACAAGACAAACATCACCAGATGTGCTGATATGTTACAAAACCCTTGCCAGACTGCTCCCAGCAGCCAGCACTCACTCAGACAAGATGCTGGGGAGTCAGGGCTGGTCACACACATGGTTATTACAACAATTTTTGAAATTGGGCAAAAGGGAACATACTTCATTAACAGATTTAAGGAAACTATGTCACACAGTAATGAGGGTAAGGGACCAGACAGATTTTCAAAGCAGAAAACGCTCTTAGTGTGAGTTCTCTCTTTTCAAAAGCACCTTGCTTAAGATTTACAAACTCACATTGCTGACTGGGAGTGAAATTTAAGCTTAAAATCCTTGAAAACATTACTCAGTCCAATGAGATGATAAATCAGTGAGGTGAAGAAACATCCATTCATTTATGTAATTACTTATTTATCCAAGATAAAACGGAATTTATGTTGTTCTAAATCACTGGGAGAGTTAAATGCCTAAAGGAACACTTCAGTAATAATAATTTATTTTTAAAAGGTTCTGGATCAAACAACACTGGAATCAGAAATTTCCAGAACTCCTCACAAATCAAGACTTCTCCAGCCAAAAGGTCTCTTTCTTCCCCTGCTTGTGCCCACGGGTGGTCTTAGTTTCACTGGAGAGCTGCAATGTGCAGGCTTGGAAGAAACTCCCTGGCAGGGCTGCTGAAGTGAAGTCTCCAAGCTTCCTTGGTGCTCCTCTTCAAGCCAGCTTCCCTGGCTAAATTGCCCAAGAACTGGAGACTTGGTCTCTGCAGAGCCACTCAGCTATTTTGCCCAGACAAATAGGATCTCAGGCCACCCACTCAGTAAGATCTTGCTGTGTTGGAGAATGCCTATGAGGAAACTTGGAGCTGCACTTTGGATACTGCAAATGTCCAGAGCCTGAAACACCTTGCTCTCTAAGAGGCCTTCGTTTGATGGGAAATGCACCACCCAACTCCAATGACTTGCAGGTACAGAGCTCACACAAGGAGAAAACCCCCAGCATAAAGGAAGATGGGACTCCTAGAAGAGTCCTGCAGCTGTGAGGCAGCGAGTGCTCGCTGTAAAACGGGAAAATTCTGCGGTGCCACCAAGAGCACAAAAATGCTGTTTAGATCCACTGCCTGGTTTCAGCAGGCTATTTTGTACTAAATATCCCTGCTGATCCAGCTGCATTGTGATAGCAGGTGTCTGCTAGAATCTATCACGTGTTACTGCATTTTTCCCTTTCGCCTTCAGGTGTAGGGGACACAATGCATCGCTGCACAAGGAGAGGAAGAAGACGCTGCCTAATTTCCCACAGGATGCAATATTTATCCTGTAAGCGTGGATTAACTGAATAACTCGCTAGATTTGTGTCAAGGCTTGTAAGGAGTGGTGACTAATCCTAGCTAGTGGGGATTAACAATGTTTGCTGTGGGAAATATGCCAGACTTTTCAATTATATCATGTCTTATAAACAGACTGCAATGGTTCTACATGAGTACAGCTGTGTTCTTGCCACAGCACAGTGATAACAGGATATGTCCTTTCCAGTTTATTAATGCCACAGACTAGAGCAAGCCTCAGCAAGAACATCACCTGGATGGACAGCAGTACAAGAGCCTGCTCTTCTCTTAAAGTAGGGCAAAAGGAGCAGGAGAATCAGGTGTGCAGCTAGAAAGCCCTAAAGATGCACCTTTAAGAAGCTGTGGCTGAGAGTGTCCCATCTTTGTTACCCTCAGAGGATAACACACACTCAGATACTTCCCAGAAGAAGGGAGTGAGCCCTCGAAGGCCACAGATGGCAGCCTGGACAAGTGGTGCTGAAGACTTGGACTCCAAGCAGCACCCAAGGCCACTCTCTCAGTGGTGGAAAATCACATGACTAGAGCCCTCATCATCAGCAAGGGAAAAAGCAGAAGGAAAACCAAGAGGTCCAGCTGGCACCACAACCATCCCACTGTGTTCTTACCCAGAAAAACCTCCCCATGCAACTGTGTTGTGAAAGGTGCAGCTCACTCAGCTTTTCCTTTCACTGCCTCAGCACAATGGGGAGACGCAAAGCTCCTCACAGTACAGCAAAAATGTCTGAGGTGTGGCACTCAAAGCAGGTTGAAGTGATACAGCTGATCCTGACCACTCCAGCTCACTTTCATATATCCATAGCTGGACCAAGGGCTTGACTCGTGCCAGTTTGCCTCTTCTACCTGGAGTGAAAGATTTCTGGATATCACAGAATCAATCAGGTCGGGAAAGGCTTCTGAGATCATCAAATCCAACCTATGACCAAACTCCCCGATGTCAGCCAGACCCTGGCACTGAGTGCCACATCCAGCCTTTCCTTAAACACCTCCAGGGATAGTGATGCCACATCTCCCTGTGCAGCCCATTCCAATGCCTGATCACCCTTTCTGTAAAGAAATCCTTCTGATGTCCAACACAGTGCAGTTTAAGACTACATCCTCTCACCCCATCGCTAGTCAGAAGAGGAATTCCCACCTGGCTACAACTTTCTGTCAGGGAGTTGTGCACAGTGGCAAAGTCATCCCTGAGCCTCCTTGCCTCCAGGTAAAACAGCCCCAGCTGCCCCTCACAGGATTTGTGTTCCAGACCCCACACCAGCTTCACTGCCCTTCTCTGGGCCCTCTCCTGCACCCCAGTGTTCCTCCTGAACTGAGGGGCCCAGAACTGCACACAGGGCTCAAGGTGTGGCTTCACCAGTGTGAGTACAAAGGAAGGATCACTTCCCTAGTTCCGCTGGCCACATCTGATACAGATACCAAGCTAACAAAAATAAACACAAAAATAAAACAAACTACAGAGGCTCAGCTTGCCAGTATTGCTTTCCCATTCCCTGACCTGACAGAGCTCAATTCCCAGGACCAAAGTGCTTGTCTTCTGAGTGTAACCCTCCTGCCAGTGAACCTTCATTCAGACTCAGCCATCAGAGCTTTACGGTGTGTACGAGACAAAAACCCCCTTTCTGTGCTCCTCCTGGAGCTCTCCTAACGAGCTGCATATTAACACTTATTTCTCCCACAAGTATCAGTAGTTATTACTACTTAATAGTGTTCCAGAGTGCTTAGGAGTAACAATAGCACGGAGGTAATTAGAGGAAAAGGAACATCTTCTTATGAGTAAGGCATGCACAGCTGAACAGCGTTTTGCAATGGCATGAGTGGCCAGTGACAGCTGTTCCAGCACACCTGAGATGGCCGAGTCATTCTCCAGACTGGTGACAGATTGTCCCTGCTGACTGCACCCACCTCCACAAGCACTTGGCTAGAAAGGCAGAGAAACCCATGATGAAACAGCCTACCCCCTGGCAAGGCCCTTCTGCGTCACCAGGGACATTTAAATCCAGATTCTGTTTCTCAACACAGAAAGGGGGTTTGAAACTGGGTCTTGAGCCTCACTTAGCAATGCCTTCACCAGCTAACTACAGCAAAAAGCACCACCACATGCTCATTTTTAAAATATTTCCGTATGAAATATTTAATTTCTGGTTTATTCGTTTAGCTGTAGGTATTTGTGAAACAAACAAAAGCTTCAAGGAGAGGTGAGCTTAGACCTCACACAGTTTTTTTTTTCTGGCTACTGTACATCACTAGTCTAACGTGGGCAGATATCATCACCCCGTTTTGGGGGAAAGGGGGGGAAAAGAGGTCTCACAGGGATAACTGCTGCTCAGTCAAGCCACACTCAGCCAAAAGATTGGCATGGTGAGGCTTTCCTTGCTCATCTGTGGACATCTTACTATCAGCAGAGACATGTTTCTCCTGTTTGTAAAGCAGTTATTTAAGCAACAAAGCTAAATATTTCCATTTATTTCTTGTTCCCACATCCTTACAATCTTGCAAGTCCTCCTTGGGATTTTTGAGCCAGCTCTGAAATTTGCTGGGAGCTACAGGAATCCTCCCTTTCCATTAGACAGGTCCCCAGGGTCACCTAAGCCAAAACCAAAACTGAAGCATGATGTGGAGCTGGGCTTCAGCTGCTGCATTCCCCAGGCCTACCAGCTTGGGATCTCCATTTGTCTGATTGCACCAGGCAGCAAGGCTGGGCTAGAAAACTCAGACCTGAGCTGGGGTTAAAGCAGGAGCAGCTGTAGGGGAACAGATAGGAAGGGCAGGGAGACCAGAGGTGGGTAAGGCTTGTGGTAGGAGGGAAGGTGATGAAAATGAGACCCTATTCCAAAAAGACTGGGCTTTGCTGCTCCAGATCCTTCAGTAGAACACAGAAGGGGAAACCTACTGTCAGCTTCAAAGAAAGCTTTGGTCATCTCCAGGCTGTTTTAAACAGCTGCTCCCACAGCATTTGGATGTCCTGTCTCCACCTGCCTGCTCCTGCCTTCTCTGTGCTGAGCATTATGTAAATGAATCATGCACCAACCTCCTTCCTTGATTTATTTGCCAGAAAAAGATTTGTGTGGGGTGACAATTAAAGAGGTGGAATGTGATATTCATCAGCCTTTGTGCCTCTGAACCTGACCACATCCCGGAGCAGCAACTGCTCACAGGTGTTCAGATACTGTGATAATAGTTATTTCGACAAAAATATACGCCATCAAAAACAAGAGTTGGGAGGAAAAAAAGAGGAGACTCCTCAGAGAAAAGGGAAGAAAGTCTAGGGGTTGAGGAATTCCATTTCCCATCATTCTTTGATCAACTTTCAGAGATTACAGTCAAATGCAAGATTGTAATGAAAATGTTAGAGAGAAAAATATTTTACAGATATAAATTATATCATGTACTCAGTGTGCATACTACATAAAAATATTTTAAATGCTTTTCTACTAAACCCCACACTCTCCTGGAAGCAACAACAACAATAAAAAGTGCTCATATTCTTTGTTTAACTCACTTCCTTATGTATTTCTTCTAGCACAGTGATAGGAGAGTTGTGAAATACAAATAGCTTCTCTTTTTACTCTTCATCATTATGTACAATATTGACTGCTCCCACTCACTCAGATTAGCTTTATTCTGTAAACAGCAAACACACTTTGAAAGTACAGATTTTTTCCAAGGCTTTCTCAATTCTGCTGACGTAAACTTCACATTGATCTCTTAAAATTGCTTTTACATTCAAATGCCTTCTAACAGTCCATACCCCTTTCCACGGTCTCTAGCCTGTACTTTTCACTACTTACACCAGTTACAAAACTACAAAACCCAGACCTACAACACCACATTTCTGACCAAGATCTGTTTGAGAATATCTGACTTGTGGTGATCCAAACACTCTAGAAAATAATCCCTAAACCTCAACCCTTTCCTCATTTTCCATACTTGATGCTCTAATCGTGCTGGCATTTCTTGTCCAGAAAGATAAGAGCTGTAAAATTGGTGAACATTCTGAGGGGGTTCATGGCACACTTGCCTTTCTAGTATTTAGATAAATATTTTAGCAAAATCAGATATTGTTTGGAAGTCTGTACACTGTGAACATCATCTAAAAGTATTTTTGGTAAAAGCTCTACATGAAACATTTGTGCCTTTCAGGTCCTCCTAAATACCTCATTTCCCAAAGTACTGATTTTGAGCATGTCTTAGTACAAGGACCTCTTTGATGCTTCTACTCAGTCACAATCATTATCATCACTGTTGTCATTAATGGAGTGTTCAGCTTCTCAGGCAAGAATTGAAAGCTTTTTTGGCACTAGAAGGGTTAACAGCTGACAGGATATTTTTAAGTCAGCTGTGTCAATTATTCTGTCAATATTTCAACTCTTGCACTCTCTTGGGAGTTCAGTGCTGGTTTTGTTGCTTTGGAACATTCTAATGTTCCAAAACCTCTTGAGCAACATCCTCCCTCCCCCAGCCTCTCATTTGTTCAGCTTTTTAAGAAACCCTTTCCACTTGTATTGCGAATGTAATCTATGCCAGAAATATTAACTGTAGCTTTTATTGCTGTATAAAATCTGGTATAAATATCACAACTCAGACTTAATGACCAAATTTTTGCAACATACCTTCAGTGTCAATGATTACACTATTTAAAACATGAACAGGCTGGTGGTGGCACAACATTTTCTCATTTGAGGAGAAAATTTAATAGAGTTCCTTGGACTACAGATGTTTTGGAGAAATTGGTACTTGAAACCTGGACTGTCCAACTGGACTGTTTCTTAATTACAACAAGGAACAGGCAGTTTCTGTCAGCTGAGACTACCAAGAATAGAGTTACTCCCTTAATCATTGCTTTGATACACAGATGGCCTTAGCCACTTCTTCACTGTGGAGGAGGAAATGGAGCTGGTTCAAAGCAAGAAATGGCAGAAATGAGTTACAAGGCACAGGTTGGCCTTGACCCATCTCTCATGCTAGAAGTGGTGCCTCTGGAGCAGGATAGCTCAGGAAAAGGATTCTTTGTTTTAGAATTGATGATTCTTCACTGCATTATGTGGTATAAAGGTGTAAGACGATGCTGATCCTGTCACATCTTTGCCTAACAAGACTTCTTCCTTCTTTCATTCTGATTTAGTATTGGGCCCCTTACTACAAGAAAGACATTGTGCCCAGAGAAGAGCAACAAAGCTGGCGAAGGATCTAAAGAAAAAGTCGTGCAAGGAGTGGCTGAGGGAACTCATGGAGAGGCTTGGCCTGGAGAAAAGGAGGCTAGGGGGATCTTATCACCCTCTACAACTCCCTGAACATCTGTTCCCAGGTAACAAGAGACAGGACAAGAGGAAATGGCATTACGTACTACATAATTGCAGCTGTTCTCTGTTACCATCACTGCACAGAATAAGTACCCAAAACATTTTGGATGGTGTTTCCTTATGAACACTCTCTCGGTGAGAAGACAAAGAGTACAAAGAGTATAAGGACATTCCTTCAGGTATCAGAAGCACCCAGCTGAAAAAAAATCCGGAGTGGGGCACTGGAATAATGGATAATGCTTACATGATGGATCTACAAGGGATGTTCTTCCTAAAGGCAACTTTCAAGCAGAAGAAGCATTCCATCAAAAACGTTGAAGACTACAGCTCTGAGGAATAAGATTTCAACACCTGCCCTGGTTATTTAAGGCTATATTTTCTTAGTTTGTATCAAACCATGTGTCATTGTTCTTTTTCAGATGACATGCTCTAGAGAAGGCAAGTGGATTACTCAGAGGCAGGTCCTGACCAGTACTGCTATGTAGAAGCAGACAAAGGGGATGGAGGGAAAGTCATCTGGCTGCTTTTTGGGTAGGAAATCATCATCCTGGTAGCCATAGAAACAAAGACCATAAGCACAGCTTGCAACCACCTGGCCCCAGGCTACACCTTGCCCTTGTTGGAGCAAAGCAGGGCAGGGTGTGGGGAGCGCTGAGCAGAGATCCCACAGGAGAACATGAGCTCCTCAGGAGGTGATGTCTGACTCAACAAGGCAAAATGCAGGCTGCACTGAGGCACTGCACTGCTTTAGGGACTAGGAGTTGAAAATCATTTAACACACAGACCCCAAATCAGAGTCATCACCAAAGACTTTGTGGCTGCTCTTGCAAACAAGCCCATTCCCAGTGATTTGGTGATAGGCAAATAGCTGCTGGTTGTGTTTCCAGAGCTTAGTTGCTTTGGAAATTTAAGCATTCTTCACTTCCTGTCCCGATAAACCATTCAAAACAACATCACCTGGTTTATCACCTGCCTCAGAGAACACCATTCCAACAGAACACCATTATGTGCATATCATTTCTTCAGTGACCCCTTTGAATCTGAAGCGCTGTTGAAGTGCTAGATCTTATCTGTGCACGGTCACAAACATTGGCTTTGTAGCAGGCTTTGCCCAGCACCATGCCAACTCTCCCAGCCTTGC
Source organism: Hirundo rustica (assembly GCF_015227805.2). NCBI lineage: Eukaryota > Metazoa > Chordata > Aves > Passeriformes > Hirundinidae > Hirundo > Hirundo rustica. The sequence continues at coordinate 4,325,160 of NC_053461.1, read as the reverse complement.
TTCCTCTGTTGTGCCCTGTTCCAGAGGGACAGAGCAGATGCTACTTTGCTGATCATATATATGTGTGTATATATAAGCACCATGTAAATAACAGAGAGCCTCATTTGCAATTTCTGTGCACATATACCTGATAACAGCATTTAAAGCAAGCTTTTTACAAGTTAAAAAAAAAAAAAAAAAAAAAAGGAAAAAAAAAGAAAAAAATATCAACTTTTACCTCATTAGATGGACTGAGTCTCCACAAAGCAGCTGTGGGACAGAAAAGGGCATCTCCTGCACACAAACTCATTTGTACCTTCCCTGACCTGAGCCCCCACTGTCACCAACCAAGTACCCTGATGCCTCCAAACCCAAGGTAGTTTCGTGTTGTATCAACCAGCTTCTCTACATTAAATATTCAAACAGGCCCATAACTCCCAGACTCAGTAGCCTGGGGATAAGTCTGTATCTGATTTTAAAAGAACCACCTCCAAGCTGGGCAGAAAAGTTGCTGTTCTCTTTTACAGTTAGAGCTGGGGGGAAGGGAGGAAGAGAGAAATCCTTGAAGTCTTCTTGTAAGTGGAGCTTTCAGCCTTATCTTCAACCTTTAAAAAATTCAGTTCAAGGCAGAAATACCAACCATTGTGTCCAGAGGACTTTGCTTCTACAATGATCAGTCAAGTCAAACCAAAATATCTTTCAGCTTCAGGCTGGATTGGGCCCTTAAACAGAACAGATCAAGGCAATGGGCACCAGCAGAACAAACTAAGATGTCATTATTGTTGCTGGGTTGTAAACACATGCCATGATTTGGAAGAGCACCAGTGTTAACAGCTTAGTTATGCTATAAAAACCACCAAAAAGGTATTTACATAAACTTCCTGATACTGATCGGAACAGCCCTTAAACCATGGCCCTATTTCTTATAAGCATATATAAATTTATATAGAAGACCCCTGCCATGATTCACTGAGTGTTTATATCAAAGTTATTAGGTAAGTACTGACTTTTCAGAAGAATCCAATAAAAAACAAGGCCAAATGCCAAATATTTAGGAAATAGGGGTATTTAGAAATGAGATTACAACATCAATGTCAGAAATATCTAGAGTTGGAAAAGAATCAGGTAAATTGCAACATCAGTTCTATCAAGTAACCCTTCCTCTTCAAACTCACTTTGATGTTCTAGTCAAATATTTCAGACTGCAGATCAAACCCAGGTCTGGTTTTGGCGGAATTGTTTTTACAAAGAATTTCAGGAGTCAAGGACTTGGGGTTTTACATCTGTAGGCCAGTAATCAGGCTGTCGAAAGAATAACCACCACTGCTATAGAGCAGGGGTTCCCTTTCCCAGTAGTGCCAAAAAGACTGAATGAGCTCTTAAACTACACGTATATATATTCCCCAAATGCAGATTTCTGGTGCCTGTGGTGCTTTCAAGCACCCACATCAGCCAGCACAGCAAATTCCTACACCTATGGCTCAGAAAAAAACTGATTTGCACCAGAGAGAGTTAGGCTGTGGCAGCTTTACAGCTTCTTCCAGCTGCAAAAGGATTTGCTTTGCCAGGTCAGTTTTTCTGCAAGTAGAGCTTTCTTCATTGGATACTACAAAAATCAAAATACTAAAACTGTAGAACTTGGACATAAACCTTCAAAGGATAACACTGTCTTAAGGGGCAGTCACTACCTCAAAACACACACATGGCCAGGAACATTGTGTAGCTTTACTCTGATCTCCTCAAGGTGCACAGCTCAGGAGATGACCTTGATTCAACAGGTGGCTCTGACTGTCTGAGCCTTGGTGCTTGCAGTTGTTGCAGGGCATTGGAGAGCAAAACTCGCACCAATTCTATCATTAAATGGCAATATCCCATGACTGGATACCTTAAGGGCTGAGAGGACCTCAAGGAACTAGAACTTTACTTCTGTGAGGAAACCCACCAGGAATGTTTCATTTCCATGAGGCTTCTGTCACAGCAGAAGAGCCTAAACTGGACAAAAATTAATAAATATTCAAGGTACAGCGATGGAATGGTAGAAATGAGGCCTGGAAAAAGCAGGTTTGGTCTGCTTGGAAGACAGGACATGGCCTTGGGGGGTTACCACATTGCACACTCAGGTCTAGTATTCCCAGAGAACATCAGCACTATTCTGCAGGGATTTCCTCATCTTGAGATCCTACAGTGCAGCATGTGACAGCCCACCCCTGGATTCTCTGCAGCACATCCCAGGCTCTGCTCTGGAAAACCAAGGATTTACACAGGAGAAGAAAAATAATAACACTTTCTCAGTTTTCCTACACAATTGCAGACAGACTATTTGCAGAGTTTCTCTCACAGTGAGTTAACTCCCTCATGCAGCGCATCTCCTGTCACTCACCATGAAAAACAGGCCACAGAAACAGAAGATAATGACTGTGTGAAAGGGCACAAACCACTAGGGTCAAGAAGGGGAGTGGGAGGGCTGAGGAACAGGGATTCATAGCCAAGGGCTCTGATCACGCCATGGATTCACCCTGGGGCTTGAACAATGCGCTTGGCTCCTGTCCCTGGCCAAGGTCAGGTAGAACCCTTCACATAACCTGTGCCAGAAGAAAAACACTTAAAGGAAAGGAAGGGAGAAGTACTTTAAGACAAGCCAACACCATTTCCAAGCTACAGAGACCCTCAGATGAATGGAGTTCTATCTTTGCATACTCTTAATTATCTCAGTTGGTCCTAAGATAAGCAGCATGAAGAATAAAGAACTTTGTGGTAATGGATCAAACAGGACAAGACAGTCAAGCTGCTTCCCTCTCCAACCCTGCTAGTTCTGTTCCAGGCTGCCTCCAACCACCAGTCCCTTCTTCTGAAGGGGATTTTGGGGAAGTGAAAGAATGTAGGTGGAACAGGAGTTCTGAGAGAAGACAGGAGTCACAGACTTCAGGGGTTGTCTCTTGGAGATGGCTTGTCAACCACGGACCACTTTCAATTCTTTCTGTCTCTCAACACCCTTTTTTTTTTAGGGTAAAATACATTGATGGAACAAGCTGTTACAGCGATGCAGCAGGAAGCAGAGCACATGCTGCAAACCACTGATGTCACATGTAATGTGTTGGAAGCAAGGCAGACTTCTCTTCACGGGGAAGCAAGGCCCAAGGAAAGCTGGCCAAGCCCAGGCCAGGTGAGACTGGAAGAGGCCACATCCTAGCTGTGGAATGGGAAAGTAGAGAAGGACTTCATGCAGGCTAGGACTGAGCAGGGAGACCAGTCAGAGGTCAGGAAAAGCAGGGGGAGGGTGATGTTGCCAGGACAGCCTCTTTTACAGCTTCCAGGCACAGATCCAGTGCAGTTCTCTGCACAACATAACCTCACCTCCATTCCAGACTCTTCTTCCTCTCTCCCTCTCTGTCCCCAGCACAAGGGGCAGCACTGCCTGTGAACTGCCAGGAAGAAGCAAGAGAAATAATCCAAGCATCTCCTCAGGCTGCTTGGTCTGAGCAAGGAATAGTTTGCTTCTTTCAGGAGCAAACAGGGGCTCCAGCTGTCCCCAAGCATTGGGGGACAAGTTCTGGCCATGTCAGTTTGTGAATGGCCTCATCTTTCTCCTCATGCAGGACCTCTCACTTCCTACGGTCTCTCCAGTCATCAGCCAGGCAGAACTGAGGTGGATTCAGCCTCCAAAAGCCAAAGCTGAGGGCCAGCACTGTGGGCAAAGGGAGAACGTGTCCCCAGCACAGTCATATGCTGAAGACCAGGTGATGGGAACCTGCCAGGAAGAGGCATCTTCTTCTTTCCCCCTCAGAGAGGAACAGTGAAACTGGGCAGAGCAGCGATGGCCTGATTTGGCTGCAGGAAGCTCCTGCTTGAAATAGCTGTCCTACAGCTGCCATGAAGTATTTTCTGTATAAAATATCAGGTAGAAGTAGATGATTGCAAAATTAAGGGGAGAAAGAAGAAACCTCACAAAACACTTAAAGGCTCTGATAAGTCTCCAATGAGAAGGCGTGCTCTCTTACCAAATCAAGTTCAATCTGCCAAAATTTTTGGTGTTCTGGTTCTTTAAATGGATAAATCGTGAAAATGTGTAATCATAGAGCAGTGATTTAGGAGATGGAGTTACAGAGACTTTCCCCATCCAGTCAGGCGTCTGTGTGGTCCAGAGCAGAGAACTTGTCTGGGAAAAGGCAGAGGTTTCTGGCCAGGCTGTGGGGCTCAGCAACACCCTCCCCAAGCTGAGGGGAGTGCAGCACAGCTGTGGCTGTCAGGACAGCTTTGTTTCCTACCCATGCTCAGAGTATGCATTGAGATGAGAGATGTTTATTAATATCATCATATGAAATAAATTGTATGAACTTATTAAGACAAACTGGAGTCTACTCCTGACGTGGTCTTTAATTCTGAACCCAATATTTATCTCTGTGTGACGGAAGAGAAAAGATTGGTGGACTGCAATAAAAGGGAAAGGAAGGTTCAGGACAAATTCCATTTCCCTGCTGCACACCAGTTACAGTCAAGATACCAAGAGCTTGGCGAGTATGCAAGGAAATGTGGAGAAAAGTGACAGACATAACATAGGAAGATCAGAGCATCCCATCCTCTCCTCAGCTACTCCAAAGGAGATGAAACAAACTGTTTTCCACATCCTGCTGTGTTACACTGTTGACAGAGCACCCCTTACCCGCTTTCACAAAAAGCCACAGTATCACCAATCCCTCCTAATATGTCCATGCTCTCTCTCAGGACGGGTCACCTGGGAGGACTGTCAGAACTAAAAGCAGAAATGGACAGGATACATCTGCAAGCCTTTCCCTCGTGAATGCTGGTGCCACAGGGAAAGAGCAAGAGCTTTGTCTTTTGGCATCAGAAGCACACGGGTTTAATACAGGTAGCAGCTGAGCCATAAGCAGGGATACATTGCCAAATTATTAATTTTTTTTTTTTTTTTTTCTTTTTTGCAACGAGCTCCAGGAGAGCTCCTGCACAGTGGCAGCAGCAGTTCTGGCAGTGGCAACGCCATTTAAGCACTGCATTATTGCAGACTGACAGTGAGAGAAGAGTGCCAGTGGGAAGCCAGGCTGGACAGATGAGAGCCTTTAGGCTTGGGGCAGTCTCAGGCCAGGAACATCATCTATCTCAGGATGCACCTGAAACCTGAGTGCAGGGATGGAAAAAGCAGACAAGGGACATCAGCAAGAATGAGGTGAGAGTCTAATCAAGCTCTGCCATATCTCCCCAAATGTCTGTATTTTTGGCCTGTCGGTGTGTCTGCACTCAGGACAGGAGCAAGGAGAAGTCCTCTCCCATCACTGAAGTTAATGTGCCCACTGAGACCGGGTCCCAGGCCAGATCTGTCCGGGTTTGCAGACCCCACACGGAAGGTCAGTCACCACGGAGCAAAGGGAGGCAAGTGACAGTCACAGCCTGCAACCACCTGACTCATCTGCTCCTGTTCCATAACAAAACCCTGGTCCGCTCCAAACCACGTGGAAAATCTGGGGACGACTGGGTGAAGGCTTCACACACCGAGTGACTCACACACACATCGCCTGTGCTACTCAGAATTTTCTCAAGCCCTCATATCCTGGGAAACTGGTGAAAAATCTCATTCCAAATGTTAAAGAGATAAGGTTGAAACGTGCTAGTGCAAATCTGGCCGACACCATAGATCCATTACACTCAACAGGAGCCTTTTCTCTGGCTTCAGCAGGCTGATTAGCAGGCCAAAGTTTAGGAAAAGGGAGAGAAGAACACCAGCTTCTTGAATTCATAGAGTTTAGAGCTGCTTTGATCTAGCCATGCTCCCTGATGCTGAAGAGGGCAGGACAGCAGCCATAAATCACATTTATGTTTTCAGGAAAGCACAGCATGTCACACGGTGACAGCTGTCAGATGTTAAAAAGGCCACTTAAGCAGTGTGGTACAGGGTTAAATCCTGCAGCAAAACAAACCCCTCGTGGAGTTTGGTCTGCACAGTCTTGGAAGTTACCTCCAGCACCTGAGACAGGTGGGAAAGCACATCCAGGTAACCCAGCTCACAGCACTCATCCCAAGGGCTGTGTGTCCTTCCTGCTCCTGTTTGTCCCCTACATGACTTAAGGCAGCCACAGGCTCTTTACCACCCCAGTGGCACAAGGACTGCACTCACAGCCTGCACTGCCCTCCCTGCTCTGGCCAACGTGGCACCAGTGGCACGGGACCGACCTCAGTGACAGCTCCGTGCCCTGCAGTGCAGCACTGAAAGGGAGCTGGAAGTAGCCAGACACACAAAGGCTTGACCTTTTCCTCTTATTTGATTGCCATTTTTTCCAGGAACTTGTTAAAACTTCATTCAGATGGATTTTTATGCCAAAATGGGAGATGGGGGAAAAAAATATATATATAAAGTCCCTCTTCATAAAAAAAGGAAACATATGTCTGAGACTTTAAACTCATTTTCCCAACCATGCACAGAATGGGAAAATCATTAAATCTGATCCTTTCACACAAAGGCCTCAATTTCAACAAAATTTTCTAATGAAAACACTTTCATGGAAACATTTGGGGCCAGCCTGCATTTTATTCTATTCCTAGGATATGCACCTTATGGGTCTGGAAACAAGATGGTAATTGTTGAGGAAATGGGCAAATTTTTCACTTTAGTGACCAAAAGTTTTGCTTAAGGACCTTTCACCCAACAACTGGAAATGCTCACATTTGATTTCTTCTGGCAAAGATATCCAAAACTTCATGGCAAACAAAAGCTTGACAATACCTCTGCCTCCCCAGCTTCAGAACAGAGTTCAGGCATGATTTCACCATTTCACCACTCAAGCAACCCCCAGTCCTGCAAACATCCAGTCTCTGGAGCTATTAACGGTTCCCTGTTGCTATGGGCCCTCTTTGCAAGTGAGACTGGTTAACCAACAGCTGCAGGTCTTTATCATCATTCCTTTCCTCTTCAACACCTTCCCAACATCTTTGTCCTCACCAGCATCTATAGCAGCCAGCACATAAATGAGCATCATGATCAAACTAATGTCAGGCAAGAAGGACAAAGTCACAGGTATGAGAAGATGGGATTATCTGCTTGGCTGCTGTAGAAGCTGCAAAGTCCAGGGCAGTAAGATTTCCACTGAGCTTGCATTTTCTGTGATGTAACTCTCTTAAATGATCTAGGGGGAAAAAAAATTCCAAAGCTACAGACCTGCTGCTGGAAAAATGCCATGTAAATTGTGCCACTTCTGACTAGGCCTGTCACAGTCCACTAACACACAGAGGACTGGAGGTTTTGTTAAACAGATTAAGCACTGCCTGTTTCAACAGGGGTAATGTTCCTGGGGAAGCTCTGGGACCCAACTCTTCCTTTTCGTGCTCACCTGCTCAGGAACTTCACCTTCTCTGCATTCCAGGTGTCTCAGAAACAGGACAAAGCAAATGCTTCTGTCTCAAGAGCCACCAGCAATAAACAGGGCTAAGCAAGCACCCAGCTAAGGAGCCAAGATGCATCCCAAGAGGCTCAGGGGAAACAGGGCTCTGCTGCTCCAGCTCTTCCCTGCTGGCTGCATCTGCCACAACTGGCACAGGGCTGTGTCCCAGCAGGAGCTGTAGACAAGTCACACTCCTGCTGTTAACAGCTCAGGAGGATGGAAAGGGTTCAAAATTATCATCTGCACTCAAATGCAAGTTATTATCTGATTCCCATTGCTTCAATTCTCCATTTCCAAACCTCCTCCCAGGCTCAGAACCTGGTGAAGCTCAGTTCCACTCAGGATGCACAGCCTGGATGCAGGGAGCATGGTCATTGCCGAGTTTTCCAGGTCAGGGATGGAGAATGAGCTTTCTGATCCACCTCTCACTGGAAACACTGGCATCTCCAGGATTTCTTTTGGTATTTCCTCCCTTTGCTCTCTGCTTCAGGACAGCAGGACCCCAAAACCTTGCCCCAAAGGCAAACGGTGCTTGCCATCCTTGTTCTTCCTTTCCTCATGCCCAGTTAGATCTAACTGGAAAAAAGGGGGTTGGCACCTCCTTTTCTAAGGATGAGGCAAAGCACCCAGCTGAAATCACAAGGCTCAGCTTTACAGGCTTCTTGAGGAGATCACAAGGACAAGTATTCCCATTCAATTAAACTGGAGGGACAACCAAGGGGAGCTCCAGTTTCCCTTTAATGGGACACATAGCCTTGTGAACTCTGTGATGGTACAACACACAAAATAAAATTTAAAATATGGTAAAAAAATACCTTCATCTTCTTCTCCTTCAGTTCTTTTTTCTAAATCTTAGAGAGGATAAAACACTAGGGAAAAAATTGATATGTATCCACACAGATATTAATCCATGGATTTCTCAGCTGCTCAGTCTAAAACCTGCACAGAAACACTTTCTAGGAAACATCTGAACTTAAATCACAAGATCTTAACACAATCCTAAGTGCAAACTGCATGCAAGATCCATTCATAAAACTAATCTATCCTAGAAATTTTTGCCAGGGTTGTAATTGTCATGAAGTTGTGTAGACATGTTTATTTTAAGTATATCAGAAGAAAAAAGCATAGGAAGACATTCTGCAGTGGGGAAGGAATGGGATCATTTGCCCAGCCAGTATTTGTTTTACACACTGATAAATATTCTCAAAGAAAAAAAGAAAAAAATTCCTACTGGAAAAGTAGAAGGAGCTGCTCAAGCCCAGTGTGACTGAGCTGACCAAGAAACCAGATCTGCTCCAAGTGAGCCCCACAGAGCAGACTCACAGAAAACCAGGAACTTTGGAACTTTTGGAAACCCTCCTGTCTTTAGCAGTAGGGATACACCAGCAAACACACAGCCCACAATGTCATTCCTCAAGAGCTGGTCTCCTGCAGTATTTATCCCAGCAGGCAGCCCCCATCCCTGACACCCGAAATCCTTCCATAGCTCACAAAACAGAGATCCCTCCAAGCACCTTGGTCCTGCCCCAGGTGCAGGCTGAGCGTGGCAGGGTGGTGACTGACCTTTGGGTGTGCTTGGGGAAGAGCGTGGTAACACGGGGCTGGCACGGGCCCAGCTGCCAGGTCACCAGGACAGCTCCCTGCTGATGTCCCTGAGGACTCATTTCCCCAACAACCATTTCTACAATGCTTGGGCTCCTCGCTGTTGACCTTAAGTCCCAGCCGTTTCTGCTAATCCAGAAAAGGCGTGGAAGACTCTTTCAAATATCATATTCATCAGCACTGGCTTGGCAACAGCTTCTCTTCAACTCCCTGCCTGGCACAAGCCTCCCCTTATCTGTGCTGCCCTGGCAAACAGGGCACTGCTGGCTCTTCCAGGCTGGCCTCAGCCTTCACCACCTACCTCTGTTTATGTTACTTTCCCAACACACTTGCAAATATGATAAAGGTTAATCTGGTACAAAAGGTAAATAGGGTTACACAAAGCTGGATTTAGCAATTTAGTTTTATTGGCCACTAAGGCAGGCAATTCTTCGATGCAGGTAATGAGGAGATAGTCAAGGCAGATAAAGGATCTGTGCAATATAAACATCCTCCCAAAAGCCTGCTCCCCGCTTGCATAAGCGCTGTAATCATGAAAGCAATTCTTAATGGAGCCACTTGGCAGAGGCCCTGGCACAGCAAGCTGTGAGCCTCTCCCCAGCTCATGGACCAGCTCCAAGAGCCTGTTACTACAGCCCGCAGCGGGCAGGAGGAGGGGCAGGAGGTGAGGGGGACAAAACTGGCTCCAGTCTGCAACCAGTGGCACTGGGGCAGGGCCAGGTCTCCTCTAACTTGTCACCTGTGTGCTTTGGAGCAGGCCAGTCATCCCCCTGTGCTCTGCATCTGCAAATGGAAACGGATGATTTCCCCTTAGTGCCTCATCTTTCACAGGTAAACTCTTACAGTGGAGGCTGTTCCTTACGTACACATAAGGGCTTCTGGCTGGAGCTGTTGTTGTCACTCACAAACCTGCAATATTATTTCCACAAAGAGGTGACTAATTTTTCCTGACCTTTTGATAGCTGTCCCTTACCTTAGAGAAGATAAACCAAAACAAACCAAGATCCATGTTTCCTGGCATCCTGCCCTCTTTCACCGCTCTGTACCAAAACCTAGGCCAATCCACAAAGCTGAGCAGGAAACCTTTTGCACCTCCCATCTTGTGCTTTTTGGCTTTGTTTTCTCCTTGGCTATCATATTTAGGATGCCCTCCAAGGAGCACAGAAGTGCCAGACCTGCTTTTTCTCTCAGCAGAGATCACCAGTATCTCACATTTTGCCCCTGCATGGCTTCCCAAGAGGTGATGGCTTGGGCACTGCTGGGTGGGACACCGCCCTCAGGGGGCTCAGTCTGCTGCTCAGCTCTGCCTTCCTGGCAGTGCCAAACAAACACACTCCAGGCAGGGGGGACATTCACAAGAGTCTCTGTGCCTACATTTTTCACGGAAAGTAAAAAGAAAGTGAAGTTTACTTCACCCCAGAAGTCCCTAACTGCAGGACAGATCTAACAGTCACTTGCTCCCCATGATGTGGATTTCTTACCCAGGCTAAAGGGGCTTAATTCCCACAACAAAGAGGGCACATTTCCCAGCTGCAGGACTGAATCAGAGCCCAGGCATCCACTCAGACATCCATAATGCTCATTTCCAGTCCCATACATTAAGAATTTCTCTTTGCCTGAACTCATTTAGCTTTCAGCACAGATCCGCATCAGACTGACACAGGAATTTTCCCTATCCTACACACTCTAAGTAATAGTTGACCAGTTACCATATTAGGAGTTACTATTGGAAAGTATTAGTCTAGAACCAACAAGTTTTATAGCCTGATAGACTAGATAGGCTCAAAGGTTTAGCCTAATAGAGTAGAGCCCATTTTCTAGTCTACAGCTTGCCACTGACACACTTCAGCTGAGTAACTGCCCTCTGTATGCCTCTTCTGCCCTCTGTGAAACACAGATGTACTTCTGCAACGTGCTCCAGGACCTATGAATAGAAAGTGCTGCATAACATTTTGGGGTTATTAGGCAGAGCAGGACCCACAGTGGCCTACATAACTGACCATTCAGCAGCTGTATCAGAGGGGCCAGTAGTGATATATTGGCCAACTAGGAATTATCTCCAGCTGGCAGGCAGAATATGTTTAAACTCACTATGCTTCTGGACTTTGAGGGATTTTTAATAGTCAGGTTAACACTGACCTTTTGCAGAAGTATAAAACATATCTGTAAGGAGGTTATGGGCCTTCTCTCAAGCCTTCTGAAGGTAATACACCTGTTTGCATCAACATTAATAAACTACCCAGCAAGAACAGCTGAATCCAGCAGCCCCACTGGCACAATAAAGACAACTGTCTGCCAATATAGGACTGGGACCACAGGAGGGCTGCAATTTAATTTTCCATTTCTGCTAAAAAAACTCACTATCTCCATTAGCATCCATGTCCGGGCTAGGACAACAGAAACTCGGTTGTTCCAAATTACATTCTACAAAGATTTATTAGATGAGGTGATCACAGGTATCCTCATGGCACAGAACCTACTCAAATGTCCTTGTTTTTCTCATTCCCTGTTTTGCAACCCACCTTCAAATGACCCCATGTCACAGGTTGTGAACAAGCAGCTCTTTATTCACTGAAGATAAGAGAAAGGCTGCCAGGCTGCCAGCACCTTGGGCTTTGGTTTGGGTCTTGTTTGTTTTTTTTATTTTGGAACCACCCATTTAGCTTCAGTATCTTGATACATGCTAAAGAAGAGTTAATAAAGATTACTAAAGATACTAATTTTGGATTTGGGGTTTGAGACAAATCTGGGATTCTTCTATACTTAATCAGCATCTTAAAATATAGCTAACCTGTCCTCTTTTCTATTCCTTATACCTAGAAATTCTCTGACAAGATATGAGCTTCCCTTACCCAACATTCAACTTCAAGTCTTATTACTCACCATCTTTGACTACAGAAAACATAACCCAGTCTGAAGTCCACTCATTCTACAACTTCAGGACCAGAGCTGATTTAAACTGACTAATCTTCACTGGTATTTAGGAAGCAATGTTAATTTTTGGGTTTATCTGTTTCTCTAGGTGGTATAAAATAATAAATGACATAAGAAAAACCTTCTCGTGTTACTTAACCAAGTGAGCAGAGGAGCAGCACAGGCATTCTTCTGAGAGATCAAATAACAAGTGTTCTTCTGCTGATAATAAAGGCTAACTTAAGCCACCACAACTAATTCAGAGTGCAGGCTTGACACTTGTTTATCTGGACAAACAATTATGAAATGTTCTTTTGTCCCTCTGAGTACTGCGTAGACAAGTGTCATGACTTTATGGGTTACTTTAAAGGGCCACTGCTTAGGTACTTATTCACTGCTCAGGAAACAAGGGATGCCTTGGGCATCTCAAGGACCCCTTTTTCCTCCTGGCTCCCTTCACAGGAGTGACTCCAATCCAATCCAGTTGGAGGTTTGGGGTGTGATTTCCCAGAAGTGGCAGGGTATAGCAAGTAAGTAATGTTTTCCTGAGGCATTTAGATCCCTAATGGCAAATTGTGATCAGGCACAGAGAAACCCTGAGTGGATTTTAAAAACAAACTTGGGAGTCTAAACAATTTGAACACTTTGGTAATTTTTATGTGTATTTCTGAACTGGGACTTCACAACAATCTCTAGTGTTTGCCATTTAGAAATTATCGGTAACAACAGACCACCGTGTTGCACTGCAGATCAGCTGCACACAGATACAAGGGTCCCCTCAGCATCTTGCCTGGTGCAGATGTTTGCATCCCCTTTTCTTGCAAGGGGGAACAACCTGCTTGCAAGAACCCATCCCAGGCGTCAAACTGACCTGTGTGACTGCAGCCATGGAGCCAAGGGCAAAGGCTCCCAGGCAGCAAAATGCCAACACATTTCCCTGCTCTTTCAGGCTGAAGGTGCCCTATGGCCTCACTGCATGGTCCAGGTCTGGCTACAATCTTTGCTGAGCTTCTCAGAAGGACCAAGTTCCCAGGGTAATGCCTTAACAGGGACAAGGGAAGAAAAATCCAAAGCCAGCACAAGATGGCATCTTATCAGTTTTTCTGGGAAGCGAGAGCAGAGAAGCCACGGTGTTACATCCTTCATGATGTGGTTGTGGGAATGCTGTTACTTACACCTCACAAGTGGAAGTACTCTTTCATATCTCCTTCAGTGCCCTCACAGAGAGATCTCTCTTTCAGTCACTGATGAGAAAAGGAGGCATTTGAAATTTATTTTGTAAGTGAGAAATTGTATATTTAAGTCAACAGAGCTGGTCAAATACAGCAGTGACTTACAAACCCTGTGCAATGCTTGGGCATGGAAAAACCTTATCTGACTGTTCCCATGCTGCTAACTCATATCCCTGCTCTCAGACAAAACACTCCTGGCTGACATTGTGCACGTCACCTTTTTCTAACAAAAAAGGAGAAGAGAGACCTGCTAATGAGGAGATTCAAGAGCACAGGCTTTGCCAGCAAACAAGGCTGATTAAAGCTCTCAGAGTAGGACCCAGCACCGGGACAACAAAGTATCACACACGGCTTCAACCACAACCTCTAAAGCTGCTAATTGCCAGCAGACCACAAGGATATCAAGGGCTTACCAAGGATTCCAAAAACAATTTGATAAATTCACAGGAAAGCCTATTGGAAGCTATTAAGCACAGGACACATCTCCACTGCAGAGCACATCCCAGAAGGAAGTATCACTAAAACTCTTGGCTTATGCTCTGACAGTCGAGACAGTACCCAGCCAACGTACTGTGCCAGGTTAGTATGCCCACAAATAAACTTCTTGCTACTATCAACCAGGCATTAAATGCATTTTTTAAGGTTTATGCCAGTTCATAGCAACTGAGAAATCAACTTTATACCTTCTTACCCTTTTCATGTGTGTTCGTTTCGCATGGTGGGGAAAATTAACCACACAAGGTCACATTAAGCCAAGTTTAAGGGCACCCTCCATATCAAACAAAAAAATCTACTGAGATACTTCTCTCAAGGCAGGCAGTCTGTTGTAGCTGTGCTTATTAGCAAAGTGGAAGGTGATGAAGAAATGCCCTTCACTTTAGATACACATCTCACCATAAATAGACTGCCTCATTAGACCACTTGTTTTTAAAGAGGAACTAGAGAGATTTGGCTTGTTCATAACAACAAACCAGCCACAATTAAAGTTCTCAGACTCAGCATTGTCAGGACAACCTGCCAGCTTTCCCCACCAAGCTCAGCCCCTCGTACAGCAGGTGGCCACAGCAGTGGCTGCTTTAGCAGTGCTGGTGGTTGCAACCACCACCGAGACCTCACCCAGGGCCAGTAGACTTAGCCAGGCAACATCCCTCTCTTTATTGCTGAATAGTGCAGCTGCATAATCATGGTGCTCCATTAAAATAATAAACTCCACATAATAAAAATGCTAAGCACTCACTATAAGCTGGTGGAAGTACAATAGCTTCTCTCCCTGTTAAATGACATCCTGATAAAGATTTATGTCACGTACAACGATTTCAGGAGCACAACACTATTCAAGGTGATTGTCCCGCAGGTTTTTGATCACCCTAATCTTATTTTTGAGCAGGCAGTGCGATGGTACAGATTGAGAAATGAGCAATAAGGCCTTATCACATAAATTAGCTCTCTTCAAGGCAGCGCTGCTGTTGATAAGATGTCTCATGATAGCGTGTCATGCAGAGGGACGAGAAAAGCAAGTGACTACGTGGAACCCTGAGTGTAAGGAGGAGCAGGGCCCAGCTCCAAGAGCTGCCCTGGACCTGTGAAATGCTGGAAAAGGCTCTGCCCGAGGAAATAAGATAATTCACATTAGCCTCTGGGACATGAAAGCACCATCCAGGCTGGCAATTTCATGTTTTCAGGTGAGGACATCTTCCAGCAGGGAGATGAAGTAGGCACCATAAGAAACAACAGAGGGGAAAAAGCAATGCAATTGGAGATAAAGCTTCTAACCACAACAGGAACACCCACACAACAACCAAAACCATACAGCTGTACTGCTTTACCCAGCTTGTTGGGCTTTCTTTCACATCTGCAGCTCCGTCCAGTTCAGCTTCACATTTCCCTTCCCTGGCTGCTTCCTGATGGCTGAGGCTCATTAGGCAAATGAGCATGTGGCAGCTGCACTGCTGCTGCACAGCTGGCTGGGCCCCAAAATTGCAAGGTTGAGGCACTGAGAAACCAACAGGACTTCACAGGCTATTAAGCAGAATTTCTTGTACTTGAGCACACTGATGTCTTCCCTTGTAAGGGAGGGCTGAAGAGTCACAGAAACATGCTGAGGGTGCATAGGAGTAGCCTTGTCATCACACCCAACCTCATGAATCTCCTCTCATACCAGGGAGCCAGAGACCACATTGTGGGGTTTTCAGGTAGCCCAGACCACGGATGGAAATCCAAGAGCCCAGGCCACGATGGGCACACATGCCCACATGTCTGGCGGTCTGTGGTGCAGTGGCAGGAGGGTGCTTGTGCTTCCCTGAACTGGAGCCTGTGGTCATTCGCCCCTCTCTCCTCCTTCTAAGCTTTATCTCATCCCTCTCTGCCCCAGGTTCCTGGCCGTGCCATGCTATGAACAGGATGAGCCATATCTTTTGCAATATGACTGGCTCACCCTCCACTCGGGGTCATTGGTCCCTTCACTCATCATATTATCAACATGACACATATTTTTGTTCCCCTTCCTGCTGTTTATTGCTGGGAATTGGTTTGATCAGAACCACTGAATCATGAACCCAGCAATAAAAAATAAGTCATGAAGCCAGGAGGCTCATATCTCATGGCACTTGGAGCTTTCCTGTGCAAAGAGAGACGTGAGTTTTAACCTTCCCTTGAAACAAAATTGCTGCTAACAGTCAATGCTGGAGGGCAGTGAGATCAGCAAAATACACCTGGAAGTCCAAGGTACAGAGGTCTACAGCAATGCAGCCTATCCTAGCTAACCATGTTGTAAGCAAGCTGTTAGAGGTGAAAATAGGAGGAATGGCCCTTTTTTTACCTACATTTCAAAACTGAATCAATATTTGATCCTTCACCTCCGATCAAAAGACTAAGTGCAATATTCAGAAAGGCTGTGCACTTCACAACACCTTTGGAGGGGGAAAAAAACCAAACCACAAACAAAACAAGAAACCAGCAAGAGCACCAAGCAAAGCAGCAGTAAATCTGCTAACAAACCCACCTCCCTCCTGCACCCCTTCCCAATAAAATATTTTGGTGAGACATCCCCCCATATTCTTTTTAATTTCTGGGTGGTTTTGCAGTTTCTATTTACCTGGGACCAGAGCTGGCTGCTCTACCACACTGAAAGTCATCCTTGCAACATGCCTGAGAGGCTTTGCCTTTGGCATGATATAGCTGACATTAGATTTACTGCAACTGCAGCAGCACTGAGTATAAATCTGCTTCTTGGTGGCTGCAGACTCTGCCCAGATCCCCTCAGACTGCAGGAAGCCTTACACTGGCCTGACAGTTCATTTCAGCAGCCATTTCTCCAGGGCATGGTATTGATATATCTTCATTATTAGTCAAATACCACACAGGCCAGGAAAGATCCTCTCCCATAAAATCACAAGCGCAAGTCAAAGACGGAAAAGGGTTTTGTGCCCAGAGAAACTACACTTTGGGGATGTCTAACCCACCCCAAAAGACTCTTAAAACATCAAAAACCTAAGAGCAGAAAGCTCAGGAGAAGTTGCATTCTATAAGCTGTGCTCTTGGCCACCTCCAAGCACAATGCTTTTATGAAAGAAAAGCAAAGAGCAGAGCAGTGGATTTCATTACTGTTACTAATGCTGAATGGAACTTTGCTTCCCTAATGGTTTGACAGGCAAATCGATGGCAAAGTGTGGCCACTGGCCAGCCCCAGTGGGAGCACTGGGAAGGACTGGGAAGCAGGGCTTCCCCAACCCCTGCCCATATCATCTCACATCCTGGGGCATATGATTTGATTACCCTTATCTGAACCTGCACGCTGTTTGTACCCAGAGCTGCTTGGATGCAGAAATCACCTTGATGACTTCCCGTAATGCTGGATTCCACTAAGCTCGAGGCTCTGAAGGGGCATTTCGGACACTTGCTCCAAGCTCCTTAGCAATGTGAAGAAACGTTCCTCAGCCTAAATCTCAATACATTGACTTGACACAATCCATTTTCTGTGCAAACTTTTTTTTTGGATGAAACAATTCCTGATTCTCAGTCTTCCACCAGAACTATTAACTTTTTCTTGGAGCTCTAGCTAATGGAGTTATGAGGTTATGTAAAAGCAACAGCTCTCACTGCTGCTCAGAGGGTCACTTAATAAATGGACCCTGAAGTCTCAAACAACAGAATGGAAATGAAAATTTCTATTTATTTATTCAAGCTAT
The DNA here is from genome assembly GCF_015227805.2 of Hirundo rustica. NCBI lineage: Eukaryota > Metazoa > Chordata > Aves > Passeriformes > Hirundinidae > Hirundo > Hirundo rustica. Next base: position 4,307,859 of record NC_053461.1, on the reverse strand, counting down.
TGTTTTCACAAAGGACGTTCTAATGCTAGAAAAGCGCCAACCTATGGTTTGCCAGGCTCCTGAATCAGGCAGCACGTGAACAATCTGGAGAACAGGGAAAAGGCTAAAATCTAGAGCTCCAGTAGACAACACGATGAGGCGTGACAGCACTAAGTTGACCAGATAAGTACAAATTTAAATGAAAATTCATGGAAATTCAGGCTTCCTTAATGCAGGGGTAGACACCTAGTAAAAGGTACAGCAGTTTACATCTCAACCACTATAGCAAATGAGTTCCCTATGTCTCATAATATAGGAAAAAACAAACATCTGAAAAGCAAGAGATAGAGGTTAGCGAGAACAGAGTCAGACTTCTCAGGCATTGCTTTTACCAGACAGACACTGCTCAAAACATAGAGATTGTAAATCCATTTCCTGTGGGTTGTCTCAGGTGAGACAGCACACCAGCATGGCTGTGGATTTAAACAAAAACAAAGCCCCTAAGTCTGTCCATATCACCTCTCACATTTCTCCATTTCCGGGACTCCTATAGGCAAGGAAGCAGAAAACTTTTGCTAGACCCACCACTTTTAGTACAGTGTTTTTGTAACCCTCTTCTTGAAAACAGTTGATTAAATATTGCTGTCATAAATTCAGCCTAGTAACAGCTGGGACAGATTTACAGGGGATGTGGGTTTTTTTATGACTATCTATTATTCATGGTGTGTTAGCCCTTACAATGTGTTTAGCCAAGGAAAAAAAAGATAAGATATCCTCTGGTTGATTATTGACAGATTCTTGGCAGCTTGTGTCCCCAGGACTGCCTGGTCACAAATAAAACGAACCCAGCCTCTAAAAGCACTGATTTGATAACTTGGCTATGTCAGACTAGAAAATGATATGGACTGAAGAGGACAGGGGCAATCACTTGTAACAAACACTGCATTTTTGTCTCTTCAATCTCAGGCCCAAGTTTGTCAGAGGAGCTAAGCTGTCAGCCCCAGGAGTGTACAGTAAATGCTCCCCAGAAACAGCCTGACCTGATTCCTTCCAGTGTCTGCTCTGGAGGTAACAGTGGCACGTACAGGAGGATTTCAGGTGACAAGTGGGTATCCCAGGAGCTGTGTCAAGTGTCAGTCACAAATGCCCTTGTAGGACATGGACAAGGAGCCAATCTCCCTTCAGCCTGGAGAAACCATTGCTAACACAGGCTGCCCTGTCAGCTACATGGGCATATTCACCTGAGCCATAGACAGCAGAGATCAGTGCCTGGCTGGTGTGATTTACACCATGCCAGACTTCAGGAGACATGGATAGCAACTGTAAAGCCACTTGTGTTACAGATAACAAAAGTCAAGACTTCACCATGGGCTGTTCAATATTTTGGTGTCCCCAGAAACATCAGAAGATCCCAAGACATGACACTGAATTGTTTCTTTGTGCAGCAGCTGAAACCTGACTTCTTCCCAAGTTTTGTCTTGCATGCTCCCCCAATTTTGACCAGGAATAGCTTCCAAGGAACAGGGGGAGACTGCCAGTAGCATTCCTGACACCAGCTTATCTGGCCAGCACCATCCCGTAAAAAGAGGTGACGGGGATGAGTTACACCACTCACTTCATTCACACACACGCAGTTGCCATTAAAGCACCATCCACAGGTTTTTACTTTGCCTCTATCCTACAGAGTTCAAATGTTGCTCAGGAATGATACCCATGTTGCATTTTAAGCGTCTGCAAGGCCTGATCCTAAAACCACTGTATGCAGGGACTGTATCTTTCCGAGGCTGCATTTCCCAAAAGAGGAAAGCCTGGGGATAAATCTGTAGAAATGTGTTGAGCAGAGGCACCAACAGGCACAGAAAGCCCTCAATCCCCTTGGATGCGCTGTGAATTCTCTCCCAGGACAGGTTCACGTCCCACCCTCACAAAGAACAAAAACACTGCTGAGTACATCCCAGCAGCTCAGTGTGGTTCTCTCACTGGAATTTTACTGTCCGGGTTCTTTGCACACCTGCATCTCACCTCAGTTTGGTTTGCTGCAGTCCTCTCCAAGCCACCACTGCTCATGTGTGTGTATAAGCACAAGGACAAGCTTTACAGAAGTAGTTTCTTTAAAATTAGGCATTTGTATTCTGCTCTGAGCTGAGGATCTTTGCCAGCAACACAAGCAAGAGGGTTTTTTTGTTTTGGTTTGGTTTTTTTTTTTTTTTGTCAGCTGGGCAGGCTCCTTCTGCTGGGAATTACAAGAGGTGATTTCAAGCTGGGTTTATTTCAATCTTGGTCAAGTCACTTCAACCCTCCAGAGCTTTTCTTTTTAGACTCACTTGTCTGCTGTTGACTATTAGATAAATATGAACCTAGGCCAATTAAATAGCAGCTCTTTTAATTAGCTTTTTCCTCTCAGCAATCATGGGACATACTGTTTGCTTGAACAGCAGATATAACAAGAACCAAGGTGAATGTATTTTATTATTGATCTTGCACGGTTCATTGTGCTCACAATTCCCTCGCTTAGAAATGGCAAGACAATAAGAGACCGGAGACAGCTTCTTAGCAGAGCCTTCCTTCTGGTCGTAACCAGAAGTGCCGTTTTAACTCATTCATCATCTGTTTGCTTTGCCTCTCGGCTAAGTACCTCACCCCACCCCTCCACATGACTTCTTCCTTTGGTTGACTCCATGCATGACTTGACTTCTAAACTGCACGAGGTCACCTGACACACAGGTCAGTCAAACATTAACTCTGCATCGCCCCGGTGTCACCAGGACACCAGCTGCTCACACATCCTGCCTCACGAGTCAGCGAGGGAGGTCATCCCGCCCGGCACACGCAGCTATGCCCTGCCGACTGCTCCTGCTTTCGCAGGAGCCCTGAGCCTTTGGGGAAAAGGAAGGAGAACTATCAGCCACCTGCTCATCGCCCCAGTGAACACGTTCTAAGCATCCTCCTGCCCCTGATAGAGAAACCATGGTTCCCCCTCCCTAAATAACTAACAACGACCCTGAAAGCCCAGATGGGTTTCTATTTGTGTCTTTACCTGACTTTAGTGACCAAAGCCCGAACCTGAACAACAAATAGCTCACTGCAGTCAGCACGATTGTCAGCGTGGGGGCTGTGCAGCCTCCAGAGACGCCCTGACCTCGCAGCAGCGCCTGAGCTCGGAGGCAGCACTCTGCACCGGCCCGTGCCTGCCTGGGACAGCCGAACACACCGACAAAAAGCTGAAACCAGGACAGCCCCAGACAGCACAGCTCAGCAGCCAGATCCGGGGAGAAGAGCCGAGACCATCAACGAGCCGCTTACACGAAATAAAACCCAGATTGTGCATGGGAGGGAGAGAGTCATCATCCTCACTCCCGCTAAGACCTTCTGAAGGTGCTAATTGCTCTCTCTAGGAAACCACGTTCCCCAAACTCCAGTTATTTCAAGACTCGTGAGGTTCAGCTCTGTTTTATCTCTGGTTGCCGTACCAGGTGGGTGAAACTGCAGCAGCGAAAGGATAAAACCAGAGAAGGTCTTGTGTGTGACGGAGGCAGTGACGCATATCAAACAGAAAACTTCAAAAGCCCTTATCCAGCTCGGAGCTGGGCGATGATGTGTCTCCTCAGAGAAAGCCGATAGCCTCGAGAGACAAAGGGCCCCCTGAGAGCCAGGAACGCTGCTCCTCCCCGCCCGCCTTCATTAAAGCTTTGGGCCGGTTCCCAAAGAGCCGAGTCTCGGCTGGGGCTGCTGCCAGAGGGGCAGATAAGGCACAGAAAAGCTGCATCTGCGAACCCCTTCCTGCCACTCCCCCTCCCCGGGCCTGCCTGTTGCACCAGCACATTAACCTTTTGTGCTTCCCACTCTTGGTTTTTTTCCCTTCCCGTATCTGTTTTCCACCATCACCGCAATCAATCGCCAGATACAGCGGCCGAACCAAAGCACAGCAGCTTCATTTCGGGCTTTGAACGCCATTCCAAAAGCACCTGTGTCAGTCTCAGCCTTGGTTTCGTCCAGGACATGGAAACCCAACGAGCACAGCTTGGAGAAAAGGCACAGGTGGCCCAAGGGCAGGGCCAGATTCAGGCAGAGACCTGTGAAATAATCACTCGAGTCATGCTGCAAATTCAGACAGGAAGGGAGATGTATCAGATCCCACCAGAGCCCTGGGGAGGACTTGGACAGGCAGGCTGCTCTTACTCATCCTGAAATTCATCTGGGAGAGAACTTTTTTTGCTTCCCATTGCACAATTATCACTGCCATATCCTCAAGTATCATGAACTGTGTCTTGGAAAACCTTCCCTTTTATAATTACCGGGATTTTAAGATAATTTATCCATTTGTCTCTATCAATATCATGACCAAGGAGTTTTTGAAACTGTGATTTGGCCTGGAGTGGGGACAGAATAGCAAAGAGTCACTACAGTAAGAGATGAGAAAATATACAACCATCTGTATCCTGCACAGTTTTTCCATGGGGAACCTAGGATTTTATATTGCTGGATCTTTTGCAGCCCAGGGTAGAAAGGACATGCACCAACAAAATCCTGGGTGACAAGTTTTGATCTTAAACGTGCATCAGCATGGGCAGATTACAAAGGAGGCAGCTGTGACTCTCCTGAGGTCACCCTTCCTAATCACCGTGTGACCAGAGAGCACTTCTCCCCCAGGCACACACAGAGGTGTCACAGAAGAGCGAGGCTACTGGCAGACACAAGAGAGGCACAGCTTTTGGGCTCTGGCAAAGCTTCGTGCAGATGTGGTGCATTCCCAACCCAGTCCACAACCCTGACACCCAGTGGCATCACACTTCAGCAGCCTCAGGCTCTGTTCCCATCTGTGTCTGGAAATTCTCTTTCCTTTGGAGGCAGCAGCTTGGTGAAAACTCGAGTGGCTTAACTAAATCTTGTGACAGAGACCGAAAAGTTCTGATCCCTCATGGGACCATGGTGCTTGTGACCTCTGCTTTCCTACCTGAGCCAGAGCTGCCAACAGACTCAAAGCGGTTCCCCATTCAGAGGGTTTAAATGGAAAAAGAGCAGGGTTAGGCATTAGGAAGAAATTATTCCTTGTTTGTGTGGTGAGGCACTGGCACAGGCTACCCAAAGAAGCTGTGGATGCCTCATCCCTGGAAGTGCTCAAAGCCAGGTTGGATGGGGCATGTCCATGCTCATGGCAAGGGGTTGGTACAAGATAATCTTTAAGGTCCCTTTCAAACCAAACCATTCTATGATTCTGTGATCTCCAAGCACAGCTACAGGAGGTGGCTTTCTCCTCTTCGTGCATTTTGGAGCCAATATTTCAAAGAAAGCTGCTTAAAGCAGCTAAACTCCTCTCATTAAAAGGGAGCTGCTGCTCTACCCAATACAGCTGCCATACCCTCGGCAAGCACTGCCTGCAGCAGGGCCAGGTCTGAGCTGAGTGGTAATTAATATTTTTAGACAGGTCACATTTCTGATGCATTTTACAACAGGCAGAGAAGAATAACTGCCCAAAGTCCAGGTGCTTTGGGGCTTACAAGGAGTCATCCTAGAAAGTCAACTGCATCAGGTTACTCTGGATGCTGAGTTTTACATGAAAAGGAGACCAGCTATTCTCTAGGGCGTTATCTACAAGCCCTTTCCATTAATTGCATCGTTAGTGTCTTGCAGAGAGGGTTCTGGGCACACCGGCAGTAAAACCTAAGAAATGCACCCTGCTGGCAGGTGGAATTGCTGGCCAGAGTCTGTTCACTTTGCATTTGCTTCCAAGCTTGAAGCTGTGCCCTAAAAAAACCACAAAGCAATCATTCTTCAAAGAGAACCTCATCAGAGGGACACGATTGGTTTGGCTTCCCTTGTTGCTCTCCAAAGTCCCAGAAAAGAGAGGATATTATTTGTCTATGGAAATCTCATATGCAGAGATACATCTGCGGAAAATAATAAAGAGAGCATTGATGATAGAAAATCCAAGAAACAGCTCCAAGAGCAGTGTGTTCATGGAAAAACTACTATTTTTCGTGACTTTAGGGAACATAAAAATGCAAAGAATCAGGTTGCATTACAGATCTGTGATTGCCCAGCTTATTTTACACACATGCAACCCTCAGTCTTTCAAGCCACAGCTCAGATTCTGCACTGATCTCCAAAAAATTGAGAAACTTCCAAGTCTGAAAAAATCCTGGCTTTTGCTCTTGTAGCCAGTTGAGACCCTTTACAAGATTTTCTGGCCAGTTCATACAGCAGCTTAAAATTAACATGGGAGCAAGTGAGTAGTTTTGATGGAACCTGACATGCTGGTACAAGAATAGGTTGGTGAGAGGGTTTTTAAGCTTTAAATCCGAGGATTTCTTTGAATCCAAAATGAAAGCAAAAAATGCAATGGTTGTAACATCCCATAAGATGCTTTGAAATTATTTGAAGGGCTCCTTACAAGCCAAAGATTTTTTGCTTCCCAGAATCTGAGTTTCTAGCACTTTCTCATGGTGACAGTCAGGTTCTGGGCATGATCATGGAGAAAAAGTGGATTCCAGTTCTTAAAGGTAACACCCACAGCAGGAAAAGATGGTGCAATCCAGGTGTCCGGTTTTTTGAAAAATTGGGCTAATTTTTCTTTTCTTTTTAAATATGTAGGGCCTAGACACAAAGCTTGAAAGGCTGAAAGGGAGACCAGCACAATGAAGAGAAGGAGCATTCCATCTTTCCGTTCAGAGGCAGCCCAGCCCCAGGTTCTTGTGGTAAGTGCTCACAACACTAATTTTTAAAAGTCCATTTACGTATTTTGGAGAAAAAACAGAAATGAAAGCGATGTGATCTATTAGGGAAAACCAGTAGGGAGAAGAAAGGGTTATAAATACTTGGTACAAGCCTTACACCCTATTCAGCAAGGGAACTGCCCAGAGGAACACAAGCTACTTGTATAAGACAGCGTTTCATCCACTCAGCTCAAGGTGATTTTGAAGCACAAAAAAATGCACCAGTGGAACAGAGCGCTGCCTATAATCTGCTCAAAGGTGCAAATGTTCAGCCAGAGGAGTACTCAAACAGAGTGAATGGCTGCCAAGGCACAAGTTACATGGGTACCCAAAACAGAAATACCTGCAAGGTGCATTTGTGAAAGCAGGCCTCTTTCTGAGACACATTAAGATGCAAGAAGTACTTTGACAACAGCAGTTTGCCAGGGCAATCTGTTGGAAGCATTAGGTGAGTTAAAAGAAGTGACTTCAGAATTATTGCTCTGAATACAGTCAATAAATATTGTAGAGAGAATTCAGCTCTGTCCCCCTCCTCGAAATTATGTTTTTTAATTTTTCCATGCCAGGCCCCCCTTTGCTTGTATCCACTATTTTCCCAGCATAATGGCATCTATCTGAATGAGGAAAAACATCTCATAAATCCTTCAGATTTTCCTGTTGTTGTTGTTTGCTATTACTTTGTTCTTAAATAGTCTCCTAAAAATTGTTTGCTTACATTGCAACCTCTTCATATTTGGCATTTCTGCCAACACCAACAGGGAAATGAGGAATAAAGGGCTTTGCTATTAGAGAAGAGGGAAAGGATTCAGGTCCAGTTACTGGCTACCCCAGAGGAGCCCTTTTTGAGGCAAATCAGCCAGACAAGGATTTTCAAAATACTCCACAATTCAGAAATTGATCAATGACCAATATAAAACCAATATTGTCAGGAACCTGAAACCAGTATTTGTTATTTATAGGAACATTACACCTCACCATCTATCAGCCCCTAAATTGCTTGCAGACTTCATCTTACCCACCCTGTCCTCTTGGGAGGTCTTTAGGAGCACCTTTGACATCAAGGGGGTCATTTTACCATTACTACACATTAATTTTTAGCAATTCCTTCGCACTTCACAAAGATCTCTTGCAAGCAGAACTGAACTCTGTCATCTTAGTGCAAGGCCAAAATCCAAACGGGCACCTATATCCTATGAAGATGGCTGAAATGCAAACTCTTGTTCCTACTGAGGACACCCCAAGAGATGCAATAAAACCATGAAACATCCCCTCAAAAGGAGAAACAAAGCCCTCCAAACACAGATCCAGTACAGCACCACGTGGAAGTCAGAAATCACCACGATGATGTGACTCATCACCTGATGGACAAGGCAAAGTGAGCAGAGCTAAAAGAGGAACAATGAATGCTCTTCACATCATCCAGAGACATGGCAATGCACTTGGGATGCTGGGGGAGACAGCACAGCCTGTTTGCCATCATACTCCACATGACAGATCTTACATTAATCCTTCCCATTTAAGAAAGGAGGTGGAAAGGTGCACTTTCACCCCAATGCTGAGCTGGAGAGGAGGAAGATCACAGCCCCTCCTGCTCTCTCCACCCCAGTTCCTTCACCTGGCTGTAAGATGTGCAGATGTCACCATGGCTTTTGCTCCAGCCACTTCAGCCAGATGACATTCCTGGTCTCTGTGGCTCTGGACCTGTGAGCAGCATTTTCTTGGTGAGGCTTTTAAGGTTATCTCCTGCTGCACTGCCCTGCTAACCTTATATTCCTCATGTTCTGACGTGAGCCCGACTTGCACACACAGCTGGCTCCTTTCAGCCATGGTGCTTCTAGAGTGATCATGCCATGCTTTCCCAGGGTGTTAGCTCAGCAAACACAGTGTGTTTGACACTTAGCCACAGCACAAACCAAAGCACACTGCTCACACTCTTCCCATTCAGATGGGAGATGCAAGACTTGCCAGGAAGCCAACAGAGGGTTATGGACAGATGAGAGCTGCAGGGACAGGCTGCACCTCAGTGCCTTTGCAGACCTGGAGACTCTCCCTTTGGAATGTCTGAAAAACGCTTGCAGCTCTATCACGAAATAAAACAAAAACCACTTCAAAACCAGCAACTGCATTGGAGCAGGTGGATAGCGAGCCGGATGGAATGCCCTCCCACAACAATTTGTGAGGTTTTAAATATCTCTGCTCAGAGAAACTAAAAAGTCAAAAAAACCTCACAATTTCTCCAGAAATAAGAATGCTGGGGGAGGAAAAGAGGAAGAGAACATTTTGTTTCTATTCATTTTCAGGAATTCCATTTCAGTTCCAACAATTTTTTTTTTTAACCTTCAATTAATGCTAGCTATCAAAATGAAGCAGCATTTGGACCTAAAAACATTGAAACTCTGCCATTTGGAAAAGGTCAAACAGTTTTCAAAACATTTTTGTCCAATATTTTTCAGCAACCGAAATTCATCAAAACCAACATTTTCCCACAAAATTGTTCTGTCTCAGACAACTGGCATTTTCTGAGGCACGGTGCTCCTTGGGGGATGTCCTTGCCAGCCCAAGGAGCTGCTCTTTCCCTTTTGCTGCCCCCTTCAGCAGGCAGCCCCTGCTGCCCTGTCAGACCTTGGTAACACATCCCGGCCCCAGTTCGGGAGATCAAGTCAATCCAAGCCTGACACCGGGCCTGGCTATGCACATCCACAGGGGTCATTACACACCTCCCTATCTCCATGTTTTATCTGCATTCTCTATCTCTGTTTCATCACCCAAAACACAGTCACCAGGCAGAGAAGTAAGGAGAGTTCTCTCCCAGAGAAACCTGCAATTCCCAGACACCTGCTTACACTTGGATGGGATTTACTGACAAGCGACTGTAAAACAGGAGAGCTGCACAGCAAGGACTTCATTGCAGCTACAGAAGGTACTTCCATGGGTCGTGAGCAGAGTTACACAGAGCCTGGCATGCAGCTGCTTCTGCTCTGACTCCATGCTAAGAGGTGTCTGGCTCGCAGTCAGCTCCATCTTCGCACAGGCAGACAAGCTCAGGTTTGTCCGTGCTCATCTGTGTAGACATGAGTAACGTGCTGGGGCCTAAGTCATAGTCTGGTCCATAAACAATCTCCATCAGAGCACAGCAAACCACATCAATTAAAGGAGAAGAGACTGAAGCCTTCACCAGGAACTTACCGAGGGCTGAGTCAATAGGAATGCAGACATACACCTGTGCTGGCAGTGTTGGCTGGCATGGGAAGCAGGAATAGCACCAAACAACAGCCACAGACTTCCTTAAAATTATACAGCACTATTACATTCAAAAGGCAGAAGTGCCATATTCTCTTCGCCACATCCACTGTCTCTCCCCAGCCCATGCCACTTAGAAAAGAGCAGTACTAAAGGAGCACCTTCACATTTCAAAAGGAACTAAACAACATGCCCTCCCAGAAACTATCAGGATCTGGGGCTGCAAATTCAGCTCCCTACACCTGTCACTCTGTAGTACAAACTGCTTCCACAAATCCTCTTACAAGCAGAGCCCTGAGGAGCTACAGCAAGTGAGCAGGGCTGGGAACTCGCAAGGCCATCACCTACTCATTGATACACAGACCCACAGCACTGTCTCCAATTAAAGCAGCCTCAAGTTAAGCCTTGTTCTCCAGGTCTGGAGCCTCCTTGCCAGACATCTACAAAAGAACTGGCTGTTGAAGGCTTTTGGACTGTGCCAGTCACCGCTGCCTGTAGGTGGAAAAAGTGTTGTGCAAGGAAGGTTTTCATCAAGGACCTGTTTCCAGCAAATCCAGCTCTAACACAGAATACCAGAGGGACTTCTCTGACACACAGAACACTGGATTTCTCAAAGGACTCCAGTCAGAGAGCTGAAAAGGTCCATGGCACAGAGCCCTCCCTTACAGTACCACCACAGTGGCCTCAGCTCCAAGGGGGGTACAAGTACACACAGTTCTCTTTCAACCAGGGAGGAGAATAGAAGCCAGTGCTGGAGGAACCCAGTGTGATGGGAGCTGGGGCAGTAGATGGGAGCTGGACAATCTGGACAACACAAAGGTCACTACTGTTTCCTTCAGCAAAATCCTAAATATGTGGCTCAAGCCCTCCCAAAACCAAGTGCACAGGTTATATCTTCATCACTCTGTGCTTCAGGTGTATTGTTCATATTACTGAGTAAATAACTGCTGCATCTAGTACAGGATGGGTATGCTATGCTCTTGCAGAAAAATCACAATTCTTCTATGACTTAAAAAAATTGATCTTAGGGCTTTTTCAAGTTTCCAGGTCCTCCTTCCAGAGAAGTCCAGTTCTCAGATCTAAGTCCAAACTGTGAAAGGGCCCTAAAAGGACATCCATCATCCTGTTTTAGAGACTGGGTATTTTTCTGCTCACATACTCCCTGCAGAAATTATATTGCCCATGTTCCTACAGAAGTCCTCAGGAAGCTCCAGAGCAATCTAGGGGGAAAGAATCAAAGCCTTCTTGTAATAGATACACAGGAGAAACTATCAAACAATTTTGTGAATTTTCCACTGAAGCAAGAGCTGCTCAAGCATTTTTCAGCTAAAAAATATGTGGCAAATAACCTTAATTTCAGTTTCTTGAATGCTTCTAACAGTGTAAGCAGCACAGAACAATGCCCCAAATCTAAACTGCAGGTTGGATTTAGAAAAAAAATCACTAAGCTTTTCTAAGACAAAGAATGACCATAACTCCATTTCCAAAACCCGTGTTTCTACCAGCAGTGACTGACCCTCTTGTACAGCTGATCTGCCACATGCTGCTGTTCTTCTACCAAATTTATGCCTGAAGCATCCTGCAGAAAAGGGTAATTCCAGTTCTGAAATGCAAAATATCATTTAACTGCTTTGCTTTGATCCTCATACACACAAGGGACACCAGAATACTGCACAATCAACATCCAAACAGTTTTGTAGGAATAACAGATCCTCAGAAGGGGCAGGGATCTTGTGACACTGACAGCATTTTACTCAACCCTGCTTTACCCATGAAACCTCTATCAAGTCTCATTCCTTGCAAACAGCAGTGTATGCCAGTGTAAACTATTTGCTGAGGAGGTAAGTCCTGTTTCTCCTTCACCACTTGTTCCATGCAGATAATTTAGCTCTGCTGCACTAAAAAGACACCCAGATATCAGTGTGAGGAGTGACCCGGGCTGACGAGCAAAGTCAGCTTTGGGGGAGGACAACTGGGAGCTGATTAGATGAACATTAAGAACGGGTTCATCATCTTGGACATTCCCTTGTTGTGCATTGCCCAACCAAGCACAACTGGCCTTGGAAACCACAAAGTGAAAGGATAAAGGCAATGGCACAGGGCCAGCTGCAGCCTCTGGACATGAGGAAATTGCCCGAGCCATCTACACACAAGTTGTATCAACTGGTTGTTGAATAATAGAACCTGTACCACCTGAGCAGCACCAGCTGCTCTGGTGCCAAACCATGCTGGTGATTTCTGTGTCTTGGACCATGGATCAAACAAGGGACAGACCCACTCAACTGCACTATTTTGCCAGGTACATCTCAGAAATTGACACAAATTTACACCCATTGCATCAACGCCCCTGAAAATTCCAAACTTCTGCAGTTACCGGAAGTTGGTTTAATTAAAAAACTTAATGTATATTTTACAGGGTACAAGTGAGAATGCTCCTTCCCATATGGCAGGAGGGGGTTTTCCAATGAACAAACTATTCCTAGGAAGTTATAAAGCCAAGATTTCCTGGAAGAAAATGTACAGCTCAAAATTAGTATGTGCAGGCCCCACACAAGCACGTGTCACTGAGCACTGCAGGCAGCAAACCCTCCTGGCTGGGCAGGGATCTGGAGCCCTGATGGCCAAAACACTTTCCCAGCTCTGCTCCTTTCAACCAGAGCAACTTTGACAAGCATTTGTCTCCTTTTCTTCATCAGTTAAAAGCTGTTTGGGACTGGGCTGAATCAGACAGATTGGGAGGTAAAATTGCCACATCTGGTCTTGGAGGCAGCCAAGCCAGAAGTCAAAGGCTTCTGGCCCCATGACTGGGTTTCATTAGAGCACTAAAATGGTACAAACAGGACAAGATAATTCTAAAGAGAGAAAAGGCAGGCATGTCACACAAGGCAAATCAAGTTAAAAGCTCAAAAGTAAAATCTCTCTGCCTGTGTCTAATGGGATGAATTCTGCTCTCCAATTTATTCCACCAGCTTTTGGTGAGCTCCTGAGCAACACAAACCCCACAGTCTTTTCACCTGTTCTCTGCAGCTTTGCAGCCGGTCTGCACCCCAGAGCCAAGAGCCTTTCCAGTGTCTGGGAGGCTGCAGGTACATATTTTGGTTCCCACACTCCTGCCTGATGCCCCACTCCCTCAGGCAGCCCAGCATTCACTGACATTCCTGGGAGAGCAGCAGTCTAGGGCTCGGTGCAGTCAGGAGCTCAAACGAGGGTGTTTTCACCCCAGATCCACCACCTACAGCAGAGGAGAGAGCTTCCTCACGCTCTGGGGAATTGGGAGGGCAAAAGGGACGTAGGATGGGACAGGGCTTTTCCCCATCCTCAGAGCTGTGATCCACTGCTGGGCTCCAGGACTGCGGCACCAAGGCTTTGACCCCTTGTCCTACACAGCAGCACTACTTGAGGAAGCTCCCAACTTAGTCAGCAAGTGATGCTGGGGTACAGGAATTCCCCAAGGAGATTTCTCAGAGGGCTGATTCACTGAGGTCTAATCCAGCCATGGGAACAGAACAGCTTCAGCAATCTCCCAGTTTAACACTTTGGGAGGGGGAAGCTTCTTGGAACAGGCCAGAACTGTTCTTGTTTTAGGAGGTTTGGGTACCTTTTGTGCCTTTGCTGCTGCTGCCAACCAGTTTGGATTTTTTTTTTTTTTTTTTTTTTTTTGTCAATTACCAGGAAACACAAAACTACAATAAAACTCACTGCAGTTTGGGAGGAAGATACTGAAAATCAAAATCTTGAAGCAATCTTACATCATGAGAAAACTTCCTCTTCACTTCAAATCCATCCCCTCTGCTCCAAAAAGGAGGAAGAGACTGTGTGAACGTTTGCAACTCCCAGAGAGACGGACTCTTTCCAGCAAAGTCTACAGTCATGGGCTGAAACATGTAATGACAGAAGACAGGATGAAGGATATGAAAGTAAAGAAATAAGGCTCTGAAATTTCTAAGCAGTTGTTTATGTTGGTAAAGTCCAAATTCAATTGGACTGTTCCCAGACCAACATTTTGGGTTGAAGATGAGACATGGGGTCAGAGTCTACTCAAAGATCTGATCTCTGAGCAGTTTGCTGGTGGCACGTGTTAGAACAGGGGAACAGCCTCAGGGCTGGTCTAACTTGGTGTGGTCACTGTGGTCTGGACAGAGGGATTAGGACAACACAAAGCCAGGCTTCACCCCAACGGAGGCAGTGTTCAAGGAGAAGCAATTCCAGTTTGTGTCATCAGCAGGAGGAACAATGGTGCCTCTCCCCACACTTCTCTCTGCAGGGCAGATAAAGACAGCCTTAAAAATTCCCCAGGAGGTTTAATGGCCTGATTACACTGGAAAGTCTGGCTTTTGTGGCTACAGTTTCCAAATAGGTCCAGCCTTCACCAGCAGCAGCTGATTTCCTAAGGAGTTCAGTGCCCTGCATAGCAAAAAATAACAATGAGGCAGCTGTAGGAAGAGAAGGAGACTGGAAGGGGAGGGACCTCTGAAGCAGCTCAACTTTTCTCAAATTGTAATGAGGGTAAAACTCAGAAAGGGAACACGAAGAAATCTGAAGATCAACACAGATGGAAAAAGGATGTTTCTGCCATTATGATCTCTGGCAGAATCCTGTTTTCTCTGCTACAGCTTTCTTGTATGCTCCAGGCAAGCTGTTATTATTATTTTGCCTCTGTGCAGTATCAGCCCAGCAAGACAGGAGTATAACTACATTATTTGTGGAGGAGACTCCACAATCTCCATCCCAGTGCAAACCAGACAGGCTGTGGCGCTGCAAGGGAGCAGGTACCAGGACACCCCTCACATCCAGTGTCATCCTGCAGAAACCATTCAACTGTGATTTCTGACCCACTGCACAATTTTCCCATCCAGCAAAAGTGTTGATTAGGAAAGCAAATGAGGATAGCCTGGGTGGATGATAACTTCACACCAGGCTGTTGTAAAGACACAGGGAAATAAACAGAAGGTACAACTGGAACATGATACTTCATGATGGTTTTGATAACCATGATTTGGATGGTTGTCTAGAGCTACCTGCACTAGGTAGGTCTTTCCAGGAACATCGTGCCCTTTCTGGCCCACAGCTGTCACACACTGAGCCTCCTTCACCCAGCTAGCACAGGCATTTCAGAGACCCACAACCTTGTGGATTTGTGCCTGCCCACAAGCAGCAATTCTGTCCACTAGTGTGAATAATTTGAGCTCTCAAGGAAGCAGAGGAAAAACAACTCTATCCCTTTCTCAGAACTGGTGAGGGAAGTACTTCCAAGTATACCAGCAAAGAAATTACCCCGAAACATTTCTGTGAGACTCAAAGGAAATGCATACTAGAGGCTTGCTTGTAAGAAGAAAATACACATGGAAAGTTCTGTGCTCAGGAAAATGAGGTTGATTGAGTCCTACTAATCACCTAAAACTAAAGCCCTGCTAACTTACAGCACATTTTCTCCCTTTTTATGAAAAAAAAAAAAGGTTAGCAAGCTATGGAAAACTCCCCAGATGATGAGGGTCAAGGGGAGGTATTTGTCAGCAGGGACACCAAAGCACCTTGAGCTTCTATTTGTTTGCTTGTTTTAAACAGGTTGGTTCTGCATAAGATCAGTAAATAAAAAACCTACCTCCACCATCCCATAAATTGCAATAAGCTAATTAAGTAATAACATCTGTGATTCAATATACACCATGCAAAAGGAAACATTAATGAATTTTACATAACAAGCAAGCGAAGAACATTACTTGTCTGATAGCCTCAGAAATTCATTAAACGGTCCTTTAAGAGAAGTGGCTCAAGCACAGAGCACTAAAATGATAACAAAACCTATTAAGGAGCCTGTTTAATTAAGCACATACTTGCTGGCACATCTGACACTTATACAAGGTGTTTGTGCTAAGACAAATAAAGTCTTTATTTTGCCATACAGCCAAGGAGATGGTAGACAAGTCTATTCTTAAAACACAAAGATAATTCTGTGACTAAGCAGCCAAAAACCGCACTGTGGAAAAATCTGTACAGGCACTAAGGGAATTGTGGATCTTTTCTGTGAAGGCCTAGATGAGCCTTGTGTGAGCTCTGAAGCTGAGTGACACAGTTTGACTCAGTCATGCCACAGATATCTGTGACATCCCAGAGGAGGAGGGAAACAGCTCATGCTGGGCTGCTCAGGTTTAAAGGGCTGCTCTTGAGGAGCACATAAAACACCAGCAAACCCCAAGGGGCAGGGCAGGCCAAGGAGGGAGCGCCTTGCACACACGTAGAAGGGACTGAGGAACGGGGAGACCTTGTGCCTCCCTAGGGCACATTGTAACCCTGCTCTGCATCTTCATTTTCCCTCCTGCTTGTCTTGCGTGAACTCCAATGCATTGAGCCCTGTGCAATACACAGCATTTATCATTTTAACAGACATGCTAAGAGCGGCTCTTACACAGATCTGTTACACAGTGATGCCTGTGAGGAACAAACTGCCTGGCAGCACAGAACATCCATTGCTCACTCCCTCAGAGCCACGACAGGGACAGAACTCTAAATAAGTTCCAGCAAAACCACCCACATGCTCTGGAAAAAAAAAAAAAACAAACAAAACCCACCCACCATTTTATACTCCTCACCAGAAAACATTTCTCTTCCTCTCCTGTCCTTCTCCTGCTGCTCCTCCTTGTTGTTGATCATTATGTACAGTACACACATTTTAGTTTATTACAAGCTATTGCTTAATCATCGCACCAGTACTTTGGAGAAGTTTTAATGCAACTGACCCACCAACACTCAAGTCTATACAACAGTCCCAGAATACACTGTAATTTATCCCTGAAACAAGGCACTTGAGCCAGCAGACCCAAGAACTTCAATTAAAATCAGTCTGATCCCACCTCCTGCCCAGGGGCACAACGAGTCATCACCTGTCAGCTAAATCAACTTGTTTTGGAGATAGTCCTCTATTTCCTTGTTTGGAAGCAATGAACTTGGTTTAATCCCTGTACATTCACTTGAGAGCTGGACTCGATGATCCTTGTGGGTCCCTTCCATCTCAGAACATTCTGTGAATTCTCTGAACTTCCCTTTTGTTGCTGGGCTTCCCGGCCAGCACCTTTGGCTGCAGGGTTTTCACACTGGTTTAACAGATCTCAAGGCTCTAAGCAGATTCCAGTAACAGCTTGTGCTTCTCTCCTGCTTGGCCCTGTTCTACTTCTCCCAGATTTTACTACATGAGCCTGGGACTCCTGACCTGGGCACCATCTTCTACCACCCCAGTTTCTCTGTTGGCAGCACTTTACTGGGAGAGGACCAGAAGCTACCTGCGAAAATAATTCATTTTCCTTCCTCAAAACTTTCTCACAGGGCAAGTTTTCCCAGCTCTCAACTCCCAAAACAATTTTGAGAATTCCAGCTCCCTTACAGCTTATCCAGAAGACACCTGTGTCTGCAGTTTTTCCCAATCCTACACACCTGTGCGTCCTGCAAGCAAGCAGCTCCGTAAATAACTCACAGGCTGGGATCCAGCCACTAGTGCTGTGTTTGGGCAGGAGCTTGCATAGCATTCCCTGCTGCCATGTCTGTCTGTCTCTCCAGCATCCCTCTCTTCAAGCCTATCTACATGAACTGACATTGCAGAGTTTCCTGGAAAAAGTTTCCTTCAAACAAAAGCATGGTCAGAGAAACTCTGACTTCCCATTAACCTGGGCATGTACTCAGGAGCAAAAGGCCAGGAACAGGCCTATTACTTGATCAACTTGGGCAAGAAGTCAAAAGGCAAGCACCAAAGGAGTGAAATTGCACCTGAAGAAAGGCTGAGAACTGGAGGGGAAGGTAGAGCTCTTTCCCCACATACAGATAAAATAACCAGACAATAAAATCCAAATTACCCGTTCACTCTCAATCACCTTTAACTCAGGAGCTCTCAGGGCTTTGTTTCTTCCAAACAGTACCCAGCACAACACCACGTGCCCTGAGGCACCTCTCAATGCATTACTCACAAAGTTCTCAGTAAAAATTCTCTTGAGAGGCGCCTTTGAGGCTTGGCCACAGCCTTTAGGGGCACACACAGGGCCACACATTCAAACTGTTTAGTGTTTATCAGTCTGAGACTTAAATAATAATAAAATAATAGAAACCTACCACACGCATGAGAAGCGAGGTATGTCCTCCCTTCTTTCCCCTCTCAAGCTTGCTAAGTGCCCAGGCTTCCCTAAGCAAAGAAACTGCAAACCTATCCCCGCAGGAGAGCTCTAACTTAATTTCAGAGAGCTTCCTCCCCTGCTCCCCAAGCCCCAGAGCAGATGTAAGGATCCCCACCTGCCAGGGCAATCCCTGGATCCCTGCCTGGCACAGGCCAGTCAACCCAGGGCGGCCCCTCCTTGCACCAGGTGGCCAAGGGCACAAAATCATCTATTTGCCAGGCTGTATTTCAAGCACAGCTTTATCACCAATTCTGTGTTTTTCTACAACGGAGCAACACAAGAAACAAAGAGGAGGGTGGAAAGTCTGAATACGGTGGTGCTGACAGAACCACTGCATTTCAAAAGCCTTTATAAATGGTTATTTACAACCCTAAGGGCTCCAAGTACGCCATTCGTAAGCATTTCAGACAACCCTATTTAGATGTACCTGGGTCTAGGGTCACCACGGAGGAGAGCAGGGGAAACCTGATCCTCCCTGTAATTCCCGAAAGTATGCACGGCATGCTTTTTTCTCCTGGCATTTACAGCCGAGAGAGAGATGCCGGTACGCAGTCCCTGGCAATGAAAGGTGGAGGTGTCCGCCCAGGATTCTGCAAAGCAGCTCAGCTCAGTCACCCATGGCTTGTCCCCTTCTTTCTCGCGGCTGGGCTGGCAAAGCCAGGTATAGCCATTTCTTGGGTTCACACTTTCTAAGCCATCTGCTGTCGCTGCTGCTCCCTGGTCTCTGTTCTGAAACGAAGGCAAATTTCTGTGCAATGGTTTTTAAAACTAGAGAGCAGCTTCTGTCTGAAAGCAACTCCAGGCTGATCCCACTCAACCGAGGGGTAAAATTTTTACAATAGTAACAGTAGCTGGCAAGCAGAAAAGTCCAGATGAGGTTAGCCTAAGAGCTTAGGGAAACCCTATATGCCAAACATTAGTTGCCATCTCCCTTGAACACAATACCTGAAGGGCTCCTCCAGGGATTCTGGTCTTCATCTCAGGACACTCTTCTTATCAGGCACGCCATCAAAAAGTCCTAAAAGTCCAGAGGACTCCCGAGTAACAGTTCACCGCATTATCAGAACTCCCCATCTCTGCATGATGCAAAGTTAATTGAATAATGAAAGCAATTCAAATTGCCCATAGCTTGTTCCTATCTCTGCTTTCAATTTCCTCCTGATTGAGGCTGATTGAGGAATGTCTCACCTGTCTCCTGGTGCCAAACTTTAGCCCAAGAAGGAATTTTCCCTGGAAGACATTGTCCAGGAGAGCTGTATTTCACCCTTTTCACTCCAGTGTTCAAATGCTGAGTTTTCCAGGATAGTGGGATGGATTTTTCCTCCAGCACTCCCAGCTGTGGGTGCTCTGCATTTCTCCTGCTCTCCTTTGTGATGCAGAATTGCCCTTTCAGACTTTTTTGATCTAAAGGTTTTAAGGTAACCGAAGTGCTTTGGTGAAAGAGGCAGCTCAAAATGAAGCATTTTTCTCCCCTTTTCACCATTTCCACCAGTTTCACTGAGAGAACAAGTCCATCTAAGTGACCTTAAGCTGCAAGCCCCTGCTCAGCAGAGCTGGCAAAACACATTTTGGAAACCAAAATTCACAAGTTCTGTGCTTTTCACCACTTGAATCACAGGGGAAAAAAAAAAAAAAAAAAAAAATCATTCACCTACTGATGATCCAGGGAGAGAAAAGCAGCTCTGCAGGTGGATGTTTTCCAGAGCCAATGTCCCAAGCTCACAGAAGTTGCAGTTTAACCCACGTTTCCCCTGAAACTGTCTTAACATAATTCAATAGTGCAATTATCTCTGAGTGTGTTATCATGAGCAATGCACTCAGTGATGCTTTTTGGTTATTTGGGGTATATTAATAAATTTTGAGCTCTTGTACGGTTTTAGGGCCAGACAGTCTTCGTATGACAGAGAAAAATCTAGCAATTAGCTTCTCTGGTTTTGGAGCCAGAGATAGTGTGGCATGCCATGCAGCAACACCTTATGCATTTAACACCTCCTATCATCTAGAAGCCCAGTTCTGGCAAAAATGCAATTGTCGTTTTCAATTTAACAGTCAGTATTCCACTAAAAATTACTTCCTAGCTCATTCATTGAGTAAGAATCAACAGAATGTCACTTCAGAACTTGTGCACTTGAGTGTTTCTAATTAATTCTGACAGAGCTGGTTGAGCTTCAAAGGTGAAAATCTGTTTGGTTTGCAGAGCAAGGAACTCTGGCAAAGACACTACAACAGAGGCCAGGATCAGGTGCTGGCAATTCCACTGGACACATAAACCTAGGCTGGTATATCTGGGGTCTGGGTAGAGAATCAGAACCCTCAGGTGCTTTTGAGGGCACAGATGGCAATGGAACATCTCAGAACAGAGGGAAAAGTAGAGATAAAAGGTGATATACAGAAGCAATGCCATTCTGCTACAGGGAAAAAAAAAAAAGACCTGAACAATTTGGATTCTAAACAGTACAGCTTTAAGAGATGAAAACCACATCTTACTTCCCAAAACTCTTGATGAAAAGAAAACAAACACAATGGTAAAAAAAATGCGGGGGGAATTTTGACATGGCATCTTTCTTATCAAAGCCTGGTATATAGATAAGGCTGCTTTGGTCTTTCACAATAACCAAATGACAATCTTTTCCCATAAACCCTCAGAAACATGGTTTCTTGACAGTGATAAATCTCAGCCCTATTTGTACATTTTTGACTGTGTTTTCCATGCCTCCGCAATGGTGTTTCACTGGGAAAATACAGGCTGCTAAAGAACAGTGTCTCCCCATGACCAAAGCACCAACCAGAATCCTCAAGACATTTTTCCCATTTTCTCCACACCAAAACTTCAGTCTATTTATCTCTTCTAGCTTATCAAAACACAGTCAAAGCTCCCTCTCTTCCCCCTGTGGGTGATGGTTTGGGAATCTGATTTCCATTTCAATAGCTCCTCTGAATTTACACAGTGCCAAGAGGGAGTGTTTCAATCATCTACTCAGCCCTTCAGCAGGTACAAATTTCTTGTGGGACAGAAGGAAATGAAGGATTAAAAGGTCTATTAGCACACCTTGTTCAGCATCACAGGATGTGGTGGGTAGCTCTTCCTCACCCAGGAGGGACCAGAGAAATCAATTACTATGAAACAGTTTGTATTTTATAAGTGTTTTCTCCTGTGATGACACCATGGACAGTCGAGGCTGTAAGAACAAGTCTTGACAGAGGAGTTCTGCAGTGCCTGAAGAGCTGCAAATACTTTCCCAACATCAGGATGGCTCCAATGCCTTCCCTGCATTAGAAATCCAACTTTAGGTAAGGTTAAGATCTTATTTATAATCAGGGCAGGGATATTTTACTTCAAATTTGGCTTAAGCAGAATAATGGCAGTAATAATACTGACAATATTTAAGATCACTGAAGGAAGAAATTGTCAGACAAAGGGGAAAAAAAAGCAAACTAAGAGCAGGAACGCATTCTGGTTTTATGATAATTAAGTCACAGAACACGCATTATCTGGATAAGTGAATTATGATACACAAGGGACCACAAGAACATTTTCTTCAGCTTTGATTCCAATTGTTCACATCTCCCCAGTTTCAGATGTCCAGTTTAATCTAGCCCTGAATTTCAAGCAACACAGCCACACTCTTCAGTTATTGTGTGGAAAAAAAATTTTTTTTTCTGTAACAATAAGTTTCTTCAGGCCTGATTTGTCTCCACAATAACTAGAAAAGCTTCAAAGGAACTCTGTTTGAATTATTACTTTGACAAGGACCTAGTTGTAGGCTCCATGCATAGAATACTTGTAGGACCTATGTAGAACACCCAATAAACTCCTCTGGGCTGTAGCTGGGCTGCTAGGTCACCAAATCCATTCATTTGGGAAGAAATGAGAGCGGGGGCTCCCAGGGACAACAGTTGTCCCACTTTACCTTCAGTGACAAATGGAGATCTCCAAAACACCAGAGACATCTCCCAGCCATCCCCAGAGCACCCCTCATACTCCACCCTCTGAAGTACATAGCACATGTGAGAGGATTTTGCTATAAATCTCTGAAGGCTGGCAAGAGCTTGCAACCTTCAATATCTACAATCATAGGTGAATTGAGGAGCCTGTCTGAAAAGAGGAAAAAAAGGTTTTGTGTGCCGTCAGTTTGAGGCAAGCTCAGCAAGGAGAAAGAGGGGCGCAGAGGGATCAGCACAACCTAGTGCTAAATCACGAATACAGCCCACAGGTGAAGGTTTCTTGCACTGCAATCCCCATGCAGAGCCCTCTGGGAGGGCCAATCCCCCCTCTACAGCTCTCTCCATTGCCCTGAGACAGCAACAGCCGGCAGGAGCTGCCACACTCAGCTGAATGCCTCCACATTTCCCAGCCCTTTGGGAGGAAACGAACGGCTGTGTCTGGAATACCAATGAGTGGGGTGATGTGGCAGTGCCTCTCCAAGGAAACCTCTGCTCCCTCCCTTGAGATGCTGCCCTAGGGCAGGAGATATCCTTTGCTTAGCTGGGCCTGGCCTCTCCGGGGACAAGGCTGCAGCAATTGTGTTTACACATTTCACAGCCTTATCACTGAGGAGGCTTCATTTTCACAGGTGGGCTCTTGCCATGGCACATCTCCTCCTCAGGGGCTGCTGCCCACCCTGTCCCTCCTTTACCACTGTTTTCTCAGCATTTTCTTCCCTCTCTTCTCACAAAACATAGTTATCTAACCTGAACATTTTTCTTCCCTTAGTCTGGTTCTTACTCTCGGAGGAGCCATTTCCCCCTGTCTGTTGATGATTGTTATTATCTCTGCTCTGTAAATGCATCTATCATGATCTTTTCTTGCAAGGTGTGAGCAGCCACAAGTTCCTAATCTTTTTCAGGGAACCTGTTTACCAAGGATTCTGCAAAAGAATGGTTTCTCTTCTTGTCCTGGAAGGTTGCAAGCATGACACTACAGGGCAGCTTGCTGATTGCAGCAGAAAATACTGGAACTATGAGCAGCTTAAAAAGCAAACAAGAAATAAACCCCCAAGTCTCCAAACATCCTTTCCTGAGGCTGGATAGAAGCTCCTGCCTGGCCAGCCTGCTGAGTTGAGAAACACATCACATCCCATGGCTGGAATGCTAATTAATTTTGCAGCTAATGGGCTGGTGATAACAGATTTACCACACTGGAGATGTGAAGGAAGGCACAGCTTTGATGTACAGTGTCACCTTCCCCAGTGGGCAGACAGGATATCCCCAAGGCCACACGCTCTTGTTGTGCTGTGCTGGTAGTTGAGGAAGCGTTTCACACCAAGATGAGTCTTTCCAAAGAATCAGCTCTCCACAGAGACCTCTCAAGGGTCAGGGTTCAGGAAGGGCTGGCAGTTCCCTGCAGGATGAGCTGTTGAGGATAACTCAGTCAGCAGGGCAGGGCTCCCCCATCCCACAGGACATAAGTGAGACCAACAGCCAAGCCTGGGGATGGCAGCCAGGGCAGACTCAGAGCCCAGATCATTTGCAGGGATAGAGCAGATCAAGGCAGGAGCTCAAAGTGCAGGTCAGACATCTCCAGGGACAGTAACCACAGTCAGACACAATCTAGTGGTCACCAGGCAGGTTTGATGCCAAACTGTGAGGCCAGTCCATGGATCAGGGTCCCAGTGGGAGGTCTGTATGGAGTGGGACATCTACACCACAGCGCAGGGAGCTGTGGAAAGTCATGGACTGAGTTTAAATGGAGCCCCTGAGCCCATGGGCAGGGCAGTGGCCAGAGGCCCATGACAGGCTCATCAGGCTAATTACACTTAATGCCCTGACACTTCATCTCCACAGCTGTGGCCAGTATCATGGCCAGACACTGAGAGAAATGCCTGCACATCCCATAACATCTCAGCAGCAGTGTTCATACCAGATAGCCCAGAGCTTACAGATGGACTTTGCCACTGTCCCCTCTAAGTGAAAACTCCACTGCCTTCACAACAGGCATAAATGCCCCTTGACCTCCTCCCTCAGAAGTAAGAGGGATGATATTCCATATTACAGAGCAGCCTGTGTCTGAGGCATCACAAGAAAGTGAAGCAATAACCAGGAACTGCTTTTCCTCCCCACATGCTCATGTGCCTTGGGGCAGAGAAAAGCAGCTGCAGGAGCAGCAGGGCAGCTCCCAGCCCATCAGTACAGCAGCAGGGAGGGAAAGACAAACAAAGATGCAGGAAGTGATTATGCCTTCCAATAACAGAGCTACGGAGCTGAGTAAGCAATTGGTGATTTGAGCTGGCACTAAGTGCGGGGCTTTCATGACAGACAGACAACCTAAACCCAGTAACACAACGGTGGCAGTGGTTGATATCAGCGAGGAAAGTTAAATAACCTCCTCCTACGGATACTGCAAAAGTGGAATATGTGGGATAAGAGCGACAATAGCGTTAGAGGCTGGAAACTGGTCAAGACACAGCTGGTGCACACACACAGACACCCTCATCATTCAAGAGGAGAAGTTCAGTGTTCCAGGAGCATTACGGAATGCTCCCTTCCAGGTGACATTTAACTCAGTCTTCAGACACAAGACAAGAACACACTCTGCAATAACTGGAGATGTCCAATAATCCAAACCAGAAAAAGCTTTCCATTCTGTTGCTGAGCTGTATTCCTGCCATGGTACTCTCTGACCCTGGGTCAGAACATACAAGCTTACAATCAGAAAGATTTAATGAAAAGCATGCAACAGCCAGAGATCCTGCTGGCAGGGGAGGAGGGGAAGAGAGAGCAAGAGAGGAAAAACACATCAAATGGCTTATAAAGAAAGAAGCATGTGCACTTCCCAGCAGCAGATATAGTCTTTTAAGCCATCCCACTTGGGGGAGCTTCCCCTAACTCTGAGACTCCCTTGAAGGCAAAAGATAAACAGATCATGGGGCCAATATAAGGGCTGTGCAGCTGTACAAGTCTCTTAGAGGGTCCCTTTTGTATTGCCTTAGCTTGTTCTTCAAGCTCAGAGGGAAGGTTAAGTTGAAGTCACCTGCTCTCTGATTCCCTGTGTACACACCTGAGCCCTCGCAAAGGGAGAGGCAGGTTCTGCCAGTGACAAGATTTAGTTCTTTTTGAAGTGAAAAATAAAGGGAAAAGTCCTGCAGTTTGGCTTTCAGAAAAACAGCTCTGGGAATATGCATTTCCCCAACACAAGTTCCATGTAGACATGACATTTAACTCCTCAAAAATCCCTCTGAGGAGCTGTCAGACTTGCTGATAGCAATATGTGGAAAGTAGAGAGTCTGGCTTCCCATTCTGAGGAGACCAATAGCCAGCACTGCTCCTTTGGGTTGGTTGTGCTCAGGAGTAAATGGGACAGAGACATTCCCACACCTTCTAACACAGAGCTTCTTTTTCATCACTAGCTCCTACCCCATTCCAGTACAGCTCTTACCCAGCTCTTTTAAGCCACTTATCCACTTACAGGCAGCTGAAATTTTTCAAGAAAATACATCTTGCCAATGATTACACTTCCAAAGTCCCACTGTAGTGCCTCGCTCTAGACCTCCCCTTTGCCTTCTGGCCCCTCTTGTGCCTTACTCTTCCCCAAAAGTCCCCATTCTTCAGGAGATACTTCCCTGAGCAAGCAGACACCTTCCTATTTACTGCTTATATGAGAGAGCATTAAAGAAACAATCACTGAGATTGCAGATAATTTAATAATAGCCTGGAAACAATTTCTAAGGAGACCAATCATCTTTGGGATGTTCTAGGAAGCTCTAGTTGTGCTGATGCTTCTTTTGCAGGACTAAAAAAATTAACAATATTGTCTCCAGGCTTCAGCGTCTCAGAACTCAGCAGCATACGAGTCCACAGCAAGGATCCACCCACCACCACAACATTAACTATAGACTGACATCTAGGAAAGAGGAAGAATAGGGCAAAAATACATGGTACTTCCCTTCTCAAACACAAATTATTTACTTCAACTTCAATCATTTTCAGCTGAAGAGATTTTTTTTTTTTTTTGGCCTTAGAGGGGTTGTCTATTCAATGATCCCTAACAATCTTGGTTTCAAACACTGTTGTCTTCCTTGGAATACAAGAATGCCCCTTGGACCCACAACGCTCTCTGATGAGAAGTTCCCTGCATCTCCTACCTGGTACATCCAGAACCAGCACCCACCTTTTGTTTGAAATCTGCCAACATTTGTTGGCCTCCAATACTTGCATGGGAAAAGGTAGGAATAGGCAGTCCCTACCCATTTGCTTCATGTACCTCTAGATTTGTTGGTTTCTGTTACATTCCCCCTCAAATCATCCCTTTTCCAGGCTGAAGAATCCCAGAGTGCTTCATTGCTTCTTTTATGGGAGTTTCCATGTCTGGACTCAGAAGGTCACCCACAGCAGATGGGACAGGGTACAATATTTTCCCACTTTTGGAGTGCCCTGTTCTCCAGAAGTGAATTTGACTTGTGCTTCCGCAAGGTTTTTATGGAAAAGAAAGAGAACTTGGACAAACTTTCCTTTTTTATATTCACTCTTCCTTCATTTGAAATCAAAGCCAGTACTTTAAAAACAGAACAACTTCTCTTCTAAAAGCACAGAAATCCCCTTCTCAGGAGAGCCAAACGAAAGATCATGACTCAGACATGGGGCTTTAACTTCCTCATCCCATGATCCAAACCTTTGACCTCCAACATTCTCTGCTTCTCTGAGGGCGTCATAGGTCTGCCTGATCTCCAATCTGTTGGATTGATCTCAGAGATGCACAGCACTTCTCAAATACATTTTGATCAACCCAACAGCTCTCAGAAGCAGCACCTTGGAGTTTGAAAGTTTGACCTTGCAATTGTGGCTTTCCTTTACACATAAAATATTTGGGAGTAAGGAGGGCAGGGTAATGACTGGTGGAGAAGGTGCTGTGTTTATAGAATATAGCCATCAAGACCTCCCCAGCTGCCCATGGACTTCTGGGACCCCCTGCCTTCAGGCCAGAGGCATTTCCTGGCTAGTGTCAGGTGAAGAAGGATTTCTGCTGAATAGCTGCACATTAAGATGTGTTTTATAACCCCCTGGTTAGCCTAGAGGAATTCACTGGCTGTTGAGAGGATCAACACGTCCCTAGTGCTGGGATGCTTTGGTATTATGTTACAGCTTTGGCATCGCCCTTAAGTTCAGCAGGTCAAAGGAAATAGTTGCAGGTTGTTTTATTTACTGAGCACCAAACAGATAATAGGATTACAGACATGTAAAATCACATTTTTAAAGACTACAAATGAACATTCAGAGTCATTTGAAATTGTCTCACATTTTTAAAGGATTCAGCAAAAAAAAAAAAAATCTTGATTAGTTTAATACAGTCCTTCACAGTAAGGTTATTTTTGTGGTATAGGGCATTTCAAGAGGTCCAGACTTCCTTTCACAGCCTATGGGCATTCCAGGATCAGAAGGATTACAAACCACTAACTTCCCAAATCTCAGGTCAAATCAAGAAAGAGCTTTGGACCTTCCAGTCACTAGATCAGTCTGTTCTACATCCTTCAGAAACATTCATCACCCTTGCAGTTCTCGCAGGCCCAGGCTGTGAATGCAGAAAGGTTCCCACTGCCCACTGAGCTCAGGGTTAATCTCTGACCATGACCATTCTCTCCCACCTGGTAGAACAGCTCCCAGAAAGAGTCAGATGATTCCCCAGCTCTTACATTCCAAGAGTGGTCTGGAGACACAAATTCACACAGCCAAGGCTGAAAATCAGTGAGGAAGTTCTCCAGATGAAAGCTTGTGCAGGCAAAAGGAAATCACATTATGCTTTATGATGGCATTGGGAATTTTAATGAAAACAAAATAAGCAAACAAAAGGGGCAGCAGTGGAATGAGAAACTTCTGGCCATACTGGCACCAGAAGAAATGCTCAGTAGGGGTTGACCTCAGCACAAACCTTGTCAAAGACCAGTCCCTGTTTCACATTGGGCATGGACCACCATTCCATGTTATACAGAGGCAGCAAGGCATTTAACCTGTTGTAGTCTTGATTGCCATCCACCAGTTCAGAGCAATGTGTGTTAGGAAAGCAGCATTAAGGAGAAGGTAATAGGGATTGCTGCAGAATAGCAATATCTACACTAAAGAATACTGAGTGCCTTTAAAATTACAATTTTTACATTTTTAGATATAAAGAAGGCAGCAGGAATGATCATATTGGTCTCCTGCATTAAAATGTTCTTAGACTTCATCTAATGTCCCAAATTTCTTCTGGCTGAGTTAACAAGACAGGGATTCTTCAGAGGCTTCAAGAGACAGAACCACCACTGTATCCCTTGGTAACTGGTGCCAAAAATTAATTGTTGCTATTTAGTCACTGTTAAAACCACATACCTTCTTTCTCTAGCTTACATTTATCTAAGTTGAATTTCTAGCTGCTGGATCACATTATACTTTCATCTGTTTTTCATCCACACACAGGCATTGCTTTACCCAGTGAAATTCACCCCTGCATTTTAGGCTGACACAGCAAATGACATTCAACAGTTTTGGTCAGGAAGGAAAGGATCCTGCATCCTGCTGCATGTGAAAGGCTGCCACTGAATTCAGACAACCAAGTTGAAAGGTGACATCTGCTCTGTAGTTAAGGCTTGCTTAGAGCAATAAGGACAAGCATCTTCCCCCCAGATGTTTCTGGAGCTTTCTGAAGGGGTGGCCTGAAGCAGCCAGTCAGCAAGACTGGCAGCAGTTGACTACTTTTAGCATTGCTGTTGAATTGCTGCCATCATCAGCTGAGGTTATGAGTATATGGGAGTCCAGTAAAGGACAGCAAGTGCCATCAGAGTTGCAGAGAAGGTTTTGTAACCATTCCCCAAGGGGAGACACGTGGGCAGGGCTGAGGACATGCACCCCACAGCAGCTCTGCACCATGTGGCTGTGCTGCCATCCACGACCCTGACCCTGCTGCTGTTACTGCTGTGCTTGAGAAACAACAGCAGATTTACCCCTTACCTCAGAATCTGGGTCAAGCTTGAACAGTGGCTGACTTCTCCAGCTGAAAGGTGTCCTGTCCCGTGACACAGGCTCTCTGCAGGCTGATGCAGGGCACAGCACAGCCAGCTGCAACCAAACTGAAAATGGAGAATTTTGAGAACGTAGGTTAGAGTCCCATGGGTCTGGCAAGGGCCTAGAGGGGGAGAAAAGGAGAACTCAGCTTTCTCTATGACCTGTGGTACAGCCATCCATCTCCAGGACAGTGATGCTGTTCACAATCACAGTGGGAAAACATACTTGTAACAGCAACACTCAGAACAGTCTGTCCCCCCACCCAGTAATAGCACAATGGAGGAAGCAGATGGTGCAGCCAAGCAGCACCACCTGGCATGATCTTACACTCTGGGCTGTAAATTGTGTCAGAGCTGTTTTCTGTGCCGTTCAGTCATTCCCTTCATGAGACATGAGCGCTTGGGGCAGGGGAGCGCAGATAACCCTGGCCAGGACCTGCCCAGAAGGTCCCTGCTGCTCCATACCAGATCCCTGAAGCAGCAGCTCTGTAGCAGACCCTTGGATGCCAGCAGTGGATTGCTATGATCTTAGAAAAATAGCTGCCAGGCTTTGCTCTGCCAGTCACAGCCTTGACACAAGCCATGTAGGCAAGATGGATCTTGGCAAAGAGGGCACATCTGAGCGTTGGGATTAGGAATTTCCCTACTCCAGGCCAGTGGAGAAACAAAGAGCAAAGGGGAGCCAGCCTGCTACATTTAACCACGTGCTTAGATCAAACAAATCTATTTTCCTTATATCTGTTGTCAAGATGTGGAGGATTTTCCGTCAAAGAACTGACAGTGGGATATGCATGTGAGATACAGGGAGCAGGTCACTCTCTTTTCACTGTGCCAATTAGTCTCTCCCAAATGACATTTTTTAATTCCAGGTAATCCTTAGTGTCTGAGAGGTTCCAGACAGGACTGCTGCTTGGACAGCTGGGTATCGCCCCACAGCCCAGAGCCAGGACAAAGCCAGTTCTCCAGGTAGACTGTGTGTCACAGCCTAGGAAAATTCCTGCTTTCCCTTGTGCCTGAGGCATGTGCGCGCACACACACACACACACGTCCCAGATCCAGCTGCATAGCAAACCTGCTCTAGTTTGGAGTCAGCAGGAACAGGAAAAAGGCTGAAACCTGACTCCAAACCTCCAGTACTGATTGGGCCCGAGTGGTCCCTTTCCTGTGCCTTGAGATTTTCTCTCCCCCCTCTCCCACACTCACCCCGTCAGTCACAGGATCACCAAGCTGAATTCACCAACCAAGCATCCCATGTTTCCCAGCCTAGCAGGACAGAAAACCTGTCTGACAGCTGAAGTTCCTGCAAGAAGCATGATGAGGTGCTAAGAAAATAACAATGCTTACAAATTCTTTGGGCTGAAACAGCTGCTTTTGTAGCTGGATGGGTTTTTGGCTGGCAGTCAGCTCTCCCTACAAGGCATTTCTACAAGACACTCCATTTACTTCCTGTTCCCTAGCAAGTCCCCACAGAAAAGCAAAGAAGCTGGAATTAAACATATATGACAGAGCCCAGCCAAGACACACAATCTGAATGCCCAAAGTGCAAGACAAATACAAATATCACAGAGGAACAAATGTAATATGGGCTTAAATCTTGCATAAGCCCTCTGTAAATGTGATCTTACAGCAGGCTGCACCTTCCAGCCTGGCAGATTCCATAAATGCAAGGTCTGTGACACATCAGATCTCACAAAGAGAGACACGAGGAATCAGGGATTTAGAAAGAGACCTTAAGGAATTCGCCATAAACTTGAAGGACATGGAACCCCTACACTCAAATGGTGGTTGGTGCACTGACGTGAAATGAATGGGTTCTCTGAGTCCCAGCCCAGTTCTGCACAACTGGAGCTGCAGGGCTCCAGGTTTTTGATTGGGAAGGGAAGGAACTAGAAGCAAAAAACTTGTCTGAACTCTCCTGTCCCTGTCTGTCTGGGACAGGCACCCAGTGGCCTCTAACAGCACAAGAGCACCTGATGTCTGAGTGACGCTATCAGTGTACCTCCAGCTGTACTACAGATTAGTGAAGAGCAGATTAAAGAAGGAATAAAGGAGTGAAGCAACACTGCCCAGCCACAGCCAATCTTATATTCTTAGTTTTCTCAAAATAGTTCTCTGGGGTGCCAGCACAGTAGTCCAGAAACTAAATTTCTTTCATAGGAGTAACAAGTCCAGTGGCTGCCTTCCACCCACGAAGGATTTAACGTCATACCTACTAATAAAAACCTCAAGTGTAAAAACCTCAAGTGTGAAAACCTCAAGTATTTAAGTTGACTGAGGTTCTTCACAGGTTTCTCCTCTGCTCGGGAGGAGCCTGAGACCTGAGGTACCGAGCAGACACACCATGTCCCACCCCCCACAGGGGAAATCCCACTGAATCTGAAGGCATTGTCAGCTCAGCAGGAAACATAAATCTCACAGGAAAGGCTATTCAAGTGATGTTTCCAGGAAGGTTTTCTAGATCAGAGACATTTCAGGATCAAAGCCAAGGCAGAGCTGGCCAGTACCTCCAAGATGGTGGCTAAGTGGAGAATCTCCACAGTGGTGGAATAGAGGGTAGACATTTTTTCTGAAGTTTCAATTACTCATGAAACAATGGGAAGTTTTCCTCTCTGCCTAAAGTGTTACATTTGTTTTGGCAGTGGGGAAAAAGAATCCTCTCCCCATCATACAGGTGTATTTTCCCTACTCCTGAAGTGAAAGGGTTTACAAAAATTAAAAAAGAAAAAAAAAAAAATCTGCCATCAGAATAGTGATTTTTAACAAGTATTTTTAGTCTTCACCATGAATAGGGAATATCAAAGCAACCAAGTCCGCTTGATACTGTTGACACTTTTTTCAGGAAGCAACCATCAGTGCCACAAGGACATTTTCTGTCATGCTGGCAGTGAGCTGCAGACAGCAGCTCACCAAACTCCATTCAAGGGCTTTGTAGAGCTGAGGTCTAAGCGAGGAAATGCTGGGGGAAGCCTGGAGCCAGAGCACTTCCCGTGAGACAGTGAATCAAGACCTTCCTCCTCCTGTGAGTCAGTGTCACAGGAGGCAAATTGCAGAGGCTTCTGGCTGGCTGGAGCTGCAGGCATGGCACTGCAGCAGGCTGGCTGCACGGAGACAGGACAGGAGACCTGCTGGGGAGGGCCCATGCTGCAGCTGCTTCTGTTCCAAAGCCTGGCTGGCATCACTCGTGCTGAGAAGATATCAAAGGGGTAGCAGGCACCTCTGGCCTGTGCTTCGTGCACAAAAGTGGAAGAGAATAAGAAAGAACAGCTCAGGAGACTCAGAGGAATCGACAAGGGATGAGAAACACATGGGTCACGAAGGACACGCGAAGCGCACAAAAACCATGCAATTAATTACCTGCTACAGAAATGACATCACATTTGTCTCATTTCACAGATCCCTTGAGAAAAAGCAACCTTTCTGCCGCTCCATCCTGCTTCAGAGGCTTTCTATCAGGCCTCTCCTTAGCCTCCTGACTGATCCTCTCCACCCAGCTCTCCTCTGCCTACGAGCACAGCAGGGACACTACTGAAGAGCAACACATTTCATGTGCTTCTGAGAAGCATACATTCCTCTCTAGTCACCAAAACAGCCCAAAACCAACAAGAAATGGTGACTTCATGAGAGAAAGCAAGAGCTGGGAGAAAGGAAGATGGTTTATAAAGCCAGCCAAATATTAGAAAGCAAAGTCATTGCATTCACATATAATACAAATCCTCCAGTTCAGTGTGACCACATCAGAGCCTGTGAGCATTACTAACAGCCTCTGCATGGGTTTGCTGCCCACACCCATTCAGCAAAGGGTACCCACAGCTAAGAAAACACGTGTCTTCCTCTTGCATACGTACTTGGAGCTCTTGTTTGGAAACTCCGACTCAGAAAACTAAGAGCAGCTATTTCCAAATACTTCTTAGGTGGTTATTCACACACTTGCAATATTCCATAAGCATTTGTCATTGCTGATTATCTTAGCAAGAACTGTTTGCAGAGCAGAGGTGAAGAAATGGTGCAAGGACAAGCAGTTCCCATCCCATCTTAAAGCAGGCCCCACTTTTGTGTAGCATGGCTGAAGCACGTGGACAACCTCTTCCTAAAAAGTTCCAGGGACAGACACTACAGGCTCTCCTCTGATTGAGAGACAGTCTACTTCTTGCTTTGTAATTCTCAACTACTTAACAAAGCCTTCCCTCTCCAAATTTACATGTTGTATCAGATATAACAGCCTGCCTAAAAGAGGGAGATGTGATGAAATGTCAGAAATAAAAAAGAATGAGTGCAAGGAAACCCTGCAATTTCAATCCACCTCATGCCAATAAGCCTAAAGAACGAGAAGCAAAACCCCAGCTCTGGCAAGAACCACAGGAATCTGGCAAAAAAATTAAGAGCTGCTTAAGGTACTGTGCTGAGCAGGTGCTGCAAACTCCACCCCAGGATGGAGAGAGCACAAACTGAATTCAAAAATCCATGGAAAGTAAAATCATGAAGGACTGTAAGTTAAGTTTGCATCAATTCCCACTGCAGGGTCAGCTTCTGTGAATAGCCCTCCAACAGGACACTCCTTGTTTTCCTCTTTCACTTCAGGAGTTTCTCTGCAGCTGTGAGCTTCTCACTTCTCATGTGCTTTCTCCTGAGTGTCTCAGCAGCAAACAGCACTGCATGGATCGTGCTGGAAAGCACGGTCTCCACTTCTTCTGTCACCAGGGAGACTACTTCAAATTGCAGAAATTATGGGGCTCCAGAGTCCCACCAGCAAAGGGAAGAAGGGGCACCAGGGCTGGGTAAACCAGAGTGTCTGGTTTAACGTAACAACTGCCCAAAGGGCCGGTCTCAATTCCACTCTGTACTCTGCTGATGTTTCCAGCACTGGAGATGCCCACGTGAACCAAATTCAGTTCACTGACTGGACTGAAAATTAACAGTACAAAGGACCACTGCGGCAATGATGGGTTCAGTCACCTGGCCTGGCTGCATCCACCCAGTGCACGTGAGATGATTGCAATGAATGCCCAAAACAGTATTTTGGGCTGAAGGAGTGCTAGATACTTACTCTCTTGAGAAACTCATTTTGTGCATGCTGAACAGACTTAGTGTGGGCAGGGCTTACGTGCCACTAGTCCGCCGAAAGGCCACGGGACAGTCAATAATTCTGTGCAGCTTTTCCCAACTTTCCCCTTATGTATTTTAATGCTTTTTTTTGTTGACTTAGAACAATCTCTTCCTACCTGTGCATGCCTCACACAAGGATCCCATCTCTTTTGGCAGGGCTTTGCACATCATGACAGCAGCAGCAAAGCCCTGCCCTCCACTGAAAAGTCCAGCTCTACACACGAGCGGTCACTCTGACCTCACTGCTGGGTGAAGATGTTTTCCTTCTTCTACAAGAGATAAGCAACAGGATCTATGCAAGTCACGCTCCCTGCAAGGCACAGCAGCAGCAGGTAAGGCCAGTGGACACTCCTTACAAGGAAGTGGAACATTCCCTCGCTTACGCACGGCTACAACCGTAGTAGTCAACATAGAGAGTGGGGGGAGAGACAGGACTGTGAGGCAGCCCAAGGAGAGAATGGAGCAAACCAAGAAATGTGTGGATTCATTGTATTTTTCAGGCTTGAGTTCCTAGAAAAGATTTCTTTCTCTGGTCTTCAGCATGCGTGAAACATCCTTCAGATGACAGGAGCATTTCCAAAACCCTACAGCACTTGGGGAGAGCTGGCAGAGCAAGTCCTGGCCACTTCCAACCAGGCACCTTTGGCTCCTCAGCTGCCACACTGCCTGTCCCGTCTGACCACAAGAGAGCTGGGTAATTCATTTAATTTTACAGAAAACTGTAAATTCACAGGGAAACCTATGAAGCTCTGCAAATTCCCAAATAATTCTGGCAATAAAAAGTCTGAGGGTGGAAAACCCTCAATTATTTTAAACCACACTTGATGATTTCAGTTGACAAGATTACTTGGAGATGATACGCTTCCAGTTGAACAAAGGCAAAATTTGAGGTGAAAACACTCAAAAGGAGTCAAAAGGTCTCAAAGGGACAGTGGGGATGTGTTTTTACTGGTATACCTGCAAAGGCAACTGAAAGAAGTGACAGAAAGCCTCAGCAAACATCAGTCCCTGTTCCCACCAGTCCTCCCAAAAACTCACACTGAGAGATAGAAGCCACACTTCCCAGCTCTACTGTCTCTGGCCTCTGGATGAAAAGCATTTCTAGGTAAAAATAAGGATACTGCTAGGTCTTCCTTCCATTTCCAAGTTAAAATGAGGAAGGCAGGCCAAGAGCCTTGTCACAGCTGCCAGTCACCACAGTATTACATCAGCCACAATTCCAAAGGGAGGCGAGCGTGAAAGCTAAAAAAAGGAAGCTGAATCAAACCTGTGATATTCCCCAAAGATATCCTGAAGCTTAATTATTTTTAATCTGGGGTGGACTGTGTCATCCTGGAACCGAGTCAAATGAAAAGTAGACATTCAAAGCACTTTACTCTCAGCCTTGCTGCCCCTCTGCTCTGTGTCAGTCATCACTTCTGGGTTTGTAAAAGCTTAGTGGGATTTGCACAGGCACAGGCAAATCAGGCTCCTCCATTTACTGCTATACAACAAATATATTCCGGTAACAGGCTGTTCTCCTGCCAATGCCTTCTGTTTTCCAACTCATTTCATTTTCTTTAGTGACTTTATTTCAGACAAGTGGGTAACCAGAGCCTTGGGTTGACTCCATATGTGGATTCTGCCTCTCAGCAGTGCCAGTTAATTCTTTGCAGAAATCCTGCTCGTGTAGGATGCAGGTACAAAATCTCTCCTCCCCATGGTGGACCCAGTTCATTTGCTCCTGTTTCGGCTCCATTTTCAGCATCACAAAGCACTGACTGCTTCTCTGCCTGAGGCCTTCCCCAGCTGCCTCCCTGCCTTTCCTACCAGGCTCTTGCCAAGGAAACCTCTCCACACCTATGTAGGCTGGGGCCGTGCCTTTGTTTTGGGCAGTGACGTGTGCTTGGGGTGGAGGTCACCATTGTTTCAGCTCCCTGATTCCACAAAGGAGTGTTAATAATTTCTCACAACTGCAGTACATGGAGAGTGGCAGCTACACCCAGTCTATAACATTAGATATCATTGCTTTTCCTTTTACCTGCCAAAAAGAGGGGTTCTTTCTTTTGCCTTGGGAAGGTGCCTGAGGTTGCAATGTCATCTAGGCAGAAGCCACTACCTTTAATGGGCTTTCTCTCAAGTATGTCAACCGTATTGATGCATAAGACAGGGTCACCCTGCCCTGAGCCAGGCCTAAGAACTCCTGAGACTGTTTGGATCAGAAATCAGAGCTGGGGTCCCTCCCCCACGTAGCATCATGTTTACTCTCACAAGGAAGGGATGCAGTGGGTGAGGCAGCTGCCGTCTGTGGTGTTCAAACAAAGCAGTTTGACAGTGCTAACACAAAAGTACAGCTGTGCTGTGGAAGCCAGATGCACGATCACAAAAATTAAGTACCTTTCACTGAGCCAATAGAAGATACTTCTTGCAGAGAAATTGAACAAGCATCAGTCAGAAGATCTCTAATTTGTCTCAGGAGGTAGCCAACTTTTGAGGTGCTCTCTGACTTGAAGAGTGCAATTATACACCAACCTTTGGCTTCTTTGAGTGTCATATAAAGAAAAGAAAACAGCAGGAAACATCTCCTATGCCCTTTCCCTACCTTATGTAGCATGAATGTTATGTACAAGAACTAAAACATCAGAGCCAGAAACCTTAATTTGCGGAAAAATAATCTCATTTTTCATATTCAGTGCAACATTAAAACCATCCTCCCAAAACTCATTTGTGCCAAGGCTTGCGAGCTTGGAGTGAAAATATCCCTGACAAAAAAGTTTCACTGCCCCAGTAAAAATGAGGAGCAGTGGGAAACAGAAACAAAATTACACAAGTGGTGAAAAGTAAAAGGAGGTGGTTTAGACACATCCCATCTTGATGTGCAATGTTTCAGTAACCAGGGTGAGGAAATGGGTTTTCCTCTTAAGCAAGGGTGGGCCAGATCCTTGGTTGGAATAAATCAGTGCTGCCCTGCTGAAATCAATGGATTGTTGCTCATTCACAGCAGCTCAGGGTCTGGCACATGGTTTTCTCCTGACAGTATCACAGTGATGTAATTCTAAATTAAAATCATGTGGAGATGTTGTTTTGATAAAATGTTGTTAAATGCTAAATATACCAAATGTGAACTGAACTAAAACGAACCTAATATGAGAAAGAGCAAAGGGAATGCCTCTCTGTTGTAATGTGGACTCAGAGGGTAGAAAGAATTACAGGACAATTTGATGAAATCCCTTGAAGCATTCTCACTGACTAGTTAGTCTCTACATTCTGGTAGGTTTCAGGGTTTAACACATCTCCTCACGTTCAGTAGGAGCTCACTGTAATTCCTGCAGCCAAAAGCACCAAGGATACAGAGCACAGCTGGACCAGCTGGCAGAGAGGTGACTGGAATGATGTTCCCCTCACTAACCCCCAAGAGTCCAGAGGGTCCCTGCTGGGCTTGCAGCTGGTGAGCCCTGCACAGCATCCCACTGCCAACTGAACTGCTGCAGCCAGCTGACAGAAACTAAAGGATATTCTGCAGCTGCAGACACGGAAGCAGCGCTCTGAGAACCCCTTGAGCATCACAGCAACCAGACAGGGGAGACATTGCAATGACTTGTGCAACTCTGTCTCGTTTAGTCACAAGGTGGATGTGAGCAGGACTGTTGCAGCCACACCAAGTAGGGAGTGATGGATTTCTCACAGAGCACCCCGGGCACTCTCTTCCCAGCTGATGCTCTCCCTCCCAGATCCATCCTCACAGCCATGGCAGTGACCCACCTTGCTCTGTCTAGCCAAGCCCCAGTTTCCCCTGATCCCAAGAAACCAGGCTTCTCAGCCTCTTTCAGGATCAGCCAGGAAGATGCTTATTCCCTGCTGAAGTGGGTGGCAGCCTTTATTATGTTTCAGGCCTGAGAAATCTCACCAGTGCACTGAGAACCACAGGGCTCCTTCCTAATTACACAGCAGAGCACCACATGATTCATGTCAGCAGCTCCATCCTGGCTGGTGTGACACAACAAACCCGGGTGGAAGAGATTAGCAGGTTGCAACCAGGGCAGCCCCATTACCAAACACGGCTCCCCAAGAGCCACAGCCAGAGCCTTGTTGAATCACCGCTCCCCTGCATTGCAACATCCATCGGAAGCTGCACTTCACAACCCATCGCCTGGGCTGCTCTCCGATTTCCCAATGAAGGCTGGAGGAAGATGGAAAACTCAGGCTGAGTACATTATAGATGCATTTTTAAATTCCCAGGGGAGGTTCAAAAATTAGAACTAGCCCTAGGGCCCCTTTTGTTTTTGTTTTTCCCTTCCCTCCTCTCTTTCCTTTTGGTCTGATTAACTTTGGTGACTGGCTTGCACAATTTTATCAGGTTGGGTCTGATGAATCATTCATCTCCAGCAGCCAACACTGAGAGATCGCAGGCTAGGCAGGGTCTGTGAAACCAAAAACAGCAAAAAAGCCACCCCCACCAAGAGACAGGGAATGGGGGCTGGGAAAAACGAGACAGTGGGCCAACAGCACTCATGGACAGCTTTCCGATGTCTGGTCTCAGACAACTAGCAGCACATTCATTTGTAAGCCTGCCAGACCTCCTAGGAAACCTAAAAGGCTGCTGTTATTTATAAAGCTAGATGTAGTTATTCTGCCTGCGTGCAAGACTAGCTCATTGTATTTATAGGTACCTGTCCCATTCACCTACTTCTGGGCCCTCATTCCCATAAATCCACGAGGCTGGCAGGATCTGCCTTCAAACAGTGAGATACCTCTCCTTTCCAGGCAGGGCCATTTGGAAGTGTCTGTCACCACTGCAGGGCTCAGCAGCATGTACATGTAAATATATACCTGAAAGCCCCATGGTTCTGTCAACATACAGGAAGACAGATTCAATAATTTGTCTTCCACGCGGAGAGCACCAGATTTTACATTTCATTTGTAAGGAGCTCCCAGTAAATCTTAATGACAAAAGTTTGATTTACTGATGGTTTAAAACTGTCAGCTGGCTTCAGTAGAGAAGATATACAAGCCAGTCCCATCAATTCTGGGAGCCTGGAATCCCAGCCCCCTTAAATAAAATCAGCCATCCTAGATTTTATGCCTGAACCTCAAACAATCTTCCCATAAATCCAGCTTGGAGCTCATCTGGTCAGGCATGAAGAGCTTTGCAAACAGTGAAGCTGGGGCTGTGGGGAAGCAAAGGCAGTTCCCTACAGCTTACACTGGGGACAGGAAAAGCAAGAGAATTGGCCTTTCTAGTTTGTGGATGTTCACACACAAACACAAGATAATTCTTCTATTTTGAAGGTGAAAGACTTACACATCAACAACAAAAAAGTAAAAATGGCACAGACAGCTGTATGTCACATCTCACTGTTGAGACCAGCTGGGCTCACTCCTGCCAGTCAGAAACCTTGCCCAAATGTAGATACAGAAACTGAGACAAAGTGCTACTTCCAGTTGCCCATACACTCAGAAACTTTAAAAAAGAACCATGTTCTATCAGGCCAATCCCAGATTTCTTAGGTGCTTCAGTTTGTGCCATCAGTTTGGACTAGCAGCTGCTAAACCAGATCTAAACCCTCATGTAGTTGTCCAGGCCTGGCTCCCTCAAGCAGGCACACAACCATGGCAAGAAACATTTTGGCTCTCTGCAAGCCTCAGTAGTGGGCAGGTCTTGAGAGGGGTCTCAAAGGCCCCCTCAGAAGAATAAACACAATCCAAAGGCAGACACCATTTTTCCTGCTTAATCTCTTGGAATAATTCACTCTCTCTCAGATATGAATTAAAAGTCATCCAGAGAAAAATATCTACCCTCATGTACTTAACTTCATGGACTAATCATGTAACATTTGATGTGGCATAAATTCCATCCCTTAAAAAAAACTCAAAAGACAAGAACTAAGGAAAAAGTAAAGGTGTTCCCTCAGCTTAGAGCATACCCATATCCCACATACCTACCCAAGAGAGCCAACAGCCCAAAGCTGAGAGGGAAAGAGGCTGAGATGTGTGGGGCTGGATCTGGAGGAAGGAATTTTTACATCTTAGTTCCAGTGTCTGACTCGGTGCTGGAGTGAGCAGGTGTCTCTCTACAAGAAGTAGCCCCAAACAATTTAACTCCAATTTCTATTTCTCTATTAAAGTCGTTATCTACTTAATGTAGCATTTACTAACAATAATCTCAAAAGATTCCCAATTCTCCTAGGAACCTAAATAGTACAGCTTTGGGTTAAGGGTGTGAGAGAGATGAAGCAGAGCTGACTCAAGCTGCTTCCAGTGGCTAAGCTGAGTGAAATACAATAAATACAGAGCAAACCTGATTTTCCCCTTGCTGCCACACATGATATTTGCAAGAAATTACACTGGCTACAGCAGTTTAACTCACAGGAGAATATCAAGAAGTATCTTGTTATCTTTTGTGTTATTTACACATCTAGTTATGACATTCAGGTCATAAAAGGAAAACTAGATTTTTTAAAAAATTTTGTGCTTTAAGGTGCCCATTGCAGGGACAAATGGAAACAAATAAATACATTGAGGGGTTTTTTCTCTGTGAATTTCCATCTCAGATGATCATTTGTACCTCTCTAGGATTACCAGCAGCTCACAGTTCCCTCCCCTATGATCATCATAGGTTTTACCTCATCACTTCTACCTTATAATCCATAACCGCAGATTATTTATAGCATGTTCTTTAAAACCCCTCCAGTCTCACTGTGAGGCAGTGAGGAATCCATGTTCTCTGCTAGGTAAGGCCACAATCAGTCAGCCTCAGAGGAATGAAATGCCACCAAGTGTCCTGGGAGAATGGAAAGACAGCAGTGCCTCTGGGAAAGGATGAAGAAAAACAAAAATCCATGCAGAGCTTAATTTGTTAACAAAACCTGACCATATCCCAGGTGCCTTGATATGCGAGGACCTCTCTAGCAAAATACCTGTAGGACTCAGCTGACTGGTAACCAGGTGGGTACTGAGCACTCACAGCCCAGGTTTCATTGAGGTGAATTAAATAGTGACCTACAGCCACCACTGCCTGAAAGCTGACCAGTGACCACGGTTTAGCTCCTAGAAGACAGCCATACCTGCCCCAGCTCAGCAGCAAATCAAGCCTGGATGCTAAGCAGCCCCTCCATCTAAGAGCTCCTTCTCCTCAATATGAACACACACAATCTACAGCAATGTGTGGAAGCTTCCCTGGGTGTATATTTGGGGGACACAGTACTCTTTGGACCTCTAGATTGCCCTGGCCTTCTGCTCCCATGATTTTAGGGAGCTGGAGACTGGGGACAGCAAACACCATGATACTGAATGCCTCTGCAGGTCGCCGCCCCATCTCCAGATCTTTTGTGGTGTGGCAAATGCCAACTCCCTGTCTGCAAAGCAAGCACAGATTTCAGGAGAATCCTCTTTCAGGGGGAGAGCACCTTCTACCTACCCACATCCTTGAAGCAACGCTAAACAGCCTCTGCTCTGCTAATGTTGGTGTAGCAGGGTTGGCTTTGCAGGAGGACTTTTAACATCATCACCAGGACACCTTATTTTTCAGTTCTGAAGTGTTACAAGAAGAGACACCTAAAAAAAAAACAACAAAAAAAGAAAGTTTACTGCCAAAGTAAAACTACAACACCAGAAAAAACATTTCCATTTCTGGAGTGTGGGGAAGGGACAAAAGAGTTTCTCAGCAACAGAGCTGAGCAATGGATGACAGAGTAACTCTCTGAGCCATTTGAGGAACATCCCACAGAGTCTGAAAGCAGTTTTTACAATGCTGTTTTGCAACTGGGAGAAGAATCACAGTATGATCCAGTAATCAAGGAAAGGAGTCAGATTCATAAAATATTTTTTTAACCTATAATAAATTATAGTTTCCTAAACTTTATTGCAGTCACAAAGTCAGAACAAAATTTGATTAAAAAAAATACAATTATTGTGCACAGAAAATCTTGAAAAATGTCACTAAATACTCAGGGGAAAAACAGTGAGTGCCTTTTTAATGAAAACCAAGCCTGTGGATTGCTGGTTTCTGAAAGCAGTTTGGTAAATGGTTTTGTTTTCCAATAAGCAAAACAAATACTGGAATGGTCCCATAGTCCTTTCTCTTCTCTTGCTCCAAACCTCCCCATTTTTCAAAGCAGAATAAAGGATGTCTCTCCTCCAAATTTAAAACCAGTAAATTGTTTCCAAATGTACTGTGAGTCAGAAGGGAGATAGGGCAGTAAAGGAAGACCCTGATGTATCTTGGGGATTGCAATGAATGGACAAGAAAAAGCAAAAGCAAAACCTGCTCCTGACAAACTAGATTGGGAAAGTGCCTGGAGATGGGGCTTATCATGCCCCAACTTGAAACTCCCCAAGCAAAGCACACACCCATGTCTCTACATGAAAGCAATGAGATGGGAAGGAAGCAGAGTTAGGGTTTGGTACTGCTCAAACTCCATACAATTACAGGCAAGAGTAAACACCTTATTCAAGGATGAGCAATCATCCCTCAAGGGAAAACCCTGGAGCTTCCAGCCCTCCCAGGAAGGTCACAAATGGGTACAGGAACCAAAGGAGGCTTGCACAAAGGGAATGAGCTAAACCTCACTGCCCCTGAGTGAGGACCTGAACAGACAGGTCCATGTGCTCCAGCACTGGGCACAGATTTCAGAACAAACACGTGGGAAGCTATGGAATTGCTGAACCTTTTATTTCTGAAGCTCCAAGATTATTATTTAATCCTTCTTCCTAATACAGCAACTGCCATAAAAACTACAGTTTGGCAAGACAAGTTAAGTTTGGCACCTAATTTAGTGCTCCTGACAAGAGTCTTTCCTCCATGGCAGAATAACTGGGAGCAGATCTGTTCCTTATAAAGGCAGTGGATCCTCAAACTCTACCCAGCTCTCATCAGCCCTCCCTTAACACGTCTACATGCCCATTACACAGGCTTCAACATCTCCCAAACATCTCATGGCTTGAATAGTCTTTAAATCCATTTTTCACTTTCAGGGCCATCCATTTAGTACAGCCAAGTTTACAGCCTTGCAGATGCTATTTCCCATTCATAAGGGCCCAACAATGCATGAGCTGTACAGAGCCTGATCCAAGAAATTCATACTCTGAAGCCTTACTCACTGGTAGCAATTGAGAACACCTCTGCAGAGCTGTGGGAGCTCCCAGGAGATGAGCACAGGTGCTCTTCTGTAGTCACATTCCTGCCACCATCCCACACAATGAGGCAACTCAGCAGACTCAGAAGTCTTTCCTCTGTGGAGGAAAAGGTGGTGGTATGAAGTTGGCAGTAGAACTGTTCCTCACAGATGTGGGGATCCTGAAATTATACCCAAACTCTGGTCAATCCTCCCTTAGCACACCTACATACCCTCACACAAGCTTCAACAGACACCTTAAGAACAGAGACAGGTAACATATGCCAGCACAAAACATCTAACTACCAAATGCCTGAGGAAAAGTCTATTGAACTCCTTCAGCGGGCTCAGGAAGGCACAAGTGACAGCTCATTTGTTGCCATAAGTACTTGTTCCTCAGATGCCAGGGCCAGTCAATGTAAGCTAATTAATCTCCCTGAAAAAAAATGAAACCATCTGGCTGCACAGCAACCACTCTTCCTGCCTGGGCTCCAAAGCCCACGTGGCAAATCACGGAGAGACCATATCAAACAGGGAAGCACAGCAATGACACTCCTTGCTGCTGTCACACAGCTCAGGTCGCCACCTGGGAAGGTCAGGTAGCCACCCAGCCTGCAGACATTTCCCTCCTCTGCCCCCTGTCCTGCTGCATGGGAAGAGCCTCCTTGCCCAGACACGGAGCTGGCAGCCAGGTGCCCTTGTGCCACGGTGGTCTGTGCCAGGAAGCCAGAGCAGGTCCTTTCCAGCACAGCAAGAGGAGCTGCTGAGGGCCAGCAAGATTATGCAGCTCTGGTCACAGAGAGCAGGGCTGACAGTGCCAACATGAGCAGGGGCAGCCCATCTGCCTCCAGCCCACCTACTCCTATTGATCCTTGTCTGTGAGCGCTGACTTCTATTCATCTGCTGGTTTCCTGGATGCTTGGGGAGAATTAGTTTCCTGCTCTGCAGAGCCACAGTTTGGCAGAAGTACCTGCAGCCTACCCAGTCCTTGGCTTTGCCCCTGTATGGCCAAAGTCATATCCAATCCCCAAGGCAAGGTGCCAGGATCAGTCTCACAATGATGATAGATAATTACCAATAATCACTCGAGTTGCTCCCCACCTCTCACCACTGCTCTAAGCAGGAAAACCAGTGGAGGAAACAAGCCTTTCCTGGCAACACCCCAGCTAAATTGAATCAGCAACAGGTTTGAAGGATGTTCAGACTGGTGGCCACTAAGGGGACTCCAGAAATGCTATTGCTTCCCTTACATTGCTGTGTACATCCACCCTCCAAAATTTTCATATATTGGTCACACAAACGAGATCCAGGGCAGTAATGAGGCAATCAAACAAACCCATGGTTCACTACTAACATGGCA
The DNA here is from genome assembly GCF_015227805.2 of Hirundo rustica. NCBI lineage: Eukaryota > Metazoa > Chordata > Aves > Passeriformes > Hirundinidae > Hirundo > Hirundo rustica. The sequence continues at coordinate 4,263,243 of NC_053461.1, read as the reverse complement.
TTTGGTGCAGGCTTCTCCCTCACTAACCAAAGTGCAGCCCATCACCAAAGCAGGAGCAGAGTTTTTCTTTAGCGATTTTTTTTCATTGCAAATGATGGCAAAACCAAGGTGAGGGTACTAAGAAACCAACACATGTAAATTAAAAAAAATCCCTGAAGGAACCACAAATCATACTCCATGAAAATCTGGCAGGATAACTAGAGCTGCAGCACACTTCACACTTCCCCCATGCCAAGTGCCTGGACAGCCTCACTGTGTATGGTTTGCAAAGGTCTTCCCCCAAAACAGAAGGTTTCAGTTTTTAACCAAGACAGAGTTAAACCCATCTCAAGTAGGTAGAAACAGGCAGAGCTTTATTTCAAGCATGTCCCAGTTGCTCAATGCAGTACAGCTTTGAGAACTAGGAAGAGAGAGGGGGGAGAAAAAGGCTTTGTGGTTAATTGTGAGTGTGCTAACATGGTGAGAAATAAGGCAGCGAGGATGGCAGAGATAATTATGCTACCAGCCGCATTTCCCTTTTGGACAGGAGATAATGAGACATCCTTTGCTATGCAAGGGAGTCTCCTAGCAGAGGAAACCAAAGGGCAAGCAAGGTGCAGCTGCAAAAACCTGCTGTCTCCTCACCAGAGCTGGCAAACAGGGCCAAGCACTCCTAGCAAAGGGGGAACAGAAAAAAATTAACTGACTCTGGGCAAAGTAGTTTTCCCTTCTCCTTGGGCACTCCTCGTGATCCCTAACCTGTGCAACTTTCCCACAGATGTCATAGATGCATCCTGCATGGCAGAGACCTTGGCTCAGGGAGAGGTACAGAAGGGGCAGCTGCACTCTACTCACTTCTTGAAGCCTGGGCAGGCAGAAATCAGCTACTTGTGGTGGGAAATCCCAGAAAACTCCAGGGAAATACATGGAATATCACAAAGTGGTTTGAAAAGAGCCACAGCACAGCAGCCTGTAACCAGGCACAGATTATCCTAAATCCCTCGGTTTCTGTGAGCCAGGGACCACTCCATACCCGTCTCCTCCAAGAGAAGACCGATTTTCAATACTCAAGCCCACAGGAGCACTTCCAAGTGCTTTCCAAGGTCTCCAAAGCATGCAGCTACCCAGGGAAAAGGCTCAGTGTGAGAACATTAAAACAAACCTCCAAAACCATGTGAGCAAAATCATCATCGGGTACACAGTTACTCCAGGCAGTAAGGATGGAGATCCCTCCTCTTGCTCAGAGATGGAGACAGAAAGCTTTGCTGGTGTGCTGCCTTGCAAGTCCGAGTTAGTCCTGGAGCTGACAGACAGTGGAATGGAGTTTCCTCTTGTTTACTTACTCCCTGTGTCCACCTCGGCACCTCTTCCCCGGGAGCTCCTTTGCTGATCACGAAAAGTTTCAGTTAATGACTCTATTTTTAGTGCCCACAGCTGGGAGAAGCTGAACCTTTTAACAAAGCCTCCTCGACACTGTAACGAGCACATTATTGCTGAGGGGGAGGAAAGAAAAACGCTGGGGGTGAGCCTGTATCTAGGTCAGCATCAATCTCTCTTTGTCACCTATAGTCTTGTTTTATGGGAAGCATGTGGATAATAAATAGTGATTACGGAAAGTGAAGGGGAAGAGGCAATCCTGAGAAATTTATAGATAGGAGAGAATTCACATCAATAGCAGATAATACAGAGCTGCAAAACTGTTATAAAAAAGGCATTAGGAAAAGCTCTATAATTGGAGTTATTAGACACAACTACACCGGGGTGGGGTTTTTTTTCCATTCTGGGTACATGTCACAGTGATGTATGTCACTTTTGATCGTGATAATAACAGTAAAATCTCCGTGTTAAAGCCAAGTACATTAACTTCCATATTGGTGTAATTTACTGCATTATGAGTTCCCATTATTCAGGAGCCAGACAAAATGGTCTCCTTACGATTTCGATAACCGTGCACACATTTTACAGGAAGAAGTGTTTCTTTAAATATCTATCATGTGTTAACGAATTCTTTTAACTTTCCATTACTCTTGTCAGAAAAGACAGGGAGCAGGAGGAAGGGGTAAGCTATTCATACTGCTAACATACATCATGGGCTGGATTTGCCAGTGTCCCGTGTCTGTCTCATGCACAGCTGCTTTTCCAGCCAAACCTATGAGAGATTAGTTTGCTGTATGGGAAGGGGCAGAATGGACAGGACAGTAGCCATTATTTTTAAAAATATATATATGCATCAATATGATATTGAAGGAAACATTAGGCACTACTCAGTTGCCAACAAAAATAGTAAAGACAAAGGATTCTCCTGATTTACAAGTGTGGTTCAATAACAGGAAGGTGGAGAACCTGTCTCTCAAAGTTGAAGGGATGCTTACCTGGGTAGGTGCTTAGAGTTACAAATAGAACAAGCCAAACCTCAATCCTTTTCTGTCTGTTCTCCATTGCAGGAACTCAATGACTGCCAAAGGACCCACAAACCTGGTCATTTGCAGGCTGTAACTAGAAATTGCAGCAGCATCAACAACACAAGTGCTAGGTGAGGCTTGGGCTCCCTGCGGAAGCAGGGAGGAGGCTGCTGATGGCAGAGCCTTTGGCTGCAGTCACTCAAGGGCTGCAGTCTGCTCTCAGGCTGCCTCCCCAGGCACCTCCGCCGCCTGGGGCAAGTCACTCCTTTGACTGCTCTTTCCAAAAAGTGAACGCCTCCAGCTAAGGACTGTGACTGTACAGGGACAAGCACAATGGAGCCTCGAGGGACTGCAGCAAGAATCCTTCCTGCTTCAAGATAAACTGGTTCTGAGACAGTGTGGAGCTGTAAAGCAAACTAAACTACCCATACCAAGGGCAAAAGCATCCTTAGAGAGTCTACTTCAAAACTGCATGGAAGTGTGATATAAAAGTGGGGTGGGCATTCAGAGGCTGAGCTAGAGCAAGTTTTAATGCAAGTTTTAACATAAGAAAATGTTCCTTCTTCCTGCAGTACTTACCATACAATTCAAAGCAATCATTCCCAGTTACTCTTAGCCAAGAGCCCCTGTCCATAACAGCAATAAGACATCACAGCTCCCTCCACCCTCTGTATTCCTGAGGGCCAGTGGTCTGTAGGGCTCTGAACGTGAAGGTAGTTCTGCTTCACACTCAGTTTGGCTCATGGAATCAATCAGTTCGCTTTCAGGATGAGGCACTGAGAAATGCAGTCAGCTCCCCCAAGCTGCACTTTCAAATTGCAAATTACAGAATAGCTTCAATGTTAAGAAAGAATTCAATTACCCCGGCTTTTTTCCAAAACAAAACACTGCAGTGTGGCATTACTGAACACCATCCCACCCAAATGGAATTCGATACTTCATTCAAGCACAAACATTTTGCTCCCACATGTGCAGCTGATTAATTGAGGATTCAACCATTTATGCCCTATTATGTGCTGGTCTGGGGTTTTGGGGTTTTATGGTTTTATCTCTTGACACTAATTGCATTTGACCAACAGGACTCTAACCTACACATATACAAAGGCTTTGGCTGCTGCCTTGGAAGTGAGTGAGACAAGGCAAACTGGAGAATTCTCTCATTCACCTCTGAGCTAGGTGACCTCACATCTGCTGAAGACACTGCCTTTCTTTTGTTGTTCCTCACTGTGTGATCCACACTCTGCTCTTCACACTCTGTGCAGCCTGGACAGTTCCCTCTCTAGATGGTTGGGAGGCCTCTGTGCTGGTTTTCCTGGTGTTACCCATCCTGGCACCCAACCTATCCACGGATACCTGCCACCTCCCTGCCCTCTCCTGTTGCTTTCACAATGGCTTGTCCTCTGAGAAAACATTTACTTTGCATTTGAGAAAAGGTCATTGACTGGTGGTTTAAACCACACCCCCGGGACAACAGGAATGGGAGTCAGACTCTAAAAGAGAAAATCAGCCTGGAGTCTTTTTTCTTCTCCCTTGCTTCCTCCCACATCCCATTCAGATGGCACGAAAAGGCTGTCAGTGCCTCCAAGCCAAAAAAAGGAGGACATATTTCATGTCCCTCATGAAATCCACCTCCATTGGTCTCTTGTTCAGCAGGAAGCAGGGCTTGCCCTAATTAAAACCAAGGTGGGTAACTAAACAGAAACATTCATTTCCTGTAGCACCACAGGGCTGGCAGGAGCAGTTCCCTGTCCTCAGCATTCTTTTTGAGGACAATCCTCCAAGTAAACACAACAACTGGAGCAGGAACCAGTGCATTTGGCTCACTTTGCCTGTGAAATACATTTTGTCAGGTGTGCTCCTTATCCCCAGCTGCAGAAGCAGAGACACAAGAGCACATCAGCTGCACCACAGTGCTGCAGCACAGCAGGACATGTGGGACATGAAACAAATTTGGCAGCACAACACCCGGTCAAAGGAAGCAATGCACTTTCCTGTGCACAGCACGGTGGTTTGTATCAATGTCAAGTTCACTTTTTACCAGGAACTTGGAGGTTCCTATGTGGTCTGTGTACACAAAGAACAGAAGGGCATAAACACTTTATAATTTCAATGAAAAAAATCTCCCACTCAAATGAAAGGAAAAATAAAGTTCACAAACAATACAATTACAATACCAGAGTACACATTTGTCTGTTCAAAATACCCCCCAGTACAGTGACCAGCCTCACAGAAAACCTGTGTCCTGCAAATGAAACCACTTGAGTAACACCAAGCCTAATTCAAAGGCCATTAAACAGAAAGTGAACCTGGATGTTGGTTTCAGTAACTTTGGACCAATCCACTTCAGCTCATGAGAAGTTTCACCATTCCTTTCCTTGCATCTGTCCATTCAGAGCAGCAACAGCTGTTTGACATGGAGCAGTGGTTGGAAAGAGTAAACATATCAGGGAGGAAGGTAACTGAAAGAATATATGCTTGGGGAAAGGATTAGGAGGAGAGAAGCAGAGTTTTAACAAGGATGAAGACTGCTGTTATACAGATCCCTCCTGGCTTTAAATAACTTAGCTCCCATGCCATAAGAGCACTGATTCAGCTTGTGCAGCTCTTCCTGCCTCAGATCCAAACAATGAGGTTTCACAAGATGGTTGGTTCAGACTAAGACCTCATTTCACTTCACTCTGGATCCTGTCCCCTGCATCCCAAAGCAGAGTCTCCCTCTCCCCTGGGCCAGCTGCAACATTGGTCTAATCCTCTGGAGAACTGCTCCACCTCAAAGAGCAGCAAACAGGCTGGCAGGGAAAGAAGTTGCAGTTTGTGGCTGAGTGTGAGCAAAGCAATTTCACAGACAGGTCAGTGAGTAAACAAGTTGTTTGCTTCTTGCAAGCTAAAGCAGAGCTCTGCAGAAAGGACCAAACTTCTTTCATTCACTTCTGGAATCATCCATCCTCCTTGCTGCTCCCAGAGGGTTTTGCACGGGCATGCGCTTAAGGAAGGGATACTATAGATAACAATCTGCACTTCAAACAGAAATAGGAAGAAATTATAGCTGTCTTAGGACTTCCAATCACTTTGACATCTTCATGATCACACACCATGACTTTTCAGGCAGGTCATATTCCCTGCCCAGTGGCTCAGCAGTTCCTCTCTCCTTCCAAGAGGCTCCCAGCCACCAATTCCTTTCTGTAGAGCACTTACCAGCACCTCAGGGGGACCAAACCACTGCCTGGCAAGGATCCCACCATGTTTTGTTTGCAGCCAGCTCAGTAGTACAGCAGAAGGATGAAAAGGTGGGGTCACTTTGTCCCTCGGCCTGCAAGAAAGACACAATGGTCAGAGAGTGCAGAGAAAGGGCAGATGGGGAAGTTGCCATAATTAAAATAATGGGAAAACAGAGTTGTCACTACAATAATTTATTATAAGGTAGAGCCCCCATAGACAGTTGTCTCAGAGCAAATGAATACAGGAGGGGAAGTACTTGGCCCTTGCTTTGCTTCAGTTCTCTAATCCAGCACAAATGCACTTGGGGATTTATGGGTTTCTGGAAGGTTCCAGCAAAGCTCAGGGCCTGTTCCTTGGTTATTGTTTTCCCATCTGTTTCTCTTCATTTTATTCCATCACAGAGGCCCCATCGTGGGACACAAGAATGTGACCGGAACAATAGGCAGAACTTGCAGCCTCCAGGACTGCAGCGAGGGCAGAGCCTCCATGGCAGGATGGGAGCCAGCAGCTTCTATATTTAGCCCTTTCTTGCTCATTCCAGATCACATTCTAACCACGGACTCAAGAAGTCAGGAGGCTTTCACCAGACCACTGTCCCCAAGCACTGCACATCCAGCAGGGCCTCCTGAACATAGACCATCAATTTCCCTTCTAATAAATGCCAACAGGAAGGCTTCCTGCTCCCCCCGCCCCTCCTTTCCAGATCCCTACTTTGACAGACTTATTTTCTTCATGTAAGCCAGCTAAACAAAACCATCTTCTCCTCTGCAAGGCTGGCGGCCTTGGAGCAGCCCCAGGACTCCAGAGCTTGGACAGCACGGCACCGCCTGTCAGAGCAGGGCCCTGGGAAGAGGCAGAAACGGGTGAGCTCTTTTTCCCCCCACGTCTCAGCCCGTGTTAAACTCACCAATCCACAGAGGCTTGCCCAAGCCCACACCCCAACACCTGGTGGCAGGCCAGGTGGGGGACAACCAGGTCTGAGCACCCCTCTGGCCTCATTTACCACCACAGCATGTACATACACCTCTCAGACTCAGATGAGAGGGGCCTGCTGAAAAAAGGCTCAGTATTACTGCAAAGTCAGCCCCTTCATGTCCCAAGGCACCTCTCTATCCCATTGAAGGTCCTGCAGGGAGCCCAGCTGACTGAGACACTACCCACGACGTCACCTAGCACTTATCTGAGTTATATCATCAAGTGAGGGGATCCCATGGGGCAAGAGGAAAACCTGTCATGTTTCCAGAAACACTTACCTAAAAGCTGTGTCACTTGAAAAAAGCTTGGCTATAGACAAGTTCTTTTTCTGATGCTTTCACAAGGGTTGTAGGCTAGGACAGCTCTGCTCTTTGTTTCTCCAGTCCTACGAGAGTTCTTCAAAGGCTGCTGGTGCCCCATTGAGAGGCTTGAGCACACAGGTGGACTCCTGGGAACCTTGCTGCCATCCATATTATTCCTCCTGTTTGCCAGTGTGTTTTCACACCCTGCCTTTTCTCCCGTTGGCATTCCTACCACTACCAGTTCCCTATTCCTTCTAGAAGCACTTTAAGAGGTTGTATGAAGAAGAGAAGGCTGAAGCTGGATGGGATGCAAGAACAGAGTTAGTTTTCATTTTAATGTCTGTACCTGGAAAATTAGTGGTACCGAGCAGTGCCCAAGCACAGATGGAGAAATTACATCTTCTGGTCATATCACAAACCATGCCATTAATTTACTTTGTGGCCTCAAACTTGTGGCAGGTTAAATTTCCCTACCTGAGGTATTTGCTTCTGAAGGCTGCTCTCAAGTAGAGATGCCCAATGAGTGTTTGGAGAGGCCTGGACAAAACCAGCAGAGTTAGGAGGCTGAGCAGTCTGTCTTTCTGCAGCTTAGGATCCACTGAACACCTTTGCATTGCCAGCACTGGTATGTCAGCTGCCTTCATCCACCACACAAATCCCTTCTCCTTTATTTCTTTTATATTCTGGAGCCTGGCTTCCCTCTGCTCGTGTGAGGAGGCAGTGCCCAGTCAGCTCTCTGAACAACTACCACATGCCAGCAAGCTGTAAATGAGCCCTGTGTGCCCAGCCAGCCTGAAAAGAAGAGAACACTTTCCATCTGGCATTCCTGCAGGTATTGAGATCACAGTAATTTGTCCAAGGCAGACAAGAGAAAGGAGCTGGAGTTTCCAATGGAAGAAACTGATAGAGAGAAGCACCAGCAGCACTCAAGGCTTTGCTTGGCCCACAAAAGCACTGAATAAAAAAACCCCATGCTGCTCCATTTTACAGCCAAAACTTTCCCTTACATCTTCCCCTTCCCTCCCAGATGTACCTCCCTGGAACACATGAAATGAAGCTCAGACCCTTTGGAAGCTTTAGCTTTTAAGCACAAAGTCTGTGAGCTTTTACAACCGCAAAACCAGAGCTGTGCTCAGGCAGAGAGCCTAAAGAGCAAGAGAGGCTACTGCTGTGGAGAGAACAGATCCAGTCAAGGAGAGACAAGGAGAGACCTGAGGCACACACAGCCAACAGAGTTTCCAGGAGGTCACACAGCAGTTCAGGGTAGGACTGGAAAATCACATGAAACTTTGATAAATCCTACACCACAAGGATGCTTTTCCAGAATATCAAACATTGAACTTACACCACCTTTCTCAAAGCAGAGGCCGTACACAATCCATTAACTGGACTCAGGCTATTTTTACCTGCTTCCTTCCCTGTGTGACTGAAACATCCTGAAGTGTTGCTCTGCATTTATAACAGGCCTTTACCAGTCTCATATCAACTTTTAATTCTCAAAGTTCTTCCTTCCTCCTCATCCTGTCTCCTTCCCATCCATTTAGAAGAAATAGGAATAACAAAATTGCTCTCCTTGAAGTCAGATGTAGTGTATCTCCATGCAGATACAAGCATATAGACACAGAACAATCATGATCCTTTCTGGACACCAAGGAGGGAGCCTGGGTCCTCAGCTCTGCTGTTTCACCAGCCTCAGACACCCCAAGGAATTCACCTATTTCCCAAAAGCACGGCTGAGTAGCAAGGCCCAGTGGCACAGCCACTTTCCAGCCGGGTGGGATGTACAAGAGGATAAAGACAAGGATGCAGCAGGGCAGGAGGTGGCTTAGCAGAGCCTCACAGAGCACAGAGAATAACAAGCAAACGTATAATACCAGAAGCTTTAACTGAGTAGAGATTATAACATTATAGATAAGTGCAATCCGATACACATGCAGAAACATTTGGGGTTGACACTGCAATTCCATCCCCAGCTGAATGATCCACTGGGTACACATGTTCAAACATGCACAACACTCCCTGCTCAACTAAAGCTCTGTTCCCATAAAGCCACACAGACTCCCTTGGGCAGAGGCCAAGCAGTTAAATAAAAAAGTCTATCCAGAGTGAGAACTCTTCAGAGACATTCCAGCATCTGGAAAGAGGAGGGGGTCTTACTCTGAGAACTCTTGGAGAGCCCGACCTTCTGTGGTTAAATACGTGCCTCATCCAGTGTTAATTCCCGGGAAAGAGCATCACATCATTCCCACCGCCTTGTGCAGCAGGACCTGCAGTGAGCAAATGGGCCTAATTCTGCTCCTCTCTGCAGAGAAGAGCATACAGCCAGAGCCCAAGATGGGATGGCAGCTGGCCATTCAGTATTTGCTTTTTAGTGAGGCCAGACTCACAGTATTGCTGGCGACAAACAAAAGCCATTGCTGTTAGAGTGAGGTTCTTCACTTCCTTTTATTATATCCCCACCCATGGCATGTAAATAAAGCTGCAGACAGCTTCCTCCACACACTGGGGCACTGAATATTGTACAGAGCATCAGGAGGGAGCACAGCCAAGGATGGGGGCACTACCTCCTTCCACCATTCCCTGACAGGACCGGGCACTCCCAACAGCAGGAAAAAACCAACCAAACAAACAAAAAAAAACCAGAGTAAAAAGAGATCATGGTACCCTGCTCTCAACAGGCCTTTGATATGTGAGCTGGTCTTGGACAGCAGTGGTCAGAAGAAATTAAGCTGGGTGTAGGACTTGGCTCCCTACAGAGGCCAGCCCCAGGAGGCTGCGCCCTGGTAAAGAACAGCATTGGAGACGGCTGTATAAAGGCTCTGGATTTCATAGTCACATGAGGTCTTCCTCCGAGTGGGCATCCAAGAGCTCAGCTAGGTAGAGGGACTACCCATACACATGCAATTGCAAGAGAGTGACCTTGGAGAGATACAGCCCAGGAGAAATTAACACATTCACTGGGAGCTCTAATCCCATTCCCTTCCTGCCAAGGAACACAGGAAACACAAAGGAGTGCAGAAAGTCTCACTTGGCAGTCCCAACCAACATCAGAGCTCTGAGCCCCATTCTTTCACTCAAGGCTGGCCTGAGCAAGTTTTGGTACCCTCAATCCCTCTTTGCCATAGCAAGCCAGAAAGAAAACCACCTTTCTGTAGGTGAAAGGAAAGGCCAAACCCCACTGCCTTAAAGCTCAGTGCATGTCATCAGCCAGCATTCCTCGAGAGGGGCCCCAGAGGCAGCTCAGCCTAAGGAGGCATCATCCCAGTAGAAAGTTCCATGGAAAGAGGATGAGAAAAGACAACAGGGCACAGCTCTCATCCCTGAGGGACAGCATACAGCTAGACACAGGCAGCCAATGCACCAAGTGTTATTCAGCACGAACAAAAAAAGCTCTTTCCAGCCTCTGCCTCACAGCTGCTCATCTGTATTCCAGCCCTTGGACCCCAAAAACCCTTCTAGCTGAAACAAATGGAGGACATAATTTCATCTGCTCCCTTCTGCTCCCTTTCACTCTCCTGTTCCAGTATCCTTAGCCCACCCATCCCCACTCACCAGAAAGCTTTTTATCTCCTTCACAGGGTCACCTCCCTGCAAAAGATGAACCTCTCATCTGAACACCAAGTTTCCTGAATGTTATTTGACCAGGATGGGGAAGGAGGAAAGAAAGGTCTTCCTCCAGAACTCAGAGATGGAATTGGTTGAAACAGCTCCAATCAACTGGGCTGCAGTATCTGAGATGGTGTTTTGATTCCAGCCCTACAGCAAGAGACGGCGCAAGGCCAGGCAAGGGCAGATTACATGATCCCTCAAAGCCGCCTTTCACTGCAGCACAACATGTCCTCTGTGCTCTTAGAGGGCTTTTTTGGACTGAATGAAATAACACTCCACAGCTCTTGATTCCTACCTCAGGGCAGCAACAGCATCTCTCCTGCCCATCTTTCTCCAGGGAGGAGATTAAATAGCAGAGATGAATCAAAATGCAGTCAATCAGGCCAGGCAATCTGCCAAAGCAGGAAAAAGGAAGGGAGGGAGCAGAAAAGGTACCTCCATAGTGAAGTGACCTGTTTAAATGCTGCTGCTGGACACCAAGCTGCTGGATCTCTCTAAGGCTCCAGGAGACAGGAAGAGTACACAGAAGTGGGAACTTTTCTCCTACCCTGGAGAATGGGGACGAGCACACAACACTTCTCAAGCATCAGCTACACTCGAGGAAAGGGGCAGACTCAGCTGGAGGAGCTGAAGACACAGTACAAGGCTACTCCAGCCTGGTTCTGGCTACTCAGACCGCAATGACCTAGAGAGGAGAATGAGATACAAATGTGCACTACTTCAGGTACTAAGGAAAATGCACTCCTCAGCCCAAGGGATTGCACAGCTCCAAGGGGCTCCAGTAAGTCCCAGCCCACAAGACCCTCTCTGAGCAGAGGTACAAAGGTCAGGCCTCCAGACCCTTCTGGGCCTTGATAAGTATCTGCACACAGGGCATTTCCACTTTCCAGCAGCAGAAGCAGAGCTGGAGCTAGCTCCTTTGGCCACAAAAGCACAAGCAGCTGGGGTTGGAAGCAAGGGAAGTTGCCTCAGTGACTCTCTGTATTTTAGCCACATTAGGCCAAAGATAGCTGGAATCTGGGAACAATTCACATTCTGCTACCACGTCAGAGTCCTGCTCTGAACCAGAGCTCTGCTGTGCCACAGTGCTTTGCACAGACACACAGAGAAGGCTTCCCTCTTCCAAGAGCATCTGCCTGCACTGGGCATCTGGGTAACCTGAAAGTCACAGCAATCACTTGGCAGGAAGAAACTGCCAGCACTGCACAAGCAGGCTGAGTTCAGAAAGCCTTGCAAAATCTTGTCAAGAGGGCCTGAAACCCCGACAACCACCACCTCAGAAACCCTGTGCCATCAGGGTGCAAGGCCAAGGAGCACAAGTCAGAGTTCTCAAAAACAGATTGTATCACCCACATCTTCAAGTCAGGCAGCAGCAGGTAAACCACAGCAGGAAGGGAGATGGGAAAGCAAAGCAGAGAAGCACCAGAAACTCTGACGGAAGGATAGAAAAACCACACCAAGAATGGAGAAACAAGCTGTGGTCTCTGAAAGACGTAGTTGCACTCACACACAGGCACAGTTTCTTGGACTGTTTATCAAGTTCAGGAAGGAAGAAGGATCAGTCTGCCAAAAAGATCAGAGATGATGGGGCTGTCATATGATGCTCCCTCTAAGAAACAAAACCCACAGAGTGTGCATACACAGACAGAGAGGAAGCTACAAGGAAAGCCTTGAAAACAGCAGAGGAAACCCTAACCCCACCCCAGAAGTACTACCTTTAACTAAACCCTCTCCCAAAAGCTAAAGAAAAGCACAGCCAAACTTGCAATTTTTTTTTTTTTTTTTAGTACTCTCCTGTCCCCTCCTGCCCTTTCAACACAGCAAACAATTGGACAAATAATTTTTTAGCCTGGTTATGTCAAGGACAGGAGGCTCTGCCCAGTCCCAAGTCTCTGCTAAGGGTGCTCAGCTGCATTTGGAAAAAGCACTTGCTATGCAAGAGCACAGACATGCCAAATAATCCTTCCTTGTTCCCAGGAGCTTTGAGTCCAGCTTGTATAAAAATCAGTAGAGTCAATAAAGCTACTGGCTGTGGACCCAGTTAGAAATGAAAGATTTGGCCAGCATAATGATTGTACCCTGGCCGAGGCAAGAGAGTTTGCCTCCTACCCTGTCAGTAAAGCCCTATGCAAACTCCTCATACAACCCTGCTCCATTTACAACCGCTGCAGAACATGGGAAGAAAACTCCCAGTGGGTGAAGAGGACATTGGGGCAGGGCTGAGACTTCCATGCTTGCAAATGCGGGACACCCAGACAGGGGGCCAGAGTGGGAAACACATCACTGGAGCCGCACAGCATCAGATGCTCTCCTGCTCCGGTTTTCAGCCACTCACACATGAAGCCCAGATGGTTTCCAGAGTGAGGGAGAAGGGTGTGCTGCTTACACAAGCAATGCCATATTTCAGTAAATATCATATGCCATCCAGACATTCTGGACTGAATCCAATTTCCATTAGGCTTTGCTCAACTGGGGACCTGGCTCATCCAGCAGACAGCAAACTCCATTCATTCTAATGCATGTCTAAGGCAGATCTCTCTCAGGCAGACACACATTTTTACCAGATGATCCTTGTTACACCTGGCATGAAGAGAGGATTTCCAGTGTTCAGTCAATCAACCTCTGCTTCCAGCCTCAGCTCAAACAGAAGTGAGTTAACTCTTCCTCACCAGCTTGGTGTAGGAATGTGTAGACTGCAGCAACCTGCACCTATCATTTGCCTTTCTGGGGATCCTCAGAGTCTCTCAGGTTCCTTTGGGTGCTTCACCTCAATGTCCCATGGGTATCTGCAATGCTAAGAAATACTTACTCTATTTGCTTGATAACTATCGCAAAAGACACAACACAGTTGGCAGTGCCTGGAGGTGAGGTGTGAAAGTCTCTTCGAGATGTCAGACAGAAAAGAATATTTTGAGTTCTTTCCTTAGGTCCTTTTCAAATTATAATTATTAAACTTGTCTCTAAACTACTGGGGAAGAGCAGAAGTAGGAAGTATTCCAGCAACTCCCTCTTTAACATGCTAAGTTTAAGGAAACATTCTCCAGTGTATGCATAGTCCCAGGAACAGACTTGTGCTTGATAAAAAACTCCAAACACAATTTTAAAAGATAGTCTCCCTAGTCCTGATTAATGCTTTGCTGCACTAGGATGATGCAGATCTCTGGATACAACCTCTGTCTAGCAGCCTATCTGGCTTCAAGATCCTGTACTAGCCAAGGGAACGAGGTCTCAGCCAAGGCATTCTTGCCAGCACTCACCTTTTCAGGACACAGTGCTCCAAAGACATGCATCCCTCAACCTGCTAATGAGCAAATGTGACCATGAAAGAACTGCAATAGCGGGAATCAAGAAAAGAGCAATTATTCCCCGAAAGAACTAACATATATTTTCTCTGACCAGAAGTTCATTGCCTACTTGTCTTTTAGAAAGCATAGCACATACTCTAGGCAGCTTTAAAAATCAACTTCCCTTTAAAAATCAAACAGAACTCTTGAACAGCAGAACAAGCTTGGCAGAGGGACTGTAGATGTCTGGCTCACTGGCAACAATGACAAAAGCAGGGCTCTCCTCCTACAGCCCTTATGCATGAGACACACCAGAATGGACAGCGCCTTTGTAGAAGCCAAACCAGAGACCCGACAGCTTTTCCTGGCATTTCTTTTGGACAGCAAAGCCAAAAAGCGCACACACTCATGAGCCAGGATGGCGTTGGTTTAATGGGAAAAGCAGCAAGCAAGCTTTGTTCCACTCAAGCTCTGAGTTCAGCTGGGCTTTGCCAGCATTAACACACTGGTCAGCACACTTGAGCTTCAGTGGCTGCGCAGCCACATCCTCCCCACACACACACACCACGGGCCAAAGCAGAAGGTGGGCATTGATAAAGCCATAGCAAATGGCACTGCTGAAGCTGTTCTTGCCCTCTTAAGGGGCAAGAGCCACTCTAAGCTCATTTCTTTGCTCTTCTGTGGCTCCCTAGCCCATGACTGAGAGCCATTCCTCTCCCCATACCTCCCAGACCCTGTGCATTGGATAACCATTGCCTTCTCCCTGGTGTTGGCATCCAAGGTCTGAAACAAAAGGAGATGCGCCATTCAGAGCAAAGCCTCAAATAAGCTTTTCTCTCTGGGAGCAAAGGATTTTATTTAAAATACCCAAACCAGATATCTAATATATAAAGCAGTTCTCAAAGATCAGAGTTCCAGGCATGTTCGGCTCAGCCCAGGAGCACAGGCACCTGTGAACCCTGGTTTCAGCTGTTACACTGCTGCTAATATATGACCATCCTTACAACAAAGAGGAACGAACCAAAAAAGACCTTTTAAATCAGCCCAGCTGGTGACATATTCCTCAAAAACTCTGACAAGTTGTAACTGTTTTAAAGCATATATACCAGCATGGTGCAGGGCACCTCTCTAGTTACTTCCATGGCTTCCTTGGCACTCGGAAAGATGGTGCTGGCCTTGTTCAGACTCTTTGCTAAGTCCTTTTGCAAGCTCTGAGTGTCTGTATGCATCTCCCATGACTTCTGTAGGACTCATGCTGTAAATCTTAGTATTGCTACAGCAATTTCCCAGTCTAATCACATGCCTTGTTGCATTACCACAGCAGTGATAGCTGGCTGAACCACACACCACATCCTTGCAATTGTTTCTATTACTCACAATTGACTTATTTATTAAATTTCAGCTTGCCAAGCCTTGTCAGGAGATGAGCAAGAACCCTGTCAACCCCTCCTTGCTGTTGATCAGAGTGGCAGAAGGCAGGTGAGTAGGCTACGAGTCTGAGCTGTGAAACAGTCCCAGCAATTTTGTAAGTTCATGCTTTCTCCAGCAGCCAAGCTCCCTTGCATCTACACACGAGGGCTTGAGTCCTGGGAAGCAAAACCTTAAATTGCAACAGAAATCAGAAGGGAAACTAGATGCAAACGAACACAGAATTAATTTGGGATTTCAGAGCAGACAAGTATTTCCACAGACTTGCTTGTGGCATGGCACCAGGTGCAGTGCCCACACCAACTCTTGCTTGCAGATGTACCTAAGAGCCATCCACAACAGCAAAGTGAAGTGCCTCTGGATGCAAGGAACTCCTCTTGTGGGGGATTTCCTAGGCTTGGAACAAATAGCCTGATAGCTCCTGGCTGTTTCAGAGGCCCAACCCACCATCTTGTGCCTCACAAACACTCCTCTGACAAAAGACTTTGACTTCTTGCTTTCAAAGGGGAACAAACAGAAGGCAAGTTCAGACAAGGCTCATGGCTGCTTGCCCAGCCAGGCCTCAGCTAGTCCTTCATAGTAAATATTTGTTCTTAATTACACTGCCGTTTGCCCCGGGAGCTTGCCTGCAATCTGTAGGAGGGAGGGGGATTATGTTGTTGATAGGTAAATAATAGCTCTTTCATCCAGAGAACCCAGTGCATTTTCCAGAGATGAAAGCCTCCTGAATGCTTTCCCCATAGGTTAGGGTAAGGATTTTAAATCTTTGTCCCACTCAAGGACATGCCAAAACCTCCCACATTCGGTCCAGAGAGAGTGAGCTGGGAGCTCCACTGTGACAGCTCCCTCTTCAGCCTTGCTGTGAGCTGCAGTCAAGTGGGAGAGACTCAGCTCTGGCAGCGTGGGCTAGGCAGGGTTTGGTCAGCCATTGGAATGTGACTGGAGGACAGAGTCTGCTGCTGACCAGCAGCACCCAGCACACGCTGCTCTCCATGTTCTGTCATGTCTGCTCATCACCCTGAAGCCAGGAATGAACTCCACCATCCCTCCTGGTCCTCAGGTCCTGCTTCTGCCCAGCACACAGCCATGCTGCTTCCTGCCCAGCTCCTGTCTGGAGAGCTCCCAAGGAAGGGCGAGGCACTGTCCAAGCATAGAGCAGCCGTGTGAAGCAATCCCACACACGACATGTGGGAAGCAGCCTGTTCTCACTCTCCACAAAAGCCAGCAAGTGTGAGTTTTGATCTTCCGGCACTCAGCTTCCAAAACATCAAAATTACAAATATTTATCAGCAGGACCAAGGGAAATGTAAGCGAGACAGCAGACCTCTGCTCTGTCTGAGGAGGAAGGGAGAAGTGACTTCCTCCCTCCCACCCACCATGAGAAAGGCTCTCTGACCTCTGGGAGGGAAGCAAGGAGTGCAAGCATTCTCCCTCTCCCCAAGCTAATGTCACTGCCAAAGCATCCAGCAGCTCAGAGTCAAGCTAACTTCAACCTCACATTACCCATTTCTTCCATAAAGAGGAAAACAAAACAAAAACAGCAACAAGAAAACCACCACAGGCAATCAAAACTGGTATCTAACCATGCTACATCTCCTGCATTCCTAATCCCTTCCCAGTTACCAAGCCCAGCACAGAGGATAAAAGCCTGTGAACACCAGAAATGAAAGGAGCCTTCAAAGGCTCTGAATTTCCAGGGGAGAGCCAGACATGCAGAAGTCTGACTCTATAATATTTAAAAATCTAAGATAAACTTCACTCCTTTCCTCCCACATTCAGCCCATCATTCACAACAGATTTTTTGCAATTCCCAGCCAGGCAGGAGCAGTTACAGGGCTGATACTGCACTTCTCATGCTCAGGAAATCAACACAAACCCTCCAGCATCACCTCTGCTCTCCTGCCCTCCTTGTCTTATCATGCACAAGCAGATTTGCCAGGCTCAGATTTATTCCTCCTTCTAAATATCATCCAGGCCTTTTATTTTTCTTTACTCTAAACTCTGCTTAAAATAAAAAAAAAAAAATTGTCATTCTCTGCTCCCTGCTGTAAAGGGCTGACCTGAAATCTGTTGCCAACATGCAATAAATATTTGTACAGTTCCATTGTAACTTCATTCATCTCTCCCTGCTGCAAAATTTGAATAATTTAGCATTTTCCCCCTCTTACCCAAGGGCTTCAAGTTCTTAGACAGAAATTTAATGAAGCCTCTGAAAATCCCCAGTCCAATATCCTCTGTTAACACCCCTGTATTGAGCTGGAGTTTTTCAGCTTGACCCACGTATGAAATCGTCCGTGATGAGAGCAGCAGAAAAGGGAAAGATTTGCTCCATGCATCATCCCCTCTACAGGAATACCCCCATAGCAGGGGGACAGCCAGTCCTGGGCCTCACACCTGGACTTCTACACAAGCCCCAACATCATGAGAATTCAGACAAATGGTTCATTGGATTATGCCCAGTAAAGGACAGCACTGGAGCTACAGGACCAGAAATGTAACTGGTGTCAAGTCTTTCCTCTGGTATGTTGCTGTGTCCTACCCACCGGAATCTCTTTATTACATCCCTTAGATGTTGACTTTGCTTCCTGCCACTAAATTGGTCAGACTGGCTTCCTTGCTATTATGGTAGTTACAAGGTACATGGTCAGAGACACATTTTATAGTGTGCCTAAACAAGGAGTTATACCTATAAATCTATGTAAGGAGCACTTTACATTTAGAACAAGAAGTGAGCAAGGAGGGAAGTCTTGAAAGGCCACTTTCAAACAATCCTTGTTTATCACTGACTGAGGCCAAACCTTTAACACAAGTCTGCCAACAAGCCCTAAATCACCTGTAGCCCTAAATTGCCTGTAAAAGCAAAAGGCACCTCAAAACCAAAAGCACTGGTAGGTCTGTGTTTCTTGTGAAGAGTCCCACTCCAAAGCTTTCCAAAACTAAATCACCAGCTTACAACCTTGTAAAAGATTAAAAATCTTGGATTTGGGGTTAATATGTATTGCTGCTTTTGAAAGGGGACTGGAGGCAGCCAGGGAGCATAAATATGTTTACATATAAAGACTTGAATCCTAAAGAAAAAATTACAACAAAGCAAATTACTTTCAGTTTAATGTTTTGGGTTTTTTTCCTTTTCTGATGCAGGACAAACCACCTTTAAATGCTAGCAGCAAGGAGAAAGGGTGTTTCTCCTAACTCTACTCTCTAACATAGATGCAGAGTACCACTGGGGAAGCAGAGAACAGGGTTGAGCAGATTTGTCATTAAAACCTGTAAGCCTGAAAAGAACTATCAGGCAACAACAGCTGTTGGTGCCTGCTAGAGCAAACTCACCTTGAGACCAAAGCAAAAAGCCTAGGCTCTTGATCCTTACAAGTTCCTTAAAATAATGAGAGGAAGGGCGCACATATATTTTAGTTAATTCATTCAGAGTCTAGGTGCACACCCCCTTACCTTCAGCCATACGGAGCATAAATATTCACCAGGGAATGGAGCAGGGCAGGGGAGACCAGAAGAAACACTGCACATCTTGTGAGTCACACCAAGCTATAACAGAGGATTCATTAACTGGATTCAGGTGATCCTATTAGCTTTGCAATTGCTGCACATCAGGCTGCAGAGTAATTAGGGCTGCAATTCAGAAAGATTTACCAGAACATTTTTTATTAAAACACAGTGGTTGTTAATCAGCCTGACTAAAGCCTTCAGAGCTATTAGCCTGCTGCACAGAAGTCGTAATTACTTCATCCACTGGGGAAGAAGGCATCAAAGAAATTGCCTGGGCTCATCTGCAGGTTTAGAGGACCAAAGGAAGACTGAGGAATTTAATGGGACATCTCCCTTTGGCATCACCACAGGTTTTTGATCAAGTTTCCAAGTGGAGCATTTGAGAGGCCATCAGAGAATGTAAGAACATCAAGCCTACACAGGAAGGATTTGCCTTTGGAAGTATGCCAAGGCAACACCCAGATGTATTAGTTGACTCAGAGTTAGTGTATAAGTCCTAATTGCTGCCTAAAAGTTTAGTGGTCCGCCTGAATTACATGATCTCTATCTGCTGAGGATGTTTGGCCACCCTGCAGCATCTCAGAGAAGCAGGGCCCACATTTCCTCTTCCGCAGGCAGAGCGTTTTTCAGTGCAGGCAGTCTCAACCACTCCAGAGAGGGGTAAAGGGCATCTCGTATCAGAGTGGGGAAGCACCAACGGTGAAGCTCCTGGGTTTCTCAGTGCAGAGCTAGCCATGGAATATCAGGATGCATTCCAGCTCCAGTCCCTGGCCTAATTTCCACCAGGTTAAGGCAGGTTTGATTCAAGTGACAGACAACTGGCCTCAACTCTGGCCACAGGACTGAGAAAGAACAAAGCATTTGGGCACCTGCTGCCCTGCCCTGCTCGGCTTCCCAGACACTACACACACAGCACTGCATGACAGCAGGGGGGCAGAGGCACCAGCACAGGCCAGAGAAGAAATTATTTCCCTCTCCACTCTTTCAGATCAGACTCGGTGAGTGTAGAACTGGGCCTCTGCCAGTCAAGCTGACCCTCCTCTGCCACCAGCACTGCACACCCCCTTTCCCAGCCCACTTTGCTCAGAGATTTACTGCCAGTACACAGAACACCCCTTCCCAGTTTCAACCCCACCACAGCAGCTGGCAGGCCCACTCCTGCTGGGAGGGAGCCAGCAAGCTCCACTGCCCAGCGGATAGACCATGAGACCACGCTGTGGTAGCTCCTCTGCAGGGAACCCTGCCAGACCCTCCAAAACCAACACCCTCGCCCATATTAAGCAATACAGTTTATCAACAGTCTAAAGGGAAGCTCAGAAAGGAGAACATGATAAAAAAGCAAGTGGAAATATGTGTGCACACACAGGCTGTGAGGACACAGAAATAACACTGGGGCAATGACAAGCAGCCAGCCATGACCACAGGCTCTGGGAGGGGGGAGTTGTGCTTGTTAACCAGGCACCTTCAGAAGAGATACTTTGACTTATATGCTCTGCAGAGCCAAGAGTTTGACGGATTCTGCTTTGCCCAAGGTTTCTGAATGATTTCCCCAGTGCCCAGCCTGGGCTTGTGCCAGTGGGAATAGCCCAGTGGACCTCGGACAGGGTGTCCCTCAGAAATGTCCTGCTCAGACACGCACCACAGAAAGCATAAAGGAGTTTCTAACCTCTGCAGGCTTTACTTCTGCAGATGACTATTCCATTTTAATAAGTATGCTAAATTAACATGTTAAATATCTTACTATTCCAAGAGGAGAAGGTAGGGGAGGTTTTGCTAGCTTCTCCTCCTTAAGCACGTCAAACACTTTGCACATCCGCCCTACAGAGAAGCCTGTACAGTGTCCAAACCTGGGGCAGGCTATGCATCATTAACCATGTACAACACCTAGCACAGGACTAATGATGTAATGCAAATAATTAAACATAAAATCATGGTTGGCTGTTGATAGAAGAAGGGAGTTGGTCGGAACAGCTCATAGTGACAGTTTGTTCTTCCTTTGCCCTAATTCAAGTTGCAAAGAGGAAAAGTGCTGTCCTGCCTGGTTGGGCCCAATGTAGCAGAGACCTAAAGATCCCTTCAGACTTCCAGACCAAAGAAATTCCTTGATGACTGTCTGACCAGCTGCAGGGGATAATTGCCTGGCTTTGATCTGCTGACATCCTGCTGGAAGGGGTGAAAAAATATAAAAATAAAAAAGACTCTCCAAGGACTTCTCAAGTCTTTTCCATGTAAAGCAACAAAAACAGATCTGATCTTCATAAACCATCAATACTGAGCTTAGCTGAACATTTTGCTCCTTTGCAGCTGGACACAAAACGTAGGTGTACACCTTGGAGCCAAATGCTCTTCAAATGATGGAGCTCCTTTGTCAGTTAACAAATAAGCCACAAAGACACTTCAGTTTTGACTTTACTCATTGTGTTCAATTACTCAGTTTAAATATATTTCAGCTAATGGATAATTCAGCAAATTTTGGTTGCCCAAATCACATGATGACTTCCCAACATAAGATCACAAAAATCACGTATTAAATTTGGAGTCCAAGAGGAGACAGCCTTAAGGGACTTGCTTTTCTAGACACTCTTTATGAGCTACCTAACCACTGGTTTGAGGGACCCTTCCATAGCCATTCTTTGAAATCTAGGCCAGAATTCTCTTTTATTTTAAAACTCAAAGTTGTGCAAAGGTTTTCAAATCACAGACTCATTCCAGTGACACTGCTGAGAATAAACTGTTAACATTCCCATGAAGCACTTAAATTTAAAGTGGTGCATACACAGCCGGAAGCCCTCCGAGCTGTTTGCCTTTGAATCCTCCTGAGTTGTTTTTTTCCCTGAAGGCTTCATTGAGATTTACTGGACATAAATAAATAAGTTAAACATTTCCTTTTCCAGAACATCACATCAATTGATACTTGACTCACAGACCTTCCAGGCCTAGAAGGTTTTGTACTCTGAAGGGACTATGTCTCCAAAATGAAGCTGCTTTTGTTATGTTCTGTTTATGCTTTCATCATTTTGCAGTTGTAGTTTGCTTTTTTTGTTTCCATGAGCAGCAAGAAGCAATTTCAATTAACCTATTACAGATTCCTGTAAATTTTCTCTACTTGGGGAAGGTAAACAGGAGGTTTATGGGGCAGAGGAAGAATAAAACAAAACAAAACAACAACAACAAAAAACAGAATAAAGGTTATAAAGATGAAAAGTAAACAGGCTAAGCAGCTTCTTAAAAATTCTTTGCACAGAAGACACCTGTCTTTCAGCAGGCACAGGGGAAGCAGTGACACGTGACACGAAAAAGTTACATGAAAAAGCAAAAGGGGCTATACTGAGAGCAAACAGCAACTCAAGACTGTGAAAAGCCATTGACTTTTATCAGAAAGGCACACCAACAGCAGAACCACCCATTCCTCTCCATCCATGTCTGCAGGAAACATGATAAAAACCTTCACCAAAATACAAATAAGGAGTCAGGATTTGCCAGCTTGTTATTTTTTCTGACAGCTGTGCCACAGGGGTGCTGCCCAGGCTGATGTCCCTGCTGACTGGGGCACTAGAGATAGTGGAGGACAAAGATGGTGCCCACCCTAAACTGGCTCTCACTGCTTATTCTGCAGCTACACACATGAAGGCTTGTTTAGAGCCAGGAAGGAGGAAGACAGACAGACAGACTGGAGGCAGGCTGTGCTCTCCATTCAAGGCTTTGCTCTGTTCACCAGGAGCATCTGAATGCAAGCAATTGAAAGTGGTTCTCTGCTTTTTGGTGTTGTTTGTGGATCTGTATTCCTGTCCGGGTCTCTGGCAATGGAGCACACAGCAAAGTTCCCCACTTGTCCCACTCTACTCTTCCAAACAGTTCACCCAAGCCCCAACACTGGGTGCTCAGCCAGGAAAGTCCTCCACTTTCAGGAAACTGGTTACTTCTACCAAAGCTGCCTTACTAGCAAGTTTAGTGAATGAAGAATGCCCTAAGGAGAAAGGAGACAAGTGAGAGTTTGGCACAGAGCACCCACCCCACCCTGCTCCCTCCCAGTGCTGTGAAGAGCATTTACCAGGGCTGCCCCAGAGCTGGACCTGGAAGTCAGCCTGTCCTCAAACTCCACCCCAAGATCCTCCTGTGTGCTCCCCACCTCCCTCTGGCCAAGCCTTCTCTTCTTCAGGGCTTTCCACAGGGCAGGATGCTGCTGTTTGCATTTCTCCAGGGAACACCTTTCCCAGTGAGGATCAGGATTCCAGCAGTTGGGTGCTCTGGCCTGACACCTTTGTCCTATGCTCAGAGGAGGCCTTGGAGAAGAAGGCTGACCACGAGGTCATGGTTCGTTAAGAGCTCAGAGCTCAGTCTTTCTGCTGGTGGCTTGGTCCAGAGTCTGTTCACAGCCAGTGAGGGACA
Source organism: Hirundo rustica (assembly GCF_015227805.2). Lineage (NCBI taxonomy): Eukaryota > Metazoa > Chordata > Aves > Passeriformes > Hirundinidae > Hirundo > Hirundo rustica. The sequence continues at coordinate 4,240,152 of NC_053461.1, read as the reverse complement.
TCCCTTTCCATCTGTCCCCTGCCTGGCTGAGGGACATACCCTGTAACTGGTGGTACCTGTAGCTGATATGTTCCTTCCACAGCCAGCAGCACAGGGACTCCCCTTCCTGCAGCAGACCAGATCCCAACAGCATGCACAAAACAAGAATTCTTGAATCTTCTTCCTCCAGCAATTTTTCTTCCTCCTTCCTCAATTTTTGCTCCAGTTCTTCCACCTTCCTGAAATCCAGTGCCATGCCAGGTGACACAGGGCTCTGCAGGAATGTTGATGCCTTCAGCCTCACAGCTCTTCACTGCAGGCTGTCACCTCTAAGGGGAGAAATACCACACAGCAGCACCTGGTCAGCAAAGCATCAACATTCCAACCACCACGCTGCAGAAGGACTGAGGGAGAAAACCCTCAGCGAGGGCAGGCTTTGAGCTGTGAGAAGGGGTGAACAGCAAGAAGCAGTGAACTCAGTGACCAGGCACAGCATTTCAGCAGTGACCACGGAGAGCCACAGTCTATGTTTCCAGCCTTGACTGGCGACCAGGCAGTATTAAAGCACCATTTATATAATTACAAGGTTAATAGATGTTACAAGCACGTTACCAGATGTCGTGACTTGCTGGAAGCACATCCCAGAAGATAGCAGAAGCAATTATATTCTGCTCACTATCCAGCTGTATCAACCACCTGTAGGCACTACTTAGCAACCCTTTATGAAAGGAAACTTAGCACAAAGATGATGTGCTGTGCCCACATCCCTGTGTATGTCCTCTCAGCCAGCCCTGCTCCCTGACAGAGTTTTTCTTAAACATAGCCCAAAAAAGAAAACCAAACCAGTCATCAGAGTCAAACTGTGCACTCTCTGTAATGAAGTAGAACCCTCAGGTGACATAACCTGCCATGGTGGAGAGAAAACAACAGAGCCAGCCACCTGGGAAAGGACTGGGATTTCACATGGCAGAACATGGTTGTTCTACTGACTTTCAGGCAAAAATCAATTATCCTGGGAGGGCCAGAAACAATAGGAAGTGGGGAAGATACAGGTGGCATAAAAATAGCTAAAAAGCCTTGTCCTTCCTCACAGAGGAAGCATGGGACAGGGAACTACTGTATCACTTGTCTTAGGCCAAGCCTTGCAAGATCTCCTGTACAAGCTGGACTACCCAAAAAGTTTCTAGGAAGCAGCAGAGGTTTGTACATCACTGTAGCTTCACAAACCCAGCGCAAGGCAAGGCCTGTAAAGCTTCTGAGGGAAGAAGCAGCAATCAGCCCAGAGCTGGGCAACAAATAAAACACCATCACCACACACCTGTGAGCAGGACACGGCGAGTGGAAAGCCAAACGAGCCCAAACCCGCAAGGGCATGACGGCATTTTTCAGGAACTTGCAACATCACCTTCAGGGTGGGGATGAGCAACCAGTGTCCACACCTTGTTGCGTTGTAGTAATTCACATGGGATCATGCTGGAACACCTGCTGTACGTGAACGTGCAGTTAGGGACCCTCACACCTCGCACAAAGGCAATTCAGTTCTCACAAACAGGCACCGGCTCTCACCGTGCTTGTGAACAAAACACACTGAGGCATCGCAGGCTCTGTGGGATGTGGACAGGACAGGCAGGGGGCAGCTCTTCAGTTTAACAGGTTGTCTAAAAAGGTTCATAAAAGCAACTATCTGTAGAGAACTCCCCACCACAAACAGCTTCAGCACACTCCACCAGCCCACATGAAAGGTGAGCATGAGGGACAGGCCATGCCTCTGACCGGCCAAGGCTCCAGCTATGGGTCCAGGTAGGGGAAAGGAACACTCCACCCCAATAACCCACTTACACGAAAAGAAACAGTCTGTGGGTTTCTGCATTTTCAGCAACGCCATGCAACTTTAAATACCCAATGGGTATATTAGCATGTCTGCTTCAGGAAGAAAATCCCACAGCCCTTTTCTTCTCATTATATATTCAAATAAAACTTGGGAAGTTAAACACTCCATCCATGCACTGCAGCTTGAATCAGTACACGAATGACAAAGAATTGCTTCTAAAAACACCCTTCCCTTTATTTATTTTTTTTTTCCTCAGGTTACTCCTCCTCTGATGACAGAAAGCAGAATTTGTCCCTTCCCCTCTGCTGAAGCTGATATCAAACAGCAACTTCACCACATGATAAGTTACAATTCAGGCTATTCCTGGAAGAAGATGTTCCTTTCCTACTAAATGCTAAAGCTCTCCTGGCATTTCTCTTCCTATTGTCTGTATCCAACCCTGTATTTATAAGATTAACCTCAAATTAGGACAGTTTCCTCATTCTTTCTTCACTCTTACTACAGCCTGACTCCTGGGAATCTGATCCTATCTTCCACAGAGGTTCCTCCCTGTTGATAGGAAATATCTAGTGTATGTGGGCAGGAAGTGCCAACAGAGGATAATGAGGATTAAGAGAGAGTCCTTGTTAGGACTTATCACCACAGCAGATCAGGAGACTCAGTGGGCCATTTGATCAACAGGAACATTAGGAACTGTCTCACGCTCCCACACAGTGTCTCGCCCCACGGTGGTGTGTGTTAAAGTAGCACATCAGGGCTTTGAGGGCAGGATGAGTCAGCCTGACCCATCCAGCTACTTCCACATCATCCAGTTCTTTACCAGAAGCACAGTATTTCTGGAGTGATGGGAGAGGACAGGTTAAAAAAGGCAAATCCTTTTGGAGTTGGTTTCCTGCCCGAATGTTTCTCAGAGGATACAAGAGGCAGGTCTGCTGACCCAGGCAGTCGCTTTCCATCACCTAAGGATCCTGTCCGTTTCAGAGTGACTGGTGCTGGTGAAGAACAAGATATTTCTGTTGGTACAAAGACCTTCTCGTTGCTTGGGCTGTCTGTCTGCAATGTCCATTTGATGTCAGATGTACAACAGCCTCAGGAGTCTTCTCCTCCAGCCATGCACTTCAGCAGCTCTACAGTATGTGCAAGCTCCACAAAAGCTTTTCACACACACAGAGTGCCACAGAGCTTATTTTAGGACAGCAATTTTTTTAAAGAGCAGAGGGATCACAGCCACTAACTATTGTTGGATCAAGCTTCATCCTGCCCTGCTGTCCTGTTTTCTATGGCACTTAACAGCAGAACCAAGGGAAGAGTGTAAGATCCGGCCATGCAGCTACGTAGCATGTAACTCTGTTACATTACTAATGATTGCCCATGCTCCAGCTCTTTGCAGATGTGGGATTTTCTCAACAAGAAAAAACGTACTGAGATTTAAAAGCACTCAATGGATTTTCCTTGTATTAGTTATTCTAATGCGCTCCAAACCCCCAAACACTTTTGTTCACCATAGATTCATACGATGCATTTATCCAGTTTGTTCTTAGCTCTTTTTAAAAACACTGACTGTTTGGGGTTGGTTTGACCATACTCAGAATCAAGCCTTGCTCCCACAGCGCAGCTCACTGCACTTCTGAGATCTCTCTCCCTTGTGACATTATCTGATTTTGAGATGGATTGCTTTGCTTTTCTCAGCATCATATGCTACAACCCCATAGCACTCCATATTGCAAGGACTTCCTAAAGCTATTCAGTGCAGCTTTTGGATTTTGCTACTTTGAATAATCAACAGCAAACTTCATCTGCCACTTATTCCTCTTTTTCATTACAGACACATTCAACAGCTCTGGCTCTTCACAGGCCCTCGTTGTATCCGACTGATGCCAATCCTCTACTGGAAAGCTGGCCCCTCACCTCTCTGCCTTTATTTCTCACCTTTTGGCTTATTATTTACCTCATAGAGACTCCTTGATGAGATGTCCCAAAACCCTGAGAGCACAACAGGACCTCTGGCCATGGTCCAGCCATCCCTGGAGTATCTTGAAAAACACCTATTTTCCCATCTGGTCTCTCAGCCCAACTCTGACTTCCAGGCTTCAGTAATGTTCTCCAGGAAAGCTCCCAGTTGTGTCAGTGAGGAAAGGAGAACAGCTGCAGCCCAGGCACAGCACAGTCCTTAACACCAGGACTCACACAAGGTCCTTAATACCAGGACTCACACAAGGCAACGGAGCAGCCAGGCAAGGAGGCTGAGTTCCTCTGGCTGAGCATCCTTGCCTCCGCTGAGCTCGGCCTAAGCCAGACCACTGGAAGAAATTTCTGGAGTTCAATTTCCTCTTCCTGAGGGGAGCTTGAACTGGTCCCCACAGAAACACTATCAGGACTTCCTTCTGCAATGCCCTGGGGCAGCCACAAAGAGAAGGGTCATTAGTCAGCAACCCAACTTGTTCCCAAATCCTGGAAAACATGTGGAGAGAGAGAAAAAAATGTGGTTCTTCCTATTATCCCTTTCATTTCCTTTTATCCCTTTCACTTCCTTTTATCCCTTTCACCATTCCGTAATCCATGGAGATGAACAAAGTGCAGATTTCCCTCCCAGTAACAATTTCCCATCCTGCTACCCCTCCCCAGCTCCTGCCCAGATTGTCCCTGTGGATTTCAGTCTTCAATTCCCAGCCCACACCGTGCTTTTGCAAAAGGCACCTTCAGCCTCCTCCACCCCAGAGCTCCCTGTGTTCCAGCATCCAGAGAATAAACCTCAGGAGAAGCACCTTTCTCTTCTTTCACAGGGAGAGGCTGATTGCTTCAGATAATGGCATTAAGCGAACAAGTCGGACACTGAGCAGCAAGATTAGTTCCCACAAAGACTGGGTAGTAATGAGAGTGATTAAAGACAGGTAATGAGTGGGTGTCACCTGTCAGCTTCATAATGTAGATTATAATTTGTTTATTACTCTTGCTGCTGCTTTCGCTGCTGTTGGAATGCAATTAATTAATAGCACCGATGAGCCCTGCTGAGTGCCTGTCATCCCTGACCTACAAACATCCCTGGGCTGCCACTGCTCAAGCAGCTGCACTGGACATGTGTGGCATCACACAGACAGTAGGAAGGATCCCACAGCTCGAGGAGAAAAGTTAAGAACTTGCTAAACAAACCCAAATGCTTCCCCACAAGGAACAGGCTTACAGGAATTCTGGAGATTCAAGAACCATCATCCAGAGTTTTGTTGACAGGAAACTTTATCTCAAGGAAAGCGTTGATTCTGTGTCAGGAGTGCACGCTGGCAAACTGCAAGTTCAAACATGACTGACTTCGTCTTATTAAAAATACCAACATTTGCAAGCCTTGCTTCATGCACACACACTTCATGCACCTCTCTCCACGTTTACCAGATTTAAAACTAGATTGAAAAATTCTCTAAGTTGCCTGAGGGGCTGGCAACACAGGAAAGTAACAACCTGGCTGTTTTGGGCTTTTTCAGATATGGGATTTTTGCAGATTAGGCCTTTATCTGAACCACCATCAGCGTGGCACCCCTCAACACCAGTGCCTTCACCCTGTCCTGCTGCAGGACTCCCAGGAAGGAGGCAGCCAGGGTGAACTGAGAGCCTCAGCCTCACTGACTTTCAATAACAACCCTCCTTTCCTCCCCAAACCACTTAAATCCTTCCCCTTGCAAAGAAAAACACACTGGAGGGACATAAATAAAAACCAGCGGTGAACTTCAGCACTGAACTGCACTATCAGTGCATGTTTGGGCACAAGCTAATGCCCACTGAAGTCAGCAGAAGTTTGGAAAGACAAAACACCTCCCACACAAGGGAGAGACAGAGGAAGCAGTCAGAGCTGCCAAGCAGATAAGCTGCCTGTCAGAACAGGCTTGGACTGTCCTAGCAGGAAGATGTCCAATGAGAGGGAAAGCTATTTGGGGAATGAATGAATAGTGAAGCTTCTTGTTAAAAAAATAAAATTTAAAAAAAAAACAACTTTCCCAAACATTTTTCACTGTCAGCTTTCCGCCAAGAGGATGCAAGGCCAGGACATGCAGGAGCCTGCCTGAACCTCTAGCACAGGATCACTCAAAGACAACAGCTGGAATAAGGGCAAAGGGAAGGTGAAGAATGGCAGAGAGGACACAGAGGTGGTGCTGACAGCAGAGCCGATCCTTGTCCTGTCAGACGAGAGGACAACTTTCTGCAGGCTCAGCACCCTGAATCCCATCAAACTCTCCTCCAGCACCTCGCTTTGCAGAGCTCTGAGAGGATCCTGCTTGGCTCTTGGGGCTGTGATCCTGCCTGCACCACTGCCTGCTCCAAGCAGCAGGGAATCAGCCACCCAGGGAGAGGAAATGGCAAATTTAGAGTACGACCCAAACAAATTGCATCACTGGAGCAGAGCTGTAAATCTTTCACCAGGTAGGGAGCACCTCACTGCCAGGATAAATGCATGGGAAAACAATGGGTTCAATTCAGAGACACATTGGCAAAAGGAAGGAGAGTGCTAATTCCTCTAACTGCACCCCCACATGCAAAATTCAATTCAAAATCTCCCATACAGAAAAATGCTGTGCTTTTAGGATGCAATCAAACCTCAGAGCTCAGTTTCCCCTGGCACAGAGCTTTCACTAATGCCATATCAGTGACCAGGGTCTCGCCAATGCACCACTCTGCTCCCTCCCATTTTTTGCAAGGCTTATCACAACAATTCATCTCCTGGAAGAAAGCAAGGCAAACCACAAGTCAAGCTGGAGCAGTTCTCTACAAGAAAACGAAAGAAAAGAGAAGAAAAAGACAACACAGCCCAGAAACAAAGAGTAAATTTCATGAAAGCAAAACCCCAAATCACGAAGAATCTGCCCCTGAGGCAGTGATGGGAGATGAGAAGAGCAGAATGCCCAATGGAGAGACTTTCAAAATAAAGCAGTGAAAAACCCAGCAAATGGCTTTACATAAGCCAGATGTTTCTCTAGGGAAAGAAAGTAGGAAAATAAATCTGTCTGGATTCCCCTTTTTCCCCAGACTTGGGTCCCTCACCAGATATTTCTTAGAGCCCTACATGCTCTTGGATCGCTTGCACCACTGAGCAGCACAGAAGCGATACATATATCCCCTCCAAACCTCCCCACAGCACAGCAGGTCTCCATTTCCAACACATCCCAACATCTCTGAGAGGAATCCAGGGTTCCTTTCTCCTACAAGACCACAGCTTTGCAGGAGCCACTACCACGTGAGATCACCTCAACACCCAACCAATTGAAGGAACAGGAGGCACTGGAAAACCATGAAAAGGTGTTGGGGGTTGGGTTTCTTTCTTTTTTACTTATAGAATTTTTTCCAATAAGTTGCTAGGAAACTAACTACTGGGTACTTATGGGTACCTGAGTAAGAAAATAGCAAAACAAGTGGCTAAGGTGGGGAGAGGAGAATAGCATCTGGCTACATTTACTTTTTATTTTTCTCTGGGAGTTTCTCTCCGAGGGGGAAGATACCGAGAGTTTTGGGGGCAGGTAAAGGATGGGGCTGGGAGCAGCTGCTCTCTCTCTCTCTTGGCATTGGAAGGAGCAGGGTCAAGCTGTTGCTTATAGCAGGGAGAATTCACTGTCACCACCGGAGTCCAGTCCTAGGGACCAGCCACCATCTGCTCGTGTGCCCAGGAATGCTGTGCTCGCCTTTTCCTGCCCTGCTGGGGCTGGGCCGGCTCTGCTCTGGGTCTTTGCTGCGCTGTAACCCCGCAGCCTCTGCTCCTGCCGGGACCTCCCGCAGCTCCAGCTCCCACCGAGCTCCTGCTCCCCCTCATCCCCCAACCCGGGATCCCTGCTCATTCCCGCAGCTCCAGCTCCCACCGGAGCTCCTGCTCCCCCTCATCCCCCAGCCCGGGATCCCTGCTCATTCCCACAGCTCCAGCTCCCACCGGAGCTCCTGATCCCCCTCATCCCCCAGCCCGGGATCCCTGCCCATCCCTGCCCTTCCAGCTCCCACCGGAGCTCCTGCTCCCCCTCATCCCCCAGCCCGGGATCCCTGCCCATCCCTGCCCTTCCAGCTCCCACCGGAGCTCCTGCTCCCCCTCATCCCCCAGCCCGGGATCCCTGCCCATCCCTGCCCTTCCAGCTCCCACCGGAGCTCCTGCTCCCCCTCATCCCCCAGCCCGGGATCCCTGCCCATCCCTGCCCCTCCAGCTCGGTGCTCCTCAGGGCCCTGCAGGGGCACGGGGCTCAGGCTGCCCCAGGTTTGTGAGGCAAATCCTCTCCTCCAGCCCTCCCCTCTCGGCCGAGAAAGCCCTCCCGAGGTTTTTGGTTCTGTTTTGTTGTTAATGGCACAGTTATTGTTTGTTTGCCTTGTTACACGTACTGGTAAAGAACTGTTATTCCTACCCTCCGATCCTTGCCTGAGAGCCCCTTAATTTCAAAATGATAATAATTTGGAGGGAAGGGGTTTACATTTTCCATTCCAAGGGAGGTTCCTGCCTTCCCTAGCACACACCTGCCTTTCAAGACAAAAGCAAAATAGGATAATGCAGAACAACAGCAATTTCAGCGATGAGCACGATCGGTGGGGGAGAAAGAAAGGCCAGCAGAGCACGGGTGGTCTCCTTGCACCAGGCAGAGGAGGGGGATCTGCATTGCCCCAGCACCAAGGGGTCCACACAGCCCATGGAGGCTGGGTCAAGCAGCCCAGGGCCAGCCAGCCAGCCCAGGCAGCTGCTCCTCCTGCAGGATTCATTCCCAACCCACAATTAAACCCCAACCCTTGAGAGAGCCACCAAAGCTGAACCACAGCTTCCCCCTGACCCAGCTCCTACCCCAAACCCAGGATGGCGGCACAGCACAGCAGGGCACCAGGGAGGTGTCAGGGAGGAGACCGGAGACTCCAGAAATTTGCGGCTCCTTCATGAGCAGCTCCCAGTCTCTGACAGCAGGTTCCACCTCCATCTCAGGCTGAGGGATTCAGCTGTTTCAGAGCCTTCCTCCCTGGGCTCTTCATCCTCCACAGGACCCAGTCACTGCGATGGTCAGGAGCTTTTGAGGACTTCCCAGGCCACCAGTCGGGGTTCCCTCAGGTGGCACCTGACGTGTCACTGCGGCTGGTGGGGAGGCAGAACCCCAGGCACCTGCCACTGCCCATGCTGGGGACAGCTGTCCTGAGGCTGGACACCAATCACTTCCCACCTCACAGTTTCCCGCCTCACGGTTTCCCCTCTCATGGCTTCTCCCCTCACGGCTTCTACCCTCACGGCTTCTCACCTCACGGCTTCTCCCCTCACGGCTTCTCCCCTCACGGTTTCCCACCTCACGGCTTCTCCCCTCATGGTTTCCCACCTCAAGGCTTCCCCCCTCACATTTTCCCGCCAGTTTGTGGCAGTTCCCACCTGGAGGCCACACAAGCGGCCGCTGGACCTGGAGCGCGGCCCCCCGAGAACGGCCACCTTTGGCGCTGAGACGTGCGGCAGCCTGGAGCCCAGACCTGTTGGCGATACAGCAAGAGGCCAGAGGACAAAGCCAGCAGAGAGAGGAACTGCGCAATTTGAATAAAAGAACTTGCGGGAACGGGATGTGCAGGCTGGATGGGACTCCCAAGAGCTGCTGCCGCTGGTGAACAATCCCTCACGCACCCTCTCACCACATTTAGCCAGCATTCCACAATGGAGCGGCAGTGGCACAAAATCCAGAAGAAAGCCCGTTTTCACACACATTCCGAGCAGCCCAGAGCACGACTATCACAGCCTCTGCAAGTAAATACAGGGATGTGTCTATTAGCCGAACTATTTCCATGTCTTTACAACACTGCAAATAGCCTGATTTCCTCACATAAAGGATAAAACAAGAATGTAACAGCCCACAAATAACCTGGTTACCTTGGAAATGTGAGCACCCAAACTCAGATGGTAGCAGGAAGCGTCTGCTTTTCCACGTGCCTCTCTGGGTGTTGCAACAGCAGGCAAGTGCAGAACTGCAAAGGTTGACTTGCATCACGCTCAGGCTGTGTTTGATGCCACACCAAGGGAAGGGTAGGCACAAGCACGGGAAAAAAAGCTACAAGCAACCACAAAGACCCTTCCCTGAGTTTGTGTCCTGCTCAGTTACGAGGGCTCCTGATACTGGGCTTCCAGTGGGACATCATAGCAGCTTAGCTTTGTGCTTTTACCGTGACTTGAAATGGAGGGAGAAACTTTTTGAAAGCACCTGGAACCTGTGGTCCCTCTAACTGTTCAAATGAGTTAAGAAAAAGTCATCAACTGGAGGAAAAAAAAAATATATATAAATTCCCACTCATATTGCCTGAGGGCTTGTGGCATCACATGTGAAAACCCAGAGACAGATCTCTCCACCCAGGCAGGAGATTACCTGGTTTTGTAGAATAGAACACCACAGAGCATCTTACAAACAGCTCATCTGGAATTAATGGGTTAACCAAGGAGCTTCTCCCTGTTTCGTGTGGGAAGCTCTATCTCCTTGCCAAATTCCACTGCTCTGAACATAACCAGCTTTCTCACTCAGCCTGTGCTCCTACGCTCAGCTAGTGCTCGTGCCTGCCTCTGCAAGGGCGTGTAGACAGACCCCACGCTCTCTTTTCCCTCTGTAACTATTTCTCCAGCACTGCCCCTTGCCTGATGTCAGTTCTCTTCTCCTCACTGAATTACAGGACACCAGGTCTCCAAGGAAACCCCTCTGAGATTTGTAAAACACTGATGGCAGAAGACCAGCCAGGCTGGCTGCTCCTTGCTGTCGAGGCCAGGAAGCTTGGAAAAAGCTCCTGTGCGTCCTGTTTGCAGGTGGCAGGATGATTTTCAGACAAGTCATCTCCTGCCTTTGGCAACAGGGCTTTTGAGTGCCACAGTGCCAGGACACTCACAGCATGACCCAGGATCAGGTCCCCAGGAGCTGTCTGGTGGCTCCCCTCACACCAGCTCTTCCTCCAAGGCCAGGCAAACAGCAGCTGTGCTGCTGCAGGCAGCCACAACTCAGCTACCACACAAATGTGCTTGCAATGCCAGCCGCGAAGATCCTGCTCTGTACCTTACCAGAAAAACATGAGCGGAAATTAGATGAAAGCAAATACAGCCATACACCTGACAAGCAGTTCTGCACTCCTTCAGTGCACAGCCAGCCTCCAGCAGTTTCCTATCTTCCTCAAGAGCTACTCTATCATGTAATTACAGCGGAAAGCCTAAAGGTCTTCCTTCCCCTGCATACCAGGTAGATTTTTGTTTGTTTAGCCACAAATGGGCCTCTAAATCAATATATAGATTCCCATCATGGAGTACAGGAGTAAACAAACTCATGTGCACACTCCCTTGGCTCCTGCTTCAGCCTCTCCTTCCCCTCTGCACCCACTAGCCTGAGCTGCTTCTGAGATAAAACTACCTGTGTTTGGTGCTCAGACCCTGGGACTAGAACAAGATGACACACACACTTACTCTGAGGAACTGAACTATTGAATAGCCGTTTAATTTCTTGCCATTCAGGTTAAAACAAGGAATGCTGGGGGGAACCCACTGCAGCCCAGCTACAGACAGAGCCACGGCGAGCCACAGCTCCCTTAGCTGGGCTGCACTCAGTTGTTTAGAGCCACCTTTCACCCTAAGCAGCCTCATCAGCCCCTCCAGATTTCCCACAAACCATCCAGGGAGCGCAGGGGGACACAGCACAGCCCCAGCGTTACACACACAGCAGCCCCTTCCCCAGGGATGCAGGAGGGGGCTCCGGCTCTCCAAGAGCCCCTGGATAACCCATCAGGTGGTTACCCACAAGCCCCTGACTTCTTGCTTTCCTACCAAAATAAAGTCTGCTAACTCAACAGTTGTGGGCAAGGCCTTGTCATGCCTTTGTAGGCCACGCTTAAATGGCGAACAAGTGTCTTTAGCTTATCTATTTATTTTTGGCACAGAGAAATGGCTGGGGTCAAAGCCAGTCCCATTCTCAAGCTGTTCTTTGTTCTCCAGTTTATCCAATACCCCCTCACCCCTCTCTTTGCCCACCCACCTCCCCCCTCTCCATTTTACCACAGGTCTTAAAGATGAAGCTGTGCATGAAACCAAACACCACACTTGAACACAGCCCAGCAAATGCTCTCCATGGTCACAGAAGAATTCTAATCGACCATAAAAAATGGATAAGAGCAGCGTGCCCTTATATGGGCAGAGGCTAGACAAGCATCTGACACAAACATAATTTTTAAAGAAAAAATAATATTTATTTGCAATATAAACAAAGTCCCAATATTGGATCAGTATATATGGGGTCACTAATTTTCCTTCATAACTCAGAAAGCAGAACCATTCCTCACTAACAAGCTCTCATTTGTACTAATCAGAAGATGCATCTTATTTTTCCTTTAAAGAATAAAGACCACTAACAGCACAGGAAGCCTTTACAAACCAGCTTAGCTGTAATGCAATACAGATGCACTGTCAAAAAATCCCTGAAAAAATAAATTCCTCCATGAGGTAAGATGCAATTAGGATATTCTCAATTTTCTCACTCACAACCGTACGTCCATTCTCCCTTCCAATGACCCACGATCCCAACATTGTGGCAAACAAAACCCAACAAACAAACAAAAAACAACCAGAAAAAAAGAAACAGAAGCTCATTCCAACATTCTGATAACATCTTTAACAAAAAAGAACAGTTTCAGGATGTGACAGCGTCAAACATTCCTCCAGATAGAGATTTTTTTTAAATTGTTTTTTCTTTTTCTTGAAAAAAGTACAAAAAACTGGATATTTAGAAAAAAATCCGTGGCTTTTTTTTTTTTCCTCACTTACTTGAGAGTTAAAGTGGACAGGGAGGGGGGAGAAAGGAGGGACTACATTGCAGCCAATAAAGAAATCTCCAAATCCGTTCTGCCCTCCTCCCAGAAATTATTACCACTTCCTCCCCTCCCAGCTTGGTAAAAGGAGTTTGCCAAACACTAGCCAGAAATACATACAAGTCTTCTCAGAATAGAAGGCACGGCATAAAGTTATTCGAAAGAGGAAGAAAAAAAATCAGAACCTCTGTTGAAAGCTCCAATCATCTCAGAATTTGCCAGTTAATATATATATCCATATATATATATATATATATAAAAATTCTCTGTTACAATGCTCTCCTCATCATTTCCACACCTCTTCACTCCCCTCACACGCTCCGTGCGAGACGACTGAGTCCTGTCCCGCCACACAATCCTCGCTCCGCTCCAGGCGCTCGCTGTGTTCCCCCTCCACCCCGCGCACGTTGGAAAGAATCCAGCGTGCACAACAAGAAACGCCAGCATCGCAACTACCTTCTGGACTCGGGAAGCTGCAATGGTTTCAGGCCAGCTGGATGACGTTAAGTCAGTCAACAGGCAGCAGAGAATGAAGCCGGGCTCAGACATGCTTCTACCAACTCTGGAGGCTACGAGAGTTTTACCTCTGGCAATAGCAGTGTTTTTGGCAGGGGTGGCATTAAAAAAAAGCTTGCGGCTTAGTCACCTTGGCTGAATCAGTGCAGAGTTTGTGATTGTGAGTGCAGGAGTGGTGAAGGGGTTGCGTTTAAGCCCAACTGGCCTTCACACATAACAAAGCTTCCTACCAGATGCTAACAACAACAGCAGCAGCATGTATCTCTCTCTGGAGTACCCAGTAATATGCCAGGACATACCAAGGCTTCACAAAGTGTGCAAAATGCATTTGGTCAATATAAACATTTGATTAAAAAAAATAATAAATGATCAAACAAGAAACAGAATAAAATACTGGTTTTGCAACCTGGTCTGTACAAACAGTCAAGAACTTACATATCTAAAAAGAGTTTGAACCCAAAGCTCGAGTAAGATCTACCTTTTCTTATTTTTTTTTTTTTAAATCAAAAAAAAAAGTAAACTTGGGTTTTAAAACAGTCTTGGCCCAACACCTTTTGTTCAAGGTTTCCAAGTGCATAAATCTCCTTATTTTCCACAGCAAGCTAACCCCCGGTAGCTCTTCGCACGTGTGCGTGTTCTGACAGTCTCAATGCACCCAGGAAAGCGGTTATTGCCGGTGACAGCTGCGTCCGGAACGCTGTAACATCGCCCTGTAAAAACACTACCTCTTCAAACCACTTGGATCAGGATACTTAGTGAGCGGCATTAGCCTTCGTAAAGCAGCGATCAGGCACCTCTGCCCAGAGAAGCTACTCATCTCAGAGCTGCCTGGCAAGACAGATATTTTCGTAAGAGTTGAAATACTCAAGAGAAGCGATTCGATGCTCGAGTTCCCGACCAGGCAGCCTCCTCTTCATGTGGACTCCAGAGTGTTCAGCTGGAACAGGTTGTGGTTGGTGGGGGTGGTGAAGTAGAGCTGTTCACTGGGCGAGCGGTTGTCACAGGGGCTGTTGAGTCCCAGAGTCCTCTCAAAGTCCAGGAGTTGGCCCATGAAGTTAAAGTTTGGGGAAATGTTGGATTTTTTCCTTTTCACAAAGTCATAGGCATCGTTCAGGGACAAGTTGAGTTTTTGCATCAAGTAGGCAACAGTGACTGTTACGGATCGGCTGATGCCAGCGAGGCAGTGAACAAGGATCCCACACTTCTTGGAACGGGCCTCATCTGAAACAAGACAAGGGGAAGGGGGAGTCTATTATTCTGCACCAAAAATGCGAGGCTTTGGAGCAGGGCCAGGAGGCAGCTGTGAGCTGCCAGCACCACGACAACTGCCAGGACTGGATCCCCTGCCCCTAGTGACACCATCCCACGTCCCTTGGACACCCACATCTCTCCCCACAGGGCTCCTGCGATATTCCTGCTGCACGGCAAAGCTGCACATCCCCAGCAAGGCCAAGGATCCCATGTGCTTGAGAAGCATCAGTCAAATCAAGCAACACATCCCTTGCCTAGGGAGCATCGGTACTCCCTACTCAAGAGAGCTGGAGGAACCCACAGGAGGCAGATGGAGCTGGAGACCACAGCTCCAGAGAGACGCTGGTGGTTGGGCACAGCACACCCACCTCAACTCCATCTAAACCAGGGAAGGCCGTGCACTCAGGGCAAGGCTGCAGCCCGGCACTACATGAGCTATTCTCTTCTGCTGTTCCTGTCCTCCTTCCAGTAGAAAGTTACATGAACGCAGCCACTGCCAATTTAAACAGAGTCTGAAGTGCAGGAACTTCCCTTATTGTGAAATCGTTCTTTAGGATCGACAGAAATGCACTTCACTACAAACAAACGCTTGTGTTGGAGGAGACTCTCAGGATGAATGGTAGCGGGAAGCAGGAATGCAGGCCGGACCAAAAAATGGCGAGAGAACAGCGGCGAAATTTCCCCTCCCTTGCCACCGAGTGAAAAGCACACACACACACTCATTGTCCCTCGCACAGCCGGAACAGTGTGATCCCTTTATGAATTGACATCTCAGTGCTGAAAGAGGGACACGCCACTGAGAGCGCTGAATGCACGCAAGTACGCAGCACTGCTTTTACTTCTGCGCAGCCCCATCTGAAGTCAGTCATTTGACTGAGAGCTTGGCGGGGAGCAAAAAGGTGGCAGGAGAAAGAGGCTCCTCGGGCAAATCTGGAGGTAAGAGACACTCTGGCACCCTAAGTGCAGGGAAGGGCAAAGATGCAGGCAAAACAAAAATCCAGACCCAAGCCACAACAGGTTTTCTGCCCAGCCTCCAAAACCAGGCAAGAATTTCCAGTAGAGTGGGCAATCACCACCCAGTGTACCAAGCCCTCCCCCCAGGCTCTCCCTTCAACATTTTTCCAGACATTTTTGCCTTTCATCTGACCTGCACGGCATTTCTCGGTGTTTGGTTTTAGACTGAGGTAATCCTCCATTTCCTGTCATTAACTGGAAAGCACAAGCTAGGTGTTCACAGAGACACGGGCTGACTGGAGCAGACAGATCCCAAATGCCACATGTCAGCAGGGACACTGTACCTCACCCCTGACGTTTAACACCCTGCTCATGCAGGAAGCGCAGAGAGGACATCAGACAGGCCCCAGTTGCCACACTGAGGCAGCGGCTTCTGACCACAGTCATGTTACTGGAGGGCAGAGGCTGGGGGCAGAGGAGAGCATGTGGGAACCAGAATTTCTGACAGGTGAAGAGCAGCCGAGGATCCACCACTGCTCTGCCCCATTTCAGGCCTTACAGCAAGCAAGTGCAAGCTACGGGCTCTGATACAGGCAGCACTGAAAGGGGCTGCACAGGTCTCAGTCTGCAGGTAAAGATCATCCTTCTCCTTCACCTACACAAGTATTTGTAATCAGAAATGAAGCCAGAGGCCTTTTAATAGTTAACAGTGATATTACTGCCTGTGCCATTCACCCCCATAAAAGAGCTGATTAGGCTAATGACTATCGTGAGCAAACAGCACAGGTCAGGCTGGAAGCGTACATCCCTGTTGAGCCCAACACACACTGTTCACAGAATAAGAAGCAATTCTCAAAGCCAAAGCTGGCCTGAGAAAAGAGATCTTCCTTCCTGAACCGCCACCACCACCAGCCAAGACTATCACAGGGGCTAGCAGTTTTTCCATGTGAACTCTGCAGCATAATTATAATCACTAACTCATTGTGTTGACACTTACCTTAGAAGTATCCATACAAGGAGTTAGTTATGCTAGGGCGACTTACAGCAGGATCCCAAGCAGACTAGCAAATCCCCTTGGGAAAACACACACACACAGCCTGATTTTAACCACATTTGGGGCTAAGGAATTGCTGGCACCAGTCACACTCATGCAGCTCCCATCCCCAAGCAGAGCAGGCAAAGGAGCTCCCCACTGCCTGAGTTCAGCCATTTCACACCAGTGCAGATCCCCACACAAGGGGCCAGTTCAACTGCTTGCAGGGAGCTCAGCTGAGGTGCTGCAAGAGGGCTGGATTTTGGAAGGGGAGGCCTCCCTGAACTCAGCCAAGGTGACACGCACCAGATGTGCCACCTCAGAGCATGACACTCGGCTGCTAAGCTGATGCTGTGCCCTGGAAAGGTGAGGCTGGAGACATCAGCAGCCCTGGGAAGTGGCACACCACATTCCCAAGCGGTGAGTATGAAAAGAGATGTTCTGCCAACTACCTACCAATGAAAGCAATGGCCTCAGGAAAGAACTGCGAGAGGTTCTGGCTCCAGTGATCTGAGATGGGGATCTGCTTGTACTTGAACTCTCCGTCATGCTCAAACATGTTTGGCAGGTTAGGAGTCACATTCAGGATGTATTTAATGCCGTATTTGCCCAGGACGTCCAAGTTGGTTGAATCTTTGGCACAGCCCAGGTACAGGTAAGGTAGGATCTGGACTGGAAAGGCAGGCTGATTGTTCGGGATGGGGCTCCCATCCGACTCCGTGGCGCTGCTGGGTTCCCTGTCGGATTCGCCATCCGAGCAGTCGGAACTTATCCGCAGCCCTCCCAGGCCGAGGACTGATGCTGGGGGAGAGTTGCTGGGGGAGGAGCTGTCAAGGTTTGTCTCGCAGTGCTCAGAATATTCAGTCTGAAACTTGTTAAAGCCACCTGGGAAGGGGGAAAGGAGAGAGGGAAGGGGAGAGGCAGAGAGGGAAAAAAAAAAAAAAAAATGGTTGAGTCTTCAGAATGGGAAATCCTTCTACCTGTGAACATATGTTACTCAGAAAGTCTTTATCAGCAAAAAGTTGGTAGCCCTTCAACTTCACACCAAGAAAAGCATTTCCCTGCTCCCTCATCTTCCCTGGGCAAACTGACACTGAACAAACAGGTCCCAGAAGACCAAAGAGTGGTTCCTTCAAAGTTCAACATTGCTTGTGAAAAATAGGGCCAAATCTCAAACACAGAAGAAACATCCACAAACAAAATCAGTGTCAAGGCACAATCTTGCCTTGTTAGCTTCTCAAAAGTAAGGGTCTGGGGCAGTTTAGGCAAAGAGCTATTATGCCACTCAGAGAGAAAACAACCCGTGTCTGAAAAGACAGATCAGGGACAACCACCACATACTCACCCCAGGCACTAAAACTCAACAAAATCATTCATCTCCAAGCAGGAAAAAAGATCCCAGTTTTGCCACAGAGCAATCCTCACAAGTATTTTACCACTACAAATAGGTTTTGCAACAGAGCAGTGTCACAGGTTTGTTCTTCACCCAAACCACAGCAGGCGTGCAGAGTAATGGGACCCTACACGTCTGCCCCTAAGGGTTTTTCTCCGGCTCTTCACCTCACCGGCTTGGGAAGGAAGGCAGAGGCAGGGAAGCAAAAACCCCACCGATCTACCTCCTTTCCAGGCAGTATTAAAGCGGAGCTCATCGGGATCTGACACTGACAAATGGTTTAATTAGAAAGGGCTCCTGAAAACTTCGTTAGTGGGTTCGGCGGTTGTGGCGGGGTCACTGAGCAGGACAGACAGCTCCTGCCACATCCATTCATGAAAAAGGCTCGTCCTCGCCCTCCTCCTCCCCCCGCGCCGCCAGACAGCGCCGAGGAGCCATTTTGGAATTTTAATTGGAAACATTTCCCACCGAGGCTCCCGGAAAAAGGCAGAGAAAGGGGCTCAGCTCCTCCCCTGCCCATCGGGGAGAGCTTGGGAGTAACTTCAAAACCGCTCCTTCCTGCTACGGATGAGGACGACGGGAAGAGAAGCAGGAATGCAAAGCGAGGGAGCAACGGAGCCCATGGGGAAACCGCAAACCGGGATAGGATGTTGGGACGGGCAGGGATGGGAGGGTCGAGGGGGGAATGGGATCAAGCCCCGTACTGGCCCCCCATCATGTTTTGGAAGGAGGCGTGTGCGGGCTGCGCAGCCCCGAGGGCTGGTCCCCAAATACCTGACTGCCCCTCTGCCGCCCCACGCCTACCCCAGGGGCTTCCCCGGCTCCCCAAAAAAAGGGTCCATCAAGGAACAGCCGTGTTTTTTAAAGAGCCGCAAGTGGCAACTTTCTTGACCACTCTCCCCCGCACACGCTCCCCCGCTCTTCTGTTATTCCTGCCTCAAACCCGCCACCCAGCGACCGGACTGCGAGCACTGGGAGGATGGGAAGGGTCCCAGCAGCCCAGCTGCGGGCTCCGCTCAGCCCGCTGCGATCTTTCAAAATGGCCAAAAAACCCCAAAGCTCCCGAAGCGCCCCCAGCCCTGGCGGAGGGGCGTGTGCGGGGCTCGCCTCCCCTGCAGCGCAGCTCCCCGCTCCGCATCGCCCTGCCCCGGGCAAGCAGCCGGGCTGCCCTCTCCCAAACCAGCGGCACTGCCCGGCAAAGAGGGAGGAAAACCCAAGCGGCTGCTTTTTGGTTATGTAGGGAGGTAAATAAAAAATAGGGAAAAGCTCTCCTGCCCTCCCCTTCCCCGAAATCCGGCCAGTCCTTCCGGGGGGCTGGAGAGGAGCCTGGTGCCGGCGCGGAGAAACCCCGAAGGGCTCCTCCGGGGAGCGGAGGCGAGGGGCGCCCGGCGCTGCCCAGCCGGGACGGGCTCGGGACGGGGCAGCGCTGGAGGGGCCGCGCCGGCGGCGGGGCCGGGGGGCTCCTCCCGCCGCCACCGGGGAGGCGACGCAGGAAGAAGCGGGGCGCTCCCGGCCGCTTCCAGCCTGCGACCATTTTGTGCGGGGGATTAGAGCGGGATGCAGAGGAGGGGGGGGGGGGGGGGGTAAAGACACCAGAGGAAAATAAAAATAAATCACGCAGAATGGATAAGGGAAGGAAGCAAAACAAGCCAGCCACCACCGTCCGACCAGGGGATGGGCACCCTGGGGACGTAGCGGCCGGCCAGGGGCTGCGCAGGGGGACACGGACGAGGGTTGCGGGAACGGGACAGGGCGGGAGCGGGAGGGAGGGCGAGGAGCACCTCACCTTTCAGGTAATAGGCTTTGCAGCCGTCATCGCGCAGCTTCTGGAGAAGGAGCCCCAGCACGGAGGTGGCGGCACCGCTGTCCTGCCAGTCGGCGGTGGCCTCGTCGTAGAGCAGCACGGTGTCGGCCTTGCAGCGCTTAACGAAGCGCTCCTTGTCCTCGTGGTTGGGGATGATGGAGCGGATGGGCAAGTTGCCCTTCTTGAGGCGGCGCAGCATGAGCCCGGGGATGGCCAGGTTGATGGCCGTTTCGATGTGCGAGCTCTCGAACAGCTCGTGGGGGCGGCAGTCGAGCAGCAGCAGCGAGCGGCCGCCGCCCGACTCCAGCTCCTCCTGCAGCCACTCCGCGCTCTTGCACGGCATCGCCGCAGCCATGGGCGCCCGCGGGGAGCTCCCCCAGACCTGCGTTTTCATGGGGCTCGGCAGCGGCGGCCGCCAGCGCCCGGCCCGCCGGCCACCCACGCGGCGTCCGGACGCGGCCCGCGCTCCGCTGCGTCGGTCTTCGCGCTAACGCCGGACGCGGCTCCGCTCCGCTCGGCGGCGGGTGCGCGGCGTCTGCGGCCCGGAGCGCGGCGGCCCCCGCTCTAGCCCTACGCGCTGCGCCCCATGCCGGCGGCCTCAATTAGAGCGGGGCTTCGCCGGCGCCTCGGCGTGTCATGCCTCGGGAGGCGGGGCGGCGGCGGGGCCCGGCGGCTCGGCCCCGCCCGGCGCTGCGCCGAGCGGCGGCGGCGGCGGCGCGCACACGCCGGGCCCGCCCCTGGCCGGGCCCGCGCCCCCGCAGCCAATGAGGCGCGGCGGGGCCAGCGGGGCGGGCCAATGCGGGCAGGGGCGGGGCCGCGGCGGGGGCAGAGCGCGGGAAGGGCCGCGGGAGCCGCGGGGCGCCGCGCACGGCCGGGGCTGCCCCGAGATACCCCCGAGATACCCCCGAGCCCTCCCGAGCTCCCCCCGAGCTCCCCCCCAGCTACCCCCGAGCCCTCCCGAGATCCTCCTGAGATACCCCCGAGATACCCCCGAGATCCCCCCGAGCCCTCCCGAGCTCCCCCCGAGATCCCCCCGAGCTCCCCCCGAGATCCTCCTGAGATCCCCCCGCCGCACCGCGGGCCGCGCTTTCCTGAAAAGGTCAGACAGTGAAGTGACCCAGCCCCACGGGCCGGCGGGTGTGGAGGCCCGCCTGGGTTTTGAGTGGGTCGTGCCCAGCGCTGTTTGATCTTTGACAGGAACTCGCCGTTCCAAAATAAAATCGACTGAGACTCATTAAGCCTCCGCATTCCCTTTCGTTCTCAGAATGAGCTTCAACATAGATGTTTTTATCCGTACATCCTTGTTTATTTTTAGAGTATCTTCCCTGTTGGTATCCACTACTATAAATACAAACCTTTTGTGCTGCAACACTAACATTTCAAGACAGGAATGTAACTGGAGGCACCCTTTGGTTTCCTTCCATCTTTTACATTCCTTCTCATGTGAATCAGTCCTCTGGTACCAGAAGTTTTCCGTGCCTCACACAAACTGTTCCTGTTACAAAATAGATTTGATCTTTCTCTTTTTAATGAGCAGGATGACATTAAAAACGTGGTTCTGTATGAGCCACGTCTACTGCAGTCTATTTTCACCATGCAGGCAGTCAAACATTGGTGGATTGCTCAGAGAGGTTGTGCAATCTCCATCCTCGCTGGTTTTCAAGATCCAACTCAAGGCATCCTCAGGTAACCTGGCCTGACCCCAGGGCTGACCCAGCTTTCAGCCAGAGGTTTGACTGGAGCTCTCCCGTGGTTCCCGCTCACCTAGGTTATCCTACAAGCCCTTGCTCTCCAAATTCCAGTGAGCATGAGTGGGAACCAGTCCTTCTCCCCAGTCTGGGATGGATGAGCCATCCCTTTTTTTTTTTTCTCCCTAACTTCTCATCTCTTTAGCCTCTTAATATAAACTTTGTCAGCACATGCTGTTTGAAGGCAAGAGGCAGGGTCTGTTTCACCAGAATATTCCCAGGCTCAGCGACCTGACTAGGTCCCATCAGTTTTTTTTCCCAGCTGGCTGAATTTCAAGAACTGGGCTGTACCTTGTATAACAGGAAAGATATTGCTCTTAAAACACTCCCCCGCACGCAAACAAACACGTGTGCACACAGACTCTTAGTTGTAATGTTGTTGAGAACCGTTCAAACAGCATTGTCTCTAGGCAAAACGTCAAACTGATTTGTATTTGAAGACACTTTTCTTCCGGTCAACATCTGATATGCTTTTCTCAAAGCTGAGATCTACTACTGAAACTGTTTCAGAGCCACTGTCTCCTCAGTGGTCTTTTATATACCCTTAACACATGAAATATCCCAAGAGGGCTGTATTCCTGTGCCTTTAGTTGAAAAGCAGCACTCGGATGTGCAGGGGCCCCTGCCTCCTTTCAGTCTAATTCCGAAGGCTGGATCCTAATGAAAATACCGACTTAAGACAGCATTTGTACACATGCTTAACACCGAGCACAGGGAGCATCGCATTACAAAACACTCTGATTTCAGCGGGACCGCGCTCTGAACCATTCACGGATTTCATTGGCATCAGCAAAATAAATGTCCTGTTCTACATCGCTTATTTTGTGACTCAAGTGTGCCCAAGAAAGCGGAACAGCAGAAGCTGTCCACTTCCCCTTGCCCAGTTTATTTTTACCACTGGTTGCTGTGGGAAGCTATTGTGATTCAGTGCGGCAGTAGGAAGTTTCAAACACTGCTCTTTGCAACAGAGGATGTTGAGGTTCTTATGCAAGCCACAGGCACAGTGAAAATAGCTGACCATTCAGAATGTTTATCGAAGCACCTTCAATTCGCAAGGGGAACAGCAGCGGCTTGTGCAAAGAACTAAAATCTGGGTCTAAAGTCCCCGCTGTGCTGAAAACAGCTCAGGAAAGTTACGGGGATCCTTTTTTGGTGGTGAGAGGGAGGTAGGTGTAGCCGCCGGCGTGTGGTCCTGTGAAACCAGAAGAGAGATGTTTCACCTCCATTCTGCGGTCGCATCGGCAACCACAGAAGTTTCGGGACGGGCTCCAGACGCGTCACCTGCGGAGCCAAGACCGCATTTCACCCCGAGAAGGGCCAAAGCGAAATCATGTCACTTAACAGAAGGGCGACATCCTCTGCCCGCCCAGCCAGGAGCTGAGGGGCCCTGGAGGAGGTTCCGCTGGCCTGTGCCCGCTCCGGGCTGCCCGGGGCGGGGGTGACGGCGCGGCGTGCCCGTGCCAGCCGCGGGCAGCGGCAGCGCTCGGTGCCGGCCCGTGGCCGTGCTGCCCTCTGCAGTCAGGCGCTCCGCAGCGCGCCGCGGCCGGAGCCACCACGCTGCCGGGCTCCGCGGGCTGGCATCCCCGCCGGACGGTAAATCCCTGCTCTGCAGAGAGCTGCGGGCGTTCCCCCAAATCCCCCCCGCCACCCACGGAGAAGGCATCTCGACCCCGCGAGGTTTCCCGAGGCATGGCTTGCAGGCTGGGGCCGGTGTGTGTGCCAGCACCTGCTTCAGCCCAGCGCGGCTGGCAGGGGCTCGGGAATGCTGGTGGCGTTTGTCTCCCCGTGTACAAGGCTTTGCAGACAGGCGGAAGATCAACACGTGTCCAGAAATGGGCAGCTTCCAGCTCGAGTCCCCAAAGCCCCAAGTGCTTGTGACAAGGACTGCACGAAGGGATAACCACCCTACAAGTGCCTTCACAAAATCATGGAATATCCTGAGTTGGAAGAGACCCACAAGGATCATGGAGGCCAGCTTCTAGTTCTGCACTGGAGCATCCCAAGAGTTCCACCATGTGCCTGAGAGCATTGTCCAAACCCTTCCCGAACTCCAGCAGGTTTGGTGTGGTGACCGCTGCCCTGGGGAGCCTGGGGATTTCCATCGTCCCCATAGCATTACACCAGACCTGACCCCGAGTTTCTAATACAGGTTGTGTGCATCTTCCTGGCTCTTTTTCTGCTGTGGAATGGCTCTCTCCTCCAGCTGTCCTACTTGATGCCTAGTGCAGTGACCAGGCCACTTCCCCTTGCCCACAGCCCCACTTTGCTGGCTTGGCTTTCAGAGCCCTTTAATTTTCATCTGTCCCCATCTCCCGTGATGCTGGTGCGGATGCCAGCTCAGGTTCCTCATTTCCATCATCACCTCCTCTCTTTTCCCAGATTCTCTGGCTGCAGAGCCCACAGGTTGTTTTGATGTTTTAGAAACAAAGACCATGAGTCATGGCAGAGCACAAGGTAAGCGCATCATTAGCAGATGTCTGCCCAAAACCCACTTCAGGCCCTGGCAGCCCCTGCAGAGGCATCGCTCCCAAGGCTGTGACAGGCCCTACTTTGAGCCAAAATGTGAGTAAAGGGCAGAAGGTGACACACCCCGAGGGGACACACGGTACAGCTTAGGTGAGGTAGGGGCTCCTAAGGATTTACAGAGTAAAGTAAATTAGAAGCTGGTCAGAAGTTAATATATAATTTTCTTCTTAAAAATGAACCTCTGAAAAAGCTTTTTTCTTTTTAACATGCGCTTTCTCCACAACACTTCGCCCCTAAAGGATTTTCCTTCCAGCCTCTTCCCTAATAAATCTGGGTATTAGGTACGATTGGTGGCCCAGATACCAATCCATAAAGCTATTAAGTTCCTTCTAGAAGGAGTATTCACCTGTCTTAGGTGCCTGTGGTCAAATATCCATCAGTACCAACAGAGGAAGCACCTTCCTGGCACCTTAATGCTGGACTGCAGCTCAAAGCAGTGTTTTGTGAGCAAGATTTCAGCTGGGAATTTGCTCAGGTAACCTGGGCCCCCAGGCCAGCTTCCAGTTTGCTCTGTGACGCTGAGTGCATTCACGGCTTTGTGTGCTTCCCATCTGTAGAATGGGGCTGATACCTCCCATCACCTTTGCGAGCGTTTGGGTGCTGAGGAACCAGGCAGGTGGGCTGGTGTGATGTTAACATCCTCTTGCCGTGCTGAATTTCTAGGACTGAATCACTTTTTTCTATCTTTAATATATTTTTAAGACCTTTTATTTAACTTCAGCTTTCCTTCCTAATTATTTAATGTAGTAGGAGTTACTTTGTTAGAAGAGGGCACTTGTTCATGGTTTACCCCGTGTTTCATTAATGCATGCAAGAGGTTAACTCCTGGCAGAGAAACAGATGCATGGTTTTAACAGGGGGAAAAAAAAAAATCCCCAATTTTACTTTCTACTCCTGCACTAATTTGTGACTATTTTTATCAATGTTAACACTGAGCCAGGGTAAAAATACTCCCTCGAAAGTTTAGAATTTACATTTGCCTTCATATATATTCAGCAGAAATGCAGCTCCCCAGCCTCCGCACTGCCTAATCTGGACTCATTAACTTCACCCGCCCCCGAGAAAAATGTCAGATGACTTTGGCCTGGCAAAGCCTTTCACCCACAAACGCTCAGCAGGAGGGTCCAAGTCTCCTGTCTGCAGCAAACAATCCCCGTGGAGCATCAGCTCTGGCACTGCAGACATCCGACTCAGCCGTGGGAACAGATTCAGCCTTCCTAACACAGCCCTGTCTCGGGGCAAAGTCTCCCATGTTGGGCTCCATCCCGTTAGGATGCTTAGCCCTGGAAGCATCTTCCACATGGCAAGGCAGATGGATGGAGGCTGGGGAAGAAGCACCACGAGGAGAAACCTTTGAGGGGCATCTCGAGAAGCACAAGGCAGCCACAAGCAACAGCGCCATTTTTCTTCTATTAAATGCACATAAGATTTGACTCTCCGAGATGCCCTTTTGCTGCACAGCTGGGGACTTTCATGTCAGTGTGTCACTGAACTCGGCTCCAAAGACAAAATTGTTCTCTGGCAGGTTCCTGCAGAAGAAGCAAACCATCCCCTCCTGTGCAAAAGCCGGAAGGCACGTGCAGTGTCTGGGCAGCCCGGGGCTGTTACCATCTCACGGTGATCACAGCAGCCCAGAAGGGCTGAGCCTGGAGAGTCCTCTGAGGAGCGTCCAGTCCAGCTCCTGTCTCACAGCAGCACCTCTTAGGGCAAGTATTGCACCTATTACTGGGTATCCCAGTATCTCCAAGGATGGAGACCTTCCCCTGGCAAGCTGGTGCAGTATTTATGTATCACCATCCTCACAGTGAAAAAGTGAACTGACATGCCCCGTGCTTCAGTTTGTTCCTGTTGCCCTCACTGGCCACCTGGGAAAAGTCTGGCTCCATGTTCAGGGTTTGAGAAAACTCCTGCATTTTTATGGAAATGGGTGTGTTTTCTATAAAACCCAGGAGAGAAAGGGGGCTCATGTTTAAGCAGGAGCCAAGAGCCCAGAGGCTCCACCAGCAAGGGAGGGCAGCTCCAATCTAATTAAATGGAGAAAATATCCTTAAGCAACATCATTTTCCTTCTTCCCTGCCTCACTTCCTAGGCTCCAGGCTCTTTCCAGAGGAAGAAATGGAGAATATTTAAGATTATTTATCCTTTTAGCAGTGAGTTTTAAACAGGATACTTAATGGGACTTAAGAAACCAATAACATCCACTCTCAAGCCTGGCTCAGATGCCTTGGACACAGCCTGCACATCCTGGAGTTGAATACAGACCTCCATATCCCATTTATTCCTCCTTTTGTATGCCAGAAAAACCCTTCCCCCTTAGAAAAGAGTCAAGCAAGAGAGGGATGGCCCAAGACATGGAGTGCAGGACCTGTTGGTGCTATGTGAGCCCTGGCCCTCGGCTCTGCTCGGCTCCCTTGCCTCCCTGGCTCCACAGATCCGGCACCTCGCCCGCCCCGCGCACACGTCAGTCCCTCGGCAGCTTCTCCAGGCGGCCAGACTGTTCTCAAGAAGCAATTTCCTGCAGAGGAAGATTTTTTTTCCCAAGGAGCCTTAGTGGGGAGCTTCCTGGTGCAGGCTTTTCATGGGAAACCATTGTGAAGGCAGCTTCACCACCCACCAGGAAGGGCTGTCACTGAGCAGGCTGCACCCAGCTCTGTGTCCCCAGCCCGGCTCCCCAGTACATGCCCAGGGATGAGTTTTGTGACCCTCACTCCTCTCCCCCGAGCTGCTGCTGGAACGCTGACTTGTGGCAGGGGAAGCAGCCGGATGGTGAAGATCTGGACTGGGATGCAGGCAGTGCAGAGCCTCCCAGGGAAGGTTCTGCAGGGCCTGTCCCCTCTGGTGGGAGAAGGTGCGGGAGAAACTGAGGGGAGTTGTAAGACTTCACCATAATTTGGCTCACCAGCCTTTGCATCCTCCCTCTTCACTATGCTGCTGGGTCTGATTTCAACAGGGCCACCAGCCACCAGGACAGGCTTCTCCCCACACGGAGTTGGGTGGTCTCTGCTCCTCAGCCTGGTTCTGGGAGGCGCCTGGGTTTCTGGGTGCTCCTCTGAAATGCAAACCCTGCCTGGGCTTCTCCCCGCTGCTGCAAGGGTGGGACAGCCCAGCTCAGCTCTGCTGGAGCCAGGGCAGTCCCAGTGGTTCTGGCAGCGCTGCTGGGGATTCACACCAGAGCACACCAGAGGAAGCCTCAGCACTGTGGCAGTGCCCCACAGCCCTGGCTATCAGTGAAACCCCAAAATGCACCAGTTAAACCCTCAGCCAACACAGACACTGGGGCAGCAAGTTGCACTGTGCTGCTGCTTCTCACCATGGGTGGCATTAAAGTTAATTATTGTTCGTATCCTTTTATTCCAATGGGTCTGCCAGACAGTGCATGTTCCCTGCAATGCTGCTTTTCATTCATGCAGTTGTTCTGGTTTGGGTGTATTTTGTGGCTATGGATGGACAGGCGGCCCAGGCTTGTGCCCTGCTTTGAGCTCGCACCACCTGTGCTGTGGCAGCACTGGTCTCCCACGGAGAAGTTCTGCTGGACATCTGTGAAGATGTTCTAGTTTTAGAGGTTTTTTTTCTTGCATCAAATTCTCTGGTTTTGCAACCCCTCACTACAATTAAAATAAAACTGAACAACTCCCAAGAAGCCATTTCCGTGAAGCATTTCAGGAGCAAGGGGCTGGTTCCTCTTTCAGAGCATCAAAAAACAACTTCTATTTTCCTCAGAGTCTTGGCAATGTTCAGCTGAGCCCTGCTCTTTTTTCCCCCAAAACAGTTTAGTTTCCAGGAAGCAGGACTTTATTTTGAACACAAAGCATCTCTTCGGCCGTCCCGACACTCTTGGGTACACTCACAACTTTTGAATACACATACATGACCTACAAGAACATGACCCAGTACAGAGGGAACTGAACCAGGGTCTCAGAGAAGAGTCCTGTCCCTTCCCAACCCATCACAGTTGTGTGTGAAGCTGGGCAAGTCCCTTCCCTCTGTTTGTGTCCTGCTTTCCAAGCCTTGAATTGGGGTTTAAGTTTCTTCATGCAGCAATTTGCTGGACCTCAGAGTTGGCAAGAAGTATCTGAAACACTCACAGGGTGCCAATCCAGCTTCCACGAGTGGCAGCAGTGCTTGGTCAAAAGGATGAATCAATACCTCCTTCCCCCTTCTCCTTCTCCTGCTGGCAAAGCTCTTAACCCAGCCCATGATGTTGCTGGCTGTGAGAAAGCACCACTGGCTCAGGGTCAGTTTGTTATCCACCAGGACCTCCCAGGTTTTTACCTGCAGAGCTGTTTTCCAGCCAGCTAGTCCCCAGTCTGTACTGGGGAGTGGGGTCATTCCTCCCTGGGGGCAGAGTTCCCATTCCCCTTGCTGGACTCCATAAAGCTCCTCTTTGCACGTTGAGGTCCTTGTGAACGGCCCCCTGGAGCGTGCAGAGCCAGGGGAGCAGGGAGAGCTCACAGCATTTAATAGCTCCAGTGGTGGATCTTGGAGAAAAGGATGGAATTGGAGACACACATCGCTCCCCCTCTGACCACTGCCCACAGCAGAGGAGGGACACCTGGGGGCACAAGGGAAAGGGGGATCCTGTGAACAGCTGGTGCCATCTCAGCACACACTGTGCCCCTGTTCCTTCGCTCACCATCTGACAAGCGAGGGAGCAGCGGTCAGGGAAAGAGGTGGCCAGGCAAATTCAAGCAAAGACATCCCAGGGAATGAGTTACCAGCTCTGCGTAAGAAGCCAGGCTCTGCTCTGTGGGTAGAAGGGCAGCAGGAAAGAGGAAGGAGATGGCTGCAGGAGGATTAAAAGGCTTTTACTTGGACCTTGCATTGGAGACCCCCCCTGCCGTGGCAGCAGAGGTGTGAGAGCAGAGCTCTGGGAGTGCCCACAGAGCAGCTGCTGCCCACAGGGATGTGGCAGTGGGAGGCTGCTCCCAGGAGCAGGAGAAATCACCCACCCAACCCAGGCAAGGCTTGGCTCTGGTGGCGACATTTCTCACGGGAAATGTTATTTCCTTGAAAACCTCGGGTATTCAGGTCAACTAAAAGCTTTTAGCGCAGTGGCACCAGACACACCGAGCTGGTTGAGTCAGAAGGTAATTTCCAATACATGTAAGGCAACTTCCGAGGACCAGAGTGTTTCATCACCCTGTTTTCCTGGTGGCAGCTTCAGTTGTTTTGCTTCCAAGAATCAGCCTTTTGTTTACTGTTTTAGCTTATTTCCTCATGGAAAGCCTTTCATTTACTCCCCAGCATTACCTGTAGCTTTTAATCAGGTGAAGGAGATGGAAGAGGAACAGTTCTTCAGCAGCAGGGCCAGTGTGCCAGAAATGGTACTTTTTTTTAAAGCTGTTCATAATGATAACGAGAGATGAAAAGGTTGTTTCGGGAGGGGGATCTTCTCTAGCTGGAAAACACGAAATACGAGAGCGCTGCTGTCTCTTCTACTGAGGCCCTGGCATTTCTGATCTTATTGCTCCAAGGGTTTCCCCTATGGAGTAGGTGCCCCAGAAGGACAGCCAAGGTGGACGGGTGGATGGGAGAGAACTTCCAAGGGACCCACACCCATCCTAGAGGGGCTGCAATGCCTCAAAGAGAGAAGAAAGTCTGGCTGGACAAAAAAAATCTCAGAGCCCAGACTTGTTGGGTGAAAGGTGGTGGAAATGCAAATCATTAATTTAAAGAACTGGGCCAGGAACCAGGGATGCCAGGCTGAGCTGTTATCTGCTGCATCAGCTGCGAGCCTGGCTGGGGATTTCAAAATAAAATTAGACTTGCAGTATATGTCTTTAAATATTTAAATTATTTTCAGTAATTCATATGGTGACATTTAAACAAAGTACACCAAGCAAACGGCTCCCAGTGCTAAAAGGAAATGTTTGCAGGTAATAATATTTAATTTAAAAGGGAACAGCTGATATCAAGGCAGAATCTTAATGCTGAATTCAACCTACATTTCTCTCTCAACCAAGTAGGGCAGAATAAATCCCCAGGTCAGCGAATGGTTAAAAATGTAGAGTGGTGTGATTGAAGTGCTGGTCCCAGACACCCCAAAGAGCTGTGAATTACGTGGGCACCCAAATGTTTGCAGGATCGGGTCTCTGCTGTGCAGAGTAGC
Organism: Hirundo rustica; assembly: GCF_015227805.2. Classification (NCBI taxonomy): domain Eukaryota; kingdom Metazoa; phylum Chordata; class Aves; order Passeriformes; family Hirundinidae; genus Hirundo; species Hirundo rustica. The sequence continues at coordinate 4,210,205 of NC_053461.1, read as the reverse complement.
CCTGTGTGTTCCCAGAGGTGGGGACAAGGAGTTTCATGCTGGGAAGTGAGGATCACGGGGGCTCGGTGATGCCAACCCCTCCTGCCACGCTCACCTGCCCTCCCACAGCCTTCCTGGGCCCTTCGCTGTGAGCCTGTCCCAGAAACTAAAGGGAAAATCCGTCCTGGGTGCAAACAAGCGAAAGTCAATGAAGTCAGCTCACACACAGGCAGCTCCGCCGCGGTGCTGCCGGCCAATTTGGAGAGCTTAGCTGGGTCTGTTACATCAGTCACACTGGATTTCATAACATCAGACATTTCAATGAGGGTGACTCATTCTCTCTTGAAGTGTATTGTATGTATGAGCAAAGATGATTAACTTTTGCTGAATGGTATGATTTCTGGGATGGGAACTGCTATTAATTAGGAGAGGATCTCAGATGTTCACAAACCCTGTTTTCATGGCCTACTTTGTATATTTTTCTCCATTCTACTTGTTTTTTTAGCTCAGGATAAATATTAAAGTGCTCTTTCCCGCTATCTGGCACTAAAGCAGCCAGATGTCCAGCAAAGGCATTTGACTTTCATAGTCAGGCACAGCCCAGGGCTCAGTTCCTGTGGCCAAGCTTCAGCTACATGCCTTAAAAAGCTCAGTTTTCACATTAAAAGCAAACAAAACAAAAGAGAGCTTCCAGCCTGCACAAGTGCAGCAGATAAAGTACTGAGGGAGGTAAAATAAGCACAAGTGGCTCAGAATGTAAAATCCAAAGAGTTATCTTTTCTAATCCTCCCCCCAAATTTTCTTTATCCAAAAAAAGTTTGGGGCTTATGCTAATCTCATGCTTCTTGCTGTTAAGGGTTGAGGTTTGGGGGTTAACACCACCAAGGATCCTTGGGATAAAGAGTTTGCCAGGTTCAGGGGGAAAAACACCCTTTCAGCTGCACTGGCTGCAGAGCTGGACAATTTACCAGGATAAGGGTCAGGGTGTTCAGAGTCTGCAACCACATCTGCAGCAACCAGCACTGTGGTCCTGCAGGAAGTGCCTGGAGACATTATGACCAGCCAGCGTGGAAAAGCCAAAGGAGGGAGGCACGGGATGGGATGGGATGGGATGGGATGGGATGGGATGGGATGGGATGGGATGGGATGGGATGGGATGGGATGGGATGGAGCTGTTGTTCCCCACCCCAGGCAGTGCTGGGGGAATGCCAAGGAGCAGCCAGGCTGGAGCTGGCACCTGACAGGTCAGTGTTTAAGAGCCAGGCTGTTCAGTGGCATCTCGCCACCAGCCCGTGATTCCCAGCATCTCCACTGGGATGACAAGGTCCCCTCCCACATCCAGCCTATCAGCTCCCTCTTGTCCTATCCCATGGCAGCGAGCAACACAACATCCCACAGAGCCAAACATCCCACCTTGCTCCAGCTCCATTGCTGTGGGCAGTAAAACAGTCCTAGGAATAGACAAATTGTGGTCAGTCCTTCTGGCTGGCCAGCAGGGAGCTGAAGAAGTGTCCTGCTCTTGGTTCCTGGTGAGACACCACCATGAAAGTCAACTGTGACTTCCAGAGAAGGAAAGGAAGGGTCACAGCTCAGCCTGGTATTCTTCCAACAAGGATGAGGTTCATGTGCTTTGCCCAGTACCCCATCCCCATGCCCCTCCAGCACTTACAGCACTCCTCAAATGTCAGGCAGGAGCTGTGGGCAGCAGTGACACCAGCAAAGGTCACTGGATCCGCGTTTTTCCCCTTCCATCGGCTGAGCCTGCTCAAAGCTCCCGGGCAAAGGCTGGAGAGCTGGTCCTGCTCCACAGCAGGCAGTGATGAGGAGCATGAGCAAACCCAAGAGAAGCAATTGTTTGTAGTTCATCAAGACAAGGAGAGATGACTTTTTTAATTAAAACTCAGGGCTGGGCATTTGAGCACAAATGGGGGGTGAGCAGTGAAACTGCCCTGTGGGTGGGCAGCCCTAACCTGTGGGGGTTTGGAGACTTTTGGGGCAGGAACTTGCTCTCCTCTACCCCTCCTGCTTGTCACCAGGCAGCGGGCAGAGGCAGCCAGCTCGGGGTGACCTGCCCTGGCTCAGGCACTGCTCCCAGGCTGGGGGCAGCAGACCTGGAAGCATCTGCTGCCCAAAGCTTCCCTGTAACCACCACAGCTCCCAGGCTCGCTCTTGAGAAGCTGGGAGGTGTGGGAGCAGTAGAAGGCTTCTCCTTCCAGACTCAGCGGTGAGGAATGTGCATTCGAAACAGATAGGGCTGGTTTCACTTCTCCTGCACACCAAATCCAACCACGAGGCTCTTTGAGATAAAGTGGCACGTAGGGGTAGGAAAACCCCACAATTTGCCTAAATTTTGCTCCCATAAAACGCCACTGGCAGATTAAAGTGTGGATGTATGATTCAGGCACAAGCCTGGGATGTGTGAGCCACGGCCCAGGCGTGCAACAAAGGCTGAGCCACGCAGCACCAAGGGTTTCCTTGGAGATTGACGCAGAAGGGGCTTCTCCTCCAGAAGCACTTTCTCCCTGCCTTACCAGGCAAAGAAGCACCCTAAATCCGAAATCCCATGGCGACCAGGAGAGCCGGCAGGGCTCCACTGTGCCGCTGCAGGAAGGGGCAGTGCTAAGAGCCTGGAGGGGGTTTTCCTCGCCTCCTGGTACTTTTCCTGTTGCGCAACTCACTCGAGTTTCTAAAAATGTTTGCTGGAGCAACGGTCTCTAAGGCGATTTCCTTACAATGGGTGCAGAAGAACGGTCCTTGCTGCTGGAGTCATTTGCTTGCTCACACCCTTGCTGAGGACCGGGCACACCGCAATTCCGGTGGGGAGATGTTCGTGTGAACTAAAGACTGACTTGCTCTCAGCAGCTGCTGGAAAGCTCCCTGCAGTCCATTGCCCGGCCAAGGGGCAGGGGCAGGGCTGTCTGCCTTGCCCCGGGGCATTGCCAGAGTCTGCAGGCACAAAAAACACCCACAGCAGAGGCACAAAGCCGCAGAAAATGCTTCCACACCTTTGCCGCTGGTGTGTCAGCACTGCCCAGCCAAGGCACACCTGGGCAGGACCCGGCAGCAGCAGCTGCACTCTGACATCAGCCAAAGCTCCTGCTGCATCCAAGGCCTCAGTCCTCACAAGGCCCTGAGTTACACAAAGCCCCTACGTGTTTCTCTTTTATCCCACAGTTCTGGGCGCTCAGCCCCAGCCAAAACCAACCAGGTTTGCTCCTTCCCCATATCTTTTCCAGTTTTCCATTGAAATCAACACGCAGCCACTGCCTCCAGTTTGAGTCGCTCACATCCTGCCATTACAGCTTTGTTTAAATCTGCGCAGAGCTCAACCTGTTGTCAGACAGACACTAATTTGTGTGTTTCTAATTATTTGTTTCCGTCTCAAAACCTGTTTTTCAGCAGATTGCAGCTTTATTTTAATACATGCTTGGCTAGAGCTTGATAAACTGGTTGCCAGTAACCTAGACACAAACAGGATTGTATTGCACAGGGGGAGCAGGGGGAGAAAAGAGACTGACTTAAACTGAATTAAGAGTCTGTTCATAAAAATGATTTTTTAAAAATTGTGAAACAAGCAGCAGCATTGCCTCGCAGAAGAATTGCTTCTGTATTCCCGTTTCTGCCCCTCCAAATAAGATGAACCTCTGCATTTGCAAAAGGGCATTCAAAACATCTCCTTACACAAACGCTTTGACCGTGTTTTTTCACGTGATTAAAGCTCTAAAACTTAGGGATTAATCCTTTTTATACTCACATGGTTGGTCTTAAAAATTAGCTCATCAGTGGGTGACCAAACAAGGATCCATCTCCAACTGCTTTCCCAGGATGTAAATGCAGACAGCCAGGCACTGTCCTCAGCCCCTTCATTCAACACCAACAGCCATTTCCTCTTCCAGGAGCAGCCTGGGCCCTTTCTTGCTTGGTCATTTTCACACAAATCTTCAGAGGGCAGGAGAAGCAGCTGCGGTGCTGCTCTGATGCAGCTGAAGCTGCTGGGACACACCAGGCAGCACAGCCTGTGCTCTGGGACCTGCCTTGCTTCATCCTCCCTCTGAAGCTCTTTCTCCTGTGCTGAGGATTTTGGGCTCTCTGATCTAAAATGCAGTTAAGGAGACTGAGGCAATTAAACAAAAAGAAAACTATATGTTATTTGCTGGCAAATACTGAGCTTTTAGTGGAGGTCGTGTTCTGCACAGTCCTGACTGAAGCTGCTTGCGACTGTCTCAGCTTTGGCTTCTCCTCTCCAGCTCCCTGCCTTTCCCTGGGTGTGGGAAAATGCAGCAAGAGCATCCCCCAGACAAGAGAGCTTCCCAGCCCAGGGGCTTAAGTGTTGCCCACCAGGACAGGCAGGAGCCACGTGAGGAGTGGCAGTGTGCATCCAGCAGCGCGTTGTCTCCCCAGCACAGCCTGACCTCTGCTTGTCTCCACAGCCACAGAGGGAGAGGAAAATCCTTGTGCAGCTCTTCCCAGCAGTGAACACTCTCTAAGGACATTGATTTCTCTGCAGGCTTTTTGTCAGCAGATAAAGGGGCTCAAAACCGGTGCAACCGGTGGGGTGTGAGGATGTACTTCCCAGGAGGGAAATCGGGTTTTCTGTTGTCAACACAGTGGCCAGGGGCTTTGGAGGAGACACTCAGGTTGAGGGCACAGCCCAGAGCACGTGGTCCATCTTGGTCCTGGTGGGCAGAGGCCCAGCTGAGAGGCTGAGAGCGTGCAGCACTCCAGATGAACACCTCACCCCTCCTGCAGATCTCGGGTTCTGTGGGATACATGGCCCAAAGCGGTCATTCCATCAGTGCCAAGCAGCATGGAGGTCACCTGGGAAAAGGCCTTTGCCAGGCCAAATTTTGGGAGTGGCCTCCTGGTTTGGTCCTCGAGGAGGAGCATCTCATCCAGACATATCTGCCTGCAGCTGTAAACTGAGCCACTGGAGATGGAGAGAGTCCATCGCCTCCTCATAGCCCTGCCCTATTTCCACCCAAAGACATTTTTGGAGAGTTCTACTCCTTTCTTTATGCTAAAAAGGAAAGCAAAGAGGAAGATACGCACTTGATGTTAAGGAAATCTAACAGAGCGTGCAGCAACCCAACTGCTCAGACGCATATGCCTCCTTCCTTCTGCTCCGTACCAGCGAGGCTGTGCCGTATTTAGATCTGGCTCCATCTCTCACAAACTTGACCAACTGTTCCTCCGCGGTGTCATCTCTGCGTGTTTACCCCCAAACTGTTCACTGAAACCTCCAATTCGGTGAGGGGAAAATACCAATAATATTAATTTTAAAAAAAGGTTTTATTTTTAATGACGGGAAAAGCGCTAAATGCCAAGAAAGGCAGATCGAAACAGTGGCGGGTAAAGAGGCCGAAAGATCCCTCGGTGAGTCAACATCTCCACCAGGGACCTCCCGTGTGAGGAGGCAGATGCGTTTCCTAGAAATTGCTGTGCTGTGGTGGGGCCAGCCCCACGCTGGCTGCCAGGGCAGCGTCCAGCCAGCCGAGTCATCGGCCCTGGGATGCTCCCACAAGAGTGTGCTCCCACAGGAGTGGCCCTGGGATTGCTCCCACAAGAGTGTGCTCCCACAGGAGTGGCCCTGGGATTGCTCCCACAAGAGTGTGCTCCCACAGGAGTGGCCCCAGGATGCTCCCACAAGAGTGTGCTCCCACAGGAGTGGCCCCAGGATGCTCCCACAAGAGTGTGCTCCCACAGGAGTGGCCCCAGGATGCTCACACAAGAGTGGCAGGTTCACACGAAGGCAGGCACAGAGCTGTGGCCACACTGGGGTTACCTGGGTGTGACTCCTCCAAGGATCTGCCCCGTGCAGAGCAAAGGGGTAACAGCCTCCCTGAGGGAAAGGCTGAACGTCCACAAGCTTTGTTACGAGTAGGACACATGGGAAAGAGCAGAGAGCATTTCCCGACTTTCCTCACTGTGCCAAACCATGGCAAGTTCAGCCCAGAGTTTGGGACAGGAGTCAGGCAGAGATGGTCTTGCTCCACACTTTGAGCCATGGTTGTGTCACACGCGAGGCAGAGGTGAGCCCTTGTCCTCCCACACACAATGAGGAGCCTTGGAGACTTCTCACTGAACATCCACACCTTGCCTGGCTCCCCTTTGATGTCAGGACGCTGCTGTGTGCTGCAGGGCCTGGTGGCAGCCTGTCCTGCAGCCTTGCAGGATGTGCAGCGCAGCACCCCCACACCGGCCACGGGCCTCGTGTGCAAAGCTCGCTCGCACTTGAGGCAGATCTTAGGGAGTTAAGAGCATTTTCTTGGCTTGCTGTGCTGGTGGAAGAGCGACTTACAGCACAGCAGATGGGTAAAATTCTAATTTGGGTTTCACATGATTTATATAAATAGGCTTAGACAAGGTTGCGCAGAGATGGCGCAGTCATCTGCCAGCCTTGCTCTGTTTACCTCGAGACCTTCTCCTCCCCCTGTTAACGAGCACCAGCGGTGTCTTTGTGCTGGCAGTGAGGAGTCACCTCGGCTGTGTCACCTCCTGCCAACGCCACCGCTCCGGGCTGCGCTCCCAGCGAGGCAGAGCAGCTCCCATCCACCCCCCCTGGCCGGGCACAGCTTTTGTGCTCGTCCCTCAAACCCAGGGACGAATTGTCAAGGAGCGCAGCAGAGTCACAACTCCCATGGTCAGCTCAGGAGAGTTGGAGAGGGGATGGACCACCCTGCTTCCTACCCAGGTGAGTGCGAGCAAGAAGAGGGCTCTCCCAGCCCCCAGTCGCTCACGGGACACCAAGTTCTGCCGGGGCCTCTCCCCACAGGTGAGTGGCTCAGAGCCAAGGGACACCAGTGGCCCCCCTGCCACCCTCATGGAAATGACACAGCAACTCCCCCTCCTCTCCACTAGCGCGTCACCAAGGAGCCTTCACCACATCCTGACAAAAATCATCAAGCACGTCTTTGCGGGGTTTAGTTAGAAACCTCTTCCTCATCTCCACTGCTCCTCTGTCCCTCAAAGGGTGACATGAGCTGGTGCTGCTCCTAGGAAGGGGCTTGTGACAAACAGATGAAGGTCTGGCTCCTGTGAGGCTCCAGCGTGCATCTGCTGAACGTCTCCATCATACATGTATTGTCTCCTAGGAATAAAATGTGACATGATCCCAGCAAAAAAGTAGAAAACTAAGCTGCTGGTTTCTTTATGTGCTTACCAGAAGCTGGATATGTGACAGCTGCATCTTCCCCGTGTCAGATACAGCTCAGGGGTCACTCATGCCTGGTGCAGAGGGCAGGGGCAGGGCTCTGCGCTGCCCTTTCCCACACACTGACCACCAGATATCCCAAGGTCTCAGATGCAGGGGCAATAAAAGCAAAAAATGCCAAGTCTGGGCTGAAACAGGAAGTGGGACACAAGTTTCTCCCGTTTGAAGGCCAAAAGGCAGGCTGCCAAACAGAAGGGCACCTCTCCCTGTGGGCCCAAGGTAGCCCATGTCACCCCACGTTACATTGTCATGTAAAACCCCTGCCTCTGAGTGCCTTTGGCCCTGGCAAAATGATCATCATCACAAAGCGGATGCACAGCTTGAGGTAGAAAGTGATGGAAACATCATTAAACTAGCCCAGAGATCGTCTGCCTGCATCCTCATTTTTACAACCTGATTTTCTACAGAAACAAGGTTCTCACAGCCTCACCACCCCTGCACCCCTCCCCTCCAATTCTCCTTCTTTTTGGACACTTTCAGCCAAACGGTGCAGGGGCTCCCAGTTATTACGGGAATGTAAGTGTTGGGAAGTTTGGTGGCGGATGAGAAGGTGATGGTGTGTGTTTAGCTTTTACTGGCCAGTGAAAGCTCAGGCACGTCCTTTACTCCACAGCATAAACCCAGCGGAAACCAGGCTTTGCTGGTTTCTGCCGCTCGTGGAACAAGTTGTATTATTTGTATAATTGTATCCTAGGAGCCCTAGTTTCTGTCCTGCATAGTCCCTGGCATGAGCACTATTTTCCACGGTCAGCCTAGAAGGAGAGAGCAGACATTAACCCCCTCCGTGCAAAGAGCAGATTCTCACATCAGGTTATTTCCATGCAGCCCTCCCTACGAGAGAAAAAGCCCTCCTAGGCCCGAGGCACCATGCAGAGAAATCGGAATGCCAGCAAGGGGTTGCCTCTAGGAGAGGTACAGGTGGCTTGGGAACAGCTGGGGACCCTCCTGAGCGGCTGCTTGAGCCTTCACAGCTCCCGCAGCCAGTACCATCCTCAAACCCCTGCCAAAACCCTCCAGTTCAGCCTCTCTTTCCAGCCATGAATCATAAACCAGCCCTTCACCAGCTGGGATAAGGCACAGGTCACCAAATGAAGGAAGAAAAAGAGATTTCTCAAGGGCCAAAGCAGATAAGCCCCTATGGTTTGACGTAACTTCCCTGCTTGTGCATCTCTGCTGGAGGAGAAGAGTGATGTTATGGTGGCAGTTGGAAATGCAGGCAGAGCCAGGTCCCTGCTCTGGGCCGCTGTGGAAGGTAACAGGAGCTTCATCAGGCAACTCCAGCTTGAGATGAGCAGGCCAAGCCACACATGGCTTGGAGTTTCTTGGGATCTGACTCTGGTTCATGCTGAAGAACCCCAGGTCCAGAAGGGGAGATCTCAGCCATCCCGGAGCACAGCCACCCTAGTCCTTGTTGTCTGAGTTGTCTTCACTGCTCCTCCTTAGACAACCTGAGCCACATCAACATTCCCACCCTAGCTGTTCCCATGGTCTGAGATCCGCCCCTAATTATGGGCAGCAGAGAGAAGAAGGGAAGCACAGAAGGGCTTGAGATTCGCGTCAAAAAGTGCTGGGATGGAGGGACACCAGCAAGAGAGCTGCAAATGTCCTGTGGATGAGGGCTAGGAGAGATGCAAGGTGCAGGACCAGGTGGTCCCTGGAGCCCCCCACCATCAGCACCTCCAAGGGCTCAGAGCCAGTCTGGGCATTTGCAGCGTAGGTTGTGGCATGTGTGGGGCTAAAGAGCTGGACCATGAATCTTCTGTTGAGCTTGGAGGGTCAGTCTGTGCTGCCCCAGGAAGGAAGAGCGAGTGGCAGGTTCAGGGCACTGCCAGCAGCTGGGCAGAGTGTTCCTGCATTTCCCAGTGCCCACAATGCTGACAGATGAGAAACACGTCAGGCAGAAAATATTTGGGGTTTTCTTCTGATAGTTGCTGCCTCTGTGCTGAGGACATGCAAAAAAAAAAAAAAAAAAAAAAAAAGGCTGGATCTTCTGTCAAAACCATTTCCCACTACTGCAATGTTTGTTAAGCAAAACCCAAAGCATTCCAGAATAGACTGGAGAAGACACCCATAAACCAGAGAAAATAACTTACAGTTAAAGAGGTTTCAGAACTGGATGATTTAATTGTTTCTGGATTTCATTTCAGCGTTCGTTTTTCCAAAGGTTTTAAAACACCTACTTAGTAGTAATGGCAAAGATATGTTCTTGGAGAAGTGTGAGTAGCTTGTAGAGACAATGTTTGAAAAATAATAAAAAATAATAAAACTTTGCTAACTCCCCAGAGCACAAAAATCACATTTGTCTGGGAATATACTTACAACAGCAGGATTCCACCAATATGTGAACCCAGCAGCTGGTATGGACTCAATCTCGGAGGCTTTCCCAGTGCCTTAGCAATTAAGTGACATTCTATCAGTCCCAAGCAGCAGAATTTCTTACTTCTCCCAACAAATACCCCGTCATCAATCTGGAAGCTCTGACGAGCAGGACAGCTGATCCCTGCCACAGATCACAAACCTCTGCTTCCCCTGTGAGTCAGCGCTAAGCACGGATTTCAGTGTGAACACTGGAATCACAAATCCAGCCTTGATCCTTGCCAGCAGAAAAGCTTGGATGAAGCATCTGCTGAAGTCTCTTGCTTGAGCGAGGGACTTTCCTGAGCTGGGTGCTCAGGGTCGCTGCCTCTCCCTTGGGACACAAGGGCATGGAAGCCTGGGTTGTTTTGTGTGAAGTCACCACCACCTCAGCACCGGGTCTCCATTCACAACTCCAGTTCATTCACTCCAGAGCATCGCCACGGCCAGATGTTCGTCACTCTTGTGTCACCCTCCAACTATTTTGCAGAGGTGGTAGGAGTGGCTTTTGGAAGACGTTTGAGTACACACACAAATACAGGCTTGAGCTGCTGTGTGTTTGGACAAATAAATAAGTGTAACTAATCAGTAGAAATGTTTTTATGACCACGAAAAGAGGATCCCAGCCCTGCCAGATAAAAAAATCCCCGTGGGGATTTTTAAGTGCACCCAAAACCAGCTGGACTAAGACCTTGCTTGTTCATCCCATGGATTTGTGTGGGCGAGGAATTTAAAAAATATGGGAAGTTTTTTAAAAAATAAAACTAAGCAAACAAAATAACCCCTCTGCCTCTTACCTCCACACAGTCTGAATGCTGGAAGAACAGCATGGCTGTGTGCATTGGGCAACGCAGCCCTGAGCCTGGTCTCTCCAGCCCTGAGCTGGACATGCAGCACTGACAGAGGTTGCTCCTGCAGTTCCCAGCACCCAGAACCAGCAGTTCCTGTCCAAAACAACCACTCATATACATGTATTCAAAAATACCTGGGTTTTCACTCCATTTATAACACACCTTGGAAGGTCAGCCTGTCTGGGAGTGCTTTTCCTGGCCTCAGGGCACGGCAGCAGCAGGCAAGCAGAAGTTCTAGTACAACACCAGTAGTAATGTTCTACCCCAGATAAAGCTGTCCCAGGCCCACTTGCCTTGATGTCCAGAATAGATGCTGACAGGACCTGGTGTTCCTGCTGGTTACGGGCAGTGATGAGCTGTTTCCATATCAGGAGATGGGTCTGAGAAGGCAAATGACATATCAGCAGCTGTTGCCTGGTGACAGCTCAAATGGAGCAGGGTGGGCTTGTTCTGGAGTCAGGACCTGTCAGGGGAGACAAAGCACAGCTCCAGCATCCACTGCCACCCTAAGTACTCTGAGATCATTGCAGCACCCAGGGAGCCAGAACCCTCCTCTGGGCAGGGCAGCCCGTCCTACTGAGGTCAGTAGGGCAGATGTGCTCAGCACCTGGCAGCAGGTCCTAGCCCTGATCCCTCTGAAAGCTGCAGCTAAAGCTCCCATTTAACTTCAATGGAAACAGCTTTTGGCCTGGATCTCAACTAAACCCATGACCATCAATGGCTTTGCTTGGGGTTTAATTCCCTGGATTAAAGGGAATTTGCCCTGCAGTCACTCAGGGAGCCCCAGCTCCCTGGGGCCCAGGGGCAGAGCTCAGCACCCACATCCCACCATCGCTCCGCCGCAGCCAACGAGAGCAAACCAACCAAGGGCCCTGGGTTTTAAACAAACAAACAGCAAAAAGAGAAAGAAAAAGAAAAAAAGAAGAGCATTTATTTCCCCTGCAGCTGTGCTCTCCCGGACAGAGGATTTCTGTGGCAGGACAATGATGCTTTATGCAGCGAGGTTAAGTTTCAGTTACTTGAAACTATCAGCTCTTGTGTTCGAATCATCTTATTAGCTCCACAATCAAACAAGGCTTCCCCATGGGCAAGGATTCGGTCATGCTGTTTAAACTGGACACAAAGGTCAAGCTGGATTTAAAGGGCTGGATTTAAAGTGATCTAATGGGAGCTGCCTAAAGCTGCTTTGGGAAGGGAGATACAGCCAGTGTGTTATTCACCCTGCTGGGAGAGGCGGGTCCCATGTGCTGAGCCCCATTTGTAAGAAAGAGGAGCACAAATCAAGCTCTAGAGCTGGGGTTTTGGTTCCCAAATGTCCCCTCTGATAGCAATTTACCACCATCCAGCATCAGTCCTGCTCCTCTCCAAAATTCTTAAGGTATCATCAGATCCAGTGTGACATTTCCAGTAGAATTGCACTTTAGCTTTCTTCAAGCAAACCTCCAAGCCAGTTCTTTCCTGGCAGCTGCCTCTCCCACCAGCACTTTGGGGAGGGCAGCACCTCTTCTAACTACCTATCCAAATTCCCTTCGTGACCCAGGTGGAAGGAAACAGCCCTAGATCCCATCGGTCGCAGTTAGGCTCAGCTTGGGAAGTTCCTCAGTATTTGGGACATCCCACAGTCAGCAGCACATGGCATGTGATGAAGCCAACACGCATTTCAGGGCTGCAAAGCTGAAGTGAGCAGATGCTAAAGCCTGAGTGGTGCTTGTGAGCTGAGGCTGCAGGGAGGCAGGCAGAGCGCAGGGAAGCACATGCTGACTGTCACCTGGGGAGGCCATGGCTGACCAGGGGTCTGCGTTTGTCCCCATGCAGGGGACAGGCATTTACAGACCAACCCGGTGCCATGCAAAGGCAGGGGAAAACGTCCCTCACGCTGCACGCGTGCGGAAGGCAACGTGCAGTGGAACAAGAGGAAAACAACTTGCCTGCATCTTTGCTCATACCAGAAGTGCTGCTCCTCCAGCCAGGACCTGAATCCCCGTCAGCCCCTGTACCACTGCAGCTTGGCACGGAGCAGGCAGCAAGCCTGAGAGCCGTGCTTGGACCTGCTCCAGCTCTGCACAAGTCTCCAAGGGAAAAATGTGGCTTCCATGTTCTGATCCACCCGCTTGCCTAGAGGTAAAATACATCACTGAGGAGCTGTAGAATGAAGATATGGTGTGGGATCTCCCCTGCAATCAGCTTGCTACCCTGCAGTTTTGACTACCAAAGGAAAAGATGCTGCATTACTAGACCCCAGTGCACAGCCCCAACTCCCAGGAACTATTGCCCTGGGAAGAGAAGGTGGGGAGCAAGACAGAATTCCCCAAGGATGCACAGGGACACACAAGGCCTTTCAAACTGAAAGCCTTTTTCTCCCTCTCAATTCCTTGAGATCTCAGTCCAGGGGAAGGAAGAAGCACAAATGCAGAGGAGTTAAGCAGAACCTTTCTAAAAGTGGCATGCACCATGCCCCAAAGCAGGACCAGCGCTGTGCCCCAGATGCACACACCTCTTCCCTGATCTCCCTTAGGTCCTGTCCTTGCAGGCACCACCTGAGCTCGCTGGCTGGCTCCTCATGCCAGGTAACACCCTGGCCTCGCCAGGCAAGCCCAAACACTCTGCAGCATGGAGCAGAAGCTCAGCTGGGCTTTCTGCATGAGCCAGCTCTGCCTGTCCCTCAGGGGCACCAGCCAAGAGCCAGAGCCACTGGTCAGGTGCTCAGGGGATGGCCGAGACATGGCCACCATTTCATATGTGGGTTCCACACCTTCCATCTTCAAGTAGCTCCTAAGTAGCTTGATTTAATGAGCCCACACGTTTCCACCCAAGCCCCAGGCTATGGGGAAATTTGCACAGGTGTGGCAATGTTTCATTACACAGCAGGATGGAACAGCTCCTGGCCCTGTGCACTGGAGCTTCCCAGAGCTTCCAGAGTGCTCTGGAGGCTCCCTCTGCATCACCCCTGCTCGAGATGTTCTACGTGCAGCCAACATGAGCCTGGGCACCACTGAACATTGGGAGAGGGGCTGGCACAGAGTACTGAGGATGGGCATGGAGTCCACCTCCCCTCATTGCTCCATCTGGTCCTTGCATCAATAGTCACCCAAGGTGTGAAAAGGCACAGGGTAAGTGAGCTAAATCCCGTAATTATTTAGTATAATTAACCACAGGATTGAAATGGGCCCAAGGAGATAGGCTGCTAAAAATCTTCCCTGCTCTTCTTTGAGAACCAGCCCTAACACAGGAAAGGCTTTGCCGTATCTTCCCAATGAGGGAGTGGAGAGGAGTAGGTCCTGCTTTTTGTTTTGCCTTTGTTGAATTAACATTGTTTTCAGAGATTGTTGATCCTGACTTCAAAGAGAAGCCGTGTCTCATCTCAGGCTCTGGCACTGCAGGATGCCAGCGTGACCCCACATTTCTGGACAGGTGCTCACACTGGTTTGGATCAAAGCAAGGGAGGCAGCTGCCTTCCACATCCCCATCAACCGCTTCCCAGGGCCGTGGCCAGCACCTTTCCAACGGGGATAATGAAATTAGTTCATTAATTGCTTCCATCCTTTGGTGTTTCAGGTGGAGCAGCTTACAAGAACCATCCATTCTGCATTTCTACACCTCCCCAATGCAAAACAGACCATTTTAAAGCATTTCTGGTACTCCAGTGGAGATCTTTTCAGTGAACCTGCTTCTCACTCTCACAAAATCAAACAGAGTCCTTCCTGGACAATACATAGTGGATGGGCTGCCCTTGCACCAGGGCTGGAGTGTTTCTGCAATGCTCTTCTGAGGTGATGGTGGGATGCAGGGATATCTCACAGCATACTGAGGCTTGGGATTTTTCACCAGAAATCAATTCAGCCCATAAAAGTTGTACTGCATTAGATCTCCCCTGGTGTTTCAGGTGCAGCTGGAGAACGTCACTGCGACTGTAAATGGGGAAATCCTCAGCTCACAGGACTGTGGGGTCCAACAACAGCCATCCTGGGTTCATAGCCAAATAGGCAATGCCCTCCTGTCACCTCCATCCAAACCCAAAACACACCTCGAGGCTCCTGGGGCTTTGAGCAAAGGCACCAAAAGCTGCATTATCATCCCTGGCCAGCCCCTCGCAGAAGGGCATCACCTCAGCATCTGCACACACTGCCTGCATTGGGGTATGAGGATGAAGACATCATTGGCAGTGCTTCTCCTGGGCTCCCTTCCAGCAGCCCTCGCTGTGAGGAGGGGTGACCAATTCCCGGAGCGGCTCTGTGCAGTCATTCTCTCCCAGCAGCCTTCTCCTCCCTGACATCAGCAGCAGGGCACAGCAGGCACAACAGTGGTCCCCTGCTGCGGGATTTGCTTCCAGAGGCACCAGTAAGGGAGCCTGGCTGCTCGCAGAGTGTGTCTGGGTGCACCCAAAGGAGGGAGCTGCCATGGAGCAGCAGCCCCCCAGGATTCCTGTTCAGTGAGCTGGGTGACACTGGTGGGAGAAGGCTCAGGGAAAGCAGGAAGGAAACAACCCACCCAGCTCAGTCTGTCTTGAACCTGGCTTGGGAGCACCCTCATGCTGCAGATAACCAGGAGTCCATGGGCTCAGCAAAGCCTCTGTCTACCCCAAGGACAAGATCCCGGAGCAGAGACTCCTGCTCTGGTCCAGAGCAGGAATGCAAGTGGATGCAGAAACCTTCATTTAAATGAGAGAAACAAGGCATTAGTGACGAACATCTTCCAGAGGAATTCCAACAGGAAAGGAGGCACTCACCCCTCACTGCAGCAGGGGTTTCTCCTCCAGTCTCTTTGGTGTACAGTGCACCAGGCCCTCTCTGCCAGGCAGAGAGGGCAAGGAGCTGTCCTGGAGGTGCTGGGTGCCCAGGCTGCTGACCCTGGGAGTGGGGCATCCCTCAGAGCCAGAGAGAGCAGCTTGGAGTAGCTCCCAAATTAACAGGAGTGGGGGCTGAGCTCCTGTGTTGGAAGTATTTAAAGATTTTCTGGGCTGGCATCTTCACCTCCTCGTCCACCCCAGCAGCACCCGCCATGGTTTTATCCAAAGATACTCCCAGTATAGCTCTCCCTGAAGTGTTGGGGCTGCATCCTGCCCTTCCAAAAGCTTTTCTCTGCTCAGGATGCCCCTGCCAACACACCCAC
Organism: Hirundo rustica; assembly: GCF_015227805.2. NCBI lineage: Eukaryota > Metazoa > Chordata > Aves > Passeriformes > Hirundinidae > Hirundo > Hirundo rustica. The sequence goes on along the minus strand of NC_053461.1, from coordinate 4,194,701 downwards.
AAACACTCACCTTCTGCCCCAGTTTCCAAATCAAATGTTTTAATTTAGGGCTGGATGAATTATTTCAAGTGGGGGGAAAAAAATGACAGGCAGAAACTGGAATTTTTCTGCCTTTTCCCAAAAAAACTAGCAGGAGCCATGTCTTTGCTTTTTGAAGTTCTTAAGAGGTTAGCCAGAAAATTAAAAACATTTGGTTTTTTCATTACTTCTTCCATTTTCTCCTCTCATTTTTTTGCTATGACAAAAAGCAAAAGAAGAAGAGAATATTGAAACCATCGAAAATCATTTACAAAAGGGAAAATCTTTCATTTCTCAAGTACAACACAAGCAAGAGTTTTAGTCTTTTTTAGCATCTTCACTTGCTACCTTCTTACTCCTAAAATTCAGCAGAACAGGGAGATATCTTAAAAGGAGAAAAAAAAAAAAACCAAAACCCTCAGTTCCAGAGATTCTCGTGCCCAAGAGACATTGCCAAAACTCACTGATATTTGAAAAGTCAATATACTACCACTGGAACAGCGGTGGTGGTGGCAATAGCCAGGAATTGATTCCAAATTAATTAGGTGTGAGGGTGTTTTTACCATTTTGTGTTCCCTTTCATGCCATTGGGGCTCAATAAGAGGCTGCAGTGTTCCCCTTTGGGGCTCAAAACTCCCAACCAGAGACAGTAACGTTTCTCCAGGCTGGGGACAGCAGCAAAGCCACACACAGCTGCTGTGAAGCTGCATAGCTGGGGTTTGCTCATTTGACTTCCAAACACAGTGCAACTTGAGAATAAGCTTCTCCTGAGCAACTTCCATGACCAAGCCCAAGATACTCACGGATCCCTTGATGGCTGCTCTGCCAGCAGGAGAGGATGCAGTCAGGAGTGGCTGGATCTGTCCGGAATGCTGACAGTCAGCTGTCCACAGTTTGTTCAGATGGCCAGGGGACACCAGCTCGGGAATGAGGTGTCCTTGCATGTCCTAGAGCGAGAGAAAGAAAACATATCACATGCAGGTTGTGTGTAGCTCAACGTGCTTCAGAGGTGCTCTTTAAGGGGCCTACAAGCTCTTGCAAATCAAATGCACCTAAATACCAAACGGATTTCAACCTAATTCCAGAGGTAACACCACCTACTCACATGCCAAAGCAGGGAGCAGACGGCTTGCTAATTAACGTGTCTCCTTCATGAATATTGCACTTCCCCAGGAGGAATTTGGTGCTCAAGCAAAAGGCTGCTGAAATCGAGCCAAGCTGGGTTGAGCAGCGAGGATGCTTTGAAACTGCTGAGATCCCTCTGGCAGGGCTGGTGCTAAAGCCAGCCCCTGGTTTTCACACCCACTGGGTGAGTCAGTGGGTGCTACCCGGGTGCCACCTCCAAAACACACACTCAGCTCACAGCCGCATCTCGGGGGACACAGCAGAGGTGGTGGCAGGGACGGGAAGGGGAAACACAAAACCACAGGATGTTTGTGGTCCTGCATCTCTGTGACATTTGACAGTACCTGGGGCCTAACCTTTTTTAAGCCACAACCAAACCCTTCCCTAGAACCTTCTGGGAGCTTCCTCTGGCTGCAATACCCGCCCCGGCACTGCCCTATTTTCTGTTGTGAGCAGCCATCTGGGCAGTGTCCTACAGTCCCATCCACACACAGCTGTCACACAGCCCAGGGAAGGGCCAGCACACCCCCACACACCGTGCTGGGAAGAGCCAGCTTTGCCAGCCCAGTTGGAGCCAATTACACAGGTTTTCCTCAGCCAGGGCTTTCAAGGCTCTCCCATGATGAGGTATTACCCTGGTCTCTATCTGTTTCCCCTGACAGCCTCCTTTGATGTTACCCCATGAGACTGAGCGAGGAGCCACCACAGAAACCTCACCAAGATACATCTGGCACTCTCAGAATGCAGCAAGGTTCCTTGGTGTCCTTCCCACACCAGCATCCCCGCTCCCACTACGGCACAGCTCAGATGCCTCGTCCTCCAAAACCCACGTGGTGCCTAAATCCTGTTGGTCTTGCGGATGGTTGATCCCGAAGTAGAAATTACGCTCCTAAGTCCGCTCAGGAATCTCACTTTACTAGCTGTAGTTGAACTGGGCAAGGAAGGCCAGGTCTGACCACATTAAAAGGGTTCCTGCCCTTTTTAACCAAAGTGCTGGAACTGCAGTGCTGGGGTCAAACGACTCATCACGTCAGATCCCTGCAAACTCAGCCACGGTGCTGACAATGCTGGAGAGCAACAACCAACAGTCCCAACAACATCAACCAACACCGGCGGCCTACCAACAGTCCTATCATGGCCTCAATTGGAAGAGACCTCTGGAAGCACCAAACAGACCTCTTTGGACCACACCACATCTCCAGAGGAGATCATCACTGGCCAAGCCAAGAGTCCTGCCCAGCTCCTGCTCTTCAGACGTTAAAGTCAAGGGCTGTGTGAGCACTCCCCACAGCCTGGCTGTTGGCATTCAGCCCATGACAAACAGCCACCCCAGCAGCAGGCTCCAAGCTGAGACTGGATCCCACACCATTAAAGCCACTTCTGAGAAAAAACACAGCCCATGTTATTACCCTGTGGGACAAGAAGGCTTCAGAGACCTGTTCTGTAGCCCTTTCTGGACAATCACCCTTTAAATTTAGCTCTTACTACACGTGTGCATGAAAACTGCTTAGCAGAGCAAAAAAAAATCCCAGAAAATTCACTCAGTCTTCATTAGCATTTCCAGGGTTGTACAAACAGCCTCCCTAGCCACTGGAAAGTCTGCCTTTACCCAGCCAAAATGCTCTTTTGCAAGTCATTTGAGCTCTTACCTCAGAAAACTCCTTTCCTGCCCGCACACACAGGGAAGGAGCTGTAATCTGACTTTATTATGGTCATGCATGTGCTGTTGCCATGGAAATGGACAGGATACCACTGGATCCAACTGCAGCACGGCCAGGCACAGGCAGGCACCACAGCCAGGATCCTTGAGGCAATGCTGCTGGAGAATCCCCCTTGGCCAGCTTGCTAGAAAATCCCCCAACCAACAGCAGTGAAACCCCCTCAGAGCAGGAACCTGAGGGTAGCACCAGTGGCAAGCACAGCAGAGACCACTGGAGACCACTTGACACTTATGGTGGCAACAGTGCAGCTCTTGCTTTGTCATTAGCTCCCTTGGAAAGTTATCAAGTCAAGGGAAAAACATCTCCAAATGTTTCTTGTTCTTCAGGTGACTGTGCTCAAGGACTTGGTGTCTTCAGTCACTTGTCCAGTCAAGTCAGCCCTGTGCAGGTGTGACATGGGCCACCACAAGAAGAGAGAAAGTCCTTGCAGTGAAAAGCAGCCTGATGCACCTTCCTCACACTTGAACCTGCAACCTGCAGCCACTCAGGAAAGTAACAGCAGCCTTGCTGATGGGGGTATTTACACAGAGCCTGGAGGACAAGCTTAAGTTGTGATAATAACAGAGGTTATAAATTCCTGGAGAAGCCGTCCTCTCTTAAGCATGATAGAAACCGTCTTTGCCAGGGGAAGCAGAGTTTAAACCACGGCTTGCCAAGGGCTGCCTGCCAGGGAAAGATGGGTCTACACATGCCCCTTCTTCTTCTAAGCTCCTGGCATCCCTCACAATTGCTGCTGGAAACAGGAGATGCTTCCAGGCTGTACTTATCTCCTCCTTCAGGTCTGTGCTCAAGCCCTGTGCTAGGCAGGGCTGGCGACAAGTCCAAATCCAAGGCTCAGGCAGTACCAAAAAGGACCAAAAAGGACCACATTCAATCCTGCAGCAACCTGGCCAAGGGGGCAGGATGGAGGACAGCTGTCCTGGAGCTGAACAACAGCAAGGGCTTTGGAGTAAGGAAAGATGAGGGGCAGACAAGCCCTGTGAGTTTAGGAGTTACCAGCATGTCAAGCAGAAAGGGCTCCATGTTCAAGGCCAGATTGCACAGGGGCTTTGACCAAGCTCATCTAGTGAATGGGCCTGTCCAAGGCAGGGAGTTGGAACTCAATGATCTTTAACGTCCATTCCAACCCAAACCATTCTGCGGCTCTATGATGATGCAGATTGTGAAGGAAAGTAGAATAAAAACTTGATCCATTGAAGACAGAGAGAGGACAAATTTTCAGCTGTCACATGTGGGACTTGATGAAGCAAAAATGCTCATCTAAGGGGGAAGGAAGGAAGGAAGGGCATCACAGCACCAACCTGCTCACTGATGTCCAACTGCTCCATCACTCTGGGCTGTGTGGGGAGTGTCAGCGCTCCAAACCCCTCAGCCTTGAGCAGCATGGAAATGTCAGGGGTGGACCCAGTGCCTGTCGCCGAGGTTCAGCTCTTTGTCGGGAGAGGAAGGCTTTCAGCATCCTGTCATGCTGGAGCCAGCACGAGTTCTCTCCCAGGCTGGTGTTGGAGCCATGGCAAAGGGAGATTCCACACCGAGCACATGGCTCTGTGCTGCACCCCGAGCTGCCTGCATGGCTGAGCTCCCTGCTCACAATTACACATCTGCCCCTTCCTCAGGCCCTTTCACCACCCCAGACATGCAATACCAACCAAACCTGGCAACGGCCTCTCATTTACCTTCCCAAGGGTTGAAAGAACCTGGCCAATATTTATAGCAGCAAATCAAGCCAGTAGTGCACTGGCTGCTTTGAGAAAAATAGCTGAGGCTTTTCTGAGTCCAAGATTATTTATTATTCATCAAATTGGGCTCCAGCTTCCCCTTTCAATTTTAGGTGTTGTTTTTCCTAAAATATGGATTTTAGTTTTATGATGAGGTTTTACTTAAGGATTAAAAAGGAGGACACAGAAAGGTAAAACGGGAGAAAGGAAAACAGGGTGATAAAAAAAGGCATTCTGTAAAAACAACAACATTTTCAGCAAACAGAATTTACCCTCACAGAAACCAGCAAAGGCCAGAACATCAACAAAAGTGACAGTGCACATTTTTTTATGAATTACTTCATATGAATTGCTCAATGAATCGAGAGCCCACCAACACCTCTACCAGAGCCAAAGTGTCACAGCTAACAGAAAGTGTCCCAAATTGGCTGTGGGACCAAGTATCCTGTCAACCAGCAGGATCCCTCTGGGAGGGCTGGAGCAGGCAGGAGAGGCAGGAAAAGACACTTGGCTGATGCAAGACTCTTGCTCCGAGCACCTCGCTCTCCTGTCAGCCACCTGGAGCACATCTGACAAAGCCAACTGACCACAGGGCCGTGAGAAAAGGATGGGATCTGCAACTGAATTACCACATCTATTTTCTCCAGGGCTTGCCCAGTAGTGAGTCATGCCAAGAAGAGGCTTTGAGCAGGGTCTGGACCTGGGCAGATAAAAGCAGCGTTATTTGTGTGTGTTTGCTTGAATCAGTCAGAGAGAAAAGCGCACAACGCATCAATCCCGAGAAATAAATACGGCATCGTAGGGGCTTACCCAGGAGAGATGTCCTGGGAAATGCTCTCCTTCATTCATCATCTGCCCAGGGAGGAGAAAGCACGTTGCAAGAACCAGCCATGGCCAGGGGAGAGGTGCCAAGGCACAGGACACCCTGTGCCTACCAAAGAACTGCGATGGTGGCTGGGGCAGAGAGTGCCCAGCACTACACAGGGCTGGGAGTGAAAAGACTGCATCAGATCTTTCTGGCGTTGTTCCTCCTGAGTGTTCCCCTTTCCCTTAGAGAAAGGCACCCCCACAGCAGAACAAAACTCCTGTCTCAGAGGTGGGAGAAAAAGGGATGATCCCTTCCCCAGCACCAAAAGCAAGGCAGAACTGACTACGGCTCCATCCCACTTGGCATGAGGCTGCAGTGTGCACACGGTCTCTCCCTCCTGCACCAGGGACCCAGTGCTGTGGGGTCAGGGTAAGAATTGCCTACAGATGCACACGTACACTCTCCTACAGTGATTCCAAGCCCTGAATAGGGAGGGAAAACAACCAGGAAAGCTTCTTCCCTGGGCAGAGTCTTCTGGGAGAGCCACCACAAGGGCTCTAATGCAGTCAGGCAGGCATTTCCCATTTCCCTGGTTACTCCAGCTATGAATGCTCTCACACCTGTGTTACAGGTGTTCTCCACTGCTGCAGGATCACGTCAGGACAAGCTTTGCAGTCCCCAGGGCTTGAGCAAGTGCAAGTCAGACAGGCAGAGCCTGAGTGTGTCTCTTCCACGCCAAGGGGACAGAGAGACAGCGAGAACCACTTAAATGAGGAAAAACAAGTTCACAAAAGGGGTGCTGCTTCATGGAATCAAATCCACCACAAAAATCCAAACCCAAACCTGACACCTGGATGTTGGTGGGAAGAAGGCTACAGAGCTTAGGATGGAAGACCAGGAAGAGGGAGAGAGCAGCACTTGCAGTAAGGGACCATGATTGGAAAGAGAAGAACCAGGCTGAGGAAGACACCAGGGAAGGCAAGAGACACCTCCACAGCAAGAAACAGATGGTCCAAAATGACAGGCAGGTCCTTGCACGTCACGTCAGGCACCCTGGGTAAACATTCACTGCTGACATTTCACACCTACACAAGGCTGCATCATCACATCTCAACACCCAGAAGGGGAGACAACATCCTCGCTGCACTTGTCCCCAGTGCCAGATCCTCCAGCCCAGATCTCTGGAATTAGACTTCAGGTCTGTTCCCTGGAGAGTCTATGTGGAAGGTCTGTGTGTGAGAAAAGGCAGTCCAGTTAAATTGTTTTGTTGCACTGAAGAGCTGCTGTGCCTGAGACATTTCTGCTCTGGAGGTCTCCAATTTACTTGGCCACTTTTCCTTTGCTATTCAGTCCAGGGAAAAAATTCGCAAGGATTTTCCAGAGGCACAAAAGTTTTTGAATTCTCCTTGATTTCCTCTTCAACCCAAGGGTCACAGCAGCCTTCCAAGGCTTGTGGTGAGGGGCCACATCACCTGGAAGGGGACACCACAAGCATCAACGAGGCATTTTGTCATCCAAGGCCAGAGGGAAGCATGCAGGTGTCACTAGCCAAGCAGGTAACATCACAGCAACAGCTTACCGAGCCAGGGTGTGTGATTTAGAGAGCCTTTTCCTTCCTGACATCTTAGAAATTAGCTCTGAGGTCCTAATGCTTCGATCATTCGAGAGTTTATCTTCCCCCATCTTCACGAGCTTCAACACAGGACAAACTGAGCAGCTTCTTACTTGACTGAAAAAATGCTGAATAAAACAAGATGAGTAGGCTTTAGGAACTGGGCAAAATGGATTCAGATCTTGCCAGAAGCAAGAACAAGTTGCACCTGGATGCAATTCCAAGAGAGTGCTTTGAGCACAGGGGAGCAGCAAAAATCCCAGCACTGCCCTGACCAAAGTCAGGCTATATCTGGGATGGGCTCAGGGTAAAGGAAGTGACATTTTTTTGCAAAATTGCTGTTCACCCAAATCTTTCATCCAGCTTCACTCACAGCAAGTCAGTAGATGCTGGCTGGCAACAAATGCCATCTTGCTGATGTTGCAGAACGACTCCCACTGAAATTGACTAAAATTGACTAAATTGACTCCCAAAATTTCCACCTTTGGTAAGGAAAATTTCCACCTTTGGAAAAGAAAATTTCCCCCATTGCTACCAAATGAGAAGTCTATTATATTTCAACAACAGCAGGGAAATCATAACCACTTGTCCTTTGGAAGGCTAAGAACACCTAAGCAATAAGAAACAAGCAATTTCAAAGAGGACAATAAATATTCTCTTTGTCATTAAAAACAGGGTCATTTTTTTCCCCTCAAAGACCCCAGAGGTCTCTAATCATGAATGAATACCAGAAAACTGCTGCTTGATTCCTCTTCCACAACATGACTGAGAATATGAAAACATCTATGGTGACTACGTAGCAGAAAAAAAAAAAAAAAAAAAAAAATCAGAATTACCTCTGAAAGAGCAAGTTCCTGATAATGGTTGTGGCCATTACACCTTATACCTGCATTGCAAAATGAGTTTGTGCTAAGGGCAACTAACACCTTCCACCCCAAAACATTTCTATCAGATCTGGAGTCTGCTGGAAAACAAAGGCACTTTTTTATGGGAAAAGATTCACAGTTGTTTTTCTATCCACACATGTCAAAATTGGAGCGGGAAATTAGGAAAGACAGCTAATCAGAGAAATCAATAGTGTAACTATTTCCACCAAGGTACTTGTCCATCCTTGCCCAGTGACTGTGTAACCTGGCACAGCTCACAACCCACCCAGGTCCTGGGCAGAGGGAAAGTTTTTTGTGCAGCATGTACTTCAGACACTTCCTTAACACCTGCAACAGTTATGACGCATTTCCAAGAGCTGTCAGCTCTACCTCAGCTCTCAAGCACCTCAAGAAAGGCAGTCAGCATTTCTTCTAGACCCACCTCAGCTCCTGATGGAAGGTACATAACCATGGCACACTCAGCACTGCTTCCAGTGACATCAGCTCCTTCAGCCTAGAAGCCAAGGAGTTTTCCTGACCCGAGTCCTAAGATTTAATAACTTAGACCTCTGAAACAGCCCGCACAAAATGAGCTTGTGCAGAAACACTGGATGGGCTTTGAGAAGAGCAGGCATCTGCCCTGGACTGAGGACATTCTTGCTGCAGTAAAACCCAGATCCTTCAACAAGAGCTTACACGGGTTAAGTGTTTCCTACCAGCGCAGATGTTCTGTTTCAGAAAGCTGGGGAGAAGCTGGAGGGCCACGCTCCCTAGCCTTCACTCACCACATTCTGAGTGCCATTTGCAGCTCTACAACATGAATCCTCACTCTCTAGGGCAGTACAGAGACTCCAAGCATGGGGTCCAGAGGAAGTCAATAGTTGAAGTCAGCCAGCCCAGAGGCTTTCCACAAGTATCATGCACCAAAGACAAGTTATTGAACGCTTCCCTTCACAGCCAGGCATCTGCTGCTCACCCAGCCACGCCACAGCAACTACCTGGTGAACTCACTTCTGCTCAAACCTGTAAGCTTTTGTTGCAGAAGGCACAGCTGAGGGCATTTAGATAAGAGATGGCATTTAAGATAAGAGGAGCTATGATAATCCCCTGATTATGCCTCCCATGCAGCCTAATCTGTCCCCACAATCTGCACACAGAGACCACCAAAGCACTGTTCCCACACCGCCGGATGACCCACGGACCCCCAGGCACCATCCAAGGAGCGCTGGGTGATGAGGGGCAGATGAAGTGCACACAGCTTGGCCAACCTCATCTGCCTTTGATCTGCAGTTTATTGTCTTGGCATGGTTTAGGGAGCTAATCCTTCCCTGTGGCTGGAGGGGGACACCACCTCCCCAGCCTCCTTCAGCTGCACAGCCCCACACAGCATGGGGTGAAGGGAATTGAGCTGCCTAGGGGCAGGTCAAGCTCACAAGCTTAGGGGAAGTGTTGAGCACATCCAAATTGTGTGGATTTTGTCTGAAATCCTTCTATTCCACAGCAGCCAGCCTAAGCAGCAAGAGCCTCACCTCCTGGCTCCTTCCCCTGCCTATTGCAGCAGCCTCTCCTCGTGCCCTGAGCCACCCTGGGCAATGGTGAAAGTGGGGGTATCACCCCAAACGCATTGGAGGAAGATGTAACACTGCCTGAGCAACCCACGGTGTGCAGTGCAGGTGTAACACAACCAGCCAGGGCAGATCCTATCCAGCACAGGCTCATCTCATCAGCACAAGCTCCGTGGGTCAGGTTTGAGAGGCGACTTCACACTGCGCATTATCAGGAACACACCACGTATGGCACTTGCTGGACAACAGGAAATGCCTTCTCTTGCCCTGTCCAAGCCAAGTCACCGAGCCACACAGCACTGAGGCCAGAGCACCTTGCTGCCTGCCCCCATCCTGCTTGGAATGGCAGATTCCCACCAGCCTTGGCTGATCAGAGCGGTGGGAGAGTGGTGAGAGGCTGGGAAGGAAAACTTAAATTTGGGGTTTGCACCTGAAGCCCAACACTAGGGAAACCAGTCTCAAAGTGGTGGTGATTGTTCCACACCTGATGCTTGAGGTTGTCAGGAACTGCAAATTCTGAGCATATTCAGGGTGAGCCAAAAAAATGGACTTGAAGCAGGGACGCACTCCTGGGTCACTCAGCACAACACAATAGGGAGAAAGACCTTTTAGCAAGAGATGGAGTCTGCAGGGAAGAAAAAAGGAGAGAAGGAACCCTCACTTCTCAGAGGTCTCCAGTGAACCTAACAGGAATGAAACCCTCAGGAGACAAAGAGGAAGAAGTAAGACAAAAAAATCCAAGTGTAGAAACCATCCTGTGAAGAGTCAACAAGGGAGGAGGTTTGGTGTGGAAGACAAGAAAGCCTCTTGAGAAAGCACTCGAGAGATGAGGCATAAGATGCACAGGAAATGAAACAGCACCCAGAGCTCTGCACCTGGGCTGTCACCCAACCAAAGACATTTCAACACAACCATGAGCTATTTCCTCAGCCAAGCATGGACACTGGTGAGGGATGCAGGCAACTGTGAGGACAAGTCTTTAGGATGCTGTTCTGCAACCTCCAGAGAGACTGGTTCATCCTCAGCGGCCTCTGCTGTGACTGACATTTCCATCTCCTGGACTGTAACAACAGAGGGGAGAGCATCACTACAGTGGGGTTCCTTATAGCTTTCCATACCAGCAGGTCTTTCATCAGTAACTCTGGTACCATGTAGCTTTGACTTCCACAGCACCATTTCACACAAATATTATCCCTGTCTATAGAGAAAAAGGCCAAGGTCTCCAGGGTCAGGTCTCCAGCTCCAGCTTGGGACAGCGAGTGCAGAGCCAAACCAAACTTTCGCTGCAACACCACATCCCTACCCAAACTCTGGGGTGCCTTCCAGTAGGCAAAGCCACAAGTGTCCCATGGGAGGCCAAAAGAAACAGAAACACAGGTGCTGATCTTGACTCAGCCACTGCAGCTGCAAAAGCCAGCTGAGGCAGGGGCAGGACAGCTGGATGCTCCAGCCACGCCACACTCCCACTGCCAGCAGCACCCAGCCAGCTTCAACCAAACCTGCCTCGCCATGTCCCAGTGGAGGTCACAGCACAGCCACCTGTGGTCTGAAACAAGTCACTCCACCTTCCAGTGAGTCAGGATCCCTGTCCATGAAGAGGGGTCAGAGTATGACCTCTCCCATCTCACAGGTCTCCAGCAAAGACCCCGAGGATGCCTGTGCAGTGATGGGATTATGAGACATCCCCCATCTGTGTGACAGCTTCCACCAGGCAGGAGAGCAGAGAAACCTTCAGCAGGGATGTGGTGGGTCTCCAGAAAGGATTGTTGACTGGAGAAAAGGGCTGTTCCCAGCACTGGCCCAGACTCTTGGATGTAGTTTGACTCACACACATACCAGCAGACACAAGTGGTACATGTTTTTCCTTCCAGCCCTGTGTTGTCTCACAGAACTGGGCCTGAAATCCTTTTGAAAGGGGTTTTGCAAAACCCACCAACTGGGACCTCAGCTGTGAGGTCTGCAGAAGCCCGTGACTGCCAGGGTGTGATGGGAAACACGGTGCACACAGTTCTCAGTCAGGCCAGGCTTCCTGAGAGGCTACAGGAAAGTAGAGGCTCCTGGGCTTGGTGGCTGCACTGCCTTGCCACTCACTGCAGACAGACAGACACACACACAGGCTCCAACCACGGGAGTCACTGTCCCTTTGTCACTCACTCAGCCTTGAGCTCTCTGAACACCTTAGATGCCAGTGTCCATTTCAGGCCAGTCTTGAAACCAGGGAGAACCTTTTCCAGTGCCTACTGGAGATTTATCATTTGGCATTTCAGCACCTCTCCACTTCCAGCAGCTTCTCCCAGAGCTTGGACTCCCAGGACAGGGCCAGAGCTTGTTGCAGGATGAGTGGCAGCTGATCCCGCAGCTCTTTGATCCAGACTGTGAACTGCTGGGGCGGATTAAAGAAAGGACTTCAGCTGATCTTCATTAGCTTTCTACTGCTCCTTCCCCAACTTGTAAATTAGCAAGCATTTGCATCCAAAAGGCTGGCAAGCCACCCCAGTGGGGCTAGGGCAGAGGCACTTTGCAGAAGGGGGCAAAGGGGCTTTTGAGTGAGGGGAGAAAAAGACTTTCCGATCTACCGGGGCCAGGCTGGAAAATCCAGACAACGCAGATGCAACCTGGCTTTCCCCTCCCCTCTGGTGCCACGGTGGAGCCCGGTACAGGGCCGGCCAAATGACCACGTGAGATTTCAAAGCTGCCTCCCAACTTTAATAGGTGGGAGTGCAGGAAGAAAAACAGCCCCTCAATCACCACACCGATTTTCACTGCTATTAAATGTAATCATCCCTGCTCTCTTTCATCTTCACTTCTGTGAGAGCTGGCAATGAAGGCAGCACATAGCGAGGAGAGGCAGAGCGGGGGAATTGCAGCAAAGAACGAAACCTCCAAGATGCTCTGGCAACCCATGGGGAGGGAGCACAGGACTCAGGGAAACCAACTGCGATCAAAGGGTGGGAGAAGGGACCGGACACAGAAACTTCCTCAGATTTGTTTCTCGCCCTCACCACAGCTGCAATGTCTCCAGAGCACTCTGAGCCTGCTCAACACACCAACAGCCCATCTCAAGGGTGTCATAAGAGTTTTCAGCATCCTCTGCAGCACAGAGCATGGACCACACCTCCCATCTCCCACCTGGGCTGCCAAATTCAGAACACCAATCCCACGGCCCACTCGTATTTCTGGCCCTGCTTCACTGTGTGACCTGCAGGTACTCAGGCAAGAATTTCTGCTTCTGTCCCCATTACCTGGGCTGCTGTTACAGCATTTTCATGGACAATCCACCCCTTTGTGCTCAGGTGAATTCCTCTCTCCAGCAGAGACGCTGAGCTGAAGAGAAAGGCCATGCCAGCGGGCAGGTTTTCACCTTTTCCTCAGCACACCTTGCTCCAGACACTTTGTGGTAAGCTTTCCTTTTTAAGATCTATTGATTTCATAAATAATAGAGTGAAAGAAAGAAACACATCACACAAATACACTAGTCAAATAATCTCTCCCTTAGGAAACAAACAGGAGCTACAAAGAAAAAAACAGCCCAGCAGGCAAGCATTGATCTTTAAGCAGGAGAGCAAGTGGCATTAGAGTTATTTGTCAATTAACTTAACAGCACATAGATAGGCCAGATTCAAACAGGTCACCTTGGGGGTCTTGCTCCACAAAGAGGAGTCTTGAAACCTACCTTTCTCATTCCAGGAGCACTCAGCAGTTTCTGCAACACCACAGCTACCTCTGTCTTGGTTCTGCTGGCTGATGTCCACAGGGGACAACTACCAAAAGGCAAAATCTTCATCCCTAACTCCTGGAAAAAGCCCCCAGCCTAGAGAACCCAACTTAGAATGAGAAACTTTTCCAGCCACAGACCTGCATCAGAAGACTCTGACACAGAAATCAGAACCCACTGCTCCCAGGCTGAAAAGAACAGTGTGTTCTGAAGTAACCACAGCCTAGAGCAACAAAAGGAAAAGGAAATTCCTAGGCTTTCACAGGATGAAAATCAACTCACAACCCTGGTTAGCACAAGAGACCTGCTTCACCACAGGGACCAGGTGTAACAGGAGACAGGCAGAGCCTTTGTGGCTGTTACAGCATCTCCAGGTGGCAGAATGGATTCACACACGGGGAACAGCGATGCTCCCCTCATCCCCTGCCCCATACCATGCTGCTAGGAGGATCTCGGGTGCCCAGCACACTCCAAGGTGCTCATTTCAGCTGAAACAGGCAGAAGTCCTTTCTCCAGTTGGAAGCTCAGCTCTGGCTGTGAAAACGTGAGGAGGGAATCATTGCCAAGAGCAGTCACCCCAGAGGGAAGTGAAACCGTGCAGGAGCTCCATCCAGACAGCTGCTGAGCTTAACCCTTTCAGTCACCAGCTGCAAGAACAGCTACCACCAGTGGCACATGCTCCACAAAGCCACAAGCTCTTGCAGTAAGCAGAACCAGCCTCAGTAGCTTTCCCCAGCAGAAATTTGCAGAAAAATCCTTGTGCCACACAGAGCACCACTGTATCCTCAGCTTGCCTGGTCTCTGGAAGGCAGCAGTGAATTATTAGCTGCATGGAAGGTGCCTGCAGGGAGCAGAAACAGTGAGGGAGAACAGGGGTGACAGGTTTTTGGCACCAGGTCACGGCACTGATTCAAGCCTAGCATTTCTGTGACAACAGAATGGTGTGTTTCCAGCTGTATTGCATTATCAGGGAGCAAGGGATGGAGTGAGTATAAAGAAATCTAAAGGTGGCCACTGGGGAAAGACTTCCCTGCAGATGGCAAATTCCTGGCCTTGAGCAGTGGTCACCTGGCCTGTCTCAGCTGCAGCTAAGCAGAAAAGGAGCCTCTGCCAGAACCTGTCCAGGTGCTCACGATGCTCATCTCATCCCCCTCTGCTTCCCCCAGCCCACAGCACTCTCTCCCAGCTTGCTGGCTTAACCATGTACCCTCACCTTTGCTCAGAACTGATACCAGATAACTTCAAACTCCACCAGAGGTGAGAGCCACCACTTGTGCAGTGCAGCACGAAGGCTCTCAGCACACCTTTACCAGCAGCATGGGCTGCTGTGCTACACGGAGACAGGGAGAAAGTAAGGAATGCCAGAGACCTGTGCCCTGGAAGCCTATCACTCTCTTCACTGGCACCCCACATTCAAATCTCTGACAAGCTCTTCTTTTATAGAACTTGTACCTCGACAGAGGAAGTAATTTATAGACATCTCCCCTGACAAGAGCAGGGGGATTGAAGCGTGATGTCTGCCTGCAGTGACAGCTGTTGCAGAGCTACAAATCCCAGCTTTCTCTGAGACACACATAAAACTTCCTACAGCACACTAAACCCAGGTCAAATCACAGAGGAGCATCAATAAGAGGATCTTCTTTCCCAGTTTATTTCCTTTCCAAAACTACAGGTGATCGTGTCCTGCCACTTGAGCAGCACTTGCAGACCAACCGTTTCTAAAGGCAAGAGAAGAAACACAGCCCTGCTCTCACGTCAGAGTGACAAACCTTTGTAAAACGAAGAGCTTCCCTCCCCTCCTACTCACTTGTTTCAAAAAACACTTCCTTCAAAAGCAGCTCTTTAAAGAGGTTATATAATAAGTGATTTGTGCCACAAGGCTGGCTAGTTTTAGCCCAGCTACTTAGATCATAGCTGGATTTTATTTCCTGGTTAGCTGGCAGACTCCTGTCCAGTGAGTGCCTGTGGGCAGAGGATGCTCCTGGCCATTGCATTTCCCAGCCAGGAGAGTCAGTACCACAGTGCTCTGCTGTTTCTGCCTGTTCAGTAATGAGCTCTGCTGTTGCATCTGTCCAATTCCAGCTCCCAGACAGGAAGGAAAGTGGGCAGTTCTTGAAGATTCTTACTTTTTCACAGATCACGGTTATGTTTAACATGCTCCATACTCACAGCAGCCAAAAAGCCATTTGCAGCAGCACCAGGCTCCCCAGGGGCCAATCTCAGAACAAAGAACCCTTGCTGAAAGTTTAGTGAGGTCATACGTCTGGCAAACGTAATGGCAACAAATTAAACTACTTTTTTAAGAACTTGGCTTCCACCATGCCTTGGAGAACCAAAACAAAATCCTTAACTCTTCATAGCCTCCCCCTGCACAGAGCTCAGCACACGAGGTTTTAAAGGCAGGATTTGTCCTAAAGCAGTGCAGAGGCCATGTCAGTCCAAGGACAAACCACAGGCTGCTCCTCACTTGGCTGCTCCACTGCTCCTCGAGTTAACAGATTCACAAATGGGAGGCTGCAGATGTGCCCACATTAAAAAAAAATCATGAGTGTAAAAATAAAAGTGGGTTTAACTCATTCCAGAGGCTACTCTCCCCTCAGCACACTAAAAGTGTGGTGCTTAGTGGATAAAGCATTGGAGCCTCAAGACAAGTCAGGCAACAAGATTTGAGCTCCTCAGGTTTGTTTTGGTGGGTTTTGTTTGTTTGTTTTTTGTTTTGTTTTTTGTTGTTTGTTTGGGTTTTTTGTTTGTTTTTTGTTTGGTTTGGGGTTTTTTTGAGATTGTTGCTCAGTCTTTAAGCACAAGGATTAAAACGTCAATCCTGTAGTTTCCAAGCCTTACCTGCCTCTCAAGCAATAGCCACCTTCAGAAATGCTGGTACTTTTTAAGTACTATTCCAGGTAAGAGGGTTGTAAAGGGGAAAACGAAGTTGCTGAGATTTAGGATAAAGAATGTAGATAATACTGTCAGAATCTTTTGAGAATACCTTTCTTGCCACCTAAATCATATAGAGGTTGTAAGATTCCCTCTCTTCCTGACTCCCCACTCCCATCCACCCTGGGTTACCTCTACAACATGGAACAAGAAGTTAAGAACAGCAATTTTCCCAATGTGCTGCTTTTGATTGGGATAGAATTATCTTCTTATCCAGCAGCTCCTTTGGGGCTGTTTCAGATTTGTGCTGGTAACAGAGTCAATAACTCAGGGATGCTTCAGTTACTGCTGAGCAGTGTTTACACACAGCCTTTTCTGTTCCTCACCCCACCCCAAGAGAGGAAGATGGGAGACAAGGAGTTGGGAGGGGACAACCAGGACAGCTGAGCCCAACTGATCCAAGGGATATTCCAGCCCATGTGGCATCACACTCAGCATGGAAAGCTGGGGAAAGAGGGAGAAAGGGAAAGCATTCACAGTGATGCCATTTGTCCTCCCAAGTCACCATTACACCTGATGGAGCCCTGCTGTCCTGGGGATGGCTGAACACCTGCCTGCCCGTGGGAAGTGGTGAATGAATTCCACATTCTGCTTTACCTGATCACCTGTCTTTATCTCAACCCACAAGTTTTCTTGCTTTTAGTCTTCTGATTCTCTCCCCCATTCCCACTTGGGGTGAATGAGGGGCTGTGTGGGGATTAGCTGCCAACTGGGGTTAGAAAACAGCACCTTACATCCCACTTGCCCTCAGTACTGGAGCACTTAAACCATTTTAGAAGCACAATTACATCTTTCAAATGAATTCTCTCTGAACATCTGAAAAGGAAAAGCAACTGTATAAAAAGTGCCCAAATGTGGGCACCTCTGGACACACATGAAATGTGGCAATTATACCGCCATCCTCACTAAAATACTATATACAACTCACTTCTGTGTCTCTAAGACATTAGAAACTGCACATTAATAGGATGCAAAGGCTATTTTTAAAGTAAATCACAGAGCTGGAAGGAACCCACAAAGATTATTGAATCCAACTGTTACATGAATGGCCCATACAGGGATCAAATCCCCAACTCTGGCATTATTAGCACCATGCTCTGACCAACTGAGCTTAAAAACCGATGTAGGAATGTTTAAATTTCCCACATCCCAAAGGCCAGTCCACAACACTGAGAATCAAGTTGAAAGTTTAGGCTCTTGCAACTGTTTTTTGTCATTGTTTCACGGGCAGCAGATCAGGGCAGGAACAGCTTTTTTTCTAGCAGCAAATTGGCCACAGCATCTTTGATCCCCTCCTCCCCACCCATCTGCATCACCACAAAAGCTCATTTCAATGAAAATTATGTCAGTCTCTCAGCAAAAAGCCACTGAAAGCTTAGAGCAAGAGCACAGAATATCGCCACTGAATTGATTCCATTAAGGGAAAGTAATGATTTATCAGACTCAGAGCCTGGAAACAGAAAACAAAGTCTGTGGCAGAGCAGAGAGAAACTCATCATCAGCCAAGCATGGAAATGAGAAAGCTCTCAGCCTCCCACAAACGAAGGAGTGAAATATTGTGGTCATGCCAGCAAGAGGTTCTTAGAGATGCACAAAGGACCAGGAGGACCAGAAGCTTCCTGGTGCTGGCAGGAAAACACAACCAGCTCCCCCCATGTGGGATGAGGAGCATTAACAGCACCAAGGCGCTGTCCCAGCCAAGACAGCCTCAACAGAAACAGGTGCAACACCAAAAACCACCCCAAAGCCAAAAGCACACCCTGCCCTTCAAACCAGCGAAAGCCCATGTGAAGTAAGGATGCCAGCCTATCCTCAGGCAAGCATCCAGAGTGCCACAACACACGTGGAGAGAGAGGCCCTGGAAGCTGTGCAAGGCTGGCAGGCGCTGGTGGCACGAGGCACCGCCAAGGGCAGGGGCTGAGGCAGCCTCCCTCTCTGCAGAGGTCAGACAGACAGTGGTGAGGAGGGGAACCCTGAGGTGCTCAGGCTCCTGCAGCTCATTTCTCCAGGAATGTGGGTGTCCTGGTTTAGGGCAAATTTGTGAGAAAACCTGCAAAGGGGTTCCTTCTAGACAGCAGATTCAAGCAGCCCCTCCCCCAACTGGTTCAGGAAAATATTTCCTTGCAGAAAAGTGGAAAAAACTGTATTTAACAAGCAAAGTATTCAGAAGCATAAAGAAATTAATATTAAACAATAAAACCTCTCTCTGTACGTAGAGATGGCAAAATTCAGCAAGTCCTTGCTGTGAGGGGTTCCTCAGCTCACTCAGTCTCTTATGAGTCCATCCTGTGCTGGAATGCAGAGCCCCAGGCCTGGTGGGCCACAGGAGTGAGTTCCCGGTGCTCTTCTGGGCCCTCAGTCCAGAGCAAGTTCCAACAGCTCCAAGAAAAAGCAAAACCACAGTCCCAGTTCTCTGCCTCAGCTAGCCAAAAAACTAACTGAATGCAAAGGAGATTCTCTCCTGCTGTCCCAGCACAGACAACACAATCCAGGAGCAGAATGTGGAGGGGAGAGAGCAGTTTCTGAAAAGAAACTGCATGCTTCTCTTCCCCGCCTCACTCTCTGAACCAGTCTGAAAGGTGCAGAACTTAATATCCAGCATAAACAGAAGAGACAACTGGGGATACAAGCCTCATAAAGTCACCCCAGGACAGTGGACCAGAGTTTACTGCAAGAAGGGAGACTGCCAGCATGTGTTAGCAGAAGAGGCGTTGCAGACAGGATCTCCCAGAAGTCCAAATTCTTGTGCAGCTACATACTGAACACCTGCTCAAGCCCCAAGAAAGTCATGAGGAGCAATGAGGGGCGAAGGGTGCCAGTGATGAGCGACTCAACTGTGAAAACATCTGCAAAATGACCAAAAATTAAAGGCAGTCCAGTATGAGAAGAGGGGAGTTTCGTGATGGAGAAAACATTCCACTGTTTAGTTCCCTTCCTGTCCCTTTGCCCTGCCTTTAATTTAAGAAGCAAAGATGAAGCAAAATCTCCTTGGAAATCACCCTGCATCTGACATGCTGGGGCTTATGTTCCAGCCTCAGTAATTTTTCTTATATTGCACATGGGAGCAGACTTAAATGTGTCAGATTTAATCACCTCTACACAAATATCATCCAGGGTCTCAGCTGCTGTGTCAAATTTGCTGTGTGAGACTGGGCTGAGACGAACCCTGCCAGGTGCCAGTTGCACAGGACCTCACCTGCTCGATTATGGTCTAGACTAGAAGTGAAACAGCACTGCTCCAAATATCCTGAGAGCACTTTGCTTCTCACCTCCAGCCAGCACACACCTCAGCAACAAGCCTAATACAGCCTGGGCCAAGCATCTGGCTACTCCAAGTTGCTTACACACTTTAACTTAGTAGGACCAGAGAGAGGAGAGCTGTGACCTTCCTGGTTAGTACTCAGTCCACATGCAGGCTGCTGTACTTCTGGAAAGCACAAGAGATTACAATTGTTACCCACACTTAGGAATAAAATATTGCTTTTATTTTAGTTAAGTAACAAAGCTATTTACAGATACAGTAACTATACATTCCAATTGAAAAATATATTGTGCTCAAAATTGTTAAAGCAAGTCACACACAGTCTGTTAGGAACACAAACAACCTCAAACCTCCCAGTGCCTTCAGTTCCTGTCTGAACTCAGGAAATCAGTTTGTTTTTTTCTGAATGATTTTCTGCTGATTCTCAAGACATTCCTTCAGCTTGTCTTCGGTGAGTGTCAGCCTCTGCTCCAGGATGGAAACTGTCTGCAAAACAAAGTGAAAGCTGCTGTTGAGCTACTGACAAAGACACACTGCACACTGCCCTCTCAATAAAAGGGGCCCAATAAAATGCTAAATTCACAGGAATATTTCAAGGTATTTCTAGGCTGGAACTCCAGTGTCAGCATTCCAGCAGGGCAGAGCCCCACCTGACTTCAGAGAGGAGCAATAGAAGACAGTGGGCACAAAGCCCTCCTGCAGACAACACCAAGCACCCATTTCAGCACCGGTGCTTTCAGACTGGCCTCTGCATTTCCTTTCCTGGACAGGTTCATGAGGCACCAGACACTGGAGAGCCACCAGACACACTTCTGCCAACGAGACACACATTTTAAACAATTTTGCTCAGTTATTTTATCCCTTTGCTTCCAACCATTTCCTCCCTTCCCTGAACACCATGGGTCTGCTGTAATTAAAACACTCAAAACTTGCTGGACAAGCACCATGACAGGAAAAAAAACCCTTCCCGGCCTAAGACAACGCAGCAGGAGATGGCAGGGGAAAACTCCAAGTGGCAATATCTACCTCAACATAATGCCTGCATTTCTTTGTGTAATCCAGTTACCCTGCAAAGGATTGTTCTCTTCCTCCTCAAGCTGAAGACATCATGTACAGGATGCACAGGAAAAACATTTTAACCACGTGGCAATAAAAGCTTCTGCTGAAAACCTTTTATTGATCACTCCAAGATAATCAAGGGCCCCAGCTATGCACAACCACTTTCAGCTTCCAGAGACACCAGAATGGCTGATAAAGGGTGGTGATGATTTAATGCTTTAATATCCATAAACTTATCAGCAACGATCAATAGCTTCACATTTTGGGCATTTTTACTGCATAAATAACATCCTCTGCTAAAAACAAAGGATGCTCAGAACCTTGGACTTTAATAAAGTAATTCAAATAAACTTGGACAACCGCTGTTTGTATAGCAGTTATACATAGAAAGCCTTTTAATAGCGCATTTCGTAAGCACATCTCTAAGTGCCTGACAAAAGCAAGCAGGTCTCATTATCCCCATTTTACAGCTGGGGAAACGAAAGCACAAAGAGAGGAAATAGCTTGGCTAAGGCCACTGGAGACTAAGAAAAGGCTGCTGTAAAATGATTTGGGGAATGAGACAAGTCGTGGTGGAGAAGAGAAAACAGACATAGGAAAAACAACAGCAGGCATAAGGCAAACCCATCTTGCGAGACTGCATCAAGAAAGTCAGGAAAGGTTTGAGGTTGTCCAGTGCATCAAAATGTACTTTCTCCCCTCCCTAAACATAGTTCAAAGCTTATTTCTAATATACTTATTATTTCTGATCTGTGACGAGGCAAAAGAGCTCCTCTGCAGCTGTAGAAAGCTTCACCTGAAAGAATAACCCTGCATTGCCCAAATATTCCATGGGCTACAGCACCAGCTGCATTTTTTTCCTCCTCTATTTCCATCCCTTTGAGGCACAGGAACTGAAGTACACAGAGGACCAGAAGAATCACTGTGGAGCTGGCAGGTAACATCCCAGGTGTCCCAGAGCCAGCAGGAGCCCTCCCATCTATCCAAAGGAGAGGACTTAATCTTTTCCACATCCAGCCATGCCATTGCCTAGTGACTGTCTTGGAGACCAGGAACAAAGCCACCAAGGGCAGAACACAGCAGGCTGAATGTCTACCAGGGGTTTACAGCAAAGATCTTATCCTTCAAGCAACCAGACAGAGAATGAAGACCAGTAGGCATCCTGGCTTTCCCATCTAAAAAATGAACTAGTAACTCAACACTAAAATAAGTGGATAATAAAAAGAGGGAGAATGAAACATTGCATCAAATTTCCTTTAGAAAGATAATCAGCTGAATTAACATCCCAGTCACACTGCCCTGCTAGAAGCAATGCCCAGATCTCTTGTGGTTCCTCTGTTCCATGATTTAATGCCACCATGATCCTGCCAATAGGAGTTAAGAGCTGTTACACGCGGCACCATGAGACACGAGAAAAGCAGATTTCACAAAGTGTTGAATTTGTGAGAAAGCTGTAAGGAAAATGTTTATTGGAATGGAAATTGCACGTAAGTATAAGCAGAAACTTGCAGTAAGTATTTTTTGGAAACTAAAAGTGGAAAAGTAGCAGTCAGAAATGAAATTCAGGAAGTCCAAAGTAGGAATCAATGACTATAGTCCATTTAGACTTGAATATATGATGAATATAAATAGATAGGGCATCTGACAACCTAGGAAGGTAAGGGAAAGCACAAATACTGCCCAGCTGCTATAAGTGCTGCATTGCAACTTGCACAGAAAAGATCCTTTATTAGCAGCTGAAAGTTTTACAATATTTCCATGCTGCTATTTATAAAGCAAGTCATTCTCAGGAGGCAGATGAAAACTGCACCCAGTCAACTCCTGCATGCTTTTGTCATGGCATCTCAAAGATAACAAACCAGCAGTTCAGCCAAGGATCCGGTGAGGATTCACTAGAGCCAGCTTTGCACTCTGTGGCAGGATCTGGGCTTCCTGGTGTGCCAGGAATACAGTACATGTCTGCATTACGCACCTGGGAGGAAATGCTGGATAATTTACTGAAGTCCTGGCTCAAACTGGCGGGAGGATAACAAGAAACAAGAAAAAAAGACCAAGCTACTTATTTTTTAAGGAGTATTTCTGACATTACAGTAATAGACTGAGCATTACTATGGGCACCAGAACAGAATACAGGAATTTTTCACAGAAAACATAAATCACTTCTACCAACACTTCCTGCAACATTTGTCTTCATTTATCTTCAGACTCAGCGCTGAAAAAACCCGCTCTTCTCTTTGGAAACATTAATGAGAAACTATTGAGAAATAAAAAGTTGCCTCCTATTTACTTAAAAATTCTGGGGAATATTCATTTCCATCCTCCCCCAGGATACCTAAGCTGAGGTACACAGTAGTCAGCTTGCTTACCTGATGACAAGCCTCTTATGATATTCCTCCACGTTATTTTTACAACCCAAATTAACAGTGATTTGGGATGCTGTTCCAAGATGCTTGCATCAGGTTTCTTTTCCTTAGTCCCCCTTAAACATGTTAGATTAAGCAGCAGAGACAATTTAAAAGCCAGTGGCCTTAGGGCTGAAGCTTCTGCAGCAGCCCTGGAGGGGCTTTTCGGGAGGACAGATAAGGGGAACCAGGTGTTAATTGAATGCCAAAAGAAACCAGTTCCACCAGCATCGAAGGAAACCTGAATAGCAGAGGCCAGAGCAAGGGAGCAGAGGTCACCAGCAAGCCTGTGGAGCAGCAGTGGAGTCTCCCAGGAGAGATCCAGCCAGACTGCTGCTATCAGCTAAAGCAGGACTTAACCTGGAGCTGGGGGCAAGGCACAGAAAGGTGGAGTCACTAACACTCAGCTCAGCCTGCTGAGGGACACTCTCTGCAAGGCCAAAGGTGCAACACAGAGGGCTCCCAGTATGCAGTCACAGTGGCTCTGAGTTAGCCATGAAATAGCACAGGGGACGGAGAACTGCCTGACTGATCACCAGCAATCAGGGAACCCCCACAAAAAGTAGTTCCTCAGATAAAGTAACAACAGCTTGGCTGAACCTACAAGGGGTATGATCCCGCACAGTGACTGCACCACGGATGTGTTCTTGGCTCTGTGCAGGAAAAAGAGGACACTTGCACATCGATTCCTGTTTGTTCATAGCAGAAAATCCCTCTCCCCGTTGATCTCAAAGGAAGCAGATGTAGTTTTCTAGCTTCACTTAAAAAGATCCTCAAAAGTTTGCTCCACTGTTTTTTCTAAGCATATGCTAAAAGATTTTGCAGAGCACTAAGATATCAAACAGCTCAAAGAAAAAACATCACTTCTGCCTCTTCAGATTTTTCTTCCCTATCCGACATGTTAATGTATGAAGACAGCATTTTCTTTTCAGTCTATATTAAAAAAAAAATCACCCACAACGAACACACAACGAATGCAGAAGTGTGTAAGTTTCTGTACTCATAGTTTCTCCATTCCACTGTGTGAGTACAAGGAAGAACTTAGGGATTGGTGTTTTTTAAGAGGTCCATTGAAGACTGCTGATGGCCCACGGATTTACAGAATGAAACTTTTCACCTTTGACCTGGAGCTGCAGGTTAAGGAGCTTTGCCCTCTGTAACAAGCATGGCCAGCGCAGGTGTGTTCTCAAAGATGCCCTGCTGTAACTTCTTGCGATTTTCCCTAAAATTAGCAATTTCAGAGCCCACTTTATTCCCAAACACGGCCAAGAAGTGAGCTGCATCATAAAAGGGCTACTTTAGCATCCAAGGGGCATCCAGGTAAATTAAGCTTGGGAGCCCTTTCTCTAAACCAATGCAATGAGTGAAACAAACTACCATGGGAAGATTTTGCACTGGGGTAGCCCTACCTACATTTTACAGGAGGAAAAAAACCTTAACTCCCGCCACTAACCACAGTTTACAACTCCAAACTGCAGCTGCAAGACTGAAAGGCTCATGGGAGAATTTATGCAGCAGGAGCTCAAGCATGAACCTGTCTGGCAAGAACAGCTTCTCCTCCTCCCATACAGGGTTTTGCCCCAACATGCTGCCAGTGCCCCTCCACCTCAGCAGCTGCACTTGGACCCTCAGAGCAGATCCCAGCTCTTACCAAGCACACTTAAAAGAGCTGGGCTTCTCTCCTCGTGTGCAAATTATAATTTAACAGCTTTGAGATGGCACCCAAGCCAGCTACACACGTTCTGCATGCTCTGAAGCAATCTCAGCAAGAGCTGGCAGCTCAGACTAAGTGAGAAGATAAGTCTCATCTCACCATAGAATAAGGCATGAAGCTTTCACAGCAATTAACACTTTATGTAGCAAACAAATGCCTGCAAGGACGACCCTTACTCCAGTGGTCAAAGCCTTAACCTCAGAGTAGGTTTTGGTTTAAAATAAAATGTGGGGTGATTTATAGCAGAAATGATAGCTCCTCATGTGCTCAGACTAAAACAAGATGTGCTAGCCCAAACATTTAAAATCAGGTCTGTAGCTCCCCACCATCTCAACAGCTTCAAGAGGAAACTCTAACGTGAATTTTCAGAAAGCCTATTTGCATAGAATATTTCACACCAGGCTGAGTTAGTGAGTGAAGACAACACATCCCATTCTCTAATGCAACGCCATGAATTTTCCTGGGTTTACCTTGTAACATGCTTCAAATTCCACAAACTTTTATTATTGTTCCTACAACACACTTAGCTCCAATGTGCCTGGACAGGAACATCTGAACATCTTGGTCAGTGCTGCTTGTACAGCTCTGAGTCAAGAAGTCTCACAGACCCCTCAAACGCAGGTTTTGCACAAGCATCCAAGGTTCGCTGTGTCACATGGATTGGGAATACATGACCATGCCTGCAGAAGGACAAATGCCAGCACTAGGCTGGCGTCATCAGGATCCCTGCATAGAGATCTGCTCAAGTTGCATTGCTGAACAACCTCCTTGTCTGTTCTCCAGTGCAGGGCATGTGTTCGCAGTCCCCCAGCTCTCTTCTTCCACCATTCCGACATCGTTTACTGAGGACGCTTGAAAAGTAAAGAACTTTTTTTATTTAGCAGCCCAAAGCACTACAAGAAGGAAATGCTTACTTAGAAAACTCAAAACCAGTACTGCTCTCTTATGCTGGGGTCACAGTTTTGGAGACAGGCACACGACTGAACACACCAAAGATCATGCAACAACAGCCGAGATTTGTTGATGGTTGTCCCCTTCCTTTTACAGGGGGTTCAAAATTCCTGTGCCTGAACACCTGATTGCTGGGGGGTCTCAGCACTGCCCAGCTCATTATCATACCCAGGGACTTGTTCACTTCTGCTCTTTAACGACCTAGGCCAGACAAATTAAGGTTCTGCTAGGGCCAAATTTATCTGTGCAGCTTCGGACCAGCTGCAGCTGTCACACTGCTCAGCGACACTCCCCTTATTATTAAAATGAGGGTGCTGAGGCCCTGGCCCAGGCTGTCCAGAGAAGCTGTGGCTGTCCCACCCCTGGCAGTGTCTAAGGCCAAGCTGGATGGGGCTGTGAGCAACCTGACCTGGCAGCAGGGTTGGAACTAGATGAACTTTAAGGACCCTTCCAACCAAACCATTCTATCATTCTCAGCTACCATCTCTCCTTCCACTTCCCAGCACACCTCACTTCCTGCAGAATTACCTGAATTTCAGTTTACCAACCTTTTCACTAAATTATAGAACAACTTTGGCATAGTACACAAATCTCCTGTGGTACTCAGCACTGTGCTTTTTACAGTAGGAAAACCACACAAGCATGCCCAAAAATTCCAGTACCATCTAATATTTGCCAGAGCACGCAGCATGATCCGTACCAGTATCACAGTGACCAAAGGGACCCTGGGGCACAGAGAAGGTTGTCCTCTGTATTAAATCAATCCTAGCTACAAAGATGAGCCACAGGCTCTGCCAGTTTCATCCACAGAGGGTGGAGACACAAGGCACACAAGCCCTTTGCAACTGAGTCTTTCCATTTACAGCCATCTGACTAGAAACGTTTCATCACTCCTTGCTTGATCAGCCAAAGCTAAACTGATGGCGCTGACATCAGATCCTGCACATTTCTAGATGGGAATAGCTGATGGCTTTCGTGCAGCTCCCTTGGTGCAGAGTTCCCAGACCTCTGGGGCCAGGCCAGCACAGCAAAAGGAGTCAGGAGACTCCCAGTTTCATCAAAACCACAGCCAGTCAGGATGAGCTACAACAAAATGTCCGAACGTGCACCATGACAGCAACTGCACAACACAGAGGTTAGAACCCCAAATGACCAGAGGTCTTCCCCAGCCACAAAGACTTCAAAGCCTTCCCATATCCGTCACCTGCCTCTGAGAGGATGCAAATCACTCACCTCATTGAGCTCAGCTGTTGGTATCCAATAGCTGAATAACAATTTATATTAATCTTCAAAGTCTGCTTGTGAAAACAAATTGTGGTGTTTAGTATTCCTTCCCATTGAAGGGAAATGGAAGGTGAAGGTCCTGTGAACATCCAGGGAGAGGATCAGCACTTCTGAAGAGCCAGCCTTCAGACAGTGACCTGCTAACACAGCAATATCCCTGAGAGTGCATTTAATTTAAGCAATCTTAGAAAGGAGAAAAATTTATTTGCATCAAGATTTTATAACAAGCATATTTTGGAAGTAAATTCCAGGGGGAAAAAAAAGGTAGCTCTGCTCAATGACACAGAGGACTGGCAACAACCAAGGTATTTAATTTGTTTTGAGTGAGAGATCAAAGCTACTGAATCTCTAAAGAGATGGGTCTGACTCACAAGAAATAGCCTCTATGTCCTTTAAATTCAGATTTAAAAACCAAGCTCATCAGACACTCCACAGATTTTCAGATGAGAACTTTTTTATTAGCGTTTCAAATTCCCAACTATTTGGAAATCTAATAAAAAATATTTGCAGTTTTTCTCCTGTGTATCGGGTTCATCAGTGTTCAGGTCTTGAGAGCAACACAGAAACCAAGATATTTGTGCACTGCAAAGGTGGAAGCACTTGGGACATGATCCCCTCACCACTGCCAAATATTTCTCCTTGGCTTGTAACTACTTGAAGTTATATGTATGCTTATAAAAGCATACATTTTACTAAACCAGTTGCTGAATTTATATTCAGTGCCTTTTAAAAGAGAGGCCACATTCATCCCTCACCAACACAGGCTTGAGAATGCATCTCAAAAGAAGAACAAAATTTTGATGTTACTTGCTTCCAAGTAAAAAATGTGATTTTACTTGCTTTTAAGCACTGGACACATAAACACTTACAGTTTTAATTAAAAAAGCAACTCACTTGTGTCCAAGTCTCTTTTTACGCTAAAAAAATAATTTAGAAAAATTCCTTCTCCGCCTGCGATCCTTTCTGGAGTGAAGTAATCCTTTAATCTCACATGAGCTAGATTGTCCTTCAATTCAGGCTTTGGATTATTTTACAGATTTACCAAGTCGTCTCCATTTCACTGTGTTGTTTTCTCCCAGCTTCGATGCAAGATTAGTTTGGGGAAGCATATAAAGCCATTTCCTGTGGGTGGATTATCGCAGCTATTTATGAATTTTTATGCTAACCTGGTTCTGAACTCTTCGTTTGGAGAAGAAATCTTCCTTCCCACATAAAACCAGCAGCTTTTGCCTCAGTGCCTGCTGCCCACAGATGAACAGAGCGAACACAGCAGCTGGAGGTGTTTGGAGTGAGGACAAGAGTACATTAAACTGCTTGATCACTGCAAATACAAGTTTTCCACTGCAGCCAAGACGGTTACTCACAGATGATCTTTTCAGAAGGGCTGCTCACCCGTAAATGCAGGAAAAGCACCTGGACCAAACAAATCTTTGATATCTGCTACATTTTTGCTTCCACCCAAAACACAACTTTCTGTGCCATGTTATCCAAGAGAGAAAATCACCTTGTTTTCCTCTTAAACTTTAATATTCACCCCAACTCTTCATATAGGCACTGAGATACTGAGATCCAGTCTTCAACAAAAGCATATAAATGGATAAATATTTTCATCCTTTTCTCTGAAACGCCAGTAGAGGATTTTTAAACACTGAGACATTGACAAGAGAATAAGCTGCAGGAAAGAGAGGAGCAAAGCATCAGTATAGTACACTTATTACTCTCATCTTCCTCATTCCTTTGCCAGATGTGAATTGCCTGCTTTCTTACAGAGGGGAACCAGGGTATCTAAGTAATCCAGAACTACTGGGAACAACTGGCTTATGTCCAGGTCTCAACTTCACTCTTCAAGGCAGCAGAATCATATGCCACTCTACTGAAAAAGAGCCATGTAAGGCCAAACACAAACTGCTTTTAGGAAAAAGTGTGAGGACCCTGTCAGGTCACATTGGATCACTTTCTTACAAGTAAAACAAAAGATATCCTGACAGCTTTGGGGAGGAGGAGGAAAAAAAGGTTTCATTGAATCAAAGACCAGTTGAAAGAAAATTGCCAAAACTTTAAAGAAATTAATCATAAGAATAAAGCTTAGCAAAGCTTCTATTCACTCTCATGGTTACTGCTAGTTGTGATATACAACAGCCACTGGATTCTTTTGATCCATCTCTCCCTGATAGGAATTGAAGTGCCCAGTTGAAGGAGCTCCCTGTATCCTCCTGTGTGAGGCGCAACACCTCCACAGCCTCAGAGATTGGTGACTGGCTGGAAGAGACCTGAATTGAATAAAAACAATCTTACTGAATCCAAGCACATGACACCTGATTAAATCTGGAAATCTACTGCCAGCAGAGGGAAGGTACTAATAATTGGTGGTGCAGCTTCAAGTGTGCAGCTCAGAACAAAGCTGTGTGCTGGCAAGAGATGACAGCCCACAGCTGATGTCTTACTATCACCTCTTTCAGCAGAAATTGGAAGTATTTTCTCTTCTTCCCACTTCTATACGATACCAGGTTTAAACCTTGAAATGACAGCTACAGAAAAAATATTAGGAAAATAAATTTGGCTTAGATCCGCATAATTTCCCAAAGTAGTTTATCACACTTTAACCTTCCCCCACCGGTACTTTACATGATGGCGACACAGTGTTGCATCTACAAGAACAATGAAGGCAGGAACTCAAGTTATCACATCAGAAATTAATCCAAACCCCCAATGGAGCCAACAGATTACATTCCTGAAAAGCCCATGGATGGCTCTATCAATACAGGGGTTCTGGAAATGTCACATGCTCTCTCCCTTCAAGTGGATGGCCCTGCTTATGCCCTTAGAGTTCTCTTTAAACACACAACACTCAGGAATTACGATTTTAACAGAGCACTAGGAGCATCTTCAGCCCTTCCCCAAGAAGAGAAAATAGTGACACCTGTGAAGTGTTATTTATGAAAGCTTTCTGTTGTTTTAAAGAAGCACTGGTGTCCTCCTTTCATAAAGAGAAGTCAGCAGGCCCAAAGCTGACACACAGACATTGGTTGGAATCTCCTGCCTGCAGGGAGCAGCATCCATTTGTGCTTTGGCAGAAACGCCTTGGAAAGACAACCAACCCCACACCACCAGGCACTGCTTCCAGTTCACTTGGATCTCTGCACACCACACCTCCGACCAGAGCACATCCAACTGCATGAAACAGGGTAACAGTGGCTCTGCTGGAGCTGCATTCCCTTCTCCTACCAGCCAAAGTTCACACGTGCAGGTCAATGCCCTCCACATCTGCCTTGCTACATGCCTACGCCCCTCTTCTCTGAGCTGCTTTCTGCCTTAGTCCAGGAATGAGGAATTCTTCCAGGCTCATTTGCTAAAGTTTGTTTGGTGTCAGTTTGTGTCGCTGCTAAATATCAAAACCTTGGCATGAAAACAGCACGTCAGGGACGTCTACCTGTACAAATGCATTAAAATGGTGTTAATACAACACCCACAGAGGAGAACCAGTGAGAGATTAAGCATTTCAAAGATGGTAAAAATGGTACAAAAAAGGTAAAAGGTTGAAGAACACAGTTATTCAAGGCAGCTTTTTGGGTTTTTTACTATTTCAGGGCTATTTCCAATTTTATCCTATAATGTACTAATTTATTCCTCCCCCACTGATCTCAATTTCTCTTTCTGCCAGGTTTAAAACAACATTTAGAATTTTCTACAGTTACACAATATCTTCGACAGGGATATTTGCATTGCTTATATTTAGGTTAAATCCCACACGCACTGTTTACTGCAATATTTGCCTCCTCTAAACACCTATGAAGTTGAAAAGGAGCTAGTACACATCCATCATCAGAAATGTGGATGTGATTTAAGCAATGAAAGATAACAATCACATTCCAAGCTTACTGGGGAGACGTAAAAACAGTATTAAAATATTTTGTGTATACACTGGGTCGCTTTTTACTCACAAGTATGAAGGCCCAGTGTCACACAAAATTTCCCTCCCCTCCTCCAACGTTCAGTGTTTTAAAGACCACAGCAAAAGTGCTCTTTTGCATTTCTGCCAAGTGAACTTAAATACCTTTTGGGTGTCATCCTACCTTATTTTAGACTGCCTGTAGTTGTAGCATGTTTTTTAATCCCTAAATCAGCCTTCAATCTCCTGATGGGCCCTCCAACCCATCATCTTACACTCTTTGACAAGTACTTTGACAAGTTAACTCTCTCAAGAGCAGAGAGCTAACTCAGATTACTAATCAGTACATTCAACACCAAGTGTTTAAGATCTACTTGTTCTTCCTCAGAAGGAATATCTAAACTCACAGAAGAACCTTCCCAACAGATTTTTCTGTCCTACCACCATGGCCTCAGCTACAGGAGACCTCCAATGTTTACCATTCCATGCTTTCTCCCTGCTTCTCACATACCTTAAAAAAATACAATGAAATTCAGTTCCAGACAACCAGAAACGGTATTTCTCCAGAATGAGCAGTTATTTAATTCATCAAAACACTTCCATCCCCAAATTCTTATTAAGTAAACACATTCCATGATGATCACCATTCATGGCTGGTTCTGTTCAAGCATTGCTTAGCGACTCCAAAAAAGAACTGTTTGTTAATGTTGTAGCAAGGGATTAGTTGTTTGCAGCTGTGGGTGAGAAGCATGTTCCAGCAACGAGGCACAGAAGGGCCCAGACTTGTTGATGGGAGGAGAATTCTGCAGAAATTGGACTGTGCAGGTGAATGCTGGGTGGGGGAAAGGAGCAGGATCTGAACAGAGTTCACCTATAGGCTGTGAGTATGAAGGAGGGAAAAGAGATTATCCACCAAAACAGAATTGTTCTGCCAACCACTCCTTTAGGCATCACCTTAGATAAACCCTGGCTAACAGAACAGTCTATCAGAGCTGGCTCCAGGAGCATCTACTAAGCTGCAGCATAAAGAAACTGGGGAAGAGCAGGGCCTAAGGGTGGAAGTCAGTGTGAGAGAGCTGATGGAGATAAGCTGAGAAGCAGATGATGACAGACTTATCAAAATACTACTAAAAAGCAGAGGTTTTGAACTAGCCATATTATTATTCTACTAAACTATTGCAAAACATTCCCAATTCTTCCAGTCACAGGTACCTCTGTCAAGAACAAATTAAAAAGCAAACCATACCTGAGTCAGAACATCCAGCTGTCCCATAATATGCTCCAGGGTATCTGCAAGACTGGTCTCCTCGTCTTGCTGCTCATGGGTCCTACCAGAATCCTGAGTTTTTGTTTTCTGATGATGAACGCCACAATCCATTTCTGACTGCTAGAAAAACAAACAGACATAATCTGCTATTGCGATGCCAACAACTGCACAGGGATCTCTGTTCCATGGAGGGTAAACAGCAAAGCACAGTTAATGCTGGGACAGTCCATGCTATTAAAAACAGGCAAAGGAGGAAAGGAATTGTTCTTGCCACAGCTTGAAAAGGAAAAGCTTCTGCTGACTTGTCTGCCTGCTCCAGGTGGAGGGTGGTTTTGTTGTTTTCTGGGGGGTTTTTTGTGTGTGCTTTTGTTTGTTTTTAAACCACCGCCAGGAAAGGCAAACCTGAGATAAAAATCTTGAAGCGATCCTGCAAGGTTCAAGTTTTCTGTGTGCGAATTACTTTGGTGTGCTCTTGTGGCACACAGGCATAGACTACAGGTAATGGAGACTTACTGGAGCTGCTTAGGGAAGCACTACATCCCAATGACAAGAATTAAGTAAGCTACCCCATTGGAGTCTGATTATTTCACCCCAACAATAAAGTTAAAGCCTCTCTCCATGTTTGGTAGTTGAAAGAAGGCAAAGACTTTGTACTATAGTTAAGTTCAGCAGAAGTAAGATGTCCCAATATGCATTGGAACTGTTTTGATTTAGTAATTTTAATTTTGTTTATATCTTGAACTGGTTTTCCTCCTCAACGAGATTAAGAACAAGTTTACTTTGAAGTTTCAACTGTTTTAGTTATGCAAGCTTGAATCTTTCATTCAGAATAAATTAAGTTGGCAAAAACACAAATAGATCTCTACTAAAGAACCTATTCTTCTTTCCTTTTCTTTCAAAATGGTATCTTTCTTTTAGAACAAACACTATTTGCATTGTTTATCTGCATTGCTGCCAGTTAAAGCAGTTCAGAGAAGTTTAGCTAAAGGAGGTAGCCAACTGGTTAAGCAACTGCAGACTTCAGTTTCTCAATTTAATGGACAGAATTTGAATTGAAAGCCAAGATCACAGCTCTCAAAACACACTTCTCCATGGCCCAATGCCTGGTGCAGCTCCATTCCACGCACTTATTACTCACACAAAGTTTACAAATCAACAAAGCAGCAAGGAATTGACAGATTGAAAAACAGTCTTCAAAAGTTCTTCCACGTGTACTTTTTCTAAGTAGAAATGAAGATTTGCCTGTCTCTTCTCTCCTGTGCAACAGCAGGAATGCATTTCTCACCAGCACAGCACTGATTTACCTGGTCCTCTCTGTATTTGATGCTAGACGTGTGTAGATGTGCAAATAAACTGCAACAAGACCAGCTCACATGATTTTAACCAAACTGTTCAGTACATCACAAATATATATATATGTGCATACAAAAAAAATTATGTATTTTAAAAATACACATAAACCCCCCTGTGCTGCTGGCAGCCACTGACAGGCCACAGAAAGGCTCCCACAGCTGAGATCTAGCTCAACACACAGGCAAAAGGTGCCTTAAGTACTACAAGGAGCAGAAATGTGAGTACCTAGGGAAGGTGGAGACTGGAGGGAGTGAGCAAGAAAAAGAGAAGAGGCTGCAGCAGTAGCAGCTTTGAAAGGAGAATGCCTTGGAGCAAGCCACCACCTGCTAGTAGGAGCTGACCATTCTTCCAGAGCCTGCCCACCAAACCATCCTCCTTCAGCCAAGCCTCACATGGCCAGTTTTTGCATAAGGAGCAGGAAAGAAGGGGAAGGTTTAAATGGCAGCTGCTCCACAGGGATCCCTGTGCTCCACCACAGGCCCAGGATGCAGCTGGATATCAGGTGGTACCAGCCACACCAGCCTCTGCTAATTTCCTTCCTCCCACCTGCCTGAATAATTTGGATTATCTACAGGCCCCTTCCCAAGACAGCCCACACTCCAGGTCACACAGCACTGCCTCGGCATGGGAGCCACGCTCCAGCTCCTCCTGTGCTGCAGGAAGCCCAAGAGCCACGCACTGCTCACCATGCATTGATTTAACCAACTAAAATATGTTCTGGCAGAGATGAGATCAATCCAGTCTTAGAAATCTGCTATTTGCTGCCTAAATTTAAACGTGAAAACAAACAAAAACCACAAACCACTGCTTTTCAATGGGTAACTAGCATCAAAAAACATTTTCTTTCTATTTTAAGGCTGACTGGCTTATGCTGCTGATGTAACTTCAGGCCAGTCAATCATGGCACGGCAGAAATTTTAGTGAGCTAACACTGCATACAACCTGCACTTAAAAACCCCAAATGATGATGAGCTATCCTCTTCCAAACCCATTAGAACAAGCTGACTCACAGAGCAGGAAAATGACTGTACCAACAGATTTTCTCCATCTATCTTTATAGCATATGTCAGACAGCTTTTCATAAAAAGCTTCGGGGTTGAACTCTGAGTCTATATTCTCTTTGTTACGGTTCACAAAGTTTAAGAGTCTGGCAAAGCCAATACTGCAGAGATGTTCCCACACTGATGCTTTAGGGGTCAGGTGGCCCCTCATTATGTCAAGCTGAAGCCAGAGCTGTCAGATGTCACATTCTGCTGCTCACCCCACAGGCCACGTAC
The DNA here is from genome assembly GCF_015227805.2 of Hirundo rustica. Lineage (NCBI taxonomy): Eukaryota > Metazoa > Chordata > Aves > Passeriformes > Hirundinidae > Hirundo > Hirundo rustica. The sequence continues at coordinate 4,160,161 of NC_053461.1, read as the reverse complement.
CACCCCCACAAAAAGCAACCTCCAGTAAGGCCATGGGGGGTCTTGAAGGCAACAGCCCCAAGAACAGAAGTATATCTACATTTAAAAACAGAAACATGACAACATGGCATACACCACAGCTGCTTGAAAGGCTCCTTACTGCCCATCATCAAAATATCCCATAGCTACAGCCTTCAGCAATGAGGTTCTGAGTTAGTGCCTCTGTCTAAACCAGGGACACAGCCGGCCAGCAAATAAACCCTGTGACAGTGGGTCACAACACTGACTTCCAAAAAGGAGGCTTCCAACTGACCAAGGTCTTTGATTATTCAGTTCTAGGAAGGGTGCACCCAGCTGAGGAAGAACCAAATTGCCTCCTGACTGAAACAAATTTTATAAAGCAGACTAAGTCACCTGCTGTTCTCAAGAATGAACAAGAAAACCCTTAGAAACCTACAGCCTTAGAGAGACTCCAGGAACCCTTCTAATGACAATTTATATCATCTGAGCCAACCACCAGGAATTTAAATTCTAACAGATTTAGAAAAACATCGCAAAAATACAAAATTGTGTCGGTCTCAGTACCAATGACCATCGTGATTATAGGCAGAGACACCTGTGCTGTCATCTGACTCACCTGTGGGTAAAGTGCCAGCTGAATCCTGGGGACAGGCACCAGAAACAATGGCACTGCTGCAGAGGTATTAATTCATTTCAGTCAGAGTTCAAGTGTGCAATTTATTCAGCACAACCAAACAAATGTCTTTGCCATTAAATATTACAACATCTGCGTATTAAACATTGAGAGTAGAGCGAGGAGCAGCTGAACATTAAAGGAAGAAGAGATGAGCAGTTTCAGAATACAATACAGCTCTCAGTGACAAAGGGAAAACAGAAGTGATTTATTTATAGCAACCACTTAAAGACAGCACAAGGCAACTACTTGGGGGAAGGGGAAAATTAATCAGCCTTCATTCCAGAGGTCTCTTACTGAGCCTCTTATGAAAATTGTTCTGGCTTAACAGCATCCTGGCCAGCAATTACGTTGCTGATCAGGGGTGGGGGGCAGGTATGAACTAAATAACACATGTACATTGGTACCAAACTGCACAAGACAACTGAAAAATGCCGTTTTGTTTCTTAAATGGTGATCCTTAGAAGACATATTGATACAATAACCACCTACCTCAGTTTTATACCTACTAATAAAATGTAGGATTCTTATAATTCAGCCCAGAGGAAATATTTCTTTTCTCTTTTCTTCACCTCTCTCCACTGGATGGGAAGAATTGAGTGGTGTGAAGGGGGCAGGTTCAGCTCGACCTTTAAGTTCCTTTCAATTAATTAACACAATGCATTTACTCTTTTGAGGCTTTTGTGTTCTGGTGGGATTTTTTAAGGACAGTATGATGTTCCCAATAATTAATTTTCAAGTATCTAGAAAGATAGCACACCCCTTAATTAACACATACATCCAATGTGTCCAATTCAACACAGACCTTCAATGTATTAAAATTCCCTAGTGCAATCAAATTCATTATCTTAGCTGAAAAAAATTCCCCTAAAAACAGAGCAGCAGAAAACCCCCCAAGGTGGTGTATGCAGCTGATCTGGATCCCAATTCTACTAATCCAAAGAAAAGAGAAATACCTTGAAAAGTCTATTTTTGAGGAGTCATTTTCACCCCAGGTGAAATACTTTAGTGTGCTCCCGAAGAGCAACAGTGACATCCAGTGGAAGCACATCAGCTCCAAGGTAAGCTCCACAGGAAGGTCAGATGGAGTACACCATGCTAGATAGGAGAGGGCTCACGGAAAGCTGGGGAGTAACCACAGTTCTCCCTGCTGCACACAAAGTTATCACTGACTGAGCACAGGCACATTTCTCTGGCTTGGAAAGGCATCCCCTCTTCAAAGCTGCACCGAAATTTCTGGAGCAATCACATTCTTCAAATTTTGGATTACTCCACATTTACTGTTCAGACCAGCATAGGGTAACAACTCTATTTAGGACACAAATTAGCTTTGTGAAACTATTTATATGACCATTCATCCATGCTCAACTCTTACGTCAGAATTCAAGTTGCAATAATGCAGGGAATTTAGGAGGGAGAGAGAGAAAAGAGAAGGGAGGTGAAAAGACTTTGCTCACCTTTTATTTTTGCTTCAGACAAACGTTGCATGGGGTTTGATGCAATTATTTACGCAGAATCCTCCTCCCTATTGGTGTTACTAAAAAAAAACACTAAGATTTGGCACCTCTGCAGTAACAGCCGTATTTCACTACAGGCCAATAAATATTAAGCTCTTGATAAACTCAGGAAAAAATAAGAGTTAATAGGGACATCTCAAACCCATTTAAATCCCAAGGCACTCTTGTGCCAAGGCCTAAGTGAAGCACTGGCAGAAGGAGGTGGATGAAACAGGCTCATGTATTTTAAATAAAACAGCATCAGAGCATCCAGATCTGCTGACCAAAATGCCCGGAAGGACAGAAACAGGGGAAGAGCTAGTGGCCAGCTAAGGTACTCAAAAATGTACAAAACAGCCTGTCCATACAGAGAAGGCTGCACTTGGACTGAAATTTGGATTTGCTTGCAGAAATACCAGCGTCCTATCCCTGCAAGTGACCCTGTTTGGCAATCTCCAGCCAAGAGCAGGTCCTCAGCAGAAGGGAAAAGGTGATCCCTTCCCATATTTCAGTGACCTTGCTCTGTAGTTCACTGTCTCTTGGTCCAATTTACTTACCCCTATGGTCTGTCAGTGTCACTTTTAAATCAGGACAGACAGCAGCACCATCAGCTTCAAGGTAACATTGAGGACAAATGGGAGTTTGGCACATATTTCCAGAAGCACAAATGGCATTCATGTGAAGAGTGAAATGAGAAATAGTAATGCCAGACACTGAAAGCCCAGTGATAGACAAAACTTAATTACTATCAATTGTTAAAAAAAAAAAAATTAAAGCAAGTCTGTATTTCTTCAGAAGAAAAAGCTAAGGGTGGACGTCAACATGTTAGACTTGTGTTTCCTGATTTGCTTAGGCATTTTATCTCCCTTAAGCAATTTTCCCCTCCCATCAGTCCTAGAGTTTCCTTAGGAAATAGGAAGAGGTCTTCCAGAATTCAGTATGGAATAATTAAGTTTTGTTGCATAGGTGATGCTCAACTGTCTAACCCTGCTCCCGGAGAACAGCAACAACAAAAATTTCAAATGAACGCTTTTGTGTGCAAACAAGCCGTGACAGAACAAAAACATAAGGAAAACATTTCTAAGAAATGTCACCAAGAACTGAACTACTTCTTTCTGGTCCTGATTTTTGGAAAAAAAACTCCCAAGAAAAAGCAGTCAAACGTTGGAAAAAAGTGTTTATTCTGAGCCTTGGGTTGTCCAGCTACAGGTTCTTTTACATACAGTGATCTCCTGAAGTGGGAACAACGGCTTCCAGCTCATTCCCCTCATCAGAATAATCAGTCTTTTCCCACTGAATTAGGTATATACACACTGTGTAACATCCAAATCATGTGCACACCTACTTTGTTACTTACACACATGTATAAAAATGCATGCCATTTATATGTAAATGCAGACACAGACACGCTACAACACATGCACATGCTCTTACTCTTGCCTGAAGTTTGAATTTTAGCAGAAAAGTTTGAGACCTTAGAAACTTTGAAAGCTTAAGCTAACTTCATCCATCTCCAAGCTGGCACAGAACAGCAGTTTGAAAAAAAACTTCAAAATCTGGCCTCCATCTCATTTCTTTGAATTATGACTCAAGCATTAAAACAAGCCACATACAGCAGCAACCTAAGTGGGAGAATTTACATTAATTAGCCTGAGATGCTGAACTTGAAAGGCAATTTTTATTCTGACCAATAATGACTTGTCAGGACTTGCTTAATTGTTCCAGGTCTAAGAACAAATCTATTCACTGTAAGATGACAGAAATTAAAAGCTGATCCTCTTATTTCTGGAAGAAATCTTGTCAAACCAGAGCACAAGGGACAACAGTTGTAGCAGCAAAGCTGCTCCATCTACTACCAGGCAAAGCTGTTGCAGGTTGCTGCAGTCATTCAGGCCCTGGGAAAGCCAAGCTGAGGCTGCTGCCTTTTCCTCTCTCCTACACTCTTCACTAAGACAGCCTGTCACTCCATGCCCTTGTCCAAAGACCCTCTCCAGCTTTTCTTGTGGTGCCCTTAGGTACCAGAAGGGGCTCTAAGGTGTCCCTGGAGTATTCTCCAGGCTGAACAATCCCAACTCTTTCAGCCTGTCTCCAGGATGAGCTGCTCCAGCCCTCTGATCACCCCCATGGGCTCCTCTGGGCCCACCCCAGCAGTTACACATTTTTGTCATGTTGGGGCCCCAGAGCTGAAGGCAGCACTGCAGGTGGGGTCTCACCTGAGCACAGCAGAGGGGCAGGATTGGCTTTCTCAGCCTGCTGCCCACAGGGTTTGGATGCAGCCCAAGGCACGTTTGGCTTTCTGGGCTGCAAGTGGACATTGCTGGGTCAAGTCAAGCTTCTTATCAACCAACATTCTCAAGTCTTTCTCTTCAGGGCTGCTCTCGATCTCTTTTTCTCTGTTCCTGTTTAAGATCTATTCCCTCACAAAACACTTACAAGGTCACATCTCCAAACAGGCTTAGATAGGTGGATTTCCTTTAATAAAAGAAGAGGCAGCTATGGGTAATCATCTGCAACCACCCCGCTTGGGAAGAGCTCCTGTGATCAATCATAGGAAGGCTCCTGCTCATCCCTACAAAGTTTCTGCTTGGACAGCCAAGTAGGATAGAGGACAGTGGAAACATCTTAAGTACACATCCCACTGTTCTTTTAAGTAAACAATTTACCTGCCTGTTCCAGGAGGAAGGCAATTGTGCAGAAGACTAAAGCTTCCTGGAGTGGGAATCTTCAGAAAAGTAAGGTGATAGCAGATCAGGAAAAATAACCATTTTGCAGACCACATCTTTGCCATAGGCTGAAGGTTGGATCCCTGCTCTTGAATACAGGATCCCTCCCTTACAATGCTTAAAATTAAATAAACAGAAGGGGGCGGAGAAGGTGCAAACAAAAACCCACATTCACATCCCATCGCAAAGAGCTGCAGCTCTATGCAATGAAACTGATTCCCAGGAAGGAATTTCACAGAAAGTGAAAAAGAAGGTGTAACAGGATTCGTTAAGTATTAACAAATGCCAAAATTAGATGTAGTTAACCAAATTGGAAGCCAAAAGGTTAAAAAAAGAGGCACATCTGGCCTATGAGTAATTCAGAAGGAATTTGTTTACAAAAGGACAAGCTGACAAGATGAACTGCTGCAGTCAGCACGAGACCATGGGCTGAGCACTGGAGTCACCCGAGGTCACAAAACAAACCCAACCAGCAAAGGAGAGAAGTGGAGTCAGCTCTGGACATTCAGTTATGGATTTCAGACAACTGTGATCGGATCACGTTTTCTGGAATTTGTCTCCAATCCTATCCAACAGGACCATTTTGGATAATTTACCACTGAAGAAATAAGCACAGCCCAAGGCTGGAGAAAGCTCTAAACCCAGCAGCGTCAAAAGAGCCTAAGTGTTTGTCTTAGCTGAAAGATGCATTTGAAGTGTCACAGGCTACTTGTTTCAAAGTCTTTTCTGCCAAAGGACTGCTCTGACCAAGCTTTCCTTTGTGAAGGTCAGCTATGCCTAGAAATTTGGCATCTCCACAACTGTGTGCCATTTAACTTCATAAGAGCTAAGGATATTTAAGACATTTGTGCTCCTGAACTTCAGAAGAGAAGAAAGACTTTTTGGCAAGAAAATGTCAGAGGACAGTTCTCACTTCTGCCCATGTCTCCCAAATTGCCCTGCCTCTTTCTGAGTCTGTCTGAGGTACCTCAGCATGAGCAAGTTTTGAGGTATTTTTTGATAGACAGAGGCAGAGGCTAAAGTCTCCTCGTAAGCCGCCTCCTTTGAAAATTAACATTTTGCACAGTTACAACATGCCTCCAGGTTTATGTTTAAACCTGAGCAAAACATCTCTATATTAATGCCTATTTCCTATTTTCCACAATATTTCATAGAAAAACTGTCTGCCCACTTAGCTTCTACTTCAGTGCTTTTATTCACAATTTTCAGTGTTTAGATAAACAAGCTTAGATAAACACCCAAGCACTTTCTAACTGTTCCTGTGACATCAACCATTCAGCGTTTGCTGTGACACTTGACCATACACAGCCTTCCTGGAATTAGTTACAACAGTAGCAGATCTGTCCAATAATGAAACAAGTGTTCTTGCACACTCATGTCAATGTCAGCTGCAACCACACATGCAAAGCTTTCCTTGTACTTGAAGGAAAAAAGTCCATCACCAAACTCCCAAAATAAAACGCTATCTGCTCTCTCCAGAAAAAAATATCTTATGTTGAATGTTTTCATAACTTATCAGAACAGTGAACACGTCCTCTGATCTGATCCTACACAACTCTTCACCCAGATAAACCCAAATGTTTACAGTTACTGACCCCAGACAAGTGTAAGTATATTTCTGAAATCGCCTATGAAATCCATTCCTCTGATTCTGGCTTTCCTTTAGGTCCTCACCACTCAACATTGCAGCATAAAGCATTAATTTACCCTTTTGATTCTAGATCAAAGCAAGCACATCCAAAGGATCAAGGCACAGGACTGCAACTCTCTTTCTTCCCATCAGCTTCCCACTGCACACACCAGGAGTGCGTGCCCTGAACTTTGGGTTTCAAGGTGATTATGCAACACTTTAAAGCAACAATTGTTAACCTATAATTTAAGGGCAAGCATTCATTGCAGAGGCACTACTTCTAACATTTACAGTCTCACATCTATGCTAACATACTTAGAATTCACTTCTGACAGCTTTAGTGGTTTATCACGCTCTCATATCTATGCTTTCACACCAGCCATGATTGCAATTCTGCAGTCCATGGTGCCCTTCTCCTTGATTTGCATCAGTCCTTGCACAGATCAGTTCTACTTTCAAAGCAAGCTGCATCTCCCAAGCCTCCTGTATTTACAGAAAACACAAGCAGGTGAGCAGAGCAACTTTGGAGTTTATGTCCATTGTTACAAACATGTCCAATAACCTGGTTCATACTGAACTTAAACCAACTGCCTGAGAAACCACAATCTTCTAAAGACTCTGTCTAGGGATGTGAAAATTGGTTTGGAGCAAATTTGTTTTTGAAGTGCCCCTTGTCACCAACCTTGACAGTATTTCATGTTTTTTCTTCCTATTCAACTTGATGACAAAACTAATTTAGATGTCTGTATTCAGTTAGTCTTTCTTGCATGTCAGTCAGCCTCTCCCTATGAGAAACTAGATACTGTACTGAGTGGTTTTACACAGCCACTGTTTTCATTAATATCTGTGCTTTCACAATGCTTAACAAAAATAAAAAATTATACAGCTACAAAGCAAGTCATGGACTTAAGGGTGAAAACAGATTCAAGATGTGTCAAGAATAGTGTTCATGTATTTTAGGCATACCAAAACTAAATAATAACCCATATGCCTATTTTAAATGCAATTACATCGTGAAATGTCAGCAAAATCTCAGATTATTCAATAGGAAGAATCCTGGCACACCAACACAGCAGCAGAGAAAGAAGGAGTAGGTTCACTTTTCATTGAAGGAAAAGTTGACCTTGGCATGAAACCAAGATCTGCAGGTTGCAGCTTCAAGTTAGTTATTTTCTGTCGAATTCAATCTCACCTACCCAAAATCCACCAAAATAAGCAATTCACTATTAAAAAAACAAGCATTTGGCTTAAAACAAGAAAGAAATTAAAATGCTGTGAAACTTAAGTCTTGCAGTGAGTTGTAGGAGTGGTGGTACTCTTAAAGAGCCCAGCTTCATATATTTTTAAAAGATCCAAGACATGACATTCACTTAAAAGAGGAGACTGGTATAAGTGTATAAATTATTATGGGGCCAAGATCCTCATCCTCAGGCTATACTTTAAATAGCAAATGAAGCCATTTTCAGAGATATCAGTTTCTTTTTAACAGCAAAGAACACTTCAGATCAATTCTAAATTTAATCTTAACCTAGGGTATTCAAAACAAGCTCTCAGAGGACCTCATCTATTCTTCCCCTCCTAACTTTAGAAAATTTAACTACCTTAATCCAAGGATACAGTACTAGATACATTTTGCAGCTCCCATGCTGCACGCCCAAGCCATAGCTTAAAAGAAAACTCCCTCGAAGTAATTGAGGAGCCCAAACCAAAGTATGTTTCTGCTGCATGATTGAGCATGGATTCGCTTCTCCCTCTGCAAATGCACAGCACCTGGTCCAAATCAACACATTACACCTCAGAATACCAAGTGCCCTGTTTCCTGCAGAGCATCATTGTCAGCCACCAGCACAAGACACAGATTTGCCTGTCAGTGGCACTCAAACATCTGGTCCCAGCAGCATCTGTTGGTTGTTTGGCCAGGTAAACCCTCTCCCACAGGGAACACCTGTGTTGGAGTGAGAGTTGTTCCGGGTGGTTAGTCATTGTTCAAGGGATTTGTTCAGCAGGTCCCTTCAATTGACATCTTAAGAGGTTTTATAATGAAAAACTAAGTTTCAGAGGAGCTCAGGTGTTTTCTTCCTTCCTTTAAATTACTACTGGATAATATGCTCTGGCAGTAACAGCAGCACAGGAGAGGGTAAATCTACCATCATTTCCCATTGGCTGATACCTTGTCTACATTTTTTAAGCCATTCATTGGCATGTTACAAACCAAAAATGTTATTTTTCTCCCAGAAAGGATGGGTCTTTGCTGTATTTCAGCCCAGTATCATGCTATGCCATATTTAAAATTAAAGCAGATAGAGTTCAAAGCTAGACCAGTTCAATAGGCTAATAAACAAAGAGGTCATTGGACTGATAGTTTCATAGCCTGCATAACTTTAGAGTTAGAACACAGGAGGGGAGGAAAAGGAAGAAGTCAGATTTAGCCAAAACCAGCCGAGGATCAATAAACACTTTCACCTCCTTCCTTATGTGACTGCTTCCTCCCATGCTCTCCCACTAACCCTACACTAACCAAACTTAGGTTTTGTTTACTTTCTTTACACAGCACTTCACAGAGTAGGGCATCAGGCTTGGGGCTGCAAACTCAAATCTTGTCCATCCCAAAATACCATGGCTATTCCAGTATCTCCAGCAACAGACTGAAGGCATATTAAATAAAAACACCACTGTGTTTGAGAGATAACTTCAGTATCCCAGTAAAGATCTAAACTGACACGGTCAAAGACACACAGAGCAAGAGACATTGGCTAGAAGTTCCCCTTCAGCTGGGGCAAGCCACTTATGCACAGAGCCCTGGTTCACAGAAACCTTTCAGCTTACAGCTCACATTGAACAAGATTAACCAAACACCAGCCACGGTAATAACACACGGTAGAATCCTAGGAATATACCCAAATGTATCAAAAATATCCAAAGATTGACAAGGCAAAATAAAGATGTTTAAATGAATCATCAAAATGTGCAAAAATTACAGTTTGTACGGGCAGCAGCTTTAAAGGGTCACTTTTGTAGCAGCCAACATCTGATGCACTGATCTAAGTGGAACTTGGATCAGTGCATCACTGAATTACTCAGCTGCTGGATTTATCTTCAGGTACAGTCAGAACTCAGAGGTCTCAACACATGATTCAGGGAACAGATATGAACTAATGTCTCCAGGTATTTAGGAAAGAAGCTCCAGTACAATGTCACCTATTTGTCATACGTGACACCTACACACAGCAATTTTTTTTGTCTTTGCCGACTGTCAGTGAAAAGATATCATGAATTCTATTTTCAGGACTGACAGCAGCCTGAAGGATTCATATCAGCTAGCAAAGCCAAGTTCAGTTGTTGCTTACATCTGCTTTTTTTTGTGAACCATCATTCATGTCATTATGAAGCAAACAGGGGCTGTTACTAAAAAACACATCTATACATGCACTAAGTTCATCTTCCTTTTAAGACCATTATATATAATCGCCCTGTGAAGCAAGTACAGTTAAACAAAACCAAACAATACAAGGTTAGTTACAAACAGGTGTCTTGCAGCTCAAATAAACAGCATGGAAAGATGATTCTCCAGTTCAGCCACCTGAGTCACAAACTCTAAGGCTGCAGAAACTGTACTGAAAAGGAGGTCTCCACAATTACTGGTCGCTGACTTACCCCAGTGCCATGGGTCCCATCCACACTGCTGCCATATTTCTGGGGTTTCACCACATCACCATAATCAGCATCAAAGTTAGTCTTCCACACCATCACCTGCAGAAGAAAGTTAACTCCATTAAAATTTTCCATCTAAGTTTGCTTATAGGTCATTTTTTTCAACCCTTCAGAGAAGAATCAGCAAATCCACAAGAAGCTTCCCTAGAAGAGCTTTGCCACTGATTAAATTAAGGATGTTGTTTGTAAATATGCTACTAAATACAGACAGTTTAACTGAGTTCTCAAAGGATAATTGACCTCTTTCAACATTCTTTGGGTCAAGAATATCATCAAACCAGAACGACCAAGAGAACTTCAAAGCAACACGAAGAATACATCATTAAAACCACAAAAATTTTAAAATACTATGCTCAGCATTATGACATTTATCAGCCACACCCCAACCAAACAGTCACTCATTTATCATGAGGCTCATTCAGACAAAAAAGAGAGTTACTACTAAGACCAGCATTAGAGATCTTAAGTTAATTTGTCAGCTGGACACCAAATTTAATAGGCCTCTGTTTTCCATAACACAGTACTGACTTCAGAACAGAGGCCTCTACCACATAAATCACTTCAACATCAAGAGGAAATCCATGGAGTAAACCCCTCAGCAGTGACTCTACAAGTCTAAAAAAGTTAAAGAGCAATCGATCAATGATTTCAGAGGTCTGACAGACACCCAAGAATCCAGACAGCTCATCTGGTTATCAGAAGAAGCATTTATTCTTCATTTACAAATTTGATCACTGCTTTGCATGAAATAAAAGCATTTTTCTTTCACTGTTGTATGGTTAACCAACAAGGCTATTCCACTGAGCATCAGGGGAAAAAAAAGCAATGTTCTTAATGAACAGACAAATCCGTCTCTTCACAGCTAGCAAAGGTGCAGTTAAAGATGGCACTGCCACCTGGTCCAACCTGGGGATTAAGAGCAACGCAACACAGCTCTTTGAAGACTGGTGATCCTCACTCAGACCACTACTTTGGCTTGAATTCCATCTGTGTCTCCAGCAGGGCAGCTCACACTGTGCCAAAACCAGGACATATCTGCAGCACGGGCTCATGCAATGGGCCTGTGTGCAGTTTGGCAACTGAATATGGGTTTCTTTGAAGGCTACATGTCTTACATTACCACCAAAAAAACTGGGTTTGACCTCCAGAGATGTTGTTAATAGACCAACAAGTCACTTTCTGCATGGTGCAGCCATACTGGATAAAAGGTACACTTTTGCTTTCCCCATTGACAACGGAGAACAAAACGCAGCGGCTTTTAAAGAAATGTGAATCTGGATTATAACTCAGAAATTAATCAGGTACCTGTTCATCAGAACCTCCAGAAGCAAAAAAGTCTCCGTCTCTTGAAAATGCTACACAGGTAGCTGGTCCCTGCAAACACATTTAAAAGACAGGTTTAAAAAAAGGTAAAAGAAAATTAAATGTTACAACATTCCATTCATTACAGCTTTACAAGGTATTTTTCATTTGACATCAGCAATCTAAAGGCAAAATTTGAAAAGCTCTTACCTGTCAGGTAAATGGGCCATAATTAAGATGCTGAGCTGCTGGCACTTACGACTTCCCACACTTTTGACCCCAGTTTATGACACCACTTTTCAATATCCATGGCACAGACAGGAACAAACCAATTTTTACAACACCAGGCTTTTCCTTGTTCCCCTCAAACACTCTCTCTTCACTTTAGAATTAGAAATTTCTAAAACTCCTGTTCACTTATTGAAAGTGTTAAACTGAGGTTTTTGTATAGTAGGCTGGCTTAAACTGCTTTTCTCTTAGTAGTCTGATAGGAGAGATGCCAGAGTTAATGCATCTAGGATCACCTCTGCACAGCACCTGCATTTTGGAGAAGCCTCAAGCTTAAAACGGTTCTGAGAGACTTTAAATGCTTCTGCCAGCTACAGCACACCTTTCACACCACATACCTATTTCAATTTGTTTTCCACCTTCCAGCAAGCACACCGGAGGATGCACACGGGAAGGCTGAGGCAGGAGCCCCGAGCTGCAGTTAAACTGAGCTGAGGAATTGCTACGTGTGTTCGAGCCCAGGCACAACACACAAACTGTTCTGCTCAGAGTAAACAGCTGAGAACCCAGATCATGGAGCTTTATGTCAGCTGCTGAACACATTCCTCTGCAGACTGTTCACCAGCATGGGCAGAGGTCAGCATGAGAACTTCCAGAGGCTGCCTATGGAGCTAACGGGCTGGGAAGGGTTGGGAGGAAACACCAAAAACAAACACCAAAAACACAACCAGAAGAGCCACAACAACCACCAGAAAACTCCACCAAATGATCATACACCTCCTGACAGAAGCAGTTACCATCTTTCAAATAAGATCATGTACCTCAGAAGGCAATTAAGAAACTTCTCCTCGCCCTGTATCAAGTTAGAATGAGACACAATCCTGAGTTCACACCTTTCCAAGGGACATCCCATGGAAACCTCACACCCCTTCTTTGCCTTCTTTGTAAATGTGAGTTCAACAAATAAATCCTGAAGATAGACAAATACCCAAAGATTGCATGTGAGATAAGCACCCAGCTCTCACTGCAACCTGTCCCCCATAGTCCTGTGGGCTTCCAAATATGCTGGCACAAGGTTATGGCAGCAAAACCAGAGCCTTGCTGTGTTCAACCCCTGTGTGAAGAGTTTTAGCTTCCTTAAAACACACTAAGGTGTTTCTATATTATCATTTAACACGCAGTGATTTCAAACTGTTTTGAGGCCTTCCCATAGCAACACCTCACTAGAGAGGACTTGCCAGGAATGATCCAGTAGCAGCAATTCCAAACCACATGCGCAGTTGTTGGTGTGACTAAGCTCACTCACCTGACACAGCAATAACTAGGGTAGATATTTCATACCAAAGACACTGCCATCAATCAGCTGAGACAAACTGTGCCTCTGCCTTTATTCCCACACACCTACCCCAGTGTTTAGCTCTCAAATCACATGTCAGGAATGGAGGCTCTAAAAAAATGCAAAAGCGAAAGACGAGCAAGTAACAAAGGGCAGAAACAACCCCACAACCAGAAAACTGCAGGGGTGAATATAGCTCCAAGATAACAGAGGTGAGCTTACAGCAGCTGCTCTTGGACTATAATAAACCAGTGAGAGTTAGGAGGGCAGAAAAAAGTTTGAGACAAAGTGTTCAGGAACAAGCACAAGCAAGGAACACTGTAAAGGAGCAGCGTTTCCTAAAAATATTTTTATCAGTCTAAATATTTCAGTGTATTTAGACAAAATCTAGTACAACACAAATCACATCAAAACAGGCAGTGAACTGACTCCAAAGTCATGGCATTCTAAAGGGAAAAAAAGTTCAACAGAACGTATTCTTTCCAAAATAGAAAATTATATCAAAGACTGAATGTGCTTTTATAAATTGAAAGAAAGGGAACAAACAAGTCTATAGACGCAACATCCGCTACAGATTTGTTGACATAACTTAAGTGAAAAGCACTCATGTTACATTCACTTCCAGGACTCTTCCAAGATACAACAGGTTTCCTATAGCAACATACAAATAAGAGTTTGCCAGATGCCCTCGCAATTTAGTATTAACACACCAAACAAAAACAAAAAGCTACACTTGCCAGTTATTACCCACAGGCTAACTTCCTGTCATCCCAAGTAAGCACAGTAGAAATCTAACAGATTTCTAATGAAGTCCTGGGTAACAGACATGAGATTGGAGAATGAAGAATTCAAACCCTTTTTCCCGCCCCCCTCTTACTGCTTGCATTAAAAGTATCAAAAATTAGCAGTTGCATATTCTTCTACAGAAGTTGTAGAGAAAATTTTAAGCTTATTTCCCACATAACTAGAACTTGTGGGATGCAGCAATGTGACAGTTGCAGCTGGCCTGAAGCTGCACAGATAAGTTTGGCCATAACAGAACCTTAATTTGACTAGACTAGTTCATTAAAGAGTAGAAGTAAACGAGTCTCCAGATGAGACAATAAGTTAAATTCAAACTCAAACAGGGGACCCCAGCCAATCCCATTCCACCCTGAATGCAGATGTCTAACTGGCCAGTGACCAGGGCAGTGTTGAGACCCCAACCAATCAGGTGCAATTCCCAAAGCAGGGGAATTTTGAACCCCCTCTAAAAGGGGGCATCCATGAATAAACGTTGGCTGTTGTCACATGAACCTCTGAGTGTGTGTCACGTCTTTGTCTCCCCCTATTGCCACACAGCAACCTTCTACAGATCTCTCAGCTCCTCTTCCCACAGCAGGACCAAACAGCCCTCTGTTAGAATTTCCCAGAGGTTCAGAACTTGCAGTCTGCATCCCCATTGCCCAAGGTGCTCCACACAAGCTGCCAGCACCAATCCCCAACCTCCTGCAGCTTCTTGCCTCAGACTAGACAGCGAGCTGCAGGAAGAAGGGGCTGGGCAATGATGTACAGTGGTAAGGTACATTTCTATTTAATCCTCAGCAGGTCAATGTCAGGACTGCCAAGCTTTTGTGCATGTCCAGAAGAGTTTGAAATTATAACAGCAGCTTTGGGTGATACTGGGAGAGCTGCAGAAATTTTGAAGAAAAGTACAGAAGAAAGCAACAAGTCATCCACTGAAATTGTTGAGTGAGAGGAACACTGTCACTAATCAACATTCAACTCATCTCTAGTGAAAGAGTACCAGACAAGGTAAGAGGCAAGTCCCAGAAAGCCTTGAAAAGGACAAATAGCTCAAACACTGGATGGAGCAAAGCAACCACAAAAAAAAAGGAAGCCATAGGGAAGGAATGCTGACAGCACCAAAGCTCATCGTTTACCACTGCATTCCCAGTGAACACGATTCAGGCAAGGTCAGATATGCATGGCAGCTGAGACACCAGGTGACAGCCCCTTCCTAGCTGGTGAGAAAGGTGAGGCCCAGTATGATAAGTAATTTATGTGCAGAGATAGAGATTGTACTTTCTTCCTATTTTTCCACTTCCTACAAAGGAGGTTAGAGACCGCAAGACCTTTAATGCCCTAGCATTTCACAGGTTGATCAGCTTACACAAAACATTACGTTCGGCCTTTAAAGTAGATGGTCAGACAATTCTGAATGACTTGAATGCACTAATCGCCAAGAGAGACAGGATCTGAAGCCAGGACACAGATTATACCACCAAGTGACTGACAGGATGCTAATAGCATCAGTAACAACTGACACAGGGCTGACTAAGAAAACAAGAATAGCTTTCCTGAACACAAAGCTTGCAAGGGTAGAGCTAAAAATAGATGCCTCTGAAAGAAATACTTAAGAGAAAGGCCAAGTGTTTAGTCTGGAGATATACGACTGGAGCCCAGAGTCACACCTGCACACAGGCAGCAGAGGAATGTGTACCATCCTTAAATAATGAGTGGACAATCACAGAGAAATCCCTCTTGAACACCCTTTTCTTCCCCAGAGCTGCTGGGCACAGAAGGCACATCATTTCAACAACAGGCCAACACCAACAGGCAAGTCAAGAAAGGCCAGAGTTTCAGGCTTCAGCTAGCAACAGAGCTAACATTCTGGCTTCAGTGTAACAGAAGAAACAAGAGCCAGGTTGGAGAGGGTCCAGGAATAAACCAGAGAACAGTAGTTTAATGATGCACTGTCTGCACTATGCAAGGAGAGCCAGTGTGGAAGGAAGCTGGAGAGACAAGTAGGGGTCAAGGATGCCATTAAATTTTTACTCTTTTTTTTTTGTTTCAGTCCTGTGACAAACTAAGGCATAGTAGAGAAAAGCCAGCTAAAAGAGCAAGGAAAGTGCTAAGAGCTGGAATAAGGCATATCTAGAGGATGTAAATAGTTGAATTAAAGGAGAGCTTCCAGTGCCAAAAAAGGAGACGTAGAAGTGGGAGCCAGTACATTCAGCCAAACTCTCCAGAACAGATTAACTAGTGCAAAGGGAAAGAGGATACATGACAGGAGACAAGGCCTGAGAAGCAAATCCAGCAGCAACCTGCACACTGGGATCCCTGCCCTGGCATCATCAGTTCTGGGCATAAAAGAACTAAGAACAAACACAGCAGTCACTGCCACTGGGTGACAGTGCTTTCAAGCTGCTTCATACATGGGAGAAGAGGGCAAGTCACACAGGAAAGGGAGAAGCAAAGGGAACCAAGGAGAAAAGCACAGGGAACAGAGGTGGCAATGCCAACAGGGCTGTTTTCAGGTGGAATACCTCTGACAAGAAGTCCCAAGTATTCTCAGTACACTGGGCTTTGAAAAATTCCTGAGGAAGTTTGCACCTGTCAAGTTTGCACCCTCCTTCACCAGGGAGTAAGGGCTACAACTAACATAGGGAAAATTTACACTGGCATCTTACAGCTGAATCTTCAGCAGCTTTAACCCCTGAAAACTTCAGTCTAAAAAGCACAAGGCAAGGACAGAGAACTCATATTTCCTTTCAAGACTCAGAAAAGCTAGCCTAAAGTCGATTGCTGGTTGTTTGCAACACACATTTCTTCCTTTTTTGTCTGACTTCTGCATAGCCCTGAGATGTCCTCACAAGCCTGCAGAGATGTTTAATGCCACCTAGGCAGAGCTGGCAGCTGACAGTAAAGGAGTGCATTTGTTCCCTGTACACCTGCTCAGGAGACCTCATTTATTAGCCAGTGAGCAAAGCAAGAAGCATTTATGTTGCCCAGGTAGGTGGAATGTAGCTACTTCATAGTTCAAGTCAAGGTAGCTTGAAGAACTGTAACTTTGCATTTTCTATTTATGAACATAGCCATGAGATGTTTTCTAAATATTTACTGAGAACTTCCATCCCACTGAGGAAGTCAGTCTGGAAATGCTCCAATTAAACCATTCCAGAGGGCAGACAAGTGCCATGTACATACCTGCTCTCCTCCTCTAGCAGCTCTCGGGATGGCTTAAGGGCCCCCAAAACATTCTGTTCTTCAACAATGATTCAGTACTAGAGGTGGATTTACATACCAAGCCAGTGTCTCATCTGTATGGAATCAGATAAGAGCACTTCACAGCTTGAAACACTCCAGAACCAAAATATGCAGCACAGTACAGAAAGATATTTTGCAGCTGAAAGATGTCAGCTCCAAGCTGCAAACTTCTGTCTCTAATGATCCTTCTGCTACAAGGGGCCAGCTACATTTCAATTAAAGACAGCAATGTAAACTTGGCCAACCTCCCCATGTAAACTACAGCTAATCAGCTGCTAACAAATTCCTGGCACTCCAGCAGTTGCGTCAAAGTATGTCCAAAGGACCTTAAGGTTTTTTTCCTTCAAGCGTCCACTTGCATGCAGCCTTCCCAGAACAATGTAACAGCAGCCAGCAAAGTAGGAACAAAGTGTCAACCAGAACGTTCAACCTCAAAAAGTCACAGCTCAAGAACATCCTCAGAACACGCTGTTTATCTGGTGACCAACCTGTAGCACTCACTTAAAAAGACAAATCAACCTAATGACCAAAAAAGTCCACACCACTGTTTTCAGCCACTTGGGGATACTGGCACAAATCACAGAGATAACAGAGGGGACAAAAAAGTCTCCTGTCATTAACTACCCTGGATTTATCTACGAGCATATCAAGCTGGAGAAGCAGCCAGAGCAGCATCCAGCCCAGTGACAGCACAGACAGTGGCTCACTGGGAACAAAGCACAGGTTGCCATATGCTTTTAGTGGGAAGGCAAGGTATCTGTTCAATCAGGCAGTAAAACCCACAGCAACACAGTGCATGCCAGACACGGAATGCCAGGCAGGACTATGCCAGGACTGCTTCCAGAGGTATCTCAGTGCAATGCTTTTAAAGACAACCAGAAAGCTCTGCCAGCCACTTCAATACTTGCACTTGTTTCCAAACTGAACGAGCTGTAAATGCCACAACAGCAGCTGTGCCAAAGGCAAAGCTTTTCCAGTGTCAGGCAGGTGCCCAGGAGAAAGAGGCAGACTCTGTTTTACTGATCTGAAGCAGCAGGGAGGAGGAACGGGGAACTTTAATTCTACTTTTGGATAGATGATCCACAAACTGTTCTGTTAAAGCCTCGAGTTAAGTACAACATTAGCCTAAAGGGACTTCCTATTGCTCATTCTGAAGACGTCCATCACCATAATCAGTTTTGGACTCTCATTCAATGCTAAACTCTTTTTTTCGTGCTACTGCAGCCAGCGAGGCACAGCTAGCAGCTCAAGTGGGAGAGAAATGGAAAGCAGGTTCAGCCTCCTGCTGAACCATAACTAGGCACATCCCTTCCTGAGGGAAGGGGGGAAAGTGTAAAGATTTCCTTTTCTTCCAACACTTACCCTTTTCCAGGAAGCTGCTTCTCAAGAACTCATTGGCAGACTAACACAACAGACAAGTATGAACACAAGATTAAGGCAACAGAAGCTCTGCAGCCCGTATCTGAGAGGAATATCCACTTAAGTGCAGTTTTCCAAGAACAGTTTTATACAGCCGAGGCTGACATGTTAGGATAACCAGCATTTGTTATCTCCTGCCCATTCTTTTTACAGTTGAACCCTTTGGTTAGTTTTAATCAAAGCTCTACTTCAAAGATTTAAGCGTAAGGTTTTCCTATTTTTTTTCCATTAATATTACAAAAAGAAGAAAATTTAATTATTATATAGCAAAAGAGAAGTTTTTAGACATCAAACAAGGCAGCCACTAAACAAAGCCACAAGAAGACAGAATTATCAGTTCTACAGCTTACACAGATACTATTATTGCCAACAACAATCCCCATCATCTCCAAAAAGCTTCAGGCTATGGTTTTTCCCTGACAATTTTTATGCTTTAAAACTCAGCCCCCGCTTTAAAAGAGACACAAGTGGGTTAAGAATTTCTGTTCTCTTTGTCCCTTTGGAAAGGGAACCCTTAAGGCATTCCTGCTTTTTCACACCCCACTCTGAATGGACAATGAAATTAGTTTATTTATTTTCATTTAAGATTTAGAAAGAGAGCTACAAGCATTCATAAAATTAACCTTACAAGCAACACATCCAGCAGCAAAATACTAATAGGCCAATCAGTTAAATATAACGAACCAGCACCATTTACCACCTTCAATTGTACAATTCAGTCCATTAACAAGATGTTCCCAAATCAAATCCCAGATTAGATTTCCTCTATTTTACAGCTACTGTTCTTGAGTCTCCTGCCATGTGAACAGCATTTATCTTCAAAACACCTGTGTCAGGGGACAAGTGTTATTTGCAGTTCTCTAGAGAGAGAGGGAGACAGAGTTGCACTAGAGAGAGGCTGACAGGGTCAGTCAGAGTCTAGGGTGCTGTGCTGCGTTCCTTCTGCCTTAGACTTGAATCCTCAATACTGGAACTCACTTTTAGTCTTGCTTTCTCATTCTCTCCATTCCTGCCTTACCTCCTTCCCTTCAAAACAGTGACAATCTCAAAGATTAATAGCATTATAATCATGATTTTACGCAAGGAAGTTTTCAAACAAATTTTGGTCATGAAGAATGAAAGTCTCAAGCGTGGATTTGCTCAGTTTATTATGAGTCTATACATTACTGTAAAAAAGGCTTTGCCTCACCTGGTGACCATGCAGAGTATAGAGAAGTCTTCCTTCCAGCAAGTCCAGAATCTTAAGAGTTGAATCACTAGAAGCAGTAACCAGGTAGTTTCCGGACGGATGAAAGGAAAGACTGTTGACCACAGAGCTGTGCACTAAGGATAGGAAAAAAACCCATATAATAGTCACCAAGATCAGTTTACATAAGCCCAAGGCAAAAGAATAAAATAAAGCACAAGCACTTTCTAATTTTCTGTTACAAAATTTAACAGGAAAATTATCCTGGGGGAAACATTCCACAAAAACTCTTCAAAGCACTGGAGAACAATAACAGTAACTCAGTTCTTGTAAATATAGGCACTACATTACTGAAAGGCAAAAGGAAGCTTGGCCAACTACTCTGGGAGATCCAATGCTACAAAAGCCTCCAGTATGTGTAAGTGAACTACAGGATTCTGTGAGAGCACCAGACACTGATGTACTTTACTACCGTGGAGCTGCTGTTCTCAGTCATTCTGGATTAAAATCTGTATGTCAGGACACTGAGAAGATTGAAATTACAATGGAAGACTCTCAGAGCTGACACTGCACAGCTTCTTTTGGTTTTAACCATCTGACTCTAGCCAAGATTGGGGTTAAGAGAAACTAGAAAATAAGAGTAACTTGAAAATGGTCCAGTATAAGCATTATTTCCTCAGACATCCTACTTGCCTCACCAAAAATTTAAAACAAATACAAATAGACAAACTATCAAGAGGGTGAACTTGAAATAAAGCCATTTTCCCTGCATGAAGATGAAGCCCAAGATTTATTTTGAAAAAAAAAAGCTAAAGAAAATGTTCTAGGAAAAAAGTCAAACTTCATTGAAGTTCAGTGTAACATTAAACATTTAATATATGACTTTTTTCCCTCGCCGAACTTGTACAAAACAGGCTATTGAACATATTTATTTATGAGAACATGCAGTACTTCACATATGCCCAGCTTCCTTACAGAATATTAATATGCCTGAGGAGGGATTTAACCATCCAGTTATTCTTAAGTATACTATATGCCCTCCAAATGTTCTAGTAACTCAAATCTACTACTTCTGATACATCACACCAAACTAATTTTATGTTCTGCTGAGAGTCTACTGTGCATTTTGAATCCACACTGCATGCTAAGAAACCCCTTAAAATACAATTTTAAATACATTAGTACCAAATACTATTTTTGCACATGTGGATTTGAAGCAGGTAACTGAAATAACTTTGCTCAATTGTAAAACAGGATGTCTTCAGTTTTGCAATTCTCAGGAACACTAAATACCTCAGCTAAGTTCTCAAAACAATTCCTCTTGACCCAGACGGTTACACAACAGGGAAGAAAAACCTTAACACAGGTAACTCCTAAACTGTTATTCTTGTTGGTGAATACTTGTCTCTATCACACAGCTAGATCTTCCTCTACCCCCAACCCTGTCTCATGCTGTATATTAAAGGAGAAAAAGGTCTGTGTGGAGGTTTTTCTTAGGAAAGAGTGATAAATATTTTTCTCTGTTGAAAATCTTATTCTGAGTGATTTGTTCTATTCCTCACCCCCTTAGTGTCTATATTCAGATAAATGTAAATGTATCCTGTCAGTAAGGAAAGTCCTGAAAGGAATCACATCAGAAATAGACAAGGTTAGTAATGTATCACTTCTTCCAAGTTCCAGACGGTAAATAAAGTATTTCCAGCTTCACTAAAAACCCCTTCCATGATGGAAAAAAGTCACACAGTTGCAGTTGCAGCTTCTGTGCCCAAGGACTTCTTGGTTCTTATAAAACCAGAGAAAAGTTCATCTCTGCTGTCAAAGCAGCTCATACCTCCCACAAGACCATTCATAACACCTCTCCAAAACACAAGCCAACACATCCTGCCACCTCACTTGATTTCATGCTGTAAACAATAAATCCAGTGCAGCACAAGGTGGTATCTCCCAGTGACTTGTTGCCACAAGCCCACCCTTCTGCCAGCCAAGCCCTAGCAAAATAAGAGCCCCTTAGGGGACTTATACTGGAAGTTAACATGTAAAATTGAGTCCTCCCAGCCTGCACAAAACTGTCCCAAGCCCCACAACACTTCCTTTACGTTATGCAACCCTTAGTAATCATCAGAGAGAAGATAAATTAGGATGAACTCGACACAGCCACAGTCTCTGCTGAAGAGATAACCATCATCAGCCCCATCCAAACTGGATAATAGTACCAATTATTCATTTTAAACATGAATAAAAAATAGGTTAGAGCTGTTTCCATCGACCTGCTACAGAGGTGTCCCACACACAGCTTTGGTCAGGAAAAAAATGCCAGGCAATACACACTGGCCATTTTTGTAGGGGTTGTACAAAATCTGCTCTACAAAAGGGTCAGTGCCATGCAGAGAACCAAATAAAGCATCTGCGTGTTCTCCTGTACAGTAAACGTGACCAGAGCATACTTTGCTTGGCTCAAAGCAAAACACACCATACAAAAGGTTGCTCTCTACTTCCAGCTTTCATTTACAAATGTCACAGTCAGAACAAGTGCTGGCAACAAGAGCAACACTGCTAAAAGACTAATCGGTGCTGGAAACCAGCCCAACCTAAAGACGCAAGAGCCCGAGGCAGGGCTAATCATCTATTAACTCCTCCATGTTTAAAATGGATTCCCCGGAAATCAGGCAGCATCAGCACGTTCTGAAAGCACAGATGCCACCTAGTGGGACAGGACTGGCAGCCTCACAGGAGAGCCACAAAACAAACTCGGATTTAGCCAAAAGGAGGTGCGTATAAACCTTCAGAAGAGCAGGACTTATAAACGTACCTCCAGGACATGCTACAAACACATCAGTTTGTGGCCATAGATGCATGAAGCGACTGCAAAAAGCCACCATTGCAATTTAAGGCTTCTTCGGCTATTATTACTATTTTTAGTTCAAAGTGTAATACACAGTTAGGATTTACACAGCAGCAGTTAAAAATAACCCAGGAAAATGATCACTTCAATAGCAAGGGTGTCACACTAAAATGCCATTCAGTAAGGGTGGGATACCAGGGAAATATGTAATTCCAGGACAAAAAATAAACCTGGCAGCCAAGCCTAAACCACATTAGATTTGGACAATTTAATAGCTAAGTGGAAAGCAGGAAGAGATGACTTTTGAGCCAAGTTACACTGTGGCTGGAAATATGCAGATCTTGCCACCATTGAATAGCTGATAAAGCAGGTTAAAGGACAACCTGACACTGCCCAAGTATTTAAAAACACTACTGATTTTAGCAACAAGATTTCAGGAAGGCATTTCCAAGTTTTGATATGGCCACAAGTTAACAATACTTATTACACAAATTGCACGCTCAATACTGATGAACTGGAACAAGTCATCAAAAAATCTGATTTCTATTTTTTCTAAAACAGCAGAGAGCTGGGACTGACTGTGATCCAGAAGAATGACTGAAGCTGTGAGGCTGTCACAGCAGGAATGCACAAAAGCTGATGTTGAAGGCAGAAAGAAGACACCAATCTCCTGCCCCACGTCTCTGATGTACTTTACAAGCATGCAAGAAGCAGTTCCTCAGAGAAAGTTAGCAAAATTAAGTTTAATAAGCTATCAACACTGGAAACAGTGTTTAAGAATGAATTCATTTTAAAACATCACAGCAGCCTTAAAAGCTGTTATTAGCAAAGAAAAGCCACATTTTGGCTGAAGAAACTAATGCACAGGATAGGTCAATCAATGTCAAGGAAGCTGGCAGGGATGGGAAAGCACCCTTCTCCTATCCAGATCTACCAAACAGCAGCACTAATCAGTGAGACACAAAAGTGTAATGGGAGGACATACCATTAGGAATCATCAAAGCTAATTATGGAAGCTGAAAAACAGAGTCTGGAAAAGGAACCATAAACATGGATCATAGTATAGAACTGCAATTGACTGATTTTGATTTTCCTTTTTTGTTGATTTTTTTCTCATAAAAGAATCTAACATTTTGAATAGCTGGAATACAATTCTGACTCCTCCTATAGGCATATTCAGAGGCAAAGGCCACATCCTTTTTAGTGCACAGCACCTTCTCAGTAACACTGAATATGAGCCAAATGGCATCATAGGTAAGACCCATGCCCACCTGCAATATGGGACAGCTTCAGAGTTAGCTCTGGAGCTAAACACAAAGCAAAGCACGATGTCTGGTGAAGAGAGGCTCCTGCTGGCAGGCCTAACCTAGCACCTTTTTGGGAAAGCAGCAGCTGATGGAGATTGAAGCTGAAATCCATCCTTGGAGTTCAGAGCAATTCACATCAATCCATGGAAAGGTTCAGCTTTTGTAAGCTCTTGACTTGCCTTGGTAATGCTGAAGCAGCCTGTTCATCCTGACGTCCCAGAGCTTCACCGTGTTGTCCGTGCCCCCCGCGGCAATGCAGTTACCGCTGGGATGGAAATCCACGTGGTTCACAAACCTGTCAATGGCAAGCAAACCCAACTGCTCACCTGAAACTCCTGCTAAAGACCAAAAAAGCCTTTTCAACAAGGGAAGCTACATCGTGACTCACAGAATGTTAAGGAAAGGAAGAGATAACCTGAAAATTTATTTTGCTGAATTTCTCTTAAGATCTTGCTTCTAACCCCAGGCAGACTGCAGGCTCTTACCTAAGCACATCTTAAGTAGATCACATTACAGGTGTAGGAACTGCAGACACAAACTTCCTGAAATCTGATGGATCCAACTGTCACAACAACATTTTCAAGTGCTCATTTAATGTTTGCATAATATATGTCTTCTATTAAATTAACATTATTTCCAGAGCGATGTGTACAAGACTGAACAGAGATTTGTCTTCTGTTAACTAAATTTAAGATGGAACTTAGTGAATTTGTGCCTGAAATCATAAGTTGCCACTAGGAAAGTAGAAAGGCTGAGGCCAAATTTCTTTCTGGACCCGAATCCAATCAATTTTTAATTTGAACACGTAAGTACAATAAAAGCTTCAGACCCTTCAGGGAAAGACAACGACTCCTCACCAAACAAACTGGACAAAATTCATTATCTTCTGAGCATTCTTGTAGCAAGTACTGAAAAAAGTTGAGATATTTCGATAAGTTGCTTGGACAGAGACATACTTAAGAGCACTGAAAAAAATGTCTGAATTGTCTTAATATTGTATATTACCCAGAAAGAACATAATACTGCACTAGAAATTCAGTGCAGCAATGAATTAGGGAGATTCCAATCTCAGTTCTCTGAGGACTTGTTTTATGGTTCTGGGTAAACTATCTCTTGCTGTGGCTCAACATTCCAAATTTAACAGCTATTTTTCTGAGTGCAAAGTGGCGTTTTTGAATAACCTCATTATTTAAAAATTTGAAGATGAATCTAAGCATCCAAGTGCCATTCTGTCAGTAGACTTTTGTACTTTTAATTTATGTCAACTCAGAGCAAAATAAATGAAGAAATAAGGAATTTAAGCATCTCTAAAAACAAATAAGCACAAAGAAATTGAGGCTTGATGTGCTGGACAGTTACTGAAATATAACCCTCACAGTTCTAACTTTGAGCAGTCAAAGGGGCCAGGGTAATTCTGGGCCTGGCCCTCATACTGGCTTCTTTTGTAAGAGGTGCTAATGGTTTTTTAAGCAGTTTTATAACTGCCAGGACAGGGACCTCTAACCTCACAAACCAGGCGTAAATTCCCCAGGTAACCCCACTTCAGACATCAGCACCAGGTACTTACCCTCCATGCTCACAGAAGGAGTGGATGCATTCTCTGCTGGTTTTGTCCCACAGCTTGACAGTTTTATCATCACTGGATGACACTATCAATCGTCCATCAGGAGAGAATCTAAGGCAAGAGTTACAGCAATTAAGAAAAGCCCTCAAATGAAAGGAGTACGGGGTTAACTGAATTTGGCCAGCTGTTGAAGTATGTAAACACATCTCACTTTTCAACAAGTCACAGAGGCATCAGTGAGACTGAAAATCCAATCAGTACATTGAGGGAAAAGAAAGCAAACCCTAAGTACTCAAACTATCCCCAACCCCACGAGCATATAAAATAACCCCCAGGAAAGCCTTGAGTCTGACTAAAGATCTTGTGTCCTCCTTGTTTCAATTCAAGTGTACCTCAAGTTATTTCTCTGCCCTGATTCAAAACAATTCCTGCCTTTGCCACAATTCAGAGCAACATAGTCACAAGCAAACAGCTGCAGTAGACCCCTCAGCATTCCAGTGTCTTAGGAGAATATATTAAGTTCCCATCTCAAAATATTATATACAAGACAGATCTAGATCTCTCTTCAGAGGCATACATGTTACAGAATCAGGACTCGAGTCCCTAACTACAGATCATCATACTGGAAAAACATCCTTTCTGCTCTTCTGTGGGCATCTACATTGCTACCAGCCACTGCCACCACCACATTCCAGAACTGTAATGAACTTTTCACCTACAGACAGGATAAACCTGGGATAAACCATGGCTTTATCCTGGATACACATACACATAAATAACTCCTTGAAACCAAATCTGAAACAGTTGTCAGGAAATAATGTAATTATCATGACAGCACTTACAACAATTTGGAGGTAGCACAGGTGATCATTTTAACAAGGGGCATGACAAGTCTAAAGAAACTAAGCTGAAATAACAGTAGAAACCTCTCCTTTTTTCTGTTAGCAACTTCAAGACGCTGAATTCTCCTTACCAGATAAAAACAAAACACAGAACAAATCACAAAGCAGGAAAGCCTCTGCTGGACAGAGATTACTGGAGAAACACAAAGTGAGTGCAGACTATTACTCAAAGGATGTTTCTGCAGGTCAGAAATATGTTTTAGTCAATAGACACACCTGAATCACCCTGAATAGAAATGTGCTGCAGCAGACCACAACACTGAGCCTCTGCTCTGAGGGATAATCTCCATCTCTGTCTGTCAGAGAGCCATACTCACCTGGCACAGCGAACCCAGTTGATGTGCTGACTCAGTGAGAACAGAAACTTCTGCCTGTGAACCGTCCACACTTTGACTGTTTTGTCATCAGAAGCTGTAACTAAGGACTGCCCATCGTTGGAGAAATGAACACTCCTCACAGTCCCTGTGTGAGCCTTGAACACAGTCGATTCTCCTTTGCTACACAAAAGGGAAGAGCTCTTTAGAATCGCACAACAGGGGAGCAAAGACATTCTGTACCTGAAAACACAGAGCTGTTGTATGCTGAGCAGTGCTAGGAACCATATGGGAACTGCGTGTGACCACATTAGGATAAAAACATTGAACCAAGCTTGCCCATGCTTCATGAGCAATACAGAATACACAGCTAAGACCAGTTATTCTAGTTCCATATTGGAGGCCAATTCAACAGGAAACAACCCATGTTTCCTATAACGGGGAAAAAAATGCTACAGCTAATTTGTGCAAGCATTTAAACATTTATGAAAACATCAGTGTGAAAGAAGACACTGAGGCTCTGTACTGTTGCCAGGTCTTAGGCTGCAAGGCAGGCAAGGAGAGAGGTGTTTTCACAGCTCATCCAGACAGCCAAGCCAGCAAAGACCTCACAACTGCTCCTGTAATGGCCCGAGCTCCAGCTGGCCATTCCAGTGCCACATCACACAAGAAATAACACACTGAATTCAGCACACCTGATGCTCTACAGCTGTGAGCAAACTGCCATTAACTCAGTCAGGCAAGACAATTCAAATGTGTTCAGTTTTCTTTACACCTCACTTCCAAATAAATGCAAGATGCATTTTTCTGGCAAATAAACACAAGGCATATTTAGAGATCCAACAGGTTTATGGAACTCCCGGTCCAAAATCTGTCTCCAGCATGTACTGTACCACCAGGAGCTCCATATTCACAGATTGAAGAGAAGACAAAGACACGGTGGCTCCTCTTTCCCCCAAACAGATCCCTGTCCCATAGCCAGAGAACTGCTACAAAGAAGTAAGGAGAAATTCCAAGCCACAGTTAAACACAAAGAGAGGGAGAAGGGAATATACTCACACATTAGGGATCCACAAACGGACTGTTTTGTCTCTAGAACCTGAAGCCACAAGGTGACCAGAAGGTGAGAAATGGACACACAAAACTGCATCTTTGTGGCCCACAAAGCGATAGGCTCTCATCTGAGGCTTCATACTCCAGATCATCAGGGACGAATCCATTGAGCCACTCACTGAAATGAAAAAGGAGAAACAAAACCACACAAAAACAAACTTGCATTAGTTCAACTCCAATTACACTAAAACTACATTTCTCACTCAGTTCACCATCACAGCTTCCATCAGTCTCAACAGATTGCCCGTGAAGCTTCACCAGTCCATTGCAAGCTGTGTATTTCATTATTGTCATGCATATCCTTTCATGAGTAATTCAAACACAACAAGGCCAGCCATGCATTACTTTGGACTGACAATTTACTACCAACAGTCCAGCCATGCAACAGCTGCAGAGGCAGAAGCCACACAGGTTGCAAATCTTCCACACACTCAGGAAATGAAGGTTATCTCATCACTTTTTTATTGGCAGAGCCAGGTATCAGCTGCAGCAGGTTAAATGACACTACAGATTAAGCAGAGAGGACTGGTGAGTTGGTGACTTAAAAGCACCCTGGCTACACCTCCCTCCAACACCTCTCCCTTGTGGCAAAATGTTGACCAAAGTCAGCTCAGCAGTTCTTTACAACATATTAAAAACACAAGCTTGCAAGGTGAGTGGAACACCTTTGCTGTTATCAGGAAGCATCAGCAGGACCTTTTGCTGTTGCAGAGCTGTTACCTTCACTGCTCCCCACATCTAACTAAAGCAGAGCAGCTCCTTCTTTATCCTCTGGCCACTAAAACACAGATAATTTACCCAATTGTTTCTTAGCACAACTGAAGTCCACACTAGTGACAGCATCTCTGTGGCCCTTGAAGTGCCTCTCCAGGGATGGATCTTCCTAGAAGACAAGAATGTTCAGATACTACAGATTTAAGAACCATCTTTTTACAATAAAATCATTTTATTTCTACAACAAGTGAAGCAAGCCACATAGTAACCCTACAAAAAACAGGTAGAGGCAAAAACCATTGTGCAGGCAACTGCGCAACACATAACACAAACTTCACAAACACCATAAATTTTTAAAGAAGCAGATTATCCAAGCTGTTATTAGCTTGGAACTTGGGTGAGTGCACAAATCCCTCATGCATTTTTACAACACGCTGCTGGCACAGAGACTCTAAAGGTGACTGTAGAACAGATAAGCCATGTCCATGATCACCTGAGCTGGCAGCCAAGCTCAGCTTTGCTCTGACAGCTGCTCATCTCAGCTCAGGTATAGCCAAGAGGCCACTATTTGCACAGAAGAGACAAACTCGAACGATTTAACACATCTGCTGAAACAGGCAGGAGGAACGAGAACTGCAGCAAAACAGACTGACACACAACCCTTCCCTCAGCACCTTGCTGCAAAGGCCAAAAAAAAGCTAAGGCCAACGTTTTTTGCCTGCTGCCTGAGGTCAGGCAAAAAAAAAAAAAAAAAAAAAAAAAAAAAAAAAAAAACAACCTAAGACCCGAGAAAACTATTACAAGAGGTTTTAACACTTGAAAATTGCACAGGGTTCAGGACAGCTGATCAGCCTTCAATCCCTGCTCTCACACACATTGCCCCTGCCTCCCTGGAAATCCCCACCACAGGCTTTTCCCGTTCAGGACTTTACCAGAGCCCCCTACTCAGACAAGCATCCGCAGAACAGGGCAGCCCTTCTCTCTCAACACCCAGCACCAGCCCTCCGCAGACCCAGAACAGCCCAGAGGTGCCTCTCTCTCTGCACAAACACAGACCAACCCCAGCTGCAACAGCACCGCAGACCCAGGGCTAGCAGCAGCATTAAGCTCCTCGAGCCCCTCGGTCCCAGCTCAATCTGCATGATGCCACCCCACGGCAGCACTGAACCCCCCTAAGCCCAGCACTGCCTCCCACCGCCACCCCGGCCTCAGACACCCCCGGGCCGGCACCAGCCCTGCCTTCCCCTTTCGCTCTTCCCTGCACAGCCACAACCCTCCCGGCTCGGACACAACGGCCCGAGGGCTGCCAACGCCGCCACCCCCGCTCAGCGGCGGTGCCCCCAGCCCTCCGGACGGCCCCAGCCCCGCCGCAGCGGCCTCACACGGGCCGTTCCGGCCTGGCCCGCCCGCCCCTCACCTCGCACACAGCGGCCATGACGCCCCGCGGCCGCCGTTCGGTTCCCGCGCCGCGCGCGCCCCGTAGCAACGGCACCGCCCTGCGAGAGGCGGGCGGGGGCGGGCCCGGCCTGAGGGGATGGCGGGGCGGGGCCGGCCTGAGGGGATGGCGGGGCGGGCCCGGCCTGAGGGGATGGCGGAGCGGGGCCGGCCTGAGGGGATGGCGGAGAGGGGCCGGCCTGAGGGGCGGGCGGGGCGGGGCGGGGCCGGCCTGAGGGGCGGGCGGGGCGAGCGCAGCCGAGCCCGTCACGGGGCTCGGGGAGCTGAGGAAAGCCCCTTTCGACGTAGTTGTATCAGTTATTCTGGCAGGTTTGGGGCTTTTCCACCCCACCCCTTTGCCTCGCTGCTGCTCTGGGGCTCAATGGCTCCAGAGCCTGGTGGAGGCGCTCCCCGGATCTCAGCCAGAGGAGCACCACAAGGCCGTGCCCTCTAGAAGCCGGGCCGGTCACTTCCAAGAAGTGGTTCAGCTGGTGGGAGATCAGTTGCTTCTGCTCGGTCTGTGGCTGTTCAAAATAGGAACTTGCCCTGGGGTTGTGCGAAGAGCACAGGACAACCGAGGAAGGGTTTTTCTTCCGGAAGTTTAATACCAACTGAAATCTATTTCTTCCAAGTCTATTCATCTCTATCTAGGAACAGCGCTATTACTTAGACACTATGGACTGGCACTGACTGCTCTCTAACAGGTGTCTGTGTGAAGCCCA
The DNA here is from genome assembly GCF_015227805.2 of Hirundo rustica. Classification (NCBI taxonomy): domain Eukaryota; kingdom Metazoa; phylum Chordata; class Aves; order Passeriformes; family Hirundinidae; genus Hirundo; species Hirundo rustica. Next base: position 4,129,516 of record NC_053461.1, on the reverse strand, counting down.
GATCTGCCTCTCCATGAAGCTTGGGTTGACCATCCAGGCTTCAAAAGGCCGTTTCCTCTATCTCTTCTGCATCTGGGCCCCTTTCTGTAAGGACCCCTCTCCTCTTGCACGTTTTCAACAGCCCGGGATGCTCTCTGTTGAAACTGGGGTTATAGTAGTAGAGGACCTAAAACAGGCAAAGGAGAAGAGTTAAAGTTACTCCAAACTGCAGCAGAAGATCATGTACTCTGAGGGCCGTGTAGCACCTAAAGCTCAGGCTAAAGCTTGTGATGGTTGTGTTCAGGCATCCCCACCCCTGGGGTTTTGCCTCCTGAGAGCAGAGCAGTATAGGATTTTCAAAAGCAGAACAGCTGCTTTTGAAAACCAAATATCAATATTTCTCAGCAGCTTCAGTGCAGATGTGAGCAGGCAGGTAATCTTGTTGGTCCTTTGGTGCATCTGCTTGGCATTGGGCAGGTTTTCAGGTTTGATGCAGCAAGACATAGAGCAAAGACATTCAGAGAAATCAGGTTATGCTGAGTCTGTCCATTCCCTTAATGGGTTCAAACTCAGCAGAAATGTATCTTACCCACATTTGTACTAGTCAGAAAGACTCGCTCAAACCTGCCTAAGCACAGCCTGAGAAGGAAATAGAAACCAGACCACTTGCTCCCATCCCCGACCCCTCCATCACAGAATCACACACTGCCTTGGGTTGGAAGGGATCTTAAAGAGCATCAAGTCCCAACACTGCTGCCACTCACTATGCAAGGGTGCTCAGAGCCCCATCCAGCCTGGCCCTGAATACTTCAAGGGATAGGGCATCAACTACTCTCTGGGCAACCTGTGTCACCACACCCACAGGGAAGGATTTCTTCCTAACATCTAATCTAAACCTGCCCTCTTTCACTATATGACCACTGTTCCTTGTCCTGTCACTCTCTGCCTGCACAAAAAGTCCCTCTCCCTCATTTTTATGAGCCTCCTTATAAAAAGTGGCTTCTTTCCAACCTTCAAATGGCCCTCTATGAGAAGGCCTTCTTTGCTGTGAAGGTCCCTCTCCCCCCCAGATTATCACAAGTGTTGGTAGCTGTGCAGAGCAGCTGCTGTACCTGGCTGTGAGCAGAAGCTGCTGCTTCCTCTGCCAGGAATTCAGGCAGGGAGGCAGATCTTTGGAAATTCCGCTGCATTTTCGTGAATCCATATGCATTCAGCTGTCGCATGAAACTTTTAATTTTCTGTGTGTGGAAGATCTGCTGTCCTTCCCTGCCCAGCACCTCTATTTCAAAGAGATCTTTGTTGATGGCCACACATTTTCCACCTTCACTCCACCAAATTGACTGAAACTTGCCACTTTCCAGCATTTTCCAAACCTTCTCTGGAAAGCGCAGGGACAAGAACTCTTGCTCCATGGCGATCGCCCTGGACAGTTTGGCCGTGTCCCACCAGCTGGCAGGCGAAGACCAACTGTCACCAACAGACAGCAGGTTCCAGTGGGATGTTCTGGAAAATCACTGTGGTGCCTGTGCTGTGCTGTGGGGACATTGCAGGTGACATTTCCATGAGGGTTGGCAGTGGTGCCCTGGCATGGGAAGCAGCCTGAGGAGAAACTGCTGAAGAGAGCTTGTTGCCTCTCTGTCCCACCAGTGGTGGAAGTCCAGAGCCCAGCAGTGTGCACAGAGCTGAAGGGCTGTGGGCAAGCAGAGGCCTGGGCCTTGTCTGGCTGCACCAGGAGTGGGTCCCCAGAGAGGAGCTGGCATGGCTGCAGCCTTGGGCAGCCCAGGGCCCTGCTTGAGGAGCTTTCCAGCTGGATTCCTCTGACACCTGCAGAAATGTGGCTCCCTGGACCTCTACAATGCAGAAACAGCAGCTCTAGCATGGGGAATCCTTTTCCTAACATCTCCTGCCCCCAAGCATCAGGGATTCCTTGATGTCAACCCATTGTCTTTGCAAACTTCTTGAATAGGATTGCATTTTTTTAATCTAGTGGGTTTAAAATCATCTGGGAGAGATGTGTAGGAGAGTGTTGGGACAAGATGGACCAAGGGACACACTTGCCTCATTTCTGGCGTGAGACCCAAAAGCAGTAGTCTCCTTTCCATCCATGAATGAACCAGCAATTAGGCTGGAGGCACAAAGCCCAAGTCCTCACTGGTCAAGAGATGTTCTGGTTTACTTCATCTGAATCACTCCTGCTTTGTTCATAAATGCCGAGCCATGAACACAATCCCGTGGATTGGTCTTCTTAGGGAAGCCATCCATCCTGCTCCCTGCTGCACTGCCATCCCACAGTAGACAGTCTGCTGGTTCAGGAGTGTTTGTGTGCCTAAGAAGCTCTGCATTCCTCCCTGCCCTTTGAGGTACTGCATCTGAAGAGATACATTCCTCCCTCAGACATGGCCTTTCTGCCCACATAGCCACAGATTTTGGATCTGGAAGTCTGAAGTGGTTTCTAGCTTGGACTGACCTGTTCCTCATTAAATTCTTTGGCATTTGAGTATTAGCTTTTATTTCTCTGCACTGAAAAAAAAATATATTTATATATACATGATGCTAAATATGCCTGAGGTCTGAAAGAATCTTGTCCAATCCATTTCAGAGAAATAAAAAACAGAAATACGTTGTGATTGCACTCCCATTTCTAAAAGCAGGAAGTGGGAACATTTGCTTTAATTGAAGGACTCCACCACCCAAAAAAAACCCTAGTTGCCTTCTAGATAATAACAAGCAGCATCTGTGGTGGCCATAGGTGGTTTCCTTTCCTTACCATGGGGTGCCACTGCATAACACCAAGAGCCAGAAGTGACAGCAGATCATTGGTGTGACACTCTCACGTGTGGGAGTTCAGAGCAAATGTCAAAAGAGAAAGAATTAAAGAAAATTCATGCCAAGAGGGAAAAGGGGCCCTTGGGATCAACAAGCACACGTTGGGTCTAGGGGTGGAGCTGATAGTTTGAATAGCCATGTTCAGCCATTCAGACATCCTTGTGGCATTACCTGCCCCGGGTTTGGGCAGGATGGGGTTTTTCCGATCCCCCAGAATCGGCGGTCCCGGGAGCTGGCCCCTCCTGTCGCCCAGCCAGGGAGGAGGCCCTGCGCCGTCACCGCGGTGTCACCGCGGCTGGAGGGACTCCTGCCACCGGGGGGCGGGCTGCGGCCGCAAACAGCCTCCCTCGGATAGATGGGAAAAGCCAGCGGGAAAACGGGATGCACGGCAACACGGCTTCGTTAGAGATGAATCGGGACAATCTAGGCAGCTTCTTTGTGAAGAATACTGAAACTCTGGGTGATAAAAGCGCTGAGCTTGCCTCTTCCAAATACCTAGGCATTATCTAGTAATTCTCAGCAAGTCCTTCCCTGGGCTTATTTGTATCGCTGTGAATCAGAAAGAGACCAGAGGCCCCAGGATCTGCCCCCTCTGTCACATCCACAGAGCCTTGCACTGGCAGCCCTGCCAAGGCTGTGATTTCTGCATGCTGCAAAAGCTATCGCAGAGCATCAGAATTCAGGTGAGTCGTTCTTGCATGAAATGTTCTTACAGTTAACCTTTGACTCCAAGCCCAATTCATAAAGCCCTGAATTTCTCTCTAGAGTGCGTGGGTCTAAATTTAGCAAATAAACTTAATGTTTACCAATGCTATGCTGCAAACCCCAGTTCTCACCTGTCCTGTTAATACTTAAACTGCTGAGTCTCTACCAGGCTCTACTCATGCCTTTGCAGTTCTAAGAATATTCCAAGGGACAGCGTGCAAAGCTTCAGAAAGCCATGAGACTTTTTCTGAAAAAGCTGAGGTTCTCAACAAGACCAGTGGTATGAAGGAGTATTTTGCCATCTACAGAGGAAGCTCCAAGAGACATGGAGTTGCTGAATGCAATGCACACAGGCTAAAATGGAGCCAGCACCTGCACCCAGGTCCCCCAGTTGCTAGCAGCACTCTCACAAGGTCATCCTGTCTCCATGATCCCAGCATTGGTCCTTCATGCCTGTTTTGTGTCCCATCCCAGTACATCCTGGAGATGGAGGCAGTGGCATTGGGCAACCAACCCTGCAATGCTATGGCATAGGTGGAAATGACCATCTGGGATGTGACGGTCACCCTGTTATTGGCACTTTGTATCCAGAGAGCACAGCAGGGACTTAGGCAGCACACAGCTACAAGGAGCCAAAGAACGTAGATGAAGATTCATGGCACAGAGAGTTGTTGTCTAACCTCCTTTGCTGCTGCTGAGGAAGGGGGCAGCTGCAGACAGGTTAGACACTGCAGAAGGGAGCAGAGCCACCAAGCAGCTCAGCCGGTGACAGTAACATGGTCCCACATTGCTTCCACGGGGAGAGGCTGCTTTACATCAGCTGAAGATGTAGCTTGCTGCCACATCAGTTATTTTTTCTCTTACTAATGACTTTGTCCTCCCCTGTGTGCCAAACCTGTTTATTTATAGCCCACATTTCTTTTTCCCACCTGCCTTTGTGCTTATTACCCTTCCTTACAGAGTTAAGAAAAAGACAGGAGGAAAAAAAACAAAAACCTTTTTCTCAAGTAAGTCCTGACCTAAATGCAAATCCGTTCAAGCAAATTCAGAGAGCTTTGATGCTGCATAAGAAGAGAAAGGGAAGGGGAGCAGCCTCTACTGCTATCAGAACAGATCTTTACTGCTGTGTAACAAGCAGGCAATGAAGCAAAAGCCACGGGAGTTTAAAGAGGAAGCTCAGCCAAAGATCACCTGGCTGCCCCAGGTGCTTGTTATCAGAGCCTTGAAAAGAGGGAGGAGAGTGACACGAGCTGATGGTAGCAACAGCAGGAAACAGGTGACAGGGCTGGGGGAGCCCTCTCCTCTCCTCAACACTCGGCATGCAGAGGGTCTTTGCTGTTGTAAAGCAAAGGGGCTGCAAAGCCTGGGGTCTGCAGTTGCTCAGGACACCAAGATAAAATATTTCTACTTCAGATTTGAAGCATCTGCTAGGTAGAGTCAGAAATCACTCTGTTAATTGCAATACCCTGTTTTATTTGCTGCCCAGCCTTTGCAGTGGATTTGTACCACTTTCAATGCTCACCCGTCTAGCTGAAGGGCTGAGGGGAAGGGTGACAAGGGGGTGCATGCAGAAGCACCAGAGAAATACACTGCTACTGCCTCCGTGGAGCTACACAGTTCTTAAGGCATCCAAGAGAGAGGGAGTTAAGGGAGCTCGTACATGCCTGCAGTTTCCAGAACTAGCCTAAAGGAGGAGAAGGATTCAGGAATGAGGAAACCTGGCAAGCTGGATCCAGCCAGAATACCATCAGCAGCCTTCTCGGCATCTAGGAAGTTGTCTCTGACCACTTATATCAGTTCTTGTGTCTTAAGCCACTATAAGATCTTAAAATCTGTTACAGGAGTGTAGATCAAACCTGGCTTTAAAATGTCTCCAGCACAGGTGGCTCAGCTGTGCTGATCTTGCTGACCAGGGGCAGGTGGCTGCTTTCAGTCCCTGAACTTTCTCTGCTGGTGTCTGCAGGGGTGAGCAGAGTTCAGGCTTCACACTGAACTCACAATTGCATCAACAGAGAGCCCAAAGTGCACAAAAACTGGCGCTAGGAAAAGACTAGCTGAGTTCACAGGAGTGAAGCTGAGACCTTTGGGACATGGAATTCCTCACTCATGGGGCACATGTCCAGCACCCACACCCAGCAGGGTTCATTGCCACACAGACCCAGGTGCTGGGGCTGACCTGGCCAGGGCAGGTAACTGCATGGCCCAGCACCACCCACCTACAAAGCACAGTATTGCCAGTGCCATGGAAGCATGTTCCAGAATTCACCTCTCCCCATGGGGCTGCTTTCCAAACAACATTGATCACTGGGCTGGATCACATTAGGCCTTGACTTTTAAGCCTCTAATCTTATGGAAAAGTTCTTTGTCCCAGAATTTCCCAAATCTGCAGATTAGAGGCGGGTATCAGTCAGACCTTGCTGAAAAGTATCAAATGTCCATGGAAAGTGTCACATGGGAAAAACTAAAAGGATGAACACTTAGCCATGCTGAGAGCAGAGTGGACAGAGGCACATCAACCTTTCCAGAGAAACGCCTGCTGACAGGAGAGTTTTGTCAGCACAGGCAAGCACAGAACTGCCCAGTCCTCCTTCTAAAGCTCTAAGCTCTCAGAAGACTGCACCTCCTGAAAACCCAGACAACTGCTTCTCTCCTTCCCACACACCATTCCTGCACATTGCAGAGAGGAATGGCAGTTAAGTGTGACCAGAGCAGACCACAGAACAACCCCAAATATCTCTTACATTTACTGCCTTTACATGCTGAAGGGAAGGATGCATCTGTTTGCAGAACGTCAGAGCAGCCCTTGTTCCAACCAGCATTAACTCTATGGCACACACCTGACCATCTCCCCTGCAGCATTTTCCCCTCTGAACAGACTATAATTACTGAAGCTAGACATTCCTGCAGTGAATTAAACTGTGTGAGGAGATAGCGGCTCTTTGTATTTCCAAGCCAGTTAAAGCAGGCAGAACCAGATAGTGGTGGGCCCACTGCCCACGCCAATTGCTTCCTTGCACAGATCATTTGCCTTTCCAACAACTTATCCTCAGAGAGAGAAAGAACCTCCTGGCTTCCTTTCTGTCCAGTGCCATCAGGAGCTCAGCCTTTGCTGCAACTCTTTGTGCTACCATGACATGGCCATGTTTGTGCTGGGATATCTGCTTTGCTGAGGCCACTAAAAGACAAATGGGACATTAAAACACAGAACTATGTAAGAAGAGAGTTTTCCACAGTTCAGATAGGACAGGAGAAGCAGAAAGGTTTACTGTTCAAACAGTTTATTATCAACTCTATTAGGCTGTGTCTATTAGACTTTATATCCTTACTGTGCTCCAGGAGGCTCTAGAAGCATGGGAGCAGCTGCCAGTGGAGATGCATGGGCTTCAGCAGACACCTCCATGTCCTTCCACACTGACCATCTGGGCTTCTGGACAGGCCTTTCATCCAACCCTGCTGCACACAGAGCTCTCTGTTTGAGGGTAGCTCTCCTTTTGCACGTTCCCAGCAGCCAGGGATGTGCTCTGTTGAAGCTGGGGTTATAGTAGTAGAGGATCTAAAACAGGCAAAGGAGAAGAGTTAGTTGCTACTGTTCCAAGACTGGAAAAACCCAAGCTACAAGAACTAGGATTCTGAATCACAAAAGAGGAGCATGGCTAAGGAAAAGGACGTAGAGCTCAGGGTAAAGCATTATGTGACCATTGTGTTCAGCCATCACCACAAGTGAGGTTTTGCCCTCCGAGGGGCCAACTGCTTTCAGAAGCTAAATATCACTATTTCTCTGCAGCTTCAGTGCAGATGTGAGCAGGCAGGTAATTCCATGATCCTTGGATGCATCTGCTTGGCATTGGGCAGGTGCCACAGGGAGGTTTCAGATTTGGTACAGCAGGACACAGAGCAAAGACATTCAGAGAAATCAGATTACACTCTGTCCCTTAAACGGGTTCAAACTCATCACATCTCACTGAAATTTACCTTATCTGCATTTCTACTAGTCAGAAAGACGCACTCAAACCTGCCTGAGCACAGACTGAAAAGGAAATAAAAACCAGACCACTAACTCCCATCCCCACCTCTTCTCTGGCAAGGTGTTATTTGCTGTGAAGGTCCCTCTCTCCCCTCAGATTATCACAAGTGCTGGTTGCTGTGCAGGGCAGCTGCTGTACCTGGCTGTGAGCAGAAGCTGCTGCTTCCTCTGATAGGAATTCAGGCAGGGAAGCAGATCTTCGGAAATCCCGCTGTACTTTGGTGAATCCATAGAGGTTCAGCTGGCGAATAACACTCTCGATGTGCCGTGTGTTAAAAACCCGCTGACAAACTCCCCTGCCCAGCACCTCCACTTTGAAGAGATCTTTGTTGATGGCCACACATTTTCCACCCTCGCTCCACCAAATGGACCGAAACTGGTCACTTTCCAGCATTTTCCAAAGCTTCTCTGGAAAGCAGAGGGGCAAGAATCGATTGTCTTTGCCTGTGCTCTCACTGGAAACAGCAGGAGCTGTTCTGGCCTTGTGTCTGTCACTGCCAGGCCGGATGTCCCACTCATCCTCCATCACCAGTACGGCAGTGTCACAAGGCACAATATCCCCCTGTCCTGGAAGGCCAGGAGAAGCCATGTCACCCCGCTGCCCCAGTGCATCTGGAGCAGAAAGGGGTGGTGTTTCTGTGGGAATCAGCTTGCTTTTCTATTGTCACAGGTGGACTGAAGCTTCCCTCATTGGCCATCACCCTGCACAGCCACATCTCGTTCTCCCAGTCAGTGGGCAAAAGCCAGCTGGCCATGGCTAACTGTGTTTTCCAATAAATGTTCTGTTTCTGTAAGCAGACACCTGTGTGTCCTGTGCAGGAGCTCCTTCTCCATGTCAGCAGCAATTCCCTGAACAGGCCAAAGATCTTGGCAGCTTCCTGAGGGGCAGCTTTCCTCCAGCTCCTCATCCAGGCACAGTGCAGCTGGGCCTCTTTGTGGCCCACTCTTGGCTTGTAGCCTTCCAGCACCTTGGGATGATCCGTCTTAAAGCTGGGCTATAACAGAATCATAGAAGCTAGAAAGTGCAAAGGAGAGTCATTTGTGACCAATTCAAACCTGGAAAACAAAAATACATACGAACTAAGATTTTAGTCTCAGCCAAAAGCCAAACCTGGGTATTGAAGGAGACAGGGCAGTTTGAAACCTCAAGCTTGGGCTAGCTCAGATGTTACAATACGGTTCTTGTAAGTGATAACCAGCCCTGGGTTTTTACCTGAGCAAGTCCACAGAGCTGTCCTGAAGGGCTCTGGGCAAAGAGAGGCCTGGGCCATGTTCAGCTGCACCCAGGAGTGATTCCCCAAAGAGCAGCAGGGACAGCTGCAGTCTGGGACATCCCAGTGCCCCTTTGGAAACCTTTCCAGCTGTACCCCTCTGACACCTGCAGAGACACCTGACAGTCTGCCCCTTTTGTGATTCACTGGAGAAACACCTTAGAAGCTCCCTGGTAACAAACTAGCCTTTCAATTAGCTATGAAAAGTTCTGCTGAGCAGGAGGAATTGGTTTTCCTTGTTGAAACACATTGCAGCAAGCCTTTGTGTGGAGTAAACACTTTTCATGCCAGCAGGATCAATACAAACAACCTGTTTTGGTACCCAGTTCGGAGCTGCTGCTTGTCTCTGTTGCAGCCCAGTGTGAGGCAGTTTGGCTGCAGCATTCTGTGATCTCTGTAAGAGGGGAGGCTATTTCTGAGGTGACAGAGACCCAGCAGATGGCTGAGAGCCCAGAACTACCCCTGAGCTCACCTTGTTAGCACTGCCAGGTTGCTGTTCTCTAACAATCTGTTCTAAACACTGGCTAAGTTTGGAAACATTGCTAAAAGCAGGCCTGTCATGATCACGCCAATGAATGAAGAGCTTGTCAACAACAGAGGGAGTGTCACCAGCAGCACAAGGGAGAAGTATAAACATGACTATATTTCCTCTACAGAATGTTTTATATCTAGGTGATATATAAATATCACCAAAGACATATCTTTGAATCCTTCAAACTGCTGCAACAGAGCTTTAATACTGTATTAAGGGCTGGAAAATTAGAGGATCAGAGGATATTTCACTGTCTAGCTCCAGTTTTTTGCAAATGGATGTGAATCCCCCATTCAAAACACAGCCAGTTCCTAACATGTTCTGACCCTTAAAAAGTGTGCATAGTCAGCTTTTGACTTCAGCTCTATCTCCAGAAAATCCTCAGCAATTTAGGCTTACTCCAAGGGCAAAGCTCACCAAGCATTCACAGAAGACAAGGAACAGCAGCATGCAGTTGTTGGCAGCAGGGCAAACCCTCTGCGGTGAAGAACCAGCACCCAGTGATCACAGCATCACCTCTCCCAACTCAGCCTTCAGGAAGTGAGTTGTGGTTTTTACCTGTGAAAGCAGAAAGGGAAAGAAAGGTGATGGTTCTTACAAAAAAAAGGGAGGTGCTACAGCTGCAGTGGGTTTGGGGTGTGCTGCTTTGAGTTTTTCTGAGGTATAGGAAAAGCCTGTAGGAGTATCCTGGAGCACCTCAGGCCTTCTCAGAAGAATTTATTTCCCACTGCAAGTCACTCAGCTCTGCATTTCTTGGTCGGGTTTACTCCCTCTTGGAGAGCAGACACATTTCCTCTGCCTCTGCCTTTCAGCTCAATGCCAGGCCTGCAATGTGTCTGATAGGTAAACCCAGCCCTGGCAAAACCAAGCACATTCTTGTTTAGCGCCATACATTGACCCACTGATGAGTCCTTTTATCATCATCCCCTGGAGAGGTGGGAAGCCGTTGGAACCATGAGAGGAAGCAACAGCATTTCAGGCATTTCAAAAATAGAAAGATCAAAAAGGTTAGGCTTGAAACAAGTGAGGTAGACAAAGCCCATAACCTTTGCCAGGAGAATGAGCAATGCAAACAGTGGATGCCTGTATCTGAAGGAGAAATTTTCACCAGTCACAGCAGAGGAATACATTTTAAGTAGCTGGCTTTGGGCCTTCTGTTTTGTTTACTTTCCCAAAGACAAAACCAAAAGTGACGCCATACCCTACTTTATTAAGTGCAGAAGGAAGCATCTGGGAACAGCAGCAAAACATGACAAAGTCCAGACCAGCCTAAACAAAGACACGCACAAACCCTCCTGCTCAGCCTGCTGAATATGTAGATATTTATCTATTACAGTCTGCTACCACAGCTGAACAGAAAATACCTGCTGGGCTTCAGGATGCTCCAAGCAGCCAGGAGAACAGGGGGAACATCACACTCAGCCGCTCCTCAAGGGTTGCTTGGTCCCTTGAATAACCACCGCTGCACAGAAGGAGCAGACCCTCAGCTGGTGGGAGCAGGTCCCACAGTCTCTGCCTTAGCTGCTGGCTCCAGTTCAAGGGTTGTACGCCTACTGCCCAGTCGTCAAGCTCCTGGCAACTTCTAGCCTGTGCCAAGTAGAAGCTGAGGAACAGAATGAGGAAGTGATCCACTGAAACTTATTCTGTGTGAGGGACTTCCCCACAGAACCAGCGCAAGAAAGGCACTGCCTGCCCAGGAAGTGCCACGCTAAACCTGGAGAATGGCCAAGCTCTAGTTCAAGCTGCCTGATTTGATCACAGAAGCCAGTACCTCTGCCAAGTCAGGCACTGGCTGAACACTGTTATAATTAGAGCTGAGGTGCCAGGCCAGTTGTTTCTAACTCCTGTTATTTTTATTATGTATCTTTCCGTATTTTGTGTTAACCTGAAGAGAGATGGGGTCCAATTTCAGAGGTAGGAGAACTTCATGCTAAGAACATCCAGTTTTGTTTTCCTACTTAAGCAGAGTGGTCCAAACCTAGTGGTGCAAACCTAAGTGCACCAAAAAGGTCCTAACTATAAGGCAAAGGAGAAGTACTTCACTTGCTAAATCAACTCATTGAATAATTAGGGTTGGCAGCATTTAGTTCTGTCAAATTACCCCAAAGGTAATTATTCTAATCAGCCAACAATTATTAGAAATTGCAGAGGTACAGTAAAGGACCAGCAGAGGAAGGGATCGGCTGTTTCATCTGCCACTGTCCTGACCTTCAGGGAAAACTCTCCCTAGCACAACATGGTTGCCATAAATACTTACACCCTGACAAAAGACGTCAGAAATGCAGGCTGTTGACATTACAGGACACTCAGCCAAAGCAAAACTGTATGGCTTCCCAACTGTGAGTTTAAAGACCAGCAAGTTTAGTGACAGTATGATATGCTGTCCTAGAGTTTAGAGGGCAGGAAAGTGCAGCTGACATTGAACACAAATATACTATTTTCTTTTAAGAAAGTTCATTTCCAAATGTCATGGAACTGTTTAACTCATTGCCAAGTTTCAGATCTAAACTAAGCAAGTTCATAAAAGTTCATCAAGGCAGAGTTCACCCCAGAACTTTTATTCTTTTAATGATTAACACTTTTTTTTTTTTTTTTTTTTTTTGTAATTCCTGGTCTATATTCTCTGGCTCAGGGGATTGCCAGGAACACAGTGCACACCAGCATCTTCATTTAGAGTCTGCTGCTAGCTGGATGGACGTTTGTTCTGACTCACTTGACACACAGTCCGCCAAAACTTAAGTATTCAAGATTCAGTGTTGTTTGTGCAAAACAAAGCCTCACTTGGCAGTGTGGGATTTCACAGGCTGGTTTCTCAAAAGTGTCTTCTCAGAATGTCCAGTTCCTCCTTCTGTCTCCTGTGAGCCTGAAAAGACAGCCCACTGTCCCCAAGGAGGGCAGACACAGGGCTGCTCTGCTTCTTGTTTGTAAAGTATTACAACACTGTGCAAGCAAATGGTCTAACCTCCCATGAAAAGACATCTTAGATAAATCCCTTGCATGGAATTAATCACACTGGTGTCGCAATCATGGCTGTCATGGATAAAAATGACCTAAAGAAGAGGAGGATGACAATTTTCCATCAGAGCTTATTTACACTAATTATAAACAGAGATTCCCAGCTCCCTTAAGCTAGGCTAAACAACTAGCACCCACCTGTGTCCTGTTATCTGAGGACTATGCTAGAGCAGATTCTCTGCCACGTATCTGGAGTGGGCTGCCTTGATCTTACAACTTCAACAGCAAAAGCATAATTTTATTGTTACTGCTGAATATACACATCTTGCACAGTTACAGAAACATTTCCTTGCTACTATAAAGAGGTACCCTCACATCACCTCCAGATCTCATAAGGTAAAGGCCAAGGGGTGCCAACCCCACCATAAGCTCTCATACCTTGTTCAATGTGGTACAAAACTCTGCCTCGAGCTGAGCCGTGGTCTCTGCTGTGCTGGTGAAACACAAACCCATTCACAATGGGGTTCTGAGCTTAGACTGTGGAGAGAAAACTTTAGCATTAAAAAACAAAATCATGAGTAACCACATTAAATTAAGTTGAACATATCTTTTATGCAACCCCTGCCCTTTCCAAGTGAAATACACCTGGATGGATGTGGTGCTCTTACAGCTTTTGATGTAATGCTTTTAGGCAGTAGGGGAGGTGGAAAGATGACACAAAGCCCACATTTGGTAAAACACCTTTGCAGCAGGAAAATCAAACTCTCTAAAATAAGAGGGTAAAGCGTAAAAGCAAGCAGAGAGTCAGGCCATCGGACTCAAGTAATTGATAGGGTAGAGAACCTGAGATATCTAAGTGGCTTTCTTGGGAATGGGTGACTACATACACAGATTGTGCAATGGCTCTGCCTCTGCTCTGCAAACACAGCCTGATGTCCAAACAGCAGCGTCTGTAACAGCCTGACTCTGTATTGATATCATTTGCGTGCACTTTGTAAATAAACAAATAGTGACTCACAAGTGACAGGCTTGAAGAAACCCAGGGCAGGAGTTATAGCACAGGCTAAGTCATCGCCCTCTCATCTGTCCAGGCACATATGGAATGGGCCTGGCTGCAGCAGGGTAACACCACAGTGGCAGCAAGCCTCGCTGCCGAGCAAACCCTTGTTCCAACAGCTCAGTGACGTGGTCTAACTGGCAACAGCAGCCCTGGCCTGGCAGGATATCCCCCAAAGGTGGACATTCACTCTATATCCTCACCCAAAAGCACCTCCTTCCCCAGCACTGCGTGCGCCGTCCACGCTCCAGATTGCTACACTGAATTAGCACTGGGCAAGTACAGAAAAAAAAGTACAGAAGAGAGAGATAGAAATTAATGTTTAACCTTTTCCTGCCTTACACTACTGGCAAATAGCTGCAAGCAATCCAGATTTTTTTTTTTTTTTCCCCACTCATTTAGCTTCTACTTGGTGAGCAATTTTGTTTCCTCTGCCATGCAAAGAGCTCTATCAACAGCAGACCTAAGGAAACCAGGTCCCTCATGGATTTAGTATTTGGGTAATTAGTTTCTGGTTTGGTTTTTTTCCTCATGGCTGTCACGGTTCAAGTCGGCTACAACCTGTTTCTTGGTTGAGTGGATGGCAAGGTCTCTATCAATTGGCTTTGTGATTTCAGAGATCTCTCAGGAACTTTTAAAAGCTTTACTGTTCTCACTGAACTGAAGCATGGCCACCACATTCAAAGCTGCTGGCAGGCAGTCAGCACAAACACACTACAACAGTGTGCCCTCATGGAGTTCAGCTTGAAACAAATGGAAAAGGAAGCCAAGAGCAAATCATATCCTAGCCTAGCAAAAATCCTTTAAAACACAAGAGAATCGCAAAACCAAATCTGAAAAGGCACCGAATCAGAAGATTCTTTTTTGTAGGCTTGTCTTCTCAATTCTTAGAGATGTAGCCTGAACCTCCAAACCAAAGAACTTGAATAGTCCTGATCTAGTGACTGGATCTCCAGCCCCGAACACCCAGAGCGTAGGGAAGCACTTTCAGTCCAAGTCTCCTTCTCCTATCACCAACAGCAGCCAGCTGCAACTGTCTGCAATAAACTCTCCTATCATAAGATGAGAGTCAGTCCTTTATCCTTGCAGCCCATCACCGTGCAGGACTGCCTGGTACTGCTGGAGAAGTTAGATATGAATGGACAGCTGATTCATGCTGGGACACTGGGCTATTTTCTTGTCTCACCCAGCAAAAGAGAGCTGTGAAACCAGTTCCTTGCACGGTCCCACTCCACTGGGCAGAGCAACCAGAGATGTCAGAGGCTTACTTGAAGGCTGTGATCCTTAAGGCTTTGTCTGGTTGTAATTAAGTCACCTCCTAGGAAGGTTGTCCTGCCTGCTTTACCCAGCAGTGTCTGGGCAAGTGCAGGGACAGAGACAGAAGCTGCAAGGGCCGACTTTGCAGGCTGCAGAAAGAGCAGAAGTATGCTAAGACCTTCACACTGAGGTTCCAGCGGCCTCATCTTGCCTCCTTACCTCCCTCAACCTGCATCCAGAGGCGCACAGCCATCTCCAAGTCCTCCCTCTCTTGCCCAGCAGGGCCCAGCCGTGCTCCTCACTCATTCCTGCCCTGAGCAGGCCAGGTCAGTGCTGGGGCCACTGCACCACCCCAGAGGTGGAAGATCTGAGCACTGGTGACAGGTTGGGGGTGTGCAGGAAAGAACAACCCCAGGTTGCAGAAAGCTTACTGCAACACAAACAGCTGAGGTGGTTTATCCTTCAAGCACCCTTTACTTTGACATTAATTCAAATTAGTAATTGTTTCATCCACAAGACAACTGCAGCTTCCAAGTCAAGTAACTGGTGGGACAACTACTTGCTAGCAGCCCAAATCATTATCCAAGACTCAGGCTGGTGTTTACTTCAAAGACTCTCACAGCTCACCCACTGCACACAAGTTTTACATCTGAGGCTACAGTAACCGTTAAACTGCTGATGATGGTTTGGGCAAAAAACCTACATTGAACACTACCAAAACTTATCTTGATATTAGCAAAGCAAAGCTGAGCAAATGGGAGATGTGCTCTCGCAACAGAGAGCTGTGCAGAGCCCCAGGCCAGGCAGAGTGCTGTCAAGGCTTCCTTGTCAAGGGGTCAAGTCCAAGGGGCACCTAACCTCATATCTTATCCAGACCAGCACCAGACGCTTCCCAAAGAGGTGCAAGAACCCCAGACTGCCTGCATTGGTCCTGACGTGGCTTCCAGCACCTCAGGACTGATTTATGTCTGGACAGTAACACCCAAGTTTCCCTGAGGAAAGCATCGCTGTTGATTTCAACACCAGGTTGCCTTATTTTCCATTTAAGAACCTGAGCTGGATGCTCCATCTTACTAAATTTATGGTCTCACTGACTTCTGAAGACAATGAGACAAAGACACACACAAGTAAGTTCAGTTAACCAGTGGCTCAAAGGATTTTCTCACAGACCAATCATCTTTTATTTAAGCTCCACAATTTCATGGCAACAAGCCCCAGATAGGCTGGAGATGTTGGGAACAGGAGGTTCTTCCCAGTTACCACACAATACATATTTTTCCTGGGTGGCTATTTGTTGCCACAGTCATGCTGAGAACAGTACTGTTCCCTGTGGCACAGCGGATTCAATTTATAATAAAACCAAAAAGAGAAAAAATAGGGCAGCTTTGACAAGATCTGCTTGACTCACCCCTGCTGCTTTGTTTAATGTTGTTGTAGAATTGCTTCATGAGGGGAGCAATTTAGAAAAAGCTTGATGAGGAAAAGCTTGTGATGAGGAAAGCTCATCTGCTTTCCTTTAGAGTAGCTGCCTGCCCAAGACAGATGCACTTGTCACATATGTGGAGATGGCTCATGCATACTAAAGGAGCAACTCATTCAATAACCACACGTTTATGAGACAGTTTCTAATCAAATCCTTCCTCCAAGTACAGATAACAAGCCATCCTCAACACTCTCACCACAAGTACATGACAGCTCCAGAACGCTGCTGTCTCCAGCACACAGCAGCCTCATTGTGCAAGGACCCACCAATCCCAGCCTCAGGGCACCCATCCCCTGCTAACTCAGAAAATCTTGTGCTAGGAACGTACCCATATCCTACATCTTGACTGAGACTTCCAAGCTGTGTGCAGCGCACTGGCAGATCACGTGGCAGTGCCTCCAGCTAAGACACATGCCTGCTGCCTGCCTCCTTGATGCTCTGCTCCATGTGAGTTCACAAAGCATGGGAGATGTCCTGTCACTGCAGGTGAAGAAATGTCATTCTGATCAAAATTTCATTGCTGTGTTGCTTCCTGCATTGTCCTCTCCAGACTACCGTGGTGTGAAGGGGCAAGGACTGCCTGCCCTTGGGTGAGACAGTGGGAGAGCTGGGATCTGCAGAGAGCTCTTAAATATTAAACAGAAACCACCAAGATCAAGACACTGAAGAGGAAGGACAGTCCACTCACAGACAGGTATGCTTTATCAAGCCAGCACAGCACATGCTGGTATAAAGCAAGGAGCAAAGGCTGCAGGAGGCTGTATCTGATACAGAGTGAGCAGTTCTGCAAGAACCTGTGATCTGGGAAAAAGGCAGTGCACCTTCAAGCACCTTCCAGAGGTGGTGCCAGGAGCTTCCTGCAGCTGGAGAGGCTTCAAACACTCAGCTCTAGGCTGGGTGAATGGGGAGGGGACCCAGCAAACAGCAAGGCAGATGCAGGCAGAGCTATCTGCTCACTGCACAACCCATCATCCCACACACTTCTTCATCACCAAAAATGCAGCATACTGAAGTCTCACTTTACAACTACGACGTTGTGTTGCCTCCCCTTGATTATGAGTGAAGCCTTTGAGTGATTTTAGCTCCTCCTGTCAAACCCAGCTGTCTCAAAAACATGGTGTTCCTACATGTTTGAAGGGAATGAGAAATTCCGTAGTGAGCAGGGAGAGAGGGGAGCTACCTTGCTGCTCCTGCCAAGAAAAAGCTGCAGCTCCCACCTGCCTGCTGACATTCCCAAGTGAGAATTAGCCAGGGCACAGGGTGTCTCCCACCAAGCTGATATTTAGGGGTGATTTGGGCCAGAAGTGAGCATGCTGAGGGATACTATGATTTACTGCATCAGAGGCAAATACAAGTGAAGTTGGACTTCACCGAACCTCTCGTGCACAGAGCAACTTTTCCCTTACTTAGGTTACAGTCAGGAGTTTGTGCTGAGGGCTTTCTCTTTTCTCAATGGGTATCACAAGGTGTCAGCTCTGCTACAAGCATAGTGGAGCAGCCCCAGGGTAATGGCACCAGCACAACACTGAGATGAATTTTGGTTGAGGTCGCAGCTTTACTTTCAGCATCCAAAGGCATTTCCTTGCTCTGTGTCCCCTTTTCACCCCGGCAGAACAGCTGTGTCCCAGCACGGACTGCTCCTCCAGCAGCATGGCACCAGTCCCTGCTGTACAGACATGACCAAGGTAAAGACCAGCAGAAACCACCACCTCTTTACCAAAACCAAGCCCAAAGAAGTCAGTAAAGGACAAACAATCCCCGACTACTCGAGTCAAGTTTCTATTGCCTAACTTAATGCACTGTTCCCCCCCATCACAGGGCACACTGTGCTTGCTTTCAGGGTATCACACATCCCTACAGCCTCCGAGCTTCCCCTCTCCAACTGCTCTGCCCAGGGTGGGTGGAAGAGCAAGCCATGCTCCCTGCCACCTCCCCCAGGAAAACTTTCCTTGCTTTTCCAGAAAGAACTGCTGCGTGAAGGTTTCATGCTGGATTTCTTCTACTTTTGAAATTGGTTTTTTGTTGTTTTTTTTTTTCTAGTTGATGCTGACCTACATAATAAGCAGGTCACTGGAACACGAGAGATGTTTTTTGAGGCAGAGGAGAAAAGCCAGGCAGCTCCCCCTCCACATGGGCTTCTGAGGACAAAGTGCTGCTTCCCTGGGGTCTCCACTCCACAGCCTCCTTCATGCTCCTCTGTCCAAAACCAGCAGGAGCTGCTGGGATCCTACTGGGGATATAGACAGACCCTGAGCAGAACATCAGGCTGGTTAAAGCTCCATGGGGGACTGAGAGGAGCTTCAGGAACACAAACCTCCCTCACGTGAACAGTACACCGGCCACGTGCAGCCCCTGTGCACAAGGCTGGGAGCTCATGCAATGGCCTGGCTGCGTGGGACTCAATCCCGTGGGCAAACCAGCAGCAAGGGGAGGGAAGGAGAGAGCAAGAAGATCCCTGTGGTGCAAACCCTTCTCCAGCAGAAGGAAGGACTGGGCTGTAGCAGGTCTGCAGATCACAGGAACACAGGACTGAGACATTCCCAGCTGGAACAGTGCTTGACCTGAAAATCTGGCAGGTGAAAAGTAGGGTTAGAAAGCTTGAACTCAATTTACTTCTCAAGCTCTAGTCATCACTGCTGCTTCTTTATGGGGAGCATCCCTAAGGGCTTGCCACAATAAAGCACAAACTAGAAATGAGAAAGACTTGAGTAGCCAAGAGAAGAGAGGCCCTGGAATAACCTTTCAGTATCCATGTGGTTTAAGGTATAGCAGCACAGAACTGGAGTGTCTCAGAATGTTGCCTCCAGCACCATCCTCCCTCATCTTGCAGACAATCTCTCCCCTGCTCCCAAACAGGAGACAACCCGGTGAAAGGTCAATGTCAGCATATCCAATCCCAACACCCACTGTGGCACTGCAAGCAGGAAGCAGCGAGTTCCCTACCCACAGGTAAAGCAGGGATCTATTAGAGAAATTAATGTAATGTGATCCTGCCTGGGGCTCAGAGTCAGTCCCAGAAGGATACACAGAGCGAGTAACCAGAGCAGGCAAGGGTAAGAAGCTCTCTCAAACAGCCTGATGGCTCAGAGAGCTCCAGTGACAACAGGGCAAGTCTGGTAACTAGGTCACAGTTATGATCCTTAATTAATCCTAAAGAGACCACATCTGCCATGGGGAATATGACATTAGGCACAGAAGCAGGCCAGGGGCAATACCAGACCCTAGCCAAGCAGCAGCTGCTTTGCCCAGCCTGCTCCCTGCCAAGCTTTTAGCCAGCAGGCACACCAGGCTCTCCTCATCTCCCCTGAGGAAGGGACAGCAACCCAGAGCCCGTTCACAAGCCCCTGCCCAAACCACACTGACATAATCCATGACACAGGAGAGAGATGAGATTGAAAACAGACCAGGGCAGGCAGACATGAGGCTCCAGCAGAGGAGCTGTACCAAATCCTGAGGGACAGCTGAACCCTGGATCCCTGGGCTGTGCTTCACCTGCCACCCTGCTCTTCTCCTCTACACGTCCCTGTGCTGGGTGGGGTGTGCTATCCCAAGTCACTTCCTCCCAAACTCCTCTGGGAGAAGCTAAGAGATACCAGCTTCTCTCTTTGGGCTGCCTCAGCTTGCACAGAGGCAGTCACAGCCCTGGGTGCTGCAAAGAGGCATCAAGGCCAGTGGAGAAAAGGGTCCAACACTGCAGCTGATGCTAGGAGATGTTGGCAAAGCCAGGTTATTCACCTGGCAGAAAGAGCTGGCCCTGACCATGACAGTGGAGAGCCCATCTACCAACAGGAAGCAGAGACTGACTGAGGGCAAGGGCATGGATGGCTGGCACTGGCGAGAGCAGTCTAGGTAAATGTCATCTGCCCTGGCCTCTACAGCTGATTGTGTTCTGCTTCTACACATGATCCATATGAATGTCTTGATCTGCTTAAATCCACTGGTGACAGGGAGATAAGACAAGATAATGTCAATTGAGTTTTCAAATCCGGCTTCTGCTACCTGAGCAATTAAAAAGCAGCCACTGTCAGCAAAAACATCAACACCAGTTGAGTCCTCAGTACAGAGCTTCTGAGGATTCAGCACAGAGCAGGAGCATTAAAAATAGCTGTTTCAGAGGAGAAATGGGTGACTAATAAGCCCTACACTGACAACGGTTGGGAGATGGGGGCAGCTTAGTATTAAAGCCATGTCTCTGGGGACCCTTATAAGGTGTCGCTTGTGCTCACTACCACCCCAAAAGGCATTGTATTCCCCAACGTGCACAACTGACAGCATGCCAGGAAAGAGACACAATTAAACCAGGACGAGTAGAAAGGAGAAAAGCTGCCAAGTAAACATAAAACAGTATTTTTACCCAAGGAAACTCTGAAAAGCAGAGCAATCAAATTCAGTATATGCACCTTCACTGCAGACATGCGCTGTTCTCCCTCATCCAAGTGCAGCTGGGTGAGGGACTGCACTACTGTGAGATCATTCCATGAAAACTGGGTCACTGGCTATCAAATCCAAGAGATAGTGCCAGGACTTTGGGAAGGATGCACTGAAATCACTCTTTCCAATTAAAAGATGAGCTTAGGAAGCATCTCTAGTTTATTTGCTCTCATAATTAGAGCTTTAAATTTCAATTACTTGCTCAAAATCTCAGTGTTCTTCATGGTAAATAATCCTGACAGGGTTTTTGCTGTGGAGGAGACAGGCAGTTTTGGGAACGAAGCTGAAATAAACACAGGAAAGATAGACAGAAGCACAGAGAACACAGGCCTCACAGAGCAATCCATGGTCTCAAAGGCTCACAAGTGAACTCAGAGCTTGCCCCATCACACCCCCCAAAAGAACAGCACAGCTGTTTGCTGTGCCAAGCACCAGCCTCCTCTCTACCTCTTCCAATCAAAGTGCAAGGCTAGGTGCTAAACAAGCCCTGAAGAGACTTCAGCATTTCCTTCAGATCCTTCAGACTTCAGCACTAGAGAGCACAAAGATCCAGAAGGTTTGCACATCTTCACTCATTAGAATTGTTGGCTCCTGTTTTGTGGTTGAAATGGTGGCTGTCCCCTTCTCAGGCACCCCACCCTCCAGTACAGCGGCTCATTCTTGCTGCAGGTTGGAGAGGATGAACATCTGCTCCATATCAGAGCCTGGCCAAAAAGTGTGCATTGCCCAGCATGGCATCTCTCCCCGAAATTACTTCTTGCAAGATATTGTTGCCTCACAAAATTCAGCTTGACAACAAAACCCAACCTCACACCCACCTGGACACAGAGATTGCTCAGCACACTCCATCAGAGACAGAAGAATTAACCTTTAAGTAGTGAATGGGCTGTGGAAAAACATTGCAAAGCAACCAAATCACCCCTCTACTTATTAAGCACTGCAATATTATATCATCTGTGCTGTATTTGCAGACTTCAAAGTGGCAAAGAACAACAAAGAAATACAAAACTGCCATCGGGGCTTTTGGGGAAACAGTTCAGCCACTGCCAGCAAGAGCCTTGTGCAGTGGAACTGATTTGAAAGGTTTCTGGTGCTGCTGATGGCTGGAGAACCATCAGTTATCCTTTGCCCCGAGTTCCCTCTCCACACACAAAGCCACCACACCTCAGTCTCACAGGGCTCAGTATTTCCTCCCTAAGGATCAATCATCCTCACCAGTGCCTAGAGGGAGTGTCTTATAACAGGTCACTTGGAGTAGCATTGAATTATTTTTATTTTGTATTAATTAATGCATTATTGAATTTCACAGTGAAGGTACACTGTATCTTTTTGAGAACATAAATTCTGAATTACTTTTTCAAGTAAAACCTTGAAGCAGAGATTTTCAAGACTAGAGGTCTTTAAAAAAAGGAAGTACAAAACTAGATCATCAGAACTACATGCCAGTTTTCCTAAAAGCTTGAGGGATGTCTGCAGGAAATTCTGGGTTGCAAGTCTGAAGAGACCAGATTATCTAATGTATATAAAAGCTTTATAAGATTATCAGAGCTCTCTATAAAACCACAGCACATAGGTCAATCACTTGATCCATCACTTGTGCTAAGCCAGCAATAATCCTCCACTCTCCCTTGGTTTGCTCTTACAGTCAGTGTGACATGAGAAACCAGGCACAGAAGTAAAGAGAATGACTTAACCTTGGGTTTGTATTTTTGCCATTTCAACCTTGTGTCAGTAATGTCTCAGCTGATCCCTCTCAACCTTTTTGTTATGTTATGTAATGTTTGCACTTCCATCTCATTCTAGGACATTCTCTGGAATCAATTTTGATTTTCTTTGCCCGGAGCTGGGACAAGATGCATTTCCAAGAGAGAGCACATGCCTCACCCCCGATTAAGCAGTGAGATTCCTGAAAAGTAGACCTTAAAAGCTCTGAGTTCTTTACCATATCTCCTGTAGACACAAGAGCAACGTATTTTCCCACCATTACCACCACCCCAAGCCAACACAACACAACTAGGTTTCCTCAGCACACCAAGCCAGAGAGAGCTCACTCCTTCGAGTCCTCTAGTCCGATAGCTCTCAGCTGGAACGTTCCAAGCAGCTGCAGAACCATCAGGTCTAACCAACCAATGCAGACAAGGCTGCCAGCAGGGTCACAGTACCCTAAGAAACCTCCCAGTCCAGCTGTCCTGGCATCCTCACTCGCGCTGCTCCTGGTACCGCCTGTGCTGCTTGGCAGGCAGAGCGGCCGGGGAGCCTTCAGAGTCCAGAGCTTTGCATGACTGAGGCTGTTTGTAAGACAGTGCACACACAGCACCTGGCAGCTCTGGGGAGAGTTCAGTACGAAAGGAAACAAGGAGTGGAAGCCTTGCATACTCCAATAATCTCAACACGTCACAGAGTTTCTCTGATCTGCAGCTTTCAAGTTCAGATTTGGAGATATGATGTTCTAATTTCCTCCCGTATTGTTTCAGCACAAGGCCCCTTCTTCTCTGTAGCTGACACTCTTCTCATTTTAATACCTTATCACCACCCTCTAACTTCATCTGTAATCTTCAGTGCATAAGGAGGGGTAGTATGTCTTGCATCTCACAGGTTAAGCAACCAGAGCTATTGCAAAACAGCACAGCAAACACCACGGGCAGAATGCACACTGGCAGGTGGAAGCATTTGGAGGGGGACCCCAAGAAGGCTGTAAGCTTATCCTTCCACCTTTCTGGTGTATACACAGGCTGTGGTGTTACACAGACTCTTCCACTCACAGGAGGTTTTGGCTCTGTGAGGTTTTGTATCCCCTGTTACTACACACTTTCATGCTATTTTCATGTCTGGAAAACCTCTACTGAAATGTGCAACATCCTTCTGCTCTACTGCCTTCACCACCTCACTCCTTTGGGTTATTTCTTGCAAGGACCTAATTCTGACTGTACAACTAGAGCACCTAATATTAATGATAACAACTAATTCTAAACTTGTAAAGTTTCCCTGGCTGTTGATGGAAAAAGTGACAGATAAAAACTGCTTTACACTTTACTCTGTTCTGTTACTGCTTGCTTTCTCCAGGACAACTCTTAAAACTGTCTCACAACCAGCAATAGCTAATGGTATGGAATAACCGGATAAGGAGAAAAGCCACCCAGGTAACAGAGCTCTGTTGCCTCCCTGGGTACTCATTCATGGGATAACACCTACACAGAAAAGCCCAGCCCGGCTCTAGTCAGGAGCAGGATTTTCCCCCACCTTCTCACGTCATCAGCAGGTATCTCATTCTGAAATGCTACTCCTTACTTCACTGATCTTTGCAGAAGAAATTCTATTACCAGATGCATAAAAGAACAAGCCTTTGCTGAGACAAACCACAACAACGAGCCTTACCAGTAAGTGTACTGTGACTATTAGGACTTCCCTGGATGCCTTTATCCCTATTCCCAGGCTGAAAAATCCTACTTGTATTGCTACACCTGGGAACAGAAAGGCAGCATGCAGGAAATAGTACTGATTTAAAAACTGTCCAGTCAGGGAATCTTCATTTTGATAAAAAAAAGGACATCAATTTATACAAAGGATTTCACTTCCTGTATCAATCTCAGTCTGTGGTGACTGGGAAGAATTCAGGGCAGTTTTATTATGCTACTGCCTTCTCAGGTGTCCATGGCAGGCCCACGGGACAGGTAGATAAGTCAGAGAAAGGATTTTTGATCATGATTTAACATCAGTAGGCACCAAATCCCCACACAGCCCCTACTCAGTCCCTACTCTCTGTTGGATGGGGCAGATAATCAGAAGGGTGAAAGTGTAAAAGCTTTTGGGTTGAGATAAAGTCAGTTTAATAACTAAAAGAGAAGACAAAAGTAACAGAGAGAAAACAAGTGATGCAAAAGAAAGCAATTGCTTACCACCAACTGGCTGATGTCCTGCCATTCCCTGAGCTATGACAGCCCCAGCCAACCTCCACTCTTCCAGTTTAACTGCTGATTTGGATGCCATATGGTGTGGAATATCCCTCTGCTCAGTTGGGGTTGTCCCCTCCCAAGTTCTTGTGCACCCCCAGCCTACTTGCTGGCAGGGCAGCGTGAGGAACAGAAAAGCCCTTGACACTGCACAAGCACTGTTCAGCAATGACTAAAACATCCATCTGTTATCATTGCTGTTCTCATCAAAAATCCAAAGCACAGACTATACAAGATGCTTTGAAGAAAACTAACTCTATCCCAGCCAAAACCAGCACATTTTTAGAGGACAAGAGGAAGAGAACAAGGTATGCTCCTTGCTTTCTAGCAATCTTCTTGACAGAAAATTCCTAACACTGGCATTGCTTTAAGGGAGATAGCCCACAGGCTCTGGCACAGCATTTTTCATGCTATGGGTTGATTTCTTGTTTCCAAGGACTTTGACAATCCCTGTTCTGCTTTGACTCCCACCTTCCTGCCAAAGCCCACAGTAGCATAGGTATGAGCAGCACGAGGGGCTCTCACTAGAGATACCTGGCACAGCAAAGATGCTTTACTACATAAACATGACTTGAGTGTGCCTAAAGTGATTAAATTCAAAGAATAGATGCAGATTTCTCTTCTCTGACAGCTGTTCTTCCTATATAGAGAGGAGCAGAGTATCTACTTAAATCCTTTCTGGAAACCTCAGTTCCAGGTTTCCACAGAGAGCTCTGACTAAAGATTCAAGTGTCCTTTCCCCACCCTCTCACACCTTCAGTACAGGAAGTACTTGAATTCACATTTTCCAAGGTATTTGTGTTCTCTGTTAAGTAGACTTCAAGCTCCTAAACTGGATGTAGAAGGTGCTGTCTCTGCCTGAGTACCTAATGAGAAGTGAGGGCTGAGATATGCAAGAAAAATGACAGGCTGAAAAACTTCAACAACATAACTAAAAGTATACCGGTTGGGGTCTACTTGTTCTAAGAGAAGGAGGAAAACTATGTGAGAGAGGAGAAAATGAGGGTGTGGAGGCAAGTCACGGCAAGCGCAGCAAAGCCCACAGTAGCTGGAAGGATTAGTGTATCATTTCCGGCCATGCGCTGCAGAAAGCAAAACAAACTGAACAATGCAAGATGAAAAAAAGGTTATGTGATTTTTCCACATCTGAAGCAACAGGAGTGATGTCAGGGAGATATTCTGGACTTAGGATAAGCTTAGGATAAGCCACTGCTGGATGTGTTACTCAGCTGGGCTGTGGACTGCAGCAGCAGTGTGGGGTGGTGTGCTTCAGTGGGACAGCAAGGTACCTTGTGTGAGGGTGACAACAGCTTCCACTGCCTGGACTGAGCTGACTCACGCCCCTGTGACGGGACTTTGCCAGGAAACCAAACTCCTCCACATCAGTGGGCAGCTCCTGGGGCCTGGCAGACAGGAAAAGTGTCCTGACCCAACAGCCTTGTGAGGGCCCACCAGCAATCCACGAATTTTAAGAGCTCCATTACAGCAGGGAACAAAACAACTCACGCTTGTTTGTATGAGATGGGTACGGATCTTGCCTGGCCTGTGTCAGTGAGACAGGGGTGCTGCTCAGCCACTCTGCAACACGAGCCTCAGCATCCAGCAACTCCTCCAGCTTGCTCAAATTCTCTGCTGCTTAGAGGGTCCTAGAAAGAAATGAGATTTCTGTTCTGTCATGTAAAGAAGACACTGGCTCCAAATCAGGAAAAATGTTAAAGAAATTCAGCATTGGAAGAACTGTCACTATGCAGCTCCAATTCTGCCTTAAAAGGTAAATAAACTAAATCCTCTCTAAGAACTGCTGGTCTCAGGACCGGAGGTGGAAGTTCTCAGATGAAGCCTGGAATTTGCGTCTGGATGAAATCCAGATGTCAGGATCACACCCACTCTCTCAGAAAATTCAGATCTCAATATAGACAGGGGTTTGTGTGGGGAGGGGGAATTGTTTTTCTGGCTTGCCCTCTCTGACACTGACTGGATGGGAAAAAATTAGGAATCTGCACAGCCATGACTTCAGAAATGGGCAAAAGGGATTAGATGTTACTAATTATGGTGCAGTTATAGCCTTTCATTTGAACAGGCTGAATGCAGAGGGGTTCTGACCTTTGCTTTTCTGCTAAGTATCTAAATGTTCTCTTCAAAACATAACATTCATGAAAATTCTATCAACGTAGCTACCTGCAGACAAATGCAATGGCAAACGAATGCTACAAACCTGTGAACCAAGGTCTGCTTCCAGGAACATTGGGGCAAACATGCTTGAGAGAAGAGGGATGGAAGTATTCGAGGTAACTTACACCAGACCCTACACGGTAAACCAGCAACATGGAAAGAGACCATCTTCACCAGCAACGCTTCATAGACATCTGCAGACATCAATTTGATCTTGTGGCAGGGAATTTTTTCCCCTTTCAATTTCTCTACGAGAAGCACTTTCTGTGGCTCCCCACCCACTACTCAAACTGCTGGAATTTAACCTTGTTTTCCCTTAATCTTTATTTAGCTAAGAAATTGACAAATCATCAGAACAGAATGGGCTTTAGAAAACAAAGATCAGCAGAGGCTCTCAGGACAGCTGGGAGCCTTCCCTTCTCTTCCTCTGCCACTGCAACACACGGGCCTTTCAGGCAGATTGAGCTTGCTCTGCTCAATCCATCTGGTCTTAGGGACCAGCTCCAAAGGCTGCTCCAAAACACAGGTACAGCAAGGAACTACTCACCTTCTGACCTAAATTTTGTCAGGGCCAGCTGAATAAATTTTTTTTCTCACACCAGTGCTATCCCCTCTGCTTAAACCCTTTTCCTCTTTTATTACCTGTAACTCTGCCCTTTCTGTACTGCCAAGCAGGCATTCCTCCCCCCCTACCTGCTGTACCTGCTGCCTCTCTCCAGTCTGAGCCTGCTTCTTCTCTCTCAGGATGAGCTCCCTGTTCCCTCCCGGGCTGCCACTCGCCCTGCTGCAGACTGTCCTCCTCCTGCAGCGTGACAAACAGCATTTGCGTGGCACCTCATGCCAGTTTCTCCTGAGCCCTGTAGGATGGCGGTAATACATTGCCACAATTAACATCCTTAAACACCGTTTAATTAATCCACTGAAGCCCTAAGAAATTTTAATTAACAGCAGCTTTATTAGTATTTACTTCACCTTCAACACGTAAGCTCTGGCAGTATTTCCAAAGGGAGGACACTGGCAGAGCAGTTGACAAGACACCCTTTTCCCAACCTTTCCCTGCTCTGTTGCTCCCAGAGCTCCCAGCCAGCTCTGTGCACTGACAAGGACAGTTCCTTCAGCAGCCCTCCAAGATCAGGGTCGGGTTAATGTAATTCCGTTGCTCTGCGCAATTCCTGTCATACACAAGGTTAAATAAATTCACCAAAATCCAGCTTTAGAAGAAGCGTTATTGCAGAGTTTGATTAAGAGCACAGACTGGAGGGGAGTCTGACAGCAAGCTGAGAGTTCTGCCCCATTTGGAGATCTCCGTATCGTAGCCAAGGTCGCCGTGTCTCAGCTGCCAGCCTTGAATGATGTTTGTGTAAAAAGCAGACGCTCCTCAGGCTTCACGCGCACTTCTGAATACAAACCCTGAATTCCAGCAGCCAAGCAGACTGATGCACTTCACCCCTCAGCCCTACATGGCGAGGTGCTGCTGTTCAGATTACCAGGATAAAGAAGGATTATCAGATTTCTGTGGGATCTAACCTGCTGTGGCTGGTGTCCAGGCAGACAAGCTCTGCAGCCTCTTGCAGCAGATTTGTGCTCATTTGCACAACACCTTTCTCTGGTGCCTCTTACAATAAAACAAACATTCCCCTCTGAGCTAAGTATCATGCACAATTGTTAAGGGAAAAAATAGGAGGAGAAAGAAAAATGCTCTCAACATACTACAAATCAAGCTTTTTGGACTTGATTCCTGTTGCTAAAACTGCAATTAACCTCAGGAGTACAGGAGTGATCCCTTAGGTCCAGACATTTTGACTGTGCTCTAAGGACACTTGTCAGGTATCCACAAGTTAGAATGCCATGATGTTCCCTCAATTTTCAGAGTAACTGATGTGATACAAAGAGTCAAATGCTGATGTTCCAGGGAATGGGGACAGCAGTAAGCTGAAATACAGACCAGGTGTCTTTAAACTTCAAGTACTAATTAACTATTATTTTTCTAAATACTTGAGCCATCTAACACTAGCCAAAACCCAGCTGTGGGGAAAAAAAAAAAAATCTTCATGAGCAACTGAACTTATAATTCAAAACACTATCCTGGTAGTATCAAATGACCAGGACTCCTGCTTTCATAACTGCTAGAGAGGCTGAGGTCAAACACCACTGCCCTACTTTATCATCTATCTACAGAACAAATTAAAACTAGTGCATATCTGGTTTAACAATGCTAATAATGCATTCCACTGACAAATACTGAGCTAACATCTGAGCATTGAGACTTCTTAAATACTACTGTCTTAAATTTCTAATAAGCAAGAAGCAAACTGTGCTAGAAACACACCTACTAAAGCCCTACTAAAGCCCAAATCCCACACCCCGCCTTGTAAAGCCCCAGCTAACTTTCTCAGGGCTTTGTGAGTAGTACATGAGGGCAGAACTCTGTCCCATTTCCTGCCTCAGAGCTTGGTAACACACTGGAGCTGACATCAAATGTGACATTTGCCTATGAGGTTTTCCCCCTGACCAACTTATTCAGATCCCAAAGTTTACAAACTGCATGCAGCATCCTCAAAGCGAGTCAGTGGTGAATAAAAGAGGGTCAGGCAAATACCTTGCTGGTTGTCCCCCAGATAACTCCCTCTGACAGAGGAGTTGTCTAAAGATTAATCTGCAGTATCTAAATGCTAACCAACACTTCCAGAAGTGTTTTTTTATAGCAACGTTGTCTTCAGCAGCCACAGTCCTACACAGGCTTTGTATTTTCTCTACTCACGCTACAGCGAGCACCTTCTAGTAACCACGCAATGTGACTTCATACAAGGCAAGAGCCAAGAGTGACCTTTAAGAAAGCTCTCCTCCACACCTGTTACAAAACCCACTCCTGCCCCAAAGTGCCCAAGACAGCTCTTGGCTCTCTACCCAAATCCTGTCTTCCGTGAAATTGTTTCACAAGATGAGGAAAAAAAAATGCGTTGTCATTTTTCCTTCTCCATTCTTTCCACACTCGAGCAGTCAGTGCTTACAGGAAGTAGCACCACTGTGGTTTGAATGGCCACACACACAAGAATTCCTTTTACCATTACTCCCACACACACCAAATCTCTTGTAAGCAAACAAGCTTTAATGTCCATTGCAAACCAGAGAATGAAGAGTCCAATTTTGCTTGTTGCTGTTGTTCTTTTCCTTCAAAACCCGGCAAAAATGCAATGGTGAAAGTCTGAGCATGGCCTAGAGAGGAGCTGTAAGATTCATACCATCTGCAGGAAAAGTAAGAGGAGTTCAGGATCCCACCACCACCACCTGAGCCCTAGGGCACGGGCTCTGCAGGGAGTCCGAGGTGCATTTAGGAAGAAGACACCGAGAGGCGTCTGAGCAGCGCTGGATTTCCCCAGCGCAGCTGACTCGCCTTTTCCCACGAACGGGCGCACTGGGGTGACCCCCAATCTCCTGTCCTGGGGGCAAGGGACCCCAAACCTTCTGGGAAACAAGCACCGCACAGCCTGGGGCTCTGGAGAAACCCAGAGCGGCGCTTCCCGTGCGGACCATGGCCACAGAGCCCCCGCTCAGAGCCGCCCGCCCCCATCCCCTCACAGACCCTCAGCAGTGCCCAAGCCCCCTCCGCACCCCTACAGCGCTGGGGGAGCGGCTCAGCCTCCCCCACAGCCTCACAGCGCCCCTATTCCCCAGCCCACCCACTCCAGCCCCTCAGGAGACTCAGGGATCCATCCCCGTCCTCGAAACGCCTCCAGCCCCTCACGACCCCCTGAGCCCCGCCATGTGCTCGGGACGCCTCCAGCCCCTCACGACCCCCTGCGCCCCGCCATGTGCTCGGGACTCCTCCAGCCCCTCACGACCCCCCGGAGGTCCCTCCATGTACTCGGGACTCCTCCAGCCCCTCACGACCCACCCCCCAGAGGTCCCTCCGTACCCTCAGGCCGCCTCCAGCCCCTCACACCGCCCCACAACACCCCAGAGCCGCGGGCGCCGCCCCCGCTCCCTCCCCGCGCCTGCGCGGCTCCACCGCGCCCGTGCCGCGCCCCCGGGACTATAAAGGCGGCAGTGCCGGGAGCGCGTACCGGCGTCGCCTCCCCGTCGCCGGTGTCGCTTTGCCGTCATCTCCGGTGTCCCGTCCGGCAGCAAGGATGGAAGCGGTGGTGCGGCGCTGCCCGTTCCTGGCCCGTGTGTCGCAGGCGTTCCTGCAGAAGGCTGGGCCGTCGCTGCTGCTGTACGCCCAGCACTGCCCGCGCATGATGGAGGCGGCCCCGCCGGCCGCCCGCGCCCTCGCCACGTCCGCCGCCCGCGGGCAGCAGGCGGAGGAGGAGAGCCCCGCGGGCCGCCGCGGTGAGTACGGCCCGGGGAGCGAGCCCAGGGTCACACACGGGCCCCCGGAAGGGGAAAGAAAGAAAACAGACATGGCATGTCACGGGAGGAAACTTCTGGAATAGGCAGCTCCGAGGCAGGGGTTGCTTAATCCTTGAAATGTCCGCGGTAACGAAATTTGCGACCGTGACACGAATCAGGAATCAGGGATCGGCCCTGTTGGGGCGTCCTGCGGCGAGCCCCGGGTGGGGGATCCGGGATCCCGGATCTCCGAGCGGTGTTTCTCACGGTACTGTGACCCTTCACGCCACCCGGGAACATTCCTTGGGGAGTTCTTCGGGGGAATAGGCTGAGGCTGGCAGCTGAGGAAGCTGCATGGATGAAAAATCTCAACTCCTCGAGAGAAGATCACAGAATCCCAGTTAGGTTAGAAAAGACTTCTGAGGTGGAGCCCAGCCTATGGCTGAATACCCCCGTGTCAACTAAACTGTGACACTTAGTGCCACATCCAGTCTTTCCTTAAATATTCTCATTGGGAGTGAAAGAGATGTATTTTTACCCCTCAAAGCATACGGTGCTAGATCTAACATCTTAAATCAGATACCCCTTGGGTGTTATTGGGATTTTGTGCTTGTATAAATAAAATGTGATCGCTCAGTTAAATAGTTCTGAAGGGGTCCTGCCAAATTAATTGCAAAAGTAATGGATCAAAAAACTGAAGTCAGTATATTGAAATGATCAAGCTAAAGTGTTTTCCCTTCTCTGTCCCCATCTCAGAGGCCAAAAATGCCAAAGAGGTGGCCCAGCAGAATGCAGAGGGAACCCAGCCTCCTGCCGGCCACCCACCTGCCAGCGCTAGCCAGAGTACAGCTACCAAATGCCCGTTCCTGGCTGCTCAGATGAATCACAAGAACAGCAACGTGTTCTGCAAAGCCAGCCTGGAGCTGCAGGAGGATGTGCAGGAAATGCAGGTGGACAGGAAAGGTACGTCCTCTGTGCACTGAAGCGGTGATTCCTCCCGAGAGCTTCTGGTGCCTGACTTGGCTCTGGAGCGTGCCGGGTCTGGCAGGCACCACTGAAATGATGCGGCTGGGCTTATGGGAGACTGCAGGGAAAAGCTGCTGGAGATTGTAGGTGTTAATGACATACCTGTGACGCTGTGCAGGGTTTCCCTGGGTGATTTTGATGTGGGAATACCGTGAGCTGTATTTTGATGTGCTGGCTGGCTCTAGATGTGGGAGTCAAGCTGTTACGCTCGCACCCAAGCAGATGCTTAGATCTGAAGAGGGCTTTGCCCAGATGCTGGTTTAGAAAGAGATTTTCTATCCAAACATGGAGGAAAGTGTTGAGGCACCAGGCGAGTACCAGCACAAATCCAAGCTTGAAAGCAGGCAAACTATTTTAGGGGTGGGGGGTTTTTTTGTGTTTATGGAACTAAAGGGTGTTGGCTGGCTTGCAATGGTAGTGCTGAAGGGCTGTCCTTCAAAGGAAGGAACTTTTCAACAGTATCAGTAAAGCCTTGCTGCCTGTCTCAGGAGGATTATTTTACTTTTCTGTTTGCCTTCTGTGGCATAGTTTTTTTAAAAATAAGTCTGTGCTAACAGAACAAAAAGGAAGCAGCTGACTAGAACTCTACCTTCAGTTAGGTGTGTACCAATCCTCTCAGGTAAATGCTGTAGCTGTATAGTGTGGTTCTGAGTCATGATGAACCAAATATGTTGTAAGGAAATTGCCTGTTGTATTGTGATTAATTAGAAAGGCTAATCCTGCTGTCTTGTCCAATGCAAATTTGTAAGCAAATAAGATAATTGATCCTAGAAGGATCAATATTGTGTTTTGGGCATGTCCTTCCTGAAGACTGAAATGTTGGTTTTACTTAAAATGTTTGCTTTACTGAATTCCATTTACTTCACTCTGTTTCAAACCATACAAACTCTCTGAAATTTATTACAGTGTCTGTAGGTACAGAATTTGCCAAAATACCAAGTACTTCCACAGTGAGAAAGATTGAGGCTGACGGAGAAGAGCAGAGTGGCTTGCTCAGGAAGTTTAAGGATATTATGCTGAAGCAAAGACCGGAAAGTGTCTCTCATCTGCTTCAGGATAACTTGCCAAAATGTAAGAATGTCTGGCAAAATCCCCAGAGGCCTGGTCTGTTGTGATTATTTCCCGTGTGCTGAAGTCTCTGTCTCCTTTCAGCTGTATCCACCTTCCAGTATGATCAGTTCTTTGAGAAAAAGATCGATGAGAAGAAGAAGGATCACACCTACCGAGTGTTCAAGACCGTGAACCGGAAGGCGCAGATCTTCCCCATGGCAGACGACTACACCGATTCCCTGATCACCAAAAAGGAGGTGTCTGTCTGGTGCAGCAATGATTACCTGGGCATGAGCCGGCACCCTCGTGTCTGTGGAGCAGTTATGTGAGTGATGCCCCGTTCTTAAGAGGCATTTTCAAGCTGTATTTTGTGGGAGGGCTTCTGAAAATCTGGTTTCTTAACTGTGGTAGATAAGTTGCTTCTGATATGATTCTTGGTGTGCAAGTTAAGGTCGCACTTGTTTCTTGAGTTGGGGTGGGTCACTTAGTGTTTAGATCCAGGGCCGCACTGTGTGTCCTGGTCACTGATTGTGCACCTTGGATCTTCCTTAGAAGCCCCCAAATGTTACCAGATAAACTGGATGGTATCTGATTATCTGCAGGTGTAGATTGGTCACTGATTTCTGACCTTACTGGACTCCTGGGTGTGCAGGTTACTCAAAGACCCAACAGCTGCTTTTGCTGCCAGTTCTTTTTCAGAGCAGGCTTAGAATGTACCAGAGTGTTTTCAGCAATGATCCTTTACTCTTCTGTGTGTCCCACAGCAATGCTAATGCCTCTCTTGGGCCCTCTCTAGGGAAACACTGAAACAACATGGTGCTGGAGCAGGAGGCACGAGAAATATATCAGGAACAAGTAAATTTCATGTCGACTTGGAAAAAGAATTAGCTGATCTACATGGAAAAGATGCAGCACTGCTGTTCTCATCTTGCTTTGTAGCCAATGACTCCACTCTCTTCACTCTAGCTAAAATGCTGCCAGGTAAGATCTCAAACTGCACCTCTGTTGCCACAGAAACACAGCCTTGCCCCAAGCTGTTGTATGTTTTGCAAATAGCTGTCCAAAGTGAGGATTCACCCTAATCCATCAGCAGAGTATGGTTTGCTGGTTTTAATACCATAGTCAAGTTATGGTCAATACAAATGACAATACCAGCCTACTGAGACTGAGATCAGTGAGCTGGGAACTGCTGGAGGCATTAGACAAGAAGGGTCTTCTGTTCTTGTGTTTAAACTCTGCCTGAAAATGAGACAGCAGGAATTTAGTGTCCTCCCACTGGAAGGGGTAAACTGCTCTCTCACTTCAGAAGTTAGGAGAGTTAGATAACTATTTTCTCAAGCTCTCATTTGTGTTAGTTTGAACACCTAAAATAAACCTCAGATATTATTCTTGCTTCAAGATCTGTAACTTGCTCTTTTGATCAAGAACATTACTTTCAAACAAGCTACCCTTGTTTCCTGAACTCTTCCCATACATAATGAATGCAATGCTAGGAATCAGTTAATGCTTTATATACTTAAAATGTAACTGGGCTGTTTCCTCAGGTTGTGAGATCTACTCTGATTCTGGAAACCATGCTTCCATGATCCAGGGGATCCGTAACAGCCGGGTGCCAAAACATATATTTCGCCATAATGATGTCAACCATCTTCGAGAACTATTGAAGAAGTCCGATCCATCCACCCCTAAAATTGTTGCATTTGAAACTGTTCACTCAATGGATGGTAAGCTGAAATCAAAGCCTCCTCTCCGCTTCTAGGGCAATTAGTCCTCAAATCGCCTGTGTTTTAGGTCTCAAAGTGTGCAGTGCTGTAGGGGTTGTCTAAAGGTATTTCTGGGACTTATCCAGTCATACAGAAAATCCTAAACTGCCCGTCACTGCTTTGGTTCCTAGGTGCTGTTTGTCCTTTGGAAGAGCTGTGTGATGTGGCCCACGAGCACGGGGCCATCACCTTTGTGGATGAAGTGCACGCTGTGGGGCTGTATGGAGCCCGAGGAGGTGGGATAGGAGACCGGGATGGGATCATGCACAAGATGGACATCATCTCTGGAACGCTTGGTATGCACAGCCTGGCACTCCTGCAGGAGCTGAGGCAGCAAAGCTGCTGAGCAGCCAAATTAAGTTAGCTCAAAATCAGTCTAGTCAAATGGACTTGTTAAGGGCTGCTGGGCCTAGGATTTTTTTAAAAAGCCCAAGGGATTTAAGTGTGCCCCACAGTTTGAAAAGCTGTTAAGCTACTTACATTGCCTTAGAAATAACTAAGGTAGCTTTGTGTGGGGTTTTCCTTGCAAGCTAGCAAAAAGTCCTCCAGTGGCATGTTACACAACTCAAGAAGAAATTCAGGTGAGAATGCTAGTAGAGCAGTTCCCTATATTTAGTAGTACTTAGTTCCTTTATGTGAAATGGAGTGCTCCTAATCTAGAAACCTGAGATGGGGAGTTATGTAAAGAGATTTGGCAAGTACTGAAGCAACTGCTATTATCTGAGTAGAATGCAGGCTCAGGAGTAAGTTTACTGCTGCAAATTGGAAGGTTATTTAAACAGCTTTCAAAACATAAATAAAACTTACTAGAAAAGTCCATGCCCTTTGGAACTTTAAGTCCTGAGTTACAGCCTAATAGGAGCAGAAGTGTTCACCAGGCACCCTAGTTCTGTCTGTGGCCGTGTTCTGCACTCCAAACATTTGGAAAGGACGGCTGGTATCAACTGCACAATTACAGTAACAGCCTTCTCTGCTCCTTAGGAGCACGGGCTATTTCTAGCATCTCTGAAACAGATTATTTTAAATCTGCTGAGAGCCTTAGTGTTGATCGCTTGGGGTAACTGTTCAAGTCCCTGCTTGATGATTGGGCTTGAAAGGTCTTCCCCAAAATCAAAACTTGCTTGTTTGAGAGAGGCATGAAGTGTCCCTGCTGTGCAGTAACTAGATCCATGCTATCAAGACTGGCTTAAAAACAAAGCTGTTACATGTCCTGAGTAAATACAAGATTATCGAGCGGGGCTGGAACACGCTGTGACTACATTACCTGTGTGGTCAGAATAACCCATCCCTCCGAGTGAAAAGCTCCAATACTTCAGATCATTCCAACAGGTGGAAACAATAGGTCCGGTTACCTTTTTATTTCTTTTTTTTCCCTTCAGGCAAGGCATTTGGCTGTGTGGGAGGCTACATCTCCAGCACCAGCTCTCTGATAGACACGGTTCGCTCCTACGCCGCCGGGTTTATTTTCACCACGTCCCTGCCCCCCATGCTGCTGGCAGGGGCCCTGGAGTCCGTGCGGACGCTGAAGAGCGCCGAGGGGCAGGTGCTGAGGCGCCAGCACCAGCGCAACGTCAAGCTCATGAGGCAGATGCTGATGGACGTGGGGCTGCCCGTGGTGCACTGCCCCAGCCACATCATTCCCATACGGGTGAGGACTCGGGGTGCTGTTAACACGGGGCTGTGGTGCCTGTTCTGCTGTCCATGAGCACATTATACCTTCAGGTATTAGCTACTGCCTTGGCAAAGGCCAGACTCGCCCTGTGTTGCTGAGCGGTGATGTGCCAGGAGTGTGGCTTAAGATTAAACCTGGTGTAAATATGAAATAGAGGGGGAAAGACTGTGGATTTCATATGCTAATAATGTACAGAAAATAAGGAGACTGCTAACAAGCTAGTCGAAAGATTTGGGTTGTAAACAGCTACCTGCCTAGGCTGTTCTTATGCCCAGAGTGCTCTGCAACACAGACTTCTAGCCTTTTTTTCTGACTTACATGTTATTTACCAGCCCTGTTGGATTCTTAGAGCTTGCTGAGTTGGGCCGACAGTTTTACCGGCTCTCATCTTTTGGTTGATCTTGTAACTTAAAATTTTAAACTTCAGGTTGCAGATGCTGCTAAAAATACAGAGATCTGTGACAAGCTGATGAGCCAGCACAGCATCTATGTCCAAGCCATCAACTACCCGACGGTTCCCCGTGGAGAGGAGCTGCTGCGAATTGCCCCCACACCTCACCACACCCCTCAGATGATGAGTTATTTTATCGGTGAGTGGACTCCTGCATCAGTGCAGGGAGGATCCTGCCTGTCTGTGCAATCTTTGTACTACAGATGAAACTGGGAAGCACTTAAGTTTTAGATGTCATGAGCTGAGCAGTGGCTTTCCGCTGCTGCAGCACATTCTGCACTCTTCCCTGCTTGGAGTGTGAGGTGTGAAGGCCAGTGCAGACCTATACCCGGCCAGGGCTCTGCTCATGCATTGTCCAAACCAAACTTCTCATGTTATGTGGATCCCAAACTCAGCTGTCTTCAGCTGAGCTGTTTACTTGCCTTGAGCATGGATCTGTCCAGAGAAAGCAGATCCCTCTGGATCCTGGCAGGAGAGGTGATATGAGGATATCTGAGACTTGGTTGCAGCCCAGTTGTTTCAAGAGGTAGATTGTGTCAGGGTGAAATCCTATTATCCCTGCTCACTTGTTAGGAGAATAAATATGCTGACACTCCTGCTGCTTCTCTAAAGCAATCCAGTCTTAAGCTTTGATCTTGCTAAACTTTTCTTAACAGAAAAACTGCTGGCTACGTGGAAGGATGTTGGTCTGGAGCTGAAACCACACTCCTCAGCTGAATGCAACTTCTGTAGACGACCCCTGCATTTTGAAGTGATGAGTGAAAGAGAACGAGCCTACTTCAGTGGCATGAGCAAACTAGTATCTGTCAGTGCATGAAAGTAACAGTGTTGTTGTCCAGCTCTAGTATGGAGTCAGTAGCATTTTTTAATTGCTCAAGTATTTTAATTGTAGCTGAAGCACTACGCTCTGAAAATAAATTTCTAGAGCCATGATGGCCAGTTGTGTTTGTGTGCTTCTGTGTCCCTTCCGTAACTGGAACTGAGGTCTCAGGGGGTGGGGAGGCATTTGATGGAATAAAACATTGCTCTACAGCTTAATGCCCCTCAGCTGAGCTACTGCCTGTCCAATGACTATGCCTAAAGAACTTCAGTGGTGCTTCCTGCACAGGGTTTATTTTATTATGGAAAGAGAAAATAGCTTATCTGGGGCAGCTTCCTGAAAGCATGCAGGTACAGTTCCACATGCCCACTCTAAACCTTAAGCACCTTGAGAAGTGTTCTACAAGCAGCTTGCACCCATGTTTTGGGAGGCAAGCATTTAGAACGGGTTCTGCCGGATGCTGTCTCCCTCTGCTACCATCTTCTTCCTTTGCAGCTGTGTGCACAAACATTTCCCCCTTCTGGCATTCACTACACTG
Source organism: Hirundo rustica (assembly GCF_015227805.2). Classification (NCBI taxonomy): domain Eukaryota; kingdom Metazoa; phylum Chordata; class Aves; order Passeriformes; family Hirundinidae; genus Hirundo; species Hirundo rustica. Next base: position 4,091,225 of record NC_053461.1, on the reverse strand, counting down.
AGGGAAAAGGTGCTGGTGGAACTAAATGGTATTGTCTGACTACGTGACAGCTAAGGGGGTGGTGTGGCAGGGGCTGGAAAAGGAAGGGGTGTTCACCAGTGCAGGTGCTCAGTGCCTCCCTGTGTCTCTGCAGGTCTGCATGAGCTGCTGTTCAGTGTTTTCGTGTAAAAACTGTCAGCAAGCAATATAATAGTTCAGGTCTCAGAGAAGTCATTGTAGGAGGACATCAGCAGTGCCCCTGCCGCCCTTCTGAAACCTTAGGCCTGTTACACCCATCTGCCTTCTTATTTCATGCTTTGGTGAACAGCAAAGGCCTGCTTTGAGCAGGGGCAAGTAATTCTCTGGGTGAGCACGTGTACTCAGAGGTCAGTACTGGCATGAAGTCAAGCAGAGCACTGAACTGCTCCTTGCAGGTGCAGGCATGTCCAGGAACTGCTACAGTGGCTTTCACCAGCCCCTGAACTGCCACTCTCTCCCATGGACTCTTGTTTCCTGGCTGTAAGGAGCCAACCTGGCACTTCCCCCTGCTGTCACGCTCACGTGTGTGTGCTGTGAGGCTCCCTCCCACTGGGGATCCATTATAACATCACAAATAGCCCTGTGTGGTGGAGATAGAATCCCAAATTAAAGCAAAACCATCAGCTCTATCAGCTGGAAGTCACCAGTTGTTTAAGCATGTACTGAAGCACCCTGCTATTCTCAGAAGAGTTTTTATAAAACATTTGACTTTCCAAGCAGTCAGGTTACTTTGAAAAAGCTCTTTGCCAGCTAGCCAAGGGGCTGCTGCTGCCTCTGCCAGGTGCAGCTGTTCTGTAGATGGGAGGACGTGATCCGCCTGGCCTTGCCATGAACCATTTGTGGCCCAGAACTCAATGCATGTGCATCTGTTATAGAGCTCTTCCCATTATCTTTTAGGTTATATTACTCCATTAGCTGGAGACATAAAATAAGCCACAGCTCCTCCATCAACCTCTCCCTAGGACCTTGTCCCCAGCACCCTAACGTGCCAACAATGTCAGTGCAAACTCTGGCAACAATCTGGGAACAGCTGTAAGCAATCTGTGTGTGGGAGATAACACACGTTGACTCACACATGGGCATATTCTGACAGTAACAGGTCACGTGTCTTTCTAGTTTTTTTCACCGAAAGCTTTCAGAATTGGCCCAGTCCATTTTACAAACCAGTTTATAAGCCCAGTTCTTCTTCCTAGTTTTTATAACAGCAACTCAACACTTCATACTACCAAGGAGAAGAAATAAGACACAGAAAGGTACCAGCTACCAGAAACCTCCACAGTTCCTCCAAATTAATCACAGGAGAGAACCAAACCCCAGGATTCAAAGCTGGCAACCTTTGAAATGACAGGAACACGAATAACCTCAGCACGTGGCAGCCAGTACCTCCACACCTCTTCACATCAGTTGTGACAAATTACCTTTAGCACTAGTGTTGGCAAGCAAGAGCGTGAAAGCAGAACCAGGGCACAGCAAGAGGCCAGCAGATGTCCATCACTTAACTGTGAAAGAAAAGCAAATCCAATGGCACATGGAAAGGATAAATTCTCTCCAACGAAAAGACAAAGAAAGAAAAAATAAACACATATTGTTTCCCAGCAAAAAAAAATTGAATGGGGGGTTGTATAAGTAGGGATAAGTTATGCAAACTTTAGTTTGGTTCCTGGAAAAAATAATAGAGGAAGTAATCATTGAAATATGTTTAAAGTCGGACAATGGCAGTGGCAGTGTGAGGAAGCACGAATGCAGCCATAAAGCCACGGCTAACATTTGTCATGGGGCAAAATAATTCATCTAGTTAGATGTTGTGTAGCCCTAAACTCAAACCCTCTCTGTTTCCTTACACAAGGGAGAAACCCCAGGTGCTACAGGAGCAGCAAAACCATTCCCAGTGCAGGCAGGAGCGTGTGCTCCCCACTGCTGGGAGGAGGCTGCAGGGGGTTCCCTGGGGCATTATCAACACCACCAAATTCACAGCTCTGGTATCCCTGATGCTTTGCACGCCTTTATTTTGGGACACACCCCTTGCACCGTGCCCTGGCCTGCTGCTAGCAGCCAGGATGGGAGACGTGAGAGTGGACTCACCACAAACCACTGCTGCTGGGGCACACACTGGCACAAAGCACCGAAAGCCAAATGCAAGGTATCCCCTGGCCCAGAGCTGCCAGCCCAGCACCAGCACGGCTGGACTCCTGGTTATTTAGGATGTTCTGTGCCCCAGCCAGCCTCCAGCTTGATCCCAAACCCTCATCATCCTCAGGCTAGGTTAGGCACCCTCCTCTCCACCCAGACCCCCAGTCCTGCACAGCCCCAGGGGGCTGATCCCAGATGTCCTCACCCCCACAGGTAAAGAGCCTCTCACTCCCTGCTACTCCTACCTGCTTCCTGCCGCTCCCCAGGGGTTGCAGAGAGGCACGGAGCTCTAGAGAGGGACAAGAAGCTCTTGAGAGGGACAAGGAGCTCTTGAGAGGGACAAGGGCTCATCTCCCCTTCCCACAGGCACCTGAGATTTCCTAGCCCAGGTGCCAACTGGCTCTTAATTCACACGTTCAGCTTACAACCAGGTGTAACTCTTTTGCAGCCCCTCTGCTTCAGATCTCAGGGGAGCAGAAGCCAAAGGAGTTCGCTCCTCTGAGATCTGGACCTTTCCCACTCGGGAATCCCATAAGGAAAAGCATCATAGTCCTACCATTTACTCTGCAGCTCGTTTGCTGTGGAGTGCATGAATCTTTGTGAGTCTTAAAATCCCTGAGCTCATCCTGAGGCAGCAGCAGAGACTCTTAGCTCAAACCTTAAAGAGAAACTGAGACAGGAAAGGAAGGCATGAGGTGGAAAGAGATGGGGGACAGGAGATAGGATGTGAGGGGACAGGTGACAACAGAGTGGAAGGAAGATGGAGAATGGGCTAGGACACAGAACAGGACGGGACAGGAGACAGGATGAGACAAGGTGGGAAGGGGCCCGGCCTTTGAGCTGCTCCTGGCCATCTCCCATGCCCATGGGCCCTTGGCACAGGGGGGCTGCCACCTGGAATGGCTGCACGGGGTGGGGCAGTGAGCGGCACAGGTGGGAAAAGGGGCACAGCCCTCACTCGCCCTCGATATTTGGGCAAGTTAAAAATTACCGAGCACAGAAGGGGAGTAAGATCCGAAGGAGAAGGGTGACTCAGCTTGTCAAATGATTCTGGTGGCGTCAGCCAGGCTTATTAGCATTTATATACAGAGGAACCTTTCCTGCACTGAGGCTGCTTCCTGCATACCAGCATCTTCCCGCTTTGGACTCCTCCATGTCAAAGGGAAACTGATTCAGGGTTGGATTTTTTTTTTTTTTTAATTAAACCTCTTTTTTTTTAAAAAAAACCAACTTTTTACAGCTGGCTTTGCAAATCTTCCATCTCATCCTGGGCATGGAGGGTAAAGCTGAGCCATGGCAATGCCCTGACCTGGGTGAGGAGAGGGAGGATTTGGAGCCTAGGATGCAGGCAGACCCCACTGCATTCCCAATTCTTCTCTTGGCTCTGCATCCTCCTGCTTTCCCTCCCCAGAGCCAGGCAGGAATTCACTCCAGGCAAGGGAACAGCCCCAGGAGCATCTTCACAACCTTTCAAAATCACCAGCCATTAAAACAAGGAAAGCTGGGCTGAGCAGGGATGCTGCCTCCTGCAGCCGGCTCGAGCTCTGGGCGCTGCTGGAGTGACTCAGTGCAAAAATCTCTGCCAGGCCTTGTGGTTGTGCCAGACCCCAGGACTGAAGCGTGGATGTCCCTCAGGGTGGTGGGGGCTGGACCCAGCCAGGGCAGGCGGGTTCTGAGAGCTGCTGGCTCGTGATGTCCAAGTGATTCGCTTCGCAGCTCCGGAGCCCACAGCTGCTAAATGCCCAAACCTGGGGAACCCAGGGGATCTCCAAAGAGCATCAGACTGTTTTAAAAATACTTTATTCTTTAGAAAATACAGCGTTCAGTACAGTGTGCTCTGCTCCCCTCAGCTTCAACCTCCTGCCTCCGCCGAAGCCAAGGCAACATTGGGACGTTCACCGCCACGGCTGGAAAGCAGAGGGCGGGTTTCACCGACCCCTTTTCCATCCTCTCAGGGAGGCAGGTGGCTCTCGAGCCCTTGCTGGTACCCAGCAGCAAGGTGCTCTCCCCCCAGGCCCCCGGTGCAGCCCAAATCACAGTGCCAAGCTCGGAGCGTGGAGCCAGCGATGGCCCTTGGTGGCCCCGGGGGCACACGGGGGCTGTCGTGCTCCCCCACACAAGGCTTTGGGGTGGCCCATGTGATTATTGAGACATGGGGCTCCCCCAACCCAGAGACCCAGCTGAGGACCTGGGGGTAAGGTAGTGGTGGGGGCTGGGGAATGGAGAGCAGGGGACCAGGGCTCAGGAACCCCTCAGCTCCCATCCTAAACAGGGATAGGGCTGAGTCAGGGCTCTAATAGCTCCTTCTGAGGGGAAAACCTTACTGGGGCAGTTCAAAAAGGGGATGCAAACATCACCCAAAGGCAGAGCGACCATTCTCCAGGTCCAGGCTGAGCTCAGGACTCAGTGGGGAACCTCCACCTCCCGCTGCCTGGCTCTCTGCAGGGAGAAACTCCCATCCCAAGGAAGCAAAGCCCACCCCACAGGGGGTCCTGCCCGCACCCTGAGGGGTGTGGGATCGCTCCAGGCCTGGGGCAGAGGGGCCGTGCACACCAAGAGCGGGACAGGGGAACAAAGTCTGGAGGCTGAGGGGGGCAGGGAAAGAAGCCTTTTCTCTTTTCAAACAGGAATCCCCAACGCTACCCCCTTCCCTTTGCATAGAGCAGCTTTCAGGTGAGTGTGCCTCGCCGTCAGGCAGGGACACCGAGAGCGGTGGCTGCGATCCTGAGGGGGACAGGAGCAAGGCTGGGGACACGGCTCTGCTGCTCCCCTCCTCCCCCCGCGGCCCCGGGGCTGCACAAGGACACGAGGAAAAGGGACAGCGACGACCCCGAACCCTCCCCCTCGCTCTGCCCCCAGGTGCGACAAGCCATCCAGATGTTTAAAAAAGGAATGAGACAGGAAAAAAAAAAAAAAAAAAAAAAAAAAAAGGTAAGAAAACAAAACAAAACAAAACAAAAAGGCTGAGATGGAGGGAAAGATCCCCAGGTCAGCGGAGAGGAAGGCGGGAAACGCCGCAGGGATGGTGTCCGTTCGCCGCTGGCCCCGCGGGATCTAACTGTCCTCGCCGTTCTCGCCCGGCCCCTTGATCAGCCGCTTGTGTCCCCGCTTGCCCACCGGCCCCTTGGGCTTGGCGAAGGCCTGCTTGAAGGCGTGCTGCTTGGGGTGCACCTCCTCGTACAGGAACTCCGCCGTCAGCTCCGCTCCGTCGTCGATCTCGATCTGCCCGGCACCGGGAAACGGGGGCTTAGCAGCTCCCTGGGGATCCGGCACCCACCCTCGGGGCACCCGACTGCCCCCAGGCCCCTCAGAGGGGCCGGAGCGAGGCTGCAGCGCAGTCCCTTGGCAGTGTCCAGCTCCATCACCTCTGGAGGGGCTCACACTCACCTTCTTGGCTATCTCCAGGCAGAACTCCTGCTCCACGGTGTCAAGCAACCGGCTCTTGCAGCTCGAGTAGAGCATGCGCTCCTTGATGCTGCACTTGTAGCCAGGCATGGAGTAGATGAAGACTGCAAAAACACAGCAGGGGCTTGTGGCGCTGCCCGGGCCCATGGCCAGAGAGCGCCGGCTGCATCCCGCCCTGCTCACGGCTTTTCCAGCCCAGAGTCCCAGGTAACATCCGGCAGCGGAGGGTGAGCATCCCATCCGTGGCCCCTCCCAAATCTCCCCTGGCACTCCTGCAACACCGGAGGAAACCAAAGCGCCCGCCACCGAACCCTCTGTGGCAGCACCCGGACACCTGCACTGCACACGGCACCAAGGCCTTTGCCAGCACCCACCAGGGAGGGAACTGACTCAAGGATCCCTCTTGCACCACCCCTATCCCCACCCCTGCTTGCTCCCCGTGCAACCAACGGTCCGGGGAAAACAGGGATTGGCACAGGCTCCAAACGCCTTTCCCAGTGCTGAGGCTCTCACCAACAGACTCCAGGTAATCCCCCTCGTGTGAGTGCTTGTACAGGAAGAAATGGTAGCGAGCAGAGTCTTGGGGGATCCTCTTGGGCAGGTCAGTGATCTCCGTGGGGCTCGTGTGCACCAGGTCGATGGTCTCCCGCTCCAGATCCAGCTTCTGATGGACAGAGGGGACAGGGAGCGGATGGAAGTGAGAGATGGCAGCAGGATGTGGTGAGCAGGGCACAGAGAAGCCACGTGAGGGACCTACCAGCTGGATGTAGTTGATTTTCTTCTGCTTGAGAGCCTGGATGGCTTGCTGGGCATCTGGCTGCAGAGGGAAGGCCAGGCCCTGAAGCGTCTGGTGCTTGCTCTCCACGCTGATCTCCGTCTTCACCTGGGGATGGAGACCACCTCGAGCGTCAGGGCACAGTGGCAAAGGGCAGGGAAGGGAGAAACAGGAAGACCAGCTGGTTCTGCAGCTAAAGGCTTCTCATCCAAGGAGGTGTCTGACACCTGCCCCGCAGGGAGCATGGCATTAAACCACAGGGGGTCAGCCAGGCTCAGGAAGGCGGTGCCTGTCACCATCCCACCTCTCCAGGACATCACCTGGCCCCAGCCATGCACCCCCACACCTCCTACTTCACTCTCAGCAAAGACCAGCTCAAAACCAAGGCTTCCCAGTGGGTCCCTGGCAGGGATGCTGTGACCAGCACCGGCACGTGTCCTCTCCCATCATCTCCGACTGCAACCTGTGGGTGACAGGGGAAGCCCTGAAATCACAGCACTCAGCTGGGCACCCCACCCTCCTCAGGGGCCTTAACTGCAGCAGACAGACATTCCCTCCAACGCCGGAGTTGGGGATTGGAGATCCACAGCTCAGAAAGATCCCAGCTGCTGTTTTCCCCAAAACCCTACAAGGCAGAGGCTGGCAGCCGCATCCCGAGCAAACCCCCTAAGTCCAGGAGACCAAACCCCACTTCAAAGAGGGGAGAGAAAGAGATTGCAGAGGCATCAAATCGCTGCAGGTGCCTGCATCCAGCCACAGCAGGGGTCCCTGCCGGGGACGGGGGGAGAAGGGCGGGACGCGCCGGGCACACCATACCTCCTCGGGGTCGGGGTACTCTACCAGCGATGGGCAGCAGCAACAGCCCCCCACCATCTGCCACAGAATACAGGGAGACGGCGTCACCCCGATGGCAGAGGAGCCCCTCCCACCTCAAGATCCCCTCCCAGGGAAACACTCCAGCAACACCATCCCAGGTGCTCTGCAGTGAGCGTGGGTCCCTTTCTTTTGGGATCGGTTTTGGGGATTTTGGATAGAGCCCAACCTTTAAGTTTTTTTGGGTTTTTTTCTTTCTTCATTTCCCTCCCCCCTGATAGAGAAAAGGAAGAAAAGTCGAGGCATGCCAAGAGAAACACGAGAGTTTGAGCTGACATCTCAAAACCACTGGGCAGCACCGAAGTGGGTCTCTTTACAGGCTGCCCTTTGTCAGAGCAGCCCCAGGCAGCACCCACACTCCGGGGAGATGATGCCCGGAGCACAGCATGCAGGAAAAACACTGCCAGGAGAAGGAAAAACCGGGCATCAAGCGGGCAGAGCAGCCTACCATCTCAGTGCTCGAGCCTTGGGAACAGGAATCCTGCCAGCGTGGGGAGAGGAGACACACTGTCAATGGCACCCGGCGCAGGGAGGGGGGCTCGTGTGAAAGGAGACGGGGTGGGGGACACACGGATGTGCCAGGAGGAGGGAGCTGCACCACCTGGAGGACGGGGAAGGCTGATCCTGGTGATGTGGGCAAGGAGAGCAGCAAAAAACCACGCAGGAGATGCCAGTGCTGGGGAGGAGCGGGAGGGACAGCCCGGGCAGCCTGGGCATGCAGGGTCTCCACCAACATCCCTGTGCAGAGCCCTTCCCTGCCCCATCTCCTCCTGGGTGCCCAGTCAGGGTGGCCCCAACCCAGGGTCTGGAGGAGTTCCAGCACTTGCAGCAATAGCTTTTGGGCTGTCCTCAACCAAGGAGCATATATGGAAGGTTTGTGAGGAAAAAAATGGCCATGCTTATATCCATGCCAAGCATCCTGGAGGATGAGCAGGGTGTTGATGTGCAGCTCTCAGGAAAGGGAAATAATTGCTCAGGTGGGCACAAAGTCCAGCTGACCTCCAGCTCTGCTGTCCTACTATCCCCCAGGGTGCCGTGGCACCAGCAAGGGCCTGACAGGGATTCAGGACACACACAAGTTCACCTGGTCCCACGCTGTGGAGAGGCGCAGCACAAGGACATTACCACTGCAAACACCTCCAGAACTCAGCCTCCTCTCCCAGAAATGCAAGAAGCCTGGGAGAGTTACAGTGGAACCACAGAGACCTTAGCTCCAACAAACAGCACACTGAAGTCCAAAAACACCAAGAGATGGAAATTTGTCCCAGCAGCATCAGCTCCCCGATATACCTCTGCATTTTCTACTCCTCCCCTTATTCAAAAAAGCAGCTGCCTGAAACGTTCCCCAGGGCACAGCCTGGGAGCAGTGCATGGGACAGCTGAGCACGTGCCACATCCCAGCCTCCCAACACTGCCAGCAGCAGGCTTGCCTGGGAGGTTATTCTATCTCCTTTTCTTTTGGTTAGATTTTCTCCTCCTCTTTCATCCCTCCTGGCGTGGCGCTGACCCTGCCTAAGGAGCATTTCTCTGTCTTATGGCAAAATCCTCCTGGGAGGGTCCTGGCAAAGCACCACCAACACTGTGGGGCAGCTGAGAAGGACGCTCCCTTACACACTGCAGTGGCACCCCCATCTTTGTTTCTTCTCAAGTCTCCTGCCTCCTCTCCCAGCCCCAGGGCTGCCTTCCTCTGCCCCAGGGGTCTGCCAATAGGAAATGCCCAGCTCCCCCTCCATCCACGTTTCTGAACCTGCAACACTTCTACAAACACTCCCCAGTCGTGGGTGTTGAGCTCAACGCCAAATTCAAAGCTGTTTCTTAGCCCCCAGTCTGCTGACAACTATCAGCTCAGTGAAGCTGGCATTTTCCAGCTATTAAAAAATTATATATAAAGCAGGTGGCGCATTTCCATGAGCTCCCACCCAGCTATCACAAAGGGGGTTAACCCATGACATCACCTCTGTCTATCCAATCCTCAATCCATAGCCTAAACCCTGCTTTCCCAAGGGCTGGGCAGCTCCCTGGGGGATGCTGAGTCCTTCCTTGCTCGGTGTCACAGGCCGCTGTGTGGCACAGGTCACTGCCCTCACCTGTCCCTTTGGGCTATCCTGCCCTTCTCTTCTCTTCCCATCCCCTCTCTGCACTCATCTGGGGGCTGGGGAGGATCCCAGGCAGCTTCTGCCTGACCAGAAACACAGCCACCACGTGTGGGATGAAGGCTGCAAGTGTTCCAGTCTCTTGGAAGGTTGTGAGTCAGCAGCATGAGAGGGGAGGGACCCAGCAGCAGCTCCAGGCGAGGGGCACAGCAAAGCACTTTTAAAGGAACCGTGTCCCTTGCGTCCCTTCTGAAATCCCAGTGGATTGGTTGGACACGAGGTGATGCACAGGGCCCTGCCCCTTGCAGGGGCCTGGGCAGACACACAGAAGTGCTGAGGTCAGGGCTTGCCCCAGGGCCGATTCCCAGGTCAGTGCTGGCCCTCACCACTCATTCCCACGGACTGGATCTGCTCCTCCAAACTCAACTGCCACGTGCAAGCACACTCCAGCCCCCAGAGCCTGTGCACAAGGGACCCTGCCAGCTGCAGGCAAGGAACAAGGCTGGAGGCATCACTGCACCGAGCAGGGCGTGGGGTGCTACAGGCTGTGAGCTGCTCCTATTCACTCCCCCTCAGTCACAGCTTGGTGGGGCTCCAGAAACTGCCTCAAAGCTCCATTTACTGGAAGTCCTGAGATTTCCCACCTTGGGGAGGCCAGAACAGCACCAAGCACCAAAATAATAGCTCCCACTGCCTCCTGCTCCGTGTCCGAGGCGGAGCAGCTGCAACACCAACCCAGAGACCCCTCAGCACACCCAGCACTTGGCTGCTTCCCACCTTTAAATCCACAGGCAAAAGTATACTCATCTTCATCTCTTTCTTAATGTCAGTGACTCCTCCCTGTGGCCCAGGCTGACACATGTACCCTTTAAATAACCCCCAACAAACCAGACAGCAGCAGCATCTCCATCCTGGGGCTGCATCTCACAAAGGCTGGGAGGGAAGGAGAATGAGGCAGATCAACGAACATCACGAGCACCACTTACCTGGGCCATGCAACCACGTAAGACACACCCCAACAGCCCCCCAAAACTACTTCATCCTGCAGCACAGGCCAGACAAAGCGATGGCAGACCACAGAATCAGCTGAGTCAAAAGGGACCCTCAAGGATCATCAAGTCCAGATGTCCCAAGGTGCCAAACAAGCCACACAGTCACCATCAGCACCTCTGTCTTCTCCAAACATGGGCATCTCCTTGGACCCTCCACAACAAACTCTGCCCAGGCCCTCCAGGCTGGGCTAACTCCCCACGACCCACCTGGTGGACACCACCCCTTGGGTGGCATCTCCCAAATGTCCCTCAACTTTGCCACCTGCAGACCTGCTTTGGCAGGAGGAAATCACCCCCAGGCCTGCTTCGACAGGTAGAAACCTCCTGCCTCATCTGTGCTATTAATTAACGCCGTGAGGCTGATTGGCTTCACATCTCCCACGCGTGTCCTGATCCATCCATGGGCGCCACAGCAACAGCACAGGTGGAAGAGAGGGATGCTCCCCTAGAGAGGAAAGCTTTCCATGCATAAGGGAAATTCCCACATCCCCTCCCAAAAAAATACTGCTTCCAAGAGGCCTTCCCACGCAGTGAGCACACCCCCTTCTCTGTTCAGCGTGTCACAGCACCGCAGAGGCTGTGAGAGGCCAGCAGGGAACAACGCTGGCACAGCTTGTGTGCCCCCAGCCCCACCCTGCACCACTGCCACATCCTTTCCAGCACATAAGCCCCCAAATACAGGCTAGGATCTGTATTTCTTGGGACAGCATCCCTCATAATTATAGACATAAAGGAAGTGCATGGGAGAGGATGCTGCTGCAGCCCAAAGATAAGCCTGAATTCCTCCCTATCTTCAAACTCAGCTCTGCCTTTTGCTCCAATACCCACAGGTTAGAGACCTGCTTTCAGCCCCAAACCATCATCTGTCTGTCAGTAAAACAGTCCTGAGCTCATGTCCAAGCAAGGGGAACAAAAGAGTAAATTCCCCTTTTTGCTACCGTTTGACCGTGCGGGCGCTCGTCCACCTTGAGAAGGATAGGAATGGTTTAAACAGCAGAGAGCAAAGTGAAAACGAGCCATCCCTTTCAGCTGAATGCTCACTGCCTGCCCAGAGGGCCCCAGGCTCCTCTCCCAGGGCTGCTGGACACCCACCTCGTTGATGCGGATCTGCTGGAGCTCCTGCTCGGCTGCGGTCAGCGGGGCTGGGGCCGAGCAGGAGGACACGTGCTTCTGGTAACCGCTCAGGGACACGTCCTCCTGCAGACAGAGGCACGGGGCAAGTGTCACGGGGGGTCATGGCTGCAGGGCTGGATGTTCCCTCGGCCCTGGGGTGAGTCTGAGCAACCCAGTGAGTCTCGGGCTCCCTCCTGACCAGGAGGATCAGCCTTAAGGCTCTTGGATTCCTCCGTGCAAATCCCACACTCGATTTGTCTGTTCTGACCACTCTGCCCCTCCCCAGTCACCCGTGGCTGTGGCAGGGGGCTCCTCTGGCTCTTTCACGAAGCTCATGAGCATGGAAGTGAGAGGGAAAGGCAGAGCCCACAGCCCAGGAGCAGCAGAGGGACCTTGGAGAAGAGCAGGAATGCTCCCTGGCTTCCACCAGTACCAGAGGCCCCAGCAGAACTGATGTCCAGGAGGCCCTGGCTGTGCAGTTCCCTCTGCTCATGGAAGAGAAGGAGAAACCTCCATGCAAGGCAGCAGATAACCCCGGTGTGGAGGCAGCTCTCGCTGCTGGAGTGACACTGCCACCACCTGGCACTTCTTCTCCCACTCAGCGTGAAGCTCCACATCCTGCAGCCTTCCTCCCACCTCTTCCAGCTCTCTATCCCAGACCACAGCCACGCAGGGAGGAGAAAGCAGCACTGGCCAGGCAGGGAGCAGCGTGGAGGACCAACACCCTGCTGTTCCCTCACCGAACACCAGCACCCCACATCCCACCACCCACAAACTGAGCTCTGGACAGGCTGCTGAAGCTCAGGGTCAGGCCCAAAAGGTCGCCCAGAACCCACCACCGTACCTTCACTGTGCCAAACATCTCATCCTTTATGTGCCCCCCGCCAAACTCCTTCTTCACGGTGGCTCTGGTGGCAGCGTACAGCATCTTCAGCCGGACCTGCCAGGACAGGGGTGGCAGTGCCGTCACAAAGGGGACCAGAGAGGTGCCCAGTGCTCCCAGCCACCATCCCACCACAGGCTCCACACGCCTCAGCCTCTCCTGAGAGCACCCACCCAGTTTCCAGCTCAGTCTGATTTTCGGTGGCAGCATCCCTCGGTAGGGATCAGCTGGGAAAACCCACCAGCACTATTTCTGTGGCTGCAGCCTTGCCAAGAGCTGCCCACAATCCATCACTTTACTCCACGCTTTGTTTTCTAGTCCCTGAGCTCCAGAGCACCACTTCTCACCAGCACCTGGGTTAGAGGAGGCACAAATTCCACAGAGCCACTTAAAAGTGACTTTTGCCTTCTATTGCATCATTCTGCAGAATAAGAGCTTTGGTAAGTGCTCCTGGGCACTTTGTGCTTCTGCAGTAAGAGCCTCTGTGGTTTGTTGAAAGATATACATATTTGAAATATATATTATTATATATACACGTGTATATGTACAGGTACATGTGCACAAATATACACATGCATATAAAATTACATATATATCGCTTGCATATATATTTTTATATATGTGACCAGTGCGTGTATTAACGTGGCAGTAAATCTATCTAGCTCATAGATAGATATCTAAAATATTAATATAAAAAGATAAGAAATAAATATATTAATATAAAAATATAAAAATATAAATATATAACAAATATATATACATATACATATATATATATATACACACACATAAATACGTCAATAGAAGGCAAGCACACATCAGTAAATCTCAGACCCGTTACAGAGATGTGCTCAACAGGATGGCATTTTCCAAGCTGTACCACTGACACCTTCTAAACCTGCTTCCCATCCAACCAGCCCTTTTGTGCCCGCTCTCCAACAGCTGATTTTGGAGCAAGGCCTGGAGAAGGGCTGGCAGACACTCTGCATCGAGCAGAGGAGGGCCAGGCCGGAGACAAATCCGTGTCAGTGCCAGCTCTTCCCAGCAATGGCCAGAGCCACGCTGGGATGTCTCCATCCCGGCCTCATGGTCCACACCGCTCCCCCCTCTACATCCCAGCTCCTCCACCTCCTCACCTAGCACTGAAACAGGACAGAGACACAGTCCCAGTGTATCTCTTTGTGTCTTAAAAAATTCCCCATCCTCACAGCAGTCCCCATTTCTCAACCCAGGCACCATGACCGAGGGTGTGAAGGCTCCTCCTCAGCCCCAGGGCAAATTCCCCTTGGCCAGCGCCTCCCCAGCACACCCCTGTCCCCAGGCTGGCTGCCAGGGCCTGGAGCTCACCGGGGAGCTGTCGGGGGACCAGGAGATGAAGAGCCACTCGTAGCCCTGGGCGTTCTGGCTGTCCAGGCGGTACAGGACGTAGCAGGGCTGCTGCTCATCCAGCAAGGGCAGCACGAAGGTGTCATAGTCAGCGTCCCAGCGCCGGGACAGCTCTTTGTGGGCTCCCAGCGTGAGCTGCTCTGGAAGGAGAGGACAGGAAAGGTGTTAGATGAAAGCTCATCTTGCAGGACCAGGTGGCGGCTCATTAAGGGCTCACTGCAGCTCCACCACCAACAATGATGCTGTACTGCAGAAGAAGAAATTATGACCTCGAGTCACGTGCAGGAGTGTACATTCCCAAGGACGACCCTCCAGGAGAGAACATGGGGCTGTGGCTGCTGTGGAGGGCTGGTTTTCTGCCAGCCTCCTGTCAACCATCTCTTCCCCTCCTGTGTTTCTCACCAGCGAAGTCTCCCCGCTGGTGACCACCTGTGGCTTCCTTCCATGCTGCTCCCACCGGCTCTGCAGTCCCCAGCCACCCCTCCTTGCTCACAGGGGAACACAAGACCTCCCCCATCCCACCTGGACAAGCCCTGGAGTCACTAGAACACCTCACCAGGGACACGGAGAACCACCAACGTGTTGGGTGCTGAGAAAAGCAATGGTCTCAGCAAAAATCCAGGATGATGAGCCAAAGCTACTCTCACTGGATTCCCTGTAACCTCACAGGGGTCAAAATCAAAGCTGATACCCAAAGCCCGGGTCTGTGGGCAGCAGGGGTGTCCCACAGCCCCCAGCCTGGAGGGGGACCATGCTGCCAGGAGAGCTCCAGCCTCTGGAATTAACCTGTGTATTTCACACACACCTCAAGCTATTACAATTTTCAGCTGCTACATAAGTGGCAGTGGGACTGGGAGCCCTGTGAGCTGGGCACTGCTCAGCTGGGATTTAAAGACTGGTGCAGGCATCCTGCAGACACGAATCCTCACCCTTGCAAGGGTTAAGTCAAGCTTTGGGATGGCTGGGTGGAAAAGTGGGGGCACCCACTCCATTTGCACGTCACAGCACAGCTGGTCTGTAGCTGGACAGATAAATTTGGCCATAAATAAGAAGCTAGGCTAGCCTAGTTTGACACAGAAATGAAGTGAACAAGTCCCTGGGTGAGCAGTGACAGGATGGACTTGAACCCAAACAGGGACCCCAGCCAATCCCACCCAACCCCGAATGCAGATGTATCACTGGCCAGGGAGCTGAGATCCCGAACAATCAGGTGTTCAGGAACGGGAATTTGAACCCCCTATAAAAGGGAGCGGCCATAATAAATCTGGGCTGTTTTCTCGCATGATCTTCGTGAGTCCTGTGTGTCTGTCTCCAGCCTAGGACAGTAATGAGTAAGTGGTGAATCCTCGACGTGATCCACACAGCTATTCCACGTGTAGAGCGAGGGAGACAGGCGGCAAGCGAGGAGAGCCGCCAAGCAGCGGAAAAGCTGCAAAGAAAAGGAGGCAAGGAGAGTTTTAATACGGCAAAAAAGCTCTAAAAACAGAGGTGAGGAGAGCCTTACTACAGCAAAAAAGCTGCAGAAACCAGGCTTTATTAGACTTGCTGACGTGGGCTAAGAACCGAGGGTTAGACACGACTAAAGAAGCCGCTCTCAATATAAATATTTGGGCGCGGACTGGGAGATTTATAATAGAAGCAGCTTCCAAAGGCGACAAAAGCACCATAAAAGTTATAAAGCCCTGGAAACTCATTTTGGACTTGCTGAGGCCGATAAAAACGGAGATACGTGGCAAGGACCGGGGGCTCGGGAGGCATGGGCTCCCCTGCAGCGCACAGAAGAAGAGGATGGTGAAGCGGCTGCCCCGCGTCGCCGCACTGCGCTGAACGAGCGCCCGGCACCGAGCCCGGCCGTGCCGCGTTGGGAAATCCCGGAGGGCGGCGGAGACCACCACGAGGCAGTGCCCAAGCAGCCGGCGGCGCCCAGCCCCAGCCAGCGGCAAAATCCTGGCTTGGCTACGAAGCCGCCCATGGTGCCACCTCCGCTGGTCACAGCCACCTGCTGCAGCAGCTCGTGGGCAGACCCCGAGGTCACATCACTACGGATGCCGAGGCAATGGCACACCCAGAAACGCAGCGGAACCAAGAAATGCCGGCACGGCGATGCCAGACCCCGCTCCCACCGCCGCCACGGCCCCACCGTGCCTGCGGCCAAGGGCTGAACAGCCCGAGCATCCCACATGGCCGATGGATCCACGAGACCCCCCCAGAGAGACGCGGGGTCACCGCTCTGCTGGAGCCCCGCGGAGGAGGCTCTCGCAACACGGCCGGCGCCAGCTCCAGCGCCATCGCTGCTCCCGTGGGATGCCACCGCCACTCCAACCCAGCGGGCTTTGAGAAAGAGGCACGGAGAATGGCACTTGCCAGTGGGGATCTAGAGGGGGCTGAGCGAATTGTGGTGCCCACGTCTTCACCGTCATCGGAGGACTGGCGGCACGGGGGCGAGACAGTTGCAGCATTCCCGGTTCAGCGAGGCAATGGGAGTTGTCCTGATAAACATGTACCTTTTAATTGGCAAATCCTCTCCGAGCTACGCCAATTAGCGGCTGAACACAGGCTGGGATCGCCTGCAGTTGCAAATATGCTTCGGTTTCTAACTGCCAGTGAATTAACCCCCTTTGACGTGAGGCAAATTGCAAACTTACTCAGTACTCCAGTGAATTATATGATGTTTGAAGCCGCCTGGAGAAATTTTGCACAGGAACAGGGACTGCTAAACTCAGAAGCTTCGCAGCAGGACCCATGATTTGGGGCAGGGGTTTCTCAACTCATGGGACTGCCTCCATGGAAAGTCCACAGGTGTGAGCCCATCTGAACCCCTCAATAGTAGGCCAGGCAACAGACTTAGGAATGCAGACCCTAATGAAAATTACAAACGTGTCTGTGCTGACCAAAAAAATATTCCAGCATAAGACAAAGCCCCAACAAATTATATATGCAGTTCATAAAGCGTTTGCAGGATGCTATGGAAAAACAGATAGCAAACAGCAAAGCAAGGAATCAATTAATACTACAATTAGCACGAGATAATGCAAACAAGGACTGCAGAAAAGTTACAGCTGCATTACCCAAAGAGAATCCAGCCTTAGAGGAAATTATTAATGCATGTGCCAAGGTTGGAACTGGCTCACGTAACATGGACTTGTTAGCTAATTCTATTACAGCTGTGGTAAAACTGACACCCCGTTGCTACAGATGTGGACGAGGCCACTTGAAGGTAAGCTGTCCCCACGGGGCCACCCCACCGGGGACATCTCGAGGACAGAGAAGTGTAAATGCAAGCTGCAACCGATGTGGGAGGTTCGGACATGCAACCAAACCGTGCAAGTCCAAATTTCATATTAATGAACAATTTCTCAAGGACCAGGGAAACGGGAGACTGAGCGCGAAAAGACGTAACGATACAGACATTTTCCCACCCTCCAGTGCAAGCCTGTGCGACCAGCTCACAGCAAGGACAAGAGCACCAGCTAGAGTGGATGTTTCCACCTCAATCCCAACAACTATAAGCTCATTAAAGGTGCATGAAGTCTCTCTCGAGGCCTAGGGGCCCATATGGAAAGGACTGAGTGCACTGCTTATAGGGAGATCCAGTGCCACCTCGCAAGGTATTTTTGTGCACCCAGGTGTTATCAACGCTGACTTTACAAGACAAATACATCCTATGCTATCAACCCCTACTCCACCCGTAACTATCCCTGCTAAAACCCAAATTGCACAACTCATTCCTTTAAAGTCTTCTGTTCCCAAAGCAGATTCTAGGGTGCAAGGAGACCGAAGCTTCAGATCAACAGGAGAGCACTGAGCTCGGGCCGTGGGTGATCAAAGACCTAACACGGTTTGTGCTGTTGGGATGCGTCAGGAAAGGTCCTGGCAGATAAAAGTCAGTGAGATAATTGACACAGGGGACACGTCACTATCATCTCTGCCAACACATGGCCTTCATCGTGGCCTACCACACCTGCGAGATCTGCCCTCGCTGCCTCAGAGGGACCACACAGAGATGACTGAGTAGCAAACTTGCGTTGGTTAAAAATCCAGATATCAAACAGCTGACATGCGACCATATATCACTGCTGCACCACTTAGCCTGTGGGGGAGGGATGTTCTGTCAGCGTGGGGAGTCTGGCTGGGGATGGATTTTTAACCAGGAGTCTGGCTGGGGATGGATTTTTAACCAGGAGTCTGGCTGGGGATGGATTTTTAAGCAGGAATCTGGCTGGGGATGGATTTTTAACCAGGATTCCGGCTGGGGATGGATTTTTAACCAGGAGTCCGGCTGGGGATGGATTTTTAACCAGGGCTACTGTACTGAAGCATGTAAAGTATCCCACCTGAGCTCAAAAACAGCTCGCTACTCAGCCTGTGTAAGTACCACAGTAGTCCCTCAGGAAGGAGAAACTGGGCACACTAAAAGCCCTGCTACGAGAACAACTAGCTCAGGGGCACACAGAACCATCTTTGAGCCCCTGGAACACCCCGGTATTTGTCAAAAAAAAAAAAAAAAAAAAATCTGGTAAATGGAGGTTGCTCCATGACTTGGGAAAAATCAGTGCTTGTAATAGAAAGCATGGGTGCTTTGCAACCTAGCATGCCATCTCCTCCCACGACACTTGCCACCTGAGACATTCTGATGGTAGACTTGAAATATTATTTTTTCACGGTTCCGTTACACCCGGATGATACCCCAATATGATTTACTCTCACAGCGCCATCCATTAATAATGCTCCATCAGTGGAATGTTATCAATGGGAAGTTTTACCGCAGGGGATGAAAAACAGCCCCACAATTTGTCAATGATGTGTTGCACAGGCACCCTCACCAGTGAGAGAACAATTTCCAGGGGTGTACTGTTACCAGGGCACAGATGATATCTTAATAGCAACCCCAACCATAAAAGAACTCACACAGGTTCAGCCAAGCCTGTTGCAAGTATTAAAAACATTTAGGTTGCAGGTGGCACCAGAAAAGGTGCAGCAGCAACACCCTGGAAATATCTAAGCCTCAAAATAATAGATCAGACCATTCAGCCACAAACGATTCAACTTTCAACCAAAATTCAAACTCTAAATGTTGCACAAAGATTTTTGGGTACCATAAACTGGCTCAGATCCTATCTAAGATTGATCAGCTGACTATTAGCGCCCTTATTTAACCTCCTAAAAGGTAATCCTGAGCTAACTTCCCCCAGAAAATTAACTCGAGGGGCAAAAGCCGCTCTCAAAACAGTACAGCAAGCCACAACAACCAGACAAGTCCAATGGGTGTGCCCAGACGTGTGCATTACTGCATTTATTCTCATTGTTGATTTTCACCCCACTGGTATTATTAGACAGCAGGATACTCACTGGCCCAGCCCTTTGCACATTCTAGAGGGGATGTTTCTACCTCATCAACCAAAAAAGACGGCTCCTACCATCTTTGAGCTGATTGCACAATTAATTATCAAATGCCACCAGAGGTGTTTACAATTGAGTGCTAGAGATCCTTCAAAAATTCTTATACCTGTGATACAAGAACAACTTGAATGGTGCTTTGCCAGTAGCAGAGCTTTACAAAGTGCCTTGCAAAATTTCTCAGGACAAATTACTTACCACCTACCAAGCCATAAATTACTGCAGTTAGGTGGGGAAATTGCACTGCCTCTAAAACCTCTGAAAACTACACACCCCTAAAACACGTTACAGTATTCAATGATGGTTCTAGAAAAGGGGGAAAAGCCATTGCAACATGGAAGGAAGGAGGTGAGTGGCAAACATTGGAAGGTTGTGAGAGGAGATCACCTCAGTCAGTAGAGCCACGGGCTGTAGCTATGGCTTTCCAACATTTTCCTCATATTCCTCTAAATGTTGTGACTGACTCTGGGAACGTAGCTGATATTACAAAGAGATTGGATCGGTACTATTAAAATAAATTGACAATGCACCACTTAGTAAAAACTCTGTGCCATACCATCCAAGCCAAAACTTGCCCTTATTACATCTTACACGTCAGAAGCCATACAAATTTACCAGGTTTCATTGCAGAGGGCAATGCTCAAGCAGGCTGGACAGCACCACAACCAGACGTGCTTGCACAAGCAAAGACATCACAGGAGCTTTTCCACCAAGGTGTTTGAGCCCTACAGCGACAATTCCAGCTGTCAAACACAGAGGCTCGTAATATAGTTAACAACCTGTGCTGACTGCCAAGGCCACACTGCACCACTGCAGGTGGGGGCAAACCCTCGTGGACTGCCTGCCCTGCAAATCTGGCAAACTGATGTCACACACATCCCTGAATTTAGCCATTTAAAATATGCACGTGTCTCAACTGACACCTTTTCATCATCTACGTGGGCTTCAGCACACACAAGAGAAAAAAGTTGGGATACCTTTGCTGCTTTAGGTATCCCCATACCATCAAAACAGACAATGGCCCTACACACATTTCAAAAAATACAATTCCTACAGCTCTGGGGGGTCATACCACACTAGTATTCCTCACTCAGCAATAAGACAGGCCATCATGGAACGTGCACATGGCACTTTAAAATGCATACTTGAAAAACAGAAGCAAGGAATGTGTGGTAGGACTCCACAGAGTAGAATAGCTAAAGTTATCTACACCCTAAATCATTTGACAGTATTAGAAAATTCCCAGAACGCAGCCATTTTAAATCACTTTTTATCATTACAATCATCCAGTGATGCCCAGTTGCCCAAGCCCAAAGTAGTGGTGCAAGACTTCATCACGAGAAAGTCCTTAGGATCCTATTACCTATGGACAGAGATATGCTTGTGTCTCCACAGACACCAGAACACAAGAGATGTGTGAGCCCTGCACTATGGGCCACAAGTAACACCCCCTAAGAGACCCTAAACAGACATCGTAGAGCCCTGTGAGGAACAATGATTGAAACAACTCGTGCACTACCCCATGGAAATCTGAGACTCATGAATCAAGGGGCAGCTTATTTAAGGATTTCATTTGTTTACAGATGGCTTCATCTGTTAATTAGTTTTTCTGACTGTTCTAAAAGTTGACTGGCTTTTTGTTTGCAGTGTTAGGTTGTGCCTTGTAACTTCCAAGCAGTTAGGCTGTGACATGCTAGCCTGAAGGATTCTGCTGTTGGTGATGCCACCTGACAGCTCCTGGATGTGGATGCTGGAGCTCCAGCAGTACCTGAGACACATCGCTGCCTAGGCAGAGCGAGGTTCGTCCAGTCGGGTAGAAAACCTCATTCAAACTAAGCTCATGTCATCCTGTCTGCAAAGGGCCCTTGCAGGAAAGGTAAGAAAGAACACTCTGCATTTTTTTAATAGAACAGAAAGGAGAAATTGTCACAGCACAGCTGGTCTGTAGCTGGACAGATAAATTTGGCCATAAATAAGAAGCTAGGCTAGCCTAGTTCAATACAGAAAAGAAGTGAACAAGTCCCTGGGTGAGCAGTGACAGGATGGATTTGAACCCAAACAGGACCCCAGCCAATCCCACCCAACCCCGAATGCAGATGTA
The DNA here is from genome assembly GCF_015227805.2 of Hirundo rustica. Lineage (NCBI taxonomy): Eukaryota > Metazoa > Chordata > Aves > Passeriformes > Hirundinidae > Hirundo > Hirundo rustica. Next base: position 4,069,999 of record NC_053461.1, on the reverse strand, counting down.
TCACTGGCCAGGGAGCTGAGATCCCGAACAATCAGGTGCTCAGGAACGGGAATTTGAACCCCCTATAAAAGGGAGCGGCCATAATAAATCTGGGCTGTTTTCTCACATGATCTTCGTGAGTCCTGTGTGTCTGTCTCCAACCTACGACCCCAACCTAACGTTTGTAGATGCAGCAAGGTCTGGGGGGAGATTACGGGACTCAGAACAAGATGTAGGAAATTCTGGAGGTGCCAAAGCAAAATGTTTTGGGGCTTTGGACAATTAGCACTTGAGGGCATGCTTGGCCCGGCACATGCCCTGCCCACAGCCTCTACTCACATGCCTCCATCTACACGCCTCTACCCACAGCCCTGCTGCCCACTGGGAGCCAGGGAGCCCCTTGGCTGGGGCACAGCCCTCTCCCTTCCAACCCATTCAGCTTAGCAGCTCCAAATCTCATGGCAGGAAAGCTTTTAAGGAAAACAGTGGAGAAACGAAGGGTTTGGGAGGAATGACTCACTCCTTCTTCCCACACAGGCAGGACATCTCCCGTGACAGCAGCACAGCCCTCCTCTGCCCAGCACTGCCCTGGCAGCTGCCACCACTACTGAATCCAGTTATTTGTGCATGGGTGGCACAAGTTGCTGGTCCAGTAACAAGGACAGCAGAGAACACGGTGCTTGAAGTATTTTACCTTTGGCAAAACCACCTGTTTCGAGAAAGGCAAGCATAAAAACCTCAGCGGTACTCCTAAAATAAACACAAAGCTCTGTGAATGGATTTGTGCATCACAGAGCCCTGAGATCCTGAAGAAACTGCAGGAATTTTCACAGGGCAGCTGGAAGGTATCTCTGTCTGCAAAACAAACCAACACCTTAGCACAAAGCAATCAGTGCTGAGTCACCCCAGGCTATTCCCGGGCTGTGACTCAGACAGACCCCAGCCGTGCTGCTGGAAGCTGCCAGCCTTCAACTTTCCCCTGAACTCTTTGCAGTTCTGCTCAATGCATCCAGGGACAAATTTTCTTCCTTGGGAAGTGTCAGAAAGGGGAAACTCCGAGCAGACGCCCTTCAGCAAAGTTATACAGCACTGGCAATATCAGGCTCTGTTTGTACCAGGAGCTGCTGCTGGAAAAGCAGAGCTGGGAGTGTTCCTGGCCCTCGAGGTGCCCCCATCACTCCCTGCCTTGCTCTGAAATGTCTCTGCAAGGCAGCCCTGCCCACAGCTCTGGGGGGGTGCCAATCAGCAAAACTCAGTGCACACCATCACCTGTAAGTGAAGAAATGCATCCAACAGGGAAGTCCACAAAGCCAATCTTGTCCCAGGCCCTGCTGACAGTGAGGAGCAGAGCATCATCTAAAAACAGGCTGCAGCACAAGCTGCTCTCATGCCAAGAAACTGCTGCTGAGTCCCGGTGCACATCCTGCTCCCCTACTCCCTCCTCCATCCAATCTCAGCTCTTCCCAGTAGATCTCCAAAGGCAAAACGACCTCTCTAATTTCTCCCAAAGGGAGAACTCAGCCACAATGGTGGTGTTGGAGATGCCCAAACACAGAGCATCTGCCATAAGGCCCCTTGCATCATCTTCCTCTCCTGCTCACTGCTGCCTGCTCCAAAATGCCCCAAGACAAATCCTCCACAGGGGAAAAGGTGCTGCAAGCCAACCAGCAGAGAGGGATGCTCCTCTTCCACATCCCCTTGAGGCAGGGCAGCTGGCATGTCCTCTCCAGGAAGTTCTGGACACCTGTGCTCCAGGGTGAGCATCCATCTGTCTGGCTGTGACATACACCTGGCCGCTTGTTAGTGCCCAAAGTTCCTTTGCTGCTGGGTACCAGCAGGCTGATGTCCCCTGCGTGACAGAAGAGTGGTGGCCCTGCTGCTGACAATGGACAGATAAATAGATCCCATTCAGACAGAGCAGAGATGGTGGGAAATGTTTTCCATTGGTGATAAAAAGTCTCCCTCGCTGGTGTCAGCAGCCACAGCCTAAAACCAGTGGCACAAGCCCTAAGCATCCCAAGTCCAGGCTTAGGGACAGGCACGACTTATCCTAACACAAACCCAATCCCCACTTCTGAAAAGCAAAAGAAGCTGAGAGCGCAAAACCGTTGTCAAAGGCACCCCAAGGAAACAACGTGGATGTTTCATGCCCCAACAACGGGGACCTTGCCAAGGACAAAGCCAACACTACCGAGCCTCGCTGCAGCCCCGCTGATGTGCCCCACGCATTTCCAGTCACGCTGCTCTTCTGAACAGGACATTCTCCAAAGGTCAGGTGGGCTCCTTATGACCACAGGCTCCTTACAACCACATCCACCTTGGTGTTTGCACCGGTGGCCCACCCAGGGGAGGCGGTGACAGCAGCCTGGCAGGGCAGCAATGTCCCACTGCTGTGAGAAACAAGTCATTCACACGCAACTGTGTGAGGGCGAGGCGATGGAAAACCGACACCGGGACAGCTCCCCGCCCGCTGGGACACTCAATCAGTGCTCAGCTCTGCTCACTCCCTTGGCAGATGCAGAGGACACCCAAAGGACCCGTCCCATGAGACAAACACGGGCAAGGTTGGTGCCAGCCTGTGTCGTGGGCTAGGAGCAGCCCGTGGGATGGGATGGGATGGGATGGGATGGGATGGGATGGGATGGGATGGGTCACGGAGTGTGACATTCCTCACAGGATGCCGCTGTGGGGCTGTGCTGGGCCTTGAGCACTCCCCTGCCCTGAGCATCTCCTTGCCAGGCGTGGGATGACACACCTGAGGAAGAAGATGCCTGTTCATCACCCCCAACAAAGGTCCCAGGGTCCCTGCAGCAGCCTGCCACAGGGATCCCATAATAAAATATGACACAGCAGCAGCAAAAGCCCCCACAGAGCACTGATCCCAGGCTGGTATTGCTCTGCTGGCAAAGTCACTGCTCCCCACTGGAGCTGCCCTGGGGCTCCAAGAGCTGCTCACCAGCACACCCAAAGTTTGGGCTTGTATTTCAGGTCTGGGTTGCCACATGCCCAGAAGCCCCAGCTGCATTTTCCTTGAGGTTTCCAAAAACACAAGCTGGCACCGCAGTGGTAAAGAAGAAAGGAGGAGAGGAAACAGAAAACAGACAGAGTGTAAATCAAAGCACTTAAAAATGGGACTTACCGTCCTCAATGATGACCTTGATGAGCCGAACCGAACCATTTCGGGCTTTGGCAAAAAAGTCCCTTAATTCTGTGGTGGCTGAAAGAACCAGAAACATCGTGATCAGATTTAGCAATCAAAGCAGGTGCTGGGTTGCTCACTGACTGACCAAAAAGGGGACCCACTTGGCAGGACAGAATTTAAAACTTTAAAAAAAAAAAAAAAAAAATTAAACCTCTGGTGCCAAAAACAATATAATAAAAAAAAACAATAATACAAAACCCAAAAAGCTGGGAGAGGAGAGCTGGGTCTCCCTGAGGCGCCAGAGTTAAATAGCAGCTGGGAGCACATGTGATCCAGAGAACCTGATACTTGGCCTGGGTGAACATAATCACCCAAATTTAGATGATGGCTTGGCCGGTGCAGGCAGGGAGAGCTCAAGTGACAGGTTGATTCACTTTACAGAGTGGTAGGGTTGGCAGGGCCGGGGTGGCTGGAGGATGTCCTGACAGGCTGTAACGTCCTGGGCTTGTGACACACGGCAGGATGCTGCTCCCGAGCGGCTGGGAACCAGCACAACTCCAAACTGGAGAAGCTGGTTTGAAGCTGAGCCCCTGGGGAAGGGAAAGGCAACAGCCCCAGGGTTTTGCTCCGGAGCTGGCAGGGCTTGCATTGCAGAAGGCTTTTGGGAAGCGTTTCAGGGAGCATTCCTCCTCACCCTGCTCCCTGAGCACCAGGAAAACAATCTTCAGCATCCTACCAGAGGCAGCTGGAGGCACTGGATATTGAAAGAGCAGCCCACAGCCAGCACTGGAGGCTTCACCTGCCCACCCAGGGTGCATCACTGGCACAGAGCTCCTGTGCCACCCAGGACAGGCTCCGTGTGAAGGCAAAGCCCAGGAGATGTGGCTCCCAGGGGCCAACCCCTGACAAGGATCACCTCCTGCCCTGGTTCCCCCTAGAGCCCCCCAAGCGCTTTCCTGGATGCAGAGGTGCAGCAAAGGGGGCCCTGTGAGCTCAAAGCTGCTGTGTTTGTTAGAAATACTCAGGAAACCGGTGTTGCAAAGATTAGAGATCTGGGCAGAGGCCCCTTATCAGATACCAGGATCCGTGCTTGGAGTCTCCATCAGCAGCGCCTCCATTCCCAGGGCTCTGGTGTGCCAAAACAGCCAGCAGCAGGAGGGAACCTGGAGCCCCAGAGCACCGACAGAGCCCAAGGCACGTGGCAAAGGAAGCCACCCCTACAAGGGCCACATCCACTCCCTGCAGTCCCTCCAGCACCAGGTACCACCCTCAGCACAGGCCCAGGAGGAGTCTTGATGTGACCTGGCACCCGCACAAGGGACACAGACCGTCACTCAGCGGTGCCCTGAGTCCCCTGCAGGCAGACCTTGGGCTGGGGCACTGCCCACAGCTCCCCCAGCCCCGAGGGAGGAGGAATCCCCAGGGAACTCCCAGGAAACTCCCGCCTGTCCCCACAGGTGACACCTCTGCGGTGCATCTGCTCCACCAGCCCAAAGCCTGCCCTGATCAGAGGTCTGGGTGACTTCTCCTCCCACGGAGAGAAGAGGCACACGTGAGGAAGAGCTCCCAGGCCGGCTCCCTGCAGGCAGCAGCTCCCACACAAAGGCAGAGATGCCATCCTGACAGGACCCCGCAGCAATGGGCACACAGACACACCAGCAAAGGCACATCCCTACTTGATGGCATTTTAAGGACAAACAGAAGGTTTGCTGGTGTAATCCCACCACAAGCACGCTCCCTCCAACAGCATTGAGGCAGGTGAAGCTCCCCCAGCTCCCAGAGCAGAGGTTCACCATCTCCTAGTGCCAGCTGGGAGCTCAGCCCGCTCCTGCTGTGCCCAACCAAGGATACGATGATATTTTTAGCCCCCTTCCCTGTTGAGAGAGACTGTTTCCTTCTGGCAGCATCTGTGGTTACTGCACACACACACAGGGCGGAAGCGGAAGAGAAAAAGTCATTTATACACCCAGGAAACCTCGTGCAGGAGACAAAAGCTCTCAATAAGCATTAAGTTTCACCAATTCGTATTACGCTGGGAAACTATGAGAGAATAACATTGCTCCTGGATGTTGCTACAGCATCAAGTTCAGGGAAGAAACAGGAAAGCTCTGCAGCACTAAGCAGCCTGCAAACGCCTTCAGTCTGACCCCATCCTTCCCAGAACCCAAAGGCAGGTGGGGGGGTCTGGAAAATCAGGAGTCTGGGCAAATGCAACCCTGAAGCCCACGTGGAAATGCTGGGAGGGCCCTGGAGATCAACAGCCATGACTGGCACTTGGGTGGCTGACAAGAGACAGCCCAGCTCTGGGGTGTGTGTAGGCACCGAGGGGGTGAAGGGGACGAGGAAAAGCCTGGATGCTGCCAGAGAAGCCAAGTGCACCACAGGAAACACCACAAGGTCTTCCAAGGAGGGAGACCACTTCCAGAGGAGACAGCAGCAAAGCTTTCAAAAGAACTTCAGAGGGGGCTAGCAAGATTTAATTCTACCGAATTTTTTTAAAGCGATTTTCATTTAAATAAAAATACCAGAGTGACTCCAGCGTCCCCTTCTGCCTCTCACAGCGCAGAGCCAAGAGTCAGTGAGGAGGGAGAGGAATAAACCAGGGAAGGTTTGAGCATGAGCTCAGCAACTGCTTCATTATGGCATGATTACAACTTAATTGGCTCAGCAGACCTGACGAGATGGCTTGCGTGCCTGAAATATTAATAGAGAAGTCCACAGTCGGCTCTGGAGGAAGAGCTAGAGGAGCCCTCACCCTGGAGATGGTGCCTCATGGCATCCCCTGCCAGGAAGTCTCCAGGATACCACTCAAGAACTGAAAAACCCATGTGTGAGGAAACCATAAAAGCCAAGGGAGAGGGAGGAGCAACAGGGCAGAGGACTGAAAGGGACCCACACATCCAACTCACCCTCCAGACACGGGCTCCTGGAAATCCTGAAACAAATAATCCAGAAACAAATCCAAGCTGGGCTACAGCCAGTGTGCATCTACTGAGGCCAAGATGCACGAGATCCCCCAGGCTTCCTCCAGCAGAGCCAGAGACCTGTGGGCTTCAGGGGCCTCAGCCCAGCTTCTAAGTGTCTCCAAGTGCCAGATGCCAGCTTGGGAACACGGTGGTGGTGAACCTCCATGGCAGGGACACAAAAGCGCATGGAAAACTCACTCAGGGAGGTATCAGAGGTGGGATGGAGCAAGGTGTCCTGGGCACCTGGGATGGGTCCAGGCTTATCCACGTTTCCATGAACGCTTCTGGCAGCTGCAACAGTGCTTCCTGCAGCTGTAAGGTGGGAAGCTAGAGGAGACGCAAGGGTGCACTGGAGAAAAATTCACCGTTCTCTCAGGAGACTGGAGAAGTGGGCTGAGAAAAAAAGAAATAGGATGAAACTCAATAGGAAGCAACGTATCTCAACTGGGGAAAGGACCAGACAGGGCAGGGTCCAGCAGCTCCAGAGAAGAGAGGTGGGTCACACAAGCCAAGTCCAGGTTAGTCACTTCACACTGCTGCAGGCAAAGTCATTTGAGAAGGCACGAACAAGAGCACGACCACGTTATCTGGTGCTGACAAGGCTGCGGGCACAGCACGAACAGCACGCCCAGGCTCAGCATTGTGCACGCAGCGAGGCACGGCACAGACAGCACCCGTGCCAGAGGACACAGCGTGCAGGAGCCACCAAAGGAACTGCAGCTGGTCAGCTCAAGGAAGAGAAGAAAAATCATCAACAGCTTGTACTGGTTTTCCAGCCAGGAACATCAAGACCCACCCTGGCATTTGGGAAATCTCACGTTGAGGTGACCAAACGCAGGGAAGGACACCATGCCTCTGTCCCTGCCCTGAAAAATGGATGTTGCTGCTTTGAGGCAGCACGAGCTCAGTGGCATCTGAGGAACCTTCTGGCCTTTCTACAAGGCAGCCCTGCTGTGGACCCTCCTGGCAGGCCTGGTGGGCACGCACACCCACACCTCCTCAGCCACTCACCCAGCCCAAAATCACCTTCAGCCACTGAGCCCTGCAGCACCTCCCTCTCCCACTTGTTTGTAGGCTGCAGGTGAGTTGTCCCCTGCTCACGAGCGACCCGCACTCAGAAGGCTGGTGGCAGCATGTCCCAGGTCCCCCTGTCCCACACAGCCTCCCAGCCCAGTGGCACCTGCCACCCACTTGGGGTGGAGGGCTGAGCAGAGCCAGCTGATGACACCGAGGCACGCAGGCTGGGCAGCTCACAGCGCGGCGGGGAGGCGATGGCTGGCCAGCAGCTGCCCTCGGGTGGCCCTGACCCCGCAGGCAAACAGCCAGAGGAGAGCTGGAGCTGGTGCGGGGAGGGCGGGATGGTGCCTCCCCTCTGGCAGCACTGACCAAAAGGCGCAGACCAAAGCCTGAGCTGCCCCAGCTCAGGGAGCTCCAGATCCCTGCACCTCCTGCCGGACGCGCTGCTTGCAGCCAGAGGGCTGCCCTGTGCTGGGATTGCCCGTTTGGATCGGTCCCCAGGAGATTTCAGTGCCGGGCTTGAAGCAGGGCTCTCGTTCAAACTGCTGAACGATGGTGCCTCGGGTACCACCCTGCCAGCGTTCCCAACGGAGCCTCTTCCCGCTGTCTGCAGCCTCAGTCAGCTTCTCCGAGCAGAGCCGGGCTGCAGGGAGCCCGGAGGGGCAGAGAGGCAGCGATGACAGCCGGAGCCACTATCTCCCTGGGGATGCCGGGGTGCCAGCGGAGCCACCCGCACAATCCCCAGGGAAGCACTGCAGAACGAGGATGGAGGCGACAGCCACAGCCCCACACGTCCCCTCCTCCAGCCTCTCGCCCACTTGTTGGGGCACCAACAGGGTTTTGCTAGTTTGACCCTTCCCTCTGGCCCCACGCTGTGCCCAGCTCGCAGATCAATAATGCATGCTCCCTGAAACAGATCATCAAGTGACCTCGCCCTCCCGACAGAAACCCGAGCTCCGGCCATCAATCTTTCATTCGCTGGACTTCATCTTCAACTCGATGTGACTGCAAGCGGCTGCTTCCCTTTCACTGTCCGGGGCACGGCGTGCCTGGGATGCGACAGGGAACTCGCCCAAAAATCCAGCCACAAACCCAGGCAAAACTCCTCCAAGCTCCAGGGATGCTTGGCCAGACAGAAGTCAAGATGGTGATGAATAAAACATGGTTATACCTGCATTACCCATACTTGCTCTGCCCAGCTCCTGATCTGGGCATCCAGGAAAGGATACAACTGCAACAGGCACAAAATAGCTTTTGCTGCTGCTAAAATTCCTTCTTTTCAGTCTATCCCAGTGTAACTCCTTTAAGCAGTGCCTGCCCAACTCGCTTGCTGCAGAGAGCTTTTTTGCTGATGGATATAGTCAGCCAGTTTAAGCAGTAAGAGGATTTTATTTCTCACCATGGAAAAAATAAATATGCCTTTTGCAGGGAATCTTTTCTGAGGAAAAAAGCTACAGATGTCAGAAGAAAATAGAAAGAAGGGAGCGGGGTGGGGGGAAAAGGGAGCAGGAGAAGAGACAAGCAAAGTTTTTCTCCCCATTTTCTGTGGGGCTAGGCTGTGTTCCCACAGGATTCCACACAGACAGCTCCTGGTCCTTAGTGCAAATCCTGCCCAGAGACTTTCAGCCACCTGCCTGACACCAGACCTTTGCTTCTCGACACCTGGTTGTCCACGTGTGCCCAGGACCTGTTTTGTCTGCACTTTGCCACCTTGGATTGGCATTATTTGTCCCTTCCCTTGCTCCAGGCTAGGCAGCACTCACCCTGCAGGCAGCACCAGCTGGATCCTGGGGCAGAGGGGTGATGCAGCACACAAGGGCGGTCCTTCCTTGCCTGCAGAAGCCGTTGCTTGACGTTCCTTTTCTTCACCAGTAAAGCCACCAGCAGGGCACTGGTTTGTGCACTGGAGGGGGCAGGCACCCAGGGACAGACCCTGGCCACCATCTCACTGCAATTAGTCTCTCACTGCACATTTTCCAAAGGATTTCCTCTCTCCCACCACTTTAGGTGCTTGACTTTGAGGGGTTTGACACCTCAGAGCATTTATCTGGACTTACACCAGCACTGCCGCTCTGGCCATCCTGACATGCCCTCCACTCGGATACGGGCCACACTCCCAGTGAGCATCAACCTCCAAGGTGGCCCCAGAAAAGAGACTGCGTCTGGTTCCTCAAAAATATCCTTGCAGCAGCCCAGTGCCCTCTGTTCCCCATGAGTAAAAGGGGCCATGAACCAACCATCCCTTCTCCTTCTCCTTCTCCTCCTTCACTGATGGCACCTTGAGACACGTCTCTGGTTAGGGGTTGCCTCCAGCATTCCAAAGCTGTCCTCCAAGTTTGTGCATCCAGGTGCCTCAGGAGCCAGTGCTGCCACCCAGCACAGCCAGAGGAGAGGGGCTAAGGATGTGATGGATGAGCAGAGAAGGTGCTTCTTTCTTCTCACTTGACAGCCAAGAAGCCGCCTGCTTTCCATGAAGACTTTTACAGACCCAGCAGCTCCTGGGTCACTGCTCTTTTTTTTTACCCATCTGACAGGATTCCTGCCAACGTGCACCATGGTTATGCCTCTCCTGAAGCAAACATCCATTCCTGCCAGATGCAATTCCCAAAGCAAGGTCCAGACTTGAGGTAAAGTGGCAGCTCAGCTGTGGATGGGAGCAAAGGTCCTCCCCTATCCCCAGATCTTGCCAACTCCCCCAGAAAGAGCAGGTACCAAACTCTATTTTTGGGCTGAAGAAACAAAATGCATTCGATTTCTCTACTTTTTAGATGAAAAAAATACCCTCTAAGAGATTTTTTCCCTCTACCCAGTGGTCTTGAAAGAGATCCCAGAAGCGACTGAAAGCAGATGACCTCCCACCAGCATCAAAGCCCTGGTTCAACATCACCTTCCCAAGGTTCTAAGCTCAGGCAGCAAATGCTGCTCCAATCTAATGCCATTCAGAGCAAAAGAGGGACTGCAAAACCACTCAATGAATCCTCCCAGCTGTAGCTAAAAATCAGGTTTCCAGCCCCAGGAAGCCCACAGCACCCTTTGATAGCTTCCAACCGCCTCCCCAGCCTGGCAGTCACCATGGCAGCCTGGTTTTCTCGCCAGCACCTTCAAGAGAGCTGCCTGGGATAGCAAAAAAGAAAATAATTAGCCTCCTGCCCCTGCATAAAAGGCTCAGGGCTGACTACACTCCCTGACCCCCCAGCTCTCACTGCCATCGCTGCCCTTTCACCCGTTTCTCCCCAAAAGCTGGGATGACGTGGGAGAACTGCAGCAGGGGGCTGCTCCGGGGGGTCCCCACCACCTCCTCACCCTGCCTCACACAGACCCAGCACAGTGTCAAGCAAAATCCCTCGCCAGCTTGTCTGCAACCTCCCCTAAGCCAGCCAAGGAATCTGATCAGAATTCCCCTGGGAGCAGATGTCTTCCTGAAAATATGGGAGAAATGGGAGTGAACAAACAGAAAACGCTGGGTGCACACAAAGATAACAAGGCCCCAGAAACCAGGAAGAGGTGAATAATCCCTCCTCCTCAGCAACCAACAGACCTCAGCACCTCAGCAGAGGGGCTGAAAGTAGCAGTGGGATTGCTGTTCCTCATTCAACGTGGAATCTGCTCTTTGCTGAGCAAACAGAGTAATTCAATCACCATGACAGGGTGGGGCAGACTGAACTATCCCAAACCCACCCCGGGGTGGGGGGGGGCAGGGGGTGCCCCTAAAAGCCTGGAGCACCCCAGTTGTGCATCACAGGCGTTGGAGGAGCAGATTTGCATTCAGAGAGGAAACAGCAGCTTCCCGGAAGAGAGACGGCACAATGGGGCGTGGAGAGAGAACCCAGAGATGCCCAAGATGCTGCAACAGCAAGATCACCCAGCACAAGGTATTTTCCATAACCACAGGGAGGTTTTTACACTACCCCCAGCCCAGGAATCTGCTGCCAGGGCAGAGTCATGGGGTCCATCCCCACCCTGCAGCTCCTTGGGGGAAGTGGAGTCCCTTCCCCTTTCACGCTGACAGGGCACACGTCACGTCCTACGGTGCCCCACGGTGACTCCCAGCACCGGGCACAGTTCACCAAGCAGTGGGCAACCAAGGTCAGCGAAGGTCAGTGCTCTCAGAGAGAGCCAAGCTGGCACATCTCCCTCCCTGGCAGCTGCAGGGTGCCAGGAAGGACAGCACCAGCAGCACAGGAGCAGCCGGGCATGGCCAGCGAGCAACAGGCAGCAGCCTCCGGGGACACAGCGCAACACGCCCTGCCTGCCCAAACCCCAGGGACAGCTCTGCAGAGCGGGGCAGCACACCCAGAGCTCAGGCGGGTCCATCCTGCTGATTCTTAACTTCTTAAATTATTGTTACATCTTTACAAACAAGGACGGGTTGATTAGAGCCTGGACTTCAGGATCTCAGCCTAAGCCAGAAGCAATGAACCTGAACCCAAATGCCATCAACCACCAGCTCTCCCGAGCACGAGCAGCAGAAACATCTAAGCATCATCGCTGGCCGCTTCTCAGCTACGGCCCCTCCAGAAGCAACTGCAGGGGAAGGATGTTCTCGACCATGCTGAAGGAACAAGGATGCTCACGCCATGGAGGACCAGCAGGCACGAATTCCCACCCCGGCACAAAGGTGCTAACAGGAGGGAGCTGTGAGGCCAATGCCCCAGCTCCCTCCCGGGATTCGCTGCGGGCTGGATTCACACCCGACCGCACAGAGCAGGGCTCCAGGGGCAGCCGCTCTCACATCCCTGCTCGCATATTGATTCGGTTCCATAAATTATGCAGCACCCCTGCTCCTGATTAATATTGCTAATTGAGCCGGCAAAGGCGGGGGGCAGGAGGGAAATGCCGTGAGGACGCGCAGTCAGTCATGCACCAAGCACACTCAGAAATGCAGAAGCCGTCGTGTCGGGGTGCTGGCTGGGTCCTGCGTGGAGCCGGCGGAGAAATCGGGAAGCGGGAATTCACTCGGGCTCTCCGCAGCTCTCCCGGGCTGGGGAGCAGCTGGGGCCGAGCATCTCCGTAGGCAAGGGAGCGGTGGCCGGGGCCGCGGCCAGGCAGATGTGCGCGACACATCTGTCCGAGCACGTCGCGGCGGCTGCTGAGCATCGGCCCAGACAAAGGATGCGGGAGAGCCCCGCACCGGCGGAACCCCGGGGCCAGACCCCCTCCCGCACCTCCTCCCGGCACGCAAACGCTCCGAGCCTGACTCGGTGTCCCCCTCCCCCGCTAATCGCAGGAAATCTGCCGGCTCCTTCGGGAAGCTTCATCGTATCGCCCCCATCGCCGCCGCTGTCGCGACACCGCCCGCAGCACGGCGGCGGCGGCGGCGGGGCCGGGGATGCGCGGGGCGCGGCCCCGGGGGTGCCGATGGCGGGGGGCGCGGCGGGGCAGCCCGGCCCGGGGCGGGGGCCGAGCGGCGGGGACAGCGCCCGGGACGGGACGGGGGACGCGAGCGCCGGGCGGGCGCCGCTCACCGTGGATGCCGGTCTGGTGAGTCATGGCTCCGCTGGGCTCCGCTCCGCTCGGCTCCGCTCCGCCGCGTCCCGGGCAGGAAACGGCTGGGGCAGGCGGCACCGCCCGTTCCGGAGCGCGGGGCCGCTCCGCTCCGCTCCGCGCCGCCCCGGGGCGGGACCGCGGCCGGGCCCGGGAGGAGCCGCACCTGCCCCGCCATGTCGGGCGAGTGGCTGCGGCGTTGGCGCCGGGGCGGCCCCGCAGAGCGGCCCGGCGGAGCCCCGGCAGCGGGGCCCGGCCCGCCGCCCCCCGCCCTGCGCTACCGCCGGCCCAAGTTCCTGGCGGGCGGCGGCGAGGAGGCCCCGCGGGGCGGGCGGGCCGTGCGGGGAGCCGGGCCCGAGCGGCCGCTGCCCTGGGGCGCGGGATACGCCGAGTGAGTGGGGCCGGCAGCGGGAGAGCCCCCGGGGCCGGGCGGGGTTAGGGGAGCTGCCGGGGTGCTGATACCGGGGAGTAGTGCAGGGTTAGGGGGTGTGGAGGGTGCGGGGCGGGGGGCGTAGGGGACTCCTGGCGGGGCTGGTCGCATCCCCGCCCTTGCTGCTCCCCTGCCCGGAGTGGCCGCCCGCAGGCACAGCTGGCCCTCCTGCACCATCTGCGGGCGAGGAGACAGCGGCTGTGTGCTCCAGAGGGCGTTTGGCGTGGCGGTGAATCCTCCAGCCCCTCTCCGTCCCTGCCGGGGGCGGCACCGGGGCTGTGGCCAGTGGCCGGGGCAGCCCCGAGGGCAGCACCGCTCCTAACAAAGTGTCTTTGAAACAAAGGAAGGGGAAGACCACATCTTTAGAAATCTCTTGCTCTGCTGTTTTTAAATGGCAGAGGGGGTGGGTCAGGCAGAACTCTAGCCAGGAGCTGTCCCCACGTCCTGGCGGGACCCCGCGGTGTTGGGATGGCACGGCGTGAAATGCAAGGAGAGCACACTCCCATTCGGGGACGAACATTCCCAAGGCTGGAAGGAAAAGCAAGGGTGGTGGTTCTGCCATGCACTGTGTCAACAAGGAAATGGCACGGTACGGGCTGCTGACGAGGGCTTGCCTGAGGCCAGGGTGCAGGTCTCTGTCCCCAGCTGGGCTTTTCCCTGCTGCACATAAATGACTTACTATTTCAGTCATCGGCAGAGAGATCCTTGAGTTTGAAAAGGGAGCAGGGAGGATGGGCTGAAAAGAAGGGGCAAGGTGCAGCTGTTTGTAGGGGCTGCAGAGCAGCCAGCACAGCTGGCTGTGAGCAGGAAACGTGCAGTGTGTCCCCACAGCTTAACTGGAGTGTTGGCAGGGTTATCAATGCTGAGAAGTCAGAGTTCAATGAGGACCAGGCAGCCTGCTGTCAGATCTCTGTCCGGAGGAGAGAGCCAGGCCTGGAGGAGGATGAGGAGTGGCTGATCCTGTGCTCCACGCAGGTATTACCCCCAGGCAGGCTGTGCTCACCCTGCTGCCAGTCCTTTGCTGTCACCCAGGGGCACAGGTTCGGGAAACAGGGATTGCTCCATCAATCCTACGTGCCCACGTGCTGAAACCCTTCCTTGGTTGTGTTTGGGGGGCCTGTGTACGCAGTGGCTGGTAAATATGTAGCTCTGTCTGTAAATGCCAGTTCTGTTTCCATGGCCCATGGCTTGCAACATTTGAACTTATCCAAGCCCGTGGTGCCCTCACCTTTCCTACCCTCCCTGTGCTTCCAAGGGCCGGGGTATCTTGCTGTGGCTTGGGCAGCAGTGTGAGCTGGGCACACAGGATGCTCTCACCAGACTGTGCCTCACCTCTTGTGCAATGGCCCCGTCTCCCCTAATACAGCACATGAGGGTGTGTGGTGCAAATCCAGGTGCTCAGAGCTCAGCTGATGGGTCTGGCAGAGCAGCACACGGGCATCACTTGAGTTTTTGCTGCACAGGAGATCTACCAGTGGCAGGGAAGGGTAGCTGGGGTGGAAAAGTCAGGCGAAACACATACAAGTGGCATGCTGGCTATGAGCCTGCCACCTGTACAACCTCTTCAGCCCCTGTCTCGTCCCTGTTCCTCACGGCAGTTTCTGACCGGTCACTACTGGGCGCTGTTTGATGGCCACGGCGGCCCAGACGCTGCCATCATCGCCTCCAACTATTTGCACTACTGCATCAAGCAGAAGCTGGAGGAGATCGTGGGAGGCATCACCGAGGCCCAGCCCCCCATGCACCTCAGCGGACGCTGCGTTTGTGACAGTGACCCCCAGTTCGTGGAGGAGAAGCACATCCACGCGGCAGACTTGGTGGTGGGAGCCCTGGAGAATGCCTTCCAGGAATGTGTGAGTACCCCTGCAGGGCACCAGTCCGGGCCCAGGCAGCCACAGTCTGTCCCTCCCTGAGCCCTGGAAGGGCAGGGTCGGCAGTTCTGCTCGCTGAGTAGGCATTGGGACATTGGGCCAAACCTCTGGACGTGCTGAGATCACGCTGGGTCAGACCCCGAGGCCTGCCTCAGAGTTGTTTGTTGGTAATGCTGACTCAGAGCAAAGCCACAGTCGCTCTGTACAATTCTGTAGGGCAGGAAGGTGGCTGTTGTCACACTGATACAGCACGTACAAGTCAGCTCTCCCCACCGTCCTCCTAAAGCTTCACAGTCCAGGAGCAGCAGCTGTGTAGGCTGTACAGAAGCAACATTGTCTGTTACTTTGCTGGTTTCCTGTGGCCCATCCACAGCCAGTTTTGGTTCTGGATTTCTGCTGGGAGGGATGAGACAGTGTGTAGAAAGCAGCAGCCCAGATCACGCCAGTCTCCAAACTTGTTGAAACCAACAGGATGAAGTCATTGGTCAGGAGATGGAAGCAACGAACCAGACAGGAGGTTGCACTGCTCTGGCTGCCCTTTATTTCCAGGGAAAGCTGTATGTGGCCAATGCTGGGGACAGCAGGTGAGTCCTAATAAACGGGGGAGGTTGCTGAGGGTGAGAACTGAGAGTTAAGCAAGATTTCCAGCATCTTACTGTCCTGGTTTCAGCTGGAACAGAGTTCTAGAGAACACTGTTGAAAACCCACTGATGTTTGAGTTGTGCAAGCACTGCCCAGCCACAGTCAGGGACTTTTCAGCTTCTCACCCCAGCAGCAAGGAGGTTTGGGGGCACAGGAAACTGGGAGGGGACACAGCTAGGACAGCTGACCCCAAGTGACCCAAGGCACGTTCCAGACCACATGGCACCATGCTCAGTCTGTGAACTGAGGGGAAGGTAGCCTGGGGCCACTGCTGGGAAGGTGGCTGAGCATCAGTCAGCAGGTGGTGAGCAACTGCACTGTGCATCAGTCATTTTCTATATTCTAATTCTTTTCTCATTACGATTTTCCCTCCATTTCCTGTCCTAATAAACTTTCTTTCTCTTAACCCACAGATTTTATTTTCCTTTTTCCCAGTTATCTGCCCCACTGAGTGGGGGGAGTGAGTGAGTGGCTGTGTTTTGTTTAGCTGCCAGGTTAAACCACAACTGTGATTAAATCCTACAGACAGTATATGTGCAGCCCAGCCATCCCCCTCCTGCCTGGCACGGGACCTGTTGGAAGAAAGGTGCTCTCGTGCCTTCTGGAACAGTTTGGGCCTTTCAAGGGACTAAAGCTGCCCAGACACAGCATTGGGGTGGTACAGCAGTCCTCAGCCTGCCAGGTGTTTAAAAAGTGAAGGGTGATTTCCCTCACTTGGCCGTGGCCCCCACATTCCTCTAACAGTGAGCTCGACCACTGTCAAACCAGGCAAACACAGTTCTCTGCTGCAACACTGCAACTGCAGTGGAGTTATTTGACATACAGTGGCATTTTTTAACAGTTTTGGGTGCACAGCTATTCTCTGGCACAGCTGAGCTTTGCCTCTTCCCCTTTGTAGGGCAATTCTTGTCCTGAAGGACGACATTGTGCCCATGAGCAGCGAGTTCACCCCCGAGTCAGAGAGGCAGCGAATCCAGCACTTGGTGAGTGACTCCCTCCACACATCAGACAATCCAGCTGCAAGCATCCCACTGGGCCAGAGAGGGCTTGCAGCAAGAGGACCTCCAGCTTTCCTTGAAGGCCACTGTGTGGCCATAATATCAGCTGGCACTAGCCAGGGAGGGCTGAGGTAGAAATTCAGACAACAGTCTTCAGTATGGGAGATGCTCGTGTCCTCATTGGAATGCGCTTTCCCAATTCTGGTCTCCATTCTGCTGCTGGGAGTACCAGTCCTGAGGCAGAAGCAGCTCTGGTGCCCTACTCCACTGAAGCAGAACCTGTCCATGCTCACCCCTCCATTCCCTCCTCCAGGCTTTCCTTTTCCCCAAGCTCCTGGATGGTGAATTCACCCGCTTTGAGTTTCCACGGAGGCTGAAGGGAGATGATGTGGGCCAGAAAGTCCTGTACCGGGATTACTTCATGGAGGGCTGGTGAGTCCCTTCTGCCTGAGGGCAAGGCTGCAGCACAGGGCAGCTTTACCTGCTCACACCAGTGGGGAAGGGAAGGGAGAAGGGGCACATCCTGCTAGTGAGAGCAGCAGCACAGTGGTAGGGAAGGATGCTGTGAGCAGCTCCCTCCAAAGGACCAGGGCCCTGACAGAGTGGTTAGAAAACAGTCAGGATGGTCCTTCTGGTATCCCTGGCAGTGGGGTTGGTGCAGGGAGTCCCAAGCTGGTGCAGGTACAAGTTGGGGAGGATTAGGAGTGAGGATCACCTTTCCCCATCCTCAGCGAGCTGCCTGTGCATGGGGACACCACAAGGGTTCAGTCAGTCAAAATGCTCTGGCTGGGTTGTACAATAAAGCCAGACAAATCCCAAACCAACAGTGAATTCTCTGTTCTAGGGGGTACAAGACGGTGGAGAAAGCTGACCTCAAGTATCCTCTTGTCCATGGTCACGGGAAGCAGGTAGCTTAATGCTTTACACACAGGCAAGTCTTCTGGGGCTCCTCAGTGTCCCTGTCACTCACGTCACACTCCGGGGGAATACAGCAGGCCTGGTGTTCTCCAGCACAGTCCCACAGCCCGGATACAGCAGCTTCCTTTGCTGCCTGGCTGGTGTAACCCAGAGCCCTCTGGAGCACCCTCCTCCAGAGTACAGCAGAGCTGACAGCAGCCCTGAGGGAGCCTGCTCTTCCCTCATCTCCCCTTGCACACACGAATTCGATTCAGATGAGAACATCATCAGCTCCCACTTGAAACTGTCTCCTTTAGCTTTAGTGCCTTTCCCACAAAGTGTCCTCCTCAAGGAAAGGCTGAGAAAGGGAAGGAGGAGGTAGGCAGAAGCAGTGACTGCAGCCATCCAGCATCTGCCTGCTGGGGTTGAGCAGAAAGTCCCATCACCTCCCCCAGCACAACCCACAGGCCGCCCCATTTACCGAGTCAGTGCAGAACCTCCTTTGCCAGGACAAACAGACACCCCCAAACCAACCCAATTGTCTTTCTCGCCACCTCAAAACAAGAGCAGATGGCACCATGGGCTTTCTGAGGTCTGTAGCGTTACCCAGAGCACGCCATGGGCCACATGGAGCCATTCACAGTCAGGCTGTTTCTACACTCCCCTTGGAGAAAGGTCCTAAAGCAACACATAGGTCAGTCAGGACAGGCCACGCATCAGCCTTTAAAGGCACCACACCCCGATATTGCAATGTTGGTTTGCTTTGTTTGGGGCCAGGCTCGCCTGCTGGGGACTCTGGCTGTCTCTCGAGGCCTGGGGGATCATCAGCTCAAGGTCATCGACACCAACATTGAAGTCAAACCCTTCCTCTCCTGCATTCCTAAGGTCAGTCACAGCACGTGGGAATTTTAGGGTGGAATTAAACAAGCTGCTCCTCTCTACCTTTTACAAACTTGGCAGGTCTTAGCATTTCTCCAAGCACCCTGGTCCCAGTGTGTCATCTCTCAGGGGAAGGCTCATCTCCCTGGCCCCTCTCTTACATTGCAGGAATTGTCACAGATTTACTCCTCTGCTTTCCAGGTGAATGTATTTGACTTTGCTCTGCATGACGTTAAGGAAGATGATGTCCTCATCATGGCAACTGATGGCCTTTGGGATGTTCTGTGCAATGACGAGGTGGCCCATGTGGTCAGGAACTTCCTTGCAGAAAACAGGAAAGATCCTCAAAGGTAATACCAGCTTTGCCTTTGTTTTCCCTTCCAAAGAACCTGGTCAGACCTAAAGCAAGCTGAGATCCCACTGCTTCCAGGTCAGCTCCGGCAGGACCACTCTTTTCTGTGACTTTGGAAACTGCCTACTAATCTGTCCCCATCCCAAAGTAACAATTAGAAAGCTTGGCGTCTTAAAAAACCTTGTTATTTTGACAACACAAAACCACATCTCGACATTGTACTTAAGGGGAATAGTTGCTGTATTAGCCCAAACCTTGCATTTTTCTACCCACAGGTTTTCAGAACTGGCCAAGTGCTTGGTATGCAGAGCAAGGGGAAAAAAGAGAGGCCACCAGTGGATGCTGGATGACAGCCACGAGGCATCCTACGATGACATCTCTGTATTTGTCATCCCACTACACAACAGGGAAGAGGACTGACTGTCAGGGTGGCACACAGCATCTCTGTGTTCCCTTACTGTGGTGTCATTCAGCATCAGCCTGAGACTGAGGGATTTCTGCTGCACACGTGTACGCTCTCTTCCAGCAAAACCATTTGCAGTGGAACCTGAAATGCACAGCCAGCACTTGGCACAGGATGAACAAGATTAGCTCCTTAACAACATGTGAGAGAAGCACAGTGGGCAACAAATCACTTCCCTTTCTCGTTGGACCAAGGAGAACCTGCAAAGGGGGCCATGCGAGCCAAAGGGCACTTTCCCTAAGATCTTGGCGGTACACTCACTCAGATCACTATTTCTACTGATCCCTCTCCCTTTTTAATATTGATCATTTGAGATCCAGCCAGTCTGAAGAGCTGGCTTTTAATCAGACTTGAACTAAGCTGAACTGGATGCATAAGCTAAAGCATCTCTCGTATCCATTTGCTGTAACGTGAGATGTGCTGAAAACCTGGGAGCCGCTGCCAAGACAGCACTGGGCACAGCCGTGCCTATGGCATGGGAATGCTGGAGCAGTAGCCCAGATCTCAAGACAGTTGCCATTTGTAGGCAGCACCACCTCAAACGCAGAGGATGTGGCCAGGTGAAGCTTCACTCTGGTGTACAGAAGCCTCTTGTGCAAAGATAATGTGCCTTGCTCTTATTTAAGAACACTGAAGTGCGTTAGTAACACAGTGTACAGATTTCTAACAAATCCTAATCCACACTTGCTGACACTTTCTGTAGTCAGGTCATTTCTGACAGCAAAGCAGGTTTTGTAGCAGCAGCAGCACTGGTGAGAACCAAGGTGTTTCAGTGCATCAGCTGATTCAGTAGAAGAGCTCCAAGTAAAATAAAACCGGTTTGTTGCAATTTGTCTGCAGTGCTGAATCTCAAGCACTTATTCCAGCAGAAACACACTGCAGCAGACAGGCCAGAGTTGTCTTAAACTCTCAGGATCTGCTTCCCAACCTCATTAATTAGTCAGGCAAATGCAGGTCTGGACAAGCTTCCCATCTCCCCGAGTCCCCACTTTGGTTTTCGTTATTCATTACACAGATTCCAGGATTCCCTAGAGAAGCAGCCAAACCCCAGTGTGTGTTTAAGTTCTGCAAGGATGAAAGTCCAAATAAAAGTACTTTGTTTTTTTCCCATGCATCTTACTGCGGTGATACTCCTGCTGGGGATTTTACACAGACCTGGGCTGGAGGAAGAACAGCCTCAGAAAATCACAGGGCAGTTTTTGCTTTTTATTTGTCTTTGCTTGTCACCAGAAGCATTCCCTTACCAGAACTGCTGCGAGGGCTTGGTGTCAAAAGATTATTTCCTGCAGTGGGAGGGAATTCCCCCCAGGAATGGGGCAGCCTTCTCAGGTATCTGCTCGTGGTATAAGCAAGGACAGAATAAAACCCATTTCTCTCCAGCTTCACTTTCCCCCCCATCCTCTTAAGTTTGACCTGAAAACAATGCACATGAAGATTCCCCTATGGTAATGATACTGGCTGCTGTCCTCCCTTCAGTAGCTGTAACACATTTATACACATTGATTGTAATGATTCAAGATTCCTGTTACTCAAATCCAGTAAATTATTTTCTCACCTCCTTGTTGAGAAAGAGCTCGGCTCTTCCATCCAGACCACAAGCTGCAGTGAACACCTCTTTACCTAGGGCACCTTAGCTCCGTAAGTATCTGTCACGAGGCTTCCCTATCCTGATACATTCATAGGCAAAAAAACAAACAAAACAAAACTCTTAAAATGGGCAATTTATGAAGGGGAACTTCAAAGAATCATGATTTCCACTACAGACTTTCTAATGCTCCAAAACAAAGGGAGATTTTAAAAAATGGGTGAGTTTTTAACATTCCCCCTCCAAGAAACCAGCAAGTTGTATCACAGTGGACAAATGCAGAACTTAAAGCACTCAAGTGGTCTCTCTACGAAATATTTATTGGTCACAGCCACAACATTGAATTCTCCACATATGTAGTATTTTGTGACAAAGCATAATTTGACTTTATATATTTACACTCACTGGCAAGTACCACCCTATAGCAGCTCACGACCAGAGACCAGTTTCTGAAAGGTTCACCAGGTTTCCTGCCCCTGACCCAAAAACAAGGTGAAGTCTCTTAAAGTGCTAATGCAGCCAAGAGGCATTGGAAAAGATGCCCTGCTACTTCCAAATTTGTCACTCAATTGCTCCTGCACCCTCCAGAGCAGGGATTGGGCCACAAATCCAGGACCTGGGAGCTTTGATAAAGTAACAGAATTCTTTCAAGACTGACTTGGAGAATTACACCTGAAATCTACAGCCCAGGAAGATGTGCTCAGCCACCACACTGCTTACTTAGAGGTGCGCTCTTGAGTCCCATTTCCCCCTTGTTTTGAAAAAAGGTCTTTACTTCATCCCAAAGAACCTGGGGGGTGATTTACATCAGATTTGGAGGGGGAATGCTGTTTACTGCTTGGCCACGCTGTCAGACCTGGAAAGGCTGTTTTTCATCAGATCTGCTTCTCGTTAGCCGGCAGCCCCAAATACAGGAATTGCAGCTCTGAGACTCCTAGAGAAGCACGCAGAAGCTGAAAGCTAAAAGCTTTATTCACCTTTCCTGTCCAACTGGCTGAAACACACGGTCCTCAAGTTCCCTGACAACACTTGGCACACTCCCCTCTGTTAAAGCCAGATGGAAAGCACTCCATGTTACATCAACAGAGATGTCTCTGCCTCTGTGGGTGGCAGTGGGCCCTGGGAAGGCGCTCAGCTGCCACCCTGAACAGAGAACTAGTGCTGTTGTGCATGGGCCTGAACATCCCTCTTCTCTCCAGAAAGCCACTGATGTGCTTGTGTGTGTATCCTCCTAAACCACTCACTCCTCTGGTTCCCTTTTCCTTCAACATTCCATGCCACAACATATCATGTTTTACAATACTGCAAGCAGAAGAGAGCTGAACAACCTCTAGACAAGTGCTCAAAACCACATTAACAAAGAGCTTTTATAGAATAAAAGTCTTCCAAATGCTTCCCTGTGAAAAGTAACAAGGAATATGACCAGAGGCTATCTGGTCACTTCCTTAGGCAAAAGACTTGAAAAACCTCAAAGATAATTTACTACTGGACGCTGAAGTTTGATTGTTAAAACACACTACAAACCCCAAATATCTGTATTTTACAAAGCACTGCAAATACCAGCGAAGGTAAAATAGCACCAAGCAGCCTGAAATGCAACACGGCTGAGTTAAAAGTGGCTGAAGCCTGAAAAAACCACCTCCCTTTGCACGGGGCAGTTTTATTTATAGGCGATGGTGGGCCAGCACAGGAAGAGGGGCGACATAAACCTCTCATCTGCATCTCCAGCAGCAGGCCTGTGCGGCAGAGGGAAAGCACCCATCACCCTGCTGGAGGATGGCAAACTCACGCTGCAGACCTGTGGTTAGAAAAGCCCCATGTGGCAGCAGCAGCAGAGCCACAACCACAGCACAGGTGGAGCCCCACGGTGTGAGCTTGCCCCGTGCGGGCCGTGCTCCTGCAGTGCCACAGGCAGGCGCTGCCACCTGAACCAAACCAGCAGAAATGCTTAGTGCCCATCCCCAGCTCTCAGCACAGCACCTTTCCATAGACAAGGACTGGGAGTGGGATAAAAAAGGGAAGAAAAGGCAAAACAGAAACAGCTGTTCTACAAGGCATTTACTTTTCCAGAGAGTCACGATGTGAGCTGTATACAGCTGAGGTGAACTTTGCTCTAACAGGGGAACATCAGGACAACTGACCTAAGGAAAACGCTCCAGCAGAGTTTGTCAGTATGGAGTGGCACTGGAGAGCAGAGAGAACATGCCCATTACTCTCTTGTCACCTTGCCAGCTTTTCATATTTATGAGCAGGGAAGCACATGTGACTGGGCCAGGGAAAGAAGAGACTTCCCAAGATGTGACCCAGCAAAAACCCAAGTGTATTTGTAAAGGCAAGAATACAGTGAACACTACATTTTTGCCAGGCCTGTCCCAGCTTGCTGGTGGATGCATTTCACTGAAGCAGTATTTCAGGAAAAAGAAGCTGGAACTGGGCTTGAAGACCAGCCTGCCAGCTTTTCTGTGCTACAAGCTCCTGAGGCAGGAGATCATGTCCTTGCCCATCTCCGTGCAGGGGCACTCCTTTGAGCTGGGCCACAGCAAAGCAGAGTCAGCACAGTCACGCCTAAGATTTTTGAAGTTCATTTCTGAAGACAAAGAATGCATTGCTCTTTTGAAGCCATCACTGGAAACCTGCAGACCGGTACCAAACTGCGTGATGGACTACCCACACGTCAGTCTTACCAACAGAGGGATACCACTCTAAGCCTGGTGTGGGATGAATCTCATGGAGCTTATTTACAGACCAGGGGGCGGAAAACTGCATCGGTGAAAGTAAACAGCCTAGACACCTCACATTACTGGCCCACATCATATTCTTTTATATCTAAAAGTAAAAAAATATGGCCCATTCCCACTGCCCACCCACCCACCCCATGATATTTACAAGTCAGATCAGCCAGGATGGTACACAACGAAGATACACAGGCAGACTGCGCGGTCAGTCTCAGTGTGGTTTCTCCATCTTCCTGCCGACACACTCCTTTATTGCTCGGGACACCGGCCGGACCTCAGCAGCGCTGTCTGCGCCTCCAGGATGTGCACAAAGCAAACAGCAGGGAGGCTTTGGCAACCTCTGACAGTGGATGAAACCTGTGCAGCTGCACACTAAATTGCCAAAAGAAAAAAATGGATGACAAGATGTATGAGGTACATTCACAGCTACCCACACTTCTGGTGCATGTTCCACTGCAAGAGAATCCAGCATCTGCTGTTGAAAACTGTCAGTGTTCACGTTTGGCACAGAAGTATTTGCATCTGTGGACTGCAGTGAAACCAGAGATCCCAGACGTTAAAAACATGCACTTATGGAAAGGAACTGCACGTTCCACGATGGAACATCAATAGCCTTGTGCACTTACAGCAGGAAAACACAAAATTACAGCTTTAAAAAATGCCACAAACATCTCATAGATAAAACAGACCTCATGGCTCTAAGAAATAACACTGTGTCAGTTCCATCTTGGGCTAAAGCCTGCTGGGCATGGACTGGAAGTAAGAACTTGCAGCATGCTGCTTCTTGAACGTGCCAGGAGGCCAAGAGGAGCAGTCCTCACAACGGAATGCTGTAGATAAAGGTAAGACATGGAAAATATGCAGGAACAGGAACACAGTCTAGGAGTTGTAGGCAGTTCCAAAACTATGCTTGCAATGATGTGCTGCTGTTAGCAGTATGGGAGCCATCCGACAGCAGCTGCAGCGTAGGAATTAATCGTCGATAGTTGGCAACCAGAAGGCCTACAGAGGAGAAAAGAAAACATCTTTTCATGGCAGAACTCAAATCCCTCCTAAAACGCCCCGTAGGAGCTGCCACCTTCTGCAAGCACACATGAGAGGCACTGAGCCTTCTCAGATTCATCTCTGGAAGGGTCAGCACCTCATGAAGCTTACAGAACTTAAAGCCCATTTCCTTACCATATTGGAACATGCACTAGCAAAAGTCATGAATTTTGGATTGAACTGCAGACAGGTTATAGGACCTGTGTGTTTTCCATCTAGGACAGCCACCTTCATCCCACTTTCTCCATTCCAAACATGGATCTTCCCATCCTCCGAACCTGAAGGTAGGAGTAGAAAACAAGATATGTAAGATGCACTGGAGAGGTCAGCAGAGCAAAGGAAGAACATCTTTTTCAGTCAGAACTTTAAGAACAGGCAGGTCTCAACTTTATAACAAAATCTTTAGAGTTCTCCAAGCGTCACAAGGGTATGTAGAAAACATTACAGAGTTAAAACACCTGTATCCAAACAGCAGGCTTGCACCTTTGCACTGCAGAGACTCAACTACACAACAGGGCAACACTATTCACGCAAAGATGTTAACTACTGTCACCCAGTAGGAAAGGAGAGCTGACACCTCCAGCTGTGGAGGAGAAACCCTGGCCAACCTGCACCAATGTGCAGAGGATGAGTGCTGAGGAAAGAGTCATTGTTCACACAAGTTCTCAGTTCAGACACAGGTAAATGTCTCACTCAGTGGGCACAGAATCAAACCAAAGCCTTTACTATGGAAGGTAACCAGATTTCAATGCACTAAACCAAATACCAGAAGTTCCCCTGGAAATATCTACTCTCCACATTACTATAATGGGACAAGTTTTTCACTTTAAAATGACATTTTTCAAACTCCGAGGCTCAGAACTATATTTTTATATTCAGTTCTGCTTTAGACTCACTTTAAATAGGATTCCTAATAAAAATGCAAAGCATTTTCTTCTGCTTCTGTATTTATGCCTGTAGCCTTTCAAGAAAAAAAAAATTAAGAAGCACAAATTGCAACTTAATCATGTGGAAAAACTGAACAGGAATAAGTGGTTTGGAACTTCTACCACTGTTTTAATTTGGATGAGCACAACAGGAAGGTAAATATGTGCAATAAAGTGCTCTCCAGCGACAAAGCAAACAAAAACCCCACCCCTGTTCTCTGCAATCAGGAAGTTCTCAGCCAGAACAAAAGAAAAGAAGTTTTGCCAAGACCATCACTCATACAGGAAAAATGAGGATCTGGATACCAAATTACC
This sequence comes from Hirundo rustica, assembly GCF_015227805.2. Taxonomy (NCBI): domain Eukaryota; kingdom Metazoa; phylum Chordata; class Aves; order Passeriformes; family Hirundinidae; genus Hirundo; species Hirundo rustica. The sequence goes on along the minus strand of NC_053461.1, from coordinate 4,044,274 downwards.
ACAAAGTTAAACATATCTGATGTATCAGCCACAGAAATAAGAACAAAAAATAAAGTTCTAGGAAGGGGCAGCGCCACACAGACTCATCTGATTTGTATCCACAGGTCCCGTTGGGGAACAGGTGACTGAAGTGGTCATTTTGCTTGGTGCCCAAGGTGCAGCACCAGGCTTTACAGGAGTTTCAGGCTGATTTTTGCCACCTGCTTCCCCCTCAGAAGCCCATCTTGCAGAGGGCCAGGGGAATCACACACCGGGAGCCACAAGACTGACGCCCAACAGCTTCTCTCAAGGGTTAAGAGCTGGTTCCACAGACATGGGGATTTACAAGAGCCACATGAACAAACTGCAGCTGCCCTAGAATGTCACCAGCGCAGAACACCCCTGGGGGTGTACAAATGCACCAAGCTACAAGACCATTCACCCCAGCACAAACATGTGCTTCGGTCATCAGGAAACAGAACGGCCACAACACAGCCACAAAGTGCTGTGAGGCAGCACACGAGGGCATCCTAGCCACAAGGAGAGGATCACTAACAAACTGTGTCACCAGTCTTCCCACACTACAATAGTTTCCTGGTTTCTTATCTATTTTGAACAGCACTTATGTATAAAAAAAACTTCTTGAAGGCTTTTTTGTATTTCAGTCTAGAGGACACTGAGCAATCTAACAAAACAGAACACTGTCAGTGCAAAGAAAGCTTACAGCTGCATTGTATTATTTAAATACATTCTGTTTCCCAACAGACACAGCTTTAGCCCTACATAACACGCCTAATTTCAGAGCACTGAAATTCTTGCCAAGAATTATCTTACCTATCATGATGAACTGAGAGTCTGGTGTGAATGATGCCTCCAGCGTGACAGCCTTACTATTGTTATAACCCTATGGCACAAAACAGGAGAATACGTAGTAGAGAGTGTGTCCACAGCAATCTCACAACCAAAGGGCGCCTGCTCCCCAAACTAACACCAAGTTTTCCAGCAAGAACCTCAAGCAGCAGGCTCACCCCAAACGTGTGCAGGACGGCTCCTTTGAAGGCATCGATGAGCCGAATGAAGCCGCCGTTCGTCGAGATGAGGATGAGCTTCCCGTCATTGCTGAACTTCAGGCCCGTCCACTCACACGTCCGGTCATACTGCATCTTAAACGTGGCAAATGGCCCCTACACAGCAAATGGGAAACATGAGGAGGACTATGCATTGCTGTTAACAAGAATCTGCTTTGAACCTTAGCGCAGGAAAACATTTCAGGTTTTTTTAGAAGAAAATCCTTAGCCCTAAGATACCAAAGAGTGTCAAAGCAAGCATGTCATTGCATGTATAACTTTCAACACATGAACCCAGTTTCCAAAACAAACAAAAAAAAAGCGCAATATGCTGTTTTAATCCAACAGTTTCATACTCTACTACAATCAACAGCACAAATTAAATTCAGGTAGGAGTCAGTTTTCAAAAAAAGTTGCTAAATGAAGCTAGACAGTTTGAGCCAGCACAACCGTCCTCCGAGTTTTGAAAACCATGGACCTAACTATGCTCAGTGTTTATTCAGTTCAGCTGCCCACATCAGTACAGTTCCCTTTGAAATTTCCATCCTTTCTGACAGCCCTGGCTCAACTTTGCCAGTGTTCTTCCAGAGTAAGCAGCAAGGAAAGAAAGGCCAAAACTGAACAACAACTGGAGTTTGGAGCAGGTTCAAGAGTTAGCATTTTAACACTGGTTAAGAGTATACCTCTGGATTTGTATCTCCTTCTGTCCATGAGATGTGTGCTTACTGAGGACTCTCTGGATGCCAAGGAGGCATCCCAGACAGTAAGCTCGAGTACACAAATCCAGCCTCTGAGCACTGAGTTTAGATTACTTTTTGAAAGATAAAAGCTGTAAGAAGGGAAGTTAGGGTACCTCACCTTGTCAAAAGAACGGAGATCATAAAGCTTCACCATTTCAGAATTGACTCCAGCAGCAAAAATCAACCCTTCTGGGTCAAAAGAACACACTGGCTTCCCTTGGAGATGCATTAAACCCTAGAAAGAGAAATAGCCAGAATTATTTTGCAAGACTGATGCTCTCCCATTTCTACCACCACCCTTTGAGTCCACTGTGAGCAGGACAGCACACAAGGGGTTGAACAAATTAATTTCAATTGTAAACACTGAAGTTTTACAAAGGTTCAGAACTCAGCTTTCTCAACTTCACATCATCACACAGAGCTTCCTATTTGCTTCAGTGACAAAGTTTACACCAAAACCTCATTCAAGGTGTCATGCACTCCCAAAGTCCCCACAGAAGGGAGGCTCATATGGCTGTGTTAATAACCATACCAGGCAGCATCACTGCTGCTGGGATCAACAGCAATGCTCTACCACTTATGGCTGCACAAGACGGGAAAAAAAAAAGCACTTTGAAAGCAAAGGAATATCACTGCTGAGCTTTACATGCCTGTTTAATGAAACCTCATACCTGCTGAAAGGCAACAGACCTTCCATATTAAATTGATAGGTTACTACAAGTGCTTATTTTTAATGTTACCTTTTCCTTAAGTCACATAGTAGAAAACACTTGAGGAAATTTGGTAAAAGCCAACAAAATATGTAATTTTCTGTATTTTGACTAGGAGTCTGTGCATGGTAGTCAAACTGTTTTATTAAATGTATGCACATAAACAAGAACACATCTTTGATAAACCCGTAACACATTTAACAAGTTTCTGCATTTTTCTTTCTTTCTGCACTCCTCTCTGGATATAGTCTAGAGATTTTGCTACTTCTCTTCTTCCCCTTGCAGGTCAGTTTTCCCTGTGATCTCTGAAGGTAAGGCACTGAGCTCAGCCAATGCTCAGGGCCCTGGTGAGCGGGCCAGCTCTGGTTTCCTGGGAACATTTCCAGGCTGCCATCTCACGGACCAACTGAAAACTACAAGGAACACTTCCTCAACCTGTTTCCCAAACTTGGCTGGATGCACCTTCCAGTTACAAATCCTAGTTCTACCATTCTTACAAGTTCAGGCACTAGCACAAATCATAGCATTGCTACTGCACTCAGAACCCTATCTTATCTGCAGCAGCTTGAAGATGGAGATTCATCCCAGGGGAAACTGGTTCACTGTAGTTAAAGGCATACTCCCCCCCCAAAAAAAAAAAAAAAAAAGGCATAATAAAGATCTGCCAGAAAATACTTGGTTTGAAGAATGATAAAAACGTTTTCTAAGAAATGTAACTTTTTTTCTTTCTCATTCATTTACAGTTCCATCATCTGGAATAAACAAAGAGCCCCCTCTGATTAGCAAAATGGTCTCGGAGAGACCGGGAAATACGAGAGCACAACACTATGTATCCAGATACCAGGACAAAACAACTCAGGACCACTAAAAGTAAAGATTCTAATTCCAATCTTTCATGCCTGCCACTGCTTCCAATTCTTGTATTTTTCTCAGCCTGTACAAGCCTGCTTCCACTAAAAAAAAAAAGGTAAAGTATTCCAGCAAAATAAGTAAACAAAACCAAACAGGGCTCTGTCTTGCTATCAAGTCAAATCTGCTCACAAACAGTTATGATGAACATCAGAGGTGATGCAAGGAGCTGGCAGACCATATGGCTGCTGTGTTACTTTAGATCACCAGTTTCTTCATCAAACTTAATTGCATCAAGGCACCAATTTTAGACACACACAACAAACACTCAGATAAGATGAATTCACGACACAGGAGGGATGCCAGCTCTGAGAGAACACCCTCTGCACAAGGTAGCAGCCTGATGAACAAGCTGATGACACCCAGCCCTTCTCCTGTTTCATCAGCTGTGGGTGTTATTTCTTGCCTTCCCCAGTGCCTCTCCAGCAGAGACACAGGTGAGAGCAACTGCTGTTACACAATGTGACACGCACGCATTGCACAGAGATTCCTGATCCAGGCTCCTTCAGGAAGGTGTCAACATTAAAATAAGCAGCACACACTTCTGGCAGTATTTTTAGTTTGTTACAAACACACATCCATTTTTTATCCCACCAACTGAAAATTCAACACGTGCACATGAATTTTATAACCTACCTGGCAATTTGGAGAGCGGAGATCCCAAAGTCGAATAGTTTTATCCAGAGATCCAGAAATAAAAGTATCATCCACTGGAGACATTGAAAGAGCAACCACTCTGCAATACAGAAACACACATTCATCAGAGACAAACCAAAGAAGAGAATGCAGCAATACCCACCCCAACAGCTGTGTACAAACCCATACCTGAACAAAGCAAAAAGCAGCATGAACCAAGTGCAATGGAACTCAAGCCCGTTACCATTCCTGTTTCAATTTCTCCTGCCCTGTCCCCAAGCCACATCTCACCTTTTCGTGTGCCCCGGGAAATACCGAATGTATTTGTTGTCATGCAGGGAGAGGTATCGGATTGTGTCTGAAACACAAACAAACCACAAGCTTTATTATACCACCAGCCCAAGGTTGCCTGAAAATGATCACATAGTAACTTGCTCCCCAGAGCAACAGTAATCTCACCACAGCGCTTAAGTCTGGTAATTTAGTAGGACTTTGAAAGAGAAATCAAGTTAGAAACAGACATCAACCAACTCAGTTCTTAAGCAGAACTGAAAGTTACGCAACAGGAAAAGATACTTCCCCTAGTCTGAAGTCAAGTTACACCTTAAAAACAACTGTCATGTGATTTATGCAAGGAAATTTCAAAGGTGCTAAAATTCAAGTAGCAGCAGGTTTTATTCCATTGCTCTCACAAAATGGACAGTATCAAATTTACAGAGTTGATGCTACCACTTTGTAATCCTTTGCAGTACATATCTTGCTCTCTTTCCTACATACACCTTCAGCAAACAAATCTCCAGCTAAGCAGTACACACAGGAAATGTACAAATTCTGGCACTCAGCTAAAGATAAAACCAGTAACTTCAAAGCCAGGGCAAGACCCTTAAAAACTAGCAAATTTCTCTTCTCTTTTGTTTAATCTGACAATCAACAGCTTCACACTTTCTCTACACTTACAGCAGCTAAGCTCTAAGAAGAGGACAGAGTAATCCAAAGCTTAGTGCACTTCAAGCCAGCTTAAGCATAAATCAAATAGATGAGGGTAGCAGCACAACATTTCCAAAGTGCCAATTTAATCCTGAGTATAGGTGAACACACCAAGAGTAGCCCACAACTCTGGAAGGTGCCGTTGAGACTTCCTCCCCAAAATTAAAAGAAATCCTTCTAAGAGGAAATAATTATTAGAAGACAGAAGCCACTTTTTAATCTTTATGTGCAGACTCTGTACTGCTGGAACAACAAGTCCTGCTGAGGGTCAAGGACATTTTTATTTTTGACTCAGAAGAACATGTGCCAAGAGGATGCAACGTGTACTGGACATTTTGACGGTCAGAAAGGCTACTGTGTTCAGAGTGTTTGGAAAGGCCCATTCAGCAAAAGTTTCTATCCGTGAAAAAATTATCAAGTTCTCATTTTTGCCTGAGGTTGCTCATCAAACTGAGATCAGAGGTCTGAACAACCCTCCAGTATTTGACAAGCAAACTGAAGCTGATTGAACAAGCTGGAAATGTACTGGTGACAGACAGGTCTGAAAGGCTCTAAGTGACCTGAGGTGATTATCCAAAATCTAAATCCCTAACACCAGTGTCACATCCCACACTGGAAAAAAACAACATGCTCCAAACGTGCTGTTAAGACTCATCTCTAGTTTTTCCTGCAAGAACTGGCATTACCTGATGTCCAAAGCATCCATGCAGAATTCCATCCTCCTTTGCTAAAGAGAAAGCACTGGGGAATTGTGCTCCTTCATGATCCTCAGTGCTGGCAGTGCTCTGTCCCAGGCAAGGCAGTGGCCTGTACAGTTATCTCCTGTACCGGGTGGTATCATAGACCCTCAAACTGTACAAACTACTACCTCAGCCTGGAATCAGGCAACAGGAAGTAAGTCCAAAGGTCTTGAGGAAATCTTCACAAGTGGATTGGTAGCAATTCAACAGAAAAAATGCTTGGAAACAAGCACCAGCATTCCTATAGCATGTTCCCGAGGTAATTTTCCCTCCCAGCACCTGCAAAACAGGTTAATACAATGCACCTTGCCCATGACCACATGCATTAGGGATTACAGAGCACCTGGACTCCTACAGAACACACTGTTGGTTTTATTAAGGTTACAATTTGTAACAGCAACACATTCTCACATTGTCTCTTTTTCTTTTCTTCCAATGAAGTATTCACCATAATGCTACCCTGAGGCAGGAAGATTTAAGTCTTAAATCTCACCAGAGCTTATGAACAAAAACTCAATACTCAAAATGGCATTTAAATGCTTCATTAGATTGTTAATTATTAGTTATTGTAAATTAAATAACAGCCCATTAAAAATGTGACATATAGTAATAACATAATTAAAAAAATAAGTAGGTTCTGAAACAGACTAAAAAGGCATGTGCTTCCTGTGACACTTTCAATCCCTTCACACCATTACATCTGATTCTGCTGGAGACTTCCTTGTTTCTCTAGTTTCAGGCCCAGCTTGTTCTAGCTTAACCTGACTTCCTAACTCTTGACTTCCATCTTCTCTAAATTCACAGCCTTTGCAATTCCTTTAGTAGCCCAGCACACATCACAAGGCACCAACACCTCTACTATTTTCATCTCTGCAAAGGAAAAACCAAACCAAAACCTCTGCTACAGAAATTGAGTCTACAAGTACAACGTTAAAATCCATTTGTAAAGTCCTGTGCTAACAGACTTGGTCATTGCAAAATTCTTAAGACATTGATTACAACAAACAAAACCAAGAGTGAGCTCTGTGACTTCCTCCAGGCTTGGCTGGTGATCTGTTGAGTTACCTGGAGCTCCTGCCCTCCCTTCCTCTGAAGCTGAGCTGTGTGTACCCGGCAGAGCTGTGGCACTTGGCCCAGCTGCTCCTTCCACCTCACTCACATGTAAGAAATGAAGGTGCAGAGGCCGATAACAGCACTGATACCAACACCAACTGCACAGCACAATGAAGAACCCGGGTTTTATCTCCCTAACAATGTTTAACCCCTCAGTTATTGCAGCAGGGCACAAAACACGTAAAGAGGCTCAAGGGATTAGCACCAAGCTGTGTGTTATTGTTGGGCATTAATTCCCTCCTCTGCCTCTAACAGAGTTCTCAATACTGAAGAGTTGTTATACCTTTTTCCCAAACCTTTAGTGCTAATTATCCAGACATGTAGTGCAAGGAGATGAATATGCTCCACCCCAGTGGATCACTTACCATCTATTTTGTTGGAGCTGTACACGACAGTGTTGGCAGCATGTGTGTATCTGATGAGGTCCACTCCGTACTTCTTACTGTACAGGGTCCTCTTTGGTCTGTCAGGGGGAAGCAGAAATAATTGCACTCTCTGCAACAAAAATCTCAGAACTCACATCAACAAGGCCTGCTCCCATTGAGGCATTACATCATTGATTCAAGAAGTCAGATGTTTTTATACAAAGAAAGAAAAGCTTTTGTATCTGATTTTCAAACAAGGATCTTGTTGCTTCTCCCAGACTATGCTTAGGCTTGAGGAGTTCTCTGTAACACCTGCAAAATGCACGTGTCTCCTCCAAAAATTCCTTTTCCTATGATGTCTACTGCAAAATGAAAAGGAGGAGCTAACATAATGAGCACAGCAAGCAGCACTGCCTTACTGTGCCTTTGCCCATTCAAATCTCCCATTCATCTGCTGCTTATTTTAGATTGAGTATAATTTGTCTTTGTTCTCTGTTACTTCAAAACCTGGAACAGGGTGTCTTGTTCATGGGGCATTAACACAAACACATCTATATAGCAGTCATCTATAACAGACATAGTAACACAGGGACTTTTCCAAACCACTGCAGAGTTACGGCTTGTATCCAATCTAAAGGCAGGAAACTCAAATTTAACATTTTGCAACAGAATGAAAACACTCTAGTGTTTTTCTGTGAGAGCAAACACAACCTAGAGAACGGGGTTTTGGGGGGTCTGGTAAGCAGGTAATGCACTGCAGCACTAGAAATTTTAACTGCAGAGTAAGCTCAGAAGCAGCTGGCTAATAAGGGTATTTCACAGCAGTGCTGCCTGTTTGAGCAGCAGCAGGTCTCCACCCTCCTTCCCCTTTCATCCCCAGCTGAGGGAGCACCACGGTTTCAGAGCTGGGCAGTGGACCAGCAAGGGCACCAGAAATACCATCTCTTCCGGGAGTTATTTTTAATCCAGAAATTCATAACTCTGGTTATTACACAGGCCCACAAAATATTTTGCCCACACAACCAAAGACAACAGCATGGGAATGGAAAAAAACCAGCAGGAGGAGTCGAAACCAATACTGCTGCCAAGAGAAAAGTTTGTCAGACAACACCCTCAGACAAGACATTCCTATTATTATGGACTTTTTCCTTTCTCCGTTCTTCTTTCTTCAACCTGACACACCCAAACAAGAGCACAAGTTGGAGACTTTTCATATCAGAAAAAAACCCCAGACATTCATTCTTAAATATCTATTCTTCAAACAAACTTGCTGGGGACAAATTCCCACGAAGTGAAAGCCAATACAGCAAGTGCAGTGAAAAACCACACACCACCTGTACCACAGACCAAATCTCAACTGATTCTTTCCCAGTTCCTCCAGCAGTTTTTTAAATAGTTCTTCAGATCCAAACATGCCACACACTGAAAAAAACCACACCTAATTTAAATTTTGACACACAAACATTATGTGCGATATACCTCCCCACACTGCTTTTGAGTTACCTCAGCTGTGCTGCGGATCAATCTGGTGGGAATAAAACCTAACAACAAACCAAGTAAAAAAACCCCAATCTCAAAATATATTATATATATTAGATTCTCCTAGTTTGGCTTTTCCTTTTCTATTACAAATTTAAACCTTAGCAGGTCTATTTAGACTAAATTAATATAGACAGAGACAATAAAGATCAACAGACAGACAAAAGCACATTTACCAAAAAGAAGGAAAAAGAGTTCTGTGTTCTACAAAAGGTGAAGTTTTCATGTAAACCAGTACAAACAGAAGTGTGTCACTGCACATAAGACCTGCTGCCATTCAAATATTTCAAACACAAACAAGAAAACTAAGTACTTTTTAACAACGAATCACAATCACTAAACAAGTCCAAGGTCAAGGTCAATCTATCCAGCCCACCTACAAAGAAAGAAATACTGACAACGAAAAATACAAGAGCTCATTCAAATCTGCTACAAAGATGAAACAAACCACAGGCCAGGTTTGTAATATCACCCATGCCTTGGTTTGAATCACTGCTGCTATGGGTTAAACATCACCCACAAGCAGGAACGTGGATGTGCCCAGCAAACACCACAGCTAAGCAGAGTCCAGATCCATCACTTTATTAGTAGCAATTACACATAATTGATACACAATAAAATACAAGTGAAACCTTTATTAGAACACCAGTCTATCATAGGAGGGTCACCAATGGGCAGCCAGGCTGTTCCCTGCCTCAGGGATTGCTGTACATCCCAACACACAACTGTTTCCACAATCCTCCCTTAAGTCCAAACAGCCTCCAGGGAGCCTCTTGGTTATGCTTCTGAGCCAGCCTACTGTGGAGGGATCTGGTGATGCAGGATGGGTTAAAAATTTAATAATAATTTAGTTGTTTTCACACTTTGAAATAGAAGTGGAATATCGGGACCAAAATTATTGGATGCTCATGTCAGCTGCCTAAGCCCAGAACAATATGATAAGGAGATAGTCTTGTCCTGTCAGCCCCTGGCAGCACAGCACTGTTTCAACTGTCCTGACACTGTCAAAAGCTGGAGATCACCAAGATGGGTTGGACACGCTCTCATAGAGCTGTACAACACATTCTGGTGCGGCAAAACAAAGCAAACTAGGTGAGGATACTCCTAAAGTACAACCAAACAGCTGCATTTTAATTCTACCAGCAGAACTGCTCATTAACAGAAGACACACAACAGATTTTCCCACTTTTACACAGGGAAAGGCATTAACTTTCAGGCCATTTGATGAAGTAGGGTATCCTACACTGAACCCCAGTAAGCAGGACATTCAATTTCCTCCTGGCCACTATATCCAAGCAGGTGAGAGTTCCAGGCTCTGTTTGTAAGGAAAAATAAACCAAATACAAGCCTGAAACTGCGACAGCAATGGTTACTCAGACACCTGAAATATCATCTTCCCATGAATTTCCAGCGACAAAGTAATTCAAAGCAAAACTTTGCAGGTTAGTGAACAAGTATGTGCTGCATCCCTAGCTACCCCTAAAAATCACAGCTACACTTTTAAGCCAGTTGATAGTGCATGAAAAGCTATAAAATTTTAAAATTATTTGAAAACCACTAGAGAACTGCATCCTGACACATAAATTACCTTGAAACTACTCTCATTGCCTTGCAGCACTGCAGTTGAGGACCATTGATCTACATTTAACTTAATTAAAGCAAACCCCCTGACTATATAAAGCACATCAGGATTAGATGGAGATTGGGATGAAAGGGCCAAATGCCTCTCAACCCACCAAACCATTCTTTACAAGTCTGAAAGGGGAAGAGCAATCAATACCATCTGCATTAACATCACTCAGCCCTGCTACTACTGTATATAATTAAAATCTGGGATAAGATCCATGGCACACCCCATATGTATAGAGTTACCTGTTCTTACATAGATAAAAATTAAATATTTTCATGTCAGAGTTCATTCTAGCAGATGGGGAATACAAACAACTTTAATGTGTAAAGCAATCAAACTACAAAGAAGTCTAAAATAATATATAATAGGTGTGCCACAAAATTAAGAGAATATGCAGGAGGCAATCTTTCCTCCCAGCAAGTGTGACGTCTTGGCCTGCTTGGAAAAGCAGGAGGGTCAGGAATACCTGGTTCACTAGAAAATATATACAGCGCTGATATATCTCTATCCTGATGCTCCCAAGCCGTTTCTTTCACTCCTGCATTACTCTGTCCTTTCTATTCCTTATCCTAAGACACACACTTGTTTTCCTTCCGCGTTCCGTGTGGATGCCATGCTTCCCACTCCCGACTTTACAAAAAAACCAAAAACAACCAATAACCTCAGAACTATGCCTCTACACCAATAAGCACGTGTAAAACTTAAAACCTGAAGGAATTTAAAGCAGACAAAAGCACACACCTACGGAGAAAGATTTTAATGTCATAATGACACCATTCGGCTCAAATTGTTCCAACTCTCATAGGCCCCTGGTGTAGGTTTCCATCTTCGGAGCAGGAGCACCAGATCTCAAGTGCTCTGCAAATTTCTGAGAGTTTATCCAAACAAACAAGATGAGCACCGTGTGATCAAGGGTAGAAGAAAGATAAAACCGGACAGTTAAACGAGAAACAGAAACACCCTCAACTCATCACCCTTAGGTAACAGAAATCAATTAACACCTTGACTGATTACATCTACACTAAGACAATGTTTGAAGACACAGGCAAATCGCACGCATTGTAGCTGTGCTTCACAGATAAGGACACAACTAGAGAAAATGTTTTAAAACACAGAGGACCACGTTTTCCTGCGGCGATCCAAGACACCACGTAGGGAACTGGGTTTTTGTGGAAAACGCCATCCGGTTTTTAGAAGTTATAGTGATACGTGCCACACCATCTGCACCTTCTGGCTTAGAGCATTTAGCCAAGAAGTTACACCCAAATGAGGCGTTAAAAGGGCACATCTGCACATTGCCCACAACAGCCACTTCAGTAGTTAGCGAGACTTGAGCCCAAGGAAGCCCGAGAAGTCAGTTCCATTCCTGCAGCAATCCCGAGACCTGGAAATGCGGCCAGACTGAGCCCTTTAGGTTTAGCAACTGTTTAGCTCTCAGAGAAGTGAACTTTCGCTTACACTTGGGAAATTATCACCGGTCTCTAGCCTACCAACATGACAAGTACAACCAGAGAGCAGGCAAACCCACGCTGCTGCCACCCCTGCCGCTGGGATTCTACTCACAAACCTATGCTAAGAAACAGAAGAGAACCTAAAAGCTGAAGCTCACCGGCCAGATCTATGGGCACAGCTTGTCCCCAAAAGCGCCTCACACCCCAGTGCCCCAGACACCGCCCCAGACCCCGAAGGCCGTAGCCCGCAGCCCCGCCACTCACTTGCCCTCCTGACAGTCATAGAGAACGATGGAGTCATCATCGCTGCTGGAAATGACAGTCTCGCCGTTGGGGCTGAAGTCGAAGCAGTTGATCTTGTCCGAGTTCTCGCGGAAGACCTTAGCCACGCGGAAGCTCCGCAGCACGTTGTCCGTCAGCTTCATCCCGCCCGCCGGGCCGCGCCGAGCGAGGGCGGCGGCGCTGAGGGCAGCCGGGCGGGGCTCCGGGCGGTGGCGGGAACGGCCGGGCCGGGCCGGACGGGAAGGGGCGGTGAGGGGCGATGAGGGACACTGAGGGGCCGGCCGGGGCGGCGGAGAGCGGTGGGCTCGGCGGGCTCGGCGCGGTCAGGCCGCGGAGAGGCGGCTCCCCCTCATTGTGTCCGCCATCTTGCGGCTCCGGCGGGGCCGCGCGGGGCACCCTGGGAGCGGAGGGAGCGGTGAGGGGGGCCCGCACGTGCTGCTGGGACGGGGGAGGGCGGGGTGTCTGGCGGCCATATAGAGTGTGGCAGGGATGGCGGAAAGGCCTGAGCGCTCCCGGCCCGCCGTGATTGTCAGCGTCTATCACCGTCCCGGCCGCTCCCGGGGCCCGAGGTGGGAAGAGGCGGCTCAGGCAGGACCGGGCGGCTGTGGTGGGGCCGGGGTTCGCTAGCAGTCCGTTACCCACCCCCCCGTCCGCGCCTATGAGGAGTGGAGGGCCGAATTGAGGGCATGACGTCATCCCATAGAGCGGGCAATGGCTTCGCGCCGGCGGGAGTGCGTCACTTCCGGTGCCGGGCAGGGCGGGCGCGCTCGCGTTGCTGCGGGCCGTGAGGGGCGGCGGGAGCCCCGGGACAGCCTCACCCCGCGCGGGATAGTCCTCAGATTATGTCGATTTAAGGCGTTTTTCAGAGTTTCCAGTGGAAATTAGGGAGAAATGCACTGGTCGGCAGCCGGCTGAACGTGATCCCAGGCGTGCCCTAGTGGCCAGGAGGGCCGGTGACACCTGGCCTGTGTCAGCAACAGTGTGGCCAGCACTGTTGGACCAGGACACTGATGTGTCTCCGTGTGCTGGGCGCTGATGAGGCCACACTTTGAGTGCAGTGTCCAGTTCTGGGCCACTCAGTTCAGGAAGGAGATTGAAATATTGGAGCAGGTCCGAAGAAGGGCAGCAGGGCTGGGGAAGGGTCTGGAGCACAAGTCGTGAGGAGCCGCCAAGACAACTGCGGGTTTTTACCCTGGAGAAGAGGAGGCTCGGGGGCGACCTTCACTCTCTAGAGCGTTAAGGTCGTCCCCAAGCCGCCTTTTCTCCAGGGTAAATGCCCGCAGGAACCTCCCCTAAAGGAGGCTGTAGCTGAGTGGGATTTGGCCAACTAACCACTGATAGAACTGGAGTACACAGCCTCAAGCTGTGCCAGGGGAGGTTTAAGCTGGACACCAGGAAGAATTTCTTCACAGAAAGGGTGCTTAGACATTGGAGTTGCTGTTCAGGGAGATGTGGAGTCACTGTCACTGGAGGTGTTGGGTCATAGGTTGGACTCAATGTCTCAGGGTTCTTTCCCAGCACAGTTGATTCTGTGCTTCTGTGAAATTGTTTATGGGGGTGCATGTGCTGTGCTGGCATCTTGGCAGAGGCCAGCAGAAACAGCTTCTGGGCAGAGCAGTGTGACCAGGGAGCATCAGTCAGCTCTCCCTCCTTTGAAGTACACTGTGATTACTTTCTCACCTTTCCCTTCCTACTTTCAGTTCAGATATTGCACATTTTTATTTCCCAGTAATTTTTATTCCTCTAAAAACTTGTTGGCAACAACAGCAACACCACAGGTGTATCACCATGCTTCTACACCACATAAGCTCTCAGGTAAAGGTGGGCAGCACACACTTAAGCTTTGAGGATGCTGTTCCAGTACACACACCTTGCAACTGCTTTTGTTCTATCACAAATCCTGATGACAGGCTCAGTGTGCATGTTTTTGTGTATTTCTTACCTTAAAAAGCTGTTCTTGGAGTATAAGAGTAACTGTGAGAATCTCACCCCACGAAATTTTCTGCTATTTTAAATTTAGAAACTAGCAGATCTCGTCACTTTGGTCCCCCAGAGACTAACAATCAAAAGAAAAAAATAAACTGCAGATGCCTTCCTGAATGTTAACTGCATTTCCTTTCAAAGTGTCCGGAATAGTTTGATTTTGCTTTTGGATCCTGTTGCCCTCCTGTGGTCAAACCTCAGCAAGTCCAGGGATTGTTAAAGCCCTGCACATCCTTCAAAGAGGCTGAATTATTTTGTGTGCATGTCTGATTTAGTTAAGTATTTCTTTCCTCAGAGTCCTTGCCCTTGCTGTTTGCTTGCTGCAGCTCTCTGTTACACGTTTAGAGATCTCATCCTTTCACGCTGCGGTGGGATTGGCTCCTCAGAATGATTTACCTCTCTTACTTTGAAACAAAGTCAAGACTTTCACACTGGAGTGCGGGGATACCAACACATGCCCTCCTTCCTCCTGAGGGTCTCGGGGTCAGCTGCGCCTTTGTTAGGCCAGTTCAAAACCCACAACTGATTTTCGTGTGATGAGAGGTTTGAGAAAAGCTCAGAATGTCGTGCCTCCTGCACACTCTAAATTGCAGGATCAAAGCCTGGATTATCTCCTGCGGGCCCCAGAGGTGACTCACCAATAACATCATAAGACAATTTACTTCAAAACACCTACAATACTTAGCTAAGTTTTAGAGTTGTATAACACCGTGGGTTGTTGATTTGATATTTTGTCACTTCCTTTTTATTCTTCTGCCTTTCTTCCTAATCGTTGGAACTTAGTTTGTCAGTTTATACCAAGCTGGAATTTAGCTGGCAGGATAATTGGATCTCCTAGAAGAATGTCATATTGAGTAGGAATTATGGATAATGCCCCTGCAAAATTAGTTAATGGAAAAAACGTTTAATTGCTGCTTGAGTAATATCGATCAAATGCGGTTATTCTACCTATGCATTTCTGTATTAGATGCCACTGGAACCTGCACAATACAGGGACTTGTGCTTGCTCAGCAGCAAAAATTCACACTTCTCCCTAGTGAGTGCCCCGAGGTTTCTGTGGGTCCTGACCTTGAGCTTATCACGGTCCCTCTGGAAGGTGCCTCCACCAGCAGTTCCCCCAAATTAAGCGCTCTGTGCTACTCTCTGGGTCACTAATGAAGCCATGGGGCGACACGAACCCCAGCAGAGTCCCTGTTGATTACCAGATGTCAGCTGGACCCTGAGCCACTGCTTTCTGCCCTCTGAGCCCAGTGGTCAGGCTGGTTTCCAGCGGGGCTGGCTGTGATTGCCTCCAGCGTGCTCACAGGAACGATGTCAAAAACCTCAGCAAAGTCCAGGCAGTTCACATCTGCTGCTTTCCACGTTCCCCACAGCCTCTTGTCTCAGCCCAGAGGGCAGCTGTAATTGTCATCCTGCGACTGATTAAGATTCCTGGCTCTTTCTCCTCTTATGTTATTTCCAGCTGAGGAGCTCATAATTTTCTGCTATTAATCCCAAAGACCATGACCTTGTATTTCGCAGCGCTGAATTTCAAGCCCTTTCTACTATTCCAGTCCTCAAGCCTCACAGCTTTTCATCTTCTCTAGAATGCTGTGATCCTTCCCTGGATTTTAAATGACTCTCATCTTTGATGGCAAGTTGACTCAGAATAGGGAGTTCGAGAAATTACAGCATGAAAGGAAGTAGACTTGGCATGGGCTTGGCTTCAGGGCAGTCGTGTTCTGTGTTGAGCTACAGAAGAATTTTTAGTGAAAACTTTTTCTTCCTTGCAATCCCCAGAGCATGGGAAAATAATTTCCAAAAGGTATATACGGGAGTGAAGGGAGTGTGACCTAGAAAAACTAGTAAGATGCATATGTCAAATCCAGTTAATTTTTTTTTTTTTTTTTTTTTTTTTTTTGTTAATGATACTGATCTATATATATAAAATGCTGAATAGAACACTTATCTTCCCTGTGTTTGGCCTTAAGCCACATTCCCCATCAAAGGCAAAGAGACCCTGTTGATGCTTTCCTGGTGAGTAAATCAGTCATGAGAGCAACATACAGAAAGCCATGTACTGGAAACTAGGACTCCTGGGTTTCCCAGAGCTCAGCATTTTCTTAAAACAAAGGTATCCAGGCTCCATCCTACTTTCTCCCTTGCCTGCCTGGCAAACCCTCCGGTCTCATCATACTGCTGCTGACCATCCTTATCCTTTTTCCCACTTATGGATGCAGGAGCACTGCAGTGAGAGGGGGCAAAGGCCCCCTCACCCTGTCCCTGCACACCCTCTCGTGCACCAGACTCTTCATAGCTGCCCATCCTTGCTGCAGACATTTTCGCTTTTGCCAAATGTGAATGAGGCAGTGCAGTAATTTTATGCAAATCCACGTGCAGATTAAAAAATTAATCAAATTCTGAAATTTTCATTTAAAGAGATTAGTCTTGAAAAATCCCCCATCTAATCCTCCCAGAATAGTCACTTGGAACAAGCCTTCACTGCGTTGTTTCCCTCCTGGGTTCAGTGCATCTCCTGGAAAATTTTCTTGTAATGCTTTTGGGACCATGTGGAGCAGCAAGCTTGAGTTTGAGCAGGGCTCGGCAGGCAAATTAAAGCTGATATATCAAATGATAGAGGAGATGTGCCAGTAAGTGGGAATGGGGGAATTTAAGGCAGTAAAATCTCCACTCTCTTGTACAGCATAGGTAAATTCCCCTGGCGATGTGCAGGAGGAATGGAAGCCTTGGTGAGTCTGTCAGTAATTTACATGCCGAGAGGCCAGAAAAAAGTCACGCAGCAAGAAAAACGAGGAGTGAGAGACACTGCTAAAATGTTGCTGTCTGGGAGTTTACTACTGTAATCTGTCTCTTAGAGCTTGAGCTCAAAATTATCCTCATACAACTGGGGTTTGATCCAGTGCTACCTCAGATATTTTCCCAGCCCCTCAGGGATTTTGAAGTTGACCCTTACAAGGTGGGCCAGCCACCAGTCCTGGAGGAAATCCAGAGGCATCCCGACAGCATTGAAGATGAAGTGATTTAGGTCCCTGAAGTTCTCAGTTAAATCAGACATTCTGGCACAGCATCCTCTGATCTAGCAGCACCTGAAGCGCTCAGGATGTGCGTGTGGTTGGGTTGGCCTGCAACAAGCTCAATTGCCCCGACTTCAAAAAAAAACCCACAAGCCCAAGATGCAAATCCTTGAACAAACCTCCAACCACAGCACCAGGAACAGCTCAGCTCTGCCCAGTGATGGCAGACTGGCCCCTAGAAAGGAGTATTTTTCTAGCTTTCAAGTACCTGCCATGGAGTGAGGTACTGGCTCACTTCTCTCACTGCATGGGCACGGCCATCTCATTTGTTCACTGTTTTCTTCCCCAGTGTGCCTCCGAGTTTATGGCTCAGACTGCCCCTCTATGTCCATGCTTTTGGTCTCTTGCCACCATCCAATTTACTTGGCAGCTTCACCACATTTCTACCCCTACTGCTGGATTGTTTCTGTCTCCCTCTGACTTTGGGTCCTTGCCTGCAGAATTGCTTTAATTAAAAAGTTAATGAAAGGTAATGCAAAAGAGCGTTTTGCCTGTATTTTATCACAGTCCAGCTCCTTCCCCTCCCTCTTTCCCAGAGAAGGTGAAAATGAGAAGCTGGGGTTTTGCTGCTTTTTGGTGGGAGAGCTAACAGTGGAAATTTCTACAGGCTTAGGAGAAGCCCTCTGAAGAAAGGGCTTATAATGGTGTCTGTAGATTATTATAAGTGCGCAGATTGAAATGAATGAAAGCTGAGGAAGTTTTCATTTAAAGGGGATTAATCTAAACCCCTTACAATCCTCCAGCTCTCTTTGGAACAGGCAATTCTTAGCATCATTTTCATCCTAAGCTTAGTGCGAACTTACAGGAAACTTTTCAAAAGACTGTCTATATCCCAACTCCAAATTATCCCAACCAGGGACAAAGGGAAGGTGTGACACCTGAACCTCACTCGTGCCTGTGGCTTGTCACCTTATGCCAATATAGAAGTGGGCTCATTCATCCTTAAATGATTTTGGGAGACTAAGATTAGTGCATGAAGTAATATGAGTCACATCATCAGCCCTTTCTCCCAGCCCAGATTCCTCAGAGCCAGCAGTGGGAAGAGGAAAACGCAGGGATGTGAGGGTGTAATTTCCCCTCGTGCAATATGTAGCAGTTAACAGGCAATTACACCACTTCTAAACCCACCATCTGGGGAGGGAGCCTGAGAGCTGCCATTTGGGTTATTTTTCTTTCCACAACTGCTTGTGTTTTGGGGTGATATTCAGTTCTCTTGATCTTGTTTTTAAAGCCTTCGTAAAATGAGTAGGAGTTTTATTTTTTGTTAATATCTACAGTGGATTTCATAGCACTGATTTATAGCTGTTCCCTGATGGCATTTAGTACCCAGTGCCTGAGACTGTATAAATAAACTACATGAAAACAGATTTGTGGTATCATTAGCAGCACCCCCATTCCAAGGGGAGCCTCCAGTGAGCTTGTGTGTCTAATCGGAGCTGACAAGGAGCAGAGTCAGACACTGAGCCATCCAAAGCAAATGGATCTGTGCCAAATTCAGCTTTGTTGCACTGGTATGAAGTTGGATAACCTCTGGCTGCAAGGAGGTTTTACACTGTATTTACTCTGCCTTTACACCTGTGCTCTGAGATCGGTGTCAGGCAGCGGACCCCAAAATCCTGAGACGCGAAAGAACAGCGCTTGCTGACTTCCACAGACTCTGAATCAGGCATCGATGGTTAAAATATAATCTGAGTTCAGAGTGCAGGAAACAGATTACATGCCTGCTTTTGTACTGAAATGCTTTCCAGAGTAAGCATTAGCAATATGTACACAAGTGCCAGATGAATTAAGCTGGCATTTAGTTTTTCCACCTCCAGTAGGAGAGGATTGCTTTTAAAGAACTCATGCCTGCTGTGTCATGTCCGGAGCTGGAGCTGAACGGGGCTGCCAGGAGGACACGTGTGACAGGAGCCACGGTTGCAGGTCTGGTTGTCTCAGTTTCCCCGGGCTTCAGGGTCAGCCGTGCACAGAAACATCAAGGCAGAGACAAAGCCTGTTAAAAACTTTGAACTTTATTTTCTTAAACTCCCCTGACTCCCTTAAAGCTTTTCTTCTCCCGCCGTTCCTGCAAACCCTGTATTGCAGCTCAGAGTGCCCTGGGGTGTGGTGCACCTCTGCTTTGTAGCACCTTCCTCTGGTTGCATTGTGCCCACAGGTGAATCAGAGACCTGCTGGGAGCAGAGATGCTTATCTCAGTTCCTGAGAGGTGCACAGCTGACTTCACTGCACTCAGCACAGTTACTCTGCCCCTCACTGAACTGCGCTCAGTGGTTTAAATTGCTGGCAGCATCAGCTGCCATGAAGTTTAAGAGTCTAGTAACAAAGTGGTCAGGGCACCCTGTCTTTTGTTCTGCTGTCTCCTCGTGGTTGAAAAGCCAGTCCTGAACCAGCTCCTAAAGGGAGTACACCTAGGTAGTTAATCTGCCTTGGCTTTTGGCTTTAAAATCTGTTCTCCTAAGCAATGAATCATTTACTGTTAGCCTTGTTCTTAAGGGTCTTTTCCCGCTTCAGTGGTTCTTGGGGTTCTTTCTCTGACAAACCTTTGATTCTCCATATAGCCTTACCTACAAGTCCCTTGTCCCAGGATTTCAGAGTGTGCCCAAGTTTCAATGCCCGAAAAGGTGTGTAGAGGTTTTTTTGTGCAGATCCTTTGGGTCCCTGCAGCAAAATAAGGCAGATTTAGACCCAGAGGAGCTGTTGAAAAGCTTGTCCAGCTTAATGATTAACACCTTGCAATGCTATGGGAGTGTCAGGACAAAGAGACCTCTGGACTCCTGAGCTCTCCTAAAAGAAGCCCTTGCACAAAACACATCCAGTTAGTAGAGAGAGGATTAACGCTCTCAGGTAATTTCAATGGGTCTGTGATCAAGTGTGTTGCCCTGGCTGCTTCAGCCTCCTGGCACTCTGCCTTAAATGCCATGAGCAGGAGAGATGCAGATCACAAGGATCTTTGATCCTCAGAAACCAGCAGTGAACCTGCTTTCAGTTAACAGAAGGGAAGAGAAATGCTGGGAGGGAATAGATGTGTGTGTGTTGGCAGGGGCCACCTTTCCTCTGTCCAGACAAGTATCTGCCCTTGAGCAGCTGAGATCTTTCAGTCCGTGCACAGATCTGTTGCATATAATGCTAATGCTCAGTGGAGAGCAGCTCAAATGGGCTTTCACAGACACGGCTGGCAACTTTGCCTGAATATGAAGTCCTATTTGGGCTCTAAATGTGATTTTAATGGATAATGAGGACTAAGAGAGAAAGGTAAATGAAGACTAAGAGAGAAAGGTAAATGAAGCCTTGTGTTAATTTCCTGTTTGGTGAGGAATCCTCATTACTGGTCTCTCTGTGGCCACCAGCAGCAAGGGATGAGGCAGCCAGCAAGGTTGTTGTTTCTCCTCAGTCCGTGCCTGATGCTGCAGGGACGCGTAGGGCAATGCACAGCCAGAGGATGAGATCAGCATTTGGCTAGCATGAGGAAGGGAGTTAATGTAGTGAAAAGCTGTTCCACCCAGCTGCCCTGCTCTCTCCAGGACAGAGAGCAGCTTCCACAGTTTGGAAAGGTGTCAAACACTAAGCAAATAGAAATGATGGCTTGCCAGTGGCAAATCTATAGTGATGGAGAAGCTGGCTGGCAGAGCTCACCTTCCCTGCAGGAGGTGATGAGATTGCAGGGGAATCACAAGCTGACACATAGTTTGAATGTGACACTGCCCTTCCCTTCTTCCTGCCTGGGGAAAAGTTAGAAAATGCTGCTTGTGTGGCACCTTAATCTAGGGGAAACAGGAGCTAGACTTCCACCGTTCATGTTTTGACCTCTCTGTTCTTTCTGTGACAGCCCTGTCTCTTCTACTAACAAAAATGTTCGCTTTCTCTTGCAGGTCAGAAGCTGCTGGCCGTTTCAGCCCTTGAGGCCTTGCCAGTGCTGGCAGAGAGTGCACAAAGCCACCCCACAAGGCAGAGTGGCTCAGCCCTGCCAGCCTGCGCACCATGTCCCTCCGGGAGCATGCACTGTCGCTGTTCCGCGGTGCTGTGGGCACCGTCCGCCCCGCTGCCATGCTGAAGAGGGCTCTGAAGCTCCAGGGAGGCGGGTGCCCTCAGCTGCTGGTGAAGGGCCAGGCCTTCGCAGTGAAGAGGGACCTGTACCTGGTGGGTTTCGGAAAAGCCGTGCTGGGGATGGCCGCAGCAGCAGAAGAGATCCTGGGAGACCACCTCACTCAGGGGATTATCAACGTGCCGCTAGGGATCCAGGAGAGCCTGCAGCGAGCAGGAATGCAGTAAGGACTGTTTCTGGACAATTTTGGGGAGCAGGAAGGAGGGGTGTAGGCTGCCAGATTTGTCCTCTGTTGGATGTTGCTGTGAACACCTGAAGTCCTTTTAAACTGCCCTTGCTCTGTTGCCCACCCCCTCCACCCCACCTCTCTCATCTTCAACCACCATCACATCCCGGTGACACCAGTGACGCTGCCCACCTCTTGTGCTGGGAGTGCTGACTCTCCAGCTGTGGGGAAGAGACACTCAGCAAAGGCCATCTGCCTGTCCTGCTCACTCACCGTATGCCGCTGGCACACCAGGCACCTGCAGGTGACAGCCTGGCTGCGTGTGTGGGTGCACAGATCCGTGGTGTAATTGCCTCTCTTACCTCAACAGGGAGATGCTGCTGAAGCCACACAGCAAAATCCAGGTCATCGAAGGCGCCAAGAACAACCTCCCAGATGAAGAGGCTCTGAAGGGAGCAGTTGCCATCCTGGAGCTGGCTGAGGGTCTGACTGCTGATGACCTGCTCCTTGTGCTCATCTCAGGTAGCGTGAGGATCCCAGGGAACGGGATTTGCCAAGGGCCCCCAGCTGCCTGCCCACCCCTGGCCACGCAGCACGGGAGTGCTGCGCTGTGCCAGCCCCTTCAGCATGGACACTCGCACCTCTGATTTCTCCTCTCCCTTCTGCCATCCTTTCTCCAGGGATGCAGCAAGGGAGAGCACAGGGCTTCTTGCTGCTGCAGTGGACACACTGCTTCACAGCACTGGAAGGAGGCTGAGCTGCACGGGCTGCGTCCTGCAGTTCTTGTGCTACAGTGACGTGGCACCTCTGGGCACAGCCTGGCAGCTATTCTCACCTCTTGGCAAGGAGACGCTTTCTTCCTGCTGCCTCCTTATATTTGGGGATGCAAACTTGGAGAAAGAAGCACTTGGTAAACTTGCATTCTCTGCGTTTGTGCAGGAGTGTGAGACTGAAAGCTGAGATTTGGGACTGACCTTCCCCAGGGTCACTAGCTCCTTCCCAGCTAGTGGCAATGAGGACTCCAGGTACCACACAGTAAGCTGCATGCCTTGCAGGGGCAGCCCTGCACACCCCCAGGGCCTGGCTGGTGGCCCCCAGACTGCCCCCAGATCCAGGACTGTGTAAGATCACGCATCAGAGGGATGCAGTGACATCACCTCATCCTGAGCCCAGTGTGTGTCACAGGGCAAAAGCATGCAGGGGCTTGGAGCAGCTCAGCAGAAAGGCTATGGGCTCCTCTGCTCAGTGTTTATTCCTCCGTGGATGCTGCAGCCTGATCCAGTACAGAGAGAGCAGTGCCATTGGGCAAACACCCAAGTGATTGGAAGCTAGCTGTGCTTTCTGGGGATTCCCCTGGGCTTCCTCCTGTCTTTTGGCTACAGGGATCTCCAAGAGACTCCTCAGCCCTTCAGGGAGCCTGTACAGGATCTCCCTGTGGCTGTGACTCCCTATGCATGTGCACTCCCACACAGCAGCCGGTCCCCAACTGCTCCTGCCTCTCAGCTAGATCCCTGGCTATTGACTGAAACACAGGCATTTGCATTTGTTTTTCTTGCTCATCATGTTTTATTGATGCTGATTTGTCTCAAACCTCTGAGCAGGCTTTGCATTTTGACAGTAGCGTTCAGCTGTACTTCTGTGCATGTTCACTCTCTGCACAGACCTTGCTCTTTTCTCCTCTGTATTTTCCATCCATTCCACTTTTCCATTAGAACCTTGCCTTCTGATCCACATTTCCAATGGCTGCTTGTATCAGACAGAATTCTCATCAGTGAAGCTATCACCCTGGACTCGGGGTGTGCTTTGTCCTGTGCATTACTGTCCCCCCTTTTCTTTCCTCCCAGGCCTAGATGAGTGCAGTTCAGCCATTTCCAGTCTTGCTGCATCCCTAGCCAGTGTTTTTACACACCACCATGAATAAATGGAGCCACCAAAGCAGGCAGTGTCCACACGTGCACAGCACTGACTGCTGGGTGAGCTGTGGAGGCCGTGCTCCCTGCCCACCCATCCACGTAACCCTTGAGTATCAGTGTGAGGACCCACTTGTAGCCAGGTGCAGAGGTGAAGGAAGGAAGCTGCTGTCCCTTTTTTGTCATCCCCACCACACTGCAGGCTTGTGATGCCCCCCTCCAGCCAGGCTCACAATCCATTGCTGAAGATGACCGAATTCTCCAGGGATGTTAGCTTAGGTCCCCAACCACCTCTGCCTTCCCTCCAGACACCAGTGAGGGAAGAGAAAAGGCTAAAGCCTTGCTCTCCTTTGTCCTCCTTTTCCTGCTCTCCTGATGTCCTTGCCATCTCTTCTGCATCCTAGGGGGTGGATCAGCCCTACTGCCTGCTCCCATCCCTCCCATCCTCCTCCAGGAGAAGGAGAAGCTCACAAAGACGTTGGCTTCCCGAGGAGCTGCCATACAGGAGCTGAACATTGTCCGGAAGACTCTGTCCATGCTGAAGGGTGGAGGGCTGGCCCAGCTGGCACATCCTGCACGGGTAACCAAGGGAAAGCCCCTGTTTGCCCAGAGCTCACCCATCTACCCTCAAAGCAAGGCTTTTTCCATACTAAGTGAACAACTTTGCACACTGTTTTGGGGCTCTCTGGCTGAGATTTCACTGAGGACCGAAACTCAGGGAGACAGAGATGGAAGAGTGGGAATTCAGACTTGGGAAACATCAGCCATGCCACTCTGCAGACCCCAGCACACACTTCCAATTGTTGGTGCTTTCAAGGCTGGCTGTGACCCTTGGCTCCCCTGGGGGCTGTTCTCAGCGTGTGCCATTGCGGAACCCGCGGGAGGCTGGGCCTGACAAGTGCAGTGTCACAGGTTACATCTTCCAACACAAAAATCCAGCTTCAAAGGGGACTGTAAATCTGGGTTTTGAGAAGGGCAAGGTGACACTCACAGGTCCGTAAAATAAAAGTGGGCAAACACCTACCCTGTTTCCATCTGCTTTGATGTGGGGATGGCACTCAGGGCAGTGCTTATGCCAGGGCTCTTTTGTGGTCACCTGTCTTTGCCTCCTGCAATCATCTGTGGGCACTTCTTTCCATAGGTGGTGAGTCTCATCCTGTCTGACGTGATAGGTGACCCCCTGGACATCATAGCGAGCGGGCCCACTGCTCCCAGCTCCCACAGCGTCCAAGACTGCCTTCAGGTACTCACCAAATACAACCTGCTGCACAGCCTGCCCAAGTCTGTGGAAACGGTCCTCTCCAGCTCTCCCGCCAAGCCCACTGCTCCGGAAAACTACTCCCACGTTTCCAACATCATCCTTGGGTCCAACACGCTGGCTTTGGAAGAGGCCAAGCGCCAGGCTGAGGGCCTGGGCTATGCAGCTCTGGTCCTGAGCGCAGCAGTCCAGGGGGAGGTCGGCCGTGTTGCCACGCTGTACTGCCAGCTGATCCAGCTGGTCTGCCTGGGCTTCTCCAGCCTCGGAGAAGGGCCCTTGAGTGACGAGCTGAGGGGGAATCTCCTGCAGCTGGCAGCAGAGCTACAGATCCCAGCTTTGGACCTGGACGAGTTTCTGCAGGCCCTGCGAGGATTAGGGCCTGACAGACCGGTCTGCATCCTGGCTGGTGGAGAAACCACAGTCCAGCTCCAAGGAACCGGCCAGGGAGGGAGAAACCAGGAGCTGGCGCTGCGTGTGGGGCTGGGGCTGCACAAGGCTCAGGCCACAGGAGCCAGCAGCCCCCAAGGGAGGTGCGAGATCCTCTTCCTCAGCGGGGGAACGGACGGGCAGGACGGGCCAACGGAGGCAGCGGGAGCCTTCTGCAGCCCAGGGCTGGTGGCTGAGGCACTTCAGGAAGGCCTGGATGTGGAGGCCTTTCTCAGGAACAATGACTCCTACACGTTCTTCAGCCAGTTCCAAGGTGGGCATCACCTGCTGGTGACAGGCTTGACAGGCACCAATGTCATGGACATCCAGGCCATTTTAATTAGAGCCACGGAGAGATCTTGAGAGCTCCCTCTGCAGATATCCAGATGCGCTTAATTAGGAGCAGGGGGAAATGAAAACACCAATGCTGTGGACAAATGCAAACTACTTAAATTAGGGCTCACTGTCAAGGCTGCTAGTGTCTTTTGACAGAAAGAATCCACTAATTAGACACATGAGTGAATGTCCACAGCAAAAACAAGCAATTGTAATTGGGGAGGATCAGAGGAAGGTAAGAGGTCACACTACAGACGAGGAAACTGGATTTAAGACTTGTGACTGCTTCAGCTGTAGTTAATTTAAGAGATGTGGGGACACTGAGACCACGGCAGGGCTACCACAGAGAGCCCTTGCTGCACTGTTACACTTCCAGCGCCCCCAGCGCGAGAGCAGCTCAGCAGCAGGGGTTTAGGGGTTCACTGGGGCAAATTACAGTGACTGAAGGATGTAAAGGCAGTAACAGCAAGGCTTGCTCACCTGAAGCATGGAGGTGCTGGGGGGATGTGATGGGAAGGGAACACCCAGCACCCGCTCCACATGCAGCGCCTCACAGCTCTTCCCACACCAGGGTCCCGAGATGACAAAGACCCCGAGCCCAGCAGGATGCACACCCAGGAGTGTGGCTAAGAAGCACGATGGCAGAGAGAAGTCCTTGGTACTGTCTGGGTGACATAAGCAGCGCACAATGACATGGAGGATGATATACCTTCACTCTAGTGTAAGGATGGGGATGAATGAAGTGCAGTGACAAGTGTCCGGCTGGACTGTGTGGAGTCCTCCTCCAGCCTCCTTCCCTCCACAGTAACATCTTCCCTGCTGGTCCCTGTTGGGAGAGCCTCCGTGCCAGCAGCTCATGCTATGAGCTTTCAGGGTGTTGTTTTCCAACTGTCTAGAAAACTGTCGTGCATCCAGCCTGAACCACTGACCTTTCCTCTGCACTGAGGCAGAAGTCGCTGTCATTCTGATTAACTCTGCTAATTCCAAAGAACAAAAGGCAAGGAAACCTTCATGCTCAGCTCTCCTGACCCATGCTGCTGAGCTGATCAAAGGGCAGATCTGCCAGAGCTGTGCTCTGACAGGGAGCTTCTACCCCCACATGCACGAGGACACGGTGGTTATCGCGTTTTTGTCACCTATTGCAGTGTGATATGTGGGAGAGCAGAGATGAGTTTGGTTTCCCAGGAGCTCACAGTGGGGCTGGATTTCAGGAGGGCTTTGCCTGCAGCAACAGGCGCGCTAACAGTTTGGCTGGATATTCAAAGGACTTCAGCTCAGCAGCCAGGATGACCCAGCACGTCCAACTCCTTTTGAATATCCGTCTGTTTGTTACGGAGCCTAAGTGGGAGCTGAGCTCCTTTGAAAATCCAGCTCTAATGTAATAGGACACGCTTGAGTCAGACTCTTTCCAGACAGACCAACCTACTCCGTGTGGCTGATCTCATCTCGTGACATAAATACACCGTTGTGCCAACACCCTGTGGTGTCTCACTGAACAGTCGTTCTGCGCCCCGCTTCAAGGTGGATCGGAGGGTGGGGTTTTGAGGAGGATGCAAAATCTCCTATTTTGGTTTTGAAGCCAGTATCTAACAAGTAGGGATATCAGCAGGACCATCACAGGGCCCGGTGTCGATGCCAGGCTGGCAGCTGGACTGCCTGGGCTACAGTCCAGGCTCAGAATAAGGCACAACCCTGGGAATTTCAAAACCCCAGTCTTGCCCGGTGGTTTAAGCTCATCCACGCATCTCATTTGTCCTCCGAGTCTGAAGGTCTTCTGTAACGTGCCTGAACTTGCTCACACTGGCGAACAGCTCCGAGATCTGCCGGGGAAAATCTGCCAAGCGTTACAGAGCTCGCTGTGCCCCCATAATGTCAGGGGGTGGTTGTGCAGGAGAAGCTGCTTTGTGCTGTGTGTTTTTCTCCGGAGGTCGCTGGCAGGTCGCCTGCTCCATGCCCAGCAGGGCAGCTCCACGGGGGCAGTAACACAGGCAGCGATACAGCCAAAAGTAGGGGCTGCAGCCAGGAGAAGCGGGTAAAGCTGGCTCCACAGCGTGGTGAGGGCTCCCTGGACCGTTCTGCTCCAGCGGAATGCAGAGTGACTCCGGTTTCGGGCCGGGCTGCCTGGCAGAAGGGTCGCTTCAGCAGCGGTCCAGCGTGCCAGCCTGGGCACGCTGCCACAGGGCCACCATGAGCCCCTGCCCACAGCTCTGCCACATTGCTGGGCACCACCCGGGACTTCGAGCTGTTGCTTGTGCTGCCTCCCAGTCAATTTCAGGGGACCTTGCGCTAGTGCTGGCTGGCTTCTGGGAAGTGCCTACTCCAGGCAGCCCGAGCAGTGTCCTTGCTTCCTGAATGGTGGCTTTTCGTAACGATTGCAGAGTGTGATGGGGAGGAGAGAGGTCTAATAAAAGGTTTGTTGAAAGGATGGAGCTGTTTGAAGTGCATTTCCCATCTACCTTTGCTTGGCTGCCATATATGGATTTTGTTCTTGTCCTTTTTTTCCTAATGAGGAGATAACAGGCCAGGGGGAGGTTCAGCCAGAGAACCCAGGCTACAGAAATACTTCTCTGATGCTTCTCCCTGGATAACTCAGAGCTCCATTTCCAAGGGGTTGCTTTGATGGACCTTGTGCAACTTCTACCTCGGGACAAAAGGAGCACTGGAGTGTGCACAGCCCTCACAGACAAAGCATCATCTCATTCCTCTGGACTGTGCTCAGCAGGGAATTGTCTGCTGTTGCTCCAGCCCAAAGCCAGCTCCCTCTGACCTTCAGTCCCTTCACAAACGGGCAAAAGGCCCCACGCATGAGCCAACATACGTTTGGGCCACACTGGTCAGGTTCAGCAGGATTTGTGAGATAACGCAAATCTTAAGACGTGAGAGCATCGCTTACCTGCCTAGTAATGATTTCCCTCTGGGCTGGCAGGAGCAATGACTTTCCCATTGGGAACTCCAGGGAGTCACCACAGCTGAGCGGGGCTTTGCAGCTTGTCCATGCTGTCCTGGGTGGGATATTGGCCTCAGGAGAGTAAAGCTGCGCAAATGAAGAAACCGGAGCGTGGCTGCGGTCACACCGAGCAACCCCTGTGTGTGGGACCAGCTCCGTGCCACCCTGGCTCTGGGGTGCTTGTGCCTAAGGAGAAAAGTCACAGAGAGAGTGAGACAGTACGAGCCACTGGGGCTTGATGCTCACAGTCCCTTCCCTTTTTATGAGAAATGAAAACTTTCTACACCAGCCAGCCTCAGGACGGAGTCCAGTTTCGTGAAGATGGCCAGCAGCTCCCTGCCTACACATGGGCAGGGGACACTGGGACAGTGGGTGGGAAAAACGTGCTCAGATGCTGGGTGGGGGAGCAGGGTATGTTCAGGGTTGATTTGCTCTCCTAAGTCGGCAGCTCGTAGCCAAACAGCGCTAACGGCCAGGAGAAGTAACAGCGTTATTAACAGCACGAGCTTTTGGCAGTAAATTAAAAATCTTGGCTGCCGCCCTTGGCTCTGCTCTTGCCTCTTAGAAGACATTAATATCACAGTTCCCCAGCATTCCCATTATCACTTCATTAAGGATCCAATAATGATAAATGTGGATGGTTTTATTTTGCACAGAGCCTGATTAATGGCCAATAATTCACTAGGTGTTAATGGGGCCCTTCCTTTATGGAGGCGTAGGAAGGGGCTGCCTTTCATCTCTTCCACGAGCCATGATTTTCACTATTTTCGCTAATGTGACAGATATAACACAAACCTTGAAAGAGTGGCTGAGGCCTCTTGAGAAACCTTGAAGAGCATCGTGCCCGGGGCAGCCCTTGCTGTCGCGGCCATTCCTCCGCATCTTTTTCCTCTTCTTCCTCTTCCTCCTCCCCTGTGCTGCTGGCAATGCCTGCACTCAGACGCTGCCAGAGGCTGTCACCCGTGTCCCAGCATGGTTGGGGACACAACCAAAGCAGCAGATTCCCCAGGGGTGAGTCACCGGGGCTCTCCACAGCCAATGCGGTGCAGAACCAAGGGGGTGCAATGCAAGGAGCGCGCTTGTGCTGGCCTCACCCCAAAGCAGCTTGGCACCGCCCAACTGCATCCCAAGAGGGCCAGGGAGCCTGGGATGCAGGAGGGAGTCCAGCAATCCTCCTCCAGCACCCCAGGGGACAGCTCTGGTGGCTCCTCCGAGGCCGGCTCCCGTGGCACACGGGCTGCTCTCCGCCGCAGGACCCCGGCGTATTGCACGGCTTCAATCCCTATATGAAGTGGGATGTATAATCACATAGGAATAAAAAGCCATACAAGACGGGAGGCTGTGAGATGCTCCGTGCTGGAGGACAACGGGACAGTCCCTCTGCAGCGGCTGCCACAGCCCCCGCCGGGATGGAGCCGGACCCCGGGGAGCCCCCAGGATTCCCCCAGCCCCTGTATGGGGTCTGTGGGGAGACACAGGAGCCCTGCATCAAACAGAGAAGAGAGGCGATGTGTCAGCCAGGAGAAAGCTTGGGAGGTCCAGAGCTGCTGGAGAGCGAGCCCCAAGAGGTGTCAGCACTTGCTCCCAGCTCTCCCAGCTAACAAGGGCCTCCCACCCCAACTCCCTGCTAGAACCTGTTACAAGACTTGCTCTGTGCTACGCCCAGACCTCCTCCCCTCTCACAGTGCCCATCTGGGAGCATCACCCTGCAGGAGCTCCTCCAGCCTGGGAACCCTCTGCTTGTACCACCACTGTCCCCCAGGGCTCTACCAGCCCCACCAAGGCAGTGGGCACCACGACCCTCCAGCACCATCACAAACTCCTGGGGAAGGGAGAAGAAGGGGCCAGCCTCCTCCCCGTGGAGGTCAGAGCATCCTTCTCCATCTGCCCAGGGAGAGGAGTGCCCCACAGCTGGAGCAAGCGGTTGCAGGGAGCTGTCAGCACCCAGCTGTCAGCCCCCAAATCCCCTGGCAGCCCATTCAGAATCAACTGCTGCTGCCTGCGGGAGCTCTTGACAGGGGGAGCATGAACAAGAGTGGATCCTCCCCTAAGGAGGTGGATGTGGGTGGAAGGAAACCAGGGAGCTGTTCCTCCAGTGAACGCTCAGGGAGCGGCACGGGCACGACCCCATGTTCGGGGGTGGGGGGCAAGCAGGGCGGGCTCCCCTGGGAGCCCACCCAAGCAGTGCTGGGGATGAAGCCAAGTGGTGGCCAGCAGAAAGGGCTGTTTGTGCCACCTCTCTCTCCTCCTGCCTTTCTGCCCACATCCCGGCAGCGATCCTGGCATCCACGGGATGGGAGAGCTGGAGCAGTGCCCGGGTCAGGGGAGAGCGGGTGGTGGTGCAGGCTCATGCAGTGCAGCCCAGACTGAGAAGGGAAGGGTCTTCTAGCTAAAGGAAAAAACAAAGAAAACAAACAAACAAAAACCCAAACAAACTCCCCCCAGGCAAAGTAGCAATACACTCTCTGGTTGCCACACAGCACCAAAATCTCTTTTTGCTGGCCCAGGACAGCACAGCCAACCCAACCAGCAGCCTCCAGCTGAGCACCACAGTGTTGTCTTAAGCAGCTCCAGAGGGGCTGAGCCACCCAGAGCCATCACCCTGGGCTCCCCTTAAGCCAGCAGGAGGAATTTCAAGCCTCAAGCTGCCTTTCCATGCCACAGGGAACATCAACACTTCGAAACCCTCCCAGGAGCCTCCCTCCGGCCCCAGTGCCCAGTTCTCCGGGGGCTGGAGCTGTGCAGAAGGGTGGACTCTGCACATCATCCCCCGTGGGATGTCCCTGCCCATGCTGAGTGGCAGATGGGCAGGAGTCCTGAGGCCAGGGTCTCCACGTGTCCCCTCCCTGGGGCAGTGCAGGCAAGGGGCTGCCAGACCCCCAAGGAAGGGGGAATCCCTTCACACAGAAGCTTTTTTCAGTGCAAAACCTGGGGGGGGGGCGGGTTTGACTTTCCACATCAGTATTTCCGAGGCTCTCGCCCATCTGCTCCAAGAGCTGTGACCAGGTGGGCGTCAAACCACATCTCTGCCAGGTTTT
The DNA here is from genome assembly GCF_015227805.2 of Hirundo rustica. Classification (NCBI taxonomy): domain Eukaryota; kingdom Metazoa; phylum Chordata; class Aves; order Passeriformes; family Hirundinidae; genus Hirundo; species Hirundo rustica. The sequence continues at coordinate 4,012,886 of NC_053461.1, read as the reverse complement.
TGGAAGATGGAGGGGTCATTCCCTCTGCAGAGGGGGACAGCCCTGGCTTTCCCTCAGCCGGGTTGTGCCACGGAATTCACCGTATTTGGCACCGTGACTCTTTAAAAAGCACAAATCCCACAGTTTGAGGGGCTTGACCCAACCAAAACCCACACAGGGAGCAAAAGGTGCCAGGAATTCGGGTGGCAGGGAGGAGACGCTCCCGAGTGTCCACAGCACCGGAGGGAACCGAACACCCAACACCGTAAGGCTCCGCGATCGCTCCTTGACTGCCTCCAAAGCAAGTCAGCAATTACGGGCTCATCAGCTGATGAATTGTAGGAAAAGACGTGTTTGTGAATCACTGCACCCCGGCTAGGTAAGAACACTGCCAGCGCTGTATTTGGGAGCAATTACTCTCCCCGAGCATGTGAATCATTAGGTATAATTACCCTAATAAATAAAAGGAAGATAACTCCAGTCTCTAGCCTAATCTAGATCAAGCAATTTTCGAGGAGAGCTGTATGAAATAAAAGCAGGAGCACAAGACAGGGAAAGGAGAGCTTCAAAACCTGGGTGTTAATCCTTCCCACAGCAACCAAGGCCAGCAGGCAGCAGCGGAGTCTCTCCCACAGGTCCTCCCTGGAGTTTGGTGGCAGAGAGTTTGCCATAGAGGGCTCAGGTTTGGATGCAGCAGTGTTGTCCCTTCCCAAGGTAGCATCCCACCAGAACACAACTTCTCTTGGCAAAAGTTTCCCTGCTACAAAAATGCAAACAGGTTTTAAAAAAAAAAAAAAAAAAAAGAGTATATTTTGGAGATGATGGGGGGCAACAGTTACTCAAGTCGAATGAAACCATTTTGCTTTTCCCCTGGGAAACCCTGGAATGAGAAAAAAACAACAACAACAAGGAAAAAAAAACCTCTAAGCCCACCCCACTCAAAGTTGACATTTTGAAACGAAGCAGCAATTTTCTTCTCCACTTAAAATGTCATCACAGACTTTTGCTGTAAAAAAAAGCAGCTTTCCCTGAGTGACATTTTGAGGGGAAATGTTGACTTAAAACCAGAAGGAAACCCCCAGTCCGTGCAACGAAATGTTTCGAGTTGCAGTGAGACTCCTTGCAGGGAAATTGATATTTTTTGCAGGAAAAAAAACCCAAAAAAACCCACCCTCAACTACACATATTTAGTGATTTGAATTTCCCACGGGACAAACCCTTTCTCAAGGAGGCAAGACTTTAGGAAAGGGTGGAGCAACATCACTGCCCTGTCCTGGAGGAAACAGCAAACCGCATCCCTAATTCTGGGCAAGTTTCCTCAAAAGCTTTGCAAAGCAAAGCAAAAAAATCAGCAGTAGAGTCTGTGTTTGCCTTAGCAGGTGCCAGGCAGGGGGTGCTGGCTCTGTCCTGTCCCTGCAAGATGCCAGCGCAGGAGCTGCTCCTGCCCAGCCCAGCAGTGGGGAGGATGCCAAGGCCAGGGGTGCTGGCACCGGAACGGGGAGCCCTGGAGAGCAGTGGCAGGGTTTATCCCACAGCCTTGGAGGGGAGAAAATGGATTTAGTCTGTGACTCATGGGAATCCTGCTTGCTCCCTAGGGAGAAAGAGGATTGTGGCTCACTCCTTCCCGGCTTGCAGGAGGGGCTGGGCTCTGCCTAGAGATGCTCCATGAGGTGGGGCCAGCCTGTGCTGCCTCTGCCCTCCTGTAAGGTGGGGTTTGACCAGGAACAGTCCGTGCTTGGGCTCTCCCTGGGGCCACGGTTATTGCTGCCTGGGTTTTGGTTTTTTTAATAAACCTGTAATATGAGAAGCCTGCCCAGGAGAGCAGCAGGATTATTGGCAAATATCACTTCCCATTTGCCGGGCTTTGAGGGGCTTTAGCCACGTGCGTTAGCCAGGGGCAGAGACAGGGACACAAAGCACTGGGATGGGATGGGACAGACCAGAACTGAGTCCTTTGGACACGGGGCTGCAGCAAAACCCTGCACAAAAGTATCCTCCAGCCTCCAAAGGAGAGGGCTGGGTGGGAAGAGCTGTGGAAACCTAATTAGCTTTCTGATATTAATGAATTGGCACTGAAGCAAGCGAGGCAGTAACAGTGCCTGGCACAGCTCCTGCTGCCACCTCCCAGCCCCGGCACTGGGCAGCCTGCACAGGGGTGGCACAGTCAGGGACACGGGGACCCAGAGAAACAGCTACGGGGGGAAACATTCCCCTGTGGGACAGGAACTGCTAGGGGATGACGGCACGGAGAGGATGCAAAGCGTGCAGGATGTGAGGGTACACAGCAGGACATGCCATGGTTTCAGCCACCATCACCACAGCTGACACCAGGACATGCCACCACTTGCACAGTGCCACCTCCCCTGCCAGGGGCTTTGTACAAGGCCAAGGCTGAGTCACTCCAGCCCCAGGTGAAGGCAGCAGCCCAAGGACAGGGCACCCCATCCCCAGCTGTGCCAACAGGTGCCTGCTGGCTCGGAGACCTTCAGGCCAGCAGCTGGAGACACAAGGTGTGCAAATAAGTCTTTATTCTGGACATCTGTGTCTAAGCCCCCTTTTTAGGGGCTCCTAAAGCTTTTGGGGCACCCAGCAAGGCAAGCCAAGAGGAGCCATGGGGTGCAGAGCCAAGGGCCCATGCCAGGGTGCTGGATACAATCTGTAATATTGATGAGAACTATTAATTATTAAATGCTGCTGGGCAGGGAGGGGAAGGAGCCTCCCTCTTGCTCAGGAAAAACCAGTGACCAACACCTTCTTGTCTCCAAGGCTGACAGCTGCTCAGGGAGGCGAAGGGGCTCCCCACACATCACCTCCAGCACTCTGGGTGCAAACCTAAGAGCCACCCACCAGCAGCTGCCGAATTCACAACCCAGCCACAGTCCCACCACAAGCCACCCCGAGCTCAGTGCGATGCCAAAAACAAGCAACACAAGTACTCCTGTGCAGAAGCATCACTTCAGGCACAGCCTTTGGATCCAGCTCACCTCTCCCCTGCCTTTACCAGCACATCCAGCAACAAGCCCAGCCTGGGAGGACACGAGTTCTACCCCAAAGCCTGACTAATTTAACTTATCAGCACAGCCCCACGAAACCCACGAGCAACACCACACCCTCCCCTCTACCGCTTTAACCTCTTATAAACCCTCCTGGAAAGGCAGGAATCACTGTGCGCTGCGCTGAGCCACCAGAAGTTGATTAAGCCCTAATTAATTGCATTAAGGTCAGCCAATGTACTCTGTGAAGGAAGAAAGCCAATAATTAAACTCCACGTGTGGTGTGCTTCTGCCATTAGCTCCCCGGGCTGCAGCGGCGGCGTCAGGCTCGGCGGGGTCGCGGCCAGCGCCGCTCGCCAGCACATGGCGGTGGCAGTCGGGGAAATAATTAAGTGCCGGGCATAAAACCATCAGCACTTCAGCGGCCGGGTGACACGACCCAGCCACCAGCGGGGCTGCTGGGCAGGGCAAGAGCTGCAGGGGACGGCAGGGGGACACCGGGGGCACGGGTAGCATCCTCTGCAGGGCTCCCCGGGGCGGGACGCGGCCGTGTCCGGCCGGGCTGAGCCATTTGCCCGGCAGTGCTGGGGCTGGCACGGGTCCCTGCGCGGGGAGAGAAGCCCTCCGGGGCCCCCACAATAGGGTTTTGTGTAGTCCCGACAAGAGCACCTGCCCCGGCGCTGGGAGGCGGCCAGGGGCACCATATGGAGGGGACCTGCCCCTCGCTGCGGCGGTGGCCAGGCTGGATGGGACGCAGCCCCTGGCACGGAGAGGAGCCCCTGAGCCCTGAGTGATGAGACCGCGGGAGCCCATCACCACTCCAGCTTGGGAGTGTAGCCACCAGGTGCAGAGCCGGTGGATGCGAGGTGGGTGGGAGCATCAGTTTGTTCGTGGCCGTGCCAGCCCCGGCTGCTGCCCCATGGCCTGAGACGCTGAGGGTGCTGCAGGGAGCCCCAGCGGAGCTCGGCCTTGAGGAAGAACCTTGCCTCTCCTTGGGGCTTTGCAGCAGAGCAGGGAGTGACAGGACAGCACGAGGGATGAGAAATGGGGTCCCGCGGCATCTGGGAAGAGGAAGGAGGGCAGGGCATTTGGGGCTCTGCCCCATCAATCCCGCCCTAGCAGCAAGCTCGTTTAAGGCTTTTCTTTGCTCCCAGCTGGAAAAAAAAAAAATAAATAAATAAAGGCCAAGGTAATCTGCCTGCCTGTCCCTCTTTGTCTTGGGGATAATAGCAGCCAGCGAAGTGTGGAGCCCCCCAGGGCTTTGCAGATTAGAGCATTCAGATATGTCTACAGTGAGTGTCTGGACAAAAAGGAGAGGTGGTGGAGCAGAGCAGGACGAAGGGGACCTCACAAGGTCACCCACTCCCTGCCTGCCTAACTGCATCTCCCCTCTCCTTCCCCTGCCACTGGCCGGGTAGGTGATGGGACGGTGGCAGAGTGCTCCTCTGGGCCTCCCAGCATCAAAGGCTGACCTCACCGAGGGCAGAGTTATGGCTATGTCACAGCAGGTTTTTGTTTTATAATTTACACTTTGATTATTCTGATAATTACACATCTGAACTGGGGAGGGGAGGAAATGGAGACAAAACCATGTAACCTGCCACAGAAATCACAACAGTGTGAGCTGCTGCTCCTGTACTCGCAATGACTTCTCTGCAAGCCACCTACAGACCGAAAATGACCGGCTGGAGACATGGGAATCGCTGTACAGGCCTGAGCTGCAGCTGGCTTTTCGATAACTCAAAGGGTCAAGACACCGGAGAGCAAAACCCCAAACCGGTTCCCCTATTTCTCATGAGTTTTGTCTGGCAGAAGGCGTCCCGGCCCCGGCAACGAATGTCCTCTCAGGAATGCCTCATGTCTAAAAGCACACACAAAAAAAGGGGGAGGTGGGAGGGAACCCTGCGCCCGGCCTTCTTTCCCTGTGGCCGAGTTCAAACGGCTTCGAGAGGGCAGGCAGGGGCAAGCAGGGGCTCGCAGCGGTTGTGCTGGGGCTCAGCAGCGCAGAGGCAGGCGGAGGGCCGAGCAGAGCGAGACGCCATCCTTCTTTCCTTCCCCCTCCCCGACTCTCCGTTCCCGCTGTGGATGTCCACGCCAGCCCCAGGATGCGGCCAGGCTCCGGCTCCTGATGGTCCCCTGCTCACCCTCCCTCCTTCCCGTCACCGCACACGTCATTCCTGCAAACGCAGCCCACGGAGCCGGCGCGGCCGGACCGAGCCCGGCGAGCCGGAGGGGCCCGGCCCGCGCCCCCCACGGGGCTCGGCGCCCTCACCGCGCTCCCGCTCCGCCCGGGTTGGTTTAGCTGATCAAAACCATCGGGTGCCCAAAGCCACACCGGCATCCTGGAAAAACAGCTTCCTGGGGACAAGGAAGTGGGTGTTTTGTGGACCCTCATGTGTGCGTACCCCCCCGAAACACCCCGTGTGCCTTCTGTGTACTGCCCGCCCCGAGCATCACCTCTTCCCTGCCTTTGAGAGCCAGCCTAGAGATGGAAGGAACCCGACAGAGCAGAGGGCAGACAGAGACGCCAGACAATGAATCCATGGCTAAACCCGTGGTCCTGGAGAGCCCTACTCTGGGCTCAACGGACCCCACGGCTGCTCTGTCCCTTGGGGGTGCCCACACCTTTCCCTGGGCACCCCATCCCCTGGGTGTAGCACCCACGCCGGCTGCCGCCCGGGGGTGATCCACGGCATCCCGCTGAAATTTTAGCTCCGGCCTCCGAAGCAGATGGAGATAAGGACAAAATTACTCCCTGGCTTATAAACAAGGGGCCAGATTCTGCCGCCGGCATCCGGCAGGCGATACCCGAGCCAGCGGGGCCGGCCCCGGCCACAAAGCGGCTCCGCGCGGGGATCGCAGCCCGGATCCGGCAGCCTGCCCGCGGGGTGGGGAGCGCGGAGCCCTGAGCGATCTTGGCTTCTCCGTTTACCTGGGGCTGCTGTGAAGCCCAGCAGCGCAGGAGGAGCCGCGCAGAGCAAAGGCGGCTCGGGGAAATGGGATCCCCGCCTGGGGACGGCATCAAAGACGCATGCAAAAGGGAAAATAAAAGACCAACTCCCCCTCCCCCGTCCCTCGTCCCCGTCCCCGCTCCAAACAAAGGCAAACCTGGGCATAGCAGAGCACACCTGAAACACAAGCCCCTGAGACCCCAAGCCCCCTGAGACCCCGGGCCAGGCTGAGGGCCCCCCAGCCCCGCGGGACCGCCGGGGACCAGCACCACACACAGACCTGAGTGACAGAGATGCCCAAACCGAGACGCGGGGCCCGTGATCAAAATCACGCCGGGAGAAAAACCCGCCCTGGGGAAAGCAGCTCCGTGGAGGTACCTGTGTCAGACCGCCAGTGGCCCCCAGCCGCGGGCCATCCCAACACCGCCCTGCCTCGGAGGTGACAGGTATTTATTGGGGCGAGTGGCTGTCCCCCCGCGCCGGGGACCGCGGCTGGGGGGCGGCAGGGGCTGCCATTGGCTCCCGCGCCACCCGGGCAGCATCGCTCTCCAGGGGCTCGCTCTGCGAGGGCCAACTTTACAAGGGAAGCAATTTTTTTTTTTTTTTTTTTTTTTTTCCAGCTGAAACAAAGACGAAGGCTGGAGCGAGAGAGAGCACGGATGAGAAAACAGGAGAGGGCGGAGGGGGGGGGGGGAGAGTGGGCTGGAAAAAAAGTCCACACAAACCCACGGATCTTGAAACAAGAGGGAAGGGAAAAAAAAGAAACCAGAGGCTGCAGAGGTAGACGCGGAGATGGGAGGATAAAAAATTGCAGAGGGAAGAGGCGGCAGCCAGGAACGGAGCAGCGAGCTCAGCCGTGTCACATGTATCACATCCCCGGAGAGGCACCGGCCACCCCGACAGCCCGCCGAGGCCACCCGGGACGATGCGGTGAACCTACAGGGAGTCAGTCTCTCGCGGGCCGGGGCTCTGCGGGGAGGGGAGACGAGGGCTCGGCCCCCCAGGACGCGACTCCTGCCTCCCAGGGTGTGCTCCCCGCTCGAGTGGGCTCTCCCCCGGACTCCCTCGGCCCCACCAAGGTGGCCAGAGCAGCGATCACTGGGTAAACTGGGGGTCGCAGCGAGCGGCCGAGGGGTCCCCCCGAGGTGTCCCTCCCCCGGATCCATCGGCCGCCAGGCAGCCGGCGCCCGACCCACGCCCACGCCAGCCCCGGCACCCCCCGGCCTCGCTCCCCCTGGGCACCCGAGAAGCCCCATCACCCCGAGCGGTCCCCAGGACCAGCGATCCTCCATCCCGGAGCCTTTCCGCCCCGGCCGGCTTAGGCGGCCGCCTCCCTCCCGGCAGGATCCAACCCCAGCTCCGGCCCAGCGCCCCCGGCCAGCGGCAGCAGCGGGGACACCCCCGCGCCGGGCTCCGCCGCTCCCATCCCCGGGGCCGGTACCGGCCGGGCGGGACTCGGCGCCGCTCCCCGCCGGGCCGGCCCGTCCGAGGCTGCCGCACCTGCTCCTCCGCCCGCTCCTGCCCCGCACCGAGCTCGCCCTGGCTCGGCCGCGCTGCCGCTGCCGCTGCCGGTCCTACCTGCGCGGCGCCGCCGTCCCCGTCTGCAGCCGCCGCCGACTCGCGCTGCCGCGGGGGCGGGCAGCGGGAAAGGGGGGGCGAGCGCCCCCTCCCCGCCCCCGGCCCTGCCCGGCACCGGCCCCCGCTCCGGCCGGGGCTCCCCGCCCCCTCCGCAGCCTCCCCTGCCTTACCCTCCCCCCCCGCCACCGCCCGACGTCCCCTCGGGACCCCCCCCAGCCCCGAGGCCGCTCCGAGCGCAGGAGGAGCCCAGCCCGGGATGGGGACACGGCCCGCGATGGAGGTCACGGCCCATATGGGGGCCTGAAGGGAGACGCACAGGGAGCCCGGGACGGGGATGCCCACCCTGGGAGACAGACCAAAACATCTCCGGCAGGATGGAGCATCGGCGCCGTCCTCTTTCCCGTTCATTTCCCTCTGAGCAGCGGCAGGGCCGGGGAAGAGGCTGTGACCGTCCCCACACACACGGCAGTGGGGTGCTGCAGGTGCACGCCGCGCTGGTGATGCAGCTCTGGGCGCTGAGGTGCACTCAGGTCCCGCAAACCACACACACACGAGCACCCCTCCGTGCCCTCCAGCTCTGCCACCTCTGCCAAATGCTCCCAGGCAAAGTGGCTGTCACCCACCATCCTGGGTGACGCCAAATCAAAGAGGACGTTGGGGTTGGTGCCGCCATCCACATACACACGGCCCCCTTGGATGCCTCGCAGCTGATTCGGCTCCCTCTTCATCTCTGAGGGCTGGCGCCAAGGTGGCAGAGAAATACGAGGGGAAAGCATAGATGGCACCCAGGCTTGGTCCCATTCATGCCCTGCTCACTCCCAGCCCCGCAGTGCTGCTGGATGGAGCGCGGCACAGATGCCAGGCTCCGAGCCATGGTGGCAGAGGTGGCCTTGGGGCTTGGCCCGGGAAAGGAGGGGATGGGAGCGTGTGGGAGCGGTGTCCTACCAGTACCAACTCCCAGGGACAGCTTCGGGCTCCACCGTAGCGCCCTGGATTCACCCAAGCTCCCGTGCCCTTCATGCCCCCTGTCCCGGCCCATGCCGTTCCTCTAGCATCGATAAAGCCATTAATTAGTAGATTGGAGATCTGGCTCAGAAATGCCACTTCAGAGCAGGCTGAAGAGCTGCAATTGGGATCACAGCGATAAGCAGGTTCAAGGAGGCAGGAGACGAGTTAATGCCAGCGCCAGTGTTTAACAGGGGCAGTTCCTCCCCAGGCCAGTTCTGGAGCCCCGTGCACACCGAGCACAGACCCGCAAAGAAAAGCCGTGTGAGGGATGAGCTGGGTCTCCCGGGAGAGAAGCCGGAGCGGGGAGAGCGGAGCCGCGGCTGCCGCGCCTCACAGAGCCGCCTTTCATTACAAAGGGCCGGGAAGCGGCTCGGAGCTGCCAGCAGCACTGACACGATGCAAGAGGGGATTTTTCAGGCTGATGCAGCAACAAAGGCAGTTAAATCTAGCCAGGTAAGAGGCTTTCGAGGTTAGCTGGCTGTTCCCACAGCACAGGCTTTCTTCTCTCTTTTTTTTTTTTTTTTTTTTTTTTTTTTTTTTCCCTTTCCCTCTCTTCCCCCCCTCCTTTTCTAGGGGGAATTATTTTTGGTAATCCATGTGTTGCTGCTCCTTGGGCGCTGGAGCAGAAGTAAGCAGGTAAGCGGCACTTTTATCGCCAGCCCAGCTTCCCACCACGGCCGGGACTCCAGCGAGGGGCTCTGAGCCTCAAAGAAAAGCGGCAAGGCTGGGCCAAGGCAGCTGAAGCGGCGCTAAGCTCACAGCAGCTGGGAATTCCTGCTTTTTTTTTTTTTTTTTCCTGTTGAAATGATGGCAGTGGGAAGCTACCTGGAGAGGAGCAGCTTCCACAACAAGTGCCCGCCGCACTGCTGGGGGCTGTGTGCGCTAAGGCATCGCTGGGTGGTTTGGGGTGCTGGCACCCAGCTGGAGCCACTCGCTGCCCGGCTCTCCTGGGCATGGGAAAGCCACCCATGACACCCACATCCATCACCCTGCAAGGAGCCCAGCACCCCTCTGTAGGGAGAGGGAGCTGCTGCGGTCCTAGGGCAGGAGGATGCTCCCATCACTGGCTCCGCAGGGAGTCCAGGTGGTTCAGGCGTCTCAGTGGGACATTGTGGAGACAGACCAGGATGAAGCCCAGACCCCGGAGCGTGTTGGAGGCCAGGAGGGTGTTTCTGAAGGGAGTTGTGTTTCTGGAGAACCACATGCCAGCCACAGTGCTCCCTAGGGAAACACCCCGGCTGCCCCGGGCAGCCGCCTTCCCACCAGTCCTGCCGGGTGGAGGATGCTCCAGTGGCCTGTGACTCAACACCTCCTCCCAGCACTTCACATCAGGAGGTGGGAGTGACACGACCCCGGGGGCTGCAACGATCCGTGCCAGCGGAGGCAGCGCCGGCTCGGGGAGCTGCGCTGCCATGCAGGGACCAGGGCCCCTTGCCATCCCAGGCTGGCAGCCGTGACGGGGTGGCCACAACTCATCCCCCTGATGGAGCTTGTCATCTCATCCTCCTGGTGGCAGCTCCTCAGACATCACCCCGCCGAGCTCAGAAGCTCCCGTGTTGATCCAGCTGGTGCAATGGTGTTGTTGCTCCATTCCCTCAGGATGCCTTTGCATCACCCTGGGCCGTGTGCCACGATGCTGCCGTGCAGCCAGCTGCTTCCTGCACCTTGTGCCCACACCGTGCTCTGGTTAAAGGTGCAACCACCGCCACTAAGGTGCCCAGCACCCTGCCCAGACACCTGAACCTCGCCTTAGTGTGGGGTGAAGGCAGTTGAAAATCCCTCTTCCTCCCCATCCTCCTCCTCTTCTCCCTGCCCAGCCGGCATCCACCGCTGCAACAAGATTAAACCGATTGCACCATTATTTGTTTCATATTTAATAAGGGTTTGAGGAGCAGATCTCCCAGCAAGCCCCTGCTATCAATCAAACCCGCCCAGAGTCCCCCTTCGCGTCCGCCTTTCCAAGAAGAGAGAAAACAAAATTGGTCTAATTTATTATTCATTTGTTCATTAGGTCTGTATTAACCAGATATATTATAAAGGAAAACAGGATTGCGCCTTTTGATCAGCAAACCCTCTGCTCATGAATATCCATGAGGCTCCCCGCTACCCCAGCACCTCTCCCATGCGTGGAGCGAGCTGCTGGAGGGTGTCAGTGGTGGGTGCTGGCGCCGGGCTGGGTCCTGGCACACCACAGGGCTGGGAAGCTGCTCTCAGCTCCCTCTGCTTGCAGAGCCTTGGCCATCAGCTGTGCCATCCCGTGGCGCCCCGGAGCTCGGGCCACCCACGGGTGCCCACAGCTGGGAGGGAGAGGTCAAGCCCTGGGGGGTGCAGGAGGCTGTGGGGCCGTGCCGGGGGGCACTGGGGTGACGGGCTCCCCTCCCTTCCTGCCTGGGGCTGAGCAGGAAGCCGAGCAGGTGGTGTTTCCGCGGCGTGAAAAAGCAGCATATGTCCCCGGATCCCTGGCGCGTGGTGGCAGCGCCGATGCCCGCGACTCCCCCGATGCCGTGGGGAGGCACAGGGGGACCCCGAGGTGCCGGTGATGCCCTGCAGGGCCAGCACAGGGCTGGAGCAGCATGGATCCCTGCTCCCTGGGGCATCCTCCGTGAACCCCTGGGTCCATCCCAGGGAGGATGGGCCAGGGCAGGACCGGAACCCCGGGATGTTGTAGGGACTGGCTGGCACCGGGTCGTCAGCTCGTGGTGACATTCACCCGGAGCCAACAGCATCTCGGGCGGAGTGTGGAGAGCCTTGTCCCAGCCCAGCAGGATGGTGGATCCCAGCCCTGCCCAGGAGCCGTTGCACCCTGCAGCAGCTGTGGGCGTACACAGAGAAATGCCACATCCACATGGATGTCCACGCACCCATGCAGTCCAGCCAGACCTCAAAATAGGTTGGTTTAAAAAATGCATCGCTTTGAAGTTATGTAAATGAAAGGCAGCGGCAAACAGAGCATGCTGGCAAAAGGGTTTCCAATTTTTTTTTTTTTTTTTTTTTTTTTTCCTCCTCGCCAGCTTCCTCCGGTTAAAATTGGGTTGCAATTCATTAATAAAGGAACAGTTGTACTGAATAAGCTCCCGTGCTTAAATCAGGACAGAGAAGCGTAATTAACCCAGCTCCAGTCTGATGTGATGGAAGAGGAAAATGCTCTTCTGTTTTGGTCCCTTCTCTTAAAAGCCCGCTGCGTTCTCCCGGCCTCTTGGGAATGGAACTGAGCTTCTTATTTAAAAATGAAGCTCGCAGCCTGACAGAGCGGGTTCATGTATATATATATAAAAGCTGTCATGATGATATTTTATTCATACCCCTCTTCCCCTTCCCTTTGCTTGGAAAATCCAGGAGCAGCCAGCAGGCAGTGTGGAGAGAGAGAAAGCAAGAATCCCCTTTTAAAAGTAAATTACAGATGCAAGTCACATTAGTTGAAGCCCCACGAGGCGGCAGATTCCTGAGTACCAGGGCCGGCCCCGGCGGCTTGGCCAGCCCAGACCTGGCACAGCAGCTTCCCACCGCGAGCACCACCCGTGAGCCAGCAGGAGGGGACGGGCGGGGAGCGCACACCGCCGACTTGTGCGAGGTGAAAATTTGTCCTCGGAGCTACCGCCTAAATTACAGCCTAATTAAGGGCCGCAAAGGGCTCCTGCCGGCAGGTCCTAGAGGTGGGATTCAGCCGGTTGTCCTGGGCTCAAGGTGAGGGGCTTCCTTCTCCACCATTATTTCTGGGGCTGAATTTCCACCTTTCGCCACAGCAGTCTGTCTGGATGAGCCAGACGCTGTCCAGCCGCCGTCGAACCGGCACGTGGCTCTGCATGTTGATGGAGCATCCCTGCGGCTCGGCTCTGCCTGGCCACGCTCCCCCCCTTCCTCCGCTGCCGCTGCCTCACCTGCTGTAAAAATTGCGGGCTGGTTGCACGGGAAGGCAAACTGTATTTTGGGCGGGGGGTCTTTGGCTGGAGAAGAGCTGCCCGCAACAAAGGGCGTTGGATTTGCCGTGCAGGGCAGGGAGTCTGGGGAGGCAGAGCAGGACAGAGCGGTCTGTTGAAACTGGGAGTGCTGCAGGACTGGCTTGGGGTGAGAGACAGACGCTGAATTCCACACGGGACCAGCCGCAGACCCTCTCCTCTGCCCCTGCTGAAGGTGCTCCGTCACACACCTGTCACTGTGGTGAGGGGAACGCCCAGAGGGACGCAGCCATCCAGCACCAGTGGAGCGGGAGCAGCCCTGGGATGGGGACGCGCAGAAGGAGCTCTGCACTGGGGAGCTGTAACAGTACCCCCGTGCCACAGGGCTGCCCGATTACCACCGAGTATGGAGCTGGACAGGGGTGGCACTGCTCCATGGCACCACTTCCCCCACTCCCTGGGGACCTTCTCCATACTTCTTCTGCTTCACTCCCAATGCTTACCCGTGTCCACCCCTTGTAGCTCCAGCCCAGGGGATCTTGAGGCTTTAACAGTTTTATTAAAACTAGCAGGTTGGTTCCCAGAGCGCAGGGATGCTGCACCCTGCCGTGAAGCCATCGCGCACCCCATGAGCGACTGGGATGGCACCGTTGGGTGCTGGCGTGGAAGGAACAGGGTTCGTCCTGCCCTGCCACACACCAGCATTGCTGGAAATCCTTGGAGGGGCAAAATGAATCCCTGGGGCTGAAGGAGATGTGGGTGATGCCAGACAGCCCTTTTGTAGCAGAGATGTTTCTGGTGAGGAGGAAAAAAAAAAGAAAAATCAGTGTTTGTTTCTTTCTGAGAAGATTGCTCTCTGTGTGCTCCTTGTATTTAGTTATTATTAAAGGGTTGTTTTGCTGTCAGTGAAAGCCTGCAATTACGAGCTCTCTCTTTTTTTCCTGGCTGTCACCATTCCCCACGAAAGCATTGCCCACAGTTTTAGCATTTCTGCATTTCAATGTAAAGGAAAAGAAATTGAGATTTGGGCTGACACTTCCCATGTGCACACGGCTGATTTCAAACTCCTCTGATTGTCCCCCTGCCAAAAAACAGAATTTTGGGGGCTCGGACCAGAGCAGAGTGTAGCTGCACACTAGCAGAGGCTCTTTGGTCTTCACCCCCTTGCTTGTTCAACCCATATCCAGGCAAGAAGCTCACAGGAATCCTACCAGTGCCAACGCTGTGCTCACACACACATAAGTGTGCCGTGCAGAAAAAATACACTATTTTCGCTGAAGACGCTTATAAATTTCCCTTGGTCAAATAATTCAAGGCTGATGACTGGAAACTTGGTGCCCTGTATCTGCCTGTGCCAGCTCTGCATTGTACTGCCACACCAGAAATCCCTTCCCTGACCCCATGGAACATCCCCAGCCAGAACCAGCATCCATGGGGAGCCAGGGATGCAGCAGATGGGGCAGACTTGGCTCCGCTGGACTCCAAATCCTCGATATTCCTAGAGGAATTCCCCCAAAGTTCATGGGGACACTTCTCCTCTCTCCGAACCCTCCTCCCCGGCTCTATCACCACTAATCTAATGTGGCTAATTTTAAACGAAGCTGCCCTCCCTTGACATGCATCTCCCCATGGCATTGAAATTAAATGTAGGCTGTAATTTGGCATTTGAGAAGCGAAAGGGATGGTGGCCCTAAGGGAAAAGATAACAGCTTGGCTGTTTGTGTTAAATAGCTGTCTGCGAGCTTCAAACTGCAGCCAGGGATTCAGCTCACTGCGGGCAGGCTGCCAGCCCCCGGCCTCCTTTTTGGCTACAGCTCCTTCACAGCAGGAAGCTCAGAGGGGGGATCTCAGCCCCGACCCCCCCCCCACTGCATCTCCCAGGGCATCTGCTTGTTCCCCACCCTCCGTGGCTTCTGCTCAAACCGTCTCGCAGGCTCCCTGCTCCAGCGCCAGGGGCCACGGCCGCCAGGAGAGCACCAGGGATGGGTCGGCCACGGGGAAGGGGAAGGGCAATCCCTTGGGGCACGCTGAACCTGGCATGGGGCAGCGGAGTCTGGCAGGGGCACCCCAGTTCCGCGCTGCACCTTGCCAGGCGGAGGCAGCCCGTCAGGGACATCCCTGCCGAGCGCTGCACCGGTGTGGAATTGCGGCTGGAGATGCTGGGATTTGGCCTCAGCGCGGCACAGAGGTCATCCAGATTGGCTCCAGAGCCCAGCTCTGCCAGCAGGGGAAAGCTGTCTGCCACCTGAGGACTTTGCTTTCAATAAAAGTTTGCTTCACTCAAATCCAACGTTTCTCTTGGCCTGAAACAAAAATTAATTTTAATTTCAAGCTCGCTTTTTTTTTTTTTTTTTACACATTTTAATGGATGCTGTTAATAAAAGGGAGACTTCGAGATAGCAATTTCCAGCAGCAGAACATGCCTGTTTTGGGGGCAGTTTGTTTTAAACTGGAAAAATTTGCCAAGGCGGTGGGAATTTGCCTGGGCTCCTAGGTTCCTCCCAGTCACCTGTGCAGGGGACGCTGGGGCAGGCAGGGGACGGAGGAGGCAGATGTCCCCGTGGCCGGGGCCAGCTGCAGCGCAGGGATGGGGCTCCCCGATGGGATGGGGTTACCCGGCGCCCCCCGCAGCCCTTCTCCTCCCCGGCCCACCCACCTCCATCCCTGCGCCCTCCTCCTCGCCCGCACCCAGTTAACCATTTCCCAGGAGCCGCTCATCCCTCCCAGCCCTTTGTACCGCTTGTCTCCATCCTCCCCTTTGTTTAGCATTTTAATTATTTTAATTACCTTGTTTGCCAGCTTATCGCGGCGCTCAAACCCATCTGTGTGCGCGCGAGCAGACACAGACTTTTATCTGCAGCCCGCCGTCAGCCCCATTAGCATTTTTTACTCCGGCTTTGGAGGAGGAAAGGAGAAATTAGCATTTCTGCCTGGGCCGGTGGGGCTGGCACGGCCGCTCCTCGCCTCGCAGGGTCACTTCATTCTTCCCAGAAGAATGGCACTAATTTATCTCTCCCCCCTCCTTGTATCCATTTCAAATGAGAGATTAATATAATGACGAACGTAAAGCCCGAGCGGGGGCGATGCCTGAGCCCTGCCGTGGGGTTTTCCCTCTCCAGGGAGGCAGGCAGTGGCGATCAGGTGAGGTGGATGCTGTCCCCAGGGAGCACCCTTGGGTCGCCAGGAGCAAGGTGTCTTCGGGAAAAAGCTTCTTTCTGTTGAATTTGGGCGCTGAAATGCTGCTTGGTGGTGGAGACGGGGGCCAAAGGCAGGGATGCTGGACCCGGCTGTGAGCAGGAGAGGATGGGGACACGGCTGGGGGCTTCAGTCTGTGGTTGAAACAGCAGTGCTGCTGCGGTGGCAGGTGCTTTCCAGGTGGGCTGCGTGGCTGGAGCCCCCCACTCTCCTTTAGGGACAAATCTCACTGCTGGAAACCCTCTCTCAGCATCCTCCCGGCGCTACTTAAACGCCTCTCCCAAAGAGGCCCGACCACCAATAAATCTGTATCACCTTCAAATGCACTTCAGTGCCCTGTTTTCTGTGCACAACAACAAATTAACAGCCCCAGTTTGGGGGATGACTGCCAGTGCCCCGGCAGGGCTCCCCTGGGTGACCCAAGACCCCTTTTTACTGCATTACAGCGTTGCCATAATCCTGCTGTGAGCTGCGCCTGGAGCCCTGCCCGTGGGGAGGGGGTGTAGTGAGGGCAAGGCTGGGTGGGCACAGGTGTTCGTGGATGCCCAGCTGTGCCATGGTGTGAGCAGGGTGGAAAACATCCCACGGAGTTGGGCTGGGCAGCCGGGAGCTCCGCCTCAGGCGGGACATCTGTAGGGACAGGACACCTCATGGAGAAAAGAGCACCCCGTGGAGACAGGGTGTTCCATGGAAACAGAAAGCCTTTTGGAGAGAGGACATGTATCCGGCCAGGGGACACCCTTGGGGACGGGATGCTCCTTAAGCATGGGGCCTCAATTTAGGACAGGGTGTTCTTTGGGAATAGGACCCCTGTCCATGACAGGACATCCCCTGGGAGCAGGATCCCCTGTTCCAAGATAAGAATGTCCCTTTGGGACAAGAGTCCCGTCAAGGACAGGATGTCCATTTGGGACAGAAATCCCGTTAAGGACAGACAGGATGCCCTCAGAGGACAGGCAAGGCCCTTTGCTGCCAGGGCAGCAGCCAGGACTCTCAGATCCCCCCCCAACATCTGCTTCTAAACCCTCCTTTAAACACTCAAACACACTTCAGTGTATGAATAAAGCATCTCACACTTCTGATTAGAGTCACCAGGAAAAATGGAGTGAATTAACCAAATTCCAGAGCAGAAGAAATCTCCTGAAAGCCTGCACACCTTTCCTGCACGCAGTAAAGTCCTTTAAGCCCCAGGAAAGGCAAGAAAAGCCAATTCACTGGTTCTAAATCTGTTAAACAAAGGAGCCAGAGACAAAAGGATCCATCAGCCTAGAGTGTCTTGAGGGAGATATGCAGGGACAGTGACTCCAGCAGCCAGGGACCCACCATGTCTCTCCACCACAGCCTGCCCTGGGAAGGCAACAGGCCAGCGCTTTACCGAGGTCTGGGCTGCAAAACCTAACGAGGAAGAAATGCCAAAGAGAAACTTTACTAAAATAACTTCAGGAAATTATCCCACCAAAGGGATGGGATGGGAGGAAGGACAAAGGAAGGCGGAGGGACCAAACCCAGTGGAAGGGAATATCAGGACATGGCACTGTTCATTGAACCTGCTAAGGTGAGGAGGAGGAGGGGAAGGAGGAAGGACCGCCCCAGTGCCCCAGAACAGCCCGGTGCCCCTTGCTGGCAGGGCCAGGCTCGGCTGTGCGGTGTTGGTGGTGGCATTGCAGGGCAGGAGAGAGAAGAGCACCATCCCCACGGTGTCCAGCTCCGCCGTGCTGTGGGGGACAGCCCCTTCCTTCACAAGCACATCAGCAGCTCCGTGCTCCACTGCTGCTGGAAAGCATGGCAGAGTCAATCCATAATTTACAGGGATATCTGTCTGGGAAGCTGCTTGACAAGCCTGGGAGAGCAGCACTGCCCTCCCGGCTCCTGATCTTTTAATTTAAAAATCCTTTACATTGAGGCATGGTATGAATAAGGGCCGGTGACAGGCACCATCCCCTCCCTAGCCTGTCCTTGCCTCCTTGCCTTGTCACAGCAGGTCCTCGCCCGCCGCTTTCAGCCTCCCCAGGACACACTTTGGAGGTGCTGACTCCCACTCCTTTAACTCAGATGCTCGGGACAGGCTTTCTTAGGAAGCCCCCAGAGATGCTGCAGCTGCCAGGGCCGGGCTGGATGATGCTGGTTGCTGTGGAAACAGCAGGGCCGGATCCAGGGACCGCAGCATTTTCCCTGCACCTGGGACCAGCTCCTCTCACCTAGTTTGCAGCTGGAGAGCACAGGATGCAGGAGAGCTGTTCTGGTGGCATTGGGCTCTCCCCTGCTCCAGTCCCATTTCCCCCAGGGATCAATGGCTTCCCCCCTCTCACCCTGTGTACATCATGCATGTTTCATTGCTTGGGGCTTCCCAGGGTGGAACACAACGCTCTGGGCCTGGGCCACCACCTCTCCTCCAGCCACCTGGGGGCCAGATCCAGCCCATCCCACAGGAGCCGCACGGCACAGCCTGGCAGCTTCAGGCCACCGCATCCCAGGAAAGCCTTTTGCACCAGCACCACGACTCCACTCAGCCGGCGCACCACCACAGGCTCTCCTAAACGTCACCCACACCTGCAGGAGGCAGGACACAATGGGACAAGCCACACAGGGTCCTCCTTAAGCGTGGCCAAACCCCGCCATCGGCCAGGCAGGTGCCACTGTGTGCCAGGCTCATCCCCACTCCACTCAGGGGCAGCTCAGCTCCTTGCAGGGATGCTGGGATGATGGAGTACCCTGCCGGAGCAGAGGAAGCCAGGTAAACCTCTCCATCCATCAGGGCCCCCACTTTCTGCCAAGCACATTAGGGGATAATTAAGTAAAAATAGGCCTTCCGACCAGTGTAGCTCATTAAGGGCTAATTAAGTTAATTAGTGCCAGGTGTGGATTGCAGCGCTTGTGCGTGTGGCTGTTGTTTGCTGTAATTGCATTTTCTCAGCAGCTTCCTCCGCCAGGCTGGAGCGCTGCCAACAAGGAAGGGATTCAGTGCCCGCTGTTGGTGCAACACGGGGCAGCTAATGGGCACCCAGCGATGGCACCGCACCAGGGACAGTTAACCCTTCTGTCCCCGTGCCCCCCGAGCGGCTCCCCCACCCCAAAACCAGGGCCTGAGCAGGCGCTGCCCCTGCCTGCCCCTCTTGGTGTGCTCCTCCTGCCCTGCACGCAGGGGACGGACAAGAGCCTGTGCCACAGCAGCTCCCAAAAGCAGCCTGGAAGGCCGGGCACAGCCTGCCAGGGACCCAGGACTGGGACCAAGCCCTCTGAAGGGGTGTGAGCGTGATAGGCAGGGATGGAGCAGCAAAGACAGCCACGTAAACTGGTCATATCGGTGCTGAAAGATGAAAGGGGGATGGTGGAGAAAAGGGTGCAGAGGAAGAGAGAAAGGCAAGAAGGAAGCATGAGAGAGTGAGGAGAGAGATGCTGGGCTCTGATCTCTCTTCCTGCACTTGGGAGCAATTAGAGCTACTCTGCCTGTGGCCCACAGAGACGGGGAAGGGATGAAGATGTGACAAAGACCAGGCTATTTTTTGCTGAGGTTCCTGTCACTAATAAATGGAAACTCTCCCTTGACACGTGTTCCTGTTCCTTCCAGCGTCTGGGCATTTGGCATCCTCCTCCAAGCGCAGCCTTGCCGGTAGCAGCCTCACTTGGAGCTGACCCACGCTCCCTCCAGGGAGGCAAGACTCGTAAACAATTCTGTGAAATACAGCTGAAAGGCGTTGAGGGGTTGGAGAGGCTGTGCAGACACCCCATCCCTCTCGCCATGCCATGAATCAACCTCCAGCGAGGCAGGAGCAAGGCAGAGAGCTCCATCCATAACCCGGGCTGGAGGCTGGGGAGCACAGCCGGCGCTCTGGGGGGCTGCCCCTCCTGCAGCATCTATCCAATGGAAAGTTCCCGCTGCCTGCGCCGCTGCGGCAGGCGAGATGGGGAAAAGGGAGCTGAAGGGGAGGCGGGAAGAGAGCTGGGTCCTTGCAACCCCACCGTGATCTCTCAGCACTGAGATAATTGCCTGCTGGTGACAGCTGAGGTCAGGCATGACAGATACCTTGGGAAGCGCTGCCGGCTCCGAGACCTCTCTGCAGCAGCCCAGTTCAATACTGGGCTTGGGAGGCGATTTTCCTAATCTCCCCTAGCACAGGCTCCCTCTCGGCGGGTCCGGGTTCAGACCGTGATCCTTCCATCACCCCCGCCTCCAAAGGGCACAGAGCCCCATCAAACAGCACCACACGTGGGCTGTGACCCCTGGGGAGGGACAGGGAGTAGTAGGGTACCAGACCTGAAGGCTTGGAGCTCCCCTGGCGTGTGATGAGAGTGCCCAGGCAGGAGCAGTGCCCACCCGGTGGTCAGCGAGGTGCAGATGGACAGATGGACCTGCCTCTGCCCTCTATCCTCCCATGACCAAAGGAGGCTTTTTCACCTTCCTCTCTGTGTGGACATTCTCCTTGCTCCTTGCCACCCCATCCTGCTGCACCAGGGATGCGTGGAGCACCAGGCAATCCCACTTCACCTGCCTGGAAAGGGGCTGGGGCCGGGGGGATCCTGCAGTCCCTTGGGTGGCAGGGAGGCCGGTGGGCACATCCTGGGGCCGGGGGGATCCTGCAGTCCCTCGGGTGGCAGGGAGGCCGGTGGGCACATCCTGGGGCCGGGGGGATCCTGCAGTCCCTCGGGTGGCAGGGAGGCCGGTGGGCACATCCTGGGGCCGGGGGGATCCTGCAGTCCCTCGGGTGGCAGGGAGGCCGGTGGGCACATCCTGGGGCCGGGGGGATCCTGCAGTCCCTCGGGTGGCAGGGAGGCCGGTGGGCACATCCTGGGGCCGCTAATTCATCCCCCCTTCCCTCTGCCCCGGCCTCGCTGCAGTGGGACGTGGTTCACCCTGCTCCAGTGCCGAGTGGGGCAGGGCAGGAGAGCTGAATGCTGGGCATGGAGAGGCCAGGATTAGACATGGAGCGTGATGCCACCAACTCGACACCTGCGGGAGAGAGCATGTGGCCAGGCAGGGAGGCAGGCAGGCAGCTCTCCGAGGCGGCTCTGCAGCACCCCTGGCTCCCCTCTTCCCGCTGCTAGGGAGGCTGACAGGATCATTACAGCCGCTATCTGGGCTCACGGGCTCATCCCTCTCCCTTTCGCCTTTTGCATAATGGATAGGCTGTGAGTAATGGGAAATGGCAGCCCAGCCGCGCTTGCTGGCAGCCCCTTAATGAAGAATATGGAAATCTCATCAGTCCAATCAGGCCAGCAAATGAAACTGCTTTCCCTCGCCGATGTGAGCAGAAGGCTAACGACCCGCGCTCCCGGGCTCCATCCCGCTCCCAGGAAGCCCCCCCTCTTCCCGTTTCCATGTTGACAAGTGAGCTGTGAACTTCATTTTTTTTCTGGCGAGCAGAGCCCCAGCTCATCTTCCCTGCTCCCCTTCCCCAGGCTGGGGCCAGCAGGAATACCCGTCCTGAACCTTCCTCTTGCTCCTCAAGGGCATCACTCCTCACTGGTGGCGGAGTCACCAGCTGAGCAGCTCCATCTGCAGGTGTCACCCATCCCCAGCCCCTGGTCCTCCCTCGCGTCCTCCTGCTGTGCCTGAGCATCCCAGCATCAGCTTTGCCACGGCTGCAGGCGCCAGTCAGTATCCCATGGTGAGGATGTGGGACATACGTGATCCCCCAGCTGCAGTCACTTGATACCACTGTGTCCCTACAAGCACTGAGGTCTCTTGGGCTCAGGTCCATAGAATCCCAGCACAACTGAGCTTCACGGACTTGTGTCTTCTCCTGGAGGGACACCTGCAAAGAGCCACAGTGTGAAGAAACCACTGTTTCCTCTCTTGTCTGCCCTGTCCATCACCCACAGCCTCGAGCCTGGTAACAGAGCACTGGTCCATCTCCTGCAGCATGCCCCATCTCTGAGCAAGACCTTCAGCCGTGGCACCCGCACAGTGACACCCCTGGTTGTGCCAGAATTGGAGCATCTTCCAAGGAGCTCCAGCCCCCAGTCACACAGGGGCCACACTGCTAGGAGCTGGCACCAGCACCCCCACCACTCCAAACACATCCCACTTTGGTGTCACCTGCAAACTTAATGATGTACCTCTTGTCTCCTCCTCCCCAAAAGCACTGTCCTGGTCTGAGCAGCCTGGAAGTGTGTCCAGTTCAGGTCCCACAGGTTTTGCTGTTGCTCTGGGCTTTTGAGCTGTTGTCTCCATGGAGCTGTGGAACGCTGTCAACTCGGTGGCCTAGAACTTTGGCTTGTGTGTCTTGGTAAGATGTGTGGCTGAGAAAGCCTGACCATGTCCGTCGAGGGCACAAGACGTGGTCAGTGCTGGGATCTCACTCCGCACTGCACAAGGTTGGTCACCCTGGATAAGGACCTGAGGGATGCAGGTTCATCTCTGCCTCGGGCTCACTGCACGGGCTGTTTGCCCCAAATCTGCACCAAGACCTCACAGCTGGACTTACTGAGTCCGAAATGTGGCCAAAATGAGATGTTTGCACAGCAGTTCACACTGGCAGGTCCTGACCTCTGGTCAGCATCCTCTGGCCTTTGCAACACTTCAGGCAGGGAAGAGCAGCAGCATCCTCCCCTGCATCTGTCTGCTCCGTGGGCAAAGGCAGGAGGCTGGCAGGGAAACGGCCTCTCACTGGTTTGGGGGAATGTTTAATTACCAGCTTCCACAGCCAGTGTGTAGCTCCTAAACTGACGGTGTGCCTCGGCTGTGAATTTGCCCAGAAACGCCGGGGTGGGTATAGGTTTGAATAAAATCCCCAGCTATGTGTACACCCAGGGCATTCAGCCATGCATAAATACCTCCTGTAGCATATGCTTGTGCTACAGCAGAGGATGCTAACTCAGGGCTGGAGGGAACCATTCGTTTCCATGAGTTATAAGATCATATCTGGAAACACCTCTAACAAGCCAAGATGAGCGCGGCAGCGGAGCTGGCGCTGGTCCCCGGCGCGGGCTGTTTGCACACACCAGTAATGATGGGAACAAGCGGCTGTTCAAGGGGCTGATCAACATCAAACCATCGAAATTAAAGGCTGAGGAGAAGCAGAGCCATAAACATTTATTGCAACACTCTGCATATCATCAGCTGCTGATTTGGAGGCAGTGGAAATGTGCAGCTGAAATAATAGGATTTATCGGAGTCGGAGATGAACTGTCCTTGAGGGATGGCTGTAGAAGGGAAACAATGTGCCATCTCCAGCACAAGGCCGTTCCTAAAATACAGCAAGGGGGTGGGGAGGTGGGCTGTTGCCTTTATTAACATGAATCTCTCACCATTTTAGAGCCCACACCAGCCATCAGACCCAACTGCAGCTGAATGAGGAAGCCAGCTTGAAGACAATGTGCTGGAATATCCCAGAGGAGTGCAAACCAGAATTGTGGTCTCTAAACGCTGAGTGTGTAATTTGCTGGAAAGCTGACACCCTTTCTGCTTCATCTTGGTGTGTTTTCCACTTGTTTGATCCCCTTTATATTTTTTGTCTCTGTTCTTCAAACAGAAGCAGCAAATCTAGGAATTTCTTCAGCTGCGCTCTCTTTGCTTCCCGTTTTTGTTTTTTTTCTGCTGCTTTGCTAACACAACTCAAGTTCATTAATAATGACACCGACAGTTTGCCTTTTAAAGCAAACTCCATCTCCTGTCACCCACCAACGCGATGGAACCCCACCTTTGGAGGGGAAACACAGCTGCTGTGCTCCCCCCAAACTGCGGGTTAAGGCAGGAACCAATGGCACTCAGAGCTCAGCTGCTGTAATCAAATTGTCTCCTGTCACCTTGAGCACCCTGTAATGCTCCTACAGCTAACAGGCTGGGAGGAGGAGAGCGCTGAGAAAAGCAGTGTCAGAAGAATGTAGGAAGAGAATAATTTGATAGATTTTTTTAGGGTTGGGGGTTTTTTTGTGGGGTTTTTTTTTTTTTTTTTTACATTGATCTGAAAATTGAAGTTATGGATTGTTTTTTAAAAGGGAACTTCAGAAAAAAATCCCTCTCTCTCTTCCTCCCCCTCTCTCTCTCTTCCTACCCCCTCTCTCTCTCTTCTCGAAGTGATCCCAGGGAAGTATTTCCAGGCAAGAGTCTCTGACTTACAGATCATCCAAGGTGTTTTATGCACATCAAAGTACCTAATATTTGAAACAGGAGAAAAACTCGACTTCATCAGATTTACCAACAAGTTAGCTTTGGCTGCATCGAACATCTGCTGCAGGGCCCATGGAGAGGAGCTGTCTTGTACCTCTCCTGAGAACTTTTGGGCAAGGCTGGATGCAGGAAGTTCACTGCTGTGACAAACTGGCCCTAATTTGCCCTCTGAAAAGAGGGGGCAGCGTTACAGCTAACCTTTTGTCAACACTCTGTGGCACCGACAGGACAAACCCGTTTGGATCAAGGCAAGAGGAAATGCAATGCTGTCAGTGTCCCATCCGAGACATCCCTGAGAGCCCCAAATTTAGTGCACCGTTCACACTTCATTGGTCTCTGTACTCTCCCCTCAGCACCAGCAGCTCTGATAAGACAAGCCTCCCCGGGAGCCTCTATCCCATTTTTCTTGCTCAAATGGGTTGCAGAAGGGACTTGCTTTTGTTTCCACCAACACAAAGCTGAAAAAACCCTCAAAGCTACATCCGTATGGGAAGTGGGTGGTTGGAGAAAAATGGGTTTCCTGCTGCTTTGTATGTCCTAAAGCCTATTAACTGGTACTCTGTCTCTACCACTTCTTGTTTTGCCTGACAGGTTAAGCCCGCGTTGGCTTGATGAGACGTTAGTGGCAGAACTTTTCCTGTGCCAGCCTGACACAATTTCCACACCCACAGTTCCGATGTCCCCGATTAGCTGCTCTTGAAGGCACCATTGGAAGATGTTGCACCACATCTCCTCACTGAGACCTCGAAGGGACCCTGTAACCCTCTGAAGATTGCTGTGAGCTATGTAGAAACAGAACCGGTTTTCTCTGTGTTGAGAAGGCGGAGTGGGGGAGCGGGGATGTCTAAGCAGAGATTTTTCTCCCTGTTCAGCTGCTTCAGGCATTTGGCTTCTTGCTGCCCAAGCTCCTCTATCCCCAGTAGTGAGAACTGCAGCCCTCGTTTCTTCTTCTGGTCCACAAGCAGCTTTCTTCTGCTGCACCTCCTAACAAAGATCTGTTGGTAAGTGCACCTCAGCCTGCTTCCCCCTACCTGCCCTGACCTCTACTCCGTCCCACGACAAGGAAACATAGAAAATGGGAATGCTAACACTCCTGCAAATGCAAGAAAAGGGACTTTTTCAGTGTGGCTTCACATCTCAGGGTTGTTCACGAGCCATTTTCAGCACTTCAGGCTGAAGGGCTTTTGAAAATCAACGCTCAGGCAACCTGCCCAAAAATGAGGGATCAGTAGGTTGGTGTGGGGGAGGCGCAGGTGATGGAGGAGCAACGGGAGAGTGCCTCCAGCGTGTGATCCCCCATTGTGCCTGAATCCCTAACCCTAAACACATAAATCAAACCTTGCTCGGGGATCAGGCCTGCAGGCGCACTCTGTTTGATCCAGGAAGGCTCACTTCAGCAGCAGCTTTTGGAAAGACCGTGCCAAGGCTGGACAATGGGAAGGGCTGCTGTGTGTTTCTGTTACCATTGACACATTTGCCCCATTATTCACGGCTGGTCTGCATTTTGCTTCCTCTTGGTTCCCAGCCTAGTTTTTCACTGGGTTTTCATGCCTTTGAGGCAAGCAGCGCTGAAATGGTGCCAGTCCTTTGTCAAGAGCCAACTGGGCATACCCTGGGCTTTAGTTTTTGCTGGTGACAGTCCCAAGAGATGGTGTCTTCTGGTCCTCCATCGTCTGTGTCACCTCTCCTCTCTGCTGTCCAGGTCACTAATCAATTTTTACATCTATTAGCTGATTTTTTTTTTTTTTTTTTTTTTTTTTTAAGTAGACATTATGGGAGAGTAGGGGTCTCAAAGACAAGTGTTAGGAAAACTTGCCCAGATCTTTTTCTGCCATCTTCTTGCAGCACCAACTGAAGTGAAAGGTTATGTTATATGAGCTCACTTTTAATCAGGTAATCCAGCTGGGAGAGAGCAATACCCTAACAATTCATTCAGGATTAAATAAAAGCTTCTGGCAGTGCCTCTCACCATCCATAAGACACTCACTGTCTCTGCTGCAAGTTGGAGTCTCTTCTCTGCTGGGCAGAATCCCCCAGGATGGCCAAGCACTGGGACAATGCCCATAGCAGGAGCCACTCACTTCTCAAGGCATCTTTATCCACTCAAACAACACCAACTGGGGCTTTACCTTCTGTTTATGCAGCAGAACTGAATGAAACCCAGTGCCCATCCTTCCCAGCATCCCATCTTTCCCCATGCCTTCGGCTTTGCACAGGTGCCCTGGAAGCAGAGCAGTGTTGGACACGGTGAGTGGGAAACACAACTGCCAGTAACGGGTCCTCAGAGATTTCTGCCCAAATTGTGGATTTATTTGACTTGTCCCAAGACACCATGAAGCCTGAGGGCCAGGAAGAGAATGGTGCTATGGGGTTCTCCTCTGAAATGACCCACCTGAATCCAGGCACACGTCCAGTCAAGTCAGGCTAGAGTTTCTCCAGGGTGGTTTGGTCACTGCTGGAGCTGCCAGCTGTGCAGGGGGACAAGGGGAAAGATTTGCTTGCCTTTCCTCCATAAAGGCCCCACTTGGTGTGTATCCACGTTGCTTCTTCCCTGAAATGCAGTGCCAGGAAGGTGTTGCTGCTCTCCCAGTCACAGGCATGAGGAAAGCGAACTGGCTGTCCTTGGCATTTGATATAAGGCTTTCCACAAACACCAGCTAATGGGAATTCCTCAGTGGTGTCCCTGGGAGCTTCAATATTGGATGTCAAGGCAGACTTTTGTCTTCTCAGCAGGCAGTTGGACCCGATGTGCTTAACCCTTTTCAGCCCGAACCAGAGGGCGAGGGACTGAGCATGGCAGAGCCTCAGAGCGGGCTGGGGTCCTGCTCCAGCTCCCTGCCGTGCTTGGCTGCTCCATGCCCTGGCCTCAGCTGCGCAGCACTGCTGCTAACTCAGTGCGCGTCCAGCTTTGTTTTATTGTCAAGGTGCCTCGGAGGATAGGGATCCAGGAGGATTACCGAATGCTCGCAACTTGGAGCTGGCAGGGACACGGGGCACGGGGCACGCTGAAGGGTTTTGCTTGTGCCGGGCGAGAGCAGCTGTGGGCAGGAGTGGGTGAGCGGGGAAGTTACCAGAAGAGAAATAAGGAAACAAAAGGCGGGTTCGGGCAGGGGGGGTATGTTTGCATGGGGGAGGGCGGGAATTTCTTTTCTTTGTCGGAAAGTCTAAAGTGCCTTTCTTTAGTGCCTCGGTCGCTGCATGGGGCCTTGGTCAATAACATTCCTCCCTCACCCTGCGGAAGGAGACGGGCCAAGCAAGACACGGCTGAATGAAATTCCTCTCACCTCACCCCGTAAACATCCCAAGAGTCTGGCCCCATTATGGCTGGGTACAAAAGTCTGGGTCCAAGGCCGAACAAAAGGATGGGGAAGAAAGTGCAGGTTGCCAGGGCAACGCCGTCCAGGCTGCCTGGTTTTATCAGCAAGGGGCCTGGGTTTTCTGCCTGAGTTACGGGAATCTGAGGCAATTTATTTCCACCGCAAGACAGAGGCTTTAGAGGGCAGCATGGTGAGGCTCCGGCTTCGCCTTTGGTGTTCGCAGCAGGGCAGGTGAGGTGGGAGCTGCCGGGTACCCTGACAGCCGGCAGCATCCCCGGAGGCACGGGGGACACCCAGGGAGTCTCCTGCCAAGGTTAACACAGGGTGGTGACCCTCCAGGGGCTCTGTCCAATCTGCCCTTACAGGGTGTGGGCTCTGCCCCAGCCTCCCTTACAGCACGGGGAGTCTGCTCATCCCATCTCCCTTGACTGAGGATATACTTCTCCCTGCTTGGGGATCCCAGTACGCTGGCAGGCTGGATTAAATTGGGGAAAACTGGTCTTTTAGTAGCTTGACAGAGGGGGCTTTACAGTTTAATTCAGACAGGCTTTGTTATTTGCCTTCCAGGTGAAGGCATGGAAAAGATGCCTTATTTCTAGGCCCAGTGTTGTCTGCACCAGAGAGGATCTGGTTCACTCCCAGAGAGCATCAAAGTTGCCTCTGACAAGCCTGGATTGCAGTGGGAACATCTGGAACCCAGTGCCTGAGGGTCAGAAGAAGCAGGACTGCCAGGTCCCCCAGCACAGTGTTTAGCAAAGCTAATGCAAAACCCTAAAGCTCCCTGAGATCATGAGGACTGGATCTAGGATGTGTTGGCCTCACATTGAAAGGGATGAGTTCAGCTCTGGGAAATTCAGTTCCAGCTGGATTCATGTCCTCCCCTACCAGTTTTTGTGACAAGAAACAGAATACAGTATGGACAAAATAGCAAAGTCAGGGCTGACCTAAATCTTAACAAATGGTGTTATGACACATGGGAAAATATCACTCAGGCATCCACTCAGCAGAGTGGCTCTATTGGGTAGCAAAGATGAGCATGATGTGGCTCCC
Source organism: Hirundo rustica (assembly GCF_015227805.2). Classification (NCBI taxonomy): domain Eukaryota; kingdom Metazoa; phylum Chordata; class Aves; order Passeriformes; family Hirundinidae; genus Hirundo; species Hirundo rustica. Next base: position 3,984,809 of record NC_053461.1, on the reverse strand, counting down.
ATGGGTGATAATGCTGGGTGTAGGGTCAACATACAAGATAGGGAATGAAAAAGCCTGAATAGTATAACAAAATACGATACAGAAGTCAGACACGTTGATGTGTTACAGCCAAGACAAGCAGGTATTTGTTTGGTTTCTGAACAAACCGAAACACCGAGATGCAGGTGTGATGGCAAGGTTTCCAGAGCAGAAACTCTTGCAGAAGAGAAAGAGCCACACTGAATGTTGTGAATGTAGTACCCATCCCTGGTTTTTGATGTTTTTACTGTGGGATTTGGGGAGTGTGTAGGATGGGTGAGTAGCATGCAAAGACCTGGGAAAAAAACCTTGCAGGCCAGCTCGGTTAAACGGCTGGAGCAGAACCAGCTCAGCAGGCCATGGAAAGCATTCGGCCGAGACAGCCGGCTCATCTCAATTCATCTAGACAAATTTCTAGACAAATGCGCCAAGCTGTGCTCAATGGAGTGACAGGGAAATTACTAATTAAACTGAAGATGACGGGATTAGTGGGAAGAAATAGAAGTCGGGCACAGAAGCTGTACCTCTGGACAGAGGCAGTAGCAGGCTAGACAGAGCTCACTACTGGAGTTTCTCTGGAATCGATCCTGGGATTGATCTTGTTTATTCTCCCCATGAATGATGTTGTCATAAGAAGTGGAAGCGCTTAGGTTAAGCCAGCTGATGACGCAGAAGGGGGAGGCATTGTGAATACAGAGGAGACAGGAGATCAAACAGAAAGCAGCAGACAACCTTGAGCACGGAGACACAGGAACGAGTTGAAATTCAAGAGCACGAAATGCAAGACTAATCACAGGGTTGGGGTTTTTTGTGCTAGACAGGGAGTGTGTCAGTTGGACATGACTGAGGAGGAGGTGAACTTCGTTGCAGCAGTCATGGGTGATTATGAACCGCCAATGAGCTAAAGGCACAAAAAGGCGAACGAGACCCAAGGGGTTTGGGATATTGCCAGTAGAAGCAGGAAATTATTAATAGCATTTGCAAAGTACTGACAAGACTTCATCTAGCATTGGGTAGGAGTCCTGGACAGGTAGGCTGATTTGTTGCCAGAAGCAGTGCAGGAAAATTCTCTGAATGTGATCAAGAGACCGGAGATCCTGTTTCGCAAATAAAACAAAAGATAGAAGGAGTTATCTTCTCCATTGGTCTGCTAGTGATATCCAAGCACACCACAAAAACTCAGGAATTAGAAAGCGAGGATCCTGACAACCCCAGACACCCCATGTCCCTGTGTGCCCCACCCACCTGAAACCACCTGAGCTCTTGCCCTCCACGGGATCCCTTTTGTAGAGAGACCCTCTGCACACTGCTCCTTCCCCCTCCTCTCCTTCGTGCCTGGAAACTGATCCCCACTTCAACTCTAAACAGGCAAAAAGAAAAGGAAAGCCTGTAGACTGGGTCTTTTGTACAGCAAAGCAGCTTAGGGGCCTCCCAGGGACTTGCAGCTTGTAAGAGGGAAGGGCTGGGAGATGGAGGGAGGTAGGGGGTGGCTCTGCTCTCCTCCACAGACAGTGAAACTCAGACCTGCTTTTGGTCTGCTCCTGGCAAAGTCTTTTTTGTCCACCTTCCTTCCTTTCCTCCCCCCTGCTTGACATTGTGGATCAGCTTTTGGGGGACTAGGATCTTTTCAGTTCCTGCAATGGATTTAATTCCTGAAACGTGTGTCCTGTTCCCCACTCTCATGCTGAATCAGGAAAGCATTCACCAAAACAAAAGCGAAATCTCCCTCCTAGGGGCAATCAGGAAAAAGGGTCCCTGCAGCGGTCTCTGGTTTGAAGACAAAAGGTTCCTTGGGCTATAGACAAGAGGGTTAGTGTCACCATGGATTATAGAAACAGCTGTGGAAGAAGGATTAGCCACCACCTGTGTGACAAAGGCCACAGGTCTCCAGTCCCAGGGCCAGCAGGACGCATGGCAGATGATTTGCGCTACCTGTCTGCCTGAGCTTGGCTCTCAAGGTGCTTTCTTTATTTTCAACTTGCCCCCCTCAAATGCAAAGGCTAGGAAGAGACAGATTTGCCTCGACTCAGGCTTGGACAATCTCAGCCTCTTTTAATTTGGATTGACCACTTCCCTCTTTCCTGCAGCCCAACCCCTCTTTGGCTGTGGGCTGTAGGACATGTCTTGGTTGGAATGGTTGGAAATGTCTGAGCACACTCAGGCAGAGCAATGTTGGGTACGGGGCAGGAACAGACGCTGCTGCTGCCACCCAGGCACTGAGCTGCTCCTCCTGCAGCAGCTTGGTCTGCCATGGGACACTGGCTTTATTAAAGCCTCTTGACCTGAAGGGAAATTGCTACACCTTTTAAGTGCTCTGTAATGTCCTACTTGTTGGTGTGTCCATGCAGCACTCCGTCCTTTTAGCCCTTCTGGGCTCAAGCTTCGTCCTCTGCAAAACAGCCATAGTGTAGACCCGTCCTCTGGCAGGGAACTTGAAAAGCTAAAATCATTACCAGTTTTGAGACATTCAGCTGTTTTAGTGAACTCTATTGAAAAGCTTTTTAGGAGACTAATAATCCTACCTCCCTAGCAGAGATTGAATAATGTGCAGTAAATCCTGCCTCAGGCTTTGTGCACTGAACAACACTGTGGAAAAACCTTGTGAGAATTTTTGCTAACAGTGCAATGTCTGTCCTGTGCGTGGGATGAACGAGGGTCCCCTGGAAAATAGCTCAGCTGTGGAATAAACACTAAACTTGCTGCAACCAGATTGTTTTGGGCAATTTCATGTATATATGCATGTTTTGTTCTGTACCAGTCACTTTTACAGTCCTTTTTGTCAAAAAGTTTTTGGGTTAAATTTTCAACAATAAACCTCACCAGTAGGGTAATCCAGCACTGGAACTGTCTTCCCAGGAAGGCTGAGGGGTCTCCATCCTTGGAGATACTCAGAACCTGAGGAGATGTGGCACAAATCAACCTGCTGGAGCTGGCGCTGCTTTGAGCCAGGTGGTCGGATGTGGTCTCCAGAGGCTCCTGCCAACTTCAATCGTTCTTTAATTTTTAAAAAGCTGTAGAAGGATGATTTAGTCTCTGAATGTCGGGACACAAGGTTTGCCATGGGAACTGACAATCCAGATGCAAAAGCACGGAGCCTGCAACCCCTTGAGCTGAAGGCTAGGAGAAACCCTGCTACCCACAGAGCATGAAAAGCCTCTTTGCTTCTTCTATTCAGCCAAGAGAAAAAGACAGTAGTGGTGGCCTGAATTATGGCACTTTGGGGTTTTTCCTGTCACTGACAATAACGAGGGGCAGCATTAGTTTCCAGGCAACTGATTTGGTGTCTTTCCAAAGGCCTCTGGCAGTGGGGTTTCTGACTGAGGACCCTGTTTTCTTTCCTTCCCTTTGTAAGCATTAACTTTCACCTAAATTGCACTCCACTCTCCTGGTTTCAGGTTTTTTGACATGCTTGCCTTTGATTTTCAGATCCTCAGCGTTCTTTTTTAAACACGGGCTCTCCTCGTGGAAACTCCCAAAGTGGGTGGATCTGCAGGGGCAGCAACACCAAGAGAGTGTGGCAGAGATTAAAAACTGGGCAGGTGAGGGTGGCAGAAGACACAGCATAAGGTACAGCCACAGAGAAGGGCATGTGAACTTGGTGTTTCTTGTAATCTGGAGTGATAAGAGTAAAGGAGAAATACTGGGGAACTGGGATCAGCACACAACTTTGACAGACCTTCATGTCTGCACACCTAAAAATGCTACAAACCACTCAAAACAGATTTATCTGAACTTAACCAAGTCCTCACCTTGGATGGTGGTGCTGCTGCAGCAGTTCCTAAGGCAAGAGGCACCCACGATGTTGCTAAATGCCACAGCGTATTCCCTGCTGAAACTGTGGCTACCTCACTGCTGAGCCTGCAGCTTCTGAAGGAGAATAAAAGCATCGGTCTTTACCAGATAAAGCTCAATAAAGCTGGGTATTTCCAAGAACAAAGGAAATTAAATTCTCCAGACTGCACTGTAGAAGTGACCCCCAATGTTCTGTGGCCCAAACCCGTGTAGAATTGTAGATGTAATTCTTTTAGGCATAGAGACTTGACTTCTTAGAATCCCAATCTTTTTCCTGTAACTTTACTTTTAGTCTTTAAAATGGAAAATTCCAGAAGAGAAGGAGAACTTACAGGTTTCTAGAAATATCAGGGATCAGCTGTTTCCTAGCAGAAGGCAAGCCAGGAGCCAAAGGTGACCCCGGTACAGGCTCTGCCCTCACCAGCCAGGGCCCTCTTGGGTTACACTCATGTCCTGGGAAGAGGGGGAACTGGAGCTGGGAATCAGAATGTTCAGATCAACCCCAGGGAAGCAGCAAACATACCATTTCATACAACATGAAATGAGATCCAACAGGGAAGGGGAGAGGGAAGGTGGAGGGGGATCCATTATTCATGAAGGCAACAGTAGTACAACAGAGCTTGCACAGACCCATGCAGCGCTGGATAAGGTTACAGCAGAAACAAGGGTTGGTAATGGTATGCCAAAGCTCTGCTTCTTGGGTGTAGAAAGCAGAGAGGCATTGAGTCCTTCTTTTTCCCTTCCCTTCCCTTCCCTTCCCTTCCCTTCCCTTCCCTTCCCTTCCCTTCCCTTCCCTTCCCTTCCCTTCCCTTCCCTTCCCTTCCCTTCCCTTCCCTTCCCTTCCCTTCCCTTCCCTTCCCTTCCCTTCCCTTCCCTTCCCTTCCCTTCCCTTCCCTTCCCTTCCCTTCCCTTCCCTTCCCTTCCCTTCCCTTCCCTGCAGATAATGCTCTCCTGGGGTATATGACATCAGAAACAAGCTTCCTTGGAAAGCTCTATTCATGGTCCTTTGAGGAAGATTTGGGAAGTTAGGAACCTGTAGAGCACAGGAGGAGGGAGAAGCAGACCCCAGAGAGATGGCAGACAAGTGAGATCAGAGTTCTCCTCCTCCCACCAAGGCTGATCCTGATTTTCCTCAACAGGGAGACCTATCAGGGCTTCGTGCTTGTCTCAAATAACAGCACATGTTTGCTACGGCTCTATGGTTTCTCACAAAGCAATGTGCTATTTTGTTTTGTTGGGTTTTGTTTTGTTTTTTCTGCTTGCTGCTTTCTCTTTCTTCTCCTTGCAACCAGAGCTGCTGGCTCCTGTCTGGCGGGCTGGCTGTGGGACACCATTTGCAGGTGGATGGGTGAGCAGGTACCTGTGTAATGCTGACTGTTACAACATGGAGGACATATCCCAGCAGCTGTCCTGAGGAATTAAACATCCCTGATTGTTCGGACAGGAAACTGAGCTCTGGCTTTGCACTGCTTGGCTTGGAAGCATCCTGAAAGTAAAAAAGCGGGTGAGCCACAGACGTGGGTTGATTTGTAGAAGAAGAACATATATATATATATATATATATATTATAGCTCGTGGTGGCATCACCTGCAGTGGTTTCTGGGGCTACTTAAACTGTGTACGATGGGCTAACTCTAGCCCTTCTTTCAGGCAATAGTGGTGGCTGTTACCTGCATCACTGTTACTGCTGGAACTCAATCAGGTGTGTGGGGCAAGGAGGGGATTGTTTCCTGGGCACTTGGTGGTGTGTATATACAACACAGGTGGTAGGTAGGACAAACAGTGGGGGCACTTTGCTTAAAGTGGTACATTCCTGCTCACCTTTTGGTTGATGTGCAGGGGAGAGGCAATGGGGAGAGGATTATCTATTAAAAACACAATCAGATGTGGAATGTGAATATGGATGGTGGGCTATGATCCAGGGGAAAAAAAAATCGACCACTCACTGCAATGCTTTTGTTTTGCCTTGAATAGAAGCAGATCAGAAATCCTGGAGGTAGTAGAAAACGAAGTATTTCCTATCCTGGGCAGCTTGTGCAGGGCAGAAATGTGTGCAGGCTCGTGCAGTGAAGGTGATCCCTCCACTCAGCAGCTGAGGAGGCAGCAGCAGCTTTCGCCAGTAAGCTCACACGGTGGCCCTGGGACTGTGACACCCCTCTAGGGGCCACTTTGATGGACTAGTGCACGGGCTGAATCAGGCCCTTGTGCAAAAAGAGCTCCTCCTCAGCTGAGGGAGGCTTTGCAGGATCAGACCCTGCTGGTGCTGCAGGAGGTGCTGACACCAAATCAGTGCATGTCATCGCCAGGCTGTGCCTGGAGGGATGTATGGCTTGAGCACGCTGACTTGGACCGTGTCCCATGTATAGTACTAGGGCTGCCAGGCACTGCAGCCAGAACATTTAGTGCTCACCTGGAATACATTGCATGATATATTTAGAATGCCTTTTTTTTTTTTTTTTTTCATTGTTTTTAATTGCATTCAGCTTTTTTGATATTTCTGCCGGTGGTCGGCCACATGGTTTTGCAAAATAAAGCCACCATTGAGCAGCATGTGGGCCCTGTGTCTGCCTGTGAGCCACGTCCCATCTGGCTGTAATTACTAGCTTCACATCAGCAGAAGAGTGTAATATTTAAACATAAATGTTTGATGTTTGCACAGCAAACCTCAGGATGGAAAGCTCTTGATAATCAGCCTGCAGGGAGGAGGTGGGCTTGCTGCAGGTGAGCACAGAGGTGTGTGGGATGTAGCAAGATTTTGTGGGGTTTTATGGGGATAGAGAGAAGAGCAACACAGAATTCAGAAGCCCTTCATGCCTCGCTCTGGGAAGAAGCCTCACACAACATGGTAATACTCATTCTCAGGCAGGTGGGCTACAAGCCATGTGGAGCAGGGTGGTGCAGGACAGATGACCCTGCCAGGGATCTCCCATCTCATCCCACTCAGAACATGAAAGGAGGTCACTGAAGCTTGCAAAATGGTAGAAGAGCTCCTGAAATCAATACAGGCTCCTTGCCCTGAGTAGTAGCCATCAGGATGGATAAACACCCTCCTTAGGTTTTAGCAGCTCAGGCACCAGCTGTGCCTGGAGGGCAAGGAGCTGGAGCCAAACTCACAGAAACATGGACAACCTATTACACCGGCCCCCCAGAATTAAGATTGAGACCACGGCAAGCATTAGCCACCTTCTCTGGCAGAGATAAGACCCAACCCACAGCACCCTTCCAAAGAACCTTCCCCTGCTTGTAGTGGACACAGCGTGAGATCTCTTGTGCACGGCACTTTGCTTCCCTGCCCTTCAATCCCAATCCTTTGGGGAAGGAAAACAACAAGCTTGTACTTCACCCTGCTCCAATTGGGACGACAAGTGAGAAAACAGCTTCATCTGCTCCCAGGCACCTCTGGAAGGTGACAGACACGTGCTGCCTGCAGCATCCTCTGTTTAGCATTTAGGTCCAAGCACGACCCTGCACACCCAGCCAAATGAGCGTCCTGCAGCTGCTGGCCCCTGTGCCACCTCCTGTAGGGTACACAGCGCCCTTGCTTTGTTCCTGACAGAGAAGAAAATCCATGCCTGGAGATGGCTTTCATTCATAATGCCATCATGGGGCTAGCAGCTGGCTCTCCCTGAGCTTGTCCAGACAAGGTTCAACCTGTCACAACTTGTCATTTTATAAGTGCAGGAGGCTAGAGCCTAGGATAACAGGATAATAATAGGATAACAAATGCCTCCTCACTGTCTCAGGGGGTTTGGGGACCTATTCCCTGCAGCTTGCAAACCCAAGGTGAGCCAGCCCTACTGTCGTCACTGCCTCTGAGGAGCATTGCTCATCTCGACAAACTTTAAAGCTGCATCCTGACAGACCAAAATAAATCAATCAATAAATAAATCGTCCATCTCGTCGACTGGATTCTGCAGTTTATTTCCTCGGCGCTGATGAAAAATAGTTGGATGCTTAGTAGCTTCATGAGACTAATTATGATAAACGGCCCCATCGCTGCTAATATCCGGACATTAATTCCCAGATGGAGCTGCAGAAAATGTCAGGAATGGAAATGTCAGCTCTCTAAAAGGACCTGGCAGGTATTGAATTGGGGACTGGAACGTCAGCAGAGGAGGGAGCAGGGGGAGATCTGGGAATTAGCAGGATGTCGGTACATATTTGGAAGCTATAATTCCTCTCACTTGGTTGCCCAGTTCCTCCCAGCAATGCCACCACCACAGCTTTCTACAGATTTTGCCTTCTCTGAGCTCTGCTCCCTGTACTGAGGCAAAAGATTAGCATTCACTAAGCAGGTGACGATTTCTTTGGGCAGAAGAAGCTCAACCTTAAGATTCAGGAGTCTCCTTCACACTGAGATCCCCAGAAATATCAGCGGCTCTGCAGGATGGACGCACCAGGAATTCCCTTTGTACCGGGTGTGGGGCAGGCAGGCTGAGAGGACACGAAAGGTCACACCCAAACTCTGCTCCCATTGTCCTCTGGGTTTCATATCTGCATTCACATTTACACTGCTACAATTACCAGTTGAATACAAAACCATGATGGAAAATAGCAAAAAAACCCTCTTGAGGGTTTTGTTCTGGTTTTTGGGGTTGTTTGTTTGTTTGTTTGTTTGTTTCTGGGTTTTTTGTTCACCTTCCACAAACAGTTTAAAATAGTGTCTTGTATTTAAAAAACTATTTATGGAGAATATTCCCTGCCAAGTGAGAGGTACTTCAAGAGTAGATGGACCAGCCAGACAAAAGGCATGAATGCCCAACTACTGACAGCAATGTGTCAATGATGGCAGGAAGTCAGGCTGTCACCTGGTGCAATAAATCAGCTGATGAACTAGTTCAAGAATCTCTGTTTTGAAGCCATTTTAAATCAAAAAATGTTGGGTTGTCCTCTCATGGTGCAAAGACATGGATTGGTTCTGCTGCTCTGTTCAGCCTGCTGGCTCAGGCCCTCTTCTGTACAGCATGTGAAACAGCGGTGTTCACATGATGATCTATTCCAGCTTTTGGCAATGCTTTCCAGTGGAAAAATCTGAACAGGTTGGGGATTCCTTGATCAGATGCCAGTTGGTTAAAAGAAAGGCTTTTCACAGGAGTCTGTTGCTGTTTGTCAGCAAAGGCTGGAATTTTTGCTCAAAGCCAGATCATTTCAACATTTACCTGATGAGAGGAGATTTAACACTGAGCCTGGTGGGTCTGGTTCAGACCGCAGACTTGAACCAGAACTCTCCACAGCCCCCGGCAAGTTCTCTTGTAGTAGGGAGCCAAGATGCCTCCATCTCTCACAAAAAGCTTGAAGTTCCTCTGGAAGCTTCAGGGAAATTTTCTAGCCTTTCTATAAGGAAGCAAGTAATGGGGAAGAAGCTGCACCATATTTGCGGTGGAGCTTCAGAGCTCCAAACCTCCTGTGTATGTTCTGACAGATGATCTGTCATCTGCATGAAATCTGGCCATTGATTTGTTGGGACTTCTGAGAAATCTAAGGGTCTAGCTCCAGGGGATTTGGGAGCCAGAGGGTGGGATACTTGGGAGCACCTCTGCCACTAACCCTCCCTGGAATCGAGGTGCCTATAAAGTACATATGGGCTCTTCTGGGAACAATCTCCCAACTTACAGGGAGCTTGCTGGCTGACAGGCTCTTTCTGTTAGCAGCCCCATGGAGAACAGCAGCATTTCGTTTGAGGCAGGTCTGGCCAAATCAGCTGAACCAATTGTGTGGAAATGGCTGCTGCAAGCTCCTCTGCCCACCGCTGCCGAGATCTCATCACTGAGGCTTGTTTATCTTCTCCATCCCCACTGCTCCCTGCCTGCTCAAGCTTGGCCCTGGTAATCCTCACTGTCACCTTCCTCCTTCTGGACAGCCCTGTGCTTTTTGTGTGTCTTTCTTGAGGCAGTAACCTCTGCCTGCAAATTCCCTGGGGAAGCCTGGCTGGTGTGATCCCCAGTGTGAGAGAACACACTGGGGAGTTGATGTACTGTGGCACAGTGGTGGAGATGAAGGATAAAGTTAACTAACAGGAATGTCACTATTGGAGTCAAAGCCTCATTTGCTTCCTGGAGCAAAAACTGGCTGGGAAGTACAGAACTTGCAGCTACAAACTGTTCACTGGTCCCAGCCTGACTGAACTCAAGGTAACAGCCTAGCATCGAGAGCTGTTGAAAGTAGCAGGAATATAATCTGCCTTGATATCACCTCCCCAGAATCAACCTGCCCCTTCAGGAGAAGTGCTGAGGAAACGAGAAGCCAGATCTTGTCCTGACTCTCCCTGCTTTATGACTTTCTCAGGGTTTTGTGTCTTGGGGTTCGATCTGAGGACTTTCTGTCAAATGTACTGTTAGCATTGTCAACATGTGGTGTTTTACTCTAGATTAATGCTGTATCTTGTGTGTGGGAACACATGTAGGTGTGGAGACAGAGAAATCTAGGGCCTTATTCTCTAGTGGCCTTGTGCTTTAAAGATCATTTACACCTTCAGCAAAATGTGTGTGGGGTGGGTATGGAAACACTGCTAAATCTGATGGGGCCTGCCACCCACGGTAGGGGGTAGGTGCAAGTGATGGAACAAAACAACCAGCACATCATCTCCAAGGTCCACAGAAGTCGGGATTTTTGCTATTTTATTCTTCCTCCCATAACTAAGGGAAGGCTGCTCTCTGTAGAAGCGAGTTTTGGTGTGATACGGGGTTTTCTGGGCTATTGGATTGGGATAGATGCAGGAGAGCCAAATGAGTGAAAAGAAAGAGCGGATCAGGAAAAGTGGCTCCAACAGCTCAGATCGTGTACAAGAAAAGCTGGGCTCTTCAGTCAGAAAAGAGTCTCAGAGACAGAATGGGCCACTAGCATGTTTCACATATTTCTTCTTTCCAGTGCCAGCTCACATCTTAACACCTACTGAAAATGGTTTGATTCTCATGTCTAGTAAGGGTGTGAAAGGAGAGTTCTCTCCCTCCCTGTGAATTCAGAGTCTGCTAGCCTTTGCTCATGCTTTCACTCCAGCGGTGTGACAGGACACAGGGAGAATGGTGCATTCCTTCTTCCAAAACAGCCTTGCACTAAGGAAAATACTGGGTAAGTCACTGACCAGTGTGTTTCAGTAGGGACTCAGGAACCTCTTCTTGGAGAACTGTTTTCTTGGGAACTCAGCATCGAATCTGTGACCTCAAAAGAGCCCATGGTAGAAAAGCAGCACTAGGAAGAACTGTCAGAAGAAAGATAACACAAAACCTTTTGTGCTGGCATGGCCAGGGACAGAATCACAACTCAGACTGATAGGAGAAGGTGAAAACACAGAGATGCTCAGCTGTGCCACCCATTACCACTGCCACTTTGAACCTGCCCTTTGCAAGTGGGTAGGTAACACATTCCCCTGCCTGGTCTTCCTGGGCTAAAGGAGCACCCATGGAAGCAGGACACAGTGCCAGCACACCCTGCTGCAACAGCTGGGTGCAGGGCTCTGGAGAGCCAGAAAGGCCTTTGGAAGGCAGGTCAGGGAATGGATCAGACATGGCAGCACACAGAGAGCAGGTGGCTCACACACCTGTTTGCTTTCTGCCCTGGCCCAGTGGGTTTGTGAAGGCCCAGCCAGTCGAATCAGTGGGTCTTTCACCTCCTGACTTGCTGAACCATTTTGTGGTGAACTTTGAAACGAAGCCCAGCTGACCACAGGAAGAGCAAGACCTGCTGTGAATCCCAGCCCACTGCAGGGGAGATGAAGCCAGCATGAAACGGATGCATAATTTTCCTATGCAAAGGGCAACGGGGCTCCACCATTGTTTCCTCTCAATCAGAGAAGCCATCTGGGATGTGACTCCAGGGAACTCCAGCAAGAGCTGTAATTATATCAAACATAATTGAGGCAAGCCAGCAGCGCTCCTTACTGAAATAAAATGATGAGGCCAGCAATATGACAGAGGACATACACCTGGGAGTTTCTCCAGCATCTGCTGCTTTCAGTGGGGCTGGGAGCAGTTCAGCATGGAGTGCAAATCCACCCAGAGACCTCCTTGCTGCATGGGGCTGATCCATGTGAACACCTTGCCAGCAGCTGAGCATTGCTGTGAGGGAGCTTGCTTATCTGGAAAAGTTTCTTCTCTGAGGCTCTGCGTGCTGCACCTTTCTCTGTCCAAACCTCACATCCCCTCACTTGCAAATTTTTGGATGGCACAAATGCATCGCCACCCTTGACTACCAGGCCCTTTACACCTGGCAGATACCCAGGCAGGGAGAGGAACCAGCGCTCTTCACCTCCCCATGGCATACCCCCCATCCTGGTGCCTCTTTGCTTTACTCTCTGCCCCCACACAAGGCCTGGTGGACATCCCTCAGGCCAGCCTGCCAGCTGTGTTGTCCTGCTCCTCTGGCCCTGCTTTGTAGGACTTGCACCTCTCCCAGTTGCACAGCTGGGAAGCAGCAGGACTTACTGTCAGCCGGGACAGCAGGCATTGGGGTCTCAAAAGAGCTACAAAGCAGCTCCTGCCCATCCACTGCTACAACTCTCCTCCTGCAGGAGCTTCTACTCATCTCCTGTTTCATCCCTTCCTCCTCCTCCTCTGCCCTTTGTACTCCTTCACAGCAGATCTCTTATGGTTTGGGTTTTTTCTCTTTAAATCTCTTCCTCTCTGCTTTTCCACCTCCTTCCTCTCCCCCAAAATAATCCAAACCTGTTCTTCCTCACTCCCCCGCAGGGCTGGCAGTGCTTGTCCCTTCCCCACCATTCCCTCCGTGGGGGACCAGCTTGTTGGGACCTGTTCAACAGGATTCGATGCCACTTCTCCTTCTGCAGGGATGACATGTTCTCCAGGGTGAGTAGTTCCCCATCCCCACCCAACACTTTTAGCTCAAGACTTTCATGGGTACACAGGGTTGATTAGACAAGCCAAGGTGCAGCTCTACATCAGCACCCTGCCTGTCTCCACTCGTTTTGGGGATGGGATGGAGGAAGAGTCTGCTGGACCTTCCCGGTCAGCGGCCAGCAGGGTTAGCAGCCAGCTGGTGTGGAAGGTGGCACTGGGACAGCAGTAACCCAGCCATCGCCTTCCTCGCACGGGGAATGGGGGCTGTTCCCCGTGGCACTCGGTGGCTCCTTGCTGGGATGCCGAGCATCCGCACCCTGGGCTGGCAGCCCGAGCTGGAAGGCCCGCGTTGGTGGTGGCTCGGTGGCACTGCTCCACAGCCCTCGCCTCTGGTGGCAGATCCGCGTTTGCCCTAGAGTGGTGGCTCAGTGGCGACTCTGAAGTAGCAGGGACGGCTCTGTGGTGTCCCCGTGGTGGCTGGCAACTCAGAGACGCCAGTGGCAACTCCGTAGTGGTGACCCTCAGGTTGCTCCAGGGGCTCTGCGATGTTCCTGCGGCCGCAGCTGAAGTGGCCCCGGGAGCTTTGCGGTGTCCCTGCGGTGGCTCTGAGGCGGCAGCGGGGGCTCTGCACAGCCCCGCGCTGGCAGCTGCAGGTTGGGGCAGACCCCGCTCCCCCCCGCCTCGGGCGTGGCGTTGCCGGGCCCGCGCTGCCCCGCGCCTCCTCCGGACCAGCCCAACGACCCGCGCGGGGGGGAACGGCAGCCCCCAGCCGGAGCTTCTGCCCGCCCCTGCTCCCGTGGCAACGCGTGCGGCGCCGGGGCGGACTCGGGTCGGTCGGGGCACACTCGGGTCGGTCGGGGCGGACTCGGGTCGCTCGGTGCGTACCGCCCGCAGGCAAGGCCGGGCACGGCCCCGCCGGCCCCCGGAGCGGGGCTGTGGTCTCCGAGAAGGGGCTCGGGGCTGGGGCGGGTCCCGCCGGGCTGGGCCGGGAGGGCGGAGGGGGCGCGGGTGTGAGTCGTGAGGGAGTCCCCTCGTGCTTTCAGGACGCTGGAAGTGGCGGGCAGGGCCAGGGTTCCTCGGAGCACTGGAAGCGGGGTGACCCCGCCGCTGGTGCACAGGGTGGGCGCCGGGTGCCGCTTCTGGCACCGCCATCTCCACACGTCGCCCGTTAACAGCCCCTGCGCTGCTCCTCCCGCGCCCCGGCGGTCTTTCAGAAATGAAACCAACAAGCAGCGTTTGTTTCATCCGTGTTGCTCTCCGTGAATGTCACACACCCTGTTGGAGTCACGGTGTGAGTGCTTGGCGGGGTGCCCTGCGGCGCCCGCCGCGGCTGTAACCCCGGGCCGTGCCGCTGCGCCCCGGCTGTGAGGAGCGCCGCCGGCCGCCCCCCGCCTGTGCTGCTCCCCCCGCTCCGGGCGGGCTTGCCTGGTGCTTTCCCGTGGGGAAAAGAGTGCACTTAAAAACCCGGAGGAAAATCAATTTTAAAACTCTGCAAATTGTTGGAGGGTATGAGCTGCTATAAAACTCGAAATTACCTTCGACTCTCTTTTTAAAGTAGAAGGGATTTGAAGTATGGGATAATGTTTAAAGCCGTTTGTTGAAGGCGCATCACCTTGTCTGAGCTTATAGTGTATGGCTCAAATTATAGGAAGAGGGGAATTTCTGCATGTTGGTGTCCAGATGGTCTAGTAGCTGGGGTTCTGGCTATGCACAGATAAATAGATTTTAGATAAATACTAGATTTCAGTCTGCGGTTTTGCTTAGGGGTTAGATGATATTTAAAGTGCTATTCTCTAGTTCTGTTGCAATTTTTAGCCATTTTAAACCTTATTTGAAAGAAAAGAGTCCCGTTTGTCAAAGCTTTGGATCAAAGAATTGAAGTAGAGGCAACAGATCAAAAAGCTCATACCAGACGTTGAGCAAGACACGTGGGAGTTTGACTTCTTGGATGTGTAAAGCCTGGATTTACCGAGAAATTGTAATTATAGTTTTACCCCAATGACACAAAGATGCTGTAGCTGCTGTTGTGTCAGCAGTGCCATAAGAATATGCTCTCACTTTGAATAGTTCAATTTAGCATAATACATTGTACCTGGTATATCTAGGAAACACGCTTTTCAGGTGTGAGGGAGCATGACTAAACTAATGCAGAGATAGATGTCTCAGCAGTCAGGGAAAGTTTTTATAGCTAAAGCTGGGACAGCTTGGTGCCAGCCAGATATTTGCCAGCAAAGAACAGGATGATGCTCCCAGGTGTGTAAGGAGGGGAGAAGGGTTACTGAGGAGGGCAGAGAAGCTGATTTCAGGAAGACATCTCACTTACTTGCTATGAGCTGGACTCCTGTTTCTTCCACCTTTGTGCCTCTCCTTGTCAAAGGAGAGCTTCAGTCCTGAGGAAGGTGCTCCAAGTAGGAAAGGATTGAAGGCCGTGGATGTGGCAGGTATCCAGCCTCCTGCCCCCAGAGTGTGACGGGGCACTGGGCACTTTCACTGCTCTTCAGGATGCCTTGGACAGCCAAGGAATCCTTGAGCACAAGCTGTGTGGTAGCATCAGCAACTGCTGTAGCAGAGCTGGCTGAAGGCTTTAACTGCTGTTGTGTGCCTTCTGCAGGATGGAAGGTGATATCACCCTGGCAATCCATGCCAAGCTCTGCCGCCCAGGGATGAGGGTCGGGGCACCCTGGATGGAGGCAGGAGAGGGCAGCCCTAGATCTGCATGCTGCACATTCTTTCTGGGGTGTGGAAAAGCACTTGGTGTTGGAAGCTTGGAAAGAGGGAACTGTTCTGCAGTAAACTTCTTGGCTCAGCAGTTAGGCTGAGTAAAAGAGAGAGGGTCTCTTCTCATCTTTGGAGCCTGAAGACAATTCCTGAGGGGTGGATGGGACCAGCCAAACCACCTAGCTAGAGGCTGAAGCGAGCTCCCCACCATGCTCTGGGAAACTTTGTTGGAAAACCCAGACACATCCCAGCAGCTGGGATGGCAGGAGAGTAGGATTCCCTTTGTGCTTAGCAGTTCTCCCATATCCACATCAGCTTTAGTGCTCTCAGGCAAGCTGTTTTACTGATTTCCTTGGGGAATTGCTGGGAAAAGTTTGGACGCCTGGTTTTGTTCTTTATTTTAAGTGGTGTGTGTCAGGATTTTTTGCAATTGCAAACAGAGGGGCCTTCCCTCTGTGCAGGTGGGAGAGCATGACGGATGTTTCTGATGTGGCCACTGACTAGGGGATGGTTTTATTTTGATGTAAGTGCTCAGGATGGACTTTACAGAGGTGTGAGTGAGTATACAGTGAGCAAAGTAGCAAAGGATTAGGCCTGCTGTGGGCTGGCTTGGTACACTTTTCCCCAATCATGGAAACTTGTCCATCATGGGCAACAGCCAAATTATTTTGGTTCTAGGCAGAGATTGCTAGTCCTGCTAAATTGGGAATGAGTTCAGTCACTCACCCCTACTAAAGGTTCAGATGAACCTTGTGTCTTGAAGCTGGCATCTTTAATTGGATGGTTTTAGGAATCTGGTGGTAAGAGGCAAAAGTACAGCAAGTCGTGTTGGCACACTGGCCCTGCTCCCAAGGAGAGGATGCTCAGGTGACACATCAGGAGAGGCACCGCAGGGTCGTTCCGCCTTGCTGCTGTTCTCCGAGCCAGTGCAGCAGGCACAAAAGAGTCCAGCAGTGATTCATCAGGAATCCTTGGATCTTGGCTGATTCCAATCAGTCCTGCTGGGCTGCTAAAATAGATATGGCCAGAGCATAAAATAGCTAATAAAAACAAAATCCTCCATGGAAAATTCATTCTTCAGGGTGTGAGGTTTCAGTTGCCATGCCAAAGCAAAGCTGAGAGGAGAGAGATTTGAGATTTTCTAGCTTGAAGGAGGGGAGGGGGCATTATTGATCTCATCTCCCAGGTCTTTCCAATCTGTTCGTTTACTCCATTTCACTTAAAAGATTCGCATCATGGTAACCTTGATTTATTATCTGATTTCTTTTTTGATTCAACCTCTCAAAATTGTGCGCTGGCTTGAACCTGCAGTAATAAACCAGCACAGTTATTCCCTCTTATCTCCGGCATGCACGTAATGCTTTCTCTGCTGTACCCGATTCATTCTCACAGACAGGCAGCAAGGTGAAATTTTGAGATGATTGCCCTCTGTCATCAAGAGTATAGAGCGGGCCAAGTTTTCGCTCCATCCTGGAGCAGAGCAGAGAGGGCATGGCAGGAAGGGATCCTGTGGCGTTGTCTCCAGGTCAGGATGAGACTCCATTCGAGTACTGTGCCAGCTGTGGCCTTCAAGACCAGGCAAGGTCTTTCCAGCACTTAGCTGTGGGAAGCTGGAAGACTCCTACTGCAGAGGCTTGGCTACCAGAAGTAAGGAAAGTCCAGGAAAAGTCCTGGTAAGGGCGCAGTAGACAGACCACTAGTCAAGTAGGGCTGGATGAGGAGTCTGGGTCTAGCCCTGAGCAGGAATTGATCAGTAAGCTGTTTTAGCCTCAGAGGACCTTTGAGAGGCACCATGGAGAGCTTTGACTCATAATTTGCAGGAATAAGCGACGCACATGTGTGTACATAATTGTATCAGTGCATGTGTGTGCAGGCTGGAGGGGTTTGTGTCACTTTAGCTGTTCTAATTACTTTCAGTAGTCGTCTCTGTGTTTAGAGAAGCCTAAAATCAAGGGTTGCATTATCCTCTTGCCAGAATTCTGAGAGCTATTCTTAATTGGTACCTCTCAGTGCACAAAGGATTTTATAAGATAAAGTTGTACAGCTGTGATATTTGCCTGGACTTGCATCTCCCAAGGTGGAGGAGCAGAAATTATTTGTGAGCTGAGCAAAAATATCGCCTGCAGGAGGAGAAAGAGGAGAGCTTCTGTCTGTATTTTAATATGTATTAGGTGATGCTTAAACATCTGTCATGAATTATTTAAATGAAAGAGGCAGACTTACACCTGGGAGTAGCTGTGTTGGTATCCTAGGCTGTAGTCTACTCCCACTGGAGTCAAGTGTGACAAGGTTTTTAAGGGATTTGGGTGCAGCAAAAGTAGTACTTCTCTTGTAGTCCCAGTTTACTCAAATTCTCCTGGCAGCTGTTTGAATGCTGCCACAGATCCGGGAAGCCCGTGCTGCTTAAGGAAAGCAGCTTTTTTTTTGTGTATACTGCTGGTTTTCCCACTCCAAAACCCATCTGGAATAATAAAGTGATCTCTTTCTCCAGGGTTAGTGAGCCATTGAGGCAGCCACGTGAGTCTGATGGCCCCCAGGCCGTGAATGCAGCGGTTGGTATCAAATCAGGGGATCGAACCTTCCATGTTACACACTCATCATAGCAAGTCAAGGATATCCAGCACTGTGGGAGGGTGTGGAGGAGTGCCAAGGATACAGTGTGTGACAGGCTCCACGTCTTTCCACTCATAGTAAACCCAGGGTTACGTCACAGCATTCTTCTCCTGAGAAGATGGAGAAAGCAAGGAAGGAATTGAGGAATTTTGTGGATAGGAGCCGTCCCAGTACCAGCAATGAAGCTTCTGCTGATGTCCCTGCTCCAGGAGCCTCCAGTCGCTCAGGGGTAAGTGCAAAGAGCAGTCCTTTCTCCAGCACTGTCCTGAAAGGAAAAGACTGATGGTACAGCTGATGTGGCCATGTATAGGTTTTACCCCAGGTCCTAGCCTGTCCTTTGCTCAGAGGCCTTTGTGCAAGACCTCGACCTTTACAAAGTGAACCTGTGGGGCTTGTCCTGGTCAGAGTTGTGCTGTCTTCCTCTGTAGCCAGTGACAGCACTGTCACAATTGCCTGGGTTTGGGATTGCCAGTATGGCAGGGCAGGCTTGTGGTTGTGACTGTAGGTGATATTTGGTAGTAAAACCCTGATGACTGGCTGCCTAATCAGCCCCCAGTCAACATCCTAAGCTGACATCAGGCCACATGCTGCTGGGAGATCCCCTGCCCCCATGCATTGGGCCAAACTTTTCAGATATTTGTGTCTCTGAGCCTTTTCTGACCGTTGCTCACAGTCTGTTGTCCCTAAAGATCTGGTAAAGTCAGTCTTACAGTCACGCTTTTGCTCTGTACCTCTATGATCCCTAACTCACACTATGCCACGACTGTGCTCTGACACTTCCATCACATTCCAGGGTGCTTCTGCTGGCCCCCGCGTGTCCCAGTCTTTGGTGAACCAGGCAGGCCAGGAGCACCACACCCCTCAAGGTAAATACACTGAGAGGGAACGAGGTGGGGCAGGAAACCGGGCCATAACTGTTAAGCCATAACTTATAAAGTTGCCTATGCTGGGAATTAGGCTGCTGCCTCTAGGTTCACGCTCTGCTTTCATTTTCAGTGCTCAGAAATGGTGCTGAGCTGCTTGAATATCCTGTGAAAAGTGAATTTCATTTAGGGGGGCAGAAAAGTGATCTGGGTGGTGGTAAAACCTTTTCTCCTGGTGGCTTCCTTTTCTCCTGGACATATCTACTTCCCCTAGGGTTCAGGGTGGACTGTGCTGGTGGCTGTGGGAGTTCTGAGCACTGAATTTGCATGTGTTCCTACTGTGCATGGAGCCAGCAGCCTACCTTTCCTGTGAAAATCATAGAATATCCTGAGTTGAAGGGGCCCACAAGGATCAAGTTAAACTGCTGGCCCTACACATGACAACCCCAAAACTGGGACCTGCCTGTGAAAGCTGTATTCAGGATTTAGGTATAGCCAAAATCATGGTCTTCCCTCATTTATTTATTCTGCACCCAGCTGCACCCCAGAGCAGATTGTCTCCCTAGATGCAAGGGCTCTCTGTGTGTACAGAGCTGCTGGTGCCACCTGCTTACAAGAACTTGTGTCGTGGATGCTCAAATATAGGAACAGAGAATGGTTGAAGGTTTGCCAGCACTCTCCTGGCCCCTAAAGCACTCCTGGGGATATGGATCATAGACTGGCAGTGGGTGGGAAGAAAGTGTGTGTGTGAGAGGATTTTAGAGAAAGATGGGAACTGTATATACCACCCTCCTGTGCTTAGATGTGACATTTATTTTCATGAGTGAGGACAAATGACTGCTTCCTCAAGTGAATCTTGACAAGCTAGACTCATCTTTAACAAGTGGAGACAGAGCTCTATTTATGATCTGCTGTTTCTTCAAGGGGGAAGAAGCCATCAGGTTGGAAATGTAAATGCAAATGAAACGCTAAGTATTGACATAAATAGTTGATAGTGCACAAAGTGCCATAATGGATGGTGCCGTGGATTTGGCAATAATAAAATGACTAAATTGGAACAGCTGTGCTCCTTGACAACAAATACAAATCAGGGCCATTCTGTAAAGACCCCAAGTAAGAGATGAGCATGAGGCTAAAGAGCTGCATTATAGGGATTCCTCAAAATTATGTTATGGACCATGCAAGTGTTTAAGAGCACATTCATGCCAGGCTAGCTGCCCTTCCCGAGGGAGGGGAGTAGAGAGGGCAGAGCCAGTTAGTGGCTGTTTCCTTTAGTCTCTAAGCAGACAATGTAGAGCTACAAGGGTTGAGTAAGGGGCCATTTAAGAGGGACAAGGGAATGACTTCTTAGAGGAAGGACCCTTCCTGTACCTAACCATCCTGAAACATTTAGCATTATTGGCTGTTCTGTACAATTGCTTTGAAATCAAGGGTCACATCCATGACTACAGAAGCACATGCAACAGGTGACCAATTGAGTTCAAAGCTTGACATTCAAAATACCCAATTCCAAACCAGAACCTTAAGTTCCTCCTTGATAGAGTGTGAAAGTTCACCAAAGGAAAATCTCTCACTCCACTAAAATCTATTTTTAGTTCAATGCTTAGCTCTGTCTAGGGAATAGTGCTTTTTAAAGCTTGCATGCAATTACTTAATTTAGGTTAAGCTTCAAATTCCCAGTTTGCTGCTGTTCTATTATTTGCCACTTGTTTAGCAACATAAACAGTTTGGTTTATTTATGGGGTAAATGACATGGTTTAATTTATGCCAGTTCTTGGAAATGTGTACTTTATGCTTTGTCCAAATTTCTGTTGAAACTTTTGCCAAATGGTGAGATTGTTGGCTGTTTAACTCATTTTTTTTCACACACCATTGTTGATGTGAGTGGGTGGTTTGATTGAGCAAAAGCTGAGAAGGGAGAGGTTTGTCCCAAGGTGTGAATAGGCACTTCAGGAGACAAAGACCACCTTCAAAGGTGACCTGCAGTTTCTTTTCCCCCGTAGTATTCATAAACCCTTTATCACCATCTTGACCAAGTTCCTGTGACTGACTCTTGGTCTCAGGGCCCCCCAGAGAAGCAGGGAGATCCCGTCCCTTTCTGAGGGTGATGGAAGCTGTGCACTAGAGACACTAACTTGCCCACTATCATGTAGAGAGTGTGGCAAAGCTGAAAACAAAACAGAGCTCCTTAGAGCCAGGTCAGTCCCCTGGCTCACAAAAATCTGCATGACAGAATTCTCAGTGGAGGTTTCTTCTATGCCATCACTTCTGTACTGAAAGACCATAATCACGTATTATCGCAGGGAAAAAAGGACTTTCCTCCTGTGTCTGATTTGATGTCTGCTTGATTTCTCTTACAAATCTAGTGGAGTGACTTCTGCAGACAGCCCAGTAGACAGCGGAGTCTTCCTTTGTGTGTGAATGTAAACCAAAGTGATGCCTGGTGATTTCAGATATGGTTCTCTTTGTCTCTTAGCCACAAAATTCAAGATGCCTGCAAACTTTAAAAGTCTCCTGGATAAGCAAGTGGTTGGACCATCCACTGTGGGCCTCACTGAGTCAGATTTCCCTGAACAATCATTTAAACCTAAAGTGCAGATGCCTTTCAGACGGGTTCCGGGGCAAAACCCTCGGAAGGTTGAAGTAGAGAGGTGAGTAACCAGAAGATGGCTAGAGGCATCATTGTGGAATGAACACAGCAGGTTAGGATGTTGATTTTTGCTTTCAAGACATAACATGTGAAAAATCTTTAAGAAAACCTTATCATGTAAGGCAATGGTCTCCAAATTGGGGCGTGCATGCATTGCAGAGGGTGCAAAAGGCAATTCACTGGGATATGGGGAGAAATCATTGTTTTAAAATAGTGCTTTTGTCATCTTTTTGTCATTCTTTTTTTAATGTCTTGTTTTGTGTATGCTCTATAATGCATTAGTACAGTAGTACATGTATATAATTTATAGATTAATCATTCTAGGCCACTTCCACTGAATTATTTTGTGCTATAAATGAAGAAATAGACATGGATGCAATGTGTACTATAAATGTTTTTAGTGATGGGGTGCACAGTAAAAAAGTGGAGTCGTAGGCATGGGAATGCTTATAGGCACCTTAAGTGGTTATTTCCTCTTCTGATGTAATCCAGGAGGAGGCGGCTGTATCTCAGCTTTGATATTGCTGAGCTCTTGGCCAGCAAGGGGATAGATTCCAATCAGCTGATGCCAAGGCACTATGACCCTGACAACATGCCACCTCTTGAGAAGACAAAAGATTCTGTGTTTCCCATCTACCTCCCATTACAGGTAAGAGAGCACATTTGGTGCTGTGATTTGCCTCATTGCTTGTACCACAGGAGGTTTCTGAGGACACTTAGCCAATATTGGCACAACAAGCAACAAAACAGCTTTGGAGCTGGCTCGGGCACTGAAGGGTCTCTACAAGATGCTGAGCATCTTCGCAGGGTGCCACAGCTTCTGTCAAAACTAATAGTCCTTTAGAGTGCTCCTCACTGGCTTTTGTGTGTCCAGAGGAAAGGTGTTTTGTGTTTCCTTCTGAATGCAGCGGTGTTGCTGCAGGAAACCTCTGTTCTCCCTAGGAAAGGGCTGGAGGTACAGATACTGCTGTTTGGGGGAAAACTGTTGACCAAAGATCAGCACAGCTTTTGCACCTGGACTGATTTCCATATTTTGTAGCCCATTTAGGAACTGCATGTTAAGGTTTTCCTCTCATGAAATTTTTTATTGGCTGTTTTCTTGTTTCTGAAGTAAATCTAGTTGCACTCATGTGCTTGCTTTTTAGGTATTTGACAATGATGAATTTGACTGTCGAACTCCAGAAGAGTGGATCTCACTAGGACTGGAGCCAGGATCTTTTGACAGAAAGCCAGTGCCTGGAAAAGCACTTTTACCTACAGATGATGTACTTGGACATGGTAAAACTTGAATCAGTTACTGCTCAAACAGGGCAACACTAACAGCTACAGGCCCCTTTAGCAGAAGGGAACATGCAGATTCTGAGTGTAGCTATGAATAGCTGAAAAGCCATATCTCATTTTGACCAGGCTCAGGCAGTCAGAGCAAGAGACCAGAGATCTCACTGACTGCCGCTCCTGCCCTTGGCCTTTCCCGCTTTTTTAGAAGTTGCCTTTGCCTTTTGACTTTCTGCCCGCACAGCCAAAATTTCTCTTTATTGGTGCATAGCTATCTTCATGGTGTTAGGTAATGTGCACACATTATGTTCTGCCTGGATTTCACTGCAAGTGCAGGGTCAGGAGACGAGTTCAGACCACAGTGAGCATACAAGTAGTAAACCTGGGCCAAATTAAGTGATGTGGACATTGTTTTCCCATCATTTGGAGCCTTCTCAATAAGAAGGCATTACTAGGTACAGTTGTACTGATGTCCAGCTGTGGCTGGACATATTAACACTGCAGCTCATATTAACGTATCTGCAGTAGCTTTAAAGCATGGGAACTGGCATCTGCAGCTCTGGAGCAGCCTCCAGAGGCTTGACTGTCTGCAAAACTGAAGCATAAAACATAAGTTCTGTGTATCCTTGGGCAGCCACCATGTGATGGCTGAATTCTGCTTGCAGCTGTTTTTGGGAACACCACACCTGATCACTCCTCATGTTGAATGGACAGCATAGTGCTGCCCTGACCTGTTTCCATATTGATATCAATATAGATACAGATCTGTCTGTTGTGTGCAAAATATTGAAAATTCTAAGCTGTAAGACTTAAGTTCATTATTTAATTGGTCACAGCAGAAACTCTGTGAGATTGATTGAGATTCAAACGAGCAAATGGATTTGATTGGCATCACCACTCAAATCAGGAAAGTCCATTTGCTGTAGCCTCCAGGAGCATGGACTAACCCTGTTCTAATCCTTGTCTCTCTCAGAGGACCCCAAAAGCCAGGACCTGATCTACAAGTGGATTGATGTTGGTGTTCTGGATTATGACAAGGAGACAGAACTCTACTTGGTCCATAAAACAGACAAGAAAGGTCTTGTGCGTGATGAAGAAGGGAGAGCCATCCTCAATGGAGGAATAACTCCAGAAGGTATGTTTCAAATAAGGTCTTTTGGGACCTGTCATGCAGTCTGAGAGCCAGTTCATTACCCATGCTTGTCCTAGCTGGAGATGGGAAGGACTCCAAGAAGTCATTTAGTCCCTTTCACTGTTATCTCTCTTGATATGTGTCTGTTTAACTTGTCTGAAAAAACCTCCAGGGAAGAGAATTCCGCATCCTAATTTTACCCCATTGGAGACACCTTTCTTTTTATTCCTTGTCCCATCCTTCCTGCCTTCAAGAAAAGTAAAATGTTGCTCTTTCTGGGTCAAGGCCATTTTGAAAGGGGATGTGGACAGATTGAAATGAAGTACCCTCCTCTTGAAAGATTTGGAGATGCTCCTTATCTCTTGCTGTCTTCAGCTTTGGTCCCTCATCTCGACCTCCTACAAGCAGCCCAATTATCCTGTCTATCAAAAAGCTGCTGTCAGCACTGCAAGCCATTCTGTTTTGTATTCCCTGTAGACAGTTGCAGGCTGTACTTTTATTTCCCAGGAAGAGCTCCATTGTTGCCATGTCAGTACTGGGTGCCACGAGTTTGCCTGCAGTTCCTGGCCGAGGATCCCCAGGTGTTTGCGGAGCGCGTGGCCTCTGCCGACAGCCTGCGCAAGAAGACTCAGGGGCTGCTCATGTACCACTTCTACGTGGACTGCATGCCCACAGAGGGGCAGGAGACCATCAATGAGAAGAGCCTGCAGAGGATGAAGCGCTTGGCTATGCAGACTCCCCGACTGAAGGATGAGAAGAGGTAAAGCATCACGTACCTGTCTGGGGGGCTCAGCCTTCGGTCCATAAACATTGCGGGACTTCATAGGGCTACAAAACAAGTGTCAGTGGAGGCAGATCTTGAGCAGCCACCTTACAGACCGTGGCTCTCACCTGCCTCCCATTCTGTGCACAGGCACATCACTCTGTTGTCCAGAGTGGCATCAGAAGTAGGCAGATAGCAGCCCCAGGGACACATGTACAGGATGGGTGGTCTGTCAGTGTTCCCAGCTGAAGCAGATTCCATATGCAGACTCACCAAGCCATGCTTACAGCTGCAGTTAAGCGGCTTTCAACAGCAAGAAGTTTGACAAAAATGGCATGGCTGACCTTGCTGTCTCCCTGTGCTTTTGCGGAACAGATCAGTCACTGCTGTACAGATCTGCAGACCACCCATTGTCTCCAGAGACCCAGCTCTTGTCTGCTGGTGTCCCTTCTACCTATTAACAGCTGTTAAAACAAATCCAAAGAAGATCTGCATAGGGGGAGGCAAACAGAACAGGAAGTCTCCACCTGAATATAATGGAGTATCTCTTTGTGATGCAGTTCATATTGGGGAGGCATTTAAATGTCCCTGGGCTGATGAATCATGAGGCACTGGTGGCGTTGCTGGGAATCAGCCGTGACTGATTGCCTTGCTCAGAAATAGGAAGGTGTGAGGAGCTGCATGGTCTGCTGGCCTGAACTGGAAAGTAGGAGAGTAATTAGTCTCTGTGAGCAGAAATATAGGGATTAAAAAAAGTACTCTTGCCTGCTTGAGGTAAAGGATGATGATCTCCTAAGGCAAATGGAGCAGGGTTTCAGCACTCACTTATGTGAGTGTTCTGGCTGAGAAAATGGACAACAAGAGGTGTTCAGCAGGAGGCCAGCTTGGATAGCCCAACTTTTCCAGAACTGCCAGCTACTTGCTTTAGTTTGTGGTTATTTCTCCTTCCCTCTGTAATGTTTCTGCCTAGTGGAGACGTTGCCTTGAACTGAAAAGGCACTTAAGGCTAGAGTCCTAGTCCCCACTCCCTGCTTGCCTCTGTCATTAAAAGTCCAGTTGATACCTTTGCTGGCTGCTTCATTGTCTGCACAATTCTCCAGATGTATTCAGTGGTAGATGGGCTTCTGGGTTAGCAAATTTTGGAGGGAGGGAGAGAGGGGGGTGGAGTTTGCAGAAAACTACAGACATACATGTGCTCAAACACCACGAGTTCTCAGCGTTTCTGTGTCTTGTAACAGCATGTTAGACTATATGAGCAGCCTGGAGAAAGAAGTGAAATTAGACTATAAACACATCATGAACAGGATCAGCTTTGACAGAGTTGTCACATCCAAACCCCAGATGTTTTCTTATGTTACCCTGCCAGACAAAGAGGAGAAGGAAGCACCAGAGAAAGGTAGGAGACACAGTGAAGCAGTTTGCATTCAGACTTTTGTCTTTGATAGGATTCATGGTTTGCTGTTCATAGTAATGATTAGAACTCACGAGGGGCAGTGACAGGAGATTATGTGAGACTTTTTAGCATGTCTCCTCTTTTTTAGAGTGTATTTGCATGTTCATGTTACCTCAGTATAAAACATTAGAACTCATCAGCAAAGCTGCAGCAACTCTGCAAGTGTACCCTTAATGGCACCAAATGTTTGGCAGTGTGATTAGCTTACCACTGTGCTGGGGCTGACTGCATTGCCTTTGCTATGTCCATCTGGGAAATGCCTCAGGTTTGGAAGAGGGCTCAGGCTCCTTTAGAGTCCCAAACACGAGGAAAATGGCCCCAGTAAAAGGAGGAAGGGCGTATTTAGTGCATTTCAGTCTTCTAAAGGCAGGAAGGCCTTGAGGTGCTTCACAAGTGGACTCACAGATGAGATGACTCAGCTGTGCTTGGAGCCTCAGTGGGAAGTTTCTTCAGTTCCAATGTTCTTTCTCATGGAAACTTTATGAGCCAAAGCCTTGGGAAGGTCAGGCACAAGACAGCACCTCAGCCCCTAATGGGAGGCTGCAGAAGCTCTTTGCTGCAGAGTAGAGACTCTCTCTTTCATCCAGCCCTCTGCTGAAGCTGCTGCATATCGCCTGTGCATTACAGCTGAGTCCTTTTCACAAGTGCTTCCCAAAGGGACCTGTACTCTAAAAACAGAAGCTGAAATGGATGTTGCAGGCAATGACATTATTTCTTTTTTTTTGTGCTAGGGCTCGTCTCTATCCCAGACTATCCTTTTCATAAACAACAGAGAGAATTCAACTTTGTCTCCCTCCTGACCAGGCCAGAAATCATCCATCTCCTTGCACAGGTACAAGATGAGTGCAACAAGGCAGCTGTCATGTCTCTGTTTAACACAACCTTAACCAAAGTTGTCCCTCTGGAGGAATTTGAAGAGATCCAGACTCAGACCTTCACTCAGGTGAGCAGAGGAGGTGTGAGGGATGAACACATGGAGCAGCCAGCAGTGGTGTCAGTGTGTATTAGACAGATGCAGCAGCTGCAGAATGATTTTCTGGAAACTGATGAGATCAAAAGAGACATCATGTTTGGGGCAGGGAGGAATTTGCATGTGCCTGTCAAATTTATTGGGATATGGCAAGAATGGGTGAGAGAGTCATGGTCCCCTGGCTAGGATCAGCCAATGCTGACCATGCTCTTAGTCACATGTTAAACAAGTGGCCATATAGGACTGGAGCTCCTCCTTCCTCCACCTGGTTTATACACAAATAGGACTCCTGGCTGGCACTCAAAAGTTTCTTTCTTTTTTTTTTTTTTTAATTTTCTTTTCCCTTTTATTTCTTTTTCTATATTTCCCCATCCATCCAGCTGCAAGGCACAAGCTCCTTGATTCTTCCTGAAACACTCATGGGGATAATGCTTTTCTACACTCTATGTTCTTTATATACTTAATTAAGTTACTCTGCTCGCAATGTCAATAGACAGAGTAGGACAAAAAATTGCAGCTCTGTGGTAATTCCCACCAGAGGATCTTCATGTCCTCTGACTGGGGGCAGCGCATTGCACCCTGGATGTGGCCTCACAGAGCAGCTTGCACAGGGTTGCACACTAAATCAGTGGCAGAGAATGTGCTGGTCCTTCCCAGTCCCATGCTGTTTGAGCTAGGCAGTGTTGTCATCCACTCGGTGACTAAGGTTCTTTTATTACACACAAACAGCAAGCTGCCAGTGGAGCAGAAGTGACACTTGGTGGTATTTTAATAAATTAAAATACTGCAAACTGCTGCTGCCCTTGGCTTCTTCTCCTCTTTCTTCTCACTTGTCAAGGGAAAACTACATTCTGTGCTTTATGTGCTCATCGTACTGTCTACACAACTTTCTGTGAGGGACCCTGACACAGGCAGCTCCAGGGATACCAGTCTATAGAAGAGAGAACAAAAAGGAAACATGGTGAATAAAACAGAGAATAGAGCACTCCCACTTTTTAATATCAGGCTTTCTTTTTGTTCATCTTTTGTTAGTGCAAGAGATACATGACCAGGTTCAGATGCCACATGTGTATGGGGGGGTTTGAGAGCTACTTTTAGCTACCACAGCTCTGAGACGAGAGTTTCTTTTCACAGCAACAAAAGGTCCAACAGCCCCAGTTAGTAGCTCACCTTATCATACTGTTTTCCCATCACTCCTCAGAGGATTACTCAGCTTGCTTTTTTTCTTTGCCCTAGGTTCAGGAGTTTCTCAAGGATACTTGGATCGATGCCATAAAGACTGCAATTAAGAGCAGCCTTAAAGATGCAGGCAAATGGTTCAACCTGGAGGAGAGTGACTGGGGTGCCTACCAGAGGTCCAAGCTGCGTAAGCTGATGGAGCGCATCAGATTCATGCTTCAGGACTCTCTGCGGTACCTGGTCCAGAACTCGCTCATCAGCTTCACCCAGTTTGTGCTGGATGCTTGCCAGAGTGTCCTGAATTGCTCAAAGGACATGGAATGGGGAGATGACATCGCCAACAGTCCCTACATGTAAGAAAGAAAGAAAAATAAGGGATGGAAAGAGCAGAGAAGTGTAGCGCTGTTGTCTTTTTAACTACTGTGCTGCAGTTCTGCAAGCAAACTTTGCTCTGCATGGAGCCTTTAAGCTGGGCACTTTTCCCTAATCCTCCACCTGACATGTTCCCTGGAGTATGGAGGAAGGACACAGAGCTGGCTGCTCTGTTAGTACAATTGTCCAGCTGCTGTTAGTGATATGGAGCAGCCCATCAGAGCCAAGGTCTGCTGTTTTGATGTACTGTTCTAAGGATCAGCCACCTCCAGCATTCTTGGGGGAGCAAATTGTTACTGCTCTATTTTTTTGTCTGGATGCCAGCAAGAATACCCGGAGCATGGCTGCTTAATTCCATTCTTAGATGAAACCTCAGAATTAGAATCTGCCCTGGGATCTCTAAAGAATACCAAATTTAGGTTATCACAGTGCCTAAAATTTTATTCCGTTGCGTATTGATTTAAGGATTTTTGCTTTTTGTGGTATTAAAGAAGGAACATTTAGAAATGGAAAGCCAAAAGAAAAGGAAAAAAAAGAAAAAAAAAAAAAAAGGAAAAAAACCCAAACTCTGCCACTCACATGAGGCCTCTTACCTTTAAATCAGTGGAAGTCTTAACACTGACTTCAGCTGATTCTGAGCCATGCTGGTCACATGCAAGATTGAGGAAATACTAATATAACTTCCAAGGTGCACTTTAGGAGGATATTTGAGATACTGAATGCCTAGTTTGAAGAGCACCTGCAATTTTTCTGTAAAGCAGCTCCAGTTCTCAAGATAAGGTTATGACTTTTGGGGATGATGATATGTCATGATTAATGGTTACTTCACCTTTGATAAAAAAGGGTTCTCAGTGTCTGTTAAATTGAGAACACTGTGTTTTATGTCTTCATCTGCATGAGACAGTCCTCTTCTCCTCCGCTTTCTTTTCCTGTACAGGAGGCATTTTAGTATCAGCACCAGAGCAATACAGTTGTGTATCATATTCTCAAAAAGCATCCCTGTTCTTCCTTATCTCTTCCAACCACAGGCCTCAAAGGAATGCACTCTTTGTAACAGACATTGAGCTAGACATCAGTGGCATCCTCTTCAGCCCCTCTGTGGAAAGCTTTGAGACATCCCTCATTTCTCTGTTCAACAACGGAATCCTGGCGACTCACAGTATCCCACAGCTGGAGCAGGTGAACACTTCTGCATCAGCAGTGATACAGCTGTGCACGTGTCAGTGCACTGCAGCTGAGCACAGACACCCCTGAGCTTGTACTAAGGGAGAGAGGTGCAGAAGTGGATACTTGGGAATTGAGTTAAATTAACCTGTGCACAGCGCTGTGCTAATGCAGCTCTGTTCTAATAGGATTTCTTCAATCTCCCCAACCTTGTAGCTCTTTTGTCTGGTTGTTGTTTCTGCGGCCACGTGGACACTGGTGGCCCGGAGTGCATGGTGGCTGGTAAAAGCAGACTTGTAAAGGAAATAGCACTGTTTCCAATTCTGTTTGATGCAAGCCTCTTCTGCATATGCATCCTTCTGTCTGCTACTGTGAAAGGCCTGCCTCCCTAGATACTCATTCTTTGGGGAGAAGGGCGCATAAAACTGATAAAACAGTTCCTGACACAGTGTAGAAGTGTGGACTGCAGGAGTTCCCAAAGGTGTCACCATCCTACCAGGGATTGCCTTATCCCTCTCCTGAGGAGGCACAGTTACCTCTATTTGTCCTGAAGACCTCTCTCCTTCCTCTTCCAGTATGTGTTGGAGAACATGGATATTGCAGGCAGCCCCATGCTGGAATCAGTGGGTTTGCAAGAGCCAGAAGTGGAAGAGCTACGTGAGGCTCTGCGCTCTGCCATTCAAAAGAGTCAGATCCCTCTGCAGGCCTACGGCAAGAAATATGAGAAGTTCTTAGAGATAAATAACAATGACATCAAGTACTTCCTAAAGTAAGTGGCTCCTTGTTGCAGCAGCCCTCTTGTTAGAGGGTAGAAATGAGCAGAGACACAGATTTCTTGTTTATCACAGCATGAAAAGGGTCCTGGTTTATTCCTCTTTACAGCTTAGCCACCCTGACTCCAACCATTCAGTGACTCTGGCTGCAGCAAGCTCCTGCTGTAGGTTTCCCCTTGCAGCCTCTGACTGCTGGTAATTTCCTGCTAAACTCTGACTGTGTGTATTAGTTTGTGGGCTCTGACTGCAGGCTTTCACCTGGCTAGACTGTGGCTGCAGGTTCCAACAACAGGCTCTAACTGCAGCCCCAGACTGACCTCACAGAAGTGATTCTCCACTCAGGATCCTTCTTCATGATCCTCTCTCACCAGCTAACCCACTGCCTTTTATCATACTTATTGGATGTAGCTGTGACTCCTCAGGGGTGAGGCTGTATTGGGTAATTAACACAGTTGTTACTTATCAGATGCGAGGTTGCCTGTATTCCCTTCTCCTACAGCTTCTGACAAAATCCCTGTGACCCCAATTGCAACCCTTAGTGGAAGCTGTGTGCGGATGTGTTGATGTGAGAGTGTGGGGCTGTTCTGAGACCGTGTGCCTCAGGTGTGAGATCAGGCCCCTGTCAGAGGCTGCCTTCAGTCAGGGGTAACAGTCTATGCTTTTGGAGGACACTGGTGGTGGCACTGGGAGTTTCTTCCTGCCTCTGACAACAGTCACATTCCTGTCATGCTTGTCAGTGTAATTGGAGGTATTAATGGCCCTAAAAATGAATCATCCTGTTTGAGAATCCAGTTAACATACTTGACTCTGACCTTCTTCATATAGTGTCTGCTCAAGCTGAGAGCATTCTGTAGAAAGTACTGTTTTCTTTTGTTTCAACCTCGTTGTTTTCATTGCCAAAACTCTTGGCACCTGTTCTGCCCTTTAGCCTCTGTTACTTTAATGGACTTCTGTTTAGGTCTCATGTTTTCTCCAAACAGTGGGAATGAAGCCCTTTTCTCTTTTCTTATTCCAGCTTAATCAATTTATGTATCCCATCTGACAAATTCTTGTCTCTCCCTGGGATACACTGAAGTGCCTACCCTCCCCTGAAGTGCCTCTTAATCTTGCCCTGTTTATACCAGTGCTTTTAATTTTCCTCTTCCTCTCTTCTTGCCATATTTCCTCTTTCATCTCTTTTTTCTACTCCTTTTCTGCAGCTAAAATATTTTATGCTGTTATTCCACTCCGCACCTATTGTGTAAATGTATGTCTTATTAATTTCATGTCTTGATCCTTTGAGTGGACACAAGTAACCTGGATGCTCAAATATTCTTAAGGTCTACACTGCCTTTTTTTTGTTGGTGTTTTACTTTACAGAGACTATGGAGAGCAATTTCCACCTACCCAGGAGGTGATGGACATAGTAAGCACATACTTGTCTGAGAAGGAGACCTTGGACCACCTTCTACCTAGTTCTATTATCATTGGCCCCTTTCAAGTCAGGATAGAACATATTAGGCATAATCTGTCTGATAAACACAAAGCACTTGCCACTGCTATGTTGGACATGCTGGCTAAAACCCTTCATTCCCAGGTGCAGAAAGTAAGTTAGATGGTTCAATGGAATATCTGTCTTGTCTTGTCCTTCTGCTTTTTGAAGTTGCTGTGTTTTTGTGAAATGGCCAGAAAGCCACATTAGTGAGGATATTTTTAAGAGCACACTGGACTGATTATTTAAAATTAAAATATGCAAACTCAACCAAATGAAGTATTAAATATATTTAATAAATGACTTGCCTGAAAGCTGTAGCTCTTGAGATTAAATTCTTCAAGACTTTACCATCTTACAAAAGTATGTTGGTGGGTTGAAAAGATCTGTCTAGTAGACAACTGGAAAGTCCTTCTGCTTCTTCAGAAGATAAATGGAATACAGGCAATTGCCTCTGCCAGCTGGTTGTCTAAATCTGTTATTATCATAATTTCTACTACATACCTGCCGTTCCTCTTCCTCTTTTTTTGATACTCTCATTCCATTTGAGCTCAAATGAGACGGATGAGAAAAGAAAAAAAAAACAGAACAGGGTTGTATACTCATCACTTAGACCACCTTCAGAATGGGAAGTGGGTGGATCGGGGCAGGTTTCCCAGGTTGTCTATTAGCAATTGGTGACTTTTTGATGGTCTTTGCCGTGTCCTGCTGCAGATCTGTGAAGCATATGAAAGCATCAGCGCCAAAATGCATGAGAGACCAACGAACATCGAGGAGCTGGTTGAGCTGCGGGACTGGCTGAGGGGAGTGCCCGAGCAGCTGGCGGTGCAGGAGGTAGGGCAGGCTCTCCTTTGGACAGGGACATCAGAGGAAGTGAGCAGGAAGTTTGTCAATGTAATCTGTGGTGTCTCAGAAGCAGAACTCCAGTTTTTTTACTTGCATGTCTTTGCGTGCAATGCCACAAGATTTCTGGCTTTGTATTTTTATAATTCCGAAGATTTGTATTTTTAAATACACATACCATAAATTTAAATCTCTTTGCAAAACAAAATAGCAGTTAAAAATCTTGCCTAAAATACTTACATATGCATTTTGCTGCCTTCATGATCTATTCTGCATTTGTGAACCAAAGAGCTATCTTCTAAAATTGAATGCTATTTTCAAGAAAATCATTCTGTTACCCAGTGCTCAAATTTCTGTTAATATTTTTTTTTCTAGTAGGACATTTTAGCACCAAGTTATTTCAAAGTTATTTGAAATGTCTTTTCCCAGCTGAACAAATGGGGAACAAAGGCATCAAGCTGTAAGCTGACTTGTCCATGCCAATGAGGGAACCTGGAGGATAACCTAAAACACTCGATTTCTGTCCAGTGCTTTATCCACTAGGTCACACTTCTTTTCATTCCCATAGAACAGAGGGTGATGATGGCATGATCATTCACAGAACAAGGGGTTGTAAATCCATTCCCGCTGCTCACACAGCGCAGAAGCAGCCACATCACATTAAGCTTGTGTGACTAACGCTCTTCAAAGGCACCTCATGAAAATGAGGTGTACACCAGAGGCTTGGAATCAGCATGGTCTAAAGGTGTCTACTTTTTTTCTCTTTCTCTCACCCTGTGCAGCAACTGATTGAGGAAGTCATGGAAGATTACAAGGTCATGGACGACTTCCTTTACAATCTTACCGAAGAAGATTTCACTGACAAGTGAGCACAAGGCATTTCTCCCACTGTCAAAGTGGGACTCTGCAGCAATTACCATTCTCAGTGCTTCAGGGGCCATGTGTCTATCAAGGGCTCCTGCAGAACTTTTAAGTGTCTCTCAGGCTATATGAGCACTGAATTCTTGAAATAAAGTTTGTAGGCAAGAAGTGTGACTTAATGCTGCCTTCTGGCCTGGGGCAAGGCAAACTGGTAGCTATTAACCTGTTTAA
Source organism: Hirundo rustica (assembly GCF_015227805.2). Lineage (NCBI taxonomy): Eukaryota > Metazoa > Chordata > Aves > Passeriformes > Hirundinidae > Hirundo > Hirundo rustica. Next base: position 3,950,876 of record NC_053461.1, on the reverse strand, counting down.
CGTAGTAAAGCCCTTTTCTCTGTGTGGGTTTGTTTTGGGGTTTTTTTGAGATACTTGCAAGGTCTCAAAGTGCACAATTTAGTCTGTGCCTGAAACTAAATGAACACTTTCAAGATAAAAACATTCCCAGGGTTTTCTTAAGACTAGGAAGGAATTTGAACCCTTATTATTACTGCAGTTTTTCTCCAAGCATCCTCCTCTTAGTTTTGTTTTTGTGATTGTGGCCTGACTATGCCCCAATAGCAGAGTCAGCTCACAAACACAGCTACAAGGCTTCAAAAGCTTGCTCAGCCTGGGAAGCACTTCTCTTATGACGTGTACTTGGTCCAGTATGTCTGCAACCTGAGTGAGTCTGCAGAGTGCTCCTGAAACTAGAAACTTGGGGTGCAAGGAGCAAAACCCGCCCAGAAGCTGCGGGAAAGCAGCTCAGCCCCAGGCCAGCTTGGAACGGGCATGGATATATTCCCACTGCCCAGACCTGCCACAGGCAGTGCTGGCAGGAGATGGCTGCATCCCCAGGTGCTGGGAGGGGTGTGAGCTCCAGTGAGTGTAGTGTGCAAACCTTGTACCTGGCATTGCACACAGGCTGAGGGTCCAAATGGAGGCAGTAATGGGTGGGCTATTGCTGAGCAAGAACCGAGAAACCTGCCTTGGCGTGAGCAGCCAATTTGTGCAGCCTTTCCTGGATCTACAACGCTCTCCCCAGGGCACTCTGCAAAATCCAGAGCTTCCCTGTATCTGGGTTACGCTGGCCCCTCGCTGCCCTGCTTAACAGGAGACTGGCTTTTTCAGTAGCCCTGAAAAGCCATAAGCCGAGACTCTGACCCCATTTTTTTCAGTTCCTTGCAAATACATTCAAAGACAGACATTCCCTCTGGATGCCAACTGTTATTTTGCTGTCTCCTAGCTTTTCAGCAGCGTAGTGGATTTGTTCCTTTTAAAAAGGCCCTCCACTTCTCCCCAGCTCTCTCCAGCTGAATAGCCTAGTCACAAGGACTGCATATCAACAAGACAAGCTGGAAAAAAAATGTTTTGTTGGAACCACATGTGTTTCTGTTGTTGTAAAGCCTCCTTATTTGGTGGGCTTTGGCTTTCTCATTCTGTTATTTTCAGCATTTCAAACATATGTTCAAAAGCCTTTCTCTTTCTCCTATTTTTTTTTTTTTTCACATTTGTTTTCTTGTATCCTGTGAGTGCAGGTGGACTGCCAGTTACTGGCCAGTGAAAATGTCTAAGGACTCGGAGTCCATTCGGCTCCAGCACATAGAGGATGAAGAAAGATTTCGCAAAACGCAGATTGCGGATCAGAAGGCATTTCAAGACAAACTGGAGGAAATGCAGGTATTAAGCCCCTGGAAATTAACTGTCCATAGAAGGGGGTCTTGAAGCTCTTGTGGTCAGCCAGGTGGAAAACTTTCAGATGAGATTTTACTCAGATGAGCTTTGAGGTGAATGTGTTGTTAGACCAAATATTAGCACACCCTCCCTTGGTTTTTTTGTTGGCTTTTGATTAAGAGTTTCCTTTTTGTGTGAAAGACAAGACTCTGCAGAAATACTCATTTTTCATTGAGAAGGTGTTTACACAGTGTTCTGATTCTTGGTGCTCAGGCAACACGAGCACCTCCTTTTTCTTTCTTGTGTGCTCAGTTCCCTGCAGAGCATCTCCTGTGATGCGCTGCCATCAAGGGGGAAAATACAGCATTCAGTCATGGAACTCATCTTGGGGGAAAAGACCCTGAAATAATTGCAGTTTTGGAGCTGAGATACCTCTGGTATCTGCTAAAACAGTCTGAATTTTATTTTTTTTCCTCAGAAACTCTTAAATTCAGGGGGGGGGGGAAAAAGCCATTTTAGAAAGGTGGAATCACTGACCTAGATTTTCTTGGAAACAGGTTCCCAAAATGATAATACCCCAACACTGGATCAAAAAACACAAACAAGTTAAAAAACAAACCCACACAAAATACCAAAGCAAAATCCAAATCAAACAAACAAGCAAACCCAAGCCACCAAAACAAAACACAAAATTTATTAGAGAATCTCTAGATAGATGTTGTTAAACAATTCTTGGAAACAAACTGAGTGACTAGTAGAGCTATCATTTGCACTTTACTTGTTCTGTAGCAAGTATCAGTATAAATTCAGCATCAAATTTTGGCACAGACTTATTGTTCCTATTCCTTGGTGGTTAACTCTTGTCACAAAGAAGACAAGCAGCTAGTCATAACATTTGCAGTTTTCCTCCACCTGACCAGTGCTTATTGCTTCTCCTCACTACTTTCATCATGGTTTAAACAGAAGTGAAATTGGTTTGGGGAGGGTGAAATTGTGAACAAAAAAAAAAAAATCTTCCCTTTGAATATAACAAAGAGCACACCAGGAAGCTGATATCTCTAGAAGCAGCACTCAGCTTCAGAGTCACAACTTATGCCTGCCTTTTGTCTTCCAGCTGACTGTAGGTGGATTTTCTGTCCAGTCAGATGTTAACCAAGCCCATGAGCTGGCTGAAGATGCAAGGGATGTCCGGAAGCAGCTGAAGGAGCTTCAAGAAATGGCAGTCCTTTACAACAACAGGGAAAGACTCTTTGGCATCAAAGTTACCGATGTAAGTGTCAGGTCCTGTACCCGCAGGACTCTGAGCTTTGTTGGGATTTCTAGGTGGTAGGTAGAGCAAATAATGAGACATAGTTCCTCAGGAAGGAATCCTTCACGCTGTTTTGTTTTGTCTGGGGAACTGCTCCTCAGTCCTGTAGATTGACTACACTGCTTCATCGCTCCACTGGGCTGCAGAAGAGCTGATCCCAGGCACATGTGGAAGGCTGCTCAGGGTCTGATATTTCCACTCCTCTGAGAGACTTTGGATGCCCACAGTGAGATCTGAGGAATGTTCATGAGGAGAAGCTGGCTGGGGAAGGTCTTGAGGCAGCAGTTAGGATGCGTCCATTTTTCCAAGGCTGTTGCTGCAGGTCTATAGGTGCAAAATGCGAGTGCTTGTGTAGTGGGTGCTGGCAGCTGGCTGGGCTTGGAGCGTGGTGTTCTCTTAAGGCAACAGTTTATATAGTTGCAAACACTCATTTTGCTTGTAGCTGCTCAGCTGCCAATGAGTCATTGTCATCCACATCCAGCCAAGTCTGGCTGCAGACCAGAAGTGGAGTTCACATGATGATCCTTTCCTACCCTTCAGTCTGTGGTTGCTTCTCCTTCCCCGTAAGGAGCCAAGTTTCAATATGATATGTGGCGTGTGCTTTCACCAATGGTGTGTGGCCTGTCCATCAAAATCTCCTCATGCTGCAGGAGAGCTTTGTAGAGACAAGTGCAAAGAGTGCTTTCCATGCCACACACTTGGTGCAGGCACAGCCTCACTGGATATATGTTGGCCTGAATGTGTCAAGCCCAGCTCTGCTGGTTGCTCTCCCTTGGAATACATATTGTTGGCTCAGGAAAAGGTAGCCTGATATATATCCACTTGGAGTACATATTTCCTCATTGCTGGCTTCAGATTCAAAAAAGAGGTGGGGTTTTTTGGCCTTTTGACATGTAAGCCGTCGTTTGGAGGTGAATACACTTGTTGTTTTTAATCTCTTTCTAAAGTATAGTGGGCTATCCAAAATGATTAAGGACTTCCAGCCATACTATGATCTCTGGACTACAGTATCAGACTGGATAAAGTGGAATGAGAGCTGGATGAATGATTCTCTCCTTAAAATTGAGGCGGAGGAGCTGGAAAAGAATGTCAATGACTCTATTAAGACCATGCAGAGGTGTGTGAAGCAGTTCAAGGATTCACCAGGTAGATGCACAGTCTGGGGAGGGAAGTTGGTGCATACCAGCATTTTGGTGTGAGGCATGTCACCGAGTGCTCTAAACAGGGATTGTTGTGATGACACATGTGTATTAGAGCCAGCTGGGGGAATGCTAGCAAAGTTATTTTCTGCTTTTTTTTCCTGAAACGATGATGATTCACATCTAGATACCAGTTAGATGCTTGAAGTACCAGCCACCCTCTGATGTTGCAGTTAGTGTTTACTCAAATATGTGTGTGTATATATATATATATATATATGTATGTGTGTGTGTGTGTATATATATATATAAAAAGTGCAATAATCCAAGCTAGTCACAGAGAGTTACTATATAGCCCACTGGCTAGACATGTGGGTTTAAGCCCTCACGCAAGTCAGGCAGGAAGGGAATTTGAATCTGGGTCTTGCAGGTCCTGTTTTCCTGGCCAATCTTATTTTTTTTATTGGCCAATGCATTTAATGGAAAACCAGAAGAGGTCTTGATTTTGTTATGAATAAAATGAAATTGCTAAATCTGGAAATGATCTCTGCAATATAACAATTTTCCTTCTTGCCTGAATGTGTATGAAGTTTAGATGATTGCGCTCAGCCCTTGCAATTCACATGAAGGTCTTTTGACCATTTCTCCTAATAAAGCTGAAATTGAGACTTCAGTTGTAGCTTAACTTGCCATTCCCTGATTCTCAGAGATGTGTTGGTCATTCTTTAGAGCTAATTCTAAAATCTTCTGCCAGATGGCTTAGATTGAAATATATTTTGCAGTGGGTGATTTTTGATTCATCCTTTTTAACTTGAACTTGCTCTTAAACAATGCCATGAATCAGCCCCGATGGAGGAGGTGATGAGTGGATGCGTGAGTAACTATGAATCATTATGATAAACAGAAATACTAAGAATACCTGCTTATGTTCATTGCAATATTCTCTGGTACCTGGTAATATATTTATTTTTAAGTCTGACTTGCCTTTGCATATCCCCAGCAGGGAGCGCGAGGTGGTCGCATCTTTGCTGTGAGCACGAGGTGCAGCCGTGCAGGGTGCAATAAAAGGCACGTGCTGTAGCCAGATTTTGGAAGGGAAGCAAGTCCCATGTTCTCTACCTACCCATTGTTTTACTCGCAGTAGCACAAGCTGAAAAAAAGGCAGGATGTGAACAGTGCAGAGACTTTGTAGGATGCCCCCCAGAGGGAAAAGCCCTTTCCCTCACTTTGTCCTTCCTATGAGGCAGAAGTACATTTGTCTCTAGCATGGCCATAGGCTGGCAGGGCCTGTTCTGCACTTTCCATTTCCAGGCTGGGATCCCAGCCTGCTTCTAGCTTTTTAGTGTCCATCTTCTGTTGAGGATGACCTGAGCTGTGGTGTGAGACAACTTAAAATGCAGTTTTGTTAAGAAGTGAATATCTTGAAATGATGACTGGAACATCCAAAATACCTACTGGCAGATGATCATGCTTCAGTTCATATCAAGAAGTTAAATTTGTCTGCCTCTCTTCTGGTGAGCTCTAGCCTAAGGCACACGTCTGCTTAGCATGGGCTTGCCTGTAACAGGCTTTTGATAATAGGCAGATCTGCTTCTTGGGAGGGGGCTTGAATCCTGGCTTATGTGGCCATGTAGAGAGAGCCTTCGTACCCTCCTTACTTCAACCTGCATTTTCCAGTGCTCTCTCCTACTGCTTAAATACTCCATACCATGTGACTACATGCACATCAGGCTTTAGACAGCTTCTAGAAGTTCCTTAAGGCACCTTCCTCACACACTGTTGTTGCTGATGTTGCTCTGTTTTTTCTCCCTGAAAGACTGCCAGAGTGTTGCCGTGGACTTTCGAGACAAGATGGATGATTTCAAACAATACGTGCCCTTAATCCAAGGGCTGCGCAACCCTGGGATGAGGAGTCGGCACTGGGAGATGCTGTCAAACCTGGTTAAGGCTGATGTCGAGCTGGAGCCCAGCATGACATTTGGTCGCTGCTTGGAACTGAACCTGCAGGACCAGATGGAGAATGTTCTCAAAGTAGCTGAGACAGCCAGCAAGGAATATGCCATCGAAAATGTGAGAAGAGAGGACTTGTTGTGTCTCTGCTTGCTTCTCCAATAGGTTTCTGTTGAGCAGGCAGTCGTTGCCTTGGGTGGTGTTCCTGTTGTCCCAGAGCATTGGACACATTCTGCAGCACAAGTTAAAAAGTTGCTGTCGGTACAGAAGGGAGCAATGGCCACACAATTGGGTTCACACAGTAGAACTTACTCTGTCTTGTGCAGAATTTCAGTTGTGTCATTAACAGCACTGCCTTATGGTTATGCTGATCCACTGCTCGGGTCTCATTCCTCACTGTGGGATTAGTGACTGGTTAAGTTAAAATGAATTGACTGTCTGCACTCTGCCATTCAAATGTTATGTCAGGGGGATTAGCTGTGATTGGAAACAGAGATGGTAAATCCTTTAAACCAGTAAAGGTGCAGGGAAACCTTTCTAGCTCTGGAGATTCATAGATAGGTGGTCTTTCAGCTTCAGTTCGTCAGTTCAGATGTGGTCTAAGATGGTCTTGACCTTCTGGCAGCCCTTGTTCTCTGAAATCTCAGGTGAATTCCCAATAGATAGTTCCCCTTTTGATAAAGCTACCATTAATCATAGTCACTAATAAGCCCTTTGCTGCCAGCCTCTGTGCATCTAGAGCATAAACAGGCCTAGAAGTGAAATTGCCATTCTTTCTCTCAAGGTGTTCATTTCAGCACTGGTGTTGAGGTGTTGAACCTGTGGCCAATGCAGAGGAAGTGTGCTGTTGCTGCCTGTGTCATGCGTAAGACACACAGCTGCAGTTTCCAGTGGAATCCAAGAGCGAAAATCTGTCATTTTCTAGAGAGTGGCATTAAGAGAGTTGTGGAAGCTGGGAAAACCATTTGCACAGGTTGTATCTGAAAATTAAATTGCTTGTCCCTCTGTTCCAGGCACTCAACAAGATAGAGAATGAATGGAAATCTGTTTTGTTCGTTGTGACGCTGTACAAAAACACAAATACCTATATTCTGAAGAGCACAGATGACATTTCTCAGCTCCTAGATGATCATATTGTCCTGGTTCAGAGCATGTCTTTCTCACCCTTCAAGAAACATTTTGAGGAAAGGATGAACTTGTGGGAAACGAAGCTGAAGATGACACAGGTACTGGTTTTTACCCACACACGTGGTGAAGGCAGGGCAATCATCAAGAGAGTATCAGTCTTTAGGGAAGAACAGGGCCTATGAAAGCCCTCTGACTAGGAAAGTAATGCAGCCCTTTTGCTGCCTATTGCAACATGTTTTGGTGGGGCCAGAACTCACCTGTTGCTGTGACTAATGTTACTGGTCTCTCTAATCACACTGTACTAAGTGGACCTCACAGATTCTTACAGACCCTGTGAAATCCATGCTAATCATCTACATTTCAGTCTAGGAAAGCACATGGGAGAACTGCTGTTAAAGCAGGATCTGGCAGACTGTGCCAGCACTTTCTCATCAAACCAGGAGCACCCAGCAGGACTCTGACAGCAAAATAGCAGTGTTGCAAGAGAAAAGTTCCAAAACTTTTGGAACGGGGAGTGCTAGGAAGTTGTTAGTTATTTGGAAAGGAAATTCCAGCTCCTGACCCTGTAGGCAGATTTTAGAAGTATGGAAGGTGTCAGTGCAGCATCACCTCTTCCTTTTTTTTTCTTTCTTGTTTTTTTAAACATGTTCTGGTGCACAGTTTGAATGGTTTTGTTGAACAGGTTCATAGCATGGTGTCCTGTTATGCTTTTCTTGCTTCCCACTAGGATGTCCTAGAGGAGTGGCTGAACTGCCAGCGCTCTTGGCTCTACTTGGAGCCAATCTTTAGCTCAGAGGACATCAAAAGACAGCTCCCAGTGGAAAGCCAGCGCTACAGCATTGTGGATAAGGATTGGAGGCGTGTCATGAAGAATGCTAATGCAAACCCTGAGGTATGCACCTTGATGAAAGCCAGTGCAGGTATCTCAAACACCTTGGAGCTGTGCCCACACAAGGACTGTGTCTTTGAGGCATTGTTTGTGTAGTGGGCATGAGCAGCACTGTATGAACTGTGTGGCCTTGCTCAGATTCTGAGTTTTTTAGAACAATTGTTTTTGCCTATTTTTGTGTCCTGGTGGCAGTGCTTTGCTCTCTTCTGTTCTCCAGTCTCCACTTCCCAGGACTTCTTCATCACTTGTTTTCCATATTACAAATGTTGGTGTTTAGGGGAACCCAGAAATGCTTGTCTCCATAAGGGCTGTTTACCTTCCTTACCCACAAAGGTTATACCTCTCCAGATCCCTGAGAATTCCTGTGAATGAGTCATTTAAATCCCATCAGTAACATCACTGGGCAACCCAATTATCTCCATTGCCTTCTCTCCCACGTGCTCAGAATACTGATGCTTCCTCTTTTACACATTCTGTTGTAGGTGATTTCTTTGTGCCCTGATCCAGAGCTACTGGAGAAGCTGCAAAATTGTAACAAACTACTTGAACTTGTGCAGAAGGGGCTGAGTGAATATCTGGAGACAAAGAGAGCTGCTTTTCCCAGGTAACCCCAAACTTCCCTGGGCTAGATCTCACTCCTTGTTTCAGAAAATGTGAAAGGAGAGGCTCATTGCAGTTCATTCTGCCAAGGAAGAGCAAAACCACCTAAGCTTAGGATTTATCCATGGCCTGCAAAACATAAGCAAAGCTGTGCCTTTCAATGCTGCCATCTGATGGGGAAAAAACAGGCACACACAAATGTGGTGAGTTAAGGGCAGTCTGGTAGCATCGTTGCATATCTGTGTCTCGGGATTTATGTAGAAAGGGTGAGGTAAAATTAAAATCTCCACGTAACTTTGTCTCTTATTCCTGAAGGAAGATTTCTATTCTTTTATTCTCATTTAAGCCCTCTTTGCTTGGAAATAAATGACTTCTTCAGAGGGACAAGTCTGTCTCTACAGAAAGGGAGATGGCTGGATGGTGGCTGCTCATCTACACAAATACAAAGAGATCAGTGAGCAGTCAGAAACAGTGTCTTTAGCAAAAGGCTTGTTCCCCATCATACCAAGACTTAGCCCTTGCTGCTGCAGTAAACAGAGCCTCTCCTCATACCTCTCTCTGTGTTTGTAGGTTCTACTTCCTTTCAGATGATGAGCTGCTGGAAATACTGTCTCAGACAAAGGACCCCACTGCTGTACAACCTCACCTCCACAAGTGCTTTGAGAACATTGCACGGGTAGGCAAAGCAAGCGCACGAGCGGCTTGGCCCGCCTTAGGAGAGCTGTGTCATGGGAACTTGGAGACATTCTGCTGTCTGGAAATGTATCTCATGGGAACCTGTAACTGGACATAGGCATTGGAAGGTGCTGCCTATCCTAAAGTGGGATTCCAGCACCCTCCCTTTAGACATTTCAAAGTGCGTGAACTGGGTACCCTTAGTTGTCCTTCAGACAATGGGGGCGAAATTGGTGTCTGCAAAGGGTGACTTAGAGAAATTCACTTAGATATCCAACCTAGGAGGAGAGGATAGTTCCTCTGGAGATGTGTGTCCATCTCACTATGAAGGCCAGGAGAAATAGCTCTGACTTAGCTTCCTACTCACAGGCACCTTGTTAGGATGGAATCCCACTCCTGCTGACAGCCCCAGAAGAGACAAGAACTGAACAATCCTGAGCTGAATTAAGTTTCTGCCTTCATTCCTACCTAGGAGCTGGAGTTAACCTGGCTATTTTTCCTCTTTGTTATTCCTAATAGACTTCAGACTCCATAGCTAGTCACAGCTCGAAACACCACAATACTCAGACAGTAAAACCAATCTCCTAGTCATTAGTTTGGAAAAATAGAAAGGAAATTGAACTGGAAACCTGGTGCAAAGCCATTGGAATAAATAAGGGGACTTTCAGTGATATGCTGGGGTACTGGAGAAGCTGTTAAAATTTACTCTTAAAACCAGGCTCTGTGACATCAAGGGAAATGATTTGAATCTACAGAACTGAGCAGGAGTCAAGGGTTTGAATTCCAGACAGGCGATGAGAAGTGTTCATCCTACCTGTAATTTGATTTGCTTCTCTTAAGTCACACCAGCAATGTGAATCTTTTTTTCATACAATCATTTTCCATTATTTGGAGAGGTCATTTTGCATGTCTGTCACACACTTTGTTATCGCTACTGGCAACCAAGTTTGGCACCAGGTTTATAATGAGCAAACACTGGTACAGGCTGGCTGTCCCCCAGGGGCAGGAAGGCAGGGGTAGAAAAGAAATCCTCCATTCATATCTCATGTTGTGCTTCTTCCATTAGCTGAAATTCCAGGAAGACCTACAGATCACACACATGTACTCTGGCGAAGGAGAAGAGGTGAAGCTGTTTAATCCCATCTCTCCCAGTGAGAATGTGGAGGACTGGCTGCTGGAAGTGGAGAAGTCCATGAAGGCCAGTGTTCGGGACAACATAGAAAAATCAAGTGGTGTTTATCCAGAGGTAAGAGTTTTATCACAGATTGGCACAGGCTGATGTGTTGGTTCCAGTCTTGCCATAGAGGTCACCAGAGATGGGGCTGATGAACTTGGGATATATTCTATGAGAATATTTTATTCTATTCCACTTTCAAAAGACAAATTTTAATACAGTTGTGTGCCTATAAGGGCAGAACGGGCAGCTGGGCAAGAAGCTAATGGTCCAGCAGAATGCAAACCCTGCACACCCCCTCATAGCTTTCCTACAGCATGGAACAACCCTGTATGAATCCATATCTGTTCATCTCTCCAGACTTCCTCTTTGTAAGGATCTTCTGCTTCAGCTCTCAGGTCTCACACAGTGTGCTAGGGGCTGGTAAAGGTAATCAAGGCACATAAACTCTTGGTTTCAGTCAGTGCATAGGGGATGCATCTTGGCTCTGGTTTCTGTATAAAAGCTATGCTGGTGTAAAACTGAAATTTCTAATCTAGGTAGGGAGAAGGGCTGAAAAATAAAGAGGCCATGGATATTTCTGTTACTTTTTCTTATTCATACTGAAAATTTGAAAGTAAGCAAGTTAGAATAGGCCAGAGGGAGGGACAGATCCTGGTCTCACAGATCCTTGGATCTCACAGATTCCTGCTCTTCACCTGCTGCTGGCTGCTTGTAACTGGTTACTGCAAGTGGCATAGAGGAGAGAAGGTACCTGCTGTACCCAGTGCCTGAAGAAGATTTCTTCACAGCAGCTGAAGGGGAAAGAAAAGGAACGCCTCTTACACAAGAATTCTGTGCTTATTTGTTAATCATGCATCTCAGAGCAAGAGGACATAGAAGTAAATAAATAAATAAATGTCTTACCACTGTTTTTCCCCTTTCTCACACCTGTTGTTTTGTTGGGGTTTTTTTTTCCTATTTTAAGACTCCACGTACCTCATGGGTCTTGCAGTGGCCTGGCCAAGTGGTCATTGCTGGCTGCCAGATTTTCTGGACAAAGGAAGTGTCTGAAGCTCTGGAAGCTGGAGATCTGTCCAGCAGGCTTTACCCACAGCTGAGTGCTCAGGTATGGAAATGAATGGAAGGGTGAGATTTTGCCAGATGGAGACTTTTCAATCTACAGACCACAGACAAGTTATAAATACAGCCAGGATAATACTGTTGGGAAACAGAGACACAGTTTTGCATAGCACTGTTCAAAACAGTTGATAAAACAAGTTGTCATCTTAATTATTAGGGTATTTTTCATAATAAACCTCAAATAATATACAGGATTGATAATATGATCACCACCTGAACACTATAACAAGGTGAAAGATAACTTCCCCAGGGTTACCCAAGAAGCCAAAGGTGAAGAACTGAAGTGATGGACAGTAGAGGAAACTGCATACTTCATATTGGTTCTGTGCATCTAATCACACCTAATACCTGAGAGTTATTGGCTCTGGACTTCATGGTGGCTCTAACTCTTTCTTTTCAACTGAACATGGTAATGGTGTAGGCAGAACTCAGCTCTCAGCCAGCCCTGAGTAGTATTTGCTTTCTGAGCGATCATTTGTACTTCTGACAAGAGAAGAGGCAGAAGTTGCCTGAGCACAGCATATAGTCTGAGACTTGGCATGCCCTGAGTTTGATTGCGTTGTGTTGGTGTAGAGTGGATCGCTTCAGGGTACTTTCCTTTCGTTCCCCAGCTGGCAGATTTGGTGGCCCTGGTCCGTGGAAAACTGTCCAAGATGCAGCGAGCAGTGTTGTCAGCTCTTATTGTGATCGAGGTCCATGCCAAGGATGTTGCAGCAAAGCTGGTTGAGGAGAATATAACGAGCATGAATGACTTTGAGTGGATCTCCCAGCTCAGGTTAGAGAGCACAGCTGTTGAACCTCCCCTGGCCTCCCTGGCCAGTCTCCATTCTCCTTAGCTGTGTCCATGGCAAACGGAAACAGGAGTTTGAGACAGACCTAGTTTTGATGGCATCCTCTTTGGCAATATAAACAAACCCGTACCATGACGTTTCACTCGGAAAGGGCTGCTCCTGCCCAAGGGGTGCAACACTTGATCCCAGGTCCTGTGAGACCTCCTGTCCACCCCACAGTGTTACTTCAGCCTTTCTGCTCTCAGGAGGGAAATCCCTTGACATACAGGTTTCCAAACCTTCGGGCTGTATTCTCTTGAGCTGCTGTTTTGTCTGCCAGGCAGTGTTTATCTTTCTGATGTCATGTTCACTCACCGTTAGATACTACTGGACAAGGGGAGACCTGTACATCAGAGCAGTCAATGCTGAGTTCATCTATGGCTATGAGTATCTGGGGAACACTGGCCGTCTGGTTATCACACCCCTCACTGACAGGTAAAGACATTGTTTTCTGGGTAACGAGTACACCTTTTTTCCCTTTTCTTTATCTTTTTTTTTCTTCCGGCTGAACAGGATTACACCAAGGATCTGACCATGCAGGTCCTACATCTTAATGTATGTAAATAGAATCCATTTGTACAGTAAAGGACTACTTGAGACAAGTGCACAGGAGCACCCTGGCATTGGTTGTTACTATATTCCTAGTGATAAGTGTTCAGACTGATTGCTTTCACTCTCCTAATTCTTAATGTAGGGCTCTCATATAAAATGCCCACCTGATAGCTAAGGAGCTCTTCTAGAAACCAGTAGGCAGCAGCTAGTACTCTAGAATATGCAGCAGAAATAATAGTTTTACCCTTTTGTAGCTGTCCTTTTTCTGCAGAATGAATTCGTAGCCAGTGGCAGAAGGATTTATCCATGCAGCCCCCCATGAATACTAATCAAGGCCACCTAGCTCTAACTCCTTTGCAGAATGCTGCATATCTAAGCAGTTTTGTAAAATAATGAATGATGGATTCCTCCTTGTCTCCAGCTGGATAGATCATACGTCTCCTTGCTGAAATCAGTAGTACAAATGCCTTTTTTCATCATCTGGGCTCTTCTTTGTTGTAGGTGTTATCTGACACTTACAGGAGCTTTGCACCTGAAATTTGGAGGAGCACCTGCAGGACCAGCAGGAACAGGCAAAACAGAAACAACAAAAGACCTGGGCAAAGCACTGGCAATCCAAACTGTAGTGTTCAACTGCTCTGACCAACTCGACTTTATGGCAATGGGCAAGTTTTTTAAGGGACTAGCCAGGTACAGTGAAATGCTGAGTGTTGTTATTGAGGGATGCTGCACACTGGGAATTGGTGGCTATTTTTCACAGCAGCCCAAAAGAACAAGCAAAGCCTTAGCAAGGGGGTTACTGAGTTCCAGAATGAGCAAGGTTACAAAATTCCAGCCAGAAAGGAGGAACAGTTGATCCAATTAAAAAAAAAAGAGAGATAAAAGGAGATCCTTGTTCATTTAAGGCAAAATTAAAATGCTTTGCACTAATCCACAGTGCACTAATCCACCTGTGCAAATGTTTGCAGCTTTGGCCTTTATTTTAATATCATCCATGTTGGACTGAGATTCAGCCCATAAGCTGCTTAATCTTAAGAAGAAGAGAATCTGCTGAGAGTATTCAAAACTGAGCAGCCAAGAGAGACTGCTCTAAGCCCTGAGGGATCCTCTCAGAGAGGCTTCTCTCTTCTCTACATTTCAAACAGAGCTGGTCCAATTAGTCTGTTGCACACTGGTGAATCTGAATTAGTTACTCCAACAAAAGCTGATATTCTTTTCTCAGATGTTTTCTTTGTAAGTAATTTAACTTCTTTCTTAAGCCATGCCTTGTGGGAAGATCACCTTCCTCATATGCATGCTTCCAGCTTTATATATCGTTTTCCAAACTCTGAGAAATGGACTTAAGCGTTGTCTAAACTGTACCTACTACACTTACAGCTCAGGAATTCAACATGACACCACTTTAAAGCTCAAATCTATAACATGGAGAATTTGTCCCAAGCTCTAGGACCAGATACTGCCATGGGCACTCATCACATAGCCTGGGACGACAGTCGGGGTGTCCACTGAACCAGGACACAGTGCTGTGTCACTGTCACAAAAGGGACATCAGGGCCCTTTTGTGTTCACTTCTGGTCTCTCTTATGCCTACCCAGTATGTGGATATGTAACTTCTGGATCTAGCTGAACTTTTGACTGCACGTTTGCTCCTGTGTGGTGTTCCTGACTGCCTTCATTCTTCCTTCCTTGCCCAGCTCTGGTGCCTGGGCTTGCTTCGATGAGTTCAACCGCATCGATATTGAGGTGCTGTCTGTGGTGGCCCAGCAGATCACAACCATCCAGAAAGCACAGCAGCAGAGGGTATGTAAGGAACATGTGGATGCAAAGGCAGGCAAAAAAATCTCCTCTTGAGCTAGTTTGGGCAAGTCCTTGTCTCTGCATACACCTTCAAGCTTCACTTCTCAGGGGCAACTGAAACAGACATCCTTGAGGAGAGGTTTGAGCAATGTCCTAACTATGGCACATCATATCAGTCCATTACAGTCAACATCCTCAGGGGAATTTTTAACTTCACTCTAGTCTATGCTGCCAGAGTTGCCCACACCCTCACAGGCTGAAGTACCTCTCAGCTTGACTTTAGTGCCAGCAGACTTCAGTGTGGGAGACACTCTGATACAAATCCACTGAGCTGACCAAAATGGGAGCTGTGATAAAGGCAGTCAGTGTTCTGACATGATTTGCTCAGCACCAAATTTGTTAAGAGTGTTAACCAAGCTTTGGTGGATTCACAAAACTCAGTATGTGCAGAAAAACGCATATTGGTGCACACAGAGTTGCATTGTAAAGTGAATTGTTGAGAATTGTTGACTTTAATGGAGATTCAGCTGTCAGCCAGTCTAGCAGCCAGCTTCTGCTTTGTTCTCTGGAGGCCCAGAAGGGTTAAGACCTGAATCTCCTTGACTTTGGCTTGGAATTAGAAACTTGCTCTCTATAAATTCTTCTGCATTACTTTATCCCCCATCTGAAATTACTACCTACACAGTTTTAAGAAGGATTTAGGTTTCTCTTTGCCCTCTTTGCCATGAATTAATTCAGGTCTGATCTCTAGTGCAAAATAAATGGAAAGATGTTTGTTTACAGCTGAAGGGATAGAAGCCTGTTCAAGAGTTAAAAAAACCAAACAAACGAGAAAAAAAAACCACCCTATCAGTAAATCTTCCACAAGCCCAGTCTTTTATACAGGGAGAATATTGCTGGTAATTCTGGGTTCCTGCAGTGGGACCAGATTGAGTCACTCCTGTTGTGGGCAGCTGTGTGTGTTTCTACTTTATAATTTAACAACTAAAAGCTATTGTTCTCCTCTTGGAAGATTCTGCTTCATTATTTAATTCGCAGGTCAGGCTCTGTTCTTCGAGGATGATCATATTTTTAATTTTCCAGGTGGAATCCTTCATATTTGAAGGCACAGAGATCCCACTGGTCCCATCCTGTGCAGTCTTCATCACAATGAACCCAGGGTACGCTGGGCGCACCGAACTGCCTGATAACCTGAAGGTAAGGAGGGCAGGCTGCACAGGCAGGAAGAGGAGGGGCAGTAAAGGTGCTGGATGCTACCTGGACTCACCCACAGTGTGTCCGTGACAAGAGTTAGGCTGTGCTGCTTTTGGAGAATCTCCAGGATCACTTTGAGATTTGAACCACATGTGTAAGGAAATGGCACCTTTCAGATTGCAGTCTGCAGGGGTGCTAGAGTAACAGCTGCCAGGCATACTCATGTTGTGTCCTCTAAACAGTCTGGAATGGATACTCAGCCTTGTCAGTTTGCTGGGGAAAAAACCAAGAAATGACAGTGTTTTGGACATTGTGTTGGATCTGTCTGTTCCAGGCTCTCTTTCGTCCTGTGGCTATGATGGTCCCAGATTACTCCATGATTGCTGAGATCTCACTCTACTCTTTCGGGTTTAGTGAAGCCAAAGTCCTTGCAAAGAAGATCACTACAACATTCAAACTGTTGTCAGAACAGCTCAGCTCCCAGGTAGATTCCTTAATGTCCATGAATATTTTTTAAATGTGAGACTTTCTCAGCCTAGGCATGAAGTACCTCGTTGGTTTTCTTGGTGCCTTGTGATAGCATCTCTCAAATCCTATATTTATGGATACACCCATTCTTCATCTTCCTTCCATCTTTCTAATTCTCATTTCTGCTCCTGTGGCTGGACTTGGGTTCACCTTAAATCCTATTTAGGATTACAGAGGCAGGACAGTTGAGCCAAACAGCCCTGCCTGCTTTTCCTTCCATCTAGGATTTTCCATTGTGCACTTACTCTCATCTTTCTCATTCATAGACTGTACAGCTGAGGACTAATTAGTTGTTTGAAGGATACTGAGAATACACTTGGATGAAGGAGGAATTGTTCTAATTTTCTTTTCTCGCCTGCTAACTGAGTGCATGACTAAGTTTACTTTTTTAGGTGTGCTCTTCTATCTGATGACATTGTTTCCTCTGTGCCTTTTTCAGGACCACTATGACTTTGGGATGAGAGCTGTGAAGACTGTCATCTCGACAGCTGGCAATCTCAAAAGAGAGAATCCTGATATGGATGAGGTAAATGTGCTTGTACTTCATGCTGCCATAGACTTATGGGGCCTTTTCTGCAGCCTCATGCAAGAGGAAAGATCTCTGAAGTCCTGAGTTCTTAAATCCTTGCAGGAGCTGATCTGTCTGCGAGCTATAAGGGATGCCAACGTACCCAAATTCCTGCAGGATGACCTCAAACTCTTCAATGGTATCGTCTCAGATTTATTTCCAAATATCAAAGAATCACCTGTTGATTATGGTATCCTGGAAGAAGCCATCCGCAAGTCCTGCATCCAGGCAAATCTGAAGGATGTTGATGGTGAGGGGAAAGGCTCTCCACAAGCTCCCTCTGGACCTGGGCTTTTAATCCAGCATGCTGCTCTAGGAAGGAGATATGTTCCCAGACCCACTCTGCATCATCTTCCTGTACAGGTTTTGTGACTAAATGCATCCAGCTGTACGAGACCACCGTGGTTCGTCATGGCCTGATGCTGGTGGGACCAACAGGTTCTGGGAAGACGAAGGTATGGGTGAGACACTGTGCTGGCCTCAGCAAACCATCACCTACCTAGTGACACAGGGTTGTTTCACAGAAGACCCACACTGGCATTTAAAGCCTCTCTCAGACAGAAGTCAGGGCACAAAGATGCTGCCTGTTAGTAATAATTTATAGCCATGAGGAGGTATATTACTGGTTCACTTCTGAGCTGTGAGATTGGACTAAGGCTTATTGGTTCTGCTGCAGATTTCTAAGGCTGAGACATGCTTTGACCTCTCTAGGTGCTTCAGGCTTCTTGCACAGAAGATCTAACTTCCTCCTCACCTGCATATAGAGTGCTTAATTTCTGTGCTTTTACTTCAGCCAAGCATCTCCGTACTATGATATTACCCTTTACTATGTCTCTTTCTCACTGCATTTGAATGCAGTTGCTGTGAGAGCAAGTGGCGTTGTCGTTCTGGAGCCATGGCAGTTCACTCTGGCTGTGCTGCTTTTGCAGAGTTATGAAGTCCTGGCTGCTGCAATGACATCACTGAAAGGTCAGCCTGCAGCCAGTGGTGGGAATTACGAAGCAGTCCGCTACTTTGTACTGAATCCCAAATCCATCACAATGGGCCAGCTTTATGGAGAATTCAACTTGCTAACGCATGAATGGTAAAGTACAAAACCTTCTTTCCTTTCTTCCAGACAGAAAACAATTTTCTGGTCTTGAGCGTCTTCTCTTCAAGGCTGAGAACCGTTTGGGGTGGTGGCATAAAACCAGGAGCGATCAAGTCCTTATCCCCACCAAGCTACAATAGCCAGTCACAGCGATTTAAGCTGACATCCCTCATTGTGTGCTTGGCCCGTCTGCCAGCACATGCCCAGACAGTTCCTGCAGCTCACTTCCAGCATTAACTGCAGAACAATAATTCAACAGCTTTGAAGCACATGCCCCTGCTCCTAAGATACAGCAGCTTAAAAACACTTGCTTTGCTTCTGAAGAAAAGTGACCTCTGTGCTGTGCACTTGAATTGTTCTATTATAAACACTCTGGTATCCTTGAGTGATGAGGAATGACTTTGAGGCAGAAAAAGGCATTTCATTCCCGTTGCCAGGGCTCTTGCTTGCTTACATGGTTTGGAAACAAGAACTGAGAGCCCACTTGCCCTCTTTACAGCCAGGTCCTACTGCTTATGTTTCCATATGTGACCTGAGGCTGACTTTGCAGCCCACTTTATCCATAAGCTAGGATGTGAGAAGCAGTGTGAATCTCCCTGTGGTCCTGTCAGCCAGCGCTTGTTTCAGGACAAAGCTAAAGATTGTGTTCTGTAAAATGAGGGAAACTAAACATATATAAAAATAACTGCCTCTAGGAAAAGTGCAAGCCAGTAAATGTTACTGATGCTGTACCAGAGCTTCCCAACTTAGGATCTGGTACATATTTACTGAAGGACATTTTATAGGAGCTCCAATTAAGCTCAACAGTTTATTTATGATGTGACTCTACACAGGCATGTCAATGTGACAAAAAGAAAAATACAGCAGTTGTGTAAAATATATCTGCAGACAAATCCATCTGCTTTAATCAGCTGAGCTTTAGAACAGACTGTTTTCCCTTGATCTCAATAACAATACCCTGGAATTCACTAGTACTATAAAAATAACAAATAATTATTTAATAGCAGGAGTCGAGCCCAGGGTCTGAATGGAAACAGCACTCCAGGTTTCCATGTACAGATTAAATTCTTGCTGTCAACAGCCAGCATTCCTTGTGTCTGCTCTCCTGGTCACCAGCTGCAGCACCACCCAGGTTCACAGGCAGCTGAGGATGGGAAACTTGAGCTATAAAGAGGGTAGGGTTATGCTCTTTAGCCTGTATTTATCCTTGTAACCCTGAGAAAAAGAGGCACCTCCAGAGAGCAGATAATCTGAACTGGATGCTAGCAAGGCCTCTTTACTCTTCACTGAGGACAGAGATTTTAAAGGGAAGCTTGACATCTTATAGTTAAATGACACGAATTCCAGAACCTGATGCCCAAAGAAATTGTTTTGTGGTGTCACTCAGGCCGAGATATGTCTCATTAAAAAAAAAAGAGTGGGGTGGACCTTTTTGCAGCTCATGGATAAGGGAGACACATGAACCAGGATAAGATTGCCTTTTGTGGTGGGAACTTTGCCATTTATTTCAGCAAAACCAGGATGGGCCAAGCCCTGCCTTCCTCCTGCCTTTCAGGACGGACGGGATCTTTTCCACACTCATCCGCCGGGGAACCGTGGCCGCTGACTCCAACAAGAAGTGGTACATGTTTGATGGGCCAGTGGACGCTTTGTGGATTGAGAATATGAACACGGTACTTGATGACAATAAGAAGCTGTGCCTCAGCTCGGGGGAAATCATCAAGATGACAGAGGTAACTCATCCCTTCCGCTTTCGCTGCCTGTTTTCTGAATGCTTTCCTCCCTGCACTGAAATATGTATCAAAACTCAGCAGGTCCTTATCCTTTCTTTTCTTTTATAATTTCCAGAGCATGACCATGATGTTTGAAGTCCAGGATTTGGCTGTTGCCTCCCCTGCCACAGTCTCCCGCTGTGGCATGGTTTATCTGGAACCCAGCATTTTGGGGCTGGAGCCCTTCATTGAATGTTGGCTGAAAACGATGCCAGATGTCATGCAGCGATTCTCACAGCAGCTGGCATCTCTCTTCAAGAGATTCCTCCAGGTGAGCTACTGTTCTGTTCCAGCCTTTCCATGTCATCTTGAATATCAACCAGCACAGGCTTGTCAAGGCCTGGATTTAAATGCCATTGTGGGAACATTTCCTACCAGCATAATTTCTATCATGGAAACTTCTCTGTGAAATCTGTGGCTTTAATAGAGGTTATTCACTGGTCTCTGTAGATGTGACTATGTCTTATTGGTCATTATAGTTGGGTTTATTTCATTTTAAAATTATCTTCTGGACAAAACCACTCTTAGTGCAGTTCCATAGCTTACAGTGGAGTACCTCCAGGGGAAAGGCTGTACAAACAAGTCTTGTTTTTTCTACTCTGCTGGTAAGCCATTATTTTAATGAAGAACCTGGAGCTACAAAGGAAAATTCTGAAGGGAGCAAACCATTTAACAGCAGTGATAGCACAAGGTGCACCTAACTGTTGCACAGAACCAAAAGGGAGGCCCAGAGGTTTCTTGGTGTCAAGACTGAACCAAGGGCTTCATCTTGCTTTTCTCAAGTAAAAATGGTGGTGCTTGGGATGCAGTTGGAAATGGCAGCATTCTCAGTCACATGCTCCCTGCTAAACATGACATGATGGAGGTGAACAAGGAGGTAAAACCAAAGGCAGCTGTGCTGGATGGTGACACTGAGCTGTCCCTGCCTATCTTTCCAGGAGGCCATTGACTTTGTACGAAGCTCTGTGAAGGAGATAATTACCTCTACAGACGGTAACCTCACAAGAAGCCTCCTGGTGCTCTTGGAATGTTTGTATCAGCCTTTCATTCCCATTAAGGTAGAATTTGCTACCTCTTATCACTGTTACTTGTGTCTGTAACTCTAAGGATGCTAAGTTATGGAAAGGGTTAGTCACCAGAGAGCAAGATGCTGGTGCAGAAAGGTCATGCTATAGCTCAACTACGTGGCAGAAGGTAATTCAGCATCCAGAAAAGCGCAGGTAAACCTGGAAGGATTATGCTCTGTCTGCTGAAGGAACACAAGATAAGCTCCATGCCTACCAGGCTGGAGGGCAGAGGTTCACTTTTATTTATAGCAGTGGGAATTGGAGAATGAGTGGAAAGCAGAGATCAGAGCTGAGCAGTGATGCACTTCAGATTGCAGGTCCTTTGAGAATTAGTATTGAAGAAGGCTGAACAATTTTCAAATTAAAAACCTAAGACTAAAATCTTCTCCCATCTCCTGTTGAGCAACATTAGTTCAGCAAAGGGAGTCTCTCAAGTACACCAATGAAACAACAAAATTTAATCCACAGAATATATTAACAAGACCTATGAAAAACTGGCTAGAAAAAGCTACATAGACACTGAATAGAATGATGAGAAAATTAAGAAGAGTCTGGGGTTTGTGTGCATTAATTATACCTGAGAAATTTTTTTTTCTGCTTATCTCTGGTTCTAAGGGATTTAAGACAATTCCCCGGGAGAAGATTGCTCGTATGGGAGAGCTGATTGAACCTTGGTTTATATTTGCCTTGATCTGGAGTGTGGGGGCTACTGGAGATTCCCCAAGTCGTGAGGCCTTTAGCTCATGGCTCAGGAAGAAGATGTCAAAGGAAAGGGTGAGTAAAGGAAAAGCAGATCTTCTCCCATTATAGAGGAATTAGTAGTGAGGAATGGGGATCAGAGCTGCATGCCTGGAGGCTTTGGATGGACTTCCTGTTGGCATCTGGTATGCCATTCTCTCAAAGGGACCCCTGGAGCTGGAAATTCTGGGAGAGACCTGTACCCCCTGCCCTGGGTAGCATCCCATTAGTAAAGTCTTCCTTGAAGTAGTGTATATCCTGGTGTGACTTCAGCTGAGTGGCATCCAGGTTCACCACAGCTTCATTCTCACAGGTCAAGTTACTCTTCCCAGAAGAAGGACTGGTTTATGACTATAAACTGGATGATGCTGGGCTTAGCAGTACTGAAGATTTGGATGAGGATGCCCCTGGACAGGTAAAATATTTCATTTTTAATTCCAAGCTGGGTAATTTAGGAGGAGAGACCAGAAAGCAAGGAGAGACCAGAAAGCAACAGTCCTACAGGATTTGGTAGGATTTGCTCATCAAGGGCAAAGAAAGGCCTATAGGAAGCAAACAAGAATGTTTAAATCAAAATTAAGCTTTTCATTGAATCAAGAAGGCAGTTTCTTGCCTTCAGAGTTGTGAACCAGATCTTTCAAAGCTGAGCCAAGAGCTGGTCAGTTGAGACCTGAGTGCCTCTGTCAGTGCCCAGAAAAGTGAGAGGTGGCACAGCTGTGGCTGCTGGAGGACAGGGAGAAGCTCAGATGGATGGAGCTGTCTACGTTAGAAAGTAGTTAACAACAGCAGAAGAGCAATGTGCAGCAGAGTCTGGAGTAGCAGCGAGGCAGATAAATATTCCATCTTTTTCACAAGAGACTGCAGTGTAGGGCATGTCAGGGTCATCTTGACTGACAGTCACCAGACTGGACTAAAAGGAGTTTAAAAGGGAGGGGAAATGCTTCCCCTTCCTGAAATGAAACAAAGAACCCTACATGAGTGTCAAATGCTTAACAGAAGGTGCCAGTATAGTCTCTGTGAGAAGGTCACATGGGGTGGTCAGGAGTGTAGATTTTCTCCTGTACTCTCCAGCACAGCCCTGGCAGAAGCTCCAGCTCATGTGTATAGCAGCCTCTGGGAGGCTCATCTGCAGCTTCAATCTAGCACAAGAGATCCTTGTCTTGTACAAGTAGAAAACCTCCTGTGCCTCTGAGTGCAGTGTGGGTGATGGCATGGAACAGGAAGACAGATAAGCCCCCTCTGCCATGGGCAGAATTCCTATTCTTGCAGATATCACAAGTGCTCCTTGATCCCAATCCTCAGAAGGGAGGGCAGGTGTGTTGGTGCTGGGGCAATGACCTCTAACTCTGGGGCTCTGTCCCTCCCAGAAGTGACGAGTCAAACACTCCCAGCATTTCCATACAGAAAGGTAAGGGTGGCAAGACTCAACAGAGGGACTGGGAACCCGCATTTCTCATCAGAATCTGAGCTGCTGCATGGGGAGTGGTGACATGCAAAATAGCAGAAATAGTTTTCCTTTCCCTAGAAGAGATAGATGCCCCCTCTAAGCAGACTCCGATCTCTTTCAGGTGCACTGGGAGGTGTGGCTGGATGCTACAGCAAAGTTCACCATGGTTCCAGACACCAACTTCTGTGACATTATTGTGCCCACGATGAACACAGTCCGAATGGCCTATCTGCTGGAGCTGCTGCTCACCAACTATAAGCCAGTACGTGCCCAGCCTTGTCCGTGAATTTTTGATTCAACCTCTTCCTCTCCCAGCGCAGTCATAACTTAACAGCTACCTAATACTTTGAGATTATTTCCCGCTTCCATGGACTTGTATTTGTCTGCTCCAAATCTGTGTTTAAGCACTGAGAGTTATCCATTCAGTCCCCAGGCACCAAGCCAGCACCCCAAAGGAATATCAACACTCAGTTGTTCAATCAAAACACCCCAATTGCTAGATAGCCCATCACCATCCCTCTTTACCTGTTTCCTACAGTTCCATTTCATACAGTTCCATTTCATACTTCTCTGGTTGGATTCCATCCACACCAAGAGGTTTTTGGTGTTGGGCCGCTGATCTTATTGAAGAAGCAAGCCCAACAGGTCCTCTCCCAACCTTCAAAGGGAAAGGTCCTTCTGCCTAAAAGAGCAGTAACCTGTATTTCCTCCAGCAAATGTCAGAATGCTGGGAAAGAGGCTGCTTTGTGGGAAATGGATTTGTAGAGAATTTTTAAAGCTTGACAGAAGGCTTGCATAGCTTTAAAAATTCTCTACAAATCCACTTCCCACACTGCTTGCCTACGATTATGCTGCATTGCTGATTGTGCTTCTAGGTTCTTTGCATTGGTCCCACTGGCACAGGGAAGACTCTCACAATTGCAGACAAGCTTTTGAAGAACTTGCCTAACAAATACATCACCCACTTCCTGATGTTTTCAGCACGGACCTCTGCTAACCAAACCCAGGATCTCATCGACAGCAAACTGGATAAGAGGCAAGATTCCTTTCTGTGTGTGCAAAGGCAGTATCCCTGAGCTCCGTGTTTCTATCAGCTTGGCTATTTAGTTTCATCCCAAGACCTGAGCATGTACAGCTGTAGATAATGTGTAGGACACACAGCACAGCTCAGGTGGGATTGTGAGAGCCAATAATAGCTTGTTATAATGGAAAGAAAGCGATAAGGATTAGTGAGGGTCAGTAAAAGTTGCTCCAATTCTAGTTATTCCAGAAATACTGCATTTCACAGCACAGGTGTTTGCAAACCCTGGTGTGGGATCTTTACAGAAAGTGATGAAGGGAGAAAATGTGGCTGCCCACCCGCAATCCCACTCCCCACAGTAAACAGCTTCGATTTCACCTCCCTGGTCAGCCACTGGCTTGAAGTTTCCAGCAGACTCATGGTCTCAAGCTTTGCTTTTGTTTGCATGCATTTACTCCTTGGCATTGTGCATAAGTAGACAAAATTTCACTTGGAGAGAAGCCAGTGCCTGAGACATTGCTCCAGATCTTTTCCATGCAAAGTCCCTTACAAAGGAGTGTAAAAATAGCTGAAACTGTTGACTCGGGAAGCGTACAGAGAAAAAAAACCCATGCCTTTGGATCAAGTTAGAAGTACCTTTTCAATAGGAGCTGTCCTGTGTCCTGCCACGGGTTCTGTCCTTGCAGGAGGAAGGGAGTGTTCGGGCCTCCAGTTGGTCGGTACTTCATATTTTTTATCGACGACTTGAACATGCCCATGCTGGAGCAGTACGGAGCCCAGCCGCCCATCGAGCTGCTGCGGCAGTGGATGGACCACGGCGGCTGGTACGACCGCAAACAGATCGGTATGAGCCACATCCCACGCCCAGAGCTCTTGGCAGAAGTTGGCCTGTTAGACAGGTGTACCTGCCGTGGGGATTTGTACCGAGGGGTTTTAGCTACAACTCAGCACTCATTCCTGATTTCGCACTCTCAAAGGTACTTTTAAGAAGCTGGTAGATATTAATTTTGTCTGTGCCATGGGACCTCCTGGAGGGGGAAGGAATCCTGTCACTCCGCGCCTCACTCGCCATTTCAACTATCTCTCCTTCACCGAGATGGATGACAGCAGCAAGAAGAAGATCTTCACCACCATCCTTGGCAGCTGGATGGGTAAGCCCTGCAGAGAACTGCCACCTTCTCCTCATGTTGAAAGTCAGCTTGAAAATGGAGTTTGGAAGGGGACCAGTTAATATTGATGATCTGATCAAAGTGTTGAAAGCTGGAACTTGCAGTAGTCACTTGAAGATGCTTTAGGGAAAGCGTTTTATGAGGCCAGCAAACAGAGAGCTCATACACTATTTAATCTCAGAGCCAAACTCTGCTGGTGCAAATCAGCAAACTTCAGCTCTGGCTTTCACAGTTGAAATATGTTATCCAATAGCTTGGGCCTTTCAAAGAGTATTTTATTTGTGATGGGTGATGCAGATATTCTTAACCTCAGCAGGTAAAGCTGGAACTAATTTTTTTTGTCTTTTTCTAGATGGACTCCTAGGAGAAAAAAGTTACAGAAATCCAGTGCGTAAGTAAGAGCAGAAAGATGAGAGACTGTGAACAGAACAAGCTGGTGAGCACAGCATGGCACAGCTTACCTGTGCTTTCAGCAGACAGACACTTGCCCAGACAGCAGCCTTCTGTGGAAGCAGAGCCTTCTGTTACTCTCCATCTGCTGCAGCCTGCAGACAGCTGAGCAGGGTGGATCTGAGCATGGTGCTACAGCCACCATGAAAAAAGGGTTCATTTGGAGTGAAATGAGTCCTCTTAAACTTGACGGGGTGGGAATTTAGGATCATCCTTGCAAATATGCCCTCATCTGCAAATCTGCCAGTAGAAAGGAGTGAGAATAATCAGCTATGGGAGAAGCAAAGCAGAGCTTTCTGAATACTTGCAATATTCAGAATCACCACTACCTGACTGTGATCTCAGGAGCACACTGAAACATCTAGTTATGATTTAGAAAGAAATAAAAGGATTTTTGAAATGATGCAAAAAAAGTGCAAAATGCAGGGGTGTCATAGGGCTCTACTGCTCCAGGAGTGTTTGTAATAAACTTCATTGGGAGAAAAAAATTATGCTCTAAAACTGGCAGCTGTGTTTAAATCTTGCCAGATTATTGCATAAGAAATTATTCCTCAGTGGCTTTGCATTTGCCGAACATAATGAATTGCAGGGGGTTTAGCTAAGAGGGCATTCACACCTCCTAGCTTAAAAGTAGCTGAGATTTAACTGCGGGAGTGCAAGGAGGGAGAAGGAAAACCTGTCTGGAATATTTCAGGTTGGCATCAATTACCTGTCTCGCTGTGCCTCCTCTGTTCCTGGGGAGCATGAAGTCTTCACAGCACAGAATCACTGTAAAGCATTCTTGCACCCTGAATCTGGTTCACATTAGTTGATAAACCCATTGGCAGCTCTCCACTGCAGTGAGCAGGTGCTTGGTCAGGTCCCTCAGTGTCTCTGCAGAAAAAATTGTGTTCCTGTCCAAGTCCTGGCCAGCACCTCTGCCACTCAATGCCACCTTCTGCACTGCAAGGACCCTCTCAGCCCAGAGTTACCATCTTGACATCCTCTCCTACTACTTGTGTCTCTGCAGCAGGAGCAGTTGCAGTGAAAGACTTGAACGAGCCCTTAGTTGATGCCACAATCTCCGTGTATATGACCATCACATCCCAGCTGCTGCCCACACCAGCAAAGTCACATTATACCTTCAACCTGAGAGACCTCTCCAAGGTGTTCCAGGGCATGCTCATGGCTGAGGCTGGCAAGGTCGAGGTGAGTCCTCCAATCAGCACAGCCCTGCCACCCAGGGCAAGACCAGAAACATTCTAGTTGAGGCCTCATTCACAGGCTGCAAACAGGCTTCAATTTCCCATGGAAGATGCATTTTGATATGGCTCAGTGGGTGTGGTGGCCTCCCCTTTGGCCATTGCCTGGTACCGGTAGCAGGCAGACGCCCCCTTCATCACAGCCCTTCCTTGGCGTGGAAGCAGGTGAGTGGCCACAGCCCACTCACAGTAGGACACAGCCCACCCATTCAGCCCATCCATGGATGGAGCCATGGGGGACCAGGCAGGGGCCAAGTAGGGGCAGAGGTGTTGTCCTATTACCTGCTTCTGCCCCTTTAGCTCTCCTGAGGACCTTGCTCTGGCTCCAGCCTGGCGAGTAAAGATTGAATTATCACAGGAAGTACTTAGGACCCTAAGTGCTATAGGTTCTGTGCTATCAGCCAAATATAGGGATCTTTCAAAAAACACACAAGAAAACGGTAAAATTTAAATCAAACAGAGGAAAGATAAGAACAAAGAACATAAAATTTAAATCTCTCAAAGAAAGCCCGGCATATGGACAAATAGAGGGGGATACACTGATGCTGTAATGAGCTCTCTGCAAAGCAGCTGTTTTGACAAGACTTGTTTTTGTGAGGAGAAGGGAAAGCAGCTTCCTCCTCCCAGTTCTTTCTCCGCTCCAGTTGCCTTTTAACAGGAGTGGAGTTGGCCACATGCTGGGCAGGAACCAGCTTTCCTGACAGCAGTGCTCATAACACTTCTCTGCTTCTCTCACGGGGGCTGTGTTGCTGGGATTTCCTACCAGAACAAAGAGCACCTGCTGAGATTGTGGTACCACGAGAGCTGCCGGGTCTTCCGTGATCGCTTGGTCAGTGAGGAGGACCGGACCTGGTTTGACAGCCTAATGACAGAGAAGATGGAGGAGCTTGGCACCACTTTTGAGGAGGTCATTCCTTCCCAGCCAGTTCTGTTTGGAGACTTTATGGAGCCAGGTGCCAATGTCAAAGTATACCAAGCGATCGACAGCCAGGACAAGGTAAGGACCCTGGGAATCACATTGTGAACTATGTTCACATCTTCCCAGTCTTCTACAAAGGAAAACAGTAATAGTAACAATAGTGGTGCTTTAATTAGAGGTGTCTGAAACTACAAACTGTCCCAGGGGTCTCCTGTGAAATCCTAGCACATATATGAATAGTGGCTGTTCTTGTTGTGATGGGCAGTTGAGGTGGAACAAGCTGTCTCTGCATTGCAATCCTGGAGGCAGTCTGCTATGCCAAATCTCCCAAATGAGCCACACTTGGGACTGAAAAGTGAAATTTGCTGGAAAGAAATGGCACATTACCCCCAAACAATACTATTTTTGCCATTAAAGACTTCACAATTGACCTTTACGAGTAATTAATGTTACTGCCAGTCTCCCTGTTGGAGAAGATACTGGGAGTACTTGGGTAGTGGTAATTAAGCAAAGGCAATGAGTGGTGCGTTTTGCACTCATTATCAGAAAGAGATGATTATTCTGTTGTCTCTCCTCTTGTGATAGCAGTGTGACAAGGGCTGGTAATTAACTGAGCTTTCCAATGCCTTTTGCAGAGTAGGTAGGCCTGTTCCCCACTGAAGTGAGCACAGCTGAGACAGCCAGACATAGAGGCAGCTGCACACTCCCCACTGCTGCACACAGGACTTTGGCATCTAGGCAGGGCTCTCAGTACTGTATGAATTCCAGCTGGTGCTGCTTTCCCAGCTTCACAGTGAGATTGCTGAGGGGGTAGGATCAAATCCCAGATGTCTTCATGCTTCATTTCCTTCTCTGGCCTGAGGGTACTGTTGAAGAGAGCCTTGGGAAGGACAAAAGAAACTGCTCCTGCAGCTATTCCATGTGATGGCTGGACATCTATAGCCAGTGTTGTTTTTTTCCCCAGCACCTGTGGCTTTCCAGCCAGAATCCTAACCACAGGATTCAGCAGCAGGCAGTGGTCAGCTATAGAGCAAGGAAACTAACCCAGAGGGAGGCTCTGGAGCAGTATGGATCAGGCAGCCATAAGCTGCCTTTTTATTTTTTTTATCTTTTATTTTGAACTACACCCTGCTGTTTCTCGAGGCAAACAGCACAGTTGGGAACAGCAGACTGTAGTCACTTGCCTGAGTTAGTTTAAGGTCACCACTGAGCAGCCACTGCCCCCACCACTAACTAAATTCAGCCCATCCAATGGCAGTTCCTTACAGGAGCCTGGAGGAGAGCTGCTCCCAGGCTCTGTTAAGCACCAGGCTCTGCCCTCCCCTACTCCTGGCTGTGCCAGCAGACAATAAACCCCCTGCCACACACACACAATTGCTTTTATCTGGTAGTCACAACTGTGTGTTTCTACCCACAGCTGAAGTTTGTGATTGAGGACTACCTGGAGGAGTACAATCAAAGCAACACCCCAGAACTGAAGCTTGTGCTCTTCATGGATGCGATACAGCACATCTGCCGAATCAGCCGGATTCTGCGGCAGGCTCCGGGGAATGCTCTTCTCCTGGGTGTTGGGGGAAGTGGGAGACAGTCTCTCACCAGACTGGCATCTCACATGTAAGTAATGAACTCCCACCTATGCATGTAAAGGGGTGCAGCTCCATTGGGGCTGTCTTCAGAGGATCCCTTTTTCTGTGGCAGTCACATATTTTTTCAGGCCGCCAAGTCCTCAAACGAGTCAAGATCTAGGACTCAGTTAACATGCTGCACTAGCCAGCTCAGGGTATCTCTGCTCTGTGTAAAACATGCTCCTGGGTTGGTGGCTGTCCTTGCTGCACGAGGACTAGCATGTGCTCAGACTCACTGCAGGAAAACAACTTCCTTGAGTCCTTTCACCCTGGGTCCACAAGACATACTGGGAATTGACAGAATGTTTTAATTTAATGTAACTCCACAGGCTTCTTTTTCCTTTAGGGCAGAAAATGAATGTTTCCAGATTGAACTGTCCAAAAATTATGGCATGACCGAATGGCGAGATGATGTGAGGAAGGTCATGATGAAAGCAGGCCTTCAAAGTCTACCCAAGACCTTCCTATTTGTAGACACACAGGTACAGGAGTATTAATTAGCATGGCAGATTCCTTTTCAAAAGGAGTCAGAAACACATCTCTAAGCTCAATAAATTCCCCTACAGGGTATTAAGGAACTTGACACAGACCAGACATAGCTTGTATTTCTTCAGTAGCCTATATTCATCATCCTATAAAAGAGCCCCAGGGAAGCTAGAGGTGGTGCATTTATTGCTAGAGGGTCTGTAGAGCTGTGTGTGAGTGGGTGGATTCTTCTCCTGCACAAGGAAGCTTCCTTCAGCTCCATCCAAGTGTTTGGTGGGTACATAGATTTTAGCTGTCCGAAACTAAGCACTTTTGGCCACTGATATTAGAAGTCCTAAGTAAAATGATTCTTTTCCTTTTCAAAAAGAGAGTAGATTTAGGACCTTATGCCTGCTGGTTCCACAGGATAATGCTGGCTGTAACTGTAAACTGTAACTTGCTAATGAGTAGGCAAATTTCCACTTCTGGAATCACAGTTATGTTCCCCATAGGCTTTTTTACTGCCTTCATTATCATAGGAACCATTCCCTTGTGGCAGAGCCCTAAGCAGCAAGATGAGCATCAGTCAAATGCTACTTGTTCTTGCAGCCTTTTCCCTGCAGTGAGAAGCATATGTGGGAGCAAAGGGGCCCAGGAGGGTGCATTTTAGTCAAGGAGATGGATGCTGTGTATTTCTGATGTAGCAAAGGTGGAGAGGTGAATGTAGCGCTGGAGGGAGATCGTCCCACAGACTGTGACACATCCCTACAATTACTCTGTCTCCCACATTGATAAGCTTTATTTTAATAATGAAGTGTTCTGTGCTGGAGGAAGGAAGACACGGAGCAACCAGGTGTCTGGGGTCTGACTGCAGAGGCAGGGAGCGAGAGCCTGAGCTCAGTTCGTGTGTAAAGAGGCAGGGAATGGGCAGAAGGATGTTTGTTGTTAAACACACCCTCCCACCTCTGAGATATGGCTGTTTAATTGGACATGCTGGACAAGAATCAGGGTGTGCCTTTCTGGAGCCAAATGATCACAAAAATTGTTTCTTATAACTGAGGCTGAGGGCTGTACTTATGCAGAAATTATCTCCATGGCATGTGAGACATAAGTGTCTTCTGACTTAAGAAACTGCTTTTTTTTTTCCATCTACTTAGATTAAAAATGAATCCTTCCTCGAAGATATCAACAACTTGCTCAACTCTGGTGACATTCCCAACATTTACAATCCCGAGGACCAAGACCAGATCCTGACAGCTATGAAGCCTATTGTTCGAGATTTGGGGCAGCAGCCCACCAAGGCCAATTTGATGGCTGCGTTCACAGCACGGGTTCGCAGCAATATCCATATGGTCCTGTGCATGAGGTACTTCAGACCCACAACTCCATGCTTGTAATGCTAATTATTCCCTCCTTATCCTTTGCCTTTCATCCCTGTGTAACGGGATCTTTATTTCCAAGCCCCAGACTTTGCAGAAGGCAGAAGAATAGGAGTATGGTTTGCATAACACCTTCCCCCCCTTTTTTTTTAACACTTTGCTTGTCTCAAAATGAAGTTTGAATTTTTCAAGAGTATGATTAGGTGTGATTCAGATGAAACACAAGGTACTTCCTCCTCTCTGCACCACTGAGCCATTTGTTACAGACATATCTTGCTTTAATTTGTGTTTTCTCGGGAATCTAATGCATAGTCTATAACCAGCTTGCTCTCTTGCAGGAGGGATACCAGAAGGAACAGGTTATTCTCAGTGCAAGAACAAGTAGAAAACTCAGGGCCATGATTATGGTTTGGTGGTGTGATCTCTGCACGCACCTGCTTCAAATAAACTTCAGAGCGTGTTCATTTCTTGTTCCTTAAGTGCTGTCCCTAGAGAGGGACCCATAAAACATCACCCTACTACCGTCTTAAAACTTCCAGAATATCCCAAGCAAAGGAATGAGCTCAGACATGCATCTTTGGGCATGCAGCTCACTGCCTGAACTTTCATTCCCCTTTTTCCTCCTTCCCTGGGTGTATTCCTGTCCCTCTGCTCCGCAAGGTTTCAGGGTGGCTCCATAGGAGGAAAGGTGTTTTATCCTTGTATTTGGAGCCAGCTGTAACACATCTTCTCTGCACTCCTTGCCCTCAGCCCGATCGGAGAAGTGTTCCGCGCACGCTTGAGGCAGTTCCCCTCTCTTGTCAACTGCTGTACCATTGACTGGTTCAGTGAGTGGCCTGCTGAAGCCCTGCAGAGCGTTGCCTCCTCCTTTCTGAATGAACTCCCACTTCTTGGAAGCCGTACCGACGATACGGACGGGATGGTACGTGCCACACTCGAGAATACTCTGCTCCCCTGGGTTCAGTGTGCTCCGTCTCTGGGTACACCAAGACAACGGATGCAGGACACACCCTCAGAAGTGTCCTACCCTGCAGTAGATATGTTCCATGGCAGGATCATTTGAATGCAGAGCTGCGTGGCTTTGGATGCCTTGAAACAGGCTTGGCCATTTGTCACCTCTCTGTGGCACTAAAGCCCTCCCACACAAGTAAGCTCTGCTGTGACTCTGCTGTATAGTTTGGCTCTTCAAAAGCAACTTTTGCTTTCTCTGGGCATCTCATGGATTTGCCTTTCATATGTTCAGTACTGAATAAGATTGTTTCTTTCCTTTCTCCTTGTAGATTCAAGTATGTGTAGCAATCCACCAGAGCGTGGCAAAGAAGTGCCAGTTGTTCCTAGCAGAACTGGGCAGACACAATTATATCACTCCCAAAAGCTACCTGGAGTTCCTCAGCATCTTCAGTTCCCTCATTGGAAAGAAGCAACAGGAGCTGAAGACAGCCAAGAACAGGATGCAAAATGGCCTAGACAAGGTTTGTCCCTCATACCCAGGAAAGTTTTGGGGCCACCCCCTATTCACTCTGAGCAGTGTATTTATAGCTGCAGAGATGGAGCGAGATGTCCTACACAGGACCTGTGTAACAGGAAAAAACTCAGGCTAAAGCAAGTGCCTTGTGCCAGGGCCAGTCTTTCTGAAGGTCTGGGTCTGTAACAGATCTAAAAGAATAATGATCCCCAGTCTTTGGGGACCACAAATCTCTGTGTAGCTCAGCGCTCAGGGTGTTCCTTACTAACTCTGTAGTTGAAAGCCCTCTAACAAACATTGTTCTGCTGCCTCATTGCCACGAGCTTATGAGGTATTGCCTAACATGTGCAGGCAGCGTTAGGCACTACTGTTCATAAGCACACCACAGTGTCAGACTGTCGCTTAAGCAGGAACCAGGGCAAGACCTGTGCTTTGCACAGCCCAACGCTTGGCAGGGAGCACCCTGCATAGCAGCACAGCCCTTTCCTAGGGCTTCCCATGGCTGCTGCCCCTGCTCTTAACTCTGTTTTGCTCCCATAGCTCCTGCAAACAGCAGAGGATGTAGTGAAGATGCAGGAGGAGCTGGAGTCCTCCCGCCCTCTCCTGGCACAAGCAGCCAAGGACACCGAGGCAACCATAGAACAGATAAAGGTACCGCTGCTGGGCAGCCCTGCACTTTGTAACTCTGACTGCTCAGACTGGATTGGACGCAGGCTGCAGGGGCCTGGCAGGGGTTGTGCAAAAATCCTGCTTGATCGGAGGTAAAAACGCTTCAGATTGGCACGGCAGATATTTGTGCGGAGCTGCACTGACAGCAAAACCTGCCTCCTGCTCTGCTGCTGGTAAGCACCAGTTGTTGCAGGAGCAGTGGCTTCCATGCCTGTCTGAAACCACCACCCAGGGGTCAGTCAGCAGAGCTCCCAGCTCCCAGGCCCTTGCAAGCACAGTCTAGCAACACCAGCACAACCCACAAGTGGCCTGAGCAGCTCTAAGCCAGAGTCATTGAACTGGATCATTCCTGCACATCCCATCCCCAGGGAGCTAATCCAGCTGCAGCCTGCCCCCCCAAACATCAGGGATCATCACACAGTCACTCCTGCCACTTCAGAAGAGGGCACTGTTCTGTGTTGGCTGTCACTGCCTTCTCTCCTTGTGTTCCTCCCTGCCTGTCTCCTACTGTGGGATGTCCGCACTGGGACAG
This sequence comes from Hirundo rustica, assembly GCF_015227805.2. Taxonomy (NCBI): domain Eukaryota; kingdom Metazoa; phylum Chordata; class Aves; order Passeriformes; family Hirundinidae; genus Hirundo; species Hirundo rustica. The sequence continues at coordinate 3,917,037 of NC_053461.1, read as the reverse complement.
AATGAACAAGGACACCAACATAATCCAGCTCTGCATGGAGAGGGGAAAGAGTCTGCAATCGCCTAAATTCCCACATAGCAGATAAGGATTTGGCTATATTCCACATTTCCTTTATGCCTCCGGGTAGTGTTTTAACCCTTGGGGTATGTAGAAGTGGCAGTTTTAGAAATAAACCCCTAAAAGCATAGCTTCCTATTCCTCCATCTCCCTACAGATTTGCAACTGTAGGCATCCTCTACTTGTGCCAATGAGAAAATGGGTACAGCAGCTAATTCCTGCAAGACTAACATAATTCCAGGCACAGCCAGAGCTGGAGCTTGTAGGTGGTTTGTACAGACTGACAAAAACCTTCTCCCAGTATGGTGCAGGAAGGGCATCTCCTGGAGCAGTTAGGTCCCTGAGTTAGATCTGCTGGAAGAAGACACTTACAAGCTGCCAGGACAGCTGTGATCCTTTCCTAGCAGTGCAAAGCCAAGCTCTGCCTCCAGCACGCTTCTGAGGTTGTTTCTGGTGTTGCAGGTGGACACAGCTGAGGCTGAAGAGACAAGAAAGACTGTGCAGGCTGAGGAGGCAAAGGCCAATGAGAAAGCTCAGACAGCCCAAGCCATTGCAGATGATGCTCAGAAGGACTTGGATGAAGCCCTCCCAGCCCTGGATGCTGCTCTTGCCAGCCTGAAGAACCTCAGCAAAAGTGATGTTACAGAGGTAACTGTGTCGAGGGAGAGGGTGGCAGAGCTGGTCTGGTCAATGACAGCATCTCCCTTTGCAGCAATTCCCTTTCAATAGGCTTGCAAAATTCCCAACCTTTTCCTCCATCTATCGCCCTGGGCTCACTCTGGGCAGCTGCCTCTGCAGCTTCTCACCTTCACTCCTTCAGATGTGAACTGAAGGGCAGAAAGGCAGTAAGTGGCCCCTGGCTGTTTCCAGCATGTCCAGGAGAGGCTGTGGAGGAGGGCTCACCCCATGTGCCTGTCCATGGGGGTACGCAGCAGGTACCACCAAGAAACCCCAAGTACTGACTGTGCAGCACAGGGACAGAGCTAGCAGCACCCTGAACCCTTGGAAAAGGGATCCACCACAGGCAGAGAAGAGGCAGCAGGCTGATTTCAAGGAATACTGGCTTGAAATAGGCCAGTGAGAGAAAGAAGGGTAATTCTGAGCCTGCAGGCATCACAGCCCATAGCCAAGACAGCACACTCAATAAGTACAGATTTCACCACTCAGGGAACAGGCTTATTGCTCTGCAGTTGTAACAGACCTTTTTATTGCCCAAAAAAACACAGAACCCCTTTCCTCAGAAAGTGGGGAAAGACACAAGACAGTGTAGGTCCACTTGCCCCCCGTACCCATCCTCTTGCAGAGCTGACACGAGAAGTGTCTCATCGATCCAGGGCTTCCAGTGCAACAAGATGCATCAATTTCTTACACATCATCTAAACTAGCACCCAGAAACTCTGTATTTAAGGATTAAGCTCCTAGTTTCTTTTAAATCCAGCTGCCAGGTCATGACCCAAGTAACCTGTCACCAGAGCAGAGACCACCAGAGCTCTCTCCCAGCCCAGAATTAAGGACCCAGCCCAACCAAAAGGTGACACCACTACTGTGGCAGGGAGCAAGGACCCCTTGGACCTACTCCTTTCCATAGGGCAGCTCACTCAGGGGTCTCCTGGAGGAAGCTGATGCCTGCTTCTCCAGCTCCTCCACCACCTCTCTCAGCCGATCCTCGTTGCAGTAATAATGCACGTAAAGGTTGCGCTCTGCTTGCAGGATGGGGTTCTCCAGAGACCTGCGCTTGATCTTCAGGTCACTCAGGAGGCCTGCCAGCTTTTGGTAGAGGTCATCCTGCACAATGGTCAATTGCTGCATCAGCTCAGAGATCTCCTAAGGGACAGAGCCCAAACTCACGTGAACATGGAGGAATAAGGGGATTTTCCTAATACCTGTGGAACAGCTCATTCTCCGAGAAACAAACTACCCCCCCAGCTCTGGCCTCCAAACCCTCCCAGTCCGAGGAGCAGAGGTGGCCTACTGGGACACCTTGGCTAAGGCACCCCAATCTCGACACTAAACAGCACATGTCGGTCACAGTTAGGATCATCTTTGTCCCACAGCCAGCTGCTGCCTCACTGGATGGTTTTAGGGACAAGGCAAGGACCAGGCCAACCTCCCCCCTCACTCTGTGGCTAAGAGGCAGTGAGGTCTGCCCCCTGCACCCAGGGGGGGTGGCAGAGGACTCCCCGTGCTCACCTGCTGCTGCCCAGCAAGGCCCAGGGGAGGAGGAGTTCTTCCTTACCGGTGAGGACAGCTGCAGCTGGTTGGAGCTGTTGTACAGCTGGTGATAGAGGTGCTCTATGGAGGACTCCATGGCAGACACCTGGGGCATAGGAGCTTCCAGCTGGGCTTCCAGTGCCCTCTTGTCCTCAACCAGCTGGGAGCACTTGGCAGCCATGGCCTCATAGCTGCGGAAGGGCTGCTTTGCCTGATCTTTCTCCATCAGCATGTCCCAGAGCCTGTGAGAGGGGACAGCCAGCCAGAGCTGTGAGTACAGCGCCAGCACTGAGGAAGAGCACGGCTCTGAGGCTGCCGTGCGCTGTAGGACTCCAATGCGAGCTGATGTATGCCAGCAATGGCAGCCACTCCTGGTGAGCATCCCATGTCATGGAACTCTAGGAAGAGTACCATAAAGGAGTAGGCTGGCTCAAGAGGCAGTGTGTGTTTTCTTTTTGGCAGACAGCAGCACCAGCCACTCCAAAACTTTGTGGGGAAGACTGAGAAGACCCAGTCAATGCAGGACACCTAGTCAGAGAAAGCTCTTGCTCTAAGCAGCTTGTAGTCCAGCTCTCCTCCATGGCTGAAGACTTGCCTCTACACTCTCTACCTTAACATTCTAGAAAAAACTTCTGTCCTCTGTACTCATTCTATTCTCCAAACCCATACTTTGCTTCATCAGTTCAAGCCAACCAGAAAGAAGCAGATCTGGGGAACTTCACACCACCATGGAGTCACAGTGGCTCTGCACTGACAGGAGCTCTGCTAGTCTGTCTGGTAGCTTGGATCTGCTGCCTGTCTCGGCTGTTCCTATGCTACTGTCCCCACACCTAGTTTGTTCTTCAAGCTCAGACCCCCCCAGGCCCTTACCGTATAGCAGTGAGGTCTTCGGAGCCTATCCATTTGTGTGGATGACGCTTCTGGGTGGGCCTGGCATCTCTGAAGTAGTTCTGCTGCTCCTGCAGCCTGGTCTGGGATTTTTTGGTGGCGGTTTCGATCTTCTCCAGCCAAGCAGCCTTCTCTTCCAGCTCCTTTCTCTCCCGTTTCAGCTGGAGCTCCAGCAGATCCAGGCGGCTCTGCTGGCCCAAAAGCCATGCAGCCGCCTCCTCCTGCCTCCTGGCAATGTTCTGGAGGCGGGCAATTTCCAGGCTGAAGTGCTTGTGCAGGACGGGCATGCAAAAGCGGCGGGCCTCTGCCTTCAGCAGGGGCTGCAGCTGGTGTGTCAGAGTCTGCATGATGTCGAAATGCAGGGCATGAAGCTGCCTCTGGAGCACGTCATCCTGGTTCTGGAGCTCAGCCTCGACAGCCTGCTGTGCAGAGGGACACAAGCAGGCTGGTGACACTGCGCTGCCTGGCTCTGCCACCCCCTCCCAACTTGTCAGCTGTGCTTTGTTGGTCAGCAGGAGGGACTGCCTGTGCCACATAGGATGGGGGAGGAATGGGACCTTACCTGGTTATCCTCAAAAGGTTCCAGAGTCCTCTGGGCCCACTCCAGCGCAGCCCGGGTGCCTTCCACTTTTGCTGCTGTGACTATAACCTCCCTCCGGGCACAGATATATGCTGTCTCTATTCGGCCCAGCTCCTTCCAGAAGCCGTCTTTGTCCTCCGGCAGCTCATCTTTATCAGTCCTAACATTTTTTGGCATTGATGTTTTCTTGGTGTCCCTTCTCTCTGTGACTTCCTGGCTGCCATCTCTCTCCTCGCTCTCCATGCTCGACACATCTCTCTCATTCCTTCCCTCCACTAGGGGCTCTGCCTCTGAGTTTTGGACCAGTATTCCCCAACTTGCTGGTGCCACCCCCCACAGTGATTCTGTGCATTCTTGATAAGGAGCTCCTCTTCTTTCTTCCAGTATTTCACAGTATGAGTCCATTTGTGTCTCAGCCTCCAGCCCTTCCTTCAGGCTGCTCTCTCCCTGTGCACTTGCTTCCCAAACATCTGGAGCCTGAACACTCTCTGGTAGGACCTGCTGGATGAAGCTCTCAAGCATATCAGCTGTTTGTTGTTCTTGCTCCAGGTAAGGAGCAAGATCCATCTGGCACAGCAGTGTTGGCAGCTGGCCCATCCCCATGTTCCCACGACACTCTGACACCTGCTCTGCAGTCTTGCTGGCCTGGCTCAAGGCAGCTCTGGTTTTAAAGATCTTCGCCTTCAGGTCCATATGAGCCATCCTCAACTCCTGCTTCACCACTTTCTCCTCCTTCTCCAAATACTTCTGTTCCTGCTGCAGCTTGTTCGTCCAAGCCAACAGCTTCCTGTGCCTCCAGATCTGGAGGTCACGATAGCGCTTCAGCTCCTGAAGCTGCTGCTCCAGGGCCTCTTCAGAGGGCCCCTCATCCACTATGGAGCTCGGGAGCTGTGGGACCTGGCAGCACATCTGCAGGGCATCTTCCAGGGCATCACCTTCCAAGATGGGTTTGCCTGCAGCCAGCAGGGCCTCATAGGCCTCCACCTCAGCTGGGCTCAGCACATTCTCCTGACCCACCGTGCTGCAGAACCACTCGAGGAATTGACTTGTCTCAGGGCAGTCAAAGAGCTGCTCAAAGTCCTTCTCACAGAGGGTGTCTGCATGGGGGTAGATCAGCCTCAGCGTTGCCATAAAGTCCGCTGCTCTGCTGACAGTGTCCAGTGGGAGGGCCTGGGAAGATCTCCAGCTGAACATGGCAAGGATGGTCAGCACTAGAAGGGAAAAAGCAGGAGTCATCCTCAGAGGTCCTGTCTCCCACGGTCATCTCAAGGCAAGGGTGTTGCAGCAGCACTCCTAGGTGCCTGCTTGAGGGGAAACTCAAGCGGTCCCTCCACAAGTGCCGAAGACCAGCTCAGTGTTGTGGTGGGGTACAAGACAAGTAAGAGCCCACAGAACAAGGGAGAAAGCCTGCCTGTGTCTCATTTCCATACAGCATCTCCCATACAGATTCAGCTCCTTCGCCAAGATATATTCAGCACATAGGGACACATCTATTAGAGTAACAGAGCAGGCTTTTTCAGCCTATGTTTAGTTTGCTCCATGCCCTGGTAACCAGTTTTCCCTTCAAATGCCCCTGTCCTTCCTGCCTGTGTATTGCATGCTCTGGTGTCCTACCTCTGGTTCCAGTCTCCTCTGGCCCAGCTGAAGGAGGGATGAGCACCCCATCTCCCAGGGAATCAAGCTGACCCACCGTTTCCATTTGGGTTTTGCAGGTACGAGCCCTGCAGCGGCCTCCCCCTGGTGTGAAGCTCGTGATTGAAGCTGTCTGCATTATGCATGGAAAAAAGCCCAAAAAGGTGGCAGGAGAAAAGTTAGGCACCAAGGTGGATGATTACTGGGAGCCAGGCAGGATCCTCCTCCAGAACCCAGAGCATTTCCTGGCCAGCCTGTATGATTATGATAAGGTAAGCAGTGGCAGAAGGAAGCTGTGACTGGGATCTGTGAGGTATTTCCTCACAGACATCCTTCTCACAGCAGCAACAAATGGAGCTCCTTGTGGGCAACACCCTTCAGCAACACCAAGGATGAGGGTGTGTTTGGCCTGGAAGCCCCTATGTGAGTTGGGTGCACTTCATTGCCTTGGACCGTGGGACCCAGGCACACGAGTCTTCACATTCTGTTCCGCTGCTCTTTTGTGTGGAGGAGCTAGATAGAAGTGGTATAGGAAGGGATTTACCCAATCCCACAGTTGTGGCTCCCAGACCTCAACATTCCACAATTTGATTCCTCTTGCTCCAGCAGTGTGATGCCACCCCTGTCAGGTCCTGGGGTGCTGGTGCCTCGGGAAAAAGCCCTTAGGAGATCAGTGATGAGCATGCTATAGATCTGGCTGAGGCAAGTCTCTTTCTCTCCCACCTTTCTTTGCAGGACAATATTTCAGACAGTGTGATCAAGGCCATCCAGCCCTACATTGACAATGAGGAGTTCCAGCCAGCCGCCATCTCCAAGGTCTCCAAAGCCTGTACCTCCATCTGCCAGTGGGTGCGTGCCATGCACAAGTACCACTTTGTGGCCAAGATCGTGGAGCCCAAGCGGGTAAGAGACTCTGTAACCCAGTTGCTTTTGGTGTTTGGCAACACAGCTCCAGCAGCTCTCTTCTGCAGGAGATACTGGGAATCACCACATTCTGCAGGTCAGGATGTAACACCTATGTTATCAGGGCTTGGATGGACTGAGATATTGAGATATTGGTAGCGAGAACTTATCAGCAAGCACTTTTATGGAAAGCCAACTCTTGCTCCAAGGTCTCTGGCTTTTTGGGGAAAAGCCTGACCGCATACCCCAAATACCCACTGTTTCTTTGTGCATCTCCCCAGCAAGCCTTGCGGGAGGCAGAGGAGGACCTGCGTGCCACTCAGCTCGCCTTTGACGAAGCTAAGCAGCGCCTGAAGGCCGTTGAAGATGGCATTGCCATGCTGCAAAGCAAGTATGAGACCTGCAAAGCCAATAAGGAGGAGCTGGAGAGGAAGTGTGAGCAGTGTCTGGAGAGATTGGCCCGTGCCGATGTGGTAAGGGACAGAGGTGGGCTCTGCCTGTTTATATGAGGCAACTCAATTTCAGATCAAGCAGCAGTGGTGAAAACATCCATGTGCCTGCAGCTCGTGACAATCCCAGGCTGAAGCTACCTGGCCTGATCCCAGCAGCTCAACAGGACTGGAAAGCTAAGCTAGCCAGGCCCTGATGTAAAAAGCTGCTGTCCTCCTGTGCACAGCTTCCTCAGCTAACAGGGGGTCTCCACGAGAGCTGAGAGCAGCCCAGTAATCCCAGGATTGGGTGCTTAAAGCCAGGAACAGAATACAGAATATGTCAGGGGACACCCCAGCCTCTGGACACCAAAGTCACCTGCAGCGTCATCCAGAGAGTAACAGGTCCAGGACACGAGGTTAGACCACACAGCAGCTCTCACATGTGCAACTTATCCCACAGCTCATCAACAGCTTGGCTGATGAGAAGGTGCGCTGGCAGGACACTGTGGAGAGCCTGGATGACAAAATCAACAACAGCTCTGGGGATGTGCTGGTTGCAGCGGGCTTTGTGGCCTACCTGGGCCCTTTCACAGTAAGTGTGCAGTGCTCAGCGCTCAGTTTGCAGCTCTGCTGTCCTGGCCAGGGAGAAAGGAATAGGACACAAGGGTATGAGATCCCTCTAGGATCTCTCTCCACTTGTGCCAGAGGCTGCACAGGGCCCATTTGAATGGGAACAGGAGGGTTTAGATACTCACAACAGACCAGCTGCAACTTAAAGAAAGGCTGTGATGGTGTTTCTCATGGCAGGGGGACTACCGTGCAGCACTGTCCACAGAGTGGATGAGGGAGCTGGCTGAAAACAACATTCCCCACAGTGAGGATGCAAGCCTCATCAACACCCTCGGAGACCCTGTGGAAATCCGCTCCTGGCAGGCAAGTTTCAAAAAACCCCAAACCAAACAGTACTTGAGGAAGAAAGGGCTCAGGTAAAAACTAAAACAGTCAGCTCACCACTCACCAACATCAGCTGTACCAAAGGACAGGCCCCAAACCAAGCAGCTGGATAATGGCCAAGTATCTCCACACTGCAGAACTGAAACTGCTGTCAGACCTGGGAAGCAGCAAAGAGGACATCAGCCTTGTTTGTAAGGCTTGTCCTTTACAAACCCCAGGCCAAGAGCCAAGCTCTGGCCATAGCCTGCCCAAGCCTGACCCCACAGCACAGCCCCATCCCAGGGCTTGGCTCCTGGCAGAGGTACCGTCACCACTATCCCCTGTCCACCCACAGGGAGCACTCAGGGGCCAGGGCAGCAAGGGCTCCTCTCTGGTCACCTTTGTGCACTACCAGGTGTCCCAACAGCTTTTTCTACCCTGTTAGATTGTTGGTTTACCCAATGATGCCCTGTCTGTGGAGAATGGGGTAATAACCAAATTCTCTCTGCGCTGGACTCACTACATAGACCCCCAAGGACAAGCAAACAAGTGGATCAAGAATCTGGTAAGAGCTGTAGGGGGGGAAGCCAGGTCTGCCAGGATAGGGGAAACAATTTTCTGTCAGGAGCTGTGCAGAGCAGCCTCAGGCTTTGGCTCTAGATCTGCAAAACCCCAAGCTATGCCAGCCCAACCTAACCAGCACCAGACAGCCTCCACATTCACCCCAGGTGGACTTCCCTCCTCAGGGAAAGCAGTACAGAGCAGGAGGAGCCCTCACATAAGCAAGCAAGGCATCAGCTTCCCACTCTGGCTCTCCACTAACATTCTGGGAGCCTTCACCTCACAAAACAGCACCAGCATCTCCCATAATGGTTTTCAGGCTTCTAGGACAGAGAAGGATCAAGATGGCATTACCTGGCTGTTGAGCAGTCTCTACCACCAAAGCACTGAGAACACTAACCACCACCTCTTCCCCAGAGACACCCTTGACTGCCCTTTTGAAGGATCAGGCAGGAGGCTGAGGCAGCTGCTCCTGTTTTGCTCTCTGAGGGCTCTTCCCACCCACCCACTTTTCAGGCTCTGCCCCAAATTAGGAGTGTGGGGCTCCAGAGGAGTATGGGTCTGTGAAGGAGATTGTCTCTATTTCCCCCCTTTTCTGCTGCCTCATTGAGCTGTCTCTAGTGCCTGCTGGTGTGGGATAAACTTGCCCAAATAGCTAAAGTCTAGCTGAGCAAGAAAAGATATTATTTCTGCTGCCCCAGGGAGCTAAATCAGTCCAGTGAGAGGTGTACCGTGCACCAGAGCTGGATGTGAAGGTGCCAGGACAGCACAGAAACCCTGCTCTCCTCTGCCTCTGCTTTCAGGAGAGGGAAAACGGCCTGGAGGTGGCCAAGCTGAGTGACCGGGACTTCCTCTCCACTCTGGAAAACACCATTAGCTTTGGGAAGCCCTTCCTGCTGGAGAATGTCGGCGAGGAGCTGGATCCAGTCCTTGAGCCTGTCCTGCTGAAAGAGGTCCTGTGTCTCACCTTGGCAAGGAGGGCAGTGGGTACCTGGCTGAGCTGTAAGGGGCCAGCTGGCCAGGGTGCCATGAGCTGTGGTGCATTCGTAGGTCCCTGTGGGCAGGCAGAAATAATGTCTTTGAGTCCATGCCTTGGCCAGGGCTCCAACACATTGTCAGCCTCCTGCACACACCGCTCTCCTGCCAGCAGGCATCTCTGCCTGGGAGGCAGGGCCATGAAATACAGCTGCTGTCTTCACATTAAGGCATTTAGTTCCACAGGGAAGCTTGAAGCTCCTCTGTCCCGAGAGCTTTCAGACTCTCCTTATTGCAGAGCCCAGGGCACAGCAGGATGCCTTCCCTCACAAGAGGTCGCCATCCCAGCCTTCCTGTATTTGTCCTTCTCCTGTACAGACCTTCAAACAACAAGGCAGCACCGTGCTGAAGCTGGGGGATACAGTGATTCCCTACCATGAGGATTTCAAGATGTACATCACCACCAAGCTGCCCAACCCTCACTACAGCCCTGAGATCTCCACAAAGCTCACCCTCATCAACTTCACCCTCTCACCCAGGTGCCTGCTTTTACCCCATTAGTTGCCCATGCTGCTCAGCCTCATTCCTTGCAGTCCTCAGATGTGTTGCCCCCTCACCTGCCACCCTCATTTCCGTGGCTTTTGTTGTAGTGGCTTGGAAGACCAACTGTTGGGAGAAGTGGTGGCTGCAGAGCGGCCTGACTTAGAAGAAGATAGAAACCAGCTAATTGTTAGCAACGCCCAGATGCGTCAGGAGCTAAAGGACATAGAAGACCAGATCCTGTATCGGCTCAGCACTTCTGAAGGAAACCCTGTAGATGACTTGGAGCTCATCAAAGTGTTGGAGGCATCCAAGCTGAAGGCAGGAGAGATCAAGGTCAGAAGTGAAAGGTGCTCTCCCCCTGCAGCTGTGCATCCTCTGCCAGCACCCCACTAACCATGACATCCCTTCTGTCCTCCAGGCCAAGGTCACGGTGGCAGAGCAGACAGAGAAGGACATCAACCTCACCCGCATGCAGTATGTGCCTGTGGCTGTCCGCTCGCAGATCCTCTACTTCTGCGTCTCAGACCTGTCCAACGTGGACCCCATGTACCAGTATTCACTCGAGTGGTTCCTCAACATCTTCCTCTTGGGGATCCGTAACTCTGAGAAAGCAGGTGCCTGCCCAGAGCAGCCCCCTCCTATCCTCTCCCTCACAGTCTGCGTGTGAGAGCAGCATCTGTCCTTCCTGGGCAGGGTGAGGGTGTGCCTCTGCCACCAGGAACCCAGAGCTGACGTGGAGAGCACCCTCCACATCCCCCATGGCACCTACCACCTGCGTTGCTTTTCTTTCAGACGAGCTGACGGAGCGGGTGCAGAACATCAACAACTACATCACCTTCAGTCTCTACTGCAACGTGTGCCGCAGCCTCTTCGAGAAGCACAAGCTCATGTTCGCCTTCCTGGTCAGCGCCCGGATTCTGATGAATGAGGGCCGGATCGATATGGTGAGCAAGTCACCTTAGTCCTTGATGGGATCCCATCAGGGCAGCTCAAGCACAGCCTGTTCAGCCCCTAGAACTGTGCTGGGTGGAACGGGAGCCTTGTTTTCTGGGGCTAGCGATAGGCTTGGCAGCTTGACGTCTTTAGACAGGGGCCTCTATCTTTATTCAGCTTTCAGAGCGTTCTCTGTGTCTACATGCAGAGCTGCCTAGCCTGAATCACCTGCAGCTTCTGCCAGTTTGCTGCCAGACTGCTGCCAAGGTTAATGAGTTCAGAGGGAGCAGGCAGGGGTTAGCAGAGAGTGGCAGCTGAGCAGTCACTATGTTGATTTCATCAGACCCTCAAGCTCAGTTACTCCTTGACACACACACCTGGCAGGAGAGCAGCCAGATGGATACTATGGGGTTTTAATTGGATATGGCACCATGTGCCTTGGGCTCAGGTGGGTAGGCTGTTTTCCATGACCAAATCGTATCCTGTTCCCAGGATGAGTGGCGGTACCTGCTGTCAGGAGGGGCCATAAAGGAGATGAAGGACAACCCAGCCCCAGCCTGGCTGAACGAAAGAGCATGGGGAGACATCCTGGCCATGAGCAGCCTGAAGAATTTCTCTGACTTCGACAATGATTTTGCAGCCAACCTTGAAGGGTTCAGGACCATTTTTGACAGCCCCAGCCCTCACAGGCAAGAGTCCCCGGCTTTGTCAGCTTAGCTCTACTGCACATGACATCCCTGGGAGAGCAAGAGGAGCTGATCAGTGCCAGCTCTGCTCCCAGTGCAGTACCATGCAAGGGAAAGGATGAGGCACTGCCTTGTCTCCTCAGGGGTGAGCGCTGCTTGCCCAAGGCAGAACCTTTTCCTAATGCCCTATTTGCTGCTGCCTCCCCAGTGGAAGCAGTTCTGTCTTGCCTGCTGAGCAAGTCTGTCTTGCCTGTTCAGAGCTATGACGACAACCTCAGCCAAGGGACTGGAAGGTCCTTGTCCCTTATGTAGCCCCAATGGCTGCCTGCAGGCAACTTGGGTACTTGTTGTGGGGTGTGGAATCTGGCAAATCCCCCCAAAATGCACCTAATTGCTTTGCAGAGAGCCTTTGCCCGGGAAGTGGGAAGATGAGCTTGATGCCTTCCAGAAGCTGCTGGTTCTGCGGTGTCTGCGTGGAGACAAAATCACCAACGCCATGCAGGACTTTGTGGTGCTGTACCTGGATCAGCGCTTCATCGAGCCGCAGGTAACCAGCCAAGAGCAGGTGCTGGTGGGGACAGGAATGGAGCAGGAGGCCTCCAGCTTGCAATAAATGGGCCCCCAATTGCAGTGGTGGTGCTTGTCCCCCTCTGCAGCCACAGTCTTCCTGCCACAGCTGGGGAAATAAGTGTGTCTTAGGTGAAGGATAGCCTTTATCCTGTCCACCAGTTAAACCACACTAGGAGGGGACAGATACTGCAGGCGTACACGGAAGAGTTCGAATGACAAATGGGAAAGTGGTTCATGTCCTGACTGTAATGCAGCCAGAGGAGAGCTGTACGTGGTCCTCACTGATCATGTTCCTGGCCTTCGCAGCCAAGAGGGTGCTGCAGCCTTAGAGGAGAGCTGGAGGCCAGGAAGGCTGAGGAGGTGCTGCATGGTTCCACTATGGCCTCTCCACTATAACCAACTCTCTGTTGCAGACCAGTGACCTCTCAGTCGTGTTTAGGGAGTCCAGTGCCACCACCCCCCTGGTGTTTGTGCTGTCCCCAGGCACTGACCCTGCTGCCGACCTCTACAAGTTTGCTGAAGAAATGAAGTTCACACAAAAGCTCTCTGCCATTTCTCTGGGCCAAGGACAGGTAAGCTGTCAGTGCATATGTGGAACAGCAGTGTCCTGGCACTCGTATCGACCTCACCAAGCTCCAAGTAGGTCAAACACTTGCAGCACTGTGAAAACATCCTCGTGCCCCAGGGCCCTTACTCCCCAACCTTGTTTCTACCCCCTTGGGATGGGAGCTGCAGCAGCTCCCACTGCACTGCCCTCTAACTTCCCAAATCCATATGCACTTCTTCTGTTCTGTCCACCCTCCCTCACAGGCTTGTAAAAGCTGTAAAAAAAAACTTTGCTGTGCCATCAAACAGCAGAGATCCAGCTGAGCCACGGGGGCAAAGCCAGGCTGTAGCTCTGGACAGTGGTCCTTCCACCCAGCTCCAGGGAGCTGCCTCCCTGTCCTGCTTAGCAGGACACAGTGTGCCATGGGAAGGGTCTCTGAGCTCTCCCTTTCTGCCTCTGCAGGGACCCCGTGCTGAAGCCATGTTGCACAATGCCATGGAGCAGGGCAATTGGGTCTTCTTCCAGAACTGCCACCTGGCCCCCAGCTGGATGCCCTCACTGGAGAGACTCATCGAGGGCATTGATCCCAGCAAGGTGAGATGTTTCACTGAGCACGTGCCCACTCTGAGGATAACAGGCAGGAGGCTGGAGCCTGGGAGGAGCCCAGCTCTAGTTCAGACCCATCCATAGGCTCCTCGTAGAACCAGAGAGTCAGTGCAGGAGCAGCTGCAGGGGCTGTGCCTGCACCCTCTGAGTGCCTGCTGCCTTCTGGACTTCCAGGTGCACCCGGACTTCCGCCTCTGGCTCACCAGTCTACCGAGCAACCACTTCCCTGTGTCCATTCTCCAGAATAGCTCCAAGATGACCATTGAGCCCCCCCGTGGGGTCAAGGCCAACCTGCTCAAGTCCTACATTAGTTTCAGTGATGATTTCTTGAATTCTTGCTCCAAGGTAAGACTCAGATCGTGTCCCCATTCCGTGCCTGCCCCAATATATGCTTTCCTCCTGGATGTTTCTCCTCTTCAGGCATAGATCTTCCTCCCCATTAGGGAATCCATGTGCTAGAGAAGGAGGTATTTCTCATAAACTCACATCTGTGAAGGGTCACTTGGAAGTTTTCCTCTGAGAAACAGAAGCAACAGTATTTTGGAGGCCTGGCATAAGGCACCTTCAGCTCCCTTTAAGCAAGGAGTGAGCCATGGCCTTCCCTAGCACAGCAGCCTGACTGAGGTCTCCCCATCTCCAAGCTCCACTTGGCACTCCTGAATTCACATGTTTGCTCTGCCAGGTCCCAGAAGGACATGATTTCCTCCAAGGATGTCTCCTCCCAAGCTGAGCAACTCCTCTCCCTGCTTCCCACAGGTCACGGAGTTTAAATCCTTGTTGCTGTCGCTTTGCTTCTTCCATGGGAACATGCTGGAGAGGAGAAAGTTTGGGCCTCTGGGGTTCAATATCCCCTATGAGTTCACAGACGGAGACCTCCGCATCTGCATCAGTCAGCTGCAAATGTTCTTGAATGAATATGCAGAAATTCCCTACAAGGTGAGAGCTGCTCCTCCTGCGAGGGAGCAGGCTCACGATGCAGACATGGGTCAGACCCATGGTGGGGTCTCTTGCAGGTTCTGAAATACACAGCTGGGGAGATCAACTACGGCGGCCGCGTCACCGATGACTGGGACCGGCGCTGCATCATGAGCATTTTGGAAGATTTCTATAAACCTGAGGTTTTAGATCCTGACTTTGCCTATTCTGAATCAGGTATCTACAAGCAGATCAGTACCTCTTCTGACCTCAATGTAAGTACTCAAGTCACAAATTGCAGCTCCATAGATCCAGGGGATTGTCAGTGCAAAGGGGATCTCTCCTCTCTGAAACCCACTGCAATTTCAGGTCCCTGGGGGAATATAAGTTTGTAAGAACCTGGGGATGCTCATCTGGTCTTGGCCTCACAGTCTGTGTGGATTTCTCTCCAGGGCTACCTCCAGTACGTCAAGGGCCTGCCTCTCAACGACAGCCCGGAGCTATTTGGTTTACACGACAATGCCGACATCACCTTCGCTCAGAACGAGACCTTTGCTCTGCTGGGGGCCATTTCACAGCTGCAGCCCAAAACCATCACTCTGGGAGGCCGCAGCAGAGAAGAGGTGGGTGCCCCAGCCCTGCCAGTGCTCTGGCAGCCAGTGCCCAGTGTGGGCAGTGACCACAAGCATCAGCTCTCGGCAGGCGCCACCCTGCCTGCTGGGTACCAGCAATGGCACTGCCATGCCAGCGTTAGTTCTCCCCCTCCTCAGCAGCCATGGGGCTGGATTAGAAGCATGCTGCCACTTGCTGCTTTCTTTCCAGATTGTGGAGGAAACTTCCAAGGACATCCTGGCAAAATTGCCTGACCCCATGAATGTGCAGGAGGTGATCCGCAAATACCCACTGCTCTATGAAGAGTCCATGAACACAGTGCTGGTGCAGGAGGTGATCAGGTAAAACTCCAGTGGGCTCACATCCTAGGGAGCAGCAAAGATATTCAGGCCCCTACTGCTACCCACCTTTGGGGCATCTCAGTGCTGAGCACAACAGTGGGGTTGGCAGTCACACTAACAACTCTATTGTCCTGGCCAGGACCTTGGGCTGATTCTGTCTCCATCTGCTGCAGTCAGCAATTTAGGGCTGGGGGAGCAGCTGCGAGACCCTGTTGAAGAGGACTGGGGCTGGCAGTTACACGGAGGAGCTTCACTTGTGTATAAAGATCCACACCCCCTCTGGGCAGGCAATGGGTGATAAACCACTGCACGGAGTCACTCTGCTCCCTCTGCCCTTTCTCTGTAGGTACAACAATCTCCTGGAGGAGGTTGCCTTAAGTCTGAAGGATTTACTGAAAGCTCTAAAGGGCCTGGTGGTGATGTCCTCTCGGCTGGAGCTAATGGCCAGCAGCTTGTACAACAACACTGTTCCCGAAATATGGAATGCCAAGGTATGTGCCCCAGCCAGCCCAGCTGCCTGCCAGAGCTCACCCAAACCAGAGGAATGGGTTATCAACTGCTGCTGGACTGGGCTGTCTCACATGGAGCTGGCTCTTGGTCCCCTGGCATGGAGATGTATCCTGCCAGCTCACAGTTGTTCCCAGCCCCTGGGCTCTGGGCAGCTCTCAGCAGCTGAGGCACAAGGTCTAGGCTGTCCTTGACTGCCTTCAGCACCTCCCTCTCTGGGTGCCCCACAGGCCTATCCGTCGCTGAAGCCGTTGGCATCGTGGGTGAACGACTTGGTGCAGCGGATTGAATTCCTGCAGAACTGGATCAGCCACGGGATCCCCTCCGTGTTTTGGATCAGTGGGTTCTTCTTCCCCCAGGCCTTCCTCACCGGGACACTGCAGAACTTTGCCAGGAAGTCTGTCATCTCCATCGACACCATCTCATTTAGCTTCAAGGTCAGTAAATCAGGCAGAGTCTGAATTTATCTGGAATCTCCCACTAGAAGGCCACAAAGGCCCTGACCTGCCCAAGAGGTGAAGCCACCAGGCTACACAGCTGCCTATGGCTCCATCAGCCTTTGTGCTTGAATACACCCACCTACGCTGCTAGACACCTCCCCAAGGCTGGCCAGAGGCTTTTGCTTCCAGACCTGCTCACATCCCCCTCCACCAGCTCCGTCCCAGGCTGCTCCTCTGAGAGCTGTGGCACGCTCTCCTGCGGCAGCACCGGTTTAACCAAGAGCTGCCTAAGAGGCTTCTCGGGGCTGAGCCCCCCGGGACACGCCTTGAGCGAGGGCCCGGCGGCCTCTCCCCTGGGCAGGTCATGAAGGAGTCGGTGAAGGAGCTGACGCGCCAGCCCAAAGTGGGCTGCTACATCCACGGCTTGTTCCTGGAGGGTGCCCGCTGGGACGCCGCTGCGGGTCAGCTGGCAGAGTCACGCCCCAAGGAGCTCTACACCGACATGGCTGTCATCTGGCTGGTGCCCGTCCCCAACCGCAAGCCTCCAGAATCCGGCTCCTACCTGTGTCCCATCTATAAGACTCTCACTCGGGCAGGTAGGTGCCCTAAAGGCAGAATTCCAGAAGCAGGGGAGCTGCAGGAGCAGCTAGGAGGGGCAGCCCGGGAGGGGCAGTAGGGAGTTCCTCCTGCCATACGTGGGCAGAGAGCACGGTACTGTTGGCAGCAGCCATCCAGGGAGAAAAGATTGTTCTGCTGTGGTGGAGAGAATGGAGCAGCCAGGCAGCCTGGCTCAGCAGCAGTGCCCATGGCCAGGCTCCCCTCAAGCTCAGAAGCCTGTTTTGCCCAGCCCTGCTCAGCCAGTCACCTGGCTTAGGGCAGGGACAAGGGCTCCTGGATGGGGTCACTTGTCTGGGATTCCCTGGTCAGTGTGCAGCTGCACCCCCCTCTTGCCCTTGCTTCCCCCATTACAGGCACATTGTCAACAACGGGCCATTCCACCAACTATGTGATTGCTGTGGAGATCCCTACAGACAAGCCAGAGAAGCACTGGATCAAACGGGGTACGGCCTTGATCTGCGCCCTGGACTTTTAGCCAGGAAACACACTCGCAGCAGCCCAGGATGCCACTGCAGCTGAGGGCCTGAGCCAGGCTGCCCCCCTCTCCTCCTGCCCTCCTTCAGCTGAGGTGAGTCCTGCTCTTCCCTTGTTGAGGTGTGTCAATAAATTGAGCCTGGTGCTGTTGCACTCCCCCTGATCACTTCAAATCTTTACACCACGGAAGAGCTGCCAGCAAGGATAATAACATGGCCTGGAGCTGGCACGTGGTGCTTCCAGCCCCACTGCTCATGGCCCCCTTCCCACACACCTCTTCCATGGCTGGCCATTACAGGATAGCTTTATTCCTTCAGACAGATCCATTATTTACAGCACTTGATATTAGACACAGCAAGAGACAGAAGGATTTTCTTCAGCAAATACAAAAAAACTGTTTCATTCCATAGTCAAGATCTGTACACATATCAAAAAAATTCAGTCATCTCCTGTGGCAACTCCACACCAGGACATCGGTGGAGAACAATGCTCACCTCTGATATCTCAGATTTCTGCCAGGCTCCTGGGGGCTGGCAGGAGGCAAGAGGCAGCCAGCAAGCTCTGGTCAGCAGCCAGCCAAGGGACAGAGATGTTGGTTCCCGCTGCTGCCCCCATCCACCATTGCAGCATCCAGCCGCATCTGCCCTTGTCAAAGAGGCTTCACCAAGCCACAGCCAGTGTCCACCCTCACGCCACACCCAGCACCAAATGCACCTGGTCTGTTTGTAATTAATGGGGTTTCTCTGGGGTCTGGGCCTGGTGCAGTGCTGTGTGACCCACTGGCACTGCCAGGGCCACAGGTCCCAAGGAGAGCAGCCAGGGCAGCAAGAGGCACAGGCGACCCCCAGCACCACCACAGAGGACTGGGCACAAGGCCCAGCTCCACAGAGGAGCCTACCCAGCAACAGAGCTGCCATGGCCCACGGGGGAGCCAAGCTACACTGGGAAGGCATCCCCAGCCCCAGGAGCTCAGCCAGCACCAGGCACTGGGCAGTGCAGGGTGGGGGCAGAAGCAGCTCTCTCCTGGAGCCACCTTGCTAGGAATGGCCAAAGCCTGGGTTAGGACCAAAGTAAGTTTTGGGAGAAGGACAGAAAGAGACATGAACATCCCAGGGAAGCACAGAGCTGAAGGCCTGGACGCAGGGCACAAACCACAGCCAGCTGTGGCCAGTACAGCCTCACATGGGCATTGCCAGCATTCCCACAATGCCAGACCCATCCCCAGTTGGGTGGGCTCTTCCCCTCGGGGCACAGTCCTCAGCCAGAGCGCTGAGACAGAGGTGATGACGTCTGGGTGCTGCCATGGCACGGGCAGGCAGCTGAGCACTCCAGACTCCCTTCTGCTGCAGGGACTCCTCCAGACAGGTTCTTGCCTTTCACAGCTTAGGCGGAGAGAAAAAACCCATCTCCCTTTGTCCCCAGGCTCCACCTGGGCTGAGGGTTTGCCACTGCAGGCCCTCTTCCTTGGGCAAAGGGTACCATAAATCCAAGTGGCAGTGCCCAAAGCCCAACTGCTGTTTCTGAGTCTTGGCTCTCTGGCTACTGGCGCTTGGCTTTGTAGGGGCGGGAGCGTTTCCGGCGGTCCGGCTTCCTCTGCTTGTGCAGGCGGCCGATGCTGACTCCCTGCCGCCTGCGCACCGAGATGTTCTGCTCCACAAGGCTGGCCAGCATGCCTGCAGGAAGAGCACACACAGGGCCAGGAGTGCTGGGATCACCCATGCCTGAGGGCAGCCCTGCCCCTCTCGCTCAAAAGCCATCAGAGGGCACCTCCTGGGACTACAAACTGGCAGGAGAAAGCAGAGATCTGTGGCTCCCCAGACTGAGCGTCAGCCTGTGCCCCAGGCCTGGCCTAAACAGGGAGCCAGGCAGGGTGAGCAGCCCAGGCTCTCAGCTGCTGCTCCATCACGCTCAGTGCAGCTCCCCCAGATGAATCCAAGCCCTCTGCCCCAAGAGCACAGCTCACCTTCCTGGGCCAGCATGGATATGAAGGTACAGATGAACTCGTCATAGTTGTGAGTTCTCCTCTGGTCATCGATCTACAAAGAGACAAATCCACAAATAATCCAGAAGCAGGGGGCAGGGAGAAGGGAGAGTTCAAGGTTAACAGGGGGCAAAGAACTGGCATGCCTGGCCCAGCCCACAGACTAAGGAGACTAAAGCAGGAAGGGACCCACCTCCCAGACTATCTTGGGCCAGTGCACAACTAGGACTGTCTCCACCCCACATCAGATGCCAGTATGTTCCACAAAGGGCAGCTGGGAAGAGGTGAGGGTGCTGATCAGTGCTGATGTTCATCTCAGTACTGTATCACCCTGGCTCAGGCTTCCAGTGCTGCCCTGGGGCTGTGGTCTGTCATGGTAAGAGCTCTGCCCTGCAGGGCTGTTTGGTAACATGGAAGGGACTCTGAATGCTCATCACCATTCTCAGCTGAACCATTCTCCATACATTTTTACATAAAACCATCCCAGACAAAAGCCTCTGGGCAGCTAAATCAGCAGTGCAAACAAGCCAGCAGCACACCTTGAATTTCTTCCTCTTCTCTACCTCCTCCTTCAGGCAGGCCTCGTAGTTTGCAATCTCTGCTTCCACACACTTGAGCAGCGCCAGCAGCTCCTACCAGGATCAAGCAGACCAAACATGAGGACAGAGCCAGCACAGTCCAGGAGCCAGCAGGGTGAGCTGGCAGGTGTTCCCCTCTGAGTTAGGAAAGGGAGTATTCATCAAAGGAAAAACACTTGCCAGGGGAAAACACAGAGATCAGTTCATTGTAAGGAGTTCACTATGGCCAGCCCCAGGGGAGGGGGGTTCTGCCCTGGCCCCAATATACCTGGTTTTGGGACAGGTGGAATGGCTGCCTGTGTGCCAGAAACACCCCCCCCACTCCCCCCAGAGACTGCTTCCCCTGACAAACAAAATCTGAAGACTTCCCCTTGGAACAGCAGCTTCTAACCAGCTCTCCTCCAGGGAGCCCTTGGTGTACTTGTGCTGCCTGTGCCTGGTCCTGCCCGTGGCTAGAGGGCACAGACAGGCTGTGAAGTTACCAGCGGGCTGGGACTGTGGGATGCAGGCTCTCACCAGCTCCTGGCCCAGAGGGGAGCACAGCAGGCTGAACGTCTCAGCTGCAGAGACAGGGGCTGCACCCACTACCAAGGCAAAGGTCCCCGCGATGACGCAAGGCACAAAACCTGCACTGCCCTGTGCCTTGAGGCACGGCTGCGACGACACGCGAGGGGACAGCGTGCACATGCAGTTCGGTCACTGCCAGCGCTGCTGCGCCTCCGGGTGAGCTCCACGCTCCCAGGGCTGTCGCAGCACAAAACTCACCTTGGGAGAATACTTTTCCCCCCCAGGGTGATCACTGGTCCTGCCAAGTCCCACCTTCTCTTTGCTGTCACTGGCCTCACTGCCCTCCTTCTCCTCCAGTTTGATCGCAACCGGGGCATCTTCACCGGGTTTGATGGAAGAGGGGGAGATTTTCCCATCTAAACACAGGGGAAGGAAGCGTTAGGAGCCACCACAAAGGACTGGCATCCAGCCCCGAAGTCAAAGGACACTGTGCCGTCCACCTCCCCAAAGCAGGCACTTACCTGCAGCAGCCAGCGGGCAGAACACGCCGTCCTCGGTGAGGTGCAGCAGCCCGCAGCTGACAATGGGCCCCAGGTCCCTGACGGCCCGGTTGTAGCGCATGCAGTCGACGCGCAGCAGCCCGTCCTCCTCGCCAAACAGCACCTTGGAGATGTGGGAGGTGACGGGGCTGGAGGGGCGCGTGGGGTTGGCCGAGCGGATGGGAGAGCGCAGCGGGGAGTTGAAGGCGCTGCCGATCTCGGAGGCGGTGTCCGTGCTCTCGTTGCTGGGCGTGGGGGAGGGCTGGGAGTGGGTGACCACTGCCACGGCGGCGCCCCCGCCGCTCGTCTTGATGGACAGGGGAATGGAGAGATCCTTTTGAGATTCCTTCAGCTTCTCAGCCAGGACGTTGATGGTGTTGGGCTGCAGGACGGAGAGCTGGCCATCTGCAGCCCCTGCCGTCTGCTCTTGCTTCACCTGCCCTTTCCTCTTGTACCTGCCCAGAAACACAGCAGGGAAGCTGAGTAGCTGGTAGAAGGAGGGCACAGCCTGGACAATGCCAGCCCTGTGCTCAGCAGCCAGGCTGCCTGCTGGGATGAAACAAGGTCTGAAACACTTCAACATCGCCCCCAGTGCCACCGGCTTCTCTTGCAGCACCTCAGCACCACTCTGAGCCACTCAGTCCCAGGGGTCCCTACGCTGCTGGGGGGCACAGGGGTGCTGTGTACCCCTGCTCTTCTTCAAAAGCCCCCAAAGCTCCCTTGCTATGACCCCAACTTCCTGGACTTAGCAGCAGTCCAAGCACACCAACACCATCACCAGGAGATGAACTGGCATTTGGCACTGTGGAACCAAGGTTCCTCAAAGCCCAAAGCCTGCTGCCAATACACAGTTACTCTTAGGGCAGCTGAAATTCAGAATTGGCTGTAAAGAGCTACAGAAGGACTTCACAAAACCCAGTGAGTGAAAAGTAAAATGACAGCTGAAGAGAAGAACCAAACTATCGAGAGCTAAGGAAGGAGATCAGGGAAGTCCTCGCTGATGGTTCTGCAAACGTCAGCTCCTGGCCTCCCACCCTCAGCTCAAGCTGTCACCTGATAGCTGAGTTGGTGTTACGAACTTCCTCCTCATCATCGTCATCATAGTCATCCTCATCATCTGAGTACTGCTGGTGCTGTCGGACTGGGACCCGGCTGCGACCTACTCCTGCTGCAAGGTCTTCCTCCTCCTGCAACACACCACTGCTGACGGCCTGCTGGCAGCAGGGCAAGGACAAAGAACCCAGTGGACACATCCCAACACCAGGACTTGGCTCTTTTGAGAGGAAAGAGGGACCCTTCCCCATTTTTGCTCAGTCTACCCACATTAAGGTTAACCTCCTTTGTCAGGTCAGTCTTTATTTATCCTCTCCCCTCCCAGCCCGGGTTAGTGCTGGGCCAGGCTGGCTGCAAGACAGGGCCAGGCTTAGGCCAGCTAAAAGATGTGGTCTCACAGAGGCGAGAGACTGCAGGCAAAGAGCTCAGCTTGAATCAGGTGTGCTGCTAGCCTGGAGTCCAGCCTACCTGCATGGGGGACTTGGCATAGTTGTGGTTATCCAGGAAGGCTGGCAGTCTCTGCACAATGGGGTTGGGGTTTGCTGGAGGGGCCCCATTGATGCTGCTCGCTGTTGTCTTTGGCACCGGTTTGGATTTGCTGGGTGGGCTCTGTGTGGCCGTGGTATGGCCCTGGCTGGTGGGTTCATCCGTGCCATCTGCCACACAAGCACAGCACAGCCTTTCCTCACCAGCACTGTCACCTTTTATTCCATGTCCTCTACCACCCCTTACTCACCCAGGTGAGAGGAGAGCTCTTACACTCCTCCAGACCACCACAACCACCTCCATCTGTCACAGGCGTCCCCAAGCTCCAGCCCTCCCACTTTCAAACTTTGCACCCTCCAACACACTCCCAGGCACAGAGGCATCACCACACCCCAGCACAGTGCACATGGAGCAGGGGTCACAGAAAAGAAAGTGAAGCTGACAACAAAACTGCCCCAAGCCCCAGGTCAGCCAGCTGTTGAGCAGCCTGTGCTCACTCCATGGCAGGCCAGGCTGCCAACAGTGCTGGTACAAGGTCCTACCTGGATGAGTGCTCTCTGGAGTCACGGTCTTGCTGCTGGCTGGCTTTGCCTCTTCAGCAGGCTGAGACTCCTGAGACTTCTGGGTCTGGATCAGCTCAGGCTGAGTTACTCGGATAAGCTTGAAAGCAAATGACATAGAAACTGCATGCTGGACTAGCAATGACCCAAACCACATCCTTCACCCTCAAGCACTGCAGAGCTCATGAGGCTGAGGCAACACTAAGTGCCCAGGCACACAAATGACACAGGTGAGCCACCTCCCACGTGAACAGCAATGGCCAACCAGTGAGGCTGGCTATCTCCTCTTCCCACAAGATTTTTCCCAAGGCCAAACAAAACCCCTAAAACAAAGGCTCTAGCAGCACAGGTAGGGGCCCTGAAAAAGTCTATTCCCCCCACCAGCCTTGCAGGGCCTGGGCTGTCCTACCTGCTGCAAGGCCTCCAGCACAGTCTGGCGGTTCATCTTCAGGATGTGCAGCTTGGACTCGTACTTCATCCTCCGGTCAGGCACCACGGCCATCAGGTTGAAGCGGATGTCGTGGTACGGCTCCCTGCAGGAAGGGCAGCAGCCCTCAGCCACGGGATCGTGGTGACAGCCCTATCCCCACCTCCTGCCCAGGCATTTAACACCCACACTCTCAAGGCTTCTTCCAAAAACCAAGTCAACCTCAGAGTGGCTGAAGAAGCAGTGCAAGATTGCTTCAGCTGCCACACAAAACATTCTCAAGAGTCACAGGTTGGTTTAGGTGGGAAGGGACGTGAGAGAGTCATCTGCTCCAGCAGTATCACCCAGAGCTGGTCACCCGGACAACATCCAGACATCTCCAAAGACAGAGATTCCACAACATATTTAGGCAACCTGTGCTGTCACCCTCATGCCCAAGCATCCAGGAGGCCCAGCTCAAGACCCTTCTTCCCAAGCACCACTCCTCCTATGGACTTGAGCTAACACGGACCTAACCAGGCCACTCAATGCTCTGCAGCACTTGCAGGGCTCTGCATCACACAGGCACTGCATGCTCTGCAGGCAAAAGAAGGCAAGGGGCAGAGCACCTGCACCTCTCCATAGGCAACCTCCACCCTCACTTCCACAACCTGCCACTCAGAAACCACAGTACAAGTAATTCAGGGGAATATGGCAAGGGCCCAGTGCTTGCCCCACGGGGCAGGACGCTACCCTGCAGTGGCCAGGCCAATGCGCTCCATGATCACTCTCCGGGCTTTGTCCGTCCATTCCTCGTCATCTGCCCACGGCCCTGTGATAACAAGACACAGCTGGACTTAGCAAAGCAGGCCATGCTCAGGTAAACCAGGTACATGAAGCGGGTGCCTTACCAAAGGGGCTGACAGACAGAAACCTGGCAGGGAAAAATAACGGCCTGAAAACACAACTGAGGGGTCAAGTCGTAAGAGAATGGAGTAACCCAGGCAGCCCAGCTGGGACCAAATGCCTCAACACACACTGGTTATTTGGCACAAGGAGAGAGGGAGGAGATAAATTCTCCTTGCTATATGAAGTTGTTTCAGAGCTGAAGGACCTCGTGGCCCTGAGCAACTGGGAAGGAAAATGGCAAGGCTGGAAAAACAAAAGCAATGCATTTAGAAATAACTGCTTTCTAGGCACAGTCCCCAGCGCACAGGCTCCAAAATTAGCTGTCAAAGCTCAGGACAAATCTGAGAGCCATTGGAGTGATTCTCCACTAACACCAGTTAACACTAAGAAGCAATGAAAAACAATACATTTGGAAACACCAGGGTGCTATTCACCTGTGTCAACAAGCAGGGACAGGTGGGCTCTTACCGTGGTCGATGGGATAGACCTTCAGCCCATCCAGCTCAAAGAGCCGTCCCTTGATGGGGACGTAGCTGACAAAATGAAACGCCTCCATGGTCCGCACTGCGCTGATCCCGTTCTGCTTCTCTGGCAAGTGCCGTGGCTCTGGCCTGCAAGGGCGAGAGGTGATGGAGAGTCTGCCTCCTCCAGAGAGAGGGAGACAAGCTGCAGACACCCCTCACTCACCTGGCATGGCTGTTGTGGGCCTTGGCCAGCTCCGGGGCGTTGCCAATGGCATAGCCTTTGCTCTGCAGTCAACAGCGAGAGAGGAGAACAGCTGAGAAGTGACAGGGAGCAAACAAAATGCTTCACCTTCCCCACTCCCTCCCTCCATCTACCCACAGGACCAGGACAGAAACCCTGAGGCACATCATCTACTCTTCTAAGTTACAGGTAGAGACCAAGATGGAAAAAGCACACAGTTTCTACTGAATAAATTACAGCTGGAGAAAAACAGACTTCACAATGGGCCTGAAGGGAGGAGGGAGGACTTTTGATTACAAGGAGAGGCATGACAGAAGGCTCAGAGCTGTGCCCAGCCTAAAGGGGACCAAGGCTCTGAGCAAGGCAAGGCAGGAATATGAGAGAGAAGAGGCAATCCTGCTGCAGTGTGCAGCCACAGAGGGCAGGGAAGAAAGCAGCTCATTAAGAGCATCACTCCAAGAGGGGAGCAAGAGGCAGAGCCACCTGTGCCACCCCTGCACAGCCCTGCCCGACCCTGCCCCTACCTCAGGGCTAAAGCCTTTGGTGAAATCCTTCATGCGGCTCAAGGTGGGGCCCAAGTCAACATTGTTGCAGTTCAGGAGGACGCTCAGCAGGGCATGGGTGGCACAGGAATTAGGAATCAGCTGCACAGAAACACAGAGAGGAACTTACCCAGCGGGAACAAGGCAGCCTTTCAACAACCCCTCAGTGTGGACAACAATCAACTGAAAACACCAACGCAAGAACCATCAGCACTTGTGAGAGCAGAGACCTGACCCGAGCTCTCACAGGAAGGAGGGAAGTCAGTATCACATAGTGAGCATCACCATGCCCCATGAACATCTGCTCACAGTGCAGCCAGCCCTCACTGGAGACTCCAACTTGGAGCTCAGGGAAGAAACTCCCAGGAAAGAGGAGCTGCCCTCATGACCAGCAAGATCAGTGCAGCCTTTCGGTACCACGTTGCTTCCCTGAGGTGTCACAGGAGACAGCCCAGACAGACTTTCCCCGCGCCTGGAGCCTACCTGGTGAGCAAAGAACATGTTATTGACGATGTCATCGTCGATCACCGAGGTCTCATCCACCAGTGTGGAGACCTTCCGGCGGGACCGGCGCTCCTCAATCCACTTGAACAGGAAGATGAACCCATACACGGGGCTGCAGAGAGAAAGCAGCAGCTGCTGCACTTTGCTCCAACCACACCAGTGGGGCTGCTCTGCCCGCCATCAGAAACCTTCTGTTTCACAGGCAGGGCAGGGAGAGAGAGGAAGAGCAGAACAACCGGTGCCACCTTTCTGGAAGTGACCATCCCTGCCACAATCCCCCCAGCCCGACACTACTGAGGACACTCCTGCACTGATGCTCCAGGTTCAGCCAACAATCAAGCTTGAGAACTTTGGGGATTGACAAGTCTTAAGAGGCTGAAGACAAAGAAATGGGAAATTCCCCTCTGGACACTGACTGACCTGTAGAACAGTGCCTGGCCACTGAATGACCCTCCTTTTATAGTTACCTTGGATTCATTCTTGAGAGGAATTCAGCAGTGGCTTTTAAGAAGCAACAGCCTCAAAGCCTTTTCATAGCACCAGGACAGGGAGAAAGCTCACACTGCAACCACATCACCTCTCCATGGTGAGCAGGAGCTGAATCCCTTGGAGGATGTTTCCCACCTACCCAGACAAGCTCACACGGCCCCTCTGAACACCTGGTGGTGATGTGTTCCCAGGCCCACACATCATTCTGCTTAGCAAAACTCACACTCTCGGGCCTCTGACTCACCCTTGGCATTTGCTCTGCAGATCATAAATCTCCTCAACCTGCACTCCCTTGACCCCTGCAGACAAAGGAGAGAAGCTGGTGTAAGGCCCACCAGAAAGAACAGGGTAATGTCAGGCACAAAACCAACTTCTCCGAAAGGTTTCTAGGACTTACCAAAATCTTCAACCAGGAGCGTGAAAAGACCTAAAAGGAACAAAACCTACAGGTTACTTTTGGCTGAAGAGAGCAGAGAGGAAATCCTCTGTCATCATTCCCTGAGAGTCCCACATGGGCCCAGGCCAAGGCACAGCCAGAAAATCCACAGCAGAGCGGCACCAGGATCACACCAAGCTCCAGCACTGGGGCTGTTGAGCTCAGAGGCGCTCCAACACCCTTCTCCTCTCCATCTCCATTGACCATCCTCTTCCTCAAGAGGACCTGAATCAACTCTTTCCTGCCAGAGCCCACTGCATCCTGACCCACTGCCAAGTGAGCAGCAGCAGCAGGGAGCACCTAAATGACACACACGTGCTTGTAACCAGAGAGAAAAATGGCTGAAGATATCACAAAATATTTTTAAAAATCATTTCTGTTCATGTTAGTGAAATCCAGATCACAGCAACAGGGGCTGCAGGGATGTCTGAGGGTTGAAAGGCTCATCTCCATCTCCCTGTCTCTTTGGGGGAACCAAATCCAACAGCCTGTCTCCAGTGACTACAAAATTCAGGAGGACATAACCTACAATGCAGAAACAACAGGAAGAAAACAAGGATTATCGGACATCAGCAACTGAGCAGCAGCTGCCGCTATGATGCCGAAGCAAAGGCAGTCAGCCCAATTTTCAGGCAGTCACTCTGCACGTGGAGTTAGTGAGATCGAGACTGGAATAACAAATCTGCTTTCTTAGTTCCCTTATAAAGGCTGCTGAAAGCCTGGGAGGAAGTCCAGGGAATACCAATAAGAAGGATTAAATCCTGAAAAACATGCCTGTAAGCAATGGATTTAAGGACCCTGATGTACGTGGCTCAATTAAGAAGAGCCCAAGGGGCTTCCATACTAAAGTTAAAATGATTAAAACGGGGAGGAAACTCCTGGGAGCAAAAAGTCTTCATTAATTTAACAGAAAACATTGTATTTCTTACAAAATCATCAGTGAGAAGAGATATTCCGTGGAAATAACATGCTTCAAACCAGTGGGAAGCCAGGCCATTACACCAAACCCCATCACCTTCCTGGTCCCTTCCAACCCCACTTTTTTCTCTGGCATATTTCAGTATTTTGTATTACCTCAGCATCCACAAAAGGCACGGTCCTGCTGCTGACCCCTCTCCTGGAACACTCAAACACCCATCCCAAATTACGTGGGTTGGCTAGGACACATTCTGGTGCCCACAAGCACACATAACACTACGCCAGCAGCCTGGATGTTCCCAAGGCTCTCTTCCCCACCCAAACCTGGATCCACCAACCCTTCTTGAGCAGTAAAGCACCCAGAGATTTCATCCCAAGCCCCATGGTGAGATGTTCATCCCGTGGGATGTGCTGAAAGCTGAGAGCAGCACATGGGTCACTCCTAACACCTGTCCCAGCTGCCACCTCTGCATGCAAACTGCCACATATCCAAAAAAACCCTGCCTCTGCCCAGACAGATTGCCTCCCAAGCAAATAACCTTCCCTCCCAGCTGTGAGAATCCAAACCATGTCCTGTAACTTTTTGCCATGATGAAGGGCAGGATGGGAATGATTTCAGCATTTTCCAAGTATCAGTAATGAGAATAGAGAGCAGCAAAACTGGGGGTGACCGGGACACCCACACCAGACAGAATCCTTTGCTGAGTGCAAGAGACAACAATTCCAGAGGTCAAATTTCCTCACCCACAGCCCCAAAACCTCACCACACCATCCTAGAGAGCAGCTCCCAGCCTTCCACAGGACAACCCCATTCCACACTACAGCAACTCAGAGGATTAAAACAACATTTCAGAAAATGCCCCAGCCAACACCAGCTTTGGCCCTGAAATCTCAACCCATGAAACAACTCTGGGATTCCTCCACAGAATCCACCTTCAAGGCAGCGGGAAGGGGACACCTGTGACCGTCCTGCTCCCAGTTTCTCCATGCCGGCCTCTTCAGCGCCTTTTCTGCCCTCCTGCACCCTCCTACACTAGGCGACATCTCACATGCATCCCACATCTCACGCCCTGGAAACTCCGCTTGTACACCCACACCACCACCACTTCACCCATGCACCCACAGCCCCCCAAAGCTCCACCCCAAACCCGCAGCCCCCCCAAACTTTACCAGCTCACCTCCCATCCTCAGCCCCCGCCCCCCAAGTTCCACCCATGCTCCACAAATCTCACCCCCTAAAACTCCACCCGCACACCCCACACCTCCAGCCGGCCCCTCGCAGCCTCCCCGGACCCGTCCCCCACGTTCCCCCCAGCCCAGGCCCCGCTGCCCGCGTGTCCCTCAGGGCCCCTCCGCCGCCGCGACCCGCGTGTCGGGCCGCCCGCTGCGCGGTGCCGCGTCCCCGCTGACCGGGATCGCTCTCCAGCTCCAGCCAGCCCTTATTCATCTTCCCGCGGGCCGGGCCGCGCCGCCATGTCCGGCCCCGACTGCGGGCCCCGCCGTCGCTCGCCCCCGTGCGTCACGGCGCGCGGTGACGTCACGCGGGCGCCACAGGCGGCGCGTGCGCCAGGGGCGGGGCCGCGCGCGGGCCCCGGGGAGGGCCCGGCATTCCCTGGGGAATGGGGAATGCTCCCCTAAAACGGCGCCCGGGTGTCCTTCTCCGTGGCGAGGATGCGCAGGAAGGATGCGTGTCTAGGGTTGGTTGCCTCTAAAACAGTAGGGTTCGTCACGTCCCACTCCTCTGTGTTCTCTGGTGACTGAGTTCCAGCCTCTTTTCTCTCCCTTTCCTCACTGTGTGCTGCTGCTTCCCTTTGTTGTCACGGGAATTTAGCTAATGGCACGTGAACTCTGTGCCTGTAATTTTGTAGGCATTGTGATGCTTGAATACTTTTTTAGTCCTGCCCCTGTGCCTTCAAGGACGATCTGCTCGTTGTAACACTTCACAGCGCTGCTGAGGGCAGCGGCCTCTAGCAGAGTTTGCAACACCCAGGACTGTTCGATGGACGCCAGGCCTAGTGCTCACAACAAGATCCCTGAAGATATGCGTGTTGGGCAGAAAGAAATAGCAAGGATAATAACGTGGGTGCATCTGCCTGGTGGGGTTTTGTTGTTTTGTCTCTGGAGTTGTTTGGGGATGATGATGATGATGATGATGGTGATGACGGGACTCAGGCTCAGCAGCCTGGGCTGCCCTGTTGATGAGGGGCTGCAGTGAGGGGCTGCACTGCCCAGCCTCTCCTCCAAGCAACTAAGGACAGGATGAGAGGGACACAGTCTTAAACTGCACCAGGGGAGGTTCGTGTTGGGCGTTAGGAAGAATTTCTTCACAGCGAGGGTGATCAGACACTGGAATGGGCTGCCCGAGGAGATGTGGAGTCACTGTCCCTGGAGGCGTTCAGGGAAAGGCTGGATGTGGCACTCAGCGCCGTGCTGGTGTTGGGTCGTGGTTGCACTCGATGTCTCGGGGGTCTCTTCCAACCCAGTCAATTCTGTGATAGTGTGTGGAGGTGTGAGGGCTGCTGGCGAGGCTGGGGCCAGCCCTGGCCTGGCCACCAGCTCCACTTTGGCCGCCTCGGAGGTGGGAAGGTTCCCAGGGCGAGCGTGTGCTCCTGCGCTGCACTTCCTTAGGAAGTGGGATAAAAATAGGAGTGGGACAGGCGGCTGGGCCGGTCCCTCCCTCCATGGCTTTGTTCTTTGGCTGTTCCCACGCACGCCCCAGCCCCAAGTGTCCCCTCACGCCACTCCTGCCCCTGGGACAGTGCCAAGCCCAGGTAGGACTCACTCCCCTTTGCAGAAGCTGAGGTGCACAGCGCTGGATCTGCCCAGGGATGGTGTCTCCTTCCACCCCGCAGGTGCATGAGGGTGTGTTTGTGGTTGTTCAGCCCGTGGAAGTTTCTAGGGACACAGGTTGCCTCAGTTGGCTGGTACTCACCAGAGACAAGGCTGGAGGCCTGCAGAATGCTGTGTGCAGCCCTGACAAAATCTTTCCTGTTCCAGCTTTAGTGGTAAATCTTCCCAGAAGGACCAGATTCAGCCACCTCAGAGCTTTACTGGGAGCAGGGACAAACAGTCACCCCAAAAGGGGGGACTCTTTGGGGGACTGTTTGCTTCTGGTCTCCATTCCTGCTCAGTTTGAAGCATTGCTGGCTCTGGTGCCACCTCCAGCCTGTCACAGTTCACCTCAGGGCCAGGTCCCATGCGCAGCAGAGCCCTCAGGACTCCTTTTGCTGCCTCCCCCCAAAATGGGCAGCCCAGTGCCTGCCCTGTGGAGCACAGGGGTCACTCGGAGGCAGAAGGGTGCAGGCGTTCCAGCACGGGTCAGTGCAGGCCCTGCAGAGCTGTTTAATCCAAGCCCTGAGGAGTCAGACTCCTGTCTCATTTCTGGCTTCCCACCCAGGTTCCTCCTTGTCTCTGCTTGTTGGCTGTTGTTCTCCTGTGCCCCCCAGGCCTGCGATCATCCAAATCCACGTGCTTGCCTCCCGTCTGGCCCCATAAATCAGCTCTACCAGCAGCACTCCCCTCCCTGCAGGACATGTCCCAGCCTACCAGCCCCAGCACAGCTCTCCCATCCCAGGAGACACACAGAGCTTGCAGGAGAGGTGGGACAGGGCGCTGGAGAAGGGGGCCAGGACCCCCCGCCAGTCTCCGTGGTGTGGGGCAGTGCTGCTGAGGGACTTTGCTCCCGGGGAGCCGCTGCTGCAGCACAAACGCACCCAGGGGGGAGAGATGACATCACGACTGGCTTTGTGTGAGCTATTTAGGGCCTTTAAATTATTATTATTATTATTATTTTTCTTTCCCGTTCCTCCAGCTCTGAACAATGCCTGTCCCGGCGGGGCTGCAGTTCACACCATTGTGTGGGGCTGCCCTGCCTCAGGAAGGGGCAGATCTTTATCACCTGGGGCTGACTGTGAGTGAGCTCATGCTGGATGAGGAAAGCAAGGAACACCTTGCAGGCAGCCTGGAGGTGCCCTCCATGCACCTACCCCCAACCCCTGCGTTTGGGGGAGGCCCTGGGTGCTGGTTTAGCTCCACCAGGCAGCAGGAGCCCACCCAAACCAGCCATGTCCCACGCAGCCCTGCGGGACCACCAACCAGCAGAAACCACCCCAGCTGTGGTGCAGCCCCCCAAACTCTGCTGGGGCTGCCTTCTGCCCGTCCCTGCTCCCACCTGGGCACAGCGACAGCGGTGGCATTAGCGCCTCTCCCAGTGTTTACCCAGGAGCAGGTCTAACCTGCCCGCAGCTGTTTGCTTTTGTCCCATAAAACTGGCTGTGGGGCGGACAGGGGAGGTGGGGAGCTGCACCCAGAAACAGGCTGGCACTGCTGAATGTGTCCCAGGGCCAAGGGAAGGTAGGAAGTAGTGCTGTCCCCTGAGATACATCCTGGATGGCACGGCACAGCTCCAGCTCCCCAGGCACAGCTGGTGACAGGGCTCCTCCTGCACACAGAGGCTTTTTGGGATGATGCTGGCTTTCCCCCCCACACGAGCAGGCATCATCTTCCCCAGGCTCTGTGCTGCTGTGGAGGGAGCCTGGAGCCATCAGCCACTCCCCATGGCACCACACGCGGCCCCAGTATTCATGAGGGATCCAGCCAGCATCTGGGTGACAGCATGGCCTGGGTGGCACTGTGCCACTGTGCCCCAGCCCACCCAGGGACTACGGCCCCCACCTGCTACATCACCTGCAAGAGCAACGGGGGCCAACGAGTCCCACCTCACCACCTGTTTGTGGGGTGGCCCTGCCACCGCTGAGGGTGACGGGAACTTGCCCATCCACTCGGGCCAGGGGGAGCAGGCTGGCAGCACTGCAAGCCACGCAGCAGGCCAAGAGGCCCCCGGGGCCACCAGCAGCACAGGGAGCTGGTACGTGCCCAGGGCTGCCCCACGTCCATGACCCTGCCCTCTCTAAGTGGGCGGTGCTTGCCGGGGCACACGGTTCCTCTCGCTGTGGGGTTTGGCTGTCCGTCCTTTCTTGGCCACGTCCACACCAGCCAGGACCAGCTTGGCCTGGGCCAGTTTGCTCTTGCGGTGGTGAGGGCGGCTGCTGCACCAGAGGCGGGCGCAGTACTCCTCCACTCGCCGAGGGTTGTGGGAGCTGATGAGGTGCATGATGTCCTTGAACCAGGTTTTGGGAGCCTGTGGCACCAGCCGGGGATCGGGGCAGAGCAGGTGTGGGACCTTGTCCCCTCGGCCCCGGGGGAAGGTGTGTGCCAGCTGCTCGCTGGGGATCACCTCCAGGGTGGTCTTGGCCACCATCTGGGTGAAGCCGTGCTCCAGCGTTTTGCAGTAGTAGATGCCGGCGTCGTGCCGGTGCAGCTTGCGGAAAAGCAGCCCGTGCTCCATCTGCAGGATCCGCTCGTCCGTCTTCACCTGTCGGCCACCGTGAGGTTGTGGGGGGGGTCCAGGTCTGGCCCCACATCCCTCCCGTGTCCCCACAAGGGGAGCAGGTGCAAGGGAGGCTCACCTCGTCCCGCTGCTCGTCAGGGGGCCTCTGGACAAACCACTGCACGCTGGCCTGCGGGGACCGGGGCACGCACTCCAGGAAGGTGCTGTTGTCCTCTGCCCCGTAAAGCACCTTCTCCTCAATGCTCTCAAAATCATCCACTAGGGAAAAGACAGGCACAGGCTCACGCGGAGGGCAGAGCCAGGCTTCCACCTGTTCAGGTGTCAGCCCCCCTTGGCCACCGTGTGGCTTCATCCCCTTCTCTCCCAGAGGCCAGACCCAGCCGCAGCAGCACCCACCTTCTCTTGGGGCATGCCCTGTCCTACGAGATGGGCAGGTGAGGGTGCCCACGTGGAATGGGTACAAGCCCCTCTGTGTGCTAGGGCTGTGCATGTCAGGACATCTTGGAGCACCTGGAGGAGACCCTCAGCCCTGCAGTCCCCCCAGTCTCTCACCGGTCAGGTTCTGGTCCAGACACTGGTGTGCAGGGTTGCTGTGGCGGGCATCCTGGCGGCGATGGCGGTGCTTGCTGGAGGGCTGGGCGTGGGTGCAGGCAGTGCCATCCCAGGCACAGTAGGGATCCCTGGCCAGGCAGCACTCGGCACAGGCAGTCCCGTAGGACTCACACTGGTGCAGCCGTACCTGGGCCACCGCGAGACTGGAGCCCACGTAGAGCGTTTGCTGGGGGAACAGCACCAAGGCGGTGATGTTGGCAACCCCCATGGGCTTGGCACCTGGAGACCCAGTCAGGACACCCCAGGGCAAGCATCACATGGCTTTAAGAGGCTGGTGACCGCAGCTGGTCACCTGCCCCGTCCCCAGCCCCATGGCTGAGCCGTGTCTGTACTCACACGCTTGACGGAGATCTCCATCTGGGTGATCGGCACAGGCATCTGTAGGGGAGGGGAATGGACATCGGGCTGGCATAATCCTCACCACAGACAGCCCAGCTCATTTAGAGCCACCAGGGCTTGGCAGAGCATCAGGAATGTTTTGGGGAGGGTGAAAATACCCCCAGCCACCCTCTGCGCTCACAACCCTCACACCTTCCAGAGACGAACAACACAGTGACAGCCCTGAGCCTCCAACACCACGCGTGCCCTCAACCTGAGCCCACCCCACTGCTCCCCCCTTGCAAGTGGGGCAGTAAATGTCACCTTAAAAACCTGCAGCTCCTCCAGAATGACTTCTTCAGTCGTGGCTGAGCTCGTCTTCTGCGTGACCACCACCTTCAGCACCGAGCCAGCATCTGGGGGCCAAGGAGGACGGACGTGTGAGCACCCTGCACCACACAGCGCAGGGGAATGCCCACTGGGACCCCCAGCTCTGCAGCTCCTGCCTGCACTCTGCTCCCGCTGCTCACCTGTGCCAAGGAAGAGGATGTCGTGCTGCCCGTCCTCGGCCTCCACCCTGTCCACCACGAGCTGGCGCAGCCGGTGGGGCAGGTCTGTCTTCACGAGGAGGGGCCGGCGGTGCCGGGGGTACACGGGCTTGTGCATGAGGGGGTGAGCGCGGGCAAAGTGCAGCACCTCGTCGGGGAAGTCCTTGGTGGTGCCGTACTGCTGCCGGGGCTGGTTGGTGGTCTTGCTGGGACACTGCAGGCACAAAAGGGGACCAGCTCAGCCTAGCCACCCCAGCAGCCATCACTCCTTCCCCTTCCATCGCCGCCCAGAGCTGTCTCGGGTCCCTCTCTGCCTTCCAGTTTGGAATCCATCTTTGCCAGACCTTGGCAGACCACCAGCTGACCTCTCCAGCAGGTCAGAAGATGGGGGGTGGCTCCATCACCACCCCAGAAGAGCAGCTGGAGGAGCAGAGGTGACCTGGAGATCCAGGGAGTCGCTTACCACGCCCGGCCGTGGGTAGGGCACCCTGCCCTCGTAGGCAGCCCACTGGTGCTGGGGGCTCTCTCGGTGGGCAAAGGGCCCGTTGAAGACGTCGCGGATGTCGGCCATGCGGTACACACAGACAGCAGAGCCCCGGAAAACGTGGCTGCAGTGGGACGGAGAGCGGGTTGAGCAGAGCCGTGCTTGGCACTGCTGGCAGTGGGAACACCGACAGCCCCGAGCAGAGCAGGGGAGCAGCCAGCAACCCTCGGTGACAGTGACAGGGCAGGTCACGGGCAGCTGCAGCTGCCTGTCCCCAGAGGCCGGAGCTGCACCACCCACCTGACAGTGCTGAAAAGGGCATAGATCTCCGGGCTCTTCCCATCCTTCGTCCTCAGCAAGAAGACATCCTCTGGAAATGAAAGCATGGGGTTTTTCCTGGAATCCAGCTAAGTGAGTAGCCACCAACTGACTAGCTCCAGTGATACATGCACGCCTTACCCAGCTCATCAAAGTAGGTGTCGATGCCACCAGGGCCGGGGACTGAGCACACCAGCCGGGCCTTGTTGAAGGTACTCCACTTGTTGACCAGCACCCTCTGGCCACCAACATCATTCTGCAGGGACAGGGAGTATCAGGGCCACTGCTGTGACTTCGTGCATCCCCGTCCCCCACGGTCCCCGCCAGCATCTTACCACGCAGACGCGCCCCACGCGGCTGACGATGGTGTGCTCCTTGCTGTCTGCCTCCACCACCTTCTCCGTGAAGAAGAAATAGGCTTTGTTATTGTCCCGGTCATCATTGTCTGGGATCAAGTGGGCTGCCACAAATTTGGGATCTACAAGCAAGAGCCAGCCATGTCAGGTGGGGAGAGAGGGTGCAGCTCCCACTCCCAGACCCCCAGCCCACGCTGGAGCTGGATGCCAGCCAGGGCCACCCCCAGACCTTGCTGCCCTGGTGCCTTTCCCTGCTCTTAGCTGGCATGGGGGATGCTGCACCACAGCAACAGATGCTCTGGCTACCACAAGGTTCATGGTCCCCAGCATTAGCCCTGCTGGGGGAAATGGAGGGGCAGAGGGAAGCTGTTACCGTTGAGCAAGCGCTGGTCCACCTCTGTGCGCAGGGCGGGGCGGGTCCCCATGCTGCGGAAAACGCCGGGATCGCGTCCCAGGAAATCTGCAGTGAGGCCAGCATACAGCTCCCCACCTGCAAAAACACCACAGCCAGCTGGCTGGCACGGGGACCATCCCTGGGACACACCCCCAGGGGTCTCAGATCCTGAGGAACACAACCCACCGATGACGGTGCTGGCGAAAGCACGGCTGGGCTCGTGCGGGCACCTGCCCCGGCCGGTCTCCACGCGGGCAGGGTCCAGGCTGAAGGTGTGCTGGGGAGAGGAGCAGGCAGGTGAGCCCTGGGCTGTGCCTGGACGTGCAGGGGCCACCTCTGCTCCCTGCCCCACTTGCACCTCACTCAGTGCACCCAAAGGACCAGCTGGAAGCAGGATGCATGTTTTTTTGGGCAAGACTGATCCCACGAGGGTGCGCAGCAGCTGAAGAGGAGTCACCAGCCCCGTTGCTTGCCTGCCTGCCTGGTCAGAGTCACCATGGTACGGAGACAGGGCTGCTGCTGCTGCCCAGACAGGGCCAGGCTGTGGGGAGGGCTCTGAGGGGTGTCCTGCCATTCCACTACAGCCAAGTGATTTACAAGCAGTGAGCTGGGAGAGGAAAAAAATACCACCCCCACCTCAGCCCCTGGCAGGACACCAGCCCCTGGGGACATGTCTATAAAAGGGATCCCAGGCCAGACAGGTGGGAAAGCTGGAGAGGGGGTAGCAGAAAGACAAAGGGACAGCAGGGAGCTGGTTCCTGACACTCACCCCACCAGTTATTCACGTTAGAGCAAGCTACACATCCCGTGTCCCCTTGCAGTCCCAAGGCCTCTCAGAGGAGAGACAGGCAATGGGGACCTACATTCCAGGGGTGTCCTGCTGGGGATGCTGCCCTACCTCGCCACGGTGCCCCACGTAGATGAAGGTGCACATGGGGTGGAAGGCGCCTGTCCCGCAGGCCAGCAAGTGTGTCCGGTTGTAGGGATGCAGCACACGGACATAGTTGGCACAGTCAGTCTGGGGGGACAGCAGAGGAGAGGAAGAGTCACCAAGAATTGGTGCTTTTCTCACCCCCAGCTCCCTGCTTCTGCCTGGGGCCCTACGACAGTGGATGAGCCCCAGCCCTGGCTCCCTGGGCTCCACCCAGGCTCCCTGCCTCCAGCCTGGTGCCAGGGATCTGGGGTGGCAGCTTGTGCCCACTGACAGGGACTTCATCTGGGTGGACCCCAGCCCACAGCAAAATGACAGAGCTTTTTACTGGTCCTCTGCTGCCAAGAGCATCCCAGGGGATCCAGTTGCCACCTGGGCATCTCCTGCCCACGGGCTCCTGTGCACACATTCCATGCTAGCCAGGGGAGCAACATCACCTGCCCTGCAAGCTCCAAACCCCTGGCGCCCAGGACGTGACCTGATACAGGGACATCCTTCCCCATCGTGTTCCTGCTTACGCCAGGGATGAAACAAAAGGAGGAAACAGTGGAGACAGAGACCCACAGGCATCCTGGGCTGCCTCCAGAACAGCCCTGGTCGCTGCTGTCTGGAATTGTCCCCTTCTCTGGGGGACGGCAGCAATGACACATCCAGGGCTGGAGACCTGCCACCTCTGACTTTGTGCATCCTCTCCTGGCAGTTCCCATTGGAAAAGGGCTCCCATCCTTCTCCACCATTAGCTTGGCAGCTCCCCCTGGCCAGCTCCAGCCCTGCCTGCCCTCCATTGTTCCCTCCACAGCGGGATTGGAGGCCCCTCATCTGCTGGGAACGCCGCTGCCGAGCCGCCCCGGGGGTTCCCAGCCTCCTGCTGTTTATTTTCCCTTTGCAAAGAGCCTCTAAAATAGCAAGTGAAAAAAAATATATGTTCAAGAAAAATAAAACGTTGAGCCTGCCCTGGCTTGGATCTGTCGGTGAGAGCTGGTAAAATAAACACAGACAGCAGAACAGGGACTCCTGGGAGCAATTTGTCTGGGCCAGGGGAGCCTTGGGGACTTTCTCCCCGTCACAGTCCTGTTTCATTTCAGGGCAGGGGGATGCAAAGAGGGGTAAGGATTCGGGAACAAGGTCACCAAACCTGAGCCAGTTACAGATTTCCCACCATTGGGGACAGCCAGGATGGGCCAGGCAGTGTTGCTGGGGTCTGGAGCACAGCATGGGGGTTTCGGTCCCTCCAAGCTCTGGTCCCAGAGCCCAGCTATCCCTGCCTGCACATGCAGCCACATTGGGACACACTGCCCACCATTCTGTGGCCACAGGGCTGAGCAGAGCAACTGAGACAGAGTTTCCAGAGCCTGGAGCAAGGCTCTTGCGTGGCCAGGATTGGCCACAGACTCCCAGCCTCAGTTTCCCACTTGCACCAGGATTAACTGGCCCCTGAGCCCCAGGGCCATCCCAACATGGGGGGAGCCATCTGGCACAAGGGAACCCCCAGCCCAGAGCAGAGCACACATGGAGAGAGACTCACCCCCGGGTCCTTCCCCTTCTGAAAACACTCCTCCGTCTGCCCAGGGCGGGGTGGCCAATAGACCTGGAACACAAAGGGTCCGTTGGAGCAGGGATGGGGACACAGCAAGGACCCAGCCATGCAAATCCACATCCCCAGGCTGCCAATGGCAAGGGGATGGAGAGAGGGACCACAGCTCCCTGGAGCCCACCCAGCCCAGGACTCCCACCCTACAACCCCAAGCAGGACCCTTCCTCCTGGGGAGAAGCATCCTGGCAGTCACAGCCCGCAGCTGGGCTGGGTTTGGGGTGGTCACGATGTCCCCCACAGCCTTTAGCAGCTCTCGGACCAAGCGCAGCTTGGGTACACGAGCCCTTGACCCCAGCGCAGTGACCCAGCACACCAAGGGGCACTTCATTTCCTCCTCCTCTTTCTTCAGCTAGAAACAGCCCAGAGCCGCGTTTGAAAAACAAAAAGTCAAAGTGGAGAGGGTGTAAAGGAGGGGAGCCATCACCCAGCACCATCATTCTCTTCCATCGCCTCTCCCACCAAGGAACCAGGAGAGATCTGGGGACTTTGCCAGGTGAAGCCTGGCACAACTTCTTACAGTGATGGATCCCTTTAGCTCTTTGTCTCTGCAGGTTTCAGCTGAATATTTGGCCTGTGAAGGGGATGCCCAGCACTCCCCATGGCAGTTTTTTAGAAGAGTGATGTCAAAAACAATGCTCGGTACCCAGGAATCACTGGTGAGCTGCACCACCAGTCTCCTAGGCTGATGATCATGACTAATTGCCAGCTAATTTCCCTCCAGCCACCACAGCCAGCCTGCCCTTGCCAGGCAGTACAAGTTTACAGAATCATTTCGAGGCACTTGACACGAGGCAGTCCCCAGGGCAGGCCTTGTTTCAGAATGACTTTGCCCAGCTCCGTTGGGCACCGACAGGTCCACAGGAGGCCAGGGTGGGGACAGACACCCCAGGATGCTCAGCAGCACCCTGCTCACCTCCTTGGCATCTGCACTGGCCCCGTCCAGGAGTAGGGAGTAGAGCACATCCTTCCCCCCGATGAAGAGCCGGTCACGGTACTCATCCAGGTAGAGCGAGCGGAAGCCCAGGAAGCCGCGGTGGCCAAAGAAGAGGACGGAGCGGTTGGTGCCTAAAAGCTCTGCCAAGAAGAGATGAAAGCATCAGCAGAAGCCATCCCAGCCCCAAGGGCTCCTCTGAGCCGCTGCTTCTGAGTGTTATGGAGTTGTCCTGGAGTCAGTAAAGCTGCTCAGAGCCACTCCAGACTGCAGCATCTGTCTCCATCCCTTCTTGGAGGCATGGACATCCCAGCCTCAACCTGCCTGGAGTGCTCTTCTCCCCACCAGCCAAGGACAAAGCTGCAGAGCCAACAAGCAGCAGGGTCCTAGGCAAGGTTGCCACCCCCAGCAAGGTTTGGCCAAACCACCCCAGGCTCCTGCTGCGGCCATGCCCCAGCAAGCTGGGCTGTGCCATCAGCCCCAGGGCTCACGCAGAGCTGGGGCGGTGGCGAGACTGAACGCGGGGTGGGCAGAAGGCAGGTCCTGTCCCTGCTGGGTGCCAGCCAAGGACACAATAGCAGGCACACAGCCAGTGCCATGGGGAAACTGCCACACAAAGCCCGCTGCTGCCACTGCCACCAGAACTCACGGACAGGAAAGCTTCCTCCATGGCACAGACAAGGCACTTGGGGAGAGGCACCAGCATGGGGGCATCCTAGGGATGGACAGGCTGCATCCCTGGGATGGACATCACATCCTAAAGCAACAGGGTCTGACAGCCAAAGCCCCCAGAGCAAGTCCAAGCCTGAATCTCGTGGGGTGCCAAGGGGACCCTCACAGTGACGATGACACAGGGGCAGTGGCTGGATTGGTTTCCAGTGGGAAATTACTTTAAGGGTCATTAAGTCGGCACAGTGGCGCCCACACAGCTGCCACAGCAGCCAGAGGGTATGGCTCAGCTTCATGGGGCTCTGAAAACCCATCCCAACCCCAGGCCAGGCCACTGTGCCTGCCAGATAGAGAAGGAGGACAAAGCACCATTGATGAGCACAGCTCTGTCCCCAAACCCCCTCCAGCCCGGAAGACTGCCAGCCACTGCTGCTGACCCCAGGGAAAGACCCAGCCCCGGCATCTCCCACACATCCCCGTGAGAGGGGAGGTGCTGCTGGGACAAATCCAGTCACCACAGGTCAGGACACAGGGGTACCAAGTCCTGCTTTTGCTGGGGGGACATTTGTCACTTCCAGCAAGGAGGTGGCCAGCGACACAGTGCCCCATCCTGGAGGGAAATGCCTCTTCTAGGCCCTGCAAGGGAGACAAGTCCATCCCCAGCAGGGGACAACAGACACCTTCACCCATTCACACCCCCTGTCCCTGCCCAAGGGCAGCCCCAGTGCCCGAAGTGGTGGTGCCAGTGGCACGGAGGGAATAGTCCCAGCGGCTCCATCCTCATCGGAAAGACCACTGTGCTCGCAAGCAGAGCTGGCTCCAGGCGGTGGCGGCCCCTCCCCGTCTGGTACCCTCCTCCCTGTGTCCTCCCAGCATCAGGTCCGTCCGTATCGCCGCGTCCAGCCCAGGAAAATGCTGTCAGCTCCTTCTATTCTTGCCCAAGCAATAATATTTTCCCAGCTCAAAACAACACTGGCAAAGTCGGCAGGCTCCTTTCATTGTTTCAGGCAAGGCTTCCCCTTCTCCCCCAGACCCGGCGGATTCCTCCTGCGCCTCGGGTTACACTGGCTCAGGGCGCCTTCCTCTTCAGCTCCCCAGGGAACAGCCCTTTGCCGTGCCCCATCCATCCCTGGGACACCTTTACCCCAGGGTGGGGCTCCCACGGGAGCCACCCCCCAGCTGGGGATCCCTGGGCAGGGACGGCGAAGAGCACCGGGCAATGCTTCTGGGGAAACAGCAAAATGCTCGTTCCCCTCTTACGTGAGCCGCTGCTGGAAGTCGAAACAAAAGGGAAAGAGCGGCTTGAAGTGTGAGGGAGAGCTGGGTGCACGGCCAGCTCTGCACCCACGGCACAACGCCTGTCCCTGTCACCCCAAAGTCACCTCGCAGCCAGAGCCACCAGCCAGGCAGAGCCTAGGTCGAGGAGCTCTGTACAAACAGAGCTTCGGCCCACCACGCTTTAAATTTCAGAGGCTCTAATGTCTTTAATTGAAAAATTTTTTTTTTCTTTTTCTTTTTTCTTTTTTCTCTTACCCTGGGGAGAAGGCGGTGTCAGAATTTGTTTCATGGGAAATTTCACTTTCTGTTTCCAATTTGGAAGACGAATAGATTAATCAGCTTAAGGGGGAAAAAAAAAATTTAAAAAGCTTCCAAAGGTGGCTCGCTCCCCGTGGGAGGCTGAGGAGCTTCCACCCCGCCCCGGGCAGCTCCTCGCACCTGGGAAACGGCCCCGCACGGCTGGACTTTGTGCTGGAGTGGATCAGACACTGAGCCAGACCCTAAGCCCCACGATTCACCTCTACTGAGACCCCAAATCCCCTCAGCCTGCTGCCAAGCCCTGCCTGAGGACACCGGATCGCATCACCGGGCAGAGCCACGAGCCATCCCGGGCTCCCACGATAAGGGGATCGGGGCACTGCGTGCCTCAGTTTCCCGTTCAACAGAGGCAGCCCCTGGGGTCACCTGCTGTGCCCCAGGACAGAGGAAGGGCTGCAGCCACACCCGGGATCCCCTGGCCCAGGCAGCAAAGGAGCAGACTTTCCCTGGCACTGCAGCTCCCGAGGCTCTGGAAGTGCTGGACTGCCCGGGTCTTTCTCCCTTCTGTTAAGGAAGGGGGAAAATACCCATTATGCAATTTATTTTATGATTTTATGCTGATTTTTTTTTAGAGCGGGTTCATTGCTTTGAGAGGAGCTCGGGGCGCCCCAGGCTCTGTCAAGTTCGGCTGGAGCAGCCCATGGATTAGGTTGGCAGAGCGGGGGATGCGGCGAGCCAGAGCAGGATCACAAGGAGAGTTTTAATTAAAACCGAGCACTGCCCCCGCAGCCCCCGAGGGGCCCCGGCACCCCAGCACCCGCACCCAGCGCCACGGGGCTCGGAGGGCGCAGCCCGGGACCCCCCCAGCCGGCCCAGGGCAGGATGCCGAGCACCCTCCACGCCGCGGGACCACCCACGCACCGCAGCACCCACCCGGCACACCGGCCAAAGCGTGCCGGGGCCAGAACACCGCCGCGCCTCAGTTTCCCCGCACTCCGCGTGGGAGACGATCCCCCAAGGGAAGCGACACATCCCCTGACCCCGTCACCCGGGCTCCTCTCTTCCCTCCTCTCCTCCTCGGGGGTTCCCTACGTCCCGCGTGGGGAGCGGAGAGTGCCGGGCAGCCACGCACCGAAACCCCAGCCCAGCCCGAGCCCCCAGCACAATGTGCCCACCAACCGCACCAAAAACCACCCCGCACTTCGGCTGCGGCGCCCGCAGCTGAGGCTCCCCCAGGGGGGACCCCGAGGTCACCTCTCCGTGGCCAGCCCTCCCCCGTCCCGCAGCAGGTGCCCCCGGCCCGGCTCACCGCGGTAGGACAAGCGGAGCCGGGGCAGGCTGTGCCCCGCCGCCCAGAGCCAGCACAGCGACAGCGACACCGCCACGGCCGCCCGCATCCCGCCGCCGCCGCGCCCCCGGCCGTCGGTGGCACCGAGCTTTTATGGGGCCGGCATCCGACCGCCCCCGGCCCGCCCCGGCCCGCCCCGGCCCGGCCCCGCCATACCCCAGCCCTGGGCGGCGGGGATGCGCGGGGGGACGGCTCCATCTCCCGGGGGGACCCTGAGAACTCCGCACACCCCCAGGGGTCCCCTGCCAGCAACGCTCTAGAGGTTACTGCAGTCCCCTTCCGCAGCCGTGACCCTGCCAGCACCTCTGGCTCATCCCTGAGGATGGGGCCGAGGGACGGAAGCTCTGGTCCCCCAGCCGTGCCCTCCTGGAGGAATAGGACAGGGCGAGCAGGCTCGCCCCCCGAGAAGGACGCTCAGCGTGGTGTGACCTCCAAGCACCAGCGAGCGCACCGCTGTCACGTCCCATCTCAGTGCCGGGCCTCCTGGGCGCAGCAGCCAGCTGGGGAAGGGGATGTTCGGGTCGAGGTGGGCATAGGGTGCCGCACGCAGCCCTGGCACGCCGACAGGGCAGGGGATGCAGCGCTGCCTGCCTGCAAGGGCGCCAACACCCCGGGCAAGGATCCTGGCCGGCAAGGACCCCATGGTACCCACACCACTCCCGTGCCGTCCTCCCCCAGGGCTGCTGGGTCACGGGATGTGCTTATATGAGACCGCAGGGAATCCACTGGGATTCTGGCTTCCCTTGGGAGCCTCATCGCACGGCAGGTGTGTCCCACATCCAACCCCATCCCTGCACTGGATGGAGGGGAAGGAGCGGAGGAGCCGATGGCTTCTCCCTCAGGGCTTCATCACCACCAGCCTCATCTCTTCTCCCGCCCGGCACGGGGCAGCCTCATTATCCCCAGCCCCCCAAGGGTTCCAGCAGCTTTCTTAATTAAAACAGAGGTCAGAAGGCTGGGGGCCCCTGGCTCACCCCATACCTTTTGTAATAGAGCGGCTCTGGAAGTGTCCCGAGCAGTGTAAAACCACCCCAATTCGCTCGGCGGGCCCTCGGTTTCCCCAAGAAACCACATGGCTGGGACAGATCCCACGCTCCGGGGTGCTGGGGAGCCACACAGGGCTGGGAACGAGCGAGGAGGAGACGCAGCCGACGGCAGCTCTGGCAGGTAAGCAGAGGTGCCTGCCCAGACCTGCACACTGCCTGCCCTGAGCAGAGGGGCTGTGGAAGCGGCAGAAGCTCTGGAGGGAGGGAAGGACGGAGGGAGGGGAGGAGCAGGATGAATCCCAGCACCCTTCTCCTGAGGCTGATCGGGAGCAGAGGCCCCTCAGCCTGCCCGGGCAGGATCCTGCCTGCACTGCTGTCATCCAGGCAATGAGCCCAGGGGAGGAGAAGCACCCCAGCAAATTGCACTGCACGAGGAAATCTGGGGTGCCTGGGTGAGACCCGGTGGGCAGCACCATCATGGACGGACGGACGGACAGACAGACAGAAGGACCACCCTGCTCCAGGCTGTGCTTACCAAGATTTATTGATAGGGAAGGTGGACAGCACTGGCCCCAACTCCCCCAGCAAGTGGGCAGGGAGGCAGGACAAGGCATGGGGAGGCAGAGTGGGGCACTGGCCAGCCCTTCACCACCCAGCCAGTGCAGCCAGAGATGGCGCAGGGACGGGGGAGGCACTGACACCACCAGGAAAGGCTGGAGGCACCTGGACATGAAGGCTCTACTGGCACCTGGCCAAGGGGGACACAACCCCGTGGGTGTCACCATCAGGCCAGCCCTGAACATAGTCAACGTGGCATGGTGACATCTACACCCCCAGCACGCTGGCAGGTATTGGCTGTGCCCAGCCCCTGCCCCTCTTTTTAAAGCCTTGGGTCTC
Organism: Hirundo rustica; assembly: GCF_015227805.2. Lineage (NCBI taxonomy): Eukaryota > Metazoa > Chordata > Aves > Passeriformes > Hirundinidae > Hirundo > Hirundo rustica. Next base: position 3,872,189 of record NC_053461.1, on the reverse strand, counting down.
TCTGCTCCGCACCCCCTTCCTGCCCCTCGCCGGGCACTCAGCGCTCGGCGGGCAGCGGGGGCACCGAGGCCAGGGCAGTCAGGAGGCAGGCATAGATCTCGATGCCCCGCAGGAAGACTTGCTCGTTCAGGAACTCGTTGTGGTCGTGGAGCAGCACCGGGGTGCGGTTCATGGGTGAAAAGCCAATAGCAGGGTGTCCTGCCTGAAGATGGGGAGACACAGAGCGAGCTCAGAGCTGGCATGGGCACCACACGCTCCCTTTCACCTGGACGCAGCTCCTGCTTCGGGCTGCAGGTCTCACGCCAGGCGAGGGACCTGTGGCAGGCTGCCATCACACTCACCGCTCGGATGTAGCGGCTGTCGGTGGCAGCCGGGAAGATCTCAAGCTTGAGCTGCAGCTTCCTGACAAGAGAGACCCTGTGTCAGCATGGACACAGGGCCAGCCGAGGCCCCTGTCCTACTCACACCCCACGGGCAAAGAGACTGTGCCAGGACATCCCTCAGCCCTGCAGGACGCTCCATCCCATCCCTTTTGGGGGGCAACAGGGAGATGCTTTGGCAAATCACATAGCTCCCCATCCCAGCCCCTGACATGACCCCCTGAGATTCCCAGGGGCCACCTGGTTTCCACCACAGGACGTCCCTGCCAGGGTCCTGTCCTTCCTGGGGACACTACTTACATGTCCCTACAGACCCCACTGAAGGCCTTCCACCATGGGTCTGACTCCTCAGTGGAGGTGATGTGTTGGTCCATGCATTTCTGACAAGAGGCAGAGGGCAGATGAAGGGGCAGGGGGTGGCACTTGGCAGGGGAGGGACAGGCACGATACGCCCAGGTGGCTGAGATCCCTCACCTGGTGGAACTCATAGGTGACACCATCCCCGGCACCACGGCACCACGTGGCCACCTGTTCCTCAAAGGCCTGGGGCAGAGACCAGAGGAGGGGTGTGAGCAGGGTACCCTCGTCCCACTCCTCTCCTGGGTGGGGCTGGCACGGTGCCCACCTTCAGGTCCACAGTGGGTGGGATGCGGATGTCGAAGCTGGCAGCCATCTCAGAGGGCACCACGTTGAAGGAGACACCCCCCTCCAGCATGGTCATGTTGAGAGAGGTGACATCCCCGAGGGTCAGCCTTGAGTCGGACTTGAGCCTTGGGGGATGCAAGGGACAGTCACCATCTGCCACCTGGGCAGAAGTGCTTCCCTACCCTCCCGTCACCCAAAATGGGGAAATGAGCACAGGGCAGCAGCACCAGATCGCAGCTTGGCTCGGGATCCCAAAGGGCCCCTCCAGGGACTGAGTAAGCCACTGCCATCCTGCTGCCCATCTCCTACCTCTGCTTCTCGCTCTCCCTGAAGGCCAGGAAGGAGTTGATGACTTTGTGCTGGGGAGGGAAGGGCAGCAGGTGAGGACCAGCCCCACGGGCAGTGCCTGGCAGCCCAGGGCTGGCACGAGGGGTGCACAGGGGGTACCCCTCTCTTACCATCTTCTCAGCTGCCGTGTTGCTGATGAAGCGGGACCCATGGCCGGGGCTGCCCATGCACTTCACCTTTATCCCTGCAGCAGTAGGCATAGAGGGAAGGGTTGAGCAGAAAGCCTGGGATAGCATCAGTGCCCCAGAGCCCAGGAGAGCCAGGGGCAGGGCAGTGGACACACAGATACTCACACCATGGGCTCCTCTCGCCATAGAAGACACTGAAGGTGTCAGATGGGCTGGCCAGGCCTGTGGTGGACACAGACAGGAGTCAGGGGGGCATGGGGATACCATGACGTGCCCCATCTGCTCTGTCCTGGAAGCATTTTCCTCCAGACTGGCACCGTGTGGGTCACTGCCCACGGGAATGATCTCCCAAGGGGTCCCTGGAAGCATGTGGGATGCTGGTGCCTGAGGAGTGATGCCAAGAGGAGTGCGTGCTAAGAGGCGACACGTCCCTGTGCCAGCCCTGCCACTACTCACCCTCATCCATGGCAAAGCCCACGTTGAGTGCTTTGAACTCAGGCCGCTGCACGAACATCTCCATGCCCTTGTGTCCGCCCACCTCCTCATCTGTGGGGGAGAGCCTGGCATGGAGGAAGGAACTGGGGCATCCCCCAGCCCACCAGCCCTAGTCCTCCTTCCATGCCAGCCTGGATGCCATCAGCACACCTGCTGTCCTTGGACATGGAACCCTCTCCAGCCTTGAGCTAGGGGAGGTCAGAATCTGGGGAGCCTGGCTGGGTGGTGCCTGGCTGCCATGGGAGACTCCAGAGCAGCAGCCAGCTGCCAGCCCCTTCTGTTGCTCCTGAGAGGGGCTGGCAGCCCGGGGACTCACCAGGCACAAAGGTGAGGTGGATGGTGCGGGCAAAAGACTTCCCTTCTGTCTTCAGCCTCCGGATGGCCTCAAGATACCTTGCAAGGGAAGGTGGTGTACGGTCATCGTGGAGGAGAGGGGCTTGTGTGCTCTGAGCCACCCCAGGGCAGGTCAAGCAGTGGCACCTCTGGCCCCAGGGACCTTGGGGAGAGCGGCATCCTGTCCTGCATCCCTCAGAGACACCACCAGCACCGTGCTCACCCAGCAGGTGCAGAGCCCTTCACTCACTGGATGGAGACACACTTCATATCCTGGGCACCCCGGGCGTAGATGTTGCCTTGCGAGTCTTTAACTGCCTCAAAGGGTGGGTAGGTCCAGTGCTCCTGCAGGGAGGAGCGTCCACGATGGCAGAGGAGCACAGAGGGCATGGGATCCCATCCAGCCCGTCCTCCTCTCCATGCCCTTCCCACCCCTCAGCCCGTCCCAGCACCTCGAAGACAGGCACGACGTCGGTGTGGGAGTTGAGAAGGATGGAGCGCAGGCGGGGGTTCGTGCCCTGCCAGGTCAGGATCAGCACCACACGGCCCTGGCACACCTGGGGGAGGAAGGCAGGATGTCACCAAGGTCCAGGATGAGGACAGAAAGGCTTGGACCAGCAGGCTGGAGCCAAAAAGCATCAGCTTGGGAAAAGTTTCTGGATGCCACCTGCCACCCCTTTCTCCAGCAGGTCTGCCTGAACCTCCACAGCCAGACAGAGCCCGGCTGCAGGTGCCAAACACAGCTGCAAATCAGAGGAGGGAAGACAAACCCAGCATCTTCCCCTGCTGCCCAGGAGTCTCCCAGGACAGCAGGTGCCCAGCAGGAAGGATGGCCCCAGCCAACGTGACACTGCCAGGTACCCAGCTAATCACAGCACAGGCAGCTGCAAAGGTCAGCAGGGAGCAGCCGGAATACTGGCTTAAGGAAGGGCTCAGGTCAGCAGAGGATTACAGGCAGAGGGGATTCACTCCTCTCTAGCTCTGGGTGAGACACAGGAACATCTTGGTCACTAAGGACCCAAGCACAGGTGGATAGATGGATGGGTGGGTGGACAGACTGAAGGCAGCTTCTCAGCTTGCTCACCTCCACTTTTTGGCAGGCCAAGCCCAGGTCGGTGCCAACACGCTCCAGAAACCGGACAGCTGCATCTGGAGAAGAGTGGGGATGGCCAGAGTTACACTGGGGTCTCTCACTGTGAACCCCCAGGGACCCCAAGGCTCCCTGACCAAGGAAAGGGGTGACAAGAGACACAGATGCTGCAGGTCCTGGACACAAGAAGTGGCCATGAACAGGGATGGGAGCAGCTTATCACCATCCCTTTGGGCTGACTTGGGAAATATGAAAAAAAAAATAAAAATTGAATGGGGGTGAGTTCAGGGAGGCTGTTCTCCAGTGGAGTTTAGGGAGCTCCTCACCAATAAAATGTACTTTATTGGGAAGACATAAATGTTGTCAGAAGGAGATCTACACACAAGATGACCCACCCCCGAGCCAGGGCAGCATGGAAAGCGGAGCAAGGGGCACAGGGCTAGAAGAAGCAAACAGCAGCTCTGAGGGCACTTGAGACGTCCCTGCCCCAACTAAAGGCACCGGCAGAGATAAGGCACAAAGGAGTTCGCTCCTTAACACCACCATCAAAACAGCCACAGCACAGGACTTGGGCACCTGGGTCCAAAGATCAGAGCTGCAAAGCCGCGTTACCCGATCCCCACATGGCTCCCCGTCCTGTCCCCCATCCTCACCATAGTCAGGTTTAGGGTGGACAGTGTCAATCCGCAGGTACTCCCGGAAAAGCGTAACCGAGGGGTTCTCTGAGGCCCCCGTGCTCTTCCCAGGCTTCCCGGGTGCCATGTCTGGGACCAGGGCTGCAAAGCTCTGGGGAAAGAGCTGCAAGATGGTTAATCACCCACCGGCCCCTCCAAAGTCCGCTGGCATGCTCGGTCGTCATAGAAACCAAAGGGAGATGGGGCAAAGGTCTCCCCGTGGGACTCCTGGGACACTGCCACCATGGGAGAAATCCCCCCCAACTTGGGTACAGGGCAGGATAGGGTGTGACCCCCACACCGTCCTGTCCTTCTTCCCCCAAAACACAGGTTCCTGCCCCAAGCACAGAGCCAGGACAGGCTATGATGCCCGGGGAAGGGATGAAATCCAGGGAAGGGCTAGCTGGGAGGAAAGGGAGGCAACTAGGTGAGGGAGTATGAAGAAGGATAAAGGGGAAGAAGGGTATGTTGGGTAGAGAGACATGGTAGTTGGGATTAGCCAGGGGTTAGAGGTTTGTGGGAATGCTGGTGGACGCAGGCAGGGAAGACGGGATGCTGGTCTAAGGGAGTGCAAGTAGGGAAAGGGGGCAGGAGAGCTGCAAGGAAAGGCTCTGGGGGTGCAGAGAAATGGGGGTGGTGAAGGGAAATGAAGGGTTAACAGAGGATAGAGGGACTGGGGGACCACATTAGGGTGACAGGCTACTGTGGGAGCTGTTTGATGGAAGTTGGGCGGCTGTGGTGAGCAGGAGGATGTGGGGTACTCAGGGGCACACGGGGGTTCAGCAGGAGAGATTAAGGCAAATACTGGGGAGGAAATGGGAGCGGGAGGTGCAGAGAGGCTATGAGGGGTGCAGTGGGACTGTGGTTAGGGGTACCATGGCTGGGGTGCAGGCAGGGGGTGCAGAGGTACTGCAGCTGGGATGCACGGACACCGTGGTTAGAGCAGCGGGCAGCGCAGGCTCCCGCGGGTAGGGCTGGAGGGGTACGGGGTGAAGCAGAGGGCAGGCAGGGCACCGAGGTTAGGGCTGCAGCAGCTGCGTTATTGGGGTGCCGGCGTAGCACGGGCAGAAGGGCACTGGATACTGTGGTTAGGAGCGCAGGGGGTGCAAGATACCATGGTTAGGGGTGCAGAACAGCGCGGCAAGGGAGCGCAGGGGAGTACAGGAGGGGTGCAAGGGGGGCGCGGAGGGGTGCAGGGTACCTTGGCCCGGGCTTAAGCGGGGCGAAGGCACCGGGGCACCCACCCGCGGGGTGCTGGGCGCTGCTGCCCGGCTCCGCCGCTCAGCCCCCCGCCGCCCCCGGCCCTACCTCGGCGCTGCTGCCGCCGGCGCTGCCCGCCCGGCCCCGCTCCGCCCGCCGCGCTGCGCTCCGCCCCGCCGGCAGCAGCGGGCAGGAGGCGGGCAGGGGAGGAGCGGGGGGCAAGGGAGGGGCAGGGTGCACGCAAGGGCAGGGCAGCCTCCTGGCCATACGCTAGCGGCGGAGAGACGGCGCTGGAGCCCCGCGGCGCTTGGGGACACACGCAGAAACCGGAGCAGCATCAGTTTATTGGCCTCGTTGACAGACGACACCCTGTCTTGCCAGCAAAGGACGCCTCCAGTCCCTCCCCCCCGCCATCCTGGGGATACCCCAGGAGGGAACAGCATCCCTCAGGCCAGCTGTCTGTGCCTCCCAGTCCCTCGGCCGCCTCAGCCGCTCTGCTTGGCAGGGAGGAGGCGGCGCTCACTTCAGCTGGCGCAGGAAGCCCAGCAGGGCCTGGTGGAAGGCGTCTGGCTTGTCCAGGTAGCAGGCATGGCCAGCTCCAGGCAGCACGGCCACACGGTGCTCAGGGAGGTGCTGGAGGTTCTGCAGGGCCTGGGGAGCCAGGCGGGTGTCACGGTCACCGTACAGGATCAGGGTGGGCGTCTTGGTAAGGGGAGAGAGAAAACAAAAGCAGCTGTCACAGGGGTAAATGGCCACCACACTCCCCCTGGGCTGTGCCCACCTCCATCCACCACCACGGGGGCTGCAAAGCTGAGGGGAGGCAGCTGCCAGCACCCCCGTGAGCTGGGGGCCACAGGTCCCCCTCACTCACCCCAAAATAGTGCTACCCTCCACATCACCCTGCAGCCAGCTGGGCCATAAGGCTTGCCAATACCCAGGACAGCCCCTAAGAGCCCAAAAACCCACCTGGACTCCCCGGTACTGTTCAGCAGTGTAGTCCTTGGTGCCCACGGGGGCGATGGGCACAAAGCCGGCCAGCTGGTCCCCGTGTGCCAGGAGGAAGGGCAGGGAAAAGCGGCCACTCATAGACGGGCTGACAAGAACAGGCCTCTGCATGGCCAGCTCCTGGAAAACATGCTCCAGGAAAGTCCTCCGGCCCTGTGCTGTCACTGCCATCTCCAGTGGTGGCGAATCCCCGTAGCCTGGTATGGGCAAGAGGGCATGGGATGGTCAGGGGGCATTGTGCAACCTGCAATGGTCTCTCCTCACCAGGGTTCAAAGGCTTGGCAAAAAAAGGGCGCTCCATCAAGCCCCAGGGTTGTACAGTCACAGCCATCAATGCCCCAGGACACAAACTAATCCCAGGCACACTGCCCCAGGGATCACCAGTACCTATCCAAAGCCCTCCCTAAAGAGATCCAGAGCCCAGCAGTGACTAAGGCAAGGGACTGGAGCTGCCCAAAGGAATCAGCTAAGCACAGTGCCACGGTCCTACCAGGCAGATCTATTGCGACCGCATGGTAGCCTTCTGCAGCGAGCAGCGCCAGTGTGCCCAAGGCCTCCCACGTCTTGGAGGTGAACGCCTGGCCGTGCAGGAGCAGGACATCGGGCCTGTGTGGGGAAAAGACGGGCGGGAAGGTTCAGGAAGGCTGCCAGGCCTGCAGCATCCAGCGAGCACGGGGGCTGGCGAAGACCGAGCGCAGGGCCTGGCACCCCCCACCTGCCGGCGGGCTGACCCACCTCCTGGGGCCGACAGCTGCTGCGGGAACCTCCCTGTAGAACACGGGGCACTCTCCCGCAGCCATCCCCGTCCGCACGGTGCCGTTGGCCGCCCGCCAATCCCGCTTCCCCTCGTCAGGCCGTGAGCGCCGGGCGGCCGGGAGCAAGAGGTACAGGAGGAAAGTGAGGAGCGCCCCGAGGAGCAGCAGCCCCAGGCGGCTGCGGGCAAGCAGCATCTCCGCTCCCGCTGGAGAAGGAGAGCGGCAGCGCGGGGCTGCGGGACCCCAGCCCTGCTGCTGCGGGGGAACAGGTCCCAGCCCCCGCTGCTCTGCTTAGCTCCGGCCCAGCCAGAGCCCCCGCCCGGCGCTGGCGGCCCCGCTCGGCCCCGGCCCCGCTCGGCCCCGGCCCTGCCGGCCCCGGCCCGCCGCGCACGGCGCCGCTGGGCCCCGGGCCCCGCCTGGCGGCAGCCCGCAACACTACAGCCCCGAAGGACGGAACGGCCGGAGCCCCGGCTCGAGGGATTGGCGGGGGCTCGGCCAAGCTCGGCAGAGCTCGGCAGAGCTCGGCTATGTTCGTTAGGGATTCGGCGGCTCTCGCCAGAGCTCGGGCAGGGCTCGGATTGGGCTCAGCCCGGCACGGCGGAGCTCGGGTTCTGCTCTACAGCGCTCGGTCTGGCTCGGTAGAGTTCAGCTAGGGCTCGGCTTCGCTCGTCAAGACTCGGCTTTGCTCGGCAAGACTCGGCTTTGCTCGGCAAGGCTCCACTTCGCTCGGGAAAGCTCGGCTTCGCTTGTCGGGGCAGGGCTCGGCGAGGCCCGGCCCGGCGAGGCCCCAGCAGTTCCCGGCGCCGCCCCGGACCTTCTGCTCCATGAGGCGGTGCCGCCGTTCTCTCGCCCGCCCCGCCGGTCTTTGGCCCCGGAGCGCGGCACCACCAGTCCCGTGGTGCGGCGGGAAGGAGGCGAGCGGCGGCCGGCCCCGTGTGCGGAGCAGCAGGTAAGGGCTGCAGGCCCGGCGCTGGACGGGGAAACCGAGGCCGGGGCAGGCCCGTGAGGCCGCCTGGTACATCAGTGACCCCGGTGGTGCCACCAACAGTGAAGATGATGCCGGTGTGACCCCCTCATAGCCCTCTTGCCTTCCTGCCCCCACCGGGCCTCGAGAGCGGCAGGCGGCCAGTCAGCCCTCCCGTTCCCACCTCTCACCCCGCTTAGCAGCCCCCCGGCCCCCCGGCATGGCCACGCCGCCGATCACCGAGAGCACCGTCACGGTGCAAGGACAGACCCTCTTCTACCGCCAAGCTGAGCCAGCCCAGGCAGCGCCAAAGCTGACAGTGCTGCTGCTGCACGGCATCCGCTTCTCCTCCGAAACCTGGCTGCAGGTGGGGACGCTGGCCACGCTGGCCGAGAACGGCTACCGAGCCGTGGCCATCGACCTGCCGGGTAAGGTGTGGTGAGCACAGCGCTAGAGTCAGGAGGGGTAGCCGCCCACTGGTTTGGGTGGCCAGAATGGCAACCCTGGTGTCCTGCTGTGCTGTGCTGTGCTGTGCTGGCTTCTCCCAGTCACTGAGGCGGTGTGGAGCCTGACAGGGCCACTTTTGTCTCCCACGATTCAGGGCTGGGGCGCTCGAAGGATGCTGTGGCCCCAGCACCCGTGGGCCAGCCAGCACCGGCGGTGTTCCTGAAGGCAGTTTCGGAGGCTCTGTGCCTGGGTCCAGCTGTGGTGATCAGCCCATCGCTCAGTGGCATGTACTCGCTGCCCTTCCTCTTAGAGCACAGCCAGCTGTTCAAGGCCTATGTACCTGTGGCACCCATCTGCACTGAGAAATTCACGGCGGAGCAGTATGCCCAGATCAAAGTACAGCCTGGAAGGGCACTGGGGAGGTCAGGGAACTGGGAGGGGATGGTGAAGAGGGGACCCTGGCACTGGGGTTGAGCAGGGGAAAGGCCAAACAGGCGAGAAACCCTGTTGCCACGGAAAGAAGGGAACGTGATGATGAAGGAATATAAATGTGGGGTAGTGGGAGGTAAAGAGGGGGCAACTGGAGACCCAGGAGTCTGATCTGCTGTTTCCCTTTGTCATACTGGGTGGGGAGAAGGGCGAGTGTCTCCCCTCCAGGATGTTCCTGGCAGAGGGAGTGAGTACCTGGGTGACATTTGCAATGCAGGGTGCATTCCCCCTCTACAGACCCCTACGCTGATCGTGTATGGTGACCAGGACGTAGAGCTGGGGCAGACCAGTCTGAACAACCTGCAGCACCTTCCTGAGCACCAGGTGCTGATGCTGCAGGGTGCAGGACACGCCTGCTACCTGGACAAGCCCAATGAGTGGCACCTTGGACTCCTGGCCTTCCTGCAGCAGCTGAAGTGAGCAGGACGGGACCACAGGTCAGAGGGATGTGGCCAGCCCACCCACCCCTCTGCCTGCACATGCACCTTGTGCCAATCCAGGTGCTTGGCTGGCACTCACACTGCACTGACCCACACCATCACCACCCTCTCTTGAGACCAAATAAAACCCCAAGCTCTGACACTGCTTTTCTGCCACGTTCACCCTGCTTCTTTTCCACCTTTCCCACCTCCTTCTCCCTTCCGTACCTCCATGGCTGCTGTCCCACACAGCTTTGGGGGGTGACAGCAGGGAAGATGCAGCCACTGAGGGATGCTGCGTTTGGGGGTTGTGGATGAATGAGTGCCATCCTCGCTGGAGCCCACCCATCACTTCTGACAGGACCCCCATGAACCTCAGAGGGTGCCCAGGGAGCCCTAGGGCTTTGTTGAGGGACAGGTAGTGACATCCATGTCCCTAGCTGGCCAGCCTCCTCTTCATCCTCCTCTTCCTCCTCCTACCCCTCCTGGCATGCACCCAAGTCCAGGGTAATCCACAGGGGCTTAAAAGGGAACTGCCAGCCCTGGGAGGCTCCTGCCCACGGCAGCATCCGCCCAGCACCATGGGGAGGTGGGAGACAATTTACCAAACAAGTGGCTGCCATGAACAGATGAGGGGGCAGGCATGGAGACCTGAGAGACAGGAGACAAGCCCCCTGCCTCCTCTGCCTTTGGTGCTTCTGCACCGGGCCCTTGGGGGCACAGATGGAGCCGGCAGAAGGGTGCCCCCCCCAATGCCCCCCCCCTTCCCAAGCTTGCCTGGGCTTTAGCTGCTTACGCCAGGGCCCAGGAGGATTTAGTGGGGGAGGTAAGGGGGGGGGGGGACGGACACTTTTCTGTGGGTGAAGGATGCCCGTGTGTGGGACACAAGGCAGTGCCAAGGGTGCAGGAGCTGGTCTCTGCCCTGGCAGTCTGGCAGGACTCCTGTCTAGAGCATCCCTGACTCCCCCAGATGCTCATGTCCCCAGCTGCTGTCCCTAACCCCCCATACAGGGGTGCCTCTTGCCCCTTTAGGCACCACCTCACAGCAGCAGGACGGGGTGCCAGCGGGCCTTGGGGTGCCAGCTGCCCCATCCCTCCCCGCTCCGGTGTCCTTGAGCCCTCGAGCCCTGCCAGCTGATCGGCTTCCAGGAAAAAAACCACGCAATTACAAAGAGGGGCGATGTGTGAGCCAAAGGGAGGGGGACCGGGGGGGGGGCAGGAATGTCCCCAGCGGTGGCAGATGGCCTTACCCAGGGTGCATTGTTCCTTTTAGTGTCTCTTATCCGCTGTAATAGGATCCCGGAGGGAGGGATGTGGGAGAGGGGAAGAGCGAGGGGGGCCCCGGCGTGGACCGGGGTGGGGGCCGGGGCTGCCAGCTTGGCCCTGGCCTGTCAAGCGGCTCATTGTTCCTGCCCCGGGTGTCACTGGGCGCCGCCGGGGACAATGTGGCACTGAGAGGGGCGGCCGGCGGTGGAGGGACGAGGCGCACGGAAAGGTACCCGCCAGGCCCCACTCCCGCGGGGCCCGGGGGGCTTGGGGCGGCGGGGAGGGCGAGAAGAGAGAGCTTTCCCCAGGGGCGGGGTGGGGGCTTCGTCCTGTTGTCCCCCCTCCCTTTGTCACCGGAAGGTGCTCCGAAGGACGGGCGGTGCCCAGCGTGGTGGTTGTCCCAGTGCCGGCCATGGCAGGTGGCCGGTGCCCATCACGGGAGCCTTTGGCGTCCCTGCCGGCCTGGCTCACCTGGGGGAGAGCACCCCCCTGCCCGCGAACCCCCCACGCGTTGTCTGTGGCACTCAGGGGACACCCGTGGCCCTGCGCGTTCCCCCGTCCCCCCGCCGGCCTCGTCCTTCTTGCCTCGGCGGGCTCTTTTGTCCCTGGCGGATTGCTGCTGCCGTTCATCCCCAGGTTGACCGGGGAGCCTGGCGCGTCCCTGCCGGCACCCCACACATCTCCGGATGCCGCGGGCAGGGGTTACAGCAGGGTGCATCCCTCCCCCTCCGCCCCACTTCAGGCTCCCCTGCACCAGGAACGGGAATATTCCCTCTCTTCAGTCTCTCCACCTTTCTCCAGCCCGCGGTAACAGGAGGGTGGAGACGGGGCGTTCAATCCACCCCCTGGCTGCGAGGCATAGCACTTAGGGGGTGCGCCCCACACCCTCCCCCCCCCGTTACCCTGATGCAGGAGATGTGCTGTAGCGGTGACGAGTCCTGCCAGCACCTAAAATAGCCGCCCTGCCCCCCCCGCCATGCCCGCGGACGCGGCCCCAGCCTCAACACGGGTGCTTTGTTTCAAAGCGGCTTGGCATCGCCCAGCTTGCCGGGAGCCAGCGGTGCCGCAGCCGCCCACCCGGTCCTGGACACACAGTAATTGTCCCCCTCCCGGGGGCCCTGGCCGCCCACGGCCACCGGGGCACAGGGTCCGGGGGGGCCCTGGGGTGCTCTGGGAGGGGACGTGATGCAGCAAGCATCGTGCTGTGATTTGATTGGGATGGTCCCCATCGGGGAGCTTGCCTCGGTGTCCCCTGGGGCTTTGTGTGTGGGCAGGGGGAAGGGAGGAGGAGAAAGAAGGTGGCTTGCGTAGCCTGTGAGACCACCCAGGCCACCTCTGCTTTCCCCCCACTCCAGCAAGCGTCTGCAAACAGAACCCTATCCCACAGCCATGCTCCACACACCTTGCCTCCTCCCCCTGTATCCATCCAGTTCCTGGCTTTGTGCGGGACAGACTGAAGGCAGCTCAGGCAGACCCATAGCAGCAGGTCCCTTTTGGGGGTGCAGGGTGCCTGCCCGTGGGGTGCCATGGGGCCATGTGAGTCTTGCCTGCCAGGGGAGAGCACAGTGCCTCTGCCTCAGTTTCCCAGCCATAGGATATTCAAGTTGCAGATCTGAGGGTGGGGAGTTAGCTGGGGCATCCTCCCTTTCTGAAGACCGCCGTGTCCCACAGGCTCATCTCGCCCTCCCGCCATGGCATCGCCGGACGGAGCCAGCGGCGTGGGCAGCAGTCCCGAGGAGACGGAGCTCAGCATCACCCTGACCCTCCGCATGCTCATGCACGGCAAGGTAATGCTGGGGGGCTCGGTGCCACTGGGGGGTCAGGGATGCCTGGGGAGAGGGGCCATGCTGGAGCTCCAGCTCCTCACCGTGCCCTGTTTTCTTCCCCTTCTCCCATCTCCTGTGGGAATAGCATTCCCAGAAGGATTTCCTTCCCCATCCTGAGCCAGGGAGGGGCATTTTCCCATGCCCCAGTGTCACTAGTTAAGTCACCCAGTGTCCCTGGGGCAGGGTCTGCCTGTCGCCAGGCTGTGGGCAAAGGAGGGATGTGGCAGGCACGGATCCACCTCCTGAGGGTGCCATTCTTCTCTCCCTTTGCAGGAGATCGGCAGCATCATTGGCAAGGTAAGATTTGGGGTTCTGTGTGTCGCCAGCACTTGGCTCCCCTGGACCTGACCACCCACCCTGTTCCTTTACCTGCAGAAAGGAGAGACCGTTAAGAGGATACGAGAGCAGGTAAGGGCACGCTGGTGGGCTGCCAGGTCCTGCTGCCTGTCATGCCTGTACCTGGTGGCTCCCATGTGCCTGCCCCCCTAAATCCCAGGTGGAACCAGGGGAAACAAACCAGCACCCCAGGGAAGGCTGCCTGGGGCAGGTGGAAGGGGCAAGGCTCAGGCTCAAAGGCATCAATCTCCTCCTGTGAGGCTATCCCTGGGGGAAGTGATGGAACATAGGGCTTGTGAAGTCCCTAATGGGGTGTGACACTGTCCCCAGAGCAGTGCACGCATCACTATCTCGGAAGGGTCCTGCCCTGAGCGCATCACCACGATCACTGGCTCCACCGACGCCGTCTTCCGCGCTGTCTCCATGATCGCCTTCAAGCTGGAGGAGGTAGACAGCCCTCCTAAATCCCTGCCAGGTGTCCCCACACCTGTGGGATCCTGGGGGTCTGATGCTGCATCCCACATCCCTCGCAGGACCTGGGAGCAGGGGGCGATGGGGTGTCAGCAGGCAGAGCACCGGTGACCCTTCGCCTTGTCATCCCCGCCAGCCAATGCGGTTCCCTCATCGGCAAGGCGGGAGCCAAGATCCGGGAGATCCGGGAGGTGAGGCTGAGGGTAGCCTGGATGTGGGATCCCCTTTTCCTCCTGGGAACACAGAGCCCTGGGTGTGGGGGCTGCCGCAGACCTGCAGGGGTTGGGAGAGGTGTTGCAGGAGAGGGAACATCACCCTGCCGGTCCTGCAACGGTCCCTGGGGGCTCAGGAGGGGGACAGGGGAGGTGTGAGGTGCTGAGCACTGGCAGGGAGTGGTTGGGGAATACCAACACCTCTCTTTACTTCCTGCAGAGCACAGGGGCACAGGTACAGGTGGCTGGTGACCTGCTTCCCAACTCCACTGAACGGGCTGTCACCGTCTCAGGGGTGCCAGACACCATCATCCAGTGCGTGAGGCAGATCTGCGCTGTCATCCTGGAGGTACCTGTCAAACCCCGTGCCCAACCCAGGGGGCATCTGCTACCCACCTCCCCCTCCCCAAGGCTTCCCATGCCCATCTGGACCTAAACACCAGGGTCTCCCTTGTGGAAACCTGTAGGAGCACCCTGCCTTCATAGTGCTGGGGGCTGTGCCCAGCTTGCTGGGGGCATAAGGGGGCAGAGGGTCCTTGGGGCTACAGGGGCATCCAGCTTCATCTCTCATCTCCTCCACCTCCTTCCTTCTGTCTCCAGTCGCCTCCGAAGGGGGCCACCATACCCTACCACCCTGGTCTCTCCCTGGGCACCATCCTGCTCTCTGCCAATCAGGTAAGAGGCCACAGCCTCTCCAAGGGCATAAGGTGGCCAGGAGGGCAGCCTCTGTCAGCAAAGGGTCACTCTGGTCGGCTCAGGGTAGTCTCTCTGCCCCATGGGGGAGTGACCTGAGACAATGGTCCTCACCTGGCTCACCACTGATGCCCCTTTCTTCTCTCTCCCCAGGGCTTCTCCATGCAAGGCCAGTACAGCGGTGTCTCTCCTGCGGAAGTGAGTCTGTCCCTGTGGCAATGGGGACCAGGATGGCTGCTGCTGGGAGTGCCTGTCTTGAGAGGCACTGGGGCACTGGGGCACAGCTGAGCTCTGCCATCACCCCTAACACCACCTTCCTCCTCTTCACACTCTCTGGGCAGGTGACAAAGCTGCAGCAGATGTCAGGGCATGCGCTTCCCTTCGCCCCCCTGGGCCATGCACCCACTATGATGCCAGGTGAGCATCTCCCATGCTCCCCCAAGGCTGGGTGTGCCCCTCCTGATCCACTCTGACGGCTGGCCCTGATGAAGGGGTTTCTCTCCTCTGCACCCTTTCCAGTCCCAGCCCCTCCAGCATGTCTACCTGCCCCTCCAGCACAACCTTGTCATTGCTTTCCTGGGGTCACTGCACCCACCAGTGCTCCCCAGTCCTGCAGGGGGAGAGCACCATCACCAAATTACGACTTGTGTCTATGTCCTGTCCTCCCTTCCTCTCCCCAGTGATCCTTCAGGTTTGTCCCCAGGGCCACTCACCATGCCAGTATGGGGCTGGAATAGGGGCACAGAGCTACTGGAGACCTGCCCCTTCATTGCTGACATCCCTGTCTCTCTCTCCAGGCCTGGATGCCAGCTCCCAGAGCAGCTCCCAAGAGTTCCTGGTGCCCAATGATGTATGTATTGGTCTGGGAATGATGAGGGGGACCACAGCTTGTTCCCACCCACATGTACCATCCCAGAGGCACTTTGCGGAGGCCAGCACTCACTGACCCACACAGTGGAGGCTCTGTCAGAGCCTAGGAAAAGAAGGGAGTGGCTGGGGCAGAAGAAAAGGGAAACTGAGACACGGGACAGGGGGGAAGAGTTTGGCCAATGCCAAAGAAAGGCCTTGGCATGTGGTACAATGCCAGCAGGAGGATCTTGAGTGAGACCAAAAAGCAGGGTCTGCCCAAGGAAAGCAGTGCCCTGCCCTCCCAATGCCTTCCACAGTTTGACCCCTTGGAGCTCCCTGCTTGGCAGGACTGCTCTGGCTGCTCCTGGCTCACCCCGTCCCTGCCCTTTCAGCTCATCGGCTGCATCATCGGCCGGCACGGCAGCAAGATCAGCGAGATCAGGCAGATGTCGGGTGCCCACATCAAGATTGGCAACCAGACCGAGGGCTCCAGCGAGCGGCACGTGACCATCACAGGGACCCCTGTCAGCATCACCCTGGCTCAGTACCTCATCACAGCCTGGTAGGTGTCAGCCTGGGGGGGGGGACTCATGCTGGGTGCTAGGGAGGGGTGGCTCTTCTCCAGCACCCCAAGGCAGCTTTTGGAGGATACCTCCACCACAGCATCCTCAGGAAGGATGAGCTGGGTGGTGCTTTGAGATCCTGAGGTGGGAGGTGCAGGACCTGAGACCCACCATATTTGAGGCCCAGCTTTTCAATCCTGCTCAGTGGGATACCCAGGATGTGCCATGGGCACATCTGCCAGAAGGGACGGGGCACGTGGTTCCTGCACCCTAAGGTTGTGATGGGAGAACGCCTCTGTCTCTGTGGTACTCACCATCATCCTTCTCTCTTTCTTCCCCAGCTTAGAGACTGCTAAATCTACCTCCCAGGTGCCACCGGGCCCTGGCTCCATGGACCTCGGCATGGGCTTCTCCCAGCCCCTCGCCCCAGGCTCTGGTGCGGCACTTCCTGCCGTCGCCCCAGCCCCCCCGGCCCTGCTGGGCACCCCCTATGCCATCTCCCTGTCCAACTTCATCGGCCTGAAGCCGGTGTCCTTCCTGGCGCTGTCCCCATCCTCCGTGGCAGGTCCCAATGGTGGCACCACCACCTACACGACCAAGATCTCAGCGGCCAACGGCACCAAGAAAGCTGACCGGCAGAAGTTCTCGCCCTACTGAACCCCGCTGGTGGGTGGGCCAGGGGGTCCCGGGTGCTCCTCAGTAGCAGGGACACCTTCCCACCACCCACCCTGACCTCAGCCTCTGCCAGGTTGCCCGTGTCCCCCACCGCAGGGAAGGGAAGGGTCTTCCTGGTGGTGATGCCTGCTGGAGGAAGGGGCTGTTTCGTTGCTTGCTGCCCATCCCAGCAGCGCTGTGCCCCCCTCCCTGATCTTCTGCACAGAGACCACGTGTCCTGGTATTGGGTGGGGGGGCTGTCCCTGCTGGCCTAGGGTCCCTTCTCCCAGTGCCCTGTGCTGCTGTGGGACCCCTGCTTCCTCCTCTTCACCCTGCCTCCCCTGCAATCCTGCTCATTCCCACACTCCATCTGGCATCCAAAAGCCACGTCCCACTGGATGAGGCCTCTCCAGGAGTCCCCCTTCCACTGGCTCTGGTGGGGGGCCCTCCCTGGGCCACCCTGGAGCAATCGCCTCCCAGCAACCCCATCCAAGAGCCAGTCCCTGCTGGCTTGGAAATGCTGTATATATATCAGTCTATATTTTTTTCCTCCTTTGTAACTTATCAATGGTTTAATAAAAAGATAAAATTTACAAGAAAATAACAATAATAATAATAATAATAATCCCCACCCTGGATGGAGACTCTCCCCACAGTTCCTTTGTACTTGGGTGGTGGCTAGGAAGAGCATCCCTGTGTCTACAGGGCATGCTGACCTTCAGCCCCATCTCTCTGGGGGTCTTCCTGGAGCCCTTCCCTGCCATGGGGCAGTTCGAGATCCCATAGGGCAGTTTTCCCTCAGGCCTGCACTTACTACTGGCATAGGAACATCTCCAACCCACCATGCCAGCACTGTCCCTTGGACCTTTGTGAGCAAGCTGAGGGTGATATACCCTGCTGCATTCCCCAAAAGGCTCCAGTCTCCTTTCTAGCAGTGGGGACCCCATGGGAGTGTCCCCAAGCCCTCCAAAAGCAATGAGACTGAAGAGGAACAGCAGCTCCTGATCCCCTCTGGCTGCTGCTGCCCTGGGGCACTGCACACAGCCACCCCCCACCACCCTGTGTCACCATGTCCAACCCAGCGTGCCCTTGGCCAGCAGCCCAGGTCAGCTGGCATGTGGCACTGCTGACCAGGCTTCAAACTGGGCAGCTGTGTCCATAAACAGCCCGGCATGGACCCCTAGACAGTCAGTTCCTCCCTTGGGGGGGTGATCACTGCCAGCTGACGGGGACAGAGGGCATGGCCAGGCACGGCCAGGGGCATTCCATGCTGCCATGCCAGCAGGACAAACACGGACACAGCCAGAGCCAGACCTGTGGGTGTGTCCCCCTGATCAGTGTCACAGGGAGCTCCTCCACACATTAGTTTTGGGTTAAACAGCCAAGGATGGAGGTCTCTGTGTCTTCCATCCAGGCTCAGCAGGGGGCTTGGGGCTCTGGTGTTACTGGTGTTAGTGGCATTAGCTGGAACATTGCTCCTGGATAGGGTGCAAGGGACATCTGCTCTTCCCCACTGGCCAGGAGTGCTCCCAGCAGTGCAGTGGAGTTGGAGGTGTCCCATCCCCTGCCCCTGTGCAGGAGCCCCTTGGCATTCCATGCCTTGAGGAGACCCCATCCCTGGAACTGGGCTGAGCCAGAGACAGTTCCAGCCTGCAGAATAGAGATGTGACTTCCCCAGATTTGCTGCCTTCTCCCAACATCGAAACCATCTTCCACCATAAGCTCAGAGAAGAGGCAAAACCTGAACAAGGACTCCACCAAATCCAAGAGATTGGATCCAAGCAGTCTGACGGGCCCCCCAGAGGTCTCTGGCCCAGCACAGTGGGTCAGAGCCTCCTCAGCTGCTCTCTTTGGGACCTTGACCTGGGGTGGGGAAGCCTGTCGTGGTCTGGTCCAGCCTGTTCCTGGGGCTGAGGCTGATGCAGCTGGTGTGCGTCTCCAGTGTGCATGTTGCTCTCTGGAGGAACTGCAAAAAGTTTTCCTGAACAGAAGCCTCTGAGATGGAAAGACAGAACTCCTGACCCGGTGAACGGTTAAGACAACTGCGCCGGAGCCGGGCCAGCTCCTCACGGATTTGGCGGTTCAGCAGCCCGTAGAAGAAAGGATTAATGGCAAAGGAGGAGTAGGCGATCCAGGTGACCACCATCTCCCCGTGCCCACCACCCACAGTGCCAACAGTGACAGAGGAGTGCAAGTGGAAAGCAAAGAAAGGCAGCCAGCAGCACAAGAACTGTCCCACAATGAGCACCAGGGTGAGAATGGCCTTGTTGCTTCCCAGAAGGCGATCTGGGATCAGCCTGGGCAGCATCAGGATCCTGGCAGTGAGGATGGTCACTTGGCTGCTGATGGAGTCACATCGGTGTCTGGGTGCCACTGCCTGCGCCGGCACAGGCGCCTGCTGCAGGGACGCAGTCCGGGCCACGCGGTAGATGCTGGAGTAGACAGCCAGGATAATGATGGTGGGCAGAATAAAGCAGGTGATGCTGAAGAGGATCACGAAAACCGTCTTGTGGGCCCCGGGGCTCCAGTAGACTGTGCAGCGGCTGGCGCTTGTGGCCCCGTTGCCATGAGGCCATACCACTAGTGCCAAGACAGTGATGAGGACAGACTTGACCCAAATGAAAATCACTCCAGCCACCGCCAGCCTGATGGTCATCTTGACCTCATACCTCAAGGGGTGGACGATGTAGTAGTACCGCTCCACGCTGATGATAGAGATGGTGAGAATGGAGGCACTAATGAAGCAGATATTCAGGAATATCACGGCCTTGCACTCAGCAATGCTGTAGATCACCCAGTTGAAACAGGAGGAGCTGGAGATGATCCCCAGGGGCATGAGGAAAATGGCGGAGAGGAGATTGACCACGCAGAGGTGGCAGACAAAGATGAACTTCCTGAAAAGGGGTGTTTTGAGGATGATGACCATCACCACGATGTTGGCCACCAGGGCAGTGAAGGTGAGCAGGATCATGCAGAAGAGGCCCACCACCTCCTGGGCAATGGAGTGCTTGGGGACAGAGAGCAGCTCTAGGCTGTCTGTGGTGTTTGACCCCGTCCAGCTTGCCATCCCCCTCCAGGGCTAAGCCAGCAGCTCTGGTGCCTGCGCAGCAAGGTCTCTTCTCCTGTGTCCCAGAGAGGGTGATCCCACCACAACCATGGCTGCTAACTTCTCCTTGCCTGTTGGGATCAGGAACAGGGTGTGAAGGGAAAGAATCAAAATGAGGAAGAGCCACAGAGAAACACAGAGACAATCAACACACTTCTAATGTGCCGGGGGAGGGAGAGGGAGCCAGTGAAGTCATAGCACCCTGGCTGTCCCAGAGCTGGCATCAAGGCTGTCCCCAGCCTGGCCATTGCTAGGTCCTGTGGGCACCCATGCCAGCCTGATACCCCATCCCCCCTCTCCAATGGCACCAGTATGTCCCGGGGAGAAGCAGTACAACTTGCCTGTCCCAACCCTCTTGCTCTGACCACAGGGGACCCCAGGAGGGGCGGGATTCAGCTCACCTTTGCTCCTGGGGAGATGGGTGATGCTCCTCTCCTCACTGGGGTCCCGCTTGCTGGTGTTGCTCCCGCAGCAGAACCGGGGCTGCTGGCCCTGTGTGAGGCCACACTCCCCCTTCCCCGCTCCCGTCACCCACTCGTCATCCTGTTTGCCTGCAGCCCGCCAGCTGCGGATGGCACCAGCTGTCACTCCCGGCGCTGCCTGCGCTGCCTGCACCCGTGGCAGTCCCACGGGGACAGCTGCTGGGTCCTAGCAGCCGGCAGGGACTCAGGAAGGGGGGATCGGGGTTCCTGGGCCCTGTGCCCCGCCAGAATGGCCACCTACTCTAGCAGGCCTGGTCTTTCCACAGGAACTAGTCAACCCCCAAGTCTCTGGGGCTCAATGGACAGAGCTACAGGCAGGTCTGCAGCAAATCGTCTCCACTTGGCACATGGATGCTCATGGGGCATCAGGATAACACAGCTGGGAGTTGTCCTTCCCTGGCAGCCTGAGCAGCCGGACATGTGTTCAAGGGGCACACGTGAGCACAGAGAAGGGCTTGGCACGGGTGCCAGGCTAGGGCAGGATAGCAGGCATGGCATGAGGTGTGGCACTAGAGAGGGGGCAGGCACTTGTCCCCAGGATGGATGGATTGATTCCTCCATGCCCAAGCAGGGCAGCAGATTTTGCTCATCCTCTGTAGCTCTGATGCCACAGGGTGAGCATGAGCTGTGTGCCTTGCTAAGGTGATGAGAGCACCTGGCTCTCAAAGGTACCAGCCATCATCTGGAGGCTTCAGACCCTCCAGAGCCACCCAGGGCATCCCTTCAGGGACCCACTGACACCCTTCCCTACAGCACACCCACCTTCCTGGGCAGGAAAGTGAGAGCACCGCTCAGTGCAAGGCACAGTGCTTTTATTCACAGTCAAAGCAAGCTCAGTCTCCATGCCAGCCTGTCCCTTGCCAAGCCCAGGAGGGGTGGCCAGAGAGTCCAGATCACTGTGCTCTGGGCTGATGGGTGTCACCACCTGGTGCTGGGCCAGGGCCGTGGTGCTCCCAGGCACCCTCAGAAGCGGAGCTGGACAAGGTAGCGGATCCGGCACTGGCTTTCCTGGTAGATGAGGTACTCGCTCTGGCTGAAGGAGGAGTCCTTGTAGGCAGGCATGGGGATGGGCTTGCCCTGGGACACCAGCACCTTCTTGCCATCCAGCAGCATCTCCTCATCCTGTGCAGGATCTGAGCCAGAAGACATCCCACCACCACATCAAACCTGGTATCTGGCCTCTCTCCCCCCTGCCCTGCACCCACCACAGCCCCACAGCCGCCCCACCCCTCCTGCCCCAGGCTCACCCGGCTCTGTCCGGCCACAGGCCACTACGCTGTCATAGCCGGCAGGCGGCTGACACAGCGTGGGGTCATCGCAGGTGATGCGGTAGGGCTTGCCCAGGGCCACCTCCGTCAGGAACATGATGCCAACTTTCTTAGATGTACAGCCCACTGCCATGGGAGAAAGGGATGGGGATGATAGCACCATCCCTTTCTCCCATCTGGTTGTGCCCAGGCCACGCTGGGACACTGGGAGCAATTGCCATGGCAGGGAAGGGGCTTGGCAAGCCCACAGCTGCCTGGCAGCGGGTACGCAAAGGAGCCGGGCTCACACAGACCCTGCGGGCATCACGAGAGCCCAGCCCAGCCCAGGACCCTCACCATAGCCAGCTGACTTGCTGTTCTCGGAGGCGAAGTAGATGCCCTTGCCCACGCGCCCCCCCGAGTGAGGCATGATGCGCAGCCCGCTCTTCAGGATGGCCGCTACCACCGCCACGTTGGTGCCGTGCCAAAGCAGGCGCCGGTGCTCCAGGAGGTCATGGGCCTTGAAACGCTCATCCTGCAGAGATGCAGAGCTAAGGGCCATCCACGGAGGGACACATGCGTGCCCAGGGGTGCAGGACTGCCACCCACCTCCCCAGTCCAGCCCCAGAGCCTGGCTGGAGGGGCAGGAGGCAGAGTGCCCATTTGGCCCTGGCCAGCTGAGCTGTATCCCCTCCTGGGAAGAGAAGCCCTAAAGCAATCCTAGAGTGGAACCATGGCATTCCCACTGTGGCATGGGGAGAATCACCTCATCCTCACCTCACCCTCTCGGGCCACCTGCCAGATGTTGAGGATGTGGAGTTTGTGCCCAGTCTGCGTCACGTAGGTTTGGATCAGCTGCCAAGGGGGAGACAAAAAAGCTGTGTCATTCCAGGCAGCCATCTCAGTAATGCCCACGGTCCCCCTGGGACTGTAGGAACATTTGGGGTGTCTGCAGACCTGGTATAATTGCTTCCCATCATAGGACACTGTGGAACAAGCGGCACCTGGTATTCCTGGGAAGCTGGGTCCAGCAGGGAGAGCTGGCAGCAGAGCAGGGCGTAATCCTGATCCAGCGGATGGGGGACTTCTTTCTCCTCCTCCTCCTCCTCCTTCACTTTCTGTGCCTGCAGGCTCTGTGCCACCTCAATGTCGGCCAGCACCTGGCAGGGACAGAGCAGGGACATCCTCACCGCCAGTGCTGGCACTGTGCCGGGGAACCAGGGCAAGCCCAGCCTCCTGCCAGCAGCTCCTGCCCCACCGGGAAGGGATGCCACACACAATGTGCTCTGGCATCTCACCAACAGCATGTCCTTCTTGGCACGCAGCAGGTCAGGGGAGTTGATGGGGGGTGGCCGTGCCCGTCCAAAGTTGTGTGGGACGATGGTGTAGAAGCGTGAGGAGAGTTCCTCCAGGCGAGTGGCCTGGTGGGGCTGCTCTCTCAGCACTGCCTCCAGCTCTTCCAGTGCCTCAAAGCCCCTCGCGATCTGCTGCTTGCTCAGCTTCCCCAGAGGCATCTTCTTCACATCTACAGGGGAGGGCGAGGTGAACCCATCCGCCCCGCTCGCTCCACAGCTACTTCCAAGAACATCCAGTATCACCATGGGCAAGCGTGGGCACCCAGCACGGGGTGTCCACATTCCCATCAGGTGCCAGGGTATCAGAGGGGATGCTCTAGAACCCATCAGCATCTCTGCTCCGTTCACCTCCCCACCTGCACCTCCCAGACTGAGCCCATGCCACCCATCAGCCCATCACCTCCTACCGATATTCATGGTCTTCATGGCATCCTGGAACATGTCATTGCTGAAGATGAGTGACACCAGGTCCTGTGTGGCTCTGTCCAAGGTGCAGGGCAGCACCCGCTGCTTGCAAACCTTGCCCCCATCCACGGCATCCACCTGCAGACACCCCACATCAGCTGCGAGCCTGCAAGAGGCTGTGGGAGCATAGCACCAGGGCTGCCTGGCTCTGTGAGGAAACCTGGTCCTGGGGCAGCAGAGCAATGGGCAGGTGCTGCCTCCACTTTCCATGGCCAATGCCACCCAGAAGGTCATGTTTCTCATTCAGGATGCCCTCCCACTCCATTTTAACCCATTAGCCCCAAATGTCCGCCTGCAAGTTGTTTCAGCATGTACCCAGACCACCCTCAAAACCCACCCCATCCTGCTGACCCTCTTGGATGTCTTGGTGTTCACTGGGCCCAGAGTGCGATGACAACCATCCCACCACGGTGACAACCTGGGTGCCCGGAGTACTCACCTTGAGGACAGCCTCCATCTCCTGCCCAGCCCCTGGCTGCACCTCAATGAGCGTGTACTTCCCTGGCTGGGCAATGAAGTTCTCCCTTGTTGCCCAGCTGTTCTTGGTCTTCTCCCGAAATTTCTTCTCAAAGTCCTTCTTGGCAGCTTCCAGGGAGGCACAAGGCATGAGCTTGGACTGGCCCACCTCTCCCTGGCAGTGGGCAGCAGTGGTCAGGACTTCCCCTGCATCCCTGCTCCACCAGCCCCATGCTGGTGGAAACAGGCAGGAACAAGGTGGGCTGTGATAGCAGGGTTGTGGGGCAGCGAGCAGGAATGTGCTGAGCCACCAGCTCAGGAAGACACCCCAGGACTCTTTGCTGGGCTGTCACACTCACATTCACTGCAGGGACAGGTGCCAAGTGCCCCAGACAGGCCACGTTGTGTGGGGATAAGTCCTTGAAGCCCCCCATTAAAGTGCTACAGCTCAACATTGGGGTGTTTACTTTGAGACCAAGGATCCCAGGTTCACCCTCAGTGTTTGGGGTTCTAAAGGCAGGGTGGGGACAGCTGAGGTGCAGGTAAGGAGTGATGCCTGGTGGACTCACCACGCGGCCCCAGCGGCTCCAGACACTGTAGGTACCAGCACGCTCAAGGAGCTGGATGATGTAGAACTTGTTGTTGTTGGCGCTGATGTTGGTCTGGTTCAGGGTGCAGTCATAGTCCTCATAGACCTACAGTGAGTGACATGGCCTGGGCTGGCACCTGGGAGCATTTGGCGAAGGAGAGGGTGCAGAAATGTCCCAGTGGGAACACACACGGGTCTGCAAGGAAAATTGGGGCTGACCCTGTGTCAACGGGGCAGGGGCTGCTCTGAGACACCCCCAGCCCTCCCACCCACACCCTCCCACCCCTGCCCCTCCGAGAACCTCAGCCCTGCTCTCACCCGGGCATCCAGGGCTGTGCTCAAGGGGCACAGCCCATCAATTGTGATGGGACGTTTTTCCTTCGGAGCAGTTTTCAGGGCTTCCAAGGTGGAGCTCCAGGTGTCATCCTTGTCTTCCCATTTCGGTTTCTTTTCCCTGCTGCCTGGCTGCTTTGAGGAAGAAGCTCGGTGCTTGGAAGCCATGATTGAGCTCCCCCCTGCTGCCACGGGGCCGGCGCAGCCTTAATCCCGCAGAAAAGCCCTTGGAGACAGCAGAGGGAGAGGTGAGAGATGCCAAGCTGCCCTTCCGGGAAAGTCCAGTGGGCTGTGCTTTGCTTTCGCTACGCCTTCAGCCTGCTGCAGGGCTGGAGGAGGGAATGCCACCTCTGCCCATAAACTGTCTCAATCTCGTCCCTGTGTTCCGCATGGGTGGAAGAGCCTCTCAGCACCCTTCAGCCCTTGAGGGACCCCAAAGTGGAAAGAGCCCAGTGACACAAAGCCAAGGGGGGCACAGGGGGGCTCAGCTGCTTACACAGAAAACTTGGGTCGGAAGAGCTGGAAGAGGATGAGAGTCTGCTTCATGAGAGGTGGGGAGCCTGCTTTCCCCCTCCTCCCCTCACTAGGGACCCCCCTGTCCACAGGAGTGTGTCCCCAAGGCTCACCCAGCTCTGTGCCCCCAGGGACGTGCGAGAGGAGAAACAGTGCAACGACACACCCCAAATATGCAATGCTATCCCCCCAGACACGCAATGCCAACGCCCCAGTCCTTCTCAAGACCAGTGAAATGCTTTGATTTGGGCAGGAGGAGGGCTTGGACAGCCCGTGTCTGCTACGCCCCCTGCAAGTTCCAGCTGAAGAGGGGGTGCTGGGGGCAGCAACGGGAACAGAGGTACAGGCAGCAGCCGTGTCCTACCTGCTCCCGGGGGCCAGGGCTGCCTTGCCGAGGAGCTGCCGAGAGCCTTCCGGCTGTTTGGGCAGCCTGCCCGGAGGAGAAACTTTTTCCTCAGGCACCACCCAGGGATGACAGCAAAAACAGCTGACACACCTCTGGGGAGCGCATGCACTCTGTAACAGGCCTGCCTGCTGCTTGCCTGCATTGCCTGAACTGCCTGCACTGCCTGTCTGTCTGTACTGCCTGCACTCTATTGCCTGCACTGCCTGTCTGTCTGTCTGCCTGTATTCCCTGCCCTGATTGTACTGCCTGCACTGCCTCTGCTGCCTGTCTGTCTGTACTGCCTGCACTCTATTGCCTGCACTGATTGTACTGCCTGCACTGCCTGTCTGTCTGTACTGCCTGTCTTCAGTGCCTGCACTGCCTGTCTGTCTGTACTGCCTGCACTCTATTGCCTGCACTGCCTGTCTGTCTGTACTGCCTGTCTTCAGTGCCTGCACTGTCTGTCTGTCTGTACTGCCTGTCTGCCTGTATTCCCTGCACTGATTGTACTGCCTGCACTGCCTGTCTGTCTGTACTGCCTGTCTTCAGTGCCTGCACTCTCTGTCTGTCTGTACTGCCTGTCTGCCTGTATTCCCTGCACTGATTGTACTGCCTGCACTGTCTGTCTGTCTGTACTGCCTGTCTTCAGTGCCTGCACTGTCTGTCTGTACTGCCTGCACTCTATTGCCTGCACTGCCTGTCTGTCTGTACTGCCTGTCTTCAGTGCCTGCACTGTCTGTCTGTCTGTACTGCCTGTCTGCCTGTATTCTCTGCCCTGATTGTACTGCCTGCACTGCCTCTGCTGCCTGTCTGTCTGTACTGCCTTTACTGCCTCCGTCCGTACTGCCCATCGGTCTGTCCTGCCTGCTCTGCCAAGGAGTCCCTGGATGAGGTGTGACCCTGAAAACACCCTGCCCTCCAGCCAGCCTCACTCCACCTTGCTCTGAGACCAACAAAACTGCCTTGGAAAACTTAAAGATGGCACCATTTTGTGTGTTAGGTATCTTTTCTTGGGTCCCAAGCAAACGCTCAGGGCTAAGGATCAGGCAGTGAGCAGGACCTGACTGCATTTGAATGTGGTTTGAAGGTTTCTCAGCAACCTCTGCCTGCTCCTGACAGCACCTACTGGGCTCCGAGGGTGCAGGTCCGGGCAGGAGTAGTTGTGCAGGAACAGAGGCTGGTGCTACGGGAATGAGGCAGAGGTGCCCTTCGCACTGGGAACACGGAGAGGACAATGTTGCTGGGGCCAAGGTCTTGCCGGCTTTGCATCTCCTGAGCTTGGACATGTAAGCCCGAGCAGTGCAGGCGGGGGTACAGCTTCAAGTCCTCCCTTGGGGGCAGAAGTGATTCACTTTAAACTGGGGCAGGTGCCCCCCCACGGGATGGTAGGCTGTGACAACTATTTAGCTGTTGACGGAGGAGGGGGGAAGAGCTGGGGTTCTTCTCTCTGGAGAAGTCTCCAGTGGAAACTTTGAGCCCCTTACGGTGCCTAAAGGGCTCCAAGTCACCTGGAGAGGGACTTTGGATGGGGCACGTAGTGATAGGGCAACGGATAACTGCTTTAAACTGACAGCAGTTTTAGATTGGACACGAGGAAGAAATGCACTGTGGCGAGGCACTGGGACATGTTTCACAGAGCAGTTGCAGTTGTCCCATCCCTGGAAGTGTCCAGAGTCAAGCCGGACGGAGCTCTAAGCTTCCTGGTCCCATAAGTGGGGAAGGCCGGACCGCAGGACCCTTAATGGCGGCAGCTCCCCCAACTACATTTCCCGGCGTGCCGCACGGCCGCTGCGCCCGCGCCCCGGTTGGAAGCTTCCAGCCGAGGACCGAGGTGGCTGCTGGGTAGAAGACGGGCGGTCCCTTCGGCGCCATTTTGTGGCAAGGCAGCGAGAGGGGCTGCGCGGGTGTCCTTGGTGTGTGGTATCGAATAGTGCCGTGCCGGGTGCCTGCGGATCCTAGGCGGCGGCATGGGCTCGGACAAGCGGTGAGCGGCGGCGTGAGGGCGAGGGGAGACGGGAGGAGGCGGGCAGTGGTGGGGGTCGCGGCGGGCGCTTCACGCTCTAAGCTCGGCCCGCTGTGCCCCACAGGGTGAGTAGAACGGAGCGGAGCGGCCGCTACGGCTCCATCGTAGAGAGGGAGGACCGCGACGAGCGGGAGTCCCGCAGCCGGCGGAGAGATGACTACAAGAGGTCCAGTGAGGAGCGCCGCGGTGACCGCTATGATGACTACAGGGACTACGACAGTAGAGACTACGATAGCCGAGACTACGATAGCCGCGATAGCCGAGACTGCCGCGACTACGATAGTCGGGACTACGATAGTCGAGACAGCCGAGTCTGCCGAGACTACGATAGTCGCGACAGCCGCGATTGCCGAGACTACGATAGCCGAGATTGCCGCGACTACGACCGGGACAGCCGAGACTACGATTGCCGGGACTACGATAGTCGGGATTGCCGAGACTACGACAGTCGCGATAGCCGAGACTATGATAGAAACTACGACAGCCGCGATTACGATAGTCCCGAGGTGAGCGGGGTCGGGGGGCCAGGGCCGGCACTGCGGGGCGGAGGGCCCCGGGAGCGCGTTGGATCCCGCAGCGCTGCCCGAGGCCATGGGGACCAGCCCCGGGCGGGCGGCGGCTGGTGTCCGTGTCCGTTCCTGTGGCGCTGGTGGGGACGCGCTGCAGGTAATCGCGGTGGCTGATCCTGGCTGCTGGCTTCCAGAGGGAGCGGGAGCGCAGGAACAGCGACAAATCAGAGGACGGATACCATTCCGATGGCGACTACGGCGAGCACGACTACAGGAACGATATTAACGATGAAAAAGAGAGCAAGACCATCATGTTGCGTGGGCTCCCCATCACGGTTACGGAGAACGATGTGAGTAGCCGGGCAGGCTGTGCCTGCCGTGCCCCCGGGCAGCGCCGTGCCGGAGCGGCTGCTGCCATTTTGTTGAGCGCTGCATCATGGTGGCCCCTCTCCAGCGCTGTCGCGCTGCCATTTTGAGTCCTGAAAGCATTTAAACTCCTAGTGTTAAGTAACAGAGGTCAGTTCAATGTTAATCAGTCCCTTTCAAACGGAACAAGCCGTTAATATTTGTTTTTTCACGCATGTTCGGGTGCTTTCCCTATGCGTGGATTTTAAACTACCTGCTCTTTGCTGCTTTTCTGTATGGGAGGGAAGAGGCGGATTTTTTTTTTTTTTTTCCCCTGCTTCCCCCCACTGCAGGGAGGGGGACAGAGACAATGAGGTGGCACTCAGCAGTTTTTCTGGTCTTTATCGAGGCCAGAACTTGTGACTGATGGGGTCACACACAGTCACCGAGCTCCTTAGCCGAGCATAGCCCTGCACAAAGCTGCTTTGTGTGGGCACAGCTGTGGGAGTCAAAATGGCTGCCGCCGAGCTGACGGAGCAAGTACTGATGAGCTTGGTGCTTGCTTGTCTAACTTGTTTAATAAAAAAGGTGTTAAAGCTTGAAGGTTTTCTTATTTATGGGAATTTTTAGGGTTGTTTTTTTTTTTTTTTATGAGTTACTTTGGTTACCAAGCTGTAAGCCCACAACTGTTATTTGAGGGGTAAAAGCTGAGCTATCCCAGTTTGTTTTCAGTTAAGACTCTACCTGCGATGTGTATATGCTTTAATTGTTAACGCAGAGAATACATTTGCACCGCTTCTACAATGGAGATTTTTTCCTTTGGCTTTTTCATTGATTACTTGTTACCCTCCTGATATTGAGGGTTACTGATCACCGTATATTTCTCTCATATTTTCATGAGTGTTTGAAATCAAGCATAGGTTCCTGCATACAAATGAGACAGCCCAGTCAGACATTACACAGAACACTTTAGAACAGTTCTTTTTTCTGAGATATTGATGTTGTAGTTCAACAGTTGTGTAATAACTGAATCATAATTTATATGAATGTTTCATTCCAGACTCAGAGTGTAGACAATACATCTTGGAACACAGAGTTGAATTCTTAAGTTAACATTATTTCTGAGTCTCAATTTTAATTTTTTTCCCTACGTATTTCGTAAGAAAAATTCACTTGCATATGTGATATACAATTTCCAGTCAGCATATAAACAGCTTTAGATAAGTTTTGACTCTGCTGAGCAGCCCTGTTGCATGTAATATAGTTTGAATTCTGTGAAAGCTGCTGAAAAACCTTGTGCCTTCTGATCTAGAATTAAAAAATTTGTTAGTGTTTGTTTTTCCTCCATGTCTCTGCGCAGAGTGTCTGAGGTTGCCTGTGCCGCAGCAGCTTTGTGACAGCTGAAGAACTGACATTTCTTTAGCTTTTTCTTTGATGACATGTTCTTCACAAATCTACTCTATCCTGAAAAACCAGTGGGGGTCAGTTAGAGGGTGAGATCTTTAGCATGAGGTTTAGAAATACATTCATTATGGAGCCTTGCAGTGCAGGCTTCTTGTTTTTCACTGCTAGGAGCGAGGGGTATTTACATGCAGGGAGAGGGATACCAGCAGTGTTCTTTTTAAAATTTCGGAGTCATGCACAGTCTTTACTAAATACTGTCCAAATAATCTCAGAGCATATGATCGTAGGGATTCAGATTCTGGATGATTCGGTGTCCTGGGTGAGGATTGCAGTTGGTTTAGCATGTAGCAAAAGGTTATGTGCACTCTGATGCTCATCAGTCACCTTTTCTCAGTAAGTTTTTTCTTCGTCTCTGAGATAGTGTTGAAAATGTTGGTTTGCGTATATCTTGCGTGATACTGCAAGATAGGTTATTTCTGTGACTTCTCTTTCTTCTGTGAGAATTTCATCTGTTGAATCAAAATCTCCTGCAGATTCGTGAGCTTATTGAGTCCTTTGAAGGTCCTCAGCCTGCAGACGTGAGGCTGATGAAAAGAAAGACAGGTGAGTGCTCTTAATCCAGTTTTTGACATCACCTTCCTCTTCCCCAGCCCAAAAGAGTATCCAGAATTGTCCCCAAACTGCAAGCACATGCAATAAAAAAATAAAAGGTTTGCCATGGCTAAGGAATGTGGCTTTTTGGAAGACTTAGATAGCCGGTCAACATGTTAAAAGAAGTCTGTCTACAGGGGGTTTTGTTAACAGGTATTGGTAAGTAATAATAGTGTAAACCCATTTAATATTACGTAGTCTGTTGCATGGTTACCCTTAAACGTGGATTCGAATCGAGTGAAATGTAGCCAGTTAAGGCAGCTTGGTTCCTTGCCATGGCAAAATAACGAGCAGATCCCAGCAGTTGACGTCGCATTTGTAAAGCTGCTTTGTCATGAAGTAATGAAGCAGTTGGAGAGAGATTCACCTGTTTTAAAGGAACTGACTAACACAAGTATCCCGTCTATATCTGAATGCTGTCTCTAGGTGTAAGCCGTGGTTTCGCCTTCGTGGAGTTTTATCACTTTCAAGATGCTACCAGCTGGATGGAAGCCAATCAGGTTGCTTCACTCACCAAGTCTAGATATTCCTGAAAATGGAACAAGTCTGTACAGTTTAACAAAAAAAAAAAAAAAAAAAAAAGAGGTGGAAGGAGTGGTTTGTTTCATAACATTGATTTAAAGAATAAAAGCTTTGTATATATTAAAATTTGTAACATACAAGGTAAAATTAGGAGAGAAAGTTCTACTTTGGTAAAAGGTGCCGTTGTTGTAAATGACTTGGTTTCCATTTAATTGGCTTATGAAGATTTGGCTAGTAGTCATTAGAAAATCTGAGCGTTAAATTTCCATTTAACGTTTCCTTCTCTGTTGTCAGAGAAGGCACCACATCTCTGTGTTACAATGGTATTAACCCTGAAAGAGAAGTGTCAGTTCTTGGCAATAATCTGTTACCCTGGTTAAAGAGGGGGAACTGGCTCTTCTGGAGGAAAAAGCACATTAATTTCAACTAAATTAGGCAGAGAGTGAAATCTCATACTTGTTAGGCTCTGTATTTTGGTTTTTGTTACTGTGACTTCATAAGGAGCCAAAATGCTGTAAGAATCCTCTGGTTTGTATTCTCATGAGATTTTCCTGTAGCACTGCAAACAGTTTCATTTGGTTTCACTACTTACTTAAGTAGTAGTCATAACCTATTTTAATAACAGAACTTGAAAATACTCTCAGAGTGAGCAAAGTGCATCAAATCACTGATTTTTCTTACACCTGAATATTTGATGCAACGGTCCTATGACAGCATTATGACTGTTTTTCTGCTCTGTTCATGTTATAATAAAGGAATGACACCATAATGGGATTCATGGCAGTTCCAGCAGATGGAAGTTGTCATATGCCTTGTGCTGGGATAGCGTTTCATATGTCCCACACTATGAGTGACTTCCCCAGCCAGAGAGCAGCTTCCAAATTCTGTTTTCCTTACATGCTGCTCAGTAGGGCACGTGGCTGCAGGGAAAAGACTAATACCAAGAAATTAATGCTGAGCATATTTTCAGAATTTTTTTTTTAATATATACAAAGCTGTAGTGATATATAATTTATGAAATATACTCAAATTCACTCCAGTAACCAGCCACCTTAGTAGTAGGGAAAACATAGCTGGTCCCCAGCAGCCGGGTTGCTGACTGTTAGATGACAGAATGATGTATTGCAACAATGCCAGCAGCCTTGTTTCTATGTGTGCACATCCAGTGAGTGCTGGGCCCTCCAACCCTCCCTCCTGCCGGTAGGAGCAATGGCTTTGCCCTGTTTAGTCGTGCAGAATGTGAGAGCCTTATTGATGCTACATGCTAGCTCTATGTCAGACCTTGTTATCAGAAGAGCCACTGGTCCTGACACTGGTAGAAAGCCAGCCTGATACAAAAATGGCTCTGCCGTTGCAGTGTCTGGGGTGTGGCCTCTAATAGCACTTCCTCACGTGTGCTTCCACCTGTTTGACCAAAATACATTGATAGCCATGTTTTGAAAGGCCGTTCTGCATACCCACGCTTGGCAAAGCGTGAGGCTGAGAGTCAAGGCTTCTTAATAGCTGTAAATCCCTAACTCCTCTGAAGTCAGAGTGAGAGGACATGCTGAAAGCATTATGAACTTTTCCTACCCCTGGAGAAGCTTCACATGCAGTCTAGTTACTCATTTTGGAGAGCTCCTGCCTGAATGAAGAACACAAACCTCTTGCGCAGGCTTCCCATTGAACTGATGCTGTAGTCAAATGAAACCACTCAAGTTATGTTTCGGTTGATGGCACTTGTAATCCAGCCTTCAAGAAGTCTAAGCAGGGTCCCTTTGGGAGGAATTACTGTATTTTGAAGGGGACACTTCTGAAGTGTGCTTGGAAAAGTAAATCAAAATATGGTTAAAAGGTCTGGGGTGTTTGGAGTAGGGTACGAAGTGAAGCAGTCACCTAAGGACATGTTTTAAAAGTCGGTCAGTGCTATACCAGAAGTGAATGTGGGGGCAAAGAGACTCCTAAAAATGTGTTATTGTGAATGCAGCAGATTAGGACTCTTGTCTCCTTCGAGACATTTTCTGGTTCCATGTCAGCATTTAGCGTTTGGCAGCTTTTTCTACACTCCCTGATTCTGTTTATCTTTGCTCCACATCCCATTCTCTTACTGCCCTCGTCCTCCTCTCTGCAGGATTGGATGGGCAGGGTGTAGGTGGCGGTGGTTGTCCTCCACATCCTCCCCATATGTTGTCCATTTAATTCAGGAGCACTGATTCCTCCGAAGGGTGCTCTGCCATGGGAAAATGAACATATGCGTCTTGATACAGGAATAATTGAAACCACTTTTTTTGCAGAAAAAGCTGGTGATTCAAGGGAAACAGATTGCAATGCACTACAGCAACCCAAGGCCTAAATTTGAGGACTGGCTCTGCAACAAGGTACAGCACGTGTCTGTGGGAGAGAGAGTTTGTCTTGCTCTAGAGCTCTCCACTTGCTTAGTGGTTTTAAAGAAAGTGACACCTGAATCAAACCTCTTCCTCCTCCCTGGGAAGTTAAATTGTTCCTCAGCATGTGTTCCCTTCTGACACGGCTTTTTATAGTAGGGACTGTGCCTGGGGTTGTAAGCTAAAGACTATAAACTGTTAAAATAACTGATTTGGGTTGACTAGGGAGAATGTAGCTGGGATGTTCTGAAAAGCAGCTGTGGTGGAGGTAAGGGTGGCTTTTGATGTTCTGGGTTATTCTGGTGGGTGTAGCTTTGTTGTGTTACTTTCTGTGAATGTCTGGGTTTTGTTAGTGTACAGCAAATGCAGCATTACTAAAATTACCCAGGGTCTTACTAGGCTTCTCTTGTTTGTCACAGTGCTGCCTTTACAACTTCAGAAGGAGGCTAAAATGCTTCCGCTGTGGGGCGGACAAATTCGGTACGTTACCGTGATCTCTTTATGTTCAGTTTTGTGGGAGGCTTTCTGGCCCGTGTAGGAACCAGAGTTCCATGTGGGTTCTAGACTGGCCTATGAAATGCTGAGCTTGAAGTGACTGAGCCGTGTCCTGACTGAAATATTTTTTCTTCATACAAAGATTCAGAGCAGGAGGTACCACCCGGAGCAGCAGAAGCCGTTCAGTCTGTGGATTATTACTGTGATAGTAAGTGATCTCTGACTTACTCTAGAGTATGAACTGTAAACACACATACTGAAAATCCTTTCTGTACCTCAGCCTGCCAGCTGAGGGACTTGAAACACCCTGCAAAGTCACGGTGTGCACTGCTAACGTCGTACTTTTTCTCCTCAGCCATCATTCTCCGAAACATTGCTCCTCACACGGTAGTGGAATCCATCATGACTGCCTTGTCTCCGTATGCATCTCTGGCGGTCAATAATATTCGTCTTATCAAAGACAAGCAGACTCAGCAGAACAGAGGCTTTGCGTTTGTGCAGCTGTCTTCTGCCATGGTGAGGACTTTGCTGGTGTTCTGGGGAGAACAGCTGGCTAGCCGCCTTCTCTCCCTGCAGCATTTAGAGCCCTGAGCTGTCTGAAGGACTGGCCCCCTTCAAGGGAGTGGTGATGGACTCAGTGTGTCAAAGCTGATAATATGTAGCTGCAGTTGGAAAGGTGGTGGGATGTTAGGAGTGCGTTGAAAAGCTATTTTTGTAGCAAGAGTTCTGTTCTTGATTGCAGCCTAGCTTCGTTCTTGGATTGCAAAAGTACTGGTGCAGGATCATACTTGGTTGACAGATTCTAAGATCTGGGGCATACAGTGTAGGAATGGGTGCATAGAATTATATGCATAGAATAAGAGAGGAGGAGGCAGATGTTGCTCTTCTCAGCATCATCCGGTGGGAGGGTGTAAGGACATATTCTCAAGGATACATAAGGATAGGACAATAAGCAGCAGCCATAAATTGAAACACAGGAAATTGCAGAGGTACAAGAAAAGCCTCCTAAGTTTCAGGGAGGTCATATCCTGGCACGGGGTCCCTGAAGGGCAGTGAATCTCTTCCTGGATTTGACACTCAGGGATGTGGTATAGTGGTAGACTTGGCAGTGCTGGGTTAACCATTGGACTTAATAATTTTAAAGGTCCTTTCCAACCTAAGTGATTCATTGAGTCTGTACATCCAACTCGAGCAGCAGTGTGATCTGTTTGGACCTGGTTTAGTCAGAGGAAAGCAGGTGGTTGGATTAAAACAGGTGCCTAAATCTCAGTTTTTGCTGATGTGCCATTTAGAATAATTTGGTCCTGATAAAGCTACGATTTTGGAACATACTTAATACTTAGTGACTCAGGGAAATGCTCAGTATTTTCACATGGGCTGTTAAGGGTCTCACTGTGCTCCTGTGCATGTGTGCAATATGAGGAGATGGAGGTGTTTTTACATCTTTAGCTCTTCTCAGCAGCTCAGCGTGAAAAGGTGGAGTTTGGGGAGCTTCTGAATCCCCCTCTGTAAGCTGCCTTTCATAATAATGAGTATTTTTTGTTGTAGGATGCTTCTCAACTGCTACAGATTTTACAGAGTCTTCAACCACCGTTAAAAATTGATGGCAAAACAATTGGTGTCGACTTTGCAAAGAGTGCCAGAAAGTGAGTTGTGATAACAGTCAATTGCATTTTTGGTTTTTGCTTTTTTTTAATTTGCACACCACCTCCTCCCCCTTCTCTTTATATTGGATGGTTTCTTCTGGTCGCCCAGGCTTCTATTAAGCTTATTCTAACTCCAGAGTTTTGCTTCCCGTAAGTCACTTGTGATGCATACATCCTGCTCTTCACTGCATAAGAGAAGAGTGAAAGCAGTGTTCCACACACCCATTTCCAGTCCTCTGAAGATAACACCGTAACTGCTTGTGTGCACAGCACATTTGTTTCCTTGGAGGCCTCCTGACTGGTTACTCACTCTACCGCAATGAACCTTTGAGGTTTATTTACTGGCAGTGTTTTGGCTCATTCATTACATTCCGAATGTTTTGTAACTGCCAAGAAATCCATGTGTGAGGCAGACTCCAGCTCCTTGCATAGGGAGACACTTCAGTAAAAAGCAGTGCTTAGTCAGGTGCCTGGTTTTTGTGATTGCAGAGACCTGCTTCTCCCGGATGGTAACAGAGTCAGCGCCTTCTCTGTGGCAAGTACAGCCATTGCTGCAGCTCAGTGGTCGTCCACTCAGGTATGATTTGGAGACTGGTACTCGTAGTCCTGCTTTCCTGAAAGTTAAAATGCAGACCATATAATTGCCCTGTAATTGGCCACGTGCTTAGTTGAGCTGCCTAATGGCAGATGAAGCCGTGACATATCTGGCCCACAATAATTCTGGAGCCTAAGTAGTGGGGTGCTTGAAATTATTTAATAAAGTTGTTTACCTGTCCCTGACAAAAATTACCTTCTTAAACTTCAGCCACAGACTGGAGAGGGCAGCACCCTTGACTACAGCTATCTCCAGTCAGGACAGGATGGATACTCACAATATGCTCAGGTTAGTAGTAGAGATTGTGCTCTAACCAGTAGGTAGTCATAATTTGGGTATGTAGATTACTCACCTTGTGTTGTTACTCATTTCACTTTACAGTACTCCCAGGATTATCAGCAGTACTACCAAAATCAAGGAGGAGTGTTGGACACAGACACAGCTACCATATCAGGTAGTGCTTCCAGCATCTTAGAAGCAGTTGTTTGTAATGATAATTTTGCAGTAGTATTTTGCCTCAGCTTTTATGTTATTTTTGCTGTGCAAAAGAAGACTTGGCTCATTTTGCTCTCAGGATTTCTGAATGAGGATGCATTAGAGATGCACTAGAGAACTGTAACAGATTTGTTGAGGTGCAAATCTCTTGAGCAAGATGGGAGAAAAGCCTCTGTTTCAGACTGTTGACAAGGGTCTTGAATTTGATAGCGGCATAAGCAGCTCTAGCAAATGTTCAGCACTGACCGCTGTAGAGGCCTGGAACTGCTGACTTTGGGAGCAGAATATTTCCTCCTGAAAAGGAAACTATTCCTTGTCTGGGTAGGAGATACCCACTGTGTATCTATCTCCTTTTGAACATTTATTGCCTTGTTTGGCTGCTGGAGCTGGAATTAGTAGCTGAAACTATAAACAAAGTAATTTTAGCCCTAGGTTGCACTACTGTTTTACAAATTAGTTTGCTTATGTGTTGCTGCTCTCCTTTGGCAGGAGCTCCAGTCACTACGACGACAGCTGCAGTTGTGTCCCAGAGTCCTCAGCTGTATAATCAGCAGACAAACTCACCTGACTCTCCGGTAATTACAGCACTGACGAGTTCTTGCTTTCAAACACTGGTATAGGTGGCTTAGCTGTAGCCCTTGCTTTTTAAAGTGGGTGGTACAGCAAAGCTTCTGAGTGTCCATGGGTTAGTCACAGTGCTTGTGGTCGTAAGTCACCTGCCATTTCTTCTCTGGGATGGTTTTGTTCTTTGCTGAAGGTGAGTGCCAAGCATGCTGGTGAGGAGGAGTTAGCTGTCATACGCGTAGGGTGCGCTGCTCACGCCTTGGCTCGCTGTCCTTGTTTTCTTGGTGACAGATTTTCTAATTGAGGTTTGTGGTTTGGGTTTTTTTCAGACACAATCAGCACCACCTACCACTAGCACTCAGGCACAGGCGGCTCCTCCGACTGGCGTAGTGCCTGGAACCAAGTACGGTAAGTGCTCGGGAGCTGCTCTTGGGGACAAGTTTCTGTCACTAGCAATAAAACTCAGCTTTGGCCAAGTGCTCCATCACCGTTTGATGGTGAAGCTGCCCCTGGAGAGCGTTGGCTGCACGGCTGATTTAAGAGCCCTTTACAGACGTGTCTGCCGTCGTGGCTGCTATAGTCTCCGAATTTTACCTGAAATGTAGAAAGATACCTGTCTGAATTCGTCTGGAACGACCATGTCCCACGCTTTAATTTTTTTACAGCTGTCCCTGATACTTCCACCTACCAATATGATGAATCTTCAGGATATTATTATGATCCTATAACAGGGCTCTACTATGATCCTAATTCCCAGGTAAACACAAGTTCTTCCCACATGTCTTAACTGTTAAGGTCCATTGGTTCCCTATCTCTCATCATACGAGTGACATTTGAAGTGCACAACATACCAAATGTTGCAGATAACTCAGCAGTGTATGTAGGGCTGGGACTTGATTTCCCGCCGGTATAGCCCTGCATTTTTCTCTCCTTCTCCTTAATTTTCCTCCACGTTTGGCCCATATAGGATTAGCGTTTGTCACAGCCACCGTAGCTGAGCTATTTCGTTGTGGAGTGCCCAGCAAAGTGCACCCAGCTCTGGGCTCTGGTGGGTCGTCTCTTGGGAGAAGCAAAAGATTCTCCATAGTGCTGTTGGGCAGAGCTGCCTGTGTTTGGGGACAGAGGCTTCAGCCACTTCCTGCCTTTCGACTCCTCTGTGGAGTCTGCAGAACTTGTTTGGACTCTACAAAGCGCCTTCCCGTGTGGTGCAGTAGTGTGAATCAGCTTGCTTGGGCTCTCCCGTGGATGCTGAGCTCGTGTGGGGTGTCTAACTGTCTGCCTCTCCTTCCCTCTGGCAGTATTACTACAATGCCTTAACCCAGCAGTACCTGTACTGGGATGGCGAAAAGGAGACCTACATGCCTGCAGCAGAAGGTGTCACGTACCAACAGGCGGCTACCACAACCACCACCAAAGAAGTGAAAGAGAAGAAAGAGAAGCCTAAAAGTAAAACAGCCCAACAGGTAAAAAACAGAATGAGATCATAACTGGGATAAAGTCTTCTCTGTGGAACAGTGTAATATTTCTCCTTTTTCATTATAAAGGAAATCCTAGGTTATTCAATGGGGTGCATGCCTTCAATTCGCAGGCTTTGTGGGGGGCTGAGGAGAGGTGGAGTTGGCAAGGCTTCAGTGCAGAAATAAGCTCTGCATAGGAGTACTTATGGAATCCTGCCAGGATCAGTGGGAGTGCAACTGAGCCATCACTTAGAGGATTAGCTTGATAGGAAGGGTTTGTACAGTAAAAGCAGCAAGCTGTGTTATCTCTGAATGCTGGATACAGGGAAACAGCTGCACTACATCCAGTGTCCTGTGGTTTAAAAATAAAATGTAGTGGGTTGACTTGTTCTGAAATTGCCTGTGAGATTGAATGGGTGTCATAAGAGATTGATAGCTTTGAGAGGAGCTGTGTGAGCAAACCACTCTGCATTTCAGATTGCAAAAGACATGGAGCGCTGGGCAAAGAGTTTGAACAAGCAGAAAGAGAACTTCAAGAATAGCTTCCAGCCGCTGAGTACCAGGGAGGAGGAGCGGAAGGAGTCAGCAGCTGCAGATGCAGGCTTTGCCCTCTTTGAGAAAAAGGTGAAGGTGCTGGCAGTGGTGTATGGTGGGGGTTGTGTGAAGAGCTCTGTGCTCATGGCGTTCTTGTCTCATCCAGGGAGCTCTGTCTGAGCGACAGCAGATCTTGCCAGAGGTGTTGAAAAACGGAGATGATGAAAATCCACTTAAGGTGAGTGTGATAGAGGAGCTCTAGCCAATACTTGGTTTCAAACCTGGGCTTCCATGGCATTACCTATAAAAAGTGGTGCTGGTGATTGCAGTGGTGTGGTGCAAGTGCAGTAAGCTAGGTGACTGAGATACACTGAGGACAGCTGTGATTCTTTTTAGCCTTGAGATCAGTTGGGGTTTTGAGGTTTCTGCATAGGCTGTACTTACAAGTATTGTTTGGCTAATGGGAACTGTCTTGCAGCCACTGTGGTATGTACTTCTTTTGAGTTGCAGTACTGTAAAAGTGTGGGCCCAGTACTTAATGGAACAGGGACCCTTGCAACAGACATGGCAGAGAAGGCTGAAATACTAAACACCTTTGTTTCAGTCTTCATTGCCAAGGGCAGCTCTTAGGAATCCCTGATCCAGGGGAACACGAGAAAAAGAACTAGCACTGTGAAAGTGATTGCGCACTGGAACAGGTTTCCTAGAGAGACTGTGGAGTCTCCTTTCCTAGAGATGCTCAGAGGTCATCAGGACACAGTTCTGAGCAGTATGTGCTAGGGGTGGACCCTGCTTAAGCAGGAGGTTGGATGACCTCCAGCGGTCCCATCCAACCTCAGGCATTCTGTGATTTCATCCTTAGTTAATGGCAGCGTGCTGTTCCTCCTGTGGTACACATCTGCAGCCTTTGTTCCCTCTTCGTGCTCTCTGAACTGTGGTACTGTTGCACTCCCCTCAGTGCTGTCTTTCCTTTTCAGCGTGGCCTCGTGGCTGCCTACAGTGGTGACAGCGATAATGACGAGGACTTACTGGAAAGAATGGAGAATGAGGAGGAAAAGCTGACTGACTGGAAGAAGATGGCTTGTCTGCTGTGTAGAAGGCAGTTCCCAAACAAAGATGCTCTGATTCGGCACCAGCAGCTGTCTGACTTGCACAAGGTAGTTACACTGCGTGGTGAGGAAAATACTGGGCTGTCATAATTCAGTGTGTAAACCAAAGCCATGAGGCTTGTCGCTGTTTGGAAAACTGTTTCTCTTAAAGCAGAAATCTGCAGGTAGATTGTTACTCTCCCGGAAGTCAGCTACTTCATTTAAGAAGAGCTGTTGCGCATTTTATCTTGTTAAAGTGATTCTCTCTTGTTTCAGCAAAACATGGATATCTATAGGAGATCAAAGCTTTCCGAGCAGGAACTTGAAGCCTTGGAGCTGCGTGAGAGAGAGGTCAGTGTTGTGATAAGCAGATGAGTAGCTAATGGAAAACCTGTGCAGGTGATCTGTTGAGCTCTCCTTATCCTGACACACGTCACTCAAGATAATCCTTGTAAGCCAACCCCTTTTCCAGTCGCAGTTCAGAGCTGTCCTGTTAGATGGAGGGAAGTGTCCCATATCCCACAAATAAGGCTTAGCACAGAAGGCTCATCCCACCTCTAACTCAGGGCTGCCAGCTGGGACTGGAAACCTGCAAGTCTCTTCCTGCCCCAATGCTGGTTGGGATGGTGCTCCAGGGACTTGGGTCTTGGGCTTTGCTGTTGGTGCTGTTAGTATTAGTGTGTTGCAGTCTATAGTGTTCTTTAGCAGCAGGT
Organism: Hirundo rustica; assembly: GCF_015227805.2. NCBI lineage: Eukaryota > Metazoa > Chordata > Aves > Passeriformes > Hirundinidae > Hirundo > Hirundo rustica. Next base: position 3,831,612 of record NC_053461.1, on the reverse strand, counting down.
ATTTGTCTGACTCCCATAGCTCAAAGCGGAAGAATGTCTTAAAATCCATGCTAACTGTAGTTGCTTTGTGCAGATGAAATACAGAGACAGAGCAGCTGAGAGGCGGGAAAAGTACGGTATCCCCGAGCCCCCGGAGCCCAAGCGCAAGAAGGTCTACGATGCAGGCACAGTGTACGTATCTGAAAGCTCCTCAGCAGCTGCCTGAAAGCGCCGTGAGCATCGTGGGTAACTTGGTAACTCATCTCTTCTTCCCTCAGGAATTACGAGCAGCCCACAAAAGACGGCCTGGACAACAGTAATATAGGGAACAAGATGCTGCAGGCCATGGGCTGGAGGGAAGGTTCGGGCTTGGGAAGAAAATGCCAGGGCATCACAGCACCCATTGAGGTAAGTAAAGAGAGATGTCTTCTTGAGGAGGTTTGGTGCCTTTGTTTTTTTCTTGTTTAACCAGAAGCGCTTGCTGCTGAAGAGCTCTGAAGGAATAAACTGCCAGCCACAGCAAAGCTGCCTCTGTTTACATTGGCTCCTGCTCACGTTTGTCCCATTGGATGCTGAAGTAGAGGCAGGGTTTGCCTTTCCTTCCTTTGGCACTTGACTCCTGAGGCACTGTGGCCCCAGTACCCCAGGAGGGGCTGCTCTCCCTCTGCTTGTTGCCTTTGCTGGCCTTGCCTGTTCTCCTGCTTGTGCTGTTAGGAACTGTTCTGTGCTGTTGGAGCAGGGCCAGAGTAGCAATAAGCATGAGGATGGGGCATTACGTGTACTCCAGTCTCCTGGTGTCCGTGGTGGTATTTATGGCTGTGCAGATCTGCAGAGAAGCTTGGGAAGCTGGCTGGATTGATGGGATTTTTGGTGGTGCCCTCGCAGTGGTCTGGCCGCTCGCCGCAGAGCTGAAGTGTGTCTCTTCCCTTGCAGGCCCAAGTACGAATGAGAGGAGCTGGCCTGGGAGCCAAGGGCAGCTCCTATGGCGTCTCCACAGCGGATTCGTACAAAGATGCCGTGCGGAAAGCCATGTTCGCTCGCTTCACGGAGATGGAGTGACCCCTCTGACCTGCAAACCACTTCTTGTTAGCAAGAACTGACTGTTAAACTCCGTAGCCTTGGGTGACCTGGCTGTATCCTGGTTTTGGTTTAGAGCTGACCATTTCATTCCCTTGGACGTTGTTCCCTGCTCAGCATGTAACAAACACTTCCATGAGCAGATTGTTTGAACTGACCCAACTTCATGCTGGAGAGCTCCTGATTAGACCAAAGGAGGTGGCTGATCTTTGTACGGTCGTGTATATAGTGTAATGTATTCTGTGTTTCAGCGTGTTGTCCAGGTGCTGCTCCTGCCCTCTGGAGCAGCAGCAGGACCTGTTAGCTGTGCTTTCAAACTGTCTCTGCTCTCCTTTTGTTGTATTGTCTGTCTGGGTTTTTTTGGAGAATTTTCCTGTACATTTTGTATGATATATCTTTGTATAGACTTTTTTGAAGACTTTGATTCTAGTTGCCAGTTTGGCTCATTTCCAAATGAAATACATCCAAAAATTACCCTATTTCTGTTTCTCGGTGGGTGAACGAAGAATTAAGTTGCCAATGCTACTTATCCTTTTTGCGATTCTGCTTCTTCTTGATGAGATTTCACCCTGGAGTCTTTGTTCCATGCAGCTCTCCGCTTGCCTCCCTCCTTACATCCCTGTGCTCTGCCTTGTTCTCAGAGTCTTTTCTCACAGCACCAGCCTGCGTGGTGGCTGGTGGAGCATCAGATGTCTCTGTAGCCCTTCCTGCCATCACTGTAGGAGCAGTAGAGGAGCAGCAGCAGTGTCTGCCCTTGCCCAGGAGCCGTGGGTGTTACCTGGCCCTTCGGTGGGCAGGGAGGGGGGTGATACATGTGGCACCACTGGGAAGGTTCGTGTGCTCCACTTCGGCTTCTTCTGGCCTGCCTCAGTGCTGTGGAGGGAGCTGCAGCGCACTGGGTGATGGGAAGATGAGATTCACCAGAGGTCCTGCAGCTGTCCCCTACCGCCTTTCTATTCTCTCTGCCTGTGCTGTGCCTTGTTCACACTCCTCTTTGCAAGGGCCAAGATAAGCAGAGCAGATCTCAGCGCTGAGCTCTGCCTTAGCTGGTGTGTTCACTGTGGGTGTTGCTCTGCCCCCAAAGCTGAGCCAGCAGTGGGCTTTCCTACTGTCCGGGTGGGCATAGGAAGGGGTAGGATGAGGCAGGAGCAACTTCATTCATGCTTGGTGCAGAGCCCTTTTGGGGGGTCAAGGCCGGCATCCTGTGGCTGCTTTTTGGACTGGGTGAATCCTGCTTTGCCGGCTGCTGCAGCTGCGCCTGTGTCTCTGTTGCACTGGCAGGCCATTGCCTGATTTTTGAAGGGTGCCTGGCTTGGGGTGAGCCAAGGTGGGGAATGCCTCCAGCCCTGCCTCAGGACCGGGACCGCACGGCTTGGGGTCCGTGCCAGAGTCCCCGGGCCGTTCCACCAGGTGGCAGGCGTGGCACAGCTGTGACAGTCTGTCCTGGAGTGTTTCCTCTGTGCAGGGCTGCCGAGCATCAGTGGGGCTCCAGGGCCTCCCCCTAGCGGGTGACATTCACTCTTGAGCTCCACAGAGGAAGTTGGGGGGCTTGAAACAACCTAAAAGTGCCACCTCTGCCCCAGCCTCCCCCCAGGGTGATGGTAGGGAAGGCAGGCCTGGTGCACTGTGATGGGGCCCCGTGTGCCTGTGGCCGCCTCCCCGGCTCCCTGTGCGTCCCGACTGGCAACACAGCCAAGTGCTTTGCTGCTCTGGGCTATAAATAGGGGGGGTCTGTTTCCCAGCAGGTGGGTTCAGTGGATCGATAAAGTGCATTTGTGTAGCTCAGCTTCTTCCCAGCTCATCGATCTCTGTCCCAGTGCATCCTCTTGACAAGGGGTGATGCTGCGGGCACGGGGGGAGGGCCTGCGGTGGGCGCAGCGCTGCGTTCTCTCTCGTGTTCACTCCCTGCTTGCTGCAGCAAAGTGCTGCCCCAGTGCCAGGAGCTGAGCCAGCCCCAGCTGGCATCTCCTGCAGAACAGTTACAGTAGGGAACCAGGGGCATGCACAGGGGCACAGGGATCTGCTGATGGGGATAACTGCTCGAACGGGATGCCCAAAGCAGGGTCCCTTCCCGGGACAAGGCTTTAATGGGGTCCTGGGCCTGCAGCTACCCCCTCTTGGTTGGATGGGTTAAAGCCCCCAGCCCCCATGAAGCCCCCTTCCTGGGTCGAGGCACTACTGCTGGGTGCCAGGGAAGCTGGGGGTGGGGTGCATGCAGCCCCCCTCACTGCCAGGCATTCCCCTGCACCCTATGCCAGGCGCTGGAGCAGTGCATGGGGCACCACTGCCTGCCAGCACCCGCGCCTCCAATTTAGGCAGCACAGCGCGGCTGTTCGTGACTGAATGCACCGTGGCCCACTGCCTTCAGAGGGACGTGGTGTCCCTGGGGGCCGACCTCTGTGGGGGCGGGAGGAGAAGCCCTGGGATGGGGCCAGTCCCAGAAGTGTGCAGTGACAAGGGAAGGATCCCCCTCATAGCAAGGGGGGGAGCTATCTTGGGCATGGCTTCTTGCAGGGCTGCCAGCGCACCAGTCCCGCTGGGGCTGAGGCAGAGCCTGATGCAAGGTGCCCCACAAAGATGCTGGGCCATGGTCAAAATGCTGGGTGGCTGAAGCCGGTCCCACCAGGAATGCAGAGGGACACAGCATACTGGAGAGAGGCTTGTGTAGCCTGGCAGTGACAGGAGCTGCAGAGCAGTCCCTGGTTGGGCAGAGCTTCACTGCACTCCTTCGCTTGAGTTTCCCTATTGCTGAGCAGCCACAAGGTTTCTTTGTGGTTGGCAATAAAAAAGTAAAGGCACCAAGCCCCCGAGCAGGTGGAGACCCCAGGCTAGGGAGGAAGGGGGAACACCCAAAGGGACCCTCTACCCTTCGCCATGGGCAATAGGTACACGAGAGCAGGACCCCAGCAAGGGGCTCCTTCCAGGCACAGGGCAGATGCAGGATGACTTTTAGGGCCTTAGCTCCAACAGGCCTGCAGCTCCTTCCAGCCCCTGCAAAATGCAGAATATAAGGCCCCTGTTGGTATAAAGTTTGGGATTTTTCTGGCTGGCTTTCAGCATTACTAATATTAAAACTCCCAAGCCTGCTATGCCCTGGCTTTCTGGGAGGCCTTTGGAGCTCCTGTGTGCTAATTGAAGCGAGGAAGCCAGCCAAATCATCAGTGTGAACAGCTTTCCTCCTGAGTATTCCTTAATCGCTGGAGTTACCAACCCGTAGCGGAGCTCGGCGTTCTGCATGGCCAGCTCCAGGCCTGCCTGGCTCTCCTGCACTGTCACTTCTCACGCCTGCAAGGAAGGAGCACATCCTTGTGGATCCAGGACTCTGTGTGGATTGGGTTGGCTTTCCAGCATTCCCCCTTGCCAAAAAAGCCTCCTGTGCCCAGCAGGGCAGGCACGGAGAGAAGCGTGACCTGAGACCACCTCGGCTGTGCTCGTGCTGAGAGTCAGTCAAAGCCAGGCACCCACAGCTCCACGGGGTTTGTATCCTCCTGCCAAAAGGGCATCTGAAGGGGGAGGTGGTGTTTGCTGCCACAGGGAGAGCTGGGGCAGGAGGTACAGACGTGTGAGGTTATGCAGCTGTGTCCATGTGTGTGCTCGTGCTCCTCTCCAGTGCCTTTCCCCACTCTGACACAGGGGATTTAACAAGGTTGCTTCCCTTTCTCTTCCCCACCGTGTTGGTCCACCCTCTCCTGAGCTACTGGATGTGTCCTAACTACTATGGGATTGCCCTGAACAGTTTACCCTATTTTACCTAGATGCCCCACAACCACCTGGCTCTGGTTTCAGCTGTGGGGCTTTGGTGTGAGGATGGGCAAGGCCGTGACACATCATCCTGCCAGCACACCATGGGTACTGCTGCAGCACCCCGGCCGCCTGCCTGTTTGGGATGCTCAAAGGGCAGGAAAAGGACAGCTGAGGGGGAGGGTGCACAGATAAAGGGGCTTGGGAAGGGTGTTGGCACCCTGCCCCAGGTGCTTGCTATACCAACACCCCTCCTGCCCCTCGGCATGGAACACCTGTAGCCCTGGAGCAGTGGCCATGTAATCCTGGACACTTCCTCCCCAGCCCCACGGTGCCAAGGCATGGGGGGAAGAAGGGGACGTGTGTCCCTTTTCCCTTGGCTACTCTACCTGGGTGCTGTTTTGACCCAGAGCCTGGTTCTGGCTTGGGAACGGCATGGTCCAGGTTTCTCGGCTGGGATGAAAAAAAAGATGGTTTTAATTGGCTCTCCATCTGCAGCAATGTGGACACAATTTCCAGCCCCAGGGGGTGGAGTGGGCGGGGGCTCTGTTGTTGGCAAAAAACAAAAACAGATGGGGTCTGGGATCCTGGGACCTGGGACCTGTGGCTACATCCGGCACGCTTATCCCCTATGCAGGCAGCTCACACTGTCCTGGGTCTTTGGGCATCTTCCAATGCCGGGCTCTCCCAGGGGAAATGCTCCAGCCTTGCAGAAAGGCTGGAACAGGCAGATTTGGAGGGTAAAGAAATGGTTTTCCCATCAGAGACTCTTCCCTGCCTCCGGCAGTGAGCCGTCGATCACCAGGCAGGCTGAGCAGAGCCGCGGGCAGCGGAGCCACGCTCGGGGGGAAGCAGGCGAGGGGGCTGGGCGGTGGGACCGAGGGGCTGCGGGCAGGCCTGTGTCAGCCTTGCTGCAGGCAGGGCCCTGGCGATCCCGGGAGTGAGCCAGAGCCCGGCGATGGGGAAAACCTGACCCTCCCCCCGTGGGGCACCCACAGGCCCCCGGCCCCACAGAGCCCGGCGGGCTGGGAGGGGTGAGCGGCTCAGGCCCTTTGCCAGGTATGGGAGTGGGGGGTGGGGAAGCCGCTCACCTTCGCCGCCGGGAGGGAGCTTAGATGTGAGAGGATTTAATGTCAAAAACGTTTTCACGGGAATTTGTCACCACATACAAAAATCTCTTTACCTCCACCCCTTTTTTTCCCTTTAACAGCAACGAGACCTGAGGAGTGAGCATGCAGGTACAATTGAGAAACGGAGACTGGGCCTTTTTTGTTCCAGTTCCTAAGAAAAAATTATTTGGTGCTTGTTCCCCTCCTCCAAAGCCTGGTTTGGGGAGAGAAACTGCTTCCTGAAGCACGAAAAACCAGACAAGAGAGGGACTGCATTTTTTCCCAGCATATCCCACTGTGGTTCCCCCAGGACCCTGTCCTGGGCACCTCAAAACATCTGTCGGCTCTGGAAGCTGCTTAAAACCCACCACCCCCAGCCCCATCCGTCTCCCCGGCGGGATGTGCCCGCAGCATCATTAGCGCTCGTCAAGTCGCCGCCGCGGCGGTTTGAACCTATTTGAAATGCGTTTGAAAAGGGTGGATTTGATGGGAGGAATGTGACGGGTTTTTGTTCTCCGAGCCCCCCGGTTGAAGCTCTTCGTAATGAAGAGCTGTGACTTTCACTCGGGTTATTTTGGGATGGACTACTTTTTTTTCCGAGCTGGTGGAAGACCATCAAAGCGGCGCTTTGAAAAATGTCCCAGTGTATAAATAACTCTGCTGAGAGCAGAATAACGCGGGCTCCCGCGCGCGGCGCGCCGAGGCAGACAGCATCTGCCGTGCGACGTTGCATTATAAAAAGGAATTATTCATCCCTTCCTCTAATTAACTGGGTACAGCTCCCCCGCGCAGGAGCAATGGGCCGGCATGGGGAGCATTCCCGGCCATGCCAGCAGAGCGGATGCTGCTCCCGAGATCCCTCCGTGTGTCCCCCCAGGCCTCCATGCCTCGCAGCGCCGGCCGCGGGTGGGAGCAGCAAGCTGGTGCTGCCCTGCCCCGGTGGAACAACGAGGCGGGCCAGCTGGGGCAGGAAAACCCCAGTGTGTCTGCGGAAAACACCTGATCTGCTGCCTCAGCATCCCTCCCACCAAAATCCGAGCAAAGGGAGCAGGATGAGGGGCAAGTCCTTGGTCCCCTCCTAGCTCTCAGCTTCCAAGGCTGTTTTTTATGGTGCCTGCGTCTTGCTGGGTGCGTGCGAGTGTTGCAGGGGGCATCCCCCGAGAAACAGCCTGCAGCCGCAGGAGTCACACAGATCTGACAGAGACTCAGAGATGCACGGTTCAGTCGCACCCAAGGGTGGGTTTTCGGGAGATACGGGAGGGACAGGACCAGCAAAGGGAACCCTGCGCCCCTCACCCCAGAGGGAAGAGGCTGTGGTGGCAGCAGCCCGGCAGGCTCAACACCGCGGCTGTGCCCTGGCAAGGACACAGTACTTGGGACCTCCCGGGAGGGAGACTAATTTTAGGAGTGCTCCGGAGGGGCTATTTTGGACCCTTTGCTCTGCGTGAGTCACCTGCTATTTTTCAACCCCACTGGGGCTATTTCCGTGGCAGAGTGATTTACACGGACCAGGACAATGCTGTTGGCACTCGCCTGGGGTCTTGGAGCCCAAAGCAATGCTGGGTGCACAACCCTCTCCCCAAATAGGGTGCAGAGAGGTCCCCGCTCTGCCGGGAGTTGCTCCCAGCAACTTCTGCAGTGCCAGGGATGCCCACAGCAGGATGGAGGAACCTGGAGCCGTTCCACCACCCTGCCACCTTCTCAGAGGACTGCATGGCTGGGCTTGGAGTTCCTCAATCCTCTTCCTCCATTGTTTCCGGGGAGAGATGGATGGGGAGAGGTTGGAAATTGTGGTGGGGTAGTGATGCAGCTGGTGGCTATGGGGAGGGAGACATCTCTGTCCTGGGCGCTCAAGGTTGAACATCCCTGCTCCCCACCACACCGGGCTCCTCCCTCCCCAAAACCTGCCGCCTCGGAGCCCGCCAGGCAAAAACCTGGCTGTTTCGGGGTTGTCAGAGCAACGTGATGCACCTTTCAGTTACCACGGCAACCTCAGCGAGAAGTTTTTAAAATTCAGGCAAGGTAATTTCTCCTCGCGCTGCGATTTCGTTATCGCTTGGCTTGCCATTCCCCAGGGAAGCAGCGTCCTGCCTCACTCCTCCGCCAGCAAGGTGGGATCTCGGAGATAAGAGACGCAGAGCTGTGAGGAGGGGGAGTAAGCGGGTGCTCTCCCTTCACCCCATTAACAGGTCTGGCCCCAGAGACACGGGCTGGTAATTAATGAGCATTGGGGGAGGCAGGTGATGAGCACCCTGAGCTTAGGGGGAGCAGGGAGACGGGCAGGAGGAGGAATGAAGGCAAGGGTGGATGGTGAGGTGGGTTGGTAGGACAGAAAAAGGACTGAAGGCAAGGGCTGATGTCTGGTGGATAGAAGGGGGAGCAGGAGGGATGAAGACAAGGATAGATGGTGCGGAGGATACCTGGGTGAGTCATGCCAGGGTACCCTGCTAGTACCCTGCTATGCCCGTGTGGATGGGTGGGTGGATGGATGGATGGATATTTCCAGCTACCAACCAGATAATGGACAAATAAACCATCCTGGGGTGTGTCACAATCCCTGTGTAACCCCTGGGTGTTACAAACTCAACAGCAGTTTGCACTGCTGTCCCGTCATTTCTTCCTACAGGGAGTAGAGCCGCTGTTCTCTATGATCCCTTCATCTCCCAGCTCCCAACAGACTGTAGGTCTGTCTCATGCTGCCCCGGACCCAGTAGGAGTAGGAAGGGGATCCTGTAGCACTGGCAAAGCCTTGACAGACTTATCCAACCCAGCCCCTTCCTGCTCACCCTGGTCCAGAGGAGAAAACCCAGGACTAATAGGGTTTGGACGGTCAGCGGAGCCATAGAGTGTGCATTTTGTGAAGGGGAGGGAGAGGCAGGCACGAGCACGGGGCTGCTGGTTCTCTGCCTGCACTGCCCCGTGGGCTGTGTGGCTGCCGGAGAGCACATGGGCCTGAGGAGCACGCCGGCCCCAGCCCATATGTTGTTTATCATAAAGAGCTAACAAGCTTAATTAGGGATGTGTCTGTGATAAGGTTATCAACTCGTAAACACTCAGGTCCCCCTGACAGGAGCCCAGCAGTTACTGACTGAGCCCTACATCAGGGAGCAGAGCAAATCTGGTCAGGGGGACGCTCCCTCCAGAAGGTTTTATTCTGCCTGCGGCACTGGTGGCTGGGGCAGGGCGTGCAGGGCTGCCTGGATGCGAGGAAAGAGGCAGAAGGGAGAGGGTTGGACTCTGCTCCAGCAGGATCACCTCCTGCGTGCAGGACAGGCCCTTGTCCCACCGTCAGGTTTCAGAGCGAGCACCTACTGGAAGGGACAGAACAATGAACACATTCCCAGCCCTCCAAACGGAGATGCCATAGGAACAGCCAGGCTCCAAGGAGGGATCTGCGGACACGTCTTGTGAGGACACGGACCCCCAGGGAGAGGCATGGCCAACAGGAGAGCCGAAGAGGGAGGCGGAGTGTGGGAGCTCCTGGCTACGAAGGCGGTGAAGGCTCCTTTCCAGTTCTCTGAGTTTCTTGAGCGAGAATCTGACAGCCCTGAGCAAGGCTCCCCGTCCTTGTGGGCTGTTGGCACAGTCTCACCGTGCTACTGGGAGCCGGCTGTTCTGTCCCCTCTGCTGCGTGCTCGCTCTAGAACCTAATGGTGGGAGCTGAGGGGGCAGCTTTGACAGCCATTGTCACACCGTGCGAGCGTGCATCAGCGGGGACGCGCTCCAGGTGGAAGGTGCTGTGGACAGGATGTAAACAGGGCTGCAGAGAAGCCACCCTCTCCAGGGCTTGGTATCCACTGCAAGGTCTGGCAGATTAATTCCTCCACGCAGGCAGCAGCAATTCGCACTCCCCGGCTGCTTTTGCTAATGGAGTTGGCCCTGGGCGAGGGCTGCAGCACGTGGGATGCTCATCTTCAGCCATCTTTCCTGGGGACTCAGGCTGTCACCGTCCCCGGCGGGGGCTGCCATCAGCCCGGGGGGACAAGGCAGCATCCTGTCACCGGTACCTGCTGCAGCGCCTTCCTTAATGACGAGCCCCGCTCGTCTGTCCCCTCAATTCACTCTGCTGTGCCTGTGCCGGCTCATTAGGCTGCACACGCTGAGAAACGCTGCAGCAGAAGGGATGCTGCAGTCTCCCGGGCGTGCAGTGCCCGCTCAGAGATGCACGGGGAGGTCTCCGCGCGTGTCTCCTCGCTCCCGCACACATACGTGTGCTGGCACGCGTACACCCGTGTGCTGGACACGCACACGCTGCCGACCACGCGTGTTCCAGCAACACCCGCGCCCCCACCGCCCGCTCCCCCGCTCCTCCCGCTGATGGCGGCGGCTGAAGGCAACGGAAACTTTTGCAGGGGAAGTGCGTGGAGCTGCCGCCCCTGGACCGGGGCTCTGCCGCGTTCCACGCCAGCTGTGCCCACCCTGAGCCGAGGAGCTGGCAGCGGGGTGCGTGGGGCAGGATGCTGCCTCGGGCGTCTCTCCGCCCCCGCTCCGGCCCGAGGACGTGCGGGCAGAGCGGCCACGTCTCGCACATCGGCCCTGCCCGCGGGCTCTTGGCCTCCGTCCGGGAGGGCAGCAGGTGACGGAAAGCGAGCTCCGGCCTGGAACAGGATGAAAGGCGGCTCGCAGCTGCGGACACCCGACGCCACCTGCCCGGGCGCGCGGGAAGGATCCGGGATGTCCTTGTCCCACGGGCAGATCGCCATCCGGCGGAGGCGGTGAGGGCTCTCCGAACGCTGGGTGCCCATCAGGCGGCCGAGGAACGGCGTGGTCCCACCAGCTCCTGGGGCCCCAGAGGAGCTGTGGCTGGGAATCCCAGAGCCGCCCGTCCTAACCCCCACCTCGCCCTCGCCAAACGCCTCCCCTCCCTGTCTCCTCTGGGGAGAACATCCCTCTGGGATGCCTGGGCCGTGGGAGGAGGGGGAAGGTCTCTCCAGACAGCTCCCAGTCGGGACGTACCGTGCTCCCTCCCTGCAGCTGAGCCCCAGGATGCTTTTCTGAGAGCGGGCATGCCCCAAGCCCCCTGCTGCCCTGCTTCATTGCCGGGGTGGTAAATCCGAGCTCTAGGGAAGGCTGAGAAATGTCTATCCTGGCCACCTGGGACTCCCCCCCGTCCTGCTCCGGCAGCCCTTTCCCCTCCGTCAGCGCCTGCCATGTGTGTCCCGCTGCCGCCGCCTCCTCCTGCCTAATCCCCCGCTCCATAAATCACACACCCCCCGCCCCGAGCAGCCCCGCGGGTCTGGGGTCTGCCAGCTTGTTTGAAGTAGCCAAGGCGTCCTCTGAACCAGTTGCCCCCAACCCTCCAAGCCACAGAGCCCTGCCCCCCCAGCTCAAGCAGCACTCTCTGGTGCACCCTGCGTCTGTTTCTCCCCGCTTCAGTAGCAGCAGCAACTCTGTCACCTCCCTGTTTCTCACACCTCCATCCCAGGGCGCCAGTAAATCCCCTGACCCACAGCTGCCCTGGAAATTTTTTCCTACTGTCTGTCTCCTGCCTTCTCAACAAGTTTGACTCCACGGTCTCCACTCCCAGCCCTTCTCCTCCCGCTCAGCGCCCGCCCTCAGCCCTGCAGGACGCCCAAGGATCGCTCCTGCCTGGGACTCCTGGCTCCGGCATCCCGCTGCCGGGTCACCATCTCCGGAGGGGAGCCCGGGGCTGGTCATTACCCCCGCGCCCAGACATCCTGCTGCAACATTCCCGCGATGGAGGGGGAGAGGAAGGGGGGCGGGAAGAAATCGTATGCCAGTTTTGAAGTCTGTCACCTTCCTGCAAAGCTGGACGAGTCTTAAGATTGCAATCCTGGGAGCTGGGGAATGTGTTTTCTCTGAATTTGCGGCAGGTTTGTAGCTCAGGTGAATGCTCCCGGCTCTGGGTGACGCATCCCAATTTAATTTCCCGGCTGGCTTTGGCACCGCTCGGTGCCTCTCGGCCCCTGACAGCATCTCCCCAAGACATCGAACCCCCGGGATGTTTTTCTCCTCCATCCGTTCTTGGGTTGGAGCGGGATATTGGGTAAATCACATCCTTCCTTTGCCACGGCCGCCCACCTCCCTCCCACGCTCCAGCCTGGAGCTGCTGCTCTGCCCCCGGCTGCTTTGATCCCTGCCCTGCGGGGTCATGTCCCCACGGGGCGCCTGGACATCCCGCCCCCGGATGATGGGCATCCCCGGGTATCTCCCAGCTCCCTGGGGAACAGATGGATCTGTATCTGGCCCCTTCACTGGATGTTGTGTCACATCAAGTCCTGAGCAGGCTCTGCCTTCAGGCTCTGCTGCCTCCCAGGCATGCCCTCAGCACGCTGGGGGCAAAGCCCTGAACCCCAGGCTGAGCAAAGGGAGCCTTCTGGGGCAGGACCCATCCCAAAAGGTGGTGGGGAGCACCTGCACTTCCCTCCGGAGGCTTTTCCAGCCCAGCCTGGTGCTAACCTTCGGTGCAGCAGCAGCTCCCCCCACCCGCCCTCCCTGGTGGGTTGCATATTTTTAGCTGACAAAGACAAGGGGGAGAAAAAAAGAGAGAGAGAGAGAGAGAGAAGAGAAACAAAGAGGAAAAAGACTCCTTTTTTGTGAGGTTTTGAAAAAAATGGAAATTACCCTGCAGAGGAGGGGAGAAGGGCCAGGGGGTTTCAAAGCATCTTCTTCTCCCTGGAAGAGATGTGGAGAAGATGCTCCAGGCCATGTGGCCTTTAGTGGCTTTGAAGTTCAGGCGGCAGCTGGGGAGGGATGTGGTGAAGGGCAAGGCAGGGAGACAGCTTCCCACAAGGCACGTGCCGGCATCGGCATCGGCATCAGCTGCCTGGGCCCCCCTTAACCCTCAGCTGGAGCCTGACCTTGGAGAGGTGGCAGCCCCCTGGCAAGGAGCCAGCCCTGGGGCCATGGAGCTGTGGAAGTTCCAGAAGTGGTCCCGGGTGCAGGGAGCGATGGGGTTCAGATCCTGCATCCCGTTCTCGTTGTGCCTGCCGGTTGCCACGGCTACCCAGGAGCAGGAGCATCATTTCCACGGGATGCTGCTGGGAAAGGGAAAGGCAGGTTGTGCTTCTGGGAGAGGGGTGGGGAGTCAGGATGGGACTCTCCCAATTCCTTCAGTCTCCACAGAGAACCCTTTTACCAGCATTCCCACCACAAACCCAGTCTGGACTGGGATGGCCATCCTTCCCATGCCCCAGAGGGATGGAGGGGTTGGCTGGGCCATGCCAGGCTGTGACCATCCAGCTGTCCTTGCTGGAATGAGGCAGCCACCACTGGACACGTCCCAGTAAAGGATCTCGGAACTGAGCGATCGCTGAGTCACGCAGCCAAAAATCCTCTCCAACTGCCTGGTGCTCTTTTATCCCTGTGAGCTGATCCAGCTCCCAGGCCAACTTCTTTGGGAGGACCCACGTGCATGGACGTGTCCCAGTTTCTTCCAACCCTTGAGCCATTCCAGCTGCCTTCATCCTGTCCTTTCCAGCTCCTCTGTGCACACCAATGCCCACAGCTGTACCACTGACCCACTTACGTGTCACACCGGCACGTCAGGGCTGTGCCACGGAGCTGCTGGCCCCACTCTCTGCCCACATTACCTTCCCATGTCATGAAAGCCCTTGACAGCTCAGAAAATTGGGAAGTTATCTTACAACTATTGAGTTAGCCAGTTGTCCTTGCACAGACAACATCGAGCCTCTCCCTATGTTTGTGGGGGCTGGAAATGGCTCCAGGTAGCAGGAGCACAGTCCAGAGATTCCGCATGCTTCCCCTGGCCCAGTGGCTTGGCTCCTGGTGCCACCTCCTGCATGGCCACCGCAGCCATGGGACAGTGGTCCCAGTCATGACCCTAGCCCCTCCCTAGAACATGAAAAGGGTCTTGTAGCCCTCAAAAATACTGTTTTTCATAAATTTGATGTGCGTGGGGATGTGCTGGAGGGTACACAGCCACATGGTGACAAATCCCTTCCATCCTGTGCATACCTCTGTGCCCCAGTGTGCCTCTACACCATCCTCCTTTTTACAGGGAATTGTGTTGGGACTGGCCCACTGGGACCTGGAGCCACCAGTCCAGGTCTGTTTTCCATCAGCACCGCTCCTGCCCATTTCCACGGCAACGTGTGGGGTGACAGAGATGTGGTCCCACACCATGCTGTGGTCCTACACTGTGCTTTGTTCCCACGTGCATGTGAGCCAGAGGGCACCAGGGATTCTCAGTCAGGGCCAGGCACGGGCACCACGATGCTCCTGCAATGCTGCAGAGCCTGGGGCTGTGCTTGTGGGGCCAGGCTGAAGGATGGATGAGGTGGGGCTGGCTTCACCCAAAGGCAGGTGATGGCTTCCTTCTCTGGAGCACAGAGAGCTGCAAGGATGGATGATCTCAGCACTGCCAACCAGACCACGGCGAGGAGTGGGCATTCCACTTGTCCCTCTGGCTTAGAAACCGTCATGGGGGCAGAGCAGGATGGGTACCCACGGTCAGGCTCGGTGCAGGCAGCACCAGCCATCCTCTGCCCATGGTCCTGGGGTAGGGCAGGGCTTGTGTGTCATCCTGGACTGCAGCTGGGGAGTGAAAACCCTCAGTCCTGGGGGCAGTGCTTACTTCAGCAGTTCCCGTTTCAGAGTCTCAGCCTCTCCCAGCCCCGTGCCCACCGGTACATCGCACCGCAGACACTACCAGGGCACTCCTCTCCCCTCCCTCACGGTCTCTTCTTGTGCCTGGGGACCCCCAGCAGGACACGGCCCCGCCTTTCCAGGCAGCTATCGACTGCCAAGCGCCTCACTGCCTTCAGCAGGAGCTGCTCTTCAAACGCCTTTGCCGCCGGCGCTGGGCAGGACATCGATCCGTCAGCCACCTTTCATGTGCTCACTGCACCCCTTTCCCGGCAGAGCTCCAGCCGAGCTGCTCCCTGCCCAAGAGACTGCTTTTTCCCAGTGCCCGTCATACTCACAGCCCCTCAGCCGCCATCCCTTGGCCCTGCTGCCGGCTGGTGCTACCCTCCTGCCTCAGTTTCCCCACCAGCAGAGCACAGAGCTCGGCGACTCTGCGGGCAGCACCACCTCAGCGCGAGGGCTGGGGGCGGCTCTGCCAGGTGCAGGGCACACCTGGATGGCCAAACCCGCTCCGCCAGGGGTAACAGGCTCAGTTTGTCCCCACGTCACCCTCGACACGCCCGCTGGGTGCCTCTGCTCTCACCTCACCGGGTCCTCACTCTGCCCCTCTGCGTCAGACCCCTCTGCTGCCGCCAGGGTCCCACCGGGGCACCCGCTCCGCCACAACCCCCCGTCGGTTTTCCCAGCTCGTCACGGTGCGAGGCGGAGGAGATGACATCCCTGCTCCTGCCAACACAAACACGGCGCCTTCCAAACACGCAGGGCTTGGCAAGCCCACGGCACGGCCATCGATCACCCAGCCCGCCGTGCTCCAGCCCACGACAGCCCCTCCGTGGGGCAGGGGACAAAGAGCAGCGGGTTGGGGGGGTCTCAGCAATCCCCCCTCACCTCTCCCAGCACTGCCAGCTGAAAGGTGGAGAATCCACATTCGTACCCTGCCTGGGGCTGGGGGCTTGCCCTGGGCTCCTCGCAGCCGCAGCGTGCTGGGCAATGTCCGGGGGTCGGTCCCCACCCCTTGGCACGCAGAGAGTGCCCCGGGCAGGGACAGCTCGTCCCTGGGGTGGCTGTGCCGAAGGGTGCCCTGCAGCTGCTGGCTTAGCCCCAGGCAGAAAGTTGGCCAGAGCCAGCTCTAGGCTCTTACAATAATAAACCACGCTCAGGCAAGCATTTGTCACTGGGCTGGAGCGGGAAAGGACCAGATATCCCAAACATCTGGGGGAGGGAGCGTGGGAGGCAGAGGGCAGTCAGGGAGGTCCTGGAGAGGCCGGAGAGGGTCTGTCCTCTCCACAGTGTCCTAAGATGGTGGCAGCAGAGCGTGGCATCACCACGTCAACCCTTCCAGAGGGCTCAGTTCAGCCTGGAGGGGCAAATCCTGCTCCTCCCTTGCATCCCATCGCCTGCAGCGGCTCCTGAGCTGGGACCCGCTGAGGCTGCCGTGCGAAGCTGGTGTCTCAGAGCTGTTGCGGGGGGGCAGCGGGCAGCTGGTGGGGGCTGGGGGAAGGAGGCTGTTCTCATGGCATTGCCAGGCTGAGCCGGACTGGAAGCGGAGCCTGTGGCACTGCTGTCTCGGTGCTCCGAGGTGTACGGCCCTCAGGAGCCGCCCTGGGGGAATCGCAGGGCCGCTGTGCCCTCCTGCCTCCTTGACTGGCCCACGTCTGCAGGGGACATCTGCAGCTGGAGCTCTCCCGGGGGTGGGGCACCCCCAGCATTGCTCCTACAGCGGGGTGGGAAGGGCTGTGATGGGTCAGGGGAGGTCCGGCCCCTCACCTCTCACCCCTGGTACCATCGCTGCCCTGCCGTACAGCTCCTCTCTTTCCCGATCCTGCATCCACCATTCCCTACAACCCCCTGCCTGCATTCCCCAGACCCTGCATCCCCTCGCCCTTCCCAGCCCCACTCCCAGCTCTCCTGCGCTGCGCACAGGGCGGGTGCCCGGGATGGTGCCAGGCTGCGGGCACCCCGGGCCCCTGGGTGACCATCCCCGCTGCCCAGCCGGCCCTGGGCTCCGCTCGGGGGTCCAGCCTGCGGCGGGCAGCGAGGGGCAGACGCGGCTTCCCGCTGCTGCGGGAACGAGGAGCGGGGCAGCAGAGGGTTAAGCGGCGTCTGGCGGCGGGAAGGGGACCGGGAGGAGGGGGGAGATGGAGGAGTTTGTTTAATAGCTGGAGACAAGCTATGCAGCTGTGCAGGTCGGACGGGCCCTGCAGCCCCCGGCCCCCGCCACCCCCTCCCCGGCCGTGCCCGGACAGGCAAGGCAGCAGGCAGGAAGGCGAAGCGGGCAGGAGGGCAGGCAGGCTGGCACGAAGCGGGCGGCTGGGGAGCCTCAGCAGGGTTATAAAAAGCAGGAATGCTTCCCCCAGAGCGGCGCACGGCAGGCGATGCCCGCCAGCCCGGCAGGGGATGGCGGCACCGCCCGGGAGGTGACACCGAGGGCGCCCGGGGTGCTGGGGGACGCTTTGGTACTGGGACGCGACCCAAAGGGCTGAGCAGGTCCTTGCGGGCTCTCTGGGGTGGGTGGCAGCGGGCTGGCCCCCAGGATGGCTCAGAGGGGAGCCGCCAAACCTGGTCCGGGCATCCCTGCGTTGCTCTGCCG
Source organism: Hirundo rustica (assembly GCF_015227805.2). Classification (NCBI taxonomy): domain Eukaryota; kingdom Metazoa; phylum Chordata; class Aves; order Passeriformes; family Hirundinidae; genus Hirundo; species Hirundo rustica. The sequence continues at coordinate 3,814,548 of NC_053461.1, read as the reverse complement.
CCAGCACCGCCCAGCTCCCTGCTGGCGTCATGGCACTCCCTGGGGACACCGCCATGGCGCTCGCTGGCATCCCCGGGCTGGGACAGGCGAGACAGGGACCCCCGGCCCTGGGGAGGAGGCGTGAGACGACAGGCAGGTGGGGGACAGATGGCCGGAGCACGAAGCTGGCACGGGCTGAGCCGAGGCATCCGAGAGCTGCCAGGGGCCTCTGGCACCGCCACGCAGCAGGGCCAGGAAGGAGAGGGGACGGGCTGGGAGTGGGGGGAATGGGCACAGAAACAGGGGTGAGGGCAAGGATAGGGATGAGAATGGAAATTGGGACGGGATAAGGGATGGGAATGGGAATGGCATTGGGGATGGGGATAGGAATGGGCATGGGAATGAGGACAGGGGTCATGGTGAGGACAGGAAAAGGGACAGAGATGGGAATGAGGGCGGGGATAGGGATGGGAATGGGGACAGGAAAAGTGACACATGAGAATGGGAACAGGTATAGGGATGGGAATGGGGTGGGGATGGAGATAGAGATGGAGATGGGCATGGAAACAGAGATGGGGTTGGGGATAGGAATTGGGACAGAAACAGGAATGAAGACAGGGATTGGTTGCTGGGTATGTACTCCATGCTTGGGGCAGGGGCTGAGAAGGCAAAAAGCAGCTTGCAGGAGCTGGAATAGGCAGGGAGTCACCCTCAACCATGGCATGGATGTGGCCACGTCAGCATTTCCCATCCCTGGTGTCGAGGGAAGAGCTCCTGGAGTGGGGAAGGGTCCAAGGGTCAATGCACGAACAGAGGATGCAGTGACCCACCCCTCAGAGAGGCTTGGAAGTGTAAAGAAGCTGGGGGCCAATTAACCTCACTGGCTAATTAGGACAGGAAGCCACAGGCTTAAACTGCAGCAGGGGAGAAGGAAGTTACAGGAAGGCTGATTTATAACTATGGGGACTTGGGAGAGTTAATGGCTCAGTTCTGGGTTAATGATACACCGGGAGGTCCAGGACCCTTTCCGTGCCAGCAAACCATGGATCATGGGGATGAGGGGATGGTGGGGACCCAGCTGCTCCTTTGTGGGTCTCCAGGACACCCACACCTGCTCTGGGGGCCAGGTCTCGGGACGGTGGCCCGGGGCAGGGCTGGGCGCTCCCTCTCCTGCCTGGCATCGCCCCAATGCAGGCAGGTAGAGGAGGGGGGCTGAGAGCAGCCTCCGGCTGTGGCTGCCCCACTTTGTTTCACTGCCAAATGTGTGTCACCACCCCCAGAACTGAAACCGGAGGCTGCACCGGAGCCCAGTGGCCCTGGAGTGCCGGGGGGCGGGGGGGAGGGTGGGCGGTGACCTGCCACCACCACGGCCTGATGTGCTGAGGCGCTGGCACAGGGGACAAGGTGCCCCAAAGCATCACCCAGCTCACCAGCTGTCAGGAGAGAAAGTGAGACTGGAAATTCAGGACAGCCTTTGTGTTTGGACCAGATCACGAGAGACTGGGGCTCCAAGGGGAAAATAAAACCTCTCCTTAGAAATTCTTTTATCCCAGGGAGCTCCCGCGTATCGTGTTTCGGGCCATTTATTTGTGCTGCTGACTGAGGCCATTGCTGCTGCCCTGCCGCACACGGAGTGGCTGGTGATGAGAATCCGGCGACAAACTCCTCATTTTTCAGGGGAAGACAGAGGAGATGTGTGAGGGTGGAGGACGGCGCCAGCTTATTTCTGTGGAGCCATCCCTGGAGAAAGAAGAGGCGGCAGGGGGCAGATCACAGTGGGGCTGGGAGCAGACACCCTCTCTGCCCCCTTCTCAAGCACCAGCAGTGCCCGGGTGACGAGGTGACCCTGCCTGGGTGGAAACCCTGCCCTACAAACTTTCCCCTCGTCCTGTGGGGTAATTAGGGGAATGGAGGGGCACTGGGACAGCGCAGGGATCTGTGCTCTGGGGAGGCATTTTTCCAGCAGCGATGTCTGCTTGTGGGTGGCTACTGCTCTCCATTCCCTGGTCCTTGCACCGGGATGCCTTGGCTCCCCCTGCCCTGCTCCTATCCAAGAAGCCTGGCTCAGAGGAAAAGATGGGTCTTAGACCAGGGCACCTTCTGCTCCAGCACCCATTGTTGCAGTTTTTCAGCATCCTTAATGCTTCATTACCCCATTTGGGATCAGGTAAGCAGAAGGAGAGGCTGCAAACATCTGGATGGGACCTCTGAGGCCAAGGGGGAAGATGCTGTTGGGACTGGCGGGCATGGAGCCAAGCAGGGGGTTGTACCCATATCTGGGTGAGGAGCCCCTGACAGAGGCCACCAGCTTGGCAGAAACAGAGCAGGGGAACTGAAACATGTGCCTGGCATTCGGGGGACTCCAAGGTGTCCCCCTGAGGCAGGAAGGACCAGAGCAGAGCTACGGAGCTCAGCTGCACAGCACCTACCAGCCATTGCCTTGGGTGTGCAGGGGGGACGGTGCTGGGCAGGGATCACCCCGTGCAGGGGGAGAATGGTCCCGGGAAGGGATACCCAGGAACCAGCAGATCCCGGATGCCGGGGCGCAGGTACCGAGCTGGGATCACCCGGGTGCCAACAGGCCCCCGGACCGCGGGATGCTGTGCAAGCAGAGCGGGCAGGGGTCACCTGCCCGCCCGGGGCTGAAGGCCGGGGGTCACCGCTGGGGGTACCCGGGCCGGGGCGGCAGAATGAGCAAGGTGGGGCCGGGGACAGCGCCCCGCTCCCAGCGTTCGGAGATGTCGCGTCTGGGAGACGGTTTCGTTTTCTCAGCGGAGCCGGAGCTCTCACAAAGCCGCCGACTCGCCGGAGCTCGGCTCCCCGCAGACCCCGCCGCCCCGGGCCGCCCCCCGCCGCGGCAGACAAAGAAGGGACGGCACTTATTTATCCGCCTCCTTCCCGGGACCGGCGGGAGGGCGGCGGGCCGCGGAGGTGCGGCGAGCCGGCGGCGGGGCACCGCCTGCGCCCCGCAACAAAGGGCCGGAGCGGGAGGTGAGCGGCGGGGGCGGCGCCAGGGCTCGAACCTGCGGCCCGGGGCGGCGGGAGCGTCCGGGGGCGTGTCCGTGCCAACGACGCCCCCCGCGGCGGGCCCGCAACGGGGCCCAGTGGGGGCCGGGCCCCGCCCGGTGCCCGCCCCGCCCCGCCCCGCCCGGCGCTCACGGGCCGGGGCCGCGGCTGCAGTCGCGGCCGAGAGATGGCGGGGGGCCGCGGGACCCCGGCGCGGCGCTGAGCCCCGCCGCCCTCCTCAGCGCCCGGCCGCCGCCGGGACCCCCGCGGAGGTAAGAGCGGCGGCGGGCGGCGGAGCGGATGCCCGGCGCGGGGGGCGCCCCGGGAAAAAACTTTCCGCCGCTCGGAACTCGCGCGTGTGGGTCCCCCGCGCCGCAACTTGCCGGTGGACCGGGGCAGGTGGGGCTTGGGTCGGTGCCCGGCGGTGCGGCGCCGGGACCCCGTCCCCGAGCTGGTGGCGGCGCGTAGTGCGTCGGGGAGCCCCGCTCCCCTCCTCGCGGCGGGGTTATGCCGAGGCGGGGGGGACCCCGCCGGTCCCCCTGCTCCCGGGAGCCGCGGCTGGGCAGGCGCGCCCCGGTCCCGCTCGGGGCGAGGGGACTGTCGCGGGGGACGGGGGCTGGTAGGGGGCTCCCGGGGCACGGGGCTTGCGGCGAGCGGGTGCCGGGGGACACACGCACGCCGGAGGACGCCCGGCACCCTGGAGCAGGCTGCCGGAGCCCTTCCCGGTGGGACGCCGGACCCCGATGCGACGCCGAGCCCCGGCAGGACCCCGCGCCCCGGCGGGCTGGGGCTGGGGCTGCGCGGAGGACGCCCGGGCGGGAGGCGCGGGGGACAGCCGGCGATCCCTGGGGACAGGCCGGGCGTACCAGAGCGCAAAGTTGTGCAAAGTTATTTCCCGGGTGCGCGGAGCCGCGCTGGACATTTTGCGTTATTGTATTTATGCTATGTTATTTTTCTTTCCCCCCCCTGTTTTTCCCCCCTTCCCACTGATGGCATCGCGCGCCGTGGCCGGAGGTGGGCCAGGCTCCCCTCCCGCTGCCTATCCTGCCTCTATTGCTTTTCCCTCCCAAAATGTTTCCTGCTCTCTCCCGAGGCCACGGGGAGCAGGCGTGCAGGCAGCCCTACCCCTGAGTCCCCCCGGGGTACTCCCGAGGCGTCCCCTCACCCTCTTTGGGGGTTCGTTCCCCAAAAGGAGCCCCTGTTCCAGACGAGAAAACCTTTACCTAATTGCTTGGGCTCGGCGGCGCTGGGCTGACCAGCCTGGGGAAGGGGGGATAAAGCCGAGTGGGATTTTGATCTTCCTGCGGCAGCACAAGCAATGGCCAAACTTTAATTGCTAAAAAACCCCTCCAAGCCCAGACAGCCCGGGGGCTGGAGGGCAGGAATGTGGCCGCTCTCCCCTGGAGTTCTCAGTTTCCCCGGAGCGCAGATGACCCTGGAAATGGAGATTTCCTGGCCAAGGTGCACTCTCGTGGCCCGTTTCCCGTTTTGCTTCCACGGAATTTGCCTTTCCCAGCCGGGTCTGGGTGCTCCCCACTCACCGCCGGCCCTTTCCCCTCTCCTCGCCCTGCGCTTGCTGCGCTCCCCTCCTCTCCCTCTTTTCCTTTGTTTGCCATCTCGCTCCCTGTCTCTGACGCGTACGCCGCTCCATCCAAATGCAATAGTAGGATTTGCCAGAATTATTTCCTAAAGCTGCCGGGGAGAGGGGGGAGGTTTGGATGGAGGGGGGGGGTTATTTAACTGCAACCAACTGGAGTTTTGGCTGGTGGAGGAATTGGGGGTGCCGGCTGTCCCGGCCTGGCGCTGATGGGAAAGGCAGAGCCTGGGAATGGGTGGGAGAAGGGGGAAGGCAGCCTGAAAAGGGGCCGAATACCAGTACAATGGAGCAGAGCTGGGTGTGCTCAGGGGCAGAGGAGCAAATTGAAATATTTACTGACCCCAAAGGCGAGAAGGAGAAAAAAAATTACGCAGCCCCAGGGAACAGCGGTGCCACCACACTCGGGGTCTTGCCCCGCTGCTGGTGACAGCGCTGCTGCCCTTGCCCTGCTTGGGGCTGGGGCTGGCGGCGTGGGTGCTGTGCACTGTGGGAGAGGCCAGCCAGACCACCCAGGTGGGGTGCGGGATTGCCCCCCTTGCAGCTCAGCATCTCTCTCTGGGGTGCCCCAAAGGGTTCCCAGCCGTCCGTCCAGTTTCTTTGGGTGTGCCCGTCCCCTCTGGGGCTGTGTGGCGGCAGCTGGCAGAGCCATGGAGGGCATGGCTTCACGGGGGTGTCACGGTGGGGACCCCTGTTCCCCCAGAGCGGACCCCCTTTGGCTGGGCTGGCTGGGCACTCCCCACGTGCCTGAGCCCCCCCGGACACCTTGGCACAGTGCATCCCACCCAGGCATGCAGCTCCCTGGGGACATGAGGGGCTTCCCATCGCGAGCCTCCTCCCAGATCCTGCCTGAAGTGTCCTGGAGACCCCCAGGAGGGTGCTGCCCCGGGAGAGGGGCCTGGCCCAGGGGATGGCACGTGCGGGAGGGGCAGTGGGGTGCGCGGGGGGCACTGTGCACCGTGCCGTGCCGGGGTGCGTGTGTGGCTTGCTGGAGGCAGCTTGGCGGACTCCGCTCAGTGCCGGAGCCCCAGGGAGTCCAGCTGCCTGGCACACAGGCAGGGCTTTTTTTCTTTCCCTCTTCTTTTTCTTCCTCTTTTATTTATGAAAAAAAAAAAAAAAATTTTTTTTTTTTTTTTTTTTTTTTTTTTTTTTTTTGTACGTTCTTGGAATAATGAAGTCCAGATTTCCTTCATGTTGGAAAGATTTGATCCCAGCTCTGCTTGCTGTGGCTTTGCTGGGGGCTGGGAGGAGAGGTGGGGAGGCAAGGGCTGGGCGTGGGACCCCTTTGGGTGCCGGGGCAAGGGGAGCCAGCCCAGTGGGGGGCTGGGGATGCTGCAGCTGAGGGAGGGTGTGAGGAGGGATGGAGGGACGCTCCTCACCTGGCCGAGGCTCGCCAGCCGAGGTGGAGGAGGGTGCTGCAGTGGCTCTCGCTGCGCTTGCCTCTCCCCGTGTGCTCACCGAGGAGGTGAGGCTGTGGCCCCCCGGTGTGTGCCCCCCGCCCCCCAGTCTGCGGAGCGGAGTTCAGCCTCGCGGGGCCGGCTTCCCGTCCTCCCCGGAGGACGATGGAGAGCGGGACGTGGGGCTTGTTCCCCTCAGGGGAGCGGTGGGTGCAGCGAACTGACGTCCCTCCCGCGTGTGCCCTCCTTGGCAGGCTCGGCTCCCCCAGACTCCCCTGGATCTCGGCGCCCAGGCGCGTGCCCACCATGCCCGTGGTCGGTGTCCTCCTCTGGGCCACCCTGCTGACTCTGGGCTGGCGGGCTGCCCATCCCAAGGACCACGGCTTCGCTACCCCCAGGGTCCAGCTCTCCTTCAAAGGTAAGAGCCTGGTTGTCGGAGGGGGGGGGGGCAGGGCGGGACCCCAAGATGGAGGAAACCATGGGCACCCCAGCACACGCCCCTTCTCCTCCTCCTCGCTCGGGGGGCAGCAGCAATCTGCACCCTCAGAAATCTCCGTGGGGATCCATATTCAGGTGTGGCTGAGCTCCCAGCACACGCAGTCTTGGGGGGGTTGGTAGCCTGCCTAGTCCCCCCCAGTACGCTTCCTGTCGTGGGTGGGTGGCTCCCTCCATCTGGCAAAGCTGGGTGCTGAGGTGCGGGAAGCCCCCCGGCAGCACCCCGATTCCAGACAGCAGCTTGACGCCGCCCCGACCCCCCCAGCTGGTATTAACGCCTGGGAGCTGGCAGGGAGCCGGGAGAGGCAGGAGGGGAGGGTGCTGGGTGGGGGGAAGGGGCTTAACCCTTTCGTATCGGGGCTGCTTAGCCCACCCAGGCACTCTAAGAGCTGGGGGGGCACCCCCGGATCAGCTTTGGGGGGTGCACAGTGGTGGAGGGGTTTGTCTTGAGCTCCTGTTCTGAGGTTGCTGAGCAGGGCAGGCTGGGGCCGATGAGGCAGGTCCCAGGGCTGCAAACCTCGAGAAGCAGAAAGGAAATTGTTCCTGCTGCGGGCTTGCCTGCTTGGGTGTGTGTCAGGAGGTGACAGACACGAGGAGTCTCACGTCTGCCTCCCCTCGGGGTCTGTGGGAGAGCTGAGGCTGTGCCGCCTGCGCCCCTCCTTCGCTGTCCCACTGCGCCTTTGCCCTCTGGTCACCTACCGGACCTGTGAGCCCGAGGATTGGTGGCAGAACTGATGGTGAGCACAGCAGAGCCAGGCAGGAGGGGCCGGGGGGCTGACAGCAAATGCAGTGAAGCAGCAATAGCCATGGGTGTTGCAGGCTGGTCTTGACAGAAAAAATGGCTGGTATGAAGAGTCTGGGGACAAGTCCAGGCTGGAAAGCAGTGAGCAAGTTCCTCCCTAGAGGCAGGCGCCACTTTCCTCTCCAAACAGCTTTTTTTGAGAGTTTTGGGGGCTGCTGGGGCACTTTAGTTGCTGCACAGATGCTTCCCCACCTTGGCCTAAAACACCTCTTCCTCACAGCTGTGGGGAGGGGAGGCTCCAGCAAAGTCCCAGCTGGACCTGGTACCCGCCGCTGTGGTGTGCTCCAGGAGCGAGATTAGCTCTGGATGAGCGTGGTGAAGCTTGCTGTGCCACGGGTCAGGGGCTGGGTTGGGGCTGGGTTTTTCTGGCCCCAGCTGGTTGGAGCAGTGGTCCCTGGCTGTGCTCAGGATCTCCAGTCCTGCTCCCTCCTGCTAGAGGTGGTCTGGCAGGGCTCCCCCTGCCCTTGCTGCCTAAAGGGGAGATGGGTGGTGGGAGAAGGGCTGATTTGCACTGGCACATGGAGAAGAAATGCCGGCGGTGTGCTGGATCCAAGCACACCGGGGTTGGGAAGGGGTGCCACCCGCCTCTTTCCTGCCTGTACTCCGACAAGGGCGGCAGCGGTGGAGATTTTTCCCAGGATCTTCCTCAAGGGCCAGCTGGGAGCCACACACCAAAACTGCTGGTGAGCAGCTTTCTGAGATCAGCATCTGCGTGCAGCCTCCCTCGAGCCATAGAATCACGAGATATTGCCATGATAGTGTGACACTGACACTGGCACTTTGTGACAGTGACACTTTGTGGGTGTCCAGCCCCTTCTCTTGCCTGGACAGGCAGGGATGTTGCCCAAATGCCCGGCCCCAAATCTCCCAGTGCAGCTGCGGACGGTGGGGTTGGGTGTGATGGCTCTGGCCCGGGGGCGTTGGTGTGATGAGTTTGGCTGGGCTCTGCTGTCAGGGATGGCTCTGGTGCCACAGGGGACCAGGTGGCCGCTCGTGCAGTCACAGCTTCTGGGGTTGGGGTGCGCGTCTCTACCAAAGCATCCCAATGCCAGGCTGGGATCAAGGTGGCCTTGTGGCCAGGGTGCTGGGGAAGGAGCCACCGTGTCCCCAAGTGTGTCCCCTGGCTCCTTGCCTGGGCGGCCGCGCTGCCTGGAGCCCTGCCAGCTGCGGGAGCGTCTCTGGGTTTGTTTGCCTTTGCTTGTTATCGTGCGCCAGAGGTTTGTTGCAGATCCCCGGGGCCTGCGTCATCCTCTACGGAGCCCCGGCGTCTCTGAGTGCATTAGAAGAAAAAAAAAGACATCTATGAAATGCTGACATGCTAGGAAAGGGGTGGGAACTGAGCTCCTGTGTCCCGGTGCAGGGTGATGGGCTGGGCAGGGTCAGTCCTCCCCCCATCCCGTCACCCCTGTGGTCTCTTTACGTGTGTCCTCCTCTCAAGGCTTTCCTGTCCGTGTGTCCGCAGGAGGAAGGTGACCAGCATGGAAAGAACAGTGCTGGGAGCGGCTCCGGCACAGCTCCCTTTTGCCAACAGCTCTTCCCAGATCTCAGCCCAGTGCTGGCCAGAAATAGGGTGGATATTTTTAATCATCTCTCTGCTAACAATTCACTCACTCCCCACACTACTGTACACATCCTGCAGCCCCCTCTGCTCTGGGCCTTCCTCCGGGCCTGGGGCTTGGGCACCAGAGAGGCTGGCCCGTTCCCCACGAGGATGCAGGAGGTGATGATGATGATGGTGATTCATCCCTCCGTGTCCTGCTCCCCGTCCAGCGTGGGAAAAGCACGGGGGAAGGAAGGGTGGGCTCTTGCCCCGCATCACGGCGGGAAGCCCTCGAGGTCAGGGCTCTCCGTGGAGCTTCCAAACAGGAGCCGCTCCCTGCAGCGAGGGGAACAACCCTGCTGGCACCTCTCGGAAAAGCTGTGGCTGAGGTCCAGCCAGGGGCAGCCCTGGCTGGGAGGGGCAGGGTGAGAGGCAGGGCAGTTCCTGTGGGGGAAAAAAATGACTTTAAAAAGAGTGAATTGAGCATGGAGTCTCCTCTGGGCTCTGCTGGCGGTCCCCTGTGTGGCCTTGCTCCTGCCTGCCTCGAGCCTCAGTTTCCCCTCCCACCACTGGCGTCTCTGCAGGTGGCCAGGAGATACCAGCACACTTGATCTGGGCCAGGGGGTGGCAGATGGCTGGAGGGGAGCCCGGACAGGGGACCACGTCCTGGGGGCCACCCAGGCGCCCTCCTAAGCTGCCGCAGCTGTGGGCACTGCTTGGCGACAGCAGGATGGGATAAACAGTGGGGTGCGAGCAGGGCCAAGGGCTTAGGGACAGCCAGTGCTGGGAATGTGCTGGGAACACTGGCGCTGTTGGTCCCCACCCTGGAGCGAATGCCCCGTGCTGCTCCTCAGACCCCGTAAAGGTCAGGGGGATGCCACAGTCCCCTTTCCCGTGCCCTAAGGGGCGGGGACATGGGGCTGAACCCTGTGACCCCTAAGAGGATTTCCTCGGCTGGGACAGTGGGGGGCTGCGGCAGGGCCACTCCACCCGCTGGGACCGGCTGCTGCTGCTGGGGCTGAGCTCCCTGGCTCCGGCTGCGAAGCTGCATAAGCTCCTTAAACCCTCCCCCGCCAAAAAAGCCCCGTGCAATTTCAGCCTCCCCAAGCCGATATCTAATAAGCTAGTTATCCCTTAAATTAACAGTGCTCCTTATGGAGCGGCGTGGCCCTTCCTGGGGTCCTGGCATAGGGCGTTCTCCCCACCCCAGTGCCGCTTGGGCACAGAGCAAAGGGCCTGCAGCAGTTTCCACCCGGCACCGTGCCCTCCCCTCAGGGGCTGCGGAAAGAAATAATGTGCAAACATTAAACAAAAAAAGCCCAAAGAGCAGTGGGTTGGGGCTCAGTACTTCGCCTTTTGGGGTGCTTAAAGTCTTTTTTTCTGAAGCCAAGCTCTTTCCTGAAGGGGATTTCATGCTGCTGGAGCAGCCCCTGACCCAGCCTGGTTCCCACTGCAGAGTGATGCTCGGTGGGGACAGGGTCCCCCCTGCCAGTGCTGCTCGTTGGGGAACATCCACACACCAGCGTTTGGGGCAGGCTGGCCCGGGGATGAATCAGCGGTTTCTGCTGAAAAAAAATGTGGGCTTTCTTTTTTTCCTTTTTTTTATTTTTTTTTTTTAATTGTTTTTTGGCTTGCGCCCAACCGGCCGGGCTGCGCTGGCTGCGGGGAGCACCCGCCCGGCACCTCTTTCATCCCGAGGGATTTGACCCGGGCGGCTGCAGCACCTGTCCTCTGCCGCGGGTGCCAGCACGGGGCGATGCTCCAGGGGGGCTGGAGATGATCGAGGGTGGAAGGCAGCAAGCGGGAGCAGGAATCATTTCATCTCCCAAGCCCCTTCGAGGCAGCTTCGGTTTCCTCCCACCTGTGAATCGGTTAAATGGGAAAAGAGTTTGGCTGGGGGCCACGGAAACTCTCTTATTATATGTAATTAGCTTAATTACATCATAAATAACCCATCAAGGGGTAGCGGAGTGACGCTCAAACAAATAAGCAATTCTGCTTTCATCGGACGACCCACCCAGCTCTTTGATCAGCCCCAATAACAACAAATGCTTTAACCACGAGCGGGGACACATCCAGCCCCCTATCCCTCTCCCGGCATTGCTCCCCATCCCTCCCCTCTGATGCGTACCCAAAAAGCTGCATCTCAAATTTCAAGCAGGGAAAAAAAAAAAAAAAATTGGTAGGGAACGTAATCAAAATTTGGGGCACGCTTCTAAATTTGTGGGATAAAACGCTGCAGGATGGTGATGGGATTTATCCCTGCTGTGCCAGGCTCCCTTGGGATCAGTGCTGGGCTTCTCCATCGGCATTTAAAGTGAATTCATTCTTCCCCATGCAAAGAAAGGGCTCCCGAAAGGCGCTGGCTCCGCCAGCGGCAGTGGGGGGGGGTAGGGGAGGCGGGAGTGCGGTTATTGAATATAAACACGCCGTGTAATTTACATGCTAATTATGTTGAATGCGCTACAAGCCCATAATTAGAATCTAATTAGGTGTGAGCGCCTGTAATTGGTTTTGGGGAATGCAGTGATGGTGCACCTGGGGAGGTGACCCGCTCGGGTCGTAATGGCCTTAACTCTTCATGCTGGTGCCCTGGTGATGTTGGGGGACGGGTCGGGAGAATTTTGGGGGGGGTGAGGTGAGTAGTCCCTCAGGGTGCTCGGTTTATCGAGAACCCCCAAAATCTCCCTTTTTGCTTTGGAGAGCAGCAGTGGTCCCCGTGCCAGTGGGTGATGGATAGGGACCGCTCACCCCTGCCTGGTGAGGGCCGGTGGTGACAGCCAGCGATGGTGGACAGCTGCTGGAGATGGGAACGCAGCCCGAAATCGGCATGGCAGGGGGACTTTGGCTTTGCAGAGCGTGCAGTGGGGCGGCGGTGCCGCGGGCAGAGCATCGCATCGCGCCCTGCTGCCAGCCCTCGGGCTCCTGGCCGCCGGCATCGCTGGAGGGCGCGGGGTAATTACAGCTCGGCGCCCAAGGACACGGAACGACTGCGGGCAGGAGAGCCCCGGGGGGCTCGCTGGGAGCTCCGCGGAATGCTGTGAGGGGATGGTCCCCAGGGAGGCCACCCTGGCTGTGATGCCGAGCCGCTCCTGGCTGCGGTGCTGGGCAATTAAAATAGGATTAGGCTCCCGGCCAGCCGGAGAAGCTCTGCCGGTGCCGGGATTGGCAATGGCGAAGCGGGAGGGAATCTGCTCGGGAATCGGCTCGTTGGGGCGCATCGGCTAATGAGACGGCTTCTCCAGCCCGGCCGAGGCCTCTGCCCCGCTGCATCCCCAGGGGCACCCCAAGGCTGCTGGGGGAGGGTTTGGGGACACTGTGACACTGGGGGATGAGGCAGCGCGATGGGGGTTTGGGAGGTCAGAGGTTGCGGCGGGGTCTTGCCCGTCCCGCCATCTCTTTGGAGAGGGCGTTACGGGGCAGCGGGTCCGTCACCGCGCTGCTCCGGGAGTGCCCCTCTGATCGCTGGGCCGTAGGGGGTTGAATGGAGCCCCCGGTGGGGACCAAGGCCCTTTGTGCTACTGGCCCTATCCCCTGCCAAGCCCTGGAGACGCCCATCCTAATGGTTGTGGGATATTTGGGGCTGTCACCATCCATCACCAAGGGTCCTGGCGTTCCAGAACCCCGGGGCTGTTGGTGCTGGCGTCCTCAGGCTGGGCAGGGACGGCAGATGAGGGGCTGTCCTGGCATGGGGGCTCCTGTGCAGTTTAATTGCCATCCCTGTCTCTGCCTGCTGCAGGTGTTTGTGTTCCTGAGTGGGAAACCTGGGCAGCTCCACCATTGGCAGCTGGGGACGAGCTCTTCTGCTCTGCCTGTGTCACTCGCTGCCAGAGCCACCCTGCCCTTTCCTGGCGCCCGAGCTCTGGTCCCCACCAACGCCAGCATCACACTGAGGGAGGCACCAGCACACACACAGTGTATGGGCCGGTGGGGCAGCTTCAGGACATAGGACAGGCAGGCCCCAGACCCCGTGTGCCATGGCACAGCCAGGGACCGCTCCCGAACAGCCTGGGGACGCCATGGGTGGCATGTGAGCCAGCACCAGCAACAGGGAGCATCTGGAGCCCAGATGGGCCAGGCAGGAGGAGGAGCCTGCTGTGGGTGTGTGGGTGAGTGGCTCCCTGGCCCCCCATCCTTGGCACTGTTCCACTGCACCTCTACCATGGCCCCTCTGCCTGCAGCCCCAAATTCCAGCCCCTGCACGTGCCCACCGTGCTCGTCCTGTCCGTCCAGCCCTGGTGGACAGGCAGGCCCCCAAGGCAGGGGAGGATCACGTCACATCCCATGACTCGGTTTCCCGCAGCCGGCTCCGATGGGTTCCTGCACTGTGTGTGCACCCTGGCCTCACTGCCACGGCTGAGCGGCTCCAGCGTCCGTGCAGGAGCCCCACTGCGGCACTGGGGAGCACCGCTGCCAGCCGTGGGACAGAGGGGCTGGGAAGGGACCCTGGGCGCACCTGTGGGACATTCCAGCGCCTTGTGCAGCCAGGAGGTCAGGGAGATCTTCAGGCACTTGGCCTCCCACCGGGAATGGAAGCTGGCTGCTGGAGCCCTGCCTGGTGCCGCATGGAAGCTGGTGTGATGCCTTCTGTGCTTCTTGACACTAACCTTTGGGACCCTGCTCCACTGCTCCCCAGGAAGGGGGGTCCTCAGAGCTGCTCCTGGTGCCTGCAAAGGGCACCTCTCGGCGTGGAGGTGAGGGTGCTCATTGGATCAGTGTATCATGGACGTGGCATCCGGTGGCTGTTGGTGGCATCCGAAGAGGATGACAATGCCGAAGGGTATGGCATCTAGGGCAGATGGCATCCCATGAGGGTGACAACCAACAGCTGAGGATGGCATCTGCTGGTTGTTTGTAGCATCCAAAGAGGGGTGCCACCTCTTAAAAGAGTGGCATCTCCAAAAGCGTTGGCTTCAGAGGCTGATGGCATCACGTGGAGGTGGCATCCAATGGCATCCTCAGAGAGCAGCACCTCTAAAAGGAACTATATGGGAAAGATGATGTCCCGTGGGGGTGGCATGTGATGGCTTGGAGTGGTATCCAAAGGGGTGGCACCCAGGGCAGATGTCATCCCACGGAGGTGGCATCTGATATTTGGGGGTGGTATCCAAAGGGGGTGTCACCTCCAAGGGGAGTGGCACCTCCAAAGAGTGGCATCTCCAAAGAACTGGTCTCCAGGGTAGATTGTGTCCTGTTGGGGCAGGGTGCTCTGTCTTACTCCTGCTCTGGTCCCTGCTGCGTGGTTCTTGGCACTGGCCCACATCATCTGCAGCACTTCTGCCTTCCATCTGGCTGCCTCATTGCACTTGTGAATATTCATGACCCTCATTATCCTCTTTCACTCCTTGCTCCCACACTTAGGCTAAAAATAACTTTCCAAGGGGGGGATGGGGTGTGCAGAGTGGGGGAGAGGCTCATCACCTCCCCTGGAGCTGGTTCCTTGGGGTCCCAGCTCTCCCATCCCAGGAGCCAGAGGCTTGGCTGGAAGGTGGGCTTACAGTGCAGGAGGGTGATGATGCTGGAAGTTTTAGGAGCTCTGGTCTCTAGGCTGGGGTGGCAGAGAGCCCCGGCCTCCTGCCCCATCTCAATGGCAATCTCCACTCCCTGCTGTGGGGTGCTGGATCTCCTGAGCCCAGGTTCTGATGATTTCTCTTCTGGACACTGTTGGTTGTCACAGCTGGCCGTGAGCGTCTCTGTCACTGTCCCTTGTCCTGCATAGAGGTGGCAGTATCATGGTGCTCATGGAGTGGAAAGCGGGCACCTCTTCTCATGGGGGTTCCTCCAGCTGGGCCCAGGCTTGGACTCAGGGATGACAGTGGCAAAGACAGGGGTCCCTGGAGTACTGACACCTTCCCCTTTCCCCCCGTAGAGCTGAAGGCGACAGGCACAGCACACTTTTTCAACTTCCTCCTCAACTCCAGTGACTACCGCATCCTGCTGAAGGACGAGGACCACGACCGCATGTATGTGGGCAGCAAGGACTACGTCCTCTCGCTGGACCTCCACGACATCAACCGCGAGCCCCTCATCGTAAGCTGCCAGCGCGGGGCACGGGGGGAGCAGGTGGAAGGGGGTAACTGGGCACTTTGGGGACCTTTTGGATGCCAGGCAAGAGCTGGATGGGCATAACTGGAGCTGGTGGGGAAAGTGGTGGGGCCAGGTGGGAGTCCCGGTCCTCCCTGGGTTGGTGTTTCCACAGATCCATTGGCCGGCGTCCCAGCAGAGGATCGAGGAGTGCATCCTGTCAGGCAAGAACAGCAATGTGAGTAACCGCTATGAGCCCTCTCCTGGTAGTGGAGTGGGCTGGTGTCTGGCACTGGAGGGGGATTCATGGAAAAACTACTCTGGAAAAGCTATCTCCTAGCATGTACAGCTATGTCGAGGTGGGCTGGCACTCCAGGGTGTTGCAGTGTGCCACCCATTCTGTTCCAGCCAGGTAGGTCCTGGAGAGCTTTCTGGGCAAGTGAGAGGGCAAGCTCCCTATGCTGCTTCCTACCAGCCAGAGCTGGGCCCTCCGGCTTGCCAGCTCGTGGCCCATGGCAGCCCCTGGTCCATGCTGTCCCATGCCATGTGCCGCCTGTTTCATCGCATGCCCGCACCAGCATGGCCCCACCGCAGCCCATAGCCCCCGTGCTTGGGCTGACACGTTCTCCTCTGCTTCCCAGGGAGAGTGCAGCAACTTCATCCGCCTGATCCAGCCCTGGAACCGGACACACCTCTACGTGTGTGGCACTGGCGCCTACAACCCCATCTGTGCCTTCGTCAACCGCGGGCGCAAAGCCCAGGTGAGGGGCGGGAGGGATGGGGTGCTGAGCTGCTGTCTGGCACCCTGGTGCTGGCACAGCCTCCGGGGGACTGCAGTGTGGGGTGGGTGCCTGGCTCAGCTCTGGGTGCTGGCTGCTGGGGGAGGTTGGGGCCTGCAGGCTGTGGGCAGGGGCAGGCTGGGGGTGACCATGGCTAACAGTGTTGTGCTGCTGAGCGGGGCCAAGCCGTCTCCACAGACCGAGGACTTCTCTTCACGCTGGAACTTGGCTGTACTCTGGTGGCAGCTTCCACACAACGTGCCCTCTCACCCTGCTGGCTGCCGCCACTGCTGGATCTCCACTGGGACGAGGGACACGGCAACCCAGCTTCCCATGTGCTGCCAGTCTGCTGGGCCCCTCACCGTAGATTCCAAGGATGCCAGCAACAGTGCCGCACAGGGAGAACCGTGCAGGGATTGTGCCATCGCATGTGACCGTGTCAGGAACGCCCCCGGATGGATGTCACCCAGCACCAAGGACCACAGCATGCGCTGAGAGGGGGGCATCAAAGCTTCATGCCGCCAGGCAGGATGTGTGGCAGACAGAGGAGAATTTTCAGGACAGCCTTGGGAGGGAGCCAGTCTCTGCAAGTAGCAGCATGAGTCTCCCAGGGGTCCCAAGGCCTGTGAGGTGTCTGTCCCCTCTACGCTGCAGTGACAGGTCCCAGGCTGTGTCTTCCTCTGAGGGTGGAGCGGGAGTCACCAGCTCAAACTGAGGGAGGATCGCGGCGCTGGATCTGAAGGACAAGCATCTGCCTCAGAGCCCCCACGCCTGGCATGGGCGCTGAGAGGGGTGGATGCTGCTCAGACCATTCCAAACTGGGATTGGATTGGGGCTGAACTGGGGAGCGGCAGCGTATGAGGAGAGCCTAGGGTGCTAGTGCAGTCGAGGTCAGCACTAGTTGTCCAGCAGAGCTAGAGTCAGTGTGGAAGTGTTCCAGTGACCCCATGGTGCTAGTAGCTTTGGTGTTCAGGCATTGCTCATCAACGCAGGAGGAACAAGGGGGCAGGTGCCATTTGTGAGCTCCCAGGTGTGAGCCCAGCCTGGCTGGCTGTGGGCAGCCATCTCTCCACTCCCTCTCATACCCCATGCTAGGGCACCCCAGTTCCGTGGGAGGAGAGCAGGATCCAACCTGGAGAAGCTCCTGCTGGAGGCCAGCCCAGCCTGGAGCATCGAGGAGCCCAGGGGGACAGCAGTGCTGCTGCTCAGTGGGCATCCATCACCCCAGCTCTTGGGGTCCCCTGCTCACCCCTGCCCTGGGGGGTCCTTCCCCTGCTGGCGCTAACTCTCTGCCCTGCTCCTTTTCCCCAGGGGTTTCCGCCGAGCCAGCCGGGAGGCCGGGAAAGCAGATCCACCGACAGCCCCCTCAGCCCGAGACCAGCACAAAGCAAGGTGGGAACCGGTCTGGGAGCCCGCCGCAGCCGTGCCCACCTGTCCGCAGGGGCACACCAGAGCCGCGGGCTCCTTCATCCCACTGGCATGCTTCCGACCCCTGGGCCGGGCCCCGTGCCGTGGGCGCCCCCGCCATCCCCTTCCCTCCCAGCACAGCGTCTCCCGGCCACCGGCCTGGCGTCGGCTTTCCTTCTCTCACTAACTCCTTCCTCCTAGTCCATGTAGGATCCCCCCCGTGGGGGACACTGTCAGGGAGGGTGGCTCTTCACCCACCGTGACTTTGCCTGACTCCGGGCTTGCTGCGTCCCTTGGAAGCGGGGCCGTGTGTCGGCAGAGCCGCAGGGCTTGGGATGGTTCAGGGGAGGATGCCGAAGTGATGTGGAGAAGAGGTGTTTGGGTAGGGCCTACGGAAGCATGACTTAGAAGCTGCTTCACCTTGCCCCGAGAGGGGCTTGTGTCATCCTGGCAGGAAGTGCACTCAGGGAGGTGACAGTATCCCCGGCTTCTGGGCACACCCCAGTGCGCAGCCCACCCTGACAGTGTCGCCCCAGAGCCTCTCCCCTCCAGACTAACATGGGTCAGTGCATGGGCTGGGCAGCATGGGCGACATGGGCACCCCAGTGCGGCCTGGGGCTCCCCCAGCTCCTCGGGTGGTTGGGGACCAAGGGTGATGCTTGGCAGCAAGCATCTCCCCCACTGCGGGCAGCTCCTGCTGCCAATTCCCCAGTGCCAGCTGGGAAAATGCCATTGCCATTTTAGCCTCCTCAGGTCACCCCAGTTCCTCTCTCCCTGCTGGGGAGAGGGTGTGTGTCCTAGCAGGAGCTCCCTGGGGGCTGCCAGCGCGTGGTTCCCGGCAGCCCTGGTGCGTTTCAAGGTGCGTCAGGCGATCAGCAGTACCAGCACCACCATGGCTCCTCTGTTGCCTGACCAGGAGGGTGAGATGATGGAGCCAGTGCCAGGACTATGCTGGAGAGAGAGAGAGAGGTTGTCCATGTGAGGCCTTTGCCCACCTCAGGAGTGGGGCCAGCATTGGGCAGAGGTGTTTGTGATGGTGATGGTGGCGATGGTGGCGCAGACTGGGCAGAGCAGTGATGTGGATGGTGAAACCTGCCCATCTCTGGGCTTGGGTGCCCCAGGAGGAGCTGGTGTGAGCAAAGCCTCCAGTGAGAGATGTCCACAGTGAGATCCCAGCCCCGCACCCCCTCTTGTTCTTCCCAGAGCCAGGGCTCCACCAGGACCCTGCTGGCCTCTCAATGGAGGGTGGCTGTTGCCATGTCCATCACCCATGTGCCAAAGCCAGGGCACAGGGCCAGTGGGCGTCTGCCCGGTTTGGTTGCTTAAGGTCTCCCTGATGCCCAGGCTCCCCATGGATGCTCTGTGCTGCTGCTTTGTCTCAGCTGAAGGTGGTCCCTATGCCAGGGTGAGGAGTGACCTGGCTGGGCCAGCCTGTCCCTGTGTGCCCCCAGCCAGCACTGGCAGGGGAATTTGAATGTGCCTCCAGAGGCAGCGTGGGTCTCGCTCCTGGCTGGGAACATGTGATGGTGGCAGGAACGGCCATGGGGAAGGCAGAAGTGATAGTGGGGAGACATCCCTCAGAGCAGACACAGCATCTCACTGTGTGAAGAAAAGCACTGGAAAATGGCCCCTGATGAGAAGAGCACAGTGGGTCCAGCAGCCGAGCTGTGCCGAGCTGTGCCGAGCTGTGCCGAGCTGTGCCGAGGGCCAAACCCTGCCTGCTGAAGCTGCTGGAACTGTGTGACCTTGCTGGGCAAGCGGCAATGTGCAGCACAACCAGCTGGATTGGAGAGACAGTCAGAGGGGATTTTTTCCTGGACCTGGGGCATGGATGCCCCACTTCAGCCTGATGACTCAGCCAAGTGTCCAGTTGGTGGAGGGCATGGAGAAGCACCCAGCATCTTTGGAAGAGCCGCTCACAGGAGTTTCAGCTTCTCGGGAGACCTGCAGACAGACCCCTTGTGTGGTCCATCCACATCTGTCCTCGCTGCTGTACCATCCTGGAGGAGTCTGCCTCTCCTGGTGGGCTTTGGGAGCTGTCACCTGAATGGAGGGGTGAAAGTCTAACCAGCTGCTCTATTTACCTCCTTCTCCAGGATTATATCTTCTACCTGGAGCCAGACAAGCTGGAGTCGGGCAAGGGGAAGTGTTCCTACGACCCCAAAGTAGACACCGTCTCTGCATTAATAAGTGAGTCCTGTGGCTCCCTGGTGCCAGTGCTTCCTGTGCTGGGCAGAGGGAATATGCAGGTGGGATGGAACAACTGCTCCCACCAGGAGCAGGGTTCCTGCTCCGCCGCCCCTGCTGGCTTCAGCTGGCCAGGCACCTGGCCCAGCAGAGGTGTGGATCGTGGTTACAGACCAGTGCCAACTTCCAGAACTCTGGAACGGTCGCAGGCAGTGGCTCTTGGTTGCCTGATGGCTACCGGCCAGGTCTGGGGCTGGCAGTTGAAGGTGGGTGGATGGGATGAGGTGGGGATTCCTGGATGACCTCTGCCCTCTGCAGATGAAGAGCTTTATGCTGGCGTCTACATCGACTTCATGGGCACGGACGCAGCCATCTTCCGCACCATGGGCAAGCAGACAGCCATGAGGACAGACCAGTACAATTCCCGCTGGCTCAATGGTGAGTGCAGGGGTCACTGGCCCAGGTGCCCTGGGGACCTCATGGCTCCAGCCCTAGGGATGAGACCTGTCATGTGGTACTTCATCCTTCTGCCGGAGCAGAGACAGCAGCCAGCAGGTGGATGGCTGGATGGGTGGGTGGATGGATGGATGGATGGATGGATGGATGGATGGATGGATGGATGGTTGACAGCTGACAGACAGGTGAATGGATGGACAGAAAATGTATGGGTGGATGATGGATGGATTGATGATGGATGGATGAATTGATGATGGATGGATGGATGGATGGATGGATGGATGGATGGATGGATGATGGATGGATGGATGGATGGATGGATGGATGTGAAGGCACAAGAGCAGGGATAGCTGTGTGGGGCAGTGACAAACATGCCTGGAGCTTTGCTGGACGGTGGGAGCAGACTGGTGAGAGATGGGGCTGGCTCTGCTGGTGTCAGTGCGTGGGTTTCTGCAGCGCTGAGATGTCAACCGTGTCGCCTGCAGTCGGTGACCCCGAACGTTCATTCTGCCCCCCTCAGAGCACCCCTGCCTGCGGGGCAGCAGCTGAGTAAACAGAGTAGAGCAGATGGGAGGATCCTGCCGGGCCAGGGAGCCAGCGGGGTGGTAACCCGAAGAGGGGGAGCTGTCAGCGCAGGCTGGGCACCGGCTGATGGATTGCAGGGAGAAGCTTCCTGAGAAGCTTCCATGCTGTGTGGTTCCTTCCTGGGGGGAAGAGTGGTTCCCACCACCTTGCTTGTAGAGCTGGTGTGTCTCTTCAATCTGTGGACCTCCGGAATGCTCCCAGGGACCCCAGGGATGCCTCAGGCCTCCCCTGGTGCACTGGAGATCTCAAGAGACACCCAGTTCCTCAGATGTAGCTCTCAGTCTGTGACCACAGCAGAGCTTTTCCTGGAGTGGGGTGCTGCTGCAGCAGAGGGGGGCTCAGCATCCTGCTGTGCCATGGAGCAGGGATGCCACTGGGCTGACGGTGCCGTGCTGTGCCATTCCAGACCCAGCCTTCGTCCGTGCCCAGCTCATCCCTGACAGCAGCGAGAGGAATGATGACAAGCTCTACTTCTTCTTCCGAGAGAAGTCGGCTGATGCCCCGCTGAGTCCTGGGGTCTATTCCCGCATCGGGCGCATCTGCCTGGTAGGTGTAGCAGAGGACAGGCAGGGAAGTGAGCGGGGGGGCAGGCACGGCTGAGCAAAGGGGTCTCACTGTTGCAGAACGACGACGGGGGCCACTGCTGCCTTGTGAACAAGTGGAGCACCTTCCTGAAGGCCCGGCTCGTCTGCTCTGTGCCGGGACCCGATGGAATTGAAACGCACTTCGATGAGCTCCGTGAGTGTGAGAGGAAAGGGATGGGAGCCTTCTCTACCCCTGGAGGCTTGGGGGGCACCCTGGGCAGAGCTGGGGACACCCTTGCCACCCCCTGCCTCTTGCTCTTCCATGGGTAACTGCTCTGCCTGTACCCTGGCGTTCCTGCCCACCTTCCCTATGGTGACGCCTCCATCTTTCTGTCCCAAGAGGACGTCTTCATCCAGCAGACTCAGGACACCAAGAACCCTGTTATCTACGCTGTGTTCTCTGCTTCGGGGTGAGTGCTGACCCTCCTGGCACAGTGCAGGAGAGGAGGGGCTCTCAGCTGGGTGGGTGTCCTGGCAATGCCGTGACAAAGGGTGGCAGCAGGTCCTTCCCCCCAGGTCGGTCTTCAAAGGCTCTGCCGTGTGTGTCTACTCGATGGCCGACATCCGCATGGTCTTCAACGGGCCCTTTGCCCACAAGGAGGGACCCAACTACCAGTGGATGCCCTACACAGGAAAAATGCCCTACCCCCGTCCAGGCACTGTAAGTACCCCCGGGACAGCACGGGGAGGTGAGCCAGAGCCTGCTGGGCAGCCGGCACCCTCAGACCTGCGCTCGGGTACCGACTCACCGAGCACCGGTGATGTTTGTGCCACAGTGCCCTGGGGGGACCTTCACCCCGTCCATGAAGTCGACCAAGGACTACCCCGACGAAGTGATCAACTTCATGCGCGCGCACCCGCTGATGTACCACGCCGTGTACCCCACGCACCGCCAGCCGCTGGTGGTCCGCACCAACGTCAACTACCGCTTCACCACCGTGGCCGTGGACCAGGTGGACGCAGCAGACGGGCGCTATGAGGTGCTTTTCCTGGGCACAGGTACCCACGCCGCGCACCGCGGGGAACGCAGCATGCTCCGGCGCGGCCCCGGAGGGCACGGGCACCACCAGGGCTGGCCAGAGCACGGTGCCCTCCACCGCTAGAGCGGGGTGAGGGGCTGAGGCTGCCCCCCCCGAGATCCCTGCCCCTCCTCAAGGCTCCAGGCTGTTCTTTCCCTGTCCCGATGCCATCCCGCTGACCCTAGCGTCCTGCCTGATCCTTCCCTTAGCCCAGCTTCTGTCCCTGAAGCCAGTGATCCAGCATGATACTTCCCATCCTAGGGATTCTACCATGCAGCCTGGTCCTCCCCCTGTCCTGGTGCCTGTTCCGGGGGCCTCATCATCCCGCCATATCCTTTCCTGACCCTAGCACTCATCCAGTGTGCTTCCCATGCCAGGCCCGTCATCATCCAGGCTTGTGCCTTTCCTGCCCAGTTGCCCACCCCAGAGGCACTGGCATCCAGCTCTGTCCTTCCCAGATCTCAGTGCCCATCCTGGGGGCACTGTCATCCAGGCCAGTGCTTCCTCTGCTTTTAATGTGCATCCCAGAGCCCCCATGATCCATCCTGGTCCTTCTCTTGCCCTGGTGCATGTCCCCATGCTGCTCTGGGCACTCTCTGGCACTCTGGTGGCACTCTCTAGACACAAGTGAGCTCACACCTGAGCTGGCACACCCCACCCCAGACACAGCTACCTGCCACAGAAGGAGAGAGATGGGGGTGGGAATGGGCGATCCTTCCTTCCCACAGCCCCAGCTGGGTGCCCCCTCGCAGACAGGGAGGGCATGGGTGCCCGGGGGTAACACTGAGCACCTGGGCACCATGGTGTCTTGCAGATCGGGGCACCGTGCAGAAGGTCATTGTCCTTCCCCGGGATGACATGGAGACAGAGGAGCTCATGCTGGAGGAGATTGAAGTGTTCAAGGTAAAGGCTGGCACGTCCTCCACCCGCTGCTGAGTGTTCTTGACCCAGCCCACCAACCCTTTGGGAGAGCTGCCAATCTCTTGGGACACCAGCCACCTCTTGGCCAGCTCTGGAGGGACTCCAGGCTTTGGTCCTCCTGCCTGCTGCCCACTCCCATCTCCTCCTTCCTGCTCTGCCTGCTCCAGCTGCCTGTGGGGGGGTCTGGGATGCCCACCCCAGGGCTGCAGCATCAGTCCAAGCAGTTATCCCTCCATCTTCTTCATTCCTGCTCTTGTCCAGGTGCCAGCACCCATCAAGACGATGACCATCTCCTCCAAGAGGGTGAGTCATAGCACATGGCGGGGGACTGGGTGGGCAGATCCCATCCCGGGCCCAGCTGTGGCATTGCCCAGTGTCACCACAGCACCGGAACAGGAGGTTCACAGGGGCCCTAATGCGGTGGGGATGAGGTAGTATCTCACCCTGTCCTCTTTGTCCCCAACAGCAACAGCTGTATGTGTCCTCGGCCGTAGGCGTGACGCACCTGGCCCTGCACCGCTGTGACGTGTACGGGGAAGCCTGTGCTGACTGCTGCCTCGCCCGGGACCCCTACTGTGCCTGGGATGGCAGCGCCTGCACCCGCTACTCCGCCTCCTCCAAGAGGTGCAGGGTGGGGCAGGGAGAGGGGCAGGGAGGGAGGGACCCCCCCAGCCACAGGCTCCCCCTCTCACCCTTCACTTCCCCACAGGCGGAGCCGGCGGCAGGACGTGCGGCACGGCAACCCCATCCGGCAGTGCCGTGGCTACAACTCCAATGGTGAGTGGGGTCCGGGGTCAAGGGCCTCGCAGCGTGGGGCAGCTGGCAGGGGAGGCCGAGGGCACGGGGCTGGAGTTGGGAACACGGGGATTCCTTGGTGGGTTGATGGTTTTGTGCGTGGAGATACGGGAAGATACGTGAATGGGTGGGTGGATCCACAGTTGTACTGGGGAGGAATTTGAACGTAGGTGAGTGGACGCATTGGGGATGAGAACAAGCACAGATGAATGGGTTGGTTCATGGATGGGTGAATGGGATGGATGGATGGATGGATGGATGGATGGATGGATGGATGGATGGATACACTGGGGAGTAGGACGAACATGGATGGATAGGTGGATACACTGGGGATGGAAGATGGATGGATAGTGATGTTGGAGAGGAGATTGAACAGATTTGAATGGGTGGATAGAGGGATAAATGCATGGGAGGATGGATGGATGGATGGATGAATGAATGGACACCCACCCTTGGAGACAGAGCGGGCAGGGGAGAAGTGCAGTGGGGCGGGGGTGACCTGGCTGCCCGTGGCCACCCTGCAGCTAACAAGAACACTGTGGAGGCCGTGCAGTACGGGGTGGAGGGCAGCACAGCCTTCCTGGAGTGCCAGCCCCGCTCGCCCCAGGCCAGCATCAAGTGGCTGCTGCAGAAGGACAACAGCGACCGGCGGAAAGAGGTAGGGCAGGGCAGCGCTCCGGGGGTGCCGGGGGTGCCGGGCGCCAGCCGGCTGAGCCGTGCCCCCTCTCCCCCACAGCTGCGGGTGGAGGGCCGGGTGCTGCGCACGGAGCAGGGCTTGCTGCTGCGCGCCCTGCAGCTCAGCGACAGCGGCCTCTACTCCTGCACCGCCACCGAGAACAACTTCAAGCACACGGTGACCAAGGTGCAGCTCCGCGTCCTCAGCAGCCGCGCCGTTCACGCTGTGCTGGTCCAGGCGGAGACCCCCCCTGGCCTGCCGGGTGCCCCCACTCCCCGCTACCAGGACCTGCTGCAGCTCCTCACCCAGCCCGAAATGGGACTCCTGGACCAGTACTGCCAGGGCTACTGGCGGCACACGGCCGCCAGCCCCCCGCAGCCGCTG
Source organism: Hirundo rustica (assembly GCF_015227805.2). Taxonomy (NCBI): domain Eukaryota; kingdom Metazoa; phylum Chordata; class Aves; order Passeriformes; family Hirundinidae; genus Hirundo; species Hirundo rustica. The sequence continues at coordinate 3,789,918 of NC_053461.1, read as the reverse complement.
GCCGGCCTCAAAGCCAAGGAGCAGCAGGACCAGAAGAAGCCTCGGAACCGCCGGAATCACCAGCCAGAGACCTATGGGCATACATGAAACCATCATCAGGGACTTTGCTAGCACAGTGGTCTATTTTTCCCCCCTTTTAATATTAAAAATATCTATAAATAAATATATATATATATACACATCCACGCACACACGCACGCAGACACACGCGCTCCCCCCTCCCACGGGAGGTGGCACTTATTTGTAGGCTGTGCACAGTCTCTGGGGTGGTGCTACCCCCACCTCCCAGCCCAGGGAGGGGCAGGGACCCCTGGGGTGGGGCGGGGACCCCTGAGATGGCTGCAGCCACCATCGCTCTCTTCCCCCCTGCCAAGGACAGCCAGATCCTGTTGTGCAGAGACCACGGGTCACCACAGCCGCTCTCGCACACAGCTGGGGCAGGGCGCGGTGCTGGGGGATGGATGTCCTGGTGTGGGAGGGGATGATGCCCTGGGGAGGGCCGGGAGGGGAGGTAGTGCCCGACGAGGTCTGCCCACTGCAAACTGGGTGTGGCCGTCATAGCTTCGAGCCTCAGTTTCCCCACAGGGTTGTAGAGGCGTAAGTGCTTTCTGTGGGGAAGCTGTAGACCACCAGGCAAGCTGGGGAGGAGGGGTGAGGGTACACGGCTCTGTCTCCTCTCTGGGGGCTTGGCAGGCGTGAGATGCGACCTCAAGGTAGGACCGAGGTGTTCAGGCCATAGTGGGGGCTTGGCCCCAGGCTCTCTGGATGGAGAAGGGAAGAATAAGGGGCCATGCTGGTGTAAAATGTCAAGCGGCTGCTGGTGACGGTGGCACCCAGAGGTGTCTGGGGCGAGCAGTCCATCAGCCACCCTCTTGGAGCAGCCCGACCAGTGCGTGTGGAGGGTTGTAAATAGTTGTACATGGGAAACACAGGGGTGACCAGGACAGAGTGAGTGCCACCTGCTGCAGCTAGGGGCACTCCCAAATAAACACTGGCTTTGGGACAGACGCGGGAGCCTGCGTGTGCTCTGTAGGGGCAGACCTGGCCCCCACCGCGTAATCCCCCGAGCCCTGCCAGGGCTCAGAGGGCTGCCCCGGGGGAGCGCTGGGTCACGGGTGCTGCAGGGCAGGACAGGGGGCATGGGGAGGTGGCAGCGGTGGGTGGTACTGCTGGGTGTTGGGGTACGCTGGGCTGGTGGCTGGCACCAGCACCGGGTGCTGCTGAAGGCACTGGGAGCACTCGGACTCACTACTGGGGACACTGAGGAAAGTTCTGGAGCACCAGGATATGGTACTGGGAGCTGGTCCTTGGTGGTACTGGGGGCATGGAGCAGGGGAGAACCTTTACAGAGGGCACTGAGGGTGGTAGTGGATGACGCTGGGAGCACTTTGGTTAATACAGGGGTGGTACCAAACTCCTCTGAGTAGTTGCAGGGAGCACTGGGGTCAGTGCTAAAAGGTCCTGAGCTGTATCAGAGGTAGTACTGGGCACACTGGAGGTTGGTACGGGGCGGTACTGGCAGAACTGGGAGAAGTACTGAGGCATTAGGGTTTGGTAGCAGGAGCTGGTGCTTGGTGGTACTGGGAGCAGTGGTAGGGAAGTGGTAATGGTTCTGTAGGGATGGCTGGGGCTTGTAATGGGCAATACTGGGCTGTGACAGGGCACGCTGTTCAGTTTTGGGGTAATGGAGGTGGTACTGGGCTCCTCTGGGCAGTCTTGAGAGGCACTGGTGTGAGTACTGGGTACACTGGTCTGTACTGTGAGCACTGGTCTCTACTGTGAGCACTGGTCTCTACTGAGGGTGTTGGCCTGTAGTGGGAGCTCTGGTCTGTACTGGGAGCACTGATCTGTACTGGGGGCACTGGTCTATACTGGGGTCACTGGTCTGTACTGGGAGCACTGATCTGTACTGGGAGCTCTGGTCTGTACTGGGAGCACTGATCTGTACTGGGAGCTGCACTGGTCTGTACTGGGGGCACTGGTCGGTACTGGGAGCTGCACTGGTCTGTACGGGGAGCTGCGCTGGTCTGTACTAGGAGCACTGGTCTGTACTGGGAGCTCTGGTCTGTACTGGGAGCACTGGTCTGTACTGGGAGCACTGGTCTGTACTGGGAGCCCTGGCCTGTACTGGGAGCTCTGGTCTGTACTGGGAGCCCTGGCCTGTACTGGGAGCCCTGGTCTGTACTGGGAGCACTGTTCTGTACTGGGAGCTCTGGTCTGTACAGGGAGCTCTGGTCTGTACTGGGAGCTCTGGCCTGTACTAGGAGCACTGTTCTGTACTGGGAGCACTGTTCTGTACTGGGAGCACTGGTCTGTACTGGGAGCTCTGGTCTGTACTGGGAGCCCTGGTCTGTACTGGGAGCTCTGGTCTGTACGGGGAGCTGCAATGGTCTATACTGGGGTCACTGGTCTGTACTGGGAGCACTGGTCTGTACTGGGAGCACTGTTCTGTACTGGGAGCCCTGGTCTGTACTGGGAGCCCTGGCCTGTACTGGGAGCACTGTTCTGTACTGGGAGCTCTGGTCTGTACTGGGAGCCCTGGCCTGTACTGGGAGCACTGGTCTGTACTGGGAGCCCTGGCCTGTACTAGGAGCACTGGTCTGTACTGGGAGCACTGGTCTGTACTGGGAGCTCTGGTCTGTACTAGGAGCACTGGTCTGTACTGGGAGCACTGGTCTGTACTGGGAGCCCTGGCCTGTACTGGGAGCACTGGTCTGTACTGGGAGCCCTGGCCTGTACTGGGAGCACTGGTCTGTACTGGGAGCTGCGCCGGGCGCTTCCGCCCTCTGGCGGCCGAGCGGAGCGCTGCAGGAGAGCCGCGGTGCGGGAGGGGGAGCGCTGGGGACAAAAGGGGGACACAGGGCACTGGGCTGAACTGGGGTCACTGGGATCGCTGGGGCACTCCTGGCAAGGCCTGGAGTCACCGGAGGTGGGGGACGCTGAGGAGTTACTGCAGTGTTCCTTGGGATGCTCCGTTTTGCTGCGGTGGCCACGGTGGCAGTGGGGGGCACTGGGGGCGTAGGAGGGGGACACTGGGAAGGCAAACTGAGGGACAGAGACATTGTGGGGGGCTCACTGCTCTTGGGGTGGCGACAAAGAGGTGGCACTGCAGTGCCCATGGACGCTGGGCAGGGATTTTTTTGACTGAGGGGACATGGTCCCCGCACAGGAACTGGAATTGCTTGGGAACACTGGGATTCCTCCTGTAGTCACTTTGGAACCCTGTGGAGAGCATGCGGGTATCCCTGAGGACATTGTGCAGGTGTTGCTGCAGAGCCTGAGGACGCTGTGGAGGTGACACGGAGCTGGCCTGGTGGGACGGGGAGTGTACCCGAGGGTGGCTGGGCACGCTAAGTGCAGCCAGGGAGCATGGGGACAATTAGCGGAAGGTTCTAGAAGGGTCCGTGGGGACACAGGGTGTGGTGACTGAGGCTGACATTCTACCACTGTGGGGAGTGCCCGTGGGGACACTGGCATGGCTCACTGGGGTGGGGCAGTGGGCACTGGGAGCAGAGGTTATGACCAGGTGAGATGGGGACAATGGGGACATTTTCTCCCACTGTAAGCAGATCCCAGCAGACACACCATCCCACCCCCAAATTCCAAACCCCTGGGGTCCACAGCAGAGCCGGGCATGGGTAGGGGTCCCTCTTCCCCCAGGGTGGCTGGGTACTGCCCAAGCCCCACGGCGGAGGCAAAACTGGGGGTGTGCAGGGCACCCCCCCCGGCAGAAGTGCTGACAGCGGGAACCACGGGATTGCTGAGCTCAGCCCGCGGCAGATTGAAGGGGGTTTATCGGGGGGGCACAGCTTAAGGCCCGGGTGCTGAGCGCAGCCCCCCGGCAGGCAGCCTCCCGGAGCCTCGGCACCGTCCTTGCCGCACTCCGGGTGGACGGCGGCGGCGGCGGCGGGCACCGGGAGCGAGCGCTGGAGGCGGCGGGAAGCTGGAGCTCGTTGCCCATCTTGGTGCTGACCTCCAAGGAGCGGGTGGTGAACCGCAGGGCTGCGGGGCTGAGGATGGGAGCCGGGGCCAGCGCTGAGGAGAAGCATTCCCGAGAGCTGGAGAAGAAGCTCAAGGAAGACGCTGAGAAGGATGCCAGGACCGTCAAGCTGCTGCTGCTGGGTAAGGGGGAGACAATACCCTGGGGGACATACACATGTAGCCATCCTTTGTGCATCTCACCCTAACTGCCCACCCAACGCTCCCCTGAAACCTACCAGTGCCCCTCAATCCAACCAGCACCCCTCGACCCAACCAACACTCCTCAACCCAACCAACACTCCTTAATCCAACCAGCACCCTTCAACCCAACCAGCACCTCTCAACCCAACCAACACTCCTCAACCCAACCAACACTCCTTTATCCAACCAGCACCCTTCAACCCAACCAGCACCTCTCAACCCAACCAACACTCCTCAACCCAACCAGCATTCCTTTATCCAACCAGCACCCCTCGACTCAACCAGCACCCCTCAACGCAACCAGCACACTCCACAGCTGCTCCCAAACCCAACCAGCCAATCCAACATTCTCCTGGCCCCCAGACAGACCCCCAAGCCCAAGGAGCCCACCCTCACCATTGATTCAACGTTCTACTGACTCACCCAGGACCCTTAAATCCAAGCAACCCACTCCAACATCACCGCCATTCCCAGCAGCCCTAAACCAAATCTCCCCATCTCAGGAGCCCACCCAATGTTTCCCTGATGCCTCCAGCACCTTTAAACCAAATCAGCACAACCCAGGAGTGCCCCCAACAGTCTCCCATTCCCAGGCATCCCTAAAACCAACCAACCCCTCCCCAGTAAAACACCCCAAATTTCCCTAACCCCACTCTAAACACAACCAGTTCAGCAGTCCCCAGGCCCCTGCTCCTAAGCAACCCTGAACCCAGTCAGTCCACTCTAGCAGTCCTCTGAACCCCCACAGCACCCCTAAAGACAACCAGCCAACCCCAAAAGCCCACCCAATGTTTTCCTCTCTCCCTCAGCACCCCTAAACCCAGCCAGCCACCCCAACAGCCCCTCCCATTCCCAGGATCCCCTAGACCAGCTCATCCCAACTTGCTCAACACCCCCTACCAGGCACCCCAAACACAAGAGACCATCTCAACAAGAAGATGAGACCCTGAGATCCTAAGGTCCTAAGATCCAAGCTAAGATCCCCTGGCTTCCAAACATTCCTGAACCCCACCAGCCCACCTAACATCCTCCCACTCCCAGGTGCCCCAGCCCCAACCAACCCATCTGAAGAGCCCTCACTAACACTACCTATCACTCCCCCAGCCAGTCAGCACCCCCGCCTCATCCTCCTAGGGACTCCCATGCAGCCCATACCCCCATCCCATGACCGTCCCTGAAGCCCCCTTGTGCTGTGAGTCCCTCCCAGTCCTTCCCAGCCCCCAGTGATGCCTGAGGATTGGGGTGTTGTGTATGTGGTGGGGCCATGGGTGGCATCATTGTCCTCACAGCCTGGCCCAGGACACATCCCCCCACCCAGCCACAAGTTCGAGGCATTGGGCTGTGGGTGGCAGGGTTGCAATGCCACCGTGTCCCCAACCCCTCCCTTGGGTTACTGAGAGTGTCCCTGGCTGAGCCGCTTCAGATCCCATTAGACACAGCGGATCAGCCTGGCCTTAATGCCACCGGCACCAGGCTGTTAATCCCCCTACACACCCTGAGCCATGGGCCCGGCGTAGCCAACAGTGCCCTCAGCCATGCCAGGCACCGGTGGCCAAGGTTCTCAGTGAGCCAGCACGGGGCTCAGCTGGGAGTGCCCATGGCGTGGGCACCACCATGACCCACGTTTTGTCCCCTTAGGGGCAGGGGAGTCGGGGAAGAGCACCATCGTCAAGCAGATGAAGTAAGTGCCAAGGGGGGGGGGGGCGTCATTTGATTGTCCCCACCATGCAAAGTGTCTGTCCCACACTGTAGCCATGGGGTGTCCCATCCCACTGTGCCTGACTCTGCCCCATGCCACTGCCATGGGGTGCATCCATCATGTGGCTCAGCTCCACGGCACCCCGCTCAGCCCCACGCCCGTGATCTTCCCCGGCCAGGATCATCCACCAAGACGGTTATTCGCTGGAGGAATGCCTGGAGTTCATTGCCATCATTTACAGCAACACTCTCCAGTCCATGCTGGCCATTGTGCGGGCCATGACCACCCTCAACATCCAGTACGGGGACACGGCTCGACAGGTGAGGAGCATTCCATGTCGGGCAGGGGTTCCTGCATTCCATGTTGGGCAGGGCTGGTCCCCCCAGGTCCCAGACCCCACTGAACCCCTCTCCCTCACAGGATGATGCCCGTAAGCTGCTGCACCTCTCGGACACCATTGAGGAGGGGACCATGCCTAAGGAGTTGTCGGAAATCATTGGACGGCTCTGGAAGGACTCGGGGATCCAAGCCTGCTTTGACCGCGCCTCCGAGTACCAGCTCAATGACTCTGCGGGCTAGTACGTGGGGTCGGGGAGTGTGGGTGGGGGACGCCTGAGGGGGTTTCCAACCCGTGTCTCATGCCCACCACGTGCCCGGCCAGCTACCTGTCAGACCTGGAGCGCCTGGTGACCCCCGGCTACGTCCCCACAGAGCAGGACGTGCTGCGTTCCCGCGTCAAGACAACTGGCATCATCGAGACCCAGTTCTCCTTCAAAGATCTTAACTTCAGGTGGGGGCCAGGCCTCCAGTGAAGGCTGGTGCCAGGGGCTGGGCAGGGAGTGGGGCGTGCTGACCCTCCCTTGTCCTGCCCAGGATGTTTGACGTGGGCGGACAGCGCTCGGAGAGGAAGAAGTGGATCCACTGCTTTGAGGGTGTGACCTGCATCATCTTCATCGCGGCTCTCAGTGCCTACGACATGGTCCTGGTGGAGGACGATGAAGTGGTGAGGAACGCTCACCACCTCACACCCTGTCTGCTTTTGTCTCTGTCGAGACTTGGGCGTCACCACGGGGATGTGTCCCTCCACAGAACCGCATGCATGAGAGCCTGCACCTCTTCAACAGCATCTGCAACCACCGCTACTTTGCCACCACCTCCATCGTCCTCTTCCTCAACAAGAAGGATGTCTTTCTGGAGAAGATCAAGAAGGCCCATCTCAGCATCTGCTTCCCTGACTATGATGGTGAGTGTGGCAGCGGCTGGTGGTGGTGGGGTGCGGGTGGAGGGTTGGATGCCTCCACCCCCGCAGGAATCTCCCACCAGGTGTCCTCAGCACCCCACGCAAGTGGTGCCACAGGAGCCTTGTTGAGGGAGCGTGCAAGTTTTCCCACCCGAGGGAGCCCTGGGTAATCCTGGGCTGGCATTCTGGTGGGGGACACCAGCCCAGGAAGGGATCCTGCTCACTGCCGCACCACCAGGTCCCAACACCTATGACGATGCGGGCAACTACATCAAGCTGCAGTTCCTGGAGCTGAACATGCGACGGGATGTGAAGGAGATCTACTCCCACATGACCTGCGCCACCGATACCGAGAATGTCAAGTTCGTCTTTGACGCCGTGACTGACATCATCATCAAGGAGAACCTCAAGGACTGCGGGCTGTTCTGAGCCCCAGCCGATCACCCCCTCCCCTGGGGTCCAGCCCCGCTGCTGACCCCATCCCACCTCCACAACCATCTCCGCTTGCCCCAAACCCCTGGGATTTGACCTGCTCAGCTCCAAAGCCACCCCTGGTGATGACGGGAGGGGAGGGGAGGGGAAGGTGGGGGCACAATCTCACTCCCCCTCCCCACCAACTCTCCCACCAGTCAGCACTGTGGGGCCCCAGGTCCTAGGGGTGCCTGGAAGACCATGGATGCTACTGGGTGCTGGAAACTCAGGTGCTTGCATGTTCCTGGGTAACCCTTGGAGCTGTGGGGTACGGGGATCCCTTGGGTGCTGAGGGCCATGAGTACCCCTTGGAGCAGGGGTGTTTGGGTGTCCTGGGTGTCCCTAAGTATTTGAGGGATCCTGGAGTCCCTGGGTTCCCTTTAGAGCTGAGAGGTGCCGAGGGTTCCCAGATGACCCTTGGCACTGGGGAGACTGTGGGGTTTTGGGTGGCCCTTGGTGCTGGGAGTCCCAGGTACCCCTTGGAGCAGAGGGGTGTTAGGGGTTCCCTTGGGTGCTGGGGGGTCCTAGGTGCCCTCTGAAGTTCTGGGGGCTGGGGCGGTCCCTCGGGTGCTGCTGGATATCCATGAGTGCCCGCTGGAGCTGTGGGTGCTGGGAGTCTCCCGGAACCCCTTGGAGCTGGGGGTCCTTTGGGTGTGGGGTGTCCACGGATGATCCCTGGGACTGGGGGTTCCTGTGGGCTGCTGGGTGCAAGGGGTGTTATATCTCCCTCTGGGCTGCAAATCATTCCTGGGCACTGGGTGTCCCCAAGGACTGTGTGTCACTGGGGCTCCCTTGGTGCCACTATGCCACCACTGCAGAGCCTGGGGGTAATCACATCTTTGTTCCCTCGCCACCCCACAGCCCCTCAGGGTAGGGTTTAGCCCTGCAGCAGCATCCCAGCTACACCCCAAAGGGTCCCACCACTGCCCTCACCTCCCATGACCAGGGGCTTCTCTTCACCCCAGGAGGATGCCAACCCACCCCGTGTCCCTCTCCCACCCCCAGGGACCACCCCAGGCCTCCCACGGAGGGGAATCACCCCTGCCCACTCCCATGTCACACAGGCCGTTTCCGTATATATAACATTCTTTTTTTTTTTTTTTTTCCTTTCTACATTTTATTATTTCAAACCATGTGAACAATTCGGTAAAACATCCTGTGGGAAAAGCGAGGCCGCAGGCACCGGCTGAAGGGTCCCCCTGGGCTAGGGGGGACAGCGGGGGCCGCTCTGTACAGCGGGCTCTCCTCGCCCTACGCAACAGCTAGCCCTAAAAACTAGGCTTAGAAAGAGGGGGGGATAGAGGCAGTGGGCAGCACCCCCTGCCCACCTTCCTGCCCGTCGGGATGGGGGCAGCCAGGCAGGGTGGGGTGCAGACCCTCCCCCCAAAGGCACACGGTTGGGGGGTGGGCTGGCCATGGAGGATGCCACCACCATGTAGCACTTGATGCTTTTAAATAGTTTGGTAAAAAGGTTTCTTTAAAAAGTAACCTGTGCCCAACCGGTGTGGTGTGGTTTTTTTTGCATGATTTCGGGTTTGGTTTTGTTGGGTTTTTTTTTCTGTTTTTCTTTTTTTTTTTTTTTTTTTTTTTTTTTTTTTTTTTCCTTTTTTTCTTTCTTCTTTCTTTTCTGGTTTACTAAAAGGAATGTCATCGGTCGTGTTTGTGGCTGGGTGGGCATTCCCGAAGGGATCCTGTGCCCCCCGTGCCAGCAACACTTGCAATGTAAACAGTGAGAGCCCCAGAGCTCGGAGTGAATGAAATGGGGGCTGGAACGGTTCAAGGGGGTACAAACCAAGATTAAAACCTTGTCTTCCCTGGAAGGGCAATGCTGGCGAGGAGGAGGACAATGGTGGGGGGCAAACACGTGAGGCAGGGGTACATGGGCCCTGCTACCGTGCTGGCGCTCAAAAAGTCTCTTTATGTGGTGGGCGGAGGAATGAATCCAAAGAGAAGCAGGAGTGGGAGATGGCATGGTCCTTCCTTTGCAGCTCCTAGGAGAGAGAGAGGTCATGAGCAGGGGAGGATGTGGGGACAGGGCAGCCTGCAGCTGTGCCCTGCCCATTCCTGGAAGATGGTCCACGACCACCTCATTTGAGGAACCACCACTGAGACCAGCACCCACCTGGGCAGCGCTGCCCTCAGAAGAGACCACAGTCCTTCAGGTTGTTTTTGATGATGACGTCGGTGACGGCGTCGAAGACGAACTGCACGTTCTTGGTGTCCGTGGCACAGGTGAAGTGGGTGTAGATCTCCTTGGTGTCCTTCCGCTTGTTCAGGTCCTCAAACTTGCTCTGGATGTAGCTGGCAGCCTCATCGTACTTGTTGGCCCCTGAAGAAGAGACACCGGGTTGCCCCACAGATGCCCAGAGCAGCCAAAATGTTTGGGCTTGGCAAGACCCTCCCTACAGCCACTGTCCTGTTACCGAATTGAGGCTCCAGAGGCAGAATGAGCCTCAGATAACTCCCCTCAGGGCAGCCACCCCTTGTGTTGCATCCCCCCACATCTTCTCCCATGCCCTGGGGCACCCCAAACACCACAGTCCACTTGCTGCCCCAACCCACTGCTCCTCGGTCACAGGGGAGCCAGCATCTCTGTCCCTAGCACCTCCTGCTACCCTGCCTGTGACAAGGCACCGCCCACTGCCCCTGCCAGAAGGGTCCCAGTGGTACCTGTGTACTCGGGGAAGCAGATGGTGAGGGAGCTGTGCACAATCTTCTCCTCAAAGAGGTCCTTCTTGTTGAGGAAGAGGATGATGGACGTGTCTGTGAACCACTTGTTATTGCAGATGCTGTCAAACAGCTTCATGCTTTCATGCATCCGGTTCTGGCAGGGAAGATGGCGGCATGAGCCAGGCAGGAATCCCCAGGCAGCACCCACACCACTGCTTCCCAAAGTGCCACCCCCATGCTCCTGCCTGCCTGGGCAGCCAATGGCCCCGCAAGGCTCGGGCCACACTGGCCAGGGCACCGGTGGCCACCAGAGGAGGGGCTGCTGTCCCAGCCCCCCACAGAGGGGACAGCTCATGGCACTGGTTCCATCCCCATGACTCACCATCTCCTCATCTTCAGCCAGCACCAGGTCATAGGCACTCAGGGCCACGCAGAAAATGATGGCTGTCACTCCCTCGAAGCAGTGGATCCACTTCTTCCGTTCTGAGCGCTGGCCACCCACATCAAACATCCTGCAGCAGGGGGGTGATGCAGGGATGGATGGCAGCTCCCAGCCCCACAACCCTCACCCCATACCCTGTTTCAGTGTCCCCAGATGCCCAGAGCAAGAGCAGCACCCGGGCGGGCAGAGCACGGTGCCTCTGCCCCAGATATTTTGCCAGAACTGAGGATCTGCCCTGGCTCCTGCTGCCAGGATAGCGTCCAGGCTCATTTCCCAGCGAAAGCAAATCCCTGACGTGAGCTGGGGCAGGATCAGGCCACCTTTTCCAGGGGGTATCAGTGTCATGTTCCCCAGACACCTGCTCCAGAGCAGGGCTTTGCCTGAGACCTTGAACCAAGGGGAGCCAAGTCACTGTGGGCTCAGCAGGATTGTGGCAGCAGCAGGGCTCAGGGATGATCCTCATGCCCCATGTGTCTCTCCTGCCATGGGCAGCAGAGGATGCCCTGCCTCCATTCCACTACCACTGCCATGCTTGGCTGGAGGGAAGGCTTCCCCATCGGGACACACTGCACTGCCCCCAGACCACCCCCACTGCCACCTCCAAAGCGCTGCCCTGGCAATGCACAACCAAGCGTCTCCATTCCACCAGGGAGGAATCGGGGCCTCTGCAAGCCCCCTGCATTCAGAGAGGACCCCAGCAGATCTTTCTAACATCAGGTCTGTTGCCATGGGACTAAATCCCCTGGGGATGTGCACAATGGCAGATTTTTGCTTCCAAAACTGGAGCCCTGATTATTTCCCGTGGGTTTTCAGTAGAAAGCAACTACCGAGAGCAAGCAGCGCTGCCACTGACGGATCCAGAGAGCCCAGCCCCTGCCCAGCACCCTCCCTGCGGCGGAAGCGGCGTCACAACAGCGGGAGGAGGGATGCCTTCCCCCTCCCCTCCTCGCCAGAGCCTGGATCCGCCCCCAGGCTGAGCTCTGTGAAGTGTTTCTGAGGCCGTTCCAGCAATTTCAGTGGTTTCCGCTCTCGCGGCAGCAGTTCCCGCCATGAGCAAACCAGGAGGGGGGGAACTGAGTGCATGCAGTGTGCACGCACGGTCCATCCCAGCATGGGGAGGAAGGGGTTATTTTGCTTTCAAAAAGGCAAAGGGGCGAGAGGTCAGACGTACTTGAAGTGCAGGTCCTTAAAGGTGAAGTGAGTCTCTACGATGCCCGTGGTCTTCACCCTGGTGCGCAGCACATCCTGCTGGGTGGGGATGTAGTCAGCACGGGCTATCCTCTCCAGGTCGTTCAGGTAGCTGGTGACAAAGAGGAAAGGTGCTGTGGGAGCTGGACCACGGGGCACAACGCACCCAGATCCCGTGGGACATCCCCGCACTGGCCCAGAGTCCCGTGTCCAAGGTGGGGATGGCAGTGCCAAGCTGGGACGCAGAGCAGAGACCCCCACGTGCATCCTGGGGTCACTCCGTGTCCCTGCCACACACAGGCAGGGCTGGACACCAGTGGCCAGGGTGACATGGGACACAGAGGACCGAGGGACTGGGAGCAGCGTGCTGGCACTGGGAGCCAGGCAGAGGATGCAGCCGGGGCTGGGGGGCTCGCCCCATTTCCCTGGCCGTTTGCACAGGGGGGGAAATGGCAAGAGGAAAATATTCAGTGCTATGGCAACCAGCTGCAGTGCCGGCGGAAACAATCGGTGGCGCCATGCCATTTATAGTCAACAACACAAAGGGACGGCATCCTGGGAGGAAGCAGGAGGCGGGAGGCCGGACAGACAGGGAGCAGAGCCGCCGTGGGGGGCTGCAGGCGTCCCCAGCCCCCCCGGGAGCATCGCCCGCCCGGCTGCCCGCAGGGTCCCGGCAGAGGCGGCGGCTGGGTCCTCAGCGTGCAACACCCACCAGGACTGATGAGGGCTGCCGGGGGGATCGAGGCGGGTTTTGATTTCTCCAGCTCACATTGCTTTAATTGGGTTACTACAAACGGGCTCCTTTAAGCAAATTAGGCTTGTCTTAATTAAGGCATTTGTGGCCCTGTAATCTGGTGAAAGCCAGATTACAGCCCGCGAGGCCATAGGGAGCCTTGGCTCTGACCGCAGCACGGCCACTCGCCAGCTCCCCGCAGCGTGTCAGGGCAAGGCCAGAGCTGGAGGTGCCCCAGGAGCCTGCTGCGGGGTGAGGGTGGGGGACCTGCACGTTACTGCTGCAAGCAGCTCAAAAACAGCCGGAAACACACATGGCCTCTGGCTGACAAAAAACAGGAAACGCCACAGCAGGCCCTGTGCAGCACGACAGGCTCTTGGACATTGCATCAAGCCCCGGGGTGCTAGGGAGCACCACCCTGGCACCCCGAACTCCTGGAACCCCAAGAGGCAGAGGAGGAACGGGATGGGGGCTGCTTGTGCTGCAGAGGGCTGGGGCACAGGTGGGCTGTGTGCTGGGCACGGCACAGGGCTCCTCATTCCCAGGCTGTCCTGTTCCAGCACCGCCGTGGGCACATCATCCCCGTGAGATGGGAAAGGGATTGGCCACTGTGCGGGCAACTCCACAGGGCTGGAAAAAGGCTGGAGCAACAGCTTGAAGGTGCTCCTACTTGATGGTTGTCCAACCTCCCACCGTGTGCAAAACACTCTATTAATGGCACTGACAGCGACAGGCAGGTGGCAGACGCTGTGCAGATACACTTGCTCCAAGCGTGTGTGCGAGCTCCCCGGCACCTGCTGGGTATCCTGTGCTCCCAAACCGGCACCCACTGCCAGGGAAATGCCAGTGCTGGCTGGGGAGTGATGGGGCTGAGCAGACAGGGGCTGGGGAAGGCGGGTGTGTACCCATCAGGAGGAAGTGAAAGCTGCGTGTGCTGGGGGAAAAGAGCTGACAGGAGCTTCTCCAGGTTTGGTGCTTGCCAGGAGCGTTCCTGCAGTCTCTTCCCCATGGTGACCTCAACGCAAAAGAGGGAGCTGACATCGCCATGCATGAGGGGACAGCTGGGGAAACCTCTTGCCCTGGGATGGCAGTGAGGCCGCAGCACGCAGGATCCCAGGTGAGGCCAGGCTTGGTGGGGTGTTCCTGGCACACCGTGAGCTCCCCCCACACTGCCTTACCATAAGGGGTCTGGGTGGAGAGGGCAGGAGGAGGGCACTGTGTAAGCTGAACACAGACTCAGCTGCGTTGCTCCCTCCAGCAATGGTACATTAGGCAGATTAACTTTATTTATTAATCTCTTCAAGGGTAAACCCAACCAGCTGCAGCAATTTATCTACCTAAACAGCAATTTGCGGGGTAATGCACAAGTGTAATGCAAAGTCTTTCTGTATAAAAACAGTTCAAAGAAAAAGAAAAGCCTCTTGAGCATCCTACTCAACCTCTTCAGACCTAAGTGTCCCCAGGGCTTTCCTTGGGAATTTTTCCTGCCTTGACGGCCCATGAAGGGTGGTGAAGATGGGCAGGACCCTGGCTGTGCTCGTGAGCGGGGAGCCAGTGGAGAGCATGTCCTGGGGAAGGGCAGTGGGGACAGAGCAGTGGCAGGAGGGGGGATGTCCCAGTGCCCCCCCCTCCCAGGGTACACAGCACCCCGCCAGAGAAGGAAACAGCTTTTGAAACATCCGCCTTCCCAGTTCCGCTCCGGCTCGGCCCCAGCACCGTGCGGGAAGTGGCAGCACCAGCTCCTAAGCCTGGTGATGGTGAGCAGCAACCCCTGGGGGGATTTTCTCCTGCTTGATAAAAGCACTGTGGCTCACAGGGCTCAGCTGGGGTACTCACTAGGCAGCAGAGTCGTTCAGCTGGTACTCTCGGGAGCGGTTGAAACAAGCTTGGACCCCGTTGTCAGCCCACAGTCTCCGGATGACATTGGCCAGGTCCTCTGGCATGATGCCCTGCTCCTCAGCAGTGGAGGAGAGTGCAAACAGCTGCCGAGCATCATCCTGCAGGGACAAAACAGCTTGAGCATTGATACGGATTTATGGAAGCTCACTCTGCCCCAAAGCACCTGATAGGAGCCCACCAGGGAACAGCAGGGCTTGGGCTGTTCCCTTTAATCCTAATCCAGTTTTGGGCACATCTGTTTTAGTTGCCAAGAACCCCCATCCCTGCCAGGCACAGTGGGAGCAGGAGGGCACCCACCGCTCTGGAGGAGTCTCCAAAGTCAATCTGCAGGTTCCCCATCGCCTTGATGATAGCCATAATGGACTGGATGGTGTTGCTGTAGACCACAGCTTTGTACTGCCGGCACTCCTCCTCTGAGTAGCCATCCTCATGGATGATCCTGGGGCAGGGAAGAGACACAGGCAAGGTCAGCCCTTTGCGGGGTACCCCAGGATGCTGCTCTCCACCAGTGCTCTGTGGCAGCACTGATGGGGAGCTTTCCCTGTCAGCCACTGGTTTTGGAGCCTGTGGCCAAGGCCTGAGCAGCGTCAGCCACAGTGACAGTGCAGGGACCACTCACTTCATCTGTTTGACGATGGTGCTCTTCCCAGACTCGCCAGCACCTGTGGAGAAATGAGAAGGGATGAGGTCCTATCCAAAGCCAGGATCCTCAAACCTCCTGGGACATCACCCCAGCCCAGTGGGAATGCAGCAGGTGCTTCAGCCATTGGAGAAGCAGCATATAGCCAGAGCAGATGACTGGATGTACACTGGAAAAGTCAGGACCAAGAAAGAGGGAACAAAAGGAGCGCCTAGGGGGCCCTCACAGTAGTTCCCAAAGGAAGAAATGACACCTGCTCTGGGCCAGGAAAATGGCATCAACACACTAACATTTTCCCCACAGTCCTAGCATGCCACAGCTGACCAGCAATCCTCGCTTTGGCTGAACCTGGGGACTCCCCGAGACAAAGGGGCCGAGCTCTGTCCATCACCTGCCATCCCATCTCCAGGTAGAACGTGAGACGCCTCATCCCACATCCCCTTTGGGCTGGGGAACAATGGAGCACCAGCCCCACTGCATATCCACAGCTGGAGGCGGCAGCAGCCAGGATGCAGGGATGCTTGTGCCACAAGGTACAGGCAGGGAGCTCGGAACGAGTTGCCACCTCCACCAGCCAGCTCGAGCGATCCCAGCGGGCTCAGCCGCCCCCGGGCTGGTTCTTAAATAGCACGCACTTCCCAGCCTGCCGGGTCCTGTGCCCCAGCCTGCTGCGGAGGCGGCTGCCAGCAGGGAAAGCCGATGGCTTTTGGGGTTGTTTTGTTCATCAGCATCCAAACACAGGGTTCCATGAGTTCAGCAAGACAGCCAGGGTGCCTCAGGTTCTCCTTTCCCCACCCTGGTCCCCCTAGGGACGTCACCCCACACAAGCGAGGTGCAGCTCGGCCCAGCCCTCCCTCCACAGGCTGGGAGTAGGGAAGAAGCAAAGTCACCCTGGCTGCAAGAAAGGGGAAGCTGAAAGGGGAAGCTGAAAGAAAGGGGCATGTCCCTTGTCCCCGCTCTGTGCAGGGAGTGTCACGAGATGGGTGAGTGCCTGGCTCATCTTGCCCCAGGACCCCCAGCAGGATGAGGCCTCTTTGGCTGGGGACCGGTGTGGTCCCTGCCTCCAGGTGCAAATCCCAGAGGATCTCCCAAGCCAGATCCATCCCCGTGTCCTCTCACAGCCCTTTTTGCAGGTCCCCCCAATGCTGCCCTTGACCATGGAGCTGCCCTTACAGGGGGCCCCAGGCAGGCCTAGGCCAGCATGGCCGCAGAGGGGGCAGAGATTATAGAGGAGGTTAAAAAAAAATCAGAAAACAGAAAAAGCAGATTATGCTAAAATTAACTGGGAAAAACAGGGCCCAGCATGCCAGCTGAGACATGGCGGCAGGGAACGAACTCCTTCTACGCATATCCCTGGCCTGAACACCACCCAGGTGATGGCACGCACCCCCAGGGACACCACTGTGGGCAGTGCTCGGGGCACCGAGTGCCCTGATGCTGGGGCCATTCTGAGCCTACAGAGACCCTTTATTTACCAGTCAAGCCCCCTGCTCCACGGTTCTTGTGGCATGCGTGCCGAAGGAGGGGCTCTGCTCACCGAGCAGAGGTCACTGCTCAGCACAGCCGGGGCTCCCCGGCACTGCAGAGCCATCCTGCCCCAGCACCCTCAGGATGCTGACGCGGCACCCGGCACAGCCCGGCCAGCGCTTGTGGTCAGTGCTGGCGGCTCCTGCCTGGAGCTGGGAGCAGCGGCGAAGGACTCGGCCGAGCCCTTCATTTTCCCTATTAAATACCTCTGGTTTCTAACACCATGCTGTACCGCTGGGTCCGGTGGCCAGCAGCGGCATTCACCCAATCCTTTCTCAGCGGGTGCCTGGACAGGGAACCTGAGGCATGTGGCAAGCAATAACCTGGCTTATCAGCATCTCTGAGGTGAGGTGCCAGACAGCCGTCCCCAGCTCCTCCTCTCTCTGACCCTGCCTGACATTTTCTCCCTGCCAGGAGGGAACAACCCCACCGAGGCCTCCCGCCTTCTCCCGGCAGGGTGACGGTCACAGGGCGACCATCACCGAGGATGGCTGTTTCCTTGCAAACTTCCTCCACATCTCCCGGCTCCTTCCCTGCTCCCTGAGGAAGGCAGCCATGTTCCAAGTCAGCACCTCTGCCTCCCATCAGGCAGATGATGCACAGCACAAGAGACTGTACGCTTGCAGTGAGCAGGAATTTGGATCTGAATTAACAGCCCCCCTGCACAGGAGAGGGACCCTCCCCAGCCCCCTCGATGAGTGCTGAAGAGGGGAAAGGTTTCCAATCCCCGGAAAACCCCAGCTGCCGCCCATTCAGCCCCAAAACAATTCCTGGGCTGGATGCCAACCGCCAGCTTCCACCCTCCAGCCCAGCCCAGGCAGGACGAGGCAGTGTCAGAGGAGTTCTGGACTCCTGTGCCAGCATGGGGGGTGGGGTGGTGGGGATGGAAACCCCCCCACTACCATGGGCTGACCCCATGGCTGTGCTTCCTCCAGCCCTGCCTCCCTGCAGGCAGTGCTTGTTCCCAGGGCAGAGCCTGGCAAAAACAGGAGGAGAGCTCTCTCTCTCTCGGGCTCATTTCCTCCTTTTTTTTTTTTTTTGTTAAAAATAATCTTCAAAAATTTAAAATAAGCAAGCAGCTGCCTGGCTCCAGAACTCCCTGCTAATCCACCGGCAAAAACTTTATTGAGCCAACATATATATTTTGCAGCCCGTGATTTATGATGCTTTCTGGGCAGTAGATATTTAGTGCAATATATGCACATAGTTCTGGGCAGCACATATGTAATCCCTGTATTTTAGGAGCTGGCCACAGGTTTCGGGATCTACCTCACCCTGCATCACCGACAGGGGATTTTCCATTTTTTCCGCACGGCACCATCCTTTCAAATATTCAGGCAGAGATGGAAGCAACGCATAGCTGGAAAATTCTCATTACGGGGGAAAAGCTGGAATTCAATCCACCAGCAGGTCCAAAGCCATCCCCATCCTCAGCACCAAGAAGCCCATCCCCTGCTGCTGTCCCAGCAAGCTTTCCCAGCCTGGCAAACAGCAGCTATTATTTAAATGTGGATTTACAGATGGGTTTTAGTTCTGGACAAACCCACCAATCCCCTTCCCCGCAGGACAGAGGGACAGCTGCAGAGCACACCCCACTCGGAACCTGTGGGGTCCCCACCATCAAATAGGATGGACAAAGGGGTGTGTAAAAAGCAGAGTTACCCTAAAGACTCAAAAACTAATATCAAAAAGAGATTCCCTTCGACATTTTCCTTCCTACCCAAAATAGATGGAAAATTGCTGTAAAAATAATCACAATTTTAAAACCCCACAGTGACACAGGGCGTTTTTCCCAAGGGCCATCCCATTCCAGCACAGGGCTGGCTGCTTCCCAGAAGGAGCTGTGTATCGTTGGCTGGTGGAATGCCACGTCCTCAGGCAAGACCTCAAAAAATTGGGGGGTACAGACTCCGTGTCCAAGGCAGCTGATAGAGATGCAAAAAAACCCAAAAAACCCCAGAAAGCCAAAAAATAGAAATAAATTGGCAGCATGCCCCAGGGCACACAGGGAGGAGGTGGGCAAGGGATGGTTTCCCAGGGGGAGCACCCCCACTGCCAACAAGGGCCACCGGTGTTCACAAGCTGGACAAAACTGTCCTTGTACTGGGCTTTTTCCAGGAATCCTGAAACTTTGCTGCACTCTTTCTGCCGCTGCCATGACCAGAGTGGTCGCTCTCCCCCCACACCACTGCTACCATGTGTCCCCAGGCCTGGGTGCCATTATTCTGTCCATCCTGCCCTGACAGGATGGGGCCTCACCCTCTGGCACAGCCAGGATGCTGCCAGCACCCAAATCCCCCGGGCTAGGTTTTCCACCAGCAGGATGGAGAATTACTCAGCTCCCCCAGCTCCTGTGATTCAACCAGTCTCCGGCCCGGAAACGCACGCTCCGGCCTGGAGCAGGAAACACAGCGGCTGTGGAAAGGCCAGGCCAGCCCTGGATACAGCAACAGCACTTGGGGACACCGTGATCCCAGCCCTGGGCAGGGTCAGACCATGGGACACCTTCTTCCATAAAGCTACACATATATATAGGCGAAGATATAGATAGATATATGTGTGTGCTTTTTGATACATATAAATCAATGTATATATTGCTCCATGCAAAAAAGATGTATATACACACACAAGTTAAAATACAAAATACATTTCTAATGTACATCTGTAAAAATGTATGTTAAACATATACATATAAGCCTGCTGCTTCTCCTGGGCAAAGCCCAAGTGCTCAACTTGGAGCAGAGGGCAGCTGCCAGTCCCTAGGACATCACCAATGGGGGCACTCTAGTGACCCATTGATCCCAACCTATCCCAAGCCCACACACCAGCTCCAGGGGGTTGGATGTCAGATCCCTAACAGCACTGACTTCTTCCCTGGTCCCCCTCACTGTGACACCCCCTAGCCCATCACAAAAAACAGCACTGGGGCTCCCAGTGTCCCCACTGAAGGAAGAACCCAACCTCTCCAACAGCCAGGACTGAGGAAGGAGTGGGGACAGAAGCAACCCCCAAGACAGGATGAAGCACAGAAAAGCAGGCGGCTCACACTGAACCCAGGGCAGTGCTGGGGCCACGCAACCTCTGAAAGTCACAGCTGGTCCCTCCCTTCCTCTATTTTTATGCAAGCCCCAAAAAAAAAAAAAAAAAAAAAAAAAAAAGAAGCTGCTTCCGAGCCCTGCCCAGCCACTGCCACTGTCTGTCCCAGACAGGATCTGGTACAGGCAGCTCGTACATGACGTACCCTGGTGCCACCACACCAGCAAGGACAGTGTCCTCGTGCCAGGGTCTGCACCTAGAGCAAACCCCTCGGGGTTAACATCATCAACCCACCAGCACCTTCTCCACCTCTAACACAACTGAGAAATCCTTTACTTTCCTAACCCTCCAAAGACAAGGAATAAGGGACTTTGAGCACAGCAATCACTTGCCTGTTGCCAACCCTGCATCCCCCTGGAGCATCCCAGCTCCCATAGGTGTGCTGGCCAGAACACTGCTGCTCAGCAGAAACATCCAGTGACTGCAGGGCCTCGTGTCCTAGCGATGGCAAGGAGCCGACAGGGGCACCAGGAGGTGTTGGAAGTATGGGGCAGGTGCTGCAGGTGCTTTCAGGTGTCAGTGATGGCTCCTGGTCTCTCCCAGCACCAAAACTGCTGGTTGCCAGTGGCAGGGAGGGAGACATTCTCTCTTTGGGGGGAATTGCTTTGCCTGGGGGATATTGCTTCATTTGGGTCTTCTCCCCACCAGAGACTGGAGCTTCAAACTATCCGGCACACACTCACCTTGCCAGTGCAAACAGCAGAGGAAAACCTGCAGGCACCTGCCAGTGCCACAGCAGGAGCAGTGCTGTGCCCACACCTGCAGAGCTGTGTGCCACTGGGGGTCCTGGCTGCCCCCACTGCACTGACAGTGTGTCCATTCCTCACCCACCATGGCAGAGGAAAGGCAAGAGGCGGCTCACGGCCACACACAGAGCACAGCACAGATCTAAGGCACCTGCAGCAGGCAGCCCCAAGCCTTCAGTGCTCCTACACTCCTGATGCCATCACCACGTACCGAGATCCGTGCCTTCCACTCACACTGTGCCCTGCCTGGCTGCAGTGCCCCAGCTCCAGAGCTTGACCATGAGCTGCCACCAAAAAATCATGCCACACTTGGAAGAGGCATCTCCTCCTCAGGCCGTAGGTTGATGCAGCACAAAGGGTGAAGCTGTTTTTGTCTTTAGTTTTTCCCTCCCTTTTTCTGGAGGAGGCAGGAGGGCTGCAGCCCCCATGGAGGACCCTGGAGCTCTGCCTTGCTGAGAGTGATGAGGAGCTGTGGTGCTCACCAAAAAGCATGTGAGGCCTCGGGTCTCCTCAAAGCCTCCCCAGACCATGGGGAAAAAAAATAAGCCATATGAAGGGTAAGCAGCAGGGAGGTGGGAGCATCCCCCCAGCACTGCGGTCCCACCTCACAGAGGGGACATGTCACAAGCAGCAGCCCCAGGGGACAGTGCTGGCCCCACCTGCCCAGCCGCTCCCTGCCGGCTTGGGAGGATTTTCCGGCCACGGCTCGGCTCGGAAATGGGCAGCGCTGACCCAAGGCTCTGGTGCTATTGACACCTGAACAGCTGCAAGGAGAAGAAAAAAAAAATTTTTAAATGTACAAAAAGAGCCATTTTGCTCTATTTTTGGCTTTAGAAAGCAGCTGAGATCAGAAATGCTGCTTGTAAACACTGGCCCCAGCAGAAGGGAGTGTGGACGTCCTTTTCCTCCTGCCTCCACTTCAGTACGGAGCCAGAGGCAGGAAAGGGATGTCAGCCAGGCAGCCTACACCATAATCCTCGTCACCCAGCGAGCCCCCAGCTGCTCCTCGGTGATGCTCAGCACCAACAGGATGGGCCCTCCCTACCTGAGCACCCAGAGCTGACAGCATCATGGTGATAGTGCCTGGATGATCCTGGACAGTCCCAGGAGCCTCCCGAAGCTGGAGGTGCCAAACTCCCTCGGCCAGTTACATCCCCATTACTTCCCACCAGGCTGAGAGCAGAGCTGGCAGGAAGGCCAGCACAGGAGCAGCTCATGGCAAGGAGCTACCACGTGCTTCTCCATCATCCAACAAATCCCGCAGGGTTTCACTCCCCTCACTCTCCCCTCCACAGAAAAACAGTGAGGTAGCGAGTGTGCCCAACCATCAAGCCCCCCAGATGGCACAGACCCCCTCCCAATATCTCCAGGATGGGTTTTGCAGCCAGCACTGGTCATGCCAAAGAAAACAAAAATTCAAAACAAAATAAAATGAAAAAAAGACGCACTCTGATAGAAGAGCGTTTTGAGGCGTTAATTACGTACTTCTCAAGGCAGGCAGGGGTTGAGCAAATAAAAGCCTGCCGGATTTCAGCGTGACTTCCTGCTTGCTGGCAGCTTCCTCTGCAGACAGCAGATGAGCCCAAAGACATTTTCTGTCAGGGATCCCTCTGTCCCACTGCTCCATGGTGCCGTGGGAGCCTTGCATGCTCCCACCTCGCACCTGGAGCGAGGCCCTCCCTGGGAATTTTGTAAAGGGAATAAAAAGCCCAACTGGGAGTCGTTAAGAGAAATAATAAATTAAAATAACGAAGTGCTGCCTTGCCCGCAGGCACAGGGCAGGGCTGTGAACGCCCATGGGAGCATCACCAGGGTGCTTTGAAGAGTGCAAGCGGCCCATTATCGGTACCAAAATCGAGTGTCCGTGAGGCAGAGAGCCCGTGGGCTGTGGGGGGCCCTGCCCATGGCAGGCAGCAGCCCGAGCCCCCCAAACCCCCATGGAGAGGTGATGGAGAGGCTCGGGCCTGTCCCAGTGTTTCAGAGGGGAAGGCACGAGGCAGTGGGTGCCTGTCAGACCCGTTACCTCCACCACAGCCAGAGGCCAGGGTAAGAGGAGCCCAGGGATCCTGGGCAGGTGGGACAGAGTGCCCGAGCTTGCAGGATCTTTGCTGAGGGGGCCATCCAACAGGAGAGTGGGGATGCCCCTGCCTTTGTCCCAAAGGGATGTGTCCAGACTGGATGCTGACTGGCTGGGGGGAAAGCACCATAGTGGGGTGCCAGCTACTTCTGGAGGGAACCCCACATCCCTCCAGGGATGACACCCGCCCCGGAGGGGCATCCAAGGCTTGCTGTAGGATCAGCCAGCCTCTGCCAGGGGAATCCCCAAAGCCTGGAATGGGGCTAGCATTCTGCTCACAAAGGGGTAGGGAAAGAACCCCACTGAGGAGGGGATCCCCAGGGGATCTGCTGTGGGTACAGGGCTCCACTCCTGTGGGGAAACCCTGGGAGGTGGGATGGGGTCAACACCCCATTCCTGGGGGTAATCCTTGAGAGCTCAGATGGGCTCAATATTCCAGTCCTGGTGGGACAGACACTGGGAGCTGGGATGGGGTCAACATCCCATTCCTGTGGGGGTGGGGGGAGGAATCCGTGGGAGCTGGGATGAGATCAATAACCCCCTCCTGGAGGGAATCCCTAGGATCTCGGATTGGATCAACATCTCCTGAGAGGGATGCCTGGGACCCGGGATAGGGTCAACACCCGACGCCTGGGGGGAAATCCCAGAGGCCGCTGGCCCATTCGTGGGGGGGACGCCGGAAGCCTGGGGCGGGGCAGGGCCCCCGTTCCCGGGGACATCCCCGGGGCCCGAGATGGAGCCGACAGCTCACCGCGGGGACAACCCAAAGCCTGGGCTGGGGCCAGCATCCCTCTCACGGGGGATCCCCGGGGCGGGGCGGGGCACTCCCAGCGCTGGTACCCAGGATCGCCCTGGGGCAGCGGGAGGGGCGGAGGCGGCGAGGCCGCCCGGTTCCGGCAGCGCCGCGCCGAGCCGAGCGAAGAAGCCAAGATGGGGGGCCCGGGGGTGGGGCCCGGGGGGGGGGGGGTCTTACCCAGCAGCAGCAGTTTCACCTCCCGCGCCGCCTTCTCGCCGTCCTCCCGCAGGTTCTTGTCGATCATGCGAGAGCGCTCGGCGGCCGCCTTGTCCTCGGCGCTCACAGTGCAGCCCATGGCGGCGGCGGCGGCGGCGGCGGCGGCTGCTGCGCGCGCCCGCGGCTCTGCCGGCCCGGCCCGGCCCGTCCCGACAGGCCCCGCCCCGTTAGCCCCGCCCCGGGGGCGCGCAGGGCGGGGCGGGCGGGGCGGGGCCAATGGGGAGGGGCGCTGAGGGGCGGGGCCATGGGCGGGGCCTCCGGCTGCACGCGCGGGCCCTCAGGCGACAGCGGCGGGTAACGGCGCGGGAACGCCCGGGGTGTGAGGGACACCGTGTGTCCCGGGATAGAAAGGTGGGTGGGACACGGTGTATCCCGGGACAGGAGGGCACCGGCTGCGGTGTGCCCCGGGACGCACATGGGGAGGGAGATGGAGCCCGGGTGTTGCATTTTGGGGTCCTTTGGGTGCAGAGCAGTGGGTGAGCCCGGGGAACAGTGGTTTGGGTGATGCTGCCTCTCAGGGCCACCTTCTGTGGAGACACGGTGTCACAGGGTGGTGGCTCAGTGCTTGGGCACCTCTCTCTCCTCAGTGTCCCGTGTCCCCTGCCGCCGGAGGGAGCTCCTTGGCAGGTGCCGGGGCTGGGGGTGCCTGTGACAAGGGGTGGGCCAGGATGGGGCCGGGCAGGACGGAGCATCTCCAGGTCTCTGGAGGACAGGGGGTCCCTCAGGCACTTGCCCCATCACCCAGCTCCCAGGGCTACTCCCTTAGGAACTGGACCCCCCCACACTTCCTGAAGAGGGGGGCCAGGCATGCCCACTGACCCACGGGGCTGGTCCGTGCCCAGGTAGCCACCCCCACTCCATGCTAGCCCCACAGCAGTGCCTCATGCCTGCCCAGGCCCTGCAGCCCCTCCACACACCCCTACTGGCACCAGCTGAGCAGGATGATGGCAGCCAAGGATGCTTTTAACTCAGGATGCCAGGGAAAGGGATACAGCATCCCCTGTGGGGTCTGCAGGCCTGTGCCCGTGGGCCTGGTGTGATGGGAGCAGGGCCGTTCCCGTGGGAGCGGGCTGACGTGCTAATAAAGCTTCGCTAATGAGCTGGCACTGAGCCCAGACCTGGGGCCGGCAGAGGGGAGCGAGGGGCCAGGGCTGGTGGGGCTCACCCCCACCCCACACTGTGCATGGGTGAGGGCTGTGGGGCTGGCCCTAAGGGCACTGGGGGCACCCACTGCCCTGGCACCCGGCACAGGATGCCCTAGTGCTGCTTCCCCTGGAGCCCTGCTTCCAGAGCAACCCCACTGTCCAGGGATACTACTGCCGTGGCACTTACTGGGGTTCCTGCACCCACATAGCCCACTCCTCAGGGGTCTCACTCCTCAGGATCTTGCTCCCACACGTGTCCCGTTGTCCTGGGGATCCTGCTCTCACAGGTGTCCTGCTCCCCAGGAATCCCATTCCATTGGCGTCCAGTTTCCCCACAGGGGCCCTGCTCCCGGGGGGGCTCCCTGCACGTGCATGTCCATGTATCTGTGCTTCCCTGCTGTACGTCCATGCTGTCTGTCCTGCTGTCCATCCGTGTGCACTAACCCTGCACGTCCATGTCCGTATATCCCTGCTGTCCTGCTGCGCACCCACGTGGCACGCGTCTGTCTGTCTGTGCTGCCTCAGGCTGCTGTGTGTCATGCCTGCATGTCAGCACTTCACGCACCCCAGTGATGCCCGAGACCTGGGCACATTCACATCTTTATTCTCACCTCCGGCCTGCCGCCACCGCCAGCATCACCCCCGCCCCCCAATAATTTACAAAGTGTCAGGGGTGGCCCTCGGGCGGCCAGGCTGGCGACAGGAGCAGCGGAGCCACGCTGCAGCCAGCAGACCTGGGGCGATGGTGAGGGTCCGCAGCGGTGCCCCACCCTGTACAATATGTATTACACAGAGCTACCCAGAGCAACACAACACGTTAGAAAAGATCTACTCTTATGTACAGTATTTATAAAAAGCATCCCAGCCTCCACCACCTCGTAAAAAAATACGTCTCTTATGTACTTTGCCGCAGGACAGACTCCCCAACCTTGTGCTGCCCACCCTGCCGGGCTGCCCTCCGTACTGGGAGGGGAGGCGGGGGGTGGGAGAGCCGCTCTCTGGGTTTTGGCATGGTTTGGGGCATCCCAGCGGCATGGATGGATAAATGGATGGGTGGATGGTTGGGTGAGGGCTGTGGGGGTCTGAGTGCTGGCCCAGGGTGCAAGGCAAGCAGGGACAGCTTGGGTTGCTGGGGTGCCCATCACCCTGGCATCTGGGCATGCAGACAAGGGGTGCCTCCAGAGCCCTGAGCTTGCCCCCAGTGAGTGCTGCCCCAAGCCCTCCCGAAATCCCCCTCATGACCCTTGGGTGCAGCAGGCCCCCAGCAGCCAAGCCACAGCATGGGCAGGATGCCAGTGGCATGCGTGTCACCTCCCTGGAGCAACGCAGCTGGTCCCCATACATGGCCTAGGGATCAGCAGGGTCCTATCCGCAGGCACCAGGAGCCAGCACCTCCCCTGGCAGGCTCAGGAGCAGCAGGCCGGGTATCACCAGCCACAGCATGAGGACCACACTTGCCCACAGGGACCGGGGTGCTGCCGTGATGCCAGGGCAGTGGGTGGCATCTCTTTGGGGATGGCAGGATGGCAGGGGAGAGGGAGGGTGGCTTGGGCACAGGTGCTGTCACAGGCCCGACCGCTCCGCTGGATTCCAGCCCTCACGGACACTGTTCATCAGGCTCTTGATGCTGTCTGGGGGGGCCAGGAAAGTGCCCGGGCCTCCGTCCCCACGGCAGGCAGTGCCCTGCGCCCCTGGCAGTGCCTGCTGCTGGCAGCTCTCGGGGTGCAGAAGAGCTCCACCTGACAGCCAGCTCCAGGTGAGGTAGGGCAGTATTATTCTCCCCATTTTACAGATGGGGAAACTGAGGCGCAGAGCAGGGAGGGTGCCCGCTGGAGTGGCTGCGGGGCACAGGACCTGCCCCGGGCTCACTGCCCCATCCCGGACACAGGTTGAGAAGTCTCCATGCCTGCCATGGCTCATGCCCTCTCACCATCACCACAGGTGATGGGCAGCAACAGCGGAAGTCCCCAGGGAACCCTGGTGGGACTGCAGCATGGGGGCTGAGCCCGGGGTCAGCTCTCCCTGGGGCTCCGGGTGGGTGGGGGGGAGGTTGGCGTGGGCACCCAGCAGTGGCTAGTGGCTGCCGCCGCTCTTCCCCCCACCCGTGGCCCAGTCGATGATGATGAAGCTCAAGCTCATGATCATGAAGACCACCCCGAGGAGGGCAAAGCAGGCAGCCTGTGGGGACAAGGAAGGGGCTCAGGGAAGGCCAGGGTAACAGGGTTCCCAGCCAGCCTCAGAACCCCACACCTGTCCCCATCCTTGTACCCCTGCCCATGCTTACCAATATTTTGGGGGGGGAGCGCAGCGGCTCCTTGTCCTTGGGCATGATGCGGATGTAGAAGATGGCAGGGAAGATGAAGATGAGGCAGGGAGCAGAGGTGGCACCTGGAGCAGACAGGGACAGAGTGGGCAGGGGCCTCCCACCTTGCAACTCAGCCCTGCCAGCCCCACTGCCACGACAGGTCCTGTCCATCCCCACCCCCTCCTTGCCCCCCCGGTCCTGGCAAAGCCTTCCAAGAACTCAGGGACGCGGTGTGCTGGCACTGTCCCCACACCCCTCCTGCAGCCCGGGCCCTGGCACCGAGCTGAGCGCTGAGCAGGGGAGCCTGGCTGGGGCAATCAAGGGAAACACGCAGGGGAAGAGCGAGTGCCGGCACGGCACTGTGGGAACCAGCCTGCCAGGACAGGGATGGGATGGGATGGGGGATTCCCACAACCACCTGGTCCTGGCATGGTGAGAAGGGGAAACTGAGGCACAGGAGGGTCAGTCAAAGTTGAGCACCATGCTCAGCAGTCAGGACAGGGGCTGGCATGCTGCTGCAACACCCCGTGATTGAGGAGGGACAGGAGCAGGGCGCTGCCACCCACCAATCAAGCCGAAGATGCCGAGAATGGAGGGGGCAAAGATGACGAGGAGGTTGATGAAGGTCAGCAGGATCACGGCGATGGCAATGTGGCGGATCCAGCTGAAGCCTTTCCCTTGGAACAACATCTGCTGGATGGCCCGACGCACCTGGGGACAGGGACAGGGTATCACACTCCATGCTTGGAGGCAGGACGCATACCCTGTCACTGCAGTTCTGCTGGTCCCCATCACCCCTACTCCAGCCCTATCCCTATGGCCCTGCACCATCACCCCTTTCCTTTCCCAAGTTCTGACCCTGATGCCCCATTGGTCCCTGTCACCCCTTTACAGCCTTGTCCCTGTGGCCCTGCCTCAGCCCTGTCACCCCTGCCTCTGCCCCAGCCACGTTCCTGGCACCCAGAATGTCCTGTTCCCCAATGCCTGTTTTTATCCCTGCCTCAGTTTCCCTTCTCAAAGCCTGGGCCTGAAGCCACCTGGCATTCCTGTGGGGCCACTCACCGGGAAGAGGACGATGGGGACAGTGAGGGTGACAGCCGTCAGCACAGCCACACGCACACACAGGATTAGCACATCGAAGGGGTCCACCTTGTTGTACGTGTGCAGCAGCTCTGACTCCACACGGTCTGTGAACACCAGCAGGGAGCCCCAGGGTGAGCCCTAGCACCATCACCCCCCTGGCACAGGTGTGCCAGCCCCAGCCCCCTCCCTGAGGGCTCACCGTAAAACGTGAGGTAGCCGAAGAGGGCAGCCAAGAAGTACATGAGGTACATGACCGTGATGGAGATGTTGGAGATGCACTGCATCTTCTTCTTGGAGGGGCTGCAGGACACGGAGGGCTCAGCACAGCCCCGTGGCACCCACTGACACCCAGCACCCGCCCAGTGAGGAGGGGTGACGCCAAAACACTCTGGGTGTGTGGGGGATGTGCAGAGAGAGGCTGTGTCCCCTTTCCTGGGCACCATCCGATGTGTTGAATCACCCACCACCAAGCAGCCACCCACCCTCTCCGGGTGACAGCACCCACATCCCAGGGGTCACACCACCACCCCTGGATCATGGCACCCACCTCCCAGGGGTCATAGCACCCTTCCACCCATTCTGAGTCACAGCACACACCTCCCAGGAGTGATAGCACCCACCCAGGGTTATCCCACGGGTGATATTGCCTGCCCACCCACCCACCTCAGGTTGTATCATCCACCTCCTGAAACTGGTATCACCCACCCCAGGCCCTATCAGCCGCCATCCACCCACCCACTCAACCACCCAGGGTCACATCACCCACCTCCCCACGATGCCCCGGCGCAGGTCCCACACATGGACGGCGCTGCCTTTGGGTGGGCACCAGATGAAGCCCACCCCTCCCTGTGGATGCCCCCACCCAGGACTCACTCCTTCAGCTCCGTGTAGATGGGCAGGACCTCGGGGTGGCAGACGAAGGCGAAGGCCATGATGGGGATGGTGTACGCTGTCTGTGCAAGAGGAGGATGACTGACTGCTGGGGGCCCGGTGGCAGGTGCTGCCAGAACCAGGACCACCCGTCTGGGGTGCACAGGGTGGGGGCTCACCCAGAGCCTCAGGGGTGCGTCCCAGGTCCTTACCTGTGAGTTCAGGGTGAAAAAGCTGGGTGTGCAAGTGTCCTGGTCGGGGGCCTGGAGGACTGTGTAGCCATTCTGGTAGTCACTAGTGCTGACAGTGGTGACGTTGAGGATGCCCGTCATGTTCCCCTCCTGCTCCGGAAGCGGGCAGGGGATCTGGAACTTCTTGTAGATGACCTGAGGTGGGGGGGACATGAGGCCGGTCAGCTCTTGGTGACCCCAGCTCCCAGCACATGCTGCTCACACCAGCACCATGCCCAGCAGGACAGCAACCCTGCTGGGACCCCTCCAAGGGACTACCTTTGCTAGTGCTGCCCTGTGGCAATGCTGCTCCCCCAGCCTGTCCCTGTGGAAGTGGGCAGCGGCACAGAGCGAGACAGCAGCACGTGGAGGGGCCACATGTGCAGATGCCCCCCCGGCACCTTCCCCCTCTCCCTTTTCTCAACATTCAGTTTCTTCAGCTGAAAATAACCCAGCAGCTTGACAGCCCTGCCACAGCGTCTCTGCAGCCCCGAGCGCCCGCTGTCCCTGCTCCCTCTGCTGTCCCCACAGCAACCAGCCCAGCCTCACACCCCGGCAAGAGGGGTGCTCAGCACCCCAAGGCACCGGCACGTGCCCGTGGGCGCTCACCGAGATGAGGAAGAAGACCATACAGCTGAGGGAGAAGCCGCTGGCGTAGCCAAGGTAGCCTGGGGAGGGAGGAGAGTGGCTGGTGGGTGCGGGCGGGACCCCTGCAGTGACTAAGTGTCCCCTCCTCGCCCAGCACATGCAGGCTGGCGCCATCGCCCTGCGGGAGACCCAGGGTGCCAGACCCCAGTGCCATGGGTAGCATCTCCCTGACTTACCCAGCTGCTTCATGAGGGCCAGGGGCAGGATAATGGTGACAGAAACCAGGATCACCAGGTAGTTCCCGTTCATGTACCAGTCCCTGGAAGCAGAGGGCCTGCTCACCACCCCGCTCTGCTGGGGCACAGGGGGCAGAGGCAGCCGCTGGGGGGGCTGTCTGCCATTCCTTAAGCTGGCAAATCCCAGGGGCACTGGTGTCCCCTGAGGCTGGCATTCCTGCTTTGCTAACGTCCCTGGAGACCCCTGAGATGGCATCCTTGGGGACCCCTGAGGCCAGCAACCCTGGGGGCCCTTGAGCTAGGGTTCTGCCTACCCTCAAAGTGGGGCACCCACAAGGGCTAAGTTGCTAGTGGGGATGTGGGCATAGAGTGGGGGACCTATACCCAACCAGTCCCCCACCCTGCAGCCCCAGGTTCTGCTCAAGGAGGAAAGCCTGATCCCAAGGGGATGTGAGGAGCAGGGATTGGAAGTTCAGCTCGGTTTAATCTCACCCAGGGGCTTATTCAGCACTGACAGTTATCAAAAATAGTAGTGGCTTAATGATAGTAAATCCCTGCCACGGGCTGCACAGCTGGAGCCAGAGCCCCGGCGCCTGCCCGGGGAAGGCACGCAGTCAGAGTGGGCAGGAGACACTCACGTCGTCTTCTCCTCCAGGTTCAGGAAGGTCTGGATGACCAGAGGCACTTCAGATTTGACGATGTACAGGTAGCTGGACATGGCTGCAGGGCAGAACGAGGTCTTGCTGCACCGGTGTTCTCTGGTGCCATCCCCTGTCCCCAGCCCCGACGGGACCCCCAGCGCCATCCTCACCTCCGATGTTCTGCAGCGTGATGGCGATGGCCGCAGCCAGCTTCCCCGGCGTGCCGAAGGCTCGGTAGCCCAGCTGCTCATAGGCTCGAATGCCTGTGGGATGGGGAGCGGTGGCGGGTGAGAGTCGGGACGGGAGCCCCCGGCACGGCCCTGCTGAGGACTTGGCACTCACCCACAATGCCCGAGGACTTGAGCAGGAGGTGGATGGAGTAGCTGGAGAGCAGGGCCACCGCTGTGAGGAGGAAGCTGCAGGAGGATAGCAGTTACCAGTGGGTCACAGCACAGGGCTCAGACATGGCTGTGGGGCAAACCCCATGCAGATGTGCTCTGCCTGTGGGCAGCTGTCCTGGCAGAACACCGCCCCCTTGCCTCAGCACCTGCTCAGCATTCATGGGGCAGATTCAGTCCACGTCTCCGCACCCAAAAGGAGCCATCACTCATGTCCTTCAAGCCACTTTTGGAAATCTGACTTTGCAGTAAGGAAGACAAACCTTCACCCTCCTCCTCCTCCTCCCCCAAAGTGGGGCACAGCACTCAGCAGAGCAGGCTGACATGCCAGCAATGGGCATTGCTCAGCCAGCAGGACACTGGACCCTGCATCACCACAAGTCAGAGACTTCTTTCTTGCCTGCACCCACCGATCCCCTTGGAGGAGCCCTCCACACCCGGACACCCCCCCCATGCCCCCATGGCACTCACAGGAAGAGGATGATGCCGGTGTTGGCCATGGCATATGCCAGCCCCAGGATGCCACTGCCCATGATGGCATTGCTCAGATTGAAGACGGACATCCCGAAAGACGTCTTCCCTTCAAACTGTTCAAAGGACACAACGGGGAAGGGATGCACCGGTCACACTGGGAGCTTGCCCCATCCCACCCCACCACCGTGCCCATGCTGCTACTCACATCAGTGAAGTGTGTCTGCTTCTTCTCAGCACCGTGGGGCAGGAACTCCTCCATCTCTGCCACGCCAGTCTGGTTCTCCTCAAATCTGTCCATAGAGGGGAGAGGAGTGCAGCCAAAGTAGAGACAAGGGCCATCAGCACTGGCTGGTATCTCAAGGGCAGGGAGCAGCTCGGAAGACCCCCCCCCAAATCCCTGGCACTGCTGCTTGCCCTGAGGCCCCTACCTGTCACCGGCCAGTGAGGGGACAGTGGACGCGGTGAGAGCGGCCGTGTGCTTCCCATTGGGCACCAGCTCCACCATCTCGGCCTGGAGGGGCACGTCCGTGGAATCCATGGCTGGGACACAGCCGGGCTTGCTATGGGCTCTACTCAGGCTCTGCAAGAGGGAGGCAATAGAGGTCCAGCTCTGGGCAGGAGCACCAGAGGGGCTGGCCTGGAGACTCACAAGTCCTGCCTCCACCAGGGACACTGGAGTTGGGCCCAGCACCAGCGCTGGTGGCACGGCAGGGACAGGCACCCGGGGATGAGAGAGCCACCGAGCCAGGCATCACCGCGGCTGTGCTTCTCCCTTCTGCCCGCTCAGCACACAATGTCCCATGGAACTCAGCCCCAGCTCCAGGACGCCACCAGAGTCCCAATGGGGGACTGTGCCCTCACCCAGCCAGACATCCCACAGCCCACCCCATTCCCTTGCTCACAGCACAGCAGTGCCCAGCCCCAGCGTCCCCATCCACGCCGCCTGCCAACCTCCACTCCCCTGCCCGCAGCTCTCAGCTCCGTGACTCAGTTTCCCCTCCTGGAGACGGGTGCCAGCAGGCGAGTGGGGATGTTTGGGAGGGCGGCAGGGGACGGTGCAGGGAGCTCAGGGACCCCCTAGCCACCGTTACGTAAAGCCCGCGGTGCTCCCCGGCGCGAAGGGCTCACCCACATCCCGCCGCTACCGGGGTGCCAAGGCGGGGGGCTCGGGGGCACGTCAGGGCTGGACAAACGGAGCAGGAAAGAGCGTGGGGCCGGGAGACAGCTCCTTGGCAGTGGAAGGCGGCCGGGCTGCCGAGCGCGGGACGCCTTGGCACGCCGCACAAAGCCGCCTCTGTGCGAGCCCCGGCCCTCCCCGCCCCGCTGGGAAACGGCACAGGGTGGCTTTCTGGGGCAGGCTGGCAGCCGGGGCAGGGTCCCGCCACCCCCCACTGCCCCGAGGGGCTGGGGTCTTGTCCAGCTGGCCGGGGGGCTCCACACTGGGGCTCTGTCCAGCCGAGGGCCGGTGCCACCCAGCTGGAGGTTGGGCCTGGCGGGGATGCAGTGCGGTCCCCAGTCCCGGGAGGAGGATGCTGCCCCACCACCCCGCTGCCTGGGGTGGCCGTGGGGTGAGTAGGGGACATGACCATCTTTATGCTCCCAGGGGACTGGTGTCCTCAGAGGTCTGAGGAGCCTTCCCACAGCACAGTCAGGTTCAGCAGTCCTTCTGGCACGCAAGGGAAGGATGAAACGGCAGGGTGTGGGTGCCAGCACCTCCGGTCTCCTGAGCCGCTGCCCTGCTTTTCCCTTGCCCGTCCAGGCCACAGAGACTACCTGGCAGGGTCATCCCAGGCCACACACTGGCTGCTGGCACTGTCACGGGGGCCTAGCCCCTAAGGGGGGGGCCCAGGGTGGTGGGCACGTATTTGAGCCACTCAGCCTGCAGCACCCAGCCAGGTGGGAAAACTGAGGCAGGACACGGGCCAGCAGGGACCAGAATGAGAAGGTTCAGCCATGCGGAGGATGAGAGGGAAGCACGGGGCGGGCTCCGGGTGATGATTTATCCCCTCCACTAGGCCTCCGCTTGGGATGGATCCAGGCATGAACAAGGCTGCCAGCACGTCCAAAAGCCACCGTTAACTCTACGCCTTCCCACCACCTTGGGCAGGCATCACCGAACCCACCGCTCACACAGTATGGGATTGAGGGGGGCAGCAGATCCGTGATGTTCCATCACCCCCCCTAAGCCCCCCACTGCCACTAGGCTGCCTTGCGGCAGGGCTTCACCGCATCTCGCTGGAGGCAGGCAGGAGCTGCCCGCTCCCCTGCCCGCTCCCCCACGGGCGCCAGGAAGGCTGGGCACTCTTGTCTGCAGCCCCTTTCTTCTCCCAGGTTATAATTACACCTCTCTGGGCAGCTCAGGAAATACCAACTTCTTCCCCCAAGCGTCTCTCGGAATAGCAAGCGGCACGGCCGAACTCATTCAGCATGCACCGGGCTTCGTGCTGCCACCCAGACGCTTCCTCCTGCCGAGCAGCCCTGGCACAGCCTTGGCACAGCCCGGGCACAGGCCCAGCACCACTCACTGCCACTTCCCCAGCTGGCCCTGGCCTTTGCCCCTTGGCCAGGGTCTCCTGGTGGCAGCGGCCAGGGCGAGGAGGGAGATGAAAGAGGAGGGAGCATGAGATGATTCGATCGGGCAGTGCGAGCCCTGTCTGCTGCTGTTTGCCTTGCGATAAGGCAGAACAACAAATACAGAGCGATGGGTGGCCCTGAAGGGGTGGCTTGGTTCCCCTCCAGGCTGGGGTTGGTGGGTTCACCGCCCCTCTGTGTGCCCACCTTAGTCGGGAACCCTCTGCTCTGGGCAAAGAGCATCCCCTCAGGGATCTCTTCCCTCAGCATGCCACCACGCAGATGGGATGCTGTCATCTTCACTGCCGTGTTGGGTAGCCCACATGCTGCCTGGCATCGTCCCACTCCTGACCACCAGCCCCAGCGCCTGCTCGCCCAGCCTGATGGGATGGACCTGGCCACAAGTGCGGGCACGGAACCCCGCCGCTGTGGCACCCAGGGCCACGCTCCTGGGGGTGCTGAGCGAGCTGCACCCACTGCCCAGCGTGCGCCTCTCCGCTGCCCGCTCTGTTCTGGGACACAAGGACAGCGACAGACAGCCCCGCTGCAGCCAGACCTCCCGCCTCTCCCGGGCTGCTCCGGCTGTCCCAGCGCTCGGCGACACCCCACCAACACTACGGTGTGGGCAGACAGCCGGAGCTGCGCCCTGGTGCCGTCCCGCAGCCCCTGCAGATGGAACACGGAGCCGGATGCGTGGGACGGCACGTACCGTCCCGCCGGCCACGTCTGCGCTTCAGGGGAGGCTGCGTTTGGTCTCGCACACCGCGTCCCGGCCAGCACAGGCGCCCGCCCGCCCTCGCTGGGATGGGGACGCGTGTGTGGGGCGGCAGGGCTCCCAAATCCCTGCCCTGCCGGGGTCTGGCAGACGGGCGGTCCCGGGCTCACCCCGGCCCCCTTCCAGCCTTCCTCGGGGACCAGGGTACTGTGGTGAAGGCTTCAGTTCTAAAAGGGGCTGCATCCCTCTCTCAGCCTCACCTCTCGCTTCCACGCAGACTTTAGTTAAAAGTTGGAAAATCCCAGCGGGAGCGAGGCACAGGCAGGCAGGAGTGGGGGGCTGGGCAGGAGAGCTCTGTCGGTGCCAGCAGATATTGGGTGGGAGATCCATCGCATCCGCCAGCGTAGCCAGGGGATGTGTATTACCCTGGGCAAGCCCAGCTCCTGCACTGTGCCATTTCCCCCAGTCAAGCCCCGGCACGGTCCCCACCAGCCCAGGCGGTGCTGCTGGAGCGCTGGGGACCGGCAGCCGGTGCCTGCCAGCCGTGCCTGTGCCAGGCAGTGCCAGCCCGGGGGGCCGCGGCCCACCGTGTGCCCACAGCCCCCAACACCCCTCTGCGAGCACCCACCGCTCCCACCTGTGGGGAGCCAAGGCGCAGGGTCTCCCTGGCAGCAGGTGAGCGCTCCCTCAGGCCGGGGACCCCCACAAGGCAGAGACTCACTGCCCATCTCCTCTCCCTTGCAGATGAATCCTTGATAATCCGGCCCAGCTGGGGCCGTGGGACTATTCCGGGTGATAATCCGGCTTTAGCGCCAAGCCTGCCGCAGCTGCCGGCCTGCGTGCTGGCAGCCAGGTATCCCGCTGCTGCCGGTGTGTGCCAGGGGGATGGCAGCCCCCCCCGCCCGGGCCCGCCTGCCCAGGTGGCTGTTCGGGTTTCAGCAGAGCCGGGCACACAGGTCTCATATTCCCTTGAGGCTGTGCTGATGAGCGAGCCCTGCCAGGGAGATGGGCAGCATGGGCAGGGATGCCAGTCACGTTCCCCCCACTGCCATCAGCTCCTGCGCTGGTGCTGGGCCCAGGGTGACCCCAGTTTGGGGTCCCTGGTCAGCCTCTGGCACTGCTGTGGGCACAAGGGTGTGTGGGCGCAGCTGGGCAATAGCCCAAACCTGGGTGGTCCCTGGGCAACCCCTCCCCAGGGAAATTGACCCTAGCAGGGCACACAGCAGAGAAATCTCTCTCTCCTTGCCCTCCACAGAGAACCCCCCGCGCCACGGCTGCCCTGGGAGTAGGGTCTGTCCTTACCTTGAAGCATACACAGCCATAGCTTTCCCCCCAGCCTGCCTTCCTAAAATTGGCAACCCAAACCTGGTTTTAACCTGTGGTGTTCCACCCCTCCACCTCCCAGATAAACAAAGGCAGCGTCAGGGTGACACCTCCCCCAGAGGAAAGTGGGCACCCAAAGGGGCAAATCCAGCCATTCAGGGGATGGCCAGGCACCTCACCTTTGGGGCAAAGGTTCTGGAAGGCACCTGCATGGGCATGGGAACCCCAGCAGCTGTGGGAAAGGATGGCTGGAGACAACCTGTCTGGTGCACGGCTAGAGAACCTCTCTGGGTAGCCCTGCTGTAGACCTTCCTCAAACAGATCTGTGGGAGATTCTCCTGAGATCCTCTGGAGATGACAGCCCCACAAGCTGGTCATGCCAGGCAGCCCCACTCATGGCCTCAGCACAAGCTGGTTAGAGTAGGCACTGCTCCTGGACTCACCTCACCTCTATCAGCCCCAAACACCACACCATGGCTCAGCTTTGGGTCGGGCAATTCCCCTGTGCTCCAGCCAGCGCAGGATTGGCAGTAGCAAGTAGGAACAAGTGGCTCTGGAAGCTGCTGTCCTGGCTAGCAGGGCTCTGGCAGCACCAACACCTGCCTGGGCACTTCTGGCCATCGCTGTTGCACCGCGTGGACAGCCATGTCCATCCAGGTTCTCACCTCTAAGAGCACAAGTGGCACCCATAATCCTGGGGGACAACTCTGCCTGAGCCTGAAAATGTCCCTGCATGCAGAACATGCCAACAGCTGAGCTGGCCTGTGGCCGCTGTCCTGCAGCAACAGACGTGCTAGGGTCTGGGACACACCAGGGAGGGGAAAGACAGTTCAAGGAAGAGGGTGGTGGGGCCAAACATCATGGTGGGGACATGAAGAGGGTCTTCCAGTGCCAGAGCCATGGTGCAGCTCAGCCACAGCATCACCTGCCAGGCACACAACCCAAGATGGGGCCACGCTGCAGGTATCAGCCATCTCCATCCTGCCACATCCTCTAACATCCAAGCACCAGTACCGAGGCAAGCTGGGAAGAGCAGTGAGGAAGCTGAGGCCAGGTAAGGGGAGCCATGTCCAGTGCTGGGACAACCCAGGCCGTTGCTGTCACCTGCCAGCTCAAGTCCATGTGGTACAAGGTCAGGTGGCAGATGCAGCTGGCAGTGTGGGGATGGGGACGGGGTGGGCACAGCACGAGGCCAGTGGCACTCATTGTGGTTCTTGGGGAGGCTGGGTGAGACACCAGCTTGAGCCCAGCAGCACTAGGCTGTATGATGGGTTTTGCTCTGAACTTCAAACATGGCCTTTTGGGAACACAGGGCCACCCAGGGAAGATGGTGGCACTGCAGAGAATGATGGACAAACAGTGCCTGGAAAAAAACATGTCAGGTTTTCTACCACAGCTCTGGAGTTTTGTTTTGCCTTGGAAGCAAGATGCCTTCCAGAAGTTCACACTCCCCAAAACACGACTGGCCTTAGCGAGATGACACAGAGCGGTCAACAGCAAAAACCCCAAGGTGCCATGTGCTGCTGGCAGTGCTGGGGACATCGGGAGGGCCTGGCCTCAGCCACAGCCCCCTGTGCCTCCTGCACCCCCAGCACAGCCCCCTGTACTCATCAGGAGCCACGATCCTCCCGAGCCCCATGGCACCACCACCGTGCCTGGCCGCCCCACTCTCACCATTGGAGCAGCCCGACATGTGCTCCACGGGGACAGCTGGCTGTGCCCCGCTGGCATGGGGGACCCAGGCAGTCCCAGACCTGCGTCAGCGCCTGGGGAGGCATGTGGCGGCTGGGACTCACGTGGCGAGGAGAGCCGGGGGCACGGGGGTCCGTCCCGTCCCCGACCCGCCTCTGTTTTCTCAAGGGTTGCACTTCCAAAGGAGCCCGTGGGATTCCGCTCCTTCCCCCCATCCCCACGCGCCAAGGAAAATAGGCTCTGCCGGTGCTTGTTTGTTTGCCGTGGCCGCGGCCCCGGCGTGTGATTACAGCTGCAGCACGGCCGGGTGCTGCGGGGCCCTTTGCACCTCAGCCAGGGTCCCCCGCAGTGCCAGCACTCCCGTGCCACCCCCGAGTGGGATGGAGTGTCCCACTGCCCCTTAGCAGCCCTGGCCACCAGAGCCAAGGCACACCGGCGCTCCGTTCTGGGACCCAGGGCAGCGTGGCGAGGCACAGGCGGCTTTCTCTGGGGCACCCCCTTGAAGCCACAGGGACTGGGCAGGTCTAACACCTCATCTTGGGCCTGGTCCAAACACCAGTGGAAAATTCCCCATCTCCTCCGCGTCAGCTCGGCACAGCCATGCCTTCCGTGGCCAGCCAGGGTTCTGCCTCCCTGCCATCCCACCTGTTGGGGACACGCCAGGTCCCCGGTCTCACCCATGCCACCGCAGAGCCAGCTCAGCTTGGGGACCCCAAGTCCAGCAACCACCTGCTGCGGTTCGGTTTCCCTTGGGGAAGATTTCTCTCCAGTGGGACTTTCACGGCTGACACGGCAGAGAGGGCCACCATGCCGGCTGGCACAGGACACGCGTGGACGACAGGAACGCAATGTGCTGCCTGCCTTTCCACACTGCTGTCCCGGGCAGCCAGGCTCTATAAATACCACAGCCTATGGAATCACCGCACGCAGGTCCCAGCCAGCCCCAGTGCCCATCACTCTCCCTGCCCGTGCCCCCTGCTCCAGCACCCCGACACCCTGACACCCGATCCTGGCCACAGCCGCTTCCAGCCTTCAGAAACATATGTCGTTCCCGCAGGAGATTAAAAATTAAAGCAGAAAAAAGGGAAAGTAAAGGGAGTTTGGGGGTAAGTGTCACTATGAGTATCAGCGGAATGATGCACGCCGAAGCCCCCAGCATCGCGATCCGGGCAGGGGCAGCGTCAGGGCGCTGGGGTACCCAGGCGGTACGGCAGGGCTCTGCCTCCCACTGCCCTCGCGGGATCCGTCACCCACCCGTGGGAAGGTGCCAGCCGCTGGGAAGTGGCAGGAGTACAGCAAAGCAAACAGCCCCGGGGCGCTGCCACCTGCCAAAGCTGCAGGGGCCCGGAGTCTTCCCGGCGCTGCCCGGCGCCGGGAGGAGGAGGAGAGAACGGAGAAAGAGAGAGTCGGGCTATGGGAGGAAAGCGGGGCCGGCGAAAGACGGGTCGGAAAGGACTGGATGGGGGTGCGGAGGAGAATTAGTGGAGATGAGGGGTCCGAGCGCCCGGGACCACGGCCTCCAACCACGGAGCTTCACGGAGGGGAAGGCAGCGACCCTGGGAGTGCGAGCAGCAGGGAAGATCGGAGACACCTACCTGCCCTCTGTCTCTCCGCGGTGCCTCTGCTGCGGGCTGGGGCAAGCAGCCCCCGGTGGCCGGTGCCGCGGATTAGACTATCCTGCGACCGTAATCCCGGCGGAGCCGGAGATTAAACCGGACCCGAGCCCGCCCCCAGCGCGAAGGCTCCCAATCTCCTCTCCGCCGGGGCACAGGAGGAGCGCTGGGGAGCGGGTGGAGCGACCGCCCTGCATCGCCGACCCCGCCCCGCCCCGCCCCGCCCCGGCGGGACCACCGCTCCTCCAGCACAGCCGCCCGCCGGGCATCGACACCCCACGGGGCATCAGTGTCCCACCGGGAATCAGTGTCCCACTGGGCATCACCTCCCGCAAGTGAGTCAACCCCTCCACCCGGCATCATCCCACACCCGGCATCATCCCACACCGGGCATCAGCGTCCAGGCGGCGCTGCCCTGTCTGGAATAGGCACAGCACCGAGCAACCCCAACACACCTCCCCAGGTATCTGTGCCCCTCTAGGCACGATCACTAACTATATCGGGCACCCCTGTCCTGCCAGGTATTGACACCACAGCGGGCATTCCTTACCGACAGCAGCTGAGGCTCCTGCCGAGGCCAGTGGCTGCTTGCAAAGAAGCAGAGCTGGGGCAGTCACTCTAATCTACCTGAAGGGCTAAACCCAGAATGTGTTGAGTGCGGGCACAGCGTTTTCCCCTCTCCTAGACAGGGACAGGTCACACAGCAGCACTCCTTCAGTCAGATTCTCTCCCTGGCCTGGGAAGCTGAGGCTGTTCCCACGTTAAGCCAGCCCAGCCGGCTGCCCTGCTCCTGGTGCCCACTGCCCTCACAGCACTCCCCCCAGCGTCTCAGCACACTGGGAGTAAACAATCCATGTGGAATCACCTCAACAAAACCCAGAGCAAGTGGGACAGGCCAGCCTCCTCCTCCAGTCTCCATCAAATCTCCCCACTTGAGCTGAAAGAGGTCTATTTTCATGAAGACACAAATCCCCATAAAAGCTCCCCAAAGAGGAAATTTCTCCCAAGTGCATCCCATGTGCTTTAG
This sequence comes from Hirundo rustica, assembly GCF_015227805.2. Classification (NCBI taxonomy): domain Eukaryota; kingdom Metazoa; phylum Chordata; class Aves; order Passeriformes; family Hirundinidae; genus Hirundo; species Hirundo rustica. The sequence goes on along the minus strand of NC_053461.1, from coordinate 3,749,385 downwards.
GGAGAGCCATGAGCTCTGGTGAGTCACCAGCTGTGTCCCCAAAGATTCCCTGTCCCTTTACAAGGTCTGTCACCCCTAAACTGCCTCCTGCTCCTCTGTCCCGCCCAGATTTTATTTCAGAGGAAAACTTTGGGGGTCCACGCTTGGGAGTCCACCCACCTCCCATGCTGAGCTGCAAACCCTGCCCAGCTGCTGCGCGTTGGCAGAACGGCTCCGCATGCTGCTGGAAGGTTTTATTTGTGTTATGAATATCTTTCATAAATCCCTGCGAAGCCTCGGGCAGCCTGGGATGGAAACGGCTTTGCCAGTCAGCAGTGAGCGTCACCATCGGGAGAAGAGGCACCCTCTCGCCTGGACATCGAGGGATGTTAAATATTCAGTGGCAGCTCTGCCCTCACGCTCCCGGCAATCCCGCGGCTCCTGTTACTGCCGCTCTCCTTTGGCTGGAGACATACATCCATTAACTAATTTCTAATAACAGCAGCATGCGTAAGTGCTGAACCAGCGCTGGCTGGCACGCCGGGGGACTGGAGGCAGCCAGGTTTGGCAGTGTGACGGGGGAGCCAGAGGCACCCAGAGGATGGACATGGCTGGCTCCAAGCCATCAGCTTAACCCTTTCCCTGCTCTGGAGAAGGCGGGTGCAGCCACGTGGCACCTGTGGAGAGACGTCCCGGGATGGGTGGCAACGCAACTCACCAGGGCTGTAAAAGGCAGCCAAGCGCTTCCGCCCTGTGAGCAAACACAGCACAGGTGCTGGGCACGGGGACAGGCGGTGTGGCCCAATGGCACAGGGTGCAGCGACTGCTGAGGGGCAGCACGCTGGAGGACCTGTGGGAAGTGATTTGGAGGCTGTCTGCTCCTTCCCAGCCTCCAAACGCCCTTCCCCTGCAATTGGCGCAAATGCAGCCATGCCTGCTTTTTTACAGACCCCTCTCTTGTCTCCAGGCTGTGACACCCCTCTCCAGTGTTTCCACTTTCCAGGCGGGCAGAGGACATGGGCTCCACCATGTCAAACTGGAGCTTTGTGAAAAATCAAAGCAGTGGGGAGAGGAGGAAAAGAGAGCGAAGATGTCCCCAAAACCTCCCAAAGCCTGTCCCAGCCTCCCTCAGTTGGCACGCAGTAGCTGCAGGCTCATGCAGCCAGGCTGGCAACAGAAGAGCCACGAGAGGGGTGAGCTAAGACCCCGCTCTCGAGCTCCTGAGCCCTCTGGTCAACAGCGCTTCCTTCCCCAGTGCAGCTCTGACCAGTCTCACCAATGGCTCTGGTGGTGTCAGGGCTCCAGTGGATTGCAAAATTGCAGTCGTGCGGTTTTCTCCAGCTGGCTGGAAAGTTTGACGCTGGATTCCCGTATGTGAGGAGCCTTCAGGGGAGCACGGCACAGCACGGCTCATCTCTCCAGCAGCATCCTGCCTCACCAGTGGCAGGGAGCCGAGTGCCGTGCCAGAGCCCTTGCCCTCAGCACACCTCCGTGGGGTTTGACTTCGCACAACTTCCCCCAGCCAAAAGCTGCCCTATTTCTTATCCTTCAGCCGTGCTTTGAGATCAAAGATTAAAGTGAACCCATAAAACCCCTTGGCTTCAAACATCGCAGCAGGGACAAGGCCAGCCCAGGAGCCAGGCACAAAGCAGTGGGTGCCATGTATGGCCAGGACACGCTCTCCTTGTCACGCTCAGCTTCCTCGCCCGGCCCCCGAGCCCGCTGCCTGCTGCTGCCTGCCACTGCCTGCTGTTCCCAGAGCCCAGATGGCAGGAAGATATGGCAGAGATAATGGTGAGATTTGCAGCCCAAGCAGTGTTCCCCCTGCCACCACTGTGACCTCTCAAGCAAGAAGTCTCCTGGAGATTGCCCTTTCCAGGAACATTCCAGCGCGTGCCTCTGGTCCCCATCGCTGGGCATCCCACAGACACAGCGCCGGCACATATAGGGGCTCCAAGACCCCACTGCCCCCTAGACCCCATAGCCATGGAGCAAGCGGGGCACAAAAGGAATGCTGATTGTTAGAGGAGAGGGATGCCTGCGGCCAGCAGCACGGGCTGGGTGGACTCCAGAGGGACACCTTCCCGTGTCCAGGGCCGGAGCCTTGCTCCCCCCAGCCCTCTCTCCACAGGAGCACCCTGGTGCCGGCAGCTTGTGCCTGGGCACAGAGGTGGTGGGGAGCAGCTGGTGCCTCCCTCCCTCGCCCTTGACCGCCGCCTCCCTCGCGGCACATGCTGTCATGTGGCAGGGCACAACAACAACACGGGCTAATTGGTTAATGTGATTTCAAAACATGATTTGCAATTATAACTCACCAGAGAGCATTCAATGATCCCGCACATCGGCGAGTGGGTTTTTCTCCTTCGTTTGTTCCTGGAACCTCGAAACCAATTAACTTTACAGAAGCCAGAAGCAAAGCACTGCTCAGCAGACCTGAAGGGTGAGTTATCTCTGCGCTCAATCACCTCCCTGCCCAGCCACAATCTGGGAACCAAGAACTGGCGGACAAGCCCCGGGGTAACCCCGACACTTCTCCCTGCACCACTGAGGGGTTTGGAGGGACTCACGCACGCTCCCCTAGACCCAACCCACCAAGCACCATGGCTGCTTGGGAGTACTTGAGGCCAGGAGGATGCCCTGAGCCATAGATGTGGGAATAAACTGTTCCTGTTGGCACACGGAGACTGTCCCTTCAGTTCCCTCCAGAGGCGCTGGCACCTGCTCATCTCTGCCACCCACGCAGGAAAGCCGTGTCCCCACAATCCCCGCTGAGCACCCACAGCCCCATCAGGGACAGGGGCTTTGTTTCTGTGGGCTGACCATCCTGCAGCAAAGGCTTAAATGCCATTAAGGTAATTAAGCAAGGACTTTAATGCCTTTAAACGCAACTCAAGCCAAAGAAACCCAAGTAGTCATGATGCTCCTGAAGCATCCAGCACCCAGTGCCCAGCTCCCCTGAGTCTTGGCTTGTTTCCCCAGTGTCCCCGATTGCTGGGCTCTGTTGCTCTCCACATCCCACTGGAAAGGCAGACATGGGGCCAGCAGTTTTTTCTCTTGGCTGGGCAAAGAGAGGTTAGGTGCCATTAGCTGCTGGAGGGATGATCTGACAATTACCCCTCAGGATGGTGATGTGACTCCACTCTGCAGGGAGACCCCTGCTCGCAGGGGAACGCTCCCATGTGCACAGGGCCTGAACCTCTCCGGGCTGGGAGCTGCCTTCCATCAGCTCCCCAAGCCTCAGGGTCCTCCATACCACAGGGAGCTCAGCATTCCACACTGCAGCCACCCAGGCTTCCTGAGGCTAGGGAGGGAGCTCAGGCAGCTGCCAGAACCTCTGAGGAGGCACAAGGCGATGCCAGCAGTGCAGCATGGGGCAGTGGAAGGAAACGTGAGGCAGTGTTGGGGGGTCTCCAGTCCCTGGGAAGGGGCTCTCCTGTTCACCTCTGAGCTTCCTGCAAGCTGTCAGGGAGTGTGGAGCTGGCTGGGAGGCCCCTGGGGGATGCCAGGCACAGTGCCCAGGGCCTGGGCAGCAGGGTGGCAGATGGCTGGGGAGCTGGGGACCAGGAAGCAGGGGAGGACCAGGGGCACCTTTCAGCCCGCACAACTGTAGCATCCTTGTTTAGAGTTATTTATAACTGGGCCAAAAATGGAGACGTGGCCACAGCCATGTCCCTCCTCTCCCCAGGGTGCTGTGGTTGGTCCAGAGCTGACCAAGGAGCAGATATGGTCCCTTGCAGTCCCAGTGAAAGGGCAGTCTGCTCTGGCTCCCTACAGAGGCACCCGTAGGTCTGTCCTGAACCCCCTCACCGGCTGAGGTGACGGTCAGCCCCAGGGCTAGACAGTTCACCACAAGCTCCTGGCGGGTGTGACCCAGCCATGAGGAGGAGAGTGGATAAAGGCCCTTTCATGGCCCATCAAGGAAAAGGATTCAGTGAGAGAAGCACAAAAGGACGTGCTAGCACTCAGGACTGAGGCTGCAGCGTCCTGCAGCACCGGGGCTCCTGAGCTGCCACAGTGGTGGGGTGTGGGGTGCCTGTCCCAACCAGGGGGCAGCTGGGGAGCGCTGGGCACTGGGTGTTGGCAGGCACCCCTGGGTCCCTGCTGGCACCACCCAGCCTTGCGTTTGGGTGGACTAAACCTGGTGCTGTTTCAGGCTGCGCAGCGCTGGCATGGTGGCCCTCTCTAGGGTTGGGAAAGCCCTGGGGCAGCTGCCCCTCTCCCTCCCCTCCGAGCTGGACAACAATTGGCTGCCTGAAGGACGCCGGCCTTGATCCGCATCGCTGGCCGTCCCCAGGGCCGAGCAAACAGAGAGGAAAACAGCCGCGGCCGGCTCCTGCCACTGCCGGCATGCAGCCAGCCCCCGGCACCCCAGTGCTCCTGTCCCCGGGACCTCTGCACCCAGCAGCGCCCTGCCTGGCGCTGCCAGGGGGCTATTGGCACCCACCCACCCGCCCCGCAGCCAGGAGCGAGCCCAGGGGCTGCAGGGGCTGGGCCGGGAGGAGGAACAGAAACCAGGATAAGCACCCGCCGTGCTGGCGGAGGGCTGCCCACGATGGGAGAAGTGAGGCACGGCCAGGGTTGCACTGAGACCACTGGCCCTGGCTGCGGGGTCGTCCCATCTTGCCCAGTGCAAGGGTCAGCTCGCCCAATTCAGCCCTGTTTGCCATGGGGCTGGGCCAGTCCCTGGGGCTGCAGGCTGGCTGGGACCAGCTGGCTGGTGGCAGGAGGCCAGCACAAGCCCAAAGCACGTGCCATGGCCTTGCCTAGCCACCTCACATGTTTCCCCCACAGCCCAATTCCCTGAAACCTTTTCCCACCAGTAGAGCGTGGCGCTTCCCAGAAATCCCCCAGCACCCTTCCCAGAGCTCCCCTGTTGGAGAGGCACCCAGTCCCACCCGATGCCAGGGGGATACCAGAGGCCAGCTCTGGTCCCATTCCCCCTCGGCACATCCCACACCACCCAAAGTCCTACCACCCGCTCCGTGCCACTCCTGGGACCCCCACCCTGCCTGTGAGCAGCAGGACCCACCCGCCACCAGCAACGGGCTCGGTGGGCAACAGGAAGCACAGGCGAGGGCTGGGATGGATATGGGGAATGCCATCACCAGCAGGAGCGGCCACCGTGCCACAACGGTAACAAACCGGTGACACCGTACCAGGCTGGGGATGGGGATACAGGCCCCCAGCCGCTCTCCCGGCACTACAGCTATCCCTGGGAAGGTCGGGCCACGAGTGCCAGGCCACGGGCCGCTGCTCCAGCTCCGCCGGTTCTGCCTAGAGCGCTGCCCGCTCCCGCTCTGCCGCCGGCAAGGTCAGCGCAGAGCTGCGGCAGCACCGGCCCCCGCCATCCCCCAGCCGCCGGCCGGCCGCTCCCGGTTCCCACCGGCTGGAGGGACGGGCACGGCGCTGGTGACCCCACACCACCCACGCGGGACACGGCCATCCCGTGACTTTGCGCGCTGGCGATGTTGTAAACGAGGAACATTCTACCGCGGCGATGCCCGCCGGAGCGCCGGGAGCGCGGCGGGAGCGCGGGGGCGGGGCCGCACGGCCGGCGCCGGTGCCCCACCGCCCTCTGGCGGCAGCCGGCGGAACAGCCGCGACCTGCGCGATGCGCGCCCGCTGCCCGCACGCTGTGCACTGCGCACCCGCTGCCCACTGCGCACCCACTGCCCATCCACTGCCCACTGCGCACCCACTGCCCACCCACTGCCCATCCACTGCCCACTGTGCACTGCCCAGTGTGCACTGCCCACTGCCCATCCACTGCCCACTGCGCACCCACTGCCCATCCACTGCCCACTGCGCACCCACTGCCCACTGCCCATCCACTGCCCATCCACTGCCCACTGCGCACCCACTGCCCATCCACTGCCCATCCACTGCCCACTGCCCATCCACTGCCCACTGCCCATCCACTGCCCACTGCGCACCCACTGCCCATCCACTGCCCATCCACTGCCCACTGCCCATCCACTGCCCACTGCGCACCCACTGCCCATCCACTGCCCACTGCGCACCCACTGCCCATCCACTGCCCATCCACTGCCCACTGCCCATCCACTGCCCACTGCGCACCCACTGCCCATCCACTGCCCATCCACTGCCCACTGCCCATCCACTGCCCACTGCGCACCCACTGCCCATCCACTGCCCACTGCGCACCCACTGCCCATCCACTGCCCATCCACTGCCCACTGCGCACCCACTGCCCATCCACTGCCCACTGTACACTGCCCACTGCCCATCCACTGCCCACTGCGCACCCACTGCCCATCCACTGCCCACTGTGCACTGCCCAGTGTGCACTGCCCACTGCCCATCCACTGCCCACTGTGCACTGCCCACTGTGCACTGCCCACTGCCCATCCACTGCCCATCCACTGCCCACTGCGCACCCACTGCCCACTGCGCACCCACTGCCCATCCACTGCCCACTGCGCACCCACTGCCCACTGCCCACCCACTGCCCATCCACTGCCCACTGTGCACTGCCCAGTGTGCACTGCCCACTGCCCATCCACTTGCCCATCCACCGCCCATCCACTGCCCACTGCGCACCCACTGCCCACTGCGCACCCACTGCCCACTGCGCACCCACTGCCCATCCACTGCCCATCCACTGCCCACCCACTGCCCATCCACTGCCCACTGCCCACTGCCCATCCACTGCCCGCTGTGCACTGCCCACTGTGCACTGCCCACTGCCCATCCACTGCCCACTGTGCACTGCCCAGTGTGCACTGCCCACTGCCCATCCACTGCCCACTGCCCACCCACTGCCCACTGCTCATCCACTGCCCACTGCCCATCCACTGCCTACTGTGCACTGCCCACTGTGCACTGCCCACTGCCCATCCACTGCTCGCTGTGCACTGCTCACTGCCCATCCACGGCCCATCCACGGCCCATCCACGGCCCATCCACTGCGCACTGCCCATCCACTGCCCATCCACTGCCCATTGCCCACTGCCCATCCACTGCCCATCCACTGCCCACTGTGCACTGCCCACTGCCCACCCACTGCCCATCCACTGCCCACACCCTGCCCACTGCCCATCCACTGCCCACTGCCCATCCACTGCCCACACCCTGCCCACTGCCCACTGCCCACACTCTGCCCACTCTTCATTGCCGCTGCCCACTGCCCACACCCCGCCCATTCCCCGCCCATTCCCCCCACCCTGCCCACTCCCCGCCCACTGCCCACACTCCGCCCACTGCCGCGCCCTGCCCGCTCCCCGCACCCTGCCCGCTCCCCGCACCCTGCCCACCCCGTGCCTGCCCACTGCCCACTCCTTGCCCACACCCTGCTGCTAACTGCCTGCAAACTGCCCGCCCCCTACCTGCAGCCTGCCTGCCCCACTACCCGCACCCTGCACACACCCTGCCCACTGCCCGTACCCTGCCTGCCCTTGCCTGCATCCAGCCTGGCCCCGCTGGGGCTTCCCCAGCACCCACTGCCTTGTCACACCCGTGTGACTCCAGCCCACGTCCCCCCAGATCTGTGTCCCAACAAGCCCTCTCCCCCCACCTGCACCCCAGAGCTCTGCCTGCCCCTCTGTGGCACAGCCCCAGTCCCTCAATCTATCCCGTAGGAAGTGGTGGCAGTGCTGCCTGGCCGTGCACCTCTCCAGTGGGTGTCACCCGTTTCCTGAGGACTCCGGCCACCCCAGTGCTTTCCATGGAGCTCAGCATTGTGAGATGCCCTGGGGCTTCACGTGGCACCACACGGCACGGCACAGTGATCCACTGTCAGTTGTGGGACAGCGTGCCAAGAGCCCAGCTCTGTGGCGGCACTGACATCCCAGGATCATGTGTTTCAGCCCCTCTCCACCTGCATGGTCACGGCTGCCAGGAGGGAGGCTGGGGCCTGGCACAGTGTTGGCAGAGCCCTGGCAGGAGCGGCTCAGCTGGTGCCTGCTGCATGGGCACAGATGCTCGTGGCTGGATGCTCTGCAGCCTCTGGCACGGCCGTGTCAGCACCTGGCCACTGTCACAGAAGAAAAACACATTCCCTTTCCTCCAGATGGAATTTCCTGTTTTGTTTTTTTATTAAAATGGTGCCCATTGATTCCCATGCTGGCAGGCACTGCTGAACAGAGCCTTGCTCCCTTGGCTCTCTCACCTCATGCCCTCTTGAAGGGCAGACGGGCTGAGATCATCCTCTCCCTCCAGCAATGGGCTCGTGCCCAGCCCAGCCTAGCACGCTGCCCACTCTGTTCTGTCCAGCCAGCACGGGACACCCCAGCCTGTCCGGCCACAAGACGGACTTTCCTTCTCCCTCCCGCCCTGAGCGGCTCTTCCCGCGACAGAGCCACTAAATCCCCGGTTCCCAGGATTCTTTCCCCGAGAGGAGTCATGCGGCTCAAACCGCCCCTGCCCAGCCGAGAACTTGTTACACATTTACCCCACATTAATGAGGCGTCACCGGCTGCTCGGCCTTCGGACCACGGGGATCCTTCACAGGCAGCCACCCGGCCCCACGGCAGCTATGGGGGTACCACGGGGTGAGTCGCCCCAAAATGGGCACCATGGCAGCAGCCACGTCCCCTTCCCCTCCCTCCAGCCCTGCTGGGCTGGGCTTTGCAGGAGCAGATGAGGCAGTGGATGGTGATGAGTGCCTTCACCCGGGCACTCCTCCAAGGCAGGAACAGGACCGAGCAGGCAGGAACGGGTGCTTGGGGACATCGGGATGTACCGCGGCTGTGATCGGGATTCCTAGGCTTGCTCGCACCTCTCTTCCCTTTCCAGTGCAGGCAGAGGGGGTGGCAGCACCCCAGAAAGCCCTGGGGTCCCGAGGGGGGCTGTTCCCAAGCGGCCAGCCAGGTCGTTGGGTGCAGAGGGAGGACACACGACACAGTTGCCTTTTGTTGGTGCCGGCCCCGGGAGCAGGGACCGGGGCTTTGCATCCCCTCCCTCCACCCCCGCTGCTGGCGGGACCGGCGCCCAGCACCGGGGATTTGGGGTTTAAAGAGCGGACGGCAGCCAGAGCCCCAGCTTGCCCGCCAGGCGAGGAGGGAGGAGAGCTCTGGCAGAGCCCACGCACCATAGCAGGTGAGATGGTGGATTTGGGGCACCGGGGGGGGGGCTATGGCCCATTGAGGGGGGCTACGGCGTTGGGGGACTGGGACAGTGGAGCTCCTGGGGAAGCGCTGGGGTCCCTGCCTCCCCGCAGTGGGTACCGGGTGCCAGCGGGCTCAGACACGGTCCTGAGGGGGCGGTGAAGGCGTGGTTGGGCATGTACCACCTCCTTGTTCCTGTCACCCCACAGCTGAGCAGGAACCCCTAAGCCCTGTCCCAGCGGGGCTGGCAGGGCTGAGCACCACCATGCTGGGAAGTTTCCCAAGTAATGCCCCTTCCCTGGGCGCTGGTTTATGGGAAGGGGGCTCACCTGGCGGCCTCCCACCTGCTGCTCCTTCACAGCGCTCACTGACTCCGTTTGCCCCGGCTGGCACCTGGGTGAGCTGCGAGCAATCGGGAAGGGGGCACCCTGAGGCTGGGCACGGGGCTGGGCAGGAGCGGGAGCCGGGCCAGCAGACAAGGCCCCATTGTGCCGTGCCGGGGCCGCTGGCTCGGCCATCAATGGTGCCATTATGCTCAGCGGCGGCCCCCGCAGCCTTCCCAGCCGGCACAGCCACCCGGGAGCACCGTGGGAGGCAATCTGAAGTGCCTGTTGTGTTGGGGGGCCAGGGTGAGAGGAGAAGGGTGAGAGAGGAGGGCAGGGTGCCGGGACTCCTCCACGGCTGCCTGTCTGGGTGCTGCTGGGTGCCCTGGAATGCTGTGCTCCCCGGTGCCACCAGCTTCGGGGGCAAGATGCCCAAGATAGGAAGCAGGCAGGCTGGGAGGGGGCAGCTGGACACCCCTGTCCTCACTTCCCCACCTTCACCATCCCACCAGAGGTTGCCTGTGCCCAAGGTGGCCATGGCTGTACTGCTTTGCCCCGGGGCAGGGATGAGCAAGTGGGCAGAGAGGGGCTGACATCAGCCCTGGGTGTGGATGCAGCCGGGCCAGCAGGAGAAGATGAATGGATCCGCGTGCTTCCCGACAAGCCACACCCTGGCTAAAATTACTGACCCCATGGCAGGGACACCAGTCTATTTTTAAAGCCTAAGGAGCTGGATGCCGCTGGTTGGTGTGGCTCAGGGCAGGGCCAAAGGGACATGAGCAGGACAGCAGGCAGGGGGGCTCAGCCAGCATCTCCCACTGCCCTCCTGCTGGGGCAGGGAGAATGCTTGGACGGTGGCAGAAAACCTGGATGTCCTGCTCCTGCCCCATGTATGGTTTTGAGGAGCTTCCGTGGTTTTCAGTGCAGGGCACATAGCCCCTCTGCCTGTCCCAGGGCCTTGGGTCAGGAGAATAGGATCCTGTAAGACCAGGATCCCTCCCTTTCCCTTTCCAAAAAGCCACTGTCCTGCACCTGGAGGATGGACATGCCCTTCTTCATCACTACCCCAAAGGTTCACCATGTACCCCATGGCTTGGTCCCACAGAAGGGACACACGATGGCAGCACCCCACAGGTGCTCAGGCACTGGGGTGCACACAACACCCCCATCCCCTGGGCAGCCCAGATCAGTCCAGCACAGGGGTGGGACAATTAAAAAGGGATTAGCTGGGCTACACCAGCATGGCACTGCCGGGAGCCGGTACCTAATCCCGACAGGAATGCACTGGGGCCACAGGGGTCCCTCATGCTGGGGTCTCACCAGCATGCTATGATGGGGGGTGGACATAGGGTCAGGGTGGGTGTATCCACAGACAGGGTGTGAACCTAGAGCTGGTGTCCCCCTGGGACATTGCCGCCATGCTGTGGTACAAGGATGCAGCTGTCTCGGGCACGTTTGCTTGCTGCCAGCCAAGCCCTCACACTGGCTCACTTGGGATGCCATGGCTTTATCCCCTGCCTGGCACATCCTTCCCCTGTACCAGGAATGTGGTAGCTACACAAGGTCATCCCATGGCCCAGCATTATAAATGTGGATCGCCACAGATGGACTCCCAAATAAGTCCTAAAGCCACATCTTTAGTGCCATCACAAACCGTCCACAGCTTTTTGGAGTGTCCAGACCCAGGTGATACTAGTTCGAGCAGCGTATCCCTGTGCCCGGGTCACGGGTGTAGGCTGGGGTGAGGATGCTACACTCCTCCCCTGCTGACAAGTTGGCAGTGTCACTGGCCGTGCTGGCAGAGGCCACCCTGCTGCACACACCCATCTCTTGGCTGGAGAGCAGTGCCATGCCAAGCCCATGTGTCACAGGGATGCCTATGGCACCAGCTGTCATGGCACAGCTCACTGTGACCCTTGGGTTTTCCATGTCCTCAGCCATGATGGCTCCACCAGGGCAGAGGGAAGCTCTCTAGGCCCCAGGGACACGGGGGACCACCCTGTAGCACCCTTGGGGGAGTCACCCCACAGGTCCCCACAGAATCACGAGGCTTCCTCTGGTGAGGTACCATTCCCGTTTGGGATGCAGGATTTGTACCCATCCTGAGGGCTAGCGGATGCCAGTCCCAGCCCTCCTCCGTACATGCAGGGTGTCCAGCAGCCGGTGCTCCTGGTCACCCATTCGATAGCACGCGTGGGTGCCGTGCCCTGCTGGCTCACCCGCGGCACGGGAGATGCAGGAGCGATGCCGGCTGCCGTGCCGCCCCCGGAGCCCTGCGGAGGCGGAGAGGAGCCGTTTCCTACCGCTAACACCGCTGCGGGCTCGGGCGCTGCCGGCCGGGCTACAGATGCTTGCCGGAGCCGGAACCGCCGGGGGAGATTTGGCGAGGCAGCGATCCCTGGGTGCGGATCTGCCGGCGGCAGGGACGGGATCAAAGAGCGAAAGCTCCAGCACCTGCTGGTGCCGTCGGCAGCGACACCCCCGCGCTGGCGGGGAGCCAGGCCACCGGCACCTGGCTGTGAAACCTTCCGCGGGCTGGCACGGGGCGCGGGGAGCAGGGCGGGATGCCAGTGGCGATGCCCGTTCCAGATGGGGGACCGTCATCATGCCAGCGCCCGGTGGCTCCGGTGCTCGCCAGGAACACCCCGTGGGGCGGGAAGGGGTGGCCGGCGGCCGACGTGGCGCATCCCTCCCGCGCCGTTTTTTTCCGGGATGGAAGCCCGGCCCTTCTGACGCTTGATGGTTTCTCCAGGCGGAGCCGCTGCCAGCAAGGTCCCCTCAGGGCTCCGGGGCTGGGGTGATGGTGACGTCACCTAGCCACCTCGCCACGCTTGCCGGGAGTGGCGGTAGTTGGAACAGTCCCAACTGGGTGAAGGGAAACTGAGGCACGGTGCTGGAATAGCGCAGGAAGGTGCCCGCTCTGCAGGGCTGGGCACGGCATCCCCGTCCCCACCATCTCAGCGCCATCCTGGGACAGGAGGCACAGAGACGCCGTGCCCGTGTGGGGGCCACCCAGCCCAAAGTCCTGCTGGTGCCTGGACAAAGTCTTACAGCAGAGTAACCCTTGCCGCACCGGTGCCAGCTCCTCCTCTCCTGCCCCACCCGTCCCCTCGCTGTCTCTGTCCTCCTCGCTGCCCACAAAGCTGGGCTGGGCTGGGCAGGGTGCCACTCGGCACTGTGGCACAGCCAGGAGAACAAGTGGTGGTGCCGGAACAGAGCCTGCCAGCATGCCAGAGCACCAGGGCTGGCAGCACGAGGGTTACTGGCGCTGGGATAGAAGGGCATTTCCCGGGCACCCTGCCTGGCACGGCTCTGGCTTCCTGCTGAACTCACTGCCTGCCCGTGCCAGCTGCCTGCCTGCACCTGCACCTGACCTGCCTGCACCCGCTGCTGGCCTGCCTGCACTCCCTGCCAGCCCACCTGCGCTCGCTGCCCGCTGGCACCCGCTGCCTGCACCTGCCCGCACCCGCTTCTGCCCGCGCTGCCGCCTCCCCGCTCACCCTGCACCTGCCTGCCCCCCTGCCTGCCTGCCGCTCTGCCTCCCCACCCGCTCTGGACCTGCCTTCCTGGACTCCTGCAGCCGCAGGTAGGGACAGTCAGGGGCGCGGGGGGAACAAGGCAGGTGTGTCCCCCGAGGCAGCTCGTGTTCCCCCCGCCGCTGCCCTGCCCGCCGAGGCACGCGTGGCCCCGCTGCCGGCACCGCTCGGCACTTGCTATTCTTGGCAGCGGCAGCTGGAAAATGGGAGGCAGCGGAGGAATTTTGTTTGCTCCGGGCTGGGCTCGGGCCAGACATCTGGGCTGCAGCTGAGCGGGGCGCGGGACCGGCCCCCCGAACCCCCGGTACGGCCCCGGCACCCCCGGCACGGCCCCAACACCCGGGCAGGCGAGGAGGTAGCCCCGCCGCCACCAGTGTGCTGTGCCACACGTGTGCTGAGCCTGGCATCCTCAGCTCTGCTGACCCTCTGTGTCACCGTGGGTATCCCCGTGAGTGTCACCCCGGGCCACCGCGGTGTCAGCACGGGGATCTGTGTGTGTGTGTGAGTTGCCGTGGGTGTGTGTGTGAGTGTGTGTGTGTGTGTGTGAGGGTGCTCGCGTGTCTGTTTGAGAGTGTTTTCACACACGTGTGCGTGTCCCTGTGCGCGCCCCCGGCCCCGCCCCGCCCCGCCCCGCGGGGCCGCCCCGCTCCCTCCCGGCGGACGCGGCGGGCGGGGCCGGGCCGGGCCGGACCGAGCCGAGCCGGGACACAGGTGGGTGCCGGGGTCCGGGGGGCCGGCAGGGTCCAGGGGTGGTCGGGGAGTGTCCCGGGACGGGATCTCTGCGCTGCCGTCGTGGGGGCTGCCCGTGCCGGTACCGGGGGGCTCGCGGCGGGGTTCGTGTCCCTCCTGGCACCGGAGGGCTGGCGTCGGGGCTGGTACGGGGGGTTTCACGGGCTAGATCTGCCGGGGTTGGCTCCGAGGGTCCGTGGTGCTGCCGCTGCTGCCCTCCCCCCACCCGGCCCCCCGTGCCAGCCGAGTCAGAGCCCCGGGGGTCAGCCCCGGCCGCTCGGCAAGCGAGGGCAGGCGGGAGGTCCCCGTGCCCCGGCACGGCCCGAGCTGGCAGCAGCCGTCGGGGCTGCCAGAGCCCGGCGGGTCCCGCGCCTCATCCCGGCGCCTCTGTAAATGCCATTAGCGCCGACCGCCTTCGTGCCGGGACACCGGGCAGCGGCACCCGGCACTGCGCCCAGCCAGGCCCTGTCCGCTGCCCGCTGCCCGCCCCGGGCTCACCTCCACCGGCCAGCCTGGAGGGGGCTGCCCTGCCCGCAGGAGCCCCGATCCATGCCATGGATATGTGACCCTCCGGGCCAGCATCCACCGATTCCCGGCTCAGGTAGGGTAGCAGAGCCTGGAGTGATTGCACCGAGCCCCGGGGCTGTGCTGGGGCTTTGATTGTCACTGGTGTCCCGGTGAGGCCGCAGTGGCTGTGCCAGGGGTGAAACCCACAGGAGCTGATGACTGGCATAAGTCAGTTTGTGCCTTGCACACGGCACTGCAGCATGGCCAGGGGGCAAGGTGGGTTCTGTGTTCTGGCACGGTGCCCTGATAACCATCACCTCCCACTCCCGGTGATGGGGAGAGCGTGCTGCTGCCAGAGCCGGAGGAGGACTTCCTTACCTCGTGGTGGGCGCCCATCGGAGTGGCAGGCACACTGGCATGGGCCCCTCTGGGTATTGGGGGCACCTGCTTAGCCAGAACTCCCCCCAGATCCTGCTCCCATTTGCATGGTGGTACAAGAAAGGCCAGGGGCCAACGGTGGGGCTGTAGCAGTGGGGGAAACTGAGGCATGGGACCTACCATGACTACCATCATGGACAGCTTGCCCGGCACTCAGGAGCCCACTGACTGCCCAGGGTGCCCTACCTGATGGTTGCCACTTCAGTGCTTGCCCTGTTCTTGTCCCCATTCTTATGGGACAGCTCTGTGCTTGCAGGCAGGAACGGGCAGAGCCCAGAACGCTCCTGCTGATGGGCTCAGACAGGCATGGGCAGGGCTGGATGCTGCTTGGCTGAGCTGCCTCTGTCTCTCCACGGGCAGGAGCAGGAGGGGTGTTTCCGAAGCCCATTATGTTTGGAGTTGGATTAATGGGGGCTTAAAAATAGGAAGGGATGTGTCTGGCTCACATTCCCTCCAACGGCCAGATCAAGCCCAGTGGGGGATCCCCTCATGCCAGGCCTGGAGTTGCCCTATGCCGATGCTCAGGGCTCTCCGGACACCGTCGGCAGCATCGGGGAGGGATCGTGGTCTGGGGGCTGTGGGGAGGGGGCTGTAACCCGAGCTGAGGTCTTGTTTCTCTGCCCCAGCCGCGGCGCCAGCAGCCAGACCCCGGCCATGAGCCGCACACTGCTCCTGCTCCTGCTCCTGCTGCGTGGCCTCACCGCTGGCCGCCCCCCACCCGCTGCCACCCCCCGCCTCAAGCTGTCCTTCCCCGGTGAGCATGGGACACGGGCAGGGTGAGGGGGCGTGGGCTCAGGTGTGGGTGCACTGGTTACGTGTCAGCAGCACCCAGCGTCATCCCGAGGGACGGGAGTATCCTGGGGGGCAGCATGGTGGGAGGGGTGCAAAACCCCAGCACTGGCACGTCCCCAGCACTGCTGCCTCCCTCCCCGAGGGCTATCAGGTGTTGGTACTGGCTGCCATGCTCCTTACCTGATGCCAGCCCCTCCAGGGCCACCTGCCTGTCCTTGGGGTCACGTCTGTGCTTGGGACCTCGGCATGTGCTGGCTCAGACGCCCCTTATCCCTGTGTGCACCGTGGTGGCACTCCCTATCCACAGCTGTGACAGACCTGTTGGGAATGTCGTGCCAGCTGGAGAGCTGGTGCCGTGTCCCGACGGCCACTCCATGGGCTCCGGCACGGCGCAGGGGGCTTTGTCCAGCAGCGGGTCTCGGCAAGAGCTCTCCTCCCGGGCTGACAAAGGGCTGTTTGTTCCCGCCACGGTGGGATTAGCTCCGCGGGGCAGGGAATGGCCTTCTCCCCTGCCGCCGGGGGAGCGGTGCGGA
Organism: Hirundo rustica; assembly: GCF_015227805.2. Lineage (NCBI taxonomy): Eukaryota > Metazoa > Chordata > Aves > Passeriformes > Hirundinidae > Hirundo > Hirundo rustica. Next base: position 3,733,483 of record NC_053461.1, on the reverse strand, counting down.
GGTGGGTGCCGAGGGGCGTGGGAATCATTGCTGGGCAGTCTGAGGATGAGTCTCGGGGCACACAGGGATGGGTGTGGGGCTGGCATGGGGATGAATGCTGGGCAGGCAAGGGCTCGGTGAACCTAGTCAAGCCAGTGGGACGGGTTTGGGGGAGGGGATGGCATGGCAGGGGGCTGTGGCCCAGGCTGCCTCGGAGCGTGTCGGGGGCAGTGGAGATGGACAGGCAGTGGCGGGGCCGGGCTGAGCAGTGCCGGCGGGTCCCGGCAGAGCTGCGAGCTCGCCATGGGCTGCGCCTCTTCTCGCTGGAGCACTCCTGCTGCTACGAGGCCCTGCTGCTGGACGAGGAGCGTGGCCGTCTCTTCGTGGGTGCCCAGAACCACCTCCTCTCTTTGGCCCTGGATGACATCAGCCAGCGGGACAGGAAGGTAACGGGGCAGGGGGGAACATGCTGGTGAGGCAGTGCTGGGTGCACCGAGTGCTGTGACCGTCCCCTCTTCCACCTGCAGATCTACTGGCCAGCTCCCGTGGAGTGGAGGGAAGAATGCAACTGGGCCGGCAAGGACATCACTGTGAGTGATGGGGCACGTTGTGGGATGCCAGGACTGCGCCAGGATCTGCCCCAGCAGTCTCTCACCCTTCATTGCCTCCATCCCCAGGCTGAGTGCATGAACTTTGTGAAGATCCTGCACCCCTACAACCGGACCCACCTGTACGCCTGTGGCACTGGTGCCTTCCACCCAGTGTGTGCCTTCGTCGAGGCTGGCCAGCACGCAGAAGTGAGCCTCCCCCGGCACCACCACAGCCTCCAGCTGCTGCCACCTGCCCACCTCCCGTCCTTACCCCTCTCCAGGAGCCTGTTTTCAAGCTGGACCTCCACCACACTGAGGATGGCAAGGGGAAGAGCCCGTATGACCCCCGGCATACAGCTGCCTCTGTCCTTGTGGGTAAGGGCATTCTCAGCCTGGTACTGGGTGCAGCGTGGCACAGCGGTGCCGGGGGATCCCCTATAACGCTTCCCTCGGTGCCTGCCAGGCGAGGAGCTCTACTCTGGGGTGGCCACCGATCTGATGGGCCGTGACTTTACCATCTTCCGCAGCCTGGGCCGGCGTCCCTCCATCCGCACGGAGCAGCATGATTCTCGCTGGCTCAACGGTCAGTGCTGGGGACTGGGAGGGTGGGGAGTGGGGGCACTGGCACCCTGGCACAGCAGTGCTGCTGCCTGGAGGCATCAGGGCAATGACTCCTTCAGGCTCAGATGGACGCTGTCCTTCACTGCCTCCAGAGGGTGATTTCAGGGGTCCCTGTGTCCCCTCGAGGCCCCCAATGTCTGGTGGAGTCCCATCCTCACTCTGCCTCTGCTCTGCAGCTGGGGAGGGTTGCGCCCTCCCCTGGGACCCCAACAGGTGTTCCAGGGTCCCTGGGGAGCAGAGCTAGTGGAAGCATTGGAAGCACCACCCCTCTCTGTCCATAGAGCCCAAGTTCGTGGCCGTTTTTTGGGTGCCAGAGAGTGAGGACCCCGACGATGACAAGATCTACTTCTTCTTCCGTGAGATGGCGGTTGAACGGCAGCAGGGGCTGGGCAAGACCAGCTTCGCCCGCATTGGCCAAATCTGCCGGGTGAGAGCACCCACGGGCAGGTGGGCTGGGGGCCAGGGTGTCCAGGGGTGCCACCTGCTGCTGCTGACACCGGCGTCCTCCTTTCCCTGGCAGAACGACATGGGCGGGCAGCGCAGCCTGGTGAACAAGTGGACAACGTTCCTGAAGGCTCGGCTCGTCTGTGCTGTGCCAGGACCTGACGGGGCAGACACCTACTTTGACGAGCTCCGTGAGTAATCAGGGATGTGATCCCACCGGTGTGGCTGCGGGCAACACTGGCAGCACTGATGCCTTCCCTGCTTGTAGGAGATGTTTTCCTGTTGCAGACAAGAGACAAGCGCAACCCTCTGGTCTATGCCATCTTCTCCACCTCCAGGTTAAGCCCCCTCCCCAGTACCCTGCACATACCCAGCGGTGCCCCCCTTGCCCCCTCACATCTTTCCCCTCTCTCTCCCACCAGCTCTGTTTTCCAAGGCTCGGCTGTCTGTGTCTACACCATGGCTGACATCCGCCGGGCTTTCCTGGGCCCCTTTGCACACAAGGAAGGTCCCAACTACCAGTGGGTGTCATACCAGGGGCGTGTGCCATACCCCCGCCCAGGCATGGTACGTGGTGTAGGGGTGTCCCGGCTGGTGCCACCAGTGGGATGCCACACGTGGGCTGGGGGCAGCGGGGTGTGAGACCCTGCTTAGCCAGTGCTGTCTCCCTGCAGTGCCCCAGCAAAACCTTCGGCACCTTTGGCTCCACCAAGGACTTTCCAGACGAGGTGATCCAGTTTGCCCGTCACCACCCGCTGATGTATAACCCTGTCTTGCCCCATGGCCAGCGCCCCCTCTTCCTGCAAGCCACCGTACCCTACACTTTCACCCGCATCGCTGTGGACCGTGTCACCGCTGCTGATGGCCACTATGATGTCCTCTTCATTGGCACAGGCATGTAATGACCCTAGGGATGGGGCAGTAAGGGAGAGCGGGGGGATGCTGGGGCTGGGACTCACTCCTCCCTGCCTGCAGATGTGGGCACAGTGCTGAAGGTGGTCTCAGTGCCCAAGGAGAGCTGGCACCGCATGGAGCCACTGCTGCTAGAGGAGCTACAGGTGTTCCAGGTGAGGGTCAGGGTTTCACATCCCACCAGTCAGACTTCCCGCAGCACCCCCATATGCTGTCCGTGCTCTGGATTGTGCCAGGGCACTCCAGCTGCCAGGATGTGGGAGCCAGGAGGCTGCATACCCAGGTTCCCCCACACACCCTTAACTCCTGCTCGTGCTCTGCCCACAGGATGCCTCCCCCATCACCAGCCTGCAGCTCTCCTCCAAGCGGGTAAGGGGGAACCCCCTGCCATTCCCGTGTCCACCATGGCTGTGCCTAGCCCTGTGTGTGCCACAGCCTGGGGGTGCTTAGCTCTGCTCTTCCCCCAGCATCAGCTCTACGCTGGCTCTGCCACAGCGCTGGCCCAGCTGCCCCTGCACCGCTGCGGTGCCTATGGCAAAGCCTGTGCCGAGTGCTGCCTGGCCCGGGACCCATATTGCGCCTGGGATGGCAACACCTGCACCCGCTACGTGCCCAACACCAAGAGGTAGGTGACATGCCAGGGTGTGGTGCCGGGGCAGCCACCCTGCCCCGACGCCACGGTGAGGAGCACAGGTCAGGCTGCTGCAGCCCCCGCTCCTCCATCACCTTCCCGCAGGCGTTTCCGCCGGCAGGACGTCCGCAACGGTGACCCCAACGTGCTTTGCTCTGAAGGTGAGCTGGGACCCGGCCAGAGCCTGGGGGCCAACCCTGCCATGGTGGGGGGCTGACAGCCAGGCCGTGCCCCCGCAGATCCCAGGCGGGACACCGTGCCCCAGAAGCAACTCTACGGGGTGGAGGGCAGCACCGTCTTTCTGGAGTGCATCCCCAAATCCCTGCAAGCCCACATCCTCTGGACGCACCAGCGCGCCCCGAATGATCCCCAGCGAGAGGTAGGCTCTCCCTGGCCGGGTAGCGCCGGTGGGACCGTGCCGTGCCGCGCCCAGCTGACCGCCCATCCCCGCGGCTGCTGCAGGTGCGGATGGACGAGCGGGTGGTGCGGACGGAGCGGGGTGTCCTGCTGCGCAGCGTGCAGCGCGCCGACGCCGGCCTCTACCTCTGCCACGCCACCGAGCACGGCTTCACCCAGCCCCTGCTGCGGCTCTCCCTGGAGGTGATCGGCGCCCGGCAGGCCACGGGCGCGGCGTCTGCCGGAGACCCCCAGCTCGCCGCCGGGATCCCCGGCCGCAAGGTTTGGTACCGGGACTTCCTGCAGCTGGTGGAGCGCCCGCCGCTGGGGGCCACGGACAAGGTCTGCCAGAGGCTCTGGAGCCGGGGAAGACCCCCGCCGGCGCCCCGCACTCCCGCCGGCCCCCCCCGGCCGCGGGCAGGGCGAGGAGCCGCGCAGAGCCCGCCGCCGGCGCACCCACGAGGGGCCGCGGGCCGAGCGGGGGCCGCGCAGCGCATCCCCCTGGTGACCCGGGGGGCGGCCCCGGGCGCCGGGCTCTGCCTAGGAGCGGGGCCGCAGGTGGGGCACGGCCTCGGCCGCCCTGCCCGCAGCGCTGCGTGGGCACTGGCGGGGGGCCGCAGCTCCGGGGCCGCGGGAGGGCAGCCGGGCCGAGCGGTCCCCCGAGGGGCTGCCGACTGCCCTTGCCACCGGCTCCGACACCGGTGGGGACCCAGCCGGCTGCCGGCGTCGCAGAGTCACCGAAATATTTATTAACGACTGTTACGATGAATGTAAACCTGCGGGGCCAGGCAGTGCCCCCCACACCCCCGGCAGGGCGCCACGGAAAGGACAGCGAGCGACCCATGCTCGGGTCCCAAAAGGGCTACAGGCAGGAGTGGGAGCACCGAGGGGAAGGACAGGCACTGGTGGGACACAGGGGCCCAGCAGGAGAAGGGGGGCACAAAGGGGGAGATGTGGGGGGTATAAAGGTGGCACCCACCGCCCTGGGCGTAGAACAGTGGCACAGGAGACCTTGTACTAATTGAGCACAATAAAGCAGATTCAGCTGCCCAGGGTCCCGTGTCTGACCCAGAGCCTCAGGAAGCATTGGGGAGCAGCCCGGTGCCCCACAGCGTGAACCCACTCTGGCACCCCAAGCCTAAAGGGGTGGGATGTTTGGCAACACCAGAGGGCTGAGGGGAGACAAGACCTGCAGAGACATTGGCGAGGTTGATGGGTTTCCCCCAGGCTTCCAGCTCCCCGTGCTTTCAGCTCCGCTTCGATTTCTGGAAGGTGAGAACCAAACTTCCCCAACGCCAACAGGCGGCAATTAAGGCAGTGACCGAGGGTGACCTCGGAGTCTGCTGCCTCCTGCTGTCTCTGCTGGCATCAGGACCCCTGGTGGCACTGGCCACCTCCCACGGATTCTGGTGACACCATGCTACCAGCACAAACCATGTCCCAGCATTGGCTGCACTCCAGCTTGGACACTTGAGCCCCTGCATGAGCACAGGCAGGCAGCAGTGCAGGCAGGGCAGGAGCAGGCAGAGAAAGGAGCTGGTTTTTTCTCCTCAGGTCCAGCTGGCAGCAGGCTGGCATCCCTGACCCCACCAAGCACCCTGGGCTCAGGGAGCACTGCTTTACTGCACTTGTGTGTCCCTGTGCCATCCCAGGAGCTTGTGGCATTGAGGTTTCACCCCCCATCCCAAAGGGCTGGTGACCACAACCCCTTTGACCACCCCATGTGACACCTGTCGCTGTCCCCAACACAGCAAGCAGCACAAAGATCTAAATAAATATTTATTTCCAGCATGGCAGGAGGATACACAGGGGCATGGGCTGGTGCAATGCTCAGGAGGGCAGGCAGGCAGGGACTTAGGGGAGCTGGGGGGCTGCACCCCCCCGGAGCCGCAGGAGCATGTAGATTATGCTCATGGGCTTGACATCGTAGTGCGCCAGCGTGTGCCGGTCCTCCAGCTCCCTGGGGCCATAGGTCAGGCGCTGCTCACTGGCAGGAGGCCCTTGCTGGGCCTGGATCTGCTCCTTCAGCTGGCGGACAGTGTCAGTGGGCAGCACCATGTAGGCAGTGGACTGATTCTTATCGTCCTTGACGAAGACCTGCATCTCCTGGGGCTCAGTCTGCAGCAGCACCAGCGTGGTGTTGTAGAAGATGCCATGCGTGGCCAGGGTATCGCAGTCCTCTAGGGTGACGTTGCTTCTGCCTGACTCCTGCAGTGCCAGGCGCTGTGTGTATGGCGAGATGCCCCAATTCTTATGGATCCTCTCCTTCAGCTGCCTGATGGTGGTGTAGGGGCTGACAAGCATTGTCATTTTGGTGCCTGACAGCTGTATCACCTCTATGGTCACGGGCCGGGCTGGCTGCAGGGACAGGAGAGAGAGTGGGCAAAGACGGCAGGGGTGGGGGAGCGTGATGCTCACAGGCTCAGGCAGCCTTACCTGCACATTCCAGGGCTGGACATTTTCAAGGCAGGGCAGTGAGCGGCAGTAGCTGGCAGCTGCCTGTGCCATCAAGTCCCAGTTCTTGTCTTGGCCCAGGATCCCCGTGGGGTCAGCAGGGTCCAGGATGACAGGGCTGCAAACACAGAGAGTGGGCACTGCTGTCAGCCCCGGGCAGTACCATGGGGCCAGCAGGAACAATCCTACTGGGCATGATCCTCACCGGGGAGAGCGCAGCAACTTCTTGACATGGGCGCCAATCACTCTGTGCTGGAGCGAGTAGTACTTCTCCCAGTAGATGCAGATCTCCCTGTGGTGGCACAGCAGCTCCAGCACAGTGCGGAAGCCCTGAGCCATGTCAAAGGAGTCGCAGGAGCCTGTGGCCTCCTCCCAGGCATAGATGGTCAGCAGCTCCAGGGCATACTTAGGGGGCAGGTGCGCATTGGGGTACTGAGGATTCAGCAGCTGGAGAGAAGACAGAGATGAGGGTGAGAGCTGGCTGGGATGTGTGTCTCTTGGGAGCTGGGAAAGCTGGGCAGCTCCTCACCTCCTTGTACCAGTGCTTGACCAGGCGCAGGAGGTTCTTCAGCTTGGCAGGGTGACGCTTCACAAACATCTTCTGCAGCTCAGTGAAGCAGGGGGAGAACTCCCCGGGTTGGCTGCAGGCGTGCAGGAGCCTCACGTACACTTCTGCATCCGGTGGGGCATCCTGGGTCACCTGCCCTGTGGGGTGAGAAGGAGGGTGAGATCCATCCTAGGACATCCCAGGACTGTCCCTGTGCCAGTCTGTAGTCCTTACCTAAAGCATCATAGGCAGGCAGGATGTCCACATCAACGGACTCTCCAGTCTCCTTGGAGGACAGAGTGACGCTGAGGGAGCGCGGCGTGCTGTCAGGACCCTTGTACCTGGGCTCACTGATGTACACATCGAACCGCAAGCTCTCCCTGCAGGCCCTCAGCCTTATCATGATCAAATCCAGGACAGCCTTTGTGTTCTTCTTCTGCTCCTGGTAGCTGGGTAAGCAGCTGAGGAAGAGCACCACGTCAGCATCAGAGTTGTTCTTCAGAGCTGTGCCCTTTCCTGCTGATCCGCCCTGCAGAGAGAGACCCTACCTGCTCAGCACCACTGCCAGCACCAGGATCGGCCGCCACCACTCCTGGAGCTGCCAAGGGAAACTGAGGCAGGGCAGGAGCTGGAGCATAGGACATTGGGAAAGGAGGCAGCAGAGGTGTCAGCTGGCCCCCAGTCTGGGCAGCACTCACCTTGACGGTCTTTAGGACGTAGATTTCATCCTCAAAGCATTTCCTCTTCAGGAATTCACAGATTTGCCCTACTGTCTCCTTCACCTGCGTGGAGAAAGCTGTGCTGGGCTGCAGGGTGTTCGCGATCCAGCCATCCAGGCTCTTGGCGGTTACTGTTCTCAGTCCGTTCGCGGACGCCTGGTACGCAAACATGCTGACAGGTGCGTCGCTCCCTTTGCCCTTTTCTGACTGCCTCCCACGTCCACTCCCACCAGCAGCTCACAAACCCCCACAGCCTGCTGCTGTCTGCAGCAGCTTTTAAACCTTCCCGGGCCACCGCCCCTGTGCGTCACCGCTGGGAAATTAAGGTGGCTCCAGTTCGTTCCAGCGGGATGCCTCGGGTGTCCCCGGTGCCACCACCGTGGGGGCTGGGAGGGGACAGGAGCGGCCGCTCGTCGCCCCGGCATCCATCTCGGGTGGCGGGGGCAGAGAGGCAGCTGCCTGCAGGCTGGCTCTGGGCTGCTGCGGGACCGCACAGCCCCGGTGCCTGCGGTGACACAGGGGCTCCTCTCCCCCGGGTGCCCAGCTGGACAAAGGCAGAGCCCCTCCGCAGGCACCAGTCCCGTGCTGGGGGCTGAAGTGTCCGGGCTGGGGCGCAGCCAGTGCTGGGACATGGTGTCAGCAGGGACAATGGGATGTGGCCAGTGCCACCAGCTTCCTTGGTGTCACCACGGGCAGTGAAACGAGGCTGTTACCAGCGTCAGCAGATGCCCTGGCATCACTAGGCAGTGAGATGCAGACACAGCCAGTTTCACCGAGGGTCCTGGTGTCAACACCGTCAGTGGGACACGGCTGGTGCCCTCTCTTGCAGTGGGATGCAGCTGGTGCCAGCATCACCAGAGCTCCGGGTGCCCTTTGATCCCGAGAGCAGGAAGAAGCAGGTAATAGGCCTAGAATGTTGCGGCCCGTGCTGCCTTAAACTGGGAAATTGGGAGTTTCGGTTTCTGTTCCTGACGTAATTTCAGTTTCTGGCTCTGCCAGGCTGGAAACGAAAGTGCAAAGGAGCCTGCGACTGCCTTCCTGGCCCAAATAAACTGGGAAGAGCCAAATAACATAAATTCACACCCGGGATCACGGCGCAGGGTCAGGCAGGGCCGGGAGGATGGGCGGGGACTGTAGGCAGAGCAGGAATGTGCTCCTGGGAGCAGGGGCTGGCAAGAATGGCAAGAGGAACAAGACTCGGAATAGGGGCAGGAGCAAAAAGGGACAGGGCGTCAGGACATGGGCAGGAGACAGGCAGAGGCTGGGGCGGGGGAGGGAGAGAGGGAGAGAGGGAGGGGTAGGGATAGAGAGAAGGGTGGGGCAGGGAAAAGTCAGTATCAGGGGCGGGGATATGAGTAAGAGGAAGATGGGGTCCATTTGGGGTCAGGGACAGGGGTACAGATAGGGCGGAGGAGAGATGGGCAGAGACAGGGATATAGTCAGAAGCGGGGACAAGGACAGAAGTAGAGACATAGGATATTGGGGAAAAGTTTTTTTACAGAAAGGGTGATAAAGCACTGGAATCATCTGCCTGGGGAGGTGGTGCAGTCACCATCCCTGGATGTGTTTAAAAAAAGACTGGATGTGGCACTCGGTGCCATGGTTTAGTTGAGGTGTTAGGGCATGGGCTGGACTCGATGATCTTTGAGGTCTCTTCCAGCTTAGTGATTCTGTGATTGGCAGCAGTAGCACATGGCCAGGTCAGGGATGCGGGCAGGAGCAGGGATAGGTGTCCCCTTAGTGTCGGGTGACAACAAGGCAGGAATACACGCCGGGGTAGGGATACTAGGAGGAGAGACAGGGAGAGGAGCAGCACTGGGGACAGGGTTACAGGCAGGGGCAGAGCTGTGGGCAGGGACAGGTGTCATGAACATTTCACACCTGGCCCATGCAGCCTGAGGAGCAAGACCAGGACACCAAGATGAGCGTGAAAAGAGACATTTTTTATTCTCACCTAGGGGTTGTCCCAGCCAAATCGAGGCACCCCAAATGTGGTTTATATGTGGCTCTCGCACCCTTCAAGTGCTGGGGTGCAGCAAGGCTCCACCAATTCCCTGCTGTCCTCATGGCTTTGTAAAACCAGTGCAATTCTATGGCTTTGGCATCCTTCTTTCCTCCTTCTGGAGTCAGTCTCACTACCTCAAGGGGTACTTATCTGTGAGGCCAGATGATGGGAGGGTCTCAGGGACGTGTCGGGGGGCCCATGCTGCAGGCCTTATCTGCCTGCCTACCCAATCACAGCTATGCAGTGTACAACATAACAAGGGGTATAGAGATCTTAGTAAAGGCCAAACCGTTTCATACTAGAAAGACTAATTGGTACTTTACTTAGGGAATGAGATTTTCCTAATGAGATGCAGGCAGGGGCAGGGACAGAAGAAGGGGTACAGGCAGGAATAGTGAATGGCCAGGGATGAAGATAGAGCCAGGACAGGACAGGGGCAGGGATGTGCAGAAAATTACATTGAGAAAAACCAGTGTCCATAAAGGATACAGAGGAGTCCTGCAAATTTATTTGAATAAAGGCAAAGGGTACCACTGGGCCATACCCTCACGGGATTTCTCTCCCAACATTAGGGCGATGCAGCCTCCTTTTATCCTAATTCCTGGCCACATGTTGCCCTCTTCCTTTCCCCATTGGCTGAGGTACTAGGAAGGTACAGCCTTCCCAACCGCCTACCACATGTTCCGCCCTTGAACATGTAATTTTCCCCTGAAGTTCAGAAGTTCAGGCTATCTGAGCTCTGCAAGAGACTTTTGCAGACCCATTTGTCTACTGCTCTAAAGTTCAGGAATTCAAGCTGTAGTCAAACCGCCTGGGTTCTGTACCAAACCTGTGTGGCTTAATGCTAGTAGAGAAACATTAAGACCCATTTCAAAGACGTGATCACCTATTTCTCCTAAAGACCCTCACCCATCGAATTGTTTGTAAATACGTCAGTACACATCTTTCCTATAAGGGGACCAAGAATGAAGATAGCGTCAGGACAGGGAGAGGGGCAGGGATACTGAGGGAGCAGGGATGAACATAGCGCCTGGAGAGGGAGAAGGGCAGAGAAAGGGCCACGGACGGGACAGGGATAGGGATAGGGATAGGGATAGGGATAGGGATAGGGATAGGGATAGGGATCGGGACAGGGACGGGGACGGGGATAGGGACAGGGAGAGGGATAGGGATAGGGACAGGGACAGGGATAGGGATAGGGACAGGGATAGGGATAGGGATAGGGATAGGGATAGGGATAGGGATAGGGATCGGGACAGGGACAGGGACGAGGACGGGGATAGGGACAGGGACAGGGATAGGGATAGGGATAGGGACAGGGATAGGGATAAGGATAGGGACAGGGATAGGGATAGGGATAGGGATAGGGATAGGGATAGGGATAGGGATAGGGATAGGGATAGGGATAGGGATAGGGATAGCGACAGGAATAGGGATAGGGACAGGGACAGGGACAGGGACAGGGATAGGGATAGGGATAGGGATAGGGATAGGGATAGGGATAGCGACAGGAATAGGGATAGGGATAGGGACAGGGACAGGGACAAGGATAGGGATAGGGACAAGGATAGGGACAGTGACACGGACACGGGGCTCGGGCAGTCCCGCGGCGCACGCGCAGATGGTGGGGGCGCTCCGGGAGGGGGCGGGGCCTGCGCGGGGGCGGGGCCGGACCCTCCCTGCGGGGGCGGGGCCGGGGTGCGCGCGCGCCGGCCATGCCGCGCTCCCGCCGCGCCGCGCGCCGTGAGTCGGGGGGGGGCCGGGGCGAGGGGAGCGGGGGGGGGCGCGCGCGCCGCGGCCGGGCCGGCGGGGCCGCGCTGACGCGGGTCTGCTCCGCGCCCTGGCAGGCGGCGGCACCGGCAGCGCGCGGTCCGGCTCGCCCGGCAGCGAGGAGGAGGCCGGCAGCGAGGTGCTGAGCCGCTGCAGCAGCGCCAGCGAGAGCGCCGGCCCCGCCGACGAGGGCACAGGTGAGCCACGCGGACCCCGCGGTGACCCCCGCTTGGGTCGCGGTGTCCCCCGCCCTCGGGCTCCCCGGCTTCACGTGGTGCCGCCCGGGCAGGGAGCGAGGCGGCGAGCGAGCAAGGCCAGGAGGAGGAGGTAGAGGACAGGCTGAAAGAGCACATGGACAACCTCCTGGACAAGAGGTGAGGAGCGGCCGTCACCCCCGTGGGCGCGCCGCCCGCCGGCGCTGTCTGCCGGGGGCAGGGACGCGCCCCGTCCCGGGACACCCCTGCCCGTGACGTCCCACGGTCTCTCGCAGCGCCAAGGCACGGCAGGCGGCATTGCAGAGCCTGCGCTTGGCCCTGTCCTCCAAAACCCTGTCCGAGTTCCTGCTGGAGCGCCGCCTGACGCTCACCGACTCCCTGGAGAAGTGTCTCAAGAAAGGTCAGGGTGCAGGCGGGTGGGGGGCGGCGGGGCCGGTCACCCGTGTCTGAGGGAGGTCTCTCGTGCTGCCCATAGGTAAAGGAGAGGAACAGGCACTGGCTGGCACCGTCCTCACCCTCCTCTGCCTCCAGATGGGCTCTGGCCCGGAGGGAGAAGAGGTGTTCTGCAGCCTGAAGCCTCTGCTTATCAGCATCCTGACAGACAGCACAGCCAGCCCCAGCGCCCGGCAGAGCGTAAGGCCTGGCCCCTTTCTTCCCGGGGACACCTCCGTGGTGGGGAGAGCCCAGGCAATGCCTTTGGGAGCCCCTGCAGTCCCGGGAGGGTGACAGGATTGGGTGGTATGGAGTGTGGTGGGGCAAAGCAGGGGCACCCCAACCTGGCTGCCGCTTGGCTGGGTCCTGGATCAGGTCAGGCATGATCCAGCCAGGCCTGATCTGACTCCGTTTCCCTCACTTGTCTTGCCAGTGCGCCACGGCCCTGGGCATGTGCTGCTACATTGCTGCTGCTGACCTCAAGGTAACTGTGCCTGCGTGTCGTCTGTACCCCTGCAAGAGGGTGCCCAGGGGCTGCCTGCAGTGCCAGGGCAGCCTGGAGCTGAGCTGCAGTAGGGGTACGGGGATATCAGTGACAGCCCAGGCCCCTACCCCGAGCAGCCTGGAGCTGAGCTGGTGGGGGGGCTGTGTTGCAGAGGCTGGGTGTTGTGGGTGGAGTAGCCTCTGCTGCTCCAAAGGGGCTCCTGGCACCCCTTGGCATGGTAGGTCCCATTTGGTCCCCAGTGCACAGCTCACTGTGGCATCTTCATGGCAGCTGTGGTCTGACTGGCAAGTTTCTCTCCTCCAGGACCTGGTTTCTTGCCTGTCCTGCTTAGAGGGCATCTTCAGCCCCCCCAGCACAGGCGAAGGCGACTCAGCACCTGCCCAGCACGGGCCTCTGCACTGCAGTGCGCTCCAGTCATGGTCCCTGCTCCTCACCATCTGCCCCCCGTCCCACCTCAGGAGCATTTTGGACAAGTGAGTGGGGTGTGGAGTGAATGGAGGCTGGTGTAAGGCGGTCAGCTGTGGAACAGGGAGCCCCTGGGGCAGTGCTTGGCCTCCCTGACTGCCCTCTTGCCTCCCTGTCCCAGTCGCTGGCTGCAGCTGCCCCCACTGCTGACCAGCAGCAGTGTTGCCCTGCGCATCCTGGCTGGGGAAACCATTGCGCTGCTCTTCGAACTGGCCCAGGACCTGGAGGTAAAGCATGGGCTGTGGCATTGGGAGCAGTGGGTGGGCACTAACCAGGCAGCAGGGAGGGAGCTGCTGTGACACCGTGCTCGTGCCCTGGCCGAGCTGGCATTGACCGGCGTCACCAGCAGGTGCCCTGGCAGAGGGGCTGGCCTCAGCGATCCCCCAGCCCTGTCCTGCCTCTGGCAGTGGGCAGTGCCTGGAGCTCATCCCTCTAAATCCCCTGCTTTTTGGCAGGAGGACTTGTGCAACCAAGACACAGAGTTCCTGTGTACCCAGCTCAAGGTCCTGGCTACTGAGAGCAACAAGTACCGAGCCAAGACAGACCGACGGAGGCAGCGATCCATCTTCCGGGACATCCTGCGTTTCATTGAGGTACCGGAGCCTGGTGGTGCCCTGCCCTGCCACTGTGTGCCTGCTTCCCAGCTGCCTCATGATTCCTCTCTGTGGAGAGCCAGGGGACACATAGAGTTGTTGCCCAGGTTATTGCTGATGCCCCTCTCTCTGCTCAGAGTGGGGAGTACCAGGAGGAGACCATCCGATTTGGCCTGGAGTGCATGTACCTGGACAGCTGGGCACGCCAACGCACCTACCAAGCCTTTAAGGAGGTGCTGGGCTCCGGCATTCGCCACCACCTCCAGGTAAGGGCTGAGCAGATGCCTCAGGGAGTGCTGGGCTGGTGCTGGTGGGTGTTGACAGACCCCTGCTTTCACAGAACAATGAGTTGCTACGGGAGATCTTTGGCCTCGGGCCCCCCTTGGTGCTGGATGCGGCCGCTCTGAAAGCCAGCAAGGTCTCCCGCTTCGAGAAGGTGGGGTGCCACCTCCCACACTGGTGTCCGCAGTCCCCTTCTCTGCCACCGTGGGCTCCAGCTGAGTGCCTGAGTATGGTGGGTGCTGCTGGGGAGGTAGGCAGAGGGGCATCCCTAACCTATCTCTCCTTCCCTCTCCTTCCAGCACCTCTACAACTCGGCTGCCTTCAAAGCCCGCACGAAAGCCCGGAGCCGCGTGCGGGACAAGCGGGCAGATGTGCTGTGATGGGCAGAGGGGGGCAGAGCCCCCAGCCCACGTGGACTGCAGACCCAGCACTGTGAGGGGCAGGTGCCCCCAGCCCTCGGGCTTTTATTCATGTACAGCAGAGTATTTAATGCCTGGAGCTGCCCCAAGCAGGGGGCTGCCCCCTCTTTTATTTTTTTAACCAAAAAATAGGAAGGATAAAAGAAGAGCAGGGGGAGGTGGTGGCTTGCTGCTGTGTGCCTGCTCTGTGATTGGAGATCCATGTGGCACAGCGGGAGAGGGTCTCACCCAGGCTCCTGCAGCCCCTGTCAGTGGCAGGGCGTGTGTACACCTTCCCCAGTCCTGCAGGGGCACCAGGGTGGCCTGGCACAGCCTGTAGGGTGGGTGGGAGGTCAGAGCTGTGCAGGGCTGCAGAGCAGCTGGTCCTGGTGTCTGTGCCTGTGGCAGGAGCGTTCTCCCCTGTACCCTGCCATGCTGGGTACAGCCCCTGCCTCCACAACCAGCCTGGCATCAGCCGTGGTGGCAGAGTGGTGTGGAGTGGCAAGCTCTGCCCAGCCCTGCCAGCTGCCCACTCTCAGCCCTTTTCCAGCCAAATGCTTTATATGAAATAGTAATCTTGCGGGAAATTAATTACGGGGGGGCCACTGCCCAGGCAGGCATGGGGCCATGCCAGTTGGCAGTGCCTGCCACCCTGGGAATGTATCTATCATGGTGATTTTCTAAGACTTTGATTGTAAGAGGTAATTAAAAGGCTAATTGAAGTATGCCTTCTGCCTTGTGAAGGGAAAGAGCTGTCACTGGGGCAGAGGCAGGTCCTTACAGCCCAGTTTCTTTCTCTCACAGCCTGGGACAGGGGCCGGGATTGTCCCTGTGCCCCGAGGGGCGATGCTGCCAGGTCTCAGCGGGTAAGGCTGCCCGCTCCCCCCTCCTGCCCTTCGGTGCCCCTTCCCGTGGTGGCCCGGAGCCCATGGTGAGGCCAGGGGCAGCTCAGCGGTGCCCGCCAGGCTGGGCACTGGCATTGAGGCGAGCCCAGAGCTGCCTGCTGGCTGCCCGCAGCTGGTGCACGGCGTCCTCCTGGCTCTCCAGCCACTGGGCCAGCGCCCGCACTGACTGGCTCTGCAGGACTGCGGGGAGAGGATGGGGACATGCTGAGGGTGGGCAGTTTGGCCCCCCACAGTTCCCCTTCTCCTCACCCCGCCCGGTGCCACGTACCACTCAGGTAGATGGCCAGCGTGGCCAGGACCAGGCTCGACAGTGCCAGGAGCGCCAGCAGGGCCAGCAGCAGAGGGTGGCCAGGGCCGAGGCAGGGGCAGGAGCTGGCGGGGGGCACAGGGCGCAGGGTGGGCAGGAGCGGCGGGGGCACAGGGGACACGGGCCGAGGTGGGGGCCGGCGCAGGCTGCTGGAGGGAGCCGGGCCATTGCCTGCAGGCAGGGGAGAGAAGGGGTCAGACCTGGCCACGGGCACAGCCGGGGCTTGCACGGCTCCCCTGCAGTGCGCTCACCCTCCGTGCCCTTGTGTCCGCCCGAGGCACAGTACAGGTCGCTGATGGACTCCACGGGGCGCAGGCTGATGGCTCCGGACTCGCTGCTGTCCCCAGGCTCTGCCGGCGCAGCACCCTCGGCCCTTCCCATGCTGTCTGCTGGAGCAGAGGCAAAGGGTCAACCTGTGCCCTGGCCACAGCCCCCGCCTGCCCCGGCCCGGGGCGATCTCAGCCTTGGCAGCCCGGTGCTGCACCAGGGCAGGCAGCCAAGGCTGGGGTTCCTTTGGCACAGCCCTGCAGCCACAGTGGGCAAGCACTGGCTGTGCCCCCCTGGTCCCACCGCTGTCATCGGAGCAGTTAGCGGGTGCCTGGTGGCCACGATCCCGGAGCCTGGCCTCGTTAGTGGGGCTGGAATCTGGCCCTGGCTTGGGGGCAGGAATGTGCCACCCCCCAGCCAGGATAGCCCAGGCACTGTGGGACTGGCTGGGGCTCCAAGGGCCAGCTGGAAGCGGGTGGGCAGGTGCAGGGCAGTGCCAGTCTGCGGTGTGGCCCGGCTTGCCCTGCAGGTGTACTGTGCTCCTTGGGGGTGCACAGATGGAGATGTGGGGTGTATGCTGTGCCAGGAGCCCCTGGTGTCCGCTGCCCTAGTGAACACGTCACATGGGACTGAGAGGGCTTTTTGGAAGTAGGCATTGCTCCAGAACTGTTTTGGGAAGCAATCATGCCTGCATTGGGGTAGAGGGAAAAGATTATTTTCTAGGTGTTTGTGTATTTTTGAGCAGTGGGCAGGGCCCACGCACTGTGCCCTTGGCAGAGCAGGGCAGGCTGGCACTGTGCCCACTCCCAATCCCTCCCGGGGTCAGTGGCGTGTCGCAGGGCAGCGTGGCGCCGTGCTGCTGCTGTCCAGACTGTGTCACCCACAGGGCTGGCAGGTGTCAGGGTTGGGGGGCCTCAGCTGGTACCCCGGGTCCCCTTAGACCCCTCTCCACAGCCCTACTTTGGCCAGGGACTGCCCCACAGGTACCCACATCACCCCTGTACCCATTTGCACCCGGTGGGGGGGGCACAGCTGGTCGCATAGGTCTGGTGCAGGGGGCTGTGCCCGCCAGCTGCCGGCACCCTCCCCAAACCCTGCTGCCCTACCACCTGCAGCCCTCCAGCACCCCCTTCTTCCCTGGGCAGGCATCTCTGCCCACCGTCCCCACGGCACAGGGCAACATCTGTCCGCTGCTTCCATCCCAGCCCCGCAGGCTCGCATCGCCCGGTGTCCCCTGGGGTGCTAGAGCCCCACCAGCCCCGAGCCCACTCCCCAGTGTACCTTCTGCAGCCTCCCTGGGCATGGCTCCCCGTGCCCTGCACCCGGGCAGCGTGAGCAGGCAGTGAGGTGGTGCAGGGCCCCCAGGAGCTGGGCACTGGGTTCCCGGTGCGCCAACTGCGCCGCTTAAAATAGGACAGTGAGAAACACGGTTGGGGGGGTGATAAAAATAGCAATGGGGAGGGGGGCCTGGTGGCGTGGTCAGCGCTGCTGGCAGCACAGTGCCAGTGGCAAAGGGACAGCAGGCTGTGGCAGTGCCCCATGCCCCCTGTCCCAGAGTAAAGGGGCTGCTAGCTCATGGGATGAGGGCAGAGCCCATGCAGGAAAACTGGGCGCTGTTGGACCCATCCAGAGGCAAACTGGGGTCTGTGCTGCCTCTCAGCAGCGATAGCAATTGTGCCCAGCCTGGGGGCACGACAGAGTCCCCCAACTTTGCCTGCAAAGACCATGCCAGCTGATCCAGGAGAATTTATTTGGGTTAATGAGACCATAGGAAGTGCCAGCAGCAGCGCTGCTGGGGTGGGGGACCGTGGTGGTCCCCGGCCTTTGTCACCAGCCCCACGTGCCCTGTGGCAGGCAGGTGTCAGGGGATGTGAGATCCTTGTGCCCGTAGAGGCTGTGAGCATGGCTAGGCACCTGGCAGGAGGTGGCAGGGCTGAACTGTACCCGCTGGGCACAGCCTTCACCTGCCCAGCCACGGTAGCAGTGGCAGCGGAAAGCAGCTCGCGGGCTGGCACCGGGGCCGAGGTGCAGGAGGCTGCCCAGGTCGTGGGGCTGCCGGCGCACACAGCGCCCGTGTCCATGGCACTGCCCACGGCTGCATTCTCGGGCTGCTGCCGTCACGTTGGCCACGTAGGGACCCAGGGTGGACATGAGGTAGTGGCGCAGGCTGGCACAGCTTTCCTGCGGAGGAAGCACCAGTGAGAAAACCCACCCCAGCAACAGAGACCTTGGCCAGCCCTCGCTGGTGGGCACAGGGGATGTGGCCGTGCCACGCCATCTCCTGCCGCCCGCTGCCTCCAGCGCTGCGGGGGGCCATACTCACGGCCGAGCGGGAGTACGACATGTCTCCCCAGAGCACGAGTCCGGCCGCTCCCAGTGCCGCGCTCTCCCCGATGGTGTGCACCAGGTCAGCCTGCCAGGAACAGAGACGTGACCGGTCTGGGCGACGCAGCCTCTGTCCCTGCGCCAACCAGAACCCGGCCTCACACCCCACGGTGCTTACCAGGTGCAGGAAGCGGGACGAGCGGCGGAAGGAGAGGCGGGAGTAGGCGATCACGGGCAGCAGGCCTTCGGCCCCGAAGGCGGCCACGCGCAGGGCCTCGCGCAGCCGGTGGTGCACGTAGCGGCGGCGCAGCGCGGGCGGCAGCGCCGGCGGCAGGTAGATGCTGGGGTACAGGGCGGAAGAGGCGGCCCAGAGCCAGCCCAGATGGTTGTTACGCTGCACCTCCGCCGGCTGGCACTGCCCGCTGTAGTTTGCCTCCTTGGCCCAGTTGCTGTTGAGGCAGTCGGGAAAGCGGTAGAAACCCCAGAGCCCCCCGGGGCGCAGGGCTCGGCCCACCAGCAGAGTCTCCTCCATTAGAACCTGTGCGGCCTGCTCGAACTCCAGCTGGGCCAGCTGGAGCTGCCGCCGTGCCGGCAGGATGCCGTGCCGGTCCCGCACCCACTGCTCTGAGGCTGTCCGGTACATCCTTTTGGCTCCCCAGTTTTGAGCCCACAGGGGCCTCCACTCCTCCCAGTCCACCACAGCCAAGCCATGGAAAGAGGGTTGCAGGAGGAGGCCGATGTCCTCAGCCACCCTGCTGAGGTGGGCGTTGAGGGAGACACGCTGGGGGATACCCCCGTTGTGGGGGACACCCTGCTGTGACAGGTAGGGGTACAGCCCAAACTTGTTCTTGTAGAAGATGGTGATGTTCTGGCCGGCAAAGTGGCCGCCCTGGTTCTCCACGATGCCGTAGTCGCTGAGGGGCAGCCCAATGCCAAAGCGGTGCTGGCAGCGGCTGGTGGGGATGTTCCAGACCACGGCAAAGGGCTGGCCGCCTGCCAGGGGCTCGGGTGCCGGGCTCTCCTCACTGGCCGTGCCCAGTGCCAGGCAGGCCCACAGTGCCAGCACCAGCACCATCCTGCCTCACCACTTGCTTGCGGGGCCGGCACCCTGCAAGGAAAGGAGAGCCGTGGGGATGAGGCTGAGGGTGCAGTGGGCATTCCAGCAACGCAGGCACTGCCACCCTGGCACATGGTGGGCTAGGATTGGCCACAGGGCCTGGGCTGTCCTGCAAGCACGTGCTGCCCACCCCAAAACCTGACAGGACTGGGTACACTTAGGGGTTTGAGACCCCCCCCCTGCCTCAGCACTGCCAGTGTTACCTCTGTGCTCTCTGGTGCTGAGACCCTGCTTGCACCACCACAGCCATGGCACAGCTCTGGAGTGGCACTGCAAGCCACTGGTGCCTCAATTTCGCAGTCCTGCCTGTAGTGGAGGCACCAAGACTCCCCAGTCCCCATTTCAGCAGTGCTGAGCCAGGCTGGGTGACCTGCTGAATGACTGTCCCCTAAGAGGCATGGTGGTGCCAAAGGGGCAGCTCTGTCCCTCACAGCCCAGGCAGGGCCAGAAGGGTCTGGTGCCCCTGCCTGGTGCTGGCCAGCTGCCCAGAATGAGGGGATTAGGCGGGGAACGGGCTCAGGGCCGCGTGATACAGCAAGGACAGTGCTAATCCCTCGTTGCGAGGCCGGACGCTCTCTCTGACCTTCCCGCTCCCATGCCTCTGGCCCTCACTGACGCCGGCTGCCTTAGAGGGGTTTGGCCACCTGCCCCCCACACCGTGCAGTGCAGGGGACCTGATTCTGCAGCCCCGCCACCGTGCCCTACTCCCACAGTGCCCCCCACGGCTATCCTGTTCCTCAGTTTCCCCAGGCTGCTCCGTGAGGACAGCTGTGGCCATGCTGGAGGCCACCACATGCCATCAGCCCCAGCTGCCCCGCAGCAAATCCTGAGTGGAGGAGACACTGGTGGGACTGGACAGTGCTCCCGGGCACTAGTGCCAACCCCACAGCCTGGGGTGCTGGGGGATTGGCACTAGTGGGACCACCATGCTGAAGAATGGCAGGCAGTCAGGCAGCGCTGCGGCGGGCAGCTCCCACCCGCACTGCTTTTAATCACTGGCTCGGGGCCCCAGCTCCTCAGATGTCCTTCTTCATCCAGAAGATGGGGAGCCCTTTGGCATCGCGGTGTGGGGTTTCCAGGAGGCTCTGCTCGCTGCTCTCAGCCAGGACACCCCTCGCCCAGATCACAGTCGGTGGGGGAGGTGGTGGGGGGACAGAGAGGGGCGGCGGGGGGGCAGCGGGAACCCACGGCCTGGCGGTGGTGGGGGTGGCAGCCCCAGACGGGGCGGAGAAGAGCCGCAGCACCTCAGAGGATATAGCTGGGCTGAGAAAGGCCACATTCTGCACCGGCTCACCCAGGACAAAGCCCAGGTGGGCATAGAAATGCTGCTTGTCGTGGGTGGTGAGGTGCAGGCAGCGAAAGCCCCGGGCCCGGGCCCACCGCTCAGTGGCCTCCATCAGCCGCCGCCCATAGCCCTGGCCCCGCAGCGCCCGGGCCACCACCACGCTCTCCACGAAGAGGTCATGGGGACGACCGACCACGCGGGAGAGTCGGGCATGGCCCACGAGCTCACAGGGCCCCTCCCGGGCGGCGGGGCTCTTGCTGGGGCCCTGGCTCCGCAGCAGCAGCAGGCAGGCAGGAAAGGTGTCCGAGGAGCGCTGGAGAGTGTGGAGCCGCGACGCCCGGCTCTTCCCCCACTCCTCGCCCAGCAGGTTGGCACAGGCTTCCAGCAGCTCCGGCCTCTGGTGCAAGGGGACCAAGCTGAGCTCCTCTGACACGGAACCCATTCTTCTCACTGACAGGAAACCAAGCAGGGCATAGCTTAGAGGCAGGAAGGCACAGACCACGCGTGTGTTCCCCCCGGCCCGCTACTGGCCCCAGTACAAGCGCGGTTCCCCAGAGGCACAGCCAGATGAGTTCATGGGGGTTCGGCGGGTCCAAGGTCAACCAACAGATACATGGCAGGGAAGTGGCACATGGTGCCGGCCCCAGGAATGCCACCTGCAGAAAGGTCTAGCACTGCCAAACCAGCTGAGGGGCAGGAGGCACACTGCTGGCCTTGCCTCCTTCCCCCAGACCCTGCCACTAGCTCCTGCCACCTCGGCACCCATCAGAGCAGCTGGCTCATCACATGTGTCCTCAGAGTTAGGGTTCTGGGGAGCCCCAATAGCCTCTGAGGGGTCAGAAAACCCCTATCTTACAGCATGCCGTGGGGTCCCCTCTCTCAGCCTGGCAGTTCCCCTTGTGAAGAAGCCACAGGCAGAAGGCAGGAGGAACCACCATGCCAGTTGATTAACTAGGATTGAGCAAACTGTTCCACTTCCCTTCTGGAGGTTGGGGAGGCCCTGAGACTGCCCTCCCACAACCTTGGTGCCCCCAAGAGGCATGGTGGGGTCACCCCCCTAGCTCCAAGACTCCTGACTCACAGCCCAGCCTGCACTGTCCCCTTTAGAGGCCAGATTCCACCACCACTCCTGAGTGAGTGATGGTTTTCTTCCATCTGCCCAGCAAAGCCACACCAGTACTCCAACAGCATGTGCCTGCCACCCACCCTGCCCGCAGTCACCCTGCCTTCACCCACTCTCCCTGTGCTCCCTCTGCTGCTACCCACCCTGTCTGCACTCACCCTGTCCACAGTCCCCCTGCTCGGTCACTCTGCTCACACCCACCCTGCTCACGCTGACCCTTCTCACACTCACCCTGCCCGCTGCTGCTGGCTCCTTTGCCCTGGGTGCCAGCGCAGCAGGAAGCAGCCCAGGCTCGTAACCAACCACAGCGCCTGGTTCTGCTTCCCCGGAGTGAACGACATCTGTCAGGGCCCCACACAGCACGCCCCGCTTCCCAAGCTGCACCCCGACACAGGGCACTGACCCTGCCTGCAGCCTGATTGCTCCAAACCACACAGCACTCACACACAGGTCGTGAAACAGCATCACCCTGGATCGATGCTCCCACCTCATGGCTGCACGCCCTGAACACAGGTGCGCACCCCACCACTGACCCTCACCGACCACCACCACCCAACGCTCACCTCATTACTGACATATCGTTTGACTTGCCACTGACCCCATCTCTGACCCCACCACTGACCCATCACTGACCCTCTCACCAAACCATCATTGAGCATATCACTGACCCCAGCACTGACCCACCACTGACCAATAATCGACCCATCACCGACCCACCATTGACCCCATCACTGATCCCATCACTGACCCTATAACTGAACCCATCACTGGCCCGTCACGGGGCCACCCCCGAGCCGCTCTCCCTGCCCTTCTCCCGTGGCGCTCCCGTGCCCCAGCCCGGTCCCGCCCGTACCGCTCTCCGGTCCCGCCCGTGCCGCTCTCCGGCCCCGCCGCCGCCGTCACTTCCTCCGCCGCGCTCCGCCGCGCCCGCGCCCTCTGGCGGCCGGAGGACGCCGCGTCCGCGCCCCCGGAGCCCCGCGCTGCCCCCACGGCTCCCAAATTCCCGCATGGACCCACCGAGCCTTGGCCCTGGCAGGATGGCGGCACACCCTACCCTGGCCTGCACAGCCCTCTGCAGGGCCTGCAGTGCCAGGGACACCAAGCCCCGCTGGGCAGACCTGCGCTGCTGCAGCTCCGCTCCCTTCTGGAGCAAGGGTGTTTTGGGGACGTCCATCTTCACACCCTCCCCTCCTCCCCAAGGAGTGAGACACTGTGTGGGAGCTCTCCATTTGCCTCTTTCAAGTCGTGATGGGGCTTACAGAGGGCACCACAAAGAAGATGATGAAGCAGGACGTGCAAGAAAGTTCTTTCACCTGTATGACCATGGATGAGGCCAAGGTGGGATTCCCAACCTGGCCGGCCTTTTGGGCAGTGCAGTTTGGACCCTTCAGATGTGCCCCCACGAGTTCTAGCTTGCTCAGTTCCTAGGTAGAGCTCCCCTCCCTGACCACACACAGCTGCCTTTCTGCTCCTGCTGCCTGGACGGATGGGGAGGTGGGTTCCTTGTCCACCCAGATCCTCCCGCAGTGCTCCTAGCATGGATTCCTGCAAACTCAGAGACTGAGCAACAGCTCCTCAGCAGCCTGGGGCCACCAAAACCAAAACTTCATAGCCTCGACAGGTTTCCAGCCAGAGAGGGTGGCTCCTCTTGTCACGCTCTGGGGTGCTGAGCCTGAAGGCAGAATCAGTCCCCAAGCTGGTGCACCCACTTGCACAGGCTGGGACAGGCTCTCCCTAGGTCTGCTGCCTTGCAGAGGCCAATGCAGGGCATTCCCACTGTCCTTCCCTGACTCCCTCTGTTCCAAAGAAAAAAGAGATTGCTTGCACGTAATAAAAGTTCTGCACAAAAGCAGTTTTCAGCTCTTTAGAGCATCATCTGTCCTAGACAGACAGAAACTACCCCAGCAGGGCCAAGGACGAGTCCCTGGAACTCCACAAAGGACATGGGAAGGGACCAGAGGCCTTTCCCGACAGCGGAGGCTGGCCAAGGGTCCCTGAGGGGCAGAACGAGTTGATCACGATTCCCGAAGTAGCAACCCATTGTCACTGTCACCACGAGGGGCTGCCAGCTGCAGGGCTGGGCCCGAAGGGCCATGTGGGGCAGAGAAGGCAGCGCTGGGGGCTCTGGGGCTCTGGCACCCGGGCTGCGGGTCCCCGGCACGAGTGGCCGGTCCCCGCGGCAGGAACGAGCGCGCCGGGACCGGAGGAGCGAGGGCAGCGGCAGGGGGCGTGTCCATGGTGGGAGGGGCTACGGGCCGAGGGGCGGGGCTTGGGGGACGTCACACCCGAGTGACAGCGCGGGGCCAGGCCCGGGGCGGGGCAGGGAGCGCTTCCGGGACCGGGAGGCGGTGGCGCGGGGCCAATAGGAGGCGGGATGCTGCCGCGCGCGGCCAATAGGCGCTGTCGGGGGCGCGGCCTGAGCCCGGCCGGCGGCGGGGGCGGCCCACGTGCGGCGGCAGCATGGCGGCGGCGGGCGGCAGGAGGGGCAAGGCCCCGCGAGGGGCGGCGGCACGGCGGCGGCCGCGGCCGGCGGTGAGGGCCGGGCCGGGGGGAGAGAGGGAGGCGGACGAGGAAGGGCTATCTCGCCGGGATCGACGCCGTGGCGCTTTCGCTGCGCCCGTCCCTATTCCCGTCCCGTCCCGTCGATCGCCCCGTTTTGTTCCGCAGGCACCGGGCGCCGCTGGGAGACCGCGGGCGACGGCCGCTCGGCCCGCCGACGAGGAAGTGTCTAGCGACTCCGAGACAGAGAGGTAACGGCTGAGCCTGGGGAGTGCCGGTACCGTAGCGGGGCGCCGATACCGGGAGATGCGTGTATCAGAGAGGGGCCGGACCGGAGGATGCCTGTACCGGAGCGAGTGCCGGTACCTGTGGGGTGCCGGTACCGATGCTCACCCACGGCTGTCCCTGCAGCCCGTTGTTGGGGCGGCGGCGGCGAGAGGCAGCGGAGGAGGAGGTGGAGGAGACGCCGCAGGAGAAGAAGCTGCGCTTGGCCAAGCAGTACCTGGAGGAGCTCCGCCAGCTCGGTGAGTCCCGCCCGGCGCCAGTGCCCCGCGGGGCGGCCCCGGGCGCTGAGCCCGACCCTCATGCCCTGTCCCGCCGCAGAGGAGGAGCGGGCGGAGGAGGAGGAGGAACTCGAGCCGCCGGATCTCATCGGCGACCGGCTGAAGGAGGACGTGGTGAGCGGGGAGCGGGCGCGGCCTCGGTCCCGTTGACGGCAGCGCGCTCTGTCCCCTTCCCGCGGGACCGGGACTGAGGCCATCTGTCCTGAACCTCCCCCTTCTTCCCCAGTTGGAGCAGAAAGGCCGGCTGCAGCGCCTGGTCGCCAAAGATGTAAGTGCTGGGGGTGCCGGAGTGCAGGTGCCAGCTTAGGGGACACTAAGGCATGGCCAGCACGTTACAGCCTTTCTCCCTGCTGCTGGCACCATGGAGATGTCAGGGTGCTGTTCTGGCATACTCCCGTGCCTGGGGAAGGGTGCTGGCCAGCCCAGCTCACATCCTGCTGTTCCTGCAGGTACAGCCTCCAGATCCAGCCAGGATCCGTGTGCTGCGGGGACACCAGCTGCCTGTTACCTGCCTCGTCATCTCTCCTGATGACAAATTCATTTTTTCTGCTTCCAAGGACGGCTCCCTCATCAAATGCAAGTGTTCACCTGGGGCTGTGACTGGCTGTTCCCAAGCCCAAACCTTGCAGGGACCCAGGCGCCTACTGAGGTGGCTTGGCCCTTGGCTATTCTTGGATTGTGCATAGTTCCAGGCTCTGTGGAAGGCTCATTGACGCTTTTGGGAGTGTTGGGAGGCTCCCAGAGGGTGATTGTGATGACTTTCCTGCAGGGGAGGTGGACAGTGGGAAGAGGCTGTGCGTGGTGCCCGGGGGGAAGAAGGGCACGGAGGAGCGGCACATGGGGCACGCATCCCAAGTCCTTTGCATGGCCATTTCATCGGACGGCAAGTACCTGGTATGGGAACACGGGGTGGAGAGATGGCCATGGGGAGTGTTCTCCCAGTGTCCCAGAGATGACATCCTCATACCCAGACATGTCTTGCTGGGTTAAAGCAGCTCCTACCTCCTGCTGGATCAAGAATGGGTCCCTGGGACCCCCAAAGCCCATGGAGTGGGAATGGAGGCAGGAGTGTGGGGCTGTGGCTCTCGGAGGTGCAGGTCTCAGGCCTCTCTTGCTGTCTGCCAGGCTACGGGAGACAAGAACAAGCTGATCATGATCTGGGATGCAGCCACCTGCAAGCGCCTGCACATCTTCACAGGGCACCGCGACGCCGTCTCGGTGAGCTGGGGGCGTTGGGCACGATGCACGTGGGGCCAGGCAGCTGTGTCCTCCTCAGCATCCCTCACTACTGCGTCTGTCCCTCTGTCCCCAGGCCCTGTCCTTCCGAAAGGGCACACACCAGCTGTACAGCGCTTCCCATGACCGCTGTGTCAAGGTCTGGGATGTGGGGGAGAATGCATACGTGGAGACCCTGTAAGACTTGGGGAAATCCCACTGACCCTTGCAAGGGCTGCACCAGCAGCCCTGAGGAGGTGAGGGGGCAGAGGGCCGTGCTTACCACAGCCCTTTGTCATCTCCTCCAGGTTCGGACACCAGGACATCATCACAGGGCTGGACAGCCTGAGCCGGGAGTGCTGTGTGACAGCAGGGGGACGGGATGGCACCGTGCGGCTCTGGAAGATCCCTGAGGAATCACAGCTCGTGTTTTCGGGGCACCAGTAGGTCTGGGGTGGAAGAGGGGGCTGGGGGCAGGTGTGTCTAGCTGTGGCAGTGGTGTGTGGGTGCCGGGCATCAGCAGGAGCACCCTGCGGGTGATAATGCCCTGGTAAGCCCCCGTCCCCTAAGCAGGATCCCCAAGCACACTTGTAACTGCTGGCACTTGCCTCTTCCCTTCACAGGGGCTCCATCGACTGTATCCAGCTCATCAACGAGGAGCACATGGTGTCTGGTGCTGATGATGGGTGAGCACGGGGCCAGGACGATGCCTGGGGTGGGCAGGGTGCCCCCTCAGCCCCCTCATCCCTCACATCCCCCGCAGGTCTTTAGCCCTGTGGGGGCTGACCAAGAGGAAGCCGCTGGTGCTGGCCCGGCAGGCGCACGGTGAACAGGAGGCCCAGGGCCTGCAGCAGCCCTACTGGATCTCGGCAGTGGCTGCCCTGCGCAACACTGACCTCCTGGCCACAGGTGTGTGGCAGCTGCTTTTGGCAGCCCGTGGGGGACGTGTGTCCTGCTCCCATCCCCGGGCTGGGGTGCATGACAGTCTCCTCTCTGTGCCCCAGGGTCCCACAGTGGCAGCGTGAAGCTCTGGAAGTGTGGTGAAGGATTTCGGAAGCTGGAGCACCTCTTGGACATCCCCTTGGTATGGATGGATGGGCAGGTTGGGAATTCTGGAGCCGGGCTGGAGAGTCCCTCAGCAGGCACTCTCCTCCTTGGGCAGCAGGAGAAGCCTGTGGGAGCCCCTCACCCTGCCCTGTCCCTTTACCCTGCCCCGTCCTCTCCAGGTGGGTTTTGTCAACAGCCTCAAGTTCTCAGCAGCTGGTGATTTCCTGGTGGCTGGCATTGGACAGGAGCACCGGTACTGTCCCCCCTCCCTGGTGCTGCCTGGGGGTGCAGCTTCCCCCTCTTCTGGGTCTTGTTGGAGGGTGACCCCCCATCTCTCTCATCCACAGGCTCGGACGGTGGTGGAGAATCAAAGAAGCCAAAAACAGCATCTGCATCATCCCCCTGAAGCAGAAGACCACAGCCTCGAGCCCTGAATCCCCTGGCAGCTCCTAGGCCCCTGTCCCTGGAGGCACTGCAGCAGGTTCCTTCTGTCCCTGGTGCTGTGCCCCCCATCCTTGGTGCAGCCACCACCCTGAGGTCAGCAGGATGTGAGTGGGGGTTGTCCCTGATTGTGCTGGCCTCATGTCTTGATGTGGCTCTGCCCTCTGCGAGGGTCTGTCCCCTTCTCTCAGGTTTGGCCGTACCTGAACTCTGGAACAATCCATTTTGTTAAAAAAAAAAACAACACCAAAACCACTTTATTTACATAAATTACAAAAAAAAAAAAAAAAAAAAAGAAAATCACACTTTTGTTCACAGAAAAAGTCTACTCTTAAAAACTTAGTTGGGCTCAAATACCTGGGTCCTGTTGCTTGCCCTGAGCCTCCAACGCCCCCCCGGGCTCTGCAGGGGCTGGGGTCAGCAGCATTTGTCTGCCCCCGCTCCTGCCCTGTCTCCCACAGAGGGGTGAGAAGTGCCACACACAGTGAGGGAAGCGATGAGGGGGCTTGGGCCCAGCCCAGCCACGCTCGGTGGCTCTCCTGGGGCCAAAACCAGGAGGAAAACGTGACAGTGCAAAGCACCAGGGGAAGGGTGATGTGGTCCAAGGCTTGGGCAGGGGATGATGCCAAAGGCAGCGCGCTGGGAAGGTGGGGTGGGCGATGGGGCGAGGGCAGTGTGTGGCACCACAGCGAGGGAGTGGGAGGTGCAGCGTGGCTTGGTGCTAGCGAAAAGCAGGAGGTGGGAGGTGCCCTGGCGAGAGGGAGCGGAGTTGTGCGCTGGGGCTGGGGGTGAGGAGCAGGGGATGTGCCCCGGGGCTCCGTGCAGGTGGGTCTGCACCAGGGCTCAGTGCAAGGGACAAGGAGAGGCTATTTGTGCCACAGCTCAGTGCGAGGTCCGTGTGATGTGCGCTGCAGCTCAGCGCAGGGGGCGCGGGTGCATTCACCGTGGCTCGGTGCAGGGGCTGTGGGTGCACGAGGGCTCAGTGCAGGTGTCGCAGAGGGACGCGCGCCGTGGCTCAGCGCAGGGAGCGGGGATGTTCACCATGGCTCGGTGCAGGGTGCGGAGGACAGGGTACACGTAACGTGGCTCAGTGCAAGGGAGGGGTGACACGTACCGTGACCCAACGTGTGGGATGTGCAGCTCGTGCTGGGGCAGGGACTGAGCCTCCCGGCTGCACCTGGCGCCTCAGCGGGCCGTGCTGCGGGCACTGCTCTCCCTGGGGAAGCAGTGGGGGTGCTGTGCGGCAGCACCGCAGCCTGGCCCCGTCCTTCACAAGGATGACGTCGTGGAATCCACCACCTCACGGCCATTGCACACCGTGGGCACGTATGGCGAGGCTGAGCCTGGACAGGAAGGCAGCAGTCAGGGCTGGGTTGGGGTCTGGCAGCAGCACCCCCCAGCATCACATGGCAGTGGTGCCCAGGGAGCTGGGCTGGAGGGTGCCCAGTCCCCCCGAGTGGCCACGGTGGTCATATTCCCTGTAGCTAAAGCGGAGTGCCTTGGGTAATGACAGGCACCTGGGGGCAGCTGAATCCCCTATGTTGGGGTGGAGAGTGGCCCTGTCCCCTCAGAGCAAGTACCAAGCTCCTGTCCCCCAGGAGCAGTACCCCTCTGGCAGCTGTGCTGTCCTGGGAAATGAGGCATTGGGACAGAGGACAGGGAAGAACATCTGGGCACACTGCATCCTCCATTCCCCCCAGTTCCTGCTTCGCCCTGCCTCACACCCCACCTTTCTTCAGGAAACACACACACACCCCCACCAGGAAAGGGGTGCTGTTCCCCACCCCTCCCCAGCCCCTGCGTGCTCACCGTGGGACTGGCTGGAGCTGGCTGCTGCCATGCTGAACCGAGTGGTGCCCACGCGGTGACTGGCCACGTTCTTCTGCGGCTGGAAGAGTATGATGTGGAGCTTCGGGGTGAAGAGGCAGCCGAGGACCACGGTGCCGCTGAGGCTCACCGAGATGCACATGGTGGTGGTCTGGACCTGGAGACAGGGGTGGGCATCAGGTGCTCCACCCACCAGCCCTCTGCCCCAAGCAGGGCAGGATGAAGCCCATATTGCAGCGCTGGCCAGCCCTGCTGGGCACAGGCTGCACCCTGCAGAGACATCCCACCCCACACCACATCCCGCTGTCAGGGTGGTGCTGCAGGAGAGCCATGGGCAGAGTATGGACACTGCCCTGGCAGGGACGAGTTGCCCCTGCAAAGCAGGTACACCTGAGCAGCAACCCCGGCCCTGCCATCATGCTGCTTTGTGGCACTGCCTGGCACCAGAGCCTGCACTCCCCCGTCCCGGTGCCCAATCTCTCTGCGGATGCACGTCCTCTCTGGAAGCCCCTGACTGCAGCTGCCCCCACCAGCTCCTCAAGACCCATCAAGAATGTGTTTGGTTGTCCATGCCAGGGATCTTGAGGCGCTGCAGGATGTATCCTGTGCTATCCAGTTCCTGGCACTGCTCAGCAGCCCAGGGACCAGGCTGGCCCTGGGGTTGGCTTTCATGCCCAGGGGTGTGGTGTCTGGATGAGCCAGGGGCTGTCTCATGCTTTTTTGTCACCAGGCTGAAGGATGACTTTTATTCTTCCCTGGTCTGGCTATGGGGGATCTCTGGAGGTCTCAGGGCCATTTCCCATCCTCCTAAGCAAAGGAGGGAGGGGGGCAGGTCTTTTCTCCAGAACTCATTGCCTCATCAGCCAGAGCCCCTCAGAACCCTTCACCTGGCCCTGAATTACCCAGTACAGAGGTGACCATCCCCAGGTGTGTGGATGAAGACCCTTCCCCAGAGACATCTCCTAATCATGGACCCTGCATGGCCCAGATCTCCAGGACCACTTAGATCAAGCCCTGTCAGAGCCCCCTTGGAACTCTGGCTCTTACACGGTAGTCGCTGGAGGTCACGTAGAAGATGGGCAGGAAGGCCAGCCAGATGATGCAGGTCGTGTACATGGTGAACCCAATGAACTTGGCCTCGTTGAAGTTTTCGGGACATTTCCGTGTCTTGAAGGCGTAGACCGTGCAGAGGACAATCAAGAGGACATTATAGGTGAGCGAAATGAGCATGTTGGAGTCACGGTTGTTGCACTTGAGGGTGACAATGTACCTCTTGTCAGGCTCAGTTTCCTTGCCTGTGCCAGGAGTCTCCACCAGCAGCCAGATGATGACGATGATCAGCTGGCAAGAGATGAGGGCCATGCAGATGACCACCTGTGACGTTGGGCTTATGAAGCGGGGGCGCTGGACCCCCTCCTTCACGCCGCTGAAGATCCTGGCGATGCGATTCGTCTTGGTCAAGAGGGCCGAGTAGCAGACGGCAAAGGACGTGCCCAGCCCCAGGCGCCGCAGCGTGCACACCCCGGTGGAGGGCTTTGCGATGAAGATGAAGGTCATGCTGTAGCACATGAGGACCCCGGTCAGCAGAATGTAGCACAGCTCTCGTCCAGAGGCCTTCACGATGGGAGTGTCGTTGTTCTTCACGAAAACTCCGATAACAAACAGGGTGGAGATAAAACCCAGGCAAGAGATGGTGACGGGACCGATGGCCCAGACGTCTTTCCAGCGGATGTACTCTTGGGGCAGCTCATAGCAGCCATTCAGGGTCTCGTTGGGCCAGTAACCAAGACCACAGTCCATGCAGGTGAACTCATCCAGCAGGTACTCGTAGGGCTGGCAGGGGATGCAGATCCAGCAGCAGATGTCTCCGGGCTGCATGCTCTTGATCTCATTCTTCTTGCAGGGGTCGCTGCACTGGGACATGGGAATGGAGGTCTCAGCCCAGGGGATGAGGCTGGTGTCGAGGATGAGCCCCTCTGCCCAGTAGCCCACTTTCTGGTACCGATACCGCCCATCCACATAGTGGTAGTTGAAGATGTTGTAGCGCCCGATCCCATCGCCGTAGCGGTCAAATCGAACGACGCTCTCCGTGTCCGCCGGCCTGAATGGAGCTGCAGGGAGGAGAAGGGGAGACAGTCACTGCCTCGGGACAGGAGAACACCCACTCCAGGCCTCGAGGCAGGGCTCATCCAAAGGGTCACCTCTCACCATGGCCACAGGTAGATGTCCAGCCCGTTTCCAGCCTTCACTCCCATCCTTGCTGCCTACGCACATGTTAGGAGCAGGAAAGCAAGGTGCAGAACTACCTGCCCTCCTGCCTGAGAGCCTGTCAGCCCCAGCCAGCTTTGCAGGGGCAGCGGGGGGTTGTGCAGCCTCCATGGCTCTCAGTGACTCCTGGTAGCCAGGACACCCTCAGCCCAAGTCACAGAGGACATGGTTCTAATTCACCTCAAACTACGTGGGTCCCTGACCAAGGGTATCCCTCCAGTTTAATCCCTGAAATGTGAACAAATCATGATACTTGCAAGGATCCATGTTCCCAAGGGTCCCTTGTGGGGCTGGTCCCACCCAGCTGTAGCAGGTGGCCAGCTTCTCCACACATTTCCACTGGGGACAGAAGGCCTGGATTGCCTCCCAAGGATGATGCTGGGCCGTTGGCACCTCAGGTCAACCACAACCACAGACCTGGGCACGGGCAGGCTGGAGGAATCGGAGGGTTTTCGGTCAAATGTGGGCCTCCTTCTTTCCTATCTATCCTCCACCCCTCCTTTTCCAGTGTGGCAGCCAAACCAACTCCATTTTGGACTCACCATCAAAATTAACATTGAGTATAAAGTCCTTGTAAAACCTCTTGCCATTGACAGGCTTCATGGCATCACAGAGCTTGGTGGAGTTGGGGCACAATGTCCGGTGCATGTTGTGAAGAGAGTGAGCCATGGCATAGACTGCATTGACCACGAACGTGATCTTGGACTCAGGCTCAAACTTGCCTGTCTTGAGGGAGTACCGGCTACACTCCTGCGTGTGGAAGCTGCACCGAAACTTCTGCTCCCAAAACTCCCGAAACCAGGGATTTCGGCTGTTATTGTAGGGGTGGAGGTTACGGAAGTAGGAAGCAAACTCCTTAATGGGGTAGGCTGCCAGTTCGATGGTGATGGCTCCCTCTGCCACTGCTTCGCTCCCGGCCACCACGCTCTCCAGGGCTCCCCACCCGTCACTGGCCACCCACATGAAGGACACATTGGCTCTCTGGGCAGCTGCCAGCAGCTCGCGGGCATCTTCACTTCGGGTGAACAGCACGACCACTCTGGCATTGGGCTTCTGCAGCAGAGCCCGGACCACTCCATCGTAGGTCTTCTTGTTCATGGAGCGCCCCACCTTCTCCGAGGTGGCGATGCAGATGTTGCGCATGCGGGCTTCTTGCTCAAAGGCCTCGATCCCCGTCTCCCCGTAGTCGCCCTCTGAGGCCACAGTGGAGACGTAGGTCCAGTTGAAGAAGCGGAGGATCTCTGCCATGGCTTTGGCTTGGTAGAAGTCTGGCGGGACAGTGCGGGCGAAGTAGTCATAGCGGGACTTGTCACTGAGCTTGGCACTGGTGGAGGCATAGCTGATTTGTGGGATCTGGAAGAGCCGCAGCAGGTTGGCCACCTGCATGGAGGAGGAGAGCTGAGTGCCTGAAGACGTGGCCAGCCAGGGACATCCCTGTGGGGGGACCCCTGCCCAACACCCAGGGTTGCACAATGCTCCCAAGCGCAACCATTGGGCTGATGACCAACCCATCCCAGCCCAGAGCATCCTGATCTGTGGAGAGACTGGAGAACAATGGATGGCACATTCACAGACTGCCTGAGCCCTCAGACATGCTTCTTTTTTTTTTTTTTAATAAGTATTTCAAGCACTTCCCTCCAAAATTCGGGGCTGGGGGTGTGCAAAAGCAGAAAGTCTGCCAGAGGTGACCTGTGGGAGATGCTTGACAGCAAGGAGAAAGCCAGGATGCCTGGCGGCCCTACAGCACAGGGGAAAGGATTCTAGGGGCTGGGAGCCGGGGCAGAGTCCCCTCTCCAGGCTGGGGGATGCTGCAGAGGTGGGCCGGGGGACCGGCACCTGCACATCCCACATCAGGAGCTCAGCGGGACTCGCACCTTCCAGCCGCTCAGCAGAATCCCTCGTTAGCTTCAAAGGGGAAGAAAGCCCCACTAATGAGGCTGTTAAAACCCAGGCTCTGGGGACAGCAAGGGGGCCTCGGGTGGCCTGGTGGGGCTGCCAAGCCTGCCCACATCTCACTGCTCCCCAGGCAGGAGACGAGGCTTAATGATCTCCCCAGGCAGGAGACGCGTGGACAAATGATCTTGACGACAAATTCCCCTAATGGCAAGAATGTCCCCAAGCACAGCGATGCCGCTGCCTGTCCTCACCACGCATGGGTGCTGCCAGCCTGCCGTGTTCCCCCCAGTGCCCTTTGAGCTCCCCAGCCGGCCTACATTCTGCCCCTGCTGACACCTGCCTGCCCGGGGTTGGGACATGGGGACGTGCTGGGTTCCCAGCAAGGGAAGGGACGAGTGCCCAGATGGGCTGGGATGCTGCCTCCTTCACGCAGTCCCAGCTCCTTCTACCCCATAGCTAGGGGGTGCAGGGACCCCGAGGACCAGGGTGCACAATCTGACACAGGCTGGACACTCGTTAAATCTCAGCAAATATGTGGCCCACAGGCCACCCCCGTGACTCAGCTGGTCATGCTGGCTGTCTACATCCTCAGGGGATGCTCTTCTCCCTGCTGAAACCAGCCTCCGGGTCCACAGAGCTGTGGTTTGGGGACTGAGATGCACCCCACCCAGGGTGAGAGCCAGGTCTGAAGTTGCCTGTTCCTGTGGCATCACTGGGGACATGGGGGCATTTGTCCTCTGAGCTCACCCTGCCTTAGCCAGGCAGCCCTATGGCTGAGCCCCTCAGCGGTGCGTGTCCCTTGCAGCGCCTCACAGGCTGTGGTTGGGGGGGCAAGGCGGACAGTGTCCCCTCACACTGGTCTGCTCTGCCTGGCACAGTCCAGGTGTGAACTGGGCTGAGGAGCTGCAATTGCCACCTTGACCCCAGGAGAAGAATAAACACCTGTCCCCATGTGAGGCTTGGCTCCTACGGCTTATGGAGTGTTGGGGAATTCTCACAGCCCCCAAGGGGATCCTGAGCACATCCCCCACAATCGCAGAGAGATGGCACGCTCAGGTGCCTGCCTGGCATTCCCTGCCCACTGGAGAAAGGGGCAGAGCATCACCATGAGGGATGAGTGAGCTTCCCTGTGCCACACTGGCAGTGCCATCACTGCACTGCCGCCGAAGTTTTATCCCTCTCCCCCACTCCAGCCAAACCCCTGGCCCCATCCGAGCCCTTCTTGCCTGGGAGGTACCTGGATGGAAACGTCACTGTAGGAGCCCCCGATGACGCCGGTGATGGCTGTGGGAACATCATCATGGACGGCGTAGGAGCCATCAGGGCAAATGTGTTCGGAACCGTCCACCCTGGTAAGGGAGGCACGGACGAAGTCAAGAGACTGCTCTAGGGCATAGGTGTCCTTGGAACAGGTGTCGAGGATGTGAGCACCCAGCTTCACCCCTGGCAGGATGCTCCCGTCCTTGTTGATCTCGTCCAGGGCGAAGAGCATGGCCTCCAGGCGCTGGATGCCGCGGTGTTCGTTGATCTTGCCACAGTCTTCGCTCCCCACTCCTTTCTCATGGACGGGGAAGAGGCCCCCAATCACCAGGTCCCCATCCATGCTGATCTCCTTCTTGCCAGCCATGCCGTGCCCAGCAGCCAGACAGGTGGCCAGGTGCATCAGCCCCAGCCAGGTGGCCAAGGGGGCCGCCATGGGGTGTGCTGGTGCTGGCCGGGGCGCCCACACCACCCCGAGTCACCCGCTGCCACCCGTCAAGGTGAGGACGAGCAGTCCCCAGGCATTGGGAGGTGGGGGGTGGCACGGCGTGGTGTCGGTGGGAGAGAGGTCGTGCCACCCCGGCAGAGCCCTCGGCACCTGGAAAAGCAAAGGGAAAAGCCGCTGGATCTGCGGGATGCGAGGCACAACAGGGACGGGGGCAATCAGTGCTGCATGGGGGAGCAGGGGCATGAGCCTGCCTGTGCTCCCCGCCTGGGACGCCCTTAGGAAGAAGGTCCTTCAGAAAAGCAAAGTGAGCAGGTGCAGTACCTCCCACGGTGACACAGAACCCCCAGGACACACACAAGTGACACAGACCCCAGGGCACAAGGAAGGGCGCAGGAGCTGGTCTCCCCACAGCACTGGTGTAGGGGTGGGCACGGAGCTGGCCCCTCAGGCAGCATCGGGCAGAACAGCCTGCAGGGCACAGCTTGACAGCCCTAAAATATCATGGAGGGGGAAAGAGTCAGGGGTGTCACCTGGCATAGGGAAGCTGGGCTGGGCAGATAGAGCCAAGGCCGGCTCCAAGCCGAGCCCCCGACCCACGCAGCAGCATCAGGGGTGCTGACAGATCCCAACCTCCAGCCGAGAGCGCTGCCAAAAGCAGCCAGCCATGAGCCCACCGTGCCCACAGCACCCAGTGCCCACAGTATTTTAATCTCAATCCCACAGCCATGGAGCCCACCCACCCTGCTGCTGCCCCCAGGGCTGACAACGGCATCGGGGCAGCAGCAGGGACTGGCCGCTGGCTTCACCCTCACGCAGCGATGCGCAGGGCTCTGGCAGTCGCGGTGCTTCAGAGTCTGTTCTCTCACCACCGCCCCTTCCTTCCCTGTATACTAAATTCAGAGATTTCAGTAAAAGTAAGAGCCAGGTTTGCTGACTCCCTCTGCAGAAAGCACGGAGGCGCGGGGGAATCAAAGGCTTTTGCAGCAGGCAGGCCTTGTTTTGGCAGAAGATGCAGTCCCCCCTGAGACTGGTTGTCTTTTCCCAAATCACTGGAGAGATTTGTTTCCCATTTGAAGCTGACTGCTGAAATCCCACAGGGCTGGCATTTCAGGGGCCGCAGGAGAAGGAGACCCCTTGACAGCCCAGAAGCCTCAGGCTGCTCTGGAATGGGAAGCTGCCGATGCTGCAGCAGGACCACAGCCTCTTCTACAGCCCAGCAGTGCTTGTGGGGGCACAGAGGGTGGGAGGGGGATGCCAGAGGCTGCTGCCCCCCCCCGCAGTTCCCTGCAGCCCGTACTGAGGCTGCTCTCCCTGAGCAGGAGGAGAGGACCCCTTGATGCCCCCATGCTGCTCCCAGAGAGGTGATGGCTGTGCTGGAGGAGCATTCCAGCAAGCAACCAGAGCTGGCAGTGATGCCCGGGGGTATGTGGGCAGCAGCGTGGCACGGAGTGTAATGGGGTAGGGATGGGTGACACATGCAGACCTCCTCCTCTTCCTCCGTGCCCCTAAGTGCCTGTTCTCAGGTGCTGTCTGCTGCTGCTGAGTCCCCATCTGTCTCAGGGCATCTCCTACCTGACCCCCCAATGTGAAGGACTTTGGAGATCAGAGAAGGAAAGGTCCCTGCCTTATTTCAGGGATAAATTCTTCTAAGGGTCCCGGGGTTTCCTCAAGCAGGAAAGAGGCCACAGGCACTAGGATTATCGATGGAGCCCATCAGCAGCAGGTTCAGCCTAGCACAGGGGTCCGGTGGCACTGGGAACCCAGGTTCCTGTGGTCCAGGTCTTTTGGGGCAGCTGACCTGACCCACCAGATGAAAGGCACCTTCAGGCCAAGTTCCTCTGAAGGGCAAACCATCACCCACCCGGCAGCGAGCCACGATGGAGAGTGAGCAGGGCTGCCGCCATTCCTGCAGCTGCTGGTTTGGTGCCGGGGGGATGGCAGCCAGCGGGGAACCTCTGGAGAACATCTGGGGAAGTGAAGCACCGGGTGGGGCAGAGCCAAGTCCAGCCCGACGGCCACGGTACGGCGGGGAGCTCCTGCCAGCTGCGGGCAGCCTCTCCTCCGCTACGCATCGCGAGTGGGGTGGGTGAGAAGGGGCCGTGACTCCTCCGTGCCCGGAGCGCTTCCCACCCTCTGCCAGGAGCCCTGACCCCTCCGACACCAGCATCCCTGGGGGTGCGTGACACCTGGGGCGTGTGCGAGAGCGGCAGTGCAGCGGGGGCGCAGGGACACTGCCACCTCCCGCGGAGGTCCCGGAGGTGCCACCGCCACGGAGGTGTGCCGGGAGCCCCCAGCTCCCCCCTGCACAAGGGCCGCCAGCCCCGGGGCGCTCCCCCGGCGCCCCCACGACCACCCCATATCCACCCCACATCCACTCCACATCCCGTCCCGAACGCGCCCCGAGACTCGGCTGTCCCGGCACACTCACAGCCCCCTCAAAGCCCCGGCTCTCCCTGGCTCGGACAGCCGGACGGGAGAGCCGGGAACAGCAGGGGCTGGGGCCCGTCCCCGCCGGGCCGGGCGGTGACCCCGCTTCCCTGCCCCGGTGCCGGCGAGCAGCCCCGGCCGGGGGCTGCGGCGGAGGATCCCGCTGAGCGCCCACCGCGGGGCTCGGGGCTGCCAGATCACCGGGGGACGAGAAACCCCGAGCCGCTCTCCCGGAGCCCCGCGTCTTGCGCCGGGCAAGTGCGAGCGGCGGGAGCAGCCCCGGTGCCGCCCTGACCGCCCGCATCCCCGGCCCCTCCTGTGCCCGTGCCCGTGCCCGTGCCCTTGCTCTGCTCTCGTCCCGCGGCTCCGGGAGCCCCGGCGTCGGGCACCGGTGTCCGAGCCCCGCCGTGGCGCGGCCCCGACGGCTGCGGGGGATGGCCGGTCCCCGTGCCGCTCCACCGCCGGCACCGCGGCTCTGGAGACGGCGACGCGCCGCCGGGGCACAGCGCGAACCGAGGTCACGGCGATGGGAGCGCCGGGGTGGGACCGCAGCCCTTACCTGGGCCCGGCGGACCGTGCCGGGAGCCGGTGCCGGTGCCGGTGCCGGCGCCGCGGCTCTCTCGGAGCTGCGGCTGCCACCGCCTCCCGCCGCCGCCTCTGACACTCCGCCAGCCCCAGCAGAGCGGAGCCGCTCCGCCCTCCTCCCGGCCCGGCCCCCGCCCCGGTCCGGCCCGGCCCGGCCCGGTGGGCAGCGGCACCCCCGGGGCCGCCCCGACCGCCCCCCGCTCGGGCCGGCATCGGCTGAGCCCGGCAGGGCACTGCCGGGGCTGGGGCAAAGCCGGGAGCAGGTGGCCGGGTCCAGGCAGGACACGGGCAGGGAAGGCAGGAATAGGCAGGACGTGGACAGAGAAGGTAGAACACAGGCAAGACGCAGCCAGATCCAGGCGAGGGATGGCCAGAATGAGCCAGAGCATCGGCTGGATGCGAGCAGGACACGGCCAGAGAAGGCAGGACACGGCCAGATCCAGGCAGGACACAGGGAAGGCACGGCTAGATGCAAGCAAGGAATGGTCAGGTGCAGGCTGGGCAGAGGCAGGACACATCCAGAGTAGGCAGGACCTGCTCTGCACCCTGGCAGACCTGGCAGGGCACAGCTCAGCACTTGCTCCCCTGGCCCCAGAGCCCCCAGCCTATTCCCAACCCAGTGCGAGGGGATCCCAACCCCAGGCTCCACAGGCACAAACTGGTGCCCCAGGGTTTGTGCCCCCCTTGTCTGGCCTGCTCCCCACTCCCTGAGTCCTTGGGAGGAGTTCAGGCACCCAGCATTACCCCATTACCCACTTGCATTCTGCGCAGTCCAAGCACCAAGCTGGAGAAGGCTTCGGACCATACAAAAACGGAGGCACCGCAGGGTTGTGTTCCAGATCTCCAATTGCCCAAACTCTTCCAAGAGCTGTTCAGCTGCCCAGGATCCTGCAGCGCCCCAGCTCCATCACTCAGAGACAAGAACAGGACAGGGGATTATAAAGGGGACAAGGGTGCTTCTGGGGCACTGTCCCGAGTAACCATCTCACCATCGTGTGACTCAGTTTCCTCCCTGGCAGCTGCTGCGCTTGCAGGCTGCAGGTTAAGGGCACTGCAGAGTCAGACGCACTCTGCTGGACTTCCTTTCCCCCGGCAATCCCGCTTTGGGGAGGGATAACTCGGAACATCCGTGGCAGGGTCCCCTCTGGAGTCCCACAGCAGCAGGTCCCCAGAGCCAGCGGCCCCTCTCCTTTCAGGACTGTTGGCACAGGCAGAGTGGGACACAGGGGACAGGAGGCTGCCTGGGCTGGGGAACCTGGGCACAGCAGGCCGGGGTGGACAGAGCTGAGGAGGACCGGAGGTGTGCTGTGCCAAGGGATGCTGGCACTGCCATGGTCCCGCTTCCCCCCAGCAGATGGGTCCTGGCTCCAGCCTCACCCACACCTCGGCACTGCTGCATCGTCCCGGCTGCTGCTCCGGTGCTGCGATGGCAGGA
The DNA here is from genome assembly GCF_015227805.2 of Hirundo rustica. Taxonomy (NCBI): domain Eukaryota; kingdom Metazoa; phylum Chordata; class Aves; order Passeriformes; family Hirundinidae; genus Hirundo; species Hirundo rustica. The sequence continues at coordinate 3,694,285 of NC_053461.1, read as the reverse complement.
GAACGATGGCAAAGCCCCCCCGGGGCCCAGCTTCAGTGGGGTGAGGGCACAAACACCGTCAGTATCCACTGCCTGGCTCCAACCCCCCGGGAGCCTCAGCCAAGCATACATATTTCAGGGGGCTTGGCAGTTTTGTAATAACCAGCAACAAAGATAAACACCGGGAAGAGCAATATTTTTCCATGTGGGCTGGAGGAGTTTAATATTTTATCACTCAGAGCACAAAATATTTATGAACAATCTCATGTCAATCACTGGCTGAGGACTAATCATGACCTTTCCGAGCCAGGGAGGACACATTGCCACCATGGAGAGACAGTCAGACCCCTGGCACCCCCTCTCCATGAGCCAGTTTTGGGCTGCCACGTCTGACCACCAGGAAACAATCCCTGGGCTGCTGGAGGCACCAAGGGCACACAGCAGGTGCTCTGCACCTGGCACTGCTCCATGGCACCATGGCCACGATGTCCAGGCTGCTCCCTTGTCCCAAGCTGAGAGACAGGGAACTGGGACCAGCACAGGCAGCCCTCCCTGCCTGCATTCCACAGCAGCAGGACAGACGGATGGGAGGTCAGGCAGTCTGGTGTCCCCGTCACAGGAGGAGGTCCAGCAGCAGTGTTATACCTGGCTTTATACTAGTTTTACTCTCCAGAGGCTCCCAGGAGGAGTGGGGATGCCACCTCCCTCCAGCTCAGCCCAGCTCAGCACGGCAGCTGGGACTCTTCCTTCCCCACTTCCCCCGCAGCTCGCACAAGCTGGGGACAGACCCCGTGCCCTGCTGGGTTGCCCAGGCAGGGAGAAAGCCGGAGCAGCAGTGGTGCAGAGCCCCTGGGCAGCTCCTTGGCTCAGTCGAGGCCCTGGGGGCAGCTCCCATCCACAGCCCACTCGCCACCACGGGGCAGGAGGGCGCAGCTGGCCGAAGGACAAGTCAGCAACGCAGCAGCCACCGGTGAGGAAAAGCATCCACTTTATTACAGACCCCAAAGCGCCCGTGGCAGTGCCAAGAGGACCACGTTTACACAGGATGTTTCCATTGTTCAGCAAGGGGAAGAGAAGAGGGGAACAAACCCAACTGGCCCAGCTCACAGCTCTTTGGTGCTAGAAAACGTGGTGGTGCGGCAGAGAGAAGCTGTGGGCGAGAGGGGCACCAGCAGAGACGAGGGGGGGACATCTCTGACACCCACCACCATCTCCCAGACACCTGCAAGGAATCTGCAACGTGCCTGGACACACACAAATGGCAAAAGCATTTCGCTGTCCCCCCAGCTTGCACCGAACCGTGCACCACCAAGCACCACAGAAATCCCCCCCACCTCCCAGCGCCCCCAAAAACGGTCAAACACCCTTTCTGCAAAGAGGGAGAGCAGGTCCTGGGGGGAATCAGCGACCAAAATCTCTTGGCTGGAGAGGAAGGAGGTGGGAAAGGCAACTGGTTCCCAGTAACTCAGACTCCAGCGGGAGGCGAGGCAGTCAGGTGTCTCTTTACTCCTCTCCCCTCTCGGCAGCGATGGGCTCCTTGGTCCACTTGTCTGCGACCTCCTGGCTGCCCGGGTAGCCTGCATCGGGCAGCAGGCCCGGGGCTCCCTCCCCGTCCCCGGCAACCTCCAGGTCCAGCTCCTCGAAGGAGGAGCCGCTGGCTCCCGACTCGCTGTAGCTGTGCTCGCTGCGGTTGTCCGCCTCCTCCCGGCCGCGGCTGGCTGGGAAGGGCAGCAGGATGGAGGTGGCCACCGAGGTGTCTCTGCTGTCAGTTGTGGCCTCCACGCTGATGGAGCTCGTCTCACTCATGGTGTCGACCCCTGGCACGGAGAGAGAACGGGAAAGAGTGAATGCTGTGGGAAGGAGGCAATGGAGTGCCACAGCCTTCAAAGCCACCCGAAGCCTCTGAGATACTGGCCACAGTGATGACCAGTGGAGACCTCTTGTCACCTCCTACGCCTTTGAGATGTGATCAGAACAAGAATGGGCTGAGCTCAATCTGCTCCCTGAAATCAGGAAGCCCCAAGTCAGCACAACCACCGGCTTCCAGCCATACCCTGACCTCCTGGCCACACCCCGGCCCCACAGCTGCACCCCACGCACACACCAAGGACCTGCCAAGCCCTCCCTTAGGCAGAATGCATGCCCATCTCTGGCACTGAACCAGGAATGAGACAAAGAGCAGGAAGGACACTGTGCTGTGAGGGTGATGTGGAGATGGAGCATTGTTTGAGCACACAAGGGGATGACGGCACAAGTGCAAATCCTCAGATGTTCTGCTGTCAGAAGCAGGTACGTATGGCCAGGCTCATGCCAGGGCATCCTGGTGCCTTCAGCACCTGACAGCCTGCTCCCACTCCCTGCAGAGGATAGGGGGAGCCTTCCCAGCTCATTCTGTGCTTCTCCACACGACCTGGCTGCCAGCCACATCCCATCTCATGACCAGGCCCCCAGGGGCTGCCCCTGACTGCCCAGGTGGACCCCTTGGCCCACCTGCCCTTCCCCAGATCCCTGCCTCATTAGCTTGATCGACAATACAGTTAAGGAGTCGACAAGGAGAGGAACGTGTCAGATTGAGAGCAGCAGCTCGGTGCTGTTGCCAGAGCAACCAGCCAGGAGACAAACCCCTCCTGTTAAACATTAATCATTGTTAATTATGACATCACAGATCCACGTGGTTAATTATGACCTCACAGATCCACATTGTTAATTACAATACGTCAGCAAACACTGGGCAGGCTCTTCCACCATGGCCCTGCCTGCTCCATCTCCTCCCTGTCTGCCTTGTATCAGCGGGAAGTGAGTGCCAGGCTCTGTCATTTCCCAGCACCTCACCTCCATCCACGCTGGACTGAACGCCCCTGCTGAGGATCGTGCCCCACACCAGGAGGGAAACCAGGAGGAGCCCCACACAGCAGCAGCACTCGTGGAGGACCGAGGCTTGCCACCAACAGGACTGGAAAGTGGCAGATGGGAGCCCCTCTGCAGAAATCACCATCCTAGGTAGGAGAGGAGAGCCCTCTTCTCCACATTGTCTCCTGCTGGAGCAGCTCCATCCTCAGCTGCTGGCGTGGGGCTGCCTTGGGCGTCCACAGGCATTTCCAGCCTCCTACAGCTCCTGCAGGCAGGAGGGGCTGGGCTACTTGCTCTCCTCCAGCTGCGTGGCAGCCACCGATCTCCTGAAGGAGACTCACCAAGGAGGGAACTTTCCTTCCAAACATCCTTAAATCCTTTTTCTGTGCTGTTTTTCTTCCCGGCCTGGGCAGCTGCCAGCAGAACTGCTTGTAAATGGCAGTCCTCTGCCTCCTGAGCAGCATCATCCCACGGTCCTGCCGGCTGAGTGACGGCTGTTCCGAGAGGACCGAGCAGTGGCAGCAGGATGAGGGGTAGCCAGAAAAGATCCACAGACACAGTGCACCCACTGCTTCATCCCACCTGGATGGCACATCGGCTTCATCCTGGAAAGGAACCTGAGCCTCCACCCTCTAACCTTGGCAAGCCTTTTGGCAGCTGGCACAAAGGGATCCCTCGGCCCCTCCCCAGGCAATGCCGGGTGACCCCTCAAACAGAAAGGAGGAAAGAACCACTGCCCACTAACGCTGCCTTTGCTGCAGCATCAGGGAGCACCTCGACACGGAAACTACATTTACTCTAAGTTAAAAAGGATGTTCTGCACGCTGCAGCAAGGCGCTCGCTGAAGGGGACAGCACCGCTGAGTGGGCGGCAGAGAGGCAGGAGATGCTGTCCCACCTGACAGGACCTCGGCAGGGCAGTGGGTCAGCAGGGAGCCTCTGGGAAGATAGGACTTGCAGGGGATGAAGGGGAGTGTGCAGACCCTGAGCCTTGAACAGAAATTAGGTTTTTAGCGGCGATCTGAAAAGAAGAAATGATCTGATTTGGTCAAATTGGTGGCCTGAGTTAACATGGACTTGTTCTCACCACTGGCTTCATGACAGCTCATGTCATGTGTGGTCATCTTGCGTCCCTCTAAGACCTGAGGGGACAGGAGTGACACCAACCCCCAAGCAGTGTCCTTCCTGCTCAGCACCCCTCTCCTGGCACCCCAGGGAATGTTTTGGCTCAGAAGCTGTCATGTAACCCCATGACACAAAGCAAAGAAGCTCCTGAGGAGAGGAGCAGCAGCTCAGTAAGAAGAAGACGGTGATGAAGCTGACCTACACACTGCTCCAAGCCACCACTGTGGGAAAGCACTGCTCTCCTCACTCTCATAGTCACCTTCCTATCCCTCGCTCCAAGGGCGACAATAAATCGAGTCCTGTTTCCATTCAGCCAGGCACTTTGTCACTGCTCTGTCACTTCTCATCATGTTTGAGCAGTCTCAGCTGGTAAATGTGCCCATTTCAGTAGCCTTGCTCTCCTCCACACAGGAAAAGGCTGGCTCTGGTATGGCCACTCAGCCTGGCCAGGATAAATGTCTGGGGTGGGCAGGGAAACAGAGCTGCTGCTGCCAGGGACCATGTGGGGTCACTTCTGACAGGGAGATGTGGCAGGAACACCCAGCTGCCCTAACAGGGAGGCCAGGAAGGCAGTGCAAGGGGCTCTGGGAGGGCAACCAAAGCCCTGTGGGAGGACAAGCAGGGATTCAGCTCTTATCTCACAGGCACAGACTTCCAGCAGCTGTTACATCCACTTGTCCATCCTTCACCACACACCATGTTTGGTCCTCCCATGAGGCACTGCCCATTCCTTGCATCCACCTTCCCAAGGCTGGTCCTCACACCAGGAACCAGTCCAACACCCTGATCCAGCATGGCTTTTCCCTCTGGCACATCGTGAGGTAGCAGCCATCCTGTTGAACCTCACCCTTGACCTGCTTCCTCAGGGATAGCATACACATCCCACGGCACTCTCACTCAGCAGGAACGTGGAACCCAGGAGTTTTCATCTGGGAAACAGAGGCACAGCCCGGAGTGGATAGGGTGTTAGGAGAGGGTGTCGAGGAGTCCCCCAAAAACCAGGACCACCTATGAAGAAGGAGTATCAAGCCGCCAACTCCAAGAGACCAGCCAGGGTCTGGCTGCCACACTGCCTTGAGCCTGGTGGGGAGTTGGCTCCCCAGACAGCTCAGCCCTGTGCCATACCAGGTACTGGCATTCCCAAATTCAAAATGAGGGCAGGCTCTCCTGCATTGCCCCTGTGCCACACTGATGCCTGAGCAGTGCTCCACTCCTGGTGCTCCCGGGCCTTTTCCTTCCCCTTATTCCATCAAATATTCATCACCTCTAAATACAGCGTGCTGCCAGGGGGCACAGCTCCTCCATGACTGCTGAAGCTCACACACAAGCACCAGGAGAGGGGCTGGGGCCTTCCCCAGGATATAGAGGCATCAGGAACAGGCAAGGCTCTTCGAAGGATGGAAGCAAGCCAGGACGAGGCAGAACACACCAGGAAAGTCTGGTGTGGCACTGGAGCTCAGCACGTGATGCCATCAGTTGTACCCAAATGCTGTGGGACAGACTCTGCTCCAGGAAAATGAGCTCCTGAGATTCTGGGCAGAGCCACATGCTCGAGAACCATCTGTGTTCATGCCAGCAAGCCCGTGTGGAGAGGCTGCCCTTGTTTGCTTTCACCTTCCACGCGCAGCAGCGGGGTCACACTGCAGCGCGCTGCTGGGATGGCGCCGGGAGTGAGGACACGCTGAGCGCCGCGCTGATTCCAAAGCCCCAGAAAACAATTAAGCACAAAACAACTGATCGTGATTGACACCGGCCCCCTGGAGACCCATCAGCCGCCTTCCTAAAATACTTCCTGTCTTTCTGATGACCCTGACAGCGGCCAAGAAGGGATGGGATTGCTGCAGAGGCAGCCACAGCCCCTGGCCCCTTCCTTGTTGAGTGTGTCCATCCTCAGCAGGGCTGCCAGCACCCTGCTCTGTGCAGAGCTGCAGCAGAAAGCAGAGGCCCTGGGCCATGTCCCACAGCCTTTGTGACCACTGGCTTTGCTCACAGCCACAGGCACCCAGTACCTCACAGGGTGAGCTCAGGAGCAAGGACAGCAGATGACAGCCTAAATGCAGAGATGTGATCCAAGGTCAGGAGGCTCGAGAAAACAAATCCAAGCTTTTCTTACACTTTCAAGTCGCTTGGTGCCGTCTGGCACCAGCCACAATGACAGGTGAGGAGAAATGGCAACACCTTCCACTTGGAACTTTTCAAGTCTTTAATTCAAAGAAAGCATAATCCAGCTGCTGGTGGGGAGTTTCATGAGCTGTGACTGACCAGCGGTGAGTTCACACAGAGTGATACTCAACATAATATCCACTCTGAAATTGCACTCAATGCTCTTATCTCAGTGTTTCGGGAGGGGAAAAGAGGGGGCTTCTTCTGCTGCCAGAAGGACAGACAGCCCAAAACTTCTGTGCACAGAACATCCTCAGCTGCCTTTGGGAGAGAAACGGGGCTCAGCACCTTCCCAGCCTCCATTTATCCTTTGAGGCAACTGGGTATCAAAGCCTTACACCTGGATTTGTGCATCTCAGGCACAGCCAGAGGAGCTGACAGCCACCACCAGGGACCACTGCCTGCCCCCACTGTCACAGGAGCACTGCCTGACCCTCCAGCAGGGCAGGACCACTTGAAACACCCACTCAAAGCTGAGAAGGATCAAGAAATAACCCAAATACAAGTAACTCGGGTTGAGTGGAGATCATGCTGACAGGCAGATGGGGACATTGCTATGCCCACCCTCCAGCTGGCAGAGGAAAGCTTAAAACTGTCACACACATCCTGGGATCTGCTGGATCATCAAGATCTCCTGTCCATCATGCCTGTCGAAGGTGCTGTGACTGACTGGAGCTTGCTTCTAGAGGGAATGCCCAGGGAAGAAGGATAAAAAGGATGAGAAAAGAGGTTTCTCTTTCTCCAACTCAGAGGTGGTTGCACAGATCCCAGCACATAAAACGTCGGGAAGGGAGGACCAGTCACATTCCATAAGGTGTAATCTTCATGGGACCACCAAAGCCCTCAGGCAGGAGCTGCACAGCCACCCATAGGCTTGCCACATCCTCAGCCAGAGCAAGGATGTGACACCCCATCAGATGTGGCTCTGCCACTGTGCCCAGCAGTGACAATTACAGTGCAACATCCAAGCACAACTCTTTAGTCTCGCAGGCAGGGCCAACCTCACAGTTATTATTATTTTAAGTTGGTTTTGTGCAGACTCAGCACTGCATTAGACTGCACTGACAAAAGCTCTGCCTGGAAGGAGAGGGGTAGTGGAGGAGCTGGCCCAGAGCTGCTGCTGGGGAGCCTGGCTCAGAGTGAGAAAGTCCAATGTCATTTGCCTTCTAAAACTGGGAAGACTTTCCCAGCCCTTCCTCCAGCAGGGCAGGGGACTCCCCCACTGTGGGCAGTGGCATCCCAGAGAAAGCCGCCAGACAGCCAGGGCACCGGGCAGTGGCTACTCTGAGCATCCCTGGCTGTGCTGTGGGATCATGCACCCCCTGAGCATGGCAGAAGGGAGTGGGGTGCAGAGGGAGAAGGGGTGCATGCAGGCACCACCCTCAAGCTGCTTTTGCTCCCGTGGATCCTGCCATCCCTCTCCAAACCCGAGGGGTGACCACAGGAAGATGTGAGAGCGAGCGGGCTTTGGGGCACCTCTGGCCAAGCCGGGCTGTGCCCCTGGCAGCCGCCCCAACACAAGGCACACAAAGAGGAGAAGAGCCAAGCGAGCACCGTGCAAACACAGGACCTGGAAGTGCTGGGAAACAGCTCCGATTAGACTGCTCATTGCAACGCTAAATGGACAGAGCTCCCAGAAAGCAATTCCCAGGCTTGCTTTTATGCGATTAAGAATTAAAGCGACCCAAACCTGAAGATGCTCTAAAGCAAACGACCCAACTGCCCGGGAGGAGAGCACAGCCCTCATGGTTTTTTCATGCCCATTACACAAGTGTGGGAGGCCCGTGGGGCAGGAGGAGGCGGTTGCCCTGCCAGCAGCTGGCTCGGATGTGCTGTCCAGTGCCTGGGAATGCTTGGATAGCCAGCTCCTACATCTCACAGGCACGGGAGCATGTGGGCTGCTGAAGGCAACTAGCATTTTGGGTTACTATAGCACTGCTGTTCTGCGCCTACAGCCATTGTGATCCCTTCCTGTATGAATACATCCAGGCTCCAACAAATCCTGCTGAGCAGATGCTCTCAGGCAACTCCACCACCAGCTAGAGCAACCTGGTATTTAAGCTCTTTGCAATCCCAATATGTAACAGATGAAGATGAGATCAAGGAAGATGTATATGACAAAGAGAAAAACAAGCCCAGCTGAAACTAAAAGCTGTGAGATACAGCTCTGCCCTGACAACAGTGGGTCAGTGGCTTAACCCAAAACTGCAAGGTGCTCCCTGAGGCACGGCATCTCAGGAGATGTCATCTGAGATCCTTGGGGATCAGCCTGGGGTGAGGGAAAGAGACTCGGTGGTTGGGTACCAGGTGGGCACGGGTCAGTCCCTCTCTGTCTGCTCAGGCAGCAGGACTGGGGATACCAGGACCCCACCTGTGTGAGGGCTGATGCCGATCGAAGGTGGAGCACAAGCCACAGATACCTGTGATGTCTGTCTGGGCATCCTCGGCCACAGCTGCAGCAGACCTGCTCTTCCTCTCCAGTTCTTTCATTTCAGGCACATAGAAGTCCCCTTGGCGGGCAAGGGGACACACGAAGTAGATGCGGTCCTGCTTGTAGATCTCGATCCGGGGGTGGGCACACAGCTTCCTCTCCTGGAAGACACAAAGCAGTCATGGGCAGGGATGTGCCCTTGCCCCCCACCCCCCAGCAGCCCCCCACCAGACTGATCTGCCAGCCTGGCCAGGTCAGACTGCTCCTCTTTGCCCACAGGCACGGAGGCCTAGTGAGGAGCAGAGGGTGCCATCCCAAAACCACGGCGCTGCTTTCCCTACCGCACCAGCCCCATGTGCCAGGGCAGGCAGATTTGGCCCTGAAAGTAAGCAGCCAGCTGGGCTCCAGAAAGAGATGTGGAAGACCCCCAGCTCAGCCTTGGTTTTGATGTGCTTATTCTGGGCTGGAGCGAGGGGTTTTGTGGAGCCAGGCAGCTGCTTCACACAGACCTGCCAGATCTCTGGTTCCTGCCAGCAGCACAGCCCCACAAACAGCACAGCCCCAGGAGCAGCACAGCCCCACAAACAGCACAGCCCCACGAGCAGCACAGCCCCAGGAGCAGCACAGCCCCACGAGCAGGCGTGGCACTTGTCTGCTAATTAATATAATCCAGAGCCAACAGCTCAAGCAGCTCCTTTCAGAATGGCAAGGGCAGGGGGAGTGGGAGATGAATCCCTGGCATTTCAGACAAGTCCCCTTCCTCCTCTTCCTCCCTCCACCTCCCCCTGGCAGTGCTCCTCATGACCTCAGACCCCCAGCCTGCCAGGGACGCGTGACAGGGGCACGTCCCCTGGGCCGGGCAGCCCATGCTGAGCTGGGGCTGGGGGGACTCTCGGGGTGCTGAGGCCGGGCCGAGGAGCAGCTGGACCCCTCTTGCCACCCCCTCCTCACCCGCCCGCCCGCCAGCTGCTCGCTGGCAGAGGGGGCGGCTGATTACAAGCCGGGTGAGAAGGGAGAGTGTCTCTTCAGTGGGTTTTCTTTCTCTTTCTTTCTCCTTTTCAAACCACTGACAGTTTTTATTTAACCCTGCAACCACCTTGATTATCACCCTCCTCCTCCTCCTGCCTGCCCCAGATATTCTCTTCCTCTGTCTTGCCCTGATTATCCTCTTCTTCTTCCCTGACCCAGTGATTTTCCTCCCTGCTTCAACTATTCTCCTCGGTCATGGCCTGCTGGTGTGGCACATCGGTCCCCATCTCTCTGGGGCTCTCTGTAGCCAGAGGTGGTCCCACACCAGGAATGAGCTCTATGGACACATCAGTCACGACCTTACAAAAGCCTGACTCCCTTCAGCCCTGGGGATGGACCAATGTGATTTAAGAATCATTTATTTCCTGGACTAATGCTGGCACCAGGCAGGATCCACAAGAGACATGAGCCAACACTGACCCTCTCTCTCCCTGGTGCTGGCAGTTGGACCACCTGGAGAGCCACCTCCATGCTGCCAGGATGCTGCACAAGAAATACAGCCAGAAATCCCACATGAGCAGTTTTTGGGTCCATTTTCCTGGGAAAGCCTGCAGGATCTGGCAATGCAGAGGCCCAGTTTACCCAGAAACACCACAGTGGCAGAAACACGACCCCAGCAGGAGTTTCACCTATCCCATCCCAATGCCCTCCAGCCTGAATTTCGGCAGTCCCTCCTCCAGCCGAGGAGGAATCACATTTCCTATCCCAGTGCTGCAGGGACACGCAGGGACGCAGCCTGGCTTCCAGGGCGCTTGGAATTTGGAGTTCCCACTCACGGGCAGGTGAAACACTGAGGCCTGCAGATCAAAACTGTATTAAATAAAAACAAGCCGGGTTGTTTTTAGCAGCAGAGCAGAGGCGGCTCATATCACTCCTGCTTTTTCAGCGACAAGGCAGACAAGAGCCCTACCCGCCGCTCTGCCCCTTGCTCTACCAGCCACAAGCCCACCCGCCAGCCTCCAGCTCAGCTCATTATTTTGGGTTACTGCAACACACACCAGAGATTTGCAGGGTATCTCCAGGATTTGCGGGGCTTTTTGAATAAATCCAGCTGGCCCTCCACCACTTCATGCAGAGAAACACAACTCAAAGGATGTTAGAGCAAAGAGACCTTCATTAACTTCCTGTGAGGTCTCCAACCAGTTGGAATCCTCAGGGCTCCAGTCTGGCCCTCAAGACATCCCAAGCTGACTTTCCAAAGCTCCTCCTAAGGTTCCAAAAGAGTGGATCTGGGGCATATCATCTCCCTACAATCTACACTAGGCTGCCACAACTTCCAATTACACAGATATAGAAGTGTCACCCCCAAAACACAAACAGCACCCCCTCTGCCCATACAAAATGTGGGAATCTTGGTTTTTTAAGGAATAAAAATGCACACCTGAATGAAGAGCAGGACTAGCTCTTGAACCAAATGCTGCTTCACACTCAGGACTGTCCTATAAGAGAGACAAGGATGTTCCACCCTGCCAGGAGCAGCTCTGTGTCCCTGAAGCCAGAAGAGCCCAGGTGTCCAGCAGCCGAAGCCCATGGCTGGGGACCAGGTTGGTGAGACCACGCTGAAGTGGCTGAACACTCACTGTCCATACCCATGCCTGTCTCATTAAGGACAGCTAAAACACTTGCTTTCTTCCCAATTCATCCAGGGTTTTTCCCAAAATGAAATGGAGGGGGGTGCCTGGGGGTGCTAATTTATGTCTGTACAAATTAAGCTGGAAGCCAGGCTAGTGAACTGGCCTCTGCTTCCACGCTTCTTCCCAGAGAAACCCAGCCTCTGGCAGGGCTGCTGCAGAGCTCAGCACTGGCAGTGGGGCTCAGGAGAGGACAATGTCCCCAAGAAGCAGCAGGGAGGTTGCAGCTGGGAATGCTGTCCTGTCCAGCCTGGGATAAAGGGATGAGGCTGCATAAAGACCTGAAAAATGGGCAGAGGCAATGAGGTGGGGAGCCATGACAACAGAAATGGATAAGGGGATCATCTAAAGGGGGTGGGAGATCAGCCTTGTGATCATTCCAAAGGAGCTTAGGAAGCAGGCAGAGGCCAGGCAAGAATAGTGCAGCCAAGTGCAAAAGAGGCTGGTGACACAGTGAGTATGGGTGACACAGTGAGTATGGGATTATTCCTGTGGAGAGAAACACTGCAATGAAAAGAAACAACCCAGAGAGACTGGAGAGCAGAGCCCAAAGGCAAAGGTGTGGGAAGAGAGCGAATTAGCAAAGGCTCAACAACATGGCAAAACAACAGAACGACTCAACAGGCAGCGTTGCACTGCTATTGAGAAGGGAGCCCCTGGTTGGCTGTGCCACCAAGCCAACAGATGGAGCAGCAAGGGGAACGTGGAGTTTGCAAAGCTGAGCCCTCCAGTCAGATCCAATGCACTAACACACGGGTGGAGGAGCTCAGCGAGAGGTGAACAGTGGGACACTGTCAGTGTCAGGCTGCTGGCTGTGACAACGGGACCAGTAAGTGGGGCAGGGAAGAGGACTTGTCCCTTTCCAAGGTCGTGCAGTGCCACCTCCCTCCTCAGCCTCTGCCAGGAGCTCTCCCTTCCTACGGCCAGCAAAGACGGAGGCAGCAGCGCAGCGTTCAGGGCTCATTTCTACTCAGGACCCCCTCTGGGCACCTGAAACAGGGGATTCATTGCACACAGCCCATCTACACACACGCACTAATCCAGAGTCTACAAGTGCAGTTCTGACAGAACAGCAGCTCCAGCATGCTCCTGCCACGTCAGACCCACTGCTTCCTGTGAAGCCAACTCCTTCTCAGCCCATCTGAGGAAGGTGGTGGGATGCTTCTCACCACCTTCTCAGGAGCAAGGCGTTATGTAAGGGAAGCCTCTTGCATTCCTCTTTCCCAGATGGAACAGCACCTTGCCCAATCTTTAACCTCAGGTTCCATATTGCCTACCACCACGTACTGACTGTAGGATTTTCTCCAGGTCACTCTCATCCCACTAGGAATGGAGCATCCCCATGCCTCATGCATCAGAAAGGACAACAGGATTACGCAATGACTAACATTTTGGGAGAGCTTCCCCGGCAGCAGGAGGTGCCAGCTATCTGTCAGCACAAATCTTCCTCCCCCTACTTGTCCATAGGGTCACAGTGTCTGCCCACGATATGGCTTGGGCACAGCCTCCCAGGAGGAAGGTGCCCCCACTCTCCTGGGTGAGTCCAAGAGTAGTCCTAGGGTTACAGAGGACATGACAAGGTGTCTGAAACATGACCTGCAGTCATTAAAATCCCAGTGGAATTGTGCAAAGGTGGAAGGAGGTGGCGGGATGCTCATGTCACACCATGGCCCTCAGCACCTGCTGGGTAGCAGAAAATGAGCTGGGGCACTGCAGGGACTGTCTTTGTCACTCTGTCCAGTTCATCTGCTCAGGAATTCAAATGTCACCAACTGGATCTGCTTTGTCTCCCATTGCTGTAAAAATTCATCTTGTTAGGAGACCACAAACAAGCCTTGTGGATGCTCTCTGGATCCTCACCATGCACTGGCATGCTGGCAGTCAGTCTCCAGCTGAACCCAGAACACTTCTAGTGTTTCCAGGAAGGCACTGGGGAGGCAGCTGCTGTCCTCACCCCACAAGCTCCCTGTCACCCATGACTCTTTACTGTGACCTCCTGGAATGGTCTACAAGGTGATGGCTAAGTCACACCAGCCCGCTGAGTCCGTCTCAGGACTGATGCTGTAGGAGCCGTTGAGGAGAGGTTCTTCATGCCACCACCAAGCTTTCTGCTGGAGCAGAGCTGGAGGCTGAGCTGTTCATGCTGCCCAGCAGCTCCCGGCTCCACTGCAGAGATGTCCACTTCACGCTCCAAGCCACCTGCGTGCCACAGGAACACAGCCATTGCTTGTGCCTGTCATCCATCCCTGCCAGAGCACCTTCTGCCTCCAACACATGAAAAACACACCTGTTAAACCCCAGCCAGGGCTGGAAAAAACACGGGGAGCAAGCAACTGGTCACCCAGCAGTGCAAACCCTCTTCTCCCTTAGGGGAAACTGAGTTGCCCTCCTGGTCACCAGCCAGGGATGAACCCTCCAGGGATCTGCCACTGGGCACTGCTGAAAATCTGGGACAGACTGGAACCTGCCCAGAGCCTTTTGCAAAGCCAACAGTGCAGGGTCCAGCCCAAGCATCGACTGCTCTCTGCACAGTGCCAATCGAGAGAACAACTACCCAGAGGGGCCAATGGACATGTGGCCCAAATCTGGCCAGGAGGGCCCAGACTCAAGGAGAAGCTGTGGGTTGTTAACAGGGATTGTCTCAACATCAGTTTGGCACAGTGTGCCTGGAGCTGCTGCTCACCCTTGCTCTTATTGTGACAGGATGTGCTGCTGCCAGTTGCAGGGAAGCAGAAGGGCACATGGAGCTGGTTCCATCCATGTCCTGCTTTGACACTGGAGCAACACCAGCCAGCTAACACACAGGGGGCTTGTGACCATCGCTGGGGATTGCTGCCTGTTGGGGGGGCTCACCAGCATCCCCCTAGCCAGCCAGGGCACCACCACAGCCTCACTGCCACAAGCCTCCTCTTGCCTCTTCCACCGGCGCCGGGGCTGTTCTGGTAGTGCCAGCAAGACAGCTGGCACCTGGGAGGGTGTGGGGAGACCCCCAGGTGACCCACCAACCCTGTCCTCATATGCCAGCAACTCCTGCCTGCCCAGACAACACAACTCCCTCACACCTTCCTTCCAGCTGGAGGCATCCATTCTCTCCATTCTCAAAGATGGGGTCAGACGCTTCAGTCCCAAGGATTTTAAAGGAACAACAAAACTGCGTGGAGCTGAACAGCCCTAAATCAGTTGCTAAAATTAAAAGCTGAAACTGAGCCACCAGCTAGGACTGGGGGGAGTGAGCTGTGTGCCACATCCTCCTCGCTTCCTCACACACTCCATGCTCGGTGTGTCATCCCCGCTTATCTTAGAACACGGGTGCTAGGTAGTCCTGAGAAGATTTGCAATTCATTTGCACAGCACTCAGCGCCCTTTGGTGTTCTCCCAGTTTAGCCAGGAGACAGACTCCTTGCTGGGCTATTCCTCTGCCCCAGGCCCAGACTGGGAATGTCCCTGTTTCCATGCCTCTTTGCTCAGACAGCAGCTTGAGGTTAGACACCGCTTCAAGTCACCCACCTGAGCTGATGAAAGCAAGAAAATAGAGGCACCCCTTCCTCCTGGGGCCAAGCATTTTCTGGGCTGCACTACAAGTGGTGTGGACAGCAGCCTGAGGGGGATGTTTCCCCTCAGTTCTGCTCTCGTAAGACCCCACCTGGAATATTGCCTCCAGCTCTGGGGTCCCCAGCATGAGACAGTCATGGACATGCCAGGGCAGGTCCAGAGGAGGCCACAGAAGCAGTCCAAGGGCTAGAACAACTCTGCTATGGAGACAGGCTGAGACAGTTATGGTTGTTCAGCCTGGAGAGGAGCCTTTGAGGAGCCCTAAAGTGTGCTTGTAAGAGATGGAGATTTTTCACCAGGGCCTGTGGTGACAGGGCAAGGGGCAGTGGTTTAAAAGTGAAAGCTAGCAGGTTAGACTGGACATAAAATGCCTTGTGCTGAAGGTTGTAGGCACTGGAACAGGTTGCCCAGAGAAGCTGTGGATGTCCCATCCCTGGACATAGCCAGGTGTTCAAAGTCAGGCTGGATGGAGCTTTATGCAACCTGCTCTAGTAAAAGATGTCCCTGCCCACGGCAGGCAGGCTGGACCGGATGACCTTTAAATGTCCCTTCCAAACCTAACCCTGATTCTGGTCCTCTCTGCTGAGCCACACCTAACAATGGGAGACAGGGATGAAGCCTGGGTGCCCGGGGCTGTTCAGTGAGGGGCAGAAGTCAGCCAGAGGCTGGGGAAGAGCCATCGGCCCAAGAGACGGCTGGGCTGAAGGGAAGGCAAATTGCTGGAGGGAGAGGCAGGCAGGCATGCTTTACACCAGTAATACCTCGAGCATCAAGGAAACCCCAACATCTCAGCTTGCAGCTCCAGCAGTGTGCACATGGAGCCGGGCAGGCCCTGCCTCCCAGGGCGACGGCACCCGGAGCCAGCTCCAGCACACAGCACAGCCGCCAGCACCAGGCTGCCAAGGGCTGGGGAACAGCTGCTGCTTCCCAGCCTGAGAAACTCACATTTCAGAGGTGGTGAGACTGCTCCCATGCACGTGCACTCTACTTTCAAATCCTCTGGGCTGTGAGGTGTTTCAGAAACAGAAGGTGATATTATTGCAATCAATAGAAGGCTGTTTCCATCAGCCAGCAGGAAAAACGAGCGGCACCGCCAGCACTACGGCAGTGGAAAACAGTCTCACCAAAGGATAACAAATCCTCCAGGTAGCAGAATACAGAGCCTAGCAATTAGCACCTCCCACGCCACCAGCATCCTTGCCTGCCCTCACACATCCCCCTCCCGACGGCAGGCCCCATCCTGCCTGCAACCAGGACACACCACCCTCCTGATGTGGCAGTGCCACGGCTCCAGGACAGGCAGGAGAAAACCAGCCCCCGAGATCCTCTCCGCACCAGTGAGAGGGAGTGGGAGCGTGTTTGGACCGTGGGAGCCGTGAAACACAGGGCTTGATAGCTTGGGA
This sequence comes from Hirundo rustica, assembly GCF_015227805.2. Taxonomy (NCBI): domain Eukaryota; kingdom Metazoa; phylum Chordata; class Aves; order Passeriformes; family Hirundinidae; genus Hirundo; species Hirundo rustica. The sequence continues at coordinate 3,678,123 of NC_053461.1, read as the reverse complement.
GAGTTTTTCATTTTCACCTCAGTGAAGGCAGCCCGCCATGCAATTTACACCTTGCCCGCCCGCGCTTCCCGGGGCCAAATCACCCAGCTGCTCCCATGGCTCCTCTGGGGCGGGAGCTGCAGAGCGGCAGCTGCCAGGCACGGACAAACTGAGAGGCAAAGGAACGAGCCCGGGGGAGCTGGTGGGTTCAGGAGATCCCAGTGCCCTGAGAGCACTGGCAGGGACCAGGCACAGGTTCCCAGGTCATGGCTGCCAGCTGCTGTCAGAGTCGTGAAAGCTTTCCTCCTCCCTGGGATGGAGATGCCATTCTGTCCTCCAGCAAAAGGGAATAAGCTCCAGCCCTGCCTTGCTTAGAGGCCCTGACACACTCTGGCTCTTTTCCTCTTCCAGCACCCACTTGAGCTGCAAGAGAAATCCTGCAGCACATGAAGGAGCATCCATCATCTTCAGAGATGATCCAGGTAGCAAGTCCCAGCAAGATAAAACCTCTCAGCAAGTAACCACGGGCAGTCAGAGCCCCCAGCGTGGGGGTAGGACAAGCCTTGGACAAAAGTGCCAGCCCAGACACGTTCAGGTACATTAGTCAGAGTGCTTCCAGGGATGTATCGTACTGCCCCCAACTACGGGAATGTCACCTGCAGAATAAAGAGCAGATGGTGCCAACAACCAATATGGTTATTTGGTAGTAATTAGTCCTGGAGCAGAGAGTTGCAGAAGTAAAGGAAACTTTTGTACTAAAAAAGTTTAATTTGCCTAAAGACTCGGTGCTTTCCGCTTTCCCAAGTTCTGCCTTGCCCCTGTATCCACCATGGATAAAATGCCAGCTGGGGGGATGGTACTCACCAGCTTCCCAGAGCTCCATATTTTCTGACACTCTTCCTCCTATCTGACCCCACCACATCCCATTTTCTTCTCCTCCCTCCCCATCACAACCACACACGAGGTCTCTGAAGGGGACTTTGGTTTTAAGCATTCTGGCAGCTCAAACACTGGATTTCCATCATACGACAAGGAATGTGTGCAAGCGCACATAATCTCGTCTCTCCTGAGGAACAAGTCCTGGGTTCCTGTCCCATCACTATGGGAGCACATGGGTCAAGAGCTGCACATGAAAGGAGGCAGACAAGACTGTGGGAGGGGAGGACCACCGCTGGAGAGGGCTCTTCTGCTTCAGGGAGCAGATCTCCAGGGACCAACACACTCCTTCCAGCCATCACAGGATGCTTCTTCAGCATTAATCACAATGCTGAAGGGGTTGATACAATGATCTCTGCCACCACGGATGACTGGAGCAATGCTAAATCGCTTTGCCTGCTCTGTTGCCTTGGCAAGGCTGCCAGGAGCAGCAGCTGTGGCAATTTCTCTGTCTCCTGTCAAGGCAGGGCCTTTCAGGAAAGGGATCATTGTCCAAGATCATCTCTTGTTCTGCCTCAGCCAGGCAGCCCACTGCACTGCAGCCTCCCACCCTGCATGGGACACCACACAGGTTAAAAAAGCCTCTTTGAAACTTGTGTCTTTGTCATGTTGCTCACAGGGAGAGTAAATCCTAACCTAGAGTGAGCTGCTCCGCTCTGCCATGAGACTCTTCTGATGACAGATCTTCCACGGATAACTTGGAGAGCTCCTCGTCCCACTGGACATTCCCAACCCACCTGAATGGCTTTCTCTCCTGGGCCACCATTCACTTGAGTACTTGCCCTTCTGCAGCAAGAATGTCCAGATGAGCTGGAGGCCTGTGGTTTGCAGCCTTCTCACACATGTCCTCACCTGCAATGAATCCTGTCCTGAAATCCTCTCGCAGCAAAGCCAAAGGAACAGAAATGGAGCGGGAGCAGCAGTGCTTGGTGCACACAGCACATGGGGACTCTCAGTCTTCTGAGACAAGGTCTGAGCTGCCCCTTCCAAATCTCAACCCTTTCCTCTTGCTCTTTGGATTGCAGGCCTCTCCAGTTGTTCTTCCAGAGCCTGTCAATCACCATGACAAACTCATGTGTCACATCAGTGGCCCCAGAAGGAACATGGAGGAGTGGAATAAATACCCTCCCTGTCCCTTCCTACCTCCTTGAACAACCTTGTCTTTCTGCAACGCCCCCAGTTCCCAGGCTTCATGGAATATATTTCACGATGAGCTAAGCTCAGCCTCACACCATCCCTCCACAGCTGAGAAAGCCAAAAAGGGAAGCTGAAGAACTTAACCTCAATGAACTTGCACAGATAAAGCCACCAGCAGCCCAGGGCAAAGCCACGATGCAACTGCCTGATTCCCAGACAAAATAGTCCTCCCTGTCCACCCACGGGGACTTACTGTCAGGCTTACTGGCCTCATTTGGAAGGCAAGGAAGATCCAGAGGAAGAGATCAAGTGGGTTTCAGCCTGGTTTGCTGAGGAGGAATAGGCAAGCTGATCACGACATCAATAAGCACATCTCAAGTACACCACACTGGCAAATCCGATGTCAGAAAGCAAGCCTCCAGGACAGGAGGATCTTCAAAGCTATCAGCTAAGTGCAGCCAACAGTGGAGAAAGATTATCTGAGCTCCCGTTTGGGGAAACCCTGCACTCACAGGCTTTACTTGGGTGACAGGGATCCCAACCAGGCTCTGTAGGGCAGACACCCATGGGCCAATGGTCACCTTTAGTTCACTGCACCTCCTTCCCTTGCCCCAGGGACAGATATCTCCACGTTTTAAAAGCAAGCCAGGGCCTCGGACAAGTTCCTGAACGTTTATAAACGAACAAGAGGCATTTCCCCACAGGCTTGCAGCAAAGCCACCTTCAAACCCCCACATCGAAAAGCTTGCATCTCTCTTCCCCAAAAACTTGGCAAAGGGCAAAAAGACAGCAACTCTGGCGGGCTCCTGCGCAATGACAACTCCCCCCGGTGAGCTCGGCTAATGAAGCCCCCAGAGCCCGCAGCCGCCCGCCAGCAGTAACGACTCGCCCGAGGAAATCCCCAGCGCTCCAACAGCGCCGGCGGGCACCGAGCAAGCGGCACAGCCTGGCACGCCGCCTGCGGTGCTGAGGAGCTGGGAACACGGGCGAGCACGGGCTAAGGGAGGGGAACCGGCGGCGCCGGGCACGTTCGTCGGGGACAGCTGCGGGGATGCTCGAGCCGGGACACGCCATTTCAGCGGGGGGACGCTGCCTCTCCTCCTCCCCTGCCCACCAGGGACCCGGTGCAGGTCCCAGGGGGCTCACTACCTTGGTCTGGAGAGCAGAACACCCGCCGAGCCGCCGCGCTGCGCCGGGCGTGCCGAGAGCCGGCGGCTGGCGGTGCCAGCAGGGACACAAGCTGAGCGCCTCCAAAGCTGGGCTCTTCTGCCGGCAACGGAGGCAGCAGGGGAGGGGAGCAGCTGCTTTCAGCGACCTTTGCAGTCTGGCAATTGCTCCTCTGCCAGCACAAGATTGTGGGTTTGACTGCGCAGATCAGTCAGGAGGAGAAATCAAAGCAGTTAGGCAAGGACAGAGCCCAGCCTGACTCTGCCCTTCCACAAGGATCCCATATGTTCCCAGATGTGCTCCATGAGCCGGTAATGCTCTGGAGATGCATCACGCCACTCAGCTTTCCGGATCTTTCCCTCCTGGGGAGCCAAGAACCCGTCTGTACCGCTGCTCTGCCCTCCCAGGTATCCCAAACCATACACAGCCCTGTGTAACACCGCTGACAGCAGCACATCAGCCAAAGCTGCAGCCACCAGAACTGCCCCAGGTCCTCATTAGTGCCTGCAGACCTGGAGCACATCCCTCCTCTTGCCAGTGCTGATGTTCCCCCTCAAACTCTGGGCACCCTGGAGGATGGGGAGGACTTTGGGGAAACATATCTACACCTCTGTCCCCATCTGCTCTTCCCCAGGCAGCCACAGCTTGCCATGGGCAGGAGGTATACTCTGCCTGCTGCAGGTCCATCCCAGGAAGGCTGCTGGGTCTTGGATGGCAAGAGGGGAGGGATTTGGACATTGGTCCTGCGCCCCAGGGCACAGCAGAAAGCCAGAGCTGAGCCAATGCTCTGGGTCCCAAAGTAGCTCCCAACAGGAGACAGCTTTGCAGGGAAACTGCTGGGAGAGGAAGGCGGTGGCTTCTTGGGGTGGCAAGGACAAGTGAACTTGGCACCTAGAGACGCATGTGAGAGAGGAAGAGGAAGATCCAAGAACAGAGAGGAGTCAATGGTTGGGCTCCTCCACTGCGAGCCCACAACATCTGGCAGCTCTTGCAGCCACAGCAGCCAGTTCTGCTTTGCTCATTCCTGTACTGCTCAGCAGACAAGTACCCGAGCAAGTTTTCTCCACACTGACCTCTTGATAAGCTTTTGCCAACTCACGATCTGGTTACTGAATCACTGGGAGGACCTTACCCCAAGCTGTGAATCTGCACAGCGTGAAGAGCAGAGCAGCTGGCCCCAGCAGATGATAGATATCTACCTTCCTGCCTGTCAAGGACCTGCCATCAGCTCCAGGCAGAAATAAACCCCTCGGTTAATGAGAGTAACCGGCCATCCAGTAGCAGGGAAAAAATGCAGGTGTCCACTATGGGAATGAGGCCATTGTTTCCCTCCCTGCTGCCTTCTCAGGGTGCCTTAAAACCTTACGGAGTGGGAACAGAGCCTGTCAGCAAATGCATGAAGCTGACAGGCAGCTGCAGACAGGGCCACTCTGTGATCAGCCATGGCACATTCTCTTCATCCCTCAGGGCTAGGAAACCCCTTCAGGTTTTATTTGAAAGGCAACAGCCCCCAGTGCCATGCTGGGACTGGGGCTCCCAGACCAACCACTCTCCCAGCTGCCTTAGAGATCCATCTTCAAGCAGCACCTTTGCCTTAGAGTCCATCCCTGTGAAGATAAGGGAAAGAGACACAGAAGCAACTTTAAATGTACCAGGAGACTTTCTGGCTGACGGTGTGTGGAATAGGGGAACAGAAGCAGAAATTTCCAGGGGTTCTGTGATGCAAATGTGCCCATCCACAAGTTATCCACTGTGATAAGCAGCCAGAGCCAAGGATGAAGAGCAGTTAGTAACTTGCTCTCCCCATTGTACTCGGCTTTGTCACCTCCTCATCCCTGCAGGGTTATTATAATTCCTCACATTAGCAGAAGATGCAGGTAAAACCATCTGTCTTCGGAGCAAGCACCCAGTGGTCATTGTACAAGCCGCCAAAAAAAAAAAAAATCCCAATTACTCCATAGCGACAGAAAGTCCCAGGCATCCTTCTGCTCTGAGCCTTTGAAATGTAAAGCCGCGCTGTTTGGTATCATTTAATTTGGAGCTCAGCCTCAGACCAGCAGAGCCTCACTGAGCTTCAGGAGGAGGCAGCCATGCAAAATATACATGTGCAAAATTCAGATGTCAGTGGCCTAGAAGACAAGCCTACCCCAGGCCTCACCAGTAACTCCATTTCACGGTCTCAGCATCTCTGGCCATCCCAGTGCCAGAGGAGGCTGATCCTGTCCCAGAAGCTGTGTTGAGCCTCTGCTCCAAATCAGTACTAGTTTCTCTCTGGTACCCAGGAGAGGGGACTCCCCATCATCATCTCCCCTCTCAGGAAGGTTTGCTCCTCACTCCATTCTTCTTCGGACTACAAGACCCAGCCTAGCAGACTTGGCAGGGCAGAGGCATCCTACCTAAGGGAGAGCTTATCTCCAACAAACCCAGCAGAAATGCATCTGCTCAAGCCAGGTGTGAGCCTCTGCCTCCTCACACTCACCACAGCAATGAGGAGCCCACAAAAGGTGAATGTTGTATGGGCTGGGGATGAAGAAATGGGTTGGACTAGAGGCACCATCAGATGCTGATCCACTCTTGAGGGTAATGGGTACATTCCATTCTTACCAACACAGGGCACTGCACTAGATCCTGACAGAAATCAGCTCAGGGGTGACAGAGGACAAGCACTGGCTCATGCTCCCCAGGGAGATTGTCCCCTCTGCCCACTGTGGTCTGACAGCAGGGGAAAAAATACCTTTCCCTGCACCCAGAGGTGCCAGGTGACCCACCCAGCACAAGCCATGAAGGTGAAGAGAATTGCCATGGCTTGTTGCTCGCTTGGGATAGAGCAGGGGAAGCAGCACAGGAAGCTTGGACATCCTGCCATGCTGCAGACCTCTATCAGCTGCCTCAGGGCTGTTCTAATCTGGAGTAACCCCGTCCAGCCCCAGGCATGAGTGGTGGAGTTAGAAACTGCCAACATTTCTATTACAGGCTCTGATTTTTCCCTGGTATGGCTGAAGCACAGGCTGGAATAAGCTGCCACATTCTGGAAAAGACAAGACACAAAAGGAGTCCTGGAGCTGAGGGTTCACAGGCACTCTCCAAAAACCTGCAAGCCAATAATTAAGCATGGCTCAATCTTCCTCTTTCAAGGAGCTCACAGACCAGTCTGCAAGCTGCTCCGGAGCCCTACAACAGCTGAGGCAGGTGGATACCATGAAGATTAACCCAGTCCTGGCAAATCCAGAGGATTTCAAAGGGCCAGGATTTGGCAGTCTGTTGGGACAATCCAAGTTGTTCTGGCAATAAACAGGCAGTGGGTGTTTGCTCCTCAAAGCAGGATGGGATGTACTGGCTGTGTGTAGGACTGCACAGAACCACTGTACCTCTCCATACCCTGCACCCACTCCCCAAAGGCTGTGAGTCCCCGCAGGCCCAGGAAGAGTGATGGCCACCAGGCAACAGCACAGAGAGAGGAAAAGCACATGCTGAGCCCATTAAAGCCTCCCCAAGATGTGAGCAGCTCCACAGACCTCCACACCTGTCACAGTCATGAGGACTGGCCACTCTGAACACCTCCAGCCTGCTGCCTCTGCCCAGGGCCACCAGCACACAGAAGCATCAACTCAAACAGCATCCACGGGGCAGCAGCTGCTGCAGGCAGGCAGAACTGACAGAGTTGTGTGCGTATCTCCGTGTCAAATGAAGAGACCCCGAGGGACTTCCAGTGTGACCCTCTGCTTCTGGGCAAACAGCTGGGCTCGGCCACCTCGCTGGTGCCCCAGCCACCGGTGCAGCCCCCAAGCCGTGCCTTGCCTACGGCACACACGCTCTAGGCAGGAGAAGCAAGGACTGATTTTGTCCTTTCATCCCTGTGATCCGATCACCACCCAGCCTCGCGACTCATCCATCCATATTTTGACTTGCTGCAGAACAGAAATGTTTTCGCTCTCCTCCTCTCCCCAAAGCGTGGCCTTTCGTACCATTTTATACCTAACTGGAATTGAGAAAGCGCAAGTTAGTCATAGTCATAGCACAATGGTCCCTTTTCCGGAGGTAAAAATGCCACCGCTTTCAAGTGTATTATCTGCCTGCTCCACAGGTTTCAAAGTGGGAGCTTCACAGCCAGGGAAACTGGGCCAACAGCATTTGTTGGAAAAGAGCAATATTTCTATGAAGCTGTTTCACATTTGATCGGGTTCATTTTGCTGTTTCTTAAGCCTGGCACAGCTGGCAAGGTCTGGCTCAGAGGGCTATGGGGAAGAACCTGTCCAGACAAAACTCATTACGACTCAGGCTAAAATAATTGCAGAGAAGCAGATCAATCTCATCCTTGAATTAATTGACTAGCTGTCAAGAAGGGAAGACCCAAAGGTTCAGGACACTGTCGCTGCTGGAAAGACCTGGACACGTCTCCAATGCCTGACAAAGAAAACCTTTTGAGCTGATTGCATCCTCTGGGATTCTCTATAAATACATCTGGGGAGAGCATACGTACAGATCAAGTCGATAAAGAGTTCTGACAGAAAAGCACTGTAGTATTTCACTCTCCCTCCTTGCCCAAGGCAAACCATTTCAGTTCTTTCTCTTCCTTGGACAGCTGTATGAAATATCCCCGGCTTCTCCCATGATCATTAATCCTCGCTGCAAAGAAGAGGGGAAGCAAATCTTTTGTCTGAGAAGACTCATCTCTGTGATAATTTTGCAAGGTTGGAGGAGTCATTACAAGGCTGCTCTCCCAACTTTCCAAAGGAGCAACTCGGGAACGTAAGGTGGCTTCCTACTCCCTCCTGGGACAAAAATGCCCCCAGAAAGGACCACTGACTGACAGCCAACACTGGTCCAGGCTTTTGGCTGTCAGGCCATCAGGGATGCCCAGACAGTTTGGCATGCAAGGGAGGGCAGGCACTTCAAGTTCACTCTTCTTCCAGGAGCTGCCTTTGGAAATGTTCCTGAAAAAGGAGCTGGAATAGCACTAGGGTCACAATGCTGGATGTCACAGGAAAGCACCCACTGTGGCAGAGACCTGGGGCTGATCTGCCAGCTGGAACAGCCTCCACAGGAATGTGGTGGAGGTCCCACAGCCAGAGGCTTTCAAGATGCAATTGTGCACTAGATAACCATGCTCCCTTTCCCATGAAAGGGAACATGGTTATCTAGCACACAATTGTCTCTCTTTGCATGCCCCTTCCAACCTGGTCTGTTCCCATTTTGTGATCAATTAGAACTGGGAGGCCACAGTGGCAGGAGCCTGCATCCCACACCAGCTCCTTCCCTAGAACCAGGATTCCCCTGCCTGCTGCTAAAACAGACTCTTGCACAGAGTCAACAAAAAGTTGAAGAAAACCTGGGTGATTTCACACATGCCACAAGCTGCAGAGGCAGGGAAGGAGTCTTTGTATCTACCAAAGCTCAAAGCTGGTCAGCAAACCTTTTCTGCTCAAAGCAGCAATGCTGCCAGAGCTGCAGTTTCACACCTGCTCCCATGCAAAAGCCAAATAGCAGAGCCAAAACAGAAGCTGCAAAGTTAGCTTGCAAGAGGAAAGGTGTGTGCAGGCACAGACAGCAGAGCAGCAGGAATGGCACCAGCACAGGCTGGGAAACCAGCACACACTGACTGGTGCACACCGATGTGCCTGGCACAGGCAGCACTGAACATGAAGCACGGTCAGTGTTAATTCACCACCTGCCCACAAGGAGCAGGTGACAGCGGATGAGGAGTGGCCTGGGGCTGCCACATTCCTCTGGGGAAATGGGAAAGTGGGGATGCCTGCTGCGAGTGGCAGGAGACGTGACGCAGAGCCCCGGATCCCCATATGTTCCATTAGCCACACAGGAGGAGCGCATTCCCTGCAGACACAGGTTAAACAGACCTGTTCTGCTGCACAGGCAGCTCCAAGGGCCCCCACGGGGTTAAATGACATTGCCCACCAGACTCCCTTCCACCTGGCTCAGCCCCCAGCCTGACCTCGTGGGCATCCTGCCCTCCCCTGCCCACCCCACGCTGAAGGCGAGGTCACTCACGCTCGCAGGACTGAAACATCTTCCGATGGTTTTGTCGCTAAAAATATTTAATAACTAAAAGTCGCTGCGAGCACACGAACTGATGTGATGTGACATCCAGCTGGGGGGGTGCCAACCAGCAGTGAGTGGGTGGCCTCGCTGCAGAGAGCCACTGGAAAGCAGCTGTCAGTGCAGGGCAGCGAGAGACGAACGTGCCCGCAAAGGCACAGACACCTCGGGGTCCCTCTCCGCTTCCTGCCATTGCGTGTCACCTTTCGGAGCACCGCGGCGCTCACCCCTCACCTGCTCCTCCTCCCCAGCCCAAGATCCAGAGCTTCACTGACTCCTGGCAGAGTGCACACACCAGCCAAGGGTGTTCCCCAGCACTGCTGACCAAGCCATGCTGGTGCCTGTCCTCAACATCGACCAGGCTGGTGGACAACCAGGAATGGTCCATGAATAGTGGCCACATGTGACACGACCTACAGCCCAGCTAGGGACCATGCAAGGGCTCCCAAAACACTTTCCCTGGAGCCTGTATCCTTACTCCAAATGTCTGACAGCCCATGGCCAAGCAGCCTGTCACACTGTCAGCTCTGGTCTCGTCCCTGCTATCAACACAAGATGGAGACATCAAATCCCCTATGAATCCCTAGGATTTTTTTCCGTTATTATTTGATGTGTGAGGATCCCTTCCCAGCAGTGTCAGGTAACCTCCAGTCCTCCTGGAAACCCTACAGACCTATACCTAAGAACACATGGGCTTAAAATGAAGGTCATCCCCCCACAGCCAGGCAGCTGAGCCACCACCCCTAAGCCCAGCACCCTCCTTAAGCAAATTAATTCCCACAGTCATACTGGGGCATGGGAAAAAGGCAGGAGAAGGATCAAGGGCTCCATTTCCCAGAAAGCCACTGGCATATTCTGCAGGGTAACACATTGATGCAAAGAAGAAGAACATCAACTGGATGAGTCTTGCCAGACCCACATGAAGAGACACTGAGGGCAGCAAAGTCCCAGGTTAGTGGTGATAAGTTCTGGATAAAGGTACCCTGCTCCTCCTTCTCTCTAGAGAGATGGATATATAGTTTTGAGTGGCCCTGGCTCAGCAAGGGCTCCACCTTGGGCAGTAGTCTGCAGCCTCTGGTCCCCAGGGCTTGCAGGAGAGCAAAGGAGCTCATGAGGACAAATGAAGCTGTGGCCGAGGAACACAGGACTGAGCATCTGTTAGTAGTTCCTAGACCTCTGGAGGAAAATTCAGGCAGCACCTGATTGGCTGAAGCTGCCAGTGTGATCAGCTCTCACGCACGTGCAGACTGAAGCCTGAGATGCTCACACACGACAAGCTGGCATTTAAAAATGCTTCATGCACAGAGCCTGAAATAAATAAACTAAATCATCCAAGAGAAAGAATTTAAGTGGAAAAACATCCCAATAACTGAGCCCTTTTTGCAAATGTTTTATCAGCTCCCAACCCCAGCCTCCCAACAGCCAAGCAAAAGAATGGCCTTTAAAACACAAACCATCTGGGATGGGAACACAGCTCCACAGACCTTCATCTAAAACAGCTGGGAGAAAAGGATTTTCAACAGATCTGAGCAAAGGCAGCAGGCTCAGCAGCGTGGTCAGGAGACCCAGAGGGGAAAGATGAGCTGCAGCCTCACAAGGGTGCTGAGGCTCAGTTGCCATAAAGGACCACTTAGGCTCCCAGCTCCCCCCAGCCAGAGAGGCATCCATGTCGTGGAGCTGTTTGGGGCTCTAGGTAGGGGACAAGAGTCTGAAGGATGGGACAGTTCCTGGATAAGTCAGCCAGGGGAAACATCAGCAGCACCAGTGAGAAGGGAGGAGTGTTCACTGAGTATTTTTGTACTGAATTTAGGACCAAGTCAGACAACATGGGCAGAGGATGCGGGTGGAATGTTTGCTCTTCTGTTTATGACAAGATGAACACATGGCTTGCAGGCCCAGATAACACACACGTTAACATGCTGAAGTCCCCGCTGACAAGCTGCCCACAAGCCAAAGGCTGATCTCTGGCCAGCCGGAGATGCTAAAAAGTCCCAGGAGAGACAGCAGCCTGTACATGCCAACATGCAGCGGGTAAATAACTGACTTGAACAAGCACAGACTGCCCAGGCAAAGGCAGCCACGACAAAATATAAGGGTGGCTGCATCTGGGCCAAATCACCAGGAAGCAAAGGAGATTGGCATAATTAATGCCAACCAACACTCACTTACAGCTGTCAGATCCTGTTGGCAAACGTGATTTATTTTTGTGGGGATTGCGGGCTTGACTGATAAACAAACCCGCACTCGTGCCATTCAATCAGGCTCAGAGAAGACATAGGACTTGGCATCGTTTCCCATCTTTAATCAAGAAACTACAGCTCCATCAAAGGGCAGAAGCACGTGTCTGAAGTTGCTATTAGCTGGCTCAGATCAAACCCAGGACTGAGGGATCTGCGGCAGAGGACAAGATCTCCACCGGAGATTCATGTGCTACAGCAATACAACCACTGCTGAAATAAAGCATCTGTTTGAGCTACTGACAAGTCACAGAACTTTCTAAGTTGAAAATAGGTCCAAAAAAGAAACCAGAAATTAAGGTCAGAAAACATGGAAACATTGGAAAATACAGGAACTTTAAAAGCTTTGTGTATTTAGCTTAGCAAAGAGAGAGGCCAGAGGTGACCACATCCTAAACTGCCATAGCTGACAAGGGGAGCAAAGTTTGCTCCAAGCTAATGGTCCAAGGAATAACACATTACCCTGGCTGTAAACAGGAACAGGCCATGTCTTTCTAGCACCTTGTGGAGCTCCTTTTATAAGAAGCTAAGGTGTGGAGGAAAACGACAGCCTCTGTCAGGCAGGAGCCAACCTGATAGTCTCCCAAATCTTTCCTGGCGTCACAGAGTCCATGCCAGCCATCCTTGCCCGAGATCTGCACCGTAAAGGAATGATTCACAAGCCCATGGAAGTGGGAAACTGGTGATTACAGAGCCCAGGGGAAGTAAAAAAGCTGGGAGTTTAGCTGAAGTTGGAGGATAGCTTTACAAGACCATCTAAAGAGATAAAACCCCAGTTTTCCAAGTTAGGCAGAGTCAGAGTTTGAGGTCAATCAGCTGATGCTCTGGAGGGTGAAAGGCGGTCAGGATGATACTGGCATCCACTTCCACATTCTCTCTGGCTGAAGAGAGCACAAAACTGACCCCAAAAAACCCACAGAAAGAGGCCATGTTGAAACAGGCACTTCTAGGGCTGCAGTGGGAGACACCTGTCAACTCTGCCTTGGATGCAATTAGCCAATTCTCCAGCTGCCAGAAGAGACCAACAGCCAGGAGGTCCAAGCCCACCCATCTGGCAGTGCTCACCAGATGCCAGAATGGATGCAGAGAGATGTAGGGACACACAGCCCACCACAGAGAGCTCATTATACCTAAGAAGAAACACTCCTTGAAATGGCACGAGGTTACAGGGGAATAACCAGCTCCCAGAGCTGTCAGAAAAGGTCCCCACCAGAGAATAGCTTTCTCCTTTGCTCCTGGCAGTTGGAAGTGCCAGGTCTGACAGGCAGCTGTGTTGTGGGCCAGGAGTGCACATCCCAGGAAAGCAGGGCATACCTGCCTGGAAGCAGGGAGAAGCAACATCAGAGGTTATTATGGAGGAAATGCTTTTAAGGGACACTAAATAACCCCAGCCCACGCCTTAAATAACCCATGTCCAGAGTAATGAGCCAGCAGCCCCTCCTGGGCTCCTCAGAAGGCAATTCTAGCCAGTAAGTCGCCGCAGCCTGCCATCCCAGAGGAAGGATGGCTGCTTACCTGCCAAGGATGGCTGAAGCCATTTCCCCACAGCTCCCAAAAGCCAGGGCTGCACCAAAAGCCCCACAGAAATGCCAGCTCCTGAGCTCCCAAGAGCCAGGGGGGCTAAGATGTATGCTGCAAGGACAGCCTGGACATGAGACCTCCTGCTCCATGCCAGCTCATCTCCCTTCCACCCTTAATGAAAGGAGACTGTCACCCTACTGCTCTTTTTTAACTCTTGTTATAAATTTGTTTTTAACTTTTCCTGTCCTTCCAAAGCCGTGGCAGACTGGGAAACACAAAGTCCAGCCTGCTGAAAGCCAGCCCCACTGCACCCTCACTGCTTGGGAAACATGAGCCACAAGCATTCCTGGTAACTTCTGCACAGAATCGGCAAGACCGGAGGGAGCCACTCGTCTCATCCACATCCACCAACCCTTGGGACTAGATGTCCCCAAGTTAACCTCGGGGGATGCCGTGGGAAGGCCACTGGAGTGCCAGCTGTGGTAAGGCTTCCTTCAACTCTGCCCCAGACTTCTCCCCCGCCACCTCTTGCTGTCCTGTGCCCTCAGCTGGACCCCAAACCCTCAGCTCCTTTGCTCTACATGACTCCCTCCAGTCCCCTTCTCCTGCAATTTCTCTTCTCTATTTTTCAGCATCTCCAAAGCTTTCTCCACCCTCCCTGCCCACCCTGCAACCCTCTTCCTGCCTCCTGCAGCTCCCTCTCCATCCCCGGCTCTCCCACACCTTCTTTCTAGGACTAGGCAGCCATGTCATCCTCCCTGCACTTCAGCTAATTCCCTCTCTCCACAGGAGCCAGCGTTTCATCCCTGCCACTGAGTGTCCTTTCATGCCTCATGGCTTTTACCTTCTGAGCTCCTGAGATGGGGGAGCTGTGGGGGACCTGCTCTCGGCAGGCCTGACCCCCAGCTCTCATTAGCAGCACCCTTCCCAAAGCAGGCACACAAGAAATAAATAAATAAAGCAAATCTGTCTCGCTGCTCTCTCGGGTTGCTTAAGGGAGTTGGGCTCTGGGGGTGGGATGAAGGATGCTATTTGGAGAAGCTGTCTCCATGGCAACCCCCATTCCCACCACCGAGCGGGCACAGGTCACCTGTTTCCATGAAAGTTTCCCCCTTCCCTCCCCATCCCACCATCCCAGGAAGTGCCAGCACAGCCCCAGGGGTGCAGACAGTCCCGGCCGAGGGAGAAGCAGACACGACACAGGAGCGGCAGGGATGCCGCCGGCACGGCTGCGAACGGCCTCCCGAGTGCCCCACGCCACACTGGAGAAAGGCAGGGCATCCCCAGGGTGCAGCAGCACCCACTGCGCTCTGCCCCACCCGGCACGGCAAATCCACCTCCTCCTGCCGGTGTCCCCGCGGTCAGTGCCAGACGGGCGGGGGCCCCGCTCCGCCGCAGGACACTTGGACAGACACAGGCACCCTGAGCCACGTGCTGCTGGGACTGGGGCAGAGATCAACAGCGTCCCCTCCCTCTGCACGTGGCTCAGGGTGCTCTGTTTCCGTGTGATTTCAGTTATTGTAAATCGAAATTGACCGCTCCCATCGAACCAGGCGCTCCCAGAACAACCCGTGGTTCCCTTTTTAGCGCTAACAGCTCCATCTCTCATGCGACAGATGCACTGCCGGGACCTTTCCCCAGCTCAGGCAGCGTCAGGCCGGTGTCTCCGAGCACTCCTGCGGCCAACCTGACGCTCCCGCCCGCGCCAGCCCCTCCGTGCACGCCCGCGCGTCCGCCACAGGGCTGGCAGCACTGCCTCAGGCCCCCACAACAAAACGGGCACAGCTCCAGGAGGAGACACAGAGGATGAGCACAGGGGACTGGTTCTGCTCTCCAGAACGGGGGGAAGCAGCAGCGGTGGTGTCACCTAATGCCAGCAGTAACACATCTTCCGCCAGTAGCAGTGGGCAGCTCCCTGCGGCCGGAGCGGACAAGAGGGTCGGCAAAGAGCCCCCAGCTGAAGTTCCAGGATTGGCTCCCAGGCAGGCATCCTGCAGCACAGCGCAGGCTGGAGGGATTCACACGGTTCCCCCACAAGGCTGGGAGTTTCGCCAGGAAAAGCAAGTTTATAAATAGTGTCTTTCAACATGAACAAACGAAAGCGTCAGAACTCGACAGTCAGATTAGCCAAGGGCTGAGCACCAGCCCCTCCACAGCATCCTCCCCCACTGGGAAGGACAGTCCCTTTCCTCCATCATCCAGCTGGCCAGGACCTTCCTTGCTCTCTGGAAAGCCTGCGTCTGGAGGTGTCTGTGCCAGATGTGCTGCTTGGGAACACCCTTGCCACAGCTGCTCTGGCAGCCAGAGCAAGGCGGCAGAGCTGGCTTCAAAAAGATCACAAGAAGCAGGGATGGCCACCTGGGGCAAGGGCAAACATAGCCAACAGCAGCAGGCTGCCCAGTCAGGGCCCAAGACCCACAGATTTCAATGTATTGCTTGAAAGAAAGTTTTCATAAGCCCACAGGCCAGAAAGTTTCTAACTTCTCCTCCTGTCCCTGAAGAAGACAGCTGCCCCACCAGTGAGGCTGGCACTCAAAAGAGAAGTTCCATGGCACGAAGCATTACACCGAAGGGCACATACCTGCCAGATCCTAACAACAAGAAAGAGACTCGAGGGGAAAATCAGCTTTTATCTCTGTGTTAAGGAGAAAAGCAGCGAGTTATTAGATGAGAACTTGTTTCTCGTAAACACAAAACAGCAGAAAAAACACCCCTGTGCCTACACCGAGCGAATGGAAGGACATCCCTGCTGGGGAAACTACCTGCCAGATTGGAAAAGGAGGAGATCTTGATGGTAGTGCCCAAGGGAAGGCATCAAGACATGACACGTCAGAGCAGCCCCATCAGCTGTCAGGAAGAGAAGCCTCTGACAGCTCACTGTCACGCCACACTTGCTTACCTTGATGTAAGTGTCAAGGGCTGGGTGGACACGGTTGACTGCCAGATGGATGGACAACGGTGTAGTGAATGGGAAGGTCGCCATGACCACGTGGCTGGGAGCAGGGAAGCTGAAGATCTTAAAGCCATACTTCTGGAACCGTTTGATCTGCTCTTCTGACGGCTTCGCGTCTCCCTCGCTCAGGATGCGGCCTATGGCAAAGCGGCACTTCTCTGGAGACACCTGATTGAAGGGGACAGACAGAGTGTCAGAAGAAGAGAGAGGCTTGAAAAACTGGCCAAAACTTCAACTTGCAGAGCTCGGAGGCAGGAGATGACCATAAACCAGTAAAAGCAATGGCCCAGCA
The DNA here is from genome assembly GCF_015227805.2 of Hirundo rustica. NCBI lineage: Eukaryota > Metazoa > Chordata > Aves > Passeriformes > Hirundinidae > Hirundo > Hirundo rustica. The sequence goes on along the minus strand of NC_053461.1, from coordinate 3,661,847 downwards.
GGATCGGGCACACCAAAGCAGGTGCCCAGTCCTAAGCCAGGCTGATCCAGGCCTAAACCATCTACACTCCTCCCAGCCTAAATGCACAGCCCAGCAGGGAAGGTGCTGCTCATCTCCTTGGAGGGTAGAGAGATTTGCAGTGCAGCAGAGAGGAGCTAAACTCCACCAAGCTGCTCACGCAAACGTGTCACAGGTGACAGTCACTGCAGGAAGAGTCTCTCCTGATCCTGCACCAGACACCTCTCTATCAACAACCAGCCACTGCCATCCCCTTCTGCAGGACATTCCTGCAGCTCAGGGAGGGGGCTCAGAGATGTGATCACAGCTTGTCCAGTTTGCCTCCACCCCACCCCTGAGGAAGTCCCCTGGCAGCCATGTGCACATGCCACCAACCACCATGGGTCACCAGCACTAAGCTGGAGAGAAATTCAGAGGCTGCCAGGTCCTTTCAAAATAGGCACACTCAGTATGGCAGTTTTGGGGTGGGGAAACTGAGGCAGGTAAGACCTGCATGCAGTCACCCAGCTGTTTGTAGTAACACGAAGAGAAACATATTCACTTCTATCCTGAACCCCAACAACATACAAAACCTAAAACATGCTCTCTTTACAGATTTGAGGGTGCCTCCCATTAAGACAGGGAGTGCAGGGCTCAGCCCAGCAAGGGAGGTGCTCAAAGCCCTGCTACCAGCACAGTGATGGCCCACGGGGCTCCAGCCATCTCCACACCAAAGCTGACCCAGGCCACAGCTTTCGTCTCTAGTTTTCAACAATCCCACCACTTGAGTTCAAGCTTACCCACAGCCCTGGGCAGGAATGTAGGAGGGGGCTGGACAACCCAGCCACTTTCCCTGATATAACCTAAGGGCACAAAGGTGTCACAAAACTTCGACAGGGACAATGTGAAGCAGATAGAGGATGCACCAAGGCCAGAGTTTTACCGGTTCCCACTCCCATGCAAAGCCACAAGGGGATCTGTGCTCCCTGGTCTCATCCCTAACTTTGCTGTACTAAAGCCCACCAAAGCTTCCTCCTGCAGTGTAACCACTCTCTCCGCACTCCTTGCCCTGCCTTTCCCTTGAACACCTTTTGATGTCTCACGGCAGGACCATTCCGGACGGGGGAACACAAGCAGATGTAAACGGAAGGAAGAAAGCAGCCTGTGGAGCAGCATCCATCAGGCTGGGGACACGTCTCACGGCTCGCTCTTGCCCTCCTGCGCTGCAAGAGGGAGCTGCAGGCAGGGCTGCACCCAGCATCCATCACCGCTCCGGGCAGGAAAGGAGGCGCAGATCCACCCCAAAGACAGCCAGAGGCAGCCGAAAATGGCATCCCTGGGAAAAGAGCCAGATGAAACAAGGAGACATGGAAATCTAGATTAAATTCCTTTAAACATTCAATCTCCATTTATGTCCTGAGCAAAGACAGTTCAATCCTAGCCCTGGAGCAACGGTCGGAAGGACCGGAGCTGCTGGAGTGGGCAGGCAGCAATGCCAGGCCAGGCGTGTTTGCTTCCTCCCTGCTTTCACCTTTCCTTTTCATAACATGCAGCCCCAGACATCTTTCCAAGGTCACAACAAGGCAGATTGGCCTTCTCCCCATGGAAAGGAAAAATGAAAGATGAAAAAGAGGAAAAAGAGGAAAAAGAGGAAAAAGAGGAAAAAGATGAAAAAGAGGAATAAGAGGAAAAAGAGGAAAAAGAGGAAAAAGAGGAAAAAGAGGAAAAAGAGGAAAAAGAGGAAAAAGAGGAAAAAGAGGAAAAAGAGGAAAAAGAGGAAAAAGAGGAAAAAGAGGAAAAACTCTGCTTAAAACCAGCCTTTCCCTAACAGATTTGTCTTTTCCAGTAGGCAGGTGCTGATCAAAGCCCCAAGGATCCTGACAGAGAAGTTCTGGAAGTTATTACTTAACCTATCCATCAGCTTTGCCAACGGGAACAAAACCCATTTTTGCATTCACAGAGCATTTTGGTCTCATCCATCCAACACTTGGGCATGGGCTCGTGGCTGGGCACATGGACTCCAAACAAAAGGCCCTGGCACGTGCCCACAGCTACATGTGAGCAGGAGCTTTGCTGGAGCTGAGTACAAACCCACCCGCCACTTCCAGTGCTTGCTGAGGAGTTATTTTTGTTCCTGCCAGAGGTGGGAAAAGGAGGAAGAAGTCCTCCAGGCTGCTAAATATTAAATAGAAAGGAAAAAGAAAAAAAAAAAAAAAAAAGAAGTTGAAATTAATATTAATCTTGTCCATTAAAACACATAAAACATTGCTGGCAGGGTTTTGGCGGCAATCAGAGAGCATCCTTGTGTGAACGTTGTGGAGAGCCAGGAGTCAGCAGGCAGCCCCAGGGACGCTGGTGGCAGTGGCTGCCCTGAGGCCTGGCATGACCCCAAGGCAGCTCACATGCTCCAGGCCATGGGGCTCCCCCCAGCCCCACTCCCAGCCAAAAGCAGCATACAGCTGCTGCTTTCCAGCTCGGCATTCCCATCCTTTCTCCTAGCTAGAGTCCACCACTCTTTGACCATGAGTCCACCAGCACAGTAATTGCCACATGGCACCTGCTGGCCACCAGCTCCTTCCTGTCCCAGGAGCCATGGCTGGAGGTGGCTGTCTGGCCAGAGCTCTCCAGTGCTCCACCCACGACACCACAGGACGTAGCCAGCATGTTCTGCTGCCTGATGACAAAAGGTCTATTTTTGGAGACAAGTCAACATCCGTGGCAAGTGGCCAGCTCTGGGCGGGCCAGCTCTGCCAGAGGGTGTTTCACCGAGGTCAGGAGAGCACTGAGAATGAGGTGGAAGAGGAGGAAATCATCTCTTCCTCTCAGGGGAAAGGTAGCCTGGGTGAACAACCTCACCCTGAGGAACCGCCAAGAATGAGGAGACAGCGGTGCACACCATCTCCCAATGCCATCATGGCTCAGCGGATACGAGCACACAGGGAGCCCCACGGAACACTGGGGTGCTCTGTCTGAGCCATCACATCAGGTATGAGCACTGCAGTCTCCAGCCAAGACACCAAGCCACAGCTGGCCCTTTCTTCACCTGCCCAGAGGCAAGAGAACCATCTGCCCAAACATGTCCTCACTCCCAGCACCCTGCCTGGCCTGACCTGCCTGTTGGTGAGATGTGGATCTCTGTGGGGACCACTTCAGGAGCCACAGATCAGCCTGTGGAAGGTCCCACCAGCACCCCAGCTGCTCCAGCAGACCAGGTCTGACACTGTGTTCATGGATGGCAGGCTAGTAGGGGCTCGTGTCACTACGCAGAGCTGCAGGCACTGCTGCTATATCCTGCACAGCGCCCCGTGCCCCAGCCACCACAGTGGCTACAGAGACAAGAGGCTCAGGCCAATGTCACCTGCTCAATGTCATGAGCAAAGACAGCCGTTCCAGAGAAGGGCAAGGTACATGGGGATGCCTGCCAAGCCTTGGAGGGCAGGTTAGACTCTTGCCACAGGGAGAAACAGTAGGCTTCCAAAACTCTGGATGGCCACCAGAGACAAGGCCTTCTCCAGTCACAGAGTGAAGATGCAGCAGGTGCAGGAAGAGAAGAAAAAAAGACAAGACCTGGAAGGGGAGGCAGTTTGACCCTGCATTGACAGCCAAAATTTTCAGGGTCAGCTCAGAATTACTCCTTCCTAGCCTCAACTGGTGCTACCAGGGAAAGCATTCCCTGTGCCAGCCAAGGCAGGAGTTACCACAAATATCCTTATCAGTATCCTTATCAGGGGCCTCAGCAGTACAGGCTTTTACTAGCCCAGGCTTCGGCAAACAAAGAGCCAAGGCATAACACCCTTGATACAATGTCAGCTGAAAGGCTGCGGGGCAACCACAGGCATGTGCACATCACATCCCTGGAGTAGGACAGGACTGGGAATGGACACCGAGCCCTTCCCACAGCATTGAATGCCTGCTCTGTGGATGGAGACCACAGCAGAACAAGCAGCAGCATCAGGATTCTCAGCTCCAGGTGAGGCCCTCAACACAAGGATACAAATTAGAGGCAATGAAGTGGCCACTATGACCACATGGGCACCATGGCTTCTGCTCCAAACATGACACTTCCTCCAGACAAAAGTGTCCAAGCATGCCTAGTCAAACCCTGTCTCTGCCCAGCTCATCCTAAGGAGAGAAATCATCCTTGCCATCATCCTTCCCAGGCCAAGAAGAGGCACCACAGTGTCTTCTCTGCCTCCCGTGATACAGGTAGGTAGAGGCAAGTCAGGGCATCACAGAATACAAGGACACAATGTGACTGAGCACACCAGGCTCCTCTGTGCCACAGCCAAGCTCAGAGCTTTTCACCTCCAGTATTTTCCTGCCACTGCTCACTCCGCACTGCTCACTCTGTTTTCATGGACAACTTCACCCCTCAAAGCACGTCCAGTCCTGGGAGAACCATCTTGCAAGCAACAAAACAAGGTTTCTAAAACAGGACCAGACACCCCCAGAGCAGAAGCACTGGGTGAGAGCTGTCAGCCCAAGCACTGTGCCCTGCACCAGCCCCCAAGACACAAGCCCAAGCACACATGCACAGCTGCTGGCCACTCTTTTGTCCCTCCTCCCCACAGATTCCTCCACGGTCACAGTAGCTACAGCAGAATTACTGGGGAGCCAGGCTGTCTGCCCCAGACAAATGCCCACATGCCATTATTTGCAAATCCCAGAGTCACGCAGCACCAGCAGCCAGGTTCCACCCCCCAGCAAGTTCTGATGCACTTTTGTTTGTTCCTTGCCTTTAACTGTTCCCATGGAGTACTGGGCTCTGGCTGGCAGCCATCAGGCACCGTGCTTTCTGCTCATGTCTCAGCCCGAGGAGCATCATGGAGCAACTGTTTCATCAGAAGGAGCCCTCAGCATGCAGCACCTGAGGTTTCAGTAAGAACTCTCAGGGGATGGAAGAACTACAGGGAAGCTCAGAAACACATGAGAGCACTAGAAATGAGAGAAGGAGTATGGATGAGAACAGACCGAACTTTCGAGAAGAGACCATCTGCTTTCAACCACAGAGCTGCAAGTTCAGAAGGAGCCTTGGCTGCACTTCCAGGGAACATGCCAAGGAATGCCTCACCTTGTGGTCAGGAACACTGGCTTCTGTTCCATAACCAGGACTGCTATCCTGCTGATATACCCTGTTCAGCAGAGGCTATCAGAAGATACCTAGCTTTACTCACCCAATGCCCCTCAGTCAGGATTACGCAAAACCCTATCTGCTTTCAGGTGCTTTTCCTCACACAGGGTCCTCTGTAGATCTGGGAGACCTTGTGAACCCCAGTGCTCACCTCCAGAGGGTGAGCAGCATGCGCCTGAGACACAATTAGGGAGCATACCGAGCTGGGAGCCACGAGAGCGTGCTGGCCTTGCCCAGCACACCTTACCGTGTGAGGGTTGTCATAGTAAACGCCGATGGAGCAGAGCTTCGAGGAGATGCTGCAGCCATCCGTGAAGAGCTGCCCGGATTCTCCATACGGGCCCACCCGGAATTTGTAGGCCAGAGTCATGTTGCCGACAGGGGGGGAGCCGGCACTCACAACCACCTCGGTGAAGAGCCCCGAGTAGACGACGAAACCGAAGACGGTCAGCAGCAGCAGCACGACCAGCGCCGCGATCAGCCCCAGCAGCACCCAGTCGGTCATGATGGACACCTGGTGCGCCACGGCTCCTGAGGCACTGGCAGCAAGAGCGGAGAAGAAAAAGAAGGGCAGTCAAGCTACCACTTGGGCAAAGAACTGCTTTCTAAAGCGATTTATTTGCAGCAAAATGCACTCTCTTCCAATTCTTCTTATGTGTGAAGCTTAACAGAACAGAAATCCCCTAGAAGCCTCCTGTATATTAGTGCCACATTGCATCAGCCTGTTCCAATTGGTCACCAGGTACAAATTATATTGCTTCTGTGCCACTTGGGAACGACGTGGTTCTGAAGGGAGGACAGAGGAGCCATCATCTCCATCTCCTCAAAACTGTTCAAATCCAGTTTTGCATCCAGGAGAGACCAAAAACCACCCTGGGAGCCTGCATCATGCAACAGATAACAGATACACAGCACTGGGGCTAAGGATCAGAGAACCATAATAAAGTAATCTATCATTCATAGGTATCCAGCCCATCCTAACCAGGGCAGCCCCTTTGTCAATACAACTAGAAGCCCAGACCTTCCTGCAAAGACCCAAATCAGGACCACACCAGTTAAGATCCAAATCCAAGCACCCAGAGAGGCTCAGAGGAAGCTGAAGACCCAGCTAGAAAAAGCATTCCCAACACACTCGGGTACAATGAATTACTGGTATTCCTTTTAGATGGCTTTTTTTAAACTAAAGGAGTTTTTATAACTTCAACAAAGGCTTCCTGTTTTGTTTGGCATCTTTTCTCTTGCGCTGACTGTGGGACACAGCAGCCTGGTGAATGCCTCCTGCTTGTTTTCACCCACCAAGTGCAATCACTCTGGGGAGTTGCAGCCCAAACCATTTCAGAAGAGTTGTTTGTGTTTTATGCTCCCTTGAAACACAGCTCTGATCCCACAGGGAGTGGTTGCGATGCTCCCCTGGGACCTTCACAGAAGATAGGTTTGGAAGTGAGCGTTGAAGTAAACAATCCATCTTTACCTCTGTGTGTTATAAACACACTTTGTCCACAAAGTGTCGTTCACCGAGGCTGCTGCTTGCTCACTCGGCTTTACAAGAGAAAAGCCACATCCTGGTAGGAAGCACAAGCAGCTCCGCTCTGCTTGAGCCCAGTAAGCAGATACATGGCAAATCCAAACCCTGCTGAGCCCAAACTGGGGCCACGCTCCTGGGCCAAGCACCATCTCACACCATGACCACACTCACCTGAAAAACCAGCTCAGCTCAGAAATGCTTCAAGACATCTGATCCACAGGGGTGCAGGATCTGTGGCGCTGCAGCAGGAAAAAATAAGTATCATTGCTTCCTCTCAAACTCACGGGACCAAAAGCAAAACATCTGCGGCAGAGCAGCCGAAAGGTGTCCGGTCACCTCGGACCTGCTCCCCAAAGGAGGGGTGTCCCGAGGAGAGCCTCCTCCTGCAGGACCACACAGGCCAAGATTTCTCCCCAAAACTCTGCGGCTGAATGCACGGGCACCAAGAAACGTGGAAATGGCAAAGGAACGGTGAAAGAGGATGATGTCCTGCCTCTGCTGGTGGGTCCCAGCCCGGCCGTCCCCGGGGACACCTGAGCCGCACCCGGAGCTGCTCCCGGGTACCCCGGCAGCAGAGAGCTCCCGGAGGAATACACCCGCTCCCGCAGCGCCTCGGCTCCTCCCAGTAACCAACACAGACCTGGCACTTCCAATCACGGCTCCGGTGATTCCCCCGAGCTGCCAGCCCCACGCCCAGCCCCAGGGCCCTGATGGCAGCCGCCCCAGAGGAGAGCAGGGTATTTTTGGCTGTTCTTCCCGGTTCCCGTGGCTCGTTCTCCGCCGGCATTGGCAGGCACTGCCGGTTCCCCCCAGCCCTCCTCACGGACCGGGGATGTCACCTCCCGCTTCCGGCCGGGATGTCGACCCTCCCGGTGTCCGTGCCCGGCGGAGGGGGGGGGAAGTCTGCCCCGAGCCGTCCCGCAGTCCGGCCTGCCTGCCGGGAGCCGCAGCCCTGGGCCCCGCCTGCCCGCAGGCAGCGCCCCTCGCACCGGCACCGGTGCGGCCCCCGCCACGGGCGTGCCCACCGCCGGAGCGCTGCGGGACCCGGCCGGTGCCCGCCGGCTCCAAGCAGACCGCGGCCTGGGGGGACCGGATCGACGCGGCGCTGCTTGCCGGGTCCCGCGGATCCCCGCAGAGCTGCCCCCGCGGTGCCGGGCAGGATCCCCGGGCACCCCCCGCGCTCTCACCGGGGCTCCCGGTGCGGCCGGCCCGGAGCGATCCCGGCGCCGCCCCGCCCCGCCGCCAGGGGGCGGCTGCGCGCGGGGCCTGGGGGCGGGGCCGGCGGGATGGGCGGGGCGCGGGGCCGCCATACCAGCGAGGGGCGGGGCTGGGCGGGGCACCCCGAGGGTTTGCGCGTGCCTGAGGGGCCGCGGCACCGCCCCGCCGGGAGAGCGCCCCCTGGCGGGCGGGCGGGCGGCGGCACGGCCCGGTCTCTGAGGGGGCACGGATTCGAGTCTTGCCCGAGGCTCCGCCGGGCTTCACACGGCTCCCGGCTGCTTCCCGACTCTTCCCAGCACCTCCCCGGTTTGTCAGCCCTGCAGCCCGGAGCCTCTCCCTGCGCCGAGCAGGAGGGCGGTGGATGCAGGGCTCCCAGGCGCCTGCAGCAAGGCGGAGGGCTCCCTTCTCCCCTCCCAACCCGTGCCCCCTCCAGGGCACTGCTGAACGCTAAACAACGCTGTGTCCTACAGCCCGCTGGGGCTGCGGCATCCCTGCTGCCCGACCCGAGCCACAGGCTCCTTGCAGCCGGAGCCCCCGGTGAATGCGACCCTTCCCTCGGGCGCTGGACAAGCAGGTGCCACCCTGCAGCAGCCGAGCGTCACGGCCCTGGCCGCATAGCCCGGCCTGGCCGGTCAGGGCGGTGGGCAGAGCTGGTCTGCAGCACCCAAGCACTTCCCAAGAAACCCGGAGAGGGTTTTGAACAGCTGCTCCCAGGTTCCATTGCTGGGGCTGTTGCAACCTGGCAGAAACACCTTGGCTTCTGCCTGTGCTTGGGCTTTCCTACTGCCCAGCTGGAAGGAAAACCCAAGAGACATCTCAGACAGCACTGCCCAACAAGGGGAGCACCAGGAGAGCTAAGAAGCAACCTTCATGTCTCTCTGTACTTTCTTCCGCTTCTTCAACCCTCTTAGCAGGGAAAGTTTGCTCTACGTTGGGCCATGGGCCACCTCCAGATGCAGCAACAAGGAGCAGTGGAGTTTGCTGTGGCCTCTCCTGCTGTGGTTTCACAACCATTTCCCTACATCCCGACCCCCCCCCGCCCCTTCACTGGGGTTGGATTTTTTGTTTGCTTGCAGAAGGAGCCCAGCCACTGCTTTTCACCAATGTGCTCATTTATAAACAGCAGTGTGAAATACTGCAGTACTTCAACACTTGCCTTTCTCCAGCAGCTTCCTAGTGAGGATCTCAAGGCTTTCCATAAACTGAAATCAGTTAAACCTCAGAGGCCCTCCTTGTATTTGGCATTATAACTCTTTTGCAGCTGGAAGAAAATATTCCAGCTTGGTTACGTGTCTCGCCTGGAGTCATGCAAGCTCACTAACAAGAAGGGGAACAGAACTCAGAAGCCCTGTAGCTGCCAGCTCTGGTTATCAGACACTTCTTCCTCCAGCCTTAAAGTTCTTTAAATCTGCACATATTTAGTACATATCACGTATGTTTCTCCATTACAACAGCAAACACTAAAATTTGTGTCTCATTTAACAGCTTCATGCCTTCACTCTGAACCAGTACATTGGGGAGAGGTGAGGCAGAAGGATGTCAAATGTGCTCTCCTGTATGTCAGGGTATGGCAGGAACTCGGTCTCAGCAGATTTGTTTGGGCACCTCACATCTCTAACAGGCGATGCAGATCAGCCCATTCTCATTTGAATTCTAAGTGGCAGTCAGAAGTGGGGGTGGGTTGTGAGCAGAATGTGGGTGAGCTGCCCCACCTTTTAACCTCCAGCCAACATTTCTCCATCTACTTCTGCCTCTCTGTGGAGGGACTTCAGCTTCGTCCCAGCATTAGCAGGCAGAAATGATGCTCAATAGGGCAGTCACTTCATCTCACTCCTGCAATATTCCACATTGTCTCAGTAGGGTGCCTGTGCTGGCATATTCAGCTCAGCTTGGCCCAGTCCTTGGCTTTCCAGTTCTGCTCACACATGCTGGACCCTCCATCCTCTGCCCCAGGACAAGATATTGTCCTTCCTCTCTCAGTTGCCTTTACCTGCTGGACAGGGTGAGCTGAGCTTTGCAAAGGTCACTTCAGGTGCCCAGTAAGCAAATAGATGTGATAAGGATACTGATCACCTTGGGAACATGGCAAAACACAAACGGCTCTGACTAACTCTGCGTGGAAATACCCTCCCTAGAGGGACAGGCAGGAGGCCAGAACAGATCACACAGCCCTGGGGAATTTCCATCAGCACAGACACAGACAGGCTCCACTCCCAAGTCCTTCCTGGATGCCCATAACAGCAACTCTGCATTATTGTTGATTAACCAAGACTGGCACTTTGCTCCTTGCAACCAAAGGAGACCATCAGCTGTGGGAAAAACTGGAAGGAAGGCAGCCCTGGCACACGGAAATGCACACCTGGTAGATTTTCTCCCGAGGAAAGATACTGTAGAGGACAGGGACTGTGTTGGCAGAGGGCAGGACTCGGCTGTGTGGACAGAGTGAGGGCACAAAGGGCTGTTTGGGTGCTGCTTGGTCCACTGAACCAGGACCACGGCGTGGCTCATTTAAGTCAGTAAGGTTTTGGCCACTGGCCTCCCTAAGCACAGGGTTAGTGGTGCTGGCAGCAGGAAGCTCTCTGGGAATCCTCCACAAAGGCTACACAAGACAGCATGGGTTTACCCCTCTGCAGAACCTCTTCTAAGCACTCAGTACTGACACATAAACTTTTAATATTTGCCAATGTGGAGCTTCTTGTATAATCAATAGATTTTCTAAAAGATTATTCATTTGTTGAAATGCAGCTGCTGTCCATGGGAAAACCTCAAGGGGAGACCAAGGAAGGGCTCACATATAACCTGGCATCCCAGAAGGGCCAGGCCTGTAAAAGGCAAACTGTGAAGACCTCAGCAGCACTTCAGCCTTTTGGTGCCTCTGCTAAAACAAAAGAGGAGATGCACTGAAGGATTAACTACTGATCCACTGGTTTGCCCTCAGATCTACATTCATTTCCCACTGCAGGACAGGAATGTTTCTTTCTTATGACAGGAATAAAAATGTCAGTGTTACAGATTAAGAAAAGGCACACACATCTTTTCAGACAAACTTAAAAGTATTAAGAAATATGTACATTATTCTTATGGTTAACTGTCTATTTAGGTCACAAATGCTAAACAGCAAACCATTTCCCCCTAGGATCTATTAGCAAAAATGGTCTCATAATTGAATGCAGTTTTTAAGTTATGAAGGAACTTTCAAGACAGACACATAAACCTTTCCTACCTCATGCCTTTGGAAACCAGAAGGGTCAAGTTTAGATTCTCACCTTGTGTTCAGATCCAGTCCTGAACCACACAAATATGGGTGTTGTAGGATCCAGTGGCTAAAACAAAACCAAACCAAACAGAATGGATGGCAGTGACAGGCAAAACACTCAGTAATGCCAAGACACAGAGTGGCAGGACAAGTAATTTTGTCATGGAGAACTTCCATGGATACTACAAGCAAACTTCCATAAAGTTATGGAAGAAAAACTTCTGTAGGTTGTAGCCTGTGAGCTTCCCTTTTTGCTATCAAAGCCCTAAACAGCAGATTGGAACTCTGCACCTCTGATTATCAGCTATTTAGAAAGATACTGAGGTGGTTTTTTATTTAACAAATTGCAATGGAGCTTTCATCTCTTCTTTTCAGATGTCACATCACCTCTGGTAGCTACTGTGAAGGACAAGGAGTCATTCAGACTCCCGTCCCCAAGGCCAGCAACTACATTTGTACATTGCTTTGATTTTCTGTGAATAAAAGATCACTTAGAAGCCTGAAGAGATGCATTATTCATCTTTGAACTCCCCTGGAAGTCATTTTAAGCTGTTTATAGCTCCAGTCACTTGGAACTTGGGTGCTCAACTTTGACTCATGACCAAACAGGTCTGGCCAAATTCCTCCTCAGATGCCAGGCAGGGGCCAGTGCTCAGAGGATCTGTTCTTACAGTGGTAGCAATGCTTCTCACGGACACCTGTGCTTGATCCAGAGGACAGCATCTACCTTTGCTCATGCAGGGAATATTGGTAGCTCCTACTGCAGTGCGTCACACACACACAAAGCACAGGGCTATCCACAGGGCTATCCACACCTTTTCCTGGCAAAAAATATATTTTATAGGGACATTCGCATTGAAATATTCTCTTTCTCCTCCCCGTGGCATGCCTTCAACTTGCATTGCCTTAGCAGCAACAGTGTATTTCCTTCTTTACCTTGAGGATGATCTTCCATTGTCTTTGAGCTACAGAAGGATACACATTAACAAACCAGGCCTTCCTGTCTTTTTTTTTTTTTTTTTTTTTTTTCCCTAAACCTCCTCTCTTGTACATAAAGTCTAGATTACGTTTAGGATGTTTTTCTTGCCGAAAACGAGATAGTTCACCTAGAGTGTTTTTCCATTTTCCACCCAGGCGGAACCAAGAAGGGAATCAGGAACACACCACACTTTGTCTCTCTGGGTTTGCAAACTGTGCTCACAAAAAGTGCTGCGTTTAATGTGGATTTGTCAACAAGCTCATTCTCTACAGCAAGTCACAATTTAGACTCTCTTCCAGAATTTTTAATGAGGGATCCCCTAACAGGCTTCAGAGATCTCAGCAGGGTTTTCAGAGCCTTACACAATATCATTCTAACCAGAGTCTGACACCCCACAAAGTAAAGCAGCCCAGCAGTAATGACACCAACAGAGCTTTCATGTCAGTGGTTCTCCTTTAGTTTTACAAGGGTGACTGCAGAAGGAACAACAAGCAGGAACATTTGTTCCAACCTTAATTGCTAGCTTCAAAACCAGAAAATTAATTTCTTATAGCTATGTGGTATTCCTATTTTTAATGCACGTGTATAAGTTGCCCTTTTAAAAACCTCTCTGGCAGCTCTCTGAAGAATTATATTGTGATAACCACTCTAAATTTAAAGTAAAAAGGCATTTTTGGTATAAGATTTTAATTTCCTTTCTGGAAAAACAAAACAAAACAAACAAACAAACAAAAAAACCTCAAAAAAAACCTGTCATGCAAAAATACTTCATGAGACTCTTCTAACTACAGAATATCTGTGGGGAGCTGCTGTAAATCTGAGGAGGAGGAAGGCTTCCAAAAGGACTTTCAGAAACCCTGACTATTTATACTCTCGTATTTCCCTTTCTTTTCCTACTACCTCATGTAGTACAATTCATGTTGTAGTGGACACACAATTCATAATAAAAGCTACTAAACACAGGTGATTTCTGACATTATTCCACTTCAATGTGACTTCCTTTCTTTCCTCTAAGTGTCATAGCCATAGGCTCAACTTTGAGTATTGTTTTGCTTTGTTTTTGCAGATAAATCATTTTCCCAAGATTTTAGAAGTTTATAAGGTGGTTTTGGTCTTGCTAGGATCAGTCAGCCATGTCTGAGCAACCCTTACAGAATCACTCTGAGAATGCAGGAGGGTCTCCAGCCTTAGGATAGGGCCTTACTGAGTAAATTAAAAGGAGGTACTCAGCTGTAGCAGTTAACTCAAAACCATCCACCACATATCACACCCAATTTGCTCCCCCTTGCCCAATGCATCTCCCCTACATTTTCCTCTGTTTACTCCAGTACCAGCAAAGATCCTATTTTTGTAAAGAAATGCAACACTGTGCAAAGGCTGGGGAGGGCCAGTCACACAGATCCCACACAAGCTTGTGCCAAAACTCAAAAGCAAGGCTTTTTTTCCATTTAATTATGAAACCTCTGATCCTTGCATACAAGAGGGGAAGTTTTATGCCTGTGCAGTGTTTGCTTCTTTAACTTTTGCCTCTTGTTCAAAAAAAAAAAAAGAAAAAATATATCCAACATGAAAGGATTGCATCAAGTCTCTCACTAAGAAAAGTCGTATTTTCCAGATAGATACAGCCTTTTCCTGGGTAACTAAAATATTGTTTGAAAAACCTCTCCATGAAATTGAGAGATTAAATCCCAAGTTTATGTCTTGTTTTTTTCTTGGGAGGTTTTTGTGCAACTCTACATTAGTCTGAGCTGAGTTACCTGGAAAAAAGGTTCCTATTGGTCCAAGTGATCAATTTTAAACTCTTCCCAAATTGAAGCAACTGTCAAGACTCTTTGTACAATCCTCACATTTCAGTACGAACAACTTTAGAGGAAAACAGCCAGAAACTGTCATTCTGAGTTGAAAAAGTTTTGAATTCATAAATATTTCAGTGTGTCAGGGACAGTTCTCCGGCAAATTTGAGTGTGATTTTTCCTGGAATAAGTGATCAAGTGAGCTGATGTGAGTCAATCTCTGCTGTACATGACACACAAGGTTTGCCATATAATCCAGACCAGATCAGAACATTAACACTAAGCTGATGCCAGTGCATTGACGGAGACAGAGGAAAGGCTGTTGGTTTCTAGCACCAGTTCCTGGGGGGAAGAACAATTTGGGATTGGAGGACTGGGGCTGGGAAGAGATTCCACTTCATACAGCGTTTGGTATTACCTCCACATTTAGCCTTGGCTGAGTAACAATCCATCTTTCTTGGGCACAAAGCAACACACCAAACCCAGAACCACAACAAAGAGAATGTGTGCTCCTAAATCATCAGTTCAGGGTCTCACTACAATTTAAAATGGAGTCATCTGACGGGGATTATCTCTGTGGCTTGAGAAATAAAGGACAATACCCTGGGTGGAGAGACATGCTTTCAATCTTTGTCACCTAGCTGCTGCCAGAGGACAAGCATGGTGGAAACCAGTCCCCAAACATGTAACACAGACACCACATTTTCTCACTCCCCTCAAACTGGGGCTGAGCCACATTTCTGAAGGCAGAAAGACTGCATAAAGACAGCTCCAGCATGAAGGAGAAAAGGATCTTTGTGGCAAACTGAATTTAGCACTGTCACTGGGAGCTTCTGACTAAACCCTGTTCTGCCCAGCTGCACACTCCAACCACCACCAGTCCACATACCTGCCAAACCAGCCCCATTCAGCCCACTTGGAGCTCTGCCACCAGCAGCTGGACAGAAGATGACTGATGCAGTTGTAGAGCAACGTCTAATGAAGAAATTCTTTTTATTTCAAGGTTGTAATTAAGCCATACCTCGCAACACTGCCACTGGCTGAGGCAGGAAGGCTGCTGACGGGTTGCACCAGGAGAAACAGGAGATAGAATCAGGTTGTTATTCCACTTCAGACCAGTCCACGTTGCCTTGAGTCAACCTCAGACCAGTTTAACGTAGCTGTTTCCTTGCCTGTTTCTGCTGCCTGGCAGGTCTCCCAGATAAAAGGGCAGCTTGCATTGCTGTGGCACAGTTGAGGGTGCTCTGGCTCTGGACACTGGCAGGAAGGTGTTTGTCCAGGTTTCTTCTCCTACAATGGAGAGGAACACTGCTACAGCAACAAAACCCACAGGATTCCACTGCCAAGTGTTCCAACCTCCCAACAATATCTCAGGCCCACTGCTCCCAGTGTCCCTGCAGACTCACGACTGTGGTTTTCACTGTACAGGGACACAAACACTCCATACATGCACTTAAAGCAGATGATTTAAGCCCTTCCAAATTCGCTTCATCTCCTGCACATCGAGCTGAACACGACCCTTCAGCAGGCTGCCCAGACAGCTTAGCCAGCTCGCAGGTGGGCTGTTACTTGTGCCTGATGAAAAGCTCAATGCTGAGCTGACAGCTCCCTCCTCTGTTAGAAAGTAATAAAAGCGGCCTAAAAGTCTGTCCGAGTGTTCCTTGGAGCAGGGGGCTTGAATAACCGAGGATATTATGCATTTTCACCCAGTTTTTGAATGCAGGCTGGGCAAGTCTCCAGAACAGCTTCCCGGTGGTACAGGACTCCCCAGCCAAACGCAACCAGCACTATTAAAACTTCAGTTTTCACCCTGCCTTGTTGCAGCTGATCGGGGGGAGCTTTACACAGCAGCAGGGCACAGCCAGGACTTCCAGCTGTGCCAGCACATGCCAGGTGTCCTGCTGTGCTCCTTCTGTGCTTTGGCTTCTCCAAAGGGAGAAGGATGCAGCAGGAGACAGCAGAACACAGGCAGTGTCCTGCTCAGACAAGACTGCAGGCTCCTGTAGGTCACTGGCAGTCTGTCTGTCCTTCCCAGTCAGTTTCACACTAAAGAGGTACCCACTGGTCCTTCACTTCCGACTGTGAGGAAAATACTTGATTTACTGAGCATTTAATGGCAGGATGAAATCACATTAAAAACCTTAGCTGTAATCCCTGATGTGTTGTCTCTGCTAACAAGACAGCCTAGGATTAAGTGAATGTTGGAGCCCCATGCTCAAGGCCAAGGGGGTTTTTGCTGGTTCTTGAAACAAAACTGGAAAAGGGGAACACGGGTACTTAATAGAAAAAAACAGTTTTGACATCATAAAATGTGGGAAAAATTCAATTATTTCAGGATCAAGTTGCATCATCATGTTCTCTTCTGCTTACCCTTTAAAACTAAAAGAGAAAGGGGTTTTATTTCATTTTTATTTCTAGCACAATTTACTAGAGTTCTTCCAAGTATTTCTAAATTCAAAAAAGAGGAAGAAAACTATCTCAAAATGCACAGAAAAATTTTAATAGAAAATGCCTTACTATACAATTGAAATATTTTATTCCCTTTCTAGTCTATATTCTATTGTTTTAAAAAGTATTAGTATTTGTCTAATAGAATTATTGCTGGATTCTATTAAACATCTCTGAATTTCCTCTGATAAACCCAAAGTTCTGGAATAATTTTGTGTTTGAACATAAACTGAACTTCACTGGTCTTGCTTGTTGCCTGTTAGTCAAACAACATTTTTCTTATAGGGTTTTTAACTCAATTAAGTTTCTCTGAACATACCATAAAGTAAACTTATTGCCATAGTATTTTCTTGCCACAGCAGCTACTTCTCACTTAAAGTCAGCAAAATGCCACGTACAAGCTTAAAGCAAAGCTGCTGTGCTGATGTGAAATAAACTAAATAATTCAGCTTTCCACTGAGATACAAGCTGAAAGAATCGAGTAGAAAAATAAATTACTTGCAACAAGATGATAGTGAAATATAGGAAAGGTTTTCAGAACTGGAGGAAGAGCTGCTTGTGCCCTATTTGTGGAAGACACAAAGGTGGGTCACACTAGGATTAAGGGATGAGCTTGTGCAAGTCACTGCAGTCTGGAGCTGTTGTGCCCAAGAGCCAGCCAGGGTCTCCGAGGGGTGCAGCCTCCTGGATACACATTCCCAGGTAAGGATGCAAGATGAACTTTCAGTTCAGGCAGTAAATCACCCTCACATGAGGAGACCAGGAGGAACCCACTCTTGGACAGGGAGCACAGACCACAGAGTGTTCTGATGGCTTTGCTGTAGGATTTTAAAGTGCTTGCTGCACCCATGGAGGCGGAGGATAAGCTTGGAGACCCACAGTTCTTAGAAGACTGGTGGTTCCTCTGAGCCTCAAGGCTTTCCAACCAGGGATTCTCTCAGTAGGAATACAGAGCTGCTTTCTCCTGCTGCAGTAGTCCTGCAACAGGGAAGCCTGACCAATGCCACCTTGGAGGTGCCTGTGCCTCACACAAACCCATGCCTGGGTCAGACACTTCAGCTGCATTGATCTGGGGCTCGTAGGCAGCCTCTCTCCAACCACAGCTAGAGGCCAGAAACTTTTTGGAGCTTCTGCTCCCCCTCTGCATATCATAGGCTTTGGATTTCCCAGTCTGTGTTCTCTGAGAGAGGCAGTTCTCTCTTACGTGAAAATCCTATCCAGAGCACAGGAATTCACCCTTTCGTTAGGGCTGTCATGACAGCAACACATGAAAGCAACCGTGGGCCCAGCTGCAAACTACCACCCATGGACAACACAAGTGAGCTAATTGCTACAGCAAGAGGGAAGGAGGAGGCTAAAGGACTGGCTTTTGAGGTGGCCACTTCCTTTAGGACTTCAGACAGGTGACTTGCCCTTCAGGATTCTTTATCTGTGAGGCAGATCAAAAATTAAATTCATCAAGGCCTGCACTTGGCCTAAATTCAATGTAGATTAGGCAGAGAAGACCGATGTCCTACATGGAAGAAATAGAGCTCCTTTTGGTTTGGACTCTGCTGGTTTTCCTTTTTGTTTTTTTTATATTGGCACCATTAGGAGAGTTCCCATTTGCTTAATTAGGCCACATATGAGGAAAGACACTTGGCATGTTTGGCTTGACCTGCTAATTTTCATTGTTTATGAATCTGAGCCGCCTGCGTTCAGATAAAAGTTCTTGACATTAGGAGCTGGATATCCAAATAAGCTGGGGGAAGGATAAGATGTAGGGGATTTTTGGGTTGGTTTTGGGTTTTTTTTCCAGCAGGTACAAACCCATGTTTTTATTGCAGTACACAAATGCTTTATACTGCTCAGCTTATAGCGCTAGAACCAAGACAACATTGACGTACCATCATGTTTGGTTGGCAAACACTTCTACATACTATTCCCAGCTTCTGACAAGACTTTTAAAAGCAAATTATAATGCAATTAACTAGTAGGTAAGTTATGGAAGGATTCTTAGTAAGTCATGTCAATGCCATAGGTGTTTGAAGGAAGCTCTCAGTTTCCTGGCATAGAAACTACGTTTACTCTTCAGTCAAGTGTACAGCTTGACCAAAAATATAACCCATGGTATATTAACTAAGGAATAAAAAAAACCCCAAAACTTACCTGCTACTGCTTCCTATTATTTCTTCTCAGATCTGGTTTTTTTTTTTTTTTTTCTGATAGCTGTAAACATACTTGAAAGACTGTCTGACTTAAATGGAATTGATTGCAAAAGGTATCTCTGCAATAAAAATATCTGCAAAAGATATTCAGGGGTGTTTTATCTGTTCATGGCATTCAGTGAATAAACCATTTTCCCCCTGTATGGGTCCTTATCTTGGAAAAAAATAGAGGGAAGGAGGAGAGAGGGAGGGGTTTATGTTTATGACCAAACGAATAGTTTCAGAATACATTGCTTTAACTCATAAACAGTCCCCACATCATGTGAGAAGAGCTGCACATCTGCAGCACCTTCTAACCCTAGACATAGAAAACTTACTGGGGTCCTGGCCATCATGAAAGTCAGGATGAAGACTGTTTTGAACAATAACACACACAAGAGACGGTGCCAACTTCACACTACAGACACCTTCAGAAGGTGTGGTTTACAGAGAGAGTTAGACTGAGGATTCTCATTGCCGGCAATAGAGCTTGTTGGCCACCTTGATTAAAAACAGTTTTCAACCCATTAAAAGCTACCCATTCACTAAAGTGGGAAAAGTCAGCTCTTGAAGTATTTTCATTAACATCATATCCAAACAGTGCCCACCTGAGAGAACAGGACCTGGGGCCACAGACCCATCCAAATTCAATGAGTGCTCCCCCTTGGCAAGGAGCTACTGCTAGGAAAAGGAAGCACACACACTGTGATCAAAACACCTGACAATGCTTTGTAAAAACCAAGGCCAAATTTCCCAGCAGACCATGAAAAAAAAGCAAGCAGGCAACAAGGATCTCTATCAAACAGTAATAAAAACCAATTATGAAAAGGACCTGTGGCTTAGAAATAATTTCTAAGTTATTTAGTTATTTGACTTCTGGTTCAAGCCCCACCAACCCAGTGTCCAAACCACAGATAATTCCCCTGTGGACTTCAGGCAAATGAACTTCTGTCTCAGCATCAGAGGTGGAGGTGTACTGGTCAGGCACAGAATAAACTATCATGGGCCTCTGACTGTGCACACTGTCAGTCATGTGTGAAGAACTGGTACCAAGCTATAAAAACCATTTACCACGTAGAATCAAATGTCTGCTTAATAAGAAAGAGTCACCTTCCTTGCAATGCTTTACAGAACAAGCCAGTCCAAGGGACCTGCTTACTGAGAGGGGCTAAGCAGCACCTTCCCCTCTACAGGCACCAGAGTAGTCCGTAAAAAGATCAGGCTAAAGTTTAGTTGGCAATGCAAATGTTGTCAAATGAGGGAATGGGGATGGGGAGAAACACTGAAGATCATGCATCAGAACTGGCACAGCACCAGTTTCTTACAGTGCCCAGGTTAAACAGGCCACCCCCAAGTGCCAGCTAAAGGCTGTTGTGCCTGTTCACAAGGGAACCCTGAGAGACAGCAGAGGCTGTTTGTCATCAACCCTCTCCATGCACACATTCCCTCTGCAGTGATGCTCCCCGGGTTCCCTGAGGCCAGTTCCATGTGTTGAATTTTCTCAGGTGGGCAAGGAAGGAACCAATGATGAAGTAGTTCTTTCCAGAGCATCAACCACAGGGCTCTGCATCCTGGGATGAGGGCAATCTTAGCCATTAAGCTCACCACATACATGCTCAGGAGATGCTGTCAGAGTCCAATCCTTCCAACCCCTGCCTTGTGCTGTCTGTGAGCCTCTCAGCTTTCTCCAGCCTCAACAGCACAGCTCAGTGCCTGCTAGGAGCAGAGCTCATCTGGAATAAACAGGCCCATAGACAAACAGGGCACTTTGATACCACTGCCCCCACTGACCTTTAACTAAATCAATTAGGTTGTAAAAGACCTAAGATCATCAAATCCAACCTATGACCAAACTCCCCGATGTCAGCCAGACCCTGGCACTGAGTGCCACATCCAGCCTTTCCTTAAACACCTCCAGGGATAGTGATGCCACATCTCCCTGTGCAGCCCATTCCAATGCCTGATCACCCTTTCTGTAAAGAAATTCTTCTGATGTCCAACACAGTGCAGTTTAAGACTACATCCTCTCACCCCATCGCTAGTCAGAAGAGGAATTCCCACCTGGCTACAACTTTCTGTCAGGGAGTTGTGCACAGTGGCAAAGTCATCCCTGAGCATCCTTGCCTCCAGGTAAAACAGCCCCAGCTGCCCCTCACAGGATTTGTGTTCCAGACCCCACACCAGCTTCACTGCCCTTCTCTGGGCCCTCTCCTGCACCCCAGTGTTCCTCCTGAACTGAGGGGCCCAGAACCACGCACAGGACCCGAGGTGTGACTCCACCGGAAGAAAGGGGGAAATGAACCACCTATAGGCAAACTGGCAATTGCGATTCAAGGCCCCAGCACAGCCGCCTTTCCTCCAGTAGATGCGGAAGGCCCGTGCCCACCATCGATAGCTCCTCACGGGGTAGGAACCGCTGAGGCCGCACGGAGGCCGACAGCTCCTCAGGCGCTCACACGCAGGCCTATACGAGCGCCGCACTCCCGCCCAACCACCCCCTAACCCGCACGGCGTAAATAGCACCGGCGTTTTTATAGCGGCCCTTCCCGGCAGCCCCCGCGCGCGGCCGCGCCGATTGGCCGCGGGGCGGGGGGGGGGCGCGCGCGGCCGGGCGGGCGGGGCGGTTCGGGAGCGCGCCGCGCGCGGGGCCGGGAGCGCGCACGGCCCGCCCCGCCCCGCCCGTTTCCGCCGCCGCCGCCGCTCGCGCTCGGGCCTGTGGAGCAGGAGGCGGCGGGAGCCGGACCAGCGCAGGCCGCAGGTACCGGGGGACTCTCTGCCGACCGAGGGTCGCCGGGGGGCGGATCGCTGGCTTCTCTTCTCCCCTTCCCCCTTCCCGCCGCCGTCGCCGGGTGGGGCCCGCCCGCCCCCGCCGGGAGTCCGCGGCCTGCGGGCGGGGGCGGCCGGGCCTCTCGCCGCCACCGCCGCGCACAAATGGGGAGGGCCGGCGGGGGCAGCCCCTCCGCGAGTTCCCGGGGCCGGTAACGGGGCCTTTTCCGGGCCGCGGGAGCGGGGGAGGGGAGGAAGGGGCGCGGCCCCGGGGCTTCCCCCGCGGGAGCCGCCCGCGCCCCGCCCGGGACCCGGTACCGCCGGCCGGCCGTGGGCGGTGCGGAGGGAGGCGGAGGCGGCGCTGCTCCCGCGGCCCCGCGGGGTGACACGGGCGGCACCGGGGGTGCCCCGGTGAGTGGCAGCTTGTTGTGTGACGTCACCAACGCCGGGGCCGCGCCCCGCCCGCACCGGGGGTCGCGCCCGGGGGTCGTCTCGGGGCCCCCGCCGCACACGGGGCCGCGCCGGGGCGCCTGCCGAGGGGTTGCTAGGGATTTGTGCGCCGTTGAACTTTTATCTCGGGAAGGAATCGGCCTTTGGAGCGAAACTGGAAAGTTTGGGCGGTGTTTTTTTTTTTTTTGGTGGGGCGGCTGCAGCAGGCCGGGGAAACGCCGGGGGTGGTTTGACACGGCCGGAGTCTTGTGTCCCGACAGCCTTACCTGGGCTGAGAACGACCCCGTGTTAAACTACACCCTGCATAAACCTTTTCTGCCCGGAAACACGTTCCTTTGAGGGCAAGAGCAACCTCAGGACTACTGTTTGGATTTTAAAATAAGACTCAAAAACTTCTCCCAGAGGTCTGGAGAATTAGTTATTACAGATACTCAAGATGAAGTATGGTTCCCACTCAAATGATACCACAACTAATTTGATATCCCTTTAAGAGATGTCTAGAATGGCGGTTTGTTTCTTTTTAGTTGCTGCCTCATATCCAGCTTTTGTTTCTCTCCTGGTACAGTTCACCTGTTTGTTACAGGGAACCCTTCCTGAGCAGTGGTTCCCACCCACCCACCCTGTGTGATACAGTATTTGGAGAAAATTAAACTTTAAGACCTCCCTAGGTAATGTTAAATTTGTTGTTGCTTTTTTTCCCCCACAGAGCTTAGCCTAAGTGTCAATTCTGCCATCTCTGTGACTTTGTAATGGTGAATTTCTTCCAGAAGCAGACTTCTGTTAATTTTCTTTTTACCTCAGAAATCTCAAGAGTTAGTCCTAAATGTTACTTATTTGTGCCCTAAAAGTTATTAGTGACTCAAAGTATTAGGTTCTTTGATGGCTTTATTTGGGAATTTTTTTTTTTCCCAGTATGGAAATATTAAGTCTTTCCCACCCTGAAAAGATTGTTTGTGAAAATATTTGCTTGCTGTTGAAGGCTCTTCTGATACATGTGTGCTTTTCCTCCTGCCCTGTTCTGGTCCTATCCAGGTCTCCCGTCACACAGCACTGGCATTTCTCTTTCAGATACACAGAGTCTAATTCTGGCACTGATTTGGACCAAAGCTGCATGTTTAAAAAAAGAAAAACATTAGCCTTATTTCACTTTAATTAGTTCACTGGACTGTTTAACAGCATATTCAGCATAAATGACATTAAATTGTTTGAATGGGTGATTTGTACCATTTAACACTAGAATACATGGGGTTTTCAAAAATTATTTTTCAAGACATGAATGCACCTTCACACAAGGGGCAAAATAAATTCAGTCACAGCAGAGCTCAACTGAGCAGCTCTCATGTTATCCCTCCTCGTTCACTCGGCTCACGCTCTGGCCGAGTGCCACAGCGGCCGAGCGCCAGAGGCGGGGAGTTCTCTGAGCCAGGAATTGACAGTAAAAACATCCTAAATGATCTTAACCGCCACCAGGATGTGAGACTGGTGATGGCTCTTCAGATAAGCAGATTCTAAATGAAAATGTTTTGGAGGGGTCTTGGAAGTATCATCATCTTTCCTCATTTTTCTGATAGTAATTGTTGTTTTTTCTGGTTTTTGCACTTAATCTTTTTCTCTCAATGTGTTTAAGGTGCCCAGAACTCTGTGGGCTCTTCTTCACACTGTGTCTCTGGTCTCCTCTGTGCTAGGCATTTCTGAGCTTGGCTGCCTTTTCATTAGCCAAGTGTACCTTCTCAGTTACTCTAAAATTTTATTCCTTGCTGCTGTGGTATCATCAGGTTCTTTCCAAGTCTCTACTTGGACACCATCTTTTACCTTTAATACTAAATCTCACCTTTCTCATGTTCTGCTCTGTTGCCTTACAACGTGTCTTTAAATGCAGTTTGAACTAATGTAGAGGAGAAGTGTAATTGGGTAAATTTGAGGAAGTTAGCATGTTGATAGAGTACAGCAAGTGTGCCCTTGAAATCTTAAATTAATCCATGATGAGCGTGTCCTAGTAAAACACATAATAAGGGTGAAACTGTAATACAGAACAGTGCAATGCAAAATAAATGCACCAAATGGCAGCTGACCTTCATTCCATTTCCAGGGTACAGCTATGCACCTGCACACATCTGAATGCATGATGAAAATCCTCTGCCCCTTGCCTTTTGGTATAATTCCTTTCCTGCTATAAATAGCAGGTAGTTAAATAGAAAGAGGTAGTTGCTTATTACGTTTTGGTAAATCTCAAAAATAAGCAAAAATATCCCAAAATACTGTCTGTGGTACACTGGTTAAGTTGCTGCTACTTTTACACTACTCTTTGGTGTATGGGTGCCTTCTGGTCTTGGTGGGATCTCTGCTACCACTTATTCTGAACTGTGAATAAAGTACCAAAAGCTAATTGGAGTTGGTAGAGTGACACTACCCTATTCATCCTCTCTTCTGTCATTTTCCTATCACTGCATTTTCATTTGGGAAGGACATTTGAGACTATAAAAGTTGAACTAAAATATCTATTGACCACCTTTTAATTAAGATATTTGCCATCCGCACAACTAACAAGCAGTCCTTCCTAAGTGAATCATCTAATTAAACTAATCAGAAGGAGGTTTGCTGTCTTTCTCTGACCACCTTTCATGACCAAGGTCCCTTGGAAAACGAACAGATGGAGAGTCACAAGTATACCCAGTAAAACTGGGCACTACACCAAATGTGAGGTTTTGCTTTCCTCAGGCTCTGACAGTTGTGGGTTTTCTGCTTGCTTTTTTTATTGTTGTTTTTTAATCAGAAACAGAGCTCAATTCAGTCTCTTTGCTCAGTTAATTAGCAGTGCTTTGCAACCATAAATAGTTCTGTCTCACCTGGCCTGAACTGTCACATTTGGAGCAGGTCGCTAGTGTGGATGTGTACAAAGGGATTCCTCCTCCTCATCTTCACAGTTTTAAGGAAGGTTGTCTTTGCATGTGTCAGTGGTTTGGAAGAACTAGCAGCTGTCCAAGTACCAGTTATCTCTGTTTGCATTCTTTGCTAGCATTTAATTTTTCTTAGATTTTACACCTGGAGGCTCTTCATTCTTCACCTCCCGTCTGCTCTGTTGAAATTGTGTGAAGTGAGAAGGCTGTCTCACAGTGGGATCTTCACTAGGTGCTGACCAAATGAATTGGCTCATTTTTTGAACCTTCAGTCCAAGGGCTGTTTAGAAAGGCTGGGTTCCATGTAAACCACAGGAGAACTAGGCTTCTGCGCTTGAAATTGAAAATGTTGTTGAGAGGACTTTAATTTATACTGTGGAATGTTGACAGATAAGAATGAGCATGCAGTTTGGGATAAAGAAAGTATTAGAAATAAGAATACAGCCTTCAGAAAGTTTAAGTCATTAAGTTGACCAGAAAAGTAAATAAGAACATGAACTCTGGCAAGTCAAATGAAAAATACAAGGACCTGCCAGAGAGACTCTGAGAAACATCATACTAATAGCAAAAAAAAATAAATTCCAAGTTCATCAGAAGCAAGAAAGGTGCAGGATTCTGGAGGGCCAATAGATGAAGAAATGAAAGAAATATTTGATGATGAAGCCATGAGTAAAAAGATGACTTACATGCATTCCTTTTTCCGTTGGAGGAGTCCAGGAGTCCGAAGAGGTTCCCTATGCCAGACATTCTCTTTATGGAGAACAGGACTCGTTGGAAGATCTGTCACTGCTTGAATTGTCAGCAAAGTAATTTATAGAGCAAAGTGATAAATACAGTTACAAGATGCCAAGACCAGATGGTGCTTGCCCAAGGGTTCCAAAGGAAACTTGGGCCTGAAATGACTGAATTAGTAATTACGCAGTGTAACTTCTCAGTACCTTGGAGCCACAGAAAAAGGAGTTATGTGGTAGCAGTTCTTAAAGATAGTTCAGCAGGATATCACAGTTCAGAGCCTTTTTGAAAAGTAAAAGACAAAAAAAACCTAACCAGATGGACCAATAACTTAAAATAGCAGAAAGCCAGTGTGGCTTTCGCAAAGGAAATGGTGCAGCTCGTATCTACTGGAGGTTTTGAATGAGTCGAGAAGCACAGAGAAGGGACGTTTGGGACAAGGGAGGAAGAGGGATCTGTGTTACATCTCTACCTTTCAGTGTATTCATAAATGATCTGGTGAGAAAGATGTTGAGGAAGAAGGGAAGACCAGAGCTGATTAGGAAGAATTGCAACTTGTCGTCCTGACACTGAATTACAGGCAGCAAAATGCCAAATGAAATTTGTTCCAGATAAAGACAAAGCAGGGGGGTAATCTTAATTTGTTTATGCGCTGATGGGGTGAAAGTTAATTATTGCCACTTAGAAGGAAGAGCTTGCCATAATTCTGTGAACATGAGAGTTTAGTATTCAACAGTGATCATAAGGGTTTGTATGAGGGGCTTTGGGAAAGGAATTAAAAAAGGAAAACAGAGGGATAGCATCGTGATTACAGTGGGTTGGCACAAAGAAAGATGTGCTTTGAGATGCATTACAACTGGAAAAGCAAAGATTAGGCTGAAAAGAGTGATCAGAGGTAAGAAATGGATTCCATACAAGGGATGCTTAAAAAGATTTTTAACTCCTCAGCTTGGCAAAGACATGACCAAGCACAGTCTGGTCTAGATCAAAACTGGTGGTGCCTCTCCCTCAGTGTGCACTGAGACCACAGAATGCAGTGCCACAGAATGCTTTGAATGACAACAATTTACGTGGCTTCAGAACCAAACAGGTGGAATCGCAGGAGAAAACACTGTCAAATGGGCTGTTGGACATAAAGAATGAAAAAAAATAATTACACCCAAGCTGTCAACTGGGAAGATACACTTGTGGTGGTATCGGTGCATTTGCTTCCTCTTTTATTCTGTCTGAGATACCTGCATGTGTCAGGTAGTGTTGGGCTTGCTGGGTGTATGATCTGAACCAGTGCAGTTTCAACAGGTGTCTTGTGGTGGGAGAAGAGGAGGAAGGAACACGGGTGAGTGTCAGTTGTGAGTGCAAGAAGACGGTTGTCTGGAAAAGGTAGTGTTAGTTTTTCTTGTCCACAAGACAGTGCCTGAAGACAGAGCCACCATGCCCAAGCAGAAGCCTGCCTTGCTCATTGTGAGGTACCCCACATCCCATCTGACATGCAGGAGGTGGCACCAAGAAAAAACTGGCCCAAATGCAAAGCGTTTTGCAGATTACACACGCATGGAAATCCACAGATCTGCTATAATTACCTCAATATTAAGCCCTAATCTCATTTTGTGCAAAGTAATCTTGGGACTGGGTATTGCATAAGAGACGTGCTCTCTCGTAAGTTGTGCCTACAGATAGCAAAGGTGCAGTCGGTGGGGGCAAATGAGCAAGAATGTTCCGTGGTCGGGCAAGGACAGCAATGGCAGCCACAGATCTTGAGGACAGAATCTTACTTTCTGCCCCCAAAATCCAAACTTTGCCTTCAGCCTTGCAGAGGGACTTGTCATGGTAGAGGAAGACAAGGGAGAAATTCTAGAATTAATCTTCTTCCCTGGGTTCTAAAATGGTGTTAATTTACTAATTATGTAGTAGTAGAAAAGTGAACAGTATAGGGGTGAACTTTGCAGGTAGTTGATCAGAAGCACCCTGCTAAGTTTGGTGTTAACAAAAGAGGATGCACATTGACAAGGTTAAGACAGAGTTTTAATATTTGTTACTAATAATATATTGGTAATTAATAATTATATATTATAATAATTAACATGTCATTTATATTTATTTTTACAATTTTTTTATGCCTATATATTTGCTTGCCCATATTGCTGGTTTAGTTTTTAAAAAAATTGACTTGAACATGCTTACAAAAAGATCTTTCAGGAACCTTCTTTTGCAGTATTTTTCTCCTACCAAGTGTTGAATGTGAATTAAATAACCTGGCTTGGAAAGGAAATGAAGGCATCTGTTTTGTTCATGCTTAAAAAACCGTGCAAGAAAGCCCTACAGCTGAAATAAGGGAAAAGTAGTAACTGAACATAGAAGATAGAAGATAGAAAACAGAAGCTCAAAAATTGTGGAAAGTAACTGGGGGGAGAAAGGAGCTCAAATAACTATGAAATTACGGATCTAAAAAGTTGAAATGTGGTGAGGCCTTGCCTGCTGGGATGCCTGCCTGCCTTTGCTTTCAAGCTGGCTCGTCCCATGTGCTCTTGTCCTTGTTTCAGACCCCAGCTCTGCTCACCACTCCTTGGGATCTGAGAGAAGCATCCAGTTGTTTTCTTCTCTGGTTGCGTCTCTTCCAGACTGTCCTTGTTCCAGTTCTGCTGTAGTTGTTCCTCATATGGTCACTGTTGTGTGTTAATCATCCCTGTGCCCTGCTCTGAGTCATTTCCAGTTCATTTATAGCCTTTTGACATGCGAGGATCACAGCTGCACACATCAGAAGATGCAGTCAAGTGATGGATTCCGACTTCATCTTAATGGTTTCTGGTTTGCTCCTTTTCTCCTAGTTCTTAATACTGGAATCTTTAAAATTGTGGCACTTTGGAGTACTGCGCTTACATTTTAAAGGAATTAACTATATAACCTTTGAATACTGTCCTTGATGGGCAGTGATCAGCTCCCAGTCCATTATTTCATATAGGAAGTTGAATCTGGTTTTTATATTGCATATCACTTCACATTTATCTCTTTCAAATTTTATTACCAAGGCACAGAGCCTGTTAAAGTTCTGAAATCCATCACAGTTAGCCTTGCATTTATTACCTCTACATCTTGACATCATCAGTAAATTCTGTTGTATTGTTATTTTTCTTCGCTTTTTCAGGTCATTTATGAACGTTGAGCTGGGCAGGTTCCACGGGTGTTTTTCTGAGAGCGCTGAGCATTTCCTTCTGCCTGGTTTCGTATCTTTTGGCAGTTATTTATCTATACACGGAGAACTTCCGTATAATCAGGTATTCTGATTATCTCATTAAGTTAAAAAAAAAAAAAAGTTGAATGATATTGCACACCTAATCTGACCAGACTTGGTAATTGACACCTCTGTTTTGATATGTATCTTTAGCTTTGAAGATCTCTGGCCTGAAAATGGAGGGGATTTATGTGATTTTTTTTTCCCAGAAAGCTCTTTACATACTGCAGCAGTTTGAGTTTGAAAGAATGCTAATATGCAGTAATAATAAAGAGAAGTAGGACAGTCTTAATGGTTATAATCCCATCAGACTTAGACGTCAATCCCAGGTACAATAATGGAATAAGTAACAAAACGTTCAGGAAAGAATTAAGGCAATGTCACTCAGCCTGGACTGGGGGAAATAGAAACAAGAGGTGTTAATTGTTTTTATTTGGTTCTTAAGTGCAAGTGTTCATCTTAGCCTTCAGTTAGTACTTGACAGTAATTGCATGTCATTTTCAGTGAGAAACTAAGCCAGATCAAAATCAATATCGTTCATATTAAATATAATAGAAAGAGGGCGGCTGTGAAAGGCAAGTGGAGGCTGAAGTGAGTCTGTGTATACTGAGAACATGGAGTTGGACTCTTGGGCAGTATTTTTTAGTGGTCACCTGGAAGAAATGCAAAATGCCAGTAATGGGAAATTGCAGAGGCTGAAGTGAGGAAGTGACAAGGAAAGCCTCATCGTAATGCAGAAAACGTAATTGACTGCTGGAGTGAGGAGCATGGTATGGGATTCTCTGTTACTGCTATTTCAAATTCAAGATGATCTGCACTTGAATTAATGAAGGGGGTGAAATGTACTGGGGAATGACCAAGCACTGGCTTGTTTGCACTTGAAACGCATCTCAGGGTGTGGTTCTCTGGTACTGTGTGAATGGATTTAAGGTTTCTGCTCCTGGAGCTGTGTTGCAGCAGCCTTGGGGCATTTGGAACTGTGATGGACAGTGTGGGATGGGAAGGTACAGTGCTCTGCTGCTGGGCTCTCAAGGGCCCTCCTGCCTGAGGCACTTCACCTGACACCTCTACCAATTGTTACTCCTTATGCCAGGAATAGACAGTCACTACTGTCAAAGGTGTAAAGGTAATTTAAAAACAAAACCAAACAACCAGCTCTGCGTTAGGGTGCTTCACTCTGGAAAGGCTGTTATGTGAGCAGCAGGAAGAGGGTGAGCGGAGGCAAATTGTTCACTCCCTTTCCATTTCGGAATTAGGAGGCAGTAAAAGAAACTAATAGGGACAATCTTGAATTTGAAGGAAGTGGCTTTACACAATGTGTAATTAAGTTGTGGGAACTCCCTCCACAGGATGTTGTGTGTGCTGGAAGTTTACATGGGTTCAAAGGGAGTCTGGACAAGCTCATGGAGGAGAAATCTGTTTGAGGTTACTAAATTCATGGGAACCACACCTGACCCCAGAAGCTCCTGAGCTGAAGGCTGGCAAGCATGCAGGGAGAAGCTTCTTGTTCCTTTTTCCTCTTCTTTAGTGCAAGAATCCAGTCCTGAGGTTCTCTGAAATGCCAGGCACTGTGGTGGAGAGACCTGACTCCGAAGTCAGTGTCCCTATTTCCATGTGTGTAAACCTGCAGTAACAGATGGTCTGTGAGTCTCTAGGTGTAAGTTAAGGTGCAGGAACAAGTGCTCAGTGCCCATGTTGGAGCTGCTTGTGGGACATAGTGCTGGGTGTAGAGGGTTGTACAGGTGTTTTAATTTGGGTGTTTTAATGAAAGGTAGTTCATGTGTTCCTGGGAGCACTTGGCAGTGCTGAGGCATCCTTCCTGTAAAGCACGGGCAGGTGCTGTGTGCAGGGAAGGAGAGCAAAGCAAAATGTTTTGCTCTTTCTTGCAGTTCTTAAAAAATCAAGCAAATATATTAAAATCCAAACCAATTTTCTTCTCTGACAGGAAGATGAATTGTGTGTTGTCACACAGGATTTTTCCTGAAGAGGAAGGCAAGGGCAAAGGCAGTAATTTGATAGGATGAATCCTACTTTGAGACTTCACATGATATCTCGGATTAGACGTACTGTGTCCGCATGACACTCAACACGGATCTAGTGCTGACAGCTGATTCGAGTTTCCTCCAAAGCATTGCACTCTCCTGCCCCATCACAACCATTGCAGATGCAGCATGAACAACACTCTTGTGTCCTTAACGAAGATGCACCGTATGCCCATGCCTATTAAACACCTGTTGTGTACTTTTGGATAACTCTTACTGACTGTATAAAATTAATCAGTCATTAAGGGTTCACTGGGGCTGGCAACCAGTGTTGTTAAGACCTAATGCAGTTAAGCTCACCCTGTTCCCAGTTCTGGTGATGTAGTACAAAGAGGCTTGAGCTGGTTATTTGTGGAGTTACCTGAGACCTGAGGAGGTTTATTAGCTGGGGGTGAACACAGCTACGCTGCTCCTGATTTAAAGCTGGCTCTGGAAATGTACCGCTCTATTTGCAAGGCGCTTTTTTCAAACTAGTAAAACATGCCAGACTTGAGCCTGGTTGACACAAGCTGACTGAACTGTTACCAGAAATCTGAACGCTCAGCTTGCCCTGTCCGAAGACCTTCCCAAAGGATCTGTGTTCAGTGTTTAATCCCGTTGGATACTATGCTGACCTTCTGTGTCAGTTTTTCAATTGTACTTCAGTCTTACAACAGAAAAATTCCATTTCTCTGTGGATTAAATTTAATGTGCAACACCAGTAGCCTGCCCTATGCTTTGCCACCTTTGGAACTTTTTTCAAGTGTTAGATTTCATTTGTAATCCTCCCAAAAAGCCCCAGCAGATAGCTTTTTCTCACCAACTGCTCCCACATAGTGCTGTAGTTAGAAATAGGTCTATTTTGCAGTACTGTCAAACTGCTTTATATGCTGGCTGCAGTAAGGAATATAAATATAGCTATTTCTCAAAGGCCTTGTTAGCAACACTTTAAATACTGTTGCTTTTTGTAGGTGTCCACAGGCAAATTTGCACAGAGTTAAGAAAATCTTAGTCATTACAATGAAATGTATTGACTGTCCCCTTGATAGAGGTGACCATATTCACATTTTGAGTGTTCTGATTCTGGTGTCTTGGAATTGAACTGAGTTTGCATCCCAGTAATGCATGATTTCAGGTTGTTCATGGTGACAAAAGAGCAGACCACTTTGAGCTCGGTGTGTCTGGTTTTACTGTCAATGTGGCTGTACAGATCAGTTCAGACAATAAATAAGTGGTTGCTTGCTGCATGTTTTAGGGTGTGTATGTCTTCCAGGATCTTTTAGGAATCTTTTAGCAGAAATGTGAGTTGTATCTGACGCCTTTTATGTGATTGAGTCGTGTTTTTCCATAATTCTTTTTCTTAACTTCTATTTCAGTCCCAAGGCTGTTGGCCTCCCAGTTTGCAGCTTCTCTTAGAGGTGAATTGGGGTCACAATTTCTTTTACTTCCCAACTATTGCTATGTAAGAGCTGGGCCATCCTGTGTTGGTTATGTGGAGAAAAATGGCATAATAGCACACAGGCTTACATATGCTGAAGGAAGCTGATTTAAGGTAGCAGGATTAGCATTTCAGGAGCAAGCTGCAGTATTTCTGATATTTGTTTATATTTGTTTTCACTAATGAGAAGTGAGCAGCAAAAAAGGATTACAGAATGTATAGTTGCTGACATTTTCCATTGGAGGAGAAGGCTGGGATGCTTTCCTGCAGTTGGGAGATGTGGGAATCCTGGATTCTGTTCTTGAGGAGTAGTTAACATCCTTTTGCCATTCTCCTCCTGGCTATTTGCCTGACCCCTTTCCTTGTCATAGTCTTTGGGCCACTTCACCCACTCAGATGCTCTGTGTTCAGTCTCTTTCTTCACTGGCTGTACACAGCTGCCCTAAAATCAGATCTGTTTGCTTCCGGGCTGTTCAACTTTGGACTCCAAACTGCTTTGCTAGTTCTCAGTGTTGATGCCTGATCTTGCTGAATGGCCAGAAGAAAACTGTGAGAAAAGCCTGCTCATCCCCTCTCGATCCCCGGAGTCTCTGGGAGAGCTCTTTCTTCCTCCACCTCAGACTTGAACAAAAGTGAGTATATTTTAAGAGTAAATGCAGATACTGAGGCAGAGGCAGTTGAGGGACTGGGACAGACAGTTCTCCCCTGTGGTAGGTAGAGGGCAGGGCCTCACTGGTCAGGATGGGAGACACTTGAGCAGGGTTTCTTCTGGTCACTCAGCCTGGCTCTTGTTCCTACTGCTGCCCAGGGCAGGGCTGACTGAATGGAAGGAAATAAAGCAAGTGAGAAGAGTGCCAGGCTATAATTCACTCAGCAGCAAATTGCTTCAGTGTTGTGTAGAGGAGTCAGCAGCAAGGCAGTCTTTCTAAGATTTCAAAACCTTTATCTTCCAATGTTTTGGTTTCAAGGACTTCAGCAAGATTAGGTGGGAAAGAATTTAAAGGATGTTCTCGCCCCATTCCCTGTAGCATCCTTGCTGCATGCTGAGCTGCCTCTACTGAGTTCTTGCTGACAAGCAATAATCCAATTTTTTTTTTTTTTTTTTTTTTTTACAAAATTCTGCATTATGCAAAGGATCTGCCTGTACAGCATAGCAGGCAACATAAAGTTACTAGTAGGTAATTGGTAATTGAAATGAAATATATTTCTGATACCTATGTGATGGTAAAGGGCTGTTTCTTCCATCAGTTACTTTCTCCAGGATGAGATCCAGAGTGAGACAGGCAAACCCGGCATGTTTGTTGCCAACCTATCCAGCTTCAGAATGTCAACAGTGTGTCCACAATCCTCACTCATGCTGTGTGGCCTTGGGACCTGCAGGAGAGGAGGCACTGGGAAAGTTGTTCCTTGGAAAAATAAATAGCATGCTGAAGAAGCAAATTCCCTTGCAGTAAAGAGTAATATGTGGGGAGAGTATGTTTAAAACATGGGAAAAAATATTTTCCCCATTTCTAATTCTTCTAGAGTATTTGGTGGATTCCCCTAACAAGCAGGGCTTTGTGCTGCTGGAGTCTTGGAGCGTCACTGCACTTAGAAACAGCAGCCTCCTGTAACAAGGATATTAGTGTGGCAACTCTGCAAACAGGAGCTCCTTGTGTTGTAACCTCCTGTGATGTTTAGTGGGATTGAGTAAATGATGTCTAAAGCTCCTGTAATACCTGTGAAAGACACTGGCTGAGGCTGGGGAAATGTCATAATTGAATCTCTTCCATTCAGATGAGTCACTTCAGTCATGTTGTGAGAGTTTCCACTTTGAATCTAGCAGACTAGCTGGTTTTGAGAATCCTATAAATGCAAATGTGGGAGGAGTGGTTCATTTAAGAGTAGGAAAAAACTGCAGATCTCTTGCCTTGCTGCAGAAGACAGCACAGATTCTCCTAGAAGATCACTGCAGCCATTCTGCTACACTAATTGGCATAAAATATTTCTCGCTCAATGTTCTGTGTGTATCATCAGTGATGCAGTTCCAGCAGCTTTCTGGGTTTATTGGACTCTCCCTGCTCTACGTGTTGTATAGAAGGATGAATGTGTAGGACTTGTGTTCAGTTACAGTGAGGTAGTAGTAGCTTGGCTTTAGTCTGTTTATTGTACCCTCTCAGGTAGTTCATAGAGGTTTTTTTAGCTCTATATGGAAGCATGTACTCACTGGTGAAAAGATGTGCTGTAGCAAATAGTAAATTGTGTGTAATGTGCATCTTAAATGAAACTCTTTAGGCCAGCAAAGTGCTTTGGTTCCCATATGCTGCTGGTACAAATTTGATGTATTTCCATGTTTCAGAATACTTGATGAAGAAAACCAGAGCATGTCAGAAAGCAGCAGAAAGACCCAACTGCTGTGAATGCTGTTAGTGTTGTCCTTGAGACACGCACCACTAAGATGCAGCTCCATCCTAACAATCCATTTTTTCTCTATTGTGCTACCAAGATGTTTTTCTGAGTCTTTTCCAGACCTAACAAAGCCTTACAGCTGCCCACTGGAGAGGAATGTATTTTAGCTAAAAATAGCTAGCTGAAAGATGCTGATCTGTACATTGAATCCTCTAAATTAGGAAATTCAAGGAATTCCTAAATTAGGAAGTGTTCAAGGTTGGATGAGGCTTTGAGCAACCTGATCTGGTGAAGGGTGTCCCTACCCATGGCAGGGGGGTGGAATTATAAGATGTTGAAGGTGCCTTCCAACCCAAACCATTCTATAGTTCATTGATAATGATCAGTAGAAAGAAGTGGTTGTGATGTTTGGTGACTTCCTTCCGAGGTGGATGGAGGTGTCTATCTAATGATCAGAGCTGACATCCTGAGGTGTTTATACCTACCCAGTGTTTATATTCTGGGCTGCTTCTGAAAATGGAGATTATAAGTGGTGGTCTTTGCCTCCTGAATTGAATTTTGTACAACACGCTTGTTCTACAAGGAATTGTTTTGTGATCATGCTGTGGAAGGTGAAACTAAAGTAAAAAATACAAGGATGCCATGGGTCACCAAAAAATAATGTGGTTGAGGTCTTTTGTGATGGTCCAGAAGGATCCTCTAGAAGCTGATGATGAGGGAATTTTAATTCCCTAGGTTTTGAATGCACTAGATGGAATGGACTGTTGGGCAGGTTTGATGTGTCCTGGTGAAAATCCTGCACAGAACTCTGAGCAGGAGAGTCTCATGGGATGGGTCCTGAGCAGCGGGAAGGAGGTGGTTGGGCACTCACTGCTGAAGGGCATCTTGGGTCCAAATGATGTCAACATATCTCAGGAAGCATTCAGGCAGAGTTTCATGATAGGCTTTTCTCAGGAAAAAGATAATGAGGAGATAAAATAAAGCTCCTGAAATAATTTTTATATATTTAAATGTTATATATTTTTATCCATACATTTTTCAAGGGTTTTTTTTGGGAAGGATTTGTAGAAATATCTACATTAAATAGTGGGTTTGGTTTTTTTTTTTTTTTTTGACACAGTTGTAGTTTCCTTGTAGATCTTAGGCACAGGTGTATAGAAGGCCAAAGTATAAAATTCAACTGGCAAGGAACACTTAAAAAAATAATCTGAATGACAGAAGTATTTAGAGGAAGATAGAGTTGATCTGATAATCCATTGAAAAATACAATTATCTGTAGGTGATGTCAAAAGGTCACCCACCCTGGGTGGTAACTCAAGGTATCACAGGCCAGTCCCGGCCACCAGCACAGAAGGGAGAAGGAGGGAGGTTAGCAGGAAAGGACGGGTTGTGCCATTCCATCAGCCACCCACTGTCTCTCCAGGGCAGTTTCATCAATGGCCTAGATAATTATCTGGGAATCACTACTATTAAACTTGCATCTGACAGACTGCGATTAAACTGGAGGACAGAGCTAGAACCTGAAGGTAGAACAAACCATCAGTCACAGTAAGGATAAATAAAAGTCTGACAGTGGATATTCAGCTGTGTGAAGAGAGAACCATTCACTGTGTAGACAGACATCTGAATGAAAAAAAGTCTGTGAGCTATCAGGAATTAAAAACTGACTGTATCAACAGTGTTGTCTTCTGGGGAGGGGAAGAAGAAATTCCAGATTGGTGTTTAAGCAGCAGTGTATCCCAGAAAATCAATGAAATGAATCCTTCAGCTCTGGGCACTCTTCATAGAGCCCTAGGAGAAGTCCTGGATTCAGCTTTTGGGCTCCACACTTTGGTGAATTAGTGCCAGTTGGACTCTGCCCAGAAGGGAGCAATGGGAAAGTCTAGGAAATATGATTTACAGAAAAGGCTTGAATAAACTGGTATTGTTTTGCCTGAAGAGAAGACTAAATGAAGCCATGTGTTCTCAGCTGCACTTGGGAAAGGGAATAATCCATTTCCTTATGGCCACGAAAAACAGCGTACACAGTAATGGGCTTATATTACATCAAAGCAGGGTACACGTTGAAGGAAATTTTCTCATTGTAAATATTGGGGAGCACACGAATAGATGACTTCAGAGGTTTTGTAGAACTTTAAGGAGAGATCAGCCAAAACAGACATTAAATAGTTAAAAGAATTTGATCTTGAGTTGGTACTGAGAACAGATAATTTCCAGTTGTGTAAAATTCAAATACTACCATTGCTAGAAAGTATTCAAAACCATCTAAAACAGTGGGAAGAAAACTTGTAGGTTGGATCATTTAAAATCTTCCACAAATGTAAAAATAACCCCAAGTCCCTAAGGTAAATAACTTCAACTTGTGTACATATATATTTGCAAGGTGAAAGAAACTCACTTTAGGCATGGATTTGGATCACTTGAGCAGTGGTGTCTGAACAAGTGGGCTGAAAGGATACCTGGTGCATTCTCTGTACCTGGAGCTGAAGTACAGAATCTCTGTAATATCCACTGCTTTTTCACCACCTAACAGTACAAAAGTTTGCTTTTAGATAGTAGTTTTACCTTTTTAATTAATTTCATGAGGCAGGAGTAGAGATGAAAAGGAG
The DNA here is from genome assembly GCF_015227805.2 of Hirundo rustica. Taxonomy (NCBI): domain Eukaryota; kingdom Metazoa; phylum Chordata; class Aves; order Passeriformes; family Hirundinidae; genus Hirundo; species Hirundo rustica. The sequence continues at coordinate 3,624,784 of NC_053461.1, read as the reverse complement.
AAAATGTTTTTGCTGTGTCTTTTAAATCTCTCCTGTGCTTCTTTGAGGCCTTCTCCCCTTACCAGCAGCCCTGGTCATAGAAGTTTCTCAAACTTCTCACAGAAGTTTGTTCTGAGTTTGTCATGGCAAAAGTTAACTCACAGGGTGCTCCCTCTGTGGTATTTTGGCCATGCAGTCATAGGTGTTGTGGTGGCGTTGCTGTTTGCTCCATTTCCAGGAAGCTTCATGGGATGACTAAGCTGCTTCCCCTGGAGTGCCTTTATGTTATGGAGAAGAAAGTTGTTATGGTTGTCCTCATTGCGCTCCCGTGTACCCAGGTCACTCCCTGAATCTCTGGCTTGTCCTTGCATTGGTGACAAATAAATGCCTGGAGAAAAGAGAGAGCAGGCATGTATATAGTGCTGGTTTTATTTGCTTTGCCAGATCCAAAACAACCACGTCCTTTGGCCCCACCCTGACTCCAGGCTTTCCTTAAACCTTTTCAAGCTATTGTACCGTCTTCATGAGGCCAGAGTTGCTTATGAGCAGGTCAGGGATTTGTATGGTCCTGATACAGACCAATTCACTGCACAGCAGAGATCTGCGTGGAGCATCATGGGGGTCTCCACTTCTAAGTACCCCCTTCATTTATTGCAAGCTGCCAGCAGGCTCTATTAACCTGGGAGCAGCAATGCCCAGGAAAACGGCTTGAGGAATGAGATGTGTCCTGCCAAAAGCCTTTGCAGAGTGGTGGTTGTAATCTGAGGAACTGCTTGCCTTGAGATCCCTCTGTTGATGCTCTGATGTGGCAGCAGGTGCTCCTCAGTCCGGCTGACTGGCACTTTGTAGTTAAGACAACTCAGTGTGATAAGAAAATGTTACATCCCTTAAATTGAAGCATCTTGTGTGTGATTACCTAGAAAATACTCTTCTGAGAGGGAGGGTGCCCTGGGACAGTGCTGCTCACTCACTTGGTTGCTGCTATGTCAGTTTTTAGAACAGATCAATAAGTGCTAAGTCAGGCCCGTCTCCTCTCTTTTCTATTATTCTTGAACCTAGTGGGCTCACCGGTATGTTGATAAGTGCTGGGGAGTGTTTTTCCTAATGGACATCTATAATCAATTTAAAAGGTCTTACTAATTGAAGACTCAGGGTTTATTAATTATTGGCATCTTGGTTGAAAGCTGTAGCAGTTGAATTAACAAGTCATCATTTTGTTTTTCAGCTATGGCAGCCATTCGAAAAAAGCTGGTTATAGTGGGAGATGGTGCCTGTGGAAAGACCTGTCTGCTGATTGTATTTAGCAAAGACCAGTTCCCTGAAGTGTATGTTCCCACCGTCTTTGAAAATTACGTAGCAGATATTGAAGTGGATGGAAAGCAGGTATGTGAACCCTTCTCTAAGAGCCAGAATGAACTGATGTTTTTCCAGAATAGCACGGACATCTCTACGCTTCCTTAATACGTGGTTAGCACGCGTGCTTAGTGCTTGTATTGTAAATACATTTTTAAATATTAAGTATGTTCCTGTGGAAAAAAATACTGGCCTTGCTAGAATGTGCTCATATCCAGTGTCTGTTTAACAAGGTGCTTCTAACCATACACAAGCTGAGGTTCTAAAAGCTGTGCAGTCAGTCTCAGTAGAATGTTGCAGCAGCTGGGAGGGGATGGAGCAGTGCAAAGATGCTGAGGAGATTGGAGCTACTGGCCTTTGGAACAGTCGCTGTTTTGATAGGTATTGATAGGAATTGTAATTAACAAAGACTAATTCCTGGAGAGTTTATTTTTCATAACCACTCCTGGCAACAGGCAGCATCCTTCTGAGAACAGGTGACAGGCTAATCAAGGGGTTGATTTTTGTAGTGTACATCAGCATCATCTGTCCTGCTTGTCTGAAGGAACACAATTCCTAGAACCCAAGTGTAGCCACAGCTCACTGAACTTCAGTTTGTACTTCAGTAAAGTAATTATTAAAATATTTCATTTTAAATACTCTGAAAGTCAGTTTTTAATCAGTGGGACCCCTTGAGTCCTTTTGTTTACCACACAAGCAGACATTCCAGACACCTGCTCTGAGGGGCAGCTGTAGATACTGATCCCTGGGTAGGTTGCCTCCTGTTCTTCTGTCAGGAAGGTGCTGGGTGATGTGCAAAATTTCACTTCCAGGATACTCCAGAAGCACACAAAGCAGGAGCTTTGCACCCTGAAAGCTTAGCTATATATAAAGCCTCTCAGGCAGCTATGGCCTGTGTCTGTTTGGGTGCTGAAACCACACAGAGCTGACTCTGCCATGGGACTGCAGGTCAAGCATGTGGCAGGTCTTGGTGCTGATGGTGCTGAGCTTCCCTGTTCTGTCCCTGTATGACATTGCCTTAGCTCTGGGCTCAGGTCCAGCCAGGATATTTTTCAATCCATTCTAGTTCAGATGCAGTGACTGATGGATTGAAATCGCTTGCTTTCGATCCTGACTGGAGAAAAAGAGGTTTTTGAGCTAGTTTTGGACTTTATGTTAAATTATTTCCTAGTGTTGCAGGGATGGGTTATTTATGGATTTAGTCATGATAACTCATGCTATTTGAGTCAAAAAAGAGCTTTCCTCTCCCATAATATGAATCAGTAGAAGAAAATTTACTTTTAGACTAATATTAGGATGTGTTTTTTCCCCAAGTGACAGATTCTGCAGTTTCTATATTGTATCTTAGACTCTAAGGACTGTTGTTTGAAATACGTATGATATCCATTTCTCTCTCTTTTATCACAAAGTCTAACTTCCTCATTACTTTTTGACTGAATCCTTGCATCTCTGAATGAGTGAACAGGGAGTCATGCCCTGTCAGCTATATGCAACCAGTAGCTAGAGGAAAATAGCATGAGCAGCTTGAGCAGTATCAACTGATTTTATTTTTATCACTAGAGGATATATTTTACCTAAGCTCTTGGTCTTCAGAAAATTTGATGACAAAAGTTTGTAGGAGAGCCATGCTTAGGCCTCTTCTGTTTGACAGCCACTTACCTCTGTCTTCCTGGAAAAGCATTACCAGAAATGTCCAGAGGTCATACGAAGACAAAGAGGTGATGGTAGGAGGTGTGGTTTTGTAGGAGCTGATTCCACTGTCATGTGAGGGAACCATCAACAGACGTTTCTCTGAAAATATGAACATCTGCCACAGAATTCACATTTGCAACTGCAGAGTTGACTCCGAGAGGATTATTTCTGACTGAAATACAGATTATTTTTCTATATGTGTGCAACTTAAAGCTTTGTCTCTTAACAATTTAAACAGTTGCATTGCACATGCAGGCTCATGTTTGGGTTCCAGTTCTGCCCATCTGTCTTTACCTGATCTGCTGTGGACTTTTTTCCTGGAATTTTTGAATGCAAGAGTATATATACCTAAAGAGCTTGATTATAATTTTTAAAGTCCTTTGCTTTAAATGTTGGCTATTCCTTCCACAGTTTTAAGCAATCCTATTGGGGTGCTCTCCCACAGCTCCAGCAAAAGTAGAAATATCGAGAACATTAAGTACTTTACTTCTTAGTAACAAGGAGCTTTATGCACAAATTGTTTTGTTAAATTTGTGCAGAGATAAGTACAATCGTGACATTTCTTAGTCACTACAGGTTCCAGCTGTAAATGAAAATGTGCATAGAAAGCATATACTTAGTGCATTTTCACTGAAAACTGGTATTTCTGGGATGCTTGTTGGAGAGTTTCCCAGCCCTTTGGAGCTGATTCCCTTTGATTCTTCTGTCTTGATTTTCTGTCTTTAGCTTTTAGAGAATTGACAGTGGTCACAGGTATAAAGAAAAGACTCATAAGCAGCAATAAGTTGTTTTTTGGAGTTACAGAATGTAAAATTCCTAATAGTTCTTCTGTCAAAGGAGAACTTATCTCCTTTTGACTGGTATTGACTGAAATATTTTATTCACTCCTGCTGAGTTCCTGGCTTCTGAATCAGAATGTTCCTGGTGATCTGACTAACCCCTTATCTTAATTTTGCAGGTTGAGTTGGCTTTGTGGGATACAGCAGGACAGGAAGACTACGATCGACTTAGACCGCTTTCTTATCCAGATACTGATGTTATACTTATGTGTTTTTCAATTGATAGTCCTGATAGTTTAGGTAAGTAGATCTCTAACTGAATCAGAACCACTTCTCTCTATCAATATGTTCCCCTTTGGAAATTGCACTGCAGAATATGTTTTCCCTTAGGAGCTTTCCTAGTTTCAGAATTGGTGCTGGATTGAGTGTGTAGTTTTCAGACATTAGGGAATTCACCAGCAATGCTGAGCAATCATGAGAGCTGCAGCAGCACTCTGTGTTTGCCCAGATTGTAAAAATGCTCTTCCCTCTCTTCTCTTTCTGCTCACCAGTATGTGGGTGCCAGGGTCCCTGGGAGCTGCCAGGCAGCTTTTCAGGAGTGCAGCATCTAGAGGCCAACACACCTGAGCACTCCAGGTGCAGCTGCAGAATTGATATTTCGGCTGTTGTGCAAAAACTGGCTTCAAAATCCTTGTCTAAGTTGTTCCTTCAAGCAAGAAAATATGCCATAATACATAATAGTGAATGTCTCTTCAAAAGCTGAATGGAATTTTTTGAAGACAAAAAGTGGTTATGCAGCCTGCAGGTACATCCACTGATGAATCTCAAATGTCTAAGAGCTTATGAAAGCATAGACAGATGTTTTAGGCTGTTCAGCACTTCCTGCTATAAAGAGTTTGTCAAGGTTTTGCTTTCAAAAGCCCCCAAGTCCTCCTTTCACTAAAAAAATAAAGTCGTGTAGGGATGTGAGGAGGAAGTTGCTTGTATAGGAGAACAAATTCATTTGCTGCACATAGGGAGAAATGGCAGATTGGAAATTATCCCAAGCCTTTGTTTCTGTGTATCTGTAATTAGTGTGTTCAACAGTTCTGCTACAGTAATGGGAGAGCTGAGAGGGGTTATTTTGTGTTGCTTTAGGAAAAGCAGTGAGGTCAAGATGTAGGCTTCATTCTTGTGCCCATCTCTAGCTTCTGGAGGTAAATAAAATGTTTCTCTTGAAGCAAAATATTCCATAACTTTCCAGTCCAGAATTCTGCATTATGTTCTTCAAAGTCCCTAGTTCTGTTGTCAGGTAGCTGCTGAGAGAAGCCAAGATGTTGCCCATCCTTCAGCCTTCAAATTACTGCAGACAGGCTTGTCTTTTTCTGGCAACACCAGAACAGCTCTCCTTGCTTCCTTATGAAGAGTAGAAAAAAGGGCTTCAGTGTGGATTATCAAGCTACAATGACTCAGGCAGCATGTAAGAGCTTTAAAATAAAACTCTGCTCAGATGTGGGGTATTGTACAGTCATGCTTCTATTTATTTTTTTTTCAGAAAACATCCCTGAGAAGTGGACCCCGGAGGTGAAGCATTTCTGCCCCAACGTGCCTATCATCCTGGTAGGAAACAAGAAGGACCTGAGGAATGACGAGCACACAAGACGAGAGCTGGCCAAAATGAAGCAGGCAGGTTCCTTTCAGAGTCTTACAATTAATGGCAGAAGTGTGTGGTGGTTGTAGCAGAACATTAAACAGGCACCCACAGCTGGCTGCTGGTTTCTGTGGGCTGTGTGATCAACATCTACCCATGGCAGACACCAGGGTGTGTCTATTGCCTTTAACTGAGTGGGGATTCTCATATTTGGAGATTTAGTTCTAGAAAAAGGCATCCTCAGCCATTAAAATGGCTGTATTGGGTTCCTAACAGTCACCTTCTCTCAGTGCTGGAGAGGTGGATCCCTGAGGTAGAAAGGAATTGATTAGAAGTCACCAGCACATCAGTGCATGCACTCTGGAGCTGTTTTTTGTTTGGTGAGTTCAGGATGTGACAGCAAACACTTTTATTGGTGGGTGTTCTGAGGTAATAACCACAGGTGCTGTTGCTCATTCTTGAGCATATCACCAGGTTTCATTTTCTGATCGAGCCTGAAACGCCCAGCTTGGGTATGGGACCGCAGATGCTCTGCTCTGTCCCAGAACTTTTGCACCTGTAGCATAGTATTTGGGGGTTTTATACAAAGACTGAAGCACTGATTTGGGGATTTGTTCATAGGTTTTTTTGCAGTGGTAGCAAAGAATTGCATAAATGTTTCATCAGAACTAGGCAATCACTTGCTCAAGTTTCAAAAAGTCGTGCAGCTTTCAAGCTCAGAGATACCAGAAAACTGATCATGTCCTCTGGCATTGGATTTTTAACTAGCTAGTTCATTATGTGTACTTAATCCAGAAATTCCTTTGCATTTGCTGGGAAGCTGGGTGGGAAGGAGAAGAGCGGTGTGGGGTTTGGGCTGTTCTCACCTGCTGCTTTTGTGCTGTTCCAGGAGCCTGTTAAACCCGAGGAAGGCCGGGATATGGCAAACCGCATTGGTGCATTCGGGTACATGGAGTGTTCGGCAAAGACCAAAGACGGTGTGAGGGAGGTGTTTGAAATGGCCACTAGAGCTGCTTTGCAAGCCCGGCGTGGCAAGAAAAAGTCCGGGTGCCTTCTCTTATAAAGCGTGGCCAGAGGAAGATGGCCAAAGCAGCACCCTGCACTTGAGTAATTTTGAAGTGCTGTTTATTAATCTTAGTGTATGATTACTGGCCTTTTTCATTATCTATAATTTACTTAAGAGATTTAAAAATCGAGTCATCTTGCTACCAGTATTTAGAAGCCAACCATGATTTTTATAACAATCTGCATCAAATTCATCTGTGCACCCAAGGTTAACCTCAACATTCCTCTAACAAACCTTCTCTGCACTCACAGGATATGCCAGGCGCTAATTGAAGACAATTCTCTATCTTCTTTCTTCTCTCTAGAAAGAGAAAAAGCTGTCAACACAGAGGATTGGTCTGTAACTACTTTATAACTAACGTCCTATTCTAATTGAGTACAACCGTTACATGGCTGTATGGAATCGAGAGTAGCTTCAGTGCTATCACATTTAGGAAGATCTGATTTTCATGGCTTGGTGTAAAACATTAGTTTGAAAATGTGATCACTCTGAAATGACCAAGTCCCATTCAGCTAAGGAAAAGTGAGGGTTCTGTGGTTTCATGTTAGTTACCTTTTAGTTACTGTGTAATTAGTGCCAGTTTAAATGTATGTTACCAAAAATAAATCTATTTACCCCAGCTTAGATGTAGTATTTTTTGTATAATTGGATTTCCTAATACTGTTACTTGTAACCTCTGCGTTAAGGTGTTCTGGGTTTTTTAAGAAACTGTATTTGAAAATAAAGTCCGGTGGAAAGCAGCTGATCCTCTTCCCCTGTTCATTTGTAAGAGTCTGACCCATTTGAATGATTTGAGTGGTCTGCACACCCAGGAGGAGTTTTTTCCATAACGTGCTATAGGGATGAGAAAAGACAGCCTGCTCACACTCAAAGCTTCTGAACTGTTCAGTTGCCTTAAATTCATTGCTGGACCCAGTTTCAAAACTTAAAAAAAAAAAAAAAAAGAAAAAAAAAGAAACTTTTTGTGTAAGTTTGGTTACCATGTAGTGATCAGACTCCTAACCTGTGAACTTCTTGCTGTTCTGCAGCCAACTAAACTCTTTCTGTATTTTCATTTTTCCAAGAACTAATAGAATAAAGGCAGTTTTCTAAGCTCCCTGTATCCTGGTGTCTGTATTCCTCACTCTGGGTTTTTGTCCCAGCATCTGATGGCCTGAATTATAAATACCATTTTTGATAAAGCTGAGAGAATTCGCTGAGCAGTTGCAAGTGCTTTAATACTTATTTTTATTTCCCAGCAAGGGATACCCTTGGTTGTTTCCAAACGCTGCAGCAGAGCCGCGCTGCAGTATCTCACCTGGCCCCAGCAGTGAGTAGCAAAGCTTCCCAGGAGCTTTTGATACTTAGAGAGATCAGAGTGCATCAGCTGAGTTAGATTTGTCAGTCCTGAGCATGGGACTCGAGGAGCAGGACGAGGCTGTAGGAGGAAGGGAGGAGTGGATGCAGTGTTGCTGTGGGGGCATGTGATGGTTTGCAGCAGCGGGGCTGCGCTGGAGCAGCAGCAGAGGTTGCACGTGGCAGGGTGTTTGCCGTGCTATTGCAGGAGGGATGCCTTCAAGCCCTGCAGCTCGGGCTGGGCTCGAGGTGTGGGCCCTGTGCCGCACCCATGCTAGAGAGTGGATTGTGCTGCTCCTGGGGAGGAAAGGCCAGGGAACAGCAGTGGGCATCTCCATGCTCACACTGGTATTTAGAGCAGCTGCTGCTGAGCAGAGAGCCTGCTCACTGGGCTGGATAGGAGGGAGTTCAGCTGCTGATGACAGTCCATGTCTGAGCACCTGGCTGCATCCCATAATGGCATCCAAAACACCCATGTCACTTTTCTCATTTTTTGACAACTCCTGATTGTTTTTCCTGCAGCAAAGGAGAAACAGACCCAGCTGTAGGAGTGCCCTGTACCTCTGGTCCTTGTCCTTCCTCTTGAGCCACAGACATCCAGAGTCTGACAAGCCCAGTGGTGTCACCCACCCCACCCTTCCCTCCTTCCTCTCCTGGGTGTTTGTCCTCCCCTTACAGGGTGACTGGGTTGAACAGGAAGTTCTCAACGGCAGCTGCGGAGCTGCCAGGGAGGATTTAATTTGCTGGCCTGTTGACAGGTTTAGTTGCTCATTTGCAGTTCCTTTTTTGGGGGGGGTGTTGCAGTTGAGCAAATTTGGGGGTTTTCAGTCTTGCAGGGATGTGGGGTTGCAGTCTGCTATGGCCAGTTACAGGACAGCCCTTACAGGGATTTGGAGCCAGGTTGCCTGTTCCTCAAAGGTTGTGGCTGTGTGCATGCTGCTGTTCTTCAACCCAGCAGTGACTCCTAGTCCAGTGTGACTAAGCTTTTGCTGACCTACACCATCATCTCAGTTATCAGTCAGCTTTCCTGCCTTTGAGGCCTGGCAGCCTGGCCCCCTCTGGGTTCCTGCCACATCTGTCACCTCTGGAAGCCACATTTGCTCTGGATGAAACTGAGTTGAGGACATAGAATGCCAGACCTGACCTGGGAAATGAACGCTCAGCACTAAAGGAGAGTGATCCAGACAGGCAAGGAGCTGTGGAAGAGGCAGGGGAAAAGTGAGGAGCCAAGTGCCAGCCCCTTGGGCAGGGGCAGGGGTTCAGTACCAGGAGTGGGGACATGATGTAAATAGGAGATCAGAAGGTGGGGTTTTGTGGCCTTTGTGATAACTCACTGCTGTTGCTGTTAAACAGCAGATTTTTGACGATGTAGGGCAACTGTTACTTGTCACACAGCCCAAAAGGGTCCCCTGAACCCATCTGCTCCCCCTGGAGCTTCTGCCACTCCTCTGGATCCCAGTTGAGTAGGCTGCACAGAATGTGTCCGGGCACCAGGCCATAGCTCTGAGCCAACAAGGAAGTTCATTCCGTGGCCTTAAAACTCACACATGAAGGAAGGGAAAGCCCTAACCTGTGCTTCTCTGGAAAGGGCAGAGCCCCAGAAGTAAACTCCCCTACTTCAGAGTAATTCCCTGGGACCAAACAAAGGAGTGAAGGTGCTAGACTGAGGTCAAAAGTGGCAGCAGAGATGTGGACCTGCCCTAGAGGTCATCCTGAAGGGAAATTCCTCTTCTTCAGGAACTGTGTCTTGCTGTGCCCAGGGGTGGGTGAGGAAGAGTTGACTGTAACTGTCAGTTTATTCAAGAGCAAACATGGATCATGTGCCTCTGCTCATCAGCTGGTTTCCAGCACTGATCTCTCTCAGGACACAGCCTCTCTCAGGCTCCTGCCATCCACTGCTGCAACACAGTGCAGGTCCCCAGAGATGCAATATAATCAGGAAAGTCTCCCGAACTTGCCACAGCTGGGAAGTGGAACTATTCCAATTCCCAGTCACTGGGGCAGGTGCCAAGAGTGGCTCAAAGCAGCCCCCCAGATCCTGCAGTCACCTGGGCACCCAGACCAGAGAGGCAGCATTATGTGGTGCCTGTTAGTGACAGCTGGCATTTCGTGACAAGTCCCTGCTCCCAGGCATGAAAGAGAGCAGACAGCAAGGGGGGGCTGAGCGCATCCCCCCGCACTGGGGCCCAGGCTGCCTTGGCTGGGGGCCAGGGCTGATAAGCAGCTGTCTGACCTTGGGCCGTTGTGAACGGAGCTCACTTGGCGCAGATGCTGGCAGGAGCCTCAGCAGGGGCTCCCTGTTTCCCCCTGGGAGCTCTGGAACGGAGGCCCCAGCTCTTTGTTCGTGCCAGGCTGTGCTGCTCCATAGTCCTTGTTGGTCCAACCCACGGACATGGACACAAGGCCTGACCCTGATCTTCCTCTTTCACAGGGTGCTCTGGAGGAGGGCAGAGGTTCGTAAAGACCTGTGGAAGGATGGCTGGGCCACTTGCTTGGTGTGAGCACAAGGAACAGCCCACCCAATTCACTTAGGGCTGCCTTGAATCTGTGGGGAACAGAGCAGTCAGTACTGCATGATGTAACACTCCTGCAAACAGACTGAAGCAGTTGGGCAAGAAATGGAAAAGTCAAGGATGGGAAAAAGCAACCCCTGAAGTTGAAGAAGGAGCCTGCTTCTCTTTATCTAGTGAGGATATACCAAACTGTAACCCTGTGTGTAGACTTCACCAGCCTCAAAGAGGTGGAAAAATGATAGAAGTCTTAAGGGAATTTGTTGTGCCTCTCTCTTGTGCCCCTCCCGTTCCTCTTCCTGATGCACAGACTCAAGGTGTTTCTCTCCTCAGAGCCATACTCGGTGGCAGTGGTGTCCTCGGAGAATGCTGCAGCCTTGGTGCCACACTGTGCCACCCCTGGACGAGGGTGGCCGTGTCACTACGAAGGCTGGAACTCCTGGGACTACTCTGCGTTTTACTGCTTTTCCACAGCGTTTCCGAGGATCGGTGATACTTTCATGTTAGCCGTGCGTTTGAAAACCACCCCGCTCTGCGCATTTCACTGATCAAAGCCCGAACCCTGGAGAGCCGGCTCGGGACACCGCCCCGCCAAGCCCGGGCGGGGGGCGATGCCCGGGCGGGGCAGCGCTCGGGAGCGGCGGCTCGGGGCGGGGTCGGAGGCGGCTCCCGGCGGGACGGGGCGGGCGGAGCGCGGCGGCGGCGGGAGCGGGGCTGCTCCGGCGGCAGTGCTCGACATGGCGGCGACGGCGGCGGCCGGGCGTGCGGCGGGGCTGGCGGGGCTGGCGGCGCGGCCCCTGGGCGCGGCGGAGCCCCTGTCGCTGGGCTCGCTGCGGGGCAAGGTGCTGCTGGTGGCCAATGTGGCGTCGCTCTGAGGCACGACCACGCGCGACTTCCTGCAGCTCAACGAGCTGCAGAAGCGCTACGGCCCCCGCGGGCTCCAAGTCCTCGGCTTCCCCTGCAACCAGTTCGGTCACCAGGTAGGGAGAGGAGCGGACCCCAGGAGCGGAGGAGCGGGTCCGGGGAGTGGGTACGGGGAGCGGGGGTGCGGGTCCGGGGAGCGGACCCGGGGAGCGGAGGAGCAGGTCCGTGGAGCGAGTCCGGGGAGCGGGCCCGGGGAGCGGGGGAGCGGGCCCGGGGAGCGGAGGAGCGGGCCCGGGGAACGGAGGAGCGGGCCCGGGGAACGGAGGAGCGGGTCCGGGGAGCGGAGGAGCGGGTCCGGGGAGCCGCCCCCCAGGCTGGGCTCTCACGGGCCGTGCTCGTGGTGGGTTGACCTTTGTTTCCTTAGGAAAACTGTACCAACGATGAGATCCTTCCCATGCTCGAGCACGTTCGTCCTGGCAACGGGTACAAGCCCAATTTCATAATGTTCGAGAAGTGCGAGGTGAACGGGAAGAACGCACACCCCATTTTCACCTTCCTGAAGGAGGCACTTCCCTTCCCGCACGATGACCCTTCCTCGCTGATGACCAACCCGCAGTACATCATCTGGTCTCCGGTCTGCCGCAATGACATCGCCTGGAACTTCGAGAAGTTCCTCATTGGCCCGGACGGCGTGCCCTTCAAACGCTACAGCCGGAGTTTTGAAACCATCAAGATCCAGGACGACATTGAGTTGCTTCTGCAGAAGGTTGCCTAGAAAGTTCTCTGCCCTTTCTCCTTGCTGCACACCTGCCTGTTTTTCTTGCAGGGAGCTGCTGCTCTGGCAGAAATTCCAATGTCTTGTGCAGGTTTTGCTTATGATAGTGCATCTTCCAAATCCTTGAAGTGTGCTTGATGTTTTCAAAAGTTGCATGGGAATGTTTGGGAAACTATGCCAGGGCAAGCAGCTGTTAGTCTCAGTAGTTTACTGTGTTTCTCTGAATAAAAAAATGTGTTCCTTCTCTAAGGCTGTGGCTTGATAAATCTGGGCGTGTTGGGTAAAACATGGTAGGTGTCTGTTACCTGTTCATCAGCCCATGCCCACAGGGGCAGACTTGGAGCACTTGAGCATGGCGGTGCAGTCAGGCTGAACTAAACTGAGGGCATGAGCTCTGCAAGCTGTGAATCAGTAGCGTGTCCTGCCCCGTGTGTAACAAGCCTGGCAGAGCAAGAGAGCAGCAAGGAGCAGAGAGACCTTGCCCCACTGCTCACTGGACCTCCCTCAAGGCTTCCCTGCAGGGGGAACACACTGGCACATGGCCAGGGGGTGATTTTACAGTGGCTGATGAATTCCCAGTGTGGCTACCAGCAACAGGCCACAACAGGCTAATAAGTGCTGGGGCAAGGAGATGAGCGATCCTGCAGCCTGGGGGGGTCCTAGACCAGGAGCAGCACCCACTGTCCCTGCCCTTGTCACAGAGCCACTGCCCTCTCACTGGCTCTACCCCATTTTGCATCAGTGGTGGCCCAACACAGATCCTTACACGCTTGCCCAGTCCTCCATGAGACCTGAAGCACCTTTGTACATCCCCAGCGCCTCATGATGCAGGGAATCGTGACAAACCAGTTTGTTCATGTTCCCAGTGCAATACCACCCCATTCAACCACTTGGCCTACGGAAACTGTGCATTGCCTCAGAGTGTCCTTGTTTCCCTCTGGGCACAGGAATTGTATATTGACACTCCCAAGTGCAAATGTGCCAGGAAATATTTCCTTTTTCTTTTCACTTCTTCCCTAACAGTTTTTTGATCCTGACAACCACGGAGCTGAGAAGTAACTTCATGAGAAGTTACTACAATTGTACTCAATGATCTTAAAGGTCTTTCCCAATCTTAATGATTGTATGATTTAGTAATAATTCTGACATATCGGCCCTGCTCAGCAATCCTGGTTTTACAGGCTGCTGCTAAATGGCTGGGATTATGATTGGTTTCCCATGGGAAGTCATGAGCCTGTGCCAAATTTCACCTGCCCTCTTTCTGCCCAGTAGCTCCACTCCTTCTACAGGAAAATTTTCAGTCCTTAAATTGCTCTGTGAGCACATTTTCATTACAAGCCACTCCTCACAAGGCCTTGTAGCACTGAGTATAAATTTGGTGTGGGACTGAGGAGTCCTAACCCAGACTAGAAACTTGGGCTCTGCAAAGGAAGGCATAATGCTTTCAAGTGTTAGTGCACTGTTTTCATAATAAAAACACTCAGGATTTGAGGGTTTGGTGGGGTTTTCTTGTTTGTAGCTTTTCACTTCACAAATTCACAGTTGCTTTGTTACTGTACCTATATTCAAGGATCCCTCAAGTTTGTGGAGAGACTGGGAAAAGTCTCCAATGGGCACCACCCTGCTTGCTGCTACCCCTGAGTCATCGAGCTTTGAACTCAGATTGCACAATCCTCACCGGGCTATTTCTTAAATCCCAGAACAGCTTCATACAAAAAAACAGGATGTTTTCAGCAGCTATTTAAGCTTTGCAGCAGATGATGCATGGTGTAGGGGATTATTTTTTCAGTTAGTTCTACTTCCGTCATTACTGCAGGATGTCGAAATAGGTGGAGAGTACACCAGATCATGAGCAGCAGGAACTCAGGGCACTGAAAAATCTTTCTCAATGTGAGCTGTGGCACTTCCTCATTCCTAACTCACCAAACTTGAGCCGTTTGAGTGGGGCCTGCTCTGTTCCTAACCAGCCTCTGGCTCTGGTCAAGGCCCACAGCTACAAGGAGCAGACCCCAACACCTGCTGCAGTTCCAGCCTGCTAAAAAGGGTCTCTCGTAGAGCCTGCTGGTCAGAAAGGCACCTTGCACTGTGCTTATTCTGCGCCTATGGTCAAGGGACTTATTTACCTTCTGGGGCTGTGCTAGCAGAAAAACAAAGCAACAGCTCCAGAACAGCTCCAGCCGTGCCAAAAGCAGAACAGTGACGTGATTCCAGGACAAAAATGAGCCATGCCAGCAGGAAAACGAACAATCCCAGTGTAAGCGCACCAGCAGGAGCTCTGAAAGCTGCCCAGCCTTGTTATTCCCGGTCTTGTTTCCGCACTCCCCGGAGCAGCTGGCTCTGGGGTCCAGGGGGCTGCAGCACAGAGAGCACCAGCTGGGGCTCTCTGGCAGTGACAGGAACAGTGGAGCATGGTCCCCACACAGGATCTCACAGCCAAACCTTGGCTGGTGACACGATGAGAGGAGGTGAACATTTCTCACCACAGGCAGCAGCTCTGTGCTGAGGGGAGGCATGAAGAATCCCAGGCAATTCCTCAGGGATTATAAATCAGCCCAGTTCTATTTCTGTAATTCCAGAGAGAAACAGTCTGACTCAGAGGGAAACCTTAAAATAAATACTACTTTAGCACAATTGGTTGCTTCTGTGGCTTGAGGATGTTGTCCTTTCAACATCTCCTGTCTGTCATATATACACTCCTAAACTACGTTTTAATTGCAAACACTTAATCCCTCTGTTAGTGTTCCCGCTTTCCCATTCTTCTGCATATCAAAGTTTCATATATTCTCTTCTTCCTAGAAAGTGTTTGTCCCCTACTTGTCCCCCCTCCCAGTGATTTATTTCTTCCCCCCTTTAGCTGCTGATGGTTGCCACCAACTTCTTAAATCCTTAAACAAGTTCAAATATTTGAAGCTGTCAGGAGTGTTTACCGGTTACAAGAAAAATTATCCTTCCTAGTCCTTTCTCCCTCTCCTAGATTCCCTAGTGTTCTGCCCACCAAACCCTGGGCTATCTGCTGAAATCCTGGCTGATGAGATATGGTGGTCAGAAGTGTCTACTCAACAGAAGTGTCATCAGCCTGAGTCTGAGACTTTTCTTACTCAGCCTGTACAAGGTTCTTTCTGCTATTTAAATTCCCTTTCTCCTCGGCAGCTTTCAGTCACTGTGTTTGATCATTGCCATCATAAGGCAGGCTGGGAACACCTGCCTCCAGTCCTGTGGTACTTGAGGGGGCTTTGCTGCTGTCAGTGCCCCTTTCACACCCATTGGGATGAGCTGGAGATCAGGGCAGAAGTCAATGGCCGAAAGGAAAGTGCTTGAGGACACAGGAGAACACAGACACGTCTGTCTACAGTGAAACTGTCACAATGTAATTTTCTTGCACTGAATCAGAAAGGCCTGAATTAAACCATTTAATTGTTTACCACACTTTCTATGAGGAGTCAGTAATTCATTAGCAGAGTGAGGTCAGCCACACAAGCACTATCTCAGAATAGCTGACTCATTTTAAAAACACACCCAGCCTTGCCATAATAGGGTGTGTTAGACCCCGAAGGGGCCCCGCCCTCGGAGAAAAACTGAAGTAACAACACTCAACTCTTACTGGAAGGAGAAAATGCTCCTTTCAGTGTTAACTGAATGGACTTGCCCTGCTGTCAGGAACATAAAAGGCTTTTTTATCACGTTACCCTGGTTGCTGCAGCAGTGCCAGGCTGGCAGAGCCCACCTGCCCATGGTGCTGTCAGAATGCTCCTGGCACAGGCAGTCACAGCAGCCCCACATCACCCTTGCCTTTTTTCACATAAGGGAAAGGGATTTCTTTGGTGCATCCGTTTAGGGCAGATTTTTTGAATTCTTCCTAAGACACCCCCTCTCCCTTCTCAAGGACAGGCTCCCCAGACAGCACAGGACACTCTACTCGAAGGATCAATGCCTGCATCTCCTCGAGCAGTTCTCTCCTGAGACAATACCCAAAGTCCTGAGCACTCACACACCAGGTGTCTCGTTTATTCCCCTAACAATTTGAAGTCCAACGCCTTCACCAGTGTGCTCCACGCGAGAAAATGGAGCCCCTAAAACTGAAACCACAGTCCAACCAAATGGTTGACCCCCTTTTTTTTCAGAGTCTGCCCTTAGAGAAAATAAAATCTATGAAGCTTTCAGCTTGGGTTCGATCTTCACTGTGCCGTAATTCAGGGAGGAGATTCGTGGTAAGAAAGTGAAGTACACGGTGTCCAGAGCCCAGAGCAGTGGGTTGGCAGCAACCACCCTGAGCAGGTTTGGGGAAGGCTGGGCTGGTGCTCTAGCAGAGGCAGAAGGGAGCAGAGTTCGCAGAACTGTTTTTATCGGAGGACTTAAAGAGGCAGGGTCGGGAGCTCTCTCGACCAAGAGACCCCCTCGGGGAAGAGGTCCATGCCCGCGGGGGTGAGTGCTCCCGCACCCCGGGCTCTCCCTGCAGCCCCCGTAAGGACACTCAGCGGAGCAGCTGCACACCGCCCCCCCAAGCGCCCTCACAGCTCCGCCGCAAGATGGCGGCCGCCGCCACAGCGCGCCCGGCCCCGCCCACCTCGCGCGGAGCGCGCGCGGGCGGGGCTGGTCCCTCCCACTCGCCCAGCGCGTGCCCGCCCGCGCGCTCGTGCGCGCTCCGACCTCCGCCCGCGCCGGGTCTCGCGCACGGACATGGCGGCGGCCGCGGCCGGCGGGGAACGGGCCCGGCCGGACCCGGCGGAGCAGCGGGCAGAGCTGGGGCCGCTCCTGGCCACGGCCCTCCGGCCCGGCGAGTCCTGGTGAGCGCACCCCCGCCTCCCCTCCCTCCCCGTCCCCCTCCCCTGCGGGCGGCGGGGGCCTTCGGGCCGGGCCGGGCCGCGCCGCCGCTGAGGGGCCGCGCCGGGCGGTGCCGTGTGTTGCAGGTACCTGGTGGAGAGCCGGTGGTTCAAACAGTGGAAGAAATATGTGGGCTTGGACAGCTGGGACATGTTCGGCGCCGGCGATCCCAACCTCTTCCCGGGCCCCGTCGACAACGCGGGCCTGTTCCCGGGGCCCATCGACAACTCGGGCCTGTTCGGCGGTGAGTGCTGCGGGCAGCGGGGCCGCGGCTCGGGCTCGGCCGGGGAACTTCCCCGCGCTGCTTTCGCTTTCGAAGCCGAGTGCTGGAGAGGGCGCGCGGCCGCACCGCCCTGTGCCTGAGGAGACTGGCCGGGCTCTGCTTCCCTGGGAGTGCTGGTGTTTCTTGGTGTCCTGGCAGTACGTGTGTGGTGGGTCTGGAGAAGAAAAGGTGCTGTTTGATATCCTGCTCTGCCGTCTGTCCCATTTTTAGATCCAGAAACTCAGAGTTTAAAAGAACACCTCATTGATGAGCTGGATTACGTGCTGGTGCCCACTGAAGCCTGGAACAAGCTAGTAGCGTGGTACGGCTGCATAGACGGGCAGCAGCCTATTGTGAGGAAAGTAAGTACGGCTGAATCAACTTCTCCTCCTCCTGGTTTCATCTTTTGATCTCCTTCAAACTTAAACAGCTTATTTTGCCAGATGTCAGCTAAGACAAGATTCTCAGGAGCTCTTTGGAGATAATGATGTGATGTCTTTTTGCCTTGTCTGAAAGAACAACTTGCTTGTATTTCAGCCAAAATGCCTGAATGTTCAGGCGTTCTGAGTTGATGGTTTATTTGGGGCAAGAACCCTGAACCTTGTTCAGCTTATGATTCTTTGGACTATTATAGTGCTTTTATATTGCATGGAATAATTTGTACTTTGTGGACAAGTGTAAGTTGTTGGTCAAACTTGTATATCTTTCAGAACAGACTAAGTCTTCTAGTACAGATGGATTAGGGGCTTCCTCTGGAGTCTGAGGTGATTCTTGTTCTTTTCTTTTCCAAAATTGTGTGATTCTAAAATCTTTATAAAGAGATTAATATACAGTTTTGTCCTGTAAGTCATATTTTTGGTTGACCAATGCAGTCATGTATGCATTCTGAGTGTATAACCTGTTCTGGAAGGTGAAATTGACAAGTGTTTTTGTTTGTGGGTTTTTTTTGTGGGGTTGTTTTTTTTTTTAATCTTTGAAATGTGTATAGGTAAAAGGTTTTTGTTTTTATTTTAGTCTTAGGCTATTGTACTGACTAAATTGAGCAATGCCAGTCTGTGAGGTTCATTAGGAGACTAATCACTACACCAAGTGTTGGTATCATATACGGAATTAACATCACTTATGTTTAAGCAGCATTGCATTGTAATTATGGGTTACTCCAAGGTGTGCAAGGCCTAGAAAAGTGTGGCACCAGAAGTGAAGTAGATCAGGAAGTGCTGATCAGTGGTACTGGAATGTTGTCATTCAGTGTGGGCTAGAAACTGCATGTGGTAAGAAATTCTGATGTCTTCAGGAGTGGTGAGTGAGCCCAGGATCACCAGGTGACTTCAGGTTCACTCAGCTGAGTAGACTGAAGTCACCTGGAAGGAAGAAACAGGAGAGGAGAAAACTACAGCATGTCAAGGAGATGTGGTTTTAGAGAAACATATATAGAGGAATTGCAAGTCTGCTGAGAGGGAGAACTGCTACTGTTACTGATCAGTGCCACTCCAAGTGAGGGAGCTTTCACAAAACGCGGTGTGTTATTGCACGCTCCCTTTTCTGAAAAATTTGATCGTTGACGAGAGATTTGGGGGCTATTGGGGAAACAGTTGTGCTTAATTGCATGAGCCTTCTTCTGTTGTGGTATCTGATGCTGCTTTCAGTGGTGCAATGACCAAGGGGGCAGAACTCAGAGCTTGTACTGGTTTACAGGCCTAACATGCCAGGTTATTCTGGGTCTAGTTAGGAGTAAATTTTTAAAGTTTTGAATTGCTGTGAAACAGTCAGTCTCTGTTGTTAACCAGGTAACTGAAGGGGGGGTTTATATTTAGGAAGCTGCTAAAATATAGCAGAATAGTAGGTTTTTGGGATGTAAGACCCTCTTAAAGTGGGCCAGTGAGACACAGAAGCTGCGCTGCTGCACCTGAGTAGAATGTGGGCAGGATCTGGTTACAGTATTCCCCAGATGGCACTAAAAGTCAAGCAGTTAAACTTGTGGTCATTGAATGCTTTAAGACTTTTCCTAAAGATGGATCAACTGTAATTCATACGTTTAAATATCCATAAAAGTAGTATCTGGGAAGCAATTTTCAGGCATCTTTATGGATTTAAAATATATTTCTTCTGTCTCTGTGTTTGATTATCAGAACCAGGAGGTTTAGGCTAGATTTGTGGTTCAGGTTTCTTTTGGTAGTCTCAAACCATACTTTTGGGCAGTCATCTCTAGAGTCCCACTGGAAGGTGTATTAATGTCCTTCCTCAGCAGCTGAGTTGTGCTGAGATTGGTGTCCAGTGGCATGACCTGAATTGCATATTGGTGGAGAACAAGGAAGCTCCTCAGATGCCATTTAAAAGACATCTGCAGGTGATTAGAGACTCCATTCCTCCATCCTAATGGACACAATGATCTGATCAGGAACTTCTTTACCTCAGGAACTCAGGAAAGAGTTCTTTTCATATCTGAATATGGCTCTTATTGGTTTCTAACGACAGAATATTGGAGAACAAGAAGTCATGTTTACTGATATTTATGCTGAAAAATAAATGGAAAACTTTTGACTTGGCTTCTTTTCTTTCTTCAGAAGAAATCTGCTCTGCCTGTCAAGAAGCTGTTTAAAACAGGGAGCTTTACTTTCTGTTGTAACAGCAAAGTACTGAAGATCTTTCCGGATGTGTTTGTTAATTATTTACCTTTAAAGCACCTTGCATATCTAATACAACCTTCTAAAAGCAGCGATCCTCAGAAGATGGAAGCATTTAGTGGAATTGTCACTATAAGTCTAGGTTTTAATTCTTTGTTTCTTACCAAAGCTGGGTGGTTTTTTCTGTAAAATGTTAGGTGTAGATCATACCAAGTCCGGTGTCACATGAATAGAATGGAGTATTTCAGTTGGAAGGGACTTAATCATCTGGTCCAGCTGCTTGACCAGTTCAGGTCTGACTGAAAGTTATAGCAAATTAAGGGCATTGTCTAAATGCCTCTCACTATTACTCTTAGAAATTATACCAGCTTTTTCAATGAAATACGGTCTCAGAGGCTTTGCTGCCAAGCACTCTGGAGAGAAATGAGGTGTGGGGTTTTCTGTTTTTTCTTACTCCTCGTGTTACATTGCAGTTGTCTCGTAACTGGCCTGTGACATGTACTTTTCTTTCTGGCATAATATGTTTTATGATCTGTAGGTGAAGAATGGTGTCCAATTCTGGGCAAGCTTCTTTAAAAATATGCTGGAAGCTAGTGGCATGAGTAAATGTACCTATTGGAATATTCTCTCAAATGCAAAATTGATTTGAAAAGTACTCTGAAATAAAGCAGTGTCATCAAAACAGCTTCAGAGGTACTTTTCTGTTCTTGCTAGGAGAGAATAATGAGGCAGATTGTGTGTACCATGCAGAAAAATAATTAATGCTTTGGTTTGCTCTCTTCTGATTGAAGAGATTTTGCTCCAATGTTGTAGCCTGTTTCCTTTTTTTTATAAAACTTAGCCAAAGACTTTAGGCAAAAGGTAGTTTCCTTCTAGAATGCTTCGTGTTATCAAAATATTTATCATGAGGAGTTAGCTGTCACCGACAGTTCAACTGTGATGATGGACCTCTGGAACTTTGCACTGTGGAAGGAAAGCACTGGGATTTCCTGTTTGAAAAACCAAACAAAACCCCTCAAACAAGCTGGTGGCTGAATCTAGGAACAAGTCAGTGTTCCGTTTATGGTTTGGCTCTCAGTTCTCCAAAAGGCTCACGGTATTTCGAACTGTGTACTTTAAAGGACTGCTCAGTATTGCAGCTTTGTTTTGCTTTGTTCCTTGTGTGCAGGTGGTGGAGTACGGGCTCTTTGTGAAGCACTATAAGGTTGAGGTTTATCTCTTGGAGCTGAAGCTGTGTGAGAGCAGCGATCCCGACAATGTCATCAGCTGCCATTTCAGCAAGGCAGATACTGTTGGTAAGTAGTTCTCTGGTGGGTGAAGCTGTGCTCTGAGGCTGTCTCAAGAGATAATCTGTGCCCTCCAGAACCTCCAGACTGGGGCAAATCTGACTTTCTCTTTCACTGCTGTATTTTTCACATGT
The DNA here is from genome assembly GCF_015227805.2 of Hirundo rustica. Classification (NCBI taxonomy): domain Eukaryota; kingdom Metazoa; phylum Chordata; class Aves; order Passeriformes; family Hirundinidae; genus Hirundo; species Hirundo rustica. The sequence goes on along the minus strand of NC_053461.1, from coordinate 3,603,674 downwards.
AAAAATGCTGAATGTCAGCTCTCCTGTATCTGCATCACTAAACTGAAGAAAGCATCTGTCATGGTTTGACAATGGGCAAATGCCAGGCACCCACAAAAACTCAACCTCCTCTGCCATAGCTGGGCAGAGGAGAGAAAAAAATTAACAAAGGGTGTGTAACTTGAGATAAGGACCAGGAGAAAACACTGCAAGGGCCAAACAGTCTCAACTTAGAGGTATGAAGTGATTTTTTTACTAACAGTGTCAGAGGAGGTTAATGAGAAGTCAAAATTAGCCCTTTAAAACACATTTTCTTCCCTCAACCCCTCCTTCCTACCCATGACAGTGCAAGCAGACAGAGTATGGAGGTTTTTGGGTCAGTTCATCACTGAGGTTTTCTTCCACTGCTCCAGGAGAGGAGTCCTTCCCGTGTGAGACCGTGGGGTCCCTCCCCCATGGGAAGTGTCACGTGGGGTGACAGTTCTCTGTGAACTTCTCCAGCGTGGTTCCAATCTCCCGTGCAGCAGTCCTGCCAAAACTGCTGTGACGTGGGTTTCTCTTTCCACGGGGTGCAGCCCTTCAAGGACAGGCTGCTCCAGCCTGGAAGCACGGGCCCTCTCTCTGCAGCAGGTCTCCCACTGGATCACAGCCTCCTCCAGGCATCCACCTGCTCCAGCATGGGCAGCTCCCCCACGGGCTGTGGGTCGATCCCCACAGTCTGCAGGGGCACAGCTGCTTCACCGTGGTCTCACCATGGCCTGCAGAGGAATCTCAGCCGTGGCACCTGCAGCACCTCCTCCCGCTCCTGTGCCACTGACCTTGGTGTCTCCACGTTGTTTCCCTCACATGTTCTCACCTCCTCATCTTCTCTGGGAAAAAACTGTGCAGTTTGTTTTGATTTTCTTCTTAAATACGTTATCACAGAGGTGTTACCACCCTCTCTAATTGGCCCAGCCTTGGCCAGCAGCATGTCCATCAGGGACTGGCTCTGCTGGGCATGGTGGAAGCCTCCAGCAGCTCCTCACAGGAGCCACCACTGTGGTCCCCCTGCTGCCAAAAACCAGGCTGGGTAAAACCAGCACAGCATCTTTATGGGCAACTTGACAGTAGTAACTGAAAACTTGAACCTGTGTTTTTAGATGAAGAGAAGTTGGCCTTTGGGGCAGAAAGTTCTCAAAGTGTTCTGCATGTTATTGGTTTGAGAGCTTGACAGGCAAATACATGACTGAAAACAGAAGTTTTGCATTCTTTCAGACTTAATATTAGACAAACTATATGAGCAATTATAACTTCCATAATATGTGTTCTGTTTGAAGGATCTTGAAGGATAAGTGATGTACCTCCTTGCTGAATGAATGTCTTAGTGTTTTTTTCAAAAGCACTCGTTTTAGGAATTCTGGTGTTTTTCTTTCTTCTGAACAGCTACCATTGAGAAAGAAATGAGAAAACTATTCAGTATCCCAGCTGAGAAGGAAACCAGGCTATGGAACAGGTATATGAGTAACACTTACGAGCAGCTCAGCAAGCTGGATAGCACAGTGCAAGATGCAGGGCTCTATCAGGGTCAGGTAAGGAACATGACTTTTTCTCTCCCTCTGTTTTTTTTTTTTTTTTCCCATGTAGTGCTTTTGCTGATGTGTATCTTTTTTTTTTCACTTGCTTTTATGTACTTTGAGCAAACATTGACAATGGGATTTGCTAATGCTTTTGCAATATGTGTAACAGACTTGCAGTTACCTTTATTACCTGCGCTCTCTTTCAGGTTGTTTTAATAGAAGTGAAAAATGAAGATGGCACGTGGCCTGGACAGCATTCCCTGGCAAAGTAAGCAAGCATATTCTAAAGGTTTCTGTTACTTTGTGCAGCTTGTTTGCTAGGCTTTAGTGACCACATGTTCTCTGTGAAAGCCTAATTATCACTTGCTGTTGAGATTGCTTTGTTTTGATTATTTTGAAGGAGAGAAAAATCTCAAATATAAATATTCTTCAGTGGTTCTGCTGCTGGCTTCTTAGAAAAATGTGTTTTAAAGCCTGTTTCAAACAGGTTGTATGAGGATTAAGTAGTTTAGGGTTTCTTTAGTGCTTAGGAGACAAAAGTGCTGTTTACATTGAACTAGTCTGCTTAAAAAGCTACTTCTGCACAGTGAAACAAATAATCTGTCCTTTGCTGTTGTAGAACAGAAAGGATCTTGGAGTGTATTTCCAAACCTGCAAGTAGTGAATGCTCAGAGTTCTGGTAGTTCCCCCTTAAAAAGGATATGGAAATAGCTGGCCACCACCCCTTCTGCCACAAGAGACAATTGCAGAAATCTGTAAATGTGACACAGATTCTCTCAGTTCTGTCTGATTTAGTGAAGAGATGTGTAATTGCAGGGCTTGGTGAAATGATGAGTGAATGGTGTGGAATGGAAGTGGCTTGCAGTGATAAGGAGCTGCTCGTGTCAAGTCTTGCTACAGAAAATAGAATTTGATGACTTTGTCTGATGCCTACTTGGTTCCATTCTAAGGGCCATCAGACTTGATATTGATAAAGAAAATGCTTTTCTGTACAATATAGTTATCTTACAGAACTTGATGTCCAGTGATGTCATCTGAAATCAAGATACACTAGTGTTAAACTTGAGAAGTTGATGAGATAGGTCAGTGAAACCTATTTTGAAACTAGTGCTTTGAGAGATCATACTGAGTAAATGAATTAGGAGAATGCCCATGGGATTACAGTGAACTTTCTGTAGGAGCGTCATGTGAAACGCAGCTGAACATTCATATCATGTACCTGGTTGACAGTCAGTATGGGAGAGGCAGCTGTGCAAGACCAGGTTATAACCTTTTATTTCCACAGGAAACAAAAGCCAAAAAGGAGCTGTGTAGCATTCTCAGGCCTCAGAGTAGTCCTTTGTCAACAGCTAGTCTGATATGTAAAGGCTTTGCTATAAACTCTAGTCATATATAAATTAAAGTGATTATTGGTATGTAGATTACTATTTTCTAATGGCATAAAAATATTTATCTTTTATAGCATGAAACTTATGAAATTGACTTGATGCTGATAATGGTGGCTGAAAGAATTGTATTAAGTGATACAAGGATTATTTATTATTTTGTACTTTGTGTTGTGCTTCATCCTATCTCAGCAAACTTTTGTTTCAGTGCTCTATTTCTCAGCTTCAGAAAATACCTGGGAAACTTAATATTTGGAGGGTTTTTTCTGGGCTACATCACTTTATTACTGAAAGCTTATGAGGGAGTTTTTCACAAATTTAGAGTTTTGATGACATAAACCAAACAGGATGTAGACCTCTGCTGTTGAGAGAGAAATGGTGAGCACCTGCATCATTGCCCACGTGCCAAAAGTGCCTGCCCAAGTGCCCAATGTGATTCTGGAAAGCTGGGAGTTCATATCCTTCCTGCTGGCAGAGCGTGTGTGCAAAGTGACCCTGGGGTGGGTGGTTCTGTGTCACCAGGATTTTTCCCCACTGTTTGGTACTTGTCAGAGGCACTGGCTCCCTACCAGAGGAAATAGCTTTTCCACAGGTTTGGCAGCTGTCCTTATGTCTCCCCAGCCATCAATCTGGCTGGCATTTTACAGGAAAAATGCTCTATAACTCTACAGCAGTCCTTTGGTGGTCTATTCAGTTTATATTACCAGCAACTGGCTGCTATGTTGGCTGCTGCTGTTTGTTAGTTTGCTGCTCTCTGAAGGACAAAATACTTTCTTCTTACTGTAGTTTGAAACTGGCTTTACTTCTAGACAAATTTTCAGAAGAGAGAATGGATTATGCTTACTCTAGGAATTTGAAAATTAGAGGCATACATTGTTTCTGAAGGGAGATTATATCAATGACTCTTGTGGAAATTAGTACTCTTAAATTGTTACTTACAAGACTCCCAAAATGAAGTCCTGCACTAGCAGAATTCCATTTTAGCTGTAGCACACTTTTTTAATCCTGGATATAATTTTCTTAGCCAAAGCAAACAAGAAGTTGTTTTAGTTCTTTAAAAATAACACTTTTTCCACCAGGTATTGTATTTAATGTCTGCCTGGTAGCTATCTGTTTCCTTTTGCAGTATGCAGCAGTGAAATACCTTTTGGTTCTCTGGTTGGAGCTAGAATTTTCCTGCTGTTTCCTCTTCCAGCTCCTCTGTTTGCTTGTGGCACTGTGTGCTGACACTGTGATTTCAGAGGACCCCTTCAGCAACTGGGCTAAATATTTTGTGTGCAGATCTTTATTCCATGACTTTGAAGTGCTAGAATTTGCAGCGGATGCCAGGGATGCAGAGGAGCCCTGAGGATGTAACATAAATTACGGAGGCTTTTGCATCCGTTAAGGCCTCTGCTTTGTTAATTTAATGAAATACCAGCTAATCTGGCTCTGACTAAAACTTTGTCACAAAATTACTCTTTTTTTATTTTTGAAAAGGAGAAGGCCTGACTCTTCATTGTGCTCTGAAGGTGGCCTCAGCTGCATTGAAACACTTTTTCTATCTGTGTCTTTCAACCACTTGAAAGCATTTCACAATATTTTTCAAGTTGTTGACTGTAGTTTTTTTTTTTTAACCTTAACAACCATATGGATTCAGAGCAATTCAATTTTATCCTCTTTGTCCTGTAAGTCTCCAGATTTCTCCTCACTTGTCATTTGTGAGGGTTTTTGACAGGTTTTGTAGCAAGACATAAAGCAGCCCTCTCTACCTGCAGATGGGGACAATGTGCTTCAGTATTGTGAAGAGGAAGTTGTGTTTCAGTGGTAACCCACTGAGTAGGCCAGAACATTTTGGAAAGTTCCAGGTCACAAATTTCAAAGATAAAATAACTTTATTCTCTTACTTCAGAGCAAGACCTTGGGGCCTCAATTTCTGAGAGAGATGTCAGTAGAGGGGGCAGATGCCTTTGACCAGTCAAAGTCTGGCATTCCGCAGAAACCCTTTTTGTGGCATTGGGGATAAATATTTGTCGTCCAGGTCTTCTGTTGTCACCTCTGTGTGCAAATGAGGCAGAGCCTGCAGTACTGTGAGGTCATTAACAATCACTTTCCAGGCTTAAAGTGGGAAGCTTTCAGAGAAAAATGTTTTTCTTAACTGCTCTCTGTGCCCTTCACCTGGAATCAATGGCTGCCTTTGCGAGCATCTTGTGAAATGAGGGGAAGAAATTGTCCTTGGGAAGTCCTTTCTCCAGTAGTTACACATAGATGAGTAACTTCTAAAATGGAGGAATAGGTAGAATTCTTTATCTTCCCAAATATATTTGATTTCTATTTTTTTAATCTCACATGGAAAGCTGATAACTTCCCTTCTTGTTTTGCTACTTACATGAACCTTCCCAATTTTCTAGTTGAAATTCATTCAAGATCCTGGATGGCTTTGTGCATAGACTTTTCCCCACTCCGTGACTTGTGTCTTACCTTTGCTTTCTGCTCTGTTTTTTATCTTCCTTTGTAATTCGTAGCTTTTTTTTTGTTTGTTTGTGTAGAGTGCTGTTGAAGTACTTGGAACTCTTTAATTGCCATATGACTCTTGATGAAACACTGTCTATGCTTCTGTTGGAAATCTCGAAACCCTTAGGAGGTTGTCCTCCTTTCCCTTTTTCACCAATAGATTTTCTTCGTATGATTTTCTGAGTTTCGCTGTTATTTCTCTGGGAGATGAAATGTGTCAAGCAGAGATGCTCAGTTCTCAAGTCTAGGATTTTCTAGATTGCTCCCCTTTCCTTCTAGATAATTTACTACTTCAAACTTTTAAAATGTGTTCTTAGAGGATTTACATGCTGTTGTTACCTAAATTGTTTTATTCTTGACCCTTGAAACCCACACATACGAGCATGAGTCTGATAATTGTTTTATAGTCTAGACCTTCTGTTTTCCCATTGATGCTGCTTTGGTGTCCAAGTAATCTTGAAGTTGCACCTCCAATGTATAATGACAGAATGTTGTGTATTGTCCCAGAAATGGTTCTCTCAGTTATCCTGCTAGATCTCATTCTTTCTAGGATATTTTCCAGCGTACTTTTTTGTTGTGCTGGCTGGTGAGGTTTTTTAGCGTGCTTCAGGTTTTGACTGTGTTTGGAGTTTTCCAATTTCATCTGGAAGCTCCTCTTGTAACTTGTTGACTGCTGTATTTATTTTACTGCTATTGTATTTCGAAACTGTTGAGGCAGTCCAGGTGTTCTGCCTTGTCATGGCCATTATGGCTTGTTCATTGTTGTGTAGTTTTTTTCCCCATAGAGGTTTTCCAGCACATTTTTTTACTACCATCTGAACGATGAATATGCACTTTTAGTTGGTGTGATTTGAAAATGAGGCCCACAATAAAAAATGGACAAGCTGAAGCTTGAGAGCCCAGTCCTCTGCTGGCTCTCTGCTCTGTTTTGGGGGTAGTATCCACTGTTGTGTGGCTGTTGGTGTCCTGCACCTTTTTGCTTTTGGTTTTGTGTGTTTATTTGGGCAGAGATGGAGCAATTAGACCAAATCCCAGTCAACTCTTACTATAGAGAAAATAATTAGTGTCAAAATTAATACTATCTTGTGGTTTTGCTTTTTTTAATGGAACTGTCTATGACAGGACACTTTTAGATTTTAGTGCCTTGTTGGTTATCTTCTTCCTGATTAATGTTGTGTTTGAATAGATGGTCTGAGTTTCAGGTAGGGAAGGACTGATCTGGTCACTTTTAAATGCAGGCAGTGTTTTGTGGTCTTAAGATTTGGGGGGTTTTGCTTGCTTATTTCAAGGTGTTTCACTCATAAAATTAAAGCTTGCTTCACTCTCACTCACACTGTCTAAATTGCTACTTATTTCTGTCTGGGACCCAGATTTGCCTGTAAGCAACAATTATTGCTCCTACTTCTGGTACTTTTTTCCTGATGTTTCTGTTCCAGACAATTGTTTGGAAATGTGATCAAACAGATCAAAGCAGTAAATTCTGTGTGGGGTAACTAACTGTAGCTCAGCAAGACCTTGGAGTTTTGTGGGAGGTGGGGCGGGGGATAAAAAAAGTTGTAGCACTGTTTCTACTTCTTTTTCCTTCCTCCCAGATCAAGCACTGCAACTAGCAGAAACTTTACTACCTCTTCAAAATCATCAGCAAGTTCTTATTCCTCAGTGTCTGCCACTTCTGTCATTACTAACGGTGATAGCAGTAACTCCTATGGACTGAACAGCTCCCACCTGGGCAGGGGGTAAGAGCAGGAATGTTCTTTTTGTTTTGTTACCCTTCATGTGAGTGATCCCATGCATCCTTCCCTGTATAGAAAAAGAGTGGTGGTGCCCTAGAGGCGTTCTGCTGCTCCTGTGTACCCGTTTATCAAACTTTGCTTTTTGAAGCCACTGCCTTCTGCTGTTCCTTGCTCACTTGCAAAAGTAGTGCATGTTCCAGAGCTTACTAACTGCCAGAGCATTGCCTGTTTTTTGAGGTGACTCAGAGCATGAGGGAAGGGATTATATTCTTCTGTCTGTCTGCTATTGTGGTAGAAGCCTTTCCAGGTACAGATCATAATTTTGTTATTATTTCTTGAAGTGTATTGTATAGACTCTTGCCGCATTAGGATAGTGTGCTGTGTACTTACAGACAGAGGAAAGGAATGTGTTATGAGCCATAAATTAATAATAGACTTTGTAAGGATTAATGTTTCCAAAGTTAGCACATACATTTCACGTTCCTGGTATTCAGCATTAGCCCCTATGAAGCAGTAGAATCAGGTTGCCTGGTTAAAAAATTTCAGTAAACAGTTTTTTGTATTCGATGTGAATTCGGCAAACTCATTGTGGAGTTCATTGTATTGTCTTTTTTTCCAGAGGTTCTGGATTTGTGTGTAACTCTTACAACTGCAGGGACAGTGCTTCCCTGTCACAACCCGGACTCTGTGGACTCAGTAACCTTGGAAACACCTGCTTCATGAATTCTGCATTACAGGTAAGAATTAGAAAGAGCCCACACTAGAATTAAATAAAAGATCAGTCTCATACATACTGTGGCTTAAAACCCGTGAAAAGAAAATATATTTAGTGTGATTCCATGAGGAGACTACACCTCTAAAAAAATGAGACCAAAAATTGTGTTTAGTTTGGCTTATGTTTAGCTCATTAGTACTATAAGACATACTAGAGTATTAAGGACTGAATCTGAAATATGTGGCATCTGAAATGGCACAGGGAAGTTGTCTTAAACAGGTGCCTGACTGTAACATAAGGTCTTAATGTTGTGCTCTGCCAAAAATGGAGGATATAGATGTGGAGGATGTTTTGACTTGTGTGGGCTTCACAAGTGACATGGACAGGTCACTGCGTGCAGTTCTGGGCCTGTGTTAAAGATTCTTGAAAAATTAAAAGCATGAAAAGCCACAGGAAGGTGCAAGGTGTTAAGATTGAAACGGTGATGCAAAGCTAATAATTATATCTTTACTTTTAAACTTAATTTCTTAGGATTATTTTGTTCATTTTAAAGAAGAACTTGCTAAGGGTAGGTTTTTTTGCTAAGAAGTTAAAACAAACTATGAGACAAATTAAATGAACTTTGATTTAAGGAACGGGCAAACTTCTAGTGTGGTACCAGTGCTGTGAAATTACTTCAGTCACTCTGTGATGGCTTTGAAATCTGGAACAGGTCTTAAAATAACTGTAATGCATTATGCATGTGGTATTCAGGACACCACAATAAACTTGGGCTGCTCTGCTTTTTATTCAACATGACTTTATTTTTGTTTGTGTCATGGTAGCTTTAAGCCACTCTATGTTTTCTTGGACTTGGCTAAGAGACAACTTTAAACGTTTTTACTGTCAAAGTGACTTAATTCAAATATACTTCAATCTTAATTTATCATGCAAACTAATCATGTTAAGGACCAATTACTTTCTTTCTTGTATTTATCTTTATGCTTTAATTTTCTCGGTATCAGTCTTTCAAATGCAGATTTCTGCCTTAATTTTTTTCTTTTCTTTTACTAAACAAGTTCTCAAGTCTCACCAGTTTTGTTAACTTGGTATATGTTCTGATGTGAAAGTTGGTTTTGTTGTTTCATTGTCACACATATCTATCATTTTGTAAATTAATTTTCTTAATATTTTTCAGTGCCTGAGCAATACTCCTCCTCTGACTGACTACTTCCTGGAGGATAAATATGAAGCTGAAATAAATCAGAACAACCCACTGGGAATGAGGGGAGAAATCGCAGAAGCCTACGCAGATCTCATTAAACAGATGTGGTCTGGGAGACAGTCTCATGTGGCCCCACGTATGTTTAAAGTAAGTGTGGCATGTTCTGGTAGCACAGCTCTGGGACAGAACAAACAGCAAAAGCTAACGGGCCTGCCACATATCTTGATGTTCTGGAGGCAGTAAGGACAGAATTGCTGCAGAGTGTCGTGGTTTGTGAATGCTTTTGGGGTACAGGGAGGAACTTTCCAGTGAGTGTCCTTCCTCACAGTTGGCTGCTGTTCTTAATGTTACTTAGTAAATGACCTCCCAACCTGAGAGTTGTTTACAGATGAATCAGAATGATCTTTGCTGCAAAACTAGGCAAGGTCACGTGAATTGCCAGGTGTGAACTTTGGTCAGTGAGAAAAGGTGTGCAAGTTGCAATCTAAAAATTTGAATTGTGAAGTGAAGATCAAAACGTATCCCCTTGTTTGTAACTTTGTATGTTGGTGTAATGTTCTCATTGCTTCAGTGTGAAGAGCTGCTTTCTGCTGAAATACTGAAAGTAGCTGGGGAAATGGTTCTGGCACCTTTCCCTGCGTTAGCATTCAGTTCACCATGGCCTACTGCCAACAGAAGGTAGCGGTGAGCTGACCTCTGCAAAAGTTAAAACCTGAGTGTTTTATATGCCCTCACTCTTGCCTTTGTGTTCCAGACACAGGTTGGGCGATTTGCTCCTCAGTTTTCAGGATACCAGCAGCAGGATTCCCAGGAGCTCTTGGCTTTTCTCCTAGATGGCTTGCATGAGGATTTGAACAGAGTGAAGAAGAAGCCCTACTTGGAGCTGAAGGATGCCAATGGCAGACCTGATTCGGTACAGTGCCGTTTACTTTAGGTTAGGGTAGGGCGGGTGGTGCTTCCCAGGGCATTTAGTTGGGTTCTGGGGCACTTCCTGGCCTTCCTGCTCACAGGCCACGCGGACATCCTTCCTACAGAGCAGTATCCCTGGCACAGCACAACCTTGTCATGCTTTGTGGCACTCTACCTAAATAGAGAAAAGTAATTATGGGGTTTACCTGATAGAGGCCAAATAAGTTTATCGTTTTCAGTTTTCTTCCTGAGATTGCAAGTCTCGCACTAAGAGCAGCCTCTGATTGCCCTGAATAGACAAATGCCAGATGCTCTTTGGTAAGGAGTTTATAAGTTGTCTTGTGAAGGTCTTCAGGGAATTGTAACTTGTTTCCTTTTAGACTTCCTTTGTGAAACATGGCCATCATTTTCCAGGAAGAAAAAAGTTACCTTTTTCTTGAAAGCTGTAACTGCAGTTGCCTTTCTAAAGCAAGAGGCAGCGCTCCATGCCTTCTGGAGAGTGGAGCATATCTTGTCCTGAAGAGCAGCAGGTGACCTTGTCACCCTGTCACTGTCCCCTCAGCTCCATTCATGCTTCTGGTATTGTGTGTACCAAGGAATACCTGATCAAACTCAGCTAAAACAGATTAAATTTGACTTGATGCTAGGCCTTAACTTCACTGAGAAGGAATCCCAGTGTGTTATGCTGGACATACACGTACTGGTAGAGCCCCTTCTCTATGAAATCAACCTATCAGTATCAATTTTCAAAGTTTTCTTTGGTCCTGCTGCTTACCCCACTGTAGAAACCTTTGCAAGAAATAACTTCTAATATATATTTTTTAATTGTCTTTGTAGGAGGTGGCAAAAGAGGCATGGGAGAATCATAGGCTGAGGAATGATTCCATCATTGTGGATATTTTTCATGGTCTTTTCAAGTCTACCCTTGTTTGTCCCAAATGCTCTAAAGTTTCTGTGACCTTTGATCCCTTCTGTTACTTAACTCTCCCACTGCCCTTGAGGAGGGATCGTCTGATGGAAGTTACCCTGGTATATGCAGACCCACAGCGCAGACCTGTCCAGGTGAGGCATGCTGAATACTCACATTTCTTTAAGTCAAGTTCTTTTCAGATTTTAAAGTTGAGACTCTTAAAGTAATCTAAAGGATATTAATGTCCACCTTAGACTGAGGTAGTTTAGGTTTTCTAATGAGAAATCTGGGATGTGAAATCAAGTGACTTTGTAAAATTTTGACTCATGAAACTAAGGTCATGGTCAGCTGGAAGTGGCTTCCTCACACTGGTGACCAGTGTGATGTGCTGCTCCCTGAAAGAGCAGTGTGCTTGCACTGTCCTGTTTACCTCGTGTTACCTTGGAAAATGTGAAGATGTAACTTGGATTGTGCCCTGGCACAGCAGCACCAGCCTGTCAAAGGAGGGGACTGTCCTGCTCTGCTCTGCCCTGGGGTGGCCTCACCTCAAACACTGGGGGCAGTTCAGGTCATCACAATATAAAAAAGACAAGAATCTGTTAAAGATGATTGAAAGAGAGCCATGAGGGTGGTGAAGGGTCTGGAGGGGTATCACTGGGTTTGTTCAGCCTGGGAAGTGGAGACTGAGGGAAGAGACCTCATTGTGGTCTTCAACATCTTCACAAAAGGGAAAGGGCAGGTATCGACCTGTTCACTGCTGTGACCAGTGACAGGACCCAGGAGAAGGGCCTGAAGCTGAGTCAGGGGAGTTTAGGCTGGATATCAGGAAAAAGTTTGTCATCCAGAGCACTGGAACACGCTCCCCAGGGGGAGGTCTCAGCAGCAAGCCTGTCAGAGGTTGAGTAATGTTTGGACAATGCTCTCAGGCACCTGGTGGGATTCTTGGAGTGTCCTGTGCAGGGCCAGGAGTTGTTTGATGATTCTTGTGGGTCCCTTCCAACTCAGCTTATTCTGTGATTCTAAATGGATTTTATACAGAATTGAAAAACATTTCCTCTTGAGGAAAAAAAAGAAAAATGACATTTGCTTTTTCAGCATCTTCAATAGACTTGTTTTAAATTTGCCCCCCACTTTATTTTCAAATGGACACACACATCCCTAAAGTAGCTTTGTGCTTGCCACACATCGCAGAAGCACAAGCTGGGGCACCCAAGCAGAGTGACTGGATGTCCTGATGGAGTTTTGAAGGACCTGATAGGCAACATTTCCATGTCTGTCAAGATTTTTGCCTTGTCCTTTAGCAGCATTGAAGAGAATGGCTCTAAGATGTTTTTTTATCACAGAAAGAAACAGCAGTTTTATGTTCTGAGCAAGCTGCCATGCCTGGTGATTATTTTTTTTCCTGAGTTTTACTACAGTTGAGCCTGATCACAGCAGAAGGCCAGCTGTTCACAGCTTTCATTCCCTCCAAATCCCTGCTTTGTAAGGTAAAGCTGAGATCCAGAAGACCTTGAAATGTGTGGTTATGCCCTTAACTTCAGCAGAACTCCTGTAAATTAAAGATTTAAGAGTTTTAAGATTTTATTTCCATTTTCTTGCTCTCTGCCTTGCATGGCTTTATTTTGCCTGGTGTAAGCATAACATTATCTTTATTTCTAGTACCGGGTTGTGGTGCCAATGATGGGGGCCATCTCGGATCTGTGTGAATCACTTTCCAAACTCTCTGGTGTTCCTGCAGAAAACGTAAGGATTAATGCAGACAGTAATTTTGATAAATGTTTGTTCTTCTTGAAGCCTTTTAGTGGCCTAGCTTTTATATGGGTGATAAGCTGAACTTAATGGGCTATTGACAAAATTGTAACAAGTTAAAATGCTGTTCTTTGAGGGTAGGATTAAAAACGTGCATGAAACAGTCTGTATTTATACTGATTGTTCCATTGCAGTAGAGGGGTTTAAGAGAAGGGACAGAAAAGTAAAGTACAACTGAAGTTGGTGTGCTGACAATTGTGATAGAGAATTGGAATAAACTGTTGCTTGAATTTAAAGGTAGCTTGGCTAAATTTACATAAGCTTTTACTATAATCACTTTGCAAATCTCACTTGCTGTCCTAGATGGTGGTGACAGATGTGTATAATCACCGATTCCACAAAATCTTCCAAATGGATGAAGGTTTAAATCATATCATGCCAAAAGACGACATCTTTGTGTGAGTAAACTGGGAGAATGCCACGTGTGAAGAATACTGCAAAACATTTGCTTTGGTTTCAGGTTCTAAAACCCCATTCCTTGTCCCCTCACAAAACCTAAACCTTCTTGTAGACTTTTGCATGACTCGGCAGTAGTACAGCACCACTCCTACCAGCAGGTCAATGTGTGCAGTGTTCAGCTGGTATTTTCTAACACAGGAGGTCATGGCCCTTTGGTCACAATGAACTTCTGGTCTGGTCTGTGTTACACAGTTTAGAACTTCCTACAAGCCTCTTTAAGACATAATTATGTCAGGATTACAGTTATGCTCTCACTGACATTTTTAGTTTTGCTCAGGCTTATTATGTTTTCCAAATCAGCCAAAAGCCTTGGGCTGTCACTACGATAGTATGAAGTCTAAGCTGTTTGACTCTGCCTTTCCAAAATCCATCATAGTTGTTAGAACACCATGACGAGGGGTTCTTCATAGACTCTTGACTGATGGATAACACTGTTAGTATCTAAACTGGGGTTGTGAGGGCAAAGCTGAGGATTTGGTTGTGCTTGATGTTCTGTATGTGTGTGGTGGGTGGGATATTTCCAGTCACCTCTGAAATCTGGTGAGGCGAGGAGAGCAAAAGTTGTGTTCCTCTATTGCAGCTGAAATGTGAGAACATTCCAGTGCAAGAGTGTTGCAACCGTGAAATTGTTGGGTCTGTGTGCAGACGTGCACTGACATCCTCAGGTGCCGTGTGAACCTTACAGGGGGTGGGATGCTGTGACATACTGGTGCTCTTCTGTCATGCTGTCTGTTGTGACCTTATTGCTGAGACTGTATGAAAGAGTTTTGTAAAAGTTGTTGTCTTCAATTGTGTGACCAGTTAGGATCCCTGGGAAGAATGTCTGGCCTTTGTGAAATCTGTTTGTCGAGTATTAGTCTGTAAGTCTGCCTGTCTCTGCAGCAGGTATAACATTTTTAAAACAGGAAGCATGATAGTACAGTGGTAATTGTGAAAAAGCCCTGCTTTCATACGGGTATAACATATTGTAAGTCCCTCCACAGAAAACAACTATGTCTGAGTCAGGTCTGCTCTGGGGTGTGGGGCAAACATTGGCTGAACTGCAGCTCCAAGTGTATTTTCCTTTGCAATTGCCACTTCCTTTTATGTGCAGGGCAACTGTAAATGAGGTGCTGCTGTGAGTCATAGTGAGTGAACTGACCTGGGGTAAAAATAGCCTTCCAGGGAAGAGGAGAGGTAGCAGGAGGAAGTTTTGCAAATCCTGTGTTTCCATGTACAACCTTCAAGATCTTTTCAGCACTGAGGGGCAAGAGCAAGCAGCCAGGCACCAGGGCAAGAATTAGGAAAAAGCTGTTCATAGGAAGTCCTTTTAATGGGTAATGCTGCCAGGAAAAAGATGTATTAAGTAATACTCTAACTACAGCTAAAAACCAGCATTCTTTTATTGAAAGGAAGTCTTGTCTCAAAAAAACCAGCAGAGAAACACTTGTTCATCAAGGGGAAAGTTTTTTAAAGGCAAATGCATAACTAGTACTAGTGTGGACAATCTGCCTGCCTTGTCTGGTTATAAAAAGTCAGCTGTTGGGTGTCCTAAGATCATTCAATAAATGGTTAAACTAGTGTGAAGGTTCTTGAATTCCACTTTGTTTCCATCTATTATTTTTTTTGTCCTGCCGGCTTCAAAACCTGTTTTCCATTAGGGAATATACTTGTAGTCATGGATGTACATCTCTGCCTTCTACTTCCTCCAGAAAGAATGGTTTTACAGTTGAAGAGGAACTTGTCAAGTGCTGCTCAAGCTGTTGTGTTTCTGCCAGAAGTTATGGACAATGATTTGGCAGATCAGGTTTCTGCCCCTCCTGCAGGTGCTGTGTCCTGTGGCTGGAGAATGTGGTGTGTGGTTGTTTGTTCAGAATGCTGCTGCCAATAGCTTCAGGAGTTTCTGATATCTCAGCAACTTAACTTCTTAGATTATGGACAAATATCTCAATGTTTAATAAAAAGAGGAATTTAAAAACATTTTAAAAAAACAGCTCTTTCAGAACCTTCCACCTTTAAAGAACAAGCTTGTTTCCACTTGAAATGTTGAGAAACATTTTATTTCCCCAAAGTCAACAAAGAAGTTTCTCACTAAAAAGCATTTTTTTCATCTTAAATTGAGGCAAATTATTTAGAGTGGCAGGAAAAGACTTGCTGCTTATGACTTGAAGGATACTCTGTATTGCCTGCATAGTCCAGGAAATGTTCAGCCTGGAAAAGTGCTCCTGTACCGGTGATGGAGCTGTGGGGTGTATCACTGGTTACACGGCATGATGCAGCTCTCTCCTGTTCCTGAAAGAAAACTGTCTTTGTATAACTTAATGAAGGGGAACAGATGCCTTTTACTGTGAAGTATAGCAGTGTCAGGTTTTACAGTCACAGTGTTTTCACCCAAAATTCACAATTAAAATAAATAACCTAAAAAGGACTCAATAAACCACACTAACTCATCAAACATTTGTTTGCACTACATTTATACTGGATATTGCTGCAAAAGAAATGCTTAAGAACACTTTCCATAGAGTGTTGGGCTGACAAGATAGCAAATGCTGTTTAAGAAAGTATAAATCCTTCTGGAAGTTCCTTGCCTACCATGTTTTGAAAACTTAAATTTTTCCTAAGATTTGTTTGAATCACTTGATGGCCTTGTATGGTAAGACTAAAACATACCAGCTTCAAGTCTAGGAAGACAGAAGTTACAGAACAGATGGGTTTTGTAATAGCATTACTTATTTACAAATCAAATAAGGAAGCTGAATCATTTCAGAGTGTTGGGCTCAGTGCAGCAAAGCCAAGTGAGAGCTATGTCAGCTATCAGCTGGGAAAAACAAACTGCAAAGGCATTTTCTGGTAGTCCTGGCACCTTTTGCAGGGTATGTTCTTAGGTACTAAATGTTAACGTAGATGTCCTTGAAGTTGACATATGATGCAACCTGGGATATGGCTGAGTACCATTAGTTAATTTTTTTTTATTCAAGTAGATGTTTTTTTAGAATCTAAGTATCTCTTGTATTTAAATTATACTCTCTTCATGATACTCGCTGTCTCATGTTGCTTGAATTCTTTCCTAATTCATGTTTTATGGATCCTTTCTCTTGTATATACTCATTGTGTGCTGTTATTTCCTAGTAATGTCCAGTAGCAAGACTTCCCTGTGGGAAAACTGTAATGTGTATATCTCCCTCCTTGTTTTAGGGAGTTGCAGTTAGATGCTAAGTTTCTTTCACTGGTCAGAAAACAAAGGGAAGAACTATCCAAAACAGAGTTAAACCAGTAGAGCATATTCAGAAACAGATATTGCTCATGTTTATTTCCCCAAAATTTGTGCATTCCCCGAGCTTACATTTTAAAATTATGGCTGGCTCAGTGGGTCCTATTGATTTTTGAGGTCTTTTTCTGAAGGATTTTGTTGCCCACTGGGGTGGGCTCACAGGCCTTTTCTTTTGTTCTTCCTGATAGCCACACTGAGTGAATTCCAAGAGAAGCTGTGCTAAACTGAAGACTACACCCTTCCGTTTAAATAATCTTTTAAAATGTGTAACAGTTTCCTCACCTGAAAAGCACTCTTCTCTTTCTCTGGCAGAAGCCAGCCAAGGTTGTTTTAGTAATCATCTGTGGTTATTTGCTGGACTCTGAGAATCCAAAGGATGAGTGGGTAGTGATAGGGCAGTACAAAGCCCTGGGGCTCGGAGTTCATGAACGGAGCCATCCCGTTGTTCCTTTGGTCCTTGCTCTTATTGTCCCCCTCTAAACATGTCATTGCTCAGAGTCCAGCAGATCTTCCACCTGTGTTCACCTTTGGGGCTGTCTCCTGTAACAGAAATCAGTTGTTTCAGTGATTCTGAAGCTGTAGGATCTGCTTGTGACTTAAACTGGCAGTTCTTGCCTTCTGTGCATTTCTTAGCATCATATTAAGTTGTCTCAGGATTGAAACGTTTAAATATGAATGTCAGTCTCTTGCAGTATTTCTTTAGGTTTGCTTTGCTGAGAGCGGTAGCCAGGCCTGCCTGTGGCAACAATACTCCTGTGGTTTGCCAGACCTCTGATTTTATGGTATTGTGTACTGGCCAGCTGGCAACACCCATCTCAATTCAGAATTCACAAACTCTTAACGCTGCGGGAGATCTGTGCTCCAGCAGAGCTGTGACTTAAAAAAATTAGTCAGTACTTTTGTACTGGTGTCTTGCTTTTGAGACCAATGTCTGCTAAGCCTCAGCTTTTGATTTGGGCCTCTCTTGGTTTGTTACTGAGCAGATCATGGATTTCCCTGAAGTGCTTGGGTTGGAAATGTCAGTGAGCAGGAACTCTCAACAACACACTGCAGCAGGAACAGAGCAGCTGGAATGGGCCTTGGCTTTTCTGAGCATTGCTTGATAGAGGATATGGTCTGCAGACATAGATAGCGTAGTCCAGACTGTGCTGTTGGTGAAATTTGGGAAACGTGCGGTATGTGGGATGAGGGAATATTGAGCTGCTACCTTTTATGGGTTGTTTCAGTGGTGGGAAAAACTGGGTTTTTTTTCTGGTTTTCACCACAGAGTTACGAAGGAAGACACATTCAGCCTTCTGGTTTTTGCAGGGCATATTGAACATCTTGAAATGTATATTGTGAATTTTAATGTGCCACTAAAGTGGTGGGGAATACTGAATCTGGGGGAGTGAGGAAGGGGGCAGGAATTGGACTCCATTTGGAACTTAAGCTGAATGGATTGCAATATGGAAAATGAAGATATGCCCTAGATGTCAAAGATAGGTTTTTCCTCTGAGCTGCTCAGTTTCTGGTTCATGAGTTCTTCTGGTGTATTATCTTACCTGTTGAGCTCTCTGATAGTAAAACCTCAAAAAGAAGACATTCAAATGCCACTGGCCTTCTTGATGTTTAGGTGACTTTAGGTAACTTTGAAATGCATCCCGAAATTAACCTGGCACCTTATACACAAGAGGACAAAACTATACATTTTCTTCTCCCAAGTCTGCTGAAGGGGAAGGAGAGTTGGGAAATTCTCCAAGCCTGTTCTTTCACAAGGCTTTGCGCTCATCTCTTTCTCATCTTGACAGGTTTGGAACTGTCAGGTAGTCCGGGAGCAAGTTGTGTTAATATTTATCAGAGAAGAGCTGAGATGCAGAAGTGGAGGGGTTGGTAGAAGCTTTGAAGCAAGATTCCTGACCCGACATGCAGGGGCAGTGCAGCCAGAGAATGGTGGGAGTATCCCAGTTCTCACAGTGTTGGAAATGGTTCTCTGCAAGCATGTTGTTCTGTGGAAGGACAGGGAGGTCTGTGGCAAATGATCCGAAGTCACTCCTGTAAAGGTGGTCTGCAAATCAATTTGATGATAGCAGTTCAGTGTTTGTGCTGAATGCTCTCATTGTCCAGGCTAAACAGAGCACAGCATTCAGCACACAACCCAAACACTTGCTATTTCTTTTCCTCAGGTTCTGGGAAGCCCAGCCCCACTAGGACCTCCGGCTCCCGCTCCAATGTAACCCCCACACATGCACCATGCTGGTGATGTGCCATCACCAGGGATCCTGCTGGAGCTTGGAGCCGGCCTACAAGGGCTCAGGTAAGAATCACATAAAAACAAACTCCACAGCCCATTTCGAGGGTATTGCTCTTAGTATTTCTTCTTAGTTCTTAGGAACTAAGAAGAAAAATGTTCTGATAGATAAACTAATTACCCTGTTGTCTTAGCCTGGCTAATGGGGCATATTACATATTTTTTTTATGTTGGTAGAAGTTTCACAAATTGATTTGCAGGTCACCTTTAACCCATAAAAGTGTGCATATTTGAATAGGAGGTATTCAGTTTGCCATAGGTGCCCTGTTTTCCACCTTCTCTTACAACATGCTGTGTATTACATTTAGCTGAGTTCATGGTCTTGGAAAAACATCACTGGCTGCAAAGATGTCAGGTTTGTTAATGTGACTGAGGCTACAGCAATTATTGAACTGAGGTAATGAGGTCAGCAGACCAGCAGGAACAGTAGTTTTATACAAAACACTTGAGATGTATGGGATCTTGTAGCAGACTGATCTCTGAAGTTTGTTCGTGCTTGCTAAAACTGGGCTTTTCTTGTTGGAAAGAGGGTTTGTGTCCTTCCAAAATGAACTTGTATTTATTTAAGCCTTGTATAAATCTCCTGTGTGAATTCTCTCATCGTTTTTAATCTTGTTCCTCTGCAAGACTGGCAAAATCCTTTGACCAGGTTCTTAGGGACAAATTGTCCATTGTCTAAGAAAGTTGCATTTTCAGTCTCCAGTCTCTTAGTTTACTTGTTTGTGAGTGTTCTGGTATTAGGAAAGAAAGTAAACAGATTAAGAGCATCTCCACTTCCTAGAAGAGATCAGAATATGTGTAGCAGTTTCTCCCACTTTTTTCCAGCCCTGTGTTTATTCTTACTGTCTATTTTGACCCTGTTGTGGTTTTTCAGCAGCATCTCTGGGTTGGTGTGCAGTAGTAACCCCCTTCAGGCAAATCTGTTTGGCTGCTTCTGCAGTGGCATTTTTTCCTGCCCTTCTCCATTCTCTTTCAAAAGAGGCTTCTTGGTTGTTGCTGTAAATTGACTTGTGATCCACATAGTGTTTTGCGGCTGGAGTTAATGTCATAGATCCCAGCACCTGTGAGGGAATGTTTCTGTAACATACAACCTATATATTAGCCTGGTGTTTAGCTCAGAGGATTTTTTGCTTTCAGTGTCCTTTCATGTAGCTCCGGTCCTTCATAGCTTTCTATTCTTCTGTGCACTTGCTTACCTTCACTGTGCAGTGGAACAAAAGTTACCTCATTGCTCACGGCCTCCTTTTTGAATTGAAACCACAGACCTGAACCTCCATAATGCTGATAAAGACTGGTCAAGTCCTACCCTATTGTTAGTTTCAGCAATGAGAGTTTTCAGATACTTTTCTGAGTTGTTATGAATTACAAAGGCAATTAGCCAGTATCTAGCAGTGTGGCAGCAGCTGAGCTAATGTTTCTGACTTCTAAAACCATGTTGTGGTGTCTGGAGTAGCATCACCGTCATGTTCTGTTATTTCAGTTAAGTTGTAACATACAGAATTATGGGGCATTGTCCAGCAATTACCAGTATCAGCTCTACAGCCTTCCTTACACTGTACATAAAGTTCTTTGGTTTTGGTTCTTTTCTTCAAGGGATAGCTATTGCTCAGGAGATCATGAAAATGACAGGTCTTAATTCTAATATGTCTGCTTGTAGTACTAGCATATAAAAGGTGTTCTGAGGTGGAGTGGGTAGAGGAGCACTTGAGTAACCAGATCTGTTATGCTGTGGTGAGAAGTATGTGAGATGCTCTCTGAAGAGTGTCATGGGATGCTGCATGCTGGCTGTTTGTGATGGATGACCCTTAGCTGTGGGAATAGTCTTTTATTTCTGTCCCATCTGTTCCTTCTCATGGGCTGGGCTTCGTTCAGGTGCATTAGGGTGGAGTGTAAATGGGGCTTCATTAATTGCTGCTTGCAGAGCACTGTGTAGGTGGTGTGAGAGGAGTCACAGGAGTGTCATGCACTGAGCTGTGTTATAGGAGTCCAGGCTATGTGTCTCGTAGGACCTGGTGTTAATCACAGATCATATTCTGGGACTGAGCATGGCCTTTTGTGGTTTAAGCCAGTACTAAGTGAAATAATTCACCTCTTTGTGGTGCTGTTTCTCAGGAAACTTTAGGAGGTGTGGACTGTATGCAATGCTGATGTCCAGGTGAATAACATTGACAGCCTAGAAAACCTCAGCATCTGCTGGCATTGGACTCTTATGCTGACTCTGAGCTCTTGTGTTCTTGGTGGGCTGGGACTCCCTGGAAGGATGTTTTTCCTTCGTGTACTGTACTGACCCAGTCCAAGTCCCAAGCTGGGATCCTTTTTTGTTGTAAGTAGGATGAAGCAGAATTAAAACTCTGAAATTTGTTCTCCTCCCTGCTCTGAACACAAGAATAAAAAATGGTTCTCAGCTCTTGAGAGAAGCAGCTTGTCTAATGTAAGAGAATCATTTGGAGTTTGAGGCATTCAGTTATGTGATTGTAGTCTTGGTCATTATGTATAGTGACATCTTTCATGAAATTTTTCTTTCTCTTTCAGTTTTAAGATAAATCTGGGGCAGGTGACTCACCAAATTAAAGAGCATTCCTGAAAATGAATCTTTTGTAATGAATAGGCCTGAAGCAAACAGTGTGATAGTGTTGGACCACGTGGTTGCTTTTGCCTCTCCTCTGACAGCTGCAAATACCTCATTTGATGTTTCACCCAGGGCACAAACTACGTCACAGTCTCCTCACTGTTCTCCCAGGCTGTTTATTGTCTTCCAGAATTTTTCTTGTTTGTTTACTGTCCTTGGATTTTTCTGTGAAGCAGATGTTTCCAGACTCTTGGTTTTATGAAACATTAGCTGCTCAGTGATGTGAGTTCAGGCCATAAAACTGATTGAGAGGCTGGAAGAATGCAAGACCCAAGGTATCAAGAAGATTTCTTTCTCCAGAGGGAACAAACGCTGTCTGAGGGATTTCAAAGTAAATTTAGGTTTTTTTTACTGGTTGAAGCACTGTGGAGTTGTCATGGTAGCATCTTGGGAGGTGACTGGTATAGGGGTTTGAATTAGGAATAAAGACAGAGGGAAGATGGCAGCTGAGTCGTTTGCAGGTGTGTGTCCTGTGCCACTGAGCCATAGGGAGTGTTCAGAAAACTTCTCTGTAGCATGAGGACAGCACAACCCCTCGTACTGCTGGAGAGACTTGCTGAACTGAGTTCATATTGGTCCTACCTGCTGTGTTTCTTGGCAGTGGAAATAACCCATGGAAATACCTATCTTTCAAACAGGTATGAAGTTTGTAATCCAAGTGAGGATGGCTCAGAGTATGTTACTCTCTCCATTTACTTTCGGGAAAAGACAATGAGGCAATCCAGCAGTACTTCAGGGACTGTGCTCTTTGGGCAGCCACTGTTAATATCTGTGCCCAAACACAAGCTCACTGTGGATCACCTCTACAGCGTGGTTTTGGAACGGATCAGGTAAGTGGTGGCTGTACCTTTGAATCCTGTGTTGCTTATTCAATTGCATTGTAATAGGATTACTGAATCCTTGTTAACAGGGAGAATTTTCCTTGATTTGTGTGGGTTGTATAAACCAGGATTTGCATTGCATTAGTGTCTGGAGGCTCCAGGGACGTTTCAAGGTCCTGCTTTTTTGGGTTGTGTAACAGATAGTGCTGGTTCAGCCTTGCAAAAGGAGTCAGGAGCAGAACTCAGGGCATGTTTTCAGGGCTCACAGATGGGGCCACCATAACTTACTTTTGCCTTTCCAATATACAGCCAGAGAAACATGGAACAAGCAGTGGGAGCAGAGATTTTGTGAATTGTTGTTTGACTCATTCTGAGGGCTCTTGGTGCTGTCATGTAAATGTGAATGGTGCTGTACAGGATGGGTTCTGGTTTGCTGGAGGGGATTGGGCAGCAAGAGCTGATGATAGAGTGGAGTGCTGCTGTTCTGGTGCACAGCTGCAGTATGGTTGTGTAATAAATGTCTCCCTACTCTTCAGCCGCTGTGTGAAACTCCCTCTGGCAGAAGAATACTCCCCATCCTGCCCAGACAGAGGAACCTGCAATGGCTCCAATGGTGTGGTTGAAGGTAAAGCCCTTTCAGAGTGTGCTGGAAGCTTTTCAGCACTTTAAGCTTTCTAGCAGCATTTGCTTTGTGCTGTATGTATTTGGCTTAAGCTCTAGCAGGTTGTCTCTCCACCATGATTAAACTGCACTGTTGTGCTGGATATGTGCTTGGTACAGGGAGACTCTTGTAGACCATTTCCTTTCTAGGGAGATCCGATTTGCAGCAGCTGGAGAGCAAGGTGTGGATGTGCATTCATCCTGACCTCTGTTAGGGAAGTCTTTGCTTAATTGAGGTGTCCAGGTGCCTGTCTCCAGAGGCAACCCTTCCCGATATGCCCTTTGGTGATGAAAACTGGCCTGTTAGGTCACAGAGATTGTGGAGAAATTTGTATGTTGGAGGACGTAGAATTAACAGTCCCATTCCCAGGCCACATCCTCACTAGGAAGCTTTTAATGCTGATGGCATATGAGTGTTTCCCTTCCCTGTTTGAAATGATTCACAAATGTAGCCCTGAGGGTAACAGCTGCAGTAAGTTAAATGGGGAAAAAACCTGCCCATTCTCCCCAAAGAATGAAAATAACTTTCCTGGTGATTTACATATTCCTGTCTGTGAAGACATGCAGCTGCAGCCTTGCTGATTCTCTCTTGGGGATGCTTCTTAGGGTGTGCTGTCAGGACTCATTGTTAACCTGCAAACTTAGCACTGTCCTAAACTGGCATCTGCTAAAGGAGAAGATACAGCTTCAGATGTAGCAGGTTAGCAAGCGGAGGTTTCTTTTTCTGTGTGCCTTTTCACTGCTTTCCACGTAACTGGTGCGTGTTGTACAGGCTGATGCAAACAGCTGTCAGGGGAGGTGTAAGACCAAACTTTCATTGAAGCCCTGTAATATTGTCCTTGTTTGAAATGTTTTTCCAGGCGACATTGAAGAGATGGAGCATCAGGATGGCAGCGAGGAAGGCAAGGAGAAGCTGACAGAAGTTGATCCCTGCCACTCTGAGGGTTGTATGCAAGTGGAGTCAACAAGAGACCTGCAGCCTTGCAAGAAACAGCATTTCACTTTTAGCCTTGTGAATTCCTCTGGGACCTCGGAGATAAACTCCATTGTTGAAGGAAAAATCTTAAAACTGAATGGTAATTGTTTTCTTGCGTTTTTTTATTCTTCCTGCCTTTTACACCTGTGCAATAAATATTTCTTCTTTCTTGTAGCTTTTTCTGCAGTTGCTATTGACTGGGATTCTGAGACACGGAGGTTGCTTTATGATGAGCAGGAGGCACAGGTTGTAGTATGCTCTTTTCATAAGTAATTTATGTGTAAATTAGCATGGTATTTAAAAGGTGTCAGTTAACAGTGTTTTGCTGGGCCATCTTTTGTAACAGAATAAGCTGGTTTTTTGTAACAGAATAAGACAGTTTTTACCATCTTGATAAAAGCTCTAAACCCAAATGAGGACACATATTTTCTCTCACGGACTATTTGGCAGAACAAAGGAGTGGCTGGAAGCTGGAGATGATTGTCTGGGTGGGGAAGGAGGTGTGGAAATAGGCAGTGTGGGAAAAGTGAGCATGTAATTTCTGGATGTCAGGGATTACAGAGTACACAGAATTGAATAAAACACCTGTCTCTTTCACTAGGCATTCGAAAAACATGGAAGCATGCTGCAGCCACAGAAGAAGAAGGCTGTAGTAGCCCTCAGAGACTGCATAGAGCTCTTCACTACTATGGAAACACTTGGTGAACATGACCCATGGTAAGAACCTCTGCCTGCCTGCCATGTTTACCATAAAATACCATAACTGTTTGAGTTCATGTGATTTTTCATGGGATTTTTAAAATTTCCCAGGACTGTTTTTTTTGTCCTCATCTTTGAGAAATCTATCAGGTCTATATTAAGTTATTTGACTCAATTGGCTGTGGACATGAGTTAATAGAAGTATTTGTTTCCTGCCTGTATTAAAGAAAAAAAGTGTCAGTGGGAATGTAGCTTCCAATGACCAGGCTATTTTTAAAAGTTAATTTTTGTACAATGCAATTAACATACTTGCCATAGGACTAGAAAGTGAAAACAGGTTGGAGTTTGGAAATCTCTGAGGCGGTGTGTTCACCTGCATATTCCACAGGCAATGTGCCTTCTTTAAGGCAGGGACTGCTTGTGCTAGTGAGGCAACTTTAATGGAAGGCCAGAAGCTTTTCTGTTGATGCAGTCATTAATTTCCTTGCTTGTTACTCCTTCTTTAGGTACTGCCCTAACTGTAAGAAACATCAACAGGCCACAAAGAAGTTTGATTTGTGGTCTTTGCCCAAGATTTTGGTGGTACATTTGAAACGCTTCTCGTACAGCAGATACTGGAGGGATAAACTCGACACTGTTGTGGAATTCCCCATCAGGTAGGATTCTTCCCTCAAGCTAGGAAGAGCTTGGTCAAGAAAGATGTACATCTTGTGTTTCTGTTGGGTGGGCTTGTTCTAAAGGCTGTAGCTGGAGCAGGTGTTTTCTGGGTTTGAATGGCTGGACAGCAGGCATAAGTTGAGAGGGTGTTTTTTGTGGAGTAGTTTTTGTTGGTACTATTCAGCTTTATGCATCTCAAAGAGCATTAGTTACTAGCAGGTACTGTTTCTTCTGAAATTCAGTTAAGCCCATGTGATTCAACCAAGAGAACTTCTATAGCAATTTTAGCAAATCTTTTGGGCAGTGCTGCACTTGCAGTAGTGAGTATTGCTCAATTACAAGATGAAAGCCTGCCTTTTCCCTCGGCTTCTGCTTGCTAGCGTCCTGCTGTGGGATGAAGCATATCCCTTACTATTCCTATCTCACCCTTCATTGCCTACACAGGGACACTCCAAACTGTGTTTTATTCAACACCTCCCTCTAAACCTTCTGGCAGTGCTTGGTGTTTTTGTCAGGACCTGCCTTGTGTGGGAGGGGTAACAAGTCTGGTCTTCACTCTAACAACACCTGGCCCCTGAGCAGCAGAGCAGCAGTGGTGCCATGCTTCACTTCCTAAAAAGTGATACTATTGTTGTACTGATAGCTTTGTGTTTCTTTCCAGGGGTTTGAACATGTCCGAGTTTGTCTGCGACCCAAGAGCAGGCTCATACGTGTATGACCTCATTGCAGTTTCCAATCACTATGGAGCCATGGGAGTGGGCCACTGTGAGTACCTGCTGCTGGGTCCTTTGTGTGCAAGGAAATGTGGGCAGAGGGGACATAGGAGGGCTCTGCACTGGGACACCAGCAATAGCCCTCACCTAAGGTGTGTAGTCCAAAACTTGCCTGTGTTCTGTGTGCAGGCGATCATGTTGGGATCCTGTTAGGATATGGAGGGCAGATAGGTAGCAGCACTTTGGCCTGAGGTCTCACTGATGCCTATGGAACCCCGGTTAGTTTGTGTGATGGTGTTCCCCAATTTACGAGCGGTGTCAAAATTTTTCAGTGCTGAACCTGAAATTGTGACGCTGGCTGACAGTAGAATGTCTCCACCTTTGCACTGATAAGGACTGACATAGGAAATTGTAATTTTATCAGGAGAAAAACCCACTTAAGTTCAGTACATGATGAGTCTGTGTTTCTGTCACTGGTTTTGCTGCAGAATAGATGAAAAGTGTCTGTATGTGTTACCTGGATCAGGTATCCATGCTGTAAGGTGACACTTGTAAAACCACCCAGAAGCAATTTACCATGAGAGGAGGATGAACTCCTGTAGCTGAAGGGGCACTTGTTCTGAGGCTGGAGATCACAGTCACAACAGTCTTGGCTAGAAGAGATGTTGAGGGACTTCTAACTTAATTCTTGAGTGAGGATTCTTGCAAGAACCAGATGAGATCCATTAGCAGCAGAAAACTTTCCTTTGAAGTGAAAATCCAGAGTCTTAAACTGTGTTTGGGAAAGCTCTGACTCATGAGCAGTGAACAAAGCCTACTACTGTTTTTCCCTAAGTTTCTTTTCCCTGTGTCTCTGCTGTCAGGGATAAGCCTGTTATGTGGAACCTGGTCCTAGACTAGCTGGGCCAGCTGGCATGTTGTAGAAGATGTTTATGTTTGTTAACTAGGCTTGGGGGAGGCCATGCCAAAGCTGGCTCCTGGCCTCCCATGCACACGTGGTTGCAGTCCCAATGCCCCAGGTGTGCATTCCCTGCCGGCCTTTCCCAGAAAGCTGAGCTACAGTTTCTCTCCCGACAGACACTGCCTACGCGAAGAACAAGGTGAACAACAAGTGGTACTACTTTGACGACAGCAGTGTCTCGGTGGCTTCAGAAGACCAAATAGTGGTGAGTATTTGGCTTGAGGCTGTTCCAGGTCTATGCTGAGAGTGTGGCTCCCTGCTTGGGGCATGACATCCCAACCAAGCTGTGTGGATGGTTTCAGATGGGTTTTCTTTTTGTTCGGTAGACAAAAGCCGCGTATGTGCTGTTCTATCAGCGCCGAAACAGCGAGGAACATTCTGCCCCCTCTGCTCCCCAAGAAGAGTGTGATGGCATGGACACCAACTAAGCACCACCTCCAGCACTCAGCCACCACGGTAGTGTTGCTCTTGTAAAGCAATGCCTGAGGCGCCTGAATATTTTTCTTCCTTCTGTAGGGGTCAAGCAGAAAATCAAGCACTGAAAGATTGAGTGCTGGGGGTTGCAGAATAGCATTTAAGAACCAGGAATAGGTGCTGACACTTGGGTATTTAGAGGCCAAAATAATATATATTGGAGCTTCAATAAAGTTCTTTTTAAAATCTGGCTGAGCTGTGTGGCTAGAGGCAGAGGTTGGGGCTGTGGTTCTTGGGCTGAGGGTTGTAGCTGGGGTTGGGAGAGGACAGCCTGAGCTGGAGGCCAGGCACAGCTGAGCCTTGCAGGGGCTTGTGGAGGAGAATGGTGGGTACGATTCTGTGAATCGGCACTGGGGCTTCCTGCCAACTCTGTGATGTAGCTCTTGGGCCCTGCCTGTGTCGGGGAGGCCTCCTGCACCCGTTCTGGAGCTCAGTTCATCTTTGTACATCTGGTCTGTTGCAGTCTCTGCCTTTGTACCTGACAAAGCAACATGTTTCTCTTGCTTGCATCCTTTTGCTGATGCATTTGAGGCTCTCCTGGGGCAGTTTTGACCCACTATTTTTCATGTGAACACTGAATCCAGTGATGCAGAAATCTTGGCCAGAAGTGAATCATACCTGCCTGTGGTGTGGCATATGTGCAGGCTGATCCCCATGGAGATGCAGGATACAGCTGCTCTGGCTCCTATTCTTCTGCAGAGAAAATGCCATCCATAACATTGATGATTTTTTGTCTTTTCCATCTCCTACACCCCTCACTTTCAGGCTGCTCTGTAAGCACTTTTCTGCTGCCAGCATTTCTCTTATGGTTTGTGTAGTGACAGCATTTTTATCCTTTTTTGCTCATTTATGTGTCCAGCCAAGCTCAGCACTGTGTCCCTAGGGCTGACAGCTGTACAGGTGACAGCCCAGTGCAATGGATCGTGTGAGTTTTTGGCCTTTTCTCTTGCAACTTTGGTTTTTTTGGACTGCTCCTTCAGCTCTTCTCCACCCTTGATTGCTGCCTTTTATATCCTCACCTGATGACCCTCTGTGGGGCTGCAGGTGTAATAATCCTGTGCCAGGTCCTGTTTGCCTCTGCTGTTCAGTGGTTCTGCTCCATCCTTTTGTCACAACTGGGAAATGTTCTTCCCTCTGTCCTCCTTCACTGTGTGTTGCTTTTTAGGACTCAAGTCCAGCTTTCTTGAAAAGAGACTCCCGTGAGTCTCAGTGGAGAGCTGGTCTTACATGTGAAAAATGGGAAAAAATTCCAGAGCCTTTGTCTGTATTTTTTAGGTAAAGATCTAGCCCAAGGTAGTGAACCAAACAGAAGGGTTTTTTTCTTCTTGGATCCAATTGTGTTTGCAGAATGAAAGGCTGAGACTGGCTGTCAGTGTGTTTCTGTTCTCCCTGGAACATGTGCTTGCAGCTGCTGTGGCTTCAATGCTGGCCATCACCTTGTGTTGTGGTGGTCAGCAGTGCTCATCAGTTTAACTCCAAACTTACCAGCTCAGCCCCACCTTTCTGCAGCTCTGGGCAACAAGCCCAGTAGGAAATTGCAGTGTGCCTGTCCCTGCAACCTTGGAGGGCAGCACCAGCAGCCCTTTGCCAGGGCACTGGAGAGAGATGGGGAGGAGGAGGGGGCATTGTCTCTAGCCAGCATGCTACTGATGTGATTCTCCTTTGTGGAATTTTGCTTTTAAAGCATTAAAATTTGAATTTTGAGATCACAGTTGCTTAGTTGCTTCTGCTGTTTTATTTTTGCAACTCCTAATATTGTATATTTTTTTTTTCCTTATTACTGAGGGGAGCATGCAAAAAGCAATTTTTAAGCTGTAGCACTGCACTGAAATTACTCTAATCAGCATTTTTTTGTTTGTTTTACCCTGAAAGTAAGTCATGTGGGCATTCCAAAATGGGGAGTAGAGGAAAGGGAGGACAGTAAAAGACCATTTAAAAAGAGAAATCAATCTGAAATAGCCTTTGTTCTCCTTGCTTCCCTACCTGTGCTGACACTGAGAAGTGCATCCATGGGGCTCAATCTCAGCTGCTGAACAGACTCTGTTGTACTGCAGAACAAAGTGGCCCAGCTCTGCTTTCTCTGCCTCTGAGCTGCTGGGCTTTGGCTGGTGTGTGTGTGCTGTAATACCAGACTGTTTTTTAGACTAGCACTTTGTAAGTGGCTGGCTCTGTTGTACAAAGAGGAAAATTAAAGAGTGGTTTGCACTGAAACTGAGTTCTGTTGTATTTTCAGTTTTTATTATGTGGATTAAGACTGCTGGTTGTGGGGATGCCTGGTACTCTCAGAGTAATTTGGGCTGGGGGAGGGCAAGTCCTGCAGAGCCAGTGGGAATCTGGGAGAAAATCAGCTGTTGAGGGCACAGCACTGCACAGCTGAGGGTTCACTTTGCTCCAGGGTTGCCTCTTCTCCCTGCAGTGCTGGTACCTGGTGCTTTAGCAAAGCTGTCCTTGTTTTCTTTGTGGCACTGGCCAGCCTCAGCTATGGTTTCATCCTTTGTCTTTCTCTGCAGATCCCTGAGAGGTCCTGATCTTTTTTGTCCATTTTCTCCAGGGTATCAGGGCTGCCTGTGACGACCACTGAGGTAGTTGTCCTGCAGTCTCTGTAATTTACTCCTCAAGGCAAACTCACTTGTGAGAGCAGGCTGGAAAAAGCTGAGGAAGTGCAAGTGTGTGGGATTGTCCCAGTCCTGTAGGTCAAGGTGGGCTGTGAAACCCTTGTGAGAAGGTTTGAAATCATAAAATTACAGTGTAAAAGCAAGAGGCTTGATTTCAGCAGGAGCTCCTGACAGTTAATGAGCCTTAATGCCAAACAGCAGCTGCTGAGCTTTGCTGTGAAGGGCTGACCTCCAAAACATGGTGTGAAACCTATCGTGGGAAGAAGGAGCAGCTTCCCTTTTCATTGGGAAGATGATTTGGTGAGAACAGAAAATCAGCATCACAGTCCTGGTTCAGCTCCTGCTTTGAAAAGGATTTACAATTTCACCCTGAGAAAAAGGTGCTCAGAATAAAGAAGGGGGGGAAATAACAGCCAGAGTATGAAATCGCTTCTTTTTACAAAGCATTTCTCCAGGTTGGAACTGTTCTCCCTGGGGAGGAAGTCTGAGGAGATTCTACAGAGGAATAAGCCAGGAATAGTTGCTTCCTGTTCTCTACAGTGCAAGGTGGGCAGCTTAAAGCATTTATTATCCCCATCTGGCCCAGTAAATAACAGCCAGGCACTCTTTGGCAACACCTGCTCGCAGGCAGGAGGGGCTGTGTGGGCACCCAGCTGCTTACAAATTGAAAGGATTAAATTAATGGGGAAGTGGTGTGCATGTGTGTCTTTGGGCTCAAATCAAAGTCAGGGCACTGCAGTTCTGAACATGATGTTTTTCTTTTATTCTCAGCCTTGCTAAAATACATTATATAATTTTAGATAACTTCTTTTCAAATAACTTTTACAAGAAGAGACAACAAAAGCATACTCTTAAATTCAGAAGATGGAGGTCTGAAGTTCTTCCTTGAACATGCCTTCAAAATGCAGGTCTTTTGCCATGAGCTCTTCTTCTACATCCTCTAAGGCCCACTGATGATCTGTCAATTCTAAGGCTTCCCATTCTGTCTGCATTGGCAGTGAACAGAAGCAAAGAAGGAAAAGCAACACAGGATTAGTTAGACAAGAACCACACAAAGTGGTGCTTGCTTTAAAAACTGCAACAAACACCGATTTCTATTAAAAAACAGGAAATCCTGTCAACACCCTGGAATCAGTGGTTTATACTTAATTAGATGTTAGTTGGTCAATACAAATTGCATCACAGAAATTAGAAAAACTACATTATCTACTTTCTGCCAACCCTCTATAACCTTCTGGAACAGTCCATTGCTTCTGCAACAGCTGGTTCTGTTCTGGTGGGTCAAGGGCTTTGCGGTGAGTTAATTCTTTAGTTCAGTTACTTGATAACAACAGGTAAAAGGCCAGAATTTTTGCACCTGATCACAGACTTGTACATAAAGCCTGCAAAAAACATGTCACATGATGCCCAGCAAGAGATTTGTATTCCTTGGTCAGAACATTTCTCCTGCAATGTGAACCTTTTGTTTCTGGTGAAGCACGTAGTGGGTTTTTGGTCCCTGCAAGGCTGAATTGGCAGAAGTGCTGTGGAGAGCCAGTACTGGCTGGAATTGCACCTCAGTGCTGACTGAGACAGAACAGCCACTGCTCCAGCACTGCTGACAGCTGCAGCCATCCTGTTCCCTGGGTGGTGTGGGATTTTTTTAACCAGGAAGGTTACTGAAAACAAACTGCAGGAGCAGACCATCCCAACTTCCCAGGCAGCAGGTTATGTGCGGCTAAACCTCTTCTACAGTACACAAAACCAGAAACCAGATCTGTCCTTTGTGCATAAACCAGGGCATAAACTCTGTGAAAGAGGCAGTGTAACAAGCAAGTACCTATGGAAAGTGCCTCAGGAATATTAGACAGTAAAATCCTGATGGCTTTTCCACCGAACTGACTGGCTTACTTGATTTTCTTACCCAAGTTCTACCAGGTGCCTGCTGGATTAATGCTCAGCTGCACTATTAACACTACTTATGGAGAGCCATAAGCACTTTCTGCTTTGGAAATCAAGGTTAAAAGGTTAAAAAAAAAGGTTAAAAAAAAGGTTAAAGGTTAAAAAAAATCCCCTTCCTCAGTAAAAGCAGAGGATGGGACATAAATTTAGCCTTTGTACCAGCAATGACTGATATCAGGTTTACTTCAGGGTTATTTGGGCTCTGCCACCAGACCCAGAGCAACTCCCACAGCCTTCATAAGCTGTCAATTCTAATTTTAGGAACAGGAATCCAGAGCAATTCCTTTACTCCACACAGGGAGACAACGAGT
The DNA here is from genome assembly GCF_015227805.2 of Hirundo rustica. NCBI lineage: Eukaryota > Metazoa > Chordata > Aves > Passeriformes > Hirundinidae > Hirundo > Hirundo rustica. The sequence continues at coordinate 3,571,528 of NC_053461.1, read as the reverse complement.
TACATGCAGCCTACGACCCTGCAAGCTCACAGGAACAGGAATGCAAGTGGGAATACTGTACCTTAAATGCTTTGTTAGTATCTGCTGGCATGGCCATTGCTGCCCCTGTCATTTGTTCTTGCATCACCCTGGACTGATCTGCAGCTACAAATGAGAAATAAGAGGTTGATTTTTGTGTTATTAAATAGCATCCCCTGGAGCATGCTGCCATTGGGAAGGTTTTTATCTATAGATGAGAACATTGCAGCAACTGCCAGAATGCAATACTGCTGTGCCAGGAGTCCTCACAAGACATCTTGCTTCATCTTGGCCAGATTTACATAAAATATGCAGAACGACTGAGGAAAATAGTTTTCTATGTTCTCAATGCACATCTGTCCTGCCCCCCACATCTAACATTAAGAAATCTTTGCAGTTTTCCTTAAAACCAATACTTGCTAGAAATAAACAAGCACAAAACTTTTGTATGCTGATTTGATGGGAAAGCAAGCCTGGGCTAACAACCATGGAAATTTACGAGCCAGTGGCTGGTGCAGGAGATTTGGGTACTTGCTGCAGGTGATGTCAAACCTGGTCCAGGGACAGGAAGTAAGCTCACAGAAATGAGAGAGGAGTTAAGGAGCTTTTTGGCTGGAAACCTAGAAATCTTTTCCTCAGCCTCCCTCAGACAACATCCCATGGAAGGGGCAGCCAGTTCCCAGAAATGACAAGTGCCTTACCATTATCTTGGCCCAGGATGAGAGTATAAATGCTTCTGAGTCCAAACACATTCAAGAAGTACCAGGAAGCAGAGCTCACCCTGACAAATCAGAACAAGCACAGTTGTCAGTTCAAAGCTGGCTTGTGACCTCACTCCAGCAGCACACAGACCATCCAAGGGCTGTTAACACATCCAACATTTTCCAAGTGGGAATTGGACCTTGCTGGCTGAGGACAGGGGCTTACCAGGACGCATCTAAAGTGAGCAGCTCAATTCCCTGCTGCAGCATTGGCTTAAAACGCAGCGTCAGAGGAAACGGGACCTTTGCTGCAGGATAAAGAAAAGGAAAGCACAGTTTCACAAAGTGACACTGCACAACTGCAAAGCACAGGACAAAGTGAGCAGGTAGTTCTTTTATTTCATCTAATGTACTCCGAGTGCAATGTGCACAATAAAAAGTTAATTCTGATTTTTGAGAAAGCTGCAGTTTTGTATTCATTTTAATATGAAAAGACTTTCTGAAACTTTATCAGATTTTCAAACCCTCACAGATATTACTTCAGTGACTGTGAAAGGGAATATATCTTATTAAAGAAATAGTTATCACATAAACAGTATAGAAAAACAACCCCAGAACTATGAATTTAAAGTATTTTTGATGTGTACACTCCACACGGTAACCAACTCCCTGGATAGGTCCAGAGGAAAATCCACTGTTATCAACCTGTTTTTTAAGCAGTTTTAATAAAATGCTCGTTTTGTCACTACAGTTGTTCCCGGGTACGTGAGCTATTTTCTTTGAGACCATGGCCAATACTCTGAAAACAATTCCCCCCCTTTGCAATGGGACAAGCAAATCTGTGCAGGTCATGGAGTGAAGAGCAGCAGTGCCTCAAGCCAAATTTATGCTGCTTCTAACTGACTGCTCTCAGGTCGAGGAGCAAATCTCTGATGCAGCTCAGACCCTCAAGATCATCTTCAGAAACACAGCCAAACCCATGTTATTCAGACTCTTACTTGTGACAAATCCTGAAAATGTCATGTTGATCCAACCACCAATGAGGATCATAGGCAGAACATTGGTTACATTCCCTTTCATCATATCTGTCAGCATGGTAGGATCTGCAAATCACAGACGGGATGTGCAGTAGCAGCACATCACAATAAAGAGAAACAAGTCATTACGTGTCAGATAATTTAATGAAGAAACTGCAAGAGACAACAGTCCTATCCCAGTATCTATCATCTTCCATTGCTGACAATACTTGTCAAAATGAGATGAGCAGCCAGTGTGGTGGTGGCTGCTGCCACAGAGGTGTTGTGTTCTGTGCTATGTCTGACCCCATCCCTTGCCCCAGATCTCTGAACTTGCCTCCCCACTTTGTGAGCTGACCTAGGTACAAGAAGGACAACAAGCTCCTATTTTGCTGTACACATTAGTTAAATTAAATCACTTTAGAGAAGACCCTGCAGGAGCTGGAGCAAAACACTGACAAAAGGACATGAGAGCAGGTCTCCCACTCCTGGCTACCCTGAGGAAGTCAGGTCCCTGAGATGCTGCAAGCAGCTCAAGGCTGAAGTGAAGCAACATGAAGCAATCTAGTGTTTTTGTTACCCAAGAGAGAGATCTCACTCCCACCGCTCCCTCACACTGCCTGCGCTCCCTGCAAAGCTGTTTCACCTTCCACCCTCAGCAGACACTGACAGGTTTTTCTACCTGGCTGCAGTTAGGGTATCTTAACATACCTGTCATAGGTGAAGGAGGCACTACCTTTCTTTTTGTTTTCTTAAAAAATCCATCCTCGGGGTTATTAAAAAAATATTTCCGGGACAAGAAAGACTGAAAACAGAAAAAGACAATGCCAACACCGTAAGAAGTAAAAGGACAGAAGCATTAATTCTTGCTCAGACATTCAGACATCTCGTGAGTTCTTTCACAACACACCTTCCTGGGACAGGTGCCTCACTGCCTAAGTGTTCTAAAGCTCCTCATGTTTTTCTGCATCCAGAGTACCAGATCTCTGGCTTTTTAAAATTCATAAAATAATTATAAGAATTCTCTGAAGAGAAACCCATTTTAATTGAAGAGCTTTTAGTGTTTAGTGCAAATTCTTTGTGCTGGTGGAGCACCAATACTGATACATGCAACATTTCCACTCGCCCAACTGACCTCTGGATTTCCCAAAATACACATTTGGTACCAACAGAGCCAACACGAGCGATGCATTTTTAGTTTAGCAAACATTTCAGCTGATGTTGTATGACCATCTCGTGGCACACCGTGTGCTTGCTGGCAGATACTAAACACGACAGCTTGGAAGCACATCTCATGTCAGCATCGAGCAGTGACGGCTAACAAAAATATCAAGGAAAAGACACATACAGCGGTGCTGTGTCCAAGATTCCTAAGAACCTGCACTCCGGGACACCGGCCTGGCCCAGGGGTGATCCAGCAGCGCCCGACCCCGCGGGCCCTTGTGGGCGCTGCTCCTCCCGCGGCACTGCCCGGACACAGCCCCGCGCTTTGTGCTCCTTCCCCAGGCATCCTCTCTGGAAAGCCCGACCGCGCAGCTCCGTACCTGCTTTGGAATGTATTTTCCATTTTCCCGAAGGACTCTGCTCCGGATCAGGACTTGGCTGGAAGAGAGACAAGCGGCGTTAGCGGCCCGGGCCGGGAGGAGCGGGGTGCGGGCGGGGGTTAGGCGGGCCCTGACCTGTCGGACACCTGCTCCTGCGTGAGGCGCTTGTCGCTCTGGAGTAGGATGGACACGTAGTGCCGGATCATGCCCACGAAGAAGGTGATGAAGACGATGGGCAGCACCACCCATAGCCGGATGTTGGAGTCCAGCAGCAGCTCGGGCTCGCTCATGGCGGCGGTGCCGCCTCGGGCCCGGCTCCGGCCGACACCGGGCCGCCGCCGCACGCCCCGCTTCCGCCTCCGCTTCCGGGCCCGGCCTTTCCGCCGCCGGCGGAACGGCGTCAGCGCGCGCCGCGGGCGGGAAACTCGAGTGCGAGTGGCGGGAGCGGCGTGAGGGGACGGCGGGGTGTCCTGCCCTGTCCTGCCCGCAGGAGACGGGAGAGGACGCGAGGTGAGCTCGGCTTGGCGCAGGTGAGGTGGGCTGAGCTGAGGAGACGTGGAACGGCCGCCTCGGGCACTGCGCAGCCTTTGGCAGTAGGTGCGAGGGAGAGGTGCCGGCCTGAGGGCTGGCTGGGCTGTCAGGCTGCACCTCGCACCCGGAACAGAACCGCGGCGTTGTTAGCGTTGGAAGGGACCTCTGGAGATCACCCAGTCCAACTCCCCTGCCGAGGCAGGGTCACCCAGAGCAGCCAACACAGGAACGCTTCCAGGTAGGTTTGGAATGTCTGCAGAGAGGGAGACTCCACGCCTTCCCTTTTCCAGTGCTCTGCCATCCACGGCCTAAAGAAGATTTTGCTCATGTCGAAGTGAAACTTCGTGTATTTTAGTTTTGGCCATTGCTCCTTATTCCTGTCACTGGGCACCACTGAAGAGAGCCCGGCACCATCATCTTGGGACCCGTCTTTCAGATATTTATACACCTGAAATAGCTGTGAAAGGCTCACTGCACTTTGGTTTTTGAACTGTTCCACTTCCGTGCTGATATTTTAAGTAACTCATTTTACTAGCCTCTGCCATGCAGTTGAAATTTAGTTTGAGATGTGCACGAATCTTTTTTTGATAACCTTTAAGTTTTAAAGGTGAGTCAATTTCTTTTTCCTTTTCTTTTTAATTGTGCCCACTCCCCCAAAGGAGGATGGGTTAGACGGAAATTTGTCCTGACAGAGGTCACTGGCTATGATTTGTGGTTAGGGACGTGAACAGGGTCACTTAATGTGGTTGGGCTTATGAACACTCATCTGTGAATCCTTTGTTGCTTTGTCCAGGCATGTGGAGAGGGTCTTGAGTTTAGCTCAGTCGATGCAGTCTGAGTCCTCATAGCAACTCACTTTAATTTGACACTTAATTTGCCTGGTGTCTGAATGAAAAGCCAAGTCTTGTTTTATGAGGAGCTGAATTTTAGAAAAAGTGATGGGCTATTTAAATATGAAAAGCTCTAAAATTTCAGCCTGCACAGCAGAAAAATGTGATATTGGTTACCCAGGCAGTCTTTCTTTGAGCACTCTCAATTTCTGTCACGCTCCCTTTTGCTATTCACTAATACATTCTAGATCTGATTAAAAGAGAGATGAATTAAACACTTGTCTTTTTCCTGCATTTTTTTTAGGCAACAACAAAGGTTTTGTTACCATGGTTTCAAAAAGGAAATTGTCGAAAGGTGATGCTTCTGAAGAAAGCTGCAAGACAGACTTGCCAAGTAGGTGCTTGGGTATCATCTTTGTGGGGTGGAGACCCATTAATAGAGGCAACAGCTCCCAAGCAGGGACAGGGCCAAAACGGCAGTTTTGATAATGCTGATTGTTAATGACACTCTTGATTTTTTATATATTTGATGCAGCATGTCTTGTTTTCTCAGAAACTAAGAAGTCACGGATTTCTGATAAGGAAAATGCCTCTGCCTTCTGTGGACTGGAGAATGAGGGAGTCTTTGAAGAGCTCCTCAGGACATCAGGAATTGTGCTGAAAGCTGGGGAGGGACAGAATGAAATAGGTATGAGTTTAACATCTGCTCTTTCTGATTTAGATCAAAACCTGCAAGGATGGCTAGTACAAAGTAATGATGTGTTTTATTTGTTTCAAAATTCAAGCAAACCTTCATTTGGCCTCTTATTTGTTAAATACCACTTGTTCCTGCTGAATTCAGTGCATCACCTAAACTCATTATACCACCTCTTTGGGTGTATACCTGTTAAGTCTAAAGACTTCTGAAAGATTATTGGAGGTATATAGAAAACTATTAGACTGCCTCTGTCATTACACTATTGAATTGCAGAGGCAGGAGCTTTGAAGTGGGGAAACAAACATGGCATTGTAGCCTTTCATTTCAGACAAGGCCTTTAGGAAATCCTGTATTCAGTATCTTCAAAGCTGCTCTCAGCCCTGACTAGAGAAAGCACAAATGCTGATTCCACTCAGGCTTTTGCCAACTGGACTTTTCAATGGAGCAAATGCAGAAATGTTGGCGTGTGGGCTTGAGAGTTTGTACTTGGTGTAGCTGTTGTGATGTTGTATGGACAGACTGTGTTTCATTCTTTGTTTCCTTTCTAAACTGTCTCCTTAGCTGTTGATCAAATGGCTTTCCAGAAGAAGCTCTGCCTGGCCCTGGAGAAGCACCCTACTTACCCAGCTGTAAGTACTTGGGCAGGAGCAACCTTTAAAGCTGTTTGCTGAGTAGGAAAATAAGCAAATGCAGCTACCTGTCCCTGCTAGTCCCATATGAAAGTGTGCAACACATCAGCTTATCTGTGGTTCAGTTCTCTCTGTGTTGCTGTTCCAGCCTTTCAGCCCCACTTTTTCTGACTGTCAAAGTAATTTTCATTGGCAGTATTATTCAATAGACAAAGACTCTTACAGCAGACAAATCACTTGCATAGCTTTCTGGTGGAGGCTGGGTTTGGTTTTGTGTTGGGTGGGAGCTGGCAGCATTAACACTGCTGTGATGTGGTGCTCCTCCTCAGACAGCAAGTTAAGGGTGAAAGTCCTGAGGCCAATGATTTGATTGCAAATGTTTTTCGGGTGCAGCCCTCATCACCCAAATTAATTGCTGCTGCCTCAGCTGAACAGGAAGAAAGGGAAAGCCTTTTAAAATCAAAGTAAAACGTGAGACACTTGCTTTAGAGTTACTTTGCAGGACAATCAGTGTTTCCTCTGGGAATGTTCTAGACTAGCATTCATTTATTATCCAGCATTCCTTCCATCACAGTTTCTGTCTGCAGTTCCCTGTTTAGCTCTTCCTGGTTCTCATCACCTGCTTGCAAAATTCATCCTAAAGGACAGCAGTTGACTGGGGCATCCCTTCAGGGTGGATGACTTCTCTCTGCTTTGCAGGTTGTGAAGCAGTTCATCAGTGGCCTGGAATCTCACATCAAGGACAGGAACCAGTTCAAGAACTGCCTCTTGCCGTGCGCTCCTGTACGGACTGAGGGGTCGAGGTAGAGAAAATGTGTTTTTTCTTCCCCTTCAGTCAGAGCCTCTAGTTATGTCCTGTGGCATTGACCAGAGTGCAGCTAAAGGCTCCAGCTGGTGCACACCAAGGCAGGGTGGCTGCTGTGTTCCATTGCTGTTTAATAGCAGGGAGTTTAGAGTGTTAAATCACAGAATTTACTGTCTGCCCATGGCACACATTGGATTCCATGGCATTTTTATGGCAACAACCAAATACTGTGAAAAAAATTTGCCAGGGCTGGTGAAGGTCAATTCCTTTTTTTTTCCAGGAGATGGAGCTTCACCACAGACCTTCACATTTTAGTCTTGTAGAGAGTGAGCTGGTTCAAAGCTAAAGTGCAGTTTTAAATCTTTCTGTGTGTGTCTGTGATTACCATGTATTACCTTAAGTCATTGTATGTAGTTTATTAAAGAAAACAGTCATGGAAAGAGCTACAGCCTGTTCTCCCAGCATGTTTTTGACACAACTGTGGTGGCATCTTTCATCTTGCAGGAATCTGGTGCACTCATACTGTGAAAGCCTCATTAAACTGCTTCTTGGGATTAAGATCTTACAGGTATGGGCACCTCAGCTTGCGCTTTACAATGGTTTTGATTGTAGGGAACATTTTGCTTACTTAAGTAGAGGGTTAATAGAACTGGTTTTGAGGCAGGTGAGGCTGCATCTGGAATAGCGTTGTTGTAGGGACACAAAGATGCTTAGAGCCTGAGATGTGTGGCAGACAAGCAGGGACAGAGGGAACTGGATTTGTTCAGTTTTAAAAGAAGATTAAGGGAAATTTTGTGGTCCTCAAATACCTGGTTGCAAGGTGTAGGGAACACAGCCAGACTCTTCTCAAAGGTGAACAGGGAGGGATGATGGCTCAGGTCAACCATGGAAAATTCTGATGAGATATAACCACTTCCACTCTGGGGAATGTTGTTTTAAGTACTAGAGCTGGGCGCCGCTTTCAAACTTATCTAAAATTGACGCTTTAGTTTTCTGTGTGGTGAAGAGCAGCTCGGGGTCTGAGAAAGAGAGGTTCATTGGCCCAGAGGAATTGCACATCCTCCCCGTATGCTCAGATTCTGTTGGGTTATGTCGGTAGTTTATACCACCCTCTGAAAAGTGGTTTTCACTTAGGCTGTGCTCCTCATTTCTGCATTAGGCAAGGGATTTCTCATACAGGCTTTATTGAGCCTTTCAAGTATTTTATTCTGTGTGTATATTTCACCTTTTCTAAAAGGTCAGTTTTAGTGGCAGTAGCACAGCACAACCAGTAAATCACCGTAACGCTGTCTTTTTCCTTTCCTTTAGCCTGCTGTCATAACACTGTTGTTGGAAAAGATCCCTGAATTTTTTTTTGACATGTGAGTATAAACTGGCTTCTCTCTGCCTTGAAATGAAATTTCTTTTGGACCATCACCAGCTGTTTGACTTTAGCTGTTACTTCAAATTTACCTGAATGGCAATTTGCACTGAAATGGGGTTTTTTTCATACCTGTGTAAAATAATGTGTGAGCTACCATGATCTAAAATTTGTGAGGCCATAAAGCAGAAGACAAATTTCTAGTGGGTGAAATGCAGACATTGTGCATTGGTTGACTGGGCTTTTTGCAGCTACTGACACAAGCTTAGGAATTATTTCAGCAGAGGGACTACAGAGTGTCTCGTCATTAAAAAAAATGATGGAAGCAGCTGCTGGCAGAGTTTTAGGAGGCTGGGAGATGCAAACAGATCTCCTTTTAAAATTGCAAGTTGTGTTCAAACACGGGAAATTGAAAGAGTATCTCTTGGCTCTTAAACATAGAGCACCACAGTGGAGTGAGAGCTGTTGAGTGGCAAGACTTGACCACTTCATTTCTTCTTCCTGTGCCCTGGATGCTCCCTACAGAGTTAGTGGGGCAGGCCAAGGGGCAGAAAGAAGCTTGAGGCTGTTCCTGCTGCAGTTTTTATTCCAGTGCTGAAATACAGGATACAAATGTGTATGCGCAGGGGTGTAGTCCAAGAAATTGTCTCAGACTGAAATCTTTTTTGAGGAGAGTTTAGCATAGACAGTCACAAGGTCTGAACTGTTTTTCACCCAAGAATTCCTAAGTATCTTGGATGTAAAAGTGATAAGCTGTTAATTGTGCTGTGACTCCTTTGGAAATCCCGAAAAATGGGTGTTGTTACACCTGTCTCCTATCAAACCCTAAAAAGACTGAAGTCCTTTCCTTTCCCTGTATTAATGACAATGGCGTTAGTTGGTCTTGCTGACCAGCAGCAGAGCTTTTGAGTCGTAGGTCTGACTAACCTGTGTGTCCTTTTCTGCTCTTTCAGTGTGGGCACCTTTGGAACAAACTTCCCCCGGCTCATTGTCAATCAGTTTAAGTGGCTTGACAGGCTCCTTGACAGCCAGGTGGGTACCAGAGGTGCAATCACATGGATGCTTTTTCCAAACAACTTCTGGAGTGCCTCTCAGGTGGGATTAGACTGAATTATTGTGCTAATGAGAACTGATGTTTTTGTTGTATTCACATGCTGAAGGAGAGATTTAATTTTTTCTGTTTCGTTATGATTGCCTTGAGTGACTTCTGAACATCTTTTACTATTTTTCTTTCCTTGCTCTAAGTCTTCTTTTACATAAATTTATATCTGTGCATGTGTATTCACACAGATGATCCCATTTTAAAGCTGTTGCTGGCAGGAAGTTACAATTCCTTCTTGTTTAATTTTAACGAGGTACTGGATACTTGCACATGTGTGGGGATGAATTCTCTGTTCTTGCTCTGGTGATTCTTTTCCTTCTTTCCCTAAGTCAGTTGGTCTCTGTGGGTTGCTCCCCTGCTTTTACTCTCTGCTGGAGTACTAAACACTGGGAAGCTTGTTGTGTTTCCCAGTTTCCTCTGCTCACCAAGATCATTATATCCTAGCTGTAAAATACCATTGTCCCACAAAAGTCTGTGCTCTGCTTCATGACGTCAGCAGGACAATGAGTTAAGGGCCAGTTGGCATAAACTCAGGCAGATGTTACACTGAGGGACCTTAGATGCATAATATTGTTTTTGTGCTGAGAGATTTGTACATTTCACCAGTGCTCCTCTTGTCTGCAGGATCTGGTCAAGAAGTTAATGCAGATGGTTAGTGTCTCTCCAGTACCAATCCAGCATGATATTATCACCAGTTTACCTGAGATCCTGGAGGATTCCCAGCAAAGTGAGGTTGCCAGAGAGCTCAGGTATGGAAAATTTGGTTGGGAGGGTTTGTGTTGTCTTGTTTTTTTTCTCCCCTCTTGCACTTAGCAGAAAAGGACAAGATGCATTGATGCAGGTTGCTGTGGGCTGACTGAAGTATTAGGACAGCACTGTGTTCCTGTTAACTGCAACATTTGGGGACACACACCACTGTCTTAGGATATTCCATTTGTACTGTTATGCTCTTAGAGAGAGCATAGGCAATCCAGCAAAAGACATTACATTTAGACAATGCTCCAAAACTGCTTTCATCTAAATTATTATTAAACTCTTGACTGCCTGGAGACAGCACAGGTAGCATCCAGTTAAGTACTCACTACTTCTGCTGGATAGTCTATGATCAGTCACTTGGATATTACTACTGACAACTTCTGATTTGTCTTGGATTCTGCTGCAGTAAGGATCAACATGGTTTTTATTAATAAATAAAACCCCAGACCCACAACACAGTAAATGTGTGCATGAAACAGAACCTTCTGGCTATTTGATATACCTTTCTCAAGTATATTTACTGATCCAAGCAACTGGGGGACCAAATGCCAAGGGTTATTCTCCCAGGGAGTACTGCCATAGCCTGGTCCTTACATCTGTCTTCTTTAAGAATCTGTTCATTTTAAACAATAATTTGAGTAGTCTGAGTGTTTCTAATTCTTATTATTGCACAGATCACTTGCGTTTATGCTGGTGTTCATTACCTTTTCAAACCTGTGATCACTGTTGCAGATTATTACTGCAAGCAGTGCGTCCTGTTCCTTGTACCCTCTCAAACTGTGACTTTGTTTTCATTCTCAGTTTATTGCCTCAGCTTCTAGATAAAAAAACTCCACACATCTTTCCTATGCTAATCAAACTCCTCAGACTTCTCTTTCCTCTGTTTGTGTATTTTGAAAGCTGAGAACCAAACTGTATCAGCAAGGCATACTTATTTCCATATTCTCAGTAGCCTCCATCCATTTCTGATGTGGAAAACAACTCATTACTTCCAATGAATTACGGAACACAGAGTACCAGGGTGCTGCAGATGAGGTGGTTTTCAACTAACAAAATTGAACTACAACTTCTTGCTAGAGAAAGTTTGTAAGAAACTGAGATGTTAGCCAAGAATGAGTTTTGGGAAAGTCCATGAGGCTGTTAAAGACAGGTGCAATTCTTACATAAGGAGTAATAATTTATGGAACAAGTTATCCATAATGCCAGTGGCATATGTTGTCAGTTTCAGAGATTTTTTGTTTCTTTGCAGTGACCTCAAAAACTACTGGAATCATACAATACACTAAAGATACATTCTTGGTTTTGTTAAGAGAACCATTTGTTTTTTTTCCCCTGTGTATGTATCAGCTGCTTGCTGAAGCAGGGCAGGCGGCTGACAGTGCCAATCCTGGATGCCCTTTCTCGTCTGGATCTTGATGCAGAACTTGTGGCTGAGGTGAGAGCTGTTACAGAGCACTTCAACAGACCCCAGGCCCTGCTTAGCAACATGAGAGCTGGAATTCTTTCTTCATTCCAAGTATTTTGCTAAATCTGACTCCTGTAGGCCTTCAAAAGTCCTGAGCCCTTGAAGTTGGAAAGAGGTCAGAAGTTAAAGCTGGTTTTTGAAACATGTATGAGGGATTCAGTGAAGAGAGAGAGGTTTTCTGAATGCATACTGTAACAGCCAGGAATTTCAATCACAGCTGTTTTAGCAAATGCAGAAGCACTTTGTTCTGCTGCAGTAGTTTTTTACTGCCTTAAACCTTCTGATTGTCGATATTTCATCTTTTTTAAATACAGTGTCCAGACTAGACTGTTCTATTCTAAGGAAAGGCAGATTGATGATTAAATAATTAAAGAAGGTTTTCTCTGCAGAGTGCTTATAAAGGAGAAGAGATGAGCCTTTTGCATTGCTGCACTTTTTGGAGTTGGGCTTCTTATGAATAAAATAAAATTGGTTCATTTGAGTGCATAAATAGTGTTTTACATAGTCCCAAAAGGCTGGTGCTGCATAGCAGGCTACACATCCACCATGCTTTTCCCTTTTGAAAGCCGGTTAAAAAGTGATGGAGCCAAGCTCTTGTTGAAGAGTGATATGGGGCAGTGGCCACAACAGGCGATTTAGGTTTGGACATTTGGAAAAACAAGTCAGGGTCTCCAGCATTGATGTAAATTATCAGAGGTGGCAGGGATTGGAGGTTTCCTCCATCCTTCAAGACTCAGCAAAGCCAAGGTGAGTCTGATCTAGTACTGACAATATTCCTGCTCTGAGCAGAAGGCTGGGCTGTAAGTCTCCAAGGATTCCTTCCCACTAGCATAACCATGTTTCTGTGAAGTGTTGTCTCCCAGCTGATGGAGTGTTGCTCTCCCCTCAGGTGCGACAGTCTGCCATGACCATTGTGCCTTCTGTAAAACTGGAAGATTTGCCAGTAGTAGTCAAATTCATCCTCCAAAATGTCAAGGCAGCAGATGCAGTAGAGGTACAGTATCTTTTTCATAGTGAAGTGTGTGTTTTCCACACCGGTGTGTGTTTTAACAGAGGGAAGTTGCTTCACACACAGAGCTGCATGTTTTTAATGTTTTCAGGTAAAATTTTAATATTGCCAGGGATCAAAGCCAGCCTTACTGAGCTATCAAACACACTTTGTTTCATATGTTGAGGAAGTCTCAGCCTAAGCCAAAGGAAGTTTGTGATCTGCCCAAACCTTTCAGGGAGACCCCTGTTAAAAAATGTATGCCTATGACATGGAAGCCAGTCTGTGCTGGTCCACTGCATTTGAACAGCAGTCAGGTTGGTAAACTTGCATGTCCCAGAATTTCTGAGGCTGTCATGTATCTTGCTCAGCTGCTGAAAAGAATAAAAACAGTTCACAGCAACGTAAAGCAGATATAGATGGGAATTTTACAGAGTAGGTCTTAAAAAAAATTCCGTCTTTTGTATGACATAAAGGTGAAAAGTTTTGCTGGTTCATTTTATAAGCTTAAAAAATTAAATTTGGACATGATTAAATACTTGTGAATCTTTACAAATATATGAGTTTTGATTTGTAATTTTAGGGTTACTATAGGAAATAGTTTTCTTTTTCTGTTCTTCCTCATTTGTCACATTGATTTGTGCTTTACAGGTGATTTCTGATCTTCGTAAGAGCTTAGATCTGTCATCGTGTGTTCTGCCCCTGCAGATTCACAGTTCCCAGAAGAAGATTAAAAGCCAAGTCCAGACCAGGTATTTGAACAGGTTTACCTGATTCTCCAAGGGCAGGATAAGACGAGAACTTAAACTGTTCCTCTTCTAGTCTCTCTGGCACGAGCCTAATTTATCCCGTGGAAAGGCACGGACACCTTTATTCCTTCCTGCTTGGTACTAATGCAACACATTTGTCACTCCTTGTCCAGCCAGCTTCCCCTGCCATGGATGTGGTTCCTTTTGAGCCATCTGCCTCTATGTCTGCACGGGGATAAGCAACTTCATTTATAATAATGTTGCTACCAGTTTATCTGTTTACCCAGTATGTTTTCCATTGATTCTGTGACCTCTGTTTCCACACTCTTGTGAAACTCCCTATCCTTGCCAGAGCATTCCCTCTGGACAATGGATGCCTTCAGTAACTGCTGTGACTGCTGGGCTGCCTTGCACCTTCTGTGGCAGTATTTGCAGGGACTGAGTCTCCTCCTTTCTGATGATTTGCAGTTCTTCCCTGAGCCAAGTAACCACCAACCAGAATTGTGTGAAGCTACTTTTCGATGTGATCAAATTAGCTGTGAGATTTCAGAAAGATGTCTCTGAAGCATGGATTAAGGTAAGATACATGCTTCAGTCCTCGTTTCCTTATTTTCCTTGATTGAGCCTGAGCCTTTCTTGAAATCAAATGTGGTATTAAAAGACAAATGTTAGCCCTTCATTTTACTGATGCAGATTTCATTCTGCAAGAGAGGAAAAATGTGTACCCATATATTGAGATTAAGCTATGTGAAGCCTTAAGGTGCTTGAAAATGTCCTGCTAGAAATTAGTATCAACTTGTATTAGGTTAAATTTAATTTTAAATTGCATTTCAGTGTAAACCATGAGGCTGTTTCTTGTCCTCATTATTCAGTACCTCAGTTCCTTTCTCAAGCCTGATATTTGAGAATGTCCTTGTTCAAACTCAGTTTTCAGCTATTTTTTTTGAATGCTTCCTGGATTCTCTGTTGTTGGCAAGATCCAGTTTGCTGACTTTGATAGGTATCCTGCTGTAGAGGAGAGAAATCTGTGAGCAAGGTGTCACAGACTTTTGGTGTCTACCTTTTTTGATTTGATTTTGGAATATAGTATTGTACTGTAGCCTAACAGCTTGTTTGTTTGTTTTCTCTCAGGCTATTGAGAACAGCACATCTGTGACTGACCATAAGGTAATAGTTCTGCTCTGTAAGTGTCCTCCTCTCCTGGTTTCTTAAGGGCTTTCTTCATGGTTGTAGATTAAGAGATTTTTGTTGTTGGAGCAGAACTTGCCAGTGATGTTTCATGGGTGGTTCTTTTGGTATTGGATTGGTTCCAAGTATAACAACCATCCATTTTCTTTGTAACTCTTGGTTCATCCTTTCCTAATGTTAAGGGACAGAGTTACCCTGCTTTAATTCTGTCCTGCTGGACTCATAAGGCTTTATTTCAAGTTGTGACTCTTGGGACTTTTTGAGCTCTTTTTTTCTTCTCAGTTTAGACTTCAAGTTTTGACTTGGAGTTACCTGGACTATTTAATATTTCAGCATAATGAGTGGTGGTTATTTCCTCTAAAAGGTTCTGGATCTGATAATTTTGCTGCTAATCCATTCTACAAACACCAGGAACAGGAAGCAAACTGAGAAGGTCTTGAAGAGCAAAATCCAACTGGGCTGCATGCCACAACAGCTGATGCAAAATGCCTTCCAAAACCATTCAACGGTCAGTGCTGATCCTGCTTTGGGACTCTCTTTTTTAGCTCTCAAAGATCTTGCCAGATGATGATTTAGTCCTGTGCTGCATTATTTATAGTTTTCCAGTAATGTTCGTGTACTTCTCTTTTATAATTTTTAGTCCAGATCAGTGTCCCAAGGCACATGTCCTCTGTTGTAACTGTCATGTGGTTTTTTTGGAGTTGAGCTTTCCTCAGCATTGGATGTGTTGAAAACAAGCAAGAGTAATTTCGTCTTTCATGATGTCTGTATTTCAGGTTATCAAAGACTTCTTCCCTTCAATCCTAGCCCTTGCTCAGATGTTTTTGCACTCAGCACACCCAGCCGTGGTCTCCTTTGGCAGCTGCATGTACAAACAAGCTTTTGCAGCCTTCGACTCCTACTGCCAGCAGGTACAGTGTGATGGATGCAGCTGTTTTATTTGGGTTTGCACTTTGTTCTAGAGTATGTCATGATCCTTTAGGGGACAGGGTTTCAGACAGTTGGAAGCCTTTGGAGAGAGGTCTGTGCCAGAGAGCAGGCCAAGAAGGAGATGGGGAACAATCACAGCAAGACTGGTAGCAAGTGACTTCAAGCACAAAGATTGTTGTGATTATCTGTACTTGATCGATATATTCACATGAGCAGAGCAAGGCAGATATTTCTCTGTTGATATTTTACTGTGGTTCTTTTGGCTTTTTTCCTAGGAGGTTGTGACTGCTTTGGTGACTCATGTGTGTGTTGGAAGTGAGACAGAACTGGACATTTCCCTGGATGTGCTCACAGATTTGGTGGTGCTGCACACGTCCCTGCTGATGCGCTATGCCACCTTTGTGAAGGTACGTGCATATCTGGGTTTATACTAGATTTTGGGTCCCTTACACCACTTTGCCTCAGATCCAGAATAGGCCAATACTTCTCCAAAATAGAAGTACTGGAAAATCTTGTACCTGTAAAGTTTTTCTGTCTGGAGAAAGGCAGTGGTCAGAAGTGAAAGGTATCTCCTGTCAAAGTGTGAGCTGTAAGATAGGCCTGTATGATTTTTTGACTGGGGGAAATTGAGATAGACAGTTCCCTTTAGCTGGACGATGCTTAAATTGCAGGCATGGAATGGTGTCTACAATGGAAGGAAAATGCTGTCTTTATTTACATGAGCTATTTCAAAACTTGGCAAAAAAACCCGCCCCATTTGTGGACTGCGCATTCTGTCTATTGAAAGACTGGCAGTACTTTAGCCAGTATTTGAATCCCAAGACAAAATTGCTTGCAGAGATGCAAAAAGACACATCCTAAAATTTAAAAGAAGAAAGTACTCAGTGGGGAGAAAAAAAAAATGGACTACTGAGTTCTAAGAATGATAAGCAGGGTCAGATCTGCCCAGATGCCTATTTCCAAAAGTAATAAAAGTGGATATTGAGGGAGGAGCTAAACAGCAAGGCAGGCATGTAATGGTACTTTCCTTGAACAGCCCCCCATCTGCTGTGGTTTGTAGCTTAAGGACAGCTTGTTTTTAAGAGCCCTTGAAGAGGGTGGGTGTGGCAATTTCCACACCTCTCTGGTATTTTGGTGGTCCCTGTAATTTAATTATACATTGTGGGAAAGCTGTATACTTTTTGCTGTTTAGTTGGTTGATTGTTAAATGAAAATTACTTGCTTAATTACTTGCTTGTCAAATACTTTGAATCCTGTGACCAAACCTGCGATAGAAAATAGAGAGCTATCATTTGTCCTGAGCACTCCCAAAATGCTTATGGTATCCAAATTATTCTTCCTGTGCAGTGTCTGAGGAACTCCCATAATTAAGGCCAGAGCAATAGTCTGGCACTTTTGTTTGTTTAATTTGAGTGTAGCTTTTTCATGCGTGTACAAAAAAGGTTAAGTTAATTATCTTCCCTGGGGTTGACGATTAATGTGTTTTTGAGAATATGGAAAGGGATTCTTGATATTCTGAGCTAGTTTGTGGCTTCTCTTACAGACCATTTTAGACTCTACGCAGAAACTGAACCCGTGCCAGATTCGGAAGCTTTTCTACATCCTCAGCACTTTAGCATTCAGCCAGAAGCAAGAAGGGAGCTACATCCAGGTAAGCAGAGACACAACAGGAAGTTGTTCAGGCTGTGCCTTGGTTCTTCTGCTAGGTTAACTAACTACTGGAGTCATCTATGAACAGTGACTGATGTCAGGATATCCTTGAGCTTAAAATTCTCTTCTCCCCAAGTGTCTGCAAACCAGCCTGTGGCTCTAGACTTTCCACCCTGATATTGAGGGCTTATCACGGTGACTGTGCCTCTCATCTTTCCCAGAAAGGTCCCCTTCTCTTGCACATCTAAGACAGGCAGAGTTGTTAGACATGTTGTTGGAAGGGTACTGATGGTAGTCCCTAGTCTAACCTCCCAGGCAAAGTGGGACCGTCACCAGCATGGTGTCATGTTGATTCTTGCTTTGTCTAGCTGAGCCTTGAAGGCTTGCAAAAGTGTAAATTCAGCAGCCTCCTTGAGCGGCTCTGTTTCTCCATCACTTAGAAGCCTTCAGAAAACACAGTTCAGCTTCTTCCCTGAGATGTTTGTATTGATTCAGCCACTTAAATTCTGCACACCAGAGACAACAAAGACTTCTCTTGTTAAAATAACTGGACTTCGCAGAGCGTTCTGCTGTGACTTGGTAGACTTCACACCTCTTGGGCCTCTGGTTTAAACACCAGAAGCTGCCAAACCTGGTCTGTCTAAATCCACCTTCATCTTGCACAGGATACCTCATGTGACTCAGCTGCAACATAACAGTGGTGGCACTGGATGCCTTTGTCTGGATTTCTGAACCCTTGAACATAGCAGATAAAGAAATAATTCAAAGATATTTATTTCACAACAGAGATGTCAGGGTTTAAAATCTTCCCGTTCATAAACATCAGCTCTTAGAAATTAGGACTATTTGTCTTTCTCTGAGTTCCTGTGTAGTTTGTAGTTGTAGGTATGTTTGCACATGCTAACTTGAGACTATAAAAGGAAACTGCTCTTCCTCTCCTTCTGACTGATCTGTGGCATGTAAAACGGCATGTCTAGTAATTTTGTCCTCCCCACTCACCCTGTTAAACTGGAGCTCTTCCCTACTAAAATTCCCAGTTGCAGGGCAGGTTTAGCTCCTTTCTGGCCTAGGTTCCTCAGTGATTTCCCTGCCTCACACCCTGAGTCTTATGTGTGACTTGTGAAAATTGCTTTGGCAACGCACAGTGTGACTTTGCAGCCCAGGAGGACTTGCCATCAGGATATTCTGCCTGTCACCCTCGGAAGTTGTGAAAAGAAGGGGAGGAGTGTCTAGAATTTATATTGAGCTGAGAGCCTGTAACTGTGGAGAACAAATTTTGGCAATTTGACTCTTATCCTCAGTAATACTGAAGACTCCAGGAGTAGGTCACCAAAGAAATCACTATCCTGAGAGCCAACTACCTCTTTGCCTTCTCCAAGTGTTCTTCTAAGCTGATGCCTCTTTAGACATGAGGATCTCTGCAGTAGATCAAGCATTTTTCCTTGCACTGCTCAGTTTGTCTTTGGACCTTCACCACAAACTGCTCCATCCCTCAGGCTCCTGAAGTTGACAGTGTTTTGAAGTGCAGCTCTGCAGCTGCTCTTTGGATGCGACAGGCTCCAAGACCACCTGCTGTTTTTTTTAACATACTCTTCTATTAATTATAGTTGAAACCTGGACCAACTACATGTTCTGTGTAGTAGTTAGAGCAAAGTCAAACCAAATTACTTTCAATACTGTTTACGACCTTACTTGGAGTTGGGATCAATATTTTCATAATAATTGAAATGTCAGAATGTGCATTCCTTAAGCAAAGCTGTAATCCTACTAATCCATCCCTCTGAAGCCCTTGGAGATGGCATTAAGAGAAGATGCCAATAGAACTGTGGGTGATGCACACAAGTACCTCCGAGGTGACATGGTCTGTGTCTCTTTTCAGGATGATATGCACATGGTGATCAGGAAATGGCTCTCCAGCACTGTTCCCAACCACAAACAAATGGGGATTATTGGTGCTGTTTCCATGATAGGCAGCGTGGCATTAAAAAGGTGAGAGAAAATGCAGCAAAGATACATTTAACATGGCTTTCAGTTCAGGCCTGGAATGAAACAAAGACAGGAGGGCATTGCCTTTGAATTCATGCACATCTTGGGCAAATTCAGGAACTTAAAACTCTCTTCTGCATACTCTGGTGTTTGGTATTTCAGCCTGTGCAGTGCTGCTCACCTGCTGCTGGTCTCAAAGGCATTCCAAATTCTTTGTTAATGCCTGTTTGTGGATCCCTTGACCACACTACACGACCTGTTGCTTGGAAAAAAATTGAACACTGGTGGACTGACAACAGATCAGCTTCTGCCTCTAGGCTGAATAACCTGAGGTGTTCTGTGTTTGAATCCAGGGAAATCTAAAAGGGAAGAAGTCTCAAACAGCACCAGGTCTTTTCCTAATGTGTTCCAAAGAAATCTTTTTCATGTGTAATTCTCTGATTTCTGGAGAGAGAACCTTGCGTGTGTGAGATGGGTTTTGCTGAATCTTGAGTCTTGTGCCACAACAACAAGGTTATCAATTGCTTCCAGGAATGAAGGAGATGCTGCTTCACTGGAGAGACCAGAGCTGAACAGTGAGCGTGACGGGCAGGTGAGCACCAAGAACGGGGCAGTGCAGGACACAGGGAGGATGTGGTCAGCAAGGAGGGGTGACTGGAAATGCAGTCTTAACTGAAGTACTGTGTGGGTCTGGGAGCTGGCTTTCAGGAGCCTGGGATTGTTTTACATTGACCGCAGAGCCAAAAGTCTGTTTAAAATGGTTTTGGAGAAAGAAAGGCGCCTGCTGGTGTTGCCTCTGCTACAGGAGAACAAGCAGCACTGCAGCCATTTAGTGAAAGTCTTCTATCCAGTTGTTATTTCAAAGGAAAGAAGTAGGACAATCTGCTTCAGTGAGCCAAAGGTGACCGTGGCCACCCTCTCAGCTTTAGTAGCTGTTCCTTTCAGGCTATCCAGAGAAAGTATTTCTGCTGCACAGGATTGGCCTGGGAGCCTTTTTCCTTAGTTTCTGTTAACCTTCTCTGCTGGCACCCTATTTAAGGGTGATCCTGAGCAGACTCTTTGTGTTATTTCATGGCACAGGACACTAGAAGGCCCATGTTCTTTCTTACATCTGTGTCTTTTCAAGTATATTCACCATGGGTTGTTAACTCTAGAGATGAAGCTTTGAATATGCCTCGCAATAAATTAATGTAAAAAGGACTGAAGGTAAAAGCTTGAATTGGATCCATTTACCTTACCCATTTCTGCACTGTTTTTCTCTCCTTTCAGTTGTCTACCCTGCTGGAACTTGTGGGCTTCTGCTGCGAGCAAACACCAGAGGTCTTGGCTCTGTACTATGATGAATTTGCCAGTTTGATTGAGAAGCAGAAGGGCAATTTGGACTTGCAGCTCCTGGTGCGTTGTAGAGCAATTTGAACTTAATCACTTACATGAATTCTTCAGAAAAAATGATGTTTTCCTAACATTGGTGAGATAGAGTCAATTCAAGGATTTCACTCCAATCTGGGAACTTTTTGTTTTGTTCTGTTTGAGATTGGTCAGATACAAAATCCTCATTCAGCTCTCTTGGCATTTTTTGATTGTGGCAGATTGCTCATTGTGTTTTCACAGCTTCTTTTTTTTTTTTTTGTGAAATTCTACATGACAACGGGGAAGCCTTTTAAAGGACATTAAGTAATATTTCAGATCATGCTATTCCTATTCATAGACAAAAGTAGAATCTGAAAGAACTTTAAACTTAGTATTGAAATTGGATTCTGGGTCAGACTATTAAGACTATCTGATCCCTAAGATCTTGGAAGGGCCACAGGAACTCCTTTTACATATGGGCTGCTTTCCTCCAGCCAGCTGCTCTGTCTCTCTTCATCTTTCTGGACCTTGTAGCCAAGCCCATATCCAAAGAAGAGGGAAGAAATTGGTTGTGCACACTTAGCAATGTTTCCTGTCTCTGTCTCCCTAGGCAGCCCTTGGGTCTCCTTGCAGGCCATGGGGCTTCATTACTGTGATGGTTCCAGGATACTTTTGCCTGGCCTCATCTTCGGCATCTTCCACTGCTGCTGCTGGAGTTTTCTTCATTGAGCCCTTTTGCTGAGCAAGTGTTTTTTTCATTTCTTTATAGGATGAGTTTGGGAAGAGTCTGGTGGAGGATTTTCCCAATGACTTCGTGGTAGATCTCAGCCCCACATTGCATGGGTATGCCCCTCACAAAAAGCATTGGTAGTGTTCCTGTCGCTGAGAACTGAGGTTGCCAGCAAGACTTTGTCTGTCTTTCCTTGCAGTTCATTCTTGTTCCCAGTGAAGTCCTTGTACAATCTGGATGAAGATCAAAGTCAGGGAGCAATTGCCATTAACCTCTTGCCATTGGTGTCACAGAGTGAGCTCGGTAGGGTCACCGCTGGAGCAAGTAACCAAAGTAAAAGGTATTTGACACTTATCTGTGGGGTGGCTGCAAAGGCAGTGCTTTCATTTGTGCACTTCAGGTGCCTGATAAGGAGCTGGTCAGAGGATTTACCAGTTTTCAGAGTTCTTTTTTTTTTTTTTTAATGCTAAACAAACTCAGGTCTGGAAGCATAATCTGGTTGGGAGCTGGCAGTCTGTTCTGGTTTGGTCTGTTTAGGTGATCTTGGGTGAGTCATGATGGTAGACTGTGCTAAACCCACAAACTTGCAGCCAAAAATGAAATTCAGCTGAAAAATCAGGGTATTGTCTTTGGCAAATGGAACAGGAAGCCTGTAAGATATAAAAAACTCTAACTAAACAAGAGGACACCAAAGTTAAAAGAATCATAAGTCATAGACTTGTTAAGGTTATAAAAGGTTCTTTTTATTTGTACCTTCACGTAATTTTTAGTTTATTGACATAAGATTTTGTTGAGATTTTAGTTGTTCTTTAAAAAAGACATGATCATTTCAAAATGAGAGAAAATATAGCTACTTTGCATGCATCTATGGAAAAATGGTTATTCTTGTCACTCAGAATTGGAGCAGTGGCACACTGCAAAACATTGAAGGAGGTTTTCTCCACTGCTTTATAACTGTGTTGTGCACAATTATCTTATAGTTGCTTCTGAATTACTCAACTTTGATTTCCACCAGAAGTAAATCTGACCCTATGTTTTGTTCATTGCAGCCATTTTTCTGCCCTTATGTGCTTTTTCAGAAAACTGGTAATCACCAGTTATTAATTTGTGGGAGGTTTTTTATTTTAACCCACGTGGTGCATTTCTGCTCTGCGTTGCTCCGACTTGCAAAAAGAAAATAGAAGGCATAGGCAAGGTGGCCTGGGAAGGACACAGGAAAGTGGTGGGCTTTCTGGAGATGTATAAAACATAAGATCCACTCCACTTCTTTTCCCCCCACCCCAGAGCAGTGTCACCCATGTGTCTGTCACCCTGTTTCCGGATGCTGAGGCTCTACACTGCAGAGCAAAACAGTGGAAGCCTGGAGGAGATTGATGCCTTACTAGGTATGGGAAAGGGACTTTCTGTAGAGCCTGGCTGCCTGCCTTGTTCCTGTGCCAGATCTGCACAGACTTCCTCCAGCTGCAGGAGGAGTTGTGCATTTTGTGAAGGAGGCTGAGATGCTTCATGCCCACAAAGTGGGAGCTGGGGGCAGTTGTTCTGTCTGGGGATGGAGTGGCTGATGGGCCTTACTCCAGAACAGCCACTGGAATTGATGCAGGCTTTGGTAAGAGGCTTGGTCAATGCAAAGACCAGAACATGGGTAGCAAACAGTCCAGTTTATACTTTTCTTGCTCTGTGCCAGGTTGTCCCCTGTACCTGACTGACCTGGACGTTGAAGGGAAGCTGGATTCTCTATCCAAGCAGGAGCGGGAATTTCTGTGCTCACTCCTGTTCTATGCTCTCAACTGGTTTCGTGAAGTGAGTAGAGCCTTGTCTGCAGCAGTGGAGGGATGAGGGAACCCTAGGAGAACAGAGGTTGGTTGTCCAGGAGGGGAGGGAGTATTGTGGTCTTTTACTGTGGTCTTTGTTACCAACAGAAAGATTGTGCTCACTTTCAGAGAGGCTGTAGAATTTCCTTTCTTGGGGATGCTCTGTACTCTGTTCTATAGCTCTGTGAGCTGATAGAAGGGTAAAATGCAGTGCCTTCAAGCAGATTTGGACAACGTATTGGCTAACATCAATGGTCAGTGGGATTTTTTCCTGCTGGGGTTATTCTGATAACATGAGAATGGCAGATTTGGTGGCAATTCCGCATTCCCAGGACTGCCTCTTTCCTGGCAGACCTGGGAAGTGCCATGTGGTCTTCACCGCCACAGGTATCACAGAACATGACAATGTGCTTTCTGCTAATTCCTCTTGCTCAATTAATATTTTATCTATAGGTGTTGTCCTGTTGCTTTTTATAGATTGCACCAATTGTATCCGTGTTCTTGTGGACTTCTGAAGAGCTTTGTTCATGCAGTCTGAACCTGGTCACACAGGCCACTTGTGCTGTGTTATGTATTTATTCAGGACTTGACAATGTTATTCAGAAAAGAAAAAGTAGCAAAGTGGGTACAAATCTCCCTAATTCTGTGAGCTTGGTTTGTATCTCTAGGTTGTAAATGCCTTCTGCCAGCAACAGGATGCTGAGATGAAGGGGAAAGTTTTAACTCGATTACAGAACATCGTAGAGCTGCAGAATGTGCTGGGAAAATGCTTGGCAGGTGAGTATGAAACGTTTGTACATTCTGGGCCTGTACCAGCTGTGAAGTGAAAGGGGTTGCCTTAGACACCAGTGGAAGAAGCAAATGGTAACACACACTGCAGTTTCACAGTGGCAGTTTTACAGACAGTTTTAAAAGTCTGTGTGTGGACAGCTGTAATTTTCAATTTGTCCAAATCCAAACTGCTCTTCTTAATCACTTCCTCAGTGAGGAGCACACAAATTACACACTCTAGGGTCACAAGCACACAAACTTTTGCAGACCCCCCCAAGTATTGACACACCTTGTCCATCTCCCAGCAGCCTGCCCAGATCCCAGGCACTCTAATCTGCTTCACTGCTCTCCTACTCGCTGCAATTCCAGCTCACTGCTCGTTAGCAAATACACAAATTCTCACACTTATGTCACAGACTCCACACTTTCACCAGGACGGTGAAATTTACGATACTGCCTTCAGATATGTATCTGGCCTGTATGTTGTCATTCAGGAGCTGAATTAACCCAATTTCTGCATTTTGGCTCTTTCAGCAACCCCTGGCTATGTTCCACCACCAGCTACTTTTGACTCTGAGGCCCCGGAGGCTGTAACGTCCATTACTGCTGCTGGGCCAGCCAGAAAAAGGAGTGGTAAAGAAAATTTAAAATGTTTAAGCAAACAGATATGATGGGGATTGACTGACAGATTGCAGTGCAGCCATTGTGTTTGCCTAAAGTATTAAATTCTTAGCAAAGTCTATCTAGATGGAAATTTTACCTCATCAACTCCTGTTGCAGCTGAAGTGGAGATGGAAAAATATCCTACACCAAAGAGGCGTTGGATAGTCTGTCTCCCTGGGAGAGCTGATGCATAGCATTTAACAGTGAAAATCTAGGGCTTTTATTGATTGTCTTCACCTGCCAAAGTACTTTCTGCAGCACTAAGTTCTGTCTTTGATGGGTTTGTGGCATCATCTGGTACTGAATCTGTGGCTTGAGCTGCCTTGCAAGCCCCTGAGCTTTAGTTTGTACCTAACCAATGTCCTGGGAACCTTGTCATGGTCTGCTGCACAAGGAGATCTTTCCTTCATCCTTACCCATTGCTAGCTCCCACAGAGAAGACACAGAACTTGCCTCTCAGTTTTCAAGCTGAATCAAATTTGCTTTGTTCTTCCTGTCTCTAGTTCTGTTTCTAGATTAGATTTATTTCTAGTTTAGATTAGCATTTCCCGGGAATACGTATGCCTTAAGCCAAAGTGGACAAAAATTCACATTCCATTCAGTGAGAGCAGCTGGAGGAGGCCACAGATCAGAATGCCGTTCCCTCCTGTGCCAAACCCATTGTGCAGGGTCTGTGCTTGTCATGTAGGAGTGTGCTGGAGGCAGTAGGAAAGTTTTGACTGTTCTGCAGACAAGAGGGGGGTTCCATCACTTTAGACAGTGTATTTTGAAGGAGTACTTCCTCTGTGGACCTGTGCTCCATGCTTTCTTAATGCTGATTAAAGTCCAGCCTGTGCTGGCTGCAAGTGCTGCCTAGTGCTGAGCAGTGTGCAGCCTTCGGTTCTGAAGCTGCTTTTCTGTTTAAGGAAGGAAAAAGAAGGCTGATGGCAGCAAAGCTGGCTCTGCAGATCGTTCTCAAGCAGATGACAGTTCTGAGGGGAACCAGCCTGATACCGAGCTGTCTGAGCTGGACAAGGTGGGTGTACAGCCCTGGGGACTCACAAGGAAGACAGAACAGGGAAGAATAAACAAAAGCTCTGAGAGAGAGGTTGTTAATTCCAAAGTTAATCACAGTCAGTGGTTCAGTTCTGCTTTCTGACACCTGCCTCCCATCACAATTTTGTAAATTGTGTCTGTAGAGGCCACTCTTCTGCAATTTCCTTTTCAGACTGCTGCTGACAGAGAGGCAGGAAATCCTCTGGCACAGCTGCAGAGCTATCGCCTGTACTTCCGAGAGCTGGACCTTGAGGTGTTCACTGTGCTGCATTGTGGGCTGCTCACGAAGTCTGTCTTGGACACAGAGATGCACACAGAGGTGAGTGGAACAGCCTGAAACCTACACTGCCCAGCCCTTGTGTAATGGCCTCTCTCCAGAGGCTTTGGCCCTCTTTGTTCCACTGAAGTGCACCACAGGTTGGTGTTAGGATGTGTTAGCCCAGGGCTGTGAGCTGGGGACCAGGAGAGCATTCAAGGCATTGAGAAAAAGAAGGCTTTCCTGAGGAGGGCAGACATGTAATGTAGTAATGTTAAAAACAAACTACTGTAAATATTGCATAAAAGGCGAAAGATACTGTATAACATGTATAGACCTAATGGAAAGAAAGGGGCTTTAATACTGAGCACAGGTAAGATATAGGGTGGTAAATACACCAAGTATTACCTGTCAAAAAGAACCTATGACATAAAGTAAAGCCTGTTTTGCAAAAACTCAAGTGTCTCAAGGCATCAGGAGATCATAAACAGCACAAATGTGGGATTGGAGTCGCGGAGGTGCTCTCAGTGAGCAGGGTGCTGTGTATCATCTGTGAGCTTGTAAAAATTGTATTGCTATGTCTGTGGAAAACAGAAGTGCTTAATCTTGTTACCCTCTTTGTAGGCAGGCTGATTCTGTCCGGAGTCTCATTTTGTCAGACTACAATAAATGCATAAAATGAAAAGGTCACAGCAGGCTGGGGCACAGCCTTGCAGAGAGCTGCCTCTGTGCATGCAGGTCACAGGCCAACTGGAAGACTATTTGACAAGTCTCTTGGGCTGTGTGGCATTTATTTCAAAATACTTCTTGACTTGGTGAATTTTGTGACTCTCTGTGCTTAAACCTCTTTTTATCTTTAGGAGCTTATTTCAGTTCCAAT
Source organism: Hirundo rustica (assembly GCF_015227805.2). Classification (NCBI taxonomy): domain Eukaryota; kingdom Metazoa; phylum Chordata; class Aves; order Passeriformes; family Hirundinidae; genus Hirundo; species Hirundo rustica. The sequence goes on along the minus strand of NC_053461.1, from coordinate 3,545,087 downwards.
GTATATAAATCTGGTGTTCTCAGTTGCCTCAGCTGTTTAGAGCATCAGGATGGCTTCATGCTTTGAGTAACCAGAACCAATGCTCCATACCTGCCATGGGGGAGCCATAAAACCAAGCACCTACCAAATAAGTCTGTCCTGAGGTTAACTAGTCCAGGAGTCATAAGTGGAAACAGGGTAAACTGGAGCTTCAAGGCACTGCAGTTACATCTGGGTCCTGGGACTGACTGTTCTTTTAATTGCAGGCTCGTGAAGTTGTGCAGCTGGGGCCTGCTGAGCTTTGCTTCCTTCTGGATGACCTGTGCTGGAAGCTGGAACACGTGCTGCCCTCTGGCTCCACAAGGAGGGTGCCCTTCCCAAAGGCAAGAACAGCTGCAGGCAATGGGTCCAGGCCTGGGCTGAGGCAGAGCACATCAGGGGCAGCCAGGCCTTTCCTGAGAAATGTTTCACAGAATTATTTTCACTTGTTTGTTCAATGGAAGTGTGACACCCGGCTGTGTGCCAGAGCAGCACCTGCTCTTTCAAAAGCCTTGTGTACACTGCTCTTGCTGAAGTGTTTGCAGCATCTGGTTCTCTGCATGTCTCAGGAAAGGGAATTTAACTCAGGGAATCTTGTAGCCTCAAAACCTCAAGTGACCCTTTTCCTAGCCCTCTCTGGGGAGACTGGCTGTGCTGTTCAAAGTGAGCCAGGCCAGATGGCTGCAGAAGCAGCTGCATCCATGTTTCTGCTTTTTCTGCATTAGAAACTCTCCTGAGTGCAGGGACTCCTTGCTGATGCCTTCAGGAGAATAGTAAATGCATGTTCCACTGCATTAAACTGAGAATGCACTGCAACTGGATGGGCTCCTCATATTCATTGTTCTTTCTCCTTGTCTTTCTACCTATCTTAATTCCCACATGCAGAGACTGTCTTCTCTTAGTGTTTGAGTAAGGTGTCTTATTCTCTATCTTAAAGGGGTTTTTCCAACCTAAATGATTTTATAAGAGAGCTGTGTGTCACATCTGTTTTATCCTTTTAGTCGAATGTTACCCACTTGTCTGAGTTGGTGTTGCTTGTTCAGCAGAAGCCAACTTTCCTACCCTGTGACCCTTCCTGAACCTGTATGGCATCAGGAATTGCACTGCTTGGCAGCAGTCTAAGATGTAGCAATTGAAGTTATTCTCAAGAGAAGCTAATGAAGCAACTTTAATCTTTTGGGTTTGCTGCAGGAAAGAGGCAACAAGGATATTGGCTTTTCCCATCTGTGTCAGAGATCTTCCAAGGAAGTTGCTATGTGTGTGGTTGATCTACTCAAGCCATTGTGTAAGCACATGGAGAACATGCATAACTACTTCCAGGTCAGTGGAAAGCAATTTTGATGAAAAAACCCCTCAAGTTTTGTATACTGTAAAGATACTTTTCATTGTTTGGGAGGAAAGGAGTTATTCTGTTTTCTTCAGGTTTTTTAAACATGGAATTTATGGAAATGGATTCTTGTGCTTTTATATTTCTTTGGAATAGTGTTTAATTAATTATTTGTTCTGTACTAAAGGCAGCTGTACAAAATCAGGGTGCAGAAGATGAGCCAGGAGTGAACATCCAGGAGCACCAGCTGATGTCCTCTTGCTACCAACTGCTGTTACTGACTTTTCGCTCCTTATTTGCTTGGTGAGTTTAAAAGAAAAATCCATAGTTGTACCCATTTATTGTTGCTTCTTCTTGTTTCTTTTCTTTAAAGTGTTTGCACCCTGCCAAAGGCGTGTCAGCCAGGAAAAACAACCCACTGCAGTGGGTGGAGGCTTCTAAGTACTTCTTAGTTAAGCCAGGCTTCGTTGCCTGATTCTGAGGTGTGCTAAAGCTGGGTAGAATTCAGTCAATGGGGTTTTGGGTCAAGATCAGCATGACAGGTGTACTGGCACACCTAGCTGTGCAACTTCCAGTCTGCCTAGGGATCTTGGAATTTCTTACCCATCCTTTCCATTTCCTTCCCTTCATGCTTTCCTAAATTGTGACTGCCTGAATCCTGAGTGATGGAAGAATTTCTTTTGCCAGTGGGAAAGGATGAACGTGTATTTCACTGGCAGAAAGTCAGTGCTTTTGATGCATCCGAGCTGGATTCATTAATGGTCATTAATTAACTTCTGCATCTGCTAATATGATCCAGGATAGTATCATAAAAGCTTTTTTCTAAACCCCAATTTATATTTGCATGTGGAAAGCATTTTACCTTTGTTGTACTTCATAAACAGTAGTAACTGCACAAAAAGGGAGGTCTGAGGTCTGCTTCCTGTTGACCTCTGCTGGAGTCTCAAGGCCTCTGATCCACTCCTGACCATTCTCAGATTTGTCATTTCCTCTCTAGTGTGACTGTTGGTTGTTCCTGAGTCCATCTATCTTGTAAATCAAAGAACCTGTTCAGTTTTGTACCACACAATTCAAGATCAGTTTTGCTGTCCAGTGTAAAACCTGTTCTGCTGTAGGTCAGCAAAACTGGGGTGAGCTGTCCAGCCACTAAAATTCAATAACCAAATTACAGCTCTCTTTACATTTGTTTAGTCAAGGCCTCTTACGTTCCCAATTGTTAATTAACTTGTGTGGTTCGGGTGCACTTGAGCATTACCATTATCAAGTCCACCTGTTCAGTCTGTAAGAATTGGAATGTGGATGTATTTGATTATTTCTGGCATACATCACAGACACTGGGAGTTCAGAGAAATAATGAAGATCTCTAGAGTTTTCCCCCTGTTAGTTTTCTGTTGTTCAGGAGATGGCCACCCATGATCAGTGCATTTGCTCAGCAACTGCCATTCCACATCCTTTGGTTTAGGTCTATATAGCATTGGCTTAGTATATATGGACCTCCACTTATGGTAAATGGCCTCTCCTCACCAAGCTAGATCTGCAGTCTAACTGAAAATTTAATACTGTTTGTGCTCAATACTTTCCATTCCTACTGAGTTTTCAATTTTTTGTGTCCCTTTATAACTTTCATATTGCAGGACTTGTCTTGAGTATCCAGCTTCTCTTTTTTTTCATCCTGCCAAATAGGCTTAGATAGGCATTTGCATCTGGTACCTCTTCTAATCTGATGATGAACTGGACTTTTCCCCCCCAGGAATGGTTTTTCTCAGCATGAAAACGCTGGCTTGCTGAGGTCAGCTCTCCAGGTGCTTGCAGACAGGCTAAAGCCAGGAGAGACAGAGTTTCTTCTTCTTGAGGAACTGATAAGGTAGAATCTATATTTCACAAGTTTGAAATTAACAAGTTGCAGGGATTTTTCCCTGTTTTGTGTGGGCACTATGGGTAAATGTGTGTTTGGGAGCTCTCATAAAGACTACACTCACTTCAAAGACAGCTTTGTATTTAATTGAATGGCAGTGTAGTCAAACCTCATTAAAAGAGTAAAAAATGTAAAATATGCACGAATCTGTGGATCTCGTTTGTATGCTATTTGAGCGGAGATTAGTAGGATTCACAGAAGGAATGACTATGTTCTGGAGAGTTAAAGTGCTTACAGGTACACTAGGCAAACACAGTATATATAGCTGTTGTTAGACTCAGAGTGGCTGGGGCTTGAGAGAATTTTCTCAGTGACTGAATTCCTGTGTATTAGTGGCTTATCACCCCTTCTTCAGAAGGGCACTGCCAGAAACAAAACACTGGGATATGGAGACCTTGGATCTGAGATGGTCTAATGCTTCCTTTTATTTATGTGTGAGACATTGCCCTGTCTACACTTTACCTTTTCCCTTTCCTGTCATCCCCAGTGAGAGTTTTCAGTACCTCCTGAATTTCCAGCAGAGTGTTCCCAGTTTCCACTGTGCCTATATCCTCACTCAGCTCCTGATTGCCATCGCTGAGAAACCCATGTCTGGCTGGAAGAAGGACAAAATGGGTAATGTGTGAAGTCACTCATCTCAGATGAGCTTTTGTGTCGTCTTTTGCCTTTTAAGGGAGAGATTTCCCTTTCACATCCTGGTAATCTTACTGGGTGAACATTAATAAAGGGAACAGCAGTAAATATATTGGACCCTCTTTGGTATTTGTTCTGCTGTGCCTCAGTCACAGGCAGACAGGCAGACTCCAGCTCTCTCAGATACTGTTTTTAAAAATCAGAGCTTCACAGGTTCTAAGCATGAGCCTGCTGTTCAGTGTTGGTACCAGTTTAATCACTGGTTATGGAGGTAAGTGATCACAGACTTGATGTGATGTAACTTCCTATTGTAAGTACAGATGTCTGTGACAGCTCGTTTCCAAAATTTATGGAAATGAGCTGCAAATACAGCTGTTACTCCAGGGCAGACAGAGGAAAACCTGTAAATTCTCAACCCCATGCAACAAATGTTTTCAGTTAAGAAAGCTGCTCTCATGGATTAGGACCTGTTATGTAGGATAAACAGCAGATAAAGGACAGACATGGTTGCAGGGAATATACAAGAAAACTACTTGACCTTCACTTCAGCACACACTGAAGTAAAGACAGTTGCCTCTTTCAGCCATTCCTTGTCATACTAAGACACCTCTAGATTTGTCCTTCTCCAATCCCCATAGCCACACAGAACTGTAAGTTCCCTCCTTAAAGACAATTTTACCATTTTAAACAGTCCCACGCTGGAAGAATGACTGAGTGTGGCAGGCAATAACCTATTTTAACTAATCATTTCCTGTTTTTAAACAATTCTGCAAGAGACAGGCAGGTTTGTTAGCAGTTTTGATTTCAGAAATCTGTAGACTTTAAACTTGTCTGTTCACATTTATTATTATAGTGCTGTGGCCAAAAGGCCGAGTCACTTGTTATTGGAATTCCATTTCTAGAAATGGATACCCTACGGGTTGTGTATGGCCTAATTAAAAACAAATAGATGGCACACTGTAGGAGCTAGCAAACAAATAAGGTTTAACTTAAGTTTGTCAGAAGTGGCCAGAGGTGGATCATGGTTCTGATGTGAGCAGTTATTCCAGACCAGGAAGACGCTGGATGTGCAAATGCTTTGTTATCATGATGTATGTCCTTGTGGCCTTGCAGCTTTTTAGGGAAAATGCATTCTGACTTAGAAAGTTCAGGCACATGAGGGGTAGTGATATTGTGATCTTTCAAAAAATCATTTGAACACGCTGCTTTTATATGGAAGAAGGATTTTTTAAATTATTATTATTATTCTTTCACTAAGTTATCCCTTATGTTTCTCAGCTTCTCTAGCAAAGCAGTTCCTCTGCCAGTCGTGGGTGAAGCCCAGTGGAGACCGAGAGAAGGGCAGCCAGTTCAACAGTGCCCTGCACACCCTGCTCTGGTAAGGCCCAAGCCATTCCCTTTGGCATTCCAAGACACTTTTTTTAGTGATTACTGTTGCTGCAGAGGAATGGCCCCTCTGAATCATAACCCTCCTGCTTGCACAGTTTGACCTAAAGCCTTGTTTGTACACTGTTTCTAAAGCACAGTTTCTTTCTTGGCTTGAAGTGTGAGGTGCAGCTGAGCACCTTTCCTCATCAGGTTCTCTGTCACTTGTGTCAAGAAGTTCTCATCAATGTCCTCCAGAAGACTCCTGGATTGCTTATGCCCTGCTGGGGTGTCCTTCCAGTAGGTGTCACAGTGGTTAGCATGCCATGAGGATCAGGGACTGCAACATGGGGTACTTCTGGCTCTCTGTGGGAGGCTTTGTTGCCTTGTTCCTGATCCAGGTGGCCCATAGCAGACAGCCATTTCAATGTTTGTTCTCTCTCATAAAGGGCAATTCCATCGCATCCTCTTCCCAGCCTGTCCTTCTGAAATACTAGAATGGGGGAACACTGAATCTATGTGTAACTTTTAATGACATCACTCTGACAGTTCTGAGTAGTGCTTTGGGTTTCCTGCATGTGATAGCCTTTGGCAGGGCAAAGCTTGACAGTTTTAGGCCATGTGTTTCAGGTAGGGCAGTGGTCAAGGCCTCGTGTCATTTTGCATAATATCTACTGATCAGCTCTGTTGGTTTTGGATTTAGTGTCTACCTGGAGCACACAGATAACGTCCTGAAAGCCATAGAGGAAATCTCCAGTGTTGGCGTTCCTGAACTGATGAACTCTGCCAAAGATGGATGTTCTTCTACTTATCCTACACTAAGCAGGTAATTGTAGCAATAGAAACTTTGAATTCTATGATATGCATAATGATAATTTCTGCTTTTAAATATTTAGTTTTCTTATTTTGTGGCCTATTGTGATTTCACGTTGGTACTGTGGTGGCTTCTCTGGGCACTTGTAAACATTGTTTTGGCACTATGCAAGAGGTAGCACGTGGTAGCTTTATGCCAAAGTGGAATGTCCTGTGCTTAACATGATGTTGAGTTTATTGCTGTGAGCCATTTTAACTGGAGAATGAATTGCTGGCTGTCATCAGGTGCATTATCTCTGTGCTGCTGTCGTGGTATAAAGCACTCTAAAAGTCAGCCTCAGAGGCCTGGGGTGGCTGTAGGCAATCTGGGCTGGTATGCAGTGTGCAAAACCACACTCAGGGTGCTTTTGCCCTGGCAGAGGAATTTGGAAGCAGGGATGAAGAAAGTTCCTGCACTCTGAAACTTCCAAAATCATCTTATGCTGAGAGGTGCAAGTCTTTCACTGTGCACCCCTACAGCTGCAAGGAAGTGGTGGTGTCTAAGTGTCATTCACACTGGGGAAGTGCTAGTGACTTCCCAGGATTCTCCATCTGTCTGGACAATTGGGCTGGGCTAGACCTGTTTATGAGTCCTAGGGCAAATCTGTGATTTCCTACTGAGAAGGATGCCCAGCTGAACAACCTTTGAGTTTTCTGCATCATTCTGGTGACAAACAGCCTATCAAAATGCTCAGAGCTGACATTCAGTTTTTTTCATTTTTCTCCACAGGCAGACATTCCCAGTTTTCTTCAGAGTCATGATGGCTCAGCTGGAAAGTTCAGTGAAAAGCATCCCAGTTGGGAAACCATCAGACTCAAGTGAGGTAGGAAAATTAATACACTGAACTCTCTGAGGGGAAGAAAAGTTAAACTGGACAGTATAATAAAGATGTATAAATTGGAAAGGAATAACTTCTGAACTTTTTCTAGGAAAGGCAGTCAAACACCTTCATCAATGTATATGAACATTGATATGCAGGGTAACATATAATTAGCATATTTTTTCCTGTTTTGCACCATGTCAAAAATGTAGTAAATCCAGCAGAAGCTGTAGAAAATGGGCATTAATCATCAAAATACTAAACTGTGTAGTTGGTCTGCACACCTGTGTGGGAGCACAACATTGTTTTGCAACCAAGAGCTGCTCTGAGAGCAAGCAATTGAGTTAACTCCTAGCACTTAAAGCCACAGATCAGGCTGGAATTGCCATGGAGTGTTTTTGCTGTGATAAATATGCTTGTGGTAAAGCTTTGTTCCTCTGTCTTCAACAACAGCAGTGCTTTGGGTACAGCAAATGCTGAAAGCACATCCAGCAAGGTGAGAGGAAATGCACCATCTTGGGTTATTGTCCCCTTGCATCCCATAGGTGCAACTGGAGAAGCTGCTGCACTGGAACATCGCTGTGCGCAATTTCCACATCCTCATTAACTTGGTCAAGGTGAGGTTCTGGTTGTTTTTCTGCTTCACCTCCAAATTCCCAGTAAGGCCCAGTGTTCATAAGGCCCAGCCTTATGAGCACCAGGGAAAAATGTGAAGTGTGACTGACTAGTGGAACAACCTGGAGGTGATAATTAAAGCCAATTATAATCTGTGCCCAGTCCCACTGGATGAAATATCCCCTTCTGTCAGTTTTGGAGCTGGTTCATTCAGTGTCTCTGAGTGTGATGCTGTCTGGTCTAGAAGCTGATAGGTACAGCTCCACTTTTCTCCTTGCGTAGGTTGATCATAACTGTTTATTTTTACATATCTGAAGTAATAATTGACAAGCCCAGGCTTTTCTATACAGCAACAATCACTGGAGCCCTACTTGTGCTCCAGCATAAAGGGTAGAGCTGGACAACTTAGTTCAGTTTTGTCCATAGTTCAGTTTACTCCAGGAACACCGTGGTTACCTTCACATTATTTTGCCCGTCTCAGTTTTGCTTTGTCTATTATGTGATTATTTGCCCATCAGCTGGGCTTGGGTCTCTTGGGTCCCAAACTGTTAAGAACTTTAGACTCATTGAGATAATTTTGTGCCATCTGCAAAAGGTGCATCTTAGATCACTGAACAGCAATCCTGCCCAGGGCTTCCACCTGAGGGCTGCTACAGTTCATGTGCTTATGTGGTGTTCCTGCTGAAACCTGAGAATGGGTGTTGCCTTAGAGCAGGTTCACACATTCACAGGGGTGTGCTGTGAAGGGCCGTTTTTAACTGGGTGCTGTGCTTACATGGTTTTCTTTAGACTTGTGGACTGATCTGACACTTTTTTCCTCTTGTCCATGAAGGTATTTGACAGCAGGCCTGTACTCAGCATCTGCCTGAAGGTAAGCAAAAGTTCAAGATAACTGAAGGGAGCAGTTGAAGTACCAGCTTTCTTGAATGATTGCCTCTAGTGCAGTAGAGTGGATACTGGATGGATTCTCTGGAAGAAGCAGATACTGTGTTCCTCACACCTTGCTATACATATATATGTATAGTGATTCTAACATTTTGCATTTAGTTCAGTTTTATTCTCAGATGCCTGGTGGATAAAAGCAGGGATGTGTACAATGATGAAACCATGTCCTTCTAGCATCTCTTTGCAGTGATTAAAGTGGGACCCTTTACTGATCCTGTATATTCCAGTACAGCCTTCACATGAATATAATCTTTTTCTAAGCAAGAACAGTCCCTGGGGTAGCTTGGAAGATTATTTCATTATCTCATCTGACTTTGTGATGGTTCTTTGAAAAGGAGTTTAAATTTGCTTTCTGATATATTTATCTCTCTTTTATAGTACGGCCGCCTCTTTGTGGAAGCATTTCTGAAGCTTGCCATGCCTCTCCTGGACCACAGCTTTAAAAAGCACACGGTAATCCTGGAGACAGAACTGGCTGCAACCAGTTGGGAATCATGACTGATACTTCCTGCATAGATGCATTTTACCTCAATCCCATAACCCTTTGAAAGGATTGCTAGGACTAAGGCTGTTTCAGTATTCTTATTTCCCTATGGAAAAGTCCTTTCAGAATGATTTGCTGGTTTGCTTATTTATTGCAGGACGATGTGCAGAGTTTGCTGAAAACCTTGCAGCTGAGTACCAGACAACTTCATCACATGTGTGGCCATTCCAAGGTGAGATAAGTTCCAACTGCAGCACAAACTCCTGTCCTAAGGATGGTATTATTTCCCTTCCACTGCTTTTCTAGGGCATTGGCAGGTTCTACTTGCATGCTTCCGGCAATATCTGTGCAAGCAAAAACTGAAAGAAGGTGAAACAGACTTCCTTAATGGCCAAAAGTTGAAGCATTTATTCTGGAAGTGTCTGACTTGGATGTTAGATCAGGTTGGCATAATATTTTTAGCACAGAGGTTCTGGACATGTTTGGTTGTTGACGTCTGTAAGGGGATGGTCCTGAGGACACAGGCTAAGACCTTAGAGACCTTGAACAAAGTACAGATGCCAGGCTGATAACACAGGAGAGAAGCTTTGCCAAAGATGAACAGCCTTGTGAGTCAGAAGAATCAGCAACAGGAGGCGGATGGGGAAAAGCCCTGCTCAAAGTCCTCTTGAGGTGGCTTCTATGTTGTTATGTTGGTAAGGGCAAAGGGAGAAGCAGGATGGTGATAACTGTCTGTCTGTCTCTGTGGGAGACTTGGGGCAGGAAGGAAGGAGACGATTAGAACTTTGCTTACAGTGTGGAGAGACAGTGCTTGTTGCAAGAGACAATCACACAGGAGGAGACAGAAAGAACTTCATGTGTGCTGCTTTGTTCCTGACTCCTAAAAGGCTCATGAACATTTGTCCAAGAAGGGAGCTTTGCCAAAGTTGTTGAAGAGAGAAAGGCGACTACCAGCATGGCTTCCAAGCCAGATTTGCTAACCATTTTAGGCCAGAGCTGGCATCAGGATCATAGATATTTAGCTGAAGATCAGAACATGCTGTTGCAGCTCTCAGCACAGGGTGAGAATTGGAAGCTGGCACAAACCCTAACAATGCTAAAAAGTCCTTCTCATGTTTGAAACTGAAATCCTCATGCCTGCTTTAAAGTCACAATTCACCTTGTAAGAAGGATAATAGCATTGCAACTTTCCATGTTATGTTTGTCTTTGCACCTTACCAGCATTTTCAAGTGCTGTGTTCAATGGTCCCTGTTAGCACACACCTACAATTAATGAATGTCTGTGTTTTACCACTTCTCTGGTACAGGTCTCTGTGCCAAATCATTTTGCAAGAATGAGAAGGCAGAAACTGAATCTGGGGCAAGTAAATGTATGCAATGAATGCTCCATACTTGTTTGAAGAGGAGTTGACACCAAAATTTGTTAAACCCCCCTTGATTTCACTTTCACACAAACCTCAGGGATGCTGGCTAACCCATTGTGCAATGTGACCTAAGATTTGTCACTCTCCCTCAATACCTGTCTCTTTAAAGAGCGTTACACAGCAGGCAATAGCAATCAGCTTCACCTGTCATTTCTGAAGTATTTGTCATTTCCCCTTTCACACCGAGCCTCTTTTCTGTTTACATATCTAACCCTGGGCATGTGGACAGTTTCTGGAGACAGATTTTTGCCAGTGCTGTACTTTGAGTCTCCAAACTGCCTGCACACAGTTGGGCAGGTTCCAGGTCCCAGGGAGCACTGAGTGTTTGTTGTGTCATTAGCAAGGGTTCTGCTGATTTGGTTCTGATTAGTGCTGATGTTTGCTAGCTCCTGCCTGTTACATAGGCTAGAGAACAGCTTGCTGTTGGTAATCAGTTACCCATTCCCTGTTGGCAGAACTTGAAGCAAAGCAGTGTTCCTTGGCCCAGGCATGTTGAGCTCTTCCAAGAACTGCAGGTGACCTGAATTCGGGGTACAGATAATGAGAACATCTTAATCCCAGAGGATTACTCAGTATTCTCATGAAAGAGAAAAATACTTATATACAAAACAATTGTGCAGGTTTCGGCAGGTTGACAGGCTTTCTGGTTTAGCAATGACTGTTCTGTAGTGCAGATTGAAGCCTAGCAGGAGGAGATGCTCACCTAGAGCTAAATACCTGGCATAGCTGCCCTTCCTCTGGTGGTTTTTGCTTACAGAAACTCCATCTGTTCCTCCTGTCCTAGTTCTCCAAAAGCCAGTGCTTCTTTGCTCCGGAGAAGCTGGCTTTGGAGATTATTAGAGAACACACATTCCATGTAAAGGAATTGCATGAGGCACCAAGCAAGAAAGGGTTGTGATGGAAGTGGTGTATTTAACACCTTTCTTATTTTTCTTTTCTGAGTTTGGGAATTCAGCAGAGGATTTACTAGCTTCTTTCTAGAGTTCATGACAAAACCAGGCTTCTTTTATTTTAATCCGGGTGAATGTGGATATTTGGATTGTTGTAAGGGATCAGTTTAAACAAAATACTGATCTGAGCTTTACTTTTTAACAATAGCTATAATTTGGCCAAGAAGTGATGTCATCTGGGCAAGCTTTGTGGGGGTCACGTCCATCCATTCCACCTGATAACCAATGGCTTTTAAACAGCCAGAACACTTAGGCAAGAATCAGTCCTTATCACGTTTTACTGTTGCACAGATTCACCAAGACATTGGACTGACCAACCATGTGCCTTTGTTGAAGAAGTCCCTGGAACAATTTGTGTACAGAGTGAAGGCAATGCTGGCTTTCAACCACTGCCAGGAGGCCTTCTGGGTCGGCATCCTCAAAAATCGGGATCTTCAGGTGAGAATCACTGCCCTGCCTGGGGCAATTAAAATCTGGGAGAGGACAATGCTCATCTTGTCCAGACAGCTCTAACTCTCCCCTTGTGTATGGGCATAGCTAAAAGGCCAAATTCAGTGTGACCGTCATATCTAGTGCAGGAGAAAGCAGCATTTTATTTTAAGATTAAGAGTCTGCATCTCTCGGCTTTTGCACTGAGGGGTCAGATTTGATCGTACTGAACAGGTACGGGGATATTTTGGCTGTTCCCTGACAAGAACTACACGCACAAGAGGGAAAAGAAAAAGGTCACTTGAACACCTTCACGCACTCTTATGTGTGGCTTTAAAAGAAGCCAATTCTGGCTCTTCGTCTTTCACTGTAGAAACATGAGAGTTAAATAAAACCTGGTTTTATTTTTTTTTATCTCTTAAGCTTTTTACTTAAGAAGGCAGCGAAATGCCCTTTTCTTCCATCCCACCCTGGCACGCTTTGACCCCTTCGCGTATACAAGCAGTACAGATCTTGCGTTCAATTTAGGGAGAAGAAATTTTGACTCAGGCCTCTGAGGAGCGGGGCTCGGATGAGGACGAGGAAGACTCAGCGGAGAGCCCGGCTGAGGAGGTACTTAGGGGCCGCCGGGCCGCGCCTCTCCAAGGCGGGGGAGGGCGGGGGTGCGGTCCCGGCGCTGACGGCGGCGCGTCCCGCAGGAGGCGAGCGGCAGCGACACGGACGGCGGCGAGGAGCGCGGCGGGCCCGGCCCGGGCGCCTCGGCGGCGCGGCCCTGAGGCGGCGGGCGGGCGGGCGGGGCGCGGCTCCCGCGCAGGCGCGGCGGCGGCGGCGGCCATGTCGGTGCAGGAGGACCCGGTGCAGCGGGAGATCCACCAGGACTGGGCCAACCGTGAGTACATCGAGGTGATCACCAGCTCCATCAAGAAGATCGCCGACTTCCTCAACTCCTTCGGTGAGCGCGCGGGGCGGGGGCTGCGGGCGGGCCGGGCCGGGGCCAGCCCGTGCGGCCGGCCCGCGGTGTTCTCACTGCCGCCTCCCCGCAGACATGTCGTGCCGGTCCCGGCTGGCCACCCTGAACGAGAAGCTGACGGCGCTGGAGCGGAGGATCGAGTACATCGAGGCCCGGGTGAGCAGCGGGGCTGTGGTCCGGGTGTGGGCTGGGCCCGGGGCCGGCCCTGGTTGAGGCTTTTCCTTTTCCCGTAGGTCACCAAGGGGGAGACGCTGACATAGGCCCGGGGCGGTCCCGGCCTCCGCCGCCGGAGCACCGCCGCCCCGCACCCCGCTCGGGGCCCGCCGCCACCGCCGCCGCCTCTGTTCGTGTTGCCAATAAACCGCTGTGCTCCCGCCCTGCCTGCTCTCTGCGTGCCTCCCTGGGGCCGGGCCGTGGGATGCCCGGCTCCCTGCCACCGTCCTGGATGTCTGGAGCCTGCCCTTCCTTCCGCCTGACCCGCGGGGTTTGGGCACACGTTCCACCCCACGCACGGGGGCTGTGCCACAGCAGCCACGGGCCGGGCTGTTGTCAGCTCCTGGAGGCATCTAAGTGGCTTTTGGGGTGCTTTGCGCTCCTGCTGGGATTGCAGCAGAAAATCTGGTGGTCCCTGTGGTCTGGAGGGTGTCTCAGCCTTCGCATGTGCACGTGTCAGGGCAGTTTGGGGACAGCATGCTCATCTGGCGTGGTGCACATGCCACAGGAGAGGGCCCTTTGCCAGCACCTGAGAAGAGGTGCTTCTCCTCTCAGTGAGGCAAGTGGCAAGGAGAAGGAAGTCTCTCAGCCCTTCCCACCGCTCCTCAGTTTATCTCAGTTTTTCAGTGGGCATCTAGATCTGCAGATTCACTGCTCATATTTAGCATTTGTTGGGGAGTCCGTGGAATTGATGTTAGCAGAATTTTTATTGCTTCCCAGGAGGCTTTAAATGTCTTGGTATATTCTCCAACTGTAATATTAGGTTTTTCATAATGGCAGTGTCATGCCTGCAGTGTTTACTGAGCACCTGGGTTACTTAATGTTTGATACGTGTTTGAGGCTGGCTGACATCAGGTGGTTCCTTCTTGACACAGGTCCTCCTCTGAGCTCACAGTTTTGTTCTCAATAGGAATTTCTGTTTTCCGTTGTTTGAATAAGTGCTCCTGCAGCTTTTGCCTCAGCTCTCATGGTTACTGTCAGGTTGGGCTCCACATCAGGAAAGCTTGGCTGCTTTTGGAGCATAGTACCTGTGGCAATGAGTGCTTTGTAGCAGCCCTGCAGTGGATTGGAACAGCTGTGGGTCACTGCCTGTAGGTGTAGGGGCCATATCAAATCAGACTGCTGTCATATAAAAATTGATAGATGGAAGGAAGGCAGCTCTCTCTTGGCTCCAAGGTGGTTGGACAGCTGGATCAGATGGAAACATTCAACATCTGGGAGGTGACATCTTCAGAAGGCAACGTTGTGTGAATGGCAAGAATTTGCTTGTGGACACGTGAATATGTCCGACTCAATAATGAACAAAATTTGCCTGCACTTGGAAGAAAGTGGACATGGAGCAATGCAGGCTGAGAAGGCCTTGGGTGTGCTCTCCATCCTTTCATCCCCCAGCCTGTGAGATCAGCTGGGCTGGGACTGGTTCACAGCCCTTGGACAGAGCTGCTGGACAGCAGGAGCTCGCACCCAAAGAAGGCAGATCCCACTCCCCGCAAACTCCACCATGGCCGTGAGGTGACACCAGGGCTCTGAGGTCCTCCAAAAGGAAAGAGCCAAGCTACAGCAGAAAGTAGATCTCTGAAGCCTTCTGAATGTCGGGACCAGATGCTGAGTGAACTGGAGACACAGCGTGGTGGGTGCACGTCCCTGAGCCTTCTCCTGAGGTTCAGCAGCCGGGGCCTTTCTCTGCACATCTGGACACGCCTGGCCCGGCACAGCGGGAAGGGATCCATGGCAGCCTGGCTGCCCCGCTGCTGCTTTCCCACCCTGCAGGGCTGTTTCCCAGCCTGGCCTGGCTGCAGCTTCTCCCCAGGCTCTGCAGGAAGGCATTTGGCATCAGCTGACAGGGAGCCCAGACTGCACCATGGGCCGTGCACACCCTGAGAGCCCCTGCAGTTTCACAGTCTCCGGGCAGATCAGATGTAGGGGCTGTTTGGAGGCGGGAGGGCCCTGGTGCAGCCCCAGTAATCTGCCCATTTATCATTTCTATATATCATTATCATTTTTATATATCAATGATAAATATACCATTTCTTGTGCTGTCTTTTTCCTCTGAAATGAATTGAACTCAGTCCAGGTGCTGGAAGATCTCCTGCAGGTACTTGTCCAGGCCGGTGACCAGCACCACCCTCTCGTTCTCCATGCCGCGGTCCAGCCCGTAGTGGAAGGCGAGGGTGCTGACCAGCCACTGCGTGCGCTGGGCCGGCCGCCCGTAGGGGTCCCAGCCCTCAGGTGGCTCCATCGCGCCCGCCCGGCCCGCGGCGCTGCCCGAGCATCCCGAGCGCCGAGTGGGGAGGGACGGGATGGGATGGGATGGGACTGGCGGCGCAGGGCTGCCACCGCTCCAGAGCCGCTTTGCCCGGAGCGCCCGGCCCGCCCCGCAGCGGAGCCGCGTCCGTCTTTGTCCGGCAGGAAAAGGGACCCGGGCAAAGCGGGCAGGTGCCACCCTGCTCCGTCTGTCTGCCGAGCGTGAGCCCCAAGTGTGTTTCTGATTTCTTGGCTGATTTCTCTCTGCTTTCTCTGTAACACGAGCAAGACAATAGCGCCGCACGCTGCAGTTTGACAAGTACGCCTTGTGAACGAGTGCTTCCACTAAATTAAAAACCCAAGGTGCTTGAAAGCCCACCTTCTGTTCGCTCAGGCTTCCCCGCCTCTGTCCATGAGGTGACTTTATGGTGTTGGTATGTGGGTTTGAAGAGGTCTGCGACAGATGAGTAAGTATTAAACTCGTTCAAACGAGCTGCCCAATGCAGTGATTTTAGTCTCTCTTTGGCTGGGGAGCAAGACCAGCGTTGTTGAAGGCAGGCAGCAGCACGAGCAGGGCTCTGATACCAGCAGGGACACAGCACGAGCCAGGAGGGGACCGTGGCACCGGAGGGGACCATGGCACCAGCAGTGCCCAAGGTCAGAACAGGGTGGCAAAGTCAGGTGGTGCTAACAGGCTGCATTAACAACCCAGGCAAGACGTGCTGAGGAGCCGGGTCTGGGGGCCATCCAAGGAGTCCTGTCGAGAGCAAATCGCTCTCATGTTCTCTCTAGGACAAAAAATGAGCAAACCAGTCCAGCTGATATGTGAGGAGAGAGGATTCAAGTTCTTTTAAAGCGCTGCTTTATACAGGGTTGAGTTTCTTTTGGGGGACTGATGCTAATAAATATTTTCTCCCATATGATGGGGTTTCCCTGCAAGCAGGCTTTGATGGGAAATTTCTGACTGCTTTTGGTTTTTAAGATAAGTCGAGCACCTGAGTAGCTTTGTTGAGGAATGGAGAATTGTTTGTAGCTCAGTATTTTCTTAGGAGGAGCCTTACGTTTTAGCACAGGAGGAAGGTAAGGCAAAGGTTTAAAAGCTTTCCCCTCCTGAAGTGACCCACTTTCAGAGGAGTCTGTGAGGAGAAGTCCCCTCAGCCACTGCCAGGGCTGTTTACCTCCTCTGCAGGCTCAGTATTTTGGAATTCCACGATCCTCAGCTGCCACTGTATTTCCCTCTGTATATTTATTGCTTGTTGTGCAGTACACAGGGAGAATATTTTGTGCTAGATTTTCCTCTGAGCTTTGAGATAAATCTCAGTAATTCTGCAGATTTTCATGTCCAGATGAACTTTTCATAGATAGTACAGAAACGGGAAGAGGTGCCATGGCAAATTAATTGCTCAAAATTTGAGTGGTCCAACCACAGTAACAATGAAGTCTAAACTGAAGAAATATTTTTATTTCCCCCCCACCCCCACCTCGAGAGGTGGGGTGAAACATGCAATATCAAGAAAGTTCTTTAAAGTGATTCAGCCAGCTGTATGAAAAGCAAAGTGGCAAAGCAAGAGACAGGGCATGGGAAGAATCTGCAGTGTTTCCTGTTGAAGGTACAGGAGTATGAAAACTGACTCTGGCTGTTACCCATTGGTAACACGTGTGATTTGTAGAAACGTGCAGATGCTCCAAGCTGTTGGTAACCCATGCTTTGCCATGACTGGCACAGTCCCAGTCCTAGCTGGACCAGGGCGGCCGGCTCGGGAGGGGAGGAGGTGAGGGGATCTCGGGGGACATTCTCTTAATGGCCAGGCTGGGGGCCAGCGGGGAGGCACGGAGTGCTCCTCTCTCCTGGGTGACTGCTGCTGCTGAGGCCACGTGTGAGAGCTGTCAAACTGGTGGCTCTTTGGGCTCTCTGGGGGCGAGGGAGAGTCACGCTGCCTTGACCAGGACGCTGGAGCTGCAGCAGGGGCACTGTGGAGAGAGGAGTGTCTGAGGCCCCAGCTGCGGTGGCACACAGGGTCCCTCCTGCACAGCAGGGCGCAGAGCTGGCACGGCTCCCCAGCACGGCCGGAGCTGCTGGCACACCTTGGCCCCGCTGCACAGCTGCCCCTCGAGGCCCTGGCGAGCAGGGGATGGCTCTGGGCAGGGTCCCTGGCCAGGAGCGGGCCCCAGAGCGCCTCTGCCTTGCCAGGCCAAGCTGGTGCCCGCTCTTTCTCCTCCCCACCTCGCTTTGCCTCTGCCCGCTGCTGCTGCTGGGGCTGCCCTTGGCCAGGCAGCCTCCGTGGGAGGCAGCACTGGCTGCAGCCCCAGCGGGCTCCCCAGGACAAGGTGCAGTAATTAAGAGCCCAGTTAAAGCACTGGGCAGCAGCAGAACCCTCAGCAGAGTTATTTGGACAGCCACTGACTATCCACAGCTCCACAGCAGCCTCACTGGGAATGTTCCCTGACTATCAGCAGCCTTTAAAGGAAGCTGTTTGAGGCAGAGATCAGCAAAACACTCACCATTTTCTCTTCCAGCAATACCAGATTCCGGCACAGCACAACATGATAACTAGTTCCCCACTCGACACAATGGCCATTAATTCAAGCAGACAGAGTGTTCCCTGACAGAAACTGTTTCCAATGCTCTTCTGGGAATGGGGAACACGTGCTGTGGTGCCGGCTGCATCTGTGGGAGCAATGGGGAGCGTGAGCCCAGGCTGTGCTCCACTGCTGAGCTGGCAGCACGGTGGACACAGCCAGGATGTTCTCAGTTTCCCCCAGAGCTGGGCCCTTGAGGCACCTTGCCGCCCCTGGGCACAGGCTGTGCCCCCCAACAAAGCCCAGAGGGCTGTGAGGAGAGCCCGGGGGCAGCGCAGCTCTTTGGGCAGTTGCTCCTTTGAGGGACATGGGCCAAGGCCATTCCTGAGCAGCCACTGCCACCCCCAACCCTCCGTGCCCTGGGACAGCTCTGCCAGCTCGAGGGGACAGACCATCAAGAAGCCTACAGCCAGGAAAGAGATTGTCCCAGGAATTGTGTGCTGCTTTTCTTTTCGGTCCCGGAAGCATCCCTCAGACTGCTGTAGATGCTCGCACATGGTCTCATAAGCCCCTATGTTTTTGAGTCTGCACTCAGAAATTTTGCAATAAATCCACCAATAAATTGCAGGTTACCTCTGTGAATTGCACACTACAGTTTCTTTCATTTATTCCCAATACCTGGACTTTCCTGTACATAGTAATGGTCTTGGGGATCTCTGATTCTTTTCAGTGTTTTTTTTTGTACTGAGACAGATGGGACAGCCTTTTTGTTTTTAGTTTTGGTCTGGGGTTTTTTTTGTTTTTTTTTTTTTCTTAGCATGATGGTTTTCTTATAAATCCACCTGTAGACATATTTTTTTTTTGTTGTTCCCCAAGAAATTATTTTGACAATGTGTTGTTCGCTTCTTAGCTAATGTTCCATATATGAACAATTTTGCCTCTGTTTTTATAGGAATATAAAGATCTCAGAAAGCTGTGTTTTTAATTTTGATGACGTTCCCTCTCCTTGCTCCCAGCTTTTACTATGATGCTTTTGTTTTTATAGGAATATAAAGATCTCAGAAAGCTGTGTTTTTAATTTTGATGACGTTCCCTCTCCTTGCTCCCAGCTTTTACTATGATGCGTTTTAAAACATCCCTTAGGATAGGTAGAGCTATTTGGGAAATTCTTGGCTTCACCTGGGTAATGCCTCATTATTTTAGAGCTATAAACATAGCACTGATTTGTTGCTCACTGCATGGGTGCCTGTCTGAATTAAAACAGTGTTTGTAAGGCAGCTGAAGAGCTTAGACCTGAGAGATTAAAATTTCTGTGAGGAGGAGGAAAAAAGGATAAAATCCTGTTGCAAAGGCTGGGTTTTTTTTTATTTCTAGAATGCCAGAAGTATGGTAGACTACACCTGTCTTGAAATGTCATTTAATTACAGAAAAACTCTCTACAGTGCCAGACACCAAGACAAATTCCTCAACACTTTGCCTCATGATGCATCAGCCTTAATTACAGTGAGAGGTAGGTCTTAATTACAGTCTGATTAGAGCAAATCAACATTGTGTGAATGGCAAGAAGAATTTGCTTGAGAACACATGAATATGTCCGACTCAATAATGAACAAAATTTGCCTGCACTTGGAAGAAAGTGGACATGGAGCAATGCAGGCTGAGAAGGCCTTGGGTGTGCTCTCCATCCTTTCATCCCCCAGCCTGTGAGATCAGCTGGTTCACAGCCCTTGGACAGAGCTGCTGGACAGCATGAGCTCGCTCCCAAGGAGGGCAAACTCCACTGTGGCCATGAGGTCACAGCAAGGCTCTGAGGTGACAGCAGGGTGCTGAGGTCACAGGAGGCTCTGAGGTCACATCAGGCTCTGAGGTCACATCAGGCTCTGAGATCACATCAGGCTCTGAGGTCACAGCAGGGCTCTGAGGTCACAGCAGGGCTCTGAGGTCACAGCAGGCTCTGAGATCACAGCAGGGCTCTGAGGTCACAGAGGTCTCAGAGCCCCGTGGCTGCAGAGCACCACAACGACCCAGCAGTTGGTCCTTGACCACAACTGCAGTGGCAGCATCGGCGGCGGCAGCAGCGGTGCTGACATTTGAGACAGTGTTGTCAAGCTGCAGGACTGACACAGAGCGAGGCACCATGGCCCTTGCTCTGCGCCTGCTCCTCCTGCTCCTCCTGGCTGTGGCCCTGCCTGCCAGGGCTGCCCAGGCTGCTCCATGGCGAGCGCAGGGAGCAGGTGAGCCGGCGGCCTGGATCCCCTTTCCCGGGACAGCACTCCCTTCTCCCCGGGAAGCCTTGGGGATGGTTTTCCGCAGGGCTTTAGGGAGGGTTCCCTCTGTGGAAATGAGAGAGCCCCAAGGGTCCTGGGCTGCTCCAGCCACCCCTGCAGGGATGTTGCACAGGACCTGTAAAGAGTGTGCAGAGTGAGCAGAGCCAGCCCAGAGCTCCCCAGGCCCCTGGGCAGCTTTGGCCCTGTCCACGGACATCTGCCTCCCACGGCCTTCCCCGACCCCCTGGCAGTGCCCAGTTCCCTAAGGCAGAGGGGGATCCCAGCACACATGGAAATGATTCTCATCTGTGCTCTCTTCTAGCTCAGATTGCTGGGAAGGCTTCTCCAGTAGCTTGGCTTCGTGAAGTTTTGCAACCTATAGAGCATCCTGCAGGTGTGTTATCAATGTTCCTAAAAATTAAAATTATTGACAACCTGGCAGTTATTGGGTGACAGAATCTTCTGTGCCTGTTGAGTTACAGATGTGTCTGCAGGGAGGAACTCTCCAGCTCCTTTGGTGGATACTGTACACAAGCCCAGCTCCCATGGCAGGGGTGAGTGTGCTGAGCCCACAGGCTGAGCACTGGCTTTGTGGGATCCATTCCTGGCAATGGAAACTCTTTGCTCTAAGGTCCTCCGACAGAGGAGGCTACAGGCCCCAAGAAACCCCAGGAGTCATCCGAACCCATGCGGCAAATGCTGAAGGAAATGCTGCAGGGACAACCAGGTGTGTGAATGTCCCTGAGCCTTCTCCTGAGGCTCAGCAGCCGGGGCCTTTCTCTGCACGCCTGGACACGCTGGGCCCAGCACAGCGGGAAGGGATCCATGGCAGCCTGGCTGCCCCGCTGCTGCTTTCCCACCCTGCAGGGCTGTTTCCCAGCCTGTCTTCTGGAGATGCCATATTCCCACTGGGGAACAGCCCCACCTGATCCATCTGTCCCTCTTCCTTTCTCCAGTGAGGCAAGGACACAATGTGCTGAAGGCGAGGTTTCCCGGAGGAAGCAGTGGCTCAAAGGCAGCCCCCAGTGCAGGAAGGGAGGCCATGCCACGCACAGTCACAGGAGGTAATTGCTGTGCCTCTGAGCCTGGGCACTGCTGAGGCTTGAGCTGCCATCTCTGCTGCTTGGCAGTGCGGGCACACAGCATTACCTGATCCCCTTGCAGTGCTCATTTCCCTCTAGAAGGTATCCCAGCACAACGTGAAAAGGTCCTCATCTGTGCTCCCTTCTAGATTTGGACCCCAACTTGCTTCATTTGGAAAAGCTGGTAAAGCAAGGATTAAGGATCTTGGCGCTTGGTGAAGGTATGTTATCAGCAACCCTTTCCTAACACGAGTAATCATTGTCCAAATGTAATCATCGTCCAGAGTAAGATTCATGTGTCATTTCCCTTAAGATCCTCTGAAGTTTGATGGATTCTGGAAATCTTGCACTGGAACTTCCTCCTCTTGTGCCCTATGGTGATCCCCAAGATGGCTGTCAGTGGGAGGAAGGAGCATTTAGGTGTCAACGCTCTTCCCATGTGCAGTGCCAGGGTGTCCTTCTGTGTGCTCTGTGCAGCCACGGAGAAGAGCAGAAAGGGAAGGGGCCTGGCCCAGGGCTGTGCCCCGGGGCTGTGCCTTGTGCTGCTCCTTTGCCAGCCCCAGGGAGCCTGAGCTGCTCCCCCTGCTGCTGCCAAGCCCTGGCCCTGGCTGGGGCTGAGTTCAGTGCTGCTGGCATCTCCAGGGACTCCTTTCTCCCCCTGTGTCCCACAAGGGGCTCCTTCATCCCAGTGTGGGGCCGCTGCGGGCCCGTTTTCCCCCTGTCCCTGCTCCTGAGTGGAAAGCAGAGATGAAGGAGTGCCTGGGAGGGCACCAATCACCCAGGGGCACTCACTGCCACTGCGGCCTAAAGGAGAATCTTCAACAGTGCCACAGGAGCTGTTCTGTCCTTTCTCTGCAGATGAACCTGTTGATGAAGATGATCCTGTTGATGAAGGTGATCTGGATTCCCAACCCATATCCATTACTGAGCCTCTGGAAGATGCTGAGGGTAGGTCAAGGCCTTTTCCCCAGGAGAGCTGCCAGCTCAGAGCCCACCGCTTGACCAGGGGCCATCGCTGCAGGTGCCAGGACAGAGCCATGCCCGTGTGTGCCCTTGCCCTGCACGATCCCCTCACTGCTCCTGTGCCTCAGTGCTGCCTGTGCACATCAGCAGGGGTGACAGAAGCTTCTCTGAATGTTGAGTTACAGGTGTGGCTGCAGGGAGAACTTTTCCAGCTCTTTTGGTGGATACTGCACACAAGCCCAGCTCCCATGGCAGGGGTGAGTAGTGTGTCCCTGCTGAACCCACAGGCTGAGCACTGAGTCTATGTGATCAATTGCTGGGAAATGTAAATAACTCTCTTTAAGATCCCCTGAGAAGGAAGGAAATGTGTATAGGAGATAGTGGGGCCCTGGAGGAACCCAAACATCTGGACCAAATTCTGAGTGAACCGGAGACACAGCATGGTGAGTGCATGTCCCTGTGCCTTCTCCTGAGGCTCAGCAGCTGGGGCCTTTCTCTGCACATCTGGACACGCCGTGCCCGGCACAGCGGGAAGGGATCCATGGCAGCCTGGCTGCCCCACTGCTGCTTTCCCACCCTGCAGGGCTGTTTCCCAGCCTGGCCTGGCTGCAGCTTCTCCCCAGGCTCTGCAGGAAGGCATTTGGCATCAGCTGACAGGGAGCCCAGACTGCATCATGGGCCATGCACACCCTCAGATCCTTGCACTTTCTGGGTCTCTGAGTAGATCAGGAGAGGTGGCTCTTTGAAGGAGGAGCTCCAAAGCCCTGGGTATTTTCCTTGTCCCTATCCATGTCTTTGTCAATCATTGCCAGGACCAGACCGGGAGAGCACAGAGGAATTATGCCATGCCCTCTCAGGGGTTTGGGTACTGAGTAGTCCTGTGCCCAGGCAAGGTGCCTGCAGGGCCCAGCTCTGGGCGAAACAGAGAACATCCTGGCCGTGCCCACCGTGCTGCCAGCTCAGCAGTGGAGCACAGCCTGGGCTCACGCTCCCCATTGCTCCCACAGATGCAGCCGGCACCACAGCACATGCTGACAATACTTGGAACAACATGAGAAGAGCTTTCTGCTGGGGACCACAGTGTTTGATTAAGATAATGGCCATTGTGGCTGCTGGGTCACTTTTCCTGATCACGGGCTGTGCCGGAATCTGGTATTGCTGGAAGAGAAAATGGTGAGTGTTTTGCTGATCTCTGCCTCAAACAGCTTCCTTTAAAGGCTGCTGGTAGTCAGGGAACATTCCCAGTGAGGCTGCTGTGGAGTTGTGGATAGTCAGTGGCTGTCCAAATAACTCTGCTGAGGGTTCTGCTGCTGCCTTTGCTTTAATTGGGCTCTTAATTGCTGCGCCTTGTCCTGGGAAGCCCGCTGGGGCTGCAGCCAGTGCTGCCTCCCACGGAGGCTGCCTGGCCAAGGGCAGCCCCAGCAGCAGCAGTGGGCAGAGGCAAAGCAAGGTGGGGAGGAGAAAAAGCGGGCACCAGCTTGGCCTGGCAAGGCAGAGGCGCTCTGGGGCCCGCTCCTGGCCAGGGACCCTGCCCAGAGCCATCCCCTGCTCGCCGGGGCCTCGAGGGGCAGCTGTGCAGCGGGGCCAAGGTGTGCCAGCAGCTCCGGCCGTGCCGGGGAGCCGTGCCAGCTCTGCGCCCTGCTGTGCAGGAGGGACCCTGTGTGCCACCGCAGCTGGGGCCTCAGACACTCCTCTCTCCACAGGCACATCCTTGAAGAAAAGCTGAACGCTAGTGACTGGTTCAGTGACCTCTACAGCCTGAAGAGCTACAGCAGCAGCTCTGAGCCTGACTAGTTTATATTTGCACCTCCATGCTCTGCGGTGCTTTGAAGCCACAGGCCCAGCCCTTCAGCCAGGGCTGAAGGCAAAACCCCAAGGAAAGGATCTGGAAGTACTCAAGTGAACCTGGACTGAGAGTTCCAAGGTCAGCTCTTCCGTTCCAATAAAGAGCTGGAGCTGTCACCCCAGTGTCCACGTGTGTAGTGGTTTTGCATGCGCTTAATTCTGGTTGCTAAATTTAGTGTTTATTATTTTTTTCTGTGGGAGAGAGATTAGGAGAAAAAGCAAAGCAGGCTCAAGCTTTAAAACTGAACAAATTAATTTTATTAACACATACTAAAAGAATTAAAAAGAAAAAAGGAAGAAAGCTGGGAAGAGGAAAACCCAAACTGAAACAGAATGAAACTTCAAAACACTCTTCCCTCCCCCTACACACTATTAACTTTCTTATAAAACAACATAGAAAGACACAACTTGTGATTTTCAGTCAGTTTCACCATTTAAACATAATCATTCATTACTTTAGGAGAAGAGTCTCTCTAGAGTTTCATGGAGGCATTTGCTACAAGGCAAAATAGTCCAGTGGCTCTTAATGTCACACATCTGCAACCACTCGCAGTTTTTGCAGACTGTGATGTTCTATCAGCAAGGCCTCTCGGTGTATCTGGGGTTCTGTTTACGAATACTTCTTCTAGTCTAAAATCTTCTTCGTCTCAAAAGCTGAGATCTCCTTTTAACCCAGGAGCAAAGGCTTTAAAGTTCTCAATCAAATCTCAATCACATCAGTCCTCAATTTTGATTAGAATTAGCATGTTCCCCGACAACATTAAGATGCTACAAAGAACAGTCCATTTCTCTATAGTTTCCCGCAGAGAAGTCTGCTTAAAATGTGCACTTCTTCACTACTATTCCAATATTAGTATCAGTTCTTTCACTTCTAATCCACTGATTTTAGGCAGTGTCTGTTCTACGTACCCTCTGTTTCCTTTCTTGTCTCTCTCAAGGAAGGGTTGTGCTTTAGAAGCTCCGTGTTACTAGGAACAGGTTAAATCCGCCCAGGCCCGCAGTGGCCATGTGCTCTCTGCTCCGGGCTGCAGGGCTGCAGAAATGCAAAACTGTGGGCATAAGGGAAACTGGTGGAAGTCCTTTCTTCCACGCCTCGGTCTCATCCAGGGCGGCCCGACTCGGAGCTGCCACAAAGCTGTAAGCAGGTGGCATTGCTGGGCCACTCTCCCCTCTCTGCCGCCGGCAGCCGGGAGAAAGAGGCCCAGCCCGGGCAGCAGCTCCCCTCATGCAGACAGCAGCTCCCCTCATGCGGGCGGCAGCTCCCCTCATGCGGACAGCAGCTCCCCTCATGCGGGCAGCAGCTCCCCTCATGCGGGCAGCAGCTCCCCTCATGCAGACAGCAGCTCCCCTCATGCGGGCAGCAGCTCCCATCATGCGGGCAGCAGCTCCCTTCATGCAGACAGCAGCTCCCCTCACGCGGGCGGCAGCTCCCCTCATGCGGGCGGCAGCTCCCCTCATGCGAGCAGCAGCTCCCCTCATGCAGACAGCAGCTCCCCTCATGCGGGCGGCAGCTCCCCTCATGCAGACAGCAGCTCCCCTCATGCGGGCGGCAGCTCCCCTCATGCAGACAACAGCTCCCCTCATGCGGGCAGCAGCTCCCCTCATGCAGACAGCAGCTCCCCTCATGCGGGCAGCAGCTCCCCTCATGCGGGCGGCAGCTCCCCTCATGCGGGCAGCAGCTCCCCTCATGCGGGCGGCAGCTCCCCTCATGCGGGCAGCAGCTCCCCTCATGCGAGCAGCAGCTCCCCTCATGCGGGCAGCAGCTCCCCTCATGCGAGCAGCAGCTCCCCTCATGCAGACAGCAGCTCCCCTCATGCGGGCAGCAGCTCCCCTCATGCGGGCAGCAGCTCCCCTCATGCAGAGAGCAGCTCCCCTCATGTGAGCAGCAGCTCCCCTCATGCGGGCAGCAGCTCCCCTCATGCGAGCAGCAGCTCCCCTCATGCGGGCGGCAGCTCCCCTCATGCAGACAGCAGCTCCCCTCATGCGGGCAGCAGCTCCCCTCATGCAGACAGCAGCTCCCCTCATGCGGGCAGCAGCTCCCCTCATGCGGGCGGCAGCTCCCCTCCTGCGGGCTGCAGCTCCCCTCCTGCGGGCAGCAGCTCCCCTCATGCGGGCGGCGGCTCCCCTCATGCGGGCAGCAGCTCCCCTCATGCGGGCGGCGGCTCCCCTCATGCGGACAGCAGCTCCCCTCATGCAGACAGCAGCTCCCCTCATGCGGACAGCAGCTCCCCTCATGCGGACAGCAGCTCCCCTCATGCGGACAGCAGCTCCCCTCATGCGGACAGCAGCTCCCCTCATGCAGACAGCAGCTCCCCTCATGCGGGCAGCAGCTCCCCTCATGCGGGCAGCAGCTCCCGGAGGCCTGGCCGGGCCCAGCTCGGCCGCCCAGAGGGCAGAGGGGCCTGACCTGGCCCCCCTGACGCCCACGAATTTACCTCATGGCCATCTCAAAAGAAAGAGAGCGATCCGCTGCAGATGACGGTTTTAAATGTGTGCTTCCCAAAGTCGCATTTGGCGTTTCTATTGGTCAAACTAGTTGCCAATACCTTGGCTAGATTTCTGATAGGTCCCCGTCCTCCCCGCTAGCAAAGCAGCCCTAAGATCCTGGCAGGGAAAAAGGTTCCACATTTCTCTATAACTAGAAACAAACCTGTGCCAACCCATGATCGCGTGCTACCCCCAGCAAAGCTCACAGGGCACCAGCTCCATGTCCGGGCACAGCCGTGGATGCCCATGGTGTGGGCAGGCAGGAGCCAGGCAGGGGCTGCTGTGACCAGTGGCGGGGCCCCGAGGGGCTGGGGGAGCCCATGCTGAGCATCCCTGGGCTGAGGGCACATTTCCTTCAGTGGGATCACCTGGGCCTGCACCTCCTCCAGTGGCAGGGCCCCAAGAAGAGGGAAGCCATCAAGAGCATCTCCAGGGGCACAGCCTGAGCAGCAATGTCAGCAGGCAAATCAAAGGTTTTGCTCAGCCATGGCCATTTGATGAAGCCAAACATTTACAATCAAGGCAGTCCATTAGTATAGATGGGGAAACACTCTGGGGATACGGCTAAGGCTCTGAGGTCACAGCAGGCTCTGAGGTCACAGAAGGCTGAGATTACAGCAGGCTCTGAGGTCACAGAGGTCTCAGAGCCCCGTGGCTGCAGAGCACCACAACGACCCAGCAGTTGGTCCTTGACCACAACTGCAGTGGCAGCATCGGCGGCGGCAGCAGCGGTGCTGACATTTGGAACAGTGCTATCAGGACAGTGGTTGCAGCAAGAGCGGCAGGACTGACACAGAGCGAGGCACCATGGCCCTTGCTCTGCGCCTGCTCCTCCTGCTCCTCCTGGCTGTGGCCCTGCCTGCCAGGACTGCCCAGGCTGCTCCATGGCGAGCGCAGGGAGCAGGTGAGCTGGTGGCCTGGATCCCCTTTCCCGGGACAGCGATCCCTTCTCCCCGGGAAGCCTTGGGGATGGTTTTCCGCAGGGCTTTAGGGAGGGTTTCCTCTGGGAGGGAGAGAGCCCCAGGGGCCCTGGGCTGCTCCAGCCCCCCCTGCAGGGATGTTGCACAGGGCCTGCAAAGAGTGTGGAGAGTGAGCAGAGCCAGCCCAGAGCTCCCCAGGCCCCTGGGCAGCTTTGGCCCTGTCCATGGACATCGGCCTCCCACGGCCTTCCCCGACCCCTTGGCAGTGCCCAGTTCCCTAAGGCAGAGGGGGATCCCAGCACACATGGAAATGGTTCTCATCTGTGCTCCCTTCTAGACTGGGAGCACAAATTGCATAATCTGGATGCCCTGTTGGATGACAGCTTGAAACTCTTGGAGGATGCTGAAGGCAAGTTCTCAGTGTGCCTTTCCTGACAAAATAATCCCTGTCAGTGTGGCAAGAGCTCACCCACGTGCCATTTCCCTTAACATGATCTCAAGGCTGAATGGTTCTGGAAACCTTGCCCTGCTCCCTTCTGGAGCCCTGAGTGATCCCCAGGATGACTGTCAGTGGGAGGAAGGAGCATTTAGCTGTCACTGCTCTTCCCGTGTGCAGTGCCAGGGTGTCCTTCTGTGTGCTCTGTGCAGCTACAGAGAAGAGCAGAGAGGGAAGGGGCCTGGCCCAGGGCTGTGCCCCAGGGCTGTGCCTTGTGCTGCTCCTTTGCCAGCCCCAGGGAGCCTGAGGATCTCCTACAGGAGCTCCATGGGATCTCTTCTGTCCTGCCTTTCTTTGCAGTCAAGCCTGTGGTTGAAGGTGATCTGGATTCCCAGCCCACGTCTAAGACGGAGCCTCTGGGATATGCTGAGGGTAGATCAAGGCCTTTCCTCCTGGCAGAGCTGCCAGCTCCGAGCCCACAGCATGACCAGGGGGCATCGCTGCAGGTGCCAGGAGAGAGCCATGCCCGTGTGTGCCCTCTCCCTGCACGATCCCCTCACCGCTCCTGCGCCTCAGTGCTGCCCGTGCACATCAGCAGAGGTGACAGAAGCTTCTGTGCCTGTTGAGTTCCAGATGTGTCTGCAGGGAGGAATTCTCCATCTCCTTTGCTGGTTGCTGCACACAAGCCGAGGTCCCGTCGAAGGGGTGAGTAGTGTGTCCCTGCTTACCCCACAGGCTGAGCACTGGCTTTGTGGGATCCATTCCTGGGAAATGGAAACTCTGCTCTAAGGTCCTCCGACAGGAAAATACAGGGCTAGAGGATTGAAGAAAGCCCAGGAGACATCCGAAGCCCTGCAACAAACGTTGAAGGAAATACTTCAGAGACAACCAGGTGTGTGCATGTCCCTGAGCCTTCTCCTGAGGCTCAGCAGCCGGGGCCTTTCTCTGCACATCTGGACACGCCGTGCCCAGCACAGCGGGAAGGGATCCATGGCAGCCTGGCTGCCCCGCTGCTGCTTTCCCACCCTGCAGGGCTGTTTCCCAGCCTGGCCTGGCTGCAGCTTCTCCCCAGGCTCTGCAGGAAGGCATTTGGCATCAGCTGACTGGGAGCCCAAACTGCCCCAAGGGCCATGCACACCCTGAGAGCCCCTGCACTTTCCCTGTGTCCCAGCAGCCCATGTGGGGCACCTCTTTGGATGAGGGAGGGCTCTGGTCCACCCCAAGAATGTAGGTGTTTTCTTGATCCTTATAAATGTGTTTGATGGTTCCATCTGATCCAAGTCTCTCTTTGTCCAGGAACGAAAGAAGAAACTGTGGTGACAACCGACTTTTCCAGAGGAAGTAGTGGTGCAATGCCGGCCTCTGCTGCAGGAAGGGAGGCCATGCCAGGCACAGTCACTGGAGGTAATTGCTGTGCCTCTGGCCCTGGGCACTGTTGAGGCTTGAGCTGGCATCTCTGCAGCTTGGCAGTGCGGGCACAGGCCAGACAAGAGTGGCACAGCCCAGAGGAATTATCCCCAGCAGGCTCAGGGCACTCGGGTACTGAGCAGTCCTGCTGGGCTCCCTCCGTGGGAGACACGGCCCGAAACCTGGGAGGGCTGCAAGGGGTGCCCATGGTGGGGAAAGGGCAGAGGGGCAGAGCAAGGCTCCAGAGTGTCCTGAGAGCACCTGGCTGTGTCCCTTTGGGCTGAGGGAGCTGTCCCAGGGGAAAGGGGGATGCAGAGAGACAGGGAAGCTGGAAGGGAACGAGGGATGGTTGTGGCGCTGCCTGCTGCAGTTTTCCCCAGGGCTTCAAGGAGGGTGCCTGGTGTACCAGTGAGAGAGCCCCAGGGGCCCTGGGCTGCTCCAGCCCCCCCTGCAGGGATGTTGCACAGGGCCTGCAAAGAGTGGGGAAAGTGAGCAGAGCCAGCCCAGAGGTCCCCAGGCCCCTGGGCAGCTTTGGCCCTGTCCATGGACATCGGCCTCCCACGGCCTTCCCCGACCCCCTGGCCGTGCCCAGTTCCCTAAGGCAGAGGGGGATCCCAGCACACATGGAAATGGTTCTCGTCTGTGCTCCCTTCTAGACTGGGATCGCAGCTTGCATTTTCTGGACATCATGGTGAATGGACTCATGAAACACTTGCAGGATGCTGAAGGCAAGTTCTCAGTGTGCCTTTCCTGTCAGAATAATCCCTGTCAGTGTGGCAAGAGCTCACCTATGTGCCATTTCCCTTACCATGATCTCAAGGCTGAAGGGTTCCGGAAAGCTTGCCCTGCTCCCTTCTGGATCCCTAACTGATCCCCAGGATGGCTGTCAGTGGGAGGAAGGAGCATTTAGCTGTCACTGCTCTTCCCATGTGCAGTGCCAGGGTGTCCTTCTGTGTGCTCTATGCAGCCAGGGAGAAGAGCAGAGAGGGAAGGGGCCTGGCCCAGGGCTGTGCCCCAGTGCTGTGCCTTGTGCTGCTCCTTTGCCAGCCCCAGGGAGCCTGAGGATCTCCTACAGGAGCTCCATGGGATCTCTTCTGTCCTGCCTTTCTTTGCAGCCAAGCCGGTGGGTGAAGGAGATCTGGATTCCCAGCCCACGTTCAAGATGGAGGTTGTGGAAGACGCTGAGGGTAGGTCAAGGCCTTTCCCCCTGTCAGAGCTGCCAGCTCCGAGCCCACAGCATGACCAGGGGGCATCGCTGCAGGTGCCAGGAGAGAGCCATGCCCGTGTGTGCCCTCGCCCTGCACGATCCCCTCACCGCTCCTGCGCCTCAGTGCTGCCCGTGCACATCAGCAGAGGTGACAGAAGCTTCTGTGCCTGTTGAGTTCCAGATGTGTCTGCAGGGAGGAATTCTCCATCTCCTTTGCTGGTTGCTGTACACAAGCCGAGCTCCCGTCGAAGGGGTGAGTAGTGTGTCCCTGCTTACCCCACAGGCTGAGCACTGGCTTTGTGGGATCCATTCCTGGGAAATGGAAACTCTTTGCTCTAAGGTCCTCCGACAGGAAAATACAGGGCTACAGGATTGAAGAAAGCCCAGGAGACATCCGAAGCCCTGCAACAAACGTTGAAAGAAATACTTCAGAGACAACCAGGTGTGTGCATGTCCCTGAGCCTTCTCCTGAGGCTCAGCAGCCGGGGCCTTTCTCTGCACATCTGGACACGCCGTGCCCAGCACAGCGGGAAGGGATCCATGGCAGCCTGGCTGCCCCGCTGCTGCTTTCCCACCCCGCAGGGCTGTTTCCCAGCCTGGCCTGGCTGCAGCTTCTCCCCAGGCTCTGCAGGAAGGCATTTGGCATTAGCTGACAGGGAGCCCAAACTGCCCCACGGGCCATGCACACCCTGAGAGCCCCTGCACTTTCCCTGTGTCCCAGCAGCCCAAGTGGGGCACCTCTTTGGACGAGGGAGGGCTCTGGCCCAGCCCCCAGAGTTTCTGCCTTTTCCTGATGCTTATCAATATCTCTGACAAGCATTACCTCCTGTGGATGCCCACTCCCCCATGGCAAATGTTTCCATCTAATCCAGCTGTGCCTCTTCCTTTCTCAAAGTGATGGACCAAAAGTCTGTGCAGAAGGAGGAACTTCCTGGAGGAAGCAGTGGCTCAGTGGCAGCCTCTGCTGCAGAAAGGAAGGAGATGGCAGACACAAACACAGTCACAGATGCAGACAAAGCCAGAGCAGGTAATTGCTGTGCCAGGCTCAGCCCTCTCTGGGGCTGTGTGGCAGCAGCTCTTCCCCCAGCTCCCAGCCTTGCAGGGCCCCGCAGCAGCCAAAGCTGGAGGCACCTCGGCTTCGAGGCCTGCGGAGCTGGCTGACGGCCCCTGGGAAACGGGACTGGTGGCCCGAGGTGCCTCCCGCTGCAGCTGCTCCCGGAGCTGGCCCTGAGCGCCCAGAGGCCCAGGGCACAGGAGCAGGCCCGAGCGGGAGCCCTGCCGCGAGCCCAGGGCCAGAGCCAGCCCTGGCTCCTGGCTGGGCAGGGGCTGCACTGGGTCCTGACAGGGCCTGACTCCGTCCCCTCGGGCTGGCGGAGCTGTCCCGCCAGGGGGACAGGTGAAATGAGGGAAAGTTTTGGCTCAGCCTGCTGGAGATTTTCTCGGTGCTTTAGGGAGGGAGGGTTTCCACTATGGAAATGGAAGAGCCCCAGGGGCCCTGGGCTGCTCCAGCCCCTCCTGCAGGGATGTTGCACAGGGCCTGCAAAGAGTGTGGAGAGTGAGCAGAGCCAGCCCAGAGCTCCCCAGGCGCCTGGGCAACTTTGGTCCTGTCCATGGACATCGGCCTCCCACGGCCTTCCCCGACCCCTTGGCAGTGCCCAGTTTCCTGAGGCAGAGGGGGATCCCAGCACACATGGAAATGGTTCTCATCTGTGCTCCCTTCTAAATTGGGAACGTGACATGGATTATCTGGAAATGATGGCGAATGGTGGTTTGAAGGCAGTGCCTGAGGCTGAAAGCAAGTCTGCAGCACAACACTTATGACAGAATCATCCCTGTCAGTGTGGCAAGAGCTCACCTATGTGCCATTTCCCTTACCATGATCTCAAGGCTGAAGGGTTCTGGAAACCTTGCCCTGCTCCCTTCTGGATCCCTAACTGATCCCCAGGATGGCTGTCAGTGGGAGGAAGGAGCATTTAGCTGTCACTGCTCTTCCCATGTGCAGTGCCAGGGTGTCCTTCTGTGTGCTCTATGCAGCCAGGGAGAAGAGCAGAGAGGGAAGGGGCCTGGCCCAGGGCTGTGCCCCAGGGCTGTGCCTTGTGCTGCTCCTTTGCCAGCCCCAGGGAGCCTGAGGATCTCCTACAGGAGCTCCATGGGATCTCTTCTGTCCTGCCTTTCTTTGCAGCCAAGCCTGTGGGTGAAGGAGATCTGGATTCCCAGCCCACGTTCAAGATGGAGGTTCTGGTAGATGCTGAGGGTAGGTCAAGGCCTTTCCCCCTGGCAGAGCTGCCAGCTCCGAGCCCACAGCATGACCAGGGGGCATCGCTGCAGGTGCCAGGAGAGAGCCATGCCCGTGTGTGCCCTCGCCCTGCACAATCCCCTCACCGCTCCTGCGCCTCAGTGCTGCCCGTGCACATCAGCAGAGGTGACAGAAGCTTCTGTGCCTGTTGAGTTCCAGATGTGTCTGCAGGGAGGAATTCTCCATCTCCTTTGCTGGTTGCTGCACACAAGCCCAGGTCCCGTCGAAGGGGTGAGTAGTGTGTCCCTGCTTACCCCACAGGCTGAGCACTGGCTTTGTGGGATCCATTCCTGGGAAATGGAAACTCTTTGCTCTAAGGTCCTCCGACAGGAAAATACAGGGCTACAGGATTGAAGAAAGCCCAGGAGACATCCGAAGCCCTGCAACAAACGTTGAAAGAAATACTTCAGAGACAACCAGGTGTGTGCATGTCCCTGAGCCTTCTCCTGAGGCTCAGCAGCCGGGGCCTTTCTCTGCACATCTGGACACGCCGTGCCCAGCACAGCAGGAAGGGATCCATGGCAGCCTGGCTGCCCCGCTGCTGCTTTCCCACCCTGCAGGGCTGTTTCCCAGCCTGGCCTGGCTGCAGCTTCTCCCCAGGCTCTGCAGGAAGGCATTTGGCATCAGCTGACAGGGAGCCCAAACTGCCCCACGGGCCATGCACACCCTGAGAGCCCCTGCACTTTCCCTGTGTCCCAGCAGCCCAAGTGGGGCACCTCTTTGGACGAGGGAGGGCTCTGGCCCAGCCCCCAGAGTTTCTGCCTTTTCCTGATGCTTATCAATGTCTCTGACAAGCATTACCTCCTGTGGATGCCCACTCCCCCATGGCAAATGTTTCCATCTAATCCAGCTGTGCCTCTTCCTTTCTCAAAGTGATGGACCAAAAGTCTGTGCAGAAGGAGGAACTTCCTGGAGGAAGCAGCTGCTCGGTGGCAGCCTCTGCTGCAGAAAGGAAGGAGATGGCAGACACAAACACAGTCACAGATGCAGACAAAGCCAGAGCAGGTAATTGCTGTGCCAGGCTCAGCCCTCTCTGGGGCTGTGTGGCAGCAGCTCTTCCCCCAGCTCCCAGCCTTGCAGGGCCCCGCAGCAGCCAAAGCTGGAGGCACCTCGGCTTCGAGGCCTGCGGAGCTGGCTGACGGCTCCTGGGAAACGGGACTGGTGGCCCGAGGTGCCTCCCGCTGCAGCTGCTCCCGGAGCTGGCCCTGAGCGCCCAGAGGCTCAGGGCACAGGAGCAGGCCCGAGCGGGAGCCCTGCCGCGAGCCCAGGGCCAGAGCCAGCCCTGGCTCCCGGCTGGGCAGGGGCTGCACTGGGTCCTGACAGGGCCTGACTCCGTCCCCTCGGGCTGGCGGAGCTGTCCCGCCAGGGGGACAGGTGAAATGAGGGAAAGTTTTGGCTCAGCCTGCTGGAGATTTTCTCGGTGCTTTAGGGAGGGAGGGTTTCCACTGTGGAAATGAAAGAGCCCCAGGGGCCCTGGGCTGCTCCAGCCCCCCCTGCAGGGATGTTGCACAGGGCCTGCAAAGAGTGTGGAGAGTGAGCAGAGCCAGCCCAGAGCTCCCCAGGCCCCTGGGCAGCTTTGGCCCTGTCCATGGACATCGGCCTCCCACGGCCTTCCCTGACCCCCTGGCTGTGCCCAGTTTCCTGAGGCAGAGGAGGATCCCAGCACACATGGAAATGGTTCTCATCTGTGCTCCCTTCTAGACTGGAATCAGAACATGGATTCTCTGGAAGCCCTGGCTCATAACCACTTTAAATCCTTGGAGGATGCTGAAGGCAAGTTCTCAGTGTGCCTTTCCTTTCAGAATAATCCCTGTCAGTGTGGCAAGAGCTCACCTATGTACCATTTCCCTTACCATGATCTCATGGCTGAAAGGTTCTGGAGACCTTGCCCTGCTCCCTTGTGGAGCCCTGATAGATCCCCTGGATGGCCGTCAGTGGGAGGAAGGAGCATTTAGCTGTCACTGCTCTTCCCATGTGCAGTGCCAGGGTGTCCTTCCGTGTGCTCTGTGCAGCCAGGGAGAAGAGCAGAGAGGGAAGGGGCCTGGCCCAGGGCTGTGCCCCAGTGCTGTGCCTTGTGCTGCTCCTTTGCCAGCCCCAGGGAGCCTGAGGATCTCCTACAGGAGCTCCATGGGATCTCTTCTGTCCTGCCTTTCTTTGCAGCCAAGCCGGTGGGTGAAGGAGATCTGGATTCCCAGCCCACGTTCAAGATGGAGGTTGTGGAAGACGCTGAGGGTAGGTCAAGGCCTTTCCCCCTGTCAGAGCTGCCAGCTCCGAGCCCACAGCATGACCAGGGGGCATCGCTGCAGGTGCCAGGACAGAGCCATGCCCGTGTGTGCCCTCGCCCTGCACGATCCCCTCACCGCTCCTGCGCCTCAGTGCTGCCCGTGCACATCAGCAGAGGTGACAGAAGCTTCTGTGCCTGTTGAGTTCCAGATGTGTCTGCAGGGAGGAATTCTCCATCTCCTTTGCTGGTTGCTGCACACAAGCCGAGGTCCCGTCGAAGGGGTGAGTAGTGTGTCCCTGCTTACCCCACAGGCTGAGCACTGGCTTTGTGGGATCCATTCCTGGGAAATGGAAACTCTTTGCTCTAAGGTCCTCCGACAGGAAAATACAGGGCTACAGGATTGAAGAAAGCCCAGGAGACATCCGAAGCCCTGCAACAAACGTTGAAAGAAATACTTCAGAGACAACCAGGTGTGTGCATGTCCCTGAGCCTTCTCCTGAGGCTCAGCAGCCGGGGCCTTTCTCTGCACATCTGGACACGCCGTGCCCAGCACAGCAGGAAGGGATCCATGGCAGCCTGGCTGCCCCGCTGCTGCTTTCCCACCCCGCAGGGCTGTTTCCCAGCCTGGCCTGGCTGCAGCTTCTCCCCAGGCTCTGCTGGAAGGCATTTGGCATTAGCTGACAGGGAGCCCAAACTGCCCCACGGGCCATGCACACCCTGAGAGCACCTGCACTTTCCCTGTGTCCCAGCAGCCCAAGTGGGGCACCTCTTTGGACGAGGGAGGGCTCTGGCCCAGCCCCCAGAGTTTCTGCCTTTTCCTGATGCTTATCAATATCTCTGACAAGCATTACCTCCTGTGGATGCCCACTCCCCCATGGCAAATGTTTCCATCTAATCCAGCTGTGCCTCTTCCTTTCTCAAAGTGATGGACCAAAAGTCTGTGCAGAAGGAGGAACTTCCTGGAGGAAGCAGTGGCTCAGTGGCAGCCTCTGCTGCAGAAAGGAAGGAGATGGCAGACACAAACACAGTCACAGATGCAGACAAAGCCAGAGCAGGTAATTGCTGTGCCAGGCTCAGCCCTCTCTGGGGCTGTGTGGCAGCAGCTCTTCCCCCAGCTCCCAGCCTTGCAGGGCCCCGCAGCAGCCAAAGCTGGAGGCACCTCGGCTTCGAGGCCTGCGGAGCTGGCTGACGGCCCCTGGGAAACGGGACTGGTGGCCCGAGGTGCCTCCCGCTGCAGCTGCTCCCGGAGCTGGCCCTGAGCGCCCAGAGGCCCAAGGCACAGGAGCAGGCCCGAGCGGGAGCCCTGCCGCGAGCCCAGGGCCAGAGCCAGCCCTGGCTCCCGGCTGGGCAGGGGCTGCACTGGGTCCTGACAGGGCCTGACTCCGTCCCCTCGGGCTGGCGGAGCTGTCCCGCCAGGGGGACAGGTGAAATGAGGGAAAGTTTTGGCTCAGCCTGCTGGAGATTTTCTCGGTGCTTTAGGGAGGGAGGGTTTCCACTATGGAAATGGAAGAGCCCCAGGGGCCCTGGGCTGCTCCAGCCCCTCCTGCAGGGATGTTGCACAGGGCCTGCAAAGAGTGTGGAGAGTGAGCAGAGCCAGCCCAGAGCTCCCCAGGCGCCTGGGCAACTTTGGTCCTGTCCATGGACATCGGCCTCCCACGGCCTTCCCCGACCCCTTGGCAGTGCCCAGTTTCCTGAGGCAGAGGGGGATCCCAGCACACATGGAAATGGTTCTCATCTGTGCTCCCTTCTAAATTGGGAACGTGACATGGATTATCTGGAAATGATGGCGAATGGTGGTTTGAAGGCAGTGCAGGATGCTGAAGGCAAGTTCTCAGTGTGCCTTTCCTGTCAGAATAATCCCTGTCAGTGTGGCAAGAGCTCACCTATGTGCCATTTCCCTTACCATGATCTCAAGGCTGAAGGGTTCCGGAAAGCTTGCCCTGCTCCCTTCTGGATCCCTAACTGATCCCCAGGATGGCTGTCAGTGGGAGGAAGGAGCATTTAGCTGTCACTGCTCTTCCCATGTGCAGTGCCAGGGTGTCCTTCTGTGTGCTCTGTGCAGCCAGGGAGAAGAGCAGAGAGGGAAGGGGCCGGGCCCAGGGCTGTGCCCCAGGGCTGTGCCTTGTGCTGCTCCTTTGCCAGCCCCAGGGAGCCTGAGGATCTCCTACAGGAGCTCCATGGGATCTCTTCTGTCCTGCCTTTCTTTGCAGCCAAGCCTATGCGTGAAGGAGATCTGGATTACCAACCCATATCCATTACGGAGCCTTTGAAAGAGGCTGAGGGTTGGTCAAGGCCTTTCCCCCTGGCAGCGCTGCCAGCTCCGAGCCCACAGCATGACCAGGGGGCATCGCTGCAGGTGCCAGGACAGAGCCATGCCCGTGTGTGCCCTCGCCCTGCATGGTCCCCTAACCGCTTCTGCGCCTCAGTGCTGCCCGTGCACATCAGCAGAGGTGACAGAAGCTTCTGTGCCTGTTGAGTTACAGATGTGTCTGCAGGGTGGAATTCTCCAGCTCCTTTGCTGGTTGCTGCACACAAGCCCAGCTCCCGTCGAAGGGGTGAGTAGTGTGTCCCTGCTGACCCCACAGGCTGAGCACTGGCTTTGTGGGATCCATTCCTGGGAAATGGAAACTCTTTGCTCTAACGTCCTCCGACAGGAAAATACAGGGCTACAGGATTGAAGATAGCCCAGGAGACTTCTGAACCCTGCAACAAACGTGGAAAGAAATACTTCAGAGACAACCAGGTGTGTGCATGTCCCTGAGCTTTCTCCTGAGGCTCAGCAGCCGGGGCCTTTCTCTGCACATCTGGACACGCCGTGCCCAGCACAGCGGGAAGGGATCCATGGCAGCCTGGCTGCCCCGCTGCTGCTTTCCCACCCCGCAGGGCTGTTTCCCAGCCTGGCCTGGCTGCAGCTTCTCCCCAGGCTCTGCAGGAAGGCATTTGGCATCAGCTGACAGGGAGCCCAAACTGCCCCATGGGCCATGCACACCCTGAGAGCCCCTGCACTTTCCCTGTGTCCCAGCAGCCCAAGTGGGGCACCTCTTTGGATGAGGGAGGGCTCTGGCCCAGCCCCCAGAGTTTCTGCCTTTTCCTGATGCTTATCAATGTCTCTGACAAGCATTGCCTCCTGTGGATGCCCACTCCCCCATGGCAAATGTTTCCATCTAATCCAGCTGTGCCTCTTCCTTTCTCAAAGTGCTGAACCAAAAGTCTGTGCAGAAGGAGGAACTTCCCGGAGGAAGCAGCAGCTCAGTGGCAGCCTCTGCTGCAGAAAGGAAGGAGATGGCAGACACAAACACAGTCACAGACACAGAGAATGCCAGAGCAGGTAATTGCTGTGCCAGGCTCAGCCCTCTCTGGCGCTGTGTGGCAGCAGCTCTTCCCCCAGCTCCCAGCCTTGCAGGGCCCCGCAGCAGCCAAAGCTGGAGGCACCTCGGCTTCGAGGCCTGCGGAGCTGGCTGACGTCTCCTGGGAAACGGGACTGGTGGCCCGAGGTGCCTCCTGCTGCAGCTGCTCCCGGAGCTGGCCCTGAGCGCCCAGAGGCCCAAGGCACAGGAGCAGGCCCGAGCGGGAGCCCTGCCGCGAGCCCAGGGCCAGAGCCAGCCCTGGCTCCCGGCTGGGCAGGGGCTGCACTGGGTCCTGACAGGGCCTGACTCCGTCCCCTCGGGCTGGCGGAGCTGTCCCGCCAGGGGGACAGGTGACATGAGGGCAAGTTTTGGCTCAGCCTGCTGGAGATTTTCTCGGTGCTTTAGGGAGGGAGGGTTTCCTCTGCAGAAATGAGAGACTCCTAGGGGCCCTGGGCTGCTCCAGCCCCCCTGCAGGGATGTTGCACAGGGCCTGCAAAGAGTGTGGAGAGTGAGCAGAGCCAGCCCAGAGCTCCCCAGGCCCCTGGGCAGCTTTGGCCCTGTCCATGGACATCGGCCTCCCACGGCCTTCCCCTGACCCCCTGGCTGTGCCCAGTTTCCTGAGGCAGAGGAGGATCCCAGCACACATGGAAATGGTTCTCATCTGTGCTCCCTTCTAGACTGGAATCAGAACATGGATTATCTGGAAGCGCTGGCTCATAACCACTTTAAATCCTTGGAGGATGCTGAAGGCAAGTTCTCAGTGTGCCTTTCCTTTCAGAATAATCCCTGTCAGTGTGGCAAGAGCTCACCTATGTACCATTTCCCTTACCATGATCTCATGGCTGAAAGGTTCTGGAGACCTTGCCCTGCTCCCTTGTGGAGCCCTGATAGATCCCCTGGATGGCCGTCAGTGGGAGGAAGGAGCATTTAGCTGTCACTGCTCTTCCCATGGGCAGTGCCAGGGTGTCCTTCCGTGTGCTCTGTGCAGCCAGGGAGAAGAGCAGAGAGGGAAGGGGCTGGGCCCAGGGCTGTGCCCCAGGGCTGTGCCTTGTGCTGCTCCTTTGCCAGCCCTAGGGAGCCTGAGCATCTCCTACAGGAGCTCCATGGGATCTCTTCTGTCCTGCCTTTCTTTGCAGCCAAGCCTGTGGGTGAAGGTGATCGGGATTCCCAGCCCACGTTCCGGATGGGACCCCTGGAAGATGCTGAGGGTAGGTCAAAACATTTCCCCCTGGCAGAGCTGCCAGCTCCGAGCCCACAGCATGACCAGGGGGCATCACTGGAGGTGCCAGGACAGAGCCATGCCCGTGTGTGCCCCCGCTCTGCACAATCCCCTCACCGCTCCTGCGCCTCAGTGCTGCCCGTGCACATCAGCAGAGGTGACAGAAGCTTCTCTGAATGTTGAGTTACAGATGTGTCTGCAGGGAGGAATTCTCCAGCTCCTTTGCTGGTTGCTGCACACAAGCCCAGCTCCCGTCGAAGGGGTGAGTAGTGTGTCCCTGCTGACCCAACAGGCTGAGCACTGGCTTTGTGGAATCCATTCCTGGCAAATGGAAACTCTTTGCTTTAAGGTCTTCCGACAGGAAAATACAGGGCTACAGGATTGAAGAAAGCCCAGGAGACATCTGAACCCCTGCAAGAAACGTTTAAAGAAATACTTCAGATACAACCAGGTGTGTTCATGTCCCTGAGCCTTCTCCTGAGGCTCAGCAGCCGGGGTCTTTCTCTGCACATCTGGACACGCTGTGCCCAGCACAGCGGGAAAGGATCCATGGCAGCCGGTCTGCCCTGCTGCTGCTTTCCCACCCTGCAGAAATGTTTCCCTGACTGGCCTGTCTGCAGCTTCTCCCCAGACTCTGCAGGAAGGCATTTGGCATTAGCTGACAGGGAGCCCAAACTGCCCCATGGGCCATGCACACCCTGAGAGCCCCTGCACTTTCCCTGTGTCCCAGCAGCCCAAGTGGGACACCTCTTTGGACGAGGGAGGGCTCTGACCCAGCCCCCAGAGTTTCTGCCTTTTCCTGATGCTTATCAATGTCTCTGACAAGCATTGCCTCCTGTGGATGCCCACTCCCCCATGGCAAATGTTTCCATCTAATCCAGCTGTGCCTCTTTCTTTCTCAAAGTGATTGACCCAAAGTCTGTTCAGAAGGAGGAAGGATGAAGCAGTGGCTCGGAGGCAGCCTCTGCTGCAGGAAGGAAGGCGATGCCCTACACAAACACAGATGCTGACACAGTCACAGACACAGTGACAGGAGGTAATTACTGTGCCAGGCTCAGCCTTGTCTGGGGCTGTGTGGCAGCAGCTCTTCTCCCAGCTCCCAGCCTTGCAGGGCCCCGCAGCAGCCAAAGCTGGAGGCACCTCGGCTTCGAGGCCTGCGGAGCTCGCTGATGGCCCCTGGGAACCCCGAGGTGCCTCCTGCTGCAGCTGCTCCTGGAGCTGGCCCTGAGCGCCCAGAGGCCCAAGGCACAGGAGCAGGCCCGAGCGGGAGCCCTGCCGCGAGCCCAGGGCCAGAGCCAGCCCTGGCTCCCGGCTGGGCAGGGGCTGCACTGGGTCCTGACAGGGCCTGACTCCGTCCCCTCGGGCTGGCAGAGCTGTCCCAGGGCAGGGAGGGTTGGAGGTGGCAGTGGCTGCTCAGGAATGGCCTTGGCCCGTGTCCCTCAAAGGAGCCACTGCCCAAAGTGCTGCGCTGCCCCCGGGCTCTCCTCACGGCCTTCTGGGCTTTGCTGGGGGGCACAGCCTGTGCCCAGGGGCAGCAAGGTGCCTGCAGGGCCCAGCTCTGGGGGAAACTGAGAATGTCCTGGCCGTGTCCACCGTGCTGCCAGCTCAGCACTGGGGCACAGCCCGGTCTCACGCTCCTCATTGCTCCCACAGATGCAGCCGGCACCACAGGGCATGTTCCCCATTCCCAGAAGAGCATTGTAAACGGTCTCTGTCAGGGAACACTCTGCTGGATACAGTTTATGGCAGACCTGCTTTGTTTGGTGCTTATCATTTTGTGCTGCGTTGGAATCTGTTGTTACTGGAAGAGAAAATGGTGAGTGTTTCTGTTCATCTTTCCCTCAAACAGCTTCTTTTGAAAGTCTGCTGTAGGCAGGGAACATTCCCAGTGAGGCTGCTGTGGAGTTGAGGATAGTCACTGCTTGTCCAAATAACTCTGCTGAGGGTTCCACTCCTGGCCAGTGCTTTAATTGGGCTCTTAATTACTGGGCCTCGTCCTGAGGAGCCTGCTGGGGCTGCAGCCAGTGCTGGCTCCCACAGAGGCTGCCTGGCCAAGAGCAGCCTTAGCAGCAGCAGGCAGAGGCAAAGCAAGGTGGGGAGGAGAAAGAGCGGGCACCAGCTTGGCCTGGCAAGGCAGAGGCGCTCTGGGGCCCGCTCCTGGCCAGGGACCCTGCCCAGAGCCATCCCCTGCTCGCTGGGGCCTCGAGGGGCAGCTGTGCAGCTGGGCCAAGGTGTGCCAGCAGCTCCGGCCGTGCTGGGGAGCCGTGCCAGCTCTGCGCCCTGCTGTGCAGGAGGGACCCTGTGTGCCACCGCAGCTGGGGCCTCAGACACTCCTCTCTCCACAGTTGCGCCTCTGCAGCTCCACACAACCAGCCAAGGAC
Organism: Hirundo rustica; assembly: GCF_015227805.2. NCBI lineage: Eukaryota > Metazoa > Chordata > Aves > Passeriformes > Hirundinidae > Hirundo > Hirundo rustica. Next base: position 3,503,281 of record NC_053461.1, on the reverse strand, counting down.
TTCAGCTGAAGAGTCCTGTCATCCTGGATCCTCAAGCCAGTTTTCAACGTCCCTGCCACAGCTGACCTACCAGTTTGTTGCTGTGGACGTGCAGCCACCAACCAGAACAGGACCCTGGGTCCCTGAAGGTTGTGGCAATATTGTCAGGCCAGGAGTGAAGGTGAGCCCCTCCTAGACAGGATGGGCTTCAGCAACACCTTTGGCCTTCAGCTCTGGTGCCTGTGTGGTACCACCAGCACTGGCAGAGCTCCTTGTTTGGGCACAGCCAGGGCTGGGCAGGCTGCAGCCAGCTCCTGAGACCAGCTATTTTGTTAATTTTTTGTTTCCCAAGATTTCAGAATATTTTTCATAGAAAGAATTCCCCAAATATTTGTTCAATTTTCTCACAATAGTTATATGTTTTTCAAAGTAGTTTTAGGATTCTAGATGACTTAGACTATTTGTACACTTCTAAAATTAAAAAATAAAGTTGCATTTGATTGGTAATCTTTATTCTAGGAAGAACTAAGACACCCTAAGACACCCAGCCTAGTGGAGAGGCTCTTTTCCCACTGGAGATTTGTACCTAGGCACAAACAAATCACGTAAAATTTTTCCCCAGACGTTTTCTGGGATTTCTGAACAAGCTCACCTCTTAGTCCTCAGAGGCAAACTTTGAGCACAGTGGGAGGCTCCTGCTGTGCAGAAGGGTTCCTGTGTGCCAGCTGCAGCTGCAGCCATGGCCACCTCCTCTCTCAGCTGATGCCCCTCTGCATCCTTACAAGTATGGCCAAACACCTCAGTCTGGGACACCTGTACCAGACATTTCACATCTCCATCCCCAGCGTCCCTGTCACAGCTGCATTAGCAGCTTCTTGCTATTCAGATGCTGCCACCACCCTGTGTCGCTGGAGCCACTGGCCCTGAGCTATGTCCCCATATGAAGGTGGGGCCCTCCTGTCGGGACAAGGCTTGGCCGAGCATTCTGTTCCAATAAAGATCTGGAGTTGTCACCCCAGTGATGGCGTGCTACCCCCAGCAAAGCTCACAGGGCACCAGCTCCATGTTCGAGAGCAGCTGTGGATGCCCACGGTGTGGGCAGGCAGGAGCCAGGCAGGGGCTGCTGTGACCAGCAGCAGGGCCCCGAGGGGCTGGGGGAGCCCATGCTGAGCATCCCTGGGCTGAGGGCACATTTCCTTCAGTGGGATCACCTGGGCCTGCACCTCCTCCAGTGGCAGGGCCCCAAGAAGAGGGAAGCCATCAAGAGCATCTCCAGGGGCACAGCCTGAGCAGCAATGTCAGCAGGCAAATCAAAGGTTTTGCTCAGCCATGGCCCTTTGATGGAAAAAACCATTAAAATCAAGGCAGTCCATTAGTATAGTTGGGGGTATATTCTGAGGGTACAGCTAAGGCTCTGAGGTCACAGCGGGCTCTTACATAACAGCAGGCTCTGAGGTCACAGAAGGCTCTGAAGTCACAGAGGTCTCAGAGCCCCGTGGCTGCAGAGCACCACAACGACCCAGCAGTTGGTCCTTGACCACAACTGCAGTGGCAGCATCGGCGGCGGCAGCAGCGGTGCTGACATTTGGAACAGTGCTATCAGGACAGTGGTTTGCAGCAAGAGCGGCAGGACTGACACAGAGCGAGGCACCATGGCCCTTGCTCTGCGCCTGCTCCTCCTGCTCCTCCTGGCTGTGGCCCTGCCTGCCAGGACTGCCCAGGCTGCTCCATGGCGAGCGCAGGGAGCAGGTGAGCCGGTGGCCTGGATCCCCTTTCCCGGGACAGCGATCCCTTCTCCCCGGGAAGCCTTGGGGATGGTTTTCCGCAGGGCTTTAGGGAGGGTTTCCTTTGGGAGGGAGAGAGCCCCAGGGGCCCTGGGCTGCTCCAGCCACCCCTGCAGAGATGTTGCACAGGGCCTGCAAAGAGTGGGGAAAGTGAGCAGAGCCAGCCCAGAGGTCCCCAGGCCCCTGGGCAGCTTTGGCCCTGTCCATGGACATCGGCCTCCCACGGCCTTCCCCGACCCCCTGGCCGTGCCCAGTTCCCTAAGGCAGAGGGGGATCCCAGCACACATGGAAATGGTTCTCGTCTGTGCTCCCTTCTAGGCTGGGATCGCAGCTTGCATTTTCTGGACATCATGGTGAATGGACTCATGAAACACTTGCAGGATGCTGAAGGCAAGTTCTCAGTGTGCCTTTCCTGTCAGAATAATCCCTGTCAGTGTGGCAAGAGCTCACCTATGTGCCATTTCCCTTACCATGATCTCAAGGCTGAAGGGTTCCGGAAAGCTTGCCCTGCTCCCTTCTGGATCCCTAACTGATCCCCAGGATGGCTGTCAGTGGGAGGAAGGAGCATTTAGCTGTCACTGCTCTTCCCATGTGCAGTGCCAGGGTGTCCTTCTGTGTGCTCTATGCAGCCAGGGAGAAGAGCAGAGAGGGAAGGGGCCTGGCCCAGGGCTGTGCCCCAGTGCTGTGCCTTGTGCTGCTCCTTTGCCAGCCCCAGGGAGCCTGAGGATCTCCTACAGGAGCTCCATGGGATCTCTTCTGTCCTGCCTTTCTTTGCAGCCAAGCCGGTGGGTGAAGGAGATCTGGATTCCCAGCCCACGTTCAAGATGGAGGTTGTGGAAGACGCTGAGGGTAGGTCAAGGCCTTTCCCCCTGTCAGAGCTGCCAGCTCCGAGCCCACAGCATGACCAGGGGGCATCGCTGCAGGTGCCAGGAGAGAGCCATGCCCGTGTGTGCCCTCGCCCTGCACGATCCCCTCACCGCTCCTGCGCCTCAGTGCTGCCCGTGCACATCAGCAGAGGTGACAGAAGCTTCTGTGCCTGTTGAGTTCCAGATGTGTCTGCAGGGAGGAATTCTCCATCTCCTTTGGTGGATACTGCACAGAAGCCCAGCTCCCATGGCAGGGGTGAGTAGTGTGTCCCTGCTGACCCCGCAGGCTCAGCACTGGCTTTGCAGGATCTATTACTCATAAAATGCAAATACTTTGCATTAAGGTCCTCTGACAAGGAAGAAGAAACCCACAGGACAGAAGGAATTGCTTGAGTCAAAGAACAGCATGAAAGAAATGGTGGAGGAACTGCACAAAGGGCATGGTGAGTGCATGTCCCTGAGCCTTCTCCTGAGGCTCAGCAGCTGGGGCCTTTCTCTGCACATCTGGACACGCTGGGCCCGGCACAGAGGGAAGGGATCCATGGCAGCCTGGCTGCCCCACTGCTGCTTTCCCACCCTGCAGGGCTGTTTCCCAGCCTGGCCTGGCTGCAGCTTCTCCCCAGACTCTGCAGGAAGGCATTTGGCATCAGCTGACAGGGAGCCCAGACTGCCCCATGGGCCATGCACACCCTGAGAGCCCCTGCAGTTTCCCTGTTTCCCAGCAGCCCAAGTGGGGCACCTCTTTGGAGGAAGGAGGGCTCTGGCCCAGCCCCCAGAGTTTCTGCCTTTTCCTGATGCTTATCAATGTCTCTGACAAGCATTGCCTCCTGTGGATGCCCACTCCCCCATGGCAAATGTTTCCATCTAATCCAGCTGTGCCTCTTCCTTTCTCAAAGTGATGGACCAAAAGTCTGTGCAGAAGGAGGAACTTCCTGGAGGAAGCAGTGGCTCAGTGGCAGCCTCTGCTGCAGAAAGGAAGGAGATGGCAGACACAAACACAGTCACAGATGCAGACAAAGCCAGAGCAGGTAATTGCTGTGCCAGGCTCAGCCCTCTCTGGGGCTGTGTGGCAGCAGCTCTTCCCCCAGCTCCCAGCCTTGCAGGGCCCCGCAGCAGCCAAAGCTGGAGGCACCTCGGCTTCGAGGCCTGCGGAGCTGGCTGACGGCCCCTGGGAAACGGGACTGGTGGCCCGAGGTGCCTCCCGCTGCAGCTGCTCCCGGAGCTGGCCCTGAGCGCCCAGAGGCCCAGGCACAGGAGCAGGCCCGAGCGGGAGCCCTGCCGCGAGCCCAGGGCCAGAGCCAGCCCTGGCTCCCGGCTGGGCAGGGGCTGCACTGGGTCCTGACAGGGCCTGACTCCGTCCCCTCGGGCTGGCGGAGCTGTCCCGCCAGGGGGACAGGTGAAATGAGGGAAAGTTTTGGCTCAGCCTGCTGGAGATTTTCTCGGTGCTTTAGGGAGGGAGGGTTTCCTCTGTGGAAATGAGAGAGCCCCAGGGGCCCTGGGCTGCTCCAGACCCCCTGCAGGGATGTTGCACAGGGCCTGCAAAGAGTGTGGAGAGTGAGCAGAGCCAGCCCAGAGCTCCCCAGGCCCCTGGGCAGCTTTGGTCCTGTCCATGGACATCGGCCTCCCACGGCCTTCCCCGACCCCTTGGCAGTGCCCAGTTTCCTGAGGCAGAGGGGGATCCCAGCACACATGGAAATGGTTCTCATCTGTGCTCCCTTCTAAATTGGGATCATGACATGGATTATCTGGAAAGGATGGCCAATGGCGGTTTGAAGGCAGTGCCAGAGGCTGAAGGCAAGTCTGCAACACACCTTTTATGACAGAATCATAAGTTTCAGTTTAGGAAGAGCTCACCCATGTGCCATTTTCCCTAACATGATCTCAAGGCTGAATGGCTCTGGAAACCTTGCCCTGCTCCCTTCTGGAGCCCTGAGTGGTCCCCAGGATGGCTGTCAGTGGGAGGAAGGAGCATTTAGCTGTCACTGCTCTTCCCGTGTGCAGTGCCAGGGTGTCCTTCCGTGTGCTCTGTGCAGCCACAGAGAAGAGCAGAGAGGGAAGGGGCCTGGCCCAGGGCTGTGCCCCGGGGCTGTGCCTTGTGCAGCTCCTTTGCCAGCCCCAGGGAGCCTGAGGATCTCCTACAGGAGCTCCATGGGATCTCTTCTGTCCTGCCTTTCTTTGCAGTCAAGCCTCTTGGTGAAGGTGATCTGGATTACGAACCCACGTTCAGGATGGAGGTTCTGGAAGACGCTGAGGGTAGGTCAAGGCCTTTCCCCCTGGCAGAGCTGCCAGCTCCGAGCCCACAGCATGACCAGGGGGCATCGCTGCAGGTGCCAGGACAGAGCCATGCCCGTGTGTGCCCTCGCCCTGCACGATCCCCTCACCGCTCCTGCGCCTCAGTGCTGCCCGTGCACATCAGCAGAGGTGACAGAAGCTTCTGTGCCTGTTGAGTTCCAGATGTGTCTGCAGGGAGGAATTCTCCATCTCCTTTGCTGGTTGCTGTACACAAGCCCAGCTCCCGTCGAAGGGGTGAGTAGTGTGTCCCTGCTGACCCCACAGGCTGAGCACTGGCTTTGTGGGATCCATTCCTGGGAAATGGAAACTCTTTGCTCTAAGGTCCTCCGACAGGAAAATACAGGGCTACAGGATTGAAGAAAGCCCAGGAGACATCTGAAGCCCTGCAACAAACGTTGAAAGAAATACTTCAGAGACAACCAGGTGTGTGCATGTCCCTGAGCCTTCTCCTGAGGCTCAGCAGCCGGGGCCTTTCTCTGCACATCTGGACACGCCGTGCCCAGCACAGCAGGAAGGGATCCATGGCAGCCTGGCTGCCCCGCTGCTGCTTTCCCACCCCGCAGGGCTGTTTCCCAGCCTGGCCTGGCTGCAGCTTCTCCCCAGGCTCTGCAGGAAGGCATTTGGCATCAGCTGACAGGGAGCCCAAACTGCCCCACGGGCCATGCACACCCTGAGAGCCCCTGCACTTTCCCTGTGTCCCAGCAGCCCAAGTGGGGCACCTCTTTGGACGAGGGAGGGCTCTGGCCCAGCCCCCAGAGTTTCTGCCTTTTCCTGATGCTTATCAATGTCTCTGACAAGCATTGCCTCCTGTGGATGCCCACTCCCCCATGGCAAATGTTTCCATCTAATCCAGCTGTGCCTCTTCCTTTCTCAAAGTGATGGACCAAAAGTCTGTGCAGAAGGAGGAACTTCCCGGAGGAAGCAGCGGCTCAGTGGCAGCCTCTGCTGCAGAAAGGAAGGAGATGGCAGACACAAACACAGTCACAGATGCAGACAAAGCCAGAGCAGGTAATTGCTGTGCCAGGCTCAGCCCTCTCTGGGGCTGTGTGGCAGCAGCTCTTCCCCCAGCTCCCAGCCTTGCAGGGCCCCGCAGCAGCCAAAGCTGGAGGCACCTCGGCTTCGAGGCCTGCGGAGCTGGCTGACGGCCCCTGGGAAACGGGACTGGTGGCCCGAGGTGCCTCCCGCTGCAGCTGCTCCCGGAGCTGGCCCTGAGCGCCCAGAGGCCCAAGGCACAGGAGCAGGCCCGAGCGGGAGCCCTGCCGCGAGCCCAGGGCCAGAGCCAGCCCTGGCTCCTGGCTGGGCAGGGGCTGCACTGGGTCCTGACAGGGCCTGACTCCGTCCCCTCGGGCTGGCGGAGCTGTCCCGCCAGGGGGACAGGTGAAATGAGGGAAAGTTTTGGCTCAGCCTGCTGGAGATTTTCTCGGTGCTTTAGGGAGGGAGGGTTTCCTCTGGGAAATGAGAGAGCCCCAGGGGCCCTGGGCTGCTCCAGCCACCCCTGCAGGGATGTTGCACAGGGCCTGCAAAGAGTGTGGAGAGTGAGCAGAGCCAGCCCAGAGCTCCCCAGGCCCCTGGGCAGCTTTGGTCCTGTCCATGGACATCGGCCTCCCACGGCCTTCCCCGACCCTCTTGGCAGTGCCCAGTTCCAAAGGCAGAGGGGGATCCCAGCACACATGGAAATGGTTCTCATCTGTGCTCCCTGCTAAATTGGGAACGTGACATGGATTATCTGGAAATGATGGCGAATGGTGGTTTGAAGGCAGTGCCTGATGCTGAAGGCAAGTCTGCCACCAAACTCTTATGACAGAATCATAAGTTTCAGTTTAGGAAAAGCTCACACACGTGCCATTTCCCATAACATGATCTCATGCCTGAAAAGTTCTGGAAACCTTGCCCTGCTCCCTTCTGGAGCCCTGAGTGATCCCCAGGATGGCTGTCAAGTGGGAGGAAGGAGCATTTAGCTGTCACTGCTCTTCCCATGTGCAGTGCCAGGGTGTCCTTCTGTGTGCTCTATGCAGCCAGGGAGAAGAGCAGAGAGGGAAGGGGCCTGGCCCAGGGCTGTGCCCCAGTGCTGTGCCTTGTGCTGCTCCTTTGCCAGCCCCAGGGAGCCTGAGGATCTCCTACAGGAGCTCCATGGGATCTCTTCTGTCCTGCCTTTCTTTGCAGCCAAGCCGGTGGGTGAAGGAGATCTGGATTCCCAGCCCACGTTCAAGATGGAGGTTGTGGAAGACGCTGAGGGTAGGTCAAGGCCTTTCCCCCTGTCAGAGCTGCCAGCTCCGAGCCCACAGCATGACCAGGGGGCATCGCTGCAGGTGCCAGGAGAGAGCCATGCCCGTGTGTGCCCTCGCCCTGCACGATCCCCTCACCGCTCCTGCGCCTCAGTGCTGCCCGTGCACATCAGCAGAGGTGACAGAAGCTTCTGTGCCTGTTGAGTTCCAGATGTGTCTGCAGGGAGGAATTCTCCATCTCCTTTGCTGGTTGCTGCACACAAGCCGAGGTCCCGTCGAAGGGGTGAGTAGTGTGTCCCTGCTTACCCCACAGGCTGAGCACTGGCTTTGTGGGATCCATTCCTGGGAAATGGAAACTCTTTGCTCTAAGGTCCTCCGACAGGAAAATACAGGGCTACAGGATTGAAGAAAGCCCAGGAGACATCCGAAGCCCTGCAACAAACGTTGAAGGAAATACTTCAGAGACAACCAGGTGTGTGCATGTCCCTGAGCCTTCTCCTGAGGCTCAGCAGCCGGGGCCTTTCTCTGCACATCTGGACACGCCGTGCCCAGCACAGCAGGAAGGGATCCATGGCAGCCTGGCTGCCCCGCTGCTGCTTTCCCACCCCGCAGGGCTGTTTCCCAGCCTGGCCTGGCTGCAGCTTCTCCCCAGGCTCTGCTGGAAGGCATTTGGCATTAGCTGACAGGGAGCCCAAACTGCCCCACGGGCCATGCACACCCTGAGAGCCCCTGCACTTTCCCTGTGTCCCAGCAGCCCAAGTGGGGCACCTCTTTGGACGAGGGAGGGCTCTGGCCCAGCCCCCAGAGTTTCTGCCTTTTCCTGATGCTTATCAATATCTCTGACAAGCATTACCTCCTGTGGATGCCCACTCCCCCATGGCAAATGTTTCCATCTAATCCAGCTGTGCCTCTTCCTTTCTCAAAGTGATGGACCAAAAGTCTGTGCAGAAGGAGGAACTTCCTGGAGGAAGCAGTGGCTCAGTGGCAGCCTCTGCTGCAGAAAGGAAGGAGATGGCAGACACAAACACAGTCACAGATGCAGACAAAGCCAGAGCAGGTAATTGCTGTGCCAGGCTCAGCCCTCTCTGGGGCTGTGTGGCAGCAGCTCTTCCCCCAGCTCCCAGCCTTGCAGGGCCCCGCAGCAGCCAAAGCTGGAGGCACCTCGGCTTCGAGGCCTGCGGAGCTCGCTGACGGCCCCTGGGAAACGGGACTGGTGGCCCGAGGTGCCTCCCGCTGCAGCTGCTCCCGGAGCTGGCCCTGAGCGCCCAGAGGCCCAGGGCACAGGAGCAGGCCCGATCGGGAGCCCTGCCGCGAGCCCAGGGCCAGAGCCAGCCCTGGCTCCTGGCTGGGCAGGGGCTGCACTGGGTCCTGACAGGGCCTGACTCCGTCCCCTCGGGCTGGCGGAGCTGTCCCGCCAGGGGGACAGGTGAAATGAGGGAAAGTTTTGGCTCAGCCTGCTGGAGATTTTCTCGGTGCTTTAGGGAGGGAGGGTTTCCACTATGGAAATGGAAGAGCCCCAGGGGCCCTGGGCTGCTCCAGCCCCTCCTGCAGGGATGTTGCACAGGGCCTGCAAAGAGTGTGGAGAGTGAGCAGAGCCAGCCCAGAGCTCCCCAGGCGCCTGGGCAACTTTGGTCCTGTCCATGGACATCGGCCTCCCACGGCCTTCCCCGACCCCTTGGCAGTGCCCAGTTTCCTGAGGCAGAGGGGGATCCCAGCACACATGGAAATGGTTCTCATCTGTGCTCCCTTCTAGATTGGGAACGTGACATGGATTATCTGGAAATGATGGCGAATGGTGGTTTGAAGGCAGTGCCAGAGGCTGAAGGCAAGTCTGCAACACACCTTTTATGACAGAATCATAAGTTTCAGTTTAGGAAGAGCTCATCCATGTGCCATTTCCCTTAACATGATCTCAAGGCTGAAAGGTTCTGGAAACCTTGCCCTGCTCCCTTCTGGAGCCCTGAGTGATGCCCAGGATGGCTGTCAAGTGGGAGGAAGGAGCATTTAGCTGTCACTGCTCTTCTCGTGTGCAGTGCCAGGGTGTCCTTCTGTGTGCTCTGTGCAGCCACGGAGAAGAGCAGAGAGGGAAGGGGCCTGGCCCAGGGCTGTGCCCCGGGGCTGTGCCTTGTGCTGCTCCTTTGCCAGCCCCAGGGAGCCTGAGGATCTCTTCTGTCCTGCCTTTCTTTGCAGCCAAGCCTGTGCGTGAAGGTGATCTGGATTACCAACCAACGTTCAGGATGGAGCCTCTGGAAGAGTCTGAAGGTAGGTCAAGGCCTTTTCCCCCTGGCAGAGCTGCCAGCTCAGAGCCCACAGCATGGCCAGGGGCCATCGCTGCAGGTGCCAGGACAGAGCCGTGCCCGTGTGTGCCCTCACCCTGCACGATCCCCTCACCGCTCCTGCGCCTCAGTGCTGCCCGTGCACATCAGCAGAGGTGACAGAAGCTTCTGTGCCTGTTGAGTTACAGATGTGTCTGCAGGGAGGAATTCTCCAGCTCCTTTGCTGGTTGCTGCACACAAGCCCAGCTCCCATCGAAGGGGTGAGTAGCGTGTCCCTGCTGATCCCACAGGCTGAGCACTGGCTTTGTGGGATCCATTCCTGGGAAAATGCAAATACTTTGTATTAAGGTCCTCTGACAAGGAAAAAGAAACCCACAGAACAGAAGGAATTCCTTGAGTCAAAGAACAGCAGGAAACAAATTGTGGAGGAATGGCACAAAGGGCATGGTGTGTGCATGTCCCTGAGCCTTCTCCTGAGGCTCAGCAGCCGGGGCCTTTCTCTGCACATCTGGACACGCCGTGCCCAGCACAGCAGGAAGGGATCCATGGCAGCCTGGCTGCCCCGCTGCTGCTTTCCCACCCTGCAGGGCTGTTTCCCAGCCTGGCCTGGCTGCAGCTTCTCCCCAGGCTCTGCAGGAAGGCATTTGGCATCAGCTGACAGGGAGCCCAAACTGCCCCACGGGCCATGCACACCCTGAGAGCCCCTGCACTTTCCCTGTGTCCCAGCAGCCCAAGTGGGGCACCTCTTTGGACGAGGGAGGGCTCTGGCCCAGCCCCCAGAGTTTCTGCCTTTTCCTGATGCTTATCAATGTCTCTGACAAGCATTGCCTCCTGTGGATGCCCACTCCCCCATGGCAAATGTTTCCATCTAATCCAGCTGTGCCTCTTCCTTTCTCAAAGTGATGGACCAAAAGTCTGAGAGGAAGGAGCAACGTCTCGGAGGAAGCAGTGGCTTGGTGGCAGGGTCTGCTGCAGAAAGGAAGGAGATGCCAGACACAAATACCGTCAAAGATGCAGACAGAGCCAGAGCAGGTAATTGCTGTGCCAGGCTCAGCCCTCTCTGGGGCTGTGTGGCAGCAGCTCTTCCCCCAGCTCCCAGACTTGCAGGGCCCGGCAGCAGCCAAAGCTGGAGGCACCTCGGCTTCGAGGCCTGCGGAGCTCGCTGACGGCCCCTGGGAAACGGGACTGGTGGCCCGAGGTGCCTCCTGCTGCAGCTGCTCCTGGAGCTGGCCCTGAGCGCCCAGAGGCCCAAGGCACAGGAGCAGCCCCGAGCGGGAGCCCTGCTGCGAGCCCAGGGCCAGAGGCAGCCCTGGCTCCCGGCTGGGCAGGGGCTGCGCTGGGTCCTGACAGGGCCTGACTCCGTCCCCTCGGGCTGGCAGAGCTGTCCCACCTGGGGGACAGGTGAAATGAGGGAACATTTTGTCTAAGCCTGCTGCACAATTTCTCGGTGCTTTACAGAGGGTTTCTTCTGGGGAAATGAGAGAGCCCCAGGGGCCCTGGGCTGCTCCAGCCACCCCTGCAGGGATGTTGCACAGGGCCTGCAAAGAGTCTGCAGAGTGAGCAGAGCCAGCCCAGAGCTCCCCAGGCCCCTGGGCAGCTTTGGCCCTGTCCATGGACATCGGCCTCCCACGGCCTTCCCCGACCCCCTGGCAGTGCCCGGTTCCCTAAGGCAGAGGGGGATCCCAGCACACATGGAAATGGTTCTCATCTGTGCTCCCTTCTAGATTGGGAATGTGACATGGATTATCTGGAAATGATGGCGAATGGTGGTTTGAAGGCAGTGCCAGAGGCTGAAGGCAAGTCTGCAACACAACTCTTATGACAGAATCATAAGTTTCAGTTTAGGAAAAGCTCACCCACGTGCCATTTCCCTTAACATGATCTCAAGGCTGAAAAGTTCTGGAAACCTTGCCCTGCTCCCTTCTGGAGCCCTGAGTGATCCCCAGGATGGCTGTCAGTGGGAGGAAGGAGCATTTAGCTGTCACTGCTCTTCCCGTGTGCAGTGCCAGGGTGTCCTTCCATGTGCTCTGTGCAGCCATGGAGAAGAGCAGAGAGGGAAGGGGCCTGGCCCAGGGCTGTGCCCCAGGGCTGTGCCTTGTGCTGCTCCTTTGCCAGCCCCAGGGAGCCTGAGGATCTCCTACAGGAGCTCCATGGGATCTCTTCTGTCCTGCCTTTCTTTGCAGTCAAGCCTGTGGGAGAAGGTGATCTGGATTACCAACCCACGTTCAGGATGGAGCCTCGGGAAGATGCTGAGGGTAGGTCAAGGCCTTTACCCCCTGGCAGAGCTGCCAGCTCAGAGCCCACAGCTCGGCCAGGGGCCATCGCTGCAGGTGCCAGGACAGAGCCGTGCCCGTGTGTGCCCTCGCCCTGCACGATCCCCTCACTGCTCCTGCGCCTCAGTGCTGCCTGTGCACATCAGCAGGGGTGACAGAAGCTTCTCTGAATGTTGAGTTACAGATGTGTCTGCAGGGAGGAATTCTCCAGCTCCTTTGGTGGATACTGTGCACAAGCCCAGCTCCCATGGCAGGGGTGAGTAGTGTGTCCCTGCTGACCCCGCAGGCTCAGCACTGGCTTTGTGGGATCCATTCCTGGTAAAATGCAAATACTTTGCATTAAGGTCCTCTGACAAGGAAGAAGAAACCCACAGGACAGAAGGAATTGCTTGAGTCAAAGAACAGCATGAAAGAAATGGTGGAGGAACTGCACAAAGGGCATGGTGAGTGCATGTCCCTGAGCCTTCTCCTGAGGCTGCGCTGGGTCCTGACAGGGCCTGACTCCATCCCCTCGGGCTGGCAGAGCTGTCCCAGGGCAGGGAGTGTTGGGGGTGGCAGCAGCTGTTCAGGGATGGCTTTGGCCCGTGTCCCTCAAAGGAGCAACTGCCCAAAGAGCTGCCCTGCCCCCGGGCTCTCCTCACGGCCTTCTGGGCTTTGTTGGGGGGCACAGCCTGTGCCCAGGGTCAGCAAGTGGCCTGCAGGGCCCAGCTCTGGGGGAAACTGAGAACATCCTGGCTGTGTCCACCGTGCTGCCAGCTCAGCAGTGGAGCACAGCCTGGGCTCACGCTCCCCATTGCTCCCACAGATGCAGCTGGCACCACAGCACGTGTTCCCCATTCCCACAAGAACATTGGAAGTGGTTGCTGTTGGGAAACACGCTGTTTGCTAGAGTTGATGGCAGGCATGCTTTGTTTGGTGCTTGTCTTCATGTTGTGCTGTGTTGGAATCTTGTATTGCCGGAAGAGAAAATGGTGAGTGTTTCTGTTCATATTTCCCTCAAACAGCTTATTTGGAAAGTCCACTGTAGGAGGAAACATTCCCAGTGAGGCTGCTGTGGAGTTGTGGACAGTCAGTGGCTGTCCAAATAACTCTGCTGAGGGTTCTGCTGCTGCCCAGTGCTTTAACAGGGCTCTTAATTACTGGGCCTCGTCCTGGGGAGCCCGCTGGGGCTGTAGCCAGTGCTGGCTCCCACGGAGGCTGCCTGGCCAAGGGCAGCCCCAGCAGCAGCAGTGGGCAGAGGCAAAGCAAGGTGGGGAGGAGAAAGAGCGGGCACCAGCTTGGCCTGGCAAGGCAGAGGCGCTCTGGGGCCCGCTCCTGGCCAGGGACCCTGCCCAGAGCCATCCCCTGCTTGCCGGGGCCTCGAGGGGCAGCTGTGCAGCGGGGCCAAGGTGTGCCAGCAGCTCCGGCCGTGCTGGGGAGCCGTGCCAGCTCTGTGCCCTGCTGTGCAGGAGGGACCCTGTGTGCCACCGCAGCTGGGGCCTCAGACACTCCTCTCTCCACAGTGCCCCTGCTGCAGCTCCACATGACCAGCCAAGGGCTTCGGCTGGAGAGACGTGTCATCCTGGATCCTCAAGACAGTCTTCAACGTCCCTGCCACAGCTGACTTACCCGTTCGTTGTTGTGGAGGTGCAGCCACCAAATAGAACAGGACCCTGGGTCCCTGAAGGTTGTGGTGATAGTATCAGACCAGGATTGAAGGTCAGCCCCTCCTACACAGGATGGGCTTGAGCAACACCTGTGGGCTTCAGCTCTGGTGCCTGTGTGGTACCACAGGCACTGGCAGAGCTCCTTGTTCGGACAGAGCCAGGGCTGGGCAGGCTGCAGCCAGCTCCTGAGACCATCCACTATGTTCATTTTTTGTTTCTCAAGATTTCTGAATATTTTTCATAGAAAGAATTCCCTAAATATTTGTTCCACTTTCCCACAAGTGTTACATGTTTTTCAAAGTAGTTTTAGGGTTCTAGACAACTTAGACTATTTTTACACTTCTAAAATAAAAAATTAAAATTACATTTGATTGGTAATCTTTATTCTAGGAAGAACTAAGACACCCTATGTGGCGGTGCGCAATTATTTTAAAAGGTTTATTTATGTAAAGTTCTGTAATTCATTGTAATGGTTCGTTCCTTGTACACCCCTATGTTCTGTATGGTTTCTACTTGTTTACGAGTTAAGGAGTCCCAGTTCGTTTTATGTCAATCATCCCCTTACTTATTTTAGCCCTGTCAATCCTCTCCCTCTCCCCTTGGGCGCCCCGTCACTCAAGCTGGGACCCTTCCCTGGTTTCTGGAAAGATCCAGGGAAGGCCTCGTGTGATAGGTGGGTGCCCAGGGAAAACCCCTCCCCTGTCTCGGGATAGGTTGTTGATCCCCAAGTTGACTCCCCCAGTTACGTCCCGATGTTTTCCTATTGGCAGACCTGTTGTCGCCACCCCTGTTCCCTCCCTCAGTTAAAAGTTGCTGCACAGGCTTGTTCTGCGCTCTTCTCGGGCGGTCGTTGATTGAGGCAGAGCTCCGTGCGAGTCTGTTCTCCCAAATAAATTCCGTCGTTATCACACTGCTCGAGTTAGAGTCGACTCCTTTCTTCGCCGCCGTGGTCCTGAAGTCACCAGCTAGTGCCCGTCGCTGTGTGGGGAACCAAGGCCCCACTGGAAGGAGGTGGCTCTCTGCGCCCGCCACCCCGACCTCTCGAGCGCTCGTCGCAGTGCACCTGAGCTAGCCTGGGGCAGCGCTGGTCAGCGCATAAAGGGACACTGCGACAACCCTAAGACACCCAGCCTACTGGAGAGGCTCTTTTCCCACTGGAGATTTGTACCTAGTCACAACCAAATCACCTAAAACCTTTTCCCAGACATTTTCTGGGATTTCTGACAAAGCTCACCTCTTAGTCCTCAGAGGCAAACTTTGAGCACTGTGGCAGTCTCCTAAAGTGTTTTTCTTTGCCTCTGGAAGAACTCCCTCAGTTCCAGGGCAGGGGTTTCTCTCAGTTTCCTACTGCCCCGCAGGAAAACCATTTCACAGAGCCGTTTAATATTGAAAATGGCCCAATCTATGTATCTAAGAAGCTTGTTTAAATGCTGGAGCCCACCAGAGCATCCCTCCAGGACATCTCTTTCTCCCCCACTCCTCTTCCTCCATGTCTGCCAAACAACACCTTTTACAGTTCTTTTCTCCAGAAGCTGAACAGCACCATTTTATTTGAGGGAGGGAAAAAAAACCAAAACCAAAAGTGAATGTTCTATGATATCAACATCACAATGAGCTGCAATTGTGTTAAATGACATCAACAAATCAGACTGTGGAGTTACTCCTCAGAGTACAACACTGCCTTTGCTATCTCTTGAACCTGCAGATGTGCTACAGGCTTTAAACTCAGTTTGATGTAGCCTTAACTTTGGAGTCAAGCACAGCAAAAATCAAAAATAGCTGCCTGAATTGTTTTCTCTGGTGTGCAAATATTGATGGGTGTTGCAGTAATTACTGGAGACTCAGGACAGGACAGGAGCGCACTGCCCTCACAGCACCCTGCTCCCAGAGAGCAGCCCCAGCCCTGAGCTGCTGTTCCAGAAACACAAAGACAGGGAATGCAGTCTGGCATCCAAGGGGAAACAGAGGTCAGCTTTTCGGTGCTCCATCCCTCTGCCTTAATATCCTTACATATTACTTTTGCTTTAAAATCCCACAAAGTTTGCATCCTTTTTGACTTGGATGTAAAAGAAGAACAACTCAGTGTGATCCCTGGGATGGGAAAGGGAAAAGCAACGATGTTGTTCCTACAAAGGACAAACACGAGGTTTCTGCTGATGAAGTTGGGATGTGAGGGGCTGCGAGGTTCAGATTTCCTCCCAGAGTTTAACGTCACTCATTCAGACAGAGTCAAACGATTTATTTAATAAAAACTAAACCTGGCCCTCTGATAAAAACCTGGTTTCAGTTGTGACCAAGGTAAATGCAGACATGGAACAGAAAACGCTGTTGGAGTTGGACTCAGCTGTATGGCCAAATCACCTGAAAGCAAAGCCCTCACAGTTACTGCAGGCACTTGGAAATGTATCTGTTAACTTAGAAATGAATAATGAAAAATGTCTCTTTTCCTAAATGAACAGTTACATTGTAGTGTAATAAAGAGCAGATGTCAAAAAGGATTTCAAAGACTTGGTTAAAAAAACCCAAAACAAACAACTTTGGAAAACTGCAGCACTCTCCCTGACTTTGGCAGAGCTGCTCCAGCCCCCCTAGCAAACATGACATACGTGTGTAGTCACTTTGCTTTAATTTGGGAGCGCAGTCCCTGCACGTCCTGAGCAGGGAATCTCTTCCCAGCAGTGGGGAATTTCCTGGAGTGCAGCTGGCAGCAAAGGGCCAGCTCTGCTGAGGGGGAATGGCAGGCCGGATGGGAAGGGAAACTCGTCCCGAGGAATAAAGTGTGAGGCACAGCCAAGTGCAGGGGACACGTGCGGGCTCTGGGCAGCCCCAGCTCGGCTCATCCTCATCCTGCAGGGACACTGGGGGCTGGGGCAGGAGCCAGGACAGTCCCACGGGGAGCCAGGGGTGGGATCCTCAGCAAATGTGTCACGGCAGCCTTGCTTGGGCTTCACGGAGTGTCCACTTTACACTGCTGAGCTACCGGCTCATTTCTTAGAGTGTTTAAACCACAACACTGAGTTCAAGGTTCACGTGCAATTTTATTAGAGCACAGACTTGCAGCTAACTGTTTATCTGGTGTCTGGCCTAAGTGCTGATAAAGACTTGGCTGAAGTTGATGTGATCTGCCATTAATAAATGCAATTTATGACAGTCTCAGGCAAAGACACGACCACTGCTGGCTCCGTTAATGGTGCGCTCAGCACAGGCCAGGAATTTGGTCTGAACAGAGACAAGACTTAATTTGTTTCTTGTCCCTAAATGCCTGAGATTTACACCAGGCCCAAGGCAAAGATGGTGTAAATCTAAAGGCTCCATGTCAGAACTGCCAGGCTTTGCTAATATGAGCTCAGTTACTTTAATACAACCCAATACTGCACATTATAATCCCAGCACCACGTCTAAAGCAAACTGGCTGCAGTAACCACACTCCAGCCCTGTGACAGGCCCTGAACGTGACAAATGTATGTGAGCTTCACCCTGCTCACCAGGAGTAGCTCTGAGGTGCAGCAGGACAGAGCACAGCTCATAAACACCTTCTCAGGACTGCAGGCATCGAGATCAGACAGACAAAACCTCTCAAAACCACCAGGCAGTGGAGGACCCTGCTTGCTCCCCTCTCACCCTTGTGCTGCTTCTTTGCCCAAAGCCCAGCTTCAGATGGGGGGTCTGTGGTGAGCACCCCACTGCAAACTCTCCAAGGACAAACATCTGCCAGCTACAAAAAATAAATATACAGGAGTAATTCTGGCTTCCATTCATGCCTGATCTGGACAGAATTAATTCAAGGAAATCAGTTTATTTGGCAGATACTGGTATATTTAAAACCAGCATAATATAAAGGTGAGGCCCTGGCACAGGGTGCCCAGAGCAGCTGTGGCTGCCCCTGCATCCCCGGGCAGTGCCCCAGGCCAGGTTGGACACTGGGGCTTGGAGCAGCCTGGGACAGTGGAAGGTGCCCCTACCCATGGCTCTGGATGGAATTTAAGGTCCCTTCCAACCCAAACCATTCTGGGATTCTGTTATTCTATGATGCATTGCCTATAACAGATATTAAATTTACACTTACAATTAATGCAGTGTGTACAAACCTGATTCTTATGGAAGCTCTGCATATTTAAAAGAACCTATATTTAAATATACATACACTTTATAGTTCCAATTCATCCTTGGAAAAATTCCATGGCCCTATTTGGAAGCCAAGGCAGAATTCTTTTCAAGATCTGTGATGAACGAGATCCAGACCTGGGACTGTTTCACAAAGTATCATCCATGCCAAAATCCTCATCCAAAGAAAAATTCCAAGAACAATTACGAGGATTCTAAATATCAAATACCTAGTTCTGCTTTTTTTAAAGCAAAAGAGAAATTTATAAATGCACGGGTAAAACACTTAAAAAGTGTATGTCGAAAGATATTAAAAGTCAGACACCTACAATAATTTCGGAAATAATACTAAATTAGTGATTTTTTGGTTTATCTTTTCAGCGTCTAAACAATACCACTGTGATTTAGTGCTAAAGGATCCCAATGCATTTACTCATCTTAACTTGGAATTTAATCATCAGAGTTTAAATTCTCTAGAACCTGACCTCCCCTGGGCCCAGCTCCAGCCATTCCCTGGGTGCTGTCCCTGTCCCAGAGCAGAGATGGGAGCTGCAGTCCCTGGGGAGCTCTGACCTCAGTCTTCCCTGCCCCCGGTGAACACACCAAGTGCCCTCAGCTGCCCCCCGTGTGGTTTCCCATCCAGACCCTGCCCCAGCTGAACACACTGCCATAGTTTTAATTTCAAACCGGGCAGAAACACCAATTAATGTAGTGGTTTCACGTTCACTAAATTTTGGTCTTGGTACTTACTCTTTTTGTGGGAGAGAGACTAGGAGAAAAACAAAGCAGGCTCAACCTTAAAATTAACATACACTAAAAAAAAAAATATAGAAAAAAAAGAAAGTTGGAAAAAAACCTAAAATTGAATGAAACTTCAAAAACACTTTTCCCTCCCCTTACAAACTGTTCACTTTCTTACAAAACAACATAAAGAGACAAAACTTGTAATTTTCAGTCAGTTTCACTATCTGACAATAGTCTTTCATCAATTCATTAGGAGAAGAGTATCTTCTAGAGTCATGGATCCCACTGACAACTTAGAACAGTTCTCTTGTGGGTTTTAAACTGTCACAAAAACAACTGCCCAGAGAAACCTGCCTTTGTGACCCTCCCAGGAGCAGTTTCCCAAGCTACTTATGGGTCATGGGTCTTAGACTTTTGCATACTGGGCTGTCACCTTTTAAAGATGAGTAACTCCAAAGCAAAGGATTCTTCACTTCAAGGTACAGAGATATCTTCTCACTTCTTCACTGGCGCAGGGGGCTTCTCATCTTTATCTCTGTTCAAGCATCTTATAGGATATTACTTAGTTCATCACAAACACCTTTGCTTAAATTTACACACAATTTAAAACAATCATCTCCCCAAATGCATATCTTTCCCATGATTTACAGGAATGACCTAAATATAGAGTTCATTTCCATGGCTCAAGTAAGAATAGAGCAACCAACTCTTCAACCCTCTGTCCCAATAGGCTTTTCACTCTTGCTACTGACTTCATGCTGTTGTTCTTTATGTTCACTCTGTCTTTCCTTACTCTCTCAGAGAAGGGCCAAGCTCTGGAAGCTTCATGTTGCTAAGAAAGAGTTAAATCTGCTCGGAGTCTTTGTCTCTCTCTCTCTGTAGCTCGTGGTGTTAGATGTTCAAGGCCGAGCTGATGAGGGAGGAAGAACTCACAGAAACATCAGAGATTGGAGCACTCAGGCAGTCCGGAATCACAAAAAAACCCCCAGGCAGGATCATAAATGCCTTCTCAGCCCACCCCTCTGTGTAAATTGGGGTGGCCTCGGCCCAAATGGTGCCCATAGCTCTTATCAGGGCCTAGCAGAGATCTCTCCCTGCTCCAGGGAAGTCTGAAGAAAGTAGCTGTTACAAAACAGCAACTTCTCCTTCCCCCCCTCACCCGGGAGCCGATGGAATCCGGCCAGGCCTCAGGCCAGCTCCTCCCCAAAAGGGGGGAGCAGCAGGCCCAGCTCGATGTAACCCATCTCTCTCTGGCCAAAGGAAGAAGAAAAAGGACCCACCTACAGGAAATCAAGGGGTTTTATATGGTACTTCCCAAAGTCACAGCTAACAATTTTCAGTGGTCAGAATAGATGCCAATATTCCAACTAACTCTCTGATAGGTCACTGTCTCTTCCAAAGCAATTCCCAGGTCCTGACCTGGAGAATTATTTTACATTCTTTTATAACTAAAAAACCAAACTGTACTAACCCATGACACACACCCAGTGCCCTCAGCTGCCCCTCGTGTGTTTTCCCGTCCAGGCCCTGCCCCAGATGAAAGCACCAAGTGCCCTCAGCTGCTCCTCCTGTGGTTTCCCATCCGGGCCCTGCCCCAGCCAAAGCTCAGCTCTGAATTTTGCAGGGTCTTCCAGGGTTGCTCTGCTGCCCTGGAGGCTCTGAGCAAGGAGCTCAGGTGTTGGCTGTCACCTGGAGCAGGGCAGCACAGCGCCTTTGGGCACCAATTCAGCTCAAAGCACAACCTGAGCGTATGGCAGCACCGTCACAGTGACAGTGCAAAATACAAAAATCCATTTTAGCCAAGATGAAGTTAAGGCAACCCCCACCATTTGCACTTTACACTTGTGGTGATTCATTTCTCCAGGAAAGTGACAGTCCATAATAAGACCAGCTGGACACAGTTCTCCCCAAGGTTTGCTGTACTGAAGTGAGACATTATCGAGTCTCAATCAGCATGGTCCACCACAACAGGACTAGCTCATGGATTTTTAGGATCTCTTGTCCTGTCCTTAACATTTTGATTTATGCCAAGTACACTTCTGAAAGTACAGCTCATTTCTGCTTCAGCTCAGGTTTAAGTGACTGGATCCTGGACATATTACCCCAGGAGAAGGTGATTAAAAATACTGTAATTAATAGAATTAGACTAAATAAATACTCAGTGTAACTAAGTCACCTGAAGCACGTAACGCACAGCAGAACAAGAGCATGCAACACAAATGCTGTTCTGAAATCAGGAGGGATGGAAATTGTTTTAATCAGACCTCTCTACCTGGAGAATGTCGTCCAGCACACATAACAAAAACTCTCATCTCATTGCAAGGTTGGTGGCTTTCCAAGCAATAAGGATTGTGATACATGGAGACATGTTACTAGGGAACTTGATGAAATGCTAGAGTTGAGAGAAAAATTTTTGACCTAGTGGGAGTCCTGGAATTTCTCAGAGCATTGCATATTTCAAGCTGCATTTCAGCCAAAAGCAGCAGGCCAGCCTTCAACATTAAACGGTTCTCCAGAGCACTTACAGCCTCTACAGTGGAGACGGAAAACCTAATCACATTTTAATCGAGCCACATCAGATTTCCAAATTCAACATGCATTCAAGAGATATTTACTCCAATTACAATGCAAACCTGCCAAGCCCTTCTGCATAAGCAAGGACCTCAGCAAGGACAGGCTGGAGGGTTTAAATGTGACCACGCACACAATGCCAACACTTCATCTGACAGCATTCCCATGGAGAGGATCGCTGGCATTGCCTTCTCCTCAGGGCACTGCATTTCCCACTCCAAGGTGATGCAACCCCACCAAAGCAGCTGGGATTCCCATCAGCTGCTTGTAAACACTGGTCATCTTTCCCACTGCCATGTTTTTTCACTCTTCCCTGCAGGGAGGGCCTGATGATGCTGAGATTGCCACAGGGCCAGAGGAGATTTCCTGGAAACAAGCCTGGCCACACAATTATGGTGCATAATGAGGTGGACCAAGAAAGGGTTCATGGAAGGATTTACACAGCAGCTCAGCACCTGTTAAACTGAGCACTTGTGGGTTGTTCATTGCAGAGCACTTAATCTGTTGTAAATGCAATAAAATTCTAAACAACTTCATTTTAATACCACATCTCCTGCAACATTACTGTACCTGTGCTATGTTATGTTATGAAGCTGCACTGTGTTATGAGGCGATGCTAACCCAGGACTGCACATTCCTGACAGGATCATCTTTAGAAACTTCTGCCTGCTCCTGCCATAGCTCACAGGAAGACATTTCTGACTCTCAGCACACAGATCACCCCACGGAGCTGAGGAACAAGGAACACTTTGGTGGGAGCAGGTTTTAAGTGGGTCACTGGAAACTGAACATCTGCTTCAACAAGATGTAACTGAGTCTCCCTAATTCAAAATCCACCTGGACTGAACCATCCCTTGTACAAACCAGGAGGAAACCTGTCTGAACCCCGGCCTGCTGACTCCTGGCAGTCACTGTCAGCAGGACTCTTCCCTGTGGGCTCCAGCTGGTTGCAGATCGTGATCCTGAGCAGAGCCCAGGACTGCTCCACAAGCTCCAACACCAAGCAGCTCACTGGCCACAAATTCCCTTTGCATCCCCCTCACACTTTTAATACCCCAAGCAGCACCCAAAGACCTTTTTTGCCCCAGGCCTAAGAGATGGAAAGGCAGCAGTGATAATTACTGGTTTAGCTGTATTTATTCCAAGCCCTGCTTGCACCCAGGGATGATTCTGCACTATTCTCCTTGTCCTATCAAAGGTTCATCCCCGTTATTTCCATGTTTAGTGCTACACAGAGAGCTCAAGATGCATTTTGTGGTAGCAGAAGAAGCAAAATGGCCTTTTCCTGCCACATTTCTGTACGAGGTGAGGCTGGGGTGATACATTCCATGCTGAACCTCATGCACTCATGGCCAGGCTGGGCAGGGCTTGGAGCACCCTGGGATGGTGGAAGGTGTCCCTGCTCATGGCAGGGGCTGAGACAGGATGAGCTCTGCGGTCCTTCCAACCCAAACCATCCTGGGGTTCTGCAACTTCAAGCAGCGTTTCAAAAGCACAAACACTGATGATATTGCCCCTCAGTGCTCTGTTGAAGGAAAAAGTGTGGGTTTGTCCAAGACTGGGTCATGCTTATAATTGGTCTGAGCGCAGTGATCACAAACCCAATTCAGATTCTGGTAAATTTTTAAGGAATTTGACAAACACTTCTATCTCTTATTCAAAGCCTGTTTAAAAAAAAGCCTTTAAAAAGAGGAAAAGTGCAATCCTCCCCTCAGTGACTAATGGAACTGTGTCTTGCAGGTGGTTTCAAGACACCCAACTTTGCCCTCATCTGCCTTGACAGGGGTTGAGGGGGAATTTGCTTCCCTGATAATCATGTGACTAAGTTTTAAGCAAATTTATCATTTGGTTGAAGCAGAGCATTGCTATTTCCTCTATGGAAATGGAAACACTAAATCATACATTTTTCTCACATACCATATTTTGAAAGGTCTGCATTCTTTCACGTCTCAGGCTCAAACATTCCCACAGCTAAAGCTGAATATGAAAGTTTTCAACTCTTAACGCACTCTCGCCTCCAGCAACCCAAAAGACACCCCAGTTCTACTTGCAGCCTTGTTCATCCAATATAAATAACTCAGGCTGCTCACTGGAGATTTATATCTTAACGTACGTGCTTCATTGTTGGCCTTGGCAGACATGTCCAGGTTTAGAGTGAAAGACAGCAAAACTTGACAAACCTTAAATCCCAGTGTTGCAGAATTCTATTAGGTAACAGATGTAAAAGGTAATTAGCTGACAACTCAACCATCACACGCTTCATTAGGAGCCTTATTCCTATCAGATGCATTCTCTCCCCGATTTTATCTTCAGGACAATGAAGGCTATTGTTTACCTTGAACTGGCAAAAAGCAAGGCAAGCTCATGAAGCCTGTATTCCTCTCTAAATTCAGCGCTGTGCGTACCCATTTGGGATTTCCAGCTGTAACCTGGCCTGGGAATGCTGGATCCACGTTATTTGGTGGAAAAAAATCTCAAGAAATTTCCTCACCAGCCTGTCTCTGCAAGTAGGAGTTAATCCGATCCTTGGTGGCAGGAGAAACCTGTTCAAGCATCACCATGCAGTGCAGAATAAAGAGATGTACACACACAGATCCCAACACCATGCTAGTTTCCTCTTTAATCCCACACAGTCAAACCCAGAATTTCGCTGCCCCTGCTTGTGTTTGCACATTGTGCATCTTGGTCACGTGCAGCACAGCTCAGCGCTTCAGGAGAAAATACTCAAAGCAAGTGTAAGCAGATGAAATGGCTTTTAACACTAAAATGGTTTGGTGAATTCTGTGTCTTTTTTACATCAGTCAAAACAAGTTTCCTCTGGAAACCTCTGGCAAAAAAACCCAAAAAATATTTTCTAGGATTTGCAGCCTCCCTCTCCCTCTGTAAGTTATTTATTGGTAGTTCAAACCCTCTCCAGCTGTCACACTCCACCTTCTCAGCCCCTGCCATGTCTCTCTCTCCTGCATAATTTTTATGATCGTCTAGATGACCAGCCATAGTTACAGTCCATTTATAAACAGCTCATGATTAATAATTGCATCTTTTGAAAGCATTGTGCACTGATTTATTCATCTAACAGATTATTGCAGCAGAGGAACCCAATTAAAGCACAAAATACTATATATATAAATATATATATATATATGTCTGATGAAATACAGGAAGTTTTAAAGATAAAATTACACACACAGTGTTCTTCCTTCTCTGCATTAAGGCACCAAATTTTTGTAAATATTGGCATGGCCCCGAAAAGAGGGAAGCCATCAAGAGCATCTCCAGGGGCACAGCCTGAGCAGCAATGTCAGCAGACAAATCAAAGGTTTTGCTCAGCCTTTGATGAGGACAAACATTTACAATCAAGGCAGTCCATTAGTACAGATAGGAGTACACTCTGGGGATACGGCTAAGGCTCTGAGATCACAGCAGGCTCTGAGGTCACAGCAGGCTCTGAGATCACAGCAGGCTCTGAGGTCACAGCAGGGCTCTGAGGTCACAGAAGGCTGAGGTCACAGAAGGCTCTGAGGTCACAGAGGTCTCAGAGCCCCGTGGTTGCACAGCACCACAACGACCCAGCAGTTGGTCCTTGACCACAACTGCAGTGGCAGCATCGGCGGCGGCAGCAGCGGTGCTGACATTTGGAACAGTGCTATCAGGACAGTGGTTGCAGCAAGAGCGGCAGGACTGACACAGAGCGAGGCACCATGGCCCTTGCTCTGCGCCTGCTCCTCCTGCTCCTCCTGGCTGTGGCCCTGCCTGCCAGGACTGCCCAGGCTGCTCCATGGCGAGTGCAGGGAGCAGGTGAGCCGGTGGCCTGGATCCCCATTCCCGGGACAGCGCTCCCTTCTCCCCGGGAAGCCTTGGGGATGGTTTTCCGCAGGGCTTTAGGGAGGGTTTCCTCTGGGAGGGAGAGAGCCCCAGGGGCCCTGGGCTGCTCCAGCCGCCCCTGCAGGGATGTTGCACAGGGCCTGCAAAGAGTGTGCAGAGTGAGCAGAGCCAGCCCAGAGCTCCCCAGGCCCCTGGGCAGCTTTGGCCCTGTCCATGGACATCTGCCTCCCACAGCCTTCCCCGACCCCCTGGCAGTGCCCAGTTCCCTAAGGCAGAGGGGGATCCCAGCACACATGGAAATGGTTCTCATCTGTGCTTCCTTCTAGATTGGGATCGTCCCTTGCATGATCTGGATGCCCTGTTGTATGACAGCTTGAAACTCTTAAAGGATATTGAAGGCAAGTTCTCAATATCACATCCCTGAGGAAATAATCCCTGACAGCGTGGCAAGAGCTCACCCATATGCCATTTCCCTTAACATGATCTCAAGGCTGAAAAGTTCTGGAAACCCTGCCCTGGTCCCTTCTGGAGCCCTGAGTGATCCCCAGGATGGCTGTCAGTGGGAGGAAGGAGCATTTAGCTGTCACTGCTCTTCCCGTGTGCAGTGCCAGGGTGTCCTTCTGTGTGCTCTGTGCAGCCACGGAGAAGAGCAGAGAGGGAAGGGGCCTGGCCCAGGGCTGTGCCCCGGGGCTGTGCCTTGTGCTACTCCTTTGCTAGCCCCAGGGAGCCTGAGGATCTCCTATGGGAGCTCCACGGAAGCCCTTCTGTCCTGCCTTTCTTTGCAGTCAAGCCTGTGGTTGAAGGTGATCTGGATTACGAACCCACGTTCAGGATGGAGCCTCGGGAAGATGCTGAGGGTAGGTCAAGGCCTTTTCCCCATGGGAGAGCTGCCAGCTCAGAGCCCACAGCTCGGCCAGGGGCCATCGCTGCAGGTGCCAGGACAGAGCCGTGCCCGTGTGTGCCCTTGCCCTGCACGATCCCCTCACCGCTCCTGCGCCTCAGTGCTGCCCGTGCACATCAGCAGAGGTGACAGAAGCTTCTCTGAATGTTGAGTTACAGATGTGTCTGCAGGGAGGAATTCTCCAGCTCCTTTGGTGGATACTGTACACAAGCCCAGCTCCCATGGCAGGGGTGAGTAGTGTGTCCCTGCTGACCCCACAGGCTGAGCACTGGCTTTGTGGGATCCATTCCTGGCAAATGGAACTGTTTTCCTCTAAGGTCCTCCAAGAGGGAAGAACAAAGCCACAGGACTGAAGGAATTGCTTGAGTCAAGGAAAAGCATGAAAGAAATGGTGGAGGAACTGCACAAAGGGCATG
This sequence comes from Hirundo rustica, assembly GCF_015227805.2. Lineage (NCBI taxonomy): Eukaryota > Metazoa > Chordata > Aves > Passeriformes > Hirundinidae > Hirundo > Hirundo rustica. The sequence goes on along the minus strand of NC_053461.1, from coordinate 3,477,379 downwards.
GTGAGTGCATGTCCCTGAGCCTTCTCCTGAGGCTCAGCAGCCGGGACCTTTCTCTGCACATTTGGACACGCCGGGCCCGGCACAGCGGGAAGGGATCCATGGCAGCCTGGCTGCCCCACTGCTGCTTTCCCACCCTGCAGGGCTGTTTCCCAGCCTGGCCTGGCTGCAGCTTCTCCCCAGGCTCTGCAGGAAGGCATTTGGCATCAGCTGACAGGGAGCCCAGACTGCCCCATGGGCCATGCACACCCTGAGAGCCCCTGCAGTTTCCCTGTGTCCCAGCAGCCCAAGTGGGGCACCTCTTTGGAGGAAGGAGGGCTCTGGCCCAGCCCCCAGAGTTTCTGCCTTTTCCTGATGCTTATCACTGTCTCTGACAAGCATTGCCTCCTATGGATGCTCACACCCCCATGGCAAATGTTTCCATCCAATCCAGCTGTGCTTCTTCTTTTCTCAAAGTGATGGACCAAAAGTCTGAGAGGAAGGAGGAACGTCTCGGAGGACGCAGCGGCTTGGTGGCAGGGTCTGCTCCAGAAAGGAAGGAGATGCCAGACACAGTCACAGTCACAGACGCAGACAAAGCCAGAGCAGGTAATTGCTGTGCCAGGCTCAGCCCTCTCTGGGGCTGTGTGGCAGCAGCTCTTCCCCCAGCTCCCAGCCTTGCAGGGCCCGGCAGCAGCCAAAGCTGGAGGCACCTCGGCTTCGAGGCCTGCGGAGCTCGCTGACGGCCCCTGGGAAACGGGACTGGTGGCCCGAGGTGCCTCCCGCTGCAGCTGCTCCTGGAGCTGGCCCTGAGCGCCCAGAGGCCCAGGGCACAGGAGCAGCCCCGAGCGGGAGCCCTGCTGCGAGCCCAGGGCCAGAGGCAGCCCTGGCTCCCGGCTGGGCAGGGGCTGCACTGGGTCCTGACAGGGCCTGACTCCGTCCCCTCAGGCTGGCAGAGCTGTCCCAGGGCAGGGAGGGTCGGGGGTGGCAGCGGCTGCTCAGGGATGGCTTTGGCCCGTGTCCCTCAAAGGAGCAACTGCCCAAAGAGCTGCGCTGCCCCCGGGCTCTCCTCACGGCCCTCTGGGCTTTGTTGGGGGGCACAGCCTGTGCCCAGGGGCGGCAAGGTGCCTGCAGGGCCCAGCTCTGGGGGAAACTGAGAACGTCCTGGCTGTGTCCACCGTGCTGCCAGCTCAGCAGTGGAGCACAGTCTGGGCTCACGCTCCCCATTGCTCCCACAGATGCAGCCGGCACCACAGCGCGTGTTCCCCATTCCCAGAAGGGCATTGGAAATGGTCTCTGTCAGGGAACACTGTGCTGGCTTGCATTGATGGTAGACCTGCTTTGTTTGGTGCTCTTTGTCATGTTGTGCTGTGTTGGAATCTTGTATTTCTGGAAATGGTGAGTATTTCTGTTCATCTTTCCCCTAAGCAGCTTCTTTGGAAAGTCTACTGTAGGCAGGAAACATTCCCAGTGAGGCTGCTGTGGAGTTGTGGATAGTCAGTGGCTGTCCAAATAACTCTGCTGAGGGTTCTGCTGCTGCCCAGTGCTTTAACTGGGCTCTTAATTACTGGGCCTTGTCCTGGGGAGCCCGCTGGGGCTGCAGCCAGTGCTGGCTCCCACGGAGGCTGCCTGGCCAAGAGCAGCCCCAGCAGCAGCAGCGGGCAGAGGCAAAGCGAGGTGGGGAGGAGAAAGAGCGGGCACCAGCTTGGCCTGGCAAGGCAGAGGTGCTCTGGGACCCGCTCCTGGCCAGGGACCCTGCCCAGAGCCATCCCCTGCTTGCCAGGGCCTCGAGGGGCAGCTGTGCAGCGGGGCCAAGGTGTGCCAGCAGCTCCGGCCGTGCTGGGGAGCCGTGCCAGCTCTGCGCCCTGCTGTGCAGGAGGGACCCTGTGTGCCACCTCAGCTGGGGCCTCAGACACTCCTCTCTCCACAGTGCCCCTGCTGCAGCTCCACATGACCAGCCAAGGGCTTCGGCTGGAGAGACGTGTCATCCTGGATCCTCAAGACAGTCTTCAACGTCCCTGCCACAGCTGACTTACCCGTTTGTTGTTGTGGAGGTGCAGCCACCAAATAGAACAGGACCCTGGGTCCCTGAAGCTTGTGACGATAGTGTCAGCCCCGGAGTGAAGGTCAGCCCCTCCTAGACAGGATGGGCTTGAGCAAAACCTGTGGGCTTCAGCTCTGGTGCCTGTGTGGTACCACAGGCACTGGCAGAGCTCCTTGTTTGGGCAGAGCCAGGGCTGGGCAGGCTGCAGCCAGTGCCTGAGACCATCCACTATGTTCATTTTTTGTTTTTCAAGATTTCCAAATATTTTTCATAGAAAGAATTCCCTAAATATTTGTTCCGTTTCCCCATAATAGTTATATGTTTTTCAAAGTAGTTTTAGGGTTCTGGGCAACTTAGCCTATTTTTACACTTCTAAAATAAAAAATTAAAATTGCATTTGATTGGTAATCTTTATTCTAGGAAGAACTAAGACACCCCAAGACACCCAGCCTGCTGGAGAGGCTCTTTTCCCACTGGAGATTTGTACCTAGTCACAACCAAATCACCTAAAACCTTTTCCCAGATATTTTCTGGGATTTCTGACAAAGCTCACCTCTTAGTCCTCAGAGGCAAACTTTGAGCACTGTGGGAGACTCCTGCTGTGCAGAAGGGTTCCTGTGTGCCAGCTGCAGCTGCAGCCATGGCCACCTCCTCTCCCAGCTGATGTCCCTCTGCATCTTTACAACTATGGCCAAACACCTCAGTCTGGGACACCTGTACCAGACATTTCACATCTCCATACCCGACGTCCCTGTCACAGCAGCATTAGCAGCTCCTTGCTGTGCAGGTGCTGCCACCACCCTGTGTCGCTGGAGCCACTGGCCCTGAGCTATGTCCCCGTATGAAGGTGGGGCCCTCCTGTCGGGACAAGGCTTGGCCGAGCATTCTGTTCCAATAAAGATCTGGAGTTGTCACCCCAGTGATCGCGTGCTACCCCCAGCAAAGCTCACAGGGCACCAGCTCCATGTTCGAGAGCAGCCGTGGATGCCCACGGTGTGGGCAGGCAGGAGCCAGGCAGGGGCTGCTGTGACCAGCGGCGGGGCCCCGAGGGGCTGGGGGAGCCCATGCTGAGCATCCCTGGGCTGAGGGCACATTTCCTTCAGTGGGATCACCTGGGCCTGCACCTCCTCCAGTGGCAGGGCCCCAAGAAGAGGGAAGCCATCAAGAGCATCTCCAGGGGCACAGCCTGAGCAGCAATGTCAGCAGGCAAATCAAATGTTTTGCTCAGCCATGGCCCTTTGATGGAAAAAAACATTAAAATCAAGGCAGTCCATTAGTATAGTTGTGGGTATATTCTGAGGGTACAGCTAAGGCTCTGAGGTCACAGCAGATCTGACATCACAGCAGGCTCTGCAGTCACAGCAGGGCTCTGCGGTCACAGAAGGCTGAGATCACAGCAGGCTCTGAGGTCACAGAGGTCTCAGAGCCCCGTGGCTGCAGAGCACCACAACGACCCAGCAGTTGGTCCTTGACCACAACTGCAGTGGCAGCATCGGCGGCGGCAGCAGCGGTGCTGACATTTGGGACAGTGCTATCAGGACAGTGGTTGCAGCAAGAGCGGCAGGACTGACACAGAGCGAGGCACCATGGCCCTTGCTCTGCGCCTGCTCCTCCTGCTCCTCCTGGCTGTGGCCCTGCCTGCCAGGACTGCCCAGGCTGCTCCATGGCGAGCGCAGGGAGCAGGTGAGCCGGTGGCCTGGATCCCCTTTCCCGGGACAGCGCTCCCTTCTCCCCGGGAAGCCTTGGGGATGGTTTTCCGCAGGGCTTTAGGGAGGGTTTCCTCTGGGAGGGAGAGAGCCCCAGGGGCCCTGGGCTGCTCCAGCCACCCCTGCAGGGATGTTGCACAGGGCCTGCAAAGAGTGTGCAGAGTGAGCAGAGCCAGCCCAGAGCTCCCCAGGCCCCTGGGCAGCTTTGGCCCTGTCCATGGACATCTGCCTCCCACGGCCTTACCCGACGCCCTGTCAGTGCCCAGTTCCCTATGGCAGAGGGGGATCCCAGCACACATGGAAATGGTTCTCATCTGTGCTTCCTTCTAGATTGGGATCGTCCCTTGCATGATCTGGATGCCCTGTTGGATGACAGCTTGAAACTGTTAAAGGATGTTGAAGGCAAGTTCTCAATATCGCACTCCTGAGGAAATAATCCCTGTCAGTTTAGGAAGAGCTCACCCATATGCCATTACCCTTAACATGATCTCAAGGCTGAAGGGTTCTGGAAACCCTGCCCTGCTCCCTTCTGGAGCCCTGAGTGGTCCCCAGGATGGCTGTCAGTGGGAGGAAGGAGCATTTAGCTGTCACTGCTCTTCCCGTGTGCAGTGCCAGGGTGTCCTTCCATGTGCTCTGTGCAGCCACAGAGAAGAGCAGAGAGGGAAGGGGCCTGGCCCAGGGCTGTGCCCCGGGGCTGTGCCTTGTGCTGCTCCTTTGCCAGCCCCAGGGAGCCTGAGGATCTCCTACAGGAGCTCCATGGGATCTCTTCTGTCCTGCCTTTCCTTGCAGTCAAGCCTGTGGTTGAAGGTGATCTGGCTTCCCAGCCCATGTCCAAGACAGTGACTCTGGAAGATGCTGAGGGTAGGTCAAGGCCTTTTCCCCAGGAGAGCTGCCAGCTCAGAGCCCACAGCTCGGCCAGGGGCCATCGCTGCAGGTGCCAGGACAGAGCCATGCCCATATGTGCCCTCACCCTGCACGATCCCCTCACCTCTCCTGCGCCTCAGTGCTGCCCGTGCGCATCAGCAGAGGTGACAGAAGCTTCTCTGAATGTTGAGTTACAGATGTGTCTGCAGGGAGGAATTCTCCAGCTCCTTTGGTGGATATTGTAGAGAAGCCCAGCTCCCATGGCAGGGGTGAGTAGTGTGTCCCTGCTGACCCCACAGGCTGAGCACTGGGTCTGTGGGATCCACTCCTGGTAAAATGCAAATACTTTGCATTAAGGTCCTCTGACAAGGAAGAAGAAACCCACAGGACAGAAGGAATTGCTTGAGTCAAAGAACAGCATGAAAGAAATCGTGGAGGAACTGCACAAAGGGCATGGTGAGTGCATGTCCCTGAGCCTTCTCCTGAGGCTCAGCAGCCGGGGGCCTTTCTCTGCACATCTGGACACGCCGTGCCCGGCACAGCGGGAAGGGATCCATGGCAGCCTGGCTGCCCCGCTGCTGCTTTCCCACCCTGCAGGGCTGTTTCCCAGCCTGGCCTGGCTGCAGCTTCTCCCCAGGCTCTGCAGGAAGGCATTTGGCATCAGCTGACAGGGAGCCCAAACTGCCCCATGGGCCATGCACACCCTGAGAGCCCCTGCACTTTCCCTGTGTCCCAGCAGCCCAAGTGGGGCACCTCTTTGGACGAGGGAGGGCTCTGGTCCACCCCAAGAATGTAGGTGTTTTCTTGATCCTTATAAATGTGTTTGATGGTTCCATCTGATCCAAGTCTCTCTTTCTCCAGGAATGAAAGAAGAAACTGTGGTGACAACCGACTTTTCCAGAGGAAGTAGTGGTGCAATGCCAGCCTCTGCTGCAGGAAGGGAGGCCATGCCAGGCACAGTCACTGGAGGTAATTGCTGTGCCTCTGGCCCTGGGCACTGTTGAGGCTTGAGCTGGCATCTCTGCAGCTTGGCAGTGCGGGCACAGGCCAGACAAGAGTGGCACAGCCCAGAGGAATTATCCCCAGCAGGCTCAGGGCACTCGGGTACTGAGCAGTCCTGCTGGGCTCCCTCCGTGGGAGACACGGCCCGAAACCTGGGAGGGCTGCAAGGGGTGCCCATGGTGGGGAAAGGGCAGAGGGGCAGAGCAAGGCTCCAGAGTGTCCTGAGAGCACCTGGCTGTGTCCCTTTGGGCTGAGGGAGCTGTCCCAGGGGAAAGGGGGATGCAGAGAGACAGGGAAGCTGGAAGGGAACGAGGGATGGTTGTGGCGCTGCCTGCTGCAGTTTTCCCCAGGGCTTCAAGGAGGGTGCCTGGTGTACCAGTGAGAGAGCCCCAGGGGCCCTGGGCTGCTCCAGCCACCCCTGCAGGGATGTTGCACAGGGCCTGCAAAGAGTGGGGAGAGTGAGCAGAGCCAGCCCAGAGCTCCCCAGGCCCCTGGGCAGCTTTGGCCCTGTCCATGGACATCGGCCTCCCACGGCCTTCCCCGACCCCCTGGCAGTGCCCAGTTCCCTAAGGCAGAGGGGGATCCCAGCACACATGGAAATGGTTCTCATCTGTGCTCCCTTCTAGACTGGGATCGCAGCTTGCATTTTCTGGACACCATGGTGAATGGCATCATGAAACTCTTGCAGGATGCTGAAGGCAAGTTCTCAGTGTGCCTTTCCTGTCAGAATAATCCCTGTCAGTGTGGCAAGAGCTCACCTATGTGCCATTTCCCTTACCATGATCTCAAGACTAAAGGGTTCCAGAAACCTTGCCCTGCTCCCTTCTGGATCCCTAACTGATCCCCAGGATGGCTGTCAGTGGGAGGAAGGAGCATTTAGCTGTCACTGCTCTTCCCATGTGCAGTGCCAGGGTGTCCTTCCGTGTGCTCTGTGCAGCCAGGGAGAAGAGCAGAGAGGGAAGGGGCCTGGCCCAGGGCTGTGCCCCAGGGCTGTGCCTTGTGCTGCTCCTTTGCCAGCCCCAGGGAGCCTGAGGATCTCCTACAGGAGCTCCATGGGATCTCTTCTGTCCTGCCTTTCTTTGCAGCCAAGCCTGTGGGTGAAGGAGATCTGGATTCCCAGCCCACGTTCAGGATGGAGCCTCTGGGAGATGCTGAGGGTAGGTCAAGGCCTTTCCCCCTGGCAGAGCTGCCAGCTCCGAGCCCACAGCACGGCCAGGGGGCATCGCTGCAGGTGCCAGGACAGAGCCATGCCCGTGTGTGCCCTCGCCCTGCACGATCCCCTCACCGCTCCTGCGCCTCAGTGCTGCCCGTGCACATCAGCAGAGGTGACAGAAGCTTCTGTGCCTGTTGAGTTACAGATGTGTCTGCAGGGAGGAATTCTCCATCTCCTTTGCTGGTTGCTGCACACAAGCCCAGCTCCCGTCGAAGGGGTGAGTAGTGTGTCCCTGCTGACCCCACAGGCTGAGCACTGGCTTTGTGGGATCCATTCCTGGGAAATGGAAACTCTTTGCTCTAAGGTCCTCCGACAGGAAAATACAGGGCTACAGGATTGAAGAAAGCCCAGGAGACATCTGAAGCCCTGCAACAAACGTGGAAAGAAATACTTCAGAGACAACCAGGTGTGTGCATGTCCCTGAGCCTTCTCCTGAGGCTCAGCAGCCGGGGCCTTTCTCTGCACATCTGGACACGCCGTGCCCAGCACAGCAGGAAGGGATCCATGGCAGCCTGGCTGCCCCGCTGCTGCTTTCCCACCCTGCAGGGCTGTTTCCCAGCCTGGCCTGGCTGCAGCTTCTCCCCAGGCTCTGCAGGAAGGCATTTGGCATTAGCTGACAGGGAGCCCAAACTGCCCCACGGGCCATGCACACCCTGAGAGCCCCTGCACTTTCCCTGTGTCCCAGCAGCCCAAGTGGGGCACCTCTTTGGACGAGGGAGGGCTCTGGCCCAGCCCCCAGAGTTTCTGCCTTTTCCTGATGCTTATCAATGTCTCTGACAAGCATTACCTCCTGTGGATGCCCACTCCCCCATGGCAAATGTTTCCATCTAATCCAGCTGTGCCTCTTCCTTTCTCAAAGTGATGGACCAAAAGTCTGTGCAGAAGGAGGAACTTCCTGGAGGAAGCAGCGGCTCAGTGGCAGCCTCTGCTGCAGAAAGGAAGGAGATGGCAGACACAAACACAGTCACAGATGCAGACAAAGCCAGAGCAGGTAATTGCTGTGCCAGGCTCAGCCCTCTCTGGGGCTGTGTGGCAGCAGCTCTTCCCCCAGCTCCCAGCCTTGCAGGGCCCCGCAGCAGCCAAAGCTGGAGGCACCTCGGCTTCGAGGCCTGCGGAGCTGGCTGACGGCCCCTGGGAAACGGGACTGGTGGCCCGAGGTGCCTCCCGCTGCAGCTGCTCCCGGAGCTGGCCCTGAGCGCCCAGAGGCCCAAGGCACAGGAGCAGGCCCGAGCGGGAGCCCTGCCGCGAGCCCAGGGCCAGAGCCAGCCCTGGCTCCCGGCTGGGCAGGGGCTGCACTGGGTCCTGACAGGGCCTGACTCCGTCCCCTCGGGCTGGCGGAGCTGTCCCGCCAGGGGGACAGGTGAAATGAGGGAAAGTTTTGGCTCAGCCTGCTGGAGATTTTCTCGGTGCTTTAGGGAGGGAGGGTTTCCACTGTGGAAATGGAAGAGCCCCAGGGGCCCTGGGCTGCTCCAGCCCCCCCTGCAGGGATGTTGCACAGGGCCTGCAAAGAGTGTGGAGAGTGAGCAGAGCCAGCCCAGAGCTCCCCAGGCGCCTGGGCAACTTTGGTCCTGTCCATGGACATCGGCCTCCCACGGCCTTCCCCGACCCCTTGGCAGTGCCCAGTTTCCTGAGGCAGAGGGGGATCCCAGCACACATGGAAATGGTTCTCATCTGTGCTCTCTTCTAGATTGGGATCATGACATGGATTATCTGGAAAGGATGGCCAATTATGGTTTGAAGGCAGTGCCAGAGGCTGAAGGCAAGTCTGCAACACACCTTTTAAAATGACAGAATCATAAGTTTCAGTTTAGGAAGAGCTCATCCATGTGCCATTTCACTTAACATGATCTCAAGGCTGAACGGGTCTGGGAACCTTGCCCTTCTCCCTTCTGGAGCCCTGAGTGGTCCCCAGGATGGCTGTCAGTGGGAGGAAGGAGCATTTAGCTGTCACTGCTGTTCCTGTGTGCAATGCCAGGGTGTTCTTCTATGTGCTCTGTGCAGCCACAGAGAAGAGCAGAGAGGGAAGGGGCCTGGCCCAGGGCTGTGCCCCAGGGCTGTGCCTTGTGCTGCTCCTTTGCCAGCCCCAGGGAGCCTGAGGATCTCCTACAGGAGCTCCATGGGATCTCTTCTGTCCTGCCTTTCTTTGCAGCCAAGATTCTTGGTGAAGGAGACCTGGATTCCCAGCCCACGTTCAGGATGGGACCCCTGGGAGATGCTGAGGGTAGGTCAAGGCCTTTCCCCCTGGCAGAGCTGCCAGCTCCGAGCCCAGAGCAAGGCCAGGGGGCATCACTGGAGGTGCCAGGACAGAGCCATGCCCGTGTGTGCCCTCGCCCTAGACAATCCCCTCACCGCTCCTGCGCCTCAGTGCTGCCTGTGCACATCAGCAGAGGTGACAGAAGCTTCTGTGCCTGTTGAGTTACAGATGTGTCTGCAGGGAGGAATTCTCCATCTCCTTTGCTGGTTGCTATACACAAGCCCAGCTCCCATCGAAGGGGTGAGTAGTGTGTCCCTGCTGACCCCACAGGCTGAGCACTGGCTTTGTGGGATCCATTCCTGGCAAATGGAACTGTTTTCCTCTAAGGTCCTCCAACAGGGAAGAACAAAGCCACAGGACAGAAGGAATCGCTTGAGGCAAAGAACAGCTGGAAACAAATCGTGGAGGAACGACACAAAGGGCATGGTGAGTGCATGTCCCTGAGCCTTCTCCTGAGGCTCAGCAGCCGGGGCCTTTCTCTGCACATCTGGACACGCCGTGCCCGGCACAGCGGGAAGGGATCCATGGCAGCCTGGCTGCCCCGCTGCTGCTTTCCCACCCTGCAGGGCTGTTTCCCAGCCTGGCCTGGCTGCAGCTTCTCCCCAGGCTCTGCAGGAAGGCATTTGGCATCAGCTGACAGGGAGCCCAAACTGCCCCATGGGCCATGCACACCCTGAGAGCCCCTGCACTTTCCCTGTGTCCCAGCAGCCCAAGTGGGGCACCTCTTTGGACGAGGGAGGGCTCTGGCCCAGCCCCCAGAGTTTCTGCCTTTTCCTGATGCTTATCAATGTCTCTGACAAGCATTTCCTCCTGTGGATGCCCACTCCCCCATGGCAAATGTTTCCATCTAATCCAGCTGTGCCTCTTCCTTTCTCAAAGTGATGGACCAAAAGTCTGTGCAGAAGGAGGAACTTCCTGGAGGAAGCAGCAGCTCAGTGGCAGCCTCTGCTGCAGAAAGGAAGGAGATGGCAGACACAACACAGTCACAGATGCAGACAAAGCCAGAGCAGGTAATTGCTGTGCCAGGCTCAGCCCTCTCTGGGGCTGTGTGGCAGCAGCTCTTCCCCCAGCTCCCAGCCTTGCAGGGCCCCGCAGCAGCCAAAGCTGGAGGCACCTCGGCTTCGAGGCCTGCGGAGCTCGCTGACGGCCCCTGGGAAACGGGACTGGTGGCCCGAGGTGCCTCCCGCTGCAGCTGCTCCCGGAGCTGGCCCTGAGCGCCCAGAGGCCCAAGGCACAGGAGCAGGCCCGAGCGGGAGCCCTGCCGCGAGCCCAGGGCCAGAGCCAGCCCTGGCTCCCGGCTGGGCAGGGGCTGCACTGGGTCCTGACAGGGCCTGACTCCGTCCCCTCGGGCTGGCGGAGCTGTCCCACCTGGGGGACAGGTGAAATGAGGGAACGTTTTGTCTAAGCCTGCTGGAGATTTTCTCGGTGCTTTAAGGAGGGTTTCTTCTGTGGAAATGAGAGAGCCCCAGGGGCCCTGGGCTGCTCCAGCCACCCCTGCAGGGATGTGGCACAGGGCCTGCAAAGAGTGTGCAGAGTGAGCAGAGCCAGCCCAGAGCTCCCCAGGCCCCTGGGCAGCTTTGGCCCTGTCCACAGACATCTGCCTCCCACGGCCTTCCCTGATCCCCTGGCAGTGCGCGGTTCCCTAAGGCAGAGGGGGATCCCAGAACACATGGAAATGGTTCTCATCTGTGCTCTCTTCTAGATTGGGATCATGACATGGATTATCTGGAAAGGATGGCCAATGGTGGTTTGAAGCCAGTGCCAGAGGCTGGAGGCAAGTCTGCAACACACCTTTTATGACAGAATCATAAGTTTCAGTTTAGGAAGAGCTCACCCATATGCCATTTCCCTTAACATGATCTCAAGGCTGAAGGGTTCTGGAAACCTTGCCCTGCTCCCTTCTGGAGCCCTGAGTGATCCCCAGGATGGCTGTCAGTGGGAGGAAGGAGCATTTAGCTGTCACTGCTCTTCCCATGTGCAGTGCCAGGGTGTCCTTCCGTGTGCTCTGTGCAGCCAGGGAGAAGAGCAGAGAGGGAAGGGGCTGGGCCCAGGGCTGTGCCCCAGGGCTGTGCCTTGTGCTGCTCCTTTGCCAGCCCCAGGGAGCCTGAGGATCTCCTACAGGAGCTCCATGGGATCTCTTCTGTCCTGCCTTTCTTTGCAGCCAAGCCTGTGGGTGAAGGTGATCTGGATTCCCAGCCCACGTTCAGGATGGAGCCTCTGGAAGATGCTGAGGGTAGGTCAAGGCCTTTCCCCCTGGCAGAGCTGCCAGCTCCGAGCCCACAGCACGGCCAGGGGGCATCGCTGCAGGTGCCAGGACAGAGCCATGCCCGTGTGTGCCCCTGCCCTGCACGATCCCCTCACCGCTCCTGCGCCTCAGTGCTGCCCGTGCACATCAGCAGAGGTGACAGAAGCTTCTGTGCCTGTTGAGTTACAGATGTGTCTGCAGGGAGGAATTCTCCAGCTCCTTTGGTGGATACTGTACACAAGCCCAGCTCCCATGGCAGGGGTGAGTAGTGTGTCCCTGCTGACCCCGCAGGCTGAGCACTGGCTTTGTGGGATCCATTCCTGGCAAATGGAACTGTTTTCTGCTAAGGTCCTCCAAGAGGGAAGAACAAAGCCACAGGACTGAAGGAATTGCTTGTGTCAAAGAAGGGCATGAAAGAAATGGTGGAGGAACTGCACAAAGGGCATGGTGAGTGCATGTCCCTGAGCCTTCTCCTGAGGCTCAGTAGCTGGGGCCTTTCTCTGCATATCTGGACACGCCGTGCCCGGCACAGCGGGAAGGGATCCATGGCAGCCTGGCTGCCCCGCTGCTGCTTTCCCACCCTGCAGGGCTGTTTCCCAGCCTGGCCTGGCTGCAGCTTCTCCCCAGGCTCTGCAAGAAGGCATTTGGCATCAGCTGACAGGGAGTCCAGACTGCCCCATGGGCCATGCACACCCTGAGAGCCCCTGCACTTTCCCTGTGTCCCAGCAGCCCAAGTGGGGCACCTCTTTGGACGAGGGAGGGCTCTGGCCCAGCCCCCAGAGTTTCTGCCTTTTCCTGATGCTTATCAATGTCTCTGACAAGCATTGCCTCCTGTGGATGCCCACTCCCCCATGGCAAATGTTTCCATCTAATCCAGCTGTGCCTCTTCCTTTCTCAAAGTGATTGACCAAAAGTCTGTTCGGAAGGAGGAAGGATGAAGCAGTGGCTCGGAGGCAGCCTCTGCTTCAGGAAGGAAGGCGATGCCCTACACAAACACAGATGCTGACACAGTCACAGACACAGTGACAGGAGGTAATTACTGTGCCAGGCTCAGCCTTGTCTGGGGCTGTGTGGCAGCAGCTCTTCCCCCAGCTCCCAGCCTTGCAGGGCCCCGCAGCAGCCAAAGCTGGAGGCACCTCGGCTTCGAGGCCTGCGGAGCTCGCTGACGGCCCCTGGGAACGGGACTGGTGGCCCGAGGTGCCTCCCGCTGCAGCTGCTCCCGGAGCTGGCCCTGAGCGCCCAGAGGCCCAAGGCACAGGAGCAGGCCCGAGCGGGAGCCCTGCCGCGAGCCCAGGGCCAGAGCCAGCCCTGGCTCCCGGCTGGGCAGGGGCTGCACTGGGTCCTGACAGGGCCTGACTCCGTCCCCTCGGGCTGGCAGAGCTGTCCCAGGGCAGGGAGGGTCGGGGGTGGCAGTGGCTGCTCAGGAATGGCCTTGGCCCGTGTCCCTCAAAGGAGCCACTGCCCAAAGAGCTGCGCTGCCCCCGGGCTCTCCTCACGGCCTTCTGGGCTTTGCTGGGGGGCACAGCCTGTGCCCAGGGCAGCAAGGGGCCTCAAGGGCCCAGCTCTGGGGGAAACTGAGAACGTCCTGGCCGTGTCCACCGTGCTGCCAGCTCAGCACTGGGGCACAGCCCGGGCTCACGCTCCTCATTGCTCCCACAGATGCAGCCGGCACCACAGGGCGTGTTCCCCATTCCCAGAAGAGCATTGTAAACGGTCTCTGTCAGGGAACACTCTGCTGGATACAGTTTATGGCAGACCTGCTTTGTTTGGTGCTTATCATTTTGTGCTGCGTTGGAATCTGTTGTTACTGGAAGAGAAAATGGTGAGTGTTTCTGTTCATCTTTCCCTCAAACAGCTTCTTTTGAAAGTCTACTGTAGGCAGGGAACATTCCCAGTGAGGCTGCTGTGGAGTTGAGGATAGTCACTGCTTGTCCAAATAACTCTGCTGAGGGTTCCACTCCTGGCCAGTGCTTTAATTGGGCTCTTAATTACTGGGCCTCGTCCTGAGGAGCCTGCTGGGGCTGCAGCCAGTGCTGGCTCCCACGGAGGCTGCCTGGCCAAGAGCAGCCCCAGCAGCAGCAGGCAGAGGCAAAGCAAGGTGGGGAGGAGAAAGAGCGGGCACCAGCTTGGCCTGGCAAGGCAGAGGCGCTCTGGGGCCCGCTCCTGGCCAGGGACCCTGCCCAGAGCCATCCCCTGCTCGCTGGGGCCTCGAGGGGCAGCTGTGCAGCTGGGCCAAGGTGTGCCAGCAGCTCCGGCCGTGCTGGGGAGCCGTGCCAGCTCTGCGCCCTGCTGTGCAGGAGGGACCCTGTGTGCCACCGCAGCTGGGGCCTCAGACACTCCTCTCTCCACAGTGCCCCTGCTGCAGCTCCACATGACCAGCCAAGGACTTCAGCTAGAGGGTCCTTTCAACATGGATCCTCAAGACAGTTTTCAATGTTCCTGCCACAGCTGACTTTCCAGTTTGTTGTTGTGGAGGTGCAGCCACCAACCAGAACAGGACCCTGGGTCCCTGAAGATTTAGGCGATGGTGTCAGGCCAGGAGTGAAGGTGAGCCCCTCCTAGACAGGATGGGCTTCAGCAACACCTTTGGGCTTCAGCTCTGGTGCCTGTGTGGTACCACAGGCACTGGCAGAGCTCCTTGTTTGGACAGAGCCAGGGCTGGGCAGGCTGCAGCCAGCTCCTGAGACCATCCACTATGTTCATTTTTTGTTTTTCAAAATTTCCGAATATGTTTCATAGAAAGAATTCCCTGAATATTTGTTCTACTTTCCCACAGGAGTTACATGTTTTTCAAAGTAGTTTTAGGGTTCTAGACAACTTAGACTATTTTTACACTTCTAAAATAAAAAACTAAAATTACATTTGATTGGTAATCTTTATTCTAGGAAGAACTAAGACACCCTAAGACACCCAGCCTACTGGAGAGGCTCTTTTCCCACTGGAGATTTGTACCTAGTCACAACCAAATCACCTAAAACCTTTTCCCAGATATTTTCTGGGATTTCTGACAAAGCTCACCTCTTAGTCCTCAGAGGCAAACTTTGAGCACTGTGGCAGTCTCCTGCTGTGCAGAAGGGTTCCTGTGTGCCAGCTGCAGCTGCAGCCATGGCCACCTCCTCTCCCAGCTGATGCCCCTCTGCATCTTTACAACTATGGCCAAACACCTCAGTCTGGGACACCTGTACCAGACATTTCACATCTCCATACCCGACGTCCCTGTCACAGCAGCATTAGCAGCTCCTTGCTGTGCAGGTGCTGCCACCACCCTGTGTCGCTGGAGCCACTGGCCCTGAGCTATGGACCAATATGAAGGTGTAGGGGTTTTAGTGTTAATATTTTTGTGAGAGGGAGAGATTAGGAGAAAAATAAACAAAGCAGGCTTAAGTTTAAAAATGAACAAAAAATGATTTTATTAACACACACTAAAAGAATAGAAAAAAACTCCGAAAACAGAATGAAACTTTAAAAAACGCACTTCTTTCCTCTTACAAACTATTAACTTTCTTATTGAACAACATAGAAAGACACAACTTAGGATTTTCAGTCAGTTTCACTACTTAGACATAACTACACATTATTTTAGGAGAAGAGTCCTTCTCAGATTTTTTATGAAGATATTTGGTCACACACACAACCGCCGCCGCCTGGAGTTTTCGCAGACTGTCATGTTCTATCTGCAGAGCTTCTCAGTGTATCTGGGGTATTATTTACGAATACTTCTTATCTAAAATTATCTTTGTCTCAAAAAGCTGAGACCTCCTTTTTGACCCAAGAGCAGGGGTTTCAAAGTTCCCAAATAAATCTCTATTACACCAGTCCTTAATTTTGATTAGAATAGCATTCTACCCAAAATAATACTAAGAATGCTGCAAAGTTAATTTCTTCATAATTTACCTTAGAAGAGTCCGGTTAAAAATGTCCACTTCTTCAATCCTATTCCAATATTATTAGTTCTTTCACTTCTCATCTAACTGACTTCATGCAGTGTCTGTTCTATGTACTTTCTGTTTTCTTCTTTCTCTCAAGGAAGAATTGTGTTTAAAAGTTCTGTATTGGTAAGGGTTAATTTTTTTGCCCAGGCTTGCAAAGCCACACGCACACACCGAGCTGGTAGAAGAAACCAGCAAATGTCCTTTTTTCCACCCCTCGGTTTCATTTAAGGCAGTTTAGCTCAAAGTTGTTATGGAGCTGCAGGCTTGCTTTCTCCGCTGCCAGCGGTGATGAAGCTGGGCCATGTTTTGGCCCCTTCTGCCGCGGTGTGAGCACATGGCCCCGCACTGCCGAGCTGCAGCTGCCCCTCTCCCCTGCCCGCAAGCAAGGCAAAGGGGCTCAGCCAGCCCAAGCCTTCCCCGTGCAGGCAGCGGCCCCCAGAACCCGGCTACGCCCGGCCCGGCCGCCCAGAGAGGCAGCAGGGCCCGACCCGGCCCATCTTGTTACCTCATAGCAAGTCACCGAAGCAAGAGAGTGAGCGGTCAGCTGCAGATAAGTTTTAAATGTTCCTTCCAAAGTCACACTGACAGTCCTCATTGGTCAATTTAGCTGTCAATATCCCAGCCTGATTTCTGACAGGTCCTTGTCCTCCTCCCCCCAACCTACGCCAGGGTTAGGGCAGGGAAAAACATTTTACATTTCTCTATACCTAGAAAACAAAATTGTGCTAACCTATGATGGAAGGTGGAGCACTCCTGCTGGGACAAGGCTTGGCCGAGCATTCTGTTCCAATAAAGAGCTGGAGTTGTCACCCCAGTGATCGCGTGCTACCCCCAGCAAAGCTCATAGGGCACCAGCTCCATGTCCGGGCACAGCCGTGGATGCCCACGGTGTGGGCAGGCAGGAGCCAGGCAGGGGCTGCTGTGACCAGCGGCGGGGCCCCGAGGGGCTGGGGGAGCACATGCTGAGCATCCCTGGGCTGAGGGCACATTTCCTTCAGTGGGATCATCTGGGCCTGCACCTCCTCCAGTGGCATGGCCCCGAAAAGAGGGAAGCCATCAAGAGCATCTCCAGGGGCACAGCCTGAGCAGCAATGTCAGCAGGCAAATCAAATGTTTTGCTCAGCCATGGCCATTTGATGGAAAAAACATTAATATCAAGGCAGTCCATTAGTATAGTTAGGGGTATATTCTGAGGGTACAGCTAAGGCTCTGAGGTCACAGCAGGCTCTGACATCACAGCAGGCTCTGAGGTCGCAGCAGGGCTCTGAGGTCACAGAAGGCTCTGAGGTCACAGAGGTCTCAGAGCCCCGTGGCTGCAGAGCACCACAACGACCCAGCAGTTGGTCCTTGACCACAACTGCAGTGGCAGCATCGGCGGCGGCAGCAGCGGTGCTGACATTTGGAACAGTGCTATCAGGACAGTGGTTGCAGCAAGAGCGGCAGGACTGACACAGAGCGAGGCACCATGGCCCTTGCTCTGCGCCTGCTCCTCCTGCTCCTCCTGGCTGTGGCCCTGCCTGCCAGGACTGCCCAGGCTGCTCCATGGCGAGCGCAGGGAGCAGGTGAGCCGGTGGCCTGGATCCCCTTTCCCGGGACAGCGCTCCCTTCTCCCCGGGAAGCCTTGGGGATGGTTTTCCGCAGGGCTTTAGGGAGGGTTTCCTCTGGGAGGGAGAGAGCCCCAGGGGCCCTGGGCTGCTCCAGCCGGCCCTGCAGGGATGTGGCACTGGGCCTGCAAAGAGTGTGCAGAGTGAGCAGAGCCAGCCCAGAGCTCCCCAGGCCCCTGGGCAGCTTTGGCCCTGTCCATGGACATCGGCCTCCCACGGCCTTCCCCGACCCCCTGGCAGTGCCCAGTTCCCTATGGCAGAGGGGGATCCCAGCACACCTGGAAATGGTTCTCATCTGTGCTTCCTTCTAGATTGGGATCGTCCCTTGCATGATCTGGATGCCCTGTTGGATGACAGCTTGAAACTGTTAAAGGATGTTGAAGGCAAGTTCTCAATATCGCACTCCTGAGGAAATAATCCCTGTCAGTGTGGCAAGAGCTCACCCATATGCCATTTCCCTTAACATGATCTCAAGGCTGAAGGGTTCTGGAAACCTTGCCCTGCTCCCTTCTGGAGCCCTGAGTGGTCCCCAGGATGGCTGTCAGTGGGAGGAAGGAGCATTTAGCTGTCACTGCTCTTCCCGTGTGCAGTGCCAGGGTGTCCTTCCATGTGCTCTGTGCAGCTAGAGAGAAGAGCAGAGAGGGAAGGGGCCTGGCCCAGGGCTGTGCCCTGGGGCTGTGCCTTGTGCTGCTCCTTTGCCAGCCCCAGGGAGCCTGAGGATCTCCTATGGGAGCTCCATGGGATCTCTTCTGTTCTGCCTTTGTTTGCAGTCAAGACTCGTCGTGAAGGTGATCTGGCTTCCCAGCCCACGTCCATGACGGAGCGTCTGGGAGAGGCTGATGGTAGGTCAAGGCCTTTTCCCCCGGAGAGCTGCCGGCTCAGAGCCCACAGCTCGGCCAGGGGCCATCGCTGCTGGTGCCAGGACAGAGCCATGCCCATATGTGCCCTCGCCCTGCATGATTCCCTCACCGCTCCTGCACCTCAGTGCTGCCCGTGCACATCAGCAGAGGTGACAGAAGCATCTCTGAATGTTGAGTTACAGATGTGTCTGCAGGGAGGAATTCTCCAGCTGCTTTGGCGTATACTGCACACAAGCCCAGCTCCCATGGCAGGGGTGAGTAGTGTGTCCCTGCTGACCCGACAGGCTGAGCACTGGCTTTGTGGGATCCATTCCTGGCAAATGGAAACTCTTTGCTCTAAGGTCCTCCGACAGGGAAATACAGCGTTACAGGACCCAAGAAACCCCAGGAGTCATCCGAACCCGTGCAGGAAATGCTGAAGGAAATGCTGCAGGGACAACCTGGTGTGTGCATGTCCCTGAGCCTTCTCCTGAGGCTCAGCAGCCGGGGCCTTTCTCTGCACATCTGGACACACCGGGCCCGGCACAGCGGGAAGGGATCCATGGCAGCCTGACTGCCCCGCTGCTGCTTTCCCACCCTGCAGGGCTGTTTCCCAGCCTGTTTTCTGAAGATGTCACCTTTCCATTGGGGAACAGCGCAGCCTGATCCATCTGTCCCTCTTCCTTTCTCCAGTGATGCAAGGACACAATGTGCTGAAGGCGAGATTTCCTGGAGGAAGCAGTGGCTCAAATGCAGCCCCCAGTGCAGGAAGGAAGACCATGCCAGGCGCAGTCACAGGAGGTAATTGCTGTGCCTCTGGGCCTGGGCACTGCTGAGGCTTGAGCTGCCATCTCTGCTGCTTGGCAGTGTGGGCACAGCCTGGACAAGAGTGACACAGCCCAGAGGAATTATCCCCAGCAGGCTCAGGGCACTCGGGTACTGCGCAGTCCTTACGGGCTCCCTCCGTGGGAGACACAGCCCAAAACCGGGGAGGGCTGCAAGTGGTGCCCATGGTGGGGAAGGGGCAGAGGGGCAGAGCAAGGCTCCAGAGTGTCCTGAGAGCACCTGGCTGTGTCTCTTTGGGCTGCGGGAGCTGTCCCAGGGGCAAGGGGGATGCCGAGAGACAGGGTGGTTGGAAGGGAAGGAGGGATGGTTGTGGCACTGCCGGCTGCAGTTTCCCCCTGGGCTTCAAGGAGGTTCTTTGTGTACCAGTGAGAGAGCCCCAGGGGCCCTGGGCTGCTCCAGCCACCTCTGCAGGGATGTTGCATAGGGCCTGCAAAGATTGTGGAGTGAGCAGAGCCAGCCCAGAGCTCCCCAGGCCCCTGGGCAGCTTTTACCCTGTCCATGGACATCTGCCTCCCACGGCCTTCCCTGACTCCCTGGCAGTGCCCAGTTCCCTAAGGCAGAGGGGGATCCCAGCACACATGGAAATGGTTCTCATCTGTGCTCCCTTCTAGCTCAGATTGCTAGGAAGGCTTCTCCAGTAGCTTGGCTTCGTGAAGTTTTGAAGCCTATGGAGCGTCCTGCAGGTATGTTGTCGATGTTTCTAAAAACGAAAATTATTGACAACCTGGCAGTTATTGGGTGACAGAATCTTCTGTGCCTGTTGAGTTACAGGTGTGTCTGCAGTGAGGACTTTTCAAGCTCCTTTTCTGGTTGCTGCACGCAAGCCCAGCTCCCATCGCAGGGGTGAGTAATGTGTCCCTGCTGACCCCACAAGCTGAGCACTGGCTTTGTGGCATCCGTTCCTGGCAAATGCCAATACTTTCTGTTAAGGTCCTCCAAGAGGGAAGAACAAACCTGTAAGAGGCAATAAGTCCCCAGAGGCATCCAATCACATGGACCAGATACTGAGTGAATTTGAGAGACAGCGTGGTAGGTGCATGTCCCTGAGCCGTCTCCTGAGGCTCAGCAGCCGGGGCCTTTCTCTGCACGCCTGGACACACTGGGCCTGGCACAGCTGGAAGGGATCCATGGCAGCCTGGCTGCCCCGCTGCTGCTTTCCCACCCTGCAGGGCTGTTTCCCAGCCTGTCTTCTGGAGATGCCATATTCCCACTGGGGAACAGCCCCACCTGATCCATCTGTCCCTCTTCCTTTCTCCAGTGATGCAAGGACACAATGTGCTGAAGGCGAGGTTTCCCGGAGGAAGCAGTGGCTCAAAGGCAGCCCCTGCTGCAGGAAGGGAGGCCAGGCCAGGCACAGTCACAGGAGGTAATTGCTGTGCCTCTGAGCCTGAGCACTGCTGAGGCTTGAGCTGCCATCTCTGCTGCTTGGCAGTGCGGGCACACAGCATTACCTGATCCCCTTGCAGTGCTCATTTCCCTCTAGAAGGTATCCCAGCACAACGTGAAAAGGTCCTCATCTGTGCTCCCTTCTAGATTTGGACCCCAACTTGCTTCATTTGGAAAAGCTGGTAAAGCAAGGATTAAGGATCTTGGCGCTTGGTGAAGGTATGTTATCAGCAACCCTTTCCTAACACGAGTAATCATTGTCCAAATGTAATCATCGTCCAGAGTAGAGTCATGTGTCATTTCCCTTAAGATCCTCTGAAGTTTGATGGATTCTGGAAATCTTGCACTGGAACTTCCTCCTCCTGTGCCCTATGGTGATCCCCAAGATGGCCGTCAGTGGGAGGAAGGAGCATTTAGGTGTCAACGCTCTTCCCATGTGCAGTGCCAGGGTGTCCTTCTGTGTGCTCTGTGCAGCCACAGAGAAGAGCAGAGAGGGAAGGGGCCTGGCCCAGGGCTGTGCCCCGGGGCTGTGCCTTGTGCTGCTCCTTTGCCAGCCCCAGGGAGCCTGAGCTGCTCCCCCTGCCGCTGCCAAGCCCTGGCCCTGGCTGGGGCTGAGTTCAGAGCTGCTGGCATCTCCAAGGACTCCTTTCTCCCCCTGTGTCCCACAAGGGGCTCCTTCATCCCAGTGTGGGGCCGCTGCAGGCCCGTTTTCTCCCTGTCCCTGCTCCTGAGTGGAAAGCAGAGATGAAGGAGTGCCTGGGAGGGCACCAATCACCCAGGGGCACTCACTGCCACTGCGGCCTAAAGGAGAATCTTCAACAGTGCCACAGGAGCTGTTCTGTCCTTTCTCTGCAGATGAACCTGTTGATGAAGGTGATCCTGTTGATGAAGGTGATTTGGATTTCCAACCCATATCCATTACTGAGCCTCTGGGAGAGGCTGATAGTAAGTCAAGGCCTTTCCCCCTGGCGGAGTTGCCAGATCAGAGCCCACAGCTCAGTGAGGGGGCATCGCTGCAGGTGCCAGGACAGAGCCATGCCCATGTGTGCCCTTGCCCTGCACGATCCCCTCACTGCTCCTGTGCCTCAGTGCTGCCCGTGCACATCAGCAGAGGTGACAGAAGCTTCTCTGAATGTTGAGTTACAGGTGTGGCTGCAGGGAGAACTTTTCCAGCTCTTCTAGTGGATACTGCACACAAGCCCAGCTCCCATGGCAGGGGTGAGTAGTGTGTCCCTGCTGAACCCACAGGCTGAGCACTGGCTTTGCAGGATCCATTCCTGGGACATGCAAATACTTTCTTTAAGGTCCCCTGAGAAGGAAGGAAATGCGTATAAGAGATAGTGAGGCCCTGGAGGAATCCAAACATCTGGACTCAATCCTGAGTGAACTGGAGACACAGCATGGTGAGTGCATGTCCCTGAGCCTTCTCCTGAGGCTCAGCAGCTGGGGTCTTTCTCTGCACATCTGGACACGCCATGCCCGGCACAGTGGGAAGGGATCCATGGCAGCCTGGCTGCCCCGCTGCTGCTTTCCCACCCTGCAGGGCTGTTTCCCAGCCTGGCCTGGCTGCAGCTTCTCCCCAGGCTCTGCAGGAAGGCATTTGGCATCAGCTGACAGGGAGCCCAGACTGCATCATGGGCCATGCACACCCTCAGATCCTTGCACTTTCCCGGTCTCTGAGTAGATCAGGAAATGGTGGCTCTTTGAAGGAAGGAGGGCCCTGGAGCAGCTCCAAAGCCCTGGGCATTTTCCTTGTCCCTATCCATGTCTTTGACAATCATTGCCAGGACCAGACCGGGAGAGCACAGAGGAATTATGCCATGCCCTCTCAGGGGTTTGGGTACTGAGTAGTCTTGTGCCCAGGCAAGGTGCCTGCAGGGCCCAGCTCTGGGCGAAACAGAGAACATCCTGGCCGTGTCCACCATGCTGCCAGCTCAGCAGTGGAGCACAGCCTGGGCTCACGCTCCCCATTGCTCCCACAGATGCAGCCGGCACCACAGCACATGCTGACAATTCTTGGAACAACATGAGAAGAGCTTTCTGCTGGGGACCACAGTGTTTGATTAAGATAATGGCCATTGTGGCTGCTGGGTCACTTTTCCTGATCACGGGCTGTGCCGGAATCTGGTATTGCTGGAAGAGAAAATGGTGAGTGTTTTGCTGATCTCTGCCTCAAACAGCTTCCTTTAAAGGCTGCTGGCAGTCAGGGAACATTCCCAGTGAGGCTGCTGTGGAGTTGTGGATAGTCAGTGGCTGTCCAATTAACTCTGCTGAGGGTTCTGCTGCTGCCCAGTGCTTTAACTGGGCTCTTAATTACTGCGCCTTGTCCTGGGAAGCCCGCTGGGGCTGCAGCCAGTGCTGGCTCCCACGGAGGCTGCTTGGCCAAGGGCAGCCCCAGCAGCAGTGGGCAGAGGCAAAGCGAGGTGGGGAGGAGAAAGAGCGGGCACCAGCTTGGCCTGGCAAGGCAGAGGCGCTCTGGGGCCTGCTCCTGGCCAGGGACCCTGCCCAGAGCCATCCCCTGCTCGCCGGGGCCTCGAGGGGCAGCTGTGCAGCGGGGCCAAGGTGTGCCAGCAGCTCCGGCCGTGCTGGGGAGCCGTGCCAGCTCTGTGCCCTGCTGTGCAGGAGGGACCCTGTGTGCCACCGCAGCTGGGGCCTCAGACACTCCTCTCTCCACAGGTGCTTCTCTGCAGCTCCAGAAGAGCAGGTAAACAACTCAGGCGGTGAGAACCTGACCTGTCACC
Source organism: Hirundo rustica (assembly GCF_015227805.2). Taxonomy (NCBI): domain Eukaryota; kingdom Metazoa; phylum Chordata; class Aves; order Passeriformes; family Hirundinidae; genus Hirundo; species Hirundo rustica. The sequence continues at coordinate 3,454,727 of NC_053461.1, read as the reverse complement.
ACAGCTCTACACTTCTGCCCCTGTCTGCTGTGGTGCAGCTGCATCGTCGACTTGATCCCAACCTGCCAGTCACACCTCCAGAACGAGACCCTCTTCCCCCGAGCCCCCTTGCCTTGCTTCCTGAACAGGACTGAAGGGTGGCATCCCTAGTTTGCCTGGGCAGGGGTTGCCCCACGTTTTACGTTCAAATAAAGAAATGCACTTGTCGCTGCCGTGTCTGGGTGGTATCAGCAGCAAAGCCCACAGGGCACCAGCCCTGGCTGAGCTCCATGTCCGGGAGCAGCTGTGGATGCCCACGGTGTGGGCAGGCAGGAGCCAGGCAGGGGCTGCTGTGACCAGCGGCGGGGCCCCGAGGGGCTGGGGGAGCCCATGCTGAGCGTCCCTGGGCTGAGGGCACATTTCCTTCAGTGGGATCACCTGGGCCTGCACCTCAGCAGCACAGAAGACTGTTTTGGGCTCTCTGCTAAGGTGTGCAGGGACCCCTCATGAGGCACAAAAGAATAATTATGGGCTCTCCTAAGGTGTGCAGGGATCCCTTGTGAGGTGTGCAGCAGGTTTAAACTTGAAAGGTTTTTTTACTCTTCTCAGCACAGCAGAGGGGATGCTCTTGGCCAAGGTTTTACAAAGTGGGAGAAAGCCTCTTGCAAAGTCTTGGGCCCAGCCTGCGGGCACAGCAGGCAGGCAGTGCCCATCCCTTGAGACCAGTCTGGGCTGCTTCGGCCCAGCCAGGTGAGGGCCCCGGCAGGGAAGGGCCACAGCCTTGGGGTCTGATGAGGCTGCCGAGCTTCGCCCTGGCCCTCTGCTGCTGCCAAACACGCATTTAGAGCCACGGTCATTCACTGGGGCACAGGAATTGTATGGGGGTGTAACTGAGGCCATGGCTTCTCACACTGATGGGAGGCTGGCCCTGTTTGCTTGGAAGGCCCAGCTTAGATCCCAGTAATCTTTGTGAACCTGCTGGGGAAGCGTTGAGCAGCAGGGTGTTCCAGCCCTTCTCACTGAGAAGTATGGCTGATGGTGTGGGGCTTTTTAATTTTTTGCCCTCTAAATTTGTGCCTGGACAGACGGTTGTTTGCTTGCTCATTCAGCCCAATACTTTGGGAAGCAAAAATATTTGTTGAAATTAGTGTTGTTAGCACTGGCTTAGTTGTGAGAAACAACCTCTCGCTTTTAGAAACGCAAAGGTTTATTAAACCTTAACAAAGGACTGAATAAGGAATAATTACAGCGCCGAGAGCACGGCACTAAACCACCAAGCGCTCACCCACAAACAGCAGACCAACCAAACAACATATTTAAAAAGTACTTTCTTTTTAGCTCTAGCTTTTAGTATTTTCCAAGCTGGCCTCCTTTTCCAGTGCAGTGTTTTCCTTTGGACAGAAAAACACCCTTTCCAGATGATGTGACAAGCAGGAGAACAGAATTTACACACAATCGATGTACTTAAGCTAAACATGCAGAGTCCCATTATCACAATCATCATCATTTATTTTCTGTTTACTTTTATGTCAGATTGTTTTCAGAAGGGTGAGAACAGTATCTCAAATCCCCTGGCTAGTTTGTTGCCATAGCCATTAATTCCCTGTCCTTTCTTATTATCTGTCCTTTCTGTAGTTCCTCTGCCCATTTGTTGCTCTTGGATCTCTGCCTCCTCTACCTGATTTTCATATTTTTCTGGATTTGTGAGGGTTTTTGTGTTGGTTTTGTTTTTTCTTGGTGGTTGTTTTGTTTGCCCGTTTTGTTGGGTCACACTTTTGGTTTTGTTATTTGTTTCCTTTTTGTTTTTCACTTAACAGTAGGAATCAGCTTGTGATTTGTATTGTAAAGTTTTGAAGCACAGGTGTTGCGCATAAAGGTTGTTTTTGTTTTTAAAGTCATCTCAGACACAGACCTGCAAGGCAAGCCCCTGTGACTTTGAGGACTGTGTGCTGTCAGAAAGCAAATTGTGCATGAATAGGAAACTTGTAGTTCCTATCTTCATTACACGCAGCAAAATGTAAAGTGGTTGGAATAGTACCAATTCTAACTTTTATTTTGCTCCCATGCCATAAAATCTTGCCAGATTAACCCATGGACTCGGTTCTTCCAGGATGGGTGTGCAAGGATGATCCCTTAGTTCATGAGTGGAGCTGGTGTGCACCAGGCCAGACACAGGAGGGTCATCCATAGGCAACCTCCGTCTGCAAAGAGAACAGGGAGCTGCAGCTCTGAGGAACTCAGGGGTTAGGGAGTGAACAGAACCAAATCCCCTTTATATCAGTTACTTTCCAGGAGTATTTGCTGCTGATATATTTTTATATTCAAAAGAACCCTGGAGGTTTGCTTTAGCTATGAAGAAAAGAGACTTCTTTCAAACAGGTTCCAGCTCTGCTCCTTGTTTGAATTAAAAGTAGAGCAAAGCTTTTCTGTCGGTCACATCAAACAAACATAAGTTTGATCAGTCTGTGAAGGACAATAGATTGTAAAAATTATTTTATAGTACTTACAGTCTTCTAATTCAGGCATGGGATAATGATGCCATACTTCGCTATATCAAATAAGCACTGGAAAAGAAGTTTTATTAAAACCAAGTTTTAAAAAAGTGCATGAATTTCATAAACAACACCATGTAGTAAAAATATAGTAAACTTCTCAAAGCCCTTTGATAATGGAGCCCTGCACCCCAGTCACGTGCAGTGCAGCCTCAGCTGTCCCTTTGAGCCCAGAGCTGCCAAGGGTCAGGCCTGGGATGAGCCTTCACCCAAAACTGGCTCCAAGACTGATTGGGAATCAATCCAGAACAGGGCTCATACAAACAGCAAAGTCTCAAGGCCAAAGCCAAACCGTCATCAGGCTGGACTGGTTTTAACATTGAATTGTAGCAACTTAGCTCATCCTGTAACATAAATGCTGCCATGAAACTCTACATGAACTACTAAAAATTGACTTTCCTATCCTGAAATGCATTGCCCAAATATTGTTGTGAACTTGCTTTGCCTCTGCCCAGTGCTGCTGGGGCTGCTCTTTTCCAGGCAGCCTCAGTGGGAGCCAGCACTGGCTGCAGCCCTAGTGGGCTCCCCAGGACAAGGCGCAGCAATTAAGAGCCAAATTAAGACATGGGCAGCAGCGAAACCTCAGCAGAGTTATTTGGACAAGCACTGACTATCCACAAGCCCACAGCAGCATGACTACAAGTCAGGCTAACAATGCTATGAGCAGAGTTTTAAAGAAAACTCTGGAAAAAATCAACAACTTACCGTCGCATCTGATATAACTTCCGTATCCCAAAATAGCAGCACGCCAGGACCAGTGGCACACTGAACAGTGTCACTACTGTGCCTATCATGCAGGACCTGCGCACATCCTGGGGGCAGACTATTCTTGGGAGGCGCACTGGATCCTCGGTATTTATTTCTGGTTCACTGAGGACGTCTGAGAAATCAATGGGGAGCATGAGCCCAGGCTGTGCCTCACTGCTGAGCTGGCAGCACGGTGGACACGGCCAGGACGTTCTCAGTTTCCCCCAGAGCTGGGCCCTTGAGGCACCTTGCCACCCCTGGGCACAGGCTGTGCCCCCCAACAAAGCCCAGAAGGCCGTGAGGAGAGCCCAGGGGCAGCGAAGCTCTTTGGGCAGTAGCTCCTTTGAGGGACACGGGCCAAGGCCATCCCTGAGCAGCCACTGCCACCCCCAACCCTCCGTGCCCTGGGACAGCTCTCCCAACCCAAGGGGACACAGCCACGTGCCCTCAGGACACTCTGGGGCCTTGCTCTGCCCCTCTGCCCCTTCCCCACCATGGGCACCCCTTGCAGCCCTCCCAGGTTTTTTGGGCCGTGTCTCCCACGGAGGGAGCCCAGCAGAACGGCTCAGCCTAACTGAGCCTGGCACATCAATCACCTTCTGTGGCGCTGTCTGGCACCTCCTCACTTTGTGTACCAGGGGCTGGAATGGAGCCACTGCTTCCAGCAGAAAGTGTTGACTTCAGTAAAGCCTTCTGCTCCATTTCTGGAGAAAGGAAGCAGCACAGATGGATCAGATGAAATCATTCCCCATGTGGGAAGGGGCATCTTCAGGAAGTAATACATCTCAACAACAAGGATAAGGACCAGGAAAAGGCAAAGGTGTTTGTCACTGCCCCAGAGGCTCTCCCTCCTTCAAACAGCCACCCTTCCTGATCTACCCCGAGAGAGGGAAATTGCAGAGATGCCTTCCTGCAGAGCCTGGGGAGAAGCTGCAGTCAGGCCAGGCTGGGAAACAGCCCTGCAGGGTGGGAAAGCAGCAGCGGGGCAGCCAGACTGCCATGGATCCCTTCCCGCTGTGCCGGGCACGGCGTGTCCAGATGTGCAGAGAAAGGCCCCGGCTGCTGAGCCTCAGGAGAAGGCTCAGGGACATGCACACACCTTGCTGCCTCTCCTGTTCACTCAGGATTGAGTCCAGTTGTTGGGATTCCTTCAGGGACATACTGTCTCCTTTAGGTTTGTACCTTCCTCCAAGAGGACCTTAATGGAAAGTATTTGCATTTTCCCATTAATGAATCCCACAAAGCCAGAGCTCAGCCTGTGGGATCAGCAGGGACACACTACTCACCCCTGCCATGGGAGCTAGGTGTGTGCGCAACATCCAGCCCAGGAGCTGGAGAATTCCTCCCTGCAGACACACCTGTAACTCAACAGGCACAGAAACTTCTGTCACCCAATTCCTGCCAGGTTGTCAATGATTATTCTCTGAGATGAAATTGAGAACTTACTTGCATAAGCTCCAAAGGATTCCTCCTCCAAAGCATCTCCCATACCAGCTGCAGGAGAAGCCAACCCAGCACCCTGATCTAGAAAGGAGCACAGATGAGAACCATTTCCATGTGTGCTGGGATCCGCCTCTGCCTTAGGGAGCTGGGCACTGCCAGGGGGTCGGGGAAGGCTGTGGGAGGCCGATGTCCATGGACAGGGCCAAAGCTGCCCAGGGGCCTGGGGAGCTCTGGGCTGGCTCTGCTCACTCTCCACTCACTTTTGTTGCCCTGTGCAACATCCCTAGAGGGCAAACACTACCAAGTAGCCGAGGTGGCAGCTCAAGCCTCAGCAGTGCCCAGGCCCAGAGGCACAGCAGTTACCTCCTGTGACTGTGCCTGGCATGGCCTCCCTTCCTGCAGCAGGGGCTGCCTTTGAATCACTGCTTCCTCCAGGAAATGCGGCTTTCAGCACAGCTTTTTGGTTCACCTCTGGAGAAAGGAAGAAGCACAGCTGGATCAGATGGAGCTGTACCCCTTTCAAGGAGGTGGCATCTTGAGGAGACAATACTGGTCAAAGTCATGCCTAAGGGCCAGGAAATCATATAAACTTTGGGGGTTGGCCAGGGCCCTCCCTCCTCAAAACAGCTGCCATTCCTGATCGGCCCAGAGACTGAGAAACTGCAGAGGCTCTCAGGGTCTGCATGGCCCATGGGGCAGTCTGGGCTCCCTGTCAGCTGATGCCAAATGCCTTCCTGCGGAGCCTGGGGAGAAGCTGCAGCCAGGCCAGGCTGGGAAACAGCCCTGCAGGGTGGGAAAGCAGCAGCGGGGCAGCCAGGCTGCCATGGATCCCTTCCCACTGTGCCGGGCATGGCGTGTCCAGATGTGCAGAGAAAGGCCCCGGCTGCTGAGCCTCAGGAGAAGGCTCAGGGGCATGCACTCACCACGCTGTGTCTCCAGTGCGCTGAGGATTGAGTTCAGTTGTTTGGATTCGTCCAGGGACATACTGCCTCCTCTAGGTTTGTACCTCCCTCCCAGAGGAGCTTAATTGAAAGTATTTGAATTTTCCCATGAATGAATCTCACAGAACCAGAGCTCAGTCTGTCAGATCAGCAGGGACACACTACTCACCCCTGCCATGGGAGCTGGGCTTTTGTGCAGTATTGACCAAAGGAGCTGGAGAATTCCTCCCTGCAGACACACCTGTAACTCAAAAGGCACAGAAACTTTTGTCAACTGCTTCCTGTGAGGATGTCAATGATTAATCTCTGAGGGGAAATTGAGAATGTACCTGCAAAAGCTCCAAAGGGTTCCTCCAAAGCATCTTCCATACCAGCTGCAGGAAAAGCCACCCCTGCACCCTGATCTAGAAAGGAGCACAGATGAGAACCATTTCCATGTGTGCTGGGATCCCCCTATACCATAGGGAACTGGGCACTGCCAGGGAGTCAGGGAAGGCTGTGGGAGGCAGATGTCCATGGACAGGGCCAAAGCTGCCAAGGGCCTAGGGTGGCTCTGCTCACTCTGCACACTCTTTGCAGGCCCTGTGCCACATCCCTGCAGGGGTGGCTGGAGCAGCCCAGGGCCCCTGGGGCTCTCTCCCTCCCAGAGGAAACCCTTCCTAAAGCCCTGCGGAAAACCATGCCCACGGCTTCCCGGGGAGAAGGGAGCACTGTTTTGGGAAAGGGGATCCAGGCCACCGGCTCACCTGCTCCCTGCACTCGCCATGGAGCAGCCTGGGCAGTCCTGGCGGGCAGGGCCACAGCCAGGAGGAGCAGGAGGAGCAGGCGCAGAGCAAGGGCCATGGTGCCTCGCTCTGTGTCAGTCCTGCAGTTTGACAACACTGTCTCAAATGTCAGCACCGCTGCTGCTGCCGCCGATGCTGCCACTGCAGTTGTGGTCAAGGACCAACTGCTGGGTCATTGTGGTGCTGTGCAAACACGGGGCTCTGAGACCTCTGTGACCTCAGAGCCTGCTGTGATCTCAGCCTTTTGTGATGTCAGAGCCTGCTGTGACGTCAGAGCCTTCTGTGATCTCAGCCTTCTGTGAACTCAGCCTTCTGTGACCTCAGAGCACTTCTGTGACCTCAGAGCCTTAGCCATACCCCCACAGTGTTTCCCCATCTGTACTAATGGACTGCCTTCATTGTAGATATTTGGCTTCATCAAATGGCCATGGCTGAGCAAAACCTTTGATTTGCCTGCTGACATTGCTGCTCAGGCTGTGCCCCTGGAGATGCTCTTGATGGCTTCCCTCTTTTTGGGGCCATGCCACTGGAGGAGGTGCAGGCCCAGGTGATCCCACTGAAGGAAATGTGCCCTCAGCCCAGGGACGCTCAGCATGGGCTCCCCCAGCCCCTCGGGGCCCCGCCGCTGGTCACAGCAGCCCCTGCCTGGCTCCTGCCTGCCCACACCGTGGGCACCCACGGCTGTGCCCGGACATGGAGCTGGTGCCCTGTGAGCTTTGCTGGAGGTAGCACGCGATCATGGGTTGGCACAGGTTTGTTTCTAGTTATAGAGAAATGCGGAACGTTTTTCCCTGCCAGGACGTTAGGGCTGCTTTGTTAGGGGGGAGGACGGGGACCTATCAGAAATCTAGCCAAGGTATTGGCAACTAGTTTGACCAACAGAAATGCCAAATGCGACTTTGGGAAGCACACATTTAAAACCCTCATCTGCAGCGGATCGCTCTCTTTCTTTTGAGATGGACATGAGGTAAATTCGTGGGCATCAGGGGGGGCCAGGTCAGGCCCCTCTGCCCTCTGGGCGGCCGAGCTGGGCCCAGCCAGGCCTCCGGGAGCTGCTGCCCGCATGAGGGGAGCTGCTGTCTGCATGAGGGGAGCTGCTGCCCGCATGAGGGGAGCTGCTGCTCGCATGAGGGGAGCTGCTGCCCGCATGAGGGGAGCTGCTGCCCGCATGAGGGGAGCTGCTGTCCGCATGAGGGGAGCTGCTGCCCGCATGAGGGGAGCTGCTGCCCGCATGAGGGGAGCTGCTGCTCGCATGAGGGGAGCTGCTGCCCGCATGAGGGGAGCTGCTGCCCGCATGAGGGGAGCTGCTGTCCGCATGAGGGGAGCTGCTGCTCGCATGAGGGGAGCTGCTGTCCGCATGAGGGGAGCTGCTGCTCGCATGAGGGGAGCTGCTGCCCGCATGAGGGGAGCTGCTGCCCGCATGAGGGGAGCTGCTGTCCGCGTGAGGGGAGCTGCTGCTCGCATGAGGGGAGCTGCTGTCTGCATGAGGGGAGCTGCTGTCTGCATGAGGGGAGCTGCTGCCCGCGTGAGGGGAGCTGCTGCCCGCGTGAGGGGAGCTGCTGTCCGCGTGAGGGGAGCTGCTGCCCGCATGAGGGGAGCTGCTGTCAGCATGAGGGGAGCTGCTGTCTGCATGAGGGGAGCTGCTGCCCGCATGAGGGGAGCTGCTGCCCGCATGAGGGGAGCTGCTGTCCGCGTGAGGGGAGCTGCTGCCCGCATGAGGGGAGCTGCTGTCTGCATGAGGGGAGCTGCTGTCCGCGTGAGGGGAGCTGCTGCCCGCATGAGGGGAGCTGCTGCCCACATGAGGGGAGCTGCTGCCCGGGCTGGGCCTCTTTCTCCCGGCTGCCGGCGGCAGAGAGGGGAGAGTGGCCCAGCAATGCCACCAGCTTACAGCTTTGTGGCAGCTCCGAGTCGGGCCGCCCTGGATGAGACCGAGGTGTGGAAGAAAGGACTTCCACCAGTTTCCCTTATGCCCACAGTTTTGCATTTCTGCAGCCCTGCAGCCCGGAGCAGAGAGCACATGGCCACTGCGGGCCTGGGCGGATTTAACCTGTTCCTAGCAACATGGAGCTTCTAAAGCGCAACCCTTCCTTGAGAGAGACAAGAAAGGAAACAGAGGGTACATAGAACAGACACTGCCTAAAATCAGTGGATTAGAAGTGAAAGAACTGCTACTAATGTTGGAATAGTAGTGAAGAAGTGCACATTTTTAAGGAGACTTCTCTGGGGGAAACTATAGAGAAATGGACTGTTCTTTGTAGCATCTTAATGTTGTCGGGGAAAATGCTAATTCTAATCAAAATTGAGGAGTGATGTGATTGAGATTTGATTGAGAACTTTAAAGCCCTCACTCCTGGGTTAAAAGGAGATCTCAGCTTTTGAGACGAAGATGATTTTAGACTAGAAGAAGTATTCGTAAACAGAACCCCAGATACACCGAGAGGCCTTGCTGATAGAACATCAGAGTCTGCAAAAACTGCAGGTGGTTGCAGATGTGTGACATTAAGAGCCACTGGACTATTTTGCCTTGTAGCAAATGCCTCCATGAAACTCTAGAGATTCTTCTCCTAAAGTAATGAATGATTATGTTTAAATGGTGAAACTGACTGAAAATCACAAGTTGTGTCTTTCTATGTTGTTTTATAAGAAAGCTAATAGTGTGTAGGGGGAGGGAAGAGTGTTTTGAAGTTTCATTCTGTTTCAGTTTGGGTTTTCCTCTTCCCAAATTTCTTCCTTTTCTTTTTTAACTCTTTTAGTGTGTGTTAATAAAACTAATTTGTTCAGTTTTAAAGCTTGAGTCTGCTTTGCTTTTTCTCCTAATCTCTCTCCCACAGAAAAAAATAATAAACACTAAATTTGGCAATCAGAATTTAGCGCACTCAAAACCACTACACACGTGGACACTGGGGTGACAGCTCCAGCTCTTTATTGGAACGGAAGAGCTGACCTTGGAACTCTCAGTCCAGGTTCACTTGAATACTTCCAGATCCTTTCCTTGGGGTTTTGCCTTCAGCCCTGGCTGAAGGGCTGGGCCTGTGGCCTCAAAGCACCGCAGAGCATGGAGGTGCAAATATAAACTAGTCAGGCTCAGAGCTGCTGCTGTAGCTCTTCAGGCTGTAGAGGTCACTGAACCAGTCACTAGCGTTCAGCTTTTCTTCAAGGATGTGCCTGTGGAGAGAGGAGTGTCTGAGGCCCCAGCTGCGGTGGCACACAGGGTCCCTCCTGCACAGCAGGGCGCAGAGCTGGCACGGCTCCCCAGCACGGCCGGAGCTGCTGGCACACCTTGGCCCCGCTGCACAGCTGCCCCTCGAGGCCCCGGCGAGCAGGGGATGGCTCTGGGCAGGGTCCCTGGCCAGGAGCGGGCCCCAGAGCGCCTCTGCCTTGCCAGGCCAAGCTGGTGCCCGCTCTTTCTCCTCCCCACCTTGCTTTGCCTCTGTCTGCTGCTGCTGCTGGGGCTGCCCTTGGCCAAGCAGCCTCCGTGGGAGCCAGCACTGGCTGCAGCCCCAGCGGGCTCCCCAGGACAAGGCGCAGTAATTAAGAGCCCAGTTAAAGCACTGGGCAGCAGCAGAACCCTCAGCAGAGTTATTTGGACAGCCACTGACTATCCACAACTCCACAGCAGCCTCACTGGGAATGTTCCCTGACTATCAGCAGCCTTTAAAGGAAGCTGTTTGAGGCAGAGATCAGCAAAACACTCACCATTTTCTCTTCCAGCAATACCAGATTCCAACACAGCACAACATGATAACTAGTTCCCCACTCGACACAATGGCCATTAATTCAAGCAGACAGAGTGTTCCCTGACAGAAACTGTTTCCAATGCCCTTTTGGGAATGGGGAACACGCGCTGTGGTGCCGGCTGCATCTGTGGGAGCAATGGGGAGCGTGAGCCCAGGCTGTGCTCCACTGCTGAGCTGGCAGCACGGTGGACACGGCCAGGATGTTCTCAGTTTCCCCTAGAGCTGGGCCCTGCAGGCACCTTGCCGCCCCTGGGCACAGGCTGTGCCCCCCAACAAAGCCCAGAAGGCTGCCCAGGGGCAGCGCAGCTCTTTGGGCAGTAGCTCCTTTGAGGGACACGGGCCAAGACCATCCCTGAGCAGCCACTGCCACCCCCGACCCTCCGTGCCCTGGGACAGCTCTGCCAGCTCGAGGGGACAGACCATCAAGAAGCCTACAGCCAGGAAAGAGATTGTCCCAGGAATTGTGTGCTGCTTTTCTTTTCGGTCCCGGAAGCATCCCTCAGACTGCTGTAGATGCTCGCACATGGTCTCATAAGCCCCTATGTTTTTGAGTCTGCACTCAGAAATTTTACAACAAATCCACCAATAAATTGCAGGTTACCTCTGTGAATTGCACGCTACAGTTTCCTCCATTTATTCCCAATACCTGGAGTTTCCTGTACATAGTAATGGTCTTGGGGATCTCTGATTCTTTTCAGTGTTTTTTTTTGTACTGAGACAGATGGAACAGCCTTTTTGTTTTTAGTTTTGACAAGTCTGTTTTTTTCTGTTGTTCTTTTTTTTCTTAGCATGATTGTTTTCTTATAAATTGACATGTAGACTTTTTTTTTTTGTTCCTGCCAGTCTGGGATTGCTGCTGCTCCCCAGATCAGTGAGGGGGAAATGTCACAGGAGTATGAGAGGTCTCCAGATTCACTGAGACTTTTGCGTCCAATTTCCAAGAGCTGCCAGCAGTACTTCTCTGAGGCCTGCAGGTCCTGGGACCTTGCCCTCAGAGTACATAAAAGCTTTAGGGTGGCTGTGCCATGAGCTCACCTTCCCCATCCCTCTCTCCCTGTGCAGTCTGATACAGCCTGCGTGTTTTCACTTTATATCACAGAAGTATGAAGCAAGTAGTTGATATAACCTTCTTTTTGTAGGAGAAGATGATTATTGAAGAGTATGTCCTGAAGCAAAAATTTGAGAATAATATCCTGAGGAAATAACAGGCAGATCAAACTGAGTCCTGCTGTCATCATAGTCAGGCATGTGGGAGGTCTGTGGTTCCCTTTGGCTGGGGAGGAGATGCCCCAGCCAGTGTGGTCATTGCTGCACAGAGCTGTTGGTCCAACCCCAACCCAGCTCTGTGTGTTGCCCCTGTGCCAGCAGGTAACCCCACCAGGTAACCAGCCCTTGCCTCCTTACCTTTGTAGGCTGTTCTGCTTCCTGGCCTTGCCATCTCCTGGCAGGTACATTGCTGACAAAGCAGCGGGGGACAGGTCTCTGCCTGCTTGCTGACAGGATTACAAAATGGATTTCAGAACCAAACCCATTCCACAAAACATCAGAATTAGATATGGAAATCCTTGGGATTGCCTGTGTGTTTAAAAGCACTGAGGAAAAGGGCTTTAGCAAGAGGGAGGAACAGCTGAAGCTGGGAATTGTCCCTCAGGCTCCTGGTGCTTCCCAGGGAACATCTGTGCTCCACTACCTTTGGCTCTGCTTCAATGAGGCACTTCCAGCCCTATTGCTAGACCAGAAGACTGGGAATAGCAAGGGAGCCCAGTGAACTGAGAGAACAAGAAAGAGGGGAGGAGCAGATACTGGAGCAGATTTTTTTTTTTTTTTTTTTTTTTGCAAGTTGCTCATGGAGGCAGCCCTCCAGGTAGGGCAGTGGGTGGGGAGAGTATCCTCAGACCCCAGGTGTATTCCTGTGCTTGCTGCAACACTTGGCTCAGCCAGGCCAGGGAACAGTTCACTGTTCTCTACTCTGTCAGCCAGCAGCCTGCCCTTTATGGATTTGTGTTTTGTGTTGGGGCCGCACTGTCCATCCTGCTGATGGCCCTGGGCTTCAGCAGCCAGGCTGTAGCTGGAAAACTGCCCTCGTAGCTAAGTTGGAAGGACCAGTAGCCAGTGCCCAGAGGCCAGACAATCCCCTCGCTCTCATCCCTCAGAGCCCATTTGTGAGCCTGTAATGTGCTGACCATGAAAGAGGGGAGCTCCCATAATGAGGGAACGTTTCCATCATTACCTGTAGCCATTAAGGGGAGGATCTTGTGTTTGTCAGTACTGGAATCAGTCACTCTTCTGCCTCATGAGCTGTTGATAGCAGCACCTGAGGAGGTCAGTAATCCTCCAGGAAGTGAGTGATACAGCCTGGCTGACACAGACACAACTGATGCCAAATGGCTTCAAGCATCAGCACTTTATAATTCCCCAGTACAGCCTTTTATACCCTTCTCACACTCCTAAAACCTGCATGCCCTTTTACTCTTTTGTGATTGGTCAATACACATCAACATTCCATGCTTCTTTTTCCTTCAATGCTGTTCACCTGTCTTACACAGCTGCAATTTACCGGGGGGCGAGATTATATATAGAGATAATGCCTGCAGCATTATTGGTATTCTTTTACAATCCATTCTCCCACACCTGGCCTTTGACTGAGCCTGCTCAAACAGGCCTAGTTCTTATATTTGATGGGCTTTAGCAAAATTTTACTGTGTAAATTTAAAATACTAATACAGTGGATTTTTTATTGTGGCAAGTAATTCTGCAGCAGGGAGAGAATGAGAAAATTCCAAAAGATCTTGGTAAGGTACACCACGGTCTACTCTCATATGATTCCACAAAAGCTTTCATGGCTAAACCTCAGGCTTTGGACCACCCAAAAGCAAACATTTTCACATCATTTCAGTATAACAGGGTGTTATTGGTTCAGTGATGGTCTGGAAGTTTAGGAAGTGGGTTGTTTTCACTGCTGGTTGCTTTTTTCTTCCCTCTCAAAAGTCTCGTAGTTTAAAAGCAAAAATGTAGCTGTAAACTACCTATAGCCTGCAAAGTGCAGCTAGCAGTGAGACATAATCCCCTTGCACTTACCTGTGCTTCACAGGCTCACAACAATTGTTGAAGCAGAGTTTATTTAAAGGAAAATATGTAGCAACTAAGTAAATGCACAGGAGGGAGTAATTTAACCAACCCATTGGATGAAAGTCAGGGTAGGGCAAGAGGAGTCATGGCAATGTTTAAACCTGTCAGAAATGTGATGACTTACTGAGCAATCACTACTCTGTGTACCATCACTGGGCTCCTCCTACACTCACTTAGGAGTATTTCTACATTTCTCATGCAACCTGCCTGTGTGACAAATCCACACACACACTCTGCACTCAATTAGTGTCAAGCATAAGAGCTTCTCTGCCTGTGTCTCACCTCTCTAAACCCCTCCTGGAAGCAATTTTCCCAGCGCCATTCTCCTAAATCTCTCAGAGGACAGTTCCCAAATAAGGGCCAAGTAAACACATGTAATACATGATGAAGCATTCCAATGCATTAGATAATCTTCCCAGTAGGAGATGCAGGGTATTAGCTGCTTTAAGTGTTCAACATTACATGTCATTAAAAATGTCAGGGGAGGTGAGACAAAGCACTTGAATAGGCACTTGTAGAAAAGTACTAGTACACCTTGCTTAAACAAACACAAACCCCAATCCTTTCCCCCTAAAAAAACAAACAAAAAAAAACCCCCAACCCCCCTCACCATCAACCAACCAACCAACCAACAAACAAACAAACAAAAACACATCAAAGAGCCAAACAAACTGAAAAAGAAAAATAAATCCACACTGTAATAAATCGCCAAGCCAAATTCAGTAAATCAAAATTTAGAATTTTATTTTGAGACTTAAACCCAGTCTCTGGTAGCCACAATTAAAAGGGACAGGGTCGAATCCCGGGATTTCAGCACTGGGTGAACACGGTAATCAACTCTGTCAGCCTGTTACCCACTCTGTTCACAAACTGAGTCCACTGCCGCTGATTTTTATACAGTCCTTCGCTGAGAGCGGACTGAGACCGTAAGACTCTTTCTTCGTGTGGCCTTCATTAGATATTCATGTTCGTGTCCGGGGTCCGTTGAATGGATTCTCAGAGCAGAACAATGACATGATTGCGGTGTCCGGAGAAGGCCCGGAACAGATAAGATATCGATCTGATGCAATCATTCGATCGTCAGGGCACCCATCTCCTTTTTCCGTTCCTTTGTGCCTTTCCAAAATGATTCCTGCAGGAATTCTTCGTGTCCCTCCATCCAGTTTTCATCTCAGTTAACCCTATACACACTTGTAGGTTTACTGCCCTTAAACCAAACTTAAAGTAGATCAATTTTACATGGTGTATTATTACATTCTGCAGTGAATGAATTACATATCATATTGCTTAACACGAATTAACTTTAGGACATGTATTACACACACCTACTATAGGAAGTATATCTTACCTTACCTGTGTCCCAGTCTCTCCAGAAGCATCAGGAGATGAAGAAGCGAGGAAAGCAGAGGGAGGGAATACAATTTTTCCTGGGGTACCAACTGCACCAGGGTCAAACCATTAGCTGGATTTGACAAATTACTTACATGACCACACCCTGTGCAATCAATAGCCACTGTGCTATTGGAGTGTCCCAAGCAGACTCCTTTGACACTGGCTGTCACTCTTCACATACATTTTCAGCTGATGAAACAGCTGCCACCTTCTGCTGTGGTGCACGGGAGGAATCTGTCCCCTCCTTTCCTACTCGTTTCCTTGTGGCGAAGGCTGGCTGGCTCAGAAAGCATCACCTGCCAGTGAGGGAGCAGCTGCCCTGAACAGCAAATAGCCCTGGGGTGGCACCAGATAACAAGTTGTGCTGAAGAGATGTGTGTCAGAGGTGGCTGACAAGGGCTGGAGGGGAGCACCGATGACCTTACAGCGGGTTTAGGGTGAGCAGAGCCAGAGGCTTTTATGTTGTCAGTACCCTCTGTGGCTGCTGGGGACAGGTGGGGTGGAGGGGACGTTTCCCTTTGCTGTCACTGGCCCAGCTGCGCAGGCATTCCACCTGTGCCTCCCTGGGATGCCCTGCGCAGGAGGGCAGTGTGCCTGGGCTTCCAAACCCCCGGCATGGTGTCCCTGCTCAGCTTTAGCAGAGCCCAGGGCCCCTGCCCACAGAGCGGGTTCTACGTCCCCAGTGCCTCCTGATGTCCCAGGGAGGCCAAACAAGCGGGCCTGGGTCTCCAACCTGAGCAGAGGCTGTGCTGGAGCAGCCACGGGCAGCAGGGAGGGGTCCCGGCTGCTCAGAGCCATTAGTGCCCGAGGCAGGCTGGGAGCTGCACGGCTCCGCTCTCCGTGCCTGCGGGATCGGCCCTTGGCCACCTTGGCTCAGGGACATGGGAACACAGGCCTGGAGCGTGACCTCAGAGGGCAATGGAGCCGCAGCCCGTGAGTCAGGGGAGGCCACGTGAGGCCCCAGCCCCGACGCCTCCCCACCCACGGCCGGCACAAGCTGGGGCTGGCCCTGGGATCCCTGACCCAGCATCCTGAACCGCCGCAAAGCCTTAAAGGTGAGAGCTGGGGAGGGCTTCAGGAACTTCTTGGGGTCGAGCCTGAGGGTGTTTGGGGGCTGTGTGCTGGCTCTTGGTACACTGCTGGGTAGTTGGTTGCTGTTCGAGGCATCAAGCTGCTGTACAGAAAAAAGGTTCTGCTACTGTGGGGATTACAGGACTTCTCTATAACCTCTCTTCTTGACTCGAGTATTTTTGACTCAACTTCCCCATTTTTTAAATAGTTGTTTTGTTGTTTTTTTTCTCTAAAATCCTCATGGCAAGCCCAACACTTTATGCAAAGGGAAAGATTTGCTTGCCTTAGTTTTACTCAGACCACAAGCATGAACATTTCTGGCTTCTGACGAGTTCATATTCTTCCTTCAGAGATTTGCAGCAACCGCTGAGAAGCACACGGCGTGAAAGGAGAAACACAAACCAGGTAATTTCAAACATCAGTGCTTAAGGCAGAGCTGGAAAACGGGCAGCAAACCCTCCAGGATTTACAGCTGTGGGGCTGGCAGCTGTGCAGCCCCCGTGTCTGGGCTTGCTGTGAGAGCCAGGGGAGGAAGGAAGTGCTGGAGCTGCGGTGAGGAGTGGATGGGCTCTGCCTGCTCCTTGCTCACCCCCATGGGGCTGGTCAGGGCGAGCCCGGGGAGCCGTCCCCCTGTGGTGACATGCGCTTGCTGGGTCTCAACACGCCTGTGTTCAAGGAGAGTGAGAAATGCAAGTTTTGCTACTTCTGTGCCACGTTTGAGCTACATTTGACAACAGGAAGGGTAGCAGAATTATTACCACAGCCTGAGGAGACTGGAGCGGGAATGTTTGCAAACCGAGCTGGTGTGGATCAGTTTTTGTTGTCTCACAGGAAGAAACTTAGCTCTCACCACGGCCCTCCAGGACATCTTCCCGTGGAACCAACTGCTAGGAGCAAACTAAGACTTGCAGGTGTGCTTTAAGAAGTTGGTTTGGTTTGGTTTGGTTTGGTTTGGTTTGGTTTGAGAGGCCATTGAGGGTCTTCATATTTATAATAAAATTTAGAAAGTTTAGGTGTCAGCATATAACTTAAAATGAAAGGTAAAAGTAGTTTCAGAGGGGAAAAAGTTTGGGATTGTCTGATTTTTGTCTTGAAGTTGAAACAACCTTATTTTCTTTACATTTTTTTGTTATCCCATTGAGCAATTTCCCTCAGATGTATTTCATCAGCTAAGCAAAACCTCGAGTATGGAAGTTGTTTACCTCACTTTCTAAATCTGACTCTGCACATAAGTTTTATTCTAACATGTTAAAAAGACCTCACTGCAATTAAATTCTGATTTACTGTGAGGAAAGCAAGGTGAAGTCTGTTGTTCCTGTCATTCCCCAATGAGCTCATGGCTAGGCTGAAATGCCTGTACAGCATCATCCTTCTCTCATTACGAGGTATAATCAACTAAGTCACTTTTAAAACATACAATAATTAAGCACATATATTTATCCTTTGTTTAGTTCTGATTTTCTTTCCAGAAGAGCCACAGGGGAATTAATTGTGCATGTCTAAAAGAAATTAGGTACCCAGCTTCCTTGGTTAAAGTAAATTTTGGTGGCTGACTGGGCTGAGCTGTGCTGGAGGCATAGAAAGGGAGATGGGAGCAGATGCTGGTTGCTCCTGGATCCTCTTGTGGCATCCAGGTCTTACCACAGCAGGATGCAAAGGTGCATTAGCCAACTGTGTTTCTGTTGCTGGAGCAGCCAAGCAGTTTGCTCATTTGGGCCAGCAAGTGGGCAGTTTTGAGGTAAATCAGTCTGGTAGCAGATGAAGATGATGTTGACAGTGTCTGCCCTGCTTTCGGTGTTGAATCTGCTCTTCCTGTCTGTGTGGCAGGGCAGGGCAGGTAGTGCCCACCTGCTCACTTTGTCTTTGGGATGATGCAAAGCTGGGACAGGGCAGCTGCTGTGACAGGCCAGGGGAACAGCAGCTTGCCTTAAAAATGCCACTGAATGTGGCCTTCACTAGGTATTAGGAACCCCAAAGACAAGCCTCCTGAGTTTCACTCAACAGTGAAATATCAAGATACTTATAAATGATTTTTTGAAATGGAATTTATAAGTTGGAAAAAATGTTTCTATTTAAAGTACTTTTGTTCCTTTAGTTCTTGTATTTTGACTGTGGGAACCAGAGAGAAAGGGTTAAGATTAAACAAGCAACTGTTGCAAGGTCTAAGTTGAGCAAATAGGAAGGCAAGAAAGAGACTGAAAAAGGCAGAAAACCATAGCTGGAGATATACGAGTGACTACTGACATTCTTGGTTGAGTGGCCAAGAACGAGTCTGTCCAGGGTGCGGTGTGCTGGCTTCCTACATTTCCACATCAGCTGGTGCTTACCCACAGAGGGGACAGATGCATTTCCTGCATTCCCTATCGGGTGCCCACAGGCTCACAACTCCCACAGGGCTGCTGCAACAGCTACAGCAGCAAAGGCTGGATGTAAGTCAGAGAAAGGGAAAGATCTGTAGATTTTTTGCATAGATTCATCACTGGAAATAATTT
This sequence comes from Hirundo rustica, assembly GCF_015227805.2. Classification (NCBI taxonomy): domain Eukaryota; kingdom Metazoa; phylum Chordata; class Aves; order Passeriformes; family Hirundinidae; genus Hirundo; species Hirundo rustica. The sequence continues at coordinate 3,436,459 of NC_053461.1, read as the reverse complement.
CAAAATGCTGTTAAAATATTGTTTTCTCACAATGCACTTTGGAGGCAAGTAAGCCAGGTTTTCTGAGCTGAGCCTTTGAAAGTGGTTATGTGATTTTCCCAGAAGCCTTTTGAATTCCTCTGTCTGAGAACTGACACTGATGCCTTGGGAAGGCTGACCTGAAAAAGAGACTGGACAGAGCTAGAGAGAATAAAGTAGGTATTTATTGAAAGGCCTTTAGGATACACCTTGGGCAGGACAGGGCCTGACCAGGGTTACACCCAAGGTGGACTAAGAATGGTCACAAAATAGATCACTGGTCACGAGATCCCACACTTGTATAAGTTTTGGTCAATTTGTATATTGGGGTTTAATTGTCCAATTCCAGCTCCAGGCTGTGAGATCCCATCCTTCTTGTTCCTCCCTTCTCTCCACCATTGTTTGTGCTTTTGGGGCTGAAAGTTGTCCTTGGTGTCCAGCAGGAAAAGGATTTGTTTTGTCTCCCTACTCTGTGAAGAGCTGAGTGACACTGAATGTGAGCTCAGAGCTGCACCCCTGGGAAGCACAGAATCTGAAAAACATGAAAGCTAAAACATGAAAGCAGACTGCTCGGCTGTTCCAGAAATCAACACCCTAAAATTGTTCTATATGAGTGTTTGCTTATGTGTTACAGTATCCTTCTGAAGATATTAACTTACCCATTTTGGGTTTTGTGTTAGGATTCTTTTTGGACTGATATGATGGTCTTCAGAGAACTAAAAGTGCCAGTAGGAAAAGAAGCACGTTTTCCACTGGAAATTTTGAAGGGTATACTTAATTTTCAAACTGCTTTATTGGAAGTGTTTTGTTGAATGACTTCTCAAAAGTCATATTGTGAGAAAAAATGTGGATGTATAAACTGTTTTCCTATTGCATCCTGCATAGTGGAAACTGTGTTCCAGGCTCCCCAAAAATCTCCTTTTTCATCTCTCAGTACAGCTGTAGGTTAGTTGCTATATTGCACCAGGGAAGATGCGTCAGTGCAGAGTGCCTGGACCACGCTAGGCAGAGGCGACAGTTCAGAACCACAGCCTCCACAAAATGTGCACCATCAGAATATTCCAGCCTTAGCCCAGAACTTCTTTGGCAAGTTTATCAAAACAAAAGGAAATGCTGAATTTTGAGGATGTCAGAACATTTGTTTCTTTGGCAAATACCAGCAATTAATCTGGGATCAACGCTTAAAAATTTGTAATTCATAAAGTTAAAGTTAATGGGAATTTCCTTTTCATGACAACTTGGGAAGAACAGATGTTGAAACATCAAAGTCTTCTATGAGACAAGAATTCAAAGTCTTGTTGGACTCTCCTAGGAACTATTTCTGCTCTTTTTCCTGGCTGATACATTTTAAGTATTGGGATGTCAAAGGTACAGGATAATTGTTCTGTTTCATGAATGGAACCTGGCCTATTAGGTTACTCACATCTGTGGTAAATATTTAATTAGACACCTTGGTAGCTTTACAAAAGAACAATGTGAATGATCAAGTCTGACTTCTTTTTGTTTTACCCATGATGATCAGACTTTTGTTCTTTCCTAATAACCAAAGGCCAGTAGGATTCACTTGGAGGAGTCAAGAGTTGGGTCCCAGGAGGGCAAATGAATCATGATGTGAAACAGAAAAGTGATTTCAAAACTCAAAGGCCCAGAGAGAGATGCTGTGTTTGCAGAAAATCAAAGACAGAAAGCCAGGAAAGTCAGTGACCTCATTCTAAATGTGCTTTTTCTCTCCTTTCAAATAGGCACAGCAATGGAGAATTTGGATGTCCCGATCCCAGATCTTACTGAAGAACAGCAAGGTGAGGGAAGCACATAAAGGTCAGAGCTTTGGCTCATGCACACTGCACAGCAGTGTTTGCCAGGGTGGGCATGAGGCAATGAAATCTGTTTCCTCTGAAAACACACCCTATCTATCCCCTTATTTGTAAAAGGGAGACCAGCAGTCAATTCCCAGCTCTTCCGCTGGCTCCTGTTAGGCTTTGTGCACGTGCAAGTGGGAATTAGCTACAAAGGAGACTTTACTGTGCATTAAATGCCTGATGAGCAATCTCAGTACCTTGGTATCTAGTCCTTGGTGTCTTTGTGCCTGTCTGCATGGTCAGAATAAACACCTGTTTAAATAGCTAGGAATACTTTGGGAAGAATTGCCATGCTTCTCTAACTGAGACAACAGCATCACAGAGATATTAGTCAATTGTATGGACTATTGACATCTGTCTACTGTTTTGTGGCAGACTGAGATGCTTTATACAATGCAGCATCACTCTCTTTCCTGTGTGCTGGTATTGGGCAGTGTGTTAGAGACTGGGGTCTGTCTCCACACCTGCACACTGCCATACAACACCACTCCTGCACAGTGACAGGTTTGTTTTCTTTACAGACATTTTTCAGAGAGGTTTTGCTGCTGATGCCAAGTACTTGGAGAATCATGAGAAAATGAACCAGTCCTTCTGGGAATCACTTGTAAAGTGCTTGGCCACTACTGACCCACCTATCCTGAGTACTGAAGAAAAGAAAAATGTAAGTTACCAAGGAAACACTTCTGCTTGTTATTCTACTTTTCTACTATACTCTGGGGAGAACATACAGTCCCACTATCTGATATGCTGAAATATATTAAAAGGTGTGACAGAGCACTTGGATGAATGAATTTCAGGCCATTGCTTTTTTCTTCACTGCTCTCCATGTATGAAAACATCTGGCTCTGTATAAATTCCTCAGGATCAGTTCAGCTCACTGTGCTCTAGGCAGGACCATTGTTAGTCACATTTTGCTGTAAGATACTGCAGCAATTGCATGGCCATTTTCAGACCCTGTACATGTATTTCTCCAGCTCTCTGAATAGTTAACTATTGCCCACCATGCTGGTTTTCCCAGTTGATGGCACTTCTCCAGTTTCTGAATGAGTTTACATTCTCATCACGAGATCCCACAGTTCCACAAGTCTTGGTCCACCTGCATACTAAGGTCTAATTGTCCAATTACAGCTCCAGGTTGTGAAGTCTCATCCTTCTTGCTTTCTCTCTTCAATCCTCTGTTGTTTATACTGTTGGGCTGTCTTGGTTGTGAAAGACGGTTGTCTGCCAGGGAAAACTAGAGGCTCCCTTGGAATGGAGAATGTAAACCCCCTTCCCTCCAAATTATTATAATTTTGCAATTAGGGGCTGTCAGGCAAAGATATGGGAAATAGGAGTAACAGTTCTTTACCAGGAATATTAAAAATAAAAAGAAAAATACAAATGTAGTACTAAAACCAACTACAACAAACAAAACCAAAAACCAACCAAACAAACACAAACAAACAAACCAACCCCCCACACACAAAAAAACCCCCACAAACAAACAAACAAACAAACAAAACTAAGCAAGGAAGCAAACAAAGATCCTGGAAAAACCCTGACAGGGTCAGGGATACGACCTGGCACCTTGTTGGTCAGGGTGTTGGAAGCTGTCCAAATAAGTCCTCCTGGAGTAACAGCTGTGGTTCTGGGGAGTAGAGATGGTCCTGTAGAAAATCCAGTGGTGACGAGATGGGTCCAGTCTTCCTCCAGGAATCCAGTGGAAAAACCGGATCCCTTGTGTGCTTGTGTCCTTATCTAGCTGGGAACAGCTGGCTCCTCCCCACTATGTGGAGCATCTCACAATGGGATGATAGAATGTGTCATTGGTGGGCACTAATGGCCCATTATCAGAAGATGTCCTCCTGGAGGGGTGGTGAAAGAGATAACAAGCACTGCCCCACCTGGGTTTAATGGCTGGGCCATTATCAGGAGGCATCCTCCTCCTTCCTCCCTGGAGGGGCAAGAAGAGGACAAAACATCACCCCCAAAAAAACAGCCTTCAACAAATGAAATAGAGTACACATTTCTAGGTTACATAATCCAATACATGGGCTGAAAGTTGCCCTTGGTCCTCAGCAAGGAAAAGGATTTGTTTTGTCTACCTGTTCTGTGAAGAGAGCTTACTGGCACCAAACATGAGGCTCAGAACCACAGAATCTGCAAATATGAAAGCTAAAGCTTGAGGCATCACTCTTCCCATATTTGACATTTCTCTTTGTCCCCAATTTTCCCTTTGTATTGTAGGAGTAGCGTGTTACATTTCCCTCAGGGATACACTCATTTGTCCATCAGGCTGTACTTCTGCAGGCTGTGTTTTATTGGAAAGACCATTTGCTATTTATTTACCGTCTTTTCAGCTTCTGAACAGCTGTGATGTCCTCCCTGGAGGCTGTGTTGCCTGCCTGAAAGCCATAGAGAAGAAAGGAGTCAGGGCAATGGCTCTTCTTTACCTTTTGCTGAAGACTTCCAACCCATCTGGGTACAGGCAGCTGCCCAGCTCCAAGGGAGAGGGTGAGTCCTACCTGTCTTCCTGTCAGCTGTTTTGTTAAAATTACCACAGCACCAGTGGGACCTGACAGCAGCTTGAACACTCTGTTCTATGCTTGGAAATGATTATTAGTGAACAACTGAACTTTCTGGAAGTACTGCTCAGGAAAGGCAGTTAGGTGTGGTGGTGAAGGGAGCCAAAGTTAGTATTTTACTGCAGTTAGACTTGGGTTCTAGGGAAAAAAAAACCACCTGTGTTTAGGGAGAGAGCTTCTCCTGGGATGGTGCTGCCAAAGAAGTTTCACTGACTTGAGAAAGTTTTCCCTGAGGTTTTTGCACAGACTGTTAATCCAGCCAGCCAGGAGCCCTCTGAGCACTCGCAGTGGTAAAAAATCAGAGCTGAGCCAGTGAAAATATTTTTACAAATAATTCCCTAGCAGCACATGTAAAACTAAAAGGAAGGGACAGGGGATGGCACAAAGAGTGCTGAACCTGGCAACAAGATAAAAGAGACATTTTTGCCTGGCTGTGCAGCAAGAAACTAAGGGCAGTTTCACAGGGTCCATAGTCATTAATTGTCTTTAATGGATGACAGAGGAGCACTCTCCTAAGATGACCCTAAATTTAAGTGGAGACTCTCAAGGACATCCTGTTCCTGCTTCTGCCTTGATTAAACATGTTCCTGAAGGGGAGAGACTTCCCAGCCTGGAGCACAGCCCAGCTTTGGTCATCTCTCAGAGCAGGAATGTTGGTAACAAGACCCTTGGGCTGTGAGCAGCGTCGAGGAGCTGGAGGAGAAGGAATCCTGTGCCCAAATCCTGCAACCCCTGGTGAAGAGATGCTGTTAGGAAAATTACTCCATGAACACCAGAGGTTTATGTCCAAAAAGGAGACAGAGGAGTCCTTTTACTTCATTCAAATAAAGGGAGAGGCCATGGGGCATTTCCCCTGGGGTCTCTCAGTTTTTCGGAGGATGCAGCCTCCTTTTTATCCCAATTTCCCGGCCGCATTTCCCTCTCTCTTTCCCCATTGGCTGAGGTACTTGAGAGGTACAGACTTCCCGAAATGCCTAAGATTCCCCCTTTAATGTATAACCCCCCTAATTTTTAATTTTTATGGGGTTTATGGCTTTTCCCTATTGTTGCTTTCATCTTTCAATATTCAGTTTCATTTACAAACAAACCTAAGGTTTGTTTGTAAAGGCAAGTATCTTCTCTTCCATTCACCAATCAATAGAATCCTTCCCATTGTTTCTCTTCTCTCTCAGTGCTGGTTTTACCTACCAGCAGACCCAGGGCTTGTTTGTAAAGACACGAACAAGCTGTTCCATCGCCCCTGGCCGCAGGAGGCAGGACCAGGGGCAGGCTGGCTGTGAAGGCTGTGCTCCTGTGCCACGAGAGGGAGCCGGAGCCCGGCACAGGGAACGCTGGCAGAGGCGAACCACTCCCGCTGCAGCATCCTTCAGCCGCAGCTGCTGCCGCTTCAGGCAGTGGGAATTTGCACAGGAGTAACGTTAGGAACAATTAAACGCCAGAATATGAAACTTTAGGTGTCCACTGTAATAAATATGATAGACCGAATTCAGTAAGTCAAAATTTAGAATTTTATTGTGAGACAAAATAACAGTCTCTGATAGCCACAATTAAAAGGGACAGCGTCGAACCCCGGGGTTTCGGCGCCGGGTGAACACGGTAACACACTCTGTCAGTCTGTCACACCCCAAGTTCACATTTTGGTCTGGGGCTGCAGATTTTTATACACTGGTTCACTGAGAGAAAATCGGGACCCTAAGACTCCCCCTTCCGAGGCAGCTTCATTAGATATTCATGTTCGGGTTCTGGTGCGGTTGAATGGATTTGTGCCGGAGAACAATGTCGTGATTGCTGTGTCTGGGGACGGTGTAGAGATGTTAATGCCGGGCGGGGACAGATAAGATGTCGATCTGATGTAATCATTCGGTCCTCCGGGTTCTCCATCTCCCTTTTCCATCCTTTTGTGTTCTCCTCTAACGATTCCAAGCAGAAGTTTTCTCGTGTCCCTTTTCATGTAATTCTTGGCATAGTTTTCTCATGTCCCTCCCGTGCAATCACTAGCAAAAGAATTCCTTTTGCTCCTCTCCGTGCTGTTTCAGTCCCAGTTAACCCGTTGTATACTCGATTAGAAATAAAACTCACATCTTACAGAGAATGAATTACATATTATAACATTTAACACGAATTAACTTTAGGACATATATCACATCCACCACAGCCATTTAAACTGTAGTGTGTATGATGCTTTCATTTGATGCTTCGTACTACCCTTTGTGTGCAAAAAACACGGCTGAAATTAGACAAAGGGTCTGATTTCCTGTCAGGTAACTTTTAATAAAGCATTGTGAAATCTGTAATTGTAAGATAGAAAACATAGTCGCTGGTAATTTTTTTTTCTCTCTCTATAAAAAGATGAAAAATTGAAACTCCTGAAGAGATTGGAAAGGAATGTTGTATATTCAGAAGAGGACAAAAAGTCTGAAAACTCATCCCCTGAGTCCATGGATGAAGATACACATGGTAAGGAGGATTTATTTTATTTTCCCTGATACATAACTTAGTCTGACTGCATATTTGTAAGAATTGGCATAGGAGATGTAGCAATTCTGTAGAGCTCTGAATAAAGTAAAAAACTGTGTACAAGAGAGAACATAGAAAATCATCAGTACCTGATTCATGATCTGCAAAGTAGTGGCTGCCACCCACTCTTGTGGAAGTTGGTTTCAGAAGCATAGAAATCTGCTTAAAGATTCCTTCCCCAAATAAAAGATCCTAACTTCTCTCTACAGCCCTTTATACAAGTTAATCCAGCTTCAGGTCGTGCTGAGTTTCACCCATTCAACCAGCTTTGAAGGGAGCTGCGAGGGAAAAGCAGCCAACAGTGATCCTTGCATTTCAAAGCCTTGATTTTTACATTTGTATGGTTGTATTATGAGCTAACAACTACAGTGCTGTTGTTTCTGGTGCTGCTAGCACATTTTTCTTTACTCTGATGAACAAACACTTTCTCTTATCCAGACAGTGATGAAGAAGATTTAGGAAGACAGAAGACTGAAGGCCAGTTACTTGGAGGTAGGACATAGTGACAACAATATTGGCTTCTACTGGAGGCAAACAATATAAACCAAAAACGGATTATTCTTTGCATTCTTTGGTTTGGCTGTTGAACAAAGGTATATTAACACGTGTAAATGTAAAAGAAGGACATGTCAGTATTTGACTGAAGAAAAGACATTTCCACAAGATGAAGCTCAGCTAATGCTGACAACCCAGCCACGCCCTGTGCTCAGAGTTGAACCAAGAAAGCAGCAAAATCTGCTGTTGTGGGAGGAGTCCTGCTGCTTGGGTCTGCACAGCTGCCACTGAAATGAGGCAAGAGGCTTCTGAAAACTTCTGTCACAGCTACTACTTACAGGGGCTGCAGTCAGCCCACAGCACTGACTGGAGATCACCACCTTGTTCCTGAGGCTTTTCCTTTCCTACCAGAGGACAAATGGAAAATAAGTACAATGCAGATGAAGAGAACGTGTTGTGTCAATACACAGAAATACCTATAGAACTATGGATGTAAAAATGTAAAACATTAATATTTAATTAATGGCTTAAACTGAGCACAGCCCAAATGAAAGAGCAGCTCATTTAAATTGTCATTAGGAGATCTAATCTGTCTCATAAAGAGTCTGATTCTACCTGACTCCAGATACTTGGAGAGATGGAATATGAGGGGGTGGGTAAGAATTCAGTTATTTCCCACTTTTTGACTGCGTAACTCCCAACAGAGCCACCCTCTTCAAGGAGTTAGAGGTGGTCTCTTCCTTGTCTCTGTTACACACCCACACTGATTTCAGGGAGCTGATGGGCTGGCACAGCCACCAGGCACACTCACTGCAGGTATTAACTCAGCTCATCTCTCTGTGATGTTTTAGGAATACCAGCAGAGGTGGTTCCCTACCAAGATTCAGGTAAGCGCTCCCAGGTCACCTCATCCTGCTGGAATGACTATAACTGCAGAGTCTTCTGACCTGCTGAGACATTAAAAAATAACCCTCAGGCTGTAAATCCCTTGGTTTCCAGTTAGCCTGGTGTTGGACGTGGGCATGGTGCAGATATTCCGTTGCAAGGCTGTGGTAGTGACTGGCTGACAGTGGGTGATTTATACGAGGTCTTCTGGCAGATTAACCCATTTTTCTAGGCCTGCCAGGTTCTCACAAGATCAGCTCATAATAGTCATTCTTTAGGGGAAAAGCCCAGCAGTTCTGATGGGCAACTCTTCAGTCTTAACCAAAAAAGCTAGAAGCAGCTTTCAGCATTCCCTGAAGCCCTCTATCTCCTGCTGAACAGGGGTGTAAGGCTGGGCGGGATGTGGAACCCGGTTTCTGCATCGGTGGTGCTTGGCTCCTAACGCATTCCTGCCTTAGCTCGCAGCATTCCCAGCAGGAGGTGCCAGGTGAAAGGCAGATGTCAGGCGGCAGAGCCAGCCAAGAGGCGTGCACAGACAGGCAGTCTGGAGGCACACTGCCTCCCACCAGACACTGCTGCACAGCCCTAGAATGTTTGTAAAAAGCCCTAGCAGGAAATTGCCAATGGCTTAATTGCATTACTGAGCTCATCCCTCCTGTGCCTGGGCCAAGGCCACAGGATGAGTTAGGAGAGGCAGAGAGCCCAGTGGAGCAGCCTTTGGAGGGGATACCTGCTCCACTTGTTCTGTGCAGCGGGGAGGTTAGAAATGACAGCATAATCCCTTGGGGAGGTTTTTGAGTTCCCTCTCCCCAAGGAGGCACACGGAACGCCAGGGCAGAGGGATCCATTGCAGAGCCGTGTTCTCCCCACGCTGCCAGGTGCAGAAAGGGTCACGGTACTTTTCCACTTGGTGTTTGGCCTCTCCACCACTCCCCGCAGTGTTGTTGCAGATAGGTGATTACTCACTGTGCTTCTTGGTGCCGAGTGTGGTGGGAAGCTCTGTATTTGTAATTTTTTTCCATCAGAAATAACAAAACTATATTGCTTTTCAGAGATTGCCAGAAGAGAAGATTCAGATGCAGATGGTGAGTACAAACGTGCAAATAGAGGTTTATTTTGTGGATGCTCTTTCAGGTCTGACTTTTGCTTAGTGGTGAGGGCAATACCAGCTCCTTGATGCCTAGAGATTGTCTAATCAAAAAGTAGAAGGTTGAAAACAGGTAATAACATGGAATGCTTTAATGGAAGAAATACTGTGCAAATCATTCCATGATGCCAAGTTGCAATGGGACTGTTGCATTTAGGAAGTAGAATAATACAGGACAGACACCTGCCAAGAGTAAATTGATGTTCTGCTAAATTCTTTATCTGTAGATCATTCATACAACTGCACAGAGTTATATCTGTGAGTCAGAATAATGCAATGCTATGTTATTAATAAGAAAATAGCTGAGTTTGCCCCCAAACCAGAATCCAGATCAATCCAGACTCCTCAAAGAGGCAAAAATGTGATACCTCTGTCAGGTGACCCAGAACTGGATTTCTTGGCAAGGTTTAGTTGCTCTGTGGTTGAAAAACACCGCAGCAAAAGTCTACAGCTCACATAAGGGACCCTTCCAGTACTCACCTGTTACATCTTTAGAGAAAATTCACTGCCAGGCAGGGGTTGCCCAGTGTAGGGGAAATCAGCATCTGAAACTCGTGCTGAATCAACTCCCAAAAGTTTGGATGCAGCAGGTGCCTCAAGCTGCTCAAACCCCCAAGAAAGAGAAAAGGAAAAACTGCTGCTTTGAACCCGTTGTTGGAGAGGTGGTAAAATACTCAGCTCTTTCTGGCAATACAGTTGGAGAAAAAAGAGAATTTGGCAACTCTGCTCATGACAAAGAGCAAAGTGCTCTGTGTTTAAACCTCTAAAATACCTCATTTGTTCTTATGTTGTTTTTTCTCTATGCCAGTGTAGCTGCAGGAGACTCATTTCAGCAGCAGGTCTTATTTTGGGAAGTGCAGAAGTACTTGACATCAGGTGTAAGTAGAGGGATGGTTCTTACACCTACAGTAATGAAGGGGATCTTTTTACTGTAGCTGTGGTTGTGCAAAGCACCCAGGAATCAAACTGAAGCTCCCTTGTACTGTGGCTTTACTCGCCCTCTGTCATTCTGAGACTATGGCTTGTCCCAGAAGAGGCAGAAGAGACCCAGAGTACTTTAAAACAATTCAGCATTGTTAATGCAGCCATCTGGTTATACTTTTTAAAATTAATTTTAAAACCATGCTCTTTGGAATGATTTTAAAATTGCTAATTTCATCTTTCTAAAAGGCTCGCAGACCAACAAACAGTTTTACATATATTCTGCTCTGACAATCTATTTCAGATACAAAAAGGGAAATAAACTTTAAACTCCTTAATTTTAAAGCTCCATGGCAATAAAAGACTTCTCTTTTTTTGTAGCATATGAGAAGGAGACCACTTCCCCCCCTCAATGGACAGTACGGTGGATGGGCATACGGAAGGATGGTAATTGATTTATTAAATCGAACTGATGTCAAGCCTGTTGAACCTTAGCCAAGAATAAGTTCTCTGGTTCAAAAAAGACTTATTTTTCCAACATGAACGCTTTGTTGAAGTGCATCAAGGCTTCATGATGAAAATCATTGAGGCTTCTCACAACGTTGAGCCTAGTGCCTGAGAAATCTCAGGCAAATTGAATTCATTCCGTGAGTGGTACTCTGTACCTAAAGGTGAATTTGGAAGGACCATGGCTGCAGTTGTGACCTAATCTTCCCTCTCAATTTCAGATGAATTCTTTCATTTTGTCATTCTTTGCTTTGCAATTGGAGCTTTACTCGTTTGCTTCTACTACCACCAAGGTAAGGCAAGACTCAATAGAAGGATATATTGTTGCACTGTAGGAAAATGAACAAAGCTAACGTTTCTTTTGTTGCCTTAGACTGGACTATTTCCCTTGGGATTGGTTTAATCACCTTTGCTTCCCTGGAAACCACTGGGATATACTTTGGTCTTGGTAAGTGTCCCTGCACTAAGGACAAGATCACACAGTTGCCAAAGGCCCAAAAACCTGGGTCGAGATTCCCTGACTCCCCACCCAACTCCCCCTAACATCTCCCAATTCCAGGGGGGCTGCAGACAAGCAGCCTTAGTGCTGCTGGAGGGAGAGGTTGACTCATTTTTCCTTCTCGGTGATCACAAGACCCTGAGTCACCTCTTTCTGCAGCGGTGGCCAAATGCTGCGTTGCCATGACAACACATTATTTTAGCAGCAAGGCCTGTCCTTCCAGATCCACCGGAGAAGATGCTGAGCATCCCGGCTGCCCTGCATTCCCCTGGGACTGAGGACAAGCTCAGGGCAGAACTTGGATGGCAGCAGCGACTGAAAATATTAAAACCTGGGCATTTTGGCAGTCCCTAGGGATGGTATAGGGGAGCTGCCCTCAGCAGCAAGTTATGGCTCCCCAACCAAGAATTTGGCTCCTCTGTAATCTCATGTTAACACGGTGGAAGGTTGTGGATGGTTCTCTCATGAGTCAGCCTGATCTTTGTTACTAATGGTATTGCAGATGTGCATGTTTAAACAAGTGTCAGTGTTCGGGTTTTACTCATTTTTCTATTTTTTTATGTTTTACATTGCTTATCTTATACTTTTGTTTTCACACCCAGTGTACCGAATTCGGAGCGTCCTTGACAGCTTTGTTCCTCTGATTGACAGATTCAGGCCAAGAGGTAACAGTGCTCTTTTTACTGACAGCATCTGTCTTCCCTGGACCTTGGTTTGGTCCAGAATTAAGACCAACTCATTTAAATGATGATTTCCAATCTTACTGCCTTAAAAAAATAAGAATGTTTTACTAGAGTTCATTCAGCTGCTTGGGGTTGAAAAGTAATGTCTTGACTCTTTCCCCGTGGCAGAACATTTTCACATTTCTAATATTCCACCCTGTATGGGGTATTATTTCCTGACAGTGTCTGCATAAGAATTCTATAACTTAAATAAAAACTTGGGGTATAGAGGGAGGCTTCACTTGTTGGTTCTTCAGGCAGATTCCTGGTTCATGTTTATCCATGTTTATGAACACAAAACATGGATACTGAAAAGCTGCTTGGATACAGCACAATCTGACCACATCAGTCCTGATAGCTGTCTTTTTCTTCATCCCACAGGCATGAGGAAAGCTGCCTAGGATTATTTCAGGACAGCTCCCCAGACCTGGCTGTCCAAATTTCCAGTACTAAAGGAAGTGTTTCATGAGATGAACCTAACAACCAAATGGCCAACGTGAAATACTGAAATGTGAAACCTCTGAAAAAAACTCACTTTTTTCCCTCCAAAATAAAGCTGAAACTGGGGTATAGGCCCCACTCTGGATTTCGAAGCGGAAGCAGAGCTCGGAAGACAATGGAGATGTAGCTTTGTGCTCAATTCCATTTGAATAAACACATTCACCTTCCCTCCCCCAGGCAGCCATGTGGTGGCATCTCTCATTCATAACGAATGGCTCCAGTCTGCCAAAATCAACAGACCAATGTCCTGTGCCGGTTCTGGCTGAGGCTCTGTCTGCTCCTGTAGGAATTCTGGCCTCCTCCTCCTCCCTGCGGTGCTGCCCAGAGCAGGCAGAGGCCCGCACTGCTCTCCTGGCTGACGGATTCATTGTGGCAGAACTCGGAGCAGTGGGCGGGCAGCGCTTTCACCGGAGGAGAGCTGGGGAGATGTTACAGGCGCTGGCAGAGTGCTGCAGTAATGAGATTATTAACAACAGCAGATTTCATCTTTTCTCAGGGGAAAAACAAAGTGCTTGATTTGACTCATCCCCCCCCGACCTTTTTCCTTCTTCAAGTAAAATAAACACAGCACTTTAACATTAGTTTCATTTTATACGATGTGTTATACGTTGCAAGATTGTAGGGCTACTGCAATCAGAGGAAGACTGCAGCACGAGGGGGTACCTTTAAATTTTCAGTAAAAACGTAAGGTCTTCATACCCACAGAATGATGCAGGCAAGCAGCTGAACAGAAAAGGCCACAAACATGGACTTATAAGGAAATGTAAATCTGAAAGCTGTAAGCCCGAACAGCTCAGGGTTTTACAGGAACAATTTCAAGCCTTGCTCAGAAAATTAGAAAGCTTACTTTCTGTAGTAAGTAATTTGAAACACCAGTGCCGGTCGCTCTTGCCTGCAGTTCCAGCTGCACTGCCAGAAACACCAACAGTTGCACTCAGGCCTGCACCAACACAGCACAGCTGCCACCCAGTGTCCCAAGGGCTAAACTGTGCAAGAAGGATGAATACAAGTTATTTCATAGTATTTATATGCTCATTTACATGTCTTTGTAGAAATATTCTGCCATCCCAACTACTGTATATTTTGTGTTAGTCTGCAAATAAAGTCTTGCCCAGACCACTGTAGCCATGCTAGTGGCAAACGGGTTTTAGGTGAACTGAAAGCTAGAGTCACCCTGCTCTGATGAAAAGGGCTTTTTCGGTGTCTTCTGCTCTCTAATGACTTTCTGAAAGGCAATTTATTGAACAGTCAGGATGAGAAACATGTTTCAATACTTAATGTTTTAAATTTGGTACTCTGCAGTAAACATAAATGTTTAATTTTAACAGAAACTGGTTAAGGGTAAAATAAGCAAAACATTTAAAACAGCAAAACATTTAAAAAGTCACCAAGTGCATCCCACCATGTAAGATGAAGAGCTCAGCCACTTAGAGCAGGTCCCATGAGAAAAGTCAGTTCTCAAAAAGAAAAGCAATTTACACTCTGAGCTGTGTATTTCCTGCTCTTCTTCCAGCTCCTTTAGTCCAGCTCAGCATTACCCTTGCTGCAGTATCAGCCAAGCACTCAAAAATACAAGTTCCTACGAAGAGTTTCAACTTCCTTCACTTGTGCTGTCTTTGCTACCATTCAGCACGTCCCACCTGAGCCCAGGGCTCTGCTGGGCCCCACCTCCCCACTGCTTCCCCAGGACCTGGAACATCTCCTTTCATTTCCGCATCACCCAGCACATCGGGTGGTACTTGCTCCTTGCCTTTGGTCTTAAAGGCTGGGGGCAATGCAGAGAGAAGGGACTCTAAACAGCAAACCCCATGGAGAAAAGAAGAGATTAAACCCCAGGAGGTTTTTTTAAGCTGGTATTTTTATTAGAACTCTCTACATAAAGCACCTTTGCCTGCCTTAACCTCTCCGAACGCAGCTCTTCCGATACACAGCGTGAGATGCTTTGAACTACTCGGCGTTCCGGGATTTGGACCCGGCTGCCCTCACCGCCTGCATGATGGCATCCTTGTCAATGCCAAACATCCTCAGCAGCTCCGCTGGCTTCCCGCTGCGGGGCACGTGGGACACGGCCAGGCGAGTGACGGTGACACCGGGCTCGCCCACGACGGCGGCGCACACGGCTTCGCCGATGCCACCTGTGGAGAGAGGGCAGGCACAGCAGTGATCCAGTGTCCCAGCAGGAGCATCCACACTGCGTGTGTCTGAGCAAAGGGCCTGCGACTTACAGCCTCCATCCCCAGCCTCAGGAAAACGCCAGTCACACATGTCTGAGTGGGCCAGCTGGGAAATGAAAACCCTGTCCTGTAGCAAAGGTATTCTGAGGACAAGCAGGCTGCAATTTCTTAAGTACTCAGCCATCAGCAGCAGGACACACCTGCCTCTCAAGGGCACAGGACTGTCAGCAAGCTCTCACCACCTCAGTA
This sequence comes from Hirundo rustica, assembly GCF_015227805.2. Taxonomy (NCBI): domain Eukaryota; kingdom Metazoa; phylum Chordata; class Aves; order Passeriformes; family Hirundinidae; genus Hirundo; species Hirundo rustica. The sequence continues at coordinate 3,421,401 of NC_053461.1, read as the reverse complement.
TCAGCCACCAGGAACCAGCTTTAAAAATACACTGTCACTGAAGAGCATTTGCAAGTGTACTTAACATGCTGAAATTCCAATCAATCTCAGCAGCACTTCAGAGCTCCATCCTTTCAGTGCCTGTACGTGCTGCTGGGCACCTCTCTGGGTTATGTAATGTATTCACAACCTCTGCTCAGAGCTCAGCTCTGACTCACTCTCAGTCACAGGGACAAAGGATGCAACGGGAACTGCGTGGAGGCAGGAGAGACACTGGAAGCAGAAGTACTAGGGAAGAAGGAAACAGACTTGTGTCAAAAGCATGTGCTGTGAAATCTGGTAGAAGAAGCACCTTAGTGCTACCCTTCAGCCAGAGTGTATGCAGGATCACAGGGCTGCCCACAGCTCCAGGCATGGTGGGATTTAACCAAACGGAGCCTGCAGCCAGAGGCAGCTCTCTGGGTGCAGCCGGTGAGATCAGCGTGATGGGGCCTGCAGTGCACTCAGGGATCTGCTGCAGACACCTGCCCTGCCTGCACCAGCACAAAGCCCCTCTTCAGCACCTCACGGTTAAGACTCTGCAGTCATGCAAACCTGCAGTAAAGTACTTGTCCAGAGCTGAACACTAAGCCAGAAATTTTTCAGTGATCTATCACCATCCATAGTCTGGGACAACAGCATGGTGTATCCAGCATTTACAGTAGAACCAACTCACTTCAGGTACTTGGCAAGGGTGATGCTCAAATTAGGATAATATTCTCATAACTGTATCTACTAATTTCTATTAGTAGATATCTATGATGGTGGAGAAGAAAAAGGGAGGAATTTATCCCAGAGTAACTGGGGGAAAACTGTGGAAACTGCCCAAACCATCTTATTTCAAGCAACCTGGAGCTAAGCTTTTGAACACATGGAATACTTAAACCTGCAGAGCAATGATCTCTCTTGCAATTTCACACCTGCAGAGCAGCTGCTGTACAGCCTTTCAGAGAACACTCTGAGCAGAACCCCTGCAACACAGCAGGAATTTATAATTTCACTGGACACTAATGAATCCACTCAGACCATGCACACAAAGGGCACACAAAGTCAAGTTAATCAGAAAGGCAGTGCTGATTACCCCTTACATGTTAGGAACTTTTCAACCCTCAGTGTCACTTTATAATCCTAACAGCACCAAAAAAATCTGAAATCTCTCTTTTGCTTTAATGGGATGACAGCATCAGGTCCCATACTCCTCTGCCAGGTCAGAAGCCCTCTGAGGGCTGTGACCTCCCAGACCATGCTCACCTTCATGGTAGTGGTCCTCAACAGTGATGATTCTGCCTTTGGTCGCTCTTGCATTTTCAAGTATTGTCTTCTTATCCAGGGGCTTTATAGTGAAGGGATCAATCACACGGATGTAGATCTTTTCTGCATAAATTAATGAAAATGATTTGCAACAATGAATTGCAACATGCAAGACAATGTCAGTGGTACAGGCAATGGCTGTCATCTCCTAGACCGTTATGAGAACTGCCCACATGAACTCCCAGGTACTTGTACCTATGGGTCATCCACCACAGAACCCAGGCAACCCTAATTTTTATGTGTATTCTTTCTCTATGCACCTTGTGGAATAGTGATATCCATTTATTCACATGGATGGAGGGGGCTTGGATGAGTGACTCAAGGTTACCAGGAGCACCCATCAGCAAAGCAGTCCTCTAACTGGCTTTTCCCAAGTAAGAGAAAATCCAGTCACCACAAAATCCTCCTTACTCAGACTGTCAACTGTAATTTTTTTCCCAGACCCTTATTGTCAAGTCAAGTACAATTTCCACCTGATTCTTTGGTGTGTAGGCATTCTGAATTCTTTGTTCACTGCAGGCTGCCAGCTCTCAAGTGTGCCTGTCTGAGCTGCCCAGCCCTACCAGGGCACCCTTAAGGCTGGTTGGCACCAAACCCAGATCTGCCCTGCCCTCATAAGGCAGGCCCAGATGGCCCATTAAAGCTGCACACAAACGGCAATTGTTTATAAAGAATAGCAATTATGTGAGGTTGTCACTAATGCTGGCTGGCTGAACACTGGGCCGACTCCTACGTATGAAGAGACCCTATTGTCAGTTTTGTGACTGAAGGCTCTTTAGTGGCCAATACAGGGTGAGACCCTGCCTCTGCGCTATGGGATTCTCTCTCCAGAGGTGATTACTCAAACTTCGAGATCAGCAGAGCATTGTAAAGCACGATAAATGTAGAAAAATAACAATGGTTCTGAAAATACACCTTTCAAAGGATCCTAAGCCTGGTGACTCAAGGTCATGACAAAGTATCAGTCCACCCAGATGCTGCACACAAAGCTCCCCATAAGCCACAGGCAGCATTACTGTATTATCTGCTGCTATTTGTAATCTCTTCCTGGGCAGAGGCCCCTGACTCACAGACGGGTTTTTGATGGTTTCTTTCTCTTATTTCATTGAAGGATTACCATTGCTGTGAGATGTCAGTGATTTGAACACTCCACAGATCTGTGCCCCTCCCATGCTAGTTCAGAGCTGCTGCACTCAAAGGAACCCAGGTCAGCAGTGAGCCCAGGACAGGTGCCCACAGGCACACACAGGTGACAAGCTGTGATTTGGGACCTGGGCCAGCCAGACCAGGTGCCACTCCTGCTTCTCACACATTGTCCCCAAGCCTCTGCCCACAGGGCACTACCATAGATCAGCAATTCTAAGGAGACCTTGATATGATCTGTTGTCAATTCTCATGGCTACTAATGCTGCTAAGCCAGCTAAAACCTCCTCCACTGGGGAAGACTGGCAGCTGCATTCTGTGTTGTACTGTATCAGCTAACAGGTGCCTGACTAACTGTCTGAACAGTGTAATTAATGTTTACCAGTACAAAGGGTGAGCAGTTATGCTGACTGGTATTGATTTTTTTTTCTGTGTTACATGACAAAAAGGAACAAAGCCCCACCTTTTCTCAGCTGCTCTGCTGCAGCCAGTGCTTCATGCAGAGTGACTCCTGCTCCAATCACAGTCACTTGATCATCCTTGCTCTTCAAAATCACCTGCAAGAAAACATGTCCGTGTGTTTTTAACAATTATCTTACTGGTTTTTTTTACATTTCTAGATATTTTAATTAAAAGATCAAATATTTGCAATACTTTAGAGGGAAAAGGGCTTTTACAAAAGGAACACTGCATATTTTTTTGGATTCTATTTATCTGTGCAGTATTTACCTTTGCCTGTCCAATATGGAAGTCCTCATTGTTGTTGTAAATGACAGGGTTTTCAGGACGACTGGTTCTGATGAAACAAATGCCCTGTTTCCGAGGTAAATATGTTAGAAGTTAAGAAAACAGAGAAGTGTTGATATTCTAGTTGATAAATCCCATGAAAAGAAACACAGCAAAACGATTTTTTCTATTTGTCTGGTGTTCACACTCCTATGTTGCCTCTGGTTCTTGTAAGTAAATTCTGCCCCACCAATTCCCATTAGTCCTTTGTGGCAGCTGCTTGCTGCAAACAGTACAAAACACTTCACCTCCTCTTAAAGCACACTGATAAATTACAATTTCCCTTCCGATACCAAGATACTTATTTCTCTTCTGTTCCCTTGTGGAAATGGAGAATCCTACTTGAGTTAATTAGACTCTTAGAACCATACCATACATGTGCAACTTTTACTCTGTTAATTTCAAATTGGAGAAGAATGCTGGGCTGAAAGCAAGGAAAAAGGCTTTCCATCAGTTAAAGTTCAGATGCTCTTCCAGAAGAAGCAGCAAACTTGTACTTTAATCTCCTCTTCCCACTCCTTTCCCCATCTCCCATCTTTTTTTCCACAAACCACTCATCACATTTGTTACACACCAAATTTCCCCACTGCTTCACTGAAAACCTGTAGTAGCAAGATTGATTTTTTTCAGATCATTTGCTCCTTTCTCAAGAAAAACTTCTATGGCAGTGAAGGAAAATACTGATCAAGGAGATGATCAAAATCCTTAATACAGAAATTTATCTTTCCATATCCAGCTTCAAGTTTGACCCCAGAGATAAGGTACTAGGAGAGCACTTTTAGGTTTACTAAACACCTAAGGGAGTTATACTTACTCTAATTCAATATAGATTCAAACTGCACTTGTGTAATCATTTACTGCCCCCCAAATCTGGCCCACAGCATTCCAGACTGCTCATTCTGCCCTAGCCTGGACAGAATGTCTGCAACCTTTCCTTGATAAGAAAACATTCCACTGCCCCACTGGAGCCTTGGGAAGAATTTACGTGGGGAGAGACACGCAAGAAACATGCCAGAAGCAACAAGAGTTGTACAAAAGACAGAATTATTCTCTGGCTCAGAAATACTGTGATGCAAACCTTGGTGTTGGCAGCTATTTCCACTGCTTTTTCAGTGGCTACAGCATCACTGGGGTAAAACACAGTGGAGTTGGGAATAGCCCGGAACATGCAGAGATCCTCCAGCCCCATCTGAGATGGCCCATCCTCACCTGAAAGAATTAAAGCAGCCTTACCAAAGAGCAAGCGCACATTTTGGACAATCACTCAATATAGAAGTGACGTTCAACGTAAACCAGGCAAAAAAGGAGAAAAGGATAAAATCGGGCACACACACGACATGCAAGTCTACCTGCTTGAGAAAAGAATCATCTTCTCCTTAAACTTGGAACCATCTAAACAGTAAATAAGGATAGAAAGAGACTAAAAAGAAAGAGAACTGGGATTAAAATGAAAAAATAGGAAATAAAGTATAACAATAAAACAACACAAAAGGAATGCAACCAAATAGGAAGAAGGGTACAGATACAGAAAGAGGGTCACAAGATATGTGAACATCTTCAGATTTACATGTGCTGAGGCAAAATTTTCACTTGCAATAAGTGTTCCTCCAGATTTAAACTGCTGGAAATGTGAAAGGAGAATTGCATGTGTCCCATCAGAAACGGAGAGTGCAAACGGTACAACTACTCTCAAGTTCTTAGGCTGATTTCAAGATTAAATGAAGGGTATGTATGTATTTTTTAATGCTGTGAAAAGGTCATTTAAGCAGCAATAGGGCATCTGTGTTGTTGATTTAACAACTCAAGCGCCTCATGGCATAAACTGCAGATCTATGAAAAAGAATCGTTAGCCAGGACACGTGCTGGGTGCCATGGTTTTCCACGGTTAAAGAAACAACCACCACAACACCCCCCGCCCCCAGTGACCTTATGTAAGGGAGCTTTGGGAATGGCACTGCTCCAAACCAGCCATGCACAGAGCTCTGAACCAACTCATGTCACAGCCTGCAGCAGCAGGGCAAAGAGCCTTCCCACATGCACCCGCTACCTGTTATTCAAGAAGGACGAGCTCACGAGGAAGGAGGAGAATATTTTCCTAAGAGCAGCACAAGATTCTGAAGAACTTTAAACACGTTAAAGAGATCAATCATTGAACTCTGCCACTGCACATTACTAATAAAGTAAGCACAGACCAGGAAGAGGAAGTGTCTTGGCTTTTAAGCATGACATGAAAAAACCCTCTCAACATCACAGTTTCTAAATGTGTGTACTCTGAATGAGAGGGAGCCAGTGGGCATTTTCCTTTCCTAAAATACACCCACACAACGAAGACATAGAAGGCAAATGAAATTATAAAGAATACAATTATCAGGTGATAATTTTAATATCCTGAATCTGAATCTTATCCAAGGTAGAGAGTTATTCACGCTTGTCCTGCTTTTGATATGGTGGTGCCAATACACCGACATTCAAAGCTCCTCAATGCAATTCAAAGTAGCTTCCAGACTAGCACTAAGTAGAGTCTGGCCCCCATTTTTTTTTTCAATGAAAATCCCAATTTATATGGTTTTGGAATACCACAGGTCAAATGAAAGTATAATTCTCAATTTCATCTGCAAAACCTACAATTGTAGCTTAATAAAAGAAGAACTTAATGTGAACAGTAGTAAATGTCCAGGCTATAAACCAGTCTAAATAATTGATATTTCTGTTTTTGACACATGTACACCATGATTTCTTTTCCTATATGTTCAGTTTGAAAAATACAGATTTTTCCATTATTCTCTTATTACCTTAAACTTATTTAATGTTTCGGTCCATCAGCGACTATTGGTCCAGGAGTGAACTTAGTACAAGTTCAGAAGGTCATTGTGATAGCTATTTCTCATAAATTTAATGGGTTCAAATTTCAGTGCAGCAGAAGCCCAGGTCTACCTAGAACTGCATACATAAAACTTCAATTTTCACCACAGATCCAGGTTGGATTCTGAATTCCATGCAGATTTGGAATTCCATGCAGGCCCAAAGTTCCATATAGGAAGTATGCTTCATTCATACCCTTTCATTTAAAATTGAATTTTTTAACTACTAAAGGATTTTGCTGAATAACTTTCTTTATAACTCTTTATATAAGTTGCAAAACTTACATTAACCTCATATAACCCTTTACATAACTTTTTATGCAAGTTTCAAAACTTTGGGTTAAAATTCTTTTTTTGAAAATCAGGTTGAGGCTTGAATGAGATTTGTACCTCAAACAACTTTATAAATCCAAGTCTGCACTTCACAGTCACGGCTCTCAGCAGAACATTTCAAGTGCTGAAAATTGAAACTTGGAAGTGTAGTTCTAGGAGACAATTCAGGTAATCCAAAGGAGTTTTATCTTCTCAAATCAGCAAAGACCAAACCTAATTGGCTTTTGACCAACACCCTGCTTCCTAAAAGTCTGAAGGTGGAAGGACAGATTTTAATAAGAGGCTTGTAACAGAACTCCGCCCTTAACTACATATAAAAGCCATAATCTGATACACACTACATATGGTCTCTGCTCCAGAGAACTATACTGCTACGAGTTAAGTTTGAGGTCTGGGATGAGATTACATTTGTGTATGAAGCATCTTTAAATCTTTACAAATACTACAGATCAAATTAACTATTTTGTTTTAAATGGAAAAAAAAAAATCCAACTCTTCTCCAAACCTTACTGCCAGCCAAAACTATTAAATCAACTCAAAAACTGATGTATGCAGAGAGCCTTAATTTACTACCCATCAACTCTCCCTCTCTTTCCCTTTCCTTAGAAATACCTACTGGTTTTTCAAGCATGAATGTCTACTTGCATTTTTCTTCTTGGTATGCAAGTCTGTTCCTGTTTTCATGGGGCATGTCTATGCATTTTAGATAAAAAATAAAATGCTCTAGCTCCTTCAAACCAAAGCCAGCCCCACTATGATCTGATGAATTCTGAACAGTTACTGTGGGAAGCAAAGACCAGAGAAGGCTCAGCTGGTGAGGGCCCTCAGACAGTTGGTCTGAGATGTGCTGGCTCTGCTGCCTTGGTCTCCACTGGGAACCATTTTCCCACACCTCTCAGGTGGATGGACTGCAGGACAGGGCCTGGGCAAGCCAAGTTCCTTCTGTTGTAAGATATCCTTGGTTTGGCTGGGATAGTTAATTTTTTTCTTAGCTGGTACAGTAGTGTGTTTTGGATTTAGGATAAGAATACTATTGATAACACACCAATGTTTTGGTTGTTGCTGTGTGGTGTTATCCTAAATCAAGGACTTTTCAGTGTCCTCATGCTCTGCCAGTGAGGAGATGGACAAAAAGCTGGGAGGGAGCCTGGCCCAGAGAGCTGACCCAAGCTGGCCACGGGGACATTCCATACCACAGAATGCCATGCTTGGCATATAAACCAGGGGGCAGTTGGCTGGAAGGAGCTGACCACAGCTCAGGGGCAGGCTGAGCATTGGTCAGGGGATGTTAAGAATTTGCATTGTGCTTCTTTTTCAGAGTTTATTTTTATAATTACAATTATTATTAGTAGTACCATGTTTTACTTTGTTTCATTTATTAAACTGTCCTTAACTTACAAGGGTTTTTTTCTGATTCTCCTCCCAATCCCACTGCAGGGACAGGGGATGTGTGAGTGGCTGGGTGGTACTTGGTGTCCAACTGGGATTAAACCACAACAGATCAGGCTTGTGACCTCCTGAGGAACCTCAACATACAGGAGTCCATGGGAGCTGACCAGACCATCCCAGAGTCCTGAGGGAACTGGCTGATGTAGCTGCCCAGACATTCCCCATGAAAAGTCACAGCAGTACCAGGTGGAGTCCCCAGTGTTTTAAAAAGGGGAAAAGAGAGAATCCTGGGAACTACCCACTACCATTCTGTGCCTGGGAAGATCCTGAAACAGATCCTCATAGAGGCTGTACTAAGACAGATGGGGAAAGGGAGGTGATTCAAGACAGCCAAGGGTAAGTCCTGTCTGACTTTGAGCAACCCGGTCTAGTGGGAGATGTTGGAAGGAGATGACCTTTAAGATCCCTTCCAACCTAAAACCTTCTATGATTCCATTTTCTGAATTATGAAACAACTTCACAGTTCCTGCTTCATCAGTATGTAAGAGACTTTGGATTTTTTTAATCACGATATTAACAATTTCAGCTGTAAAAAATACTGGGATAAGTTGAAGTAGTTATTTCAAATGTGCAATCTTGAAAGTGTTTTTGAGATTGATGGACAAGAGCATCTGTGCAAGAGCAGTATCATTAGTTTCTCATTTAAGAGACTGGGAAACAAAGGTACAGGATACACATGACTATTCTTTCCTCAGATGTCAACTGCAAAGATGAAATGGAACCTAAACTCCTCAGTTTCAGTCCAATCCCTTTATATCAGTCTTTACTTATATAGTAGAAAATCTTGCAGGGAAAAGTCCTACTTTCATCCGGCCAAAGAGGAAAACCAAGCTGACGACATTTTTCATTTTGAAATTCTTCTCATTCTTTCTAAATACAACAAAAGCGGATTTGCAAATATGACCCCGGTTACACCACCACAGCTTGCCTGCAGAGAGCAGGATCCATCTGACTGCCAGACACTTATCACTGAGGGGATGGGACTGCTGCTAGGAAGGGTGGGTGCCCTTACCGATGGAAACCCCGCAGTGCGAGCCGCAGAGGTTGATGTTGCTGTCGGAGATGGCAGCCATGCGGATCTGGTCGAACGCACGCGTGAAGAAGGTGGCAAAGGTGCTGGCAAAAGCAATGGTCCTGTCACGGGTGGCACAACCAACTGCAATGCTCACCTGAAAGAGGGACGTTGGACAAGAACAGCGAATTCCTCATTTATCAGTGGTTTCCGGGACATCGTCTGTGGGACTTCTTGCCCTAAAAATTTAGCAAGAAGCTCCTGCTTCTACTTGCTGGGGTTTCCAGAAAGGAAAGGAGGCAACTCACCCTCCCAGTATCTATTCTCCTGCATCTCCTCTGCTCCATGCTTCAACTGACAGCTGTTATTGTTGACTCTTACTGGCAGCTTCTTTTCTTTATCTGCTTAAGGCAGCCATTCAAAGATTTTTAAGACTTATCCCCCTCTTTCTTCTCCTGGATCAAAGGCTTACATTCTCAGTCCAATGGACACGGTCTCGCTATCTCCAGCAGACAAAAATCATCATTAGTAAGAGGGAATGGATTTACCTGTGTTATTTGGACTGGTATTTAATAAAAGGGCTCTTCTTTAGCAAAATGGAAATTAGGACAAGGTTCCTAAAAATCATTTTTTGCTACAATTACCTCACATCTATTTGCAAAGCAGGTATTAGACCCCCATTCTAAGGGGACTCACACGGAATGGTCATACTGATCTCTCAATAAACCCAAGGGAGCGGTTACCATGTTCTGCTCAGCAATGTAGCACTCGATGTAGCGACTGGGATGCTCCTTCTTGAAGAGCTCTGAGAAGGTGGAGTTCTTTGTGTCGCCGTCCAGAGCAATCACGCGATCGTTGGCGTGGCCCAGTTTTGCAAGCGCAACCCCGTAAGCCTTGCGGGTGGCCCACTGCAAAAGGAAAACACGTCAGGGCTGCTGTAACTTGCTGCTTTCCAGAGGCTTTTTTTTGTTCCTATTTTATTGTTTTCAAATGATAGCAGTAGCAAAAGTACATATGAGAACGGTGACACACAGAAGAGCAAACAAACCCACAATGAAGCATTAGAAAATATATCTGTGCTGAAATTGGCAACTCCCCACCGAGCCTGCTGGGAAATGTTTGAAACCTTGCTTTCCTATCATGGAAATTCACTGAACCTGAAGGAGTTTCTTCAATTTTAAAAGCACAGAAAGTAGTTCAGAAAATTGATAATGATCATAAAATGAAGAAGTGATTTGAATCTCCATATTTTACTATATTTATATATCCTTTCAATACCTAGCTAGGTGATTGTCTGTGTCACACTACAGAAGTAGGTGTCTGCCTACTAAGAAGAGGTGAGTAGTTGCAGCTGTGGGAAGGGATAACACAAAAACTCGTGCCATCCAGTTAAACAGTCTCACACTTTGAAATATCTGACCATCAGTGAAAAAGAAGGGAATACCTTTTCTCCCACTTTGTAAGTTGGTGGAGATGGCATCCTAATGTTTCTAATATTCACTATAGGTGCATCTTCTTCAGGAAGGGCTGGAGAAAGCTTTTTCTTGTTTTGGATTCTGTCATCTATTTCCTGAATGACCTGTTCAGCCATATTTTTCGGAAGGGGCTTTCCATGCCAGCTTTCCTTATCTTCAACACCTGTGTATTTAAAATCACATTACAGGTAAGAAAAGTATAAAAACAATTTAGGTTTTTAGCTCCAGATTTTACCCAGTTAAAAGTGCAATGGAATATGACAGTCCAGTATTGTCTTCCAAGGAAGAAATTCCTTGAACAATTACAGTAGTATTCAACTGCATTATAACAGACATATTTAAACAAATAGGAGGAATTTTACATAATCAAATTACATATATTCAAAACTTGTGATGAAATCCCAGCATCTTCTACTGAAATTATTTGTAAATTTGGACCTAACAGACCTAAGTGTGTCAGGAAGCAACCAGTAAATCAGTGTGAACATTTCCCATGAAATTTCAACAGTTAGTTTTGTTTAAACAAATTCAGCTAAGTTTGAAACAACAGTTAACCAAGGTGTCCAAATCAAACAAGATCTGATGTTTTACAGCTTTATTTTAATAGCTTCCAATGACTCTTATCTGCGCACCTGGCACCAGCAGCCAAATCACCTCTCTGGCTGATATAATGCTTTTCCCTCAGTCACTGCAAACAATGAACTTTGCTTGCTTACTCAATGAAAAGGAATGGAGATATTCACTGCTGTTATTAATATTTATCTGGTCAGAAAGGCAAGCCCACAGAATGGTGCTAAAAGCTGTAGCTAAAGGGAATCGTGGCAACCCTCGACACTGTGTGCATTTGCTCCATCCCATGGATAGAACACTCCATAGCAGGCACAGTCTCACTTGGTAACACCAAACCAATTTTCTCAGCAATAACGTTGCTGAGAGGTACAGAGGGTGAAAGACTTTCTGCATGCTGTAGCTCAGATGTGCAGGTACCCCTACTGCAGCACTAGGTACACATCATATCTACACTGTGAATGCAAAGCAATAATTGTTTTATTACCTGATATGCCTTTGCCTTTAAAAGTCTTTGCAATGATGGCTGTTGGCTGATGTTTGGCCTGGCCAAAGGCTTTGCAAAGCTCCTCCACACTGTGTCCATCCACGATGATGGCATGCCAGCTAAGAACAAAAACAGATCAACTGTTTCTAAAGGGTTTTAGCATGTGACACTCTCCGGTAGTCAGCAATAACAATAACAAATACTAACTTCATTCCAGTGCAGTGTCTTTTTAAGAAACACAAAGTATGCCAGAAACACGAACTAGCATTTATTTGAGACCATAAAAAATAGAACAGCCGCTTTTTTTATAATGCAAAATGAGTCACGGGGGGATCAACAGCTACGAGCAAAATTCTCAGCCCACAGATAACTAAGTTATCCTACATTTCTTCAGACACAATGGCCCTTTTTAATCACAAGAGCAAATCAAACATCTAGAAATAAGATGAAAACTGACAATAGACGTTGATTAAAAAAACCCAAAACACTCTGGTGTAATTTTGTTTCTATTGTATCTGACAAATTTTTAGCATGGACTTTGCATCTGCATAGAAATATAAAACTAAATGAAAACCAATACACAGAGAAATCTCTTATTTTCCATGCTGGTTTTTTCTGATCTACTTGCTATGATAGGACATGTGGTCACAGTTACAAAATCTGAATTTAATGTGTTAAAAACAGTTTTAACGTCCCTAACAGATTTATCTGTGCAAGCAGTCCTTATTTTTCCTCAAAGCCAACAAATTTTGCCACTTTTAATATTCCTGCTGCAGCCATAAAGACGACCAACATCAGGTATTATGAAAGATCATCTTCCATGCCGATGGAATCCTTTAGAGCTGAAAGCAAATAAAACATACATTTTCAAATGAGAAATTATCCTGAACTTCTCCCACTCACATACCCAAAGGCCTCGCAGCGTTTCTGGTAGATTTCAACGTGATGCTGCAGAGGAGCAGGGTCACTTTGTCCAAGACGATTAATATCAAATATAGCAACAAGATTATCAAGCTTGTAAAAGCCAGCAAAGGCCATTGCCTCCCAAACAGAGCCTTCAGATAACTCTCCATCTCCAAGCAGACAGTACACTCGATAGCTAGAAGAAATTAAAAATTAAAATAAATTAGGTTTGATGCGTAAGCACAATTAAATCAAAACTCATCCAATAATTCATAATAAGAATTCACTTCATTTTTCTATCCCAAACTCAACTCCCATTGTTCAATGCAGTCACCTCAGCTGAAGTTACATAACCTTAGACAAATCAAATTAAAATAGTTCTGAGCTGTTACACGTTAGAAAAACGAGATGAGAAATACTGCACTCCTTTCCAAAGCTTTGTCTCAAAAAAATCAAGGCTTAAGCTTCCTACTGCAAGGCTTGACTGAACAGGCCCATTGAACACTGTCACTGTGACTCAGCAAGATCCTGAACAACGCAGGGACAGCTACCCCTGCTTCCTCCTTCCTCCCATATACCATCCAACCAACAGGAAATAATTTCAGGAAACTCTAAATTGTGGATGAGCTCAGCTATGTTGAGCTGCATAACAAATTCAGAGTTCAGGAAAAAGATGACCAACATGATATGATTTTGTAGACTATTTCTCCCACCACTGAAGCCTTTCATTTAGGTAAAACTCAGCAGGAGTACTGCCTCATCTCTACCAAATTCAACCACAATATTTGTCTTTTACTACCAGTCTTCTTCTGGATGACAAACCTTTGGAAATGTTTATTACCCGCTAAAATTAAAATTAAAAAAAAAAAAAAAAGTAAATTAGCCTTCAAATATATAATTTTTAAACAAAATAATTGGGATAGCTGTCAGTGATTCTTTTTTTACTCAACATGAAGCTATAACAGACTTTTGATCTGATTCCCACCTGCCTTCAGCTAAATGTGAACTCCTTGCATTTAAGCTGCTCCCCAGTGCTGCAAGACCACCTTTTCCTTTTGTCATGTAAGCACTAGTTAGATTTTTTTCCACACGTAGCATCTGCTAAACACAATTAAAATCAGCAAGTCATCTTTCACAATAATGATTTCAAGCAAGTGAAGTGTAGGACACATTAACTGGGCAGCCTATGCTCAGATGTACTAGAACTGTCAAATAAAATATATCAACCACATCAGGCTATTTTCCTCCTCATACAGATTTGCCTTTAGATATCTTCTTTTCTTGTGCACAAAACAAATGGCAGGAGCAGTCATTTTTGTCTCTGTGGAGTAGAGTGCCTTTCTGATAACATTTTGGAGCCCTATTTTATGATTCATTTATGCTGTTATCGACTATAACAGTTCCTTATCCAACGTTCTCCATTATTTGTCATCTGACTTTGAACAGACATTTCCAGCTTGCACTTCCTTCTAAAGGGACACATCCAGTCTCAAAGTGGATATCAGTTACTCTCTGGAAGTTAGAGGCTCCTCCAACAACTCCCTGTCTTCTCTGTTCAGGAACATCAGCATGCAATGCTGTCAGGTTACAAAAACCCCACACATATGCACTAATTGTTGCTAATCTTTAAACCCTTGGTAGTTTCACTAGCAACAGCTTTGTAGTTATCTGTTGTTTAAAACCTGAGTTTGAAATCAGATTTAGGCATGGAGGATGGAATAAATGAGAATGAATCTATCTATCCATCTGTCTAATTTATTTTAACAAATTTTTCCCATTAAATGCCTATAATCAATTAAGTATGAAAATGGAATTACCTGGCTCTGTCAAAGAATTTGCCAGTGTATGCCATTCCACAAGCAGCACCAAGACCCTGCCCAAGGGATCCAGTAGCCACATCAGTGAAGGCTTGTCTCTGAGAAAAAAAAGACAATAATTATTTTACAGTTATGAAATAGAGGAAGCAAGTTCCAGTGCTAGAAAGATGGTTCAACATACATCAAAATGCAACTTCTCAGCCATAACAATGTGCAAGTCCCTCTAAATCTTTCCTTGAACCCCTGATTTCTCTGCAATGCAGGTTTCCTTCATGATGACTGTCACAAGTTAACTGGGCTCTCTGAGAGGGAATAGAATTTCTCAGTTATACTTCGGGTGGCAACAGAATTGATGATTTTGTATAAAAAAGAATCAAGTGAAACAACTAGCTGGGAATGGAAAGACCAACGAGGTGGCCCAACTGAGTGTAAACTCTTGAAATACCTCAAAGCTGCTTGAAGTACAAGTGAAGCCTGGATGGAGCTTTACCCATTTATTAAATAGAAAATACTGCCATGCAGAGCTGTAGGGGAACTTTACTACCATAATAAAGGTCATTATTACATGCTCATTCAAACACAGTTCAAATTCAAATTCAGTTGTGAAGCCATAAATGCCATCATCCTTCTTAGAAGTCTTTATCTTTCTGTACCATGCAGCTGGCAACTGAAATTGCTGTGAAAAACTTGTTGTTTCCCACAAAATATACTTTTCTATCAAAGATTATGAGCACTCACTGGCACTGGGTGTCCTTCTAGGACAGAATCAATTTTCCTCAAGTTCAGTAATTCTGCTTCTTGTAGAAAGCCAGCCTCTGCCCAAACAGAATATAAAATTGGTGCTGCATGACCCTAGAGAGAAACAGAAATTGTAAACAAAACACAAGTTTCACAATTCCCAACTACCAAGACAAAATTCTACAAAGCTGACAAACCCTGAAATCAGGTTCTTGTGCCCACTGGGAAGGCACAGAGTTATTAAACAGTTTTACAATGCACACATCCGCACTGATGCTTGTTTCCAAGTTCCCCATGCCCCTGCTAAGAGCACCTCAGCAGGATGAGCGGTGTTATCCCACTAGAACTTCCTTCAATACCAATGTACTCAAGGTTGAATGCAATGAGTGACAACAGGCAAAGTTTTAAGCTTTGTACACTCAGACCTTTGGGGAGCAGTTATCAAGAGCCAAAATTGCACGTGGAGGTTTGAAGACATTTAGCTCTGGACAGAAATACTGGTTAATTAAAGAGCTAAAGTAAACGTAAGGAGGTGACTCTCTCAGTGCTTCACAATCTCAGAATCAACTGCTTGCATCTCGCTCAATTTCTTCTTTCAGAGTGGCCACCAGAAATGGCAACAGTTACACCCAGCACAAGGATATTCACCATGGGCTACACAGCACTACTGCGAGCCACCACTTGAGGAATCCTGACTCAAAGATGGAATGTACATCACTGGAGCACTTCATCTGCCATGCCTTACATCATTTGCCATGTTTTACATTTTCTGAAGGCCCCTTTATGTCATATGAACACTATATCCCCATGATTTGCAAGGACATAATGTAAAAGGGGACAGAAACCCCAACAGCCAGCACAGATTGGGGTTTAAGTGTTTTCTGACCCACAGTGGCCTCAGGTGTAGCAGTGACTTTAATACCATCCTGGCACAGTAGGACTGCAAACTACAAACTACTCACTAACCTGCCCTGTTTCATGTAATGCTCCCTGAGAAGCTGGCAGGAATTAGTGCCCACTGTAATGTGGCTGCAGGCATAACAGCAGGACTGCATTTAACAAGAGAGCACAAAAGCCAACTGCAACTGCCTTGTTAGAAAAATAAAACAGACCTTATTGCATCCTGATAGATTATATAGACAACATAATATTTATTATTTAACATTAGAACAACTTAACATAGTGAAGTTAAGACTTATCAGGACACATTACAAAGACCTTTTTTAAACTGTTTTCAAGTTATGCTGCAACTCAGTTCAGCCAAGTTCTTTCTTTCTGAAGCAGACAAATTCTAGACTCAAATATTTCCAACAGACTTCTGTGTAGATGTAAGTGTATGTACACATAAGTCAAAGAAGACAAGTCAATTAAATCTACAGACAGCTCTTTGCTAGCAGACTGCAACAGGACAGCAAAGCAGTAATTATTTATTTACCTTTGAAAGAACAAACCGGTCGTTGCTGGCATTTCTGGGGTCTTGCACTTTGTACCTCATGGTATGGAAAAACAGCACAGACATAATCTCTGCTGCACTGCAACATGATGTAGGGTGGCTACAAGTTAAGAAGACCCAAGATTACCACTTGTGTTATTGTTTGCTCAGGACTGCATCTTTAAAATATCACTTTATCCCAGGCCCCAACTCTTCAGCATTAAAATACACAAAAATACACAAATCCACTCCTGTGCTGTTCCCCCAGTGCCAATCAGTTGTACTTTGAGATAAAGAGAGCAACTGATCTGGCTGAAGTGGATGTTCAATCTAGACCCTGCTGACAGCTCAAGGACTTGTCTTTTGGAGCTCTCCCTTCTTCTCCATGCCAAGGACCACCACCTGAAGGGGTGGCTGATGCACAGGACAGTCAGACACAGCCTGTGTTAGCCTGGGCCTGGAATCAGACCCCACTGATTTATCTGGTGACAGAAATTCACACCGATGCAGAGGAAACAAAGACAGCTTTCCACAGAACTGGAGCCACTTGCTGAGTGGAGAAATTAAAAGCATGGCATCAGGACTTGTTCAGGCTCTGATGCACAGGCAGAGATTGGTAATGCAAGATTAACTTCTGCAGAAAGTTCTGGAACATTTATAATTGTATAACTTAGGAACCATTTCATTGTACCACATTAGAGCTGACAGAATAATAATTCTGATTTCTAAAGAGGACATTAAATAATGCAATTCTTGTTTTCATCTTCAGCTGAAACTGGACATGGAAATTTATTGTCTCCAGTAAACACCCAGATACATGCTGTAAAATGCTGAATTGTTTAATCTTTGGCTAAGAGGGAAACTAACATTTTCTATATTTACATCTTTCTAAGTTTGAAATATTGTATGAGTTGGTTTATCCAATATTTTTATGTATCTGGTATAATCTCTCCCATTGAGCTGTCTGGGATTACAGCAGCATGAATTCATACTTCAACTATGACTTTCCTTAGGAATACACAGGCCCATTTCACAGGCAACTGTGCCATAAAGTACCAACAAGTGAATATAAAATTATGTGAAGAAGTTATGCAAGTAGCAAATATGGAGTTATTCCATGACAAGCTATATATTTCATTTGAAGTGCAATAGAAGGGCATAGAATTAGTTTTACTTATCTACATTACTGTGATTTCCATAATGATCACTGTAGTTCTTATGCACCTGGAAGGGGTGGAGCTACTGCACCACTTGGGAGTACCAGCCTTGGCTTTTTACTTGCCATAAAGCTTAAAAGGGGTAAGGAAGCTCTTTAAACCCCTTTACTGAGTGTGGAAAATAGCATAATTCAGATTTTACTGGTGTAAACAGCATCATTCTTGACATCAGCCATTGCTACTGAAGTACAGGAAAGTGGATGATGAGTAGTAAGAAGGTTGAAAACGCAGTTTCATCTCACTTTCTCTTCTACCAGTATTTATTTTTCATCTTCAGCAGGATATTCTGAAAGTATTTGATCCTACTTGCAAAACAGGACAAAACATGAAAGTGTCACTTTCGTTTCCCACATGTACATTTTACCATGCATGTTAGGATTAGACAACACTTTCACTAGAACTTTAATCAGAATATTTTCTTTTGATAGTAATAAATCTTCCCACCCAACATTCCCAACATAACTGCAATAAGAGAATAAAAACATGCACAACACTAGCAAAGTACAAATTATGGTTAGTGTCCATCTCTTAGTAAGTACTCACACACAGGGAACCAAGAGAATTAGCTTTAAACCATGGTTCAAACAGATTAGTAAATACTTATGTATTTGAGTTAATCAATAAGCCTTACATGCTTGTTTAAAGCTTTCATTCCTATAATTTTATTAACTTTATACTTAACCATACTTCTATGAACTCCTGGTCTTGATTAAAAAAGTTTTAAACCACCTAAAATGGTAGCATGTGGGGGGAAAAAAAAAGTAGAAAAATTTAATAAATTACCTGAAAATTGGGAAAAAACCCCATCTTGTTAAAACTACAGGTTAATTAAATGAATTTCTACTATCAGAAATAACAAAGAAAACTCCATCCTTAACTTTGATACACAGTCCTTCCATAGGAAACCAAACCAAAGTACACTAGAATACCAAAATCCGGGATCCAAACAAAGCAAGGGTAGAATGATTGCTTCAAGTTAATTTTGTGGGGTTTTTTTAATCACACTTCCTCAATTCATATTTGTTCCATCTACTTGTGTCCACACATTTCAACTAAAAGGATAGTGGTGGAAAGCTAAAATGGAACACAGAGTCAAAACCCAAAAAACTGAAGAAGAAAAAATCTGCAGCAAGTGTTCGCACCACACGCTATGAAACTTAACTGCCCCTTAAGAAACTCTTGCAACTTCCACTTTTAAGAATGTATCCATCCTACTCCAGGAAGCCAAGACACTGTTTCAAAACTGCAGAAATTTATCATCAGCTGCAGCAGAGAATCTACCCATTTCAATGTAAATGTGTGCACTACTTATCTAAAAGAAAAAGCACTTCCACACCCCAAAGCAAGGATGTTCAATCTTTACAACTAACCTAATTAATTTTTTTGCCCACGTAAGTCATTTTGAACACATTTTTTTTTCCAGTTCACTGGATTTTTCCACTCCAGCTGATGAAATACTCAAAGTGATGCGTTTGAGCATCTTCAGGATCAGACTGACTTAGCTCTTGTCCAGGCAAAGGCTGTACTTTCTTTAACAGAATGTAAAACAAGTAAAGACTGCAAGAACTGGTGAGACATATCCACCCCACCACCACTTGTGTTGCAATACCTGCCACAGTTCACAGAAATTACTTCCTTGAAAGTAGTAGGCAGGTCCTGTTTTCTCTGAAGTGTTTTTATTGCAAGTATTTCCTTCAGTTTTTACAAACTACACCTTTAACAAACACATATTTCCTTAACAAAGTCAAAGTCATCATGGCAATTCACATTTTTAATTAACTGTAAGCTTCTATTTAAACTTGCATTCAAACATCTTTTCCCATCCTCAGTGCACAGCAGTAATTTAAGCAAAGAACACTGTCTCAGTTTTTGGAGAACATATTCATAATGCGCCGCTGCTTTGGAAATGTACATGCTTTGCCTAACTCCACAGACTGCATGTCTTCTGGGCACATTACTACACCATCATCTTGGCAACCAAAACTTATTAAGAAAATATATTACTTGTCAACAACATCTTCTCTCAAGAGCCCATCTTTCATAATCTGCTGGTTATCAGGTTGTGTAATAATTTCAGACTACACAACTCCAGTGGCAGAACAAACCAGAGGGATTAATGAAATGCCTTTGTGCAAGAAATACCCGGTATTGTGGCATACATGAGCCAGGGAATAAAAAGCCTGAGTAAAACTACTTTTGCTCTTTCTTCATCAGTATGGTGAGAATGGTTTTACTGGTGAATTTCATGGACCGTGGAAGAGAAACAGAGGCTGAAGTAAAATCCTTATTCTTTAACAGCACATCACACAAAACAGAGAAATAATTTTATCTGTTGATAAGAAAACTTATACCACACATCCCTGTGGCCTGCTTAAAATATTTGCTGGAAGCTGAACACAGAAGCCCCGGCTCTACAAAGCACAATTTTTCAATTTACACTTTCACACAGACTTGTGTAATACCATACACTGAAGCTCTGAAACAAATCAAGAACTAAAAGGGCAATTGTTTGGTAGCCCATACTTCTCTCTCCAGACTGCACCCAACAAGACACAGATGTGTAAGAAAGCACTGCTCTGACTTGCTGAGAGGTTTCCCGCGTCCAACACCTCATTTCACAGGAAGAACCACAGCAGCACTTTCATTTGCTGTCTGCAAACGGAACGAGTAAAGTTCAGCTTCGAGAGCCATGTGAGACAACTCATGCCAGGCACAGGGTGGGGACTGTAAGGCAATTCAAAGCAGCTTTATAATATTTTATACATCACCCTCCTTCACACAAACCTCAGCAATCAAGGGATTTGAAGCAATCCTTCAGATTTTTTTTAACGCTGCGGCTAGTTTCAAAGAGGTCCAAAGGAGGAAATTGCAACAAGACAGGATATACGTTAAAATAAAAAAAAAGCCCAGCACTTTATATACAGCATACAGGAAAAAAAATTAATTTGACATGACTAAAAGCAGATTGTTTGCAGAGATTTTTTTTTTTTTCCCTTTTCCCCCTATAGGTAAAGCACGATCAAAGAAAGGATAACCCTGGAATCTGCACACATCAGAGCCCACACTAAATCCTGTCCAGAGGCCTGAATAAACTGCCCATTCGAGACCGCGGGCATTGCACAGATAATCCCACTTGGGCTCACTTGAAATTCTGTGCAGAATTAGTTCCAACTGACGGGCACGCAATGAAAAAGAAGCCGCTTGCGCCTCGGGCACAAATTCTTTGGTTTCCAGTCCTGCACCAACTTAGCATTCCCGGCCTCTCTCCCAGTCACAACACCCGCCGGCACCGGCGACCGGCGTGGCCGGGCCCGGGCGCGCTCTGCCCGGGGAGCCCCCGGCCGCCATTTCCCCATGTGCCACCTCCGCATCCATCGGCGCCGGGGTTTCGGTGGGTCAGCCCTGCCCGCTCCCATCCCCGCGCACGCCGCCCCGGGCATCCCCGCACCGCCCGCGGGAACCGGACCGCGGGACCGGGGGCTCTATCCCCGGGGCACCGCAGCGTCTCCGGGCAGCGGGAGCGGGCACGGCCCCTCCCAGCACCACCGCGAGGCCGGATGGAGCCCCGGGATGCGGGAGCGCGGCTCCGGCGTGCGGCAGGGGCTGGGTCGCCGCACGCCCGCCTCCCTCACTCACCCGGAGCCGGCCGCGGTCGTGGCCTTGATGGAGCTGATGCGGAGCCGGTTGGCCGTGTCCTTCAGCGCCTGCAGCGTCTGCTGGTCGGGCTTGTGGTAATCCTCCATGTGGGCGACGCGGGAGGGCCGCTGCGGGTGTCGGGCGGCGGCGGCTGGACCTGGTCTGAGGATGGGGCTTTGCGAGGGCTGCGGCGCGGCTCACCGGGGCCGAGCGCTGGGGCGGAGAGAGGAGCGCGGGGGAGGGGAGAGGAGCGAGGGGGCGGAGAGAGGAGCGGCCAGCTCCCCCCATCCTCTCTCCCTCCCTCCCGCCCGCCCCGGGCGCGGCGCGGGCCCCGCGGCCTCCCCGGCTCCTCCCGCGGGCGCCATTTCCCCCGCGCGCGTGAGGCGGCGCTGAGGGCCGGGCCCCGCGCTCCCCGCTCGGGGCATCACTGCACGGTCCGGGCCGGAGGGCACCGCTGGAGATCGCCCAGCCCAACACCCCTGCCGAGCCACCCGCACAGGAACGGGTCCGGGTGGATTAGGAATGCCTGCAGAGAGGGAGACTCCACGCCTTCCCCGGCCAGCTGTTGCAGTGCTCTGCCCCCTCAACGTAAAGAACTTCTCTCTCACGTTGAGGTGGAACTTCGTGTGTTTTAGTTTTGGCCATCGCTCCTGCCCTGTTGCTGGGCACCATTGAAAGGACTCTGGCACCATCCTCTTGGCGCTTGTCTCTGAGAAGTTTATATGCATTAATGAGACCCCCTCAGTCCCCAGAATAAACAGCTCCAGCTCCCACACCCTCTCCTCATAAGAGAGGCTCCACATCCCTTCGTCCACTGTACCTCTCCAGCAGTGCCTCGTTTTTCTTGTACTGAAGAGCCCAGAACTGGATAGAGAACCCCAGATGTGCCTCTCGGGCCGAATAGAGGGAGAGGGTCACGCCCTCGACACGTTTGGTTAAACCCCTGCTCCATAAAGCTGTTGCTGATGTTCTCCACCCCGACCTGTTCATATATTTAAAAGATTGTCACAGTATCCCACAGCTTAACAGCAACCTGGTTCTTTCACACACGAGAAACAGTAGCAGACTTGTCCCGTGTGGCTTCCTGTCAGGATACAATTCATATTTCCACAATACATATTTAAAAAAATTGATGAACACAGAAAGTTTTGCTTAAAATATTGACTCCACCAGCCATCAATCAGCCAATACATTTTCTCCAGCAATTCTGAACACTATGACATTAATACTAGACTTAAACAGGCAAGTAAAATGCTTCATATATGTTCTAGAAAGCTCAAGCAGCACTAGAAGTCACAATCTAGAAACAAACAAAAAAGGTTAATCAGACAATAATGATAAAAAAAAGTAGTAGTGCGAGGTTGGTGATTGGAATTGACAATCTTAAAGGTATCTTCCAACCTCGATGATTCCATGATTCTAAGATACCTCAGATCTTGCTCATTAAACCTGGTATTCCTGCACTGCATTCCTGTATTTCAGTGTTCAGTCTACTGGTAGTTTCTCCTAGAAACTGTATTTTATTGATTTAAAAATATCCTAGTTACATGCAGTGAATTAATGCTATGATCATCTACTTCTAGAAGACACCGAACCACTCCTATCACAAACCCCTCATCTTCAAGGCTCTGCAGCCTTTGAGTCTCAGAAACAGAGGAAACCACCTCCATGTACAGAGCATTCAGCCATGCTCACTTGGCAAACTGCCAGTAGGAAGCAGCATGCAAAACTTAGCAAGGTGAGACAAAATTTTTTTCCACAAACTAACCAGTTTATTAGAAGAAATAAAAGCAGACACCAATCCCTTAGCTTAACTGTTTTCTTAAACTGTTTCATCAGTTGTCTTCTTGAAAATTCTTTTAATAAAAATCTTCAGAAGAAAAACTAGACTGGAAACAGGCCAGGAAGGGCAAAACAGAGCCAAACAACCAGATCTGACAGTAGCAAAGTGCAGAGGTTGTTCTGGACAGCACCTATACAAAGGTTAACTGCTGCAACTGTCATTTACTCTGCTTCAATCTTTATTCAGTCTTCAAATAACTGGGTAGGGCAGGCCAACTACTTTTGTTGTTGTTGCTGCTCTTTTTTTCCCCTGCACAACCAGCTACCTAAATCTTTTAATTTCAGTAATACACTTTAAAATGTTGTGGACAATAAAATCAGGATACAAAAGAACCTGATGAGAATCGCACAAGCTTTGGTTTAAATTTAGGAACTCTGACGACATGGGCTATAATACCAAGAGCTTTCAGTGGCAGAGGAGAGGGCCAAGAAAGGAGGGCATTAATGCACTTCCAGGGTCATTGCGCCGGTTTCCTCTCAGGGCACAGAAAGACACTTTGTACACCTTGTAACCCACCGTGTCTAAACAGCAGCTTGGAAATAAAGTAACACTGAACAGCTAGACAGTAGCTACTTGTGCAGGAAATCAAACCAAAGAGACCCTAGTTGAGGAAACAGAAACAGGACTGCCAGACACTGCGGAGACAATCAATAGCCATTCTTGGCAATGTTTCCCCACCATATTCCTGTTAAAATCCAGTTTTAACAATATAGGTACAACAATATAGGGACTTCTTTTGTCCTCCTGGAACTCTGATGCCCAAAGGAATATTGTCAGTAGGGGAGCATGAAAGATCTCAGGAGTTAGGAGAGTAACATCTATGAGAAATACTGATTTTGTCTCTTCCTTTGCAGATTTTAAACTATAAAATCTACCCTGTTGGTGAGGTAACAGTAAATTCAAACCTACGTTCCCTGTACAAGATCCTTAATTGCACCTTACATATGCTACACACCAGCAAATATCTTGCTTGGGATCTGGTTTTGCTGTTGCCTCAAATAGGCCTAAAATCAAACTAATGTTGTGCAGTGAGGGTGACCAACTTCTCTGAGCAAATTGCACAACTTTTCCTCTTCTCCTCTGTCCATTCTTGCATCCTTTCCACAACCTCTCAGCCTTCTCAAGGCAACAGCACACTTGACTCTGTCTGCAGCCATATGCTCAGAAGTTAAGACTAAAGCTGCTTGAGCCAGCATTCTGGATCAAGTTTCCTGATTGTTCCTTCCTCACTGTGCTCTGGCTCTCCCTGCTGAGCAGTCCCAGAGCTTGTGAACTGGATTCCTTTCAAATAAAGATGAAACAGAAGATTCAGTCTGAGAAAGCAGCTAATACATTCCAGGTGCTAATGAGTATTCAGCCCAACAGGACAAACAAGAGCTAGTCTGGAGCAGAATTCAAATTCCCTTATAGTGCAGATGGGGAGTCCTCAGCACTTTCTCACATGCTCTATGGACTTGCTCCACTGGAATCTCCTACCTTCTGATGTAGCCAAAGCCACAGAACCATTTTAACAGCACAGCAGCATTTATTAGCTTGAGTTCTGTATCATGCTCACTGATTTGAGAGCAGTTGTTAAAATACTGGCTGTGCTGAGGAAGGGAATGACAATTTTTCTATCACTCCTGCTCTTTTGACAGAGGTTGACATTAGGCTCCATCATCATCTCACTGATAAGAGAGTTTTCCATGTCAGTTGAGTGAGGTTAGGCAGGATAATCTGGTTTTACCTATTCTTAGTGAAATCTTGGTTCAGAAGATGTGCATAAATTGTTCAAATGAGGCCAAGTGTATGTGAAATCATGTTTATGACGCCAAATATCACAGCATTTTTTATTGCCCAAAGATACATTAAGAAAACATGGTTGTGCACCCAATTTCAGCTGCAGAAAACAAATTAAAAAAAACTTCCTAAATTTGCATCAGGAAACTAAAAGCTTATTTTAGAGATATGGCTACTTCATCCTTCTGGATGGCTGGTAGTACTTACAAACACAGGGGAAAAATATCAAAATGGAAGCAAGTATCATTAAAACAATGAGGTAATTTCTACACTAAGTTTTTGCTTCTAACAGATTAATTTACTCCCTGCTTTCTGTCTGTACAGTGTGATTAAAGGGTGAGCATTGCCAGGCGGTTACTGTTTTTCTCTGCATAAATCACTGATAGTGGCAAAGCGAAATGACAGTCAACTAAAATCGGGTTCAGTGACTCACCATTCATTTGTCAATGTTCTTTGTTTTCCCTCACAATTCTTTAAAAAATAAACTGGCCAGATCATAGCCTTGTTTTTGCCTTTGGCAAAAGGCTGATTCCATTCCTTGGCTGAAGACTAAGGCCTGCCATCAAGTCTCTGATCACAGTGATGATGTGCTCTTGAATTGCCTTGTAAAGATGGCGCCCCACAAACTGTCCCAAGCTGGCAACAGCAATCTTAGCAAGTGCCTTCTCTGGCTGGAAATACTTTCTTGTTTCCCTCTTGAAAATAAATAAGGGAGATAATCTGGATCAGTCCAGTATTACTACAGCTCACAACTTCTTTTGTTTCCTCCATTGTTATCTGAATGGTAAAAAGACCTTAAGATAGACTTGGCTTAGACAATGTCATTGGAAGATCACTGCCCACAACTCCCTCTCCTTGAATCCTTGTGCTGCATCACCGAGTGCTTATTGTGGTATTGTGTGGTTAAAACAGCAGCTCAAGCATTCACAGGGTGAATTTCCACCTTGTGTCAGTGCCTCTACTTTGATCTACTGAAGAGGCGTGTTATTTCTGCAACTCTGACCAAGTGTGATGGACTGTAAAGCAACAGCTGAAGTCATGGTATACATTACATACAACAGTCAACATTTCTTCCACATTCCTGGGACTTACCCCTGAAACCATGTACAATGTGATTAAAACAAGGATGCAAATGTATGGACAAACAGTCTTGCTTCAGAACATACAATCACATCTCGTTAGCTTCAGCATTAACTACTAGACTAGACAGCTTATTAAATACATACACAGGATAACTGGATTTTTCCATCCCTTCCTCCACGTTTCAGAGTCAGGGCATTATGTGGAGCAGAAGCATGAAAGCTCAGCTATGACTGACATTTGCTGAGATACTGCAAAAATGCATTGCTGACATAAGTACATGCAACCCTGTTTACCAGAGCAGGAGCCGCATGCACTCAGCACTGCTGGAATTCAGGCCAGTTAGCTACCGTGGGGCTACGTGCCCAATTTTGCCTTAGAAACTGTTCTCAAAAAATTGCCAAATCCAAGTCTAGTAAGAGCTCTTCACTAAAAATCCAAACAGTAGTGAGTAAAGAAAATGTGTGGAGGCGTGGGAGGAGACCAACATGCTGTGCAATTGCAGTTTGAGCACTGTATGGATTCCAAACTGAACTGGAATTGCCACTCACTGCTGTCCTGAATTGTCACCTTGCTAGTCCTGAACATCTCCTTGTAGTGCACAGGGTTTCATCTCATTTGCAGAGTACCTTAAAAAAGAGAATTAGAATTCCACTCACTGTGGAATTGTGATGGAATTCCAATCGCTGTAGCCTGATGGATGGGAATACAGTACATTGTCAGACCAAATCTGGTACTGCAAGTTTTCCAGATACTCAGTCCTTACTATCACATCTTACTCAAATTCTATTCCTTCATCAGTAACAGCGAGTGGTTTTAGATAACAAGTAAACACCTTGTGGAAAGAATATTCAGCAGGCTGTGAAATAATGATCAGCTCTGCAGTTCCCAGTGGAGCATGAAAAACATTCTCAACGTCCTTTAGCTGTCATAGAACAGCAGTTTGTACTACACAGACTACAAACAGCTATAACGAGCAACCTGGAAAATGCAAGGTTCTTGTGCAGCACCTGATGCAGAAACATCCAGAAGGGAAATCCATCCACCTTTGGAGTCTGTAAGAGCAAGATACAATGACAAGATACATACAAACAGAATAGATTGATAGTTCAACTCAACTAAAATCTCTTCAGCTGATAAAATTGTCTGCAAAAGAAAAAATGTGTATGGAAAGCTTCATAAGAGAACAGACCATTTTTGAGTTACGCACAGGCAAATGTTGAATAAAAACAATTTTAAACCATAATAATTTTTATATTGCCTCTAAATAAAAATGTCATTTACTAAATATACCCAAACCCACATTTGCAAAATTTCCAAAATATTAGGACAATTTTATGATACGTGAAAAATGTTCAAATTAAACCAAATAACTTGAGACAGTCTTACACAATGAGACTTCTTTATGTCTGTTTAATGTAGCCTGTCAGAGAAAAATGAAGGCATTGTATTACTCACACAGTTAAAAGGAACTCACAGTGACTAGGTTTGGGCTGTTTGATGATATTTAGGGAACTATTTCCGCTAGCAGAGTATTTAATCAAAGTTTGTATTGCTGATATTACAGTGTTTTGGGGTACTTGGACTGATTTAGTATAAGTGACTAATGATATTACTTACAAAACTATTGAAATTTATAATCTGACTTTTCATTTGTTACAATTTCTTCAAATTATGCTAAGATAAATATGAAATATTTATGCAGTAGGAGTTTGAGGCTTTTGCCTGCATCTATGCTTGAAAGCCTACTGAACATATAGTTCCACAGTTACTTCACCATGTTTGCTTTCTCTATTTGGTTCTTGACTCAAGTTCTATGACAGTCTTCAGATATAAGTTGTCTCTTTAGTCTTTGTTTAAATCAGTATCTGTATACAATTAACTGAATTTGACAAAATTGAAAGGATAAAGTTATGCATGATAACCCATGTGAAACAGTATCTCCCAAACACCAATGCTTTCTCACATAGGGTGTGCACATTTAGAAAGAAGGTGTAAGAGAGATGTAATTACCAAATAAAGCAGGATTTATCTGGGTTGTGATTCACAGGAGAGAAAGTGAAAAAAATCCTCTTCAGCCTAACCTCTGCAATGCAACAGGCTTTGACTACTCTTGTCCTTTGAAAGAAGAGCTGCATTAGAAGCCCTTCGAGAAAGAAATCGTTCAAAGAATGGATGAAATGGATTGATGCCAGAGCATTCTCTCATTATGTACCACCACCACATCCTTCCACATGCAAAAACAGTGACTCCAGTTAGACATGGAACAGATTGTTCAGCTCATCTTCAGTAATAACATTATTTAGCTGCTAATGAATTTAAGGAAAAAGGAAAAAAGAAAAAATCTCCAGTGTCTGTGCAGCACATCACCAGTAATTGAAAGAAATTACATGCACTGCATGAGAACAGGTATAGAAGCAGTAATAAGATCAGGCTTTTATATATAAAATGATGTTACAGATTAAACTACATCACAAGCACTACATCACTGGCACTACAGACTATGAATCTACACTACTTTCACATATGTCTGTCATGTTAGCAGTTTCCCTCAGACAGCCATTTTCATATCTGAAGAATATTAATTTGTTTTCAA
Source organism: Hirundo rustica (assembly GCF_015227805.2). Lineage (NCBI taxonomy): Eukaryota > Metazoa > Chordata > Aves > Passeriformes > Hirundinidae > Hirundo > Hirundo rustica. Next base: position 3,392,918 of record NC_053461.1, on the reverse strand, counting down.
ACCCTTATTAAAAGTACTGCACATTTCTAACCAAACCTTTGGGTTTTCTGTAAAAGCTTCTGTTGTGGCAAGATTTTTCTACTCAAACCATTGAGAAGTAGAGCTCTCTCTCTATAATGGTCACCCTGTGCCTTCCATCCTGAAGATCACATAAGGAGCAGGGTTTGCTGTAAACCACAACAAACTCTGTGCACATCCAGGCCCTGTAGGCTTTAACTGCACACTTGTACCTCAGTTCTTGTGGGGAGTTTAAGAGGACAGAAGCTTCCTTTGCAGCAGTTTTGCCACATGGGAGAACTGTGTCCCCAGAGGACAGAAGTGAATTTGATGCTTAGAACATAAACTGGAGAAAGCACTCAGCATCAGCCATAAATCTCAAACCTACCTGAGGATGCTGGATGACCTGCTAAGCCTCTCCCATCCCTCTTCCAAACCACGAGAATTGCGAGCAGGATGTGCAAGTCATATGCTTTCTAAATTAAGACCAACACAGAGTTTTGTATACAGGAGCCAGGCTGGGTGAACTTTGCTCTGTAGATACTCTTAAAAGCTTCTTAACTTATTTATGAGGAGAAAAGAAGTAAAATTTGTGCATTTACATCACATCTCTGTGAGCTTCCAAGAAAGGCCTAAGGGCAAGTGCTCTAACTTCAGCCAGAATATAAAGCTTATCCTTTTGCGGTTTTATTTCCCAAGTTGATTTTATAAAATGAACCTGCTTGAATTTTAAAGAATGGATTGCAGTAGAAATATTTTTAAAGGTCTGTTTAAAATTAAAGACAAAAGTTAACTAGGTATGAGCAGCCTTGTTCTATGTAGCAGATTTTAAACTGTAAAAGGAGGCCACCAAGCAAAGACAAAAATTAGGTACAGCTGTGATCAGTCATCTCCACTGTGCTGCCTCATTATCAGGGGTTAAAAACCCCCACAGCAGACCTGAGGAATTAGAGCAAGGAAATCATGCCTGCCCAGTCATTTTCTGAACACACCCTGAAATACTCTGAATTCTTACAGCAATCTACATTTGAGCTTGGAGAATACCTGGATATGCAGCAGTTTGGAAACAAAACTGCAACTTAAATTCTTCTGTGATTCAGGAAATACCTTCATAGGCTATACTCTTCTCTCTACAATATCCCCTTTCGTATTTACTTAAACTCTTTTGCTATTCCTTCTCTTGTTTTCTTAGGAAATCTTATATTCAGTTGTTCTTTCCCTCTTGTTTTATTGCCAGTGCTTTCAAAAATGCAGCAACTGATTAAAATCTTTCTTCACTGCCCTCTTTTCTCAATGCTTTTTGAACCTGATTAGGAGTGTCTTCTGAAAAGGAAGTGAAAAATTGTTGCATAATTGACAAGGATGAGCTTTACAGCTCATGGCTGTATTTTAAGTTACAGATCTATCACAGAAATTCAATTCTCCTAAATTTGTAGGTTGGGTCAAAAAATAAAATCAAAATCTAGAAGATGGAAAAAAACTGATTCACACTTGAAGCTGTGTGAAGATAGGTGAAAAAAATTCCATTACTGGGCACTGGAAATATCTTCTGATAACATCCATTATAATTTCTAATACTTTGGTTAGAAAACTAAACACAAATTTACCTCAGCCATGATAATGACTAATTAGTAATTTGAAGGCATCCTATTAATGAAAAAAAGACTGTATGAATTACAGGTTTCTTACTCTCTATATTACCTTCTAGAATAAGAAGGAAGTGTAGTTGAACCCTTGCCATGAGTCCACTAACTTCAACTAATTTGGCTCATGAACATGAGCTGCAACTAGGTACTTCATTCTGCAAGCCTGCAAATGAAATTTGAATTTTAGAGGATAAGCTTTAGGAAGCCAAATGCCTACTCCCCGATTCTATCCAGTACATATCACTATCTTAGTAGGGAATGTCTTTATGCTCTCATACGCTTTCAAAACACATGACTGAAGAGCACACAGATCAAGAGAGAAAAGGCCAAAAATATTTTGGTTTGCATAAAATTTTTGCACAGTGCCTGGTTTAGCTGGAGCTACACAGAGAAATTCAGAAGTATTACCTTATTCCCAAACCAACGGGAAGCACTTCATGTGAGTAACAGTGAAGAGGAATACCTGGAGGAGAATACAAACAGATTAATGACACTGAGAATGAAAAAAATATTCCTGATATTAACCCGACAGGCAACACACCTAATACAGAATTTAGACCTAGATTCCAGAATTTAAAGTTTGATTCAAAGCAGTTTTCCACATTTTTTTTTTTTTCAATTACGTTGTAGTAAATCCATGACTTCTGTACCTGTTTTGTAGGGCAGTCTTCTATTAGAAGAATCTGCTCCTGGACAAAGTACAGGCATCAGTCCAGTATGAACCATTAGAGCAACAAATGCCCTTCTCCAGTGGCCTTCCCTGACATCTGACCTGCCCTGCAATCACCAGCTCCCATGGGTGACTAGAACAGGAGTGAGCATCTAGATACGGTTTGGGCCTAAGGTCTTGTTTAATTTCACTATCAACTTGTGTGTTTTCTTTCTCATCAGCTTCCCTATTTCACTTTGTGAAATTTGGATCAATCAGGGCACGATATCAGATACGGTAAGAGGACAACTGCCATTTCCAATGTCTTGGATCAAAGATCAACACTGCACCGAGAATCAAATGCCACGTCTAGATGGACGAAAGGGGACACCATAAAAGAGTGACACATAAAGGAACTAAACACAGAGCTGTACTTAGAAGCCAGTGAAAGTGCAGCTGCAATTCTTAATGTGAGAGGAAATGTATCCATTTATCAAATTCAAAACACAAGGCTGCTGACAGCAGCAGAAGGCCTTGTAGAGGCTGTTCCCCACTGCCCTTCAAGCAGTCAGGTTGCATTTTCTTAGTGGACAAATGCAATTTGGTTCTAGCCCCAGAATGGAGTAAGGAATTTGAGTTTCTTCTCTGGAAAAATATTAACTCTAAATAAAAACTGAACCTTTCAGCAGGCAAATAGAACTCTAGTCTAGAAATAAAAGGAAACATCACAAGATTTTAGGAGGTGCTGAAACATTTGTTTTGAAGTTTTATTACAAAAATATATTTGCAAACATACAAAATTTTGGATGAAAAAATGCTCATTCTTAAACATTTATGCAATAACTTAATAACTGCAAACATACATAGGTGCTATAAAACCCACACCATACCAAAAACGTTAATGATGCAGTATCTACATTTTTTGACTTAACAATTATTCCGATTTCCAGAATTTTTTCCTGAAGCCCCCCCTTCCCCATGGTCTTCATATCGAAAGAACATGCAAATGGCTACAACTGGTGCATATGCAGAAGTGATAAAACTCAGAAATTACTAAAAGCACATAATGTACATAAAAACCCCTAACTAACCATATGCCCATACACTGAATAGATAAAAATAAATACACCACCAAATCAGAGATACTGCAATTTTTCCAACTTGAAGTGAAAGGAAGATATTGCATCTTAACATTTTTATAACATTGCCAGACAAAAATGAGGTGATACATATTGCACACATTCCTCTTGTTAAGATATGCTGTACAAAGGAACCCAAATACCTGGCAAGAAGGTGGTTGATTTGCTTAGAATACTTTTAAAAACCAAGAAATCCCAAATTAAAGTTTGCTTTCCAAAACATTTCAGAAATTCTATCAGTGACTACACATAGCATAATGGGTTTCAGAAATAAACCAAAATGAAGCAATTAGAAATGCAAGCAAAAATTATACATCCAGCAGCAAGTGTTTAAATATTGAGTATTTATACAGAGAACTACACATTTTATACTAAATCAGGGTGAATCACTTCAATTTTTTTATCACTCATTCTGCAAATCTTGTTTAATTTGGAAAGATATTCTGCTCCTGAAGTTAACAGCTGTTAGGCACCTTTCATATAAACTTTGCATTGTTCAATAACAACAGATAAAGTCTAAGTACAAAACCGAGAATTTTGATTTTCCTTAACAATTCAGCCGCTGTAAGTTTTAAAACTGTCTTTGATTTAAAAACTAAAAATCCAAACTCAAACCTAAAATAACTTAACATGAGCCACAAAAAACATGTATAGGTAATAATTTGGGGAGTGTAGTCTGAACTAATCGTCTTTTGATTCCCAGAAACAGATAAGATCCCCATTAAGCCAGCAGTTAAAAAAAAAAAAAAAGTCCCTTGAAAATGGTCACAATCATTTCCTGTGACGCCCCAAGGTAACTTGCTACACACTGGTTATCCCTACAAGAGGATATAACAGAAAATCAAGCACTTCAACCAGCTGGTCATTTCAAACTTATACAAAAATTTTAAAAAATTACAGAAAAATAAGTTTTTAAATACGCGGTCCACATTTAAAAAAAAACCAAACCAACAAACCCCCCCAGATTTTACACTATAATTGAGCTTGTGTTTTACAATGAGCTTTTAATTAAAGTAGTTTATCTGTTAGAGCCACTCCCCTGGCACTTGTCACACCTCTGCAGAGAAGGGTTCCAGTGTTGGCTGGCCCCATGCAGAGGCTGGAACAAACACATGCACTTGTTCAAGAGATGAAGTTTGCTGTGCACACTACGATTTCAACTCTGGTTCTCTGCTAGCTCATTTGGAAAGCTTGGGCAGGGAAGTAAACCAACAACCTGTTGCTACTAGAACACTATAAAACCAAAGGGAAGTGAGGATCGGCCAACTGCTTGTTCCCAGCTGCCCAGGAACCCTCACAAGTTAAGGATATTCAAAGTATTATTAATTTTGTATATGGCTGAAGAACTCAAAATACAACTCCTTCCTATCATTTCTATAGATCTTTGGATATGACTATAATTAGCAAACAGTGCCAATGTGCACTATCAGCTTACAACAAATTTATTCTTACAAACTTTTATCAAATCTTTCTTTGAAGAATCCACAAGCTGTCCACAAGAAATGAGAAGTTACGGACTCCAGTTTTGCTAAATTCAGATAAGAGCAACCCTCTATTTGGCTTAGGCTGTCCATTTTTATTCAGAGGAACTGCTCACTACTTTGTTCCTTTCAGTGAAACTTTTCCTAAAAAGTCCAGCAGAAAATCAGTTTGGACCTTCAATCTAATTTAAGCCTCACCATTTACATCCATACACAGTATTGTAACTCCAGATTTTATGGAAGAAGCTCCCATCTTCCTTAACAAAGTCTGTGTTTATATTGCTGAATTCAAATGTTACCATTAAATGCAATATATTTCTTGATGAATGCACATTAGCATCTTTCCCTGAATCTTGCAAATTTTTCTAACAATATACTCTGTATTTTAACTGGAAACACTGAACTCAAAGGCTAAGAAGAGCTTTTCAGAAGGCAAGCAGTGCTAAACAAAATATATTTTCCGCTAAAAAGCTAGGAAAAAAAACCTAAAATAGATCAAATACATAAAAATGTAAATATTTGTTGTATCTAAAACATCCTGATTTGTGAACAAGTCACAATTAAAGCTCAATTACTAGTTTCCAATGAAATGGCCATGCACCTTGACTACATTAACATTAACTAATCCTTAGGATAACTATACTTACATATACATTGTAAGGAGTAAAACAATATTTTTCTTCATATTTCAATAGTGCTTGAGGGAAAAGAATGAAGCAGTGCATCATAACTCACTACAGATTATCTCTTTACTCAATAACCCAACACTTTTCTACTGAAAAAGTATCCTTTAAAACTACTATTGCTGGAGAAGGTTGGGACCTGAACTCAGATTAATTACCTTTGCATGCCTTTAAGAAATAAATACAACCCATGGGGGTAAACCAACACAGCAGCATAAGAAAGTATAATTAAAATTTTTCCGTTGTCAAATGGGAAAGTACCCAGTTAAATTCTTAGTGAATAGTGACTTACTGAATCACATATACAAAGCAGTAACATTTTAATAAGATAAACTTCAGACTATGAAGTGTGCACTAATGATCTGGGGAGAGGGCAACAGAAGAAAAGCATGCATTTGTTTCCCATCTGCATAGTTTTCAACACTGCAGTTCCAACACAACCGAGGAGTGAAAGCCAACTATGGCGTGGTCCATCCTCAAGCTAAAAGGGAACAAAGCGTTTACATTTTATCAAACACTGCTGAACAGGAAGAGAGTCTTCCAGTGGTGGTCTCCTAACCATAAATTTAAAATGAGAACTGCAACATGCAACTAACTTTGTTGATTTAAAACAAAAAAAAAGGTACAATCACTGAGGACTTTGCATATTTCAGATTTTGCCTTTTAAGAGAAAATGGCCTCACTCACTTGGGTGTTTTATGTCAATAATGCAGGAACAAGTTAGATTAATGAAATATTGAAAGGATGAATTTACATGCATTAGCTAGAGACTGCCAATGTATTGAGCTAATCACATTTTTAAGCCTTTTGTTAAAGATTTAACTCCACTGGCCCAGCTTCCAGACCCTTTCCTTCCCCACATCTGCCAGCTCAATCATGAGACATTTTGCTCTCATTTTCCTTAGTCCACCAAACTGGAACTAGGTTCCCACAACTGAATTTGGTTCTGGGTTGCTGTAGTGTACTACACTGCACATTAGCTGGTTGAAATAGTTTTCAGTAATCCTCAAACAATGAATACAGCCAGGAATGAGAGCCAGAGCAAACATCTGCACGTTCACTTAATGCTAATGAGAGATCAAATGCAACTTAAGTCCCTCCCTCAATAAAAAAAAGGTTTGCTGGTGATGATCACAGTGAAAATTTAGATCATTCTGAGAACATTACTTTCATAAGTATTTAAGGAATAATCTTTCCTAACAGGTTCAAATTCAAGATGTTGAAAACTAAATATTCTTTTACAAAAATATTAGTTTTATAGATGAGGCATAATTGTTTCTAAAATGAACATATTTTAAGTAGATTCAGCTTCAGTTATAGCTTAATGTTGTCTCTACTCTTGGTGAGGACTTGCAAGTAGACTTCATGGATAGTGCTGAGAAAATGGGAATCATTCTGCAGGAAAAACAGAAACACATTAGAAAATAGGTGAAAAGATGCAAAAGAAGTTTAATGTCACTTTACTTGTGATAAGGATTCCTTGCAGCTGATAAGGGAAGGAGCTGTGTGCCTGCACGAAAGGTGCTTTTGGAACACACAGAGGCTGTGAACCATGAAGCTGAGCAGCAGCCGAAGGCATCACCAGACACTCTGGATGCTCAGACAAACAGACAGGGGTCACTTGGTCAGCCTGGTCACATTCTGCTTCCCTCCAGAGTCTGAACCATAGTCTTAGGCACAAAGAATCCCATTCTGTGTCCAGGCTCCCAAGTCAAGTCTGCCTGAGTGTCAGATGAAATGTTGTTTGTCAGGCAGACCAGCCCAAATGGGACCGCAGTGTGCTCAACAAGAATTCCCATGTCAAAGCATGACTGGGAAGTGAATTGATTTAATCTATGGACAATATTTAGATATTTCTCCAGTCTAATTCCTTCAAACAACAAGTCACAAAACTGGTATCTAATCAGTTAGCTTGAGGGTGTAACACTCTCTTTACAAGATCTGAACAGCAAATGGCATTCTGCTTAGAGTGCTGTGTTAAGTACTCCCATGCTGCAGGATATGCCTACTTTGGTCTTCATTCAGCTCCCTCTCTGTTAAGACTGTAGACAAATATCCCTGTCAGCTCTCTAAAATCACCACTCAGAATATTGGCAGGTGAGCTCAGTTCCAAGATTCGTTTAAGTCTTTAATTAGAAAACCCATACACACCAGTAGAAGAAAATGTTATGTAAAATGGAACAGATAAATCAGGCAACCTAATGATGGGATTTGGTAATGAACTTTTTGGTCCTAACAGCTTGGTCACTAGGAAGATATAGTTTGTTATTTTTAGACTTGCATTTTGGGTATAAGCTCTACTAACACCAGCATGGAGTGAGCAAGAAAATCCTGAGCTAAGAAAGAACTATTTGTCATTCATGGCAATTTCACCATGACATTAGAGGTCAAAATCATCTTAATGCACAGCTGCTCCCAACATCACAGATTGAATTCAATAGAACTTTTTAGTCCCTAAAAATAGCAGAGCTAAAACTTTTAAATTTCCATTTCAAAGAAACACACTAAAAGTAAAGATGAGGAAAGATTCTAGGGAACTGAAAACAGGAAAGCTTTCCTGGGGAAGTGGAACACAAAGACAGCAAACTCAACTCCCCCCATACCAACTTCTATTAGTGCAAGTTACTCATCACTTGTCTACAAATTCATACGGATGCGAAAGGACACATCCCAGGTACTCTGTCCTTCTAAGTCTTCCACATCTCAAACAAAAGGAACAAGCTGCGCCATACTCTGTGTACAGTGTGGAGCAATCTGCCCCTTCCAATAGAAAAGAACATATTTTGTAATCTTTCAGGGCAGAAGGAGTTACAGGGGTACAGAATTTGTCAGTGCTGCCTTCTGCGCTTGGAACCTCATCCCTCAGAAACTGAGCTCTGTATAGACACTACCTTTATTAGATGTATCAGTGCTTCTTGAAGCTGAGACCTGCTGAGAACAGTAGGAGGTGTAGTCTGAATTTCTGTAGTTCCAAGTGTTAAAGGCGAAGAACTGGCTTTATTCTCCACTTCAGCAGCTTTTGTAGCTGATTGCTGAAACACACTTGGAGACAAGAGCACTGAAGGCGTTACTGTCGTAGTGGCTGTAACAAACTGTGGAGGTGCAACCTTGTAAAAGAACAGAAAATTAATAAGCACTGTGTTCAGTAAGAAAGAATGATGCTGTAAAGGCTGGAGAGATGAACATAAAGAAAATAAATTGTAGCCACAGTTATTCAGGCGGATATTGCAGAATAGCTGCCCTTAATCAAGAAATATCTACCTATGAAGACTAATACCAATAGTACTTCTCATTTTCAAAGCTGAAGAAGGCAGCAGCCTTGAACGTTCTTGTATGCAGACTCCTTCCTACTCATATGCTTGCTATCTTCCAGAATTTTTAGAACATTACACATACAACGAAACTCCAGCTTTTCACCCAAGTAATCAAAGAAGCCTATAGCTGCTTTGCAAATTATTTTCCTTCGGAGTTTTCAGAGAGACCAGTCCTGCTTCCTGCACCTCCACTTCTATGGTCTCCCACAAATACTCTACTTCAAATTTGAAGCGCATCTCAAACATATTTAAAGAGACTGCTGAATTATAATTAAAGCATTGGAGTATACTGAAATATTCTCATTCTGTTTTCCCTTGGGGGGATGTGGGATGGAAATATTTTGAGGACCATCTTCCCACCTCCTCACTCCACGGGTCTGTCTCCACTTCATTACAAAAATGCACATAATGCCTTCACCACTTTTTCTTTTAAACATAAATTGCACATTTATAGGACTATTACATTTGCATCAACTGAACAACAGGAATAAATGTCCTATTTGAGTAACTCTGACATCTCCTGATAACTGCAATTGTTACTCAGGCTGATGATCTGTGTCTTGTTCAGGCTTCCAGGATGACCAACATGGTCGAAAAAAAAAAAAAGAAAATAAACAAGCCAATCTCATTGCAAAGAAAAGCAACACTAAATGTGATTTGCAAAGACATTTGACATCTCAGCAGAGAGTTCCCCTTGGAGAGCCAACAATCTTCAGAGGAAAAAGCTCTCCAAAGCCATCTAAAGTTAATGTGTATAAAATAACATCAACAACAGCAGATCCAGAAAATTGATTTTCTTGTAGTCAAAACTGTGAAGACTCACAGCGTGGGATTTCAGCTGAAGACAATGTGTTTAAACTGACAGTTTACTATACAACATGCATGTTTCTTAGAATTCCCAAATCCATATAAAATGCTTTTAATTAGGTAATTATTTACTAACTGGGTCATGAACAGACTGTAGAGCTTATTTTATAGCAGCCCAGTAGCTAAAACAGCATTCTAATTCAAGTAGGGCCATTTTTTTTGCCTTCACAATCAGATCCGGGCATGCTACTAAAACTGGAGAGCAAGTTTAACAAAGATGAGGTAAGAGATCTGAAAAAGGAGTGGGTGCATAAGGGAAAAGTAGAATTAAAATACAGATGGTGCCCTAAAATGAATACATAACAAAAAAGTAATTAAAACTAGTTCTTGAACACTTGACTATTATCAAGTTATTTTGTAACTGCAACCTGAAAATTAAAATTGAAATTATTTGAAACTGTTACCCCAGGCAGTTCTAAGAATCTTAAATGTGCTTTTAGCTTGCTAAAACTTGCTATTACAAATTTTCCAGTAGCAATTGCTGGGTTTTTTCCTCCATCTTCAATTTTTTTCTGCTTTGTATCTTTTCATAAAAATACAACGTAGCTCATGAAAACTGAGACACAGTAAGGCAAGGATTGCATTTTAAGCCTCTGGGGTGCTTAACATTGGACAAAGGCTAATAGACCCTACTACAATATTATAGCATTAGTACTCCCTGCTTGCAACATAAAAAAGCCCAGTTCAGATGGTGCAAACTCAGTGCAGGGCTGCAAATCCAAAAATGCAGCCCATTAGAACAAACAATAAGAGGGACTGCACAGGAGCAGTGCATTGACAACAACTCTCCCTTCCTCCAGTACAGTTTTGTTTCATAACATCTCCTTAACTATGGTCAGTGGGCAGTGACTATTTGAGGTATCAACCAGGCACCACAGCTGGCTTTTCCTCCCCTAAGAAAACACCCAAGACCAATTAGCAGAGATATTTATCCACTTACTTGACTTGCTTTAGACAAAGTTTTCGGCTGTGGAAATACTTCTGATTCCTTGTTTTGTTGTACAGTCTGAGTTGAGGAAAAAAAGAAAAAAAAAGCAAAATTCAGAGGTTACCATCTACAGCTCAATTTCTAGAGGTGGTTCTCTGTTTTTAAGAAAGCCACAAAAATGCATATTTCAACAGATTTTAGATATAATTGGATCAATTTTGTAAAATTGATATAATCAATGGGAAGCTGGAAAAAGGAAAAATCTCAATCCATGTTTTATGCTTTCAGTATTATGGCAAACCTATAAAGCCATATCTCAATGTAGCCCACAGAAGAAGTGGGTCAAAACTGAAGGAGTAAAAAAACCACTCAGAGCAAAATAATCGAAAAAAAGAAACTGTAAATAGTATACTTTCAAATAAGGCACAGGCTAGACTTCCACCACATCCACCTCTCATCACAGTGCTCAGCCTGCAACCTTCCGTCCCTTCTCACATCCCCAGCTCTGAGCAGTACTTTTCTGACACAAGTACAGATGGAATCTTTAGGATTTATTCACCCACTAACAGCAGCAGTTTGAAAAACCTCCTCCTCTACAGGCAGGTCTGTCACTGACAGCAGATGCAAACGATACAAAACTAAAGGAACTGGATTTCTAACTTAGCCATTCAATCAATACCACACAGTGGAAGTCCCTCATTATCTTCAAGCAGCTAATACATAACAACACAGCTTTCAAGGGAAAAATACACGTAGTCTAAAGCTTCATGGATATCAAAGCCCACAGAATACCTGAAGGGGAGAGATTATCTTGCTGTTCAAGGCTGATGGCTTACTGTGAGATTCTTTGAAGCTTTCTGGTGTTGCAAGCTGGCCAACCGAGGCAGAGATGTTTGGCGTTAAGGGAGTCTTAGTGAGAGACTGCTGCTGTGTTTGGTCATGCTGTGGGGTCAACCTGAGTTTCTGGAGAAGATCAACACTTGTGTGAGACGCACTTGAGACAGTCGCTGTGTTTGCTGTAGTCAAGGGTGCTATGAGCTGGCTTTGGCCAGCCATTAGGTTCTGTGGAGCGTGGTTCACTTCAGATGGCGGCTGATTCACCAGTGGGGATATGGGCTTGGCAGCTTGCTGCATAACTTGCATTATACTGTTGCTTTGTTTGAGGCCAGGAAGCATCTGAGCAGGGGCAGCTTCCATTGTCGAGGCTGAATTAAGAACAGGGCTTAAACGAACTGAATAGCTTGAAACGTTTTTCATATCAGGCTGGGAAACTGGAGCTGGAGGTATTATCATAGGTGTTAAACAGTCCTGCTGATTGGCACCGGGTTTAACATTCAGACTTTCAGATTTTCCCAGGGATTGTTGCATTACTGGTGACTGGTCAAAGGAAAAAGGCAAAAGCAAACTGTGCTGCTCCCTGGCAGATGCATCTGTCTGCAGCTTCTCCATTCTCTCTGGATTGGGATATGGAGCTGCAGGCTGCTCCTTCTGGACAGAGGTTCCAAACAGTTCCTCCAAAGTCAGATGCTTCTGCCTTGACTGAAATGGCTAAAAAGAAGAGAGAAGGAAGTTTTCAGTTTAGAACTAGACACAGCACTGTGCAACTCACAGAGTCTATTACATATTCAAGGAAGTTAGAGAGACAACTAGGTCAAATGCATGCAAAATATAGTTTGGGTATCGAGGGTGTCCTGTTCACAGGAATTTTGAAATTCATTTAATTTATGAGGAGCATCCCAGCTATGTATGGCTTTTCCTTACAGCCATCTCAGGACAGTCTCTGCACTAGTAGTCAGGAAGGGGGATGGCTATGGATTCTATCAGGAACACGGCACCTGCCATCATCCATCAGCCCTAACTACACAAGGCACTTTAAGGAAGTGAAGGGAAAAACATACATGTTGAAAAAATCCTCACAGAATTTACAGAACCGAAAACAGTTAAATGGCCTAAAAGATGGGAAAGGAACAAAACCCAGAAGCTGCACAACTGAACTAGCAATACATGCCTAGACAGTTCTCCTTGTCCTACTGCAGTAGATGTTACAACAGGTAAGAGAAGTTACATAAACTTAAACACATATCTCCTTGAAAAGTGTGTACATGTACACAGTTACATCTCCCAGTCCTTCAGCCTCTCTCAAAAAATATATATCTAGCCTACACCACTGACACTGTTAGAAAAACATGATTTTAAGAATATCATATTTTGCTGAAAGTATTTTAAAATGTGCTTCAGTAAAGAGAAAAGAAACAGCTATTAACACCAGTGATCTCCAAATTTTCCTTTTCCTTTTTTTTTTGAGGTTGCACAGGATCAGAAGTTACGTAAAACAGCTGGACCGAAATGTAACATTCTGTTCAGAAGACTGAATGGCCTGAAGCACAATTCCAGTGTATTCTGAAGGTATGTCTAAACAAAGATGCTACTTTGCAATGACAACCACTGCACCATGACACAGAAAACAGCAACCAAGGCACAGCAGCACAGGTGCACAAAAATAGCCCAACAAGAACCCCCTGAGCTTGAAGTCACACTGTCTTTTGCCCAGGTTACTCATCTCCACTTCCACTGCTATTCAATTTTAGCTAGTTAAAGTCTGGCACCCTTTCATTTTGGGGCCAGGACATTCTATAGTTCATAAACCTTGTTAATTATGCTAGGAATATTTTCCTAGAAAGTTGTTCTTACTTTTTTCCACTGATCCTCCTCTTCTGGAGACCCATCCTTCAACCATAAAGATTCCATTAAGAGAAAAATCACTGTTCCAGAGAATTTCAAACTCAGCTGTTCACTGCAGTATGATTAATTGACCAGCCTTCCTTTACTAATACATTAAAATAGTCAAGTAAAAAACTGATATCTCTACCATACCCTGACCCAAGTCAGACTGGATAGTCTCAAACATCAAGTTACTTTCCAGCATGGAGTACAAAACACCTCTTTTGCCTTGTCTGGTTGAGGCGTACTCTGACTATGTCATCAACTCAGTGTGTTTATGAAGATCTTTATCAGCAGGGGCTGCATAAAGGCCACGAGATCACTTTATTTGATAGGAACAGAATGCTTGTGTTGCTGCTCAGAGGGTTTCTCCAGAAATTATTTCTATAGTCCCAGCTCTGCTAATTCATGGTTCAGTACCAGTGTTTTGGTTCAGTTTTGCGGATTGCTGGCACAGAAACATTTCATGATACGACTGATTTCAATTTTCAATTGCCAAGATACAACAGTTAACTACACAATATCATACAGGAGACAATTATTTTTATTCCCAAATGTGTGGTATCTTTAGCATGAGATGAAGTTAGCCAACATGCAAGTGTGACATTTTGGAGGGAATTTAGCAATCTCACTGTACTTATCAGATGCACACTATTTTTTGATTTCACTGGTCATCTGCTTTAATTAGATGAAAAATGTATTTTTATAGTTGAAATTGAATGTTTTTCCAGTAGTCTCTCAGTTGTCCATGCTACTAAAAATGTGGATCAGAATCAACACATTTGAGATATATTTGAACCCAGTTAACTGATTTTTCAGAACTATCACTTATGTTACCCAATTAATTTTTTCCAGTATCTCTGCAGCTATTATCTTATATAGCTCAACAGAATTAAAAATATGACATTTTACGTGTTCTATAAATCAACTTTCCCTTTAATTACTTCAGAGCAATTTGTTAGAATCTTTCCAGTCTTTCCTTTACTAGTAAACTGATTCCTGTTCTGCAATTCCACGCACTGTCAGGTGGAGCATTTCAGATGATTTTGTACAGCCTACATGGAATGACTCAAAGAAAATATGTGCTTTGAAAGCAAAGCCTCAGGCAGCCCTGGTGCCAGGTCTCCAGACACGGCATGCGGCAAGCAGAGCTGGCTGCCAGGGGTCACTCCATCACTGACCCAAAACCAGAGGTGCTGCTCAGGGGCTGGGATAGAAATAATCCCAGCAAACTCCTTACCCCTCATTTTAGTTCACTGTTACTACCCTAAATCAGATTCCTGCTGCCCAGCCCTAACCCAAACTACAAACTACAACTACTCCTCCAAACTGCGTATTTTATTTACAAGTACTAAGTGCAAATTTGCCCACGTTTTCCTAAGGGGTTTCATTTCTCAGGCATGGTGATTTATTGCATCAGAAGCACCCCACTGAACCATGGCTGGAGAGGAGTTTTCCATGGGGCATTTCCGAGGAGCACCAGCAGTGCCCATCCTTGTGCCCACTGGGTGGCACTGCAAGCAGGCCCACGGCACTTCCCTCTTACAGGCAATTTCACTTACTGCACAGTTTACTTATTTTTTCCCCTACATTTATCTCTATAAAGGCTCCTATGAAGCCCCAGCTTCCTTGTGCAAAACCACAGCTGTGGCTTTGAAGCACAGATAAACCATCAATAAATGTCTGAGACAGAAAACCAAGACTTGAGCTCCAGAGTGAAAGACCTGACTGCTGGGCATCGTTATCTTTTCTTGCTTCTTGTCTCTCCAAATCATCCCACACATCACCACGGACTGACTTCTTCCAGAAGCCAAGCTGGTCCATTTAAAGATGAATATTCACAGTAGAGTGGACATAGCCTCTTAGTTTTAAAATGCTAAGTCGAGTAAGAATTTAGGGTCCCAAAATTCTTCAAACTCTTTTGTTTAGTGATAACACATTGGGCAAACATTGGGCATCTTAAGAAAAAAAATAATTTTGGTACCAAAACAAAGTACTAAATGCAAACCCCTCCTCGATTAGGGTTGGATGAAACATACCTGCTCTTGCACTTGTAATGAAGGCTTGTCTTCTGAAGGCTCTGTGCTTTCTGGCTTTGGAGGATTTGAATTCTGTTGCATTCCAGAACTTGATATAATACTTAGGTCACTAATCTGATTCTGAGGAGGGAAAAAAAATGAAAAAAAAAAAAATTAATATAAATACATGAGTTTTAGTCTACATTTACCCACTATACAGTCTTGTTTACATGGCACTTGGGACGGAAATACACATGATGTACAAAACACAGATTTTTGTAAGACACTGTAGAATTCATAAATCTTAAGAAATAAAAATCATACCGAGACATCCAGAATCTGGTATGCAGTCATAAAGCTTTTACTCTTCATTATTATAAGAAAAAAACCCAAGACAATACAACTGGCTTTATACTTTTTCACCAAGAATGAAAACAATACTTTAAAGAAAAGGTGGGGTTTTCACATCCTGTATCTACATTGGCCACTAACAGAGAAGTTTGCTACGCTTCATTCTATCAGGAACCCAAACTAGAACTGCTTAGAAAAAAAAAAAATCCTGTCAGAAAGCACTCTAAATGGATGGAAAGACAGCTTGTCACTGACTTATTTCCACCAGATCTAACCAGCCATGTACACTTATTTTCAGGTGTTGATTTGGTTTTCTGTGAACAAGACAAAGCCAGGTAAGAGAGTTGGATTATAACACAGTATGTTTCAGATGGAATTGACTTTGATCTTTATTAAACATAAACAATTTTAGTTATTCCATTACCATTAAAATCACCAATGGAAAAACCCAGACTGTAGAACAATCCAGCTTTCAATGGGTAAACTACACCTGATGCATATGCTAGACCTCAACCACTGGCACAACACATTGCCCTGGTATCTTACCCAATGCACTAAAATATGGGTTAAACTTTTTAGCAATGCATTAAAAAGGAATCTGAGCTTTATTCTTTGGTTTTCAAATTCTAATTGAAAGCAATAAATACAAAATTAAGCCTATATATTATGATTTAAGGACAGAGAAGAGAAGCAAACTCTCACATCTTTCTGACTTTTAGCCACTAACTTGAAGGTCAAAACTCCTTGTGCCTGAAATGCTGGAGGCCTTTTAGTTATAAAATCAGGAAAGGCAGAGTTTTCACTGGAGGATAAGCTACCGTATGTTTCCCTGCTCATACTGAAATACACACACAAAACCACACTATAAAAAGCATCCATTCACTTCCTTAAAAAAAAATAAAAATCCCGGAGTTCATTCATTTTTACATATGGGCTTGATGTAGTGTGTACTTGAAGGATTAAGCTGATTTGGAATCCTAGATTAAATCACTCAGACCTTCACAAATCTCTTTTTCACTCCCTCTGCCCCCCTTCTCATGCTGACACTCTGCCAGTCTCATGTGGGCTGCACACAAGGATTACTGTATGATCCATCTGGAATGTACCAGAAGATAAGTACTTTCTGCTCCTAAACACAAATTCATGCATAATTACCAAGTGCCACAAAATTAAAAAAAAAAAAAAAAAAATTTAAGACAGGAAAGGTCTCTCAAGAAGCCATCTTCCAAATAAGTCAGTTACTTCATCACATTAACACTGGCATACATCGGCTACAAGAGCTCCAAAATTAATGTGCCAGGGGTTTGTTGTTAAAGCTGAGGTGATCAAGAGAACATTCTCCAAAGAAATCTGCTTGAAACGTGACCAACATTGTTCTGTTCTGCTTTTCTGCCAACTGCACGGCACTACAGTCACGGCAGGCTCTGCTGGGATCACCACGAACAGGCTCATTTATGGTTCATGTACACACAAAAAGGAAACGAAGTAATTATTCCAGTTTCCCAGGTGTTCTAAAAATATCAACAAACACACACATGTACAAAACCAAGTAAAGATACAAACCCCTCAGTTTTAAAGTAGCTCTGCTCTTGGCCATGCCCTGCCTATTTCACTGTTGCGTTATTGGCACCACAGATGTCTGTCCATTAAATTATCTGCATGCCAGTTCCTGTTCAGCAGAATTTTACTTCTCTACAGACCTTCATCTACGATATTTAGGAACTTTGCTTCTAGCAAAAGCTTTTCAGTAGTCTCATATGAAAAAGATCTGAAAATCAGAAGAGAAGCTGGAATATCCCATTTGTTGGAAATGTGTATTATCCAATACTCCAAGGACAAAGAGGGAGAAAGGCTTCACACTCAGGAGGGCACTACCAAAGTAGTGAATTGCTATGGTATGCCTTTTTCTCCTTTGCAAAAATACTTCAATTTCTTCAAATCTGTCTAAATTGATACACCACTGAAAGATGAATCATGCAGGTTGTGACATTTCCTTCTGTGACCTCATAAAAGCTGCTATTTGGCCTTCATACAAAGACAACTTCTCCTCAAACATCACTGACACATTCAGAATAAGTTTTTGTTTCATCTGTATTTTGCATTAAAAGAACATATGAGCAATTTCCAGGTATTAGTATGGGTCAAAGATACAGTATGGCTTATCACATTGACCTGACCTCAATGTACATCAGACAGTGACAGGTTAAGTTGGCTCATACAAGGTTTAATCCACATACTCACTCTTTTCTCCTCATTCCACACTGTATTGTAAGCATCTAGAATCTCACAAAGACTCAAATCCCAAGTACTCAAAGGAACTCTGCTGCACAAGCAGCACTGCTGGAAGGACTCAAGCACTGCAGAAATGTGCTTCCTCTTCTCCCAGCAGCACAGGCACAGAAGCCACACCATGGCTCTGCAAAGCAATACTCACACATTGCTTTACTATGGCACATTCCTGTATTATTACACTGGGGAGGAGGCGTGTTCAGAATCTCTCTTTCCATTTTTGGATCTCCCACACATTACCTTTTTATTCACCCTGCACGTATGAATTTGGTCCTCACAACTATATAAAGTAATTCTTTCCTAAGAGAACTAACATTCCTCATTATGTAATCTTGTGAATTTAGCACTGGCAAAGGATAACAGACTTTTCCTTCTGAGATGAATTAGTTTATTAAACGGAAAAACAGTAGACAGGACAGAAGTAATAAACTGGGGAAGAGAAAGACAAAGGAACAGTATTGTTACATTTAATCTACAGCTAATAAGAAATATGCTTCAGAGTGTCTACAAATGCACTGAATGACTCAGTCTCTAATACCACAAGACATCTTTTGAGACTAAGAAGAGACAGATGCTGTTGGGCACAATTTTTATTTGCTATTTCCAGAGACAAGATTTTCTCACAGCAGGAGAAATCCTTATAAAATGGATCCGCCCTGCTACACTTCAAGTTGGACCACGTGATCAGGATTCAATCCATCTTGCCTGAAATCACAGAATGTTTCTTAGTACAGCGTCCCTGAGGGAGGGAACAACACATCAGTTCGAAAACAAGGCTGCTGGAACTATTGCAGAGACTTCCCACCATTTAAACAAAGCACAGCCGATGTGCTAAAAACTCATTTCCAGAAAAGAGACGTTTACTTACTCGCTCATATTCATCCTTGGCTTTACTAAGCATTTCTAGGATGTCAATGGGCCTGTTTTCATTGCAGCCATTGGTCCTGCTGGGACTTTTTCTGTCCTGGGAAATTTGCTGTGACCTCTGAGCTTCTTGTTCAACCACTCTGTAAAAGGAAAGGAGAAACAGGATTTAAAAAATTAACTAGCGTTAACAGCTTGCAAAAAGCAGTAAAGAAAAAAGTACTCCCAGCACATTAACCTATTTTTCTGCCTGAATAAAAGCCTAACACATAGCTGACCAAAGTTACACAAGTTTTCCTTTGCTACAAGGTTCATACAAGACAAATTGTCAAATGGTCTGTAGGATTTATCTCCCATTCAGAGAGCAGTGGTCTGTCTCTCACAAAGTTTGTCTACAGTAAACATTACTCCTATAAAACTCTCATGTTTATACATTTTTGCAATGAAATATGTGGACATCCCAGCAGGTGATACACAAAAAGCACATTTTACACCATAGACTGACACAATTTTTACTCTTTACTTCCTAACATGCATTTTTCCATATTTAGCCAAGTCATTCAACAAAATCTATTACCAAACAGTTCTAGTCTAGGATGAGGCCTACCATTTTGCAACAGAGACAGTGGGAAAGAAGTGAGCTGGCTCACACCAGATGTCTCTGGAATCAGTCTGCAAAAGGCCTTAGAGCAAGTTACTCCTCACCCCCCCACCTAAGGCTCTGGAAAGAACAGCAAACCATTTCCTTCTCAAACTGCCCTGTAGTTATTCCAATTACCTGCGTGGCCTCTGGTGTCCATGGCTCATTCACTACTTCTGCTCTACCCCTGCCTGCCTCAAATATCCAAAACCTTACATTTGAAGGACAGGTAAGAGATGCAAGAAGCTGATGTGTACCTGGTCATTTCATTAATAAAAGTAAAAGCAGCACATACTCCTAATCCATATGCAGTTCAAAAGATATACATGGCTGTGCAATGCGCTAAAGCTTATCCTCTTGAAATAAACACGCACCAGCCTGTAATCCCTTCTTTTTTAAGCCTGCATTAATCAAATATGTTAAGAAAAAACAAGCACTGTAAACAGGGCAGAGCTCTGGAGCTGGCATGTCCCTTGAGAACTCTCATGCTGTAGAACTGATGTCTGAGCAGGGAGCCAAGAGGTGCCAACACAACAATCACAGGAAGTGTCAATCATTCCAGCCTCCAGTTTCTTTGGGTCAGTCAGGATTCAGGAAAAACTTTAGATTTTATAGACTGTAATTATTTATATGCACCCCTTCATTGACATTTCTGAGGAAAAAATAGTTCAAGTTCTGCAAGTTTCTTCACAGTTTTCTACCTACCAAGCTCCTTTACTTCACTAGAGTTTAGCTGTGTTTAGCTGAAAAAGGGTTAGATTTGGCTTTTTTAATGTTGCTTTCAGAATTTTTCACACAAGCTTCTGATTACTTCCAGCCTTCCCTGTGAGCAGCAGTCACCTGGCAAGGTAACTCACAGTAGGGAGGCCAAAGTAACCCTGATAATTTCTGAGAACTGCAGCATGTGCTCGTTTGGATGAAGCAGGTCAATGCTCCACAAGTGTTTCTATGGTGACACCCTGAGAGAACATTTTGTCCTAGCACCTCACGTGGTCACCCAGTCCTGGCTTAGGACCCCTCCAAACTCAACTCCAAAAAAGTGATGAGAAAGAGCAAGGTAAGAGAATCAGAATGGTTTGCTGAGACGTTAAGTGACAGCATAATTGTATAAGAAAAAAGAAACACTTCTGTGAAAGGAAGATGCTGGGCAAGTGAAGTCACACATGCTGCCTGGCAGGCAAAGCAAAGGCTTCACTCCTGAGACTCTCTTTCTGTCTTAATTAGTTGGCTCAGAAGGTTTTAATAAAACATCCTCCCGTGAGAACAATACTCAGTGAACTCACAGCAAAACACCTTCAAGGAGTGCATCCATTTCAAAGAAATGTTCTATAAAAATTTCTGAAAAAGTTAATATTTTTCTCTTCTTTGTTACACAGCGTTTGTTACTTTTTTAAAGCTTACTTTCTTTTCGAAGAATAACAAGTTTTCTTCTCATCTAGGTGATTGTCTAATAGCTCAAACTCTATCTTGTGCATTTCAATGGTGGCAATGGAATAAAATGTGAAACTGTATCCCCAGAACAATCCTTTCCCAATTCCAGTCTGCTGCCTATATCTCAGAAGCCACTTTGAGTCTGACTATTAAAACAGGGTAAAACAAGCTTATAAACTAAGCTAAAAATAACCCCCCTACAAACTTATAGGTCAGAATGCAATAGTTTTCTCAAATATTTGAAGCCCTCCAGTTTCTGCCCTACTTCTTCTAGAAAGGTCATCCCTCAATCAATCATCTTAACTTGACACAAATTAATTGTTTCTGAAATCCAGAGTTTGATGAATCCCATGAAACATTTTCATTTCAGAAAATTCTAGAATGTTTTAGAAAAAAAAAAAAAAAATCCACAAATCAAACACCTAAATACCTTTCCTGGGGGGAAAAGAAGTCAACTAATGCAAATATGTACACTGAACATGCTCTGTGTGCAATCCAGGATTAAACCTTTTTTAAGTAAGGCCTGCTGTTTCTTTCCATTATATCAGATAGTGGAAGAGGCACACATTCCTTCAGGGACACAGTAGCTGCTGTGACACTTTGCTGAAGAATATCTGGAGTTACAGCATTGAAAATATACCTGGCACAACCTCATAGAAGGGCAGGGGGAAGGAGAGAACGTGAGAAGTGAATCTGTGATTACAAAGCCTAATTTACTTTTCTTTTCGAAGATAAGCCACCAAAATATAAATGGATGGCCTGCACTCTTGTTAACTCAGTCTGGCACAATAAGGTCAAGTCAAATGCAGGGAAGCGAATGCAAATCTCCTTGAAACCTTTTATGGTTATGTTTTTGAAGTGCTGAAGTATTATAAAAGCAGCACTCTTTCCTATCAGTGATAAAGAAAAACTCCAAAACTTAACAAGAGGATGAAAATCTAAATTTCCACCCCCAAGTCAAAAAACCTACAGAACAAAATTAAAACTCTCGGAAGAAAACGTAAATATTGCAATCTAGCCAAAGGGATTAAGGTTCTTTATAGACTGCTGTGCCATGGCTAGTCTGGTCTGTAACCTGATCCCACTTTTTAAGACTCCTGGAGTACCTGCAGCCCATCATTTGTGTTACAGTGACCAGACCAGTTCAACACCAAATGGACTCAAGGTTTGCCATCTGAAGCTTAGATCTGCACTGTAGCTGTGTGTGACAGAATAAGAATATGGTTAGAGTCTGATGGGTTCAGCTCTCTCTCACACTTCAAACATTAACCTCATGGTTTTAAATTAGAAGAGAAAGCCATGTCCTTCTAATGCTCTGCTTATAAAGAGGAGAGGCAGTAGATGTTTTGCTATTTGTTTTGGTAACAACATCCAAGAGTCAGTTTCACGCAATTGTTTCCCATTAATCCTTACAGTTAATCCTTAGATATGGACAAACCAAATAACAGTAAGAAGTCCAACATAACTAGGAAGAAAAAAATAACAGTGGGAAATGGGGTTATCAGGACGAGAGAAAAGAATTTAGAAAGAGCTCTTGATACCAATCAATGTCTGTCATTTGTGTTGTCTCTCACTGCTTCTGTGTGAAAATAACAACAACAAAAAAGCCAAAATAACCCACACCAAACCCCCTACATAAACAAATTAGAATTCAGCTTGAAATATCTACATTGTGACTGCTTTTCGTATAATTAAATATTTTATATTTCCACATAATTAAATTGGGCAAGTCTTCAGGACGGCCTGACTGGCAAACCCTGACACACTGCTGAAGACTTGCAAGAGATAAGAGAGTTCAGGAAAGCAGTGTGATAGCAAAGAGGAGCAAAACTGAGAAGGAGCAATGAGAAGATACCCTGGGCAGTATATCCACATTTTGCTTTTTAGCAAGAGTAACTGACAAAAAAATTCCAGAAATTAGCAACACCAAGCTCTTATTATTTCACAGTTTTGCTTATTCTCCTAAACCCACTGTATTTCTAGAAAATTCTGCCTAGTTCTCCTACTATTCTTTAATCCCTTCACTTTTGTCAGGAGTAATACCTAAGCCTTAAAAACCTCAAACAAACCACAAACTCCAAGAAAAAAATGGCTCACCACAAAACCAACCAAAAACCCCCAACCATCGTTTATTTCATTATGCTCTCTGCATTAGAAAATCTTTTGCCATCATCCATATACAGAATGGAATATAAAATAATACACAGTGCTCATTTCTTTGGATTTCTTTGGAGAATGCCAATTAATAGTTCAACTCATTTTTTTATCACTCAACTGAAAATTTCAATGCTGCAGTTTTTTTAAAAACAAAGCTGTAATTTTCATTTGGTTAAAAAAACCAAACTTGTATGAGCAAGAATGTTGCATTCCTCCATTTTCAGGAAAGTGAGGAAAAAACCAGACACATTTAATAAGTTCTAAAAGCTTTAGAGAATAATAAGGCCCCAGTACTTACTTCGCCATCAGTTTTGCTATTCGATGACAGTCATTCTTGTCATAAAACCAAATACTGTAAATTGACACTAGAAAACAAGAAAAAAAGCAAGTGTAAGACAAAAAAAGGGAAAAATTAATTAAATCAATAACAAAACCCCAGTAGTCCATTAAGTCTGCGACATATGAATTTCCATCAAAGTACTGTGTGTCACCACCTAGATTTATAAATTAGTCAGAAACAGCAGATGTGCAAACATAAATACAACTTCAATCAGATTAAATGGAAGAACTATAGAACCTTGATACTGTTTGTAAATAAAAGTGGCATGAAAATGTTTTAATCAGCAGGTGCCTTCTCACTACAGTTGCAACCTCCGTTTTTGAATTACTGACTTTATCATTTAAGCTAGGTGAAGGACTATCCATTTTAAAAAAACACCGCTTTTTAAATTTGTCAAATTCAAAGACCAGCATTAACATTTGAATTGTAGCACGAGAGTTGAGTCAGAGCCTCTCTGGAAGGTTCCCTCTCCAGAAGGAAGCAGTACCAAAGCTCCCATCACACAGCCACATTCATGGAACAGCTTAAAACTACACTCATAGCGACCCCTGCTCTTTGAAGGCATCAAGGACAAAGCAATGAGAGCAAAGGGGTTCAACCTCAGCCTCATTCTGGCTTTCAGAATAAGTCAAATTCCACTGAAAGTTTGCAGAGTTGGAGCTTGACCAAGGAGCCTCCATCAGAGGGAGAAATTTTGTCAGGAATGAGCTGCTCCTTCCCCATCAATCCTCCCAAGGGCCTTTACATCAGCTCCTCTCCTCACTGCCCCCAGCTGCACCAACCACACAAAGCTCCACAACTCTCTTCAGAGTTGTACTGAATCCAGCGCACAAAGCAGATTATTTTAAATCTTAGTTCACCTGTGAAGTTTGTCAATGCATAAAGTGCTAGAATACCAAAGGCAATTGGACACTTTACACATGTTACCATTAAAGTATTTTAATTTCTGAAAAAGATGCTTTCAGCCTTTTAAAACTCATCTTTATACTGCAGTTCATGTCAACGATTTTATGTAGCTGAAATCACTGATTATAAATACCCCTTAAGTGAAGGAAAGGACTGTTTAAAAAAAATACACAACTGTTTCCAGTTAGAGGTAGATTTTTATTTCACAGTGAAATCCTTTTTCTTTCTTTACTCGCTTTTTTTCCTCCACAGGATACTCAAAAACCTCAAGCAAAGCCCACTCAAAATTATGTTAAGCCATGGCAAAGAGGGCAATTATTTACCAAACTTTTTCTAGCCCTTTGACTTATCCCATGTGTATTTTGTTAGGCCAAAATTCTCAAGAAGTCAGGTACACATCTCATTTCTAGAAGAATATCCTACGACAAACTGAAGTTCTTGGCTTTTCTTTCTTTTATTAAATAACAGCTGTATTAATTTGGGTGTTTGTTCCTCTAGAGGTTCCAGTTCAAGTAAGAGATTATTTTCAAGTCATAAACAAAGAAATCAATGCACGAAAGACACAAGTCAATTAAAAAGCATTTCATAACATGTAGCCTATGACGCTTATGAAATGCTTCTATTAAACTTTGCAGTTTATACAACTGGATTTTCTGTGGCATAGAAACATAAAAAGTTCCCAGTTTGTTACACGACTAAAGAAGTAGCTCATATTTTAACACTGAAGAAAAGCTCTTTCCTTTCCCTGACTTCATTATCAGACAAACTGCCAAGAGGAGAAAGCTGCTTCAAAAACATACTTGCTGAAGAAACGAAGATAAGGAACTTATAATAATATCTAAATGGGACAAATGATAAAAGTCACACTCAATTCTGCCAGAAACAGGCCTAGGCAAGACCACAAGCAGATCCAAATCTCAGTTTGGTGAGTACGAGGCTTTTTTCCACTTTGTACTACTGGCAAGCAATCACAGGGAGTCACTGCAAAACAATCTTACACAATATTACATAGATACAAAGCAGATTACAAACCAACTTGGGCATAAATGTAGGTACAGACCAACAGGCTGGAATGTTTACCTTCCTCTTTCCAGGAGACCTCCTGTACTGCCAGTTCAGCTCCCTTTCTCAGAAGTGTGTCCCAACAGCATTGCTATTACTATTTAATATCTATTTTCCTATATATACATTGTACTTCCTCCCATGCATGCAGCTTCAATTAAGAACATCCTTATAGCAAAGACAGAGTTGGTTCTTGCCAGCTCTTTTTAAATATGTGATTTTTTTGCTATACTCAGCATAAATATTAGCTGGACATTCCTATGTCTGATGGCACCTTTCTACTGCAGTTCTTGCAAGAGTTTCATCCAACAGAAGCCATTGAATTAAGCGACTCATTTTTCCATCTGGCTTTTCTGAAGTGAATGCTGGGCAGCATCTTCAGCAATCAAGTAACAGTAGTTTGTAACCATCAGCAGCAAATCTTACAGTAGGATTCACACTGCATTTTGACACCCCTGAAGTAATGAGTAACCCATACCACAGACAAATCAGGTTTCATAAAACTTAAAGAAGTCATCCATTTTCTTCACCTATATTCTTCTCTGACGTGCCATTTTTGTTAGAAACACTGACCCATAGATACTTATCTAAACACATAACACTCAACTTCTCTCCAAACTTGATTGGATCAATCCTTAAAACCTGATTAAAACTGAAATGGGAAACCAAAGAGCTTTTGAGAGAACAGAAGGATTATGGAAGACATCCTGCTCAAACCTAACAGCTGCATAATACCAAAAGGAAGGTCTTGGACTCTTCTATAATCTGGATTAAGAGTGGGAATAGCCAAGTGCCACTGCGAGACAGAAGCCTCATCTTTGGCAACATAAAATGAAGCTGCATCCCCACATGGTAGTTTCACTTCAGCTCACATTTTAAATAAGCAGAAAGAGGCAGTGTCCCCACCCTCACATTCCCACAACTTGGTTAACCCATTGTACCCCAAGGGGCCCCCCTCCCTTATGTCAACTGGGTACATTTTAGTCCAGACCAGATACTTGATTCTGTTTCTGCATCAGCTTCACAAAAGGCCATTGCAGCACAGGAGAGCACAAAGAGCTTGGAAAACACAGGAAGACAAAAGTTAGAATGGAACCATGTGCCAGAGGAAGTGCACGTGGATCATGAGCACTGCCAGTTTTGGGATTACAGACACTGCCACCCCATTCCCCCAGGCAGTTTAGCCATTTGTACAAATAATCTTCAACTCATTCAAAGAGATGATTTGTTTAAAACTTCCCGTAACCATCTGGAAGAGCTGGTAAAAGGGAGGGAAAAGTTTTATTTTACAGGTCCAATTTAGATGTTGCCATGCAATGAAGCAGAACAACTGGAAGTAGAATTTTTCAAACTCTTGAAAGGAAAGAATTAATATTTTGAAACCCCTCCTATAATGGAACCATGGAAAACAACCTGATCTCACTCCCATAAAGAAAAGCACATATATGCATCATTTTACACCTCAAATAGAGTTTAAGGCAAGATGAGATGAAGCTCTCTCTTTTCAAGCTCATATTTCTTCTAGTAGCAATGTCAGCTGGAATGCCACCTCTCCTCAGTCAGTCAGCTCTGTATCACTGACATTCTTCATATTTATTTCCTACATGTAGATATTAGCCTGCCACATAAACTTATAAACCATCAGAAGGAATGGAAAAAGTTCCTCCCTCTCCTATTGTTTTGAATACCTAAAGCCATTTCACAAATATATCATACAGCACAATCCCACAAGCAGGAGCATGGGAATAATTCAGCAGGTGCCAAACAGCATCCAAGCTCAGGAACACTTTAACTTCCATCTGAGTATTATATGGAAGGAGAGGGATTGCTGCTTTGCAACCCAAACCACAGAAGAAAACCTCTTGCAGTTAGAGAGCCATCTTTCAGGTCAAACAATGTATTTTTAGAACTTCTTTACAGTTTCCAATCATTCCTCCCCTCCCCCGGCTTGCATTGCTTCTTCCGCTATGAAGATATGAAGAACAGGCTCCTTTCTTATCTCAGACTAAACCCCTGGGTTAATGTGCCTGCTGGAGAGCCAGGCAGCCCCAGCAATCACAGAGATATGTTACACTTAATGGAACATGTGTGATAACAAGAGACTTTCCTTACCAGTTTTGAAACCAGTCAGGAGCTCTTTGAAACACTTCTAATGCAACTCATTTCACTTTTGCTGTTCAGGATACAAGTTGTTTTCATCAATAATACAACAAGACCAGAAGACAGCACTTTGTAACTGAGTTTTTCTACTTAAATGTACAAGCCTCTCCAAAATCCATTATTTTTGTATTACTAACTCTTACCTTGGACAGAAATAAGAAGCAAGGAAAAAAACCACACCACCACAAACGAAAACCCCACACCAAACGAGGACCATTTATTTTAATACCCAACTTTTATGCTAAACAGCTGTCTTTTCAGCACCATGGAAATCAGCCTGCCTGACCACCCAAGTGAACTGGCTTGGATTAAAAACCCTTTTAATCAAGACGAACACCACCGATACAAAGGAAAAGTTATAAATGAGAAAGGCTCAGAAGAATCTTTCCTGCAGACTTTAGGAGGTAAGTTCACCAGTGCTTAAAACTTTTGACTAATCTTCCTCAATTATTAAGCAAACTATTAACAAACAGCTCCAGATTCTCACATTACAGATTGAAAGGAAGTACTGAGCTTCAAACTGGACTGTTATTACTGTTACTGGCTGCACTGTATGCATTTTTAAAAACATTTTTTGCTTTCAGCAAAACACAGACAAAGCGAAAACAAGCTTAGGTTCATCTTAAAAAAAGGAATTCAGTATTTCATGAACAAATACTCTGAATACTCTAAAGAATGTGCATGTGTCCAGAGGGAAGAGTTCAACAAGGATCAAATATACCCAGCAATACCTATTCCAGACTAAAACATAATAAACAGCACATTAAGTATGAAGTATAATCTCAAAATTTTTACCTTTTAAGAGTAATTCTAAATTTAAAATACGTTATAGTAAGGCAAACAATTTCTTTTCAATTTGGCAATTTCTTGATCTGTTCATGTTTGGAGATATTTATTTTCCTTAACTCTTTACCAGTGAAAACAAGAATACCTTTTTTCTATTTACCACTGCAAGTAGTATAATATCTCAGCTTCTTAATCACACTCTTATCATCTTTGCTTTAGGGGCTGATGCCCCAGAAATAAATGGTGCAAGTTTTGGGGCAGCATTATATCCAAATTTTCTGGTTCAGTATTCTTTTGGGTTTAGAACCATATTACGTAGCCAGCATAATTTTGAGAACCAAAATTCTGGAGTGAGGAAAGATTTCCCCATTAAGAGCTGAAAAAGGTAGGATTGGGACTGGGAGGGAATCTCAAAGAATAATGAATAACAAATTGACCCAAGTGTCTTCCATTTCACTCAAAGAACAGCAAAAGGCAGACAGATATAAGAAAGGTACGGTATCTGTTCTCCTTCCAAAATGCCCATGGAAGTTTCCTTCATGGCCCACCCTGCAAAAATTAGTGCAATTCTCACAGCTGCAATACTTTCCTGACACCTTAAGGTCTATCCTATCCCCCAAGAGCTGTGAAAATCAGTATTTTCCCATAAGAATAGAACGGCAATTACCTAGTCTTGCTCTAAGAGTATGAAAATGCCCCTGTGCAATTGGATAAAGTACCTCACGTCTACAGCTCAACAAAGTAAATTTTGATATGCAGCAAACCAACAACTCCTTCGTATAGTAAGAGTGTTTGAAGAAATCAAACTACAAAAGAACAGTAAAACCCCACCAAAATATTATGATCTAGTATGACAGGCAAATCATTATTACAGCCTCCAGCCAAGCAAAAATAATGCTTGTAGACCGCTTGCAAAGTTCCTCACAGAAGTCGTTAGCAGCTCTGCACAGACTGGAGTAGGTTACTCGCTGTCCTCAGAACAGCTCTTGTGCTGCTGAAGACAGAAATGCCAGAGGTCTGATCTGCTGCACAAAACAGACTTGGCCTTATTATCTTCTTAAGTCAAGACAGAATCCCAGAACACAGTGGAAACGTGAAGTTTGTAAAGCAGTAGTAGCACATTGAATATAAATACTGTTGACACAGAACCTTCCCCAAATGCAGTGACATAGTTTTGCTTTGATCATCTTCTGCTGTTTCTACCATGCCCTGGCGAAGCACAAATCTCTATTTGTCACCGATCCTGTTACAACGTAACTACAGGGGCAGGAAGTACTTTTGTCTCTGCCAAACAGCGCCATTAACACGATTTCAAGTTTTTACTGGCTACTCTGAGCCACCCTCATCTGCAAGCTAAGAAAACAGAATTAGCAGTTTAATCACCAAGCAACCTTAACAGGGAAACTTACTCATAAAGGGTTTCTAATGATGACAGTAGATTTCTTCAAGGATGCAGGAACAACTGCTCTACAAGTCACAGGGTTGTGTAAGAGGATGCTTTTCCTTACACAAATTAGCAGTCCATTTAAGGGATCTCAGAAGAACTTTACCTTAAGCCATCAGAGACACACAACATTAAGGCCTTGGAGATACACATTATACTAACTACTGGCTTAAACCTCTGATTTGAATTAGATCCAAAAATGCAAATGTTTTTCATGCCAGCAGGCAACTGAGTGGAAATGGAGATCCTTCCACATGAAGAGAACTTGGACAAGAATCCCTCAATCTACCCAGACAAATAAAATACACACATGTTGAAATTTGTCTGCAAATCCAAATTTGCCTGCAAATTCACAAATACTATGCAAATAGAGGCAAACGGCTTTACCATAATTTAACGATATAATTTGTTTTCTAACTCTTTCAGAGGACAGAAAATTTGGAAAACCTTATGTAAGGAAAATAATCCCAAACTAAACAGCTTAATGCAAAATGTAAGGGAGTTAGTGGTGTGGAAATTATAAGGAATAAAAAGCTTAGATGGCATTTTCAATGCTTTTAAGCTTGTATTTGAACAAAGCGAACCCTCTCAGAGGGCACAAAAACTCATCTGCACCTCAGAAAATAAATAATGATATACTAACTGCATTGGACATCTTCCACCTGCAATCACTGGAGACAGGATGGAGTAATGAAAGAAAGGATAGTTTCTGACCAAAGTCTTTTAAAATGTCAACGGCAAAGAAATAAGAGGAAAAGAAATACACCTGATTAATTCAGAATGTAATTCCCACAGCCAGTCTGTAATTTTTTCCTTGCTTGCTGACCTTTGTATGAATTCCTCCCCTCCTTGTACTCTTCTATGTCATCTCTATCCTAAACCCCTGAGGCTCCCACAGATCTTACACACTAGTGTCCCACAGGAAAAGGAGAGCTTTTATCAAGGGAAGGAAAACAATTGGCTTCAGGGGTTTCTAATGAACTCACACATGGCCTATATCTTCTCTGATTACAACTACCTGAAAGGAGATTGTAGCAAGGTGGTGCTTGCTCTCCCAAGTAGCAAGTAAACAGCCTCAAGTTGTGCCATTGGAGGTTTAGACCGGGTATTAAGAAACGTTTCTTCATGGAAAGGGTTGTCAAGCCCTGGAACAGACTGCCCAGGCCAGTGGTGGAGACACCATCCCTGGAGGTATTTAAAGGATGTGTAGATGTGGCACTGAGGGTTAGTGGTGGACTGCGCAGTGCTGGGTTAATGGTTTGGTGTGATGACTTTGAAGGTATTTTCCAACCTAAATGATCCTGTGATTCCTTCCCTGAAGTGATCCTCTAGTCACTGTCACGCACCATGGTGACTCCACAGCAGCTCCTGCTCCCTTATACCATCAACAGTTCCAACAAATGAATCAATTTCTTGCTTCCATTACATCATCAACCTCACAGCTGCAATTCTTTCCTGACACCTTAAGGTCCATCCTATCCCTACTGCCTCCATCTACAGCTCCTCTTCCTTCCAAACCAAGCAATCTGCTTGAACACACACCTTAATACAGTACTTTTCCCTAATTGTTGCCAGTCACTTCCCCAACCTCCTAGACTTTTCAACTTACTGACCAGTTTTGACTTTTTCCTCTTTGTGACACTAATGGAAGGAAGATTGCTATGATTATGAAACAGAAGAGACCATCTGTCTTAGGCCGTTCTTTGCCACAATGATGGAATCTACCCTACTTCTTACAGATCCCAGAGGCCTTCCAAGAGGAAAAAAGGAAGGGATTAACATTTGACTGGTCTATTAGGTACACCCAAGCACAGCCAAAGCAGTGGTCCCAT
This sequence comes from Hirundo rustica, assembly GCF_015227805.2. NCBI lineage: Eukaryota > Metazoa > Chordata > Aves > Passeriformes > Hirundinidae > Hirundo > Hirundo rustica. Next base: position 3,361,213 of record NC_053461.1, on the reverse strand, counting down.
CTGTAACTCAAGGGGACATTTTGATAGGAGGGAGACATGTTCAGATTGAACTTATCAGATGATTAAATAAAGACCAGAGCAATATTGCACTTTGGTAGTATATTCATTATTCTGGAGTTTATTTGGATTAGAAAAAGTTATACTCACAGCTGGCATTTCTGTAGAGAAGAAAAGGTTCATGGAGCTGAAACTCCAAATCTTTATTTACTGGTTCAACCAGGTTGTGCATATTCAGTCGATTCACTATCGTAAAACCATGATAAGGAGAAGCTGACCTATTGTGTCAATTAAAACAAAATCAAGAATTAATACCTTCATCAACAGATGTAATTTTCTGAAACCAAGTTATGAATTCATCTTTAAATTTCCATTGCTTTATCACGTGAAGCTTTACCAGTCCTGAAGTTCTCACTGTTGTTTTTCTATGCTATTTCTTGGCATACCACCTAATTTCAATTTCAAACTACACTTACCTCAAAGTAGATTAGGATTAACAGTACAGTTCTACACTGCTAAACTGCTGAATCAAAGATATGCCTCTGAAAAATCTATTCAAAAAAACTAGGGCAGGTCCACCATTAAAATGCAAATATATTCAATACTTGACACAAGAACATTTTGAGGCATTTTAGATTTTTTTTATTAGAGGAGAAAAACCAAACCACTTATACAGCACCATTACCTTACTGTAAATAGACATGACAATAAAAAAGAGCTGCTGTCTTAAATAGCATGAAGTACACTTACAGGGGGAACCACAAACAGTAATTTCTTCCTAAAGGGACACTTTGGAAATAAGGATTTAACCCAACGTCATGAAAGTTAAGTTATTCAGAATTGTAGTGCTTACTGAAACAATTTTTATTTATCGAGATTTTTGTGGGACACCAGGTAGAAAATAAAAACACTGAGCAAGCATTGAAAGTTCAAGACAGTTTTAGATCTGTTTTCTTTTACTGCATGAATGTCCTGTCAGCACTCAACTGTGCCTGTAAGCTGGTGTATAATCAACAACAACAGCAGCACAATGAAGGCAGGCTAAAAATCACACCCAGCTGGCTGGTAAATATAAAGATTTCTGTAACAGTGTGGCCATCTTTACAGAATCATCGACACCAAAAATCTGTCAAGAGCTTCCAAGGACAGGGTAAACAACCATTAACATCACAAATGAGTTTCTTAATGCACCTCCCAGAAATCATCAGCTAGTGACACTAAAAGCTTTTGCTTTGGTTTTTGTTTTGTTGTTTTAAAGTTTGGTTCACTTTCTTACACTAAGTATTTCCAAGCTGGGAGCTGAAGCAACAGGATCTGGTTACTCAAATCCCTACAAGCCAGAATAAAATACTGTAATGACCAAACTATGACAGTCGGCTTCAGGATGGCTTAAGTCTACATTATTTCTATTTCTTACCTTCAACGAAGTGTTATTTCATTTAGATTCTTTTATTTGCCCGTAATTTAAAACCAGAAGTCATGACTTATTTTACGTGCCGGTTCTCCTCCTTGCCCCTTTCACCTGTCCCAGAGAACTGGAAATATCTTCCATGGTTTTGATGAGGAAATCAAATATCCCCCCCAAAACCAGACACTATGCATTCTCCAGCTTTTGGGGAGCTTCATCCATTTACAAAAATTTATGCCATATTCCAGGAGTAAATTAAAATACATGATTTCATTTCTCATCCCTATTGTTTTCATAATCACCTTCATGGATTTTAGGAGACAAAGGGAGATGTGGCATTTAACAAACTCAGTGCACTAACAAATGCTATTGGATTAATAAAATAAGCTCAATAAACCAGTTTTCGATGTGGGTACATATGTAGCATTCAAGTTTTATACTTTCTCAGCAGTACTTTTAGGGCTTGTGACAGAGCTGTTCACCCATGTGCAGAGTTTATTCTTTTTGAATGAGTACACAGCAGTTAACAGCTGGACAAGCAAAAAATGATGAGTATGAAAGCTCTGCAGGAAGCCATCTGGAGTTTGTTTTCTGAAGGAATGAAAACAAACATCCTCCCCTCCCCCCCAAAAACCAATGCTTACCTTTTGTACACAAATAAGGTCCCTTCTATGTCGGTTTTCTCCTACAAAGGACAACAAATGCACTTCAGGGATGTGCTCGTTCACACAGTTATGTAGGTTTTGGACAGTGATTTAATTACAGAGACTTAAAATATCCTTATCTTTCCATAAAGTTCGACATCACGGGTCTAAAAATATACTCTCCTATTTTCAGAAGGTACCTTTTTTTTTTTTTTTTTTTTTTTTTTTTTTTTTTTTTTTTTTTTTTTTTTTAAATCAGAAACATTAGGAAGTTAAACTCACTTCCAAAAGCCTTTGTTCACTCTCTCAGTCTGCAGATGTGATACACGCAAAGTGCTCCACAACCTTCCCGTGCTGAGCCTGACGGGGCACGCTCCACATTATCGGAGAGGCTGTGCTCCAGTTTCACTCCAAGGACAGCAACAACAGCACGGCACGGCCGAACTACGGGCCGTGGCTCTGTGTCAGACTCCAGCTTCCAGAGCCACCCTCACCACGGGCTTGGGACCCACGAGCGCGCAAAGCTGGGGCAGCTCCAGGGCTGCACGTGACAACGTGAAGTTCCCCGTGTTCCCATTTTTATGGCTCTGTGATGAACCCGGTGGTGAAGCCAAAACTGTGTTCTAATGCAATGACCAACACTCCTATCTCTTAAACTCTCTTTCCGAATTAGGGCTCTGTGCAACAGGCAACAACAACAAAGTACGATTAAAAAAGAGAAAAAGTCAATGGCCACCAGGAGCCAAAGCGCCCTCCAGCCCTAGCACTGCCCCGGTCCGAGGGGGAACTGCGCCGCCTCTCCGAGCGCACACACGACCTCGCCTCGCCTCTCCCTCTTCCTTTTCCTCCCCTCTCCTCTCCCTTCTCCTCCACTTCCTTCTCTTTCTCTCCTCTCCCCCGCGCCTCCTCTCTTCCTCTCCTTCCCCTTCCTCTCCCCTAATACGAGCAGAGGGAACGCACCAAAGCCCCAAACTTCCCCCTGGGCAAGCGCAGCCCCGCGCGGGCCCCGTGCGGACGCGCCGGGCCAGGCGGCTGCCGGGGCGCGGGCACGGCCGGGCCCGCCCCGCCGGACTCACCCACTCGTTGTCCTTGGGGCTGAAGCTGTAGAGCGCGACCTGGCCGGTCACGTCGGCGATGCCGGTGATGAAGGGGTCGTGCCGCCGCAGGGCCGCCAGGCTCATCTCCTGCCCCGCTCTGCCCGCCGCCTCCATCTTGGATCCGGGCAGCCCCGCCCGCGGAACGGCGACAGCCGCGCCGGTGCGCCGGTGCACCCGGCCCCGCCGCCGGCCGGAGCGCCCGGCCCGCGCCTGCAGTTCCGCCCGCCGGCCAGGGCCCGCCCCGCCCCGCCCCGCCGGGCCCTTCCCGGCCCCTCCCCGGGTGCCTCTTCTCAACTGAGGACCCGCAGCCCTTTCCCGGGTGTCTCTTCTCAACTGAGGACCCGCAGCCCTTTCCCGGGTCCCCGCTCCTCACTCGCAGCTCCGGCGACCGAGGGCTTGCAGGGCTGTGGGCTCCTGGCCGAGCCCCGGGGCCGCGTCTCTGGCGACACGCGTGGGCAGGGCTGAGCGTTGGCCCTAGCATCTTGTTGTTATTTACTTACCCCAGTAGTAAAGGCTCCGGAGTTTACTGCAGGCTGCCTTGAGAAGTGCGATGAGCTGGGCCGCAGGCTCAGGAATTGTCTTCCAGCGTTTTGAGGGTGATGCTGTTCGCTCCCGTGTCTGTCATTTTCTGGTTTATCAGTATTTCACGGGCTGCCGTGGGATATGGAATTTTCAGTATTTTAGGGATTAAATATTTCTTTCAGGTATAGTAAACATGCACAAATATGTTTCTCAGGTAAAGTCAAGGTACATAGGACAGTAAACTGTCATATGTAAAATAGGGTACTATGTAGTATGTATCTACGTTTGCTGGAACAAGAACAAAGTAACATGCAGTGCACTGAGCTTTTTCCTGCAATTTTTTCAATTATTGGTGATTTTAGGAACAGGAAAGTATAGAATATTCATCAGGACCGAGGCATGAATTACTTTCAAGATAAGATCACTCAGGTTAAAGTATCTTTGTGGCATTTTGTGCAATCTGACAGGAAAAAACCCCAGGTTTCTAAATTTATGAACAGAACCTTGTTTGTGGAAAGCTCCTGACCCTCCTGAGAATTTAAAGAATGTGTGCTTTGCTCTGAATTACCACAGGTCATGTAGTTCTTTGTTGCAGGTGGATAAACTTATGATTTTAATGCAGCTTTACAGGATAGCCCTCTCCCACGATGGCTGACATTTAATGCACAAACTGTAAACAAGGATCCAGCAGTTGTGTGGTTCCATAAAAAGTCTTTCTGACAAGAAGTGGAAATATCAAGTTCCAACATAATCTTTAAAATTGTAAAGATTTTGGAGCAGAACAATAACGTGCCTGTTTTGGTATCAAACAGTTCTAGTATAAAGTAATGCATTTCTCAGGGAAAAAGTAACCTAGACTCAAAAGTTCATCCCAGTAACTCACCCTTGAACCCCAGGGCAAAAGCATCAGTAAAAAACCTCAACAAAAATCATATGGAATGTCTTAGAGCTCCATAAATTGTCCATGTCCTTGTAATGGCTTTGCCACAGGAGAGTCTAATCTGTAAAATTTGGGTTTTCATTAGTTCTGTAGTGTTTGTTCTTAAAGGCAATACTTTTTGATGTAAAATGTCTCATTATTCACTAACAGTTTGTATTAGAGAAAGATAAAAAGAGGAAATTAAAGTTTGAAAACTATGTTATAGAGCAACAACATTCTAAGAACTCAACTGAAACAGAAAGAAAATGACAAAACCCTTTTTAAAAAAGCTGTTTCTAAATGACACGTTAAACATCTGCATCAAACTGCCCCTTTCTGCAAGATTACTGTAAAGCAAAGGTCTCTTTCAAATTTAAAAACTTATTGACAAAGGAAATTTTCTGCTGTGTGAGATCTCAGTTGTGAAAACTCCTTGGCTTCATCTTGCATTAAAAGTGAATCACAAGGAGCAGCAAGAAAGAAAGGGAAGCAGTGGGTTCTGGTTATGGGTTGTTTTCCTCCTTCACCTGCTCATTCCAGTTCTGCATTTCAGTCAGTTTATTCTCCCTGCCCATCTTCACTGTTTTTGTATTGAAATAAAACATTCTGTGTCAGAAGTGATGCGCTGCGTGTCATCTGCCTCCTCAGCCTTGCAGCACGGCAGTGTGTGTACAGGCAGGGTCTCGGGGTACACTGGAAAGTTGTAGCTGCTGAGGCGTGTGCTGTGAGGGTTGTGTGGTGCAAATCTCCCTGGCCCTCTGCACAGCTGTGCTGGGGAAATGTTCCTCTCTCACTCCCCGTTCCCGATTCTTGCACGGAGCCAGGCACAAGTGGGATGATGCACACGATGCCCTTTTCATGTTTTCTCTGGGAGTGTGACAGATTCCATTTGTGTTTCAACAGGTGAAGGGAACATCGTGCTTTATAGTTCACTTATTCTGCTGAGATTTTATAGGGCAGGATATGATAATTTATCACCCTCAGTACTGTTGTGCACTTAATACATGTTAATATTAAGGTAGATGAAGTAATACAGACCCTATTTTTCCCTTTCGTTCGCTTGTGGCACCGTGGCTGGGTCTCTGTAGCTCTGTTGCTGAGAATGTTCCTCATTTGTATAAATATGGTATAAACTGCTCAGGTCATGTAGTCACCTCCCCTGGCTGTTCTGCTCTTTGGGGGGCCAAGTGGTTCAGTAGCCTTTCCTAGGAGTTCCAACTTGCTCTGTGCTCTCGCTGTACTAATGCTGCAGCCCAGGTATCTTATTGCATCTTCTTGGTGACAGATATTTGTTTTTAGCTGTGCAAAATCTTTTCCTCCTTCAGAGGGAAGTTTTCCAAATTGCTACGTATTAACAGTGCTATAAGGCAGCAGTGTTAATCCAGCCAATTAAAACTGGTGGGCTAGGATGGTGTGTAAAGGGACTCCAGGTTTAGCAGGATCATCAGATGGGAGTGACAAGGTTTAGGGAAATTGTTCTGGGGCTACTGACTTGCCCAGCTGTAGGTATAGGTTTTTTTCCTGTTTCCATGCTTTGTATAAAACAGAGACAACACAGAACTACTTTGCATAGCATCTGAGTTTCTCAGCTGTTGCAATACTGAAATGTGAATTTAACTACAAGTTTCTTTGTCATGAAATAATTGCAGTAATGATTCTGTAAAGGAATGGATGACTTTAATTTTTCTTTTTTTTTTTTTTTCCCTCCTCCTTGTACAATTGGAAAACTCTTCTAGAAGATGTGAAGCATGAAACATTAAAAACAACTGCATTTTCTGAAATAATGTAACTTGATAAAGTACAAGGACAATTACAAAAAAAAAAAAAAAAAAAAAAAAAAAGGCAGTTAGCCATCTATGTGTCCACTGACATTTTGGATATGAATGTAACCAGCAGTTATGGTCCCTCCAAGAGATTCTGAAATAATATTGAAAGACACAGAGAAAAGTTGTTAAATTACAATTCAATAAAAACAAAAGACTGAAAATACTCAATTTGATTTATACAGTAAAGCTACTCCCACAAGTGTAGGAGGGTGAAATAGGTCACAGGTAGCCCTCCTTACATTGCTCAATAACATTAGAAGGATTAATCATTTATGGATTATCTCCTAGAAACAATGATCTGGTGCAGACAGGTAATCCAATCTCCTCTGTCTTTCTAACCTGGTTTGCCATTTCACAGGAGATTGTGGAAGGGTGGCAAGTTTTTCTAGGAAGACATTGCCTGCCAGCTTGAAACATGTAAATTGCTGGAATTTGCATCAAAATATGACAGCTCTTCTCTGGTGAAGGTAGGTAGTGAAATTAGACAGGTAAAATGATTTTTTTTTAGCTAGAGCACAGAGGTTCAGCTCAAAATTTCATCATGTTCACCCTTAGTTAGAATCTGTCACTGACAGAGTAAAAAGTGAAGTTTATCATTGACATAAATCAGAACTAGAGAGAAAACATTGTTCCTGGGACTCTGCATTTTGCATAATATCCAGCAATGTGTTTTTCCTGAGTAAATTTGTAGAAAAATTTAAATACAACTTATATTTGAATGCAAGCCTTTCAGTGATGGCAGCCTCTGTAAGTCCATTGGATGCAGGTTTGCAGCCTTTTACTGATTGATGTGCCTAATGTAATGCAGTGGGCTTTGAACAAACATCTTTGGCCACTTCTGGGATATTTTATCTGGCTGTAGCCTCAAGGCCCGCTGTTGAATATACGAGGCTGTGCTAATTTCATTGCTGAAAATGAACTGCATTGCAAATATTCACTGGTCAAAATATTGCAGTAGCAGAGGTGCACCATCAGTGATTTTCAAATGCTTATTTCATTTTGCATGTAGTTGCTGTTTTATTGCTATAATAACGTTAAGAAAACAATATTCAATTACTATTAGAAGCAGAGTAGCCTGTTCCCCATGGTCTCCTTGTACAGTTTAAAAAAAAAAAAAAAAAAAAAAAGAAAGATAATTAGATTATCAAGGTCCTGCTCTGTACAGAATTGAGAAATACATCAGGAATAATTGTGCATCGTAGTAGTAATCCTGAGCCTTGAGAAAGCTACTTTAGCAGAACCATATTAGTTTTTAACTCAGCCAATATTTAATTACTGAGTGATCTACATTAAATATACTGTGTCAGCTTTATGGCATTATTGTGTACTTATATTTTTGTCTCCTTAAAGCATCCTTTTTTTCCTGAGCCATATTTGATGGCTCCATGTATCTGGCCCTTTAAATAGTGGGATCATCACATAAATTTTAAAATGTAGGTTTCTATGCTGCTTTATCTCTGAAGTCGTGCTGTAAAATAGCAAGTCAGAATTCCTTTAAAATATTTTATTATTTTTATTATTATTATTTTTGTCAGTATTTTAAATTTAATACTTTGTTTTAATATTTCATTTTGATATTTTATTCAAAGTATTTTATCTTCTTGCAAAGTATGCACATATCAGAGCAATCGTCTCTAAAATAGGTTAGATTAATTTTTTATGAGCAAATGTGTATTTTTCAATAGGTTTTCTTGATGTGGTCCTGTACTAATAAGGAACATGCAACATGATTCTGAGAGTAAATAGCTTCTAGGGCTTTTCAGGCATGACTGGAATAAAATAGAATGTAAAACAGCCTGGTGGTTTGGGCTGCTTTTGCTGCTGCTTGGGTTTTCCAGTGTCAGAGGAATGGGAATCAGCAAACCTACATTCATTAAAGGTTATTAAACCACTGCAGCTCTCTCCTCCTTCATTTTCCCAGCCATAAAATGAGTACAATATATTTACTCATTATCATAGATGTCGTTGGAATACTTTCTGAGGAGCAGTATAAGCAGTTGGCATTCTGGTGATATTTCACTCCTCCAGGGAAAGGCTGGTGGGATGCTGAAGGATCACAGGACCTTGCTGGAAGATGAGGGCAGCAGCTGCATTGGGTGCTGTCACCAGGACAAAGGAGCAGGTTTGGAGCTCTGCTCTGGCTGGGTGGCTGTCCTGGAGCCCCTCAGTGTCAGCCAACACCTTCTCTGGGTGTCATCTTCTGTGGGCTGCAAACAAGAACAGACACAGGGATAGTGAGAGCCTGGAGCACAGCATCACTGAATTCCTGCTGTGAGCACATGTATCTGCTCTTTGCTCTGGCAGCTTTCTCCAGGATGTATCTTGTCCAAGAGTATTTTGTCAGTGACTAAACCACGTGGTTTGAATGCGTGTCCTGTGCTAAATTCTGCCTCTGCCAGCTGCAGTCAAGAATCCATAAAGTGTTCCTACTTTAAAAAAATCGAGTTCTGAGGTAGAGCCATCCATTCTGGATGGTGAACTTCCTTCAAGGGGTGAGGAAGGCCACTGGAGAGGTGGGGAGAAGTCACCATACTCAGTGAAAAAGGAAGTTCTGCTACATCATGACTAAGGAAATAAAATGGATGAGATCCTAAGCTCTTATTTGGCGTCTTTCCTCCAATTAAGTTCTGGCTGATGGAGAATTCCTTTGCTGCAGTCACTCAGAAAGAGCCATAAAGTTGTGTGATGAAGATCCTCAGGGGAGCCCTGTGGATAAGATGTGTGAGGAGTGGCACATGAAGGGCGTTTCAGGGGAAGGCATTCACATACAGAAATTTGCAACCAAACTGGAACAGAGCTTAGTTAAGCCTTGGCTGGAGGTCAGGCCTGAAGGGCTGTGGTGGAAGTGCAATTGCAGCCTTTTAATTTCGGGACCTCATGTCCCTTGACCTTGGTGTTAGAAAGTAAATAATGAGGTATTAAAGAACAAAAACAGTAGTACCTTATTTAATTAATTACAAGCAGGTTGTGTGCAGTTATGTGTGTAAAGAGAAATGGCAGTCAACTATTTCCTACAGAATCTGTGTACAGATTACCTGAATTTTCATTTGGAAAATAAATATAAATTGGGAGATTAATCTACAAATCAGGTTGCTTGCTTTGGTGTGTTTTCAAAGGAAAAAAGAAATAACTAATAAATTGTGTGTTGAAACCACCCCTTGCATTCAGACAAGAATTTTTCCCAGTGGTGCATCACAATAAAATTACTTTTGCATGTGGAATTAGTGCATGGAAATGCTGAATATAAAGAGCTTGTGAAAGGGTGATATATTTTGTCAGGTAAGGGTTGGCAAGCTGATGAACAGCTCTCCAATAGATTGTAATAATCTCAAATAATTATTTCAAGACCTCTTGAGTACCAGTTTTCATGACAGGCTCTAAGAGGTTCTTTCAAGACTCTCACGGTCAGCACAACTAGTTCTCATTTTCAGAATTACTACCTCATCTAAAGTTTGCACTTGGTACAAACCATGCGATTTTTCAAAACAATTAAATGTAACAGGCTTTGAGAGCTGCAGTGTAAACAATGCACATATGCACCAACAGCTGAAGGACCACATCTCCTCTTGCTTTTTCCTTCTGGTGTGACGCCTTCCAGAGCTGGCAGGTTGAGCTGGGCTCTGCATTCCCAGAGTGACACAGTGCCTGCCTGCCTGCCCAGCTCCTCTTCTGCCCCTGAGTGCAATCTGTGGCTGCTGACAGCTGGCACAGAGATCAAGGATGGGGAAGTGAAGCTTGCCATGCTGGCCTTTCCCTGTCCCTGTGCGCACCTGGCATTGCTCAGGCAGAGATGGGGCATTTTTAGGAAGCTTGACACTCCCACGACAAAAAAGACTTGTCAGCCAGGAGAACTGAATTCCAGAAGAGCTGAGCCCTCCCACAGGGCAGGTGTGGCCAGAATCCACCATTTACCCTAACAGAAAAAGAGTCAAAACCAGCCGCCATAACATTGCCTCTGTAAAGTGTTTTCACTCTGAGATAGAACTGGCATCTTTTACTGGATTAAGAAAGACTCCGATCAACTCTGTTTTCATGATGGATTGGTTATTTGAATAATCAGGGGGTGGTTACATCTAGGAGGTGACCTGGGTACAGAGGAGAGCGGTGGTGCTCCTGCAGTGCACGGAAAGGGAGCTGAGGCAAAGGCTCTTCCTCCTGCCCTTGGTAGCAAGAGTGTCCACACAGGAGCAGCAAGGGAGTTTAGGCTGAGGGAAGGTCTAGGAGACAAAAGCAGGCATGTCTTTGTGATGTGTTTGTTTGGGAAGCGGACTGTTTGACTGGTAATAACATGGGGATATGTTTGGGCAAGATTCTCCCTTTATATTCTGTTTTGGTGTTTGGTATTTTTTGGACTTGGCCTTAAATTCCAGCTGTATTGGGGAGCTGGCCAAGTAGGCTGTGTAAACTTCTAAGATTTAGCACTTCAGGGCCACTGGGTGATTCATGAGCCTCTGTGACATGAGAGCCAGGCAATGCTGTTGGCTTACAAACAGCTGTTGGGAACGCTTAAGTTAAAATGGTTATTCTTGATCCTTTAGAAAATCCCCCTAATATTGCGTAATATCAGGATTTTTACATTTATCCAGCCTTAGATATTCCCTTTATAGGCTCTTGCCTACTTCATGGTGCTTTAGTGGTCACACTTCTGCAAAGTGCTGTCTGTGGCTTGGTGGCACCAAGCCAACTGCTGAGAGGTTTGAAGGGTAGTAACTATTTGCTTGAGTTTAAACAATTAGAGGTTCACTAAGTGAAATCCACTGTAAGTGGAAGCTACTAACTGAAACACTGACTCTACCAGGAAAACATGACTGCCAGAATAAGAGCACTTTATCAAACACTTTCAGAAAGAAAAAAATAAACGTGTAACAATGAAGATAATTGTACAATTGTAGTTTATTACCATCATGTTAGAAGAACAGAGAGATTTATTAAACTTCCTTCAATCTCCATCTGTCCTTTATAACCTCGGAAAAAAAAAAATCAGAGGAAGATAAAGAAATTGTCTATATTCTGTCTCTTTAAATTGATTTTTCATTTGCATCTCTAGTAAGAATTTAATTATGTTTGCAAAAACATAGTCTGGTATATGGGCTATTTGCAAACTGTTCACTGAGATTATTATTTAAGATTTCTCTTAATTGTAGTTTTAAGCAGCATTGTGCTGGTTTTTGAAATGCTCCCAAAACCATCAAGTGCTCTCCAGAGGATGTGCTAATGAGGCATATAATAGGACATTAGGATGAATTTATTATTTTAATTTATACATTAGAAGGTTATTTTTGATACTTTCGTTACCTGTTTCTCATTATAAATAAGCTAACACTAGAAAATGTTCTCCTTGTAAAATTATCAGAGGCGAATATCTTGCTTATCTGAATAAGGGAATAATAGGCAAAGGGATACAGTAGCAACAGGACTTCTGTTATAATCAGCAAAAAGGTGATAGAGCAAAAAGGCAACTGAAATGTAGATCAGAACAGGGATTTTTGAGGCTTGTGTAGTCTCTTTGGGGCCCATGTTTTTTCTCATATTTCATCTGGAACTGCCTTTGTTTGCATTTCCACTGAGCTTACGCAAGAGAGGAACTTTGCAAATCTATAGAACTTAATTTTTCCAATGGGAAACTGCAGATAAGTTGTGGCTGTCATGGGCTTCACTCATCTGTGTAATGCAGGGGAGCTGTTCCCAGCTTTAGCCTGAATCTGGCTGACTCAGAGTGACCTCGGTGGTGCCTGGTAAGGACTGGTGGCTGGGCTGACCCTTTCAGCAAGTCTTTTGAAGTCAGTCTGGGAATGCTCCCAGTGCTAACACCAGGGGTGTTTAAGGGAGCATCTAAACCTGTTCACTGACTGCTCAGGGGTTGAGGTGTGTGGCTATTTGAAAATGCTCATTTTGTGACCTGTGGCTTGCATCCAGGACCTATTTCAGTCCTAACCTTTGATTTGTATCTTGGTTGCTGGCTTGGGCTCTTGACCTTTGATATTTAGCCTGACTGCTGGCCTTTGGGTGCCAGATCACTTCTTGTCCAAGGCTTGGATTCCAGTTTTGGATATTAGCTCCAACAGCTTCTTGCAGCTTGGCACTTAAATCTTATATGTGCTTTTGAAATTTTCCCTTTAGGACACTAATTGTACTTCTTACATTTCTTTCTCAGCCTTTATGTAAAACTCTTGTAATCAGAACAGCTCGATCCTAAACACATCCCTTCCCTCGTGGGTCATTAAATGGAGGATGCAGAGCTGTTTGGACACTTTTCCAGGAATCCCTGATTCCTGCTCACCGTGGAGAGACTCTTGGTTGCCTTTGTGCTCACGCTCTGTGATGTGCAGCTGGGTGGGTGCCCACCAGCACAGCCTCAGCCCCAGGTGGCCATAGCAAGTCTGCCTTATGGCTGGACATCCAAAAAGCCAAAAGGAGTGCAAGCCTGATAAATCCCAGCATCCCGTTTGCCACAAATCTCTTGCTGAGATACCAACCTGAAAATCTGACCAAATGTTAAAAATTAAAAACTCTCCATAAATTTATATTACGTCAGTTAACTTCCTCCTAACACATGATACATGAAATGACAGCAAAATGATGTCCAAGGAAAACAAACACAACCCCAAGGTCCCTATGGTATTTTCAGTAAAAACATCACAAGGTTCTGTTGCTTTTGGAGGTCAGATGGCAAGCTCCATGTTCACAGTTGTGACTACATGCTCCTGTGAGTTTGTTTCCCTGGCTTTGCAGGGACTGTTCGCGTGAATAACCACTCCTGCAGAGTGAATAAAGGCATTTGCAATCTGGTCCCAGCTGGAAACTTATTTCTGAAGCCAGTTCATTCTCTTCATAAAGCACAGATTCTTTATTTTATCTTGTTTTGTGTTTAGCTCACATCATTTGAAATCTTTAGGTTGATTGCTATGCCATTCCAAATCGCTCCCTACTGGAAGAGATGTGTATTTTATAGCTCTTGATTCTTTCCCAACACATATTTGGAATAGAGATATTCCTGTCTGGGAGGAGAAGGGTAATTGCTGCCTGCCTGGATATCAGTTAATTAGCAGTCTCCTCACCAGTGGACGCCTGGCTTAATTCACTCTTTTGCCGAGTAATTTATTAAATAACTCCAAGATGATTCAGGCAGCTTCTACAGTATTTTATAACAAAGCACTAATTACTTGGTATATTTAATGGCAAAAGAGATGTAAGGAAATACAGGGCATATATTCTCAATTGCTTACCAACCTTTCTCTCGCACCTTTCCCCTGGAACACAGAGCTCAGTGAATTAGATCCAGTCATTCCTCAAGCCAGGATGTGGGCATAATCTTACAGGAGTTATTGACTACCCTTTTCTTCCTCGTTGCGATCTCGGCCTGGTTTGGAACGCAAAATAACATTCCGAGCAGGAATCTGTCATAGCCTTAGCAAGGCTGCTTGGATAGGGAGAATCAGCTCCGCTAAGTGCTGACACTTGTGCAGCGGCTCGGGGAGCGGATGGAGGAAACGCAGGACAAACCCTGTGCTCGGCTGCCCTGTCGCATCTGGCGTGGTGCTGCTGTCCATTAACGTGCCACTGGCTCGGGGACAGCGCTGGCCTCGGCCCGCGTCACTCGGCAGCTGTCGAGTGGATAAGACAAGCTTGCTGGGGAATGCGCTAAGATAATCACAGGAAGGTGAAGTTGAATCTCATATGTGCGCTGCGCTGAGCGCTCCGAGCGACGGAGGTTTTATTCTGCAGCACGGAGACCAGATGGACTCTGTGTCTGTTCTTTGGGTTTCTGGGGGAGAATTCAATGCATACGGTCTGGAATCACCACCTCATTTGTCAGTTCAAGTCACACCATTACACCCTTCCCACCCCCCCTAATCTGTGCGGTTGTTTTACAAACAGAACATCTCCTGGTAGCAGATATGTGTTAAGGCAGCGTTCTGAAATCTGCCAGCTCTTTATCCCTTTCGCCGAACCCCTGCTGGAACCCAAAAGCCCAATCTCTTTTCTTCTCTTTCCTGCAGGGTACAAGCAGCTGTTATTTTGCAAAGAGAGGCTCCGTACCACAGTCATTCTCCTCAGCAATTTGTACAAAAAGCACAGGCTTTTTGTTACTTTTAATGTCTTATCAGATGATTTCTGTTTTGACCTACAAAACATACTACTGTATAAATTGTGAGAATGGAAGGTCGGTAGATCTGATGGTTGACTCTAACTCTGTTTTAAGACCAGTTCTGGCAGCACATCTAAAACACCTTAGTACATAAAAAGTATGCACTGGTATTTCCCAGGTATTACTGAGAGTCAGGTTTAATGCTGAGATTTTCTGAATGGGGAGGAAGCATGCTCCTTTTTTTTGGGTACTCCTTTCCACTATGTGCTTCCTTCAAAACTCAGCACCTTAAAAAATGTTAAAGAGTGTTAAAGCATTATTCTACACAGCATCATAGCTCATCTGTTGTAGCCTTTTTCTTTTTTTTTTTTTTTTCCTTCAGGGAAATCAAGTTTTAACTCCATGTTTTAGTGTACTGAATAGTTTAATGTGCTGCATATCAATTTGATGAGACTTCCATTACAAGCAATTGTAATAAAAATGGGGACCTGGCTTGGTAATTCTAGTTTAAATGTATATAACTGTATTTCAAATTATGGTCATGGAAAAAAATTAAAACCCCTCTATTTTTTATTTTTAAAAATAATTTACATTTTAGTTCCTTATAGAGCTTTTCTGATATATTTTGCATTTTTGTTAAATCGTGAAGCTTTGTTTTCTATGAAATGTGTATGGTACAAAGAAAGAATTTATCATTTTAGATATTCATATTTAATAGGCAGAGACCTAAATGATGTCTGTTTTGATGTCTGTTAGTTCTTCCTCGAATAAACACTTGCCCCTTCTTTAGAGGTGTTTGTGGTAGGGAAGTTTTGCTGTTGTTTCATCCAACAATATGAGAATATTAAAGCAGTAAACAGCACAGAAAAGGAATTTTTCATAATGAAGGCAACTAACTCACACCAGGACCAAAATGTGTTAAGGAACAGGATTGTAGCTGTCATATCAACTGTTGTGGCACTGTCCTCTTGCTACAGACCAGAAGTCTGGGTCTGTAAAAGGGTGTGGGCAGCACAGACCAGATCATCTTTGGGCTTTAGTGAGATGGACCTGGAGTCAGTTCAGAACATTCTTCATACAAACAGCGGAACTGAACTGGTCCTAATGGTAAAGGAGAAGCAGGACCCCATGGTCCCATAAACACATTTTTTAAAATTTATTTAAAGGACTAGTCAGTTTTTGAGGCAGAAGGGGTTAGTAATGGGACTTTAAAATTATAATGATGATTTCTTTCTTACTTTATAAAAATCCCCTTACTAAAATGTTATTAAATGTTGTTTAGAATGCTTTCATTAAAATTAAATGGTTGAACGGAATTAAATAAAGAATTACACTGAATTCAGCAGCCTTTCAAATGGAAGGTCCAGTTTGTTCTTTGGGAAAGTCTGGAGGATTTTTTGTCACTGTTGCAGCTCCTGTACCTCACTGACCGCTGGAGTTGCTATATTTTGGTTTTGCAAAAGAAGCTGAAGTTTTACTTCATCCTGAGTTATTCACGATGACTGGATGCACACTTTCAGGCGTATCAGCAGCATATATAAACATCGTTAGTTTGAGAGAAGCAAGTTTTATGGATTCCTTACGTTTGATATTACACAGGACTTGTACCGTGCATAGTAGATTTTGTAACTCAGTTTTAATTCTGATATTTTAGAAAGCACACCTATAACTTGAGAGATAGAAAAGTCATCGAAGCTTTCTTTGTCCTTTGCTCTCAGGCTTTGACTTCTCCCTTGTATTTCTCATTATTCATTAATACTTACATGCTGAGTGATACATTTTATGATGCACAGACACTCCATATGTATGAGAAAGACCTGTCAAAGCCTAGGAGGCTTTTTTTTCCTCCACTGAATTGATTATCTTCAAAGTCCTGACCCATATCTATTTTTAATTTTTTTTTTTTTAAACAAGATCTTTTTATTTGTCAGGGGATCAAAGATGCCTTTAAACCAGCCTGTTTCCACAGCTGAGGGATCAGCCTTAAGATGGTGTGGGTTTAGGATGTGCTACAGGGTTGGACGTGAGAGGTTTTACAACTGCACTACCTCCACACCGATGGCAGAGGTTAAATTGCCTTTAATCTCCACATATACACTAGTGAATACCCAATTTTTTTCACTTTAGTTCCTATCTACTTCATAGGTCATACACTTAGAACTAATGCAACAACCTTCAGGGAGAAATTAATATAATTTTTCAACCGGGCAAACAATTGCAAAGCTATTGTGAAAAATTCCATTTTGCCTCATCCATTTGTGGACAGGTATCTGTGTTTCAGCCTGACCCAGGAGCACTGGCTCTGCTCTGCCAGTCTCTGTGCACAAGCAGGTGGGATGGCTCCATCCCTGCATTCTGCATGAAACTGCCTCCTTTCCCTCTTGCCGCAGGTGGACTTGGACAGGAACAAAACAGTGGATGCAGCATCCACATCCTGCTGCTGTCACATATCCCTGGATGTGCCAGGCTTTCCCTGCTATGAGTTTGGATGCACTGCAGGAAAAGCCTTTCACCAGAGGACTGGCACCTTGCAGAGCTGAGGATGAGTGTTCTCCGTGACCTTGCTTCCCTCAAATCCCTTTTGCACTGTTTTGAAACTGCACCGAGACCAACCAAGTGGAAGTTCCCACATCATTTCCAGCTCAGGCAGAGAGCATGCTGACCTTGCCCAGACTTCATGCTTGAATGTCTTCTGTTCGCTCAGAATTCCAATCAAAAATCTGGGCTTGGGAGAACAGCGCAGCAATAGGTACTGCATAATTTGACACATGTTTCTGACTGGCTGGAGGTCATTTAAGGCTTTGAAATTAAGGGGAAAAAAAAAAAAAAGGTGATGTGGAAGCTGTCTTTGGAATAAAAGCAACTTTTAGGTGTCTCTAGCAGTTCACAAGAATGACTCTTGTACACAAAAGTATTTGTTTATATCCTTTCAAGAGTGTTACTGTAATGACCTTTTCTGTTAATATCAAATATTGAGTCTAGAAAATGCCCACTGCATTGGCTTTTTAACACCTTTAAACTTCATATTCTATGAATTTGGTATAGGCATTAAAATAGTAGCAACTGTTTCTATTCTCTTTTTTCCTCTCTCCCTGAATATGGATCACAGACACAGGTTGCATGATTTATAAAATATGTGCCTGTGCTGACACATTCCTGAAAGTCAGGACAGCTTCAGTGATTCTATCTTATTTTACTGCTTCTTTGAAAGCTGATAAAATTTAAAATTTCCAGCAAGCTGTGGAAAAAAAGATTTTTTTACTTTTGAAAAATACCTAATTCAAAATCTGTCAAGAAGAATTTGATATGGAAACCATTCAGAATGTTTTAAAAAGGAAGCTGAACACCATAGTTATATTTTTCATTTGGATATTTTTTTCTTGTGCAAACCTTTAGCTTTATGGGCTATAATATTTCAATATTACCGTAAAAATATTTCAACAGCACCTGGCTGATATTCCCAAATGAATCTACAATCTACATTTCACTGAACATTTTGTGGTTTTGATATTTTTTATCCACTAAGAATGGAATTAAACTTCAAAATGCCTGAATTTCCCGGAGGATAGACAATTTATTTCTCTAACTATGTGTGTTTTGCCACACTTCTCCCAGTCTTTATTACACAGCGGGCTTCCTCTTGCAGTCTTGATGATCAAAGCATGAGAGCTGTCAGATGAGAAGAAATGTGTAGCATGTAAGAGCTGTGTATCAGTAACACACTGGTGAAAATCAAAGGAAATCAAGACCAAAAAAATTCATGTTTCTTTTCACCTTAAAACTAAACCAAGCCAGTGTTAATTAATCTTCAGAGACAGTAGTAGCTTCAGAAAACAATGGCTTTTCCAGGATTTTTATCAGCAGAAAACCCTTGGTCTCCAAATACATAGCACAGAACTGTTTTTACAGTTCCAAGGGATTATTTAAAGAAAAAAAGAAGTTGCATCAAGATTTTTAGTCTCACTGAAGTCCATGAGCATTGGATTAGGTCCTCAGATCTGGTTATGTAAACATTTCTGTAACATTTTTAGACTGTAATATTTGGCCTGTTACTATAGAGTGCTGTAGTGCTTTTCATAGCTTCATGCTTTAATACTTACACTTGAAGAGTTTATAATTTATTTTCTACCTGATACATCCACTTCCCATGCTAACATACACACTGGTATTTAAGAGTATCACACTTTCCTTTCTCTACTCACTGAAGTAAGGGAAGCAGCTGCCTGAGGTCTGACAAAAGGTTGCTGGATATCAATGATTTCTCGCAGAAGAGGAGAGGTCATCCCTTGCAATATTTCATATTGCAGCTATTTCCAATTTACCTGTGGGTAAGAACAGGTTTTTACAGTCCACCGTCTTTGCTCCTTGTGCCTAGTGAGGTGATAAATCTAATAAACAAATAAACAAACCAGCCGTGTGAATGCTACTTTGAAGATTTTCAACCTTTTCTCTCCTTTTCTTACTTTTTAAAAGTTTTATCCTTGTATTGCTTTATCTTTGTATAAATCACAAAGTCTATATTAAGCCCCAAAATGCATAACCTTCTGTAAAACCTGGCTTCAGGTGTTGGCTGGTGCTTCAGCGATGTATCTCGCTATTAACTGGGTAGTGTTAGCCAAAGGGAGCAGATTGATTTAAAAAGAGTTAATAATAGATGGCTTGTATCAGGGCTGCTGAAAGATTGCACACTGAACAAAGTGAAACATGGTCATTGTTCCCTCATTCTGCTCTCCTGTGCCATCTGTTATGCCAGTGCAGTGACATGCTAAATCATTGAATCTCAAAAGCATCAGCGTTTTGCACAAAGGCAAAAGACTGAGAATGCTTTTGAATGTGTGACCTGTATCTTATGCAAGCAGTGTGCACTTCCCTGAGAGCACAGGCCAGCAGGAGAGTGGAGCTCCACCTCTTCTCTGTGATAAATGACAATAAATTTTATATTATAACATGAATGCATGAGCTGATATACTTCTGACAGAACCGTGGTTCTTAGGCACCAGCACTGTAAATTACTACAGTGCCTTTTCTACCAAATTAAATTGATGTTGTGTGGGCAGATGTTTGTTTTAACATTGCTTTTAATGCTCAGTTTCTTACAGCCATAAGAGCTCTCCTAAGATAAGCAGAGTGTAGTTTTTATATGCTCAGCAGTAGCACTGCTCTAAGAATGATGCACTAGACTTTTTCAAACACCTGAATATTTATTATGAAGGATGCACAGCTTTCCTCCTTCAAAAGCTGTAGGGAGAACATCACAGTCCAAACCTTCATTTAGGAAGTCAAGGAAGATGTGACCCTAACAAAGTCCGTGGGATTAGGTGACCTATATAGTTATTATCTTACAGTCTTTATTATAACTAATTCTGAACAGGGGAAAGAAGCACGCTCTTTTTTGCCTTATTGGAATTCTTCAAATCCTCATAAAATTTTACTGAGATAATAATAGCAATCATATGTTGTATAGATAGTGCAGTTCATCTCTAAGTGCTTTTTTAAGATAAGATGCATCTTCATTGATGCTGAAACAAAATTTAAAAAGTCTTGTGCTAAGTCCCACAGCAGCAGCTGACAAAGATGGGGGATGATTAAACCATCCAATGCACTAAGCTTGTGCAACTGTAACTTTATCTTTGTTGTTCTTTTAATCAGCCCTGTTAAAAATAATTTTTAAAAAAAGTAACTAATACTGTAATCAGTTTACACAACATTAGCTATCTCTATTACTGCAAGAAGTGGTCCTGAGCCTCTCTGACTCTTAGTTCTGGTCTCAGTTCTTTACTCTGGGTTGTTCTGTATCCACATGTCCACCTGTACCAGGTAGACAAAGGAGATGAGGGGGTGGAATTGAGGGGCAAGTAATTCATGCCAATAATGTAAGGGTTACTACAGGAGTGTAAAAGATCTATTTGGGCCCATGCTTAGTCCTCTTTGTTTCTTGTATTTTTGGCATTTGGACTGTTGGAGCAACAATCTCAGTGCTTAAAGAAGGGAGGGAGGGAGGTACTCCACAGTGCTTGAGAGAATTGCTCATGTTAGTGGCATTTGGTGCCCCAAATGAGTCCAAACAGACATTTTCCTGCAGTCCCAAAGTGAAGTCTGATCTCTTCTGTTCAGATGTAACATTTGTGTATGGTCTGCCTTTTCTTTCTAACTTATTTCCCTTGTACTGCAGCATAAATTTAACTGAAATTACTGTACTAATACTTACCTTCTGAATTCACAGCAGTTTCATAACAATATATGTCACTGAGCCTCCAGTTCAATCCCCTCTCTATGACACCATCTTAATGAGAGAAGAGATGGTTTTCCTAGCTTAATTTTTTGCATCATGCTTTGTAAGATCCTGTTTGTTCCCGCCACGTAAAGGTATTTTAGGATGCTGTCCTTGAAACCTTTGCTTTCCTTTTTGCTGTGTTCTTATTGTGTCTGTCTGGGCTTTAAGTTTTATGCTCTGTCAAATTTTAGCCTAGAGTGACAGCGGAGGAATGAGCATTATAATGAAAGTGCTGACAAACCCTTAGCTGTAATGACGTGAATGGTGCAGCTATCATTTGAGTTTGCTGTGTTCTTTACTTTAAATCTTTAATGCTATTTTCTCCTTTTATCCCGTGTTGAGCAGTGGGATTACTCAAGTGGTTTATGTCTTAGAAGTTGTGCAGTTAAGTGAGTTGTTCAGTGGGGTGGAAGGACTCCTCTCTGGGGGCTACCTTCTTTTTAGAGGTGTGGAAAAGTTTAAGGTCGATACTGCAGCGCCATTCCTGCTCTGCCATCAACTTTGACTGCTGCGATCACTCCCTCTAACTGCACCTTATTTTATACACACTGGCTGAGGTAAGGCCAGGGTCCTCCCAGTTGGGAGAATCAGTGCATTTTGTATTGTAAATGGGACAAGAGTGAAGCCTCAAAGAGAGAAAATTTAGCTCATAGTAAAGAAGTGTTTGTTGACGTTGTACGCATTAATATTTTAGCCTGTAAGTCATTTGGAGCTGTCTGTCTGCATTCCCGTGTGAACAGATGTTGTCCAAAACATTTCTGACATTACACAGAACAAATAATGAATGGACAAGGTACGAATCTGTATGGAAGTGCCCATCCCCTGTCTGCATGTACGTGATGTTGCAGTGGGGGAAATAACAACCCTGTGGAGTTTTCCTTTGATTTCAGTGAAAGCAGAAACAAATTTTTAAGATGCCTTTTTGATTACATCTCTAGCTTTTCTAAAATGGCAGAAGCTGTTTCATCTCGAATAGGCCCTGCTATTTTACACTAGACAAGGACTGGGCTCAGGGAATCGCCTCTGCCTGATTCCAGTCAGCTGCAATTAGCATGAGGAGGATGTGTGGCTCTCTTCTGCCATGTGACCAGCTAATGCTAAAGGAGAGGGAACTCTAATCCCTTTAGCTCCGCCATACATCTTCCCACACTGCCTGAGATTAACTGAGTGGTCATTTGAGCAAAGTAAAAGCAGTATGCATGTATTTAAAAAGGTAAAACAAGATGTACGTGCAGAGGGATTTTAACATCCCACAGACATCCACTGATATGAGCCTCATGAATTCCAGCCCCATTTCCCCGTTGGGGAAATGAAATCTGCATCCTTGGGCATGGGAAAGACTTGGCTGTGCAAGGCCATGAGCATCCTGTCCCAAAATGGTTCCATTCTGAGCAGGGGATCCGACCAGGTGACTTCAGAGGTCCTTTGCAGCTGATATTGTTCTACCAATCTTGTCTATTGAAAGAAAGATCAGCGGTGAAATCATCGTCCTTTCTTTTGTGACTCTGATTCAAATATTGAAGCAGTGTTTGTTTCGATCTGCCTGCAGGGAATGGATAGCTCTGGTAGGATCACTGAGGAAGACCCTTCAAGTGTGTTATACCAGCAACAAATTAACTCATTGCTGTCAGCAAAGTTAGGGTACGAGCTGTCCTTTGATCTCCTGTGTGTCCCTGTCCCTGTGAGATCTGGGTTTCTCTCATCCTTTATTACGATCTTTGAATCAAAATGCTTATGTCTCAAAAATTTCTGCTTTTCACACACAACAACGTTATATCAGGGCCCTTGCACCTACTTCTCAGGCTCCTTGGAGTATTTATGACTCGTGGGGTTCCTGGAACTGTGTTAATAGAAGTGCAGCCCTGGGGAACACCGCTGCAAGCTGCTTTCTTTAAGAAACAGCACAAACTCTTCAGGTCATTTTCTAACTCCCCTTGGTCTTTCAAGATTTCACTACATAAAGAAGGCCCACAGACACATTGTCCCTACAACTGTGTGTAACACTTGATTTCTTGAGCTGACAGCTACCCCCAGTTATTCATTAACAGTCTTTTGAGGGACGATGCTAATAAGAGCGAGAACAGCAGCAGTGGGGGTGATACCATTATTCTCTGAGTCAGGTTTGATTAAAGAAAGTAAAAAATCATCAGGAGACGCTTCTGAGAATCAGAATTGCAAACTAGATGATAACAACCTTCTCTGGGTTATGCCTCACTCTTCAGTTAAAACAGGTTTCTGAGTTCTTCAATGACAACAATTCTGCTGGTCATAAAGCATATGGACAAAAGAAAATTTATGGAAAACTCCCAAGTAATCTCCTTGCTTTATTAGGCTTTATCATCATTGTACTCTGGGGCAGAACACAGCAGATAAAGGAAAGTCAGAAATTTGGGAAGTTTATTCTTGCCCCAGACCTGTGACAACAACGAAACTTGTTTAATCTCTCAATGCCTCATGTTATCTCCATGTAAAATGCAGTGGGTTTGATTCATATTAAAAAGGAGGATTAGAAACCTAATCCATTCTTCTTTGTACATAATTTTGAAACATTTAGAAGAAGACATGGAAGTCCAAAGGTTTGGTGGTTAGCAATGGTAATAAAATCCGAGTGTGGGGTTTTTTAAATGATTTTCTGGACTCTTGTTTTGCAGTGTGACATGAAGAATTCATAAAGAGCCCTTGGCAAAAGTGTATGATTGCAGTTATACAGCACCTCCAGAGCAGATACATGATCTCAGTAACTCTTGAGTTGAGAATACATGCAGGAGACAGATACACTTATTTTCTTGAGTGTACAACCAAAGTTATGCGATGAATAGTATGATTTGAGTGTTAAACATCATTCTGATTTCATTCTGATTGCTCTTTGAGATACAGAAATGAGCTGATATGTAAAATATACTCATTTGTTGAGTGTCTAGTAAATGTTAAGAAAACTTCCAAAAATACCAGCATAGCTATAAGTGTAATAAATTCTAGACATTTTGGCCCTTGTACCACTTTTCCAAATAGCTTATGGGAAG
Organism: Hirundo rustica; assembly: GCF_015227805.2. Lineage (NCBI taxonomy): Eukaryota > Metazoa > Chordata > Aves > Passeriformes > Hirundinidae > Hirundo > Hirundo rustica. The sequence continues at coordinate 3,337,414 of NC_053461.1, read as the reverse complement.
TCCAAAGTGTTAAGTCAAGCAGAAAAGCAAATGTATATATATTTTATTTCCAAGAAGTAATGTAATTTTTCATCCCTGCATACAGAAGCAACATTTTGCAGTAGGAAATTCAGATATTTATGGCAATGTGTAAATCTGTGTTGGTTATACAGACACCAAAATTGTGGCTTAGCCAGACAGCCATGGAAAGAATTGCTCTGCAAGGAGACAGCCAGGTACGTGTCTTTACTCTCAGCCACCTCTGCCCAATGACCTTTTTCTGGCAGCCTCCTTTTCACTGGATGCTGAATCAGAACTACAAATTCATTTTCAGAAGGACTATGGCAAAGACCTGTGTGAGACAACAGTCCCTTCCTCTGCCTCCTCTTCTCAGGGCTCACTTACCAACTTTGATTAACTGCTGCCGAAACTTGTCCCAACTACTTTAGCTCATTTCCCCTTCCCCTCACTTAAATGTATTTGTGAAATCATCAGCAAGTCTGAATTCTATTCTAAGAACTACTTTCCTGCAGGTTTCATGGAGAGCTCTCATGTATCTTGCGGGGAGGAGAGTGTTGATGTCTGACACATTGCATTTTCTTCTATATTTGCTCTTCATTCGTGCACAGCAAGAGGCTAAAAATTGTTGAGAATATTTGTTTCTTGTCACTCTTATTTGTGCATGAACATGCACATACAGCCTTATGCAGGGACATGGAAACTTTGAATTTTAGAACAGCGAGAAAAGATTTTATATCCTTGTTTATCCTCTAGGCACTGTGCTCTCACTTCTCTTTTGATACTGATGGAAAAGAGCTTATTAATGGGCTGCTTCAATAGACTTGTTAAAAGATTTTCTTTATAATAAAAGAAAAAAAACCCAATCTTTTTGAAATTCCATCACTGAATGAAATGACATCACTGATTTAGTCTTTATTTTCTGTATGACTAAGCATTTCATTTTTATGCAGAATAAAAACTCTTGTCAAGAAAAAATTGGTCAGAGTTCAGATGTTTTCTAACAAGACATCAGCTGCATCATTAGTGTGGTTTTCCTCTAAGCTGAGCATCAGCTTATACGAGAAATAAAGGATTTGCTGAGCTCCACATTCTTTCTCCCTCTCCGATCTGCATATTGTGCTCCATTGCTGTGGTACATTAATTCTCTTGTGACCCAGCCATTCATAAATTAGCTCTCTCATCATCACTGCAGAGAGCGCAGGATTGCTAACTTCAGTGAGGGAAAGATCTTGTAGGTCAGCCCACACCATTTCCTCCCCAGCATGAGACTGAGATGTGCTTGTGAAGGAATGAGGGCAACCAGTGGCACTCAAGTTCCAGATTATTCTCGTGGCAGAGGTGGAAACCTGGACAACCACCACGGAGAGAGTTATTTCCCAATCCCTGAAGAGTTTGAGTCTCTTCTGTCTTCCCAGGGAAGACCTAGTATCCATCTGTTTAGAGATTTTTCAGTACAGAACCACAGCAGAAGGATCCTTATTGTTCAGAACATTTAATTCTGAGAAGTATATATCTGACGTGTGAGAAACAAGTTAAATATTTGTTCTGTATAGTTTGAAATTAAATACGTGAGGATTATCTCAAACGTTCTGAAGTTAAATGGAGTTTTGTGGCAAGCGTTGTCTTCAGGATCTCTTTCTGGTCTAAGAATCAGTCTCATAAAAATTCCATTTGTTTAATTTTCGAACCCAGCCCTGCTTACACTTTTTTCCCTGCATAAGGCACTGTGACACAGTGACAGCTCCTGTATTTACAGACACTCACCCTTCTCAGATGATGCAGGCAGATGAAGGTAATTTTGTGATTTTTTAGAGGTAAATCTTCACACAACTATTTGTCTTCTACAATATAATCCCTCTGGTTTTTATGTTTAGAAGGTCGTTTAATAAATTATTTCTTAATCTTTTCTGCTCCTATTAGATCCACTATTAGATCCACTGTTGTACTGTGCACCATATGTGGTGTGCAAGAGTTTGGAATGTTGTGTTGTGTTCACACATGCAATGTGGAAATTTTAGCCCAATTTTGGGGGAATAAACCCACATAATTTTCTTAATGGTGTCATAATTTAATATAAAATTCTTAGTGCTTTATGTTTGAGAAAATGCAGAAGCTTCAGTTCTGGTTATATTAATTACACCTATTTGATAATATTCTGACTGAAAACCCTGCAGAATGTAATGGTTCAGCCTTCAAGTCACTCTTGTGCTCCTGGGCCATAAAAGTGAAAATGTATTTTGACAGTGCCATTCAAGCACTGACTCACAAATGCCAGTTGGCAAACATCTGTTTCATTTTCTCTGTGGAACTGTGCTTTGCTATTGTGTGTTAATGGGTGGCCATGCAAATATATTCTGTGAGAAGCCAAAACCAAAAAAAAATACTATTTTATACTTTTATTTCTTACATGCAGTGAACTTCTCAGTGCCAATGTTCATAATGATGGATTGTGGTCACTCTGCTGCTGAAGTGAGAGTCCGTGTCCTGGCAAATACAATTCCTTAAGAGTTTTGCATTTTCCTGGTTATAAACAACAGCTTTATTCAGGTCAGGCTTTATTTCATCAGCTGAGCTCAACAAGACATCTCAGGGAACATTTTGAGACATCCCTCCAAGGTAGTTAAGAAAAGTTTAATCCAAGCTGCACAGCTTTGCACTTTGTATTTCCATCCCAGAATAATGTGCAGGGTGAGCTCCAAGTCAAATGTCCTTTGGAATTTTAAGTCTAGTTCTCAACCCAGTTCAGGAAGAGGATAAATGGAAATGGCCAGTTCTGAAACCGGCTTCTCTGGTGTCAGAGCTAATCCTAAATTCCTGCATGAAGTCCTAGTCCAGATAAAACCCAGCAGGAACTATACTAAGCAACAACATTTAATTTCTTCAGTAAAGGCTTCTCTTTATGGGCATGAAGCAAACTTCAGAGAACCAAATGGAAGAAATCATTTTCTCGTGGTAACTGAACACCAAAATCACACAAACACACATGCTGAGCTGCCAATTGTAGCTGCTGCTCTGGATGCAGTTTGAGGAGTGACCTAACAAAGAGCAACCATGACTAGAGGGGACTTGAGGGGCAGGAAAAAGGAATAGTTATTCAACTTCTCTGAAATCATTTAATAGCTAAATAAAGTTAATTAATCTATGTGCCTTTATATGAGAGACATTTTTTGGTCGAGATCTGGCTGTATGATAATATGGGTTATTATCTCCCGCACACTCATATCGTCAAATGCACATAAATTGAATGAGAGTCTTGTTTAGTGTGAGAAAGAACAGAAAAAGAGGATGGAAAACACATAGACAACACCTTCTTTAAAAAATGCTCTAAAATTATTAGCTACTCACAATTGATACTAATTAACAGCTGATGGAGAATCCAAAGCCTGCAATTTTGTGTTAATTCCCAGATTTACATAAGCACTGCCGATGGGAAACAACTGATGGTGTATCCAGATGACAGAGATTGCTTGGTGGGATATTCCTGCGTTTGAAAAACATGAAAAACACAACCACAATTCTGAAATTAAAAGCATAGTAGACTGAGCAGCTTCCACTTTGTTAACCCTCTTCATACTGATGGACCCCTTATCATCTGTGAAACTATTTTTTTTTTGAAGAAATGAGTGTTTATGGTGTGAAAAATCACCAGAAAGAAAAAAAAAAAAAGTAGGGAATATTTTAATCATATTTTATTACTCCTGCACGTATTTAACTACTTTCTGTCTAGGTCTGCTTTTAAAGTTTTATTACTTCAGCTTTTCAGTACTTAATAACATTTATGGGAAATGACATGAAGTTCAATAGCCGCTTCTTTTTTTCACAGATTTTTATTGAATTTGTGCAGCAAAAAGCTTTTTCTAAAGGATGCCTTCAGGAAAATGTCTTTTACTTCCTCTGCAAAAGCATATTGCTTTGACCACTAAAATATGAGTTTAGAAATGAGAGTAGGTAGTAGCAGATGAAGTAGCTTTGCTGCTGTTTTGGGAATAGGAAAAAAGCGTGATCACAAAGCAACAATTTGCCACTTTGTGGAAATCAATTCACTATATTCCCTGGCTGTTTCAGGAGTAAAGGGAATTAAACACGTTACACATGGAGAAGCTATTTCTAGTTAGTTTTGCTCTCAGTGTGTGCTCACAATTTTTGTGAAAATTGTATTTGGATATTATTTTAAGAACAGTATAATATGTATAATAAATACATAGTGTGTGATCTTTTAAAAATCAATTTAACCTAGCTCAGCATTAATGTGCGCAGATGTATCAGTTTGTGTCTTCAGCACTGTGATTTAAGTGGCCAATTTAAGCAGATAGAATGTGCCAGCTCGCTGTCATATGACACCTTTCTCTCTCTTTCAGCACTTTTTTCAGCTGTAAATCCCAAATCACAGATGCAGGCAGTCTCCAGCAAAGCCATAATCCACACCTTTAGCTGCAGGCACCTGCAAAATCCAGTTTTTAGTCTGACTTCCAGAACTGGGAACAAATTCTGAGACACCTGCCCCAGGTGAATTAGGCAATCACAATAAACTGAGAAGAGCCTTAAAGAGAGTAGTTTTTTAAAAAAGGAGACAGGGTAAATAAAGCAGCGCAGAGTAGATGCTTTATAAATAAACTGTGCACAAATAAAGTCCAAAACCTGCAAACCTACAAAGGATTTTGTAACAGGCAGCTATTAGGAAGGAAAACTCTCCCAGCTGAGGGATCTGTGCCTTCTAGATGGAAACCTCTCCAACAAAGAGAGAAATACCTTTTCCCAGCAAAGCTCTTATTATCTCCTGACAAATGTAAATGTGCTTTAACCCAACAGAGCACACAGGCACAGGTACTTTGTCGCTTGCAGTCGGGTTTACTCGTGCTAGCGCTCATAATTCTCTGCTTTTTGCCTCTGATGCTTTGTAGCTCTTCTGCTTCCTCCTGGCTTAGGTGAGTCAAACGCTGGCTGGGACCTGGAGTCATGCTGAGAGCTTCCACACACGTGGAAATCACTTCAGGTGGTTTCTTACATTCTTGTGTGCTTGGCTTTTGTAGTGGGTATCTGTTGTTAGAGCAGAGTTCCACGGGCTGAGGGAAATATTTGATTGCTTTGCTGAAATGATTTAATGTAGACATTAAAGAGAAGAACTGACCTCCTTTTTCTCTTGATGTTTTTGAATGTTTTCCATACAATCTCACAAGATCTAGGATTTGTGCTTTATAAGAAGATAAATAGGTCTACTTATAATGAAATATAAGGTTTCTCTTGAGATACTGATGCATTAATATAGATCTATCTGTCACATCTACATCTGTCAGACTTACTGTATTACCTGTACTGGTTTATTTTTTTTTTTTCTCATTTTCCTTCTTAATTTATAAAGTTACTGAGGTTATTTAATTTCTGAAACTCAGAATAAAAACCAATACTTGTTTACTTTAGTGAAGAAACTTGGGTGTTTTTTAGAAAACAACACAATCCTTCCTGCCCACAGATAGCCTTCAATAATAGCATCTGAATGTGTGATACTTGATACATGAACCATTAATTTGTGCCTTGGAGAGGTGGATGAAAGTTGGAAGAATGATCTTCACTTAACAGTGATTCTACATGAGTTTATATAAAATATAGATTTTGAACTTGTGAGAGACTATTGTGACTGTCGATTTTGAACTATGTAATTTTATGAATGAGTCACTGTAGTATGTCTAATGGCTATGACTGAGAGAGAGCTGAGTTTTTAGGAAAACAGTGATGCAAAGTCCTTTGCAGGCCCACAGTTTGCACTTCCTTCACAAGGGACATCAGACAATGTTTAATCCATGGTGGGCTGCACTGATATCATCCTGCCTTAGTTACCAGAAGGACATCTCAAATAGCAGAGAGAAATCGAAATATAATTTTACCAAGACACCTCTTAGTCTCTAAGGGAAAAAGCTGGCAAAGTGGTCTGAAAGATTTATTTCCCATTGCCCTTTGCCAGCTTGTATAAATCATGTTACCTCCTTAGTGTTACTTAAAAACTCCAGTGCTGCCTTTTTTTATTATTTTGCCCAGGATCGCTGTCAGGCTGACAGACATAAAATTACCTCGGTCCTTCCATTCACATTGTTTGGCACGACTTAGCTGTTTTTTTCACTAAAGCTGAATTTTAATACTGAATTCTCCTTCCAAGCTGGGAGACTGCCCTTGGAAAATTTAAAAATAATATCTGATACTGTATTGTTCACATCATGAAACCACAAACATATGTAATTGAGACATTAAAGGCTTTTCTATATAATTAGGCTTTACATCTAAAAGGAAAAACCTGCAGCAGTAAAGAATTACTTAAAATATGATTTTCTTTTGGTAAGGATTAACTTGTGTGTTGTTGGAATTTGAATACTTATTCTCTTGAACTGCTTAATCCAGCACTCAGTGAGCACAGGACGATTTTGCAACACTGGAATTCCTGCACACAGGAGTGCAAGTTGGAGTGATAGCTTGTAATGTTGCATAAAGGTTTACAGTGGTTTATTTAGAGGTCAAATGATGACAAGTTAAAACATCTTGCTAGTTATTAAGTAATTTGCAGAAGCAGATTAGTGCTCATGAGAACTCAAAACCATCACGGGTTGATTATGAATTCAGAAGGTCCTTCAAAAGAGCATTCTGGATTATCAATGTATGCATTGCATTTTTAAATATAAAAGAAGTAAAATACTATTGAGGACTTTTCTGAAGTGGCCACACTCATTCTTTGTTGCAGATGGAAAAAAAAATAAAATTCAAATGTTAATTTTAGTAGTGCTTTGATTAAATATATTGGTGTAGCAAGAGCATCTTTATAGTGAATAGAGACTTTATATGCTATTAAAAAAGAAGAAGGAAAAGCATTACTTAGGAAACTTTAAAAAATGAATATAATGTCCCTTAGAGTTCTCTGTGGAGTTCCAGAGTTACTATTTTAATACTTTACATCACATGCTAAATAGTAGGTGATGATTAAAACTAAGCTCTGATGTATCTCATAGCTTCAACTTCATTGCAGAAGTATCATGATTAGAAGACTGTTTCTCCAATAAAAAGTATTACTTTATTCAACAAAATGTGTTTTCCTGAAGATTGGTGCTTTATCTTTACAAATTTGATGCTACTTCCATGTCCAATTTAATGTCTTTAAATTACTATAAATTACTTCAGTAGATAATTTTTCACTTTTAATCTATCACAGAGGTATTTAACTTTTTCTTTTTCCTTCTCCATGAAAAAATGACTTAATATTAAAATGTGCCATTTTAGTCTCATTAAATAATAAATTTTGACATGATTTATTGTATTTACAATTACTCGTGGTAGTGATTCTATCGAAAATAGCATCAAGGTGTATTTTATAGTGTGTAGAATCTATTATGAGAAATCTTATGGAACATATTCTTTTAATATAAATAAGACTGTTAAAAATACGAAGCTGAATTCCACCTGCGTGTTCACAGCACCGTGACTGAGTTGCTACCTAACATCAGTGAGTTGTCTTTCATTTAATCTTCATTGCGCTGCTGGAATGGCTCCTGCAGCAGAAAATCCTAACACTACTGAAATTAGCAGCATAACTCCCTCTGGTTTCCTTGATTTTTTTTCCTTGATTTTCCTGGCAATTCCATGATTTTATCCGAAATGCATAACCTTTCCCGATGCTGACAAAATCGATGCAAAGCAATGAAAGCTACTGTGGAGGGATGCCCACCAATAATCAGGTTGATTGTAACTTAAATCAGACAATTGCTGCTGTGCTTACGTGGGATGCAAACCTACAGAAACCGTGGTCCTTGGTTCCATAAGCGCATCCAGAAACCTCTGGGCTGCCTGTCATTGCAGGGGGGATTTTGGCCCAGGGAATAGGTGCCTTCAATGGCATTTTTGCCTGCTTGTCCCAGCAAAACACTTGGCTCCAAGCTCTGCACTGCCCGTGATTGCTCTGTGGAGCAATTAGCTAACTAGCCTTGTTCTTCCAGCTACGCTGACATCAGCAGCGGTGCTGGTGGCCAAGGAGCTTTGGCATGGATCTCTTTGTTGTAATGTCATCAAATAGAGCATCTGTAGTAGCTTCAGCACAGCCTGAAACCCAGGAGAGTGGAGGCTCTTAGGGGAAGGTCAGGCAGGAGGTAAGAAGGGTGTCCAGACATTTATATTAGGCAGCAGTCAATGACACAGAGGTGAAAAACTACAAGGTGGTTTGAATGTGCACTCAGAAAACGGGGAATGTGTAGAGAAAAAGAAATGCAGGTTGCATAGTGGTGAGTTTTATTTAGCGTGAAGAACCTGGGCAAAATATTCTGAATCTGATTAAGGGAATGGTTGGATAAAATGCATTTTGCAGCCTTTTTTTTGGCAGTTTGTAGGCTTCAGACGTTACTTCAACAACCTCTTCACAGCAGAAAATGTGTCAATTAGTAAAAGAAGCTATGCAGCGTTACTGCATGCTCAGGTGTGGAGAAGCCAGGAAGGCACTAGCTTCTCTTTTTCTCTGGTTGACTAAGCTACTTACTCGATACTAAGGGTTTAATTAAAGTAACTTCAAGTTAAAAAAAAAAAAAAATTAGTTCTTCTATTTTGTCTGATATCTCATGAATCTAAGGGGGTCAGTGAATTCCTTCCTTCATGCTGCTGAATCTAAGGCCAGTGATCTGATGCAGAATGGGCCAGCTGACCTTTTATACAAAAAGCAAGTAGAATATAAGATAAATACCCTGTTGTGAAGAATTTTCAGCTTCGGGGTTATTTTATGGTGCCAAAATAGGGCTCATGACCCATCCTGAAGTACCCATTTTTTCAGATCTGCCGTCAGATTTTAGTAAGGTTCCCACTGAAAATACAGGTACTGCTGCTCTGCTTTGGTTCTGCCAGCGTAGTGAGCCACCGGTTTCTGTGGAAAAATGACAGAAATCAGTGGAGGATAGCAAACTCTTGCCTCAGTTTGACTTCACTTCAAAGTAAAGTTGGAAAATGAAATTTGAAACGTGCTATATTTGCAAAGGATTGTGAATTGCTATGGAACGCTTTTTATGTCTCCTAATGCCATACCTGT